>NC_140584.1:814836917-817801917 GCF_964204655.1 Triturus cristatus
AACCGATGGAAGCCGTCCTGGGCACTTTGCCTGCTCCGCGGGCCGGTGGAGGGAGCCTCGGATGCTGGGGAGGTGTTGTTGGGGCCCAGCCCATCTGTTCCCCGGCTGAGAACCGCCAGCCCGGGAGGGGTGTTCCCGGCATACCCTGCCCCTAGTAATCCGGAGGAAGGCTACCCCTCTTTCTGGGAACCCATGCGTACCGAGTGACGGAGGGGACCTAGGGCACGGAGGCGCCCGACCTCCTGGATCCCAGGTTGTGATCCAGGGAGGCAAATGGGTCCCCATCGGGACTTCCAGGGCAGCCCGGCCATCTGGTCGCCCCATTGGAAAGCATTGCGTGCGACCAGATGGCCACCCTCTCAATCATTGGAAAAGGGGGAAAGGCATAATGCAGACTCCCTGTCTAATCGTGCAAAAATTCATCCATTGCTAGAGCTGATGGGTCCGGCTTCCAACTAAAAAAACTGTCCAACTGATGGTTAAATCTGGACGCAAAAAGGTTGATCTCTCAAGGACTCCTAACTTGCATCAGTGAATGGAAAACTAGCAAATGGAGTTTCTAGTCCCTGATGTATCTCAGGTGTCTAGCATTCCAATCCACAACCACATTCTGGCCAGGTTGTAATCTGCAATGTCTGAAATGCAGTGTTGAACACAATAATGCCAAAAGTCCTTGGCAATCTCCACCAGCATGTGAGGCCTCGTCCAACCCAGTTTGTTGATGTGCCTCACAGCTGATATGTTGCCCATCCATAAAAAAAAAATGCAACAACTTGTTATCTGAGGAGACATGGTCTTGAATGCGAAGGTGCCAGCTAGGAGCTCCAGGTAATTGATGTGAAGAGATAACTCCTCTTCTGATCATCTGTCCCCTATAGACACAGGGCTGCAGTGAGCCCACCTGCTCCAATCACTGGTGACCAACTTAATCCTTACCTCTGGTGTGTTGCCAAAGATGGCCTTGTCATTCCAGGCCTCCCTATGAATCATCCACCAAGAAGGTTCCGTTGATGCTACCTGCGACTACATCACGGGGGTGCACATATGAAAGGCCCCTCTGCAAATTTTGTATCTTGAGGTGCTGCAGAGCTTGATAATAAAGTCGACCCAGGAACATTGCTTGACTCGAGGAAGCCAGAAGCCCTGCAATTCTGGGCAGTAATCTCAATGGCACTGTCTGTTTGGACAATGCTGACCTCAATTCTTTCTTAATAGTCTGAATTTTCAGGGCCAGCTATCGAAGCTGAGCCTGAATAGAATCTATACAAAAACCTAAGAATTCTATCATCTGAGAGGGAGTCAAATCGGATTTGGGAGCATTGATGACAAACTCCAACTCTTGAACTAAATGAATAGTCCGAATTGAGATGCAATTGAACCATAGCTTGATCCTGGGCCAGATTGATGAGGTCGCCGAGGTAAATGATTAGACGGTCTCCCCGGCTCTGAGGTCCTTGATGACCAATCTCATTGCCTTGGTGAAGCACCAAGGAGCCGCCAACAGGCTGACTGGGACCACTGTGTACTCAAACCATTGTTTGCTCTATTGAAACTGTAAAAAAAAACGTTGAATAGCAAAGATTTGAATAAACAGATAGGCATCTTTTAGGTCCAGACGGACCATCCAGTCTCCTAGTAGGAGTAAATCTCACAAAAGATGGATTCCCTCCATCTTGAAATACCTGTAAAGAATCAAGCATTGACGTTTTTCAAGTTTAACACAAGTCTGGTACCTCCACCTTTCTTTTGTACCAGAAATACATCACTGTAGAAACAGGAGTGAGGAATTGTCTCATATATAGCCTCTGAATCTCCACATCTATAAAAACCTGATCTGGAAGGGAAAACTCAGAGGCCTGGGGAAACATTGTTGAACAATAGTACCCTAGAACTCCAGCTTGAAACTCTAAATTTGTCCAGGGCCCACGAGCCCTGTATTATAGCCTGCCACCTATGCAGAAATTGCCTCACTCTGCCCCCTAAAATCACCTCTAAAGGAGGAATGATAAATACCGGAGAATGCAGGTCCCACACTGTCTGAGGCTTGACCCCTTATTCTCCTCGGGAATATTGGCCCCGGTGGCATCTGGATGGGAAGAAGGAATACCCCTCCCTTGTTCCAGTACCCTCTTTGTTCTGACGGATCACTTCCTTGGGACCCTTGATAGTGCAAACGACCTGAAGATTGACCCCTATATTGAACTCCCTGGCAAAAAGGTTGGGTGAAAACCCCTTTTTAGCAACATTTGAGCCTTGTCAAGTACCTTAAAGGTAGTAACAAACGTAGTCAACTCTTTAACAAAAGGATCACCGAAAAGCAATCTGTTGGCAACTGGTCCCACTTCTGCTGGGACCAGCTCTGTTAATTTAGGACTGATGCACATAAGAATAGATCGCTTTCTTTCCATCGATAAAGCGCAATTAACAATGCCCAACCGAAAAGGGTATCTGGATCGATAGACATATTTGATTCCTTGGCTTGATAGGCCATTTCTACGTTTTTATGAGGGGCCCTAACAAATCCAGCAGTTTGTCTTGACATGTGCTCCAAGACCCCTATAGCCCTTTTTTGGTATCTCTTGCTAACTTCTTCATGAAATTAACCATCCAAGGATCCACCTCCGGTGTGTCTGCCACCTTACTCTGAAGGATTGGTTTGGGACATTCAGCCCTGAGGCAATTACAGACTTTTTTTTCAAAATCTTTACATAGTCGGCACTAGACATAGTCCACCACTTCAGGAATCGGGGACCAGTCAGGCGACCTGGGATGGACAATGTCCTCTCAATCAAAGGTCAAGACAGTCGCTGGAGGAGTGGTCTTTTTAGGTCAAGCCGAGCGGCAGTGCACATGCACTGCTCGCTCTGCGAGACTGCTGTAGTAGAGTAGGGGATAGAAGCTGTCCCCACTCTCCTATATTTTTCATTGGCTTGTGTCATTGTGCTTCGTAATTACTGCCTTCAGATTCGTTAATAGGCTTGTTAGTCCTTCCTTAGTATGGCATCGCCTTCATTTGTACCCTCCCATGGCGACTGGCCCTTTTACTTCAGTTCTTACAGGGACCTGTTATTTAGCCTGTAAGCACTATTTATTTTATTGAGTTTCTCTTACTGCAGGCCAGACATGCGCTTCTTTAGATGAAACCGCTTGTGTGTTTTTAAGCAGCAGCATGGGCGTCTGCTATCATTCACTTTAACCCAGCCTTATCTCATGTCTGTTTCAACCCCCCCAAGTAAAATGGATTTAGAAATGATTAGCAAATTAAGTCATGTGAATTCCAGGTAGCACATAATCCTGTGCTAATGGGCGGAAGCTGACAACAGCACATCTGTGTTACATGTCATCTGTACTAAAGCCACCTGACGGGTTGTTTTCAAAAGCCTGTTTTATTAACAACAACACCACCAATACCACCACCAATGCCAATACCACCACCATCAATACCACCACCACCAATGCCACCACCAAAACCAATACCACCAATGCCACCACTAATACCACCAATACCACCGCTGCATCAATATCACTACCAATACCACCACCACCAATACCACCACCGCCAATTCCACCACCAATACCACCACCACCAATGCCACCAATACCAGCACCACCAATACCACCACCACCAATACCACCACCTCAGCGCCTCTTGCTCACTAGTAACAGCAGGGGCACTGTACAAGGCCGAAGCTGCAGCAGACACCATCCCTCCTTGCCTCCATGCCTGCCATAAAGCACAGCCCATCCTGCACCAGGAGTTGAAGCCATGTCCCTACTACAGCTGGGGTGTTTTTTATTAGGCCAAAGATAGCAATAACATTACGCAATGCCACACTGCACACTAAAATCACGGAGAGGGAAAGTAATAGCTCCCCCTCCTCCTGCTCTTCGTCCTGAGCCGTGACAGTGTAATCAAAGAGCGAAAGGTGTTAGTGTTTATAGCTCAGATAATATGTAACTCTCACTTAACACTTTGTGAAATTTACAACACTTACACATCTTCTTCACTCCACTATTTATCATTAATTTGAAGACGTCACAGGCCGGTCTCTTTCTCTGATATTTACAATCTAACAAGCAGTCAAGAAGGCCCTTTATTGCAATGCAACAGGTCTCACATTTGCAAAAGTTTTAGCTATTAGTATTGTAAATAACAATGCCTTTTGTTTATTTTTTAAAACCCAAAACATAAATAAAAGGCATTGTCATTTACGCTGTTTTCTCAGATTGTCCGTTCCCAGAACTTAAAAGTATCCTGCAACTACTTTGATCTGACCATGCAGCAGTTATACTAACTCTCACATTGCCTTCTACAGCCGGTAACAGGCCGCCTCCTACTAGAGGTCTCAGGCGATACCAATGGCATCGCCTGGACAACATCAAGTTTAACGCTCAACTAAGCTTGAGCAGACCCCTCCTATCCCAAGATCTGGAGATAGCAGCTTTAGACTATCACAACTGGATTGGGTCGTCAGTTCAAGCAATAATTCCTCAAGAAGCTGGGAAAACAACTAGGACGGTTCCCACTGAACCTTAGTTTTCAGAAGAGCTTAGACTTCTTAAAAGGCAATGCCGCAGACAAGAAAGGTGCTGGAGACATAATTATGATATAAAGGAAAAAGAGCGATACAAGGAATTATTAACCCAGTACAAAGGAACGATCCATAATGCTGAAATCAAGTATTTCTCGGAAAAAATTGAAAAAGCAAAGAATAATCCTAAAGAAATGTTCACTACGGTCCAAAAACTCAGGCGAGTTAAGATCCCAGAGACAATGTACCTGATCAAGCCTTTTGCGATTCCTTAGATTCTACCTTTTGTAGTAAGGTACTATGTATTTATGACATGTTTACAGCGCGATCTGGAGTTGATATTGTCACTCAGTCAGCACTCCCTGATGTGGCTAGAGGGGAGTTACAGGACGCTAGTGTTCCCTGTATCTCCCACCCTCGGTTTACATCATCTGATGCAGAAAGTCTAGACTTACATGACCCCAATAATCCTTGCAGCCCCGACTCTGCACATTTTTCAGAGTTTCCGCCTATAACTTACGAGCAGGTCACCAAACTTCTTTCTGCCACTAAATCCGGCTCACCATTGGACCCATGCCCTCCTAAAATAATACACTCTGTGACCGAGTTAGTCGCCTGCCACCTTACGGAGATATTCAATCTCGCCTTTAAAACTGGTACCTTAACTAAAAAGTGGAAAAAGACCTCCATTCTACCACTTTAAATAAAAGCTAACTTGGATAAAACAGATCCAGGCAATTATCGCCCGCCTGCCACTACCGGAAGAACTTCTGGAAAAAATCCAAGAACTGGCCACATTTATCCTTAGTAATGATAACTCGGATCCATCACAGTATGGTTTCCGAAGTGGATATAGCACCGAGCTTGCATTGATCACGGCGTCAGAAGAAATCAGGCGCTCTGTAGATAAGTGAAGCATGGCGGCATTGATTCTACTGGATCTTTCGGCAGCGTTTGATACGGTGGATCATACCTTCCTAATACACCGCCTCCAAGAAATAGGCATAGCTGGTGCTGCCCTATCGCTGTTTAAATCCTTCCTTTCGGATCGGGAACAATTTGTTCCCGATCTTAGCTCCCAGAATTTCAAACTTCCGTGTGGGGTTCCACAGGGCTTGTGGCTGAGCCCGACCTTTTTAATCTATATGTGGTCCCCCTGGCTAGGTTAATTAAATCCTACGGATTTGCCATGTGTCATATGCAGATGACAACCAGATTATAGTTTCTATTTCAAATGATACCTGCAATACAGCTCATAACTTTCACGCTTGTATGCGAGAGGTGAGCAGATGGATGTCAGAAAACTGTCTCAAGTTGAACTCTAATAAGACGAAGGTTATTCTTTTTGGCAGGGATTCATCTTTCTGGTCCTCGGACTGGTGGCCTACGAAATTAGCCCCTCCCCCCGCTTCCTGCCACCAAGGCAAAAAATCTAGGAGTCATCTTTGACACCACCCTGTCCTTCTCCCATCATGTGAAAGAGATCACTTCATCTACCTGTTACACATTGAAGATTTTGAGGAAAATGTTCCCTTTTATACCACTGGACCTGCAGAAAACAGTGGTTTCGGCACTAGTCCTGTCAATGCTGGACTACTGCAATGGCCTTCTGATTGGAATAAACAAAGCTCTCCTTGTTAAACTGCAGGTTATACAGAACTCTGCCGCCCGATTGCTCTTTGGGATGCCAAAATATTCTTCTGCCAAGCTGGCCCTCAAGGCCCTACACTGGCTTCCAGTGGAAAAATTGATTATTTTTAAGGCACTTTGCAGTGCCTTTAAGGCACTGCATAATCAGGGCCCGGCATATCTGATTGACCGTTTTCACTGGTATACACCGACCAGAATGCTGCGGTCCTCTTTACACATGTTGGTGAAGGTCTCCAAATCACGGTTTTGAAACTGGGGTGGCAAAAGTTTTTTAAATATTACAGCCAGATTGTGGAATCATCTGCCATACAAACTCAAACATTTGCCTGACCTGATTTCTTTCAGGAAGGGTTTGAAGACTTAGCTTTTACTGCATAAATTTGGCTACACTTTAGACTTTATCACTTCTCTATCTCACTGCTGGCAGGATGTTTGATGAAAAGTGCCTAGACAGCTTAGGCTATTAGCTGCCCTATACAAATAAATAAATACATTCCCAATAGCTCAAACTTGCGAGAATGCGAGACCTATTGCATTGCAAATGCTTGTTGCTTTTGTCAAAGGATCATCACTTTTATTTCCTCATCTTAGCCGGGAGCACATCCGGAGATCAGTCAGAGTGAGAGGGGTCAGTTTCTGCCGTGTCCATATGGACTGGGGATTTAGAACCAGAAGGTGGCACTGAGGTGCTATATCCAAGGTCTGCCAAAAAAGATTTAGTCGTTTTCTCTAGTGTTTCAGACTGTGCCAATTTTTTTTTCCAGAGGCCATGGAGAGCCTCACATCAGGCAGTATTGGAGGGCCCTGAAGCTTTGTTTAATGATCTCTCTTTTTCACACTGCACATAATGGTGTAACTGGCTGAGGTAGGGCGTAAGACTTTGAGCAGAGTTCTGTCTTCTGACTGCTGGACAGAGTTGTCCAGGGTCTTAACAAGATTGTCATCAAAATATGTGTCCTACTCCTTCCCAAAGTAGTCTTGACATTCCTCCAAGTGGAAAGGTTGACAGCAGTCCATTACTTTCAATTGATTGCCATCCGCAAAGGTAATAAGGAGGAGCAATCCCTATGGAAGCACAAGAAATAGCAAACAAATAGCTAATTAACATTCATGTTTGAGAGGACTATAGCTCCTAGGATAAAGTACCAGTGTGATTATTACAACCCTAGGATACCAACTCCCGGACATCCAAGGGGTCGTTTGTACTGGTTAGGTTTAAGCAGAAACAGCGTTATACTTGTGATAAGACCCCAGGTGACAAAGTGACTGTATACTGCCCCATGTTATCTGCCCCCGAGCCTGGCGTGAAGGTCAAAACTCCACAATCCAGAGATACTGAGCCAGGAGCCATGCATGTGTGGCTGGGCAGTCGTAGAAATAAAAAGAGGACTTTGCGTATGGCAAGCTATATGCGCGCTGTCCCGCCCCTGCACAAACTCTCTTCCGCTCCACACATGCTGTTTCAACCGCTCAGTGCCATTCTTCAGCTGAAGTAGCTGGGCTTTTGGCCCAACGTAGGAAAACTGAAATTAAAGGTGATTTGGTTAACCGCAAAATACGCCCTGGGAGATGCAACACTGACAGCGGGATATTAGGAATAAAAACAGTAACTAATTCAAATAGTGGTCAAATGAATGCAAATACAATAAAATAGGATCACAACATTAGAACAAATATTACACCACATCTCTTCTGTGGAGCAGCACAGAAAGAGGCAGTGAGACAGTGCTAGCCATATTTGAAGGGTCTTCTGTATGGAGATTGGTAGACCTTGCTTTATTACATTGTTCTTCTTAGTAGGATGGGAAATGCAATTTTGGTTTAAAAGTATTTTGATTGGCTGCCGTAAATTTTCCAGGTAATAAAGAGAAGCATAGTTAAAAATGTGATAGCATTCGTGAACAAGAATTGTCACTTCTTTTAAGGCTATGGAGGATGCATGTCCTTCTTTGCTTTATTTAAATAGCAGACATTTTTGAAAAAAAAACATAAAGAAAAAGGTTACAGACAGTGTGGGCCTGATTCACAAAGGTAAACTCAAAGTTTTGTGTAAGTTTATGATTTTTGGCAATTCATAAAGCAATTTTATGAGTAGTATCTGTACAACTGCCTATCTTTTTATGTGCGGAGTCTCCGTTACGAATCGTAAAGATACTATTTGTAAACTTCCTTTGTGAATTGCAGAATACCTTAAACTTACTCAAAAGTGTCTGTTTTTTTTTTAGTTATTTTTTTCACTGGCAGTAAGCAAATTAGGATCAGCATACATACATTGTTTCAAAACGTCAGTAGTTGTGTGATCACCTTACCAAGGAACTGTTGGTACAGTTCTTATAACACAGAGTGGCAATTGGCTGGTTTCTTGCATAAGCAGATCTTTTTGTACTATCCCGGCCCCCATCTTAGGTTCAACATTTCTGATAAACCCAGAGGGGCGAGCTCCTACTCGCATTGCCCAACCTGCAGCCATTTTTGTGTGATTACCAGAGTGATCCGTGTGTAGTTGCTACCCTCCCGTCATCGTACTTTTTTGTTTTGGTTTTACCAAACAAAACAGTTAAACTTATTGGTGCTATTGACAGCATTTGGCGGTTACAGCATCCTCCCCCTCATTATACTTTTGTGTCTTTGATTTAGTGTAGAGAGAGATTTTACGTGTTGCTGCGTCCCTCAACCCCTGTCCCCAGCCAAAGTGCGTCTGGGTGGGTAATGCAATGGGGGCATCAAGGAAGAGTAGATCAGTGAAAAAGGCGTGCCTAATCCATGAGGTCTCCAAGGCAGCAGCATGTGAGCTATCTAGCAGCTGGCAGGCGGGTGCATGTTGTGGGCCAGCAAATGTTTCCTCAGTGAAGGAGGGGCCCGAAGTAGTGGTCATTATGGAGCTATGGGGGGGGGAGCCCACTGGGGAGTCCCTCCGTGTGGGTGTTAAGGTCCCGTCCTGCGATCTTTCAATGTCGCTCCCTCCAGTGTGGTCTGTCCTCTGTGTACTCTTTAGCATAATTCCCCAAGTCTCTAGTTCTCTGTCAGCATTCTCGTCTCTACGGACCGTGCGTAGATGGCGGTCTTCCGCTACCCCCATTCGCAGAGGTCTGCCCTCCACTTCTCCAGGAGGGGGGCTGTGGCTAGCTTCCAGTGGAAAGCTATGCTGCGTTTCCCCAACATCGGCCCCGGCATGTTGAATTTATGGTGCATATGGCTTGTGGCCTTGGAGATCGGTAGCACACCCAGCAGGCAGTGTTTGACTGTTGGCTCAACTGGGAGCTTTGTTGCCTTCCGCAGAGTATCTAGCACTCTGCTCCAGTAAGAACAGATCATGGGACAATCCCAGGTCACATGACGAAGGAGGAACTGCATTTCAGTCATTTTGATGAGTGCGAAGGGTCTAACCTAGATAAGGTCAGAGGGGTCAGGTAGGTGCGGTGGAGGTAGTTGAACTGTGTAAGCTTAAATCTGGAATTTCTCTAAATGTCTTGGACCTGTGCGAATGCGCGTTTCCATTCCCCCTCTGTTAATGGCACAGGTAGGTTGTCCTTTCAGCTGTCCCAAGTCTCTGCTAAATCAAGTCTACTATCTGTTTTCAGGGCTTTGTATAGCCGAGATATTAATAATCGAAAGGAACCTGGGTCTAGGATTGTGCAGAGAGTGCTCGATTCCTCCAGCTCGTTTGAAAACGTAGTCCAGATTTCACGGATCGTACGAGTTATCTTAGCATACTAGAGGAAGTGGCCTTCCGGGACCCTGTAGTGTTCTTTTGCAGCCTCAAAGGATAGGCAGGTGTTGTTGAGGTAAAGTGCTGCCTTCATACCAACTGGCCACACCCATTACCGATTGTATATGGTGGAAACCGGGAAGCCACTTCAGAGGGAGAGCGCGGGCATCAAGGGCCCTACGCAACACGAGAGTGACCGCTTGCTCCCAGGCAACCTGTTTGATTACAAATGGGCAATCTTGTGGGATTCTCAATCCCTTCATTAGGTACTTAGGGACGTCTGCTTCTGGGCACCAGCCAGCGAGCAGTCTTTTTTCCATGTTCAGGCCATCCGCGCACCACGGCGCCACATACTGGAGAAGACCCGCAATATCATAGAGGCGCAAATCCGGGAGCCCAAGGCCACCCTGCTCCATGTCCAGCTTTAGGAGATCGAGTTTGACTCTGTAACGTTTACCGGCCCCAACCAGTGAGACCAGGAGACTGTTCAGAGTGGTGAAGGTGTCACTCGAAATGCGGCAGAATGAGTTTTGCAGAGTAAATAGGCAACAAGGAAGCAGCACCGTCTTTGCCAGCGCCACCCGTCCCACGAACGACAACAGTAGTTGGTTCCAGAAAAAGATTGACTCTTTCAAGCCTTCAGTGGTTTTCCCCATATTCAAGGCATATTGGGCTTCGGTGGAGTGGGCTATCTGCATCCCTAAATAACGAAAGTGGTCACTATTCCAAGTGAGTTTCCAGCGGTGGGAGTTCAGCCGCACCCCTCCTCGCTAGACCTGCCAGCAGGAATGCAACTGACTTTTTGGGGTTAATTATCAACCAGGAAACCAAAGTGTACATTTACATTGTGCATCAGGTCCCCAAAGACTATACTACCCAAAATAAATGGAGAAAAAACTACAAGTCCCAACATCAAATAGAGAACCACCAATCACAGTCCAGATATCCTTATAAATAGTTGACACGTCACATAAATCACGTCTGCTTGGTGCCAGGTGAAGCTAGCGTGAAAAAAACAAAGACTGAACTCCTTCTTGCTTTTAATCTGAAACTGAAAGAGAAAACCATTAAGTGACTCTTCATATAAGTAGGAAAGTTTCATAAGTGGGAGGCTCAAAGGAAGAACATATCAATTAATCAAGATATGAAAGATTACCTTATGAGTGAGATAATCCTCGCCTCCGTGTCTTTAATAGAATTGAAAATTCTTGTTCGATTTTATGTCAGGACTGGAGGCTTCAGATTATGAATGTTTTAAAGTTTAGCAACAATTAGAGAAAAAAGATTACTTACTGGCATAAAATAGAACTCCTTGAACTTAGAGTCTGAAGACCAGTCTGCAATGCCTATGAAGTCCTCAAAACTCGCTACTGCATTGAAAGATTTAGAAGTCACAGCTGCTCTGACAGAAGGCCTGATTTAGATCTTAGTGGTAAAGGTCGCTTTTTTCAACAGATTCACCACCCGCCGACTTGTCGGTCCACCTGCTCTATTTAGATGTTGGCGAAAGTCCGCCAGACTCACTCTGCTTCCGGCAGGAATCCTTACTTGCATCAAAGGCGCTATAGGAAGAAGCGGCTGGGGGTGTGAGTCTAGCAAAGGATTCCGCTGAGCTAATTATGATGTGCCTTTCCAACGAGGCAACTGTGGCTGGAGTATCTCCTACTTTGAGTTGGTAAGATCGAAGGAAATGAGGTGAAAACCTATTTTTTTTTCTATTTTGCTCTTGTGTTTCTGTTTTGTACCCCATTGTCCAGGTCTCTCTTTTGCTGCTCCGACCCCACCATGACGCCAAACGACTCCGTTGTTGCCGGGATCTAAGGTAAGCTACTTGTACAATTGTCCTACAGTGATTTGTGTGTTGACAATTGCTGTAGCACCATGTATGCTTTACATTGCTCTTACGTGCAATTTCTTTTTAATGTGTAATGCAGTAATGTTAGTTTTCCTACTTATCAAGGTAGAGTGAACACAACTCTATTGGCAATTATTGTTGTTTTGGTGCTTGGGGGTGTTATGCTTGCGGTGCCTATGGGTATGCATTCAATAGTGTGTGTATGTTGAATGTGTGGCATGCTATTTGTAACACAAATGGTAGTAACACATTACCTAAATATGTTTTTGAGGCAAGCGCAACATATATGTGTATTGACATGAAACTAAGTTGTACTTAATTGTCTCCACTCCACCAGGGACCCACTCCATCATGAATCTGCCGCCAGTACAACGCCAGCACAACGGGGACATCTAAATTGGCTCAGCAGAATACTGCCGGCCTGATGGTGATGGAGCCAGCAGAGTCTGCACACATTTAAATATGGCAGACGGGACTCTGTCAACTCGAAGGAGTACTTGAAACCGCTGCCACGGAGGGATGGCAGTAGTGCAGCCAAGATCTGAATCAGGCCCAGAATGTGCATCAAAAATAGAAGTATCAATGCCTGCCTCAGATAGAATCCACCAAGCCAAAGTTGAACAAGATAAAGGTCCGTGAGGATGAATTAGGGAAATGAGAAGCTGTCCTGATGGGAAGGATTGGAGAGGAGAGGTAATTATCTTGTAAAGTTTTAGACAATGAACTACACACAGTTTTAGATTCCAATGAAGCAAACCTAGATGCTGATTTCATTCTTTTAAAGATGATGAAAGAGACACCTTCAGGGGTGTATAACCAAACTGCTAGGTCCAGAGCGTGGACATCAGAGACTCACTTGCAGGATACTAATCAAATTAGGAGGGCCATCTTAGCAGAGATTTGTTTTCTGATTGGAACTGAGGTATTAGGCCAATTCTATAGACATTTCAAAACTACTAAAACATCCCTTAGTGAAGAATATTTAGATTGAGGGGTAGATGAAAATCCGATGCCTTTCATAAGCTTGGAAACTAGAGGATGCTAACCTACCGGTATGTTGGTAATAGGAGTGTGACCCATAGATAGAACCGATCTTTATGAATCTATAGTTCTGTATGAAAGATCATCTGCAGCTAAAGATCCCAGAAAGTTTGAAATGACAGTCGCAACCGTTGCCACAGTTTCACGTACCAGTGAGCTCATCTGTTCCAAGCTGACTTATATCTCTTGGGAGTTGCATCAGACCAGGCCTTGTCGATGAGGTTAGGAGCCTGTTCTGAAAGTCATGGCATTTGCCTGGGTCTCCGGAAAGTCTCCAGGCCACTAGAGTGAGAAGACAATGGTTGACCAAAAAGTTAAGTAGGCCCAGCAGTTCTCGGAGGTGATTGGGAGATGTGGGAGGATTATTAGGATGTCGTAAGACAGTTCCAGAAGGAGGAGAAACCAACACTGTGTCTTTCACAGGGGAGGTATCAGGATCAATTCTTCCATTTGTTTCTGGACTGTCTGGGCCACTCTGACAATCATGGAGAAGGGTGGGAAGGCATAGTTCATACCCTTTCAGAACTGAAGAAATGTGTCTGTGGCAACTGTCAGTGGGTCTGGTCTCCAGCTGAAAAACAAGGGTATCTGGAAGTCAGACATGATGCAAAGAGATCCATATGACACGGACCTCACCTCAGCATTATCCTTGAAAATAATCCTGATTTCAGTTTACATTCACTGGTTTCCTTCAGAAAATGTGAGTTCCAATCTGCCACAGATTTCTGTTTGCCTGAAAGATACATTGCAACTTTTGGTGGGTTGTGGGAAAGGCACTATTGC
Source organism: Triturus cristatus (assembly GCF_964204655.1). Taxonomy (NCBI): domain Eukaryota; kingdom Metazoa; phylum Chordata; class Amphibia; order Caudata; family Salamandridae; genus Triturus; species Triturus cristatus. The sequence continues at coordinate 814,850,488 of NC_140584.1, forward strand.
TAGCGCCAAGATACCTCCGGGTATTCGTTGCGCTTAATAAGTTATATTAACATAACATAACATTAACTGAAATCCTTGGCAAGTTTGTTTCACCTAACTGATTGACATATTGCACCGCTGAGATGTCCTTCTTCAACAGAATACAACAGCTGGCCTGATGGCCATAGACAGTACGGATCGCAAAAGAGCCCACTAAAAGCTCTAGACAATTATTGTGCAGGGAGAATTCATCTCTGGGCCATCTGCTCTCTGTAGAAAGGTCCCTTATCGAGCATCCAAGCTGAGTTGGCTTGCATCTCATTCGATCACCTAGTCCAGAACGAGACTAAATATGGCCCTCCTGTTCCATGCATCCATGTGATCAAGCCATCGGTAGAGTTAGTGATGAACCTCGCCAGTCAGTTGGACTTGATCGGAAAAAGACAGCCTCTTTTGTAAGTGATGAATCTTTAGACATTGAAGGGCCCGATAGTTGAGAGGACCTGGAAAAGCTGCTTGGCTGGAGGAGGCAAGAAGACTGACGAAGAGTGAGGGATTGCTTCTTCAAGACCTTGAGAACCTATTTCCTGATGGCTCGAATTTTGTGAAGAGGAAGAGCCAGAGTGGCAGAGACTGAGGGCCTGATTCAGATCTTGGCAGGACTCCTGTCGTCTCTCTGGGGAGGTGTTTACAAGTACACCGTCAAGCTGATGGAATCCTGCATGCCATATTTAGATGTGTGCTGGCTGAATCACCATCCGCATCGAGAGAGTGCTTTCCGTTGAATAAACAGTCCACCGCTGTTGATGCGGCGGACTTCTCTGCTTGTTAACATTACTCTGTCGTCATCAGGGTGGCTAGATTGCGACAAGCCATTCAGATTTTACAGTTGTGCTGGTGGTGCATATATATATATATATGTATATATATTATTTATATATATATATATATATATATATATATATATATATATATATATATATATATATATATTCACTGAAAAAACCAAAGGTTTCAGGGGTGTTATAGTTAGGAATTGGCATTTAAAAAACCTTAGAAATTCACTGAAAAAACCATAGGTTTCAGGAGTGTTATAGTTAGCTGGACATTTCCCTCGTACAAAACCCTAGAAATTCCCCTGTTATAGTTAGTTCAGCTAACTATAACTCGCGCCCCCGCAATGCACTGCTGATGACGTCACATATTACATCACTCATGACATGGTCAGTGACATCACTGATGTTTAGATGAATGTATGTGTAGTACGTAAATGAGTGAATTAATGCATTAGTAGCATATGGTGAATGTATAAGTGCAGAACTATGAGGAAGTGCTGCAGCATCACACAGTAACCTCTTTAACTACAGAGTGCTGTAGTACTTCCGAAGAATAGGGATTCAACATATGTACATAAATATGTTGCAAATCGATGCTTCTCTCTCCACGGCTGCTTAAACTGCAGCCATGTGGTGACACAGGTACCCTTGCACCATAGTGCAAGGATATCTGTGTCATGTGCTGTTTGTTTTTCTGCAGGAAGACACACCTTCCTGCACAAAAACAATGAGAAAATGCATTTTTCTCCTTCAATGTATGCTGAACATTTTAGCATGCATCAAAGATATAAAAATGTGGAGAAATAAAAATAATTTTCCTTATTGTACTTTCCTACACCAATTTTAGAATGGTGCAGCATTCACATACATATCGAGATTTATGATCTCTGATAAATCTAGAGATATATCTTGTTCTATGAGTATTCAGTGCAATCATGCACAACAACACTTATAGAACACCCTTTCAACGCAAAGTGGTGTGTATGATAAGGTTGTATTTAGATGGAGTAGAAAAAATACACAGAGTGCCTTTTCCTCTCTTTGTAAATATAAACGAGTGTCTTGCGCAATAACTATGTAACAAAAAGTGACATATTTCAAGTTTTAAAATTCCTTGCGAATGATAGGTAAGCACAGAGTTTTGTCTGCAAAGATGCTCAAAGAAAAATGATTGAAATGATTGTGGTCCTTCAATAGGTACAATGGGAAATATTATGAACCCCTCAAATCTCTTTTTTTGCAGGTCACATGATATCTGATTATAGTCAGATTTCAAAACTACATACGTATAAACAGAGTGTTTTTAGAAACGTGTTTCAACTTTGTAGCTTCTTGCATACCTCGTCATTCTGCATATTGAGACTTAGTTAAACTTACCTTCACAGTAATAGGAATAAAAAATGGTATACATTTTTTTCATATTTTCATTGCAATCTAAATTCATATAAATTGCTTATTTTAAAATTTGGATCTGTGAAAGAAAAGGAAAAAAAATATATAACATGTAATAATAATTTTTTTACAACACAGCATAATTTCCACAAAGTCATTTGTTTGCCTTTTTTCTGTTCTCAGAATATATTACATTTCACTAAAAATAGTGATTTCAATCGTACTCATCACTTAACAGCGGGCAAAAAAAAAACAATCAAAAAGATTGTTAAAAAAAAACCAACATGCTATTCTCAACAAAATACCACAAGATAAAAATCACAGATATATAAAATGCTTACAGCTAACAAAATTGTATAAGTTAAACTTACAAAAACTGTAAATGTTGTCACTTTAAAATATTCACCGAATCTAAGGATAAAATTTTGGAGGACGCACCACGCCCACAACATTTTCCTTCAGTGGTGTGGACATTTTTTACTTTTCCCGAGGGGCAAACAAAGATCAATGCCACCTTGGTCACGTGCAAGATTTGCAAAAGAGTTCTGTTGCAAGGGGATCCTAACAAGAAATACTCGTACGGCACGGCAAGTATGATGAAACACCGAAGGACCCTTCATCCAAACAATCTTGCACGAGAAGAGTGCAAACAGATGAGAAACACTCCTGTTCTGTATCTGTAAAAAAGAATCACAAATAAATGTATATTAATAACTTTCAAATTTACACTATTCCATTACTGTACAAACACATTTTATATAAAAACTGACTAAGAAACTATAGCCCTGAACCACAAGTGTGACGATGGTTAAAACACTACATACATAGTGCATACTACTTTGAAGCAGTGCATGCCCTAAAGCCTACCTCACTAAAAGACTACATGCTAACTGACTGAATGATTACAGTACTATAAGGAGACACACTGGGTGAGTAACAGGGTGTTTACTAGAAGTGTATGAATACTGACTGGGAATTGAAGGTGTGAAAAACAACTGTGTAGGTGATTAGAGGACTGCATGCATACTGGATAGGCATTTGAAGCAGTCCATGTGCTAAGGCCTGGCTCACTGCATGAGTACTTGGGTACTGAATGAATGATTAGAGTACAGCAAGGAGAGTGCCTGGGTGAATGTATAAGTGGTAGGCTTTTGGCACAGGGAATGGATTAGTACTTGGTACTGAATGGGTCACTAGAGGAGTGCAAAGGGAGTGACAGGATGTTTGCTGGACTGTATGGATGCTGACTAGGGAATTGAAGGTGTGAAAGACAAGTGTCTAGGTGGTTAGAAGACTGCATGCATAGTGGATAGGGGTTTGAAGCAGTCCATGTGCTAAGGCCTGGCTCAGTGCATGAATACTTAGGCACTGACTGAATGATTAGAGTACTGCAAAGAGAGTGTCTTGGTGAATTTATAAGTATGTGGGTTTTAGCACAGTGAATGGATTAGTACATGGTGCTGAATGGGTCACCAGAGGACTGCAAAGGGAGTGACAGGGTGTTTCCAGGAAGTGTATAGATACTGACTAGGGAATTGAAGGTGTGAAAAACAACTGTGTAGGTGGTTAAAAGGAATGCATACATAGTGGATAGGCGTTTGAAGCAGTCCATGTGCTAAGGCCTGGCTCACTGCATGAGTACTTGGGTACTGACTGAATGATTAGAGTACAGCAAGGAGAGTGCCTGGGTGAATGTATAAGTGGTTGCCTTTTGGCACAGTGAATGAATTAGTACTTGGTACTGAATGGGTCACTAGAGGAGTGCGAAAGGAGTGACAGGGTGTTTCCTGGAAGTGTATGGATACTGACTAGGGAATTGAAGGTGTGAAAGACAAGTGTATAGTATGTTAGAAGACTGCATGCATACTGCATAGACATTTGAAGCAGTCTATGTGGTAATGTATGGTTCACAACATAAGTACTTAGAAACTGACTAAATCATCAGACTACTGCTAGGACAGTGCCTGGGTAAAACTTTTACATTTTCAGTTCTGGCACAGTGAAGAGAATCGTACATGGTACTGCACCTTAGTGTCAAACCCTGACTCATTTTATCAATGCATAAGCAAAGACTAGCTTCTAATGCTACTAAAACTTGACAACATGACCGGTTTTAAAAGAGTTATCTACATATTTCAGGACTGCACTTTAGTGTCAATGCCTGACTCATTTAAACAAAGCATAAGCCATAACTGTCTTCTAATGCTACTAAAACTTGACAACATGACAGGTTTTAAAACAGTTATCTGTTAGAAAATACACGATGTTACCAAATGCTTCTCTCACAGTGGTTCCCAAATGCACACAGACTCACAGTGTGATTCTAGACAAGAACCACTATCCCTAGGAGTTTACCAAAACTCATTCACTACAGTAGAAGTGGTAAGGGAAGTGCACACAATCTACACATTTCAGGACTGCACTTTTGTGTCAAAGCCTGACTCATTTAATCAAAGCATAAGCAAAAACTGCCTTCTAATGCTACTAATATTTGCTAACAAGACAGGTTTTAAAACAATTATCTGTCAGCAAATACACGATGTTACCAAATGCTTCTCTCACAGTGGTTCCCAAATGCACACAGACTCACAGTGTGATTCTAGACAACAACCACTATCCCTAGGAGTTTACCAAAAATCATTCACTACTGTGGAAGTGATAAGGGAACTGCACACAATCTACATATTTCAGGACTGCACTATTGTGTCAAAGCCTGACTCATTTAAACAAAGCATAAGTAAAAACTGGCTTCTAATGCTACTAAAACTTGACAACAAGACAGGTTTTAAAACAGTTATCTGTCAGCAAATACCCGATCTTACCAAATGCTTCTCTCACAGTGGTTCCCAAATGCACACAGACTCAGTGTGATTCCAGACAAGCAACACTATCCCTAGCAGCTTACCAAAACTCATTCACTACTGTCCAAGGGGTAAGGAGACTACACACAATCTACATATTAAAGTACAGCACATTAGTGTCAAAGCATGACTTATTTTATCAATGCATAAGCAAAGACTGGCTTCTAATGCTACTAAAACTTGACTACATGACAGGTTTTAAAATAGTTATCTGTCAGAAAATACACAATGTTACCAAATGCTTCTCTCACAGTGGTTCCCAAATGCACACAGACTCACAGAGCGATTCTAGACAAACAACACTATCCCTTGCACCATACCAAAACACATTTCTTCATCTAGAAGGAATACTACATTTTAGTTTAGAAACATAACTCTTTTCACAAATTCATAAACAATGACTGGTTTCTAATTCTACCAAAATATAAAAACAGCACAGTTATCTGTCTACTAACACATGATGCTTATCACAGAATGGTTTCTACATGCACACACACTGTCAATAAGATTGTAGAGAAAAAAGTACTCCCTACACTTTAGCAGGAGAAATACATTAGTCTGATTAAAATCAAAATAGTCTACATACATCCCCTCACAATTAAATAACTCACCTTTCAAGTTGTTTTGTAGATTAAGAAGTATATCAGTCACACACCAGATATCAGTCACACACCAGATTTTCTTATACAGAATCTCTGCACTGTGCACGTGTCAGCAGAACCAAAGAATGGCAAAGTTTCCCTCTCATTTTCCACACATATACATGTAAACATCAAATCACATTCCTTCCCACATGAATTCAAAAGCAAACACACATTTCTATTGGTTAAACATTTCAACCCTTTCCAAATGACATAAATTTGAACACTTCCCCCAATCTGCCTTCTGCCCGTTACCATAGCAACAGGTCATGGAACACTGTACTGAGCACACAGGTCACAAGTTCAGCACACAATGTTGCTAATCAAGACAGCAAGTGTGCTTGACTTTCCAACATATCAGCTTATCATATATAATGTTCCTTACAATCAGTTTTTGTTAACCAATAAGAATCATGCGTTTAAAAAACAGAAACATGCACCCTCGCTTTCAGTGTAGAAGGTTGTCAAACAACCAATGATTTCTTGTCTTTTTTCAAAACTGCATCTTAGCCACCATTTTAGAAACATCTTACTTTCCAAACTGCCATTTCATTTACAGAGACCATCTGAGTGCATCCAGACCTCCTTTCAAGATGCTTAGAGTGTGGATTGTGGGACACAGGTATATTTTCTGGAGCCAAAGGTATGCAGAAAACAAAGGTATTCACAAAGACCTAGGTTTGCCAAATGTAGACATTAAATGGATTGGACAGAGAGGGTCAAAGTGGCACCAATTGATGCCATTGGTGAAATCCTTCATGCAAATTCAACACCCTGACCTCATAATAGTGCACTGTGGTGGCAATGACCTAGGCACTTTGACTGGGGTAGGTCTGGAAATGCTTATGAAGGACACCTTTGCACAACTGATTTCACTTTTCCCCAAAACTGCCTTTGTGTATTCTAACATATGCCAAAGGCAGAAATGGAACTGGTCCAATCATTTTTGTCCACAAGTTGAGAAAGCTAGCGACGCAGGGCCCCACAACGGGGGATATCCCCCATTGTCCCCCCACACCACCCTTAAGCCAGTTGGGTCCCTCCCTGCTCCCCTGACGTACCCATCGGCTCCTCACACCGGATTGCGCGCACGCTCATCCCCCCCTCGGTGGGAGGCAGCAATACTGTAGGATGGTCAAGGGCGGGCTCCGGACATAGCCTTGGACACATCATTCAGAACTTCATGGCACTCCCCAGTTTGGCTCTCCTCCCCAGTTTTTACTTTACTGGCAAGGAACTGCTACAGTACAGACCGCATCTACACAGAACAAGACACATACATGCTTTCTATATCGCAAATGGTGTAATTCGTTACTCATGTAACATGCTCATTTCCACGGAATGTGGTGTATGTATGCTTATCTTCATAAATGCCAATAATAAGAACGTTCAAAAAAAAGTTGAGAAAGCTAGGAAACATGTGAATAAATCTGTTTCTGCTTTTCTCCGAGACTATAGAATGGGGTCCATTTACAATAAGAATCTGCGCTTTCATATGCAAGAGATGTATAGGAGAGATGGAGTACACTTTACTGATGAAAGAAACAGAGTCTTCATCAACAACTTTAGACTTATAAGTACCAAAAACTCTCAATGAACACAACGGCTCTTTTTAGAGCCGCTCAAGAACAAAACACTTAAGCTTGATCTTTATCTCCCAACAATTTCAATTTTTTTTTCCTTGGATCCGCGCACCCAACGCGAGAGAATCCGTGCACCCAACGCGATAGGATGCACGCACCGTATGCGCATTTCGCCGTCTTTTTTTTTTTTAAAGGGGGCCCTAGGGGGTCCTTCTGGGACCCCCTAAGCACCTCTAGAGGGTCAGAGTATTTCCACTCTGCCCCCTTTATATGTTTTACACACTTATTCCCCTTGCTTCTTCAGCCTCGCTTCTACCGAGGCAGAAAATGGCCGCCAACAGTTCCTGGTTTCGAATGTAGACAGACACTCGACATCCAATTAGCATTCAGCGCGCGATCGGGAGGGTGTGCGCTCGGTTCGGGGAGGGTGCGCTTACGGTGCGGGTAGGGTCTGCGGATCCTCCCCGGCCATAGATATTTATGTACTTTTAACTCTAAATTTCTCAGGAACTACTGAACAGATTCACACCATTTATGCAAAAGGCACGAGTCTGAACTGAGGACTACCTCTTTGCCAAATTTGATGTCATTCCGTTCAGCGGTTCGGGCTGTAGCTGCGACAACAGATCCTATGGGAAATTGCATGGGGAAAACACGTTTTGGGACCCCCCTTTTTTCGCGGCCCCCGCTTGCCGGATCACCACGAAACTTTCAGGGTAGGAGCGGAGCGGAGCTGGTCAAAAGTTTGGAAAATTTCGCGAGCATTCATCAACCGACACCAGACTTATTGGGAATAGAATGTTGCGGATTTCCTATGGAAAATAGGTCCTAACTATAACTATCTACTGGCGACCGCCAGTAGATAATATATATATATATATATATATATATATATATATATATATATATATACAAGCTCCAAGTGTTCCCACTAGTTTACCATGAACTCCAGCAGCAGAGATTCCACGCAGGTCTCACAATGCACAGGCTGTCGCGGTCCATGCACCACCGCGGAAACAGCGGGCCATGGTTCAGCATCCAGCTAAGCCTGTTGGGAACAGCAGACCCCAGAATTGTCAGGCCCACATATCACGGGACCCATCCAAGGGTTTTGATCTGGGGACCCAGATGCACTCGACCGATTGCGGTAGAAAGAACCGCACTTCAAGTCCCAGAAGACCTTGGGGCACTGCTTCATCAAGCTTGACCGATCAGCCTATTAGCAGGCGGATATGGCTATAAGAGCTGCGGTTTGGAAACTTTGTGCATCCGGTGAACCAGCCTCGAAAAAGGAATCTCTCCGAAACGCGTCGGCGACAGCCTGTGCATTGTGAGACCTGCGTGGAATCTCTGCTGCTGGAGTGCATGGTAAACTAGTGGGAACACTTGGAGCTTGCATTTTTCACGCGGCCTCCCGGCCGCGGTCCATGCACCACCGCGGACACAGCGGGTCATGGTTCAGCATGTAGCTAAGCCTGTTGGGAACAGCAGACCCCAGAATTGTCAGGCCCACATATCACGGGACCCATCCAAGGGTTTTGATCAGGGGACCCAGATGCACTCGACCGATTGCGGTAGAAAGAACCGCACTTCAAGTCCCAGAAGACCTTGGGGCACTGCTTCATCAAGCTTGACCGATCAGCCTATCAGCAGGTGGATATGGCTATAAGAGGTGCGGTTTGGAAACTTTGTGCATCCGGTTTACCAGCCTCGAAAAAGGAATCTCTCCAAAACGCATCGGCGACAGCCTGTGCATTTAGCTGACTGAATAAAGAAAACTCTGCGCACAAGACACGGCGTCGGCTTTCCTACTTTGGGAGGAAGTTTTGCTTAATATTATCGGACCGTGCTTGGGAGGTCCGTTCGTCGACGCGCCCTCTGGTTTGGAGGCGGTGGGCATACCTGAGCAAACGGAGGAGAAATATATATATATATATATATATATATATTATTTTTTATTTACTCTTTTGTTGTCTTGTTTGTTTATTTGAATATATTTTGATGAGTATAAGATTACAGATTTCGATGTCCATAACATTTCTCATGATGTAATGTTTCTTGTATATATTGCATATATGTTTTTTATATTGTAAATGTCTGCTCTTTTTAACAGCATATTTTCACTCTGCATATTTGTATTTTTTTTATTTTTTTATTGAATGTTGACTCACATCGTCAGATTTACGATACAGTGCTGGATAATCAGTGGCATACATTAATAATCTGGGCACCCGTTAAACATGGCTTAATTTCACATTGTAGAGCATTAATTCTATCAATCCCCCCACATCCCTTGGGTATAGTCCAACGCAGTCGGTCTTAAATCTTCCATGTGTTTAGATTAGTCACTATCGTCCGATATATTCTCTTGTGGGGGAGGTTTGCAGATGTCGCCCCGATAATGGTTCCATTTGCCCCAAATTCGTGTCTATTTTTTAGGGCATCCTCTGTGGGCGTAGACAGATTTCTCCGCCACCATTGTGTAGTCCATATCTTGACACCACTGCTGAGGCGTTGGGGATTGATCCGAACCCCACCGCTGTGCTATGTTTCGTTTAGCTAATGTCATCCCCAGCGTTACCCAGTCCTGATCTGCATGCGACAAGTCTGTGGGCTCCCAAATATTAAGAAGACAACATTTTGGAGCGAGCAGAATGACCACGTTAGTAACCTGTGACATAGTGCGCATGACCGAGGTCCAGTAGGAAACGATCCGTGGACATTCCCAGAGAGTGTGTCAAAAAGTACCCTCCGCACCACATTGTCGGAGGCAGAATGGAGTGTTTGACCTGCCTATTCTGTGTAGCAGGGACCTCATATAATAGAAGCGGTGCAAGATTTTTAATTGGAGTAATCGGAGGGTGGAGGGAATTGCTACTTCCCGTGGGGACATCAATGCTGTCTGCCAGTCACTTTCATCTAGGTCGCCCAGCTCCATCTCCCACTTACTATTAAGGGCTACTGTAGGATCCTGTTGATTGTTTATTATTTTACGATACGTCAATGAAATGGCTTTCGCCTGGAGGTGGTCAGTAAGTAATCTGTCTTCTAGTGGGGAAGACTCGGGTAATTGCGTTTCCGCTGGGATCACTGCCCTCAAGGCGTGACTGACTTGAGCATATCTATATGTTTCGGTTTGCGCCAATTTGTATGTGTTTTGTAACTGAGCAAATGGCACCACTCTCCCTTTCTGCCACAGGTCCCCCACCCTGGAGATCCCGATAAGGTCCCACTGTCGGAAACCCTTGGCATTTTTCAGTTTTCCCAGTTGCCGACTATCCCATAATGGTGTCGCCTGTGTGAGCTTCCCTTCCCACCCCAGCGCCCTCTGCGCCTCGTGCCAGATTTGGAGTGTGTGGGCCATAGGGCCTGTGTATTGTGATTTCTATATGTTATTATACAATGCTCCCATTATGCCTTCTGCGCCCAAAAGACAGCGATCCATTCGGAATGCCGGTTCCTCCTGAGGTGTGTGTAGCCATTGATTTATTGGAGTGAGTTGCGCTGCCCAGTAATAGGTCTGTAGGTGCGGTAGGGCGATTCCACCGTCGTACCACCCCATGCTTAGTTTTTTCATAGCGATCCGAGCTGTCCCGCCGTCCCAAAGGAGTTTGGTGACTTCAGTATTTATCTGGGCGAAAAAGGAGGTGGGAATGTGAAAGGGGGTATTTTGCAGAACATATAAAAATCTGGGCAGTGCCATCATTTTAAAAAGCACTGCTCTACCCAGCAACGTCAGTGGGAGACGCTTAACGTCGTGGCGGAAGCGGGCCAATGGTTGCATGAGATTTTCTTCAACAAAGTGTGCCATCTGAGGGGTGATATAGATTCCGAGGTATTTAAAACCCCGTTCCGCTATCTGTATCTCACAGTTACGAGGTAGTTTCGGGGGGGTGCCGTGCAGAATGTATAGCAGAGACTTCGACCAATTGATGGTGTAGCCTGAGGCTCTACCGTAGGCCGCACAGATATCTAAAAGACAGTTTAGTGATCTGGCGGGAGATGTCATATATAGTAAAATGTCGTCTGCATAAAGTGATATTCGGTCCTCCCACCCACTGTCCACCTGAGTCCCACTATAACTGGGTCCTGGCGAATCCACGTCGCCAGTGGTTCCAATACCATCGCGAACAGGAGAGGGGAGAGTGGACATCCCTGCCTCGTACCTTTACCTAGGGAGAAATTCTGCGAGATGCGGCCATTTGCCATGACATGTGCCATGGGCTTAGTATATAAAAGCCGTACCCAGGCGCAGACCTTGGGGCCAAATCCCATGTGTTGGAGGAGCGCAAAGAGAAAAGGCCATTCCACCATGTCAAACGCCATACGGGCGTCAAGCGAAAGGATGTCTGCATCTTCCGCGATTATGGACCTACGAGCTATGACTCCCTGGAGCCTACGAAGGTTCAGGGCCGTATTCCAGTGCGGCATGAAGCCCAATTTATCGGGGTGGATCAATGTGACGAGATATGGCTGGAGGCGAAGCGCCAGGGTTTTGGCCAAAATCTTAGCTTCGGCGTTTATAAGGGAAATTGGCCTGTAGGAAGTACAGTCTTGCGGCGGCTTTCCTATCTTATGGATCGCGATGATAGTCGCTAGTCACTGGTCCTCTGGGAGTTCACCCTTCTCTAGGCTAGCCTTGTACATCTCGAGCAAATGGTGCGTGAGGTGCGTAGTCATCTTTTTGTAGAGTTTCACTGGTATGCCATTTGGCCCAGTGCTTTCCCTGGTTGGAGTGCTGCAATAGCAGAGCTTAATTCGTCCTCTGTTAATTCAGCCTCAAGCGCCAAGACGGCCTCTTCAGACAATGAGGGCATGCGAATATCCTTAAGGAAGGCGAGGTTGTCTTCCAGGGTGTTAGTGGCCGTCGGCGTATATACCTTCTCATAATACGACGCGGGGGAGTCCGCTATTTGCTGCGGGTTTCCTGTTATCTCGCCGGTCCCCAGACGGAGTTGAGCTATCCATCTACTGGCTTTGTTTTTTTTGGCAAGCCAGGCCAGTAGTTTGCCTGCCTTGTCACCTGCTTCATAAATAGTGTGCCTTGTCGCCGTGAGTTTGGCTTTCACCGCCTCCCATGCGTATGCTTTGTATTCCTGCTGTGCCATGTTCAGCACATGCGAAGTGGCAAGGGTCAACTCCCGCGCGTGGTTCGCCTCGGCGACTACCACCTCCTGTTCAAGGCTCTCCTTCACTAGGCATATTTAACTTAAACATTTGCAAGTGTGTTTAATGTTTAATTGAAATGACTACCACTACCATGATATCTTGTTTTTGTTTTGTGAAAATAATATTGCAATTTTATCTTGCTAATTATCTCTTTCCTATCACATTTTCAAACAAGTCAAAGTGTTATGTATTGATCAATCTCTATATCATGCTAGGTTTTTAAATGTTTTTGTGTTTGATTGTGTATGTTCTCCTATCCCTGTTATTTGATTAAATTGATGTTATTTGTTTCATAAATCAAAGTTTATTTACTAAACGTTTTTATGATATGTAATTTTGTATGCTGATCATAAGTGGTTATTTTTGTGAAAATGTACTTTGCGATGTTCGTATGATGACTAATGCTGTAAGTCATTTTAAGTTGTGTAAAGGTCAGAATATTAGCTGCAAGGCTTTGAAATCGTTGAATTCACATCTCTCCTCTCTACTGTGTTGTGTGAAATGTTTGGTATATTTTATGTATACTTTTCAATCATCTTTTCACCTGCTTTTTTAAGTCGTTTTGTGTCATTTAAACTGTTTATGTAACCTATTATAATAACACTGCAAGGTACAATCATTATAATCGTTTACTTTTAGGTTGCTTCATGTTTCTGTTTCAAAATAATTAGATGTATAATCCAGATATTTTAAATCTGTATTTGTATTCATTCATAATAGGACTACCAGCCAGAGTAAGTGGACAACCATCTACCACTGATACCACCACTCCAGACCAGGATCAAGCCTTCATTGAGGACTACACTCCTGCAAGTCCATTTGACGACCAGCAGCCTGGTCCATGTGGTCTGTCTGGGCAGACAGCTACACTGAGCCTCATTCGGTCTACACCTACTCCTCCCATCTCTGCTTTTACTACACCTCAGCCTATGGATACCTCCACTTCCTGTTTCCAAACCAAAATTATAACAATCTTGTGCCTCCCAGTCCTGTCTGCTGTTGATATACCACCACCACTACCTCCAGTTCAGCCAGGAACCAGTGGGATGGGGCACGCTGGGTTAAGGACAGTGTGGGTAAGGTTCATGGGAGCAAATCTGTGGACCAGCAAAGTGAGGCCACTGGGTTCACTGTCACTCAGGCTACCATCAGTCCCAAGACATGATAGGCTAGGTCCTGACAGACCTCCGGGAGATGAATCAGTTGCAGAGGGAGCACAATGTACAGATGGAGAATCTGAACTACAATGTCAGCTCCCTGACTGGGTTTCTGCATGATATTTTCACCTGTATGTGCTGGGCTTTTCCAGCAACATCTTCCCCTTTCAGTGGTCCAACTACATCTGGCCCTACTACATCTGCCTCAGCCACAATAAGGGAGGCCCTGCCACAAGAGGAAAGAACTGCACCCATCTCAGTTCCTGCAACTGTGGACTCCCCCCACCCTTAGGAGAGGACTTTCAGGTGGATTACTAGGAAAGGATAGCAACACCTCTACCACCACCACCACCAGTGTGTGACTACCATTCACTTTGTAAACTATTTTCTGGACACATTTACCTTTCTTATGCCAGTTGTATTTTGGACATTGGACGTCAAGCAATTTTGGCTCTGCAATAATAGTTTAATTCATCCTGATTGATGTTTTTAATTTTTAGTGTGTTTGTTTGATTTCATCTTCTTTTTGTTTTTGGCTATGTTGAATAAAACAAAACTGACATCAATAACACCAATAGTCTAAATCATGGCAGTACTCCATTTAGTGGCCACAGGATCATTCCAATACAGGGTTGCAGTATGTGGTGCAATTTCATAAACAACTTTAAGTGTTGTGCTACAAGAAGTTCTTTCTACAATGATAACACACATCAACAGCCTCAGACACTTAACACAAAATGAAAATTTTGCTAATGTGAAGGGAGATTAGTATGCTTTGTGTCGACTAACACATGTGGTTAGAGCAATTTAAGCAGCACATATTGGCTTGGTCCCAACAATTCACAGAAAACAAGTCTAACGCAATCTTAAAAATTTCAATTCAATGACTGTGCAAGTTGTCTTTGTACAAAGTATGTACACCCAAAGTATGTGTGCATCTTTCACAGGATCAACCTAGGTTTCCTTTATAATTTGCTACAGCAGCATATAACTGCAACTGACACTACTTTGAAATGTCCAAATGAAGATGATATGGTGGAGGAACCTAAAACAGATTAAAACCAAAAGCAATTAGTTGATTATATTACAAATTTTACACATAACAAATGAATAATTTTGAGTACACATTTTCGAAGAACAATCAAAGATAAACAATGTAGATGAACACAGTACTCAATGTTTCAAAACTTTGATCCACAAACATCTTTGCACTATATATATTTTCCTCAACTTGCCCTTTCTAAAACATTTCCAGCACAGACTGTCATCCTAATTAGATTTGAAGTTGGTTTAACATGTAATATAATAAACTGTAAATATATACTCACACTTGTGAAGAAGTTGTCAATAACATCTTGATGCATAATGATGTGGCACACCTTATTGGGTGAGTAGAGGAGGGCTCCACCAGTCTTATCCAGACATTGAAATCTGGCCTTTAAGAGCCCGAAAGCCCACGCTACCAGCCTCTGTGTTCTTCCATGGGCCTCATTGAACTGGAATTCCCCTGGGACTGTTGGATTCCTCAGCGGTGCCAACAACAATGGTCTGTTAGGATAAGCTGAGTCTCCTATAGTTAAAAAAAAGAAAATTGCCCAAAAATGTAACAATCTTTTAGATCATTAAACTTGAAATTAACCAAACAATATATTGACAGATTGTACTTACCGACATGCTAGGCCCACTCACGTCCACGTTGTGACATTTGCAGGGGTATACTGTTGTTCCGTAGTACAAAGGAATCATGGGTTGATCCTGGAAAATGCGCACACGTGCTTGTGATGTAGAAATCTGGTAAGCAGACATGTTACACATTGAATAAATGGAAGTTCTTTTGACTGCGGTAGACTTGTTCTCTGGCAACCCAAAGCATAAAAATCTCCCTTCACATTGGCAATATCCTCGTTTCGCAGAAACTTGATGAAGCTGTTGATGTGTCTCATCATTGAAGAGAGAACGTCTTGTACAACACCAGTGAAAGTTGGTTGTGACTTTCTGCCAGACACTTCCACAGTGGATTGGAATGATCCTGGTGCTACAAAATGTAGAACTGCCATTATTTTGAGTGTTGGTGTTTTTGCTGTGGTATTCCTATATGAGGCAGAACATCTGGCTCCAGCTGATGACATAAATGAAAAATTGTTTGCCTATTCAATCTGAATTTTTTGATAATATTCCATTCTTCCATGGTTGCAAGGTCTGGAAATGGTCTGAACACTTGAGGCTACCATCTCCTTACTTTCCCTGGGTTCATATGTCTGCATTTAAAATAATTAAAACACACATTTCATCTATTTTTTAACATAATTATACAGAATATTAATATGTTTGCTACAATTATTTTTTTAAATAACATTTTTTACGTGTGTAAATAATGTTTGTTTTAAATGTGTAAATAACACATTTTAAATGTATGTTTTAGACATTTTTTTATTTTTTTTATTTTTGTCATTGAAAGTTCCGTTAACAGCGGTATAAACAACACCTCACAAATATTGCATCTAACCACATCAACACACTACATTGCACTTTTTTGACAAAACAAATGAACAACATTAGCATGTTGTATCATTTTGACAGGTGGTGATGCACTTAACATTCACAAACACGCTATTTCACAATGTAAAATGACAGCTGCCTGACCTCACCGTCAGGATATTTGCTAAAAGACGGCCGCAGGCGGAAGTTGACCGGGTAGTGGGTATGATACTCCATGACAGACACAACCATATGCTAACGTGTGTGATAGCAACGTACCAAAGACAATGGATGTGTCTGTCTCCGTTGAGGATCGGATACGTCATGTACATGCACAAAGTGTTTCAAAAAGAGCTCACTTACCTCCTAACTAACACTGCAGCCATTTATCAAAAAGAGAGAAATTTAAACTGCAGAAAAATTTTGCATATTATGAACTTTTTGGCAGAATATTTTTCCTGCACTTTTTAATGATTTAGATTTAAAAAAATGAAATTGTAGGTTTGTGTTATTCATGTAACCGTGGCACATATGGTGAAAGGTATATCCTGTGATGCAAGAACATACGGCACAGGCTCTCAATCACCCATACAAATATGTCCCATTAATACGCGCACATGTTCAGACATCCCCCAAAGACCGCGCTCTCGCTGACACACTTGGCAGCCCTTTTATAGTGCCCTTAGTCATAGTATGTTGTTTAAACCATAGTACCTGGCTCTATGGTCATTAGCCTTAAAGTAAAAGAAGCTGGGTGTGGGGATGTTCTGCTTGGGTTTTCGGATCAGATAGAACCCGCTCATCAGAGCATCTCTAACCCAGCCAGAACGTTACCCTCTCCCTAGGGCCTATTCACAACAAGTAACCACAGATATATACCACCTAAGGACAGGGAATTCCTACTATATATATATATATATATATATATCTAGACCTCTTACAATACAAGTGGCGGCCTCGCGATCCCAGACGGACCCAGGACTTCCTACCCAGACCTCAGCCTCGCGGTCCCAGACGGACCCAGGACTTCCTACCCAGACGGCAGCCTCAGCCTCGCGGTCCCAGACGGACCCAGGACTTCCTACCCAGACAGCAGCCTCAGCCTCGCGGTCCCAGACGGACCCAGGACTTCCTACCCAGACGGCAGCCTCAGCCTCACGGTCCCAGACGGACCCAGGACTTCCTACCCAGACGGCAGCCTCAGCCTCGCGGTCCCAGACGGACCCAGGACTTCCTACCCAGACGGCAGCCTCAGCCTCACGGTCCCAGACGGACCCAGGACTTCCTACCCAGACGGCAGCCTCAGCCTCACGGTCCCAGACGGACCCAGGACTTCCTACCCAGACGGCAGCCTCAGCCTCGCGGTCCCAGACGGACCCAGGACTTCCTACCCAGACGGCAGCCTCAGCCTCGCGGTCCCAGACGGACCCAGGACTTCCTGCCCAGACGGCAGCCTCAGTACAAGTTCATCCTATGATTACCATAACATACAACAAGGGAATCAGTTTTACTATTTATCAGGTCACACAAGAACTGCCAGTTTGAGCACAACTTGTTCTCTGGTTCGAGGGGCTCCTCTCTCCCTTATTCAGTTACCACTTACCTGATCAGGGTTAACATCTGTTCATGTCAAGTCACAGCTGACTAGAAGAATAGGCTACCCTCTTATACAAGAACACGCAGCACATGTTGATTCACTACAAATTGGGTATTTTATTACTCATTACATACGCAATCACATAACATTACTATGTAACACATAACCTGCAAAGAAAAAGTGAAAGATTAGGTTGTACACTCTAATAAGAAAGGGGTCGACATCACCTTAGTCGTGTGTAGCCTGCACTCAATGGTCATCTAGGTTCCCTTCTCGTCTGTGCCTCGGCTCGCCTGGAAGTCACACCTCCGCAGTCACGGATCTGTTCCCTTCTCCCTTCTCCGAGTCACTGGGACCTCTTCCTCATCGGCTACTCTCTCCTCTCTGGCTATTCTGCTAGAAGAGTATCTGTCTCTCGGTTTTTCTCCGCCTTCAAGTTTGTCATCTGTCTTCCCTGGAATAAGTAGTAGCTTTACTGCTAACGGCTAGATGCCGCCTACGGGCTGAAGTAAGTGCACCGTATCTGCCTCAGACTTTCACTAATATAGAGGTGCATTTCCTCATGGAAAATTCCGGCCCGTAACCTGCCGCCCACCAAATTCTTGTACCTCCCCGTACCAAGGACACGTTCCCAGCCGGCCGGCCTGATGTAGTGTCTTCGGCATGAAGAAAAATACAATCCTTCGATAAGGGCTGGCCTGAACCGGTTCTCTCCAAGCGAATAACACCTCATAACTAAAACATCACCCTTAACCTAGAAGCATTTCAAGCTGCCGGAGCAGAAAGAAAGATGGAGTCTCTCCCGTTTGAGGCCTACCAGGCCTGAATTCAGCACGGCTCCATGAAATACCCTCACTACAGGACAGGTTATCCCTAATACTAACGAATCTATCCCCTAGGATATGTGTGCAAGCCCTGATCTATGGGGAAGAACACAGGATCATGTCGAAGTGCCTAGTAAATAGGCTCCATTCACTACTCTAACCCTTAGACTTGGATGGTAAGAGACTGAAGTCACAAAAATCACCCGTCAACACAATAGGGCCGGGAAAATCGAGCAGTACATTTCACCCTTGACTTCAGTCTATTATACATTCATTAAACAGAACTAACATCTGTGGAAGAATAATATGAAACAAAGCTAACTGATCTATGTCTAGTACCAAATGTGCAGAATTGAAGTAGTGAAGGAATACACTGAATAAAGCAACAGATAGAAATCAAAACAGCGATGGTAATCAGAATACCTCCTAATATTTGACGTAACAGATATAAATCAGGTAACCAATTAAAGAGCCAGTCAAACCAGCCCTGGTCAATGTGTTTTCTAACTTCTTCTGTCAAGTCATGTAGCTTATCAATGTGAGCGCGAATGGATTGTGTATGATCAGACAAGTTAAAACAACAAAGACCCTCAAAATCAGAACAATCGTGTCCATGTTTAAGCAAATGATAATCAATGGCCGCTCGATTTTGCAAGATGGCTCTGCGTTCACCCTGGGCGTCTAACAGCATGTCAGACAGGACTGTAGAAGTATGATTAATGGATTTTACCATCCAGCAGGCCATTTTCCCAATAGATTTGGCATTATAAACCGCCAAAGCAGGAACACCAATAATTGAAATAGCCAGGCTAAGGTATTCAGACTTGGAATATAAATGCAAAGACGAGTCACAATCCTCCTGTAACATCACTGTATCTCGAATCACACGAGAATTGGCATTCGGATGTGACGAGAACATCAGTAAACTGAGTCTCGTAATGGCACAAGGGCCTCCAGAAATATTTGCGGGGACATATGGCCAGGAAGTATTACCACATGAGAAAAGCCATCCAGCAGGTAGTAACATCGTGCGATAATGACTGGGGGTAACTACCAAACTCTTGCAAGTCATATCGTTCTGGACAGAAGCACATGTTTTCGGTGTCCTTTGAAAGCACAAAGTTCGCTCATGCAGGGTAAAGGAAGTAGCATCTTTCAATTTTAGACGCAGACATTCAGAAATTGCACTAGGATTACACGTAAGGAAAAAACATAAATCTCCTTGTGTGATATTATAGGTAACTATTTGGGACTGGATGGGGGGTATCTGGTCTGGTAGTTCAGTACATAAGGGGCAATACGCATGGGTGGCAAAATCGCCCAGAAGAACATTGGGGCGAGCCTTTGAAATGTTGAAAATATGAGTCAAAGTTTCTAGCGAAGCAGGGACAGCAACCAGGCAGGTCGCCAAGATGTCGTGTACAGATCTCATCGGCGTCAAACAGAAGTGAGGGGCATCAGTCACCCTTTTCGCCAGTGAGGTCCAAAAGTTCGATGACGAATCCCACGCAGCGAAGGAACGCGACACTCGGGTGCGTAACTCATCCTGGGTTGACGGGATCCCTTCTCTCTCGTCGAACCAACCCGAAAATAGTCCGACGCCGACACATCCTGCAGCAACAGTCCAAAGAATGATCTGAAAGAGAATCAAATACAGGCATTATTCATTCTCGTAAGTAACATTTGTCAGCCGGGACCGCTTCCCAGCTATCTTTCCCTGGTCTCATAACTAAAATGGTATTGTCATGACCGGTGGCGATGACCTCTGCTTGTTCAGGGGGATTCTTAGGCGACTGCACCCAAACCCTGGCCCCAGGGTTATCTGTGGAGCCAAAACCTTTCTGGCCTCGTACAGTTAGCAAAGTTGGGGCAGTGCCTTTTACCATCTCACCACTGAAGACAGGCAGTATGAGTAATTGAGCCACTCGGTCAGTTTGATGTATCAGTAAGTCAGCCTCACTGCTATTCAGCAGGAGCACCTTAATCTCTCCCTGATAATCACGGTCAATGATCCCTCCAAGCACCTGAATGCCTTTTACAGCCAGCCCCGATCTAGGGGCGATTAATCCAAAATTCCCGGGTGGTATATGAACACCAACACCAGTTTCAATGATGACTCGATCCTTACTTTTTATAACGGTGTCATCCATGGCATGCAAGTCTAAACCTGCCGACCCTGGGGTCGCTCTACATGGAGCCAAAGCTCCGGGAGTAATTTCCCAGTACATCACAGTCTCTCTGATTTCATTTGGCTGAGCATTAACATTCGGAGGAAACAAACGCATAAGTGGAGATTCAGCATGTAGAAAAGGACGATTATTCAAAATTAATAGCGCTTGGGGCAAAAAGTCTCGCCAATTCTTATACTTGTCATCTGTCAATTTACGCAGTTGCTCCTTCAGCAGACCATTCAATCTCTCCACAAGACCCGAGGCCTGCGGATAGTATGGGATATGAAATACCCAGTCAATATTGTTTTCCACACAGAATTCCTGTACCAATCTTCCACGAAAATGGGATGCACTATCAGATTGAATTTGGAATGGCACACCATAATACATCATAATCAATTCCAATGTTTTAATGGTATTCAATTGGGTAGCTTGCTTACAGGGAAGGGCTACCAACAGGCCACTGTATGTATCAACAATAGTGCAAACATATTGACAATTCCTACTCATGGGAAGTGGACCGATGTAATCAATCTGCCAAATTTGAGCGGGCAGTTTCCCGCGATGTAAATGACCTTTAACAATTTGGGGCACTTTGCGCTGTCTGATATGCTGACAAATGGGACAATGTAAAATAACATTTTTTATTAAATCTAGGGGAATATAAATCCCTCGATCAGCAGCCCACCTGCTAGTGGCTTTCTCTCCAAAATGTCCTGCCTTCTGGTGGGCCCATTTCGCCAATCCCGCAATATCAGAATCTTGCCTGTCCACCACTGCCTCAGCAATTTTAGATTTCTCATCTGCAATGTTATGAAAAAATTTGTCAAGAGAATCTATCGGGGTGTGAGCATCCACATGGAAGATTGTAACAGTACTCTGTGGGAGCATCTCCCAAATCTCCTGCCATAATTCTTTTCCCCACAATTCTTTTGAATGCAATTTCCAATTATGGGAATGCCAAGTCGGTAACCAAACTGCCAGTCCATTGGCAGTAGACCAAGAATCGGTGAAAATATGACATGTGCCAGGTAACTCTTGTTTCAGAACTTGATAAACAGCATAAAGTTCAGCAAATTGACTGCTCTTACCTTCACCAGTTGTGCTCAGCAGTTTTTGTGTGATCGGATTATAGGACACCGCTTTCCAGTGCCGTTTCGTCCCTATGAACCTTGCTGAACCATCCGTAAACCAGACATGGTTTCTGTCCTCTGCGGACAAATCATCAAAAGGTCTACCCCACTTGACAGGAGACTCCTGTACTAAAGGTACGGAACATTCACTCTCAGTCTCAGTCGATGGCGCTCGCGCCACCTGCTCATGTAAAGATGCAACTCCTTTTTGTCCCACACGTGCCCTGTCTTGTATATACCATTTCCATTTAATCACACTCGCCTCTTGAGCATGTCCAATTCGGTGAGTTTTCGGCGAACTCATAACCCACTGCATGATAGGAATTTCAGGTCGCAAAACTATATCATGTCCCAAAGTCAGTTGCTCGGTATCCACCAGAGCCCAATAACATGCAAGTAACTGTTTCTCAAAAGGTGTATAACGCTCACCAGCATCAGGTAACTTTTTGGTCCAGAAACCCAACGGCACTCTACTCCTGCCTTGCTTCTGCCACAAACTCCAATTCGCATAAAGGCCCTGTACAGACACATTCAAATCCACCTCACCATCACGTACGGGCCATAAATCCAAAGCATGTTGAATTGCCTCTTTTGCTAGGTTGAACGCATCTTGCTGTGGTTTATCCCATTCAAATGCATTCTTTTTACGAGTGACACGGTACAAGGGGGCCAATATTTGACTCAAATGAGGAATATGCTGACGCCAAAAACCAAACAAACCAATGAAGCTTTGGGCTTCTTTCCTATTCCTCGGAACTGCAAAATCGAGGATTTTCTGTTTAACCTGAGGGATCACTTCACGGTGCCCTTCATGCCAATTAATACCCAAAAATTTTACAGCCTGGGACGGGCCTTGTAATTTATCCGGATTGATTTCCCAACCTTTCTCACGCAGGCACTCAATGACTCTGTCCAATTGGGTCTGAACTTCCTCTTGTGTTTCGCCTTGGATCAAAACATCATCAATATAATGACACATCTGAATTTGTGGATGAACCGGTACCTCAGCCAAATGCTCTGCCACCAGCCGGTGACATATCGTAGGACTATGCACATAGCCCTGAGGAAGACTTCTAAACGTCATCTGACGCCCATTCCACGTAAAACTGAACTGTTCCTGACACTCAGGGGCAATCGGAATCGAAAAGAAAGCATTAGCAATATCAATGGACGCATACCATGTACCTGGATGTTTTTGGATTCTTTCAATTAGAGTAATGACATCCGGTACTGCAACAGTCAAAGAGGGTGTGTGTTTGTTCAATTCTCGATAATCAACAGTCATACGCCAAGAATTATCACTCTTACGTACAGGCCAAACAGGATTATTCCAAGCAGAAGTAACTGGGGTTATAACACCTGCATCCACCAACTCCTGAATAGTGGTACTAATCTCCTCATGACCACCTGGAATACGATACTGCTTCTGACAAACCACTTTTGTCGCCTGAGGAACTTTTATGGGGGGCATTCTCAAACGACCAACCCGTATAGGCCTGGACGATATATAATGCGTAGTTCCAAATTGGTAACATCCATCATCTAAATGCAAAGTCATTCCTTTCAAAATATCAATTCCAATTATGAATTCTAAGAGTGGCACCACTAGTACAGAGTATTCTTTTCTAGGGATTCTACCTATTCTCATTTCAAGTAAAGTTTGAACGGCAGGAGTTTCCTTTCCACCCAATCCGGTAATTGTAAAAGGCTGACCTGTAAACTTCTTTGATTTTCCATGAATAAGAGTGGCCTCCGCTCCTGTATCTACCAATGCTCGGGCCCTTTGGATATTACGATGTCTCCAATAAATATCAATATCTACATAGGGTCTATTATCTCTGTGAGCCCATCTGTGTACTGGAGCTTGACCTATTTCCTAGTCATGCTTACTGCATTCTGTGTACCAGGATAAATCAGGATAAAGACTCTCACGTTTCTTAGGTATCGGTACCTCCTGTTCATATCCATTCCCAGTACGAAATGGATTCGTGTCTTCTGCATTGCACTGCTGGTTTCGATCGGCCAAACTATGACGATCCTCTCTCCTCCTCAACTCAGGGGATTGATCCCTATCATCTCTACGTCTGCTGTAAACATAATCATTTCTCCCCCTTTCTCTTTCCTCTTCTCTCTCTCTGTCTCTCTCACGACGGGGGGACATATCACGTACATAACGTCGATCATCACGACGAACAGAGCGCCCACGGCGGTCGTCATCACCGCTACCGTCAGAACCACCACGATCACACTCAGTCGTCCGAACACGCCGGGCACCCTCCTTCCGATCCAAGCCACGTTTGCGAAACAACTCCCACAAACGAGCAGTAGTCTCACCGTCAATGTCCTCCCTCCGCACACCATCGGCCAGAAGACCAGAAAAGATATCACGTCTAGTAAGTTTATTGTCACCAGGAGTACGAGTGTCAGGCCGGGACTGACGTTCAGGTTTAAACCACTCACCCAACTCACCGAGTTGGCGTACCGATTCCAGTACCGTAGATAACACGTTACCAGTCTGATTAATCAATAAAGTCATCATGACCTGCTTATAGGCAACAGGGGAAGAACGAATGATACGATTCCGCACAGAAGATGTCAACAAACCATCAAGCAACCTGTCAGCAGTACCCAGAAAAATTGCCGTTTTCATCACCTCCTCCTTGAGACGTTGTGCAGCGTCGCGCAAAGTATACCACGGTTTGTCATTCACAGGCCAATCAGACTCAGTAGGATACTTTTGATTACAACCCTCAGTCGCCAATTGAAGTAAAGAAATTTGACCACCACCATTATAGTTACGGAAATGATCCTGTACAGTAGAATCCGAACTCAAGGAACAAAACTTCAAACAATCGCCATTATCTAACATAATGCCAGCAGCGCCCAGTTCATAAAGGCGCACCATCCATGTGAGCAAGGTCTCACCAGCTCGCTGCCGAAATCGCTGCAAAATATCACTAATTTCTTGTTGAGTAAAGTCCTCTAAAGAGTCTAAAGAAATACCCTGCGGAGCAGCGGGAGACTGCTGCAACTTCCGACGAAAAACTGGATGCGCCGAGACCGCGGGATGAGCATCACAAGGAGCTCGACCAGTACACGTAGAGGAACAATCAGTGGAAGAAGCATCGACCCCGCTCGAAGGACGAGCGCAATCACGGGGTGCACCATCAGAGGCGCAAGAAGCAGATTTACAAGCACGGCCGGAGCGAGAGGACTCGCGCTTGGCAGACTCCTCACCCGAGGAAGGAGAATCACTCGAGTTCCAGATATTACCATCCCATTCATCAGGATTCCAATCTAGTCCGGCTTTCGCCACGACCAGACGCACCTTTCGCGTCGAAACCCGACCACGCCGATTCTTGTATTTATAACGAGCAATTCGCACAGCCGCCCTCTCGGCAATAGTTTGGTACGTCTCAAGTTTGTCAGCAAGCAACTTATTTTGACACGTAACAAAGTATGAGCATTCTGAATCTCAACAAAGTTCGCTTCCAAATCCTTATGCAAGTTCTGCAACTTCAACAACCTCTCATGGAGAAGCCTGTACGCAGACAGAACAATCCAACCTCTGCGCCCTAAAATGGGAAGCTCATCACCCTTAGATACCGGCGCCTTTTGTAAGCAAGTAATCACATTAGCCGGCTCCGCCAGCTCCAAAAAAGAATTCCAATTCTCACTCAAACCAGTAGAATCAGCCCACTCACGGGCTAAGGCTTCATAAGGCGTTGAATCCCATCCGGGAATATCAACGGGCAACTTAAAAGTAGATTTTGACTTTCTAGAAAACATCGTGAAAAAGAAAGAAGAAAAGAAAGAAAAAGAAAAGAAAGAAGAAGAAAAACTATACACACAATTATACCACAAATAATATACAAACAAAACCACGCACACGCCAAAAGCAAACACGAGACAACACGACGCACACAGGTTTCGAAAACGGTTCGTGACGCCAAATGTTCTGCTTGGGTTTTCGGATCAGATAGAACCCGCTCATCAGAGCATCTCTAACCCAGCCAGAACGTTACCCTCTCCCTAGGGCCTATTCACAACAAGTAACCACAGATATATACCACCTAAGGACAGGGAATTCCTACTATATATATATATATATATATATATATATATATATATATATATATATATCTAGACCTCTTACAATACAAGTGGCGGCCTCGCGATCCCAGACGGACCCAGGACTTCCTACCCAGACGGCAGCCTCAGCCTCGCGGTCCCAGACGGACCCAGGACTTCCTACCCAGACGGCAGCCTCAGCCTCGCGGTCCCAGACGGACCCAGGACTTCCTACCCAGACGGCAGCCTCAGCCTCGCGGTCCCAGACGGACCCAGGACTTCCTACCCAGACGGCAGCCTCAGCCTCACGGTCCCAGACGGACCCAGGACTTCCTACCCAGACGGCAGCCTCAGCCTCGCGGTCCCAGACGGACCCAGGACTTCCTACCCAGACGGCAGCCTCAGCCTCACGGTCCCAGACGGACCCAGGACTTCCTACCCAGACGGCAGCCTCAGCCTCGCGGTCCCAGACGGACCCAGGACTTCCTACCCAGACGGCAGCCTCAGCCTCGCGGTCCCAGACGGACCCAGGACTTCCTACCCAGACGGCAGCCTCAGCCTCGCGGTCCCAGACGGACCCAGGACTTCCTGCCCAGACGGCAGCCTCAGTACAAGTTCATCCTATGATTACCATAACATACAACAAGGGAATCAGTTTTACTATTTATCAGGTCACACAAGAACTGCCAGTTTGAGCACAACTTGTTCTCTGGTTCGAGGGGCTCCTCTCTCCCTTATTCAGTTACCACTTACCTGATCAGGGTTAACATCTGTTCATGTCAAGTCACAGCTGACTAGAAGAATAGGCTACCCTCTTATACAAGAACACGCAGCACATGTTGATTCACTACAAATTGGGTATTTTATTACTCATTACATACGCAATCACATAACATTACTATGTAACACATAACCTGCAAAGAAAAAGTGAAAGATTAGGTTGTACACTCTAATAAGAAAGGGGTCGACATCACCTTAGTCGTGTGTAGCCTGCACTCAATGGTCATCTAGGTTCCCTTCTCGTCTGTGCCTCGGCTCGCCTGGAAGTCACACCTCCGCAGTCACGGATCTGTTCCCTTCTCCCTTCTCCGAGTCACTGGGACCTCTTCCTCATCGGCTACTCTCTCCTCTCTGGCTATTCTGCTAGAAGAGTATCTGTCTCTCGGTTTTTCTCCGCCTTCAAGTTTGTCATCTGTCTTCCCTGGAATAAGTAGTAGCTTTACTGCTAACGGCTAGATGCCGCCTACGGGCTGAAGTAAGTGCACCGTATCTGCATCAGACTTTCACTAATATAGAGGTGCATTTCCTCATGGAAAATTCCGGCCCGTAACCTGCCGCCCACCAAATTCTTGTACCTCCCCGTACCAAGGACACGTTCCCAGCCGGCCGGCCTGATGTAGTGTCTTCGGCATGAAGAAAAATACAATCCTTCGATAAGGGCTGGCCTGAACCGGTTCTCTCCAAGCGAATAACACCTCATAACTAAAACATCACCCTTAACCTAGAAGCATTTCAAGCTGCCGGAGCAGAAAGAAAGATGGAGTCTCTCCCGTTTGAGGCCTACCAGGCCTGAATTCAGCACGGCTCCATGAAATACCCTCACTACAGGACAGGTTATCCCTAATACTAACGAATCTATCCCCTAGGATATGTGTGCAAGCCCTGATCTATGGGGAAGAACACAGGATCATGTCGAAGTGCCTAGTAAATAGGCTCCATTCACTACTCTAACCCTTAGACTTGGATGGTAAGAGACTGAAGTCACAAAAATCACCCGTCAACACAATAGGGCCGGGAAAATCGAGCAGTACATTTCACCCTTGACTTCAGTCTATTATACATTCATTAAACAGAACTAACATCTGTGGAAGAATAATATGAAACAAAGCTAACTGATCTATGTCTAGTACCAAATGTGCAGAATTGAAGTAGTGAAGGAATACACTGAATAAAGCAACAGATAGAAATCAAAACAGCGATGGTAATCAGAATACCTCCTAATATTTGACGTAACAGATATAAATCAGGTAACCAATTAAAGAGCCAGTCAAACCAGCCCTGGTCAATGTGTTTTCTAACTTCTTCTGTCAAGTCATGTAGCTTATCAATGTGAGCGCGAATGGATTGTGTATGATCAGACAAGTTAAAACAACAAAGACCCTCAAAATCAGAACAATCGTGTCCATGTTTAAGCAAAAGATAATCAATGGCCGCTCGATTTTGCAAGATGGCTCTGCGTTCACCCTGGGCGTCTAACAGCATGTCAGACAGGACTGTAGAAGTATGATTAATGGATTTTACCATCCAGCAGGCCATTTTCCCAATAGATTTGGCATTATAAACCGCCAAAGCAGGAACACCAATAATTGAAATAGCCAGGCTAAGGTATTCAGACTTGGAATATAAATGCAAAGACGAGTCACAATCCTCCTGTAACATCACTGTATCTCGAATCACACGAGAATTGGCATTCGGATGTGACGAGAACATCAGTAAACTGAGTCTCGTAATGGCACAAGGGCCTCCAGAAATATTTGCGGGGACATATGGCCAGGAAGTATTACCACATGAGAAAAGCCATCCAGCAGGTAGTAACATCGTGCGATAATGACTGGGGGTAACTACCAAACTCTTGCAAGTCATATCGTTCTGGACAGAAGCACATGTTTTCGGTGTCCTTTGAAAGCACAAAGTTCGCTCATGCAGGGTAAAGGAAGTAGCATCTTTCAATTTTAGACGCAGACATTCAGAAATTGCACTAGGATTACACGTAAGGAAAAAACATAAATCTCCTTGTGTGATATTATAGGTAACTATTTGGGACTGGATGGGGGGTATCTGGTCTGGTAGTTCAGTACATAAGGGGCAATACGCATGGGTGGCAAAATCGCCCAGAAGAACATTGGGGCGAGCCTTTGAAATGTTGAAAATATGAGTCAAAGTTTCTAGCGAAGCAGGGACAGCAACCAGGCAGGTCGCCAAGATGTCGTGTACAGATCTCATCGGCGTCAAACAGAAGTGAGGGGCATCAGTCACCCTTTTCGCCAGTGAGGTCCAAAAGTTCGATGACGAATCCCACGCAGCGAAGGAACGCGACACTCGGGTGCGTAACTCATCCTGGGTTGACGGGATCCCTTCTCTCTCGTCGAACCAACCCGAAAATAGTCCGACGCCGACACATCCTGCAGCAACAGTCCAAAGAATGATCTGAAAGAGAATCAAATACAGGCATTATTCATTCTCGTAAGTAACATTTGTCAGCCGGGACCGCTTCCCAGCTATCTTTCCCTGGTCTCATAACTAAAATGGTATTGTCATGACCGGTGGCGATGACCTCTGCTTGTTCAGGGGGATTCTTAGGCGACTGCACCCAAACCCTGGCCCCAGGGTTATCTGTGGAGCCAAAACCTTTCTGGCCTCGTACAGTTAGCAAAGTTGGGGCAGTGCCTTTTACCATCTCACCACTGAAGACAGGCAGTATGAGTAATTGAGCCACTCGGTCAGTTTGATGTATCAGTAAGTCAGCCTCACTGCTATTCAGCAGGAGCACCTTAATCTCTCCCTGATAATCACTGTCAATGATCCCTCCAAGCACCTGAATGCCTTTTACAGCCAGCCCCGATCTAGGGGCGATTAATCCAAAATTCCCGGGTGGTATATGAACACCAACACCAGTTTCAATGATGACTCGATCCTTACTTTTTATAACGGTGTCATCCATGGCATGCAAGTCTAAACCTGCCGACCCTGGGGTCGCTCTACATGGAGCCAAAGCTCCGGGAGTAATTTCCCAGTACATCACAGTCTCTCTGATTTCATTTGGCTGAGCATTAACATTCGGAGGAAACAAACGCATAAGTGGAGATTCAGCATGTAGAAAAGGACGATTATTCAAAATTAATAGCGCTTGGGGCAAAAAGTCTCGCCAATTCTTACACTTGTCATCTGTCAATTTACGCAGTTGCTCCTTCAGCAGACCATTCAATCTCTCCACAAGACCCGAGGCCTGCGGATAGTATGGGATATGAAATACCCAGTCAATATTGTTTTCCACACAGAATTCCTGTACCAATCTTCCACGAAAATGGGATGCACTATCAGATTGAATTTGGAATGGCACACCATAATACATCATAATCAATTCCAATGTTTTAATGGTATTCAATTGGGTAGCTTGCTTACAGGGAAGGGCTACCAACAGGCCACTGTATGTATCAACAATAGTGCAAACATATTGACAATTCCTACTCATGGGAAGTGGACCGATGTAATCAATCTGCCAAATTTGAGCGGGCAGTTTCCCGCGATGTAAATGACCTTTAACAATTTGGGGCACTTTGCGCTGTCTGATATGCTGACAAATGGGACAATGTAAAATAACATTTTTTATTAAATCTAGGGGAATATAAATCCCTCGATCAGCAGCCCACCTGCTAGTGGCTTTCTCTCCAAAATGTCCTGCCTTCTGGTGGGCCCATTTCGCCAATCCCGCAATATCAGAATCTTGCCTGTCCACCACTGCCTCAGCAATTTTAGATTTCTCATCTGCAATGTTATGAAAAAATTTGTCAAGAGAATCTATCGGGGTGTGAGCATCCACATGGAAGATTGTAACAGTACTCTGTGGGAGCATCTCCCAAATCTCCTGCCATAATTCTTTTCCCCACAATTCTTTTGAATGCAATTTCCAATTATGGGGATGCCAAGTCGGTAACCAAACTGCCAGTCCATTGGCAGTAGACCAAGAATCGGTGAAAATATGACATGTGCCAGGTAACTCTTGTTTCAGAACTTGATAAACAGCATAAAGTTCAGCAAATTGACTGCTCTTACCTTCACCAGTTGTGCTCAGCAGTTTTTGTGTGATCGGATTATAGGACACCGCTTTCCAGTGCCGTTTCGTCCCTATGAACCTTGCTGAACCATCCGTAAACCAGACATGGTTTCTGTCCTCTGCGGACAAATCATCAAAAGGTCTACCCCACTTGACAGGAGACTCCTGTACTAAAGGTACGGAACATTCACTCTCAGTCTCAGTCGATGGCGCTCGCGCCACCTGCTCATGTAAAGATGCAACTCCTTTTTGTCCCACACGTGCCCTGTCTTGTATATACCATTTCCATTTAATCACACTCGCCTCTTGAGCATGTCCAATTCGGTGAGTTTTCGGCGAACTCATAACCCACTGCATGATAGGAATTTCAGGTCGCAAAACTATATCATGTCCCAAAGTCAGTTGCTCGGTATCCACCAGAGCCCAATAACATGCAAGTAACTGTTTCTCAAAAGGTGTATAACGCTCACCAGCATCAGGTAACTTTTTGGTCCAGAAACCCAACGGCGCTCTACTCCTGCCTTGCTTCTGCCACAAACTCCAATTCGCATAAAGGCCCTGTACAGACACATTCAAATCCACCTCACCATCACGTACGGGCCATAAATCCAAAGCATGTTGAATTGCCTCTTTTGCTAGGTTGAACGCATCTTGCTGTGGTTTATCCCATTCAAATGCATTCTTTTTACGAGTGACACGGTACAAGGGGGCCAATATTTGACTCAAATGAGGAATATGCTGACGCCAAAAACCAAACAAACCAATGAAGCTTTGGGCTTCTTTCCTATTCCTCGGAACTGCAAAATCGAGGATTTTCTGTTTAACCTGAGGGATCACTTCACGGTGCCCTTCATGCCAATTAATACCCAAAAATTTTACAGCCTGGGACGGGCCTTGTAATTTATCCGGATTGATTTCCCAACCTTTCTCACGCAGGCACTCAATGACTCTGTCCAATTGGGTCTGAACTTCCTCTTGTGTTTCGCCTTGGATCAAAACATCATCAATATAATGACACATCTGAATTTGTGGATGAACCGGTACCTCAGCCAAATGCTCTGCCACCAGCCGGTGACATATCGTAGGACTATGCACATAGCCCTGAGGAAGACTTCTAAACGTCATCTGACGCCCATTCCACGTAAAACTGAACTGTTCCTGACACTCAGGGGCAATCGGAATCGAAAAGAAAGCATTAGCAATATCAATGGACGCATACCATGTACCTGGATGTTTTTGGATTCTTTCAATTAGAGTAATGACATCCGGTACTGCAACAGTCAAAGAGGGTGTGTGTTTGTTCAATTCTCGATAATCAACAGTCATACGCCAAGAATTATCACTCTTACGTACAGGCCAAACAGGATTATTCCAAGCAGAAGTAACTGGGGTTATAACACCTGCATCCACCAACTCCTGAATAGTGGTACTAATCTCCTCATGACCACCTGGAATACGATACTGCTTCTGACAAACCACTTTTGTCGCCTGAGGAACTTTTATGGGGGGCATTCTCAAACGACCAACCCGTATAGGCCTGGACGATATATAATGCGTAGTTCCAAATTGGTAACATCCATCATCTAAATGCAAAGTCATTCCTTTCAAAATATCAATTCCAATTATGAATTCTAAGAGTGGCACCACTAGTACAGAGTATTCTTTTCTAGGGATTCTACCTATTCTCATTTCAAGTAAAGTTTGAACGGCAGGAGTTTCCTTTCCACCCAATCCGGTAATTGTAAAAGGCTGACCTGTAAACTTCTTTGATTTTCCATGAATAAGAGTGGCCTCCGCTCCTGTATCTACCAATGCTCGGGCCCTTTGGATATTACGATGTCTCCAATAAATATCAATATCTACATAGGGTCTATTATCTCTGTGAGCCCATCTGTGTACTGGAGCTTGACCTATTTCCTAGTCATGCTTACTGCATTCTGTGTACCAGGATAAATCAGGATAAAGACTCTCACGTTTCTTAGGTATCGGTACCTCCTGTTCATATCCATTCCCAGTACGAAATGGATTCGTGTCTTCTGCATTGCACTGCTGGTTTCGATCGGCCAAACTATGACGATCCTCTCTCCTCCTCAACTCAGGGGATTGATCCCTATCATCTCTACGTCTGCTGTAAACATAATCATTTCTCCCCCTTTCTCTTTCCTCTTCTCTCTCTCTGTCTCTCTCACGACGGGGGGACATATCACGTACATAACGTCGATCATCACGACGAACAGAGCGCCCACGGCGGTCGTCATCACCGCTACCGTCAGAACCACCACGATCACACTCAGTCGTCCGAACACGCCGGGCACCCTCCTTCCGATCCAAGCCACGTTTGCGAAACAACTCCCACAAACGAGCAGTAGTCTCACCGTCAATGTCCTCCCTCCGCACACCATCGGCCAGAAGACCAGAAAAGATATCACGTCTAGTAAGTTTATTGTCACCAGGAGTACGAGTGTCAGGCCGGGACTGACGTTCAGGTTTAAACCACTCACCCAACTCACCGAGTTGGCGTACCGATTCCAGTACCGTAGATAACACGTTACCAGTCTGATTAATCAATAAAGTCATCATGACCTGCTTATAGGCAACAGGGGAAGAACGAATGATACGATTCCGCACAGAAGATGTCAACAAACCATCAAGCAACCTGTCAGCAGTACCCAGAAAAATTGCCGTTTTCATCACCTCCTCCTTGAGACGTTGTGCAGCGTCGCGCAAAGTATACCACGGTTTGTCATTCACAGGCCAATCAGACTCAGTAGGATACTTTTGATTACAACCCTCAGTCGCCAATTGAAGTAAAGAAATTTGACCACCACCATTATAGTTACGGAAATGATCCTGTACAGTAGAATCCGAACTCAAGGAACAAAACTTCAAACAATCGCCATTATCTAACATAATGCCAGCAGCGCCCAGTTCATAAAGGCGCACCATCCATGTGAGCAAGGTCTCACCAGCTCGCTGCCGAAATCGCTGCAAAATATCACTAATTTCTTGTTGAGTAAAGTCCTCTAAAGAGTCTAAAGAAATACCCTGCGGAGCAGCGGGAGACTGCTGCAACTTCCGACGAAAAACTGGATGCGCCGAGACCGCGGGATGAGCATCACAAGGAGCTCGACCAGTACACGTAGAGGAACAATCAGTGGAAGAAGCATCGACCCCGCTCGAAGGACGAGCGCAATCACGGGGTGCACCATCAGAGGCGCAAGAAGCAGATTTACAAGCACGGCCGGAGCGAGAGGACTCGCGCTTGGCAGACTCCTCACCCGAGGAAGGAGAATCACTCGAGTTCCAGATATTACCATCCCATTCATCAGGATTCCAATCTAGTCCGGCTTTCGCCACGACCAGACGCACCTTTCGCGTCGAAACCCGACCACGCCGATTCTTGTATTTATAACGAGCAATTCGCACAGCCGCCCTCTCGGCAATAGTTTGGTACGTCTCAAGTTTGTCAGCAAGCAACTTATTTTGACACGTAACAAAGTATGAGCATTCTGAATCTCAACAAAGTTCGCTTCCAAATCCTTATGCAAGTTCTGCAACTTCAACAACCTCTCATGGAGAAGCCTGTACGCAGACAGAACAATCCAACCTCTGCGCCCTAAAATGGGAAGCTCATCACCCTTAGATACCGGCGCCTTTTGTAAGCAAGTAATCACATTAGCCGGCTCCGCCAGCTCCAAAAAAGAATTCCAATTCTCACTCAAACCAGTAGAATCAGCCCACTCACGGGCTAAGGCTTCATAAGGCGTTGAATCCCATCCGGGAATATCAACGGGCAACTTAAAAGTAGATTTTGACTTTCTAGAAAACATCGTGAAAAAGAAAGAAGAAAAGAAAGAAAAAGAAAAGAAAGAAGAAGAAAAACTATACACACAATTATACCACAAATAATATACAAACAAAACCACGCACACGCCAAAAGCAAACACGAGACAACACGACGCACACAGGTTTCGAAAACGGTTCGTGACGCCAAATGTTCTGCTTGGGTTTTCGGATCAGATAGAAGCCGCTCATCAGAGCATCTCTAACCCAGCCAGAACGTTACCCTCTCCCTAGGGCCTATTCACAACAAGTAACCACAGATATATACCACCTAAGGACAGGGAATTCCTACTATATATATATATATATATATATATATATATATATATATATATATATATATATATATATATATATCTAGACCTCTTACAATACAAGTGGCGGCCTCGCGATCCCAGACGGACCCAGGACTTCCTACCCAGACGGCAGCCTCAGCCTCGCGGTCCCAGACGGACCCAGGACTTCCTACCCAGACGGCAGCCTCAGCCTCGCGGTCCCAGACGGACCCAGGACTTCCTACCCAGACGGCAGCCTCAGCCTCGCGGTCCCAGACGGACCCAGGACTTCCTACCCAGACGGCAGCCTCAGCCTCACGGTCCCAGACGGACCCAGGACTTCCTACCCAGACGGCAGCCTCAGCCTCGCGGTCCCAGACGGACCCAGGACTTCCTACCCAGACGGCAGCCTCAGCCTCACGGTCCCAGACGGACCCAGGACTTCCTACCCAGACGGCAGCCTCAGCCTCACGGTCCCAGACGGACCCAGGACTTCCTACCCAGACGGCAGCCTCAGCCTCGCGGTCCCAGACGGACCCAGGACTTCCTACCCAGACGGCAGCCTCAGCCTCGCGGTCCCAGACGGACCCAGGACTTCCTGCCCAGACGGCAGCCTCAGTACAAGTTCATCCTATGATTACCATAACATACAACAAGGGAATCAGTTTTACTATTTATCAGGTCACACAAGAACTGCCAGTTTGAGCACAACTTGTTCTCTGGTTCGAGGGGCTCCTCTCTCCCTTATTCAGTTACCACTTACCTGATCAGGGTTAACATCTGTTCATGTCAAGTCACAGCTGACTAGAAGAATAGGCTACCCTCTTATACAAGAACACGCAGCACATGTTGATTCACTACAAATTGGGTATTTTATTACTCATTACATACGCAATCACATAACATTACTATGTAACACATAACCTGCAAAGAAAAAGTGAAAGATTAGGTTGTACACTCTAATAAGAAAGGGGTCGACATCACCTTAGTCGTGTGTAGCCTGCACTCAATGGTCATCTAGGTTCCCTTCTCGTCTGTGCCTCGGCTCGCCTGGAAGTCACACCTCCGCAGTCACGGATCTGTTCCCTTCTCCCTTCTCCGAGTCACTGGGACCTCTTCCTCATCGGCTACTCTCTCCTCTCTGGCTATTCTGCTAGAAGAGTATCTGTCTCTCGGTTTTTCTCCGCCTTCAAGTTTGTCATCTGTCTTCCCTGGAATAAGTAGTAGCTTTACTGCTAACGGCTAGATGCCGCCTACGGGCTGAAGTAAGTGCACCGTATCTGCCTCAGACTTTCACTAATATAGAGGTGCATTTCCTCATGGAAAATTCCGGCCCGTAACCTGCCGCCCACCAAATTCTTGTACCTCCCCGTACCAAGGACACGTTCCCAGCCGGCCGGCCTGATGTAGTGTCTTCGGCATGAAGAAAAATACAATCCTTCGATAAGGGCTGGCCTGAACCGGTTCTCTCCAAGCGAATAACACCTCATAACTAAAACATCACCCTTAACCTAGAAGCATTTCAAGCTGCCGGAGCAGAAAGAAAGATGGAGTCTCTCCCGTTTGAGGCCTACCAGGCCTGAATTCAGCACGGCTCCATGAAATACCCTCACTACAGGACAGGTTATCCCTAATACTAACGAATCTATCCCCTAGGATATGTGTGCAAGCCCTGATCTATGGGGAAGAACACAGGATCATGTCGAAGTGCCTAGTAAATAGGCTCCATTCACTACTCTAACCCTTAGACTTGGATGGTAAGAGACTGAAGTCACAAAAATCACCCGTCAACCCAATAGGGCCGGGAAAATCGAGCAGTACATTTCACCCTTGACTTCAGTCTATTATACATTCATTAAACAGAACTAACATCTGTGGAAGAATAATATGAAACAAAGCTAACTGATCTATGTCTAGTACCAAATGTGCAGAATTGAAGTAGTGAAGGAATACACTGAATAAAGCAACAGATAGAAATCAAAACAGCGATGGTAATCAGAATACCTCCTAATATTTGACGTAACAGATATAAATCAGGTAACCAATTAAAGAGCCAGTCAAACCAGCCCTGGTCAATGTGTTTTCTAACTTCTTCTGTCAAGTCATGTAGCTTATCAATGTGAGCGCGAATGGATTGTGTATGATCAGACAAGTTAAAACAACAAAGACCCTCAAAATCAGAACAATCGTGTCCATGTTTAAGCAAAAGATAATCAATGGCCGCTCGATTTTGCAAGATGGCTCTGCGTTCACCCTGGGCGTCTAACAGCATGTCAGACAGGACTGTAGAAGTATGATTAATGGATTTTACCATCCAGCAGGCCATTTTCCCAATAGATTTGGCATTATAAACCGCCAAAGCAGGAACACCAATAATTGAAATAGCCAGGCTAAGGTATTCAGACTTGGAATATAAATGCAAAGACGAGTCACAATCCTCCTGTAACATCACTGTATCTCGAATCACACGAGAATTGGCATTCGGATGTGACGAGAACATCAGTAAACTGAGTCTCGTAATGGCACAAGGGCCTCCAGAAATATTTGCGGGGACATATGGCCAGGAAGTATTACCACATGAGAAAAGCCATCCAGCAGGTAGTAACATCGTGCGATAATGACTGGGGGTAACTACCAAACTCTTGCAAGTCATATCGTTCTGGACAGAAGCACATGTTTTCGGTGTCCTTTGAAAGCACAAAGTTCGCTCATGCAGGGTAAAGGAAGTAGCATCTTTCAATTTTAGACGCAGACATTCAGAAATTGCACTAGGATTACACGTAAGGAAAAAACATAAATCTCCTTGTGTGATATTATAGGTAACTATTTGGGACTGGATGGGGGGTATCTGGTCTGGTAGTTCAGTACATAAGGGGCAATACGCATGGGTGGCAAAATCGCCCAGAAGAACATTGGGGCGAGCCTTTGAAATGTTGAAAATATGAGTCAAAGTTTCTAGCGAAGCAGGGACAGCAACCAGGCAGGTCGCCAAGATGTCGTGTACAGATCTCATCGGCGTCAAACAGAAGTGAGGGGCATCAGTCACCCTTTTCGCCAGTGAGGTCCAAAAGTTCGATGACGAATCCCACGCAGCGAAGGAACGCGACACTCGGGTGCGTAACTCATCCTGGGTTGACGGGATCCCTTCTCTCTCGTCGAACCAACCCGAAAATAGTCCGACGCCGACACATCCTGCAGCAACAGTCCAAAGAATGATCTGAAAGAGAATCAAATACAGGCATTATTCATTCTCGTAAGTAACATTTGTCAGCCGGGACCGCTTCCCAGCTATCTTTCCCTGGTCTCATAACTAAAATGGTATTGTCATGACCGGTGGCGATGACCTCTGCTTGTTCAGGGGGATTCTTAGGCGACTGCACCCAAACCCTGGCCCCAGGGTTATCTGTGGAGCCAAAACCTTTCTGGCCTCGTACAGTTAGCAAAGTTGGGGCAGTGCCTTTTACCATCTCACCACTGAAGACAGGCAGTATGAGTAATTGAGCCACTCGGTCAGT
Source organism: Triturus cristatus (assembly GCF_964204655.1). Classification (NCBI taxonomy): domain Eukaryota; kingdom Metazoa; phylum Chordata; class Amphibia; order Caudata; family Salamandridae; genus Triturus; species Triturus cristatus. Next base: position 814,888,847 of record NC_140584.1, read on the forward strand.
TTGATGTATCAGTAAGTCAGCCTCACTGCTATTCAGCAGGAGCACCTTAATCTCTCCCTGATAATCACTGTCAATGATCCCTCCAAGCACCTGAATGCCTTTTACAGCCAGCCCCGATCTAGGGGCGATTAATCCAAAATTCCCGGGTGGTATATGAACACCAACACCAGTTTCAATGATGACTCGATCCTTACTTTTTATAACGGTGTCATCCATGGCATGCAAGTCTAAACCTGCCGACCCTGGGGTCGCTCTACATGGAGCCAAAGCTCCGGGAGTAATTTCCCAGTACATCACAGTCTCTCTGATTTCATTTGGCTGAGCATTAACATTCGGAGGAAACAAACGCATAAGTGGAGATTCAGCATGTAGAAAAGGACGATTATTCAAAATTAATAGCGCTTGGGGCAAAAAGTCTCGCCAATTCTTATACTTGTCATCTGTCAATTTACGCAGTTGCTCCTTCAGCAGACCATTCAATCTCTCCACAAGACCCGAGGCCTGCGGATAGTATGGGATATGAAATACCCAGTCAATATTGTTTTCCACACAGAATTCCTGTACCAATCTTCCACGAAAATGGGATGCACTATCAGATTGAATTTGGAATGGCACACCATAATACATCATAATCAATTCCAATGTTTTAATGGTATTCAATTGGGTAGCTTGCTTACAGGGAAGGGCTACCAACAGGCCACTGTATGTATCAACAATAGTGCAAACATATTGACAATTCCTACTCATGGGAAGTGGACCGATGTAATCAATCTGCCAAATTTGAGCGGGCAGTTTCCCGCGATGTAAATGACCTTTAACAATTTGGGGCACTTTGCGCTGTCTGATATGCTGACAAATGGGACAATGTAAAATAACATTTTTTATTAAATCTAGGGGGAATATAAATCCCTCGATCAGCAGCCCACCTGCTAGTGGCTTTCTCTCCAAAATGTCCTGCCTTCTGGTGGGCCCATTTCGCCAATCCCGCAATATCAGAATCTTGCCTGTCCACCACTGCCTCAGCAATTTTAGATTTCTCATCTGCAATGTTATGAAAAAATTTGTCAAGAGAATCTATCGGGGTGTGAGCATCCACATGGAAGATTGTAACAGTACTCTGTGGGAGCATCTCCCAAATCTCCTGCCATAATTCTTTTCCCCACAATTCTTTTGAATGCAATTTCCAATTATGGGAATGCCAAGTCGGTAACCAAACTGCCAGTCCATTGGCAGTAGACCAAGAATCGGTGAAAATATGACATGTGCCAGGTAACTCTTGTTTCAGAACTTGATAAACAGCATAAAGTTCAGCAAATTGACTGCTCTTACCTTCACCAGTTGTGCTCAGCAGTTTTTGTGTGATCGGATTATAGGACACCGCTTTCCAGTGCCGTTTCGTCCCTATGAACCTTGCTGAACCATCCGTAAACCAGACATGGTTTCTGTCCTCTGCGGACAAATCATCAAAAGGTCTACCCCACTTGACAGGAGACTCCTGTACTAAAGGTACGGAACATTCACTCTCAGTCTCAGTCGATGGCGCTCGCGCCACCTGCTCATGTAAAGATGCAACTCCTTTTTGTCCCACACGTGCCCTGTCTTGTATATACCATTTCCATTTAATCACACTCGCCTCTTGAGCATGTCCAATTCGGTGAGTTTTCGGCGAACTCATAACCCACTGCATGATAGGAATTTCAGGTCGCAAAACTATATCATGTCCCAAAGTCAGTTGCTCGGTATCCACCAGAGCCCAATAACATGCAAGTAACTGTTTCTCAAAAGGTGTATAACGCTCACCAGCATCAGGTAACTTTTTGGTCCAGAAACCCAACGGCACTCTACTCCTGCCTTGCTTCTGCCACAAACTCCAATTCGCATAAAGGCCCTGTACAGACACATTCAAATCCACCTCACCATCACGTACGGGCCATAAATCCAAAGCATGTTGAATTGCCTCTTTTGCTAGGTTGAACGCATCTTGCTGTGGTTTATCCCATTCAAATGCATTCTTTTTACGAGTGACACGGTACAAGGGGGCCAATATTTGACTCAAATGAGGAATATGCTGACGCCAAAAACCAAACAAACCAATGAAGCTTTGGGCTTCTTTCCTATTCCTCGGAACTGCAAAATCGAGGATTTTCTGTTTAACCTGAGGGATCACTTCACGGTGCCCTTCATGCCAATTAATACCCAAAAATTTTACAGCCTGGGACGGGCCTTGTAATTTATCCGGATTGATTTCCCAACCTTTCTCACGCAGGCACTCAATGACTCTGTCCAATTGGGTCTGAACTTCCTCTTGTGTTTCGCCTTGGATCAAAACATCATCAATATAATGACACATCTGAATTTGTGGATGAACCGGTACCTCAGCCAAATGCTCTGCCACCAGCCGGTGACATATCGTAGGACTATGCACATAGCCCTGAGGAAGACTTCTAAACGTCATCTGACGCCCATTCCACGTAAAACTGAACTGTTCCTGACACTCAGGGGCAATCGGAATCGAAAAGAAAGCATTAGCAATATCAATGGACGCATACCATGTACCTGGATGTTTTTGGATTCTTTCAATTAGAGTAATGACATCCGGTACTGCAACAGTCAAAGAGGGTGTGTGTTTGTTCAATTCTCGATAATCAACAGTCATACGTCAAGAATTATCACTCTTACGTACAGGCCAAACAGGATTATTCCAAGCAGAAGTAACTGGGGTTATAACACCTGCATCCACCAACTCCTGAATAGTGGTACTAATCTCCTCATGACCACCTGGAATACGATACTGCTTCTGACAAACCACTTTTGTCGCCTGAGGAACTTTTATGGGGGGCATTCTCAAACGACCAACCCGTATAGGCCTGGACGATATATAATGCGTAGTTCCAAATTGGTAACATCCATCATCTAAATGCAAAGTCATTCCTTTCAAAATATCAATTCCAATTATGAATTCTAAGAGTGGCACCACTAGTACAGAGTATTCTTTTCTAGGGATTCTACCTATTCTCATTTCAAGTAAAGTTTGAACGGCAGGAGTTTCCTTTCCACCCAATCCGGTAATTGTAAAAGGCTGACCTGTAAACTTCTTTGATTTTCCATGAATAAGAGTGGCCTCCGCTCCTGTATCTACCAATGCTCGGGCCCTTTGGATATTACGATGTCTCCAATAAATATCAATATCTACATAGGGTCTATTATCTCTGTGAGCCCATCTGTGTACTGGAGCTTGACCTATTTCCTAGTCATGCTTACTGCATTCTGTGTACCAGGATAAATCAGGATAAAGACTCTCACGTTTCTTAGGTATCGGTACCTCCTGTTCATATCCATTCCCAGTACGAAATGGATTCGTGTCTTCTGCATTGCACTGCTGGTTTCGATCGGCCAAACTATGACGATCCTCTCTCCTCCTCAACTCAGGGGATTGATCCCTATCATCTCTACGTCTGCTGTAAACATAATCATTTCTCCCCCTTTCTCTTTCCTCTTCTCTCTCTCTGTCTCTCTCACGACGGGGGGACATATCACGTACATAACGTCGATCATCACGACGAACAGAGCGCCCACGGCGGTCGTCATCACCGCTACCGTCAGAACCACCACGATCACACTCAGTCGTCCGAACACGCCGGGCACCCTCCTTCCGATCCAAGCCACGTTTGCGAAACAACTCCCACAAACGAGCAGTAGTCTCACCGTCAATGTCCTCCCTCCGCACACCATCGGCCAGAAGACCAGAAAAGATATCACGTCTAGTAAGTTTATTGTCACCAGGAGTACGAGTGTCAGGCCGGGACTGACGTTCAGGTTTAAACCACTCACCCAACTCACCGAGTTGGCGTACCGATTCCAGTACCGTAGATAACACGTTACCAGTCTGATTAATCAATAAAGTCATCATGACCTGCTTATAGGCAACAGGGGAAGAACGAATGATACGATTCCGCACAGAAGATGTCAACAAACCATCAAGCAACCTGTCAGCAGTACCCAGAAAAATTGCCGTTTTCATCACCTCCTCCTTGAGACGTTGTGCAGCGTCGCGCAAAGTATACCAGGGTTTGTCATTCACAGGCCAATCAGACTCAGTAGGATACTTTTGATTACAACCCTCAGTCGCCAATTGAAGTAAAGAAATTTGACCACCACCATTATAGTTACGGAAATGATCCTGTACAGTAGAATCCGAACTCAAGGAACAAAACTTCAAACAATCGCCATTATCTAACATAATGCCAGCAGCGCCCAGTTCATAAAGGCGCACCATCCATGTGAGCAAGGTCTCACCAGCTCGCTGCCGAAATCGCTGCAAAATATCACTAATTTCTTGTTGAGTAAAGTCCTCTAAAGAGTCTAAAGAAATACCCTGCGGAGCAGCGGGAGACTGCTGCAACTTCCGACGAAAAACTGGATGCGCCGAGACCGCGGGATGAGCATCACAAGGAGCTCGACCAGTACACGTAGAGGAACAATCAGTGGAAGAAGCATCGACCCCGCTCGAAGGACGAGCGCAATCACGGGGTGCACCATCAGAGGCGCAAGAAGCAGATTTACAAGCACGGCCGGAGCGAGAGGACTCGCGCTTGGCAGACTCCTCACCCGAGGAAGGAGAATCACTCGAGTTCCAGATATTACCATCCCATTCATCAGGATTCCAATCTAGTCCGGCTTTCGCCACGACCAGACGCACCTTTCGCGTCGAAACCCGACCACGCCGATTCTTGTATTTATAACGAGCAATTCGCACAGCCGCCCTCTCGGCAATAGTTTGGTACGTCTCAAGTTTGTCAGCAAGCAACTTATTTTGACACGTAACAAAGTATGAGCATTCTGAATCTCAACAAAGTTCGCTTCCAAATCCTTATGCAAGTTCTGCAACTTCAACAACCTCTCATGGAGAAGCCTGTACGCAGACAGAACAATCCAACCTCTGCGCCCTAAAATGGGAAGCTCATCACCCTTAGATACCGGCGCCTTTTGTAAGCAAGTAATCACATTAGCCGGCTCCGCCAGCTCCAAAAAAGAATTCCAATTCTCACTCAAACCAGTAGAATCAGCCCACTCACGGGCTAAGGCTTCATAAGGCGTTGAATCCCATCCGGGAATATCAACGGGCAACTTAAAAGTAGATTTTGACTTTCTAGAAAACATCGTGAAAAAGAAAGAAGAAAAGAAAGAAAAAGAAAAGAAAGAAGAAGAAAAACTATACACACAATTATACCACAAATAATATACAAACAAAACCACGCACACGCCAAAAGCAAACACGAGACAACACGACGCACACAGGTTTCGAAAACGGTTCGTGACGCCAAATGTTCTGCTTGGGTTTTCGGATCAGATAGAACCCGCTCATCAGAGCATCTCTAACCCAGCCAGAACGTTACCCTCTCCCTAGGGCCTATTCACAACAAGTAACCACAGATATATACCACCTAAGGACAGGGAATTCCTACTATATATATATATATATATATATATATATATATATATATATATATATATATATATCTAGACCTCTTACAATACAAGTGGCGGCCTCGCGATCCCAGACGGACCCAGGACTTCCTACCCAGACGGCAGCCTCAGCCTCGCGGTCCCAGACGGACCCAGGACTTCCTACCCAGACGGCAGCCTCAGCCTCGCGGTCCCAGACGGACCCAGGACTTCCTACCCAGACGGCAGCCTCAGCCTCGCGGTCCCAGACGGACCCAGGACTTCCTACCCAGACGGCAGCCTCAGCCTCACGGTCCCAGACGGACCCAGGACTTCCTACCCAGACGGCAGCCTCAGCCTCGCGGTCCCAGACGGACCCAGGACTTCCTACCCAGACGGCAGCCTCAGCCTCACGGTCCCAGACGGACCCAGGACTTCCTACCCAGACGGCAGCCTCAGCCTCACGGTCCCAGACGGACCCAGGACTTCCTACCCAGACGGCAGCCTCAGCCTCGCGGTCCCAGACGGACCCAGGACTTCCTACCCAGACGGCAGCCTCAGCCTCGCGGTCCCAGACGGACCCAGGACTTCCTGCCCAGACGGCAGCCTCAGTACAAGTTCATCCTATGATTACCATAACATACAACAAGGGAATCAGTTTTACTATTTATCAGGTCACACAAGAACTGCCAGTTTGAGCACAACTTGTTCTCTGGTTCGAGGGGCTCCTCTCTCCCTTATTCAGTTACCACTTACCTGATCAGGGTTAACATCTGTTCATGTCAAGTCACAGCTGACTAGAAGAATAGGCTACCCTCTTATACAAGAACACGCAGCACATGTTGATTCACTACAAATTGGGTATTTTATTACTCATTACATACGCAATCACATAACATTACTATGTAACACATAACCTGCAAAGAAAAAGTGAAAGATTAGGTTGTACACTCTAATAAGAAAGGGGTCGACATCACCTTAGTCGTGTGTAGCCTGCACTCAATGGTCATCTAGGTTCCCTTCTCGTCTGTGCCTCGGCTCGCCTGGAAGTCACACCTCCGCAGTCACGGATCTGTTCCCTTCTCCCTTCTCCGAGTCACTGGGACCTCTTCCTCATCGGCTACTCTCTCCTCTCTGGCTATTCTGCTAGAAGAGTATCTGTCTCTCGGTTTTTCTCCGCCTTCAAGTTTGTCATCTGTCTTCCCTGGAATAAGTAGTAGCTTTACTGCTAACGGCTAGATGCCGCCTACGGGCTGAAGTAAGTGCACCGTATCTGCCTCAGACTTTCACTAATATAGAGGTGCATTTCCTCATGGAAAATTCCGGCCCGTAACCTGCCGCCCACCAAATTCTTGTACCTCCCCGTACCAAGGACACGTTCCCAGCCGGCCGGCCTGATGTAGTGTCTTCGGCATGAAGAAAAATACAATCCTTCGATAAGGGCTGGCCTGAACCGGTTCTCTCCAAGCGAATAACACCTCATAACTAAAACATCACCCTTAACCTAGAAGCTTTTCAAGCTGCCGGAGCAGAAAGAAAGATGGAGTCTCTCCCGTTTGAGGCCTACCAGGCCTGAATTCAGCACGGCTCCATGAAATACCCTCACTACAGGACAGGTTATCCCTAATACTAACTAATCTATCCCCTAGGATATGTGTGCAAGCCCTGATCTATGGGGAAGAACACAGGATCATGTCGAAGTGCCTAGTAAATAGGCTCCATTCACTACTCTAACCCTTAGACTTGGATGGTAAGAGACTGAAGTCACAAAAATCACCCGTCAACACAATAGGGCCGGGAAAATCGAGCAGTACAGGGGATGTCTAGTAACAATGCGCAATTGGTTCCGCCTTCAGTAGTTCACAATGATTTTCACTATTTTTGCTTTGTACTAAAGTGGATTAGAAATGTAACAGGCCCTCTTTACTTATGTTGTAGAAGTCATTTGCAAATCCCCCAAAAATAATTTCTTATTTTCTTCCATTGCATAAGTGAATACATAGGGCATGATACATTAATAAGGAACCTCAGTTCTGATTCCATTTAATATTTTTAACATTTGAAAAATACTTAAGTTACTTGAAGTACGTGTCACCATTGTGAAATGTCCAAACAAAGGGAACAGGCTTTCAGATTGTACAAATATTGGTACAGCATTGCAGTAATTGTTAACACACATTGATTTATATTTGAATTTTTATAGATACACATATTTCAGCTTTTTTCCTAGTATACACACTATACAAAGGTATTTTTCCTTTATATCATTTTTTTGTCACATAAGTTCACTATTCAACAAATCAAAACCATTCAGAGGTGTTAAGCAGTTTCTGGAGAGATTTGAAAATGGTTAAAAGAAAAGATCATAAATGATTTAGAAGCAATAATGGAAATTTACAAGACTGTGACCAAATGGTTTCTGAAGATGTTCCCAACATTCATCAGATAATTATAAAAATAAACCAAAGTTTGAAAGCCTTGAAGCAGGTGGAATCTGAGAATTTGGAAAATGTTTTGAGAAAAACTTCATGATCAGTTCTATTTACCCAGATACAATTAAACTATTGTATATGGCTTTTCAGCCTCCTCCAAGAGCAGGCATAGGGGACATTGTCCATGAAGGCAGGGAAGCAATGGCCACTGTGTTTCGGGTAGTGAGACCACGGACACCGATCGACACACTGGCACGGAGGGTGAGGGGACTGGAACAGAGGCCAGCAGCTCTTGAACATCTTCGGAGGCCTCCACAAGCAACCAGTCCCTAGTGGGGGCAGAACCTACAGGAACTGTCCCAACTGCATCTTTGTCTGCCACACAGAGACCCATCTCTACCCTCCGTTTTGCTTTCCCCCCAGTTCGTCCAACCCACCCCCCTAAAAGGGCTGGGATCCGCTTCACTACAGGTACCTCATCCCCTGTCAACCCGGCTGCGCTGGGTAAGCAGGCTGTTGACCCTTTACGCAGCCTATCTTTGGGCCAGACTGCACTTCTGAATGGAATCCAGGGCTGTAGTTTGCTAAATGCAACAAATGGTAGCATACCAGGAAGCCATTCCTAAATCTGTGTCTGGCCTGCAGAGATTATTTGCAGGACTAGCCTCTTCACTGACAGCAGGATTACAACCAGCCCAACCTTGTTCCCCAACTCAGGTCCCTTCCTCATCCCAATTCCAAAGTCCCACCCCTAACCCAATCACACTCACTTCTTTGCAGGCACCTACTCCAACACAGGCAAGCAGCACACTTACACACACACACATCAACACAAACACATAAAGAAACACAAGCAAATAGCTAAACACCATAAAGACACTATTGACACTACATCCACAGGTCCCACAACCACCACCACACCCACAACCATCACCACACCCACACCCACAACCATCACCAAACCCCAAACCACCACAACCACTACCACAACCACCATACCCCAAGCACCAGCACATCCATAAGCACCACAACCACACCAACCACCTCAACAGCAGACTCATCCAAACGCACACCTACACACAAAACATCAACCAAACACAACCACACACACTCACCCGAATACAAAATACCTGTGAAACCACACATATCCAAACATACACCTGACCCACATGCAACAGCAATACATACACCCACAGGCACACCAACCACCTCAACAACATACTCATCCAAATGAACGCCCTCACACAAAAGCACACCTACATGCAAAGCAACACCCACAAAACACAGACGCACACACTCACCCGAATACAAAGCACCTGAGAAACCACACACATCCAAACATATACAAGACCCACATGCAACTGTAAAACATACACCCACAGGTACCACATCCAAACCAACTACCTCAATAGCACACTCATCAAACAACACCCTCACACACAAGCATTCCTACATGCAAAACAACACCCACCAAACACACACACCTACCTGAACAACATATACCTGCCAGGAAGCAAACCCCCAAACATACACAACGTACACCAGACCCACATGCAACTGCAAAAAAACAACAGACACACACACATTACACACTGCAGCTCCCTCTACCTCCCAAACCCAATCGTCTCCCATCCCTCTTACCTGTACTCCTCCTCCTGAATGTATGTCTTACCTGGCCATAACCCCTGTCAAACCCAAACCCACCCCAGAAAGATTCTTGAGGTGCCTGCTCTGTGCCCACTAGATGAACTTTCCTAAGGAGGTTCAAGTTTTGGCAGTATGTTTAGGAGGCAACACTCCAACATCATGTTTTTGTGACAATCAGTTTTTTGTAACTGTTTTATGTTTTGCAATAAAATATATTGATTTAAGAGAATGATGTCATTTAATAATAAAAAAAATATTTTAATTTCACCAAGTTTGTCCTGCCATTATTGTTCATTTAGAAATTTAGACTTATTTGATTCCTAGAGCTGTTAATGATTATAAGGTGATAAACATATTTTAACTTCAAATTACTATAGAAAATGCAACCGTTTTTTTAAATGTCTAATTTGTAAAGTTCATACACTAGTAAAAAAAAAGTATGTGATGGACATTTACATTTTGGGGCAAGCATGCATCATGATGAGAGACAATTACACCAACAAGTGGATTTGTCTTTTTTTTTTTAAGTGTTCATACAGATGTGTTAATTTGTACTTGATAAGTGGAGAAAAGAAACATATATGCATTGCACCTTAAAATAATAATGACACAAATAGCATTTAATAAAGTACAAGAAATGCACTAGACAAGGGGAAGTGTTAAATTGATAAATGTATTAATTGATTAAAGTTTGGAACTAACATTGCTTTTACAGTTATTTTAAAACAAACGGTTCACCTTGTCAAGTGCAATTTCTACATTATATTACAGTTCAATTATCCCAGTAAGTGTTTATGATTTTATAGTTTAGGAAAATTAACTTAACCTCTTCTGTGCCCATGACGAGATAGTCTCGTCATGGAGCACGGTTGCGCTGTGCCCATGACGAGACTATCTCGTCATGAACTCCGCCCGCTAAGGTAACGCCCGGCAGAGGGCGGGGAAAGGGCGTGGCACTGAAGGGGTTAATACATCGGTATGCTAAGTTTTAGATTATTTGATCGATGTCTATTTTTGTGTAAGTGTCAATTATAACAAAGGCAATTTGCACCAAATTTAAAATTACAATAAAATTATACAGGTGTGTTTCTTTAAATTTCTTAAACGACAACATTACACACATTAGCATTACACATTGGTATGTTATAGCTTGTAAGAGAGATTACAACATGCACGAGTCCAGATCAACTGTAAAAAGACATGTCAAAAGGTAACAAGTAAAAATAGAAGCTTACCTTCGATTCCAGCGACAGGGTTGATTTGCTTTGTGGTCAAGTAGCAGCAGTAAAGGAAGGACTTGGACGATCTGCTCCATGACAGAAAAGGAAGTGTGAAATAGAAAGAAGGTAAGTTTTGGCCTTCTATACATACAAATCCGCCAACTCAGGTGTGGAGGTTTCCCTGCCACAGTTACGTCAGCAGGAAGACACATTGTGATTGGTCCAGCAGACAAACTGGCTGTAGTCCTGTCAGACGTGGCCTCTTCCACAGGATCTGTTCGACGTACTTTGTGGCACACCTCCAGGCAACTCCGATTTGGTAAGCTATTATAGCACCGAAGATTAGATGTGCCAGGCAGGGGTAAGGGAATTAGGAAGGAGACAGCTAGGAAGGAGACCTGTAGGAAAAGAAAATGGTTAAAGAATCAAACAACAACTAAAACTTCACTTCTGCTGGTATTGACCCCTGAACCTGAATTGCCAATAGCACATATAAATGGCCTTAGAATGGCGCCATAGAACAATACACTAATTTTTCCTCCAAATGTCTCATCAGCTTGTGAGCAACTGTTACATATGTTACATCATATATAAGAGGTATTTTGAGTGGCCCACTAAATCTCTCTGAAAATACTCATTGGCTCTTGAGTATTCCTTGAAGGTCTTCAAAACTATAATCACTCAATTTTGAGTTAAATAAAATCAAGGTCACACTTCAAACGATATGACTCTCATTTGCATAAATAGGCGTTTCCTACATATCGACAGCTCGTATTAGCCAAAAATAGCGCTAAATACTATATATGTCACCAACACATCCGCAACTCTGAAATGTTTGTTCTACACATACCGTATTCAGAATGAGCAATGAAATCGCAGGACAGAATCAGAATCAAAGAAAACCACGAAGCACTGAGTGGAGCTGCGCGTGCTGGAGAAGAAATTTCAGAACCGCCTTAACGTAAAGGCCTGTCTGGCCTTTCTTGATTGTCAGCACCTGTGCCCAAAACCAGGTGGAACAACACTTAGGCTCACCAGAAAATGCAGGAGCCGGTACAGAGAGCTCCTCCCGCATCGGGAGGCACAAAATAGTAAGGACAGTGATGTGCCTATGGACGTGCGTTCAAAGATGGCTGCCCACAGGACTCATGGGAAATGTTGTCCCAGACCGTGTGTATAGCCCTAAACAAAAAAAATAAAAAAACAAAGACAATGGCATTGAAGGATTGCAGGGAAAAAAAGGAACCACACATGACCAAACCCCTAAAGGGACCTTACATGAACACAGACACCACCAATGTGCTAACACAGCAGCCTCATGAACTTTCCCACAAGGACGAGGATATTTTGCGCATGGGGATAAGAATCTGCTTTGGGTTGTGTGTTTCCAATCGCATGGGTGTGTGGTCCCATGATAGGAGTTTGTGGAGCGGCACCTAGACCGCGCACTGCCGCAAGTCTGACAACTCCTCCTGACAGCCGCTTTTGCCTATGGTGCCTTCGACGCGGATGAAAGAATCTGGTGGAGATGGCGGCACTCCGACTGTCTTTCACCCATTGACCTGCCAGCATCTAAAGAGCGGGTGAACAGCCTACTAGGCAGACAGTGAATATGACAGAAAAGCAACAGTGGGACCGAATCCAGCAAGATCTAACTCAGGCAATAAGTCTATTGCGAAGCCTAGAAAGGTAATTTGTTGGGAAGGAGTTAAATCTGATTTGAGGTAGTTGATCACAAAACCTTCTACGAGAGATATCGTCAGATCTTAGTGTTGTTTCAAGAAATAGGGATCTGATGCCATGAGTAAGATGCCATCCAGGTAAGTAATTAGGTGAAGGTCTCTGGCTCGTAGGTATTCCGTGATTGGCTTCAGCAGCTTGCAAAACACTAAGGAGCTGAAGAAAGATTGAAAGATAATGCCAAGAATTCGTGTGTAGTATATCTCTATTGAAATTGGAGGAAGCGACGATGAGGAAGAATGATAGGGGTTGAAAGATAAGCATCTTTCAGATCTAGTTTGACCATAAAGTTGCCTTCTTTTAAAAGCTTTCATAACAACTACACACCCTCTATCTTGAAATTCCTGTAAAGAATCTAGGCATTAAACTCCTTCAAATTTATCACAAGGCGAGAGCCTTGTCCATGTTTGTCCTCTAGGAACATATTGTTAGAAAACATCTTGAGTGTGCTTGGCGTGGGGCTATGGCTCTCTTCAGAACTGAGAGACTTTTTGATCTATGAGGAGTAACTTCTCTGTGGAAAAAGAGATCTGTCTGGGAGGTAATGTCTGAATGGGTTTTGCGTAAAGTTCTAGGTGGAAAACTTGGATCGTCTGCAGGACCCAAGCATCTGGCATGATTAGATGCCATTCATGAAGGAAATGTGGAATTCAACCCCCCAATTCAAGATGGGAAGAAAGGGAAAGACTCACCCTGTAAGGAACAGTTGGCAGAGGCTTTCCTGAAGGCACCTCTTTGAAATCGATCTCTGAAACCTCCTGAACAGGTTGGAAAGAACGTGAAACCTCTTTGTTAGTCATTCCAACCAGTACATCGCCATGTATTCCTAATATAGCAAGTGGCCTGGTAGACAAAGGGGCTGGTGGACTGGCCCCTGTCTCTACCAGCCTTGGAAGAAAAGTGGGGTTGAAAAAGTTTTTCAGAGCAGCCTGGGCTCTGTCTAAGGAAGTAAAGGTATTTACAAATCTGACCACTTCTTTCACTAAGAGGTCGCCAAACAAAAGGCTGTAGGCTGACGGGCCTGCCTAATTGTTGGCAGGTCACAGAGTTTAGGGTCCAAACAGAGTATGATGGACCGGTGACGTTTGGAATGGGAAACATCCTTTACCACGCAACCATTACAACGCGGTATGGTTACATCGTGGTTTTTACAACGAAAGTCGTTACACCGACTTGCACTGGAGGGCGCTTTAGACTAAGGAATAGTGTGAATTACTATTCCAACACCTTCCCTACTGTACGTAGACTGGAGTTGGAATAGTAATTCACACTATTCCTAAATCCAGCGCCCTCCAACGCAAGTCGATGTAACGACTTGCGTTGTCAAAACCGCGATGTAACATACCGCGTTGTGATGGTACGCGTTGTACCATCATACATCCTTTGGAACATAGAGCACAGTTGGCATTACCTAGCAAACAGATACCACGTTGTTCTCATCCCGCCAAAACATCATTATAAATGGGGGAATTTTGATCTTTAGCAGGAAAGGCCAGGTCCAAACTTTTTGCCAAGGAGCCAATGAGATCCAACAATTTGTCTTGGCAAGCTTTCCAAGGCCTGTCAATGCCCTTCTTGGGGTCCTTGATGAATGTTCCTAAAAAGGTTAGGTTCGGATCAATATCAGGGGTCAATGCTATCTTCCCTGGTAGGGAAGGGTGAGTGCTCTGAGCTTATGGTGCACTTCTTTGGGAAGAAATTGCGCAGACAACTTTGGAGGTAGGCTGTGGTCTTCAGGGACGAGGTCCACTCAGAGGACCGGAGATGAAATGTATCATCAGGATCAAAGGTACCTAAGACAAGGCCCGACTCAGAGCTTGATTGACCTGCAGCTGTATTATATAATCGTCTTATTCTTTTAGGCACTGGGCACTGTCGTCTTCTGAGTCATTGGATTCCCCATCTGTCTCCTCTATGTTAGGCAAGGAAGCTATGCTTTCTGAAATATCTTCCTCCTCCTCCTCATCTGGTTAATGAATGAGTGTATCTAAATATGGCTTTTTAGGTCTTGCCTGACCCAGCGCATGCACTGGTCTGGCGAGACTTTTTTTGAGGGCTCAAAAAAGTGCTATCATGGCCAGCCTAGAGCTACAGTGCATGTGCGTGGGCTTGATCGCGATCACTTTCGCGGCCGCACGCCTGCTTTGATCTTTAATCGCGATCACTTTTGCGACCGCACGGCCGCTTTGATGTTCTCCGTGAGCCAGTATTTTTTCTGTTTATTACTTCTATGTAGTAATGGTGGCACCCGTACTTTAGCTTAAACATCTTAGGCTAAAGTCGGGTGCTGAGATTGCTTCATAAGTAAAGAAATAGACAATTCTTTACCTTTGAAGCAATCTCGGCACCCAACTTTAGCTTAAGATGTTTAAGCTAAAGCACGGGTGCCGCCATTATTACAGCAAAACACACAAGATGATGGACGGAATGTTGCACATTGGCAAAACATTCACCCCCAGTCACAGATCTGGGTTTAATCCATCGTTATTTTGCCCAGTTCAGACATGGCCATATGCAAATCAGTCTTGACCCTGGGCCTCATGGGAACAGCCCGAACTGCTAAACCATGTCTTCCCTGGACCGGAATCAAGCATCCTAGGACCGGTTTCGGGGTTTTTGCATTTGCCATTACTACAAAGCAGTAATAAACAGAAACAAGCATTGGCATAGCCAATAGGTCTCGCTTTTGGGACCTTATAAGTATTTAGTTATGCAACTGTTGCATGGCTAAACACTTATAAGGTCCCAAAAGCGAGACCTATTGGCTATGCCAATGCTTGTTTACCTTTTCCAAGGTGTCGTGTTTCACCTGGGTTGACCTGATCTTAGATTTAGTCTGAGACGCCTCTGAAAGTCTTGGCATAGTAGGTTCAGGAAGTCCTGCGAAGAAGACTTTTAGATGTTGGGCCATAGGCCCTAGAGAGACCGTAATGTTACACTTCACATAGTTGTCTAGCACCTTGTCTAAGTTGGCGCTATCGTGGCCCCAAACAAAATCTATGGCACGCTCCTCAGTTAGGTTGACTGGAATTTTGGTATTGTCAGATTGCAACATATTGGCCAATCCATCAGGCTGTATCAATTTAAGTCCCACCCCACTATTCACAGGGTAGTGCTGTCCGCTGCCACAGAACATACTGTATTTATAGAGAAAAGGAGGAAGCCACTGGCCAAGCACAGTAAACAATTAATCAAGCCTATAAATATACTATCATTTTAGTTTTAACACAAACAAGTCTTGGGACGGAGCCAGACGATGACAGGCTGTAGGGGGAGTGTTGGGCACTGCTATCAGTGCGCATGACGGTTTGGTCAGCCATCTTAGGACAGACAAACCGACATGTGCATTGCGATGTCTCCAACCCAAGCTGCATTACCGGGTTGGACACAGCAGGCACAGGCTCCCAGTCTCTCTGGGAGTGCAAATCGAGGGCACTCAGGTCAATCCTGATGCTACTCTCATGCATGAGAGCAGTGTCAGGATTGGCTCCAGGGGAGTCTGGGTGCCTGTGCAGTGCAGAAGAAGAGCACAGACTCGGCGATGCGGTGAGCAGCAAGTAAGTGGTTTTATATGTATTTTATTTTTTGCCGTCATCCACCCCTCCCAACCTGGCACTCTGCTCTGATACCAGTCACCACTGCCTATATAGATATAGTGCTGGAACAATGTGGTAACGGAGGGGGAGACTCACCCCTGTAATTTTTGCGCTGTGCTCAGTCATTACTCCAGCCCCAACAGGAGAAAGGGCATCTAGTATCAATATTTATTACAGCCCTGCACAGGTGTCAATAGGGGCTTAAGGAATGGGGCCTGTGAGAAAACAGCTCCCAGCTGCGTAAAGAGCTGGGTGGGGGCGGGCCAAGGGTGGGACCCAGAGCCAAGTTGGACAGAGGTGCTGTCGAGGGAACAGACTAGCGAACCTCCAAGAACGTGGAAAACTGCTCCAAGGGGCACTGGTTCCGAGACAACACCAGGAAAGGCAATGCACTTAGGCGGTAACTGCGTTGCTGTGGCTGAGGCAGTGAAGAATATCACAAAAGGGCAGCAGGACGGGAAACTCTTCTGTGAGGTCGGGAGGACTGTACCAGCTTGGACAAAAGGAGTGAAAAAAAGGTTGCTAACCAGTCCGTCTTCACGGCTGAGAGCAATGTAAGGTGAGAGGATGATCCAAGTCCACAGATACGAAATGAAATAAGTAACAATTATCAATTAACAGTATATTTATAGTAAATAAGGAAAAAGGTACTTAACATGGCCGCTGAGCAGCAAAGAAGAGGATGTTTATGTGACGGGTTAACTGTTTATAAGGACATCTGGACTGTGATTAATGGTTCTCTGTTTGATGTTGGGACTTGTTCTTTTTAGGTTTCTCCTACAGCATGCATGCGCTGTCAGCAAAAGCAATTGTTCTTTTAAAAAAAAAAACATGAAGGGGTCTTACAGCCCGCCCATTACTTACCTTTACTTACCATTGTTGGTCTCCCATGTCACTCTCGTTTCCTTGCTTCCTGTTAGTCGGTGCTTCCTCCTTGCCTCCAGCTTCAGTCTTTGTCCCTGCATGGAGCATGGACCAAGTACTGCATCCTGTAGCCAGTGTCTTTCCACTGGCCACAGGCCCCTTATGTTACTCTTTTTAATTACTTATCGTTATCGCCTGTCATTCTTTTTAATCCACTGTCCTCAGTGAGGGGGTTGTAGCCCGCACCATGACTAGGCTTCAAGGTGGTAGGAGGTTCTCCAATGATGAAGCATGCCACCTTTGGTGGGTGTGGGAAACCGTCCTATAAAGGGACGCCTTCCTAGATTTTGATGTTGGCCCCTGTAACCTAGCCTCTCTTTTTTAGACCCGTGGGTTTTTGTGTTCTCAATTAATAAAGTATGGGGAGTATACCCTCGCTGGTCTCAAACCTTCTCTACCCTCCTCCCGCTTCCCATTTGTGTTTCTACTACCTTTTGGAAATGGACGTTTCTAAAAAATTACAATGTTGTTAAGCTGCGTGAAACAGAAAAATGCATACTCTTTCACCTGGCTGTGAATGACTGAGACTCTACTGCAAATTGGTTTACCTCTGGGTGACTGCTACTGACAAGACTTTCATGTGATTGTGTTTCGCTTTTTTTGTTTAAAGCTTAATAATGGTGTCCTTTTTTAAGCATTACCATATTGTCAGCTGTAAGGAAAATGAAGTCACAGAAAGGTTTGAATTTCAATCCACTAGGGAAGAAGCTTGAAAATCTTCGCGTCAGGGTTTCCGATTTATTAGGGATTTACAGATGCCGATTTCCTGGAGAAGATTAATGCATAACATTTATGCAGATGTTCAACAATGTGACAAATTCTGAAAACATTTATGTGACACAAAGGTGCCTTTTTATTTTCTTTATGAAGAAAATGGCTTTCCCAATGGCGACATCATGTCCCCTTCACCCTCAGTAAATATAAGTTATTCCATTTCCATTCCCTCTTGGAAAAACACTTTATTCTCCCATAATATTGACTGCCAGCACCAGAAATGTGTTTAAAATGCTTTGTGCTTGAAAACGTAAACATGTTGCATCAGAGGTAAAGTGCAAAAGCGTGAAACAGTCATTACAGTTTTGTACAGTTTGACCAGTTGTTGCACTCCATACATTATGTCAACATTTTTTTATTATTTCAGAGTGCAATAGTCACCATAGCAGTGTTCAATCCGATTATGTGCGTTTGGGTGAGATGGTTGCTGTGTGCCGTTTACCTCATTCTGTTGCGTGACCGGCCCATTACGCCCCAGCCTTGCATGAGAGTGGGTGTGATTCCATGAATGTTTCATTCTAAATCCAGTGAAACAGTGTCCCAAGATAGTTGTTGTGATGTAAATCTTATATGGTGATAGCAGTAATATTTTCAGAGTAAAACAGCTGTCAGTCTTTCTAACGCAGGACTTTATCACAAATGTTTTAACACTTAAGAACAATACGTCATAGTGCCAACTATGCAAAATTGTTCAGTGCTTGTTCTTTTTTAGGTCTCGGTTGTCGAAAGCAGCGCATGCGCTGCTCTCGGCATTCGAGAGCTTCTTGGAATCAATACAGATTCCGAAGCTCTCGGAGGCGGAGTTGATGCCCTGCCCATCCTTTTAATTGGCCAGCGTCATCTTTAATGCAAAAAGCTGGCTTGTGATTGTAAAGGAGGCTTCTAAGTCCCTCCTTGTTGCCGCCTTGTCTCCTTTTGGCCACGCCCACCGGGATTTGATCTTTTACTGGCGGCGTGACACTCTCTCCCTCATTAGGTGGTACGCACTTTTTTTCTTCACATTCGGATCCCTGTTTTTGCAAGACGTGTAGCTTGTTCCTAATGCGTTTGAGTTCCTAGGCGTTTGTATACTCTGTTTCTTCCTGGGGGGTCCTCTACTACTTTTTTTGTGGGTCATAGGTTTGTAGAGTTTCCCCACCTCTTCTAAGAGCTGGGGCTGAATAGAATTGTCCTGTTTAAGCTGCGCAGAAAATATCTTCCTCTCATCTCCGGGGGACTCCTCTCCCATGGACTTCCCCGCCTCCTCATGGTCTCGCAGCTGTTCCCTCTGCCCACAGGGCCTGACGCCCATGCTACCTCCCATGGCTGATGCCGCGATTACCTGGAATCCCAAACGAACCCCTGCCCGACGATCCTTTCGCAGCTGACCTGCTGCGCATAAAAGGGAAGAACCTACCCCGGGTGGAACGGCCGAGTACAGTCAAGCGTAATCTGAGGTGCAGATGTCAGTGCCACTCAGACTACCAGAAAAGAGGGCCATAAACCAGAATAAGTAATGCTGAGAGTTTCCAATAATTATTGACTATGCAGCCGCGCCATATCTTCTGACTTGTATGTAGGAGTGCCGGAGCTTGTGACCGAGCTCACTAGCTGACCACATGAGACATGCCGAGGACCCTTAACAGTCTCTCTCAGGGCTAGGCGACAATGCAGAAGGGGCACTTCTGCAGCAGCAAAGGGTCTTTGGGGACAGGGGACACAGCCTCGGAGGGAGATCAGGCCAGGGTTGGGTGGGGTCTCTCGACTCGCATGGGTTCCCAAATACCAGACCTCGGGTCACGCCACACTCATGAGTGACGGCACCCCTCTATGGCGCAGCTTCATCAACCCCCTTCCAGCATTAACAGACCGGGCATGTAATAGGAGCTTGCACAGCGCCTGGAGGACGAGCGCAAAGGTCAGCAGCACATTAAGTAGGCGCACAAGACTCTGGGGCGGTCAGTGCGAGAGTAGCATTCAACATTGCCAGCTCGGGATGCCAGGCTTGTATGTTGACAGGAGCCGGTTTGTCCAGCCAGCACATGGCACCCCAGAGCTATGGGCATGGTTTGCTCCGAATTAAACGACAGGACAGGTGCACCTGAAGTAATAACTTACAGGGAGAGGATGTGGCATAACGGCCAGAGCGGTTGAGCTCGAAGCTGTGGAACCAGGTTCGAGTCTTGGCAGGGACGCTCAACATCCTGTGATTCTGGGCAAAGCACTTAATCTCCCCGTTCCTAATAAAATTATGTGGCTTGACTGTTAATTTGTTGAGCAGCCTAATTTAATGAGGGAGGAGTGTTCGTAATAAAAGCCGGCTGGGGCATTGGTGCCCGGACGGGCCTGCCTTGGGCATTAACTCGTTCTAATTACCTCTCTCGACTCGCATGGGTTCCCAAATACCAAACCTCGGATCACGCCACACTCATGAGTGACGGGCACCCCTCTATGGCGCAGCTTCACCAACCTCATTCCAGCATTAACAGACCGGGCATGTAATAGGAGCTTGCACAGCACCTGGAGGACGAGAGCACAGGTCAGCAGCACATTAAGTAGGCGCACGAGACTCTGGGTCGGTCAGTGCGAGAGTGGCATTAAACACTGCCAGCTCGGTATGCCAGGCTTGTATGTCGACAGGAGCAGGTTTGTCCAGCCAGCACACAGCACCCCAGGAGCTATGGGCACGGTTTTCTCCGAATTAAACGACTGGAGAGGTGCACCTGAAGTAATAATTTACAGGGAGAGGATGTGGCATAACGGCCAGAGCGGTCGAGCTCGAAGCTGGGGAACCAGGTTCGAGTCTCAGCAGGGACGCTCAACATCCTGTGATTCTGGGCAAAGCACTTAATCTCCCCGTTCCTAATAAAATTATGTGGTTCGACTGTTAATTTCTTGCGCAGTCTAATTTAACGATGGAGGAGTGTTCTTAATAAAAGCCGGCAGGGGCATTGGTGCCTGGATGGGCCTGCCTTGGGCATTACCTCGTTCTAATTACCTCTCTCGACTTGCATGGGTTCCCAAATACCAGACCTCGGGTCATGCCACACTTATGAGTGACGGGCACCCCTCTATGGCGCAGCTTCACCAACCCCCTTCCAGCATTAACAGACCATCATGTAACAGGAGCTTGCACAGCGCCTGGAGGACGAGCGCACAGGTCAGCAGCACATTAGGTAGGCGAACGAGACTCTGGGGCGGTCAGTGCGAGAGTGGCATTAAGCACTGACAGCTCGGATGCCAGGCTTGTATGTCGACAGGAGCCGGTTGGTACAGCCAGCATACGGTTTGCTCCGAATTAAACAACTGGACAGGTGCACCTGAAGTAATAATTTACAGGAAGAGGGTGTGGCATAACGGCCAGAGCGGTCGAGCTCGAAGCTGGGGAACCAGGTTCGAGTCTCGGCAGGGACGCTCAACATCCTGTGATTCTGGGCAAAGCACTTAATCTCCCCGTTCCTAATAAAATTATGTGGCTCAACTGTTAATTTGCTGTGCAGCCTAATTTAACGAGGGAGGAGTTTTCTTATTAAAAGCTGGCAGGGGCATAGGTGCCCGGACGGGCCTGCCTTGTTTTCACTGTAAACATGTTGGATTTCGATTTTAAATTTTGCCCCTCTTGCTGCACTTACGCATTTTATAATCCCTGTAAATTGCGGGTGTTAATGTTCACCAATTTAATGGTACTCATTTTACTGACCTCGGGAGGATGGAAAGCTGACTAGGCCTCTTCGACAGTCTGCGTACCTGCAAAGGCGTCTTACTTAATCAAGCGTCTCCATTAGGGTGAAGGGAGCAGCTAGGGTCCCAACAAAACATGAGCTGTTAGGGCATGTCAAAGTATTAATAATTGTGTACAGCGCGCTCTACGCTCTCGATTGCCTTAGCAGTAAACGATATTCACATCTGGATAAAATGCGGAGTCTACGCATCCCTATGATCTGGGCCATATAAAGGATGCAGCATGAGGTTTTTAGGTCTCGGCTGTCAAAAGCAGCGCATGCGCTGCTCTCGGCATTCGAGAGCTTCTTGGTCTCAATACAGATTCCGAAGCTCTCGGAGGCGGAGTTGAAGCCCTGCCCATCTTTTTAATTGGCCAGCGTCATCTTTAATGCAAAACGCTGACTTGTGATTTTAAAGGAGGCTTCTTAGTCCCTCCTTGTTGCCGCCTTGTCTCCTTTTGGCCACACCCACCGGGATTTCATCTTTTACCGGCGGCGTGACACTCTCTCCCTCATTAGGTGGTATGCACTTTTTTCTTCACATTCGGATCCATGTTTTTGCAAGACGTGTAGCTTGTCACTACCTCAGCAGTCCGTCACTGGAATCCGCGCTGGAGTCAGTGATGGTTTGTTGTCGTGAACGCAGGAGCAGGACTGTAACCTCGTAGACGACAGGGAAGCAAAGGTGGCCTTTAGTGCCTTGAAGTCCCCGCAGTAACAGTCCGTCAAACATCTGGCATGTCCTTTTTCCAGTTCCATGAACTCCCGCCTGGTGTACTTGCACTCTGTGGTGCCGAGATGCGCGTGTTATTCTCTTCCATCCTTGTGTTCATTCCTGTGTTTCGTGCTAAATCCAGTCTGTTGCGTAGGTCAAATAGCTGCGGCACTCGTGTGGCTGTTCAGGACTATGGGGTTCTTGCACTGCTCAGAACTGGTTTCAGCGTAGTACAGCGCGTAGCTTGAGCCCGAGCGCTGATCTCCGAGGCATGCAAGGTTGAGCCAGCAACGTGAAAGTGAACAACTTTTAGCAGGGAAAAAGTTCAGAAAAGCAGCAGGTGTGATGTTTTGACTGTTCCATGTTGCGTGTCCTACCAACAGTGAACGCACCATGGTTTAGGTTCCAGTGGGATGATGTCTAATGTTTCATATACATAATGGTCCCCGGTGTTTGTGCGGTGAGTTTCTATACCAGGGAGGGGCCCGAATGTATGTGCATGAAAATGAAGTGTGTGGTGGAGTGTTGTGTTAATTCCAAAGCAGATTTTCGTGCCACCTTGAGAAAACTGTGTATCTTGTTTTCTTTCTACCCCTTTCCCTAGTCTTTCTCTCGCTTTCCTTGTCTCACGCATCTCTCTCCATGTCTACCTCGTTACATCTATCCATGTCTCTCCCGCTCTCTTCCCATTTGTTCATATGTCGTCATCTGCCAATCTCTCGCCCTACCTCTTCATTCGTTTTCCATATATTTAGCCCTCAAACCAAATTCCCGTCTCCCCATGCCACCTCCTTTTTCTCTGCCAACCTCTCGCCCCAACTCTTCCTCTCTTTCTCCTTCTGTTTACCCTCTCCTTCCCCCTCTCTCTCCATCCGTCCACATTCCCTCAACTGGCCCTCCCTGCCCTCTCTATCCCTTCCGTGGCCTCCTTTCGTAGTTAACGATTGCGGTATTTTCTGCACCTTGGTTAGCCTCTGCTCCCGCGGTGTCTCCTACTGTGTGGATGCAGCTGTATTTATTCTTCAGGTTCACATCCCTCGAGACCTCTGGGTAAAAGTACTGCCTATAAATAAACATTCGCTGTCTCTACACACTTTGCAGGTTTCTCGCATTCTCTCTGGATCTCTTTATAACATTCTGGTCCCTCTCCTTATTGCTGCGTATTTTGTCCTTTCTGCCTTGCTCTCTCTTTTGTTCACCTTCTTCTCTCTTTCTGTTGTCTCTCTTGTTTGTCTTCACATTTGCTTAATCTTTGAAGAACTTCAATTGTCTTTTTGAGAGAATACATTTTAAATTTCCAGGCCTAGAATTTTGGAAGGATTTGCCTATTTTGTGGGCTTATTGCCCCATTGTGAAATTGACGCATAGAGAATTGATGAGCGTAAATATTTTTGTGCCCAGTTTTGCACTTTGAGCACAGTCGATTCGGTGGGGTAGCTAGTGCTTTTGCCGCCGGGTCGATCTCTCAGTTAGCTGCTTATGACGACTGTGCAGGTAAGAGAGTGGGGGGAGGGTTGACGCGGGGGGAGGCGATAGACGACGAGACAGAATAAAATATAAAAAAAAGAAAACTTACCTTGCGCCCGCTGCCTCCCCCAAAAAAGTGCCGCCCATGGTGGTCTGCCCCTCCTCCCCCCCAGCTACGCATCTGGTTTGATTGTCACTCTCTCACAATTTCTGTGAAGGCCATTGCTGCAAGACCCACCTACGGGATACAGCATTCTAATCTGTGTGAAGGGGGTGTGGTCAAACAATGTTGTGAGAATATTATCTGTCATTAATATTGGGTTCCAAATATAATTTACCAAAATCTCACCCCATTTGAGTTAATGGAAAATCTACACCCATTGGGACAATATTTCGGTACACCATATTTAGGATATAATGTCAGACAATATTCCCCTCAGTGACATGCTGACATTCAATCATGAAGAGTAGAGCTGTGCCTGTGTCCAAAAATGCCCAAAAAACGTTTGCCGACTTTACTCCTAATTGTTTCTAGCAAAAGTAGCAATCAAATGCAAAAACAGACTTGAACGGGTATTAGTATTGGGGTGTTTTTTTCTTTCCACAACATATTTTATTGAATTTCTGCCATGACATTGGGGTGCTTTTATGGTGTGGCTTGCCAGCACAGTTGCAGACAGACAATTGTGTTATGCTATAATAATTTACACTGCTCATGGCTGCCCAGGCAAGTGCTTCCCCGCGCATCAGAAGCATCAGTCACTAAAACAGGTTCTCCCGCCTAGAACAGCCAAGTCTTTACCTGTTTTCTGAAACTGAGATGATTAGATACGTTGCTTAGGTAAATGGGAACTTTATTCCAGAGTCTGGGAGCCAAGACGCGGCATTACTGAGCACCGGAAACCACCGGCTCAAATTAAGTAGTTAACCAGGTGTACTAAATCTCACCCCACTACAGCGATCTTTACGCCAATAGGTGTCTGCAGATAGAGGGCATGACTACTAGGGCACTTGTAATCAGGCTGTCAGAGAAAAATAATAAATATATGGTTTTAAAAGAGGCTTTCTCCTAAATACGGTAAAGTAGGCATTGCTAGTATTTTCCATTCAGTATCATACAAAGACAAATTCTTCAGAATACTGTGAATGCTTTAAAATAGAACATGGTTAGACAATTTATAATAACGGAGATGACTGTAATCCTCCTGAGCTAACTCGTAACAATGTTTCTGGTTGCCCAACATAAACAAAAGGATGAAAGACCTAAAGAATGTTCCTCGCCCATCGAAAATTAAAAAAATAGTTTTATTTACACTGTCTGTTGTAACCTGCAGCTTCCCAGCAGAGGGCAGTCCAGAGAGTGAGAGGAGTGGAGAGGAGAGAGGCGAAAGGATAGTCGCGAAAAAGATGGAGGCAGGAAATTGCGTCAGAAGCAGCGGAAGTTTCTTCCGGTTGTAGCTGGTAGTGATGTTGATGTGAACGAAACGTAATAGGGAAGCGGGAAGGAAAACCCCACAACAACAAGAGGAATAGAAAGAAGATCGGGAATTGGACGTTCGGATAGTCGAGCATAATTCTGCTTGTTTTTAATCCCCCGGTGTTTCGGACCAGGGAAGCAGGGGAAGATGGCTGAACTGGTGAGTAGTTTGTCCGAAGAGAGGTGTTTTATATCCCCGTGCTCGCATTTGGTAGCAACGGAGGGAGACTGGAACAGGTATGCTTCTCCCGTGACAGCACATTTAAGCTTAAACTTTTTAATAGCAAATGCCTCGTTTGTTCTTCCGTCTTTCCTCCTCCAGGCATGGTTTAAGGGAGCTGGTACGTGAATGGCCATTCTAGATTTCGGACGTATGTCTGGTATTTATCAACCCGTGGGATGTGTAACTCTAGTCGTGAAAACACTTCCTTATAATGTCGGTTTTTCAAAGCCTCCTAACCCGTTATTTTAACTAGTGTTTTACATTTCTCTGCAATCGCTGTGTTGCTGTGCCTGTAAATAGAGAAATGCGCCCGACTTGTAATGTTTTACGCAGGAGGTACAACATCGCTTCTTCCTCTCGCAGTTTATTCCGTTTGGAGAGTTTTTTTTCCCGTCGTCTCCTTGGGGTCGGTTGTTCAAGACATAATAATCTTTAGTGCTTGCGAGCAGGACCCGTGTGGCTTCCTGTTTACATACATGCCACTTCACCTTCTTCGTTTTGTCAGTTAATGTTCCCGTTTCTTTCATTACCATTTGGTTTTTACATTTCCGGCAATGTATTTGACCAGCGGGATTACCTCAAAACAGGGATTTGCTCGTTTGAACATCGGTTTACGGGGCAAGACACGATTATAAATCTACAGCAGTGATTGTTCTAGCGGAGCAGAGTGGGGGTGGGAACCTTGCTGCACGCTTGTTCTGATTGCGCAGCCCTGACCCAGGGACTTAAAAAGGAGGATTTAGGACCTTGAGGAGGAGTAAAGGATTTATATGTACACATGCTGAACTTGGTACACAGGCGGCATTGCACAACACCAGTAGCCCAGCGCCGATCTTCCAACTTTGGTTTGTCTCCCGTCACCCTTAGTAGACGGATTGCCTTTTTATTTATGAAGTTTTATATAGCGCCAGCTAGACCCGTAGGTATCAGAGCGCTTTACATTCACAAAGGACAAACAAGCATTTGCAATGCAATAGGTCTCGCATTATAAAAGTGTGAGCAGCTGGCATTGCTAATAATAATGCAACACTAGCTATTGGCTTTGTAAATGATAAATAAATGCCATTATGTGTTTGTTTTATAAAATAGATTAAAAAAGGCATTGTCATGAACAATGCCAATAGCTTAAACTTTTGCAAATGCGAGACCTATTGCATTGCAAATGCTTGTTCTGTGTGCAGCCCTAATTTCCTTTCCTCTGCGTGGGTAAGCCAGCCATCTATTCTGGGAACGTGGTCCTATGTAAACATGTCACCTTGCAGTCAACGTGGCGCTGGCTGGTTCCTGAAGAGCTCTTCTTAGGAAAGCACTCGCTGCTTCTTTAAATGACCAACTTCTTTTCTGCTAATTTTTATAGGTTTAGGGACGTTTCGTAAGAAATACTGTTCTTGTATATTTTTCTCTTTCGAGTTATTGAACCTATTATTATTCAGAGATCTAGGCAAACGTGTACAGACTAATGGAGAATTATGTACTTGGAAGCATCAGTGCTTTAAATGGGGAAAAAAAATAAATGCAGGCACTAACTAAATGTAACAGAAGGGGCGAAGCTAAGGGCGTGGCTTGGAGACAAGCAGTTAATTTGATATGTTCTTGGTGTGAAACGGTGCACAATTACGCAGCAACAGTTCTGCTATTTGTAGAGCATTCTTTTTGTCTATGTATTTGTTGTTAAATGCATATAATTGCACAAACATTGCAATGCACACACATTTTTATATTCACTGAATACCAGCGTATGCCCAGGACATTTGACAAACCATGGAAATATTTCTTGATTAAAATATTTTCCCTGATCTTTAAGGTGGAAATGTCCCTGGTTAGCTCAAAAAGGCACACAAACCCACACTCTCAGATATTCACCAAGTGGTATGCAAGCAAAATAAGCATACACAGATAAAAGCACAGATACTCGCCCAATTATATGCGTTTCCACACAAGCCGGTACAGAAAAACGAAAGGAACAGAGGGCAGAAAGGCACGAAAAACGAGTGGCACAGAGGGCAGAAGGGCACAAAAAAACGAGTGGAACAGAGGGCAGAAAGGCACACAAAAAAAAGAGGGAAACGAGTGGAACAGAGGACAGAAAGGCACAAAAAAAAGAGTGGAAAACGAGTGGCACAGAGGGCAGAAAGGCACAAAAAAGAGTGGCGCAGAAGGGCACAAAAGACGAGAGGAGCAGAGGGTAGAAAGGCACACAAAAAACGAGTGGAACAGAGGGCAGAAGGGCACAAACGAGTGGAACAGAGGGCAGAAGGGCACAAAAACGAGTGGAACAGAGGGCAGAAGGGCACAAAAACGAGAGGAGCAGAGGGCAGAAAGGAACAAAAAAAGAGGGAAAACGAGTGTAACAGAGGACAGAAAGGCACAAAAAACGAGGAAAAACGAGTGGCACAGAACAAGAGCGCACTGAAGCTGACGAGGAGGGAGTGGGAGGGGGGAGTGGGGGCGGGCGCAGTGGTGCGGGCCGCAGTTGTAAAAGGCAGGGAGAGGGTGAGATTGAGGAAGGGAAAGATAGGGATCAAAGGAAAAAACAAGGGGGTGGCAAATGGTGTGCACTTTGATGTCCTCAGTGGCCCCGCGGCTCACTGAGGACATCAAAGCAAGTGATCAGGCAGTGCTTTTCAGGCTGCCAAATGGTGCGCGCGCCCAGGGCACATGCACTGTATTTGGAGGCCTGAAAATCACTGTTTGCACTTCCAAAACTCGCTTACTATAAGTCTCGCCAGAGCAGCGCTAAAGCGCTGTCTCAGACGAGACCTAAAAAGAATGCATAACATTGCAGGACATGAGGATGCATAAAGATATAAGCAAAGACATAATACTTATGTATCCAGTGAGGGGAGAGAGATGCAGGGGGTTGACAAAGCCAGATAACCACCATCCTTGAAGGTCAAAGTGAGGGGGGAGTCCATTATTTTATTGATGTCTAGGATGGTTGACTTGGTCGGAAAAGTGTTGGTTGAGGAGAAGGAGTTTCAGATCCTTTTTGAAGCAAGAGAAGGAGGGGTTGTATCTGAGTTCAATCTGGAGTGCGTGCCACATCCTGGGTACGTTGCCAGAGATGGACCGGCACAGGGTCGTTTTCTTTTTCAGTTTCGGAGGGATGAGAAGAAGTGAGTTGGTGCCTCTCATAGTTCTGGATTTTCCTGCTTTGACTAGTTTGCTGTTTAGATAGTTTGGGGATTGGATGTGAAGGGCCTTGTGTGTGATGCAGGCCAGTTTGTAAATACATCTACCTTACATGGGAAGCCAGTTGTGGGTTGGTGAGATGTGTTCAAATCTTTTTACACCAGATGTGAGTCGGGCTGTCATGTTAAGGACTGTCCTTAGTGGGGCTAGGTGAAGTTTTGGTGACCCTGTTAGGATGGCGTTTCCATAGTCCAGTTTAGAAAGGACTAGGGATTGTACAATTGTCTTGAGATCATCTTGAGGAATGAAAGGTCTAATTTTCTTGAGGTGTTTTAGAGAGTAAAGTGCACTTTTTGTACAGTTCTTGATGTGGTCCTTCATTGACAAGTTCTTGTCCAGGGTAATGCCTAGTGACTTTACCGAGTCAGGACGAGGGAGCAGTTTAGAGCATCAAGCTCCTTGAGCCAGTCTTGAATTGGTTGGTGGTTACTTTTCAGAGAGAACAGTATTAGTTCAGTTTTGTCTGGGTTCAGTTTTAAGTGGTTTGCGTTAAACCAGGCTTGGATCTTGGTTAGCGTGCCATTGAGGTGTCGGACGTTGCTGGGTGATTTGCTTTTGTAGTATGTTTGTGTGTCGTCTGCATAAAGGTGGTATTGAACCCCTGCTTATTTCAGAATAATGCAAGGGGTTCCATGAAGAGATTGAAGAGGGATGGTGAGAGGATCGATCCTTGTGGGACTCCAAGTTTGACTCGTGTTGGTACAGAGAGGCAAGAGTTGATTTTAATCTGTTGCCAACTGTGCTGAAGGAAGTGAACCATTCTAGTACTGTGCCATTAATGCCAGATCGCCTCTCCAGAGTCTCAAGTAAAGCTCGATGGTTTATTGTCAAATGCCGCCGATAGGTCAATAAGGATGAATCTAAATCTAAGGCTCTGTGGATATCGTCTGCAGTATTGAGCATGGCTGTTTTGGTGCTACAACCTTTTCTGAAACCCGACTGAAAGGTGCCGAGGAGGTTGAAGTCATCAATATGTTTAAGTTGTTGGAGAACGCACTTCTCCAATGTTTTAGCTAGGAACGGAAGGTTAGGGATAGGTGTGAGATTTTTGAGCTCATTGGGGTCGGCCCTTGGTTTCTTAAGTATAGGTGTGATTTGTCCTAGCTGAAGGGAGTCTGGGACACAACCTGATTTGAGAGAGAAGTTGATGATTTTTGTCCAGAAAGGGGCAATGACATGGTTGAGTTTTTTACTATTGTGAGTGGGAGGGGGTCCATAGTGTGGGAAGTAGGCTTTAAGCTTGCAATTATATTGAAGACTTCCATTTCCGACATGGGTTCGAAGTTCGACCAATTAGCGTCATTTTTCAGTTGGAAGCGGCCCTGGTTGTCTGTGGTATGATTTCGATTTGTTTGGTCAGGGTCGGTTAAAGGGGGGCAGGTTGCGAGGGAGGGAGGATTTGAGGTTTGGATGAAGGATTGCTCAATTATTGTGACTTTATCTGTGAAGAAGCTGGTGATTTCTTCGCCAGCGGTCTTAGGTGGCTTTTATTTCTTGTGGGGGGGTGCCGTTTGTTTGACTTTTGACAATGTTGAAGAGTTCTCTAGGTCTGTTTTTCGCCTGGTCTAGTTGGCTGCGGAAGAAAGTGGCCTTTTCTCTAAAGATGTGTTTTTTTTATATGCTGACCGGGTTGATCTAAGTTGCGCTAGGTGAGGAGTCAACTGGTTAAGTCCTTTCTGATTGTCTGAGTTGTCTTCTTTCATTATTAAGATCCACGTTGAACCAAGATTTTGATTTGGTAGATCTCAAATGTTTGAGTGATGCTACTTGATCTAACACCTCTGTCATTGTGGAATTAAAGTGGGCTGTGAGATCAGCGGCCGTCATATTGGAAGGCTGGGGTTGTAGATGGCCATGAATCTTGGATACCAGTTCAGTTATGGGGACTCCGTTTATGTTCCTGGTCCAGTGCTTAGGTTTGTCAGGTCGTCTTGGTTGGTTTCTGACATGTGAGTCAATATTAAAACAGTATGAGGTAGTGGTCTGACCAGTCAATGGGAGAAATCGATCTCAAAGAGACCAGCTCATTTTTGGTGATGATCGTATCCAGAGTTGCTCCTTTGATGTGTGTTGGTTCATTGCAGAGTTGTTTGAGGTTGGTAATTTCAAGCAGGTTGGAGAGGTTCTGGGTTGTTCCAGTGGATATTGAAGTCACCCAGGAACACGTCTTTCGTGTCTGTTAGGGAGAAACAAGTTATTAGGTCAGTTAGTTTATCAGCGAAGAGGATGGTAGATGGTGTGAAATTTGATGGGCGTGGTGCCTTTGACTGTAAGTTCGACACCTAGGTACTCAAGAGTCAGGTATTCTGTGGATTTTAATCTGGTAAACTTTATTCCTTCTTTATAAATGATAGCTAGGCCGTCACCTGTTTTGATCGGTCTGTCGTTTCTGATGATGTCGTAGCTTGGGGGGATGAGAAGGTCTAGGATGGGGGTAGGGTGGGCATTGAGACATGATTCTGTGAGGAATGCGATGTCTATTTCTTCCGAGAGTATAACTTAAGCAGTATCTGTGGCGTGTTGTACTGCTGATCTACAGTTGAGGAGCATGCACGATAGAGGTCGGGGCGCCTCATTGTTGGTGTGTGCTGTATGTATAGAAGTGTATTGAGCAGGGGGTCTGGGCGAGAGGGCAGGTCTAGGGATTCTATTAGTGCTCACTAAAACTGGGATTGCAAACATGGCCGTGTTCAGGCTAATTTCGAGGTAAGGGTTGTTATCATCTGCTTCTCGTTCTGAAATGGGCCGGAGAGCTCTGCTAGATCGATGTGCCTGATTCCTCAGAGGATTGGTGGGCCATGGGGTGCCAAGTGGGGCCATGGTAGAGGCTGTATGGGGGGGAAGGTGTGTAGTTACCTGGAGTGTGTGAGCAAGGGGGCTTAAACTGGTTGGGAAGGTTTTGTTGTAGGCGTAGGGTATTTGCCGCTAGGGAGTCTATTTTCTGATCTATTCGGGTCAGTAGCTGGGTAAGTGTGCTGAAAGGGCTGGTCGCCTTCGTCGGGAGCAGTGTATGACTAGGGCCGGTGGAAGGAGAGGTGTAAGAGAGTAGGGTCTGCTATCCTATGGTCACCCCAAATTTTTGCTTTTTGCTTCACTGGTTTTTGACATATTGAGGCTGTGGGCCTGCTAATCAGACCCCCAGCCTGCTGTTCTCTCTAACTAAATTGACACTGTGCACCCTAGGTGCATAACCAACTGGAATTGGATCACCCTGTGAGCCCCTGTACCAGTGTACACTAGGTACCCAGGGCATTGGTGTATCTAAGGCCTACCTGGGGCTGAAGCATGTATTATGCCACCCCTGGCCTGGCCTAACGAATTTGACACAACTGGCTGATCACTCAGCTGGGGTAAGTTGGTGTAACCACCTCTTACTTAGGTGTAGTATACCTATACCTAACCTAAAATGGGACACATGTTAACCTATAAGTCACTCCTATGGCAGGCCTTGACAATCCTGAAGGCAGAGTGCTTGGTTCCATGTGAGATGGTGCTCTGGCATGAGCTGAGCCTGTCTGCAGTGGTCGGAACAGCTTCCTTCTACCGTTTCCAGATATCGTCATACCATATACTCTTAAGTGCATTATGAACCTCGCGGTTAAATGCTATCTTTGGTTTGGCTTTATCAAAACATGTCGAGTAAGGTGTCATACGAATTGGAATACTAACCCCTCGCCAATTCTGGCGACGGGGTTAGCATTCCACCCTTCTAGAGGGTCACGACATGTACAGTACCTGGAACCCGGGTAAAATCAGACATAGCCTCAGCTCCACAAAATGGATGCTGCTACCACAGACACAAGTCTTCCCTCCTGCTGCTGGGAGTCCTTCCAGCTTGGGAGACGTGGACAAAGGGTTTCCTGCCAGGGGAGGTGCGAGCACCACCCCAGACAGGATTTTGTGTATTGGTCAGGTAGGGCTTGAAAGAAACCAGACATGCCTGAGGCTCACAAGGAGCCTCGGTGCATATGCCAGTTCAATCCGGTCCTGGGGCACACCAGCCCCGGACCTGGGGCGAGCTGGACAAAGGATTGGGGGTGTAACCACCCCCCTTCCTGGTCTCACCCTTAGGGAGGGACCTAGCAGGTAGTCCGGCCCCTAGAATCCGCTTAAAGGTAGGAGCAGTGTCCTAAGACTTCAGACATCCTGGAATCAACTTAACCACAAGAAGAAGACGGGAACTTCGACGCTCTGCTGCACAGAGGACTGAAGGAAATCTCCCCTATGGTCAGTGACCATCTTGCTAACGCAAGCACCAACCAGCTATTCGACGTCTGCTTTGCCGCCGCCGCCTCCAGCCCGAGCCCAGAGCCCGACAAGACCTGGACCTCCAGACCTCTCACAGCCCGATCCACAGTCCCTGCAAAGAAGGAACCTGTGGAGGCACCGAGACACGTGGAGCCAGCCATCTTGGAAGACCGACGACAAGCTGCAAGCGCAACGACAGAGGCTCCCTCCAAGTTGTGCTTTGGGTCCTGAGAAGCCCAACCACCGAGCAGCATCTGCACCAAAGGTGAGCCCTCCAGCATCTCCACGATCTGCGTGGGGCCCCTCTGCACTTTGCATCTCGCCGCGCCTGCCTGGTCCCTGGCCCGTTGGCTAGTGGCCATTTTGGCGACCTATTTGAAAATCAACGACGCTGGTCTGGTTGCTCCAGACTGGCCCTAGCTGCTCCCCAAAAGAGCAGCCCCTCTGACCTTGCTGGTCAGAACAATCAGCTTTCTTGAACTTCCACGACTCCTGCCTTTGCCAAGCCTTGTTTGCTTCTTTCGAGTCGCAGACACCGCCGACAGCGAGAGCCTGCGTGGGACAGCTCGTGACTCGACTCCTGGACGTCGTCGACCTTCAGGGACCACGTGGCTGCGGAGACAAGCTACACCTAACCACCTGTTTGCACCCAACATCGCCTGGTACCTACCTGGTGCCACGCCGGTCACTGGAAAGTGACTGTGAACACTGTCCCCTCTGCTTTCAGGTCTTCTACAACTCCGATCCACCCTTGGATCCAACGCATTTCTTCTGGACCGACCGCCTGCAGCATCTTTGTCATCAGGCTCCATTGAATCGATAGAAGAAACCCGACGCACTTCGAGACCTATGCACCCGCTTCCTGTGGGTGAGGTAAAGCTGGCACTCCGGTGCCCAAGTGTAGAGAATCATCTCTAGTGTCTGTGTTTCGAATCTTGAGATCGTAGTCCACCCAGAAGACCCTTTCTGCAGTAACTTTCTAACTTTTACGCACCCTTTGAAAACCTATGGGAGCACGCGTGTAACTTTCCTCACTGCACACGCGACCCGTGGACCTCCTGGTCACTAACTGAAGTTAGCTCCTTGTAGGCCCAGCGATTCTAGAGGCCCTAGGCCTTTTCCCTTTCCTGTTCGTGGTACTTATACCACTATTTTAGTATATGGTTTGAGTGGCCACCAGGGCCCATCCATATAAAGTGCAACTTCTGTATATTATAACGTTGTCTTGTTTAACGATTTGTGCTCCTGTGCTCATGAAGAGTCTAGGGGATACTTTGAGAAATAAATACATATATATTTTGAATATATATCTGTGTGGTGTCCTTTCATTGGTATAAAGGGGGTTTGCAATTGGTAAAACAGCCTGCTTAACACGCTTTAACGAGTTTAGCCTCAAAGACTGATTAGCCTATGCTACCACTAGGGCAGCTAGTCCGAAAAGGTTGACTTACAACCACACCATAAGGGTTGCTTGGCATGGTACAAGGTGGTCACTTTAACTAGTGAACATCATATACCAGGCCAACTTCTCACAAGAGGGTACTAGGTTGTGTGATTGAATGGCATCATTGGGGTTAGGAGTGGGGATTGATTGGACGTGAGGAGTCAGGTCGCTGTTGCTTCTGGTCAGGAGGTTAGGAGGGGGGTGTTGTGGGTCTTCGGTCCAAGGGAGGGGAGTGAGCAATGGTAAGGAAGAAGTCCATGTCTAGGGGATTGGCAGTGTGATTAGAAGTGGGGGTGGTTTGAGCATGTGGCGGGGGGATGAGGGAGGTGGTGAGCAGTGGCTAGAGGGAGGTCAGTGCCAGAGGGATTATCGGTGACGTTGGATATGGAGATGGTTTGGGCAGGAGGAGTAGGGACAGTCGTGGAGTTGAGGGTAGAGTTGGGTCTCCTGAAGTCGAGGGGGGGCTGCCTGTAGTCGGTTCAGTCACAGAAAGAATGTCGTTTGAGTCCCATCTGCAGTGATCTCGCGAGTTAGTTAGCAAAGTATGATACCCATAATTTTGTGCGATTAGGCAACTCCCAGTTTCGATGCAAGAATAGTTGGGTGAAATTGCATTTCTCATGTTTTATGCAGATCAGGTAGGTACGCTCAGCGTTGAGTGGCTAAATACTGCACACTTCGTTCTGGTGTCTACTTTTATTGGACACCTGGCCTTGGCTGCTTCCACTTGCCATCCCACCAAACCCTGCTTCTTGTCTTCTTTCGCAGATTTCACCCTCTAATAGAAACGATCACATGCTGTTGACGTACACGAACCCACAGCTCCTCTCGCAGCTTTAAGAAAGTTGTTCATCCACGCTAAAGAAAAGCCCACACACAAGTAAAGGTGTATAGTTTTCAATTTAGTGCTTTGCAACCGGCTAGTATAACTTTTCTAAATCCCGAGCATTTAAGTACTGAGCAACAGGGAAATGTAGTCATTTGCTGACGATACACACAATTTTGCCAGGGAGGGCAGTATTTTATCGATTTCGATTATTTTTTGTACTATGCGACCTGCATCTGTTGAGCCAAGCCACAGGATTGTAATCCTTTTACATACCAGCATATCTTTCATTCGGGGGTCAGAGCAGGGGTGTCTGGTTGGTTCAAAGACAGAAATGTACTGCTGCTGTAGCGATCCACCTGAAACACTTGCAGGTCCTGTTGACTGTAGCGTCCTCTCCAGCCTGGGACCCGCCAATGACTACGCCACACACCGAGCTTAGCATAACATGTCTTTATTTGTCTGCGTATAACCACAAACTCAACATTCTAAACCTTCCTTTGTTTCACAACGCTCTAACACATCACAGTTCTATGGAGTCCACCAGGAATCAAAGGGGTTTTGGAAGGGCTAACTCACACGACACTGCATCGCCCCACTCTGTTAAAAATAGATATACGCTTATAACTCTTTAGGTCTTAGTCGTGCCCTGATTGCACTTCCTGATTGCCGTCAAAAATTGGGGACAGGCAATAGAAGTGCCCGTGATCTGCGTTTGCAATATAGGAGCAACAGCAGTCAGGAAGTTTTCAATTGTCCTTTCAGGCCCAGTCTTTACGTTGACATTTGTGCCTGATGAGCCACATGTTGGAAATGTGAGGGATCTCATGTAAGGCCTTACCTGGAAGTTGGACAGTTACCAGGTGTTTTTTGCTGGCCACAACATGAAATGGCTCTGCATCGAAGGGAGCATCATATTTCAGTTTGTCACACAGCGTTGCACAAAATGTCCAAACCGTACCTCCATCACCTCTGTTTAGACATGAACTAACTGTATTGCAACACTTCTATAGCGCTTACTGCCCCTATGTAGGCTGAAGCGCTTGTTTACATGAGTAGTATGCTACACCATGTATTGGGGTGGTTGCAAGAATGTTGTCTTTGTTTTTTACCTGTGTGGCAAGTGTTTTTATGTCATGCTTGATGACCACGAGGTGCGGTTATCATGTTATGGGACACAACGCTTAGCAGTGTGATGGATGAAGAAGTGTGAAAGACAGGTGACCATTTAATGGTTTTCTGAGTGTCTGTAGCTTTGAACAGGTCTACAGATTCTCTTATTTTCATAGTCCACTGAGGTGGTTACTACACTGGATGGTCCATTCGGAGATATCTAGTACAAAGTTTATGGCCCCGAGCAGCCATAGGTTGGAGTGAGACACGGATCAGGGATTTAATGGGATGGACTTTGTTATTATCAACCCATATCTGATTGCAATTGTGAGAGATCAGAAGAGGACATAGTTACAGCCACTGGCATAATGCAGCAGGGGAGGGCCAAATTATGTGGCATGGTTGACTAAATTATGCAGCAAGAAAAGGCAAATTATGAGGCACATTGTGAAAGTATTACTTCATTATTTTCAGATTTTTACATTTGCTAAAACTGTTTGGGCATATTTTGCACCTGATTAGTACATGCATAGTACCCAAATATAGTAATTAGCAAGAGACAAGTGACCACTCAAATTTTGCAAAGGGCTTTCCGTTGCACAGCAACACGTCAGTACATGGTTGGTATCTTTTGAGCGATAAACTTTTTGTTAAAATTTGCAGATTATGCAGCAGATGATGTATTATGTGGCAAATACGTCAAATCCATAGTTATGCGAAAAATGCAGTGGGCGCACAATCACATAATTCCAGTGGCCAAGGTCATAGTATACCGCTAATAGAGATTCGTAGTGGTGGACTAAATTAAAGTTCTATTTTGTCCTGAGGCATGTGGCAGATCTCTTCTGTATTTCCATGCCTTTTCAGTTGGTGTTGACCTAAGTGGAGATGCCAGTTTACAGCACATGTTCTGTGCTTGCCCCTATCTGGCGACTCATCGTCGAAAATACTACAATTCATGGAGCACCTGATATGTCAGAGAATACATTGTAGCCTTAAAGATCCTCTTAGTTCAGCATTGATTATTACAAAACAAGATGGCATGTCTATGCACAGCACTGACCTTAGTCTTAGCCAAAAGGCAGGTTGCCTTCATATGGGATGATTAAGCATCTCACATGTTGCTGTGGAAAAGGAATGAGTTCATATGGCTGGAGAAAGAGAAGACCACCTTGTTGCCAAATCAGTGGCTCAATGGCGCCTGTTCTAGATTAACAAAATGGCATATGTTTCTTCTGTAACTGATGAGAACAAGACCCCCTTGAATGTTATCTGTAGCCCCCCTGAAATTGTTAATCCCTTCTAAGGTTACGCCAAAGAGCTTACATATTCCCTCGGGATTGATAAGGAAGGAATATGTGTATGTATTAGTATCCTGACACATGATGGAGACAACACTCCAGTTGACTGATAGACACACCCAAACACGCACGTTTTATGCTGACTAACTTGACGCAGGTATTGAAAATGGGATCAGAGGAGATACCTATATACCCATTTTTTAAAAATAACTTTTTATTGCCATTTCTTTGAGACAAAGAAACAGCGTTATGAGTACATGTGGTTGTATGATAATGGGTATAATCAAATTGTAGCAGTCTAGGCATTGTGTATGTACATCCGGTTGTTGGAAGACGTCATCTCCCAATATAATACCTACATGCCAATAATAGGAATGACGTGACACTTTTATCTGTACCCTCTGAATTATGTTTCTTGAGAAACTGTTTGAGATACAATGATCATCGTGTTTTGTTGGATTAACTATTTCGAGACAAGCCATATATGATGCAAGTAAAAGTTGAATAAAATATATTTGTCACGAAATAAAGTTTTCAAGAGGTATTCAACTTAAGTTAAACCTTTTTTAATTTTTTTTTTTATCACACTCCTTTAACTCACTCACATTCATTTAACCCCCAATAAAGACTTGAATATAATTTCTACATGTGCTGCATGAAGGGAGTAAAAATGATTTAAAACCACCTCAAGTAATCATTTTTGTAACACATTTCTGTTGCTGGGTCAAGAGACTTAAAACCAATATCAGTACAATGTTCCCTGTGGTATTCTCGCTATTTGGACTGTCCTCTTACATACATATTCACTCATACATAAAAACACAATGCCTTGTTGGTAGTACAAAAAATATCTTATCTTTTATTTAAAAAAAATCACACCACAAAAATTACAAATTTCAATTTCATTAAAATCACATACAATTCCATAGATGGAAGAAGCAAACTTTGATATCCTTATTTTATTCACATATATATATACTTCAGATTATATACAAAATACAACACATTTCCCTGTATACCAAGTCATAACTATTGCTTCATCATCATTTGAAAAGATAAATAAAATGTGATTCTAACTATCATAAAAATACACAGTATAAAAACAATACTCAAAGAAAGTTGTCGACACAGCGTTTCGGTGGGATAGAATTTGGTTGGCACCACCTTCTTCAGGACAGACTCATAAATTTAAAAACAGTATTGTTGAATCTATAATAGGATTGTAAATCATGTATAATCCTATATTGATCTTCCTATTAGTTCAGTTCAATTTATCTCTTGGGCTCTCTGTTTTCACCTCCTGTTATCATTAATTTAATGAAGGAATAAACAATTTCATGAAGAGATTTATCAATTTCTCTACTTCGATATCCCGGTTCAGCATATACCTCCTGTTTAGGTTTCAATGATTATTCTTTACAATAATTTATCCTATAATATCGCTGAGGACCACACTTCATCTCACAGCGATGTGGGATATCTTTCTGGGACGATGTTTTAACGTTCTACTGAGAGAACCCCACTCATTAATAAAATTTGGTGGCGTGAGTATTATAGTGTTGTGTCAGAATCAATCAGGACTTTGGATTTGCCATTAACCTTTACCTTGATGCCCAACAGAATACGTTAAGTAAAGTCAAGCACATGTGAGTGGGATGAACAGTGAAAGTGAAACTGAAAGATTGGTCGGTGAAAATTGAGATTGTGCAAGACAGGTGAGATAACAGGGCAAAGCCGGTGTGAGAAAGGACACAGAGGCAGTGCCTAGAAATAGAAAACAATGCAGTTTAAACAACCCTTACCAATGAAGCCACAGTGTCTGCAACCAACACTGTGTGCTTTTTCAGCTGTTCGGGTGCATACTCCTCCATTTTCTGCCGCTTCCTAGTGGACATGACGAATTGATGGTTCCCTGAGACTATAAATATCCTATGGGACAGACGCAAAGGCACCCCGCGAAAGAGCGACGTCATATAAACATGCGTGCATCGGGACAGATCAGGCACTGCTATTTCTGTGCGGGTTCACATACGCAAAGGGGGGGAGCCAAGTCCTGGGCCATAATCATGCCAGGATCAGGTGATTTTGTCATGCGAGTGGCGAGGATTAAGACAAAGTCACTTGTTCAAGTATGCCTTGCATGTTGAGGGTGTATCTTACGGAATCCTGCGTACTGGGGTTACGTTTGTTGATTAAATGGAAATGGTCATATGGA
Organism: Triturus cristatus; assembly: GCF_964204655.1. Classification (NCBI taxonomy): domain Eukaryota; kingdom Metazoa; phylum Chordata; class Amphibia; order Caudata; family Salamandridae; genus Triturus; species Triturus cristatus. The sequence goes on from NC_140584.1 coordinate 814,928,547, forward strand.
TTTACGGTCAGCTGTGCCGATTTTGAAATGAGGGACTGAGGATTGTCCTGGAGTATGCTCAATGTACAGTATTGAAAAAATACTGTTTGGCGAGCTGCACCAAAGGAAAAAGGCAGGGCTTGCCAACCTCTATTTTTTCAATATTATACGATTTTGGTAAGCAGCGAAGCACATCACGTGTCGCGTGGCTTACTAAAAGTATATAATATTGAAAAAATAGAGTTTGGCGAGCCACACCAGAGAGAAGAAAGGCGAGGCTCAGAAGGGGGAGGGAGGGCAGAGAAAGAGGGATGCAGCAGCTGGAAAAACACAAGAGAATGAAAGTAAAACCTTTGCGACACACATGCAACGGGCGCTGCACTGTAAATTTGATAAATGTAAATTTGATACTTGTATAGCGCACTACTCACCCGCAAGGGTCTCAAGGCGCTTGTACGAATACCGCTGTGGAACCCATCCTGGCTTTCCCTGTGAGGCGTCCACTCCTGGGCACCCCCAAGGTGGAACCCAGGCATCCTTAGCGTTGTGGGGGCCGTTGTGGAGATTAGCAAGCTATTGCCCAGAGTTGCAGAGTGGGACTCCATGATTGGAATAGGCACCGAGGCGAGAATTATCAGGTCCGTGGAAATTTTGAGCCCAAGACCCGCCGAGGCGGGGAATTGAACCCTGGTCCCGGGCTAGACCTCTGCATCAGGGTCTGCCGCTCTAATCATTGAGCCACACTTCTCCACTGATAAAGTATGTATAGTTATTTAAAAATACGAACAGGGTGGGGGCAGGAGGGAAGTGCAAGAAACAGAACATGCCCCCCTCCAAACTCCTCTGATGATGAGCAGGAAACAAATGCTTTGTGTGTTAGCTGGTAAGCGAAAAGTGTGGCTGCAACAGCAGGTAGGAGAAAGTCTTTTAAGGACATAGTGTCCACAGACTGTTAATAGAACCTGCTGAGTAACAACACAAGTAACGAGCATTTGCAATGCAATAGGTCTTGCGTTTGCGAGAGTTCAAGCTATTGGAATTGTCATTTACAATGCTAATAGCTCAAACTCTCGTAAATGTGAGACCTATTGCATTGCAAATGCTTGCTTTAACTGAAGGGAGTAGAGGAAAGGTTTCCCCTTCAGCAAGCGTACAGATAAACTTCCTTACCTTTTAGTTACCACGCATCTGACTACAGCTGCCCACACACTCCCTTACCGGCAGCATCCCCTGCAGTGCACTGCCATTGGTCTTGCAGTTGCCATTATTTAGCAAGCAAATAAAAAAAGAATACGTTGGCTGAGCCGCGTGCAAAGAGACGCACGGGTGCCATTCAGCATGTAAATAAAAGAAAAATGAGTTTGGTGAGACACCCGCAACGAGACGCGCGGCCGCCATTTAAAATGATTCTCGTCTACCATGCCTGTTTCCCATGAGACTTTACTGTTGCTTGAACATCTCCCGCAACTTCCTGGTAGCTCTTCCTTCGCAGACCTCGCTGCCTCTGGCTTCTCGGCAGGCCAAAGAAGCAGTGAATTGCAATCCCTTATAAAACCCGGAACACCATAGACATGTCAGGGAGACACTAATGTACAGAGCACGCGCACAGTGAAAACTTAATGCATGATATATGGCGCTAACAGAGCTCACAACTTGCGTAAATAAAAAATGTCACACCACAGCATATGCGCAGACCTGTGCAGCTACTGGGCATGCGCAGTCTCAGAAAGTAGAGCCTAATTTCAAGTAAGCAATTGACATCTGAACCGTCACAGGGCATGCGCAGTGAAGAAACACAAAAAGACGCACAATTAGCTCTGATTTCAAGCGGTATTTCCAGCGATAACAATGTGTAACCGATGTACGTTGTCGGATCATTCCCCGCTGTTGATAGCGATCACTACACCTATGAAAGGTATCCCACCGTTCACATGGCGATTCCCCCCCATACTCACTGCTTGATTCGGCATTCAAAGCTGAACTTGCGGAAGCCATTGAGACGTTCTTTGCGACTAATATAGGGTCGGTTGACAACTTTCAGGTAATATGGGAAGCCTTCAAAGCCTATATACGGGGCATTGCCATGGCTAAGCACTCGGGGTGCTCCGGGACATTCGCAGACGCCTGACGGAGCTGGAGAGAAAATTGGGAGATTTGGAGCGCCGCCAGCTGTCGACGGCTGATGATGCTGTGGCTGCTGAAATAAAGTCTTCTTTGGAGGAGTATCAGGATGCTGCCGATGCGGAACTTAGACACCTGGGTAAATATGCCATGGCACGCGCAAATGGGGAGGGAGAAAGACCGGGTGCGGTCCTAGCACAGCTGCTGCGGAGACGCCCCAGCAAAGTCCTAGTCACCGAACTCACTTCGGGGGGAAGGGGCGGCATTAACAGAAGAGACCGAAAATGCAGAACGCTTCTGCAGTTTCTACGTTGACTTGTACACTTCGCGCTCCTCGGGGACGGAAGAGGAAATGCTGGAATATCTATCATATATCAAATTGCCTTTCCTCACGAATACGCATCGAGAATTTTTGATGCAACCAGTGGAAAGGGACGAAATAGTGCTCGCCCGTGGGAAATACTCGCTAATCGGATCGTACCCTTGGCACAGGTGCTGGTGGCCCCCGAACAGGCTTGGTTTATCCCAGATAGGAACCTCACTAACAACTTGCGTACGGTATTTGGAGCCCTACAGCACACCAGGTCAGATACTAAGGCGGCAGCCGTTTTTTTGGACATGGAGAAGGCCTTCGACTCTGTCGAGTGGCCCTTCCTGCGACAAGTTTTAACTAGGATGGGTCTGAGCTCAGTCTGTTTGCAACTGGTCGGGGTGTTGTATAATCGTCCTACAGCAAGGGTTAGGGTCGGTAACCTGGTGACCTCACCCTTTAACATTTCGTGGGGAACGAGGCAAGGCTGCCCGTTGTCCCCACTGCTCTACGCTTGGGTGGAGGAACCATTGTCCTGCGCCCTCAGAGAGTATCATAGTCACAAGGGAATCAGGTTGTCGAAAATAAAATTGATAGTGTCAACGTATGCTGACGATACCTTATTGCACGTTCGCAACCCCAAAAACAATCTCTCCTCGGTTCTACGGGAGGTGGCACGCTTTGGAGCCTTATCTGGGTTACGGGTTAACTGGCCAAAGTCAGTCGTAGTCCCGCTCACACCAGCCACTATTCAGCCTGATGTGGAATACCCCTTGCAGTGGTCCACGGACTCTATAAGATATCTGGGGATTCGGGTCCACCCGGATCCCGAGGTTGTATTTTGGGAAAATTATGGAGTTGCGATCGGTAGGTTGGAAGAGGACGTGGAGAGGTGGATTAAGTTGCCGCTGTCATTGTTAAATAGAATTTCCTTTATGAAAATGGTGGTCTTGCCTCGATTTGTTTACGAATATCCCCATGGTACTGCCTAAATCCTTCTTCAGTCGGGTCACGACGCTTCTCATTAAACTAGCCTGGGCGGGCAAACATGCTAGGATTAAGTGGCAGACGTTGACCTTGCCATAACACATGGGGGGCCTGGAAGCCCCGGACTTATACTAAAGGGCTGCGCAGTGTTCGCACGCGTATTTTTGGATACACTGCCCAAAGGAAGCTCCCCACCTCCGACTTGAGACGCTTGTTGCGGAGCCACTGTCACTTCCAGCATTGCTGTCGGAAGACCCTGATCGTAGGACGGGGATACTGGACTCGATCAACGCTACGTGACATGCATGGCACTTTCTGCTGCAGCTACAGGCGGGTGCCCTGTTATACTCCCCAGAGATGCCACTAGGCTGGGCGCGTTGGCTGCCCCCCTGTAGAGACCGGGGGTGATCTGCGCGTTAAACTCTTTACAGTTGCAGAGGGTCGGGGATCTGTTTCAGAATGGCGTGGTTAAGCAGTGGGGAGAAGTAGGGCAGTGGGAACCTCCTGGCACTCTGTTGCAGAGTTTCCAGTACCACAGGACTAGACATGCCCTGCGGGAAGTGCTGGGTGATGACCTATTGGAGCCACCAGAGGTTGTGGAACTCACGTAAGTAATCAAGGCACAGTCGCCTCGCAAGATAGTCTCCAATATTTATAAGATGGCTATATCTCATAGAGCCAACCAATATTCGAAGGCCAGGCTGGACTGGCAGCGAGATCTGCAACAGCCAATAGATGATGCCATGTGGGCATATTGCTGCACCAGTACACGCTGTATATCACTGAACAGCAGGCACAGATTGATACACTTTAAGTACCTCAACAGAGCATACTATACTCAGGAAAGATTACGAGACACTTCGGCCTGTGATAGATGCCCGGAACTCATGGCAGATTTCATGCATCTTGCGTGGTCCTGCCCGAGAATATATACATTTGGGAATAGATTTTTACGGAGCTAGCGAAAATCTTAGAAATGGAGCTTGCTCCGGATCCAGCCCTGGCACTGTTGGGCTACTCCCAAAAAATTGCGTGAGCAAAGCGTAGATTGGTAGATATGGAACTGCTGCTTGCGAAACGCAGAGTCGCCATCCATTGGCTGCGTGGCCCTACCCCCACCATGTAACAGTGGTCACGAGATATGCTTTATTGTAGCACACAGACAGAGAATTACAGTGAGCTACTACCTCCTAGGAGCCGTCCCAAAAACCTCTGGGGGCTATACACGACATACATTACCAACAGGGGACAGGAACAAACGGAGACTGCAGATGACATTCCACTACAGGACCACACAATAGTTGCGGACTGACTACACTAATAACTTAACGCGACAGGCGAGACGTAAACTGAAGAGGGACCCTCCCCCCCCCCCAGACATATAGGGCATTACTGCAACTTGCTCTGGTAGAGTGGAGAACCACTACACCATGTATATTACGGTGCTTAATGATGCCTCCATATGAAGCGGTGCTACAATGTTTTCGGATGGTTTGACGTAATATCGGATTGTGCTAAACTGTGTAACATGTGTATGCTTCACTTCGGACAGGATACTGCATATTGCTTCTTGTTTGAGTTGTAATTTAAAAAAAAATAAAGTAATAAAAAAAAAAAAACACAATGTGTACCCGTGCATTGGTTGCTAGATTTTAACGACATAATCCAAGAACTAGAGCAGAATCAGTGTGCAGAACGCAGCAAGCCCTATAGGAAAACGACATCCGTTGAAAACAGTGTTCATAATGAAAAGACAATATTTAATTATTTTATGATGTGTAAAGCATCGCATTGTGACTTCGTGCATACAAATTCTTCACGCTTGTACATAGCCGGGTGAGTTAGTGGTGAAAGTTTGTAGTGTGACTGAGTTGTGGCGGAGTTTTTAGTTTATCATTTCCCTGTCTGAAGCATCGAAATACAGAAATCTAAACAAGATTAATTCAGAACAGAATCACGGAGGTAATGCAACTGGTGCTCAAGTAAAGAGTGATGCACGCACGCCACAGCGAGCGATCTGGTTTCAATTATTGCGCCCCTGTCTGGGCACGATAATCGAAAACAGATGTGGCCTGTGCGGGTAACTGCAAGCAATAGGCCGTGGGCGGAGCAAAGACGATACATGCACCCGCCTTTGCCCAATTGCGTGCTGTCTTTATTTGAAAGATGAACGCAAAGCCCATTAGCCTGTATGGAAGAAAAAAAAACATGCATGAGCGTGTGGTGAGCTTGGGGAGCTTTCTGAAGCCCCTTACTAAAAGTCGAGCATGCTGCTGCTCTAGGCTTGACCTAAAAAGGCCAGTCCTCATGAGAGGTTACAAAAGTAGAAGACTGAGTAATAAGGAGGGACTACTAAGCCTATTGACAAATCTAAAGCAACTATTTAGAAAAGACAGTAACAGGAGCCAATTGAAAAGATGGGTTGAAAATGGGTGGAGATGTAAGTCTATACCTGAATACAGCTCGAAGAGACCGTGCAAGCGCTGCCTAAGCAGACCAAAAATATGTTAAATAAACGGGCATTCAAAAGTTAATTGTAGTTAGAGAGGAATTAACTAAATTTATAAGGACATCTTGCAGCAAGTGTGTAAAAATGGTAGTCTCCTCAAAATTCAAAAAGTGTATTTCATTACCTGCAGAGCTTTTCACTCTTAGTAAATCTGATTCTGTAAGTGCATTGAGAAGTATTTTTTTTTAAAAGGTGATACTTTTCAAACATGAATTTAGAAGCATTCATGCTTCCACTCTACCCTGGCAACAATGCCAATAGTGAACTAAGAGACAGGCCGGTTTTTGTGTAACTTTGGGTGGATGGGGTTGCTATCATACATGATCAACATTATAGTTTTTATTAAATGAAACCCAGGACAAGTTTTTGTAGAGCACACATTCTGATGTCATATATTTTGAGGTCCTCTTATACGTGAAAATGAAGGAAAAGAATGGAAAGTAAAATAAAATAATTGCCCAGGATCATGCAGTTTGGTCAAGCAGGAAAGCTGGGATTGTTCCTGTGGTTTCTGTTTCCACATCGTGCAATTCCGTTCAGCCAGTAGATGTACATGCTTTGTTTTCTCTACACTCACCTTATCCCCCACATCCCCCTGCTGGTATCTGTGGAGCCCTCAGTCACACGAGCGACCACACTTATGTCCCCATGGGAAAATGTTTGCGAGTACCCATGTAATAGACCATGGGTAATAACAAACTTTCTCTACGGGGACAAATTTACAGTGTGGTTTGGGGCTGCACCGGTGGGGGTAGGGTCGGTAGGGACGGGGTTAGGGGCTGGGCCAGAGTAAAAAAATTAATTTACTGAGCCACCAGACCCAGTGTGTGTGTCTGTGTGTATATATGTATATTCACTCTCTTGCCCTCTCCTGCCCTCTGTCCTGCCTCACTGGAAACGTAGAAACAGCAAGGGCCGTTGGCTGTAACGTGAGTACCACTGCCTTATACTGTACCAGTTAGACATATGATGTTTCTTGTCTTTTTTCAATCAAACTAAAGATTTTCGACCTAAAAAAAAATGGAATTAGTGATGCTAGTTTAATACACTTTCCTCTCCATTGCGATGCCCTTCATCCCGTCAGAGAGCTCATAATAGTGTCTAGTGAGGTCACCATTAAAAGAAAGTAATCCGAGTACCCAGTTAGTGAAACTATTGTATAACCGTTAAATATCAGATGGTTAATCAATTCCAACACTCTTAAAGCCATCTGGGGCTTCTTTTAAAGTCCAGTCTGCAAAGTAATCCCTTAAAAATGTCCCACTGGAAGGAGATCAGTCTCCGTTTTAAAATGGCTGTTTCAGTAGCCAGACAGGCTCCCACACAGATACTCTGCACAGTTAGGTCTGAATAAACAGTGCTTCAATTTTTATTTCTCCATAACCTTGAATATTTCTCTTGCAAATAGTTTACTGGCAGTTAGGTATGCAGTTTAATCATTCAATATTTATGTTCTCGGACCCAATTTAATTCCTTAGATAACTATCTGATGAGAAGAGCTTACCTTTTTTGGATTTAACTATTATGCGTCATATCAAAATTAATTTAATTTCAGATTATAACCCAGGGATAGCATTAGCAAATTCAGTGTGGCATTGACAGCTGTGTTCATATGAAAGGAGCACAATAATTGTCACATTACTTTTTTCCTACAAGGAATTCCCTTTTTCCCACTTTTGGGAAAATTCCTATTTGCACTGACAGTATATAGGCCAAATACTAAATGTGTTTGCATCTAATGTTCCGGGATAGTGATGTGCGTTATCAATATTGTAACACAGCAGTTCGGCAACACGAAACATGAAGCTTCCCAAAAGGCATTTAAAAGTCAGCTGTGAAAGCGCTTACAGCTGACTTTTAAAGGGCCTTTTGGGAAGCTTCCCTCGGGTACCATGCGTGACGTCACAGAAGCGGGCACAGAGGCTGGCAGTAAACACAGAAGATAGCTGCAGGAGCATACGTATTCACTACGTATGCTCCTGAGGCCATCTTCTGTGTTTCCTGCCGGCCTCACAGGAAACATAGAAGCAGCAAGGTCTGCGGGCTGCCAGTGAAGGCCTGGCGGGCCGTACTCTGAGTACCACAGTAATAGACTATACTTTTGCTCTCTGTATAATAAAAATCTAGCCCACGCATAGGATACACATGACCCCTGACTTGTCTCTTAGTTCACTAATAGCATTGTCCTCGGGGCAGCGGTAACAATGCTTCTCAGTTCATGTTAAAAAATGCTCACTTTAAATAAATGTTACTTAAGTATGACGTGGTAGCGCACTGTCATTTACAGACAGACATTTTCCATTGAAAAGGCAACTATCTTTCCCACTGACAAACTGCATAGCGGATAAATAATGTATAGAAATCTGACTTCAGCAAATATTTATCATTTGCACATCCCCAAAAAAAGCATTCGGATTTGTTTTTATCCTAGTAAAATCTTTTTTTCATCTCACTTCAGAATTATAAAAAAAAGCTTTCCTAGCTGCTGAAATATATTTTTAAACATTTGTTGATTTACTAGCCATTTTGTTGTTGTATGCCCAGCACAATTATCCCGACAGTTCAATTGCATAAAAACCCTCTAACTTTGCAGTCAGAGAAAGAAAAGTAAACTCCAGTCTCTGGGATAAAATAAGCATCAAGTTTTAAGAAGACATTGGCTGACATTTAACCTCCGTCTTTGAGCACACAACCAATGTGAGAAGATAAAAACACGATCTAAAGGCATCTTTCTTATTCACTTTCTGAATAAACAGAACACCTGTTCTTTGGCAGATCAAAGTCTCTTGCCAGACCACAGCAGTAAGCCCTAATAATAGGTCGTCCTGAATGAACCCGACTCGCCATAGCGAGTGGGTGAGTTGATTTCTTTAGGCCTGATGTGCCTATCCTCAAACAAGCCTGATGGAATTTCCTGGTCAATGAATTAAGCTGCAAGGTCCAAGGCAATCTTGAGTGAAGTTTCACCCATAAATAATCCTATTTTTTGACTTTTTATATTGGGATCCATGTCATATTACAGGGGGGAAGGGGAGGCAGGGGGCTTCCATAGCCCCTGCTTTTCAGTGCCTTGACACATATGTGTATTAGTGCGCTTTACAAGTTTATCCTTATCTGAGTTTGTTTCTTATTGGTTATTCTTATAGTTAATAGAAATCGCAGTGAAGAGCCGTTGCTGTCCATCAGGGATGTACTTCACCAAGGTTAAATTGTCTGCATAAAATAGTAGAGATTTCCCACTCCCCAAACCTCAAAATGATAAGCAAAACACTTTGTTAATTTGCGATAACCAGGAAGGAAAAGTGCAAAAGTCAAGCCTTTTAGGCTGTTGATGTGAAAATCATCTGAGAGAACTAGCCTTCAATGCTAAACCGGACACATAACCTAAATAGTAGCTTTGCTGAATCCTTTCTTTTAGCTTTTCCTCTTCTTGCTGCAGTCCGCTAATATTTAGGTGCTAGGGTTTGTGAGGTGTTTCAGTAGTGGGGGGGACTATTTCTCCATTTCGTTTAGCATTAAACACAACGCACATGGGTGGATTTTTACAAGTGGCAAACGTATAGCATGATTTAGATTATTATTTATTTTTTTTTTTTGAAAACCTTTATTGACAGTTCAATAAGAACAAGTATGGGCCTACAACCCCCCGGGGCCGGCCGCTAAGCAATCAGAGCAGTAACGACAAGTATAAACACAGGCAGCACTTCAGGGAGCAAAATCGTACTGCTAATACTGTGAACAGCGTAAGTAGGGCACCAGGAGAAAAAGGTTTTCATTTTGTGATGAAACAAGGCAGAAGGATCAGGTGACAAGCCATTTTAAAACAACGATCACGGATATACAGAGTAATGAACGTTAGCGATTTACAGCAATCTATTCGGTCAATGGCGCAAACACAAGAACATCAGGATGGAGAAAAACATAGTCTACAGCTGCGCCCACAGTCCCCCGCCAGAACTCCCCAAGAACACCCCGGAAGTTGTGAACACATGGAACGGCAACGAGGCATAGCAAAAGGAGGTGTATCACGCTGATCCCAGAAAAAGAAAGACAAAAAGAATCAGAGAAGAAAAAGGAGGCCATGGAAAAAGATGAAGGAATACAGAGTCCCCTCCCCCAACCCCCCACCCTGCACCTCTGCAGATGAGTACGGCCCCCCCCCCCAGCAGTGTGCCTGTCGCCCTGGAACCAGACCCGAAATGTAGGAGAATAGGGAAAAGAAGTAGGAAAGGATCCCCACCAGACGGGGGGGTAGAGAAAGTCTTTATAAACTGGAGGAGGGCCTTCATAACAGACCCCCGGCTTCTCCCTCCCGCACGGTAAGGTTCCCCTAAAGTGAACAAGGAACAGCACAAAAACAATCTTCTCAAACCACGATGGGGAGCATTATGCGTCTATTGTGCCAGTAGCCATGTCAGGAGAGCACACCACCCCAAGCCCGCCCGTCCACTAGGCGACCACCCCCGAGGGGCCAGCCTCATCCCTGACCACTCAGTGGAATTCTGCCCATGCCAGCCCCTCGACCCAGCACCATACCCCATGTTCCTAGGCAGAGGAATGTCCAACAACGACAGAGAAGCGACGCACACAGGTGGGGTGGAAGTCTCTGAGCATCAACACAGTCCGCCGCGTGAGGAAACAGGCTTCCAAGTGCTGCCCTAGGATCTGCACTGCACGCAAGGTTCAGGAAGGCAGAAGCAGCCAAAAGAGACATTAGTTGCTGGAGTTGTCTCTGGGTCGCAGGAGGGCATGCACGGGATGAGGCCACCACATCCCACTCAGGTCCAACGCCTCCGGGACAGATCAGGCCCTCAGAAGGTCGAACACACTGTAGCATACTGGCCGGGGCGTCCAATCGTGTACTAACCTCAGGGGGGGCCGCCACAGCGTCCTCCTGCGCGCAGTGTGGGTAGACTCTGTGTTCGTGCGGACAGGCGGGCTGCCCCAACTCCGACGCCACACCATCGAGCTTACTCCCCAAGATCACGAAACCATGAACCAAGGAGGAGTGAAGAGTACCAAGAGCCTCGAGGAGGTCGCCGTACCCCAGCTCAGCTCTCTGTGATCTCGCCGCCACACTCCCAAAAATCGTACGCTCACAGGCCCGCTGCGGCCCGGCGGACAGGATGGTAGGCTTCATCGACCCAAGATGGCCGCCAAGTATGCCCGACCCTCACCGGGGCCGGGACCCCAGGACAAGCGTCGCGATGTCCACGTCGCGGGTGACCGGGTTCCGGGGGCAGGCAAAAAACTATCCGTGGTCACGGGCAACAGTCGTCCCCACCACGGACCAGCTCCCGTAGAAATCCGGGGGCGGCCCGCAATGATCGGGGCAGGATACGGACGGCGGCCGGGCAGCTCACCAGCAAGGCAGGGGCAGTCACCGGAGGATCTAAGATTTGCACCCCCGGTCATGCACTCGGTCAGCTACACTGGGCAGTAGAAGTGACCACGCCGAAATGTAGGCCGAGTTTGACACCGCTCCGGTGGGCCGACTCCACCCAGTCACCACCGGCCGCTGTTGTCGCACTGCCACCCGGCCACGGCGTCCACTCGATGTCCCGGCTCCAGGGCCGCACAGGCCGCAAAGTTCAGATGCAGTTTTCTCCGGCGATAGCACGGCTAGAAACCTCGGAGTCACACAGTCGGGAGCCCCTCTCCTTCAGAAACACGACCACGTAGCACAAGTTGAGGATCTCAGGCAGGATATCCGTGCGGGATGCGGAGGCTCACGGAGCCGGGGGTCTACGCTGCCGTCCCGGTCGCCATCTTGGCTCCTCCCCATGATTTAGATTATTAAAGTTGAAAGCATTTGTATTTCCTAAGTGTTTATGTTGCGGAATCACTGAAGGGAATTTTAATGGCTAGCAAAATGACGTTGTAACGCTTCCACTTAATTTCTGCAGACCTAGCACACTTCATAAAAGATTGGTCAAGTAAAATTAAGACCGTATTTGTGGAGTGATAGGGAATCGACATGCCACTAGTACATTCTTAGTAGTATCAAGGTTATTTAGCCACTGTCTTCTGGGTGGTTTGATTTATATTGGGATGTGATTTGCTTTTAGTAGGGTGAAAGGTTTGTTTCAGAAGATACATCTTGACTGTATGCCAGAAGATTGGCTTTGGTACTTATTTTTGGTAGTACGGGTGACCACTACTGAATGGGGCGATTTGTGGTTGACGTTAATTCGCTTGCTAGCTTTGCTCATCCTGATCTGGTGGAATTTGCAGAGAGGGAATATTTTTGTCTAAGGTGGGTTTTTTTTGTACTGGGTAAAACTATTTATGCATTTTAATTTTATTGGGATCAGTAGAGATCTATTCGAGTTGTAGTGTTGCTGGGATGTAGTCTTAGCATTCTGAACCTGCTACAAGCTTAGCTGCTGAACTTTAAAATAGTTTTAATAAATTGTCCCTTTATGGAAATATTTTTTTAAAAAATGAATTGTATTTATTTGGTGTCTATAGTGCAAACCCAGCCAAAAAATTCAGCTGAGCACTGTACATGATCAAACTTAGGGATCCGGTCATCGAGTGATAGGGTAGGTAGCTGGTAATTGAATTGGTACTGCATTGTGATGTAGTGTTCTTTAATAATGTGTTTCTTCAGCTGTTTCCTAAATTGGAGCAGAGTTGAGGCAGTCCTTATGGATACAGGGATGTTGTTCCAGGTCCTGGGCGCACAAATAGAAAATGCCTGCTGCTTTGTTTTAATTTTTTTTACACTTTTTAGTTTCCAGTCTGGTAGTGGCCAAAGATGGTGAGCTTGTCCCCAATACAAGTGGGCATGCTTGTTGTGGGGGCTTTGTAAATGAGGCAGCTGGTTTGGAAGATGGTGCAGACCTGCAAGGGATGCTAATGGAGTTCCATCAGGATGGTTTTGTGATTATATTTCTTGTGGCCCTGGATGAGATTTGCTGCGGCGTAAGGGGTGTTGTGTGGAGTTTTGGAAGCATGGAGCAGGGCTTTTCCATCATCTAGAACAGGGAATACAAAGACTGGTAAAACAGTTCTGAAGTTACTTTCTAGAAAAAAACTTTCTCTTTCGTTAGACGATAGAGTTGGTACCAGACTGTCTGTGTGTGTTTTTTTTTGTGTTTTTTTTTAAAGTGTATTACTTGATGGTGAGGTTGGTATCCATGGTGAAACCAATTTACTTAGCATTTGGCAAAAGTTGGGGTTTCGGAGCCACAAAAGTCTCATTGAGCCATGTTTGTATTATTTCTTCTTGATTTTTCTTGGCAAATGACAAGACTTCTGTTTTAGTTGGATTGAGCTTCTGGATGGGATGTAGGCAGTGTTTGAGGTTTTGGATGACTGGAGCAGCGGATACCTTTCTTATAGAATTGTGTATCATCGACATATTAGGTACTCTTGATGCTGTTGTCTAGGAGTAGAGCCCCAGGGTAGCTCTAGGTAGAGGTTGAAGGTGACAGGAGACAGAATGGAATCCTGGGGGACACCGCACATGATAGGGATGTTTTGGGACATGTAGAATTGAGTGAAAGGAGTCTATTTGAACCTGGAGAATTGACCTTCAGTGAATGCATTTTCTAATAACCTTTGTACAAAACAACCCTTATTTTCTCCCTCCCTTCCTCGTCACTGGCGAGATAGTATCCTGCTCATACCCAGGGCACCAGAGCAGCTTTTTTGTACTGGACCTGCTGCAAGTATTTCAGTTTTTTAATGCGAAGTCTTGGAAATACAGCTGTTTTTATCAAAGTGTGTCCGTGCTGGTGAACAGGTGACGATGCAACTTTTTGGGCCAGTTTCAGTCCGTTATTTGGCATCTTGAGCTATAGTTTTAATACCTTCCTGTTGTCATAGATTTTGAACGTGTACCATGAAGGAGGACCAGATGTTCACTTTCCATTTGAAGCAGAAAGGGGCATGATGGATGGATATTCTTTGCTACCCTGAACTGTTGAGCCTTTAAGTGCAGGATAATTAGCGATTTATGCGCTTTTGGATTTCCAGGGAGCATTTTAAAATGTTTTGTATTTTCTAGATAATGGGCTAGAGTCCCACGCTTATATCCTACGTTTAATGCTTTTGCCCATTTTATCTTTGCGTTTGACGAGGAGACCGCTTTATGCATTAGCCAACATCATTTGATCAAAATGATACATAGTTAAAAAATTCCTATATACATGCATGGATAGGGGTTTGGGGGATCCCTCTTCATCCATCTTTACCAGTTACTCAGGTATTCGCTCTACCCACAATTGCATGGCGCAATGGGTCAGCCCACTTCAGCCCATGGTATTTTGTCTGATCATGTACCTGCTGTTGCGTGGAACGTTTGCTTGGTCTGTATCGTATCCATCACTAACATCACAGAATGTTGTCTCTTTTTGTGGCTGAATGTATAACACTGACGTGGTAGTGGATGTTTTACTTGCAAAAGAAGTCCTCAGACCTTTTTTTTTTTTACGTTAATTTATATATTTTCTGTGCTTTGTATAAGCACTTATATGCCGCCCTTTGTCCACTTCCCTGGTTATTGTTGATGCCATTGCTTTTCCAGCTTTTCTCCACAGGTAGGCTCAATACTTAATAAGGATAATTTAAACCGGATGTGGAACTATTAGAATCGGTGTTTAGATTTGAGTTGGCTGGTTTGAAGACACCTGTGAAAATTGATAAAGGCTTTGTATTATGCTTAGTCTCTGCTGCAATGCAGCCAGATTTCGGCACAATCACCGTCAGTTGCGGGCCATATCAGACTCCAACTGAAAATGTGGCATTTGAATTGCAGGAAACTGTTTGCTAGCTGGGTGTTAAAATGTGTCTCGAATGAAACTATACCCATGTGATATTCTTTTTACTTTCCAGCAAGAAGCCAAACCTTCAACTGAGGATTTAGGAGACAAGAAAGATGGCGAATACATCAAATTGAAAGTCATTGGGCAGGTAAGATTTTCAGATAAGCTCTTTATCTTTCAAAGATAGGTCTTTGCAAGATTCAGAGTTTATTTTGCACCTTCTTTGCTAGCCCTGGTGTGTAGGTTAGCTTATTGCACACTTGAGTAAAAGTTTACTCCTGAAATAAATGAGCCGCAACCATGTTGCTTGTCCTGTGTGGAACTTCCTATAACTTTGTTCTTCCACCAGAGAGAATTGGCATGGCCACCTTTGGGTGCTCACAATATGCTCTTCAAAAACCTATTAATTGTTTGAGTTGGTCTTTTTTCTGCTTCCTTCCCATACCTCGTCCTCACAAAAAGGACTCCTCCTTTCAGTACCTCATAGTCTTGGATTAATGATTTGTTTAGTTCCACCTACCCCACTGTTACAGCCTTTGATCATTTTGCCAGCTGCTGCTATTTTCCAAGTTTATACTAGAATACGTGCATAAAGGAAGTCTTTTACGTTGCCCACTATAAGACACTGTGAGCACTATGTTTTAATTGCTACTCTGACAAAGAGTGCACTGTATGAGTTTGAATGCACTCGCATCTGTAGCATGGCCCTGGGACAAATGTAAGTAGAGAGCAGATTTTCAAAGCTGAGTAGTTAAGTTTACTTATGGATCCAAGTTGTATTATGCAAGGCAAAGAACACCTCTCTGTTTTTTCTGGTAGCTCTTTTTGGTATGGCAGTCATTTTTATTTATTTATTTAATTATTTTAACAAATTTTGTTTGTCAAACCATCACATATAACGCAGAGCTCTGTGACCCAGAAGCTTCTGCAGCATCAATATACATCAAGTGAATTGAACCATTTTCATGTGTATTCAGGAGAAAAAGAAAAGCAATGCAAATGAAACATTAACCCTAAAACTGTGACCCCCAACCCACCCCCCTACGCACCGTCGTCCACTCCAGCGCAACACATCATATCAATAACCACAGTTGTAACATGTCATCTCCTACAGAGCAGCTTTTCTGCCGGACATCTGTAAAGGGAGGTCATACCGGGTCTCGGTGCCGGTCCACCCGTGCTGGCTCTAGCTCCAGGCCCCGTTAGTCTGCCCAGTGCTTCCAGATTTTAAAGTGCTTTCGGGGACTCCCCCTGGCCACAAAGATTGGGGTCTCAAGACCCATACAGAAGTCCAGACCATTTTTCCAGGCAGAGACAGAGGGTGCCACAGCTGCCTTCCAGGCCCTAGCAATATCCCTTTTAGCTAGGGTAAATAAGCATGAGATGGCGCTTGTAAATATTGCTCCCTTCCATGACATGCAGGAGGACCAGCTTCGGTGTGCAGGGAAGGTCCCATCCCAACACCTCAGAGGCAGGCCATCACCCCCCTCCAGAATCGCGCCAATGCGAAGCAGTGCCAGACGGTATGCAATAGGGTACCCTTCTCATGTTCACATCGAAGACACACAGGGGAAGCCACCAATCCCGCCCTCCACAACCTAACCCTGGTATAATATACCCGGTGGAGGTATTTGAACTGGATAGGCCGTAGGCTCATTGCGATGGCCGCCCCTCGCGGAGAGGCCAAAGCCTCTGTCCAGTCCTCCTCCTCCATTGGACCAATATCGCCCTCCCATGTCTCCCTCAGATGCTGCATCGATGGGGAACTATGCGTGACTAGGGACTGGTATATTTTAGAGATTTTGTGGTCTTGGAGGTCTCCCATA
Source organism: Triturus cristatus (assembly GCF_964204655.1). Lineage (NCBI taxonomy): Eukaryota > Metazoa > Chordata > Amphibia > Caudata > Salamandridae > Triturus > Triturus cristatus. Next base: position 814,945,050 of record NC_140584.1, read on the forward strand.
AATACCTTGACCTCTACCGGACTGAACTCTGCCAGCGTCTCCAACCCTTCCAGGCTAGGGGAAATAGCATGTCGGAACTGTAAATATTTAAAGAATTGGGTTTTCGGCATCTGGAAGTCTTCTTCTATATCCCGAAAGGATTTCAAAACAGGTCCCCGCATGACATCGCCCAGGTTGGAGATTCCGATGTTGTCCCAGTAGTGGCAAACGGTAGAGAATTGTATGCAATCTGGGTCCCCCCCCCCGCATACACCGTCGTTTGACAGCGTATCATTCATTGCTTTTTCCATTTCATTTTATATAACTTATACAAACCCTCGGATTGTAATGTGAGGCCAGGGGATATCTATACATGTACAATTACTATGCACCACCACATGGCTTCTCCACATTGCTACGATTCTGCATGACCCCCTCACTCACTCTTTCTCTCTCTCTCTCTCTCTGTCCTTCTCTTGCCATTTTATTCTGAATTCTTCCTGCTTCTTGGTCCTGTTAAGGATATCAAATTGCTCTACTTATAGCACTTATTCACTACCATCCCAACGTGGTTTCCAAAAGACAGAGGCTTATGCTTAATTTTGTGGTGGAGAGCAAGAAGGTGCTTCTTATGTTTGGCAACTTAAATTTGTGTCTCATGTATAGTAGTGATGTATTATTTTAAGTTTCTTTCCCTTCTAACATTCAGTAAGATGGTGGTTTACATTTTAAGGTGCCTGGGTCAAGTCTCCTTAGCTGCTTACGGCATTTCATCTAACACACAATAGGTGATGTGGGAATGATCGTACATGAGCCCCTTGTATATGGCTGGGTCTAATTGAAGGTGGCATGGTGGGAAAAAGAACAATGGGTTGGAGTGCTACCAGAGCGATTACCAGTAGTTTGACTTTTTGCATGCATCCTCCCGTCAACTTTTATATGTTTGAGGATTTGCATCTCAGCCGCGTAAGGTGCTTGAACTCTCTGGCTTGTCTTTGTATCCGCTTTACATTTCCAAAAGTATCTCAAGGTGTTAAGATGATCTTTAGTGCATGCAACGTTTGTGGATTTTTTGAATTAATGGTCAGCCATCTGATAGCCATAGTTTAAAGCCTGTAATCCTTTGGCCCCTGGCTGGCCTGACAGGGTTGCCAACAAAGGTCCTAAATGTGACGGTGTCCATGGACAGCTTCCCACTTAGTCTGAGACTTGAAAGATCGGGTCCGTCACTTTCAACTTGGTACATCATTTTAGAAAAGACTCCAAAGATGCTTCTCTTGGTTATTTTGATCCCATAATAGAAATGACCTCTAGCCCTCCTTCGTCCACACCTCACTTCATTGTGGCCTACTCTCAAAGATGCTTTGTAAATGTTCTTGGGTGCCTGTGCAAGCTCGTGTGTGCATCATGGATGTATTCCGAAACCACACATTCTGTTGTAACGCATGCCATTATCGTGCACAGCCTTTACCACACATTTATTTTTACAACGTATATACCTTCACCACTCATGCCTTCACAACGAATTTCGTTGTAAAAGCTTGATATAGAATTATTATTCCTGTAAAACATTTACTTGATAAAAGCATATATATTTACACATGCATAAATGTGTGTGTGTGTGTGTGTGTGTGTATATGTATGTATGTATATATATATTCACTGAGAAAAACATAGGTTTCAGGGGCGTTATAGTTAGCTGGACTTTTCACTCGTACAAAACCATTGAAATTCCCCCGTTATAGTTAGTTCAGCTAACTATAACTCGCGCGCACGCAATGCACTGCTGATGACCTCACATATTACATCACTCATGACATGGTCAGTGACATCACTCATGACATCACTGATGACATCTCAAATGACATCACTGATGACATCATCCAGTGAATGTCTGTTTTTCTGAAAATTAAATATGTTTTATATATGTATATCTCAAGGTCTATGGAAGAATAAATGGGTATATAAGTGTCTAAATGGATGATTTGCTTTTGAAAAATTGATTGTGTAACTGACTGATTAAGTGTATCATAGTGAATACATTGCTTAGTGAGTAATGTTTAAATGTGTAAATATCTGTATCAGTCTCTCACTTTGTGTATAAGTGGCTGTATGGGTTGGTGAGTAGCTACATGGGTGTCTATATAGGTTATTAGTTGGTTTTTTGAGTATCAGTATGAGTGTCTGCATGGTTCGGTGGGGGTATTACGTAGTGCATAGGTGCATGAATGAGTGACTCACTGTATGTGTTGAAGACAGCATGTGTGCAGGACTGTATGGGTGGATGAGTGTTTGTATGGGTGTGTTAGTGAGTGAATGACTGTCTCAATAGTGTCTTTATGAGTAACTACATATGTTTTAAACGAGTATATGTGACTATTGGTGTATATAAGTGAGTATATGTGAGAGTGAGAGATTGAAAGAGTTCCTGTATGAATAAGTATGTGTTTCTAGAAGTGATTGTTTAAAAGACTAAGTATGTGTAAGTTTCCGTAGAAGTAAGTGTGGTGGTGTGTGTATAACTGTATATGCAAGTAAATGTATGTTTGATTCTTTATTAGCATGAGTGACTATGTGTGTGAGTAACTCTATGGATGAGTGGCATTGTGTAACAGGATGTATAGGTGTATGAGTACATATGATGAGTGAGTACATGTATGAGTGACTGTATAGGACTGTTGGTGAATGAGTGGATGTGTATGTGGATCTTAGAATTACTGAAGAGGTTGTTGTAACTGGTATTGGTATGTTTATTGTTTTGAAAATTTTAGTCTCTATTTTTGAATGTGTGTATCAAATGTTATATTAGGGAGGAGGTCTGCCACTCTATCACAAGGATGATGTCATCAGTGATGTCATCAGTGAAGTCATTTGAGATGTCATCAGTGATGTCACTGACCATGTCATGAGTGATGTAATATATGACGTCATCAGCAGTGCATTGCGGGCGCGCGAGTTATAGTTAGCTGAACTAACTATAACGGGGAAATTTCAATGGTTTTGTACAAGTGAAAAGTGTAAACGCGCCCTGTGGCTGTTCTAAGTTGAGAGATTAAGTCCCCTTGAATCCTAAGGGTCCCTAGGGTCAAACTAGACCACTAGGTACCTCCAGTGAGCGCCACAGAGCTGCGTTGCAGAGAGGTGTAAAAAGGGGCTTGGCCTCAGAACACCTGTCTGCTGCGCAGCTCCCTGGCGCATACTGGAGATGCCTGTTGGGCTAGTTGGCCCTCAGGGACCCTCAGTATTGAAGAGGAATTAATTCCCCAACTTACAACTCGCCAGGGGGGGCGTTTGCAGAGTGCTGCAAGGAGGGGGCGTGGCCTCCGGCACGATGCCAGTCTTTTATTTATTTTAATTTTTTAAGAAGGGGGGCTGTGTGGTTCCCCTTCTTATTCTAATTTATTGGCCATGATGACCCCATCCCCCAGGGCCTGTCTCCTAATTATATTCTTTTGACCCCAATCCCCAGGGCCGGCCACTGTTTTTTATTATTTTTAAAAAATATATATTTATAGACCCACCTAGGACATGCTGGACAAACCGTACGTACCTATCACCATGACGATTTGAGTGATATTCATTAAAAGGCGACTATGCATACAATGAATCCACGTGGAATGTATTTAAACCACTAGTGAAGCTCTGACATGTCTGATGCCCTACCGTGCCTAATCCTGGTAGACACCCTTGTCGTTTATTTATACAAACATGGGTAGCTTTTGACGGGCACATTTAATACACATGCACACCAAGCCATTCAAAGGGGATTCGACAAAAATTCGACAAACTATGTAAGAAACCTCCCTCACTGTTAATAAAACACACATCCACTGCCGGATGTGTAATACTTTTTATTTTACTCTCTGGAAAGGGGACGAACATCACTTGAGAGTCACAGCGCGCTCCTGGCAGAGCCCAATGCTGTGTTACACCCACCATTGCCTGCCGAGTGCCACACACCTCTGGGTTGTATTCCACCAGCTAGTGCATATGCTATGACACTCTCTAGCCCATGTGCACTGTAACACCACCCCGTGAATATGTCATGCCACACTTGTCTTCGCACGGGTTATATTGCCCCATCTAACGTGCCTTCCTCGATGCCTATGTTATAACGCACAGTGCCATGCCATACATATTACTATCTGGGATCCATATCTTTGTCACAGTGCATATGCAATGTTACAATCCCCAGCACATATTTTATATTACAACTTTAGAGACTAGTTAGGTTACACAACACTGCCCTGTGCATATTACACTCCAAGGAGCACATCGCATAGCACGCGCTAGTGCCTGTGCTATCTCGCGCTCTCCAATGAATCTGTCATTGCGCACAATGTATTGCATATTATATTTCACGCCCGGTTCATCTTATATCACACTCTTTGGTGCATAGTTTATACCATACACTATATCTAGTTTTCATTTTCAATCGTGCTCTCAGGACTATGTTCTATATAACACTGTGTTCACCTACCCTTTTCACGGGCATTACATTTTGCGATAGGGGGTGGAGGGTCAGGAGGTGTTTCTGCCAAGTGAGCCCGGAGTCACAGTCACAAACGTCCTCTTCTTCCTGAATAAAAGTGAGATTATGCTGCATACTTGTTCATATTTTAAGTAGTTCGCACAGACACACGTTTTAAAAACAATAAAGTTCCTAATACTCGCCTTCTCTGAACAGTTAGCTTGCTGCCCCATCCCCCTCCTCCCTATCCTCTGCTGTGTGAATCCATGGACTAGCCTCCTCCCTCCTGCCATGCATGGTCTGATGTGCTGCCACTGCCCTCAATTTAGTATGATGTACCAGTCCCCTCCTCCTGCCCTCCATTGCCCAATTCTATGCCCCATCATTGACCTCCTGCTTAATGTCTTTGTGCATGCCCCTGCTCCATCCTTTTTGCCCACCATGTCCCATAGACCTGCCACTCCTATCTACTCTGAGTGTTCTGTTGAGCTGCCACTCCCCTCCCACCTGCCTAGCATTGTCAGATGACTGTAACCTGTCCCTGCCACCTCCACCCTGCCTGTCCACATGCCATGCCCCTATCCTCTTCCTCCTGTGCTACATGGTCCATTGTACTGCCACACCCTTCTGCCCTCCCTGGTCTGTTGTGCTGCAACTGCTCCTCCTGCCTGCCCTGTGCGGTCTGTTGTTAGGCCCCTTCCCCTGAACTTTCCTGTCCGTGCACAGGTCCTGACCCTCCCTTCTATCCTCCATCGTCCTTTGTGCATGCCCCTGCACCCTCCTTCTTGCCCATCATAGCCATTGTGCTGCCACTAACCCTCCCACTTGCCATGCATGCTCTTCTGTGCTGCCATGGCCCCTCCCACGGCCCCTCCCACCTTCCCTGTGTGGTCAGTTAGCTGCCCCTGACCCCCTCCCACCTTCCCTCCATGGTCTATGTGTATGCCATCACAGTCTCACTGTTGCTCTTCATGGTGTGTCTTGCTTCTAGTGCCCATCCTGCCTGACCTCCATGGCTATCTTGCTGCTCCTGCCCTGCCCCCTTGCCCCCAGCCCTCTGTTTACATGTGCAGACCCTACTCCCTCCCTCCTGGCTTGTCTGTTCCATTGTAATGCCCCTGATCCTTCCCTCCTGCCCTTTATGGTCTGTTATGCTGCAGCTTTCTCTCCTGTCTTTCCATTATGGTCAGCTAGCTACCATTGCCTCTTGCCCCTCTGTTCTCTGTTGTCCATGTGCATGGTCCTGTCCCCTCCCTCTTGCTTTCTATGGATTGTTGTGCTGCACTCCCGTCCCGCATGCCCTGTGTGGTGTATTGTGCTGCTGCAAACCCTGATGCCTGTCCTGCAGGGTCAGTTTGGTGCACCTCTCCATGTCCCTCCTGTCCTCTGTTAACCAAGTCCATGTCCCTACCCCATTTCCTTCCATGATCCAATGTACAATGCTTGCGAAGATTTTGAAAAAAAAACTGGGGTGTTGATTTTCCCCTTTGAGTTACATTGAAAAAGAGGAGATTGTAGACAGGAGACAGATCAAATAAAGCCCATTTGAGCTTAAAAACATTGGACGTTTCCTGGCTGAATCGGGTCTGTTGGCATGTATGGTTGTACTACCATTGCCTCTTCCTTCTGCCCACAATGGTCTATTACATTGCCACAGCCTCTCTTGCAAGTCCTGTATTGTTGGTTTGTTGCCCCTGCCCCCCTTTCCACTGCCCTCCATAGTCTGTTGTGCTGCCACGGCCCTTCCTGCCTGCTCAGTGTGGTTAAATTGTTGCCTTTGCACCCTCCTACCTGCCTTCAATTTTCAGAGTCCGTGCCCCTGGCCTCTGCCTCTCAACAGTATCCTAATGAACAACTAGATTGCTAACATTCTTTATTTATTACAAAAGTGTGGAACGCCTGACGTCATCTTGATGTAATCAAAACTGTAATACCTAGAGCATTTCCTTTAGAAATTACATATATGAGAGGGTCTTATTGGCATCAAAATTATGGTTAGTGCTCTAAAAGACTAAAATAGGGACATATTTTCTGAGTTTTCAAATAGCGACAAAGCACTTTTAAATTATTTGTTATCTTTATGTTTTTTTATCCAGTTGACCACTTGATTAAATGTTGCACTTAGGGGAGAGGATGTGGTGTTACTTCCAGAACTGCAGACTTTGCAACTGGGGAACCAGGTTGGAGTTTCTGCTTCAGCTCGACATTCTGTGATTCTGGTCAAATCACTTAGTCTCCCCATGTCTACAACCAAAATTAATTTGTTCTTGTGTGATGTAGCCAATGCTCATGTAAAGCACTCCAATACCTGACAAGTCTGCCCTATATAACACTGCAAAAACACAAAATAATAAGTGTTTTGCACACTTCTGTCATTGGGCTATATTTGGGCTACATCTGGGTGATTTTGGGCTACATTTGGGCTCTTTTGTCTCCGGTGGCCATCTTGGGAGATTTATTTGTTATGAAGTTTCCTAATTTCCTCATGTACTGCAGTCTCCTCAGTAGGAAATGCTTTCAGTTTTTTACTTTGATTCCATCATGAAGGTATTCAGATATGTCACACATTTGCCATAAATTCTGAAAGTTAGCACTCTAGTTGCTCATTAGATCACTGTAGTAAAACTACTGTTCACCATGGAAGTCTGCTCCTGGTATTAAAAGTGCATGTTTCAGTCTGCATGTCAGAATTTTTTAATGAAGTAGAAGAGGATTTGAGCAGTCACTCAAAATGTGCCCTCATTTTCTTTCTTCAGCATTAATCATAATTTCTATGGCAAAATGAACCCCCTCATTGTGTTCCTTTTTAAATTAAATGTTTTAAGTGTTACCAGTTTATTCCAATCAAGATGACTTCAGGTGTGCCATACTTTTGTCATAATGAAGACAGTAAGCGCTCTAGTTGTTTTTAAGAACACTCTGGGACATTCTGTCATTGGGCTATACTTGGGCTACATCTGGGTGATATTTGGGCTACATTTGGGCTCTTTTGTCTCTGGTGGCCATCTTGGGAGACTTATTTGTTATGAAGTTTCCTAATTTCCTCATTTACTGCAGTCTCCTCAGTAGGAAATACTTTCAGTTTTTTACTTTGATTCCATCAAGAAGGCATTCAGATGTGTCACACATTTGCCATAAATTCAGAATGTTAGCACTCTTTTTGCTCATTAGATCACTGTAGTAAAGCTACTGCTCACCAGGGAAAACTGCTGCTGGTATTGAAAGTGCATGTTTCAGTCTGCATGTCAGAATTTTTTAATGAAATAAAATAGGATTTTAGAAGTCAAAATGTGCCCTAGTTTTTTTTTCTGCAGCACTAATCATACTTGTTATGGAAAAATGAACCCCCTCATTTTGTTCCTTTTTAAATTAAATGTTTTAAGAGTTACCACTTTAATCCAAGCAAGATGGCTTCAGGTGTGCCATACGTTTATCATAAGTAGGACTGTTAGCGCTCTAGTTGTTCTTTGGAACACTCTGGGAAGCTGCAGTAGAACACAAAGGAATCAACTGACAGTCTCTGCCCTTGTTGGATGTACATGTTTAACTGAGAATGTCAGACTTCATTCTCACATGACTGGGAAAGATAATGTGAATTTACAGAAAATAAGCTCTCAATTTAGCTTATAGATCACCTTCCAAACCTCTGTGGGAAAAGCATGAGAAAATATTTTTCTCTCAATCCTGATATCCCAGCAGAAGGCTTTTTCACATGGTGAAATCACCTTAGAACATACCACAATTCCTAAAATGAGTATGGTACCATCAACAAATGATTTATAATGTAACTAAAGTCTTAAAACCTTCTATTAACTGCAATGCTTTTTAATGAGGTGCTATCATGTATATTGGTCCCAAGATGGCTGCCAACACTTCTTGGATGAAGTGCTGACAGCCAATCAGATCTCAGGATGAGATGTGTGGTTAGGCTCCGCCCACATATATATATGATTTTACTTTTGATTTTCTCAGGAACTACTGAACAGATTGACACCAGACCTGCAAAAGGCACTTCCCTGAGCTGAGGACTACCTCTCTGCCAAATTTCAAGTAATTCTGTTCAGCCGTTCGGGCTGTACCTTGGACTAAAGGTCCCTATGGAAAATTGCATGGGGAAAATGCGCTTTGGGACCCCCCTTTTTTCTCAGCCCCCGCTTGACGAATCCCCCCGAGACTTTCAGGGTAGGAGCGGATCGGAGCGCCCCATCTATTTTGAAAATTTCGCGAGGATTCGTCGCCCGGCGCCAAAGTTATTCCAAAGAGAATGTTGCGGATTTCCTATGGAAACACGGTCCTAACTATAACTATCTACTGGCGACTGCCAGTAGATAATATATATATATATATGTAGATAATATATATATATATATATATATATATATATATATATATATATATATATATATATATATACACAAAAAAAGAAGCAGAGAACTCTGGGTAGTTCTCAAGTTTAGGTGGAAAGCAGTTCCAGTAGCGACACTAAGTTTGCTCACCTCAAATGTCTGCTTTTCTATCAAAGTCTTTAAGCGTAGGATTAGGACAGTTCCATCCAAGCAGAGATAGAAATGGACAAAGTCTTTTACCATATCTACAGCAACGTTTTTAAGCATAGGATTAGCACAGTGCTATCCTTGCCGAGCTGTAAAATGGCCTAAGCCTTCTACCACTCCAGTACAGTGTTAAAATACCATCCAAGCTAACCTGGAATGAATAAAAGCAACCCCCGACACGTGTTCTGCTCTCATTAGAGCTCTTCACAGAGGTACAGCTTTGCCCAGACACAAGGGAGCTCCCAGTATAAGTCAAAACAATTCCCTTTCAGGCATAGAGTGACGCATAAATTATGCAAAAAAAGAAGAAAGAAAAAGACCTTAAAACCTCTCAACCCTGGGGCGTGGGTGAAACTCTGGGGCCCCTGGAACGCCTACCGCGGGGGTATTTGTGAACCGCCACTCCTACCGGCTGCCTCGCCTGCTCCGTCTCCCTAGACGGCCCCCCTCCCTCGGCCGCGGGCGCGCGGTCCCCCAGTCCCTGATCTACTCCCATTCCCCTCTTCAGAGTTTTGCTGCTGGTTTTGATCCCCCACTTATGGAGCACGTGTTGTCATTTTGGATTGCGGGTTGCCTTGCGGGTGTGGTTTTTTGGTGTTGTTTTGCTTTAAGAAAATGGAACCGTACTGTGGGCATGGAGCCGTGTGGCCTGCACCATCGATTACTCCTGTTTTCCTACTCTGCACTGCTGAGAGACTTTTACTGTATGTACGCAATATGCTTTTGATACTCTAGCGGCCGGCCGGGTGGTTGTAGGCCCATACCTGTAACTTTTGCAAACTGCAATAAACGGTTTCAAAAAAAAAAAAAAAAAAACCTCTCAACCCATACAAACCCTAAAGTTACCCTTGCCACCCCAAAACCCATAGCCACCCTAAACATTCCTTTGCCACCCTAAAACCTACACCCACCCTAATTCCTAAAATAGCCTTTGCCACCCCAAAACCTATATCCACCCTAAATCCTAAAATTGCCCTTGCCACCCCAAAACCCACAACTAGCCTAAAATTTCCCTTACCAGCCAAAAACCCAACCCAAAATTACCCCTACCACTCCAAAACAGATACCCATCCTAAACCCTAAAATTACACTTGCCACCCCAAAAAGTTCCCCTAAAATTAATTTGTGTGTGTGTGTGTGTGTGTGTGTGTGTGTGTGTGTGTGTGTGTGTGTGTGTGTGTGTGTGTGTGTGTGTGTGTGTGTGTGTATATATATATATGTATATATATATGTATGTATATATGTATATATATATATATATGTATATATATATGTATATATATAATCTACTGTAGATAGTTATAGTTAGGACCGTGTTTCCATAGGAAATCTCAAAATTCTATTTTGAATAACTTTGGCGCCGGTTGACGAATCTTCGCGAAATTTTCAAAACTAATGGGGCGCTCCGCTCAGCTCCTACCCTGAAAGTCTCGGGGTGATTTGTCAAGCGGGGGCCGAGAAAAAAGGGGAGTCCCAAAACGCGTTTTCCCCATGCATTTTTCCATAGGACCTTTAGTCGAAGGTACAGCCCGAACGGCTGAACAGAATTACTTGAAATTTGGCAGAGAGGTAGTCCTCAGGTCAGGGAAGTGCCTTTTGCAGGTCTGGTGTCAATCTGTTCAGTATTTCCTGAGAAAATAGCATTTAAAAGCATATAAATATCTATACGCGCGCACCGTGCGCGCACAGTGCCGTGAGCGAGCGAAATTCTGATTGGTTGTTAGATGTCAGTCAACATTCGAATCGGTCGAAATCAGGAAGTGTCGGCCGCCATTTTGTCTCTCACACTGAAAAGGAAAGGGGGAAAAAAGGTTGGAAACGTGAAAAGGGTGCAGGGAAGAGAGTTCCTGACCCCCTAGCCTTTGTCAGGGGGACACAGAAGGACCCCATGGGTGAAATAAACTTTTTTTTTTTATACAAATCGCGGGGTGCGCGTACGTTGTGCGCACTGTGCACCCAAAGCGCGCATACGTTGCGCGAAGCGCACCGTGTGCGCACGGTGCACGCGCGGTGAAAAACCTTTAAAAAAAAATATTAATAAATACGTAACTTAGCATTTTAAAAAACGTACAAATTCACTTAAAAACCATAGGTTTCACACACGTTATAGTTAGGAATTAGCATTTAAAAAAACCTTGCAAATTCACTTAACCCCTTCAGTGCCCATGACGAGCTGGACTCGTCATGGGCCGCGGTGGCGCTGTGCCCATGACGAGTCCAGCTCGTCATAGACCCCGCCCGCTAATGCAACGGCCGGCACTGGGCGGGGAAAGGGGCGGGCACTGAAGGGGTTAAAAAACCATAGGTTTCACACAGGTTATAGTTAGGTGGACATTTCACTCGTAAAAAACCAATGAAATTCCCCCGTTATAGTTAGTTCAGATAACTATAACTCGCGCGACCGCCACTCTATCACAAGGATGATGTCATCAGTGATGTCATGAGTGATGCCACTGACCATGTCATGAGTGATGTAATATGTGACGTCATGAGCAGTGGATTTCGGGCGGGCGAGTTATAGTTATCTGAACTAACTATAACGGCGGAATTTCATTGGTTTTTTACGAGTGAAATGTCCTCCTAACTATAACCTGTGTGAAACCTATGGTTTTTTAAGTGAAAAAAAAATAAATATATATATATATATATATATATATTCTTTTTGCCAAACGCCCTTGCGCTCAGGATATGCACTCGACAATGCTCCCACCACATTCATGGTCCTTGTCAGCCTCTTTGCAGCATGCTTGCCCTTTGTCCCACATTGGCAATGATACTCGACGCGTTTCGAGGCAAACGCCTCTTCATCATGAGTTTAAACGAAGGCAAGGAAAGCTCACCTGCTGAATCACTCTCTTTTTTATTGAAATGACTCCGCCCACATTGGGCTTGGCTTACAGTAATCGCCAAAGTGCATGTTGGTACTTGCGGTTCAGGTGAATATTAGTGTTCATCCTTTAGTAGGCTCCAAGCCTCTGTAACATTAAAACCTTTGTGATATCCTGTAGTAGGTTGGCACTCTGGGGCTGCACGCTATTTTCAGCAATGGAACATCGTGCCACAGATAGGATTGTTGCCTACCTCAGCCCTTGCAATTGAAGTGGTGCACTTCCTGTTACCGCGGCTCGGGCAGCCGCGTTCCAAAATTCTTTTTGCCAAACGCCCTTGCGCTCAGGATATGCACTCGACAATGCTCCCACCACATTCATGGTCCTTGTCAGCCTCTTTGCAGCATGCTTGCCCTTTGTCCCACATTGGCAATGATACTCGACGCGTTTCGAGGCAAACGCCTCTTCATCATGAGTTTAAACGAAGGCAAGGAAAGCTCACCTGCTGAATCACTCTCTTTTTTATTGAAATGACTCCGCCCACATTGGGCTTGGCTTACAGTAATCGCCAAAGTGCATGTTGGTACTTGCGGTTCAGGTGAATATTAGTGTTCATCCTTTAGTAGGCTCCAAGCCTCTGTAACATTAAAACCTTTGTGATATCCTGTAGTAGGTTGGCACTCTGGGGCTGCACGCTATTTTCAGCAATGGAACATCGTGCCACAGATAGGATTGTTGCCTACCTCAGCCCTTGCAATTGAAGTGGTGCACTTCCTGTTACCGCGGCTCGGGCAGCCGCGTTCCAAAATTCTTTTTGCCAAACGCCCTTGCGCTCAGGATATGCACTCGACAATGCTCCCACCACATTCATGGTCCTTGTCAGCCTCTTTGCAGCATGCTTGCCCTTTGTCCCACATTGGCAATGATACTCGACGCGTTTCGAGGCAAACGCCTCTTCATCATGAGTTTAAACGAAGGCAAGGAAAGCTCACCTGCTGAATCACTCTCTTTTTTATTGAAATGACTCCGCCCACATTGGGCTTGGCTTACAGTAATCGCCAAAGTGCATGTTGGTACTTGCGGTTCAGGTGAATATTAGTGTTCATCCTTTAGTAGGCTCCAAGCCTCTGTAACATTAAAACCTTTGTGATATCCTGTAGTAGGTTGGCACTCTGGGGCTGCACGCTATTTTCAGCAATGGAACATCGTGCCACAGATAGGATTGTTGCCTACCTCAGCCCTTGCAATTGAAGTGGTGCACTTCCTGTTACCGCGGCTCGGGCAGCCGCGTTCCAAAATTCTTTTTGCCAAACGCCCTTGCGCTCAGGATATGCACTCGACAATGCTCCCACCACATTCATGGTCCTTGTCAGCCTCTTTGCAGCATGCTTGCCCTTTGTCCCACATTGGCAATGATACTCGACGCGTTTCGAGGCAAACGCCTCTTCATCATGAGTTTAAACGAAGGCAAGGAAAGCTCACCTGCTGAATCACTCTCTTTTTTATTGAAATGACTCCGCCCACATTGGGCTTGGCTTACAGTAATCGCCAAAGTGCATGTTGGTACTTGCGGTTCAGGTGAATATTAGTGTTCATCCTTTAGTAGGCTCCAAGCCTCTGTAACATTAAAACCTTTGTGATATCCTGTAGTAGGTTGGCACTCTGGGGCTGCACGCTATTTTCAGCAATGGAACATCGTGCCACAGATAGGATTGTCAGCCTCGAAACGCGTCGGCACAGAGCACGAAGGCACAGAGCACGAATGTGGAGCATTTGGGGGAAGCTGCATTCTGAATGGCCAGAGCGATGTCGAGTGACCTCTTAATTGCTCACGGGCACTTTGTTCTCAAAATTTACCACACGGCCGCCCTGCCGTGAAGAGGAGCACCATCTTCAATCCAAAGAGGCTGAGGTATGATACTAATCAATGCCATGCCAGCACATCGTTCTATATGCAAATTAGCCTGTCCCAGCGCTCCGCTACCTACTAAAGGATTAAATAATGCTTTTAATTTCAAACGCACATTGACTTTACCAAAAGGATATAAAGATGCTCACAGTATGAACTTGAAGTACCATCATGCACCAAAAGAACTTTGTACTAAACACACGCCCACTGAGGGAAAATAATGAAATAAAAAACGCCGGAAACACTGTGAGCTTTCAATGTGGTGTTTATTCGGAGCAGCCCAAGAAGAAGAGGCTTTCAGCCTCGAAACGCGTCGGCACAGAGCACGAAGGCACAGAGCACGAATGTGGAGCATTTGGGGGAAGCTGCATTCTGAATGGCCAGAGCGATGTCGAGTGACCTCTTAATTGCTCACGGGCACTTTGTTCTCAAAATTTACCACACGGCCGCCCTGCCGTGAAGAGGAGCACCATCTTCAATCCAAAGAGGCTGAGGTATGATACTAATCAATGCCATGCCAGCACATCGTTCTATATGCAAATTAGCCTGTCCCAGCGCTCCGCTACCTACTAAAGGATTAAATAATGCTTTTAATTTCAAACGCACATTGACTTTACCAAAAGGATATAAAGATGCTCACAGTATGAACTTGAAGTACCATCATGCACCAAAAGAACTTTGTACTAAACACACGCCCACTGAGGGAAAATAATGAAATAAAAAACGCCGGAAACACTGTGAGCTTTCAATGTGGTGTTTATTCGGAGCAGCCCAAGAAGAAGAGGCTTTCAGCCTCGAAACGCGTCGGCACAGAGCACGAAGGCACAGAGCACGAATGTGGAGCATTTGGGGGAAGCTGCATTCTGAATGGCCAGAGCGATGTCGAGTGACCTCTTAATTGCTCACGGGCACTTTGTTCTCAAAATTTACCACACGGCCGCCCTGCCGTGAAGAGGAGCACCATCTTCAATCCAAAGAGGCTGAGGTATGATACTAATCAATGCCATGCCAGCACATCGTTCTATATGCAAATTAGCCTGTCCCAGCGCTCCGCTACCTACTAAAGGATTAAATAATGCTTTTAATTTCAAACGCACATTGACTTTACCAAAAGGATATAAAGATGCTCACAGTATGAACTTGAAGTACCATCATGCACCAAAAGAACTTTGTACTAAACACACGCCCACTGAGGGAAAATAATGAAATAAAAAACGCCGGAAACACTGTGAGCTTTCAATGTGGTGTTTATTCGGAGCAGCCCAAGAAGAAGAGGCTTTCAGCCTCGAAACGCGTCGGCACAGAGCACGAAGGCACAGAGCACGAATGTGGAGCATTTGGGGGAAGCTGCATTCTGAATGGCCAGAGCGATGTCGAGTGACCTCTTAATTGCTCACGGGCACTTTGTTCTCAAAATTTACCACACGGCCGCCCTGCCGTGAAGAGGAGCACCATCTTCAATCCAAAGAGGCTGAGGTATGATACTAATCAATGCCATGCCAGCACATCGTTCTATATGCAAATTAGCCTGTCCCAGCGCTCCGCTACCTACTAAAGGATTAAATAATGCTTTTAATTTCAAACGCACATTGACTTTACCAAAAGGATATAAAGATGCTCACAGTATGAACTTGAAGTACCATCATGCACCAAAAGAACTTTGTACTAAACACACGCCCACTGAGGGAAAATAATGAAATAAAAAACGCCGGAAACACTGTGAGCTTTCAATGTGGTGTTTATTCGGAGCAGCCCAAGAAGAAGAGGCTTTCAGCCTCGAAACGCGTCGGCACAGAGCACGAAGGCACAGAGCACGAATGTGGAGCATTTGGGGGAAGCTGCATTCTGAATGGCCAGAGCGATGTCGAGTGACCTCTTAATTGCTCACGGGCACTTTGTTCTCAAAATTTACCACACGGCCGCCCTGCCGTGAAGAGGAGCACCATCTTCAATCCAAAGAGGCTGAGGTATGATACTAATCAATGCCATGCCAGCACATCGTTCTATATGCAAATTAGCCTGTCCCAGCGCTCCGCTACCTACTAAAGGATTAAATAATGCTTTTAATTTCAAACGCACATTGACTTTACCAAAAGGATATAAAGATGCTCACAGTATGAACTTGAAGTACCATCATGCACCAAAAGAACTTTGTACTAAACACACGCCCACTGAGGGAAAATAATGAAATAAAAAACGCCGGAAACACTGTGAGCTTTCAATGTGGTGTTTATTCGGAGCAGCCCAAGAAGAAGAGGCTTTCAGCCTCGAAACGCGTCGGCACAGAGCACGAAGGCACAGAGCACGAATGTGGAGCATTTGGGGGAAGCTGCATTCTGAATGGCCAGAGCGATGTCGAGTGACCTCTTAATTGCTCACGGGCACTTTGTTCTCAAAATTTACCACACGGCCGCCCTGCCGTGAAGAGGAGCACCATCTTCAATCCAAAGAGGCTGAGGTATGATACTAATCAATGCCATGCCAGCACATCGTTCTATATGCAAATTAGCCTGTCCCAGCGCTCCGCTACCTACTAAAGGATTAAATAATGCTTTTAATTTCAAACGCACATTGACTTTACCAAAAGGATATAAAGATGCTCACAGTATGAACTTGAAGTACCATCATGCACCAAAAGAACTTTGTACTAAACACACGCCCACTGAGGGAAAATAATGAAATAAAAAACGCCGGAAACACTGTGAGCTTTCAATGTGGTGTTTATTCGGAGCAGCCCAAGAAGAAGAGGCTTTCAGCCTCGAAACGCGTCGGCACAGAGCACGAAGGCACAGAGCACGAATGTGGAGCATTTGGGGGAAGCTGCATTCTGAATGGCCAGAGCGATGTCGAGTGACCTCTTAATTGCTCACGGGCACTTTGTTCTCAAAATTTACCACACGGCCGCCCTGCCGTGAAGAGGAGCACCATCTTCAATCCAAAGAGGCTGAGGTATGATACTAATCAATGCCATGCCAGCACATCGTTCTATATGCAAATTAGCCTGTCCCAGCGCTCCGCTACCTACTAAAGGATTAAATAATGCTTTTAATTTCAAACGCACATTGACTTTACCAAAAGGATATAAAGATGCTCACAGTATGAACTTGAAGTACCATCATGCACCAAAAGAACTTTGTACTAAACACACGCCCACTGAGGGAAAATAATGAAATAAAAAACGCCGGAAACACTGTGAGCTTTCAATGTGGTGTTTATTCGGAGCAGCCCAAGAAGAAGAGGCTTTCAGCCTCGAAACGCGTCGGCACAGAGCACGAAGGCACAGAGCACGAATGTGGAGCATTTGGGGGAAGCTGCATTCTGAATGGCCAGAGCGATGTCGAGTGACCTCTTAATTGCTCACGGGCACTTTGTTCTCAAAATTTACCACACGGCCGCCCTGCCGTGAAGAGGAGCACCATCTTCAATCCAAAGAGGCTGAGGTATGATACTAATCAATGCCATGCCAGCACATCGTTCTATATGCAAATTAGCCTGTCCCAGCGCTCCGCTACCTACTAAAGGATTAAATAATGCTTTTAATTTCAAACGCACATTGACTTTACCAAAAGGATATAAAGATGCTCACAGTATGAACTTGAAGTACCATCATGCACCAAAAGAACTTTGTACTAAACACACGCCCACTGAGGGAAAATAATGAAATAAAAAACGCCGGAAACACTGTGAGCTTTCAATGTGGTGTTTATTCGGAGCAGCCCAAGAAGAAGAGGCTTTCAGCCTCGAAACGCGTCGGCACAGAGCACGAAGGCACAGAGCACGAATGTGGAGCATTTGGGGGAAGCTGCATTCTGAATGGCCAGAGCGATGTCGAGTGACCTCTTAATTGCTCACGGGCACTTTGTTCTCAAAATTTACCACACGGCCGCCCTGCCGTGAAGAGGAGCACCATCTTCAATCCAAAGAGGCTGAGGTATGATACTAATCAATGCCATGCCAGCACATCGTTCTATATGCAAATTAGCCTGTCCCAGCGCTCCGCTACCTACTAAAGGATTAAATAATGCTTTTAATTTCAAACGCACATTGACTTTACCAAAAGGATATAAAGATGCTCACAGTATGAACTTGAAGTACCATCATGCACCAAAAGAACTTTGTACTAAACACACGCCCACTGAGGGAAAATAATGAAATAAAAAACGCCGGAAACACTGTGAGCTTTCAATGTGGTGTTTATTCGGAGCAGCCCAAGAAGAAGAGGCTTTCAGCCTCGAAACGCGTCGGCACAGAGCACGAAGGCACAGAGCACGAATGTGGAGCATTTGGGGGAAGCTGCATTCTGAATGGCCAGAGCGATGTCGAGTGACCTCTTAATTGCTCACGGGCACTTTGTTCTCAAAATTTACCACACGGCCGCCCTGCCGTGAAGAGGAGCACCATCTTCAATCCAAAGAGGCTGAGGTATGATACTAATCAATGCCATGCCAGCACATCGTTCTATATGCAAATTAGCCTGTCCCAGCGCTCCGCTACCTACTAAAGGATTAAATAATGCTTTTAATTTCAAACGCACATTGACTTTACCAAAAGGATATAAAGATGCTCACAGTATGAACTTGAAGTACCATCATGCACCAAAAGAACTTTGTACTAAACACACGCCCACTGAGGGAAAATAATGAAATAAAAAACGCCGGAAACACTGTGAGCTTTCAATGTGGTGTTTATTCGGAGCAGCCCAAGAAGAAGAGGCTTTCAGCCTCGAAACGCGTCGGCACAGAGCACGAAGGCACAGAGCACGAATGTGGAGCATTTGGGGGAAGCTGCATTCTGAATGGCCAGAGCGATGTCGAGTGACCTCTTAATTGCTCACGGGCACTTTGTTCTCAAAATTTACCACACGGCCGCCCTGCCGTGAAGAGGAGCACCATCTTCAATCCAAAGAGGCTGAGGTATGATACTAATCAATGCCATGCCAGCACATCGTTCTATATGCAAATTAGCCTGTCCCAGCGCTCCGCTACCTACTAAAGGATTAAATAATGCTTTTAATTTCAAACGCACATTGACTTTACCAAAAGGATATAAAGATGCTCACAGTATGAACTTGAAGTACCATCATGCACCAAAAGAACTTTGTACTAAACACACGCCCACTGAGGGAAAATAATGAAATAAAAAACGCCGGAAACACTGTGAGCTTTCAATGTGGTGTTTATTCGGAGCAGCCCAAGAAGAAGAGGCTTTCAGCCTCGAAACGCGTCGGCACAGAGCACGAAGGCACAGAGCACGAATGTGGAGCATTTGGGGGAAGCTGCATTCTGAATGGCCAGAGCGATGTCGAGTGACCTCTTAATTGCTCACGGGCACTTTGTTCTCAATATATATATATATATATATATATATATATATATATATATACACACATCTTACATTTAAAATGCAACCTATACCTTAAAAAAAAAAACTTTCCCTAACACACGTATATATATATATATATATATATATATATATATATATATATATATATATATATATATATATATATATATACGCTTAATACTTACCTAATACTTGCATTTAAAACGCATATGCCTTTACCATTCATGCCTTTACAGCGAAATTTGTTGCAAAGACATGCGCGTTAAAGGCACATGCGTTGTAAAGACATGCGTGGTAAGGGTTATGCGTGGTAAATGTTCCTGCATTGTAATGGCTGCATTCTAATGGTTCTAGGTGGAACAGCCTTGTATAATGGTGGTTTCCCGCGTGACACAGATCCCTGCAGGCCTCTGTAGCCATGTACTTTGCTCCCAGTATCCTTTCCAAAATGCAGTGGTTTCACACAGTGTCCAATTTTCTTCTTATAAATATATCCAGTCACCTCTGACCTGGTCTAGAACCCCATTGTGACTGTGCCATGTCTTTGAAGCCCTTGGCATTTGCCATCTCTATTTGACTTTTAATGTGATTACATAAATGCGTGATGGTGACACTGCTGCTTTGTTTTCTCTTCACAGGACAGCAGTGAAATCCACTTTAAGGTGAAAATGACAACACATCTCAAGAAACTCAAAGAGTCATACTCTCAAAGACAGGTTTGGCTGTGTTTCTCTTCTTATTCTCAGCATGTAGTTCTGGGCACCAACTGGATCCTAAAAGTATTTTTTCCTTTTCACCCAGGGCGTTCCAATGAGTTCTCTCAGGTTTCTGTTTGAAGGGCAGAGGGTTTCAGACCACCACACACCCAAAGAGGTGAGTATTGGGCCTTCCTAAGAAAAGGTGTTCAGTTTGTGGTGGATTACATATCTGTATAGGCTTGCGTCTTCAATCACACTGCCCTTCAGTAATGAGTTTGTGTGCTTTCTGATCAATGAGCTATCATTTTAATCTGAGGCCTTGTTTAGGGGCAGACAGCCCTGTTTCCCTGTGGTACCAGAAAGCAGGATTAAGGTCTTCTGTTTCTGTTGATGTACAGTAGCACATGTAGAACTTGAAATAGGCCGTAGGCTCTAGTACAATAAATTGCTTAGTGAGCTTCTGTAACAAAGAGAAACTTCATCACAATGCATGCATCAGCGTGATTTAGGGGATATTTGCAGGACAGAAGCTGGGTGCATTATTGCCAATGGTTGTGATTGTAAAGTTTTTTTAGGTCTCTTCTAAAGATTGCTTTAGCTATTTTTGTTGAACTACCTATTATAGACCATGCCCATACTTACTGTGGACTTTGGTTTAGTTAATTACTCATCATTGGTTGACTCTTTTGTCAATCTTAGTTGCTTTCTAGCTATTCAATGGGTTTCAATCCTCTTCGTATATTTATTCCTCCCCTCGTAGCTTCTTTACCATCATTTTGATTGGTTGAATTCATACCACTGCTCCCATTTAGGGAACAATTTTTCCCTCTTTAGCACAACGTGGTAGTGTGTGGGTTTTTGTGTTTGTTTTTTTTTTGGGGGTTTTTTTTGTTGCTCCCTGATACCTCGCTTTCTCATCACACCACCCAATGTGCACTGTGTGCTAAAAGCTCGTCTTTTACTTACCCCACTCTGCCTTTTGTTGTATTTTTTTTTTTTTTTTTTTTTTTACTTACCTAAATCCCCAGCAGCGTACACTTTCACCTTGTTCACCATTTCTCTCGGCCCTTGGCAGTTTGAACTTCTCCCCTCAAACTCACACCTGCTCCACCACCCCTCTCCATTCTGTCCTTTCGAAATACATTTTTTTTTTACCTTTGTTGGAGGGATGTCATGCTGCTCCTTTTTATTCACGCACTATTGTGCACGTTTATTTTTTTTATTTACGCGTCCAACATTGGCATGTGCTGTCATGGAAGGGTAAAAAGAAAATGGCAACTGCATCAAATTCAGGTGCATGCGTTGTGACCCACGCCCCTTATATTCATCACTCTTGGTCGCTATATTCTCATTATGTAGACTTGTAAATGCATGATGACGCATGCTCTTCACATAATCTCACTTTTATTTGGTCAGTTCTGTTAAGCATTAGCATTAATATTTTTCTTTGGCAATTCTGTACATTTTAAATAGAAGAATCTTTGGAAAACAGTGTGGCCTTGCCGTTCTATATCTTCTCTGTGGGCAATTGCGACTTTTCATTGCAGACTGGAGTTTGGCTTCTTATGTGATGCGCTTTCTGGGTTATATTATGACCCATCCATAAGACTGTGTAATGTGATATTCTAGGTACGGTTTTAAATGTTAGTTTCATATTAAAAAAAGGTTAATCTATGGTCCTGTTTGGTGCTTGAGTGACCATGAGACCTGTAGGGGTAGGTGTAATTTGCTGTAGTGGAACTATGCGAAATTACAGCAAAAGTATGCACACTTAAACGAGAGTAACCCTCCGTTTAGAAGTATTTTCTTAACTCGAAATGCAGCCTTGGATCTAAAATTACTCCAAGGATGCATTTTGTGATAAGAAAATAGCTCTAAAAGCAACAGACCAGCTGCAGCCGCCCTCAGTCTGTTCCTGTGCGACATCTTTGCCCCAAATTAATCCAGTAAGTATTTGCTATAATTTTTTGTCACAAGAGTAACGCAAAATTACTCGGCCATAATTAACATCTCACACCAGAGAGTATTTACTGCCTGCTTTAGAAATTCTTAGGTCGGTAACATATGTGATATCCTGCTGTGACTAGATAATCTGAGAGTTGTATTGGTTTTACACTGAAATGTATGGGCAATGTTGCAGGGGTGTGTGGTCTTCTCACAAATATAGTCTTTGTTTTTGTGATGCATTGAACTCCTCGGTTAGTGCCCTTGTCATGTCGACGTTGGAATTAAAGCCTGTATGTGAGATGTTGTGTAATGTTTCTGTGGCATCTCAAAGTGTACAGTTCAGTATGTGGAAATGTGACAGCCCTCTGCTGGACATGTCTGTGGTGAGTTGTCTGGTATTTTGTGACCATGGATAATGTGAAGGGTGTCTCAGCTGTTGCTATAGCAAGCCTGTTAGGGAGTTTGTGTGTTTGTGTTCTTTATTTGTTTGTGTATCGAACATATTGGAGACAAGTGCTGTTTGAAATACATGATAGCGACCCATATGGCGTAGCTAGGAGAGGTCTGTTTGAGGTGTTCAGTCTCATGTATTCTATATTTGTTTAGTACTGTATGTAAATGACAGGTGCCGTTAGGATCCACTTAAGAGCTGCCAACATTGCATATCTGAGCTATGCTGAATGTATGAGATGCTCTGTCAAATGCTATGTTGGGTGCTTTGTATGGCGAGTCGATGTGATAAATGATGCTGTTACACTGTTCTTGCCAGCTACTGTTGTGTATGTACAATAAAGTGTTCCCTATAATGTATGATGGAAACAATAGACAATACAAAACAAATTTGTTGCTTTGATGAGATGGCAGTCAGTTAGTTAAAACATTCATCGGATGAAAGCCACTTAAAATGTTACCAGCTTTAGTCTTGCAACAGTTTAGTGGCTCTTGGCGCTGCATTGTAATCTCGGGCAGTGCAGTGGTTGTGGTATCATTCATTTATGGTTAGCCATGGGTTAAGCGGGCAAGGAGCATCTGCCAGAGATTGCCTCCAGAGGTATTGCAATGGCACAGGTTATGTAATATCCTTGTACTCTACCCAGTACATTGTAAGGCCTCATCTGAACAAAGTATGCTATGTCAACTAGTTTTGCCTAATAACGGAGATATCAGAGGCCATGTCAGGATTTGGAAAAGAACCGAGGAATGATTGTGAGGGAACGTGAGACATATGTGCTTGTCATAAAAGTGGTACCAAGGGACCACAAACCATGAGGCCTACAGACAGACTGCTTATCACAACTACAGCCAAGATATTTGTGTAAGTGGAGCATTCAGTCATTGGCCTGTGCAATAGTGTGCCCAGGTCTGTACAGGGAGAGTTCTGAGGACAGGAAGGAGGGCTAATTAAATTATATTATATTAAGGCCGTCTTTCCTCTACCTAGCTGTGTTGTATTTTTGCAAGCGGGGCACACTAAGCGGATGCTTCCTCATTGAAAACTTCACCTCCACGATTGAGTTAGAGTTCCTTCCTCCACATTCTCAGCAGGCATGTAGATTTCTTCTGTCACCACCTTAGCACTTTTAAGTAAACCTAAGGTGACGTTAAAGCACTATAGAAATAAGAGGCCTAATACAACATGGTTCTCAGGCTTGTTTGAGGTCCATCCATGTCATTTCGCTATCAGCTAACGCATGTAAAACTTGGTAAGAGCCCTACTACTCTCTTAAAAGCTCCACCATGTCCTGAAACTTCTACATTAACCTAGTTGCATTGAGATGGAATGGGTTGGTAGACTGGCCCTATAGTGCTCTGATTATATTCTCCAAACTGATTATTGTGTAGTGCGTGGTTTTTCTTCTATAGTGCTCTGCTTATATTCTCCAAACTGATTGTTGTGTAGTGTGTGGTTTTTCTTTTGTTTCAGTTTCAACAATGACTAGTGATTATGTTGCTGAAACTCATGCAGACTCCACCTTAGTTTGTTTTTTCTGTAGTTGGATTCAGAGCTAAAGTTCGATGCTCCATTTCCAAACCATGTCAAAACTAGTAAAACTAGAATTTTGTGCACCTCAATAAAGAACAGACCGTACCAAACAACATCAACTACTTCCACTGGGCATCGGGCATGAAGACTCAAAATTGTCCCATTAATGTATCCGTGACCTTAAAATCCTTTTAGGTTGTATGTTAATAACTGCCATTATTTCAAATGTAAATGGAGTAAAAAACTGTCACAAGAGTGGATTTGCTTAGTATGTTTCCATGGAGGTGAACATCTAGACTAAGTTGCTTCGTGGTCATAGGAAGACATTGATTCATATGAAGACTCGTACACACCTGCAAAGGTGACAAACCTGAAGGACGAAGCACAGTTTTCAGATGGTGATGGATCTGACCAAGAAATTGTATTGAGATTGAAACAAAAGTGGAAAGGTATTTAGATTCATGTTTAGGCTAGAAAATCCGTGCTTCCAAAGAAGGAGCACTTGAAATTCCCCACATTCCAATAGGCCCAAGCAAAATTGCTACAGGTCTCCAAACGTACGCCACTTGGGGATAGCCGAAAACCTGCTGCAAAGCTTGAGGAGGCTTGGACCTCAAAAGATCCATTCGGAAGAAGATTGGCCTTGAAAGGCTGAAAATGAAGGCATAACGTTATCCGGTATTGCTTTGGAACTGAGGAACCCTAAACCCCAAAACATCCTTTTCACTGGAAAAAGAATGAGGACACAATGGAGGGTGTCTCCGCCCTAGTACATGAAGATAGAGTTGATTCAACATACATTTGCTTTTGACTCAAATCCTATCAGCCCTGACACTGGCCATATTGCGGTTAAATCCCAGAAGAATTTGTTTAGGCCACGATCATGGCCAAGTCAATTAGTCCAGCATCACCTCCAGGTAAGAATGATATTGAAGGTTTAATTTCATTTGAGATGGCAATTTCAGCAAATTCTGGCCATTAGACATTCCTAAGCGCTCTAAACCACTGAACCAGAGATCCAGTCGTCAGGTCACCGGATGCCACAGGGCACACATTTTCCATCTGTGCTACCACTTCAGAAAGACACAGGTGAAGAAGCCTATTGGGCCCAGTCAGGCGGAGATTTTCTTTTTTTTTAACATGCGTTCTGAGGAGGTATTGAACATACTTAGCACATACTTAGTCATCATAAAATTAAGAACCTTTAGAGCAATAATGAGCAAAGCCTCATTCGAATGTTACCTCATGATGAAGCTTAGGAATATTGTGCTGGAATCCAAAGTTCTGCAGAAACAATCGTGTGATAGAATGGATGACGGAATTAATCTCTGCCGCTGAGTCGCTCGGGCTTCATTTAAGATCATTGTTTTTCATCCACTATACCATTCTAGACAAAATGCCAGTTTCAATGCAAAACAGTCTTGGTCCTGCTCCAATAGGAACAGTTCGTCCTGATTGACCAGGCTATATTTTGGACCAAAAGCAGCCTCAGACCAGTTTCAACTTACTTGCGTCTCGTCATTGAGGTATAGCCTTAGTCCTATGGCACAGTGAGCACTAGACCAACATCTGGGCATCTCCATCGCACTTAGGACGTCTACTGCAAAAACAATAAGGTAATGTAAGGAATGATTGAATTAATCTCAGCCACTGGCAGTTGTTTTGCGGGCAAGTTCCCGACCATTGTTTTTTGCCTCACTTGACTATTATAGACAGAGGCCTGCCATATGAAAATATGGTTTGGTCCTGCTCCAATAGGAAGAGTGCAGTCTGAACTGTATGTCCAGTCCTCGCCGGATGTGACCAGAGGCAGACCCAGACTGGCTTTGATCTACTTGGGTCTCGTCATTGAGGTACAGCATAAATCCGATGGCACAATGAGCATTGGACCCATGTCTGGAGATACCTCTCAGCATTAAGGTATAGCTTGAGTCCTTCAACACAGTGAGTATGGGACCCACAGCCAAACATATCCTCACACTTGAGGCGTCTACTTAAAAAACAGCAACAAGATGTAAACTGCCTGGCTTTGGACTGTTCCTGAAAGAGCAGGCTTGATGCTGATTCGCATATGGCTTGGTCTTAACTGTGGTGCCACGGTGGGGAAAGAACAATAGATTGGGATGTGGTCCCTGAGTAATTACCAGTGGCTGAAATTAATTCAAGCATCCCACCCACAACTTTTTTGTAATTTGAATAGTTTGAAGGTTATTTATGTGCATAAGTTAGTTAAAACCATTGCATAACAATAATATAACGTTTAAAAGGAAGCCATTGTTCGTGAGGCTCAAAAGATCTGATAAAGTGCAAGTGTTATGTGCCATAATGTGGCTTTTTTTGTGTTTACATTGATCCGTTTCTCTTCAACTGGCCCCGGTGGAGCGTGTCACCCGTCTGGCTCATCACTTTTCCAGATCTTCCTTCCTTTCCAGTCACCTTGAGCACCCCGTGTTCTAACGTTTGTCAAGGTTCTCTTGAAAGTGCTTGTACTTTGTAACTCTGCGATCAGCCCTGATGGGTAATGTCGCCCAGCTGGCTCGTCAGTTGTCCTGGACTTCTTTCCTTACAGTTCTCCTCAGGCACCGCTAGTTCTTGTCATTGGTCCTAGTTCTCTTGTAAAGTGCTTGTGCTTTGCGACTGTGGCAATTTAAATTAGACTGTTATTTGAATTCAACCGTTGAATGTCTTCCGACTCCTTTTTTTCTTTCTTTTTTCTCCAATACGTAGTCTGTGTTCTTTCGGGGGCCTATGTTTAAAGTAGTTTGTAATTTGAATAGTGATGCCCTAAGTGCGATGGGTATGCCCAGACGTGGGTCCTGTGCTCATTCTGCCTCTGGAAACAGCTACTCCCGACTGAAGAGGCCCAATGGGGCCGAAACTGGTATTGGGTTGCTTGTGTACCGGTTCAGAGAGGACCTGTCTTGGCAGTTTGGTCTGGAATGTTACTATTGACTGGGTCTAATTTGAATTGGCATGGTGGGCAAAAGGAGTATGGATTGTGAAGTAGCTCAGAGTAATTAACAGTGACAGAGATTAATTCAAGTACCCATCTGTCCTTTTTGAAAATAAGTTTCAATGTAATGCGAAGTTAAGCATTGCAATATGGTGTAACCATGATCATAGAGCAAGAAGAAAATTACTTATTGAAATGTTGTCTAAGACCGAACAGTTGTGCGTTTACAAATGCTGAAACATTCTTAAATAATATAACTTTTGACAATCCTATAAAGACCTATTGCTTAATGCCTAATGTAAAGTGTTAATACAAAGCTGCACCATGACATCCTCTTTAAATTGGACAGTATGTTCTCCAGTATTTGGGGTGTCTTTCATAGATTCACATGCCTGAATCATTCCCCGTCGTCTTAGTGGGAGTCCCACGGTACATAAAAAAGCAATAATCATGCATAAAATAACCAAAAAACTTTGGTATCCTGAAACCAGGAAGTAAAGTAGCCTAAGCTACAAGGAAAAAGACTTCCACACCTATGACTATCATATCATGCAGCCAATCAGGCGACAGCACCCACCAGAATGTTCTCCTCAGAAGCTCAGGCTCTCAGATTTTCTAGTGCACGTCGTGTGAAGGGAGTCTCCCTGAGCTCTGCTCAGTACTTCAGTTTTTTGCTGATTTTTGCTTACTTCAAGATGTCAACTTCTAAGGGGTCTCTCTTTAGGCCTTGCGAGTCCTGTGGAAAGCTCCGGCTATTCTCTGAAGATCCTCACCAGCGATCCAGTGTATCTACTGCCTCTATCCGGAACATGAGGTGAGGGATTGTGATATCTGCAGGACCTTCCCTCAGAAAACCCTCAGGGATAGAGAAGGGCGCCTACTTCTGTGGCTACAGAAGATTAAGGACAAGGATAACCCTTTATCTGAGGTAGAAAGTGCAGCCTCTGGGTCCTCTGTATTCTCCAGAAAGAGGATAGCTGAAGAAGAATTATCTTCTCCTGGGGCGAAGGTGTTTAGGAAAGTTCAGCCTGCTAAGGGCTCTGGCCAGTCTTCTTGTACTTCTTCAAAGAAGGCTTCTCCACCTTCTAAATCCAAGCCTGCTACGCCCCAAGGAAATCAGGAAAGTCTCTGGCACCTAAAAGATTTCCTAACAAAGATTTACCTCAGTTAAGAAATGCCGTAGTCGGCGTCGTCGTCGACGATTATCGTCGTCGACGCTACATCAACGTCGACGGTTACATTCTCGTCTCCGAGACCGAAGATGATTATGACGTCGGCTTCGTCTCCGTCGACACTGTTCTCCGTGGCTGCCAGAACCATCTCGTCGACGAAGGAGGTGTCCTCTCTCGCCTCCGCTCCGTCGACGGTAAGGATAAAGAAGATCTCGTCAACGACTGCTGCGTCGACGCCCACCTAGTCGATGAAGACTTCCTCGTCGATGAAGACTGACTCGTCGACGACAAAACTTTCCTCGTCGACGACAAAACTTTCCTCGTCGACGAAGGTTGCCTTGTCGACTGCTAACATCTTGTCGCCGAAAGTTGCCTCGTCGTCGAAGACTGCTTCCTCATCATCGCACATCTTATTGCCGCCACCTATCTTCCTGCACAGATTTGCAGGTTTGGACTGCAACATCAGCGTCGGCTTCATCCATTCAGCCTTCGACAGCGGCTTCTCTTCTGCAACGTCGTGGCTCCTCTTTGGAAGCCCTATCACCATTGAAGCTGCTGGAACAGCTCTTAGATTCTGAGGAGGAGGATGAGGAGGACGAATCTGGAGAAGATGACAGATTCTGCACTGCAAGGAGTCCATCAGAACTGTTTATTAAATATCAGGATGACGACCAGGAGGAATATCCAGGTACTGAGCCTCAACCTCCACCTCCTGTCTCAGTTCCATCAGCACAAATGCCTTTAGAACTACTGAACAATTTACAGTATATGTTGCAGGACTATTATCGGCGCTTTCCTCCTTTTGTAATCGTCAAAGTCTCTTCCATCGACGCCTATGCCAAGGGTTCCCATACCCTCCTTCCAATCTCCAAGACCACCTTCTCCACTGCCATTTCGTCATTCCCATGACGCAAATACAACTGATGATGACAGGGAAGAGGGAGAGGTGGATGACTATTCAGTGCTGTCTGAGTGGGACGAATATCAAATCCAAACTCCGTCACCGACCGCTCCGGCCCCCGTGGACTCTCCTCCGGTGGATATCGGAGGTTTTCATCTCCTTATGGAGAGGGCAACAAAGAGATTTCTTATTCCAATGGAAGCAAAGAAAGATGACTGCTTTCTTTATGATTTTAAGGACCAACCGAGAAAACCGATCAGAACAATTCCAATAATAGATTTTATCTGGAAAGAAGGCTTAAAAATCATGGCGACACCAAATTCTCTCCCAGCAGTCTTGCCTCGGTTGGACAAAAAATATAAGGCACCAAGCGACTCACCGGCATGTCTCATCGGCCAGCCTAAAGCCGACTCTGTCATCGCCCAAGCGGCGCAAAGACGGGCCAGGAACCCCTCGTCTCCTATATCAGCTCCACCTGATAGGGATGGCAGACGATTGGACGCAATTGGAAAAACGGTCTCAACAATGGCTGCGACGACGGTTCGGGCTGCAAACTCCCTAGCCATATTAGGGAGATACGATCGTCAAATGTGGTCCGACGTCTCCCCGTACATTAATATGCTGCCGGAGCCTTTAAAGTCCAAGGGGGAATATACCTCGGCTGAAATCATAGACACAGCCGTGGATGTGGCATCCACTGGATTTAGACAATTGGCGGGTGCAGCAGTATTGAGGAGGCAAGGTTGGCTAAAATCAACATCTTTCCGTCAAGAGGTCCAAACAAAGATCATCGATATGCCATTAGACGGAGAGTCTCTGTTCGGACAACATGTTGATGAGGCCCTTCAGGCTATTAAAAAAGATAGAGATGGCGAGGTCTCTTGGTAGCCTGCAGTTTCGAAAGTCGTCTTTCCGTGGTGCCAAAGGACGTGGATCCTTCACCAACAGGGAAGGATATAATCAACAACGTTCTTATCAATCCACCCAAACTAATCAAAGATTCCAACACTACAGGCAGCAATCTTATGGACAGCGAAGTAATTCCTATTCGCAGTCAAGAAAGAAACAAGCCTTTCGTGGACGAGAGTCCAATAAAAAACAATGAGGTCAGCCAACTGCCACCATTTCTGCCGTTGCCCCATACAAGAATTGGAGGAAGAATATCCCACTTCTATTCGAACTGGTCCAAAATTACTACAGACAAGTGGGTTTTGGATATAGTAGCCAGAGGCCATGCTCTGGAATTCACAAAGATTCCCCCAAACTCTCCTCCCAAGGGTCCACCCCCTGCTCATCTCAAAGAGCTTTTTTCTTAAATAAATCTGATGATCCGGAAGGGGGCAATCGAAAAAGTCCCTCTGTTACAAAGAGGAACAGGATTTTATTTGAGATTTTTCCTCATCCGAAAAAAGTTGGGAGAATGGCGCCCTATTCTCGACCTTCGCGCCCTCAACAAGTTCTTTAAAAAGCTGTCCTTCCGAATGTTAACACTTCAAGAAATTCTACAATTGCTTTCGGAGGGGGATCACATGGCCACCCTCGACCTCCAGGACGCTTATTTTCATGTGCCGATCCTTCCCAGACACGAAAATTTCTACGGTTCAGAGTGGCTGGCAGAGACTTTCAATTCAGAGTCCTTCCTTTTGGACTCCGTTCAGCACCCCGGGTATTTACAAAGGTGATAACGCCCGTCACCGCACACCTTCGCCTGCACGGCATTCAAATTTTCCCGTACTGAGACGACTGCCTTATCAAGGCGAATTCTGTCAAAACAACATCCGAACATGTTCAGAAGTGCCTGCTTCTTTTCCAGTCTCTGGGTCTTTCCATAAATTTCAAAAAGTCTCACCTGACTCCATCGCAAAAAAAGACTTTTCTAGGAGCAACTATGGACACAAAACTGACCCTCGCCTTGGTCTCAAAAGAAAGTCAAGTCAAGATCTGCAACCTCGCGCGCTCATTGCTGTCAAAAGAGTGCGTTTCAGTCCGTTTGTACAAGTCCTTCCTGGGAATGATTTCTTCCTGCATTCCTCCGATTCCCAACTACCGTTGCAGAATGAGGCCATTGTAGGAGGAGCTCAACCTTCAATGGCTCCAGATTTCATGATCGTTCGAGGACATCGTTCGCATCACTCTTCGGATGCAGGAAGCCTTTCATTGGTGGAGCAAGATAAAGAACTTGAAGGAAGGATGTGCATTTCTAGTCGAAATGCCAGATTTTACCATAACCACAGATGCTTCCCTCGAAGGATGGGGGGGCGCACCTTCAGGGGATGACCGTCAACGGCAGGTGGACTCTGGAACAAAAAAGGTGGCATATCAACCTTCTAGAGTTACGAGCCATATTCTTGGCTCTAAAATCCTTTCGAACCATCATCAAAGGAACATCCATACTAATACGAATGGACAATACGACAAGTATGCATTACTTGAACAAACAAGGCGGGACAAAGATAGCCCTGTTATCTCGGCAAGCTCAAGAGATTTTGGGATTGGGCGATTTGTCACAAAATCAGCCTCAAAGCCATTCATGTCCCAGGAGTCACCAATGTTCTGGCGGATTCCCTCCGCAGATCCACAACATCAAACCAGGGGTGGGAACTGCACCAACCATCCCTAAACAGGGTGTTTTTAAGAATGGGGGCATCCCGATCTAGACCTCTTTGCAACCAGCCAGAACCGCAAATGCCCATTCTTTGCAAGTTGGGTTCCCCACAAAGAATCGCTCGGAAATGCGCTTTTGATGAGTTGGTCGCAAATATATGCCTACGCTTTTCCACCGATTCCGTTGGTTCCGCGAGTTCTACGCAAGATCAAGAAACAACCTTGCCGCATGATACTCATTGCTCCCAGATGGCCTTGTCAGTACTGGTTTACGGAACCTCTCCTCTCAGAGTGCGAGCCCATCCAGTTCTGGCCAATTCAGAACCTTCTGACCCTCCAGAACGGACAAATTTGTCATCCGGACCCAGCATCGCTGGGATTAGCGGCATGGCTCCTCAACACCTTGAATTTGCACACCTAGATATTCCTCCAGACTGTCAGGAGGTTTTAGCTAATGCTCGAGCACCTGCTACGATTAAAACTTACAAACTGAAATGGAAGAGGTTTTGCATGTGGTGTCAGTCTGCCAATATCCACCCTATTCAGGAAAGACCAGAACAAATTCTACCATTCTTTCTACAATTGGCGAAGTCTGGCCTCTCCCATTCTACTTTAAAGGTTTTCTTGGAGGCAATTTCAAGATTTCGGCAGGATGGTGTTAAATCTCTTTATTCAAATAGTCATTCAACAATTCTTTAAGGGGTTGTTCCGGATGTTCCCCCCCCCCTATCCGACGTCCACCTCCTTCTTGGCACCTTAATATAGTGCTTACACAACTAATGCGGCACCCTTTCGAACCTATTCACAAGGTGGATTTACAGTTCCTTTCTTGGAAGGTTTCCTTGTTACTAGCTTTAACATCAACCAGAAGAGTTAGTGACCTCCAAGCATTCACTATTCATCCACCTTTTCTACAATTTACATCCAAATCTGTAGTGCTGCGCACTAACCCAAAATTCATGCCAAAAGTCCCGGCGGATTTCCACCTTAATGAACCTATAATTTTAAATACTTTTTTCCCAAATCCGCTCTCAACTGCAGAAAGGGCTTTGCATTCCCTTGACATCAAAAGATGTCTCAAGTTCTACTTACAACGGACCGCAGCAATACGCAAATCAGACCAACTCTTTGTGGCATATGGCAAACCACGCCAAGGACATTTTGGTCTCAAAACCAACCATTGCTCGCTGGATCTCTGCTGCAATTTGCTTGTGCCATGATCAAGCGGGAAGACCATTACAAGCGACCCCAAGAGCGCACTCTACAAGAGCAATCTCGTCATCCACAGCTTTTTACCGGTGTGCCTCTTCACCAGATCTGTAAAGCAGCAACATGGTCCAACAGACACACGTTTACCAGACACTACTGTTTGGAAGCAGCAAGCGATGCAGATGCATCAGTGGGACAAGCTGTTCTGCGAAATCTTTTCAAATAAGGTGAGCCTCTGTTCTCCCTCCTCCACTATGCTTTTCCATAAGACGTTTTTCCTTACTGTTTCTATCTTGAAATTGTTCTACATATGTTGAAGCACACATGTATTTCTCTATAGTTATACAGTTTGATAATGTATATTGTCTATGATACAAAAGCAGCGTCTTATGAGCATGATGTTACGTACTGCTATCTACTCTGATTCAGGCATGTGAATCTATGAAAGACACCCCAAATACTGGAGAAGAACAATAGTTATTTACCTGTAATCTGTGGTTC
The DNA here is from genome assembly GCF_964204655.1 of Triturus cristatus. Taxonomy (NCBI): domain Eukaryota; kingdom Metazoa; phylum Chordata; class Amphibia; order Caudata; family Salamandridae; genus Triturus; species Triturus cristatus. The sequence goes on from NC_140584.1 coordinate 814,978,102, forward strand.
TCCAGTATTGATGTCTTTCATAGATTCACATGCAACCCGCCCACCTCCCCTCAGAGGCTTTTAGGCTATTATGTCTTTGTTCACTCCTGTGGGAGAAAATCTGAGAGCCTGAGCCTCTGAGGAGAACACTCTGGTGGGTGCTGTCGCCTGATTGGCTGCAGTTTGGACTGTATATAATGACTGTGACAGTCATAGGTGTGGAAGTCTTTTTCTTGTAGCTTAGGCTACTTTACTTCCTGGTTTCAGGTTGCCAAAGTTTTTTGGTTATTTTATGCATGATTATTGCTATTTTATGTACCGTGGGACTCTCACTCCGACGACGGGGAATGATTCAGGCATGTGAATCTATGAAAGACACCAGTACTGGAGAACCACAGATTACAGGTAAGTAACTATTGTTCTTCTTCCTGATTCTGTGGTCATGCATACTGCTTGAAAAAGATTCTTCAATAAAGGGGTAATGAAATGGCCATGCTGTGCTGAAATCAAACGCCTTGTTGGGGACGGTGAGTATACTGGCAACGGGCTTTGTAACCTTGTGTGTATTGCAAATTCACAAGCACTCCTCAACGGTGTGACCGCATTCAGTGGGAGGAGATAGAAGAGACCTCCAATACCTTCCTTAAAATAAATAGGGACAAGAGGAAATTATCATTAAGGGCAACATTGCTGGCGTTTACTGCTGTCTGTGAAGAATACAGAGTACCAGTGCTTGTCCTTTTCAGGTGGAAGACTGTAAGAATAAGATTGAGAATGTATAGAAACATAATTAGAAGATTTGTTAAGAGAGCGGATGAAACAAAAACAGAGGCACATTAATTATGAAACTCGCAAAGGGGCTTCGGAAGTAAAGGTTGCTGAGAGGAAGCAACCAGTGCCAGACACAAAATGCGCTAAAAGTGAATTAACACGCACATTTTGAAACATATGTCGTTGTGTTGATAGGGATGTTAGTTTACGGAGTTTTGAACCCCATTAAAACAGGGTCGTCATTTGGGCATGAGAAGATAAAGCTAAAGCAATCTGTTCTACAAAAACTGAATGCATTGTAATTAGTAAAAACACTCAAACATCAAAAGGGAAACTAGGGGGATTCCATGGTACAAAGACTTAAAGATTTAAACAGAATAATTTTGACAGCAGAATGCGAGTCAGTCAATCCCAAACATGTTAAGAATAAAAACATACACAGACTATGGCAAAAAGTGCACAATGAATAAGGTGTAGATAGTACAGATGGGGAGAAATTGGTGAAGAGAGGTGCTACACTTATAAGGCAATCCTCTCCGCCGTCTTAAAATGTTCTGAAAAGAGTTAAAAGGAAATCCTCTCAGAGTTAATTTGTAATGATATGTCTGGAAGTTACTCATATAGCAATGATTAATATTTATCATGCAATATCAAGGGAAGTGAAAAAATCAGGATGATGGATAAGGAAATCTGTTGGACCCGGACCCGGCCCTTTTTGCAGGGTGCCTGCAGCACTGATTGTGCCACCCACATGAGTATCCTTGTAAACATATCTCAGGCCTGCCACTTCAGTGTCTGTGTGTGCAGTTTAAAACTGCCATTTTGACCTGGTAAGTGCACCCAATTGCCATGGCCAAAACTTCCCTTTTATTCACCAAAGCGTGGTTCCTGCTTGCTGCATCGACCATAGCCTTTACCGCAGGCCCTAACTTGCAGTGGCAGCACGTCAGAAAAATCGCAGCTGCCTGAGACTCGAGCACCGCATCACTGGCTCCAACTCCGATGCAGTGCCTGCTTCGCCACTGTGGAATCGATGGAGCGCCTGCTTCACCGTTGGTGAATCGATGCAGCATGTCTGGATTTTTGACGCATCGTCCATGGGTGCTGATTTTTCATCAGCACTGCACCGTAGTAAGGAACCGAGGCCGCATGTCTGGAAACCGATGCATTACTCACCTGCCAGAAGGAGCTGGCGCCTCACCTCCCCTGCCTAGCAGTAAGGAATGACTCCTCATTTTGCTTTTCTGGCACCTCACCCCTCCCGTGCCTTGCCTCGTCTTTGATTTTTTTTTCTTCTTCTTTTTATTAAGTACAAACTTAAAATATTCACAGACAGTGGTATGCATACATTGCAGCCCTATGACATCAAGTGCATGTATTGAAATAGCAGATGGTTAATCATTCAAACAGTTCAGACGAATAGGTGTTTTTCCTTTGACAGTTCCATTTCTACAGAAGGGGATATACATAAATCTCCACGATGCGCATTCCCTCGTCTTTGATTTCAACTCATCTAAGGTACTTTGTCCTATAAAACGCATCTATTGATTTCTATAGATTAAACTTGCTTAATCATTAAAAAATGATATTTTGACTTGTGCATGATACATATTTGACATTTTGGTCTTGTTTTATTGAGATAAATATTTGCTATTTTTCTAGAGATTGAGAGAGAGAAAGATCGAGAGAGAGAGAGAGAGAGAGAGAGAGAGAGAGAGAGAGAGAAAAAAAGCAGCTGGGTGACTCCCTTACCCTGAGTAGAGTGAAGGTCCCTACTTGGACTGGGTGCAAACAACTGCCAACTAGAGACCCCATTTCTAACAATCATTTGTGTATGAGAAGTTAATTATGGAAGGATGGGAAACATTACTTTGTGGTACATGTTAGTTTAATCACTTTAAAATGGAGAAGGGCATCTAAAATCAAATCACTGCAATTATTTCAGAGAGGGGAGGTAAGGAATTAGAAGTCTAATAGTCCTACTTGAGCAAAAGGATCATATGTGAGGAGCTACGCTAAGACATCAATGTTCTCCAGGTGTGGGATGCAAATACCACGATGGAGACAATTTTTAAAGAGGGCGGGCATTGCATGCCTGGCTATGCATTTCTGGGTTGGCGTACAACAATGCTTGTTGAATGTACCATTTGATAGAACCTATTTACTTGGCCCATATGTGGATAAAGCCTATGACACAATGATGCAACCAAATCCATGGATGACCTTCTGCAGCGGCGTTCATTCTAACGACCTCAAAAAGCATTCCATTGTACTGCTCCAGTTAGGCAGTCCTGTCAAGGTATTCCGATCTTTCCAATAACTGTCACAAAAAAGGTCCCAGGGTGGAGTCTGGGACGCCATTAAGCAGAATGTTTATCACGGTCCAGATGCAAGAGTAAGGGAGCTTGAAAGCAGTTTTGAAGTTGCTTTCTTGACAAAATGTTTACACTGTCTTTAGAATAAAGAGCTGATACCAGGCTGTCTTTGTGTCTTTTGGCATTGTGTTCTTCTTTTTTTTTTCTTGGGGGGGAGGTTTGTGTTCATTCGGTGAAAAATGGGGTTTCAGGCTGCCACGGGTCATTTAGTTGAGCCAAGTTTCTACTTTTTCTTGTTCTTGACCTTTAACAGGAACGCTACCCCTGTTGAGCTTCAGGTGTGCTGTACATCCAGGCCTGGATGATGTTCAGCTATTGTTTGATGCATTAGATGTCTGAAGCAGAGGAGACTCTCAAGTTGAATTGTGTAGCATTAGGATATTGGTGAATCCTGATGCTGTTATCTGTGAGTTGAGCACTAAGCAGGTCCATGTAGAGGTTGACCTAGAGGTGCCCATGTTGACAAACTGGTGCACATTTGAAAGGTAGGATTAGAATGAGTGAAGGTCATTGGCAGTGAATCCCATTTGAGACTCCGGGCGTGGATGAGGGGGAGATGGTCGACTTTGTCGAAAATGGCTGAGAGATCCTGCAATATCTGGAGGCTGTGGACATCTTCATCTTTGGGCTAGAGAGCATAGTCTGCCATATTGTAAAGCAGCGTTTTCCGCTTTATTGTGTGATATGAATTTAGACTGGTATTTGTGAAGGAGATGGCTAGCATTGAAGTGATCTTGAGGTTCAACATACTGCTTTTTCAATAAACTTGCCAATTTAATGGTGGGTGGTCGATGGGCTGGCAGTTGGTGAGGTCCTGTGGGTCTAGTGTGCTTGCTTTTTTTTTTTGCTTTGTTTATTTAGGAATGAGAGGATCTGGTCTGCCATGAGAGATTCTTGGAAGTTTCCTTGCATGAGGAAGGTATTGACAGAGATAAGGGTAAACTGGACCCTGCAGAGGTCTTTGATGAAGGATGAGAGTAAGACATCTTCATAAAAAGTAACTTTGTGAGAGTTGAGCATTTCAGCGAGCTCTTACAGAGATGGGGCTTTGAAATCTGACCATTGTGGTATTCTTAAAACAAGCATTGGCATAGCCAATAGGTCTCGCCTTTAGGACCTTATAATTGTTTAGCCATGCAACAGTTAATGTTGTTGCACCAAGGATATTGTGCTGGATAAACACTTATAAGGTCCCCAAGGCGAGACCTATTGGCTACGCCAATGCTTGTTAGTTTTAATATGCATCACAGGAAAACATGATTTCAATTGGAAAGCTGAAAAAACTTCGTAAATAAAAAGAAAAGCAAGCCCAAAAGGATAAAAACTGGGTTGGCATCCACACTGCAGTAAAAAGTGGAAATAGCAAGGCATTCTGGTACATAGTAGCCATACAAATGGGGATAAGAATGTCAATCCAGGCGTCGCCAGTCAAATCATCTGAATGGGAAAAACATATTCTAAAATTATATAAATCAAACAATCAAATACAAGCCTTACTTAGCCAGTCCCCCGGACAAAAAGACCAATCAAACAGAACATACTAGCTACTTCATCTACGCAGATCGCCACCTTCATTAACACCGCCAGACCATCAGCAGCAATGGACCCAGACAACATCCCGATCAAAGTCCTTCAATCAGACCCTAAAGGCTGGAGTACATTTTTAACCCCTCTTTCAAATCTGTTTTGGCACCGGGAACATACCAAAATCTTGGCGAAGTAGTATTGTGGCCCCCCCTTTTGAAAAAAGGTTCTAGATTGAATCCAACTAATTACAAATTGCTCTCCTTAACCCCACTGGTAAGATCTTTGCAGCATGTGTATTGGACCATTTAAAAGGATGCGCATTCTCGAACAATGTGATTCCTGCGACACAGGCCGGCTTCCGCCCGAAACACTCAGTCACAGTTAACATCGCTATCCTTCAGACTGTCCTTGATAAGTACATAGTCCTAAAATCACAAATAGTCTATTGTGCATTTATTGACTTTTCAACCGCGTTTGACAGCATAGATAGACCAAGGCTATGGAAAAAGCTAGAGTCTCTAGGGATACCCGATGATCTCCTGACAATAATCATATCTCTGCACACAGCAACATGGTGTAGAGTCAAAATGGGGGGAGAAAGGGGCCTAACTAGTCCAATCCCCACGATGAATGGTCAGAAACAAGGTTGCCTCCTTGCTCCTTAGTTATTTTCCATCTATATAAGTGACCTACCTGGGTACTTCTCCCAAATTAGTAATTTTCCCCTTAAGCTAGTGCAAAGTGAAATCCACAAACTAATGTACGCGGACGATATTGTTTTGTGTTCGACCGTACCCCTATTGGCCTACAAAGAAATTTTGTCGAATTACATAGATACTCAAAAGAGAATTTTCTTGTCCCTAATATCTCCCAAACTAAAATTCTACCTTTTAGAGGAAGAAGGAAATTTTCGCATTTTACCTGGTCACTGGGAGTTAAGCCGATGGAGATAGTTAAAGAATACGTTTATTTGGGCCGAATGTTTTCATATAACCTTGGGTGAAAGGCAGAGTCCCATGTCGGGGCATTACAGAGATTCTGTTGTTCAACTGGGAATAGGCATTTTAATTCCATGCTGGAGGTTTACAGCATGAAAATTCCACCTATCTTGTCTTATGCCTTGGAATAGATACAGATTAAAACCTGGTGACCAATAAAAGTGAAAGAAGGGATTATCCTTCAAAAACTGCTGAAAGTCACCCAATTGGTCCCCGTAGAAGCCTTACGCCTCAAGCTATCCTTAACAAGTATGGACACTCTAGCGATTTCTAATATTATACGGTGGGCCTTTAATCTTCTACATGCAACCCCTGCCTCCTTAAGACATATATTAAAACTAGAGACTTTTGGAGAACATTCGTCACTGCACACTTTTAATAAGAATCTCAAAATAGCCCTTGAAGGACCTCAATGCACTGTTGCCCTTTTGCATGCTTGGTTTCCAGGTACATCTGAAGATATTTTTAAAACGCACAACATCAAGAATAAGCTTGGCACTAGATAGCGAGCACTGCACACAATTAAAGCACTTCAAAAAGTTTGCAGAGAATTGAGTATATAAAACTCCTGCACGTTATCTACAGGTCTGTTTCTTTTGAGGTTAGGAATTCTTCTGGTAAAAGTTTACTCTTCCAGATGGAAGCTCCCTTTGCATTACTCGCGTATCTGTGATTTGTGCAATGGAGGAGTACAAGATCTTTTCCACGTTCTTTTTGTTAGTCCAAATCAGACCAAGGTGGAGGGACGACAATGTTTTACAAACCCTATACATTTTAAATACGTCATTCTAACTCCAGATTTAATTACGCTGTGCAAGCCTCCTAATGAATTTGTTTGTCATAACCTGGTTTACGTTTTTTAAGAGTTCCTTAGAATTGTTTTAAAAGCGCATATACTTGATAATTATAAACTTATGTCATTTTATTCATCAATTTTTTTAACTTACAATGCCTATAATGAGTTATAAAGCAACCCTAAAAGTTTAAATCCAGTTACTTCATATCATATGTTTGTATTTGTTGACCTCAGTTGAGGTCTGAATCAAATAAAAATTCCAATCGGCACAAGTTAAAGGTGCTATTGATTTTGAATTTCTTACCTGAAGACATTATTCAAGCACACATCGATGACTAAAAAATTATAAAGAATGGAAAGATAGAAAAGCATTGGCAAAGTTGTGTTGGTCCACTTGCACGGCGCTAACGTGTTAAACATGTGATCAGACAACAAGTTGCTGCTTGCAGAGCAAGAGATTAACAACACATGATGTAGGTTGTAGTGGTACGCAGCTCCATGTGAATGACAGTTGAAAAGACCAGTGGATGAAGAGGGATAACCCAAGTCTTTCTATGTATGCATCTATGTATTTATTTGTAATGTCCTTTTTTTATTACACAAGGCAGGCAAAACAACTAAAGCTGTTCCTGGGGCAAAAGGGCATTTACTAGTCTAATGGGTTGGTCTTTGTACCATGGCCATAGCAAGTATATAAACTATGCCATTTTCCTCATGCAGACACAATTGCTATAACAGCTGTAGGCAGTAACCTAACATTTTCTATTACAGCAAGAAAAAGTAAAGCCCTCTAGCAGCGGTGCAATTATCTTGAGCCCCTGCATTTGAGTTCAAATCCTAGCAGGGCAGACTTAGCCTTCCTTTCTTCTGAATGAGAAACGGAGTACCATAAAGTGGGTAATAGTAACATCTGTTTTTTAAGGTGCTTGGAAACGGCACAAAGAAATGTGACGCACTATATAAAAACACTATCTCGGTGTAGGGTTTTTAGTAAAAACAGGAAGATTGGCGCTCAGGCTAGTTCGCGTTGTCTGCTATGCTGAGTGTGTGCACGGTGTTGCCAGGTCGGGGGGAAATACCCTGTATCCCCCATAACTGTGCGAGTCAAAAACCCCACACCAACAATGAGAACACTGTCCTGGGCACACGAAATGAGGATAAAAGCAATGGTAGAAATGTCTCGTAATGTACCAATTTCTGTGGTCGACACCAGTGTATTGTTCAAAAGTATTTAATAATGCAACAACGAAAAACAACCAGCCAACACGTGTTTCGTCACATAAGGGAACTATCCTGTGACTTCTTCAGGGCTGTGTGGCAATGTAGAGTGACCAGACAGTGTTGCGAGGCCGGTGATCATTCCAACCCGGCTAGGAGGTCAAAGAGGACCAACCGGTCCACGTCACAGTTCCTCCTGGGAGGGTGGCCCAAAGAAGTGGACCCCTATGGATGGGGCTGTAAGAAAGGCAGTATAGCCCTTAATTACAAGCGGGCCTCTAAATGGTTGTACCACGCCTGGGTGTGATGTGTTGATGTGAGGGTGATAAAAAAACTAGGAAAATCAAGACGGAACCAGTGTCTTCTCTTCTCCACACTGACTCGAGCAGTACGGCTCACCCGCCCATTCACCTCCTCCAGACACTGAACGGACATAAATACTAATCCCTAGACGTACCACTCGTCCTCATTTTTTTATCACCCTTGCATCAACACGTCACACCCAGGCGTGTTACAACCATTTAGAGGTCTGCTTGTAATTAAGGGCTATACTGCCCTTCTTACAACCCAGAAGAATAGTTAGTCTGACCAGGTGTAGAAAACCAGGGTCCCCATTCTTGTCCTGATGGAAGGGCCCATGCCCAGTTTAGTGGTAGATCAGGCATGAAACATGTCAACAAATTATAGACTTTGAGGGTCTTATTCACCCTTCTGTTTAAATATATGCCACAGTAGGAGCATTTGATGCGACTTATTCGCGATAGCTGCACCTCTAGCATAGTAGATCTCAGCCAAGTATTTTGCCAAGCTAGTGGTTTGAGTTGCTTGGACTGACAAAGAGATTTTCTCCCACCAAAGAGGTCCGTCTGGAGCATGCCATCTGAGTACAAACCTGGTTTCTGGAGTAAGCAGGGGGCCCAGTGATGAAGAAAGAAGTGTGTGTGTCTGTCTCCGTCCGTCCGTCCCAGCCACTTCCAGGCACAGACAATGTCTTTGCAAACCTGTTTAGCAGACGCGATCTGCACTCACTGGAATGGGGCAGATTCCCAAGATTATCTATTTTTTACAGAGGTGCACCCCAAACAAAAACCTGCTTGCCTCTGTCCAATAACAAAAAGTGCCCATTCTTCGTATCCAGGTTACCGGACTCACAATATTAGGGGAATGCTCTGTGGCTAAGCTGCTCAGGGATACATTTACATAAGCTTTTCGGCGCCCCTCACTGATTCCTACAGTGGTATACAAAGTGTGGAAGGTGCTAATGACATTGATCTTAGTTGGTTCAACATGAGCCAGGCAAGTATGGTACTCGGGGTTGCTCAAAATGTCCTTTCTGCCAACTGCCCAAACTTGGTGATAATGCCAGCTGTTGAAGTTTATCAGCCCGGTCCAAAGTCACTTAATGTTGTGGTGTGGCTTCTGAAGGCATAGAATTAGGATATTTAAACTTACTGTGACTGTGCATTAAAGTTCTTAAGGATGCAAGTTTCCCTGCAACATGGACTTGCTATGTAGCTAAGTGGGAATGCTTTCCTCACTACTGTGAACACGTCTCTAAAGCTGCTCACAGTTATACCTTCATACACAGTGTGAAACCTTTACTCCGTAAAAAGGAAGCAGGTCTGGCATATACTTCCATTTGTGTACACTTGTCTGCAGTAGCCGATTACCTACAAAAAAGGCAGTCCATGTATCTTCAAAAAATATTAGCCATTGAAGCCGTAATATAAAGCTTGAGAGGAGTTACCCCAACTAGAGTGTGCCACATGTCTACTTGGGATCTAAATATTGTCTTAGCAAAACTTCAGGATCATCCTTTTGAGCGACTGCACTCATACTTGCTGAGCGACTGCACTCATACTTGCTGCAGGCACTTACATAGAAACTTGCTAGTTGCTTTTCTGGTAGCAGTCGTGTCCATGTGCCTGTAATGCATTCCAAACGGTATCCATGGACGACCCCTTGGGCAAAGACTAAGTAGACTTGCACAAGTATCCATAGATGCTTCCAAAGATGCCATCGCCTTTTCACTTCAAACCATCGAATATCCAGCATTCTTCTCAAATTCTTTAAGCGTGGCAGAAAGGGAATTGCCTTCGTTAGATATCAAACGCGCTCTCATTTATTGATTGGACAGGACTAGACCTATGTGAAAGATAAAACGGTTGTTTCCTTTGCTCCCTCACATCTTTTTAAAGCCATTTCTAAAGGATGCATAGTCAGAAGGATTGTGCGATGCATTTTGGATTGTTCATTTGTTATGCAGGCTTAAATTGACCACTCACTGACTTGAAAGCACTCTCCAGAAAGGGACGACCACAGATATTTGCAAGGCAGCGAGCAACATGGTAATCTCCTAACTTATGCACGAAACATTACTGGTGTTGACATTCCTGCTATAAAAGCATTAATAGGTCAAACGGTTTTAAAGACATTTACTACAGTTACCTCTACTTTCTGTCCTCATCAGCCTGGCGGGGATGGGGTACGGCTTTCAAGTATGTTCACGATATGTGATCTGCTGTCACACAGTGGTGCAAACGGTAAATGTTTTTTGCATTTAGCTGTTTACAGCTTGTTGGTTTGTAGATTTACATGTGCCAGCCTTCTCCCCTGTGGTTTAAAGTTAAGGGTTTGCTAGTTTGGCTTTACTAAGCAGTTCATCATTAACTCTACACACAAAAGGAGAAAAAACTATTCCTATTTGGGGGAAAATACAATATTATATGGTGGAGTCTTTGTTCTGATACATTGTGGGTTTTCTAATCATGAGACATCTTCCAAACTGAAACTTCTGTATTGAAGTCAACAACTTGAAATATTCCAAACCCCACACAACTTGGCAGAGCAGTGAACAGCATGTGATCTACAGCATGGCATGCTACAAACTGTTAGTTACAGGTAAGCATCAATTTCCTTATTTAGCACCAGAAGCGATCGGATCAGAATTTGGAATAGTTAAATATAGTTGTGCGATATACCAGTTCTAGAATGCCCGTTGTAGCTCATGGGATCCCGATGAGAATAATAAAGAGATATATTGTGAAGAAAGCTTTAGATTGGTTTCAGGCATTATTTCGCTCTTTCTGCAGTCCCATCACGATCCACTTCCTCGCCTTAATAAGAATTTAATGCAGACCTATTTGACAGTAAAAATACGAGGTCTAAAGCTCCAAGTTAGGGTTGAAATTAACAACCAGCAATTACTGCCATAGTCCCTTGTAAACCTTTATAAAGTATAGCGAAGTTAATTGAACAACCAGCAGTATAGTTGGGACTTGATTACCGATGGAGTCCCTTCCAACCCTAAAGGCCTGCGGATTCTGCATTAGCGCTGGATACCCCATTTGGGGTAGCTGCGCGCTTTATAAATGCCTTTATTATAATTATTCTCCCAAGACCCACAGATCCCAGGAGCCTACTTTTAGCGATAATAAACAGAGAGTAAAAAAACGTAGAACGCGAAGAGAATATAAGGTTCAATTCACAAATGTGTTTTTTGCTTGCACAAGCATCATCAGGCAGCCTCAAACTGATTCTTGTTTTCTATTTACAGCTTGGGATGGAAGAGGAAGATGTCATTGAAGTTTATCAAGAACAGACGGGCGGTCACTCGAAAGTTTAAATATTCTGGGAAAATTTTGGGGTCATCCTAACTTCTCCTTCCTTCCCCCGTCCTTTCCCAAAACATTGAAATGCGATTTTATATTTTAATTATAATTCTTTTGTTATGTGTTCAACACTGAAAAGGAACTGGCAGATAGATCTATGATTCTGTTTTTATTTCCATAACTATGATCTAAATACAAGCTCTAGCTGTATACAGTCATTTGTGCTTCACTTGTGGACCATACGAGCCCTGTATCACCCTCCCTCAAGCCATCTATTTCTGATTCAAACACTCTTGTCCACCAGGAGCCATTATTGAAAAAAAGACACTTTTCTGGTATCTGGAAGTTCCTCCAACATCCGAACTACCAAAGCCTGTCATCAATTGTCTCCTGAACTCTGTATCGTTTAATTGCAGGGATATGTTGACCATATCGTTCCAGTGAAAGTAAACAGACATTGCTGTTCTTTTCAGCAACATTGTATAGTTCACCAGTAGGATAGGAGCAACGTGAAAATTGTTTTTTATGGGGGATGGCGTGTTTGGGTTTTTGTATTTCTCCCAAAAAGATGGCTGTGCTTAAAGAAAAAAATAAGCCAGTACACAATTTCTTTTCATAGAAGACCATGCTATAAGAACTGGGAAACATTTTTTTTCAATTATGGATCCCCACATGCAGCAAAAAAAAAGCGGGTAATTTCATTTGACAGTTGTAATTGTGGGCGTTTCACTTGGGTTTCAGCAAGAGAGTGTTTTTTGTCTGTACTAGCTACGTTAAAATAAAAGAAACATTTTTTAAAAGCAGTCCATTAGCATTTGTTAACTACCTTCATGGAAAATTAGTGGCAAAACCACATTTGTCGTCTACAATTCAAACTCTTTGCACTTCAGTTACGAAAACTGATTAGCACAATGTATGTGCGAGGCACTTATTATGTGAAATAATATCAGCTAAGCCTATCCTGCGTTTACACATTTATGTTTTAAATCTCAAATGCAGGGGATATTTTTTTAGGGATACATTGGGTTAGTTGTTGGTATCCAGGAGTTTTTTTCTCAACTCTTGGGGCACTTACCTCTTGTTTGGTGCATTTATGTTTGTCAATTCTAAAAACTTTCCAGCAGATACTTTTAACTATGCCCATTGAAGAGACTCTCCTGCGGGCATAAGGACATTGGAATTATTTTTTGACTCGTGGAATATACATGAATATTATTCTGTTATAAAAAGGGGGTAAGAAACCTCACCAAGTTAGTTTGACAAATTAAATATCCGGTCAAACCATATGCATGTGATTTTTATCTTGTTTGTCTGTTATTTCCTCACCTTGCAATAAAGGTCCCTTTTATATATGTTACTATGTTATCCTTACAGCGTGTTTTATATCTGACTTTGCTGAAGCAGTTTCCTTTCTTTCTTGTGGCCTTTGAGGCTAAGGGATATCATCGTGTGTATTGTTAATGAGTGAGTGCTACGTACCACCACTGTTGGAGGCAATCGGTAGCTAAAGCTATACCATCGGAAATTGTTAATGTCTGTGTAGCTCCTCCCTACTGTTATTTTCTGCGGCAGGTGCCCTCAGGGACTGTTGGGTTGTTGCCAAGTTAAGTAACCAAGGTGAGCTATTCCTTGGTGTAGCAAAAAAACAATGTTTAGGCTCCTGTAAGTTAGAGAGCCTCGTTTCAGTAGTTTTACAGATTATCCCTGAACATGTTTACCCTAGCAACACAAAAGAACATTTTCATTTGTTCAATTGGAAGAGGCTTGCGCAATCCGGCTGTGCTGTACCTTTATTCAAGCACTGGATTTTAGCCGTGTACATCTATTCCCATTTTGTATATCCCAATGTAATAATAACAGATGTAGAAGTGGGATATACAAATAATCTATCAAAGGGAGCATGGGGAAATCATATTAGTTATCGGTTGTATGGGATTTCATAGAAAAAACTATTTCATGGAACACCCTTACTGAGAACCATTTCACATAAACTGTTTAATGGAAATTTCCAGAATAAATGGCATTTACCTTTTCATAGAAACCAATTAATAGAATGCCCTTTTGTTCTAAATAAGCTTTTGCATGCTTATCTTACAAGGGGTAAGTACAGTTTCAGAAACAGTTTTGATGGAGGTATTTATTTCAGGCCTTTATTTCAGGGGACATTATTTCAGATTTAGGTCTTTTACAAATCCAAACAATTACTTCAGATGCTTTTCATTTGCTGACTCTTCACCGCCCCTAAATACCATCTATCCCTGACCCCTCTCAAACCCTACATTCCATCAAACCCTGACAGGAAACAGCCCTTACAACGCGGCTGTTACCATGCATAACCGCAACCAGGATTTTACAACTCGTATGCCTTTACCACGCATGCCTTTACAACGAATTGCCTTTCAAAGGCATGCATGGTAAAGGCATATGCATTTTAAATGTAAGTACTGGGTCAGTATCAAGCGTGTATATGTGTGTGTGTTTGTGTGTGTGTGTGTGTGTGTATATATATATATATATATATATATATATATATATATATATGTGTGTGTATATGTATATGTGTGTGTATATATATATATATATATATGTGTGATCAAGGCTCAGGTGAGCCGAAACGCGTAATGGTGACGACAGAGGAATAAAAGATTTTTTTGCACTTTTTGGGTCTGTGTCCATCTCTCAGGAGAACCGCTTTTCCAGTTGGCGGAGGAATGCTTGTGATGTGTATATATATATTTATATATATATATATCTATATATGAAATATACAAAGCGCCCTTGCGGGGGAGCACTCAAAAGCTGGTGCCGGCCGTGAGGTAGGGACAACCCCACAAGTATTTCAAAAAGCAAAAACAAACTAAGCCGCACTCTTCCTGGATATAATCGTGATAGTTTTAATGACCTCCTCTCCACCAACGCGTTTCGAACTACAACGGTTCCTGATCACGGTATTCACACAAGTCCATCATTTGTTTCACACATTTATACCAACTATTCCGGCCTGCCACTAATGAGGCATTATGGGAGTGGTAGTATTACATTTCAAAATTTGAAAACTTCGTTATCAGTTCACGCTATGACTGCTCAATAAACATTTACGTCTGTTATGTGCATATCGTGTTCACTAAACAATATATCACCTTATTCGTGATTTTTTTAATGCATCGTTCATTTGATTAGTTCAAGTGAAGTGGTTATGCATATTATTCACAACAATGTCATTTGAGATGTCATCAGTGAGGTCACTGACCAGGTCATGAATGATGTAATATGTGACATCCTCAGCAGTGCATTGCGGGCGCGCGAGTTATAGTTAGCAGAACTAACTATAACAGAGGAATTTCAATGGTTTTGTACGAGTGAAATGTCCAGCTAACTATAACACCCCTGAAACCTATGGTTTTTTCAGTGAATTTCAAAGCTTTTTTAAATGCAAATTTCTAACTATAACGTCTCTGAAACCTATGTTTTTTTAGGTCTCGCTGAGCCAAAGGCTCGAAGAGACATTTTGTATGTGGGCTTTTCAAAGTGCTGCTGGCTGGCCTAACGCATGCGTTCACGCGATCGTGCACGCGCGCAGCCGGCCGCCAGCAGCACTTTGAAAACTCGTGCGTCATCGCGATCGCTTTCGCTTTCAGAGCGATCACGATGACGCACGCGCACACACAACTCCCGCTTCTCCCCCTCCCCCACCACATATTGCGTCTCTGGCCGCTCGCGCGCGGCCAACGCTTGTTTGTTGCGGGTGCATAGAATCCGACCCTAGACACATGTTGTACAACTTCCCTGTCTGCTGCGGCCTGCCTTTCAACTCTTACAGCCCGCTCCCCTCCGAGGGCCGCCAGTGGTACTTCCCTCCCCGCCTCGCGCCCTCCCCTGCCTGCAGCGGCTCGCGCCTGGCGATGACAGTAGGTGCCCTGTTCGAGTGAGTGCAGTCAGTGTGTGTGCGATATGAGAAAGCAATCAGCCAAGGACTGTTTTTTTCTTTCTACATGCCTGCAGTCATGCACATACCGGGCGTCGTAATGCTCGCAACACCTCTATTTTTTAAGAATGGTAAACTTTAACTCAGCGCGGTGCCCATTTATTTGAATTTTATCTGCAGCTTCAAAGCTTTTTAATTTTATTTGCAGCTTGAAAGCTGAAGCTGCCTATTTGACGCTCCTCCCACGTCTTCATCAGCGGCTGGCCTCAGCCTCTTCCGGATCACCACTCCAGCCGCAGAGGCCACGGTGATCAGCCGCTGAGCCAGGCTAAGACCTGCCCGCCTCCCCTCCTCCCCTGCAGCAGCTGATCAGCAGCCCACAACACCAGAATAAGTTGTGTGGCATGCAGGAACTGTGGATAGTAAGTATTACCTTTACCCACATGCTGTTTGTTTTTGGCTTAGTATTTGCCGCCAAAAATAAAACCATGTTCCCTAATGCCGAAGTCTGCAGCTCAGGCCGTGGTGCCACATCCTCTGCCACTGTGCTGCTTTTATTTTTCATGGGCTTCCGCGCTATAACTTGCAGTTCCTGCGAGGAAAGGGCAGCTGACCTGCAGTGCCACCATGTTGGGAGAAGGGTTTGTATTCGGTGGCGCTGTAGGACGGGAGATAGTGTGGAGTGTACGATATACCAAACACTACCTAACTGCTGGACCGGGCACTCCGAATCTGCTGTCTGGCTCAGGGTGCAGTGGCACAGCGGTGGAGCTGCAGTCCATACAGGCAACAGCTGGTCTGTTATGTTTTTTTTCTTTGCATTCTGCACTGATAGACAGTAGAAAACTTCATAGTTTGGGGAGACTTTTTCATTTAAATTCTCTCTGTTGTCAATTCCGTTGTTTTAAATGGTTAGCAGGTTCTACTAGGTTTAGACCATAATCGTTATGTTCTACCTTGGCAAAGTCCTGCATTTTGTAGGTACCCACTCTTACAAACGTCTGTGTTGCTGTGATGTCTGAGCTCTGCTTCCATGTGCCTATGTTTGAACCCTAAAGTAAAATGGTGTCAAATGCGTCATTGTGCTTATGTGCATTAGAATATATATGTTGCAACTCTCTCACATCCGTCACAACTCCTTCACATCTATGTGCACACTGCAGCAATCTAGAAATGTTGAGAAGCGGCAGTGGGGCGCTCATGTGTGCCTGTTTGTCACGAAACGATTTATAGTAACGGAAAGTATTGGGGCACTAAACATACACATGAGCTATATTATAATTTAATTTACAGGCATGGGGAAAATGAACATGGAATTTACCACGTTGCCACTGTGATCGTGGATTTGCGCAATAAGTTCCAATCCGCTTACAAGGGAAAACATTTTTATATTCACAACGGTGTTTTAACAGATTTATGTCTCTAAAGCTTGTGCGAAATGTGTTCAGCAGCTTACTTACCGTAGTATGCTATAATGTGCACATTTGTTTTGGGAAATCATATTACTTTTTACTACTTTGGGGAAACTTCACACATTTTTTGTAAACCGTGTGTTCCTACTCTTTTCTCATATGTAGCAACAACACTACGCAAACCTCAAACTGGTCCCAGTCTGACACCTTTTATATCCGTAATAAAATGCCCTAAAACCCAAAAGAATTAGCCCAAAAATGCCCACATTAGTTGCCACGAGTCACACATTTACACAACTTTTACGTGCACATTAGAAAACTATTAGATTAGACTACATACTATTGCTTTGCAAATGCTTGTCTTGACTTGCAAATTCACTTCATTTGAATTAAAGCTCCCATACAGCGTCAGGGCATTGATTTGGTGGTGTACTCTAATGTCTCAATATCAGGATCGAGAATTCCTGGATAAAGTTGTTTTTGTCTCTTGTACGAGTGCCTTAGGCATTTTTGTCATCTGAGGTATTAATATTTTCTTCTACAGTGCGGGAGGGTCCCATCTGGTCCTGTAATTTCTCTTTCTTTGTGACCTTTAGGTGCTTAAGACCATGTGTAAAGGGCAGTTGGTTTACACCTTGAGTGCCTCATACGTATTGTCACCCTTGAAAAAGTGTATCTATTTTGTGGGATAAGATAAGAGACGACTTATCACATATGAGCCTTAGGTGAGTGTCTGAAAATGATGCTTTTCAGCTTTTTGCATTTGTTGATGAAGTACATTTTAGGTGCAGAATTTAGTGGCTGTACTGCTGGTCTTACATATGTTGTTTCCAGATATATTTTAGATTATTGACTCCAATTTGTGGGTGTTCTGTTCCCTCTCACTGTCTGGCTCCTCATCAGCGTGCTACATTTTCCTCTTGCAATTTCACCCTTTTTTTCTGTGTGAATGTATTTCGCCCTCTGATAAATCGTCTACTATTGTTTCACCCACATAACACAACTTATCTTTTTTTCTTTTTAGCGTAGTGACTCATTTGCAACACTAGGGCATAATTCTTTCCTACTAATGGCATTAAGGGCACAGAGGCAAAGTTTATGCTTCCTAATCCCTTTACTACTTCAAAATTATAGCATGTCAAAACAAGCATTTGCATAGCCAATAGGTGTCGCCTTTGGGACCTTATAAGTGTTTAGCCATGCAACAGTTAATGTTGTTGTACCAAGGATATTGTGCTGGATAACTAAACACTTATAAGGTCCCAAAGGCGAGACCTATTGGCTATGCCAATGCTTGTTTTTGAGTGAATTTGAGTGAGTTTTTTAAATGCTAATTTTTAAGTGTAATAGTAGTTATACCTATTTTTTGTACTGATTTTCTAGTTTTTAACTGTTTATTTAGAAATATTTTAGTCATTAAATAACATTATATATTCAGAAAATTGCACCCCAAAAAAAATTAAAACTGAAATATTGTTTAATTTTGTTTTAATTTTTTTATTTCAATATATTTATGTTTTCTTTTTACATTTTTTTTAGGTCGAGGACTACCGGTCTGCCGAAGGCAGAACCGGAAGTCGGAGATTTAATGTTTCCTAGAGTGGCTATTTAGCCCGCCTCTCTTTTTGCTTCTCCTCCATTGGCTGGCTTCCTAAACGGAGGCCAGCCATTGGAGGAGAGAGCCGTCCCTCCATATAGGCTCCGTCTTTTTCAGATTCGGGGGCGTGTTCCTTGCTGTTATTTCCACTTTTTAGCCACGCCCTTTTAGAACAGCAGGAACACGCCCTCGAAGCCGAAAAAGTTTTGGAGCTTCCATCCGTCCTTTTGGGATTCGGGGGCGTGTTTTTGTTTTTCTCTCCTCCAGCCAATGGCAAGAGGAGAGAAAAGAAAACACGCCCCCGAAACCGCCACTGCGTTTCTCCAAGGCATTTCTGGTTCGCCTCGGAGAAAGGCAGTGGTGTGCTTGTTCCGGCCTGTGCCCTCTGCACGTGTGTCCTGTCTTCCGCAGCGCGCTTATGCCTTCTTACCACCAGTCATGTTGAGCTCCATGTCCCGGGTTCTACAGCCTGCTCTTGGCCTGGCTATGCGACCGCTGGAGCCTCTTCTGCCTCGCATGGGTTTGGGAGCCGCCGCCACTACGCGTCCTTTCACTCGTAGCCTTTGGCTACTGGGTTCTGCCTCCACCCCTTAGAGACCTGGTCTGCTGCATTCCCAGCGAGGCCTGCCATCCGTGTCCTGCGGCTGCGGAGGACTGCACACAGAAGGTGAGAGCTGAATATAGGGAGGAACGCCAGGGCTGGGGAGAGGGATATCATTGCCAAGAAGCAGGGGGCGGTAACTGAATGAGCTTGTGCAGAGGCTAGTTATCAAGAGAGTTCGCCGGCAGCACGGCGTGGAGGAATACCGATACCGATAGACGCGCGATGAACAGCTCTTAGAATGTGCTCTGGGTAGTAGCCTTTACTGTAGGGATTTACGGAGACCGGTGTTGCAGATTTCTACTAGTGTGTCTAAGTCCGATGTCCTTGGAGTTAGGGTACTCGGAGAGTCCTGTGTATGTCCTTGAACTGATTAATGTTACCGGATCTTTCTTTTGTTAACGGTTCGTAGTGAAGCGTCCAGAGCTGGTCAGGTCTCCGCCCACTGTGCATTGACTGCTAGGGATTGTACGGGATTTGTGTCCCACGTCTGTTTTTAGTCTCCCTGGAAACGGCCCTCCCTGGACTCCCTCCTTCGGGAGAGGAAGGCCAGGCTGCTCGAAGCTCGCCACTAATTATACCATTGGTCTGAGCCTGCCTGCACACATACACGTCTAGCCTCCCATTTCTTTACCTGTCATACTTCCTGTCTGCCTGCTCACTCCTCTATCAATTGCGTTATCTGTTTTGCTTGTCTCTACATCGTAGCTACTCTTTCTCAATCTCTAATCCCCACCCCACCCTCTCGTTTGGTTTAGCGCCGATTCTGAAGCCTCAGGGCGCTGCATTGGATTCGCCCAGGGCAGTAGCGGAAGCAGCGGCACTGTTACGAGGCAGCTTTAAACAGGGAACCCCCAAAACATGGAGCAGAGATCACAAAGAAACGCACTGATACCCCCTACCCAGCACTTTTCCACTTTGACCACATCTGTTCCCCATCTGCCCCAGCTTATTCACCTATCCAGTCTTTCCACTGTAACCCTCCTCCCCCTTCTCCATCCTCCTCCCTTTCTGTCCCCTCCCCCCTTCCTCAAGAGCCCCCCTGCAGAAGGGGGAGGAACCAGGAAGCGAAGAGCAGATGTAAAGTGCTTCCCTGCCCCCTTTTTTCCCAACCATGCCCCCGGCCTGCCACAGCTGCTTATTTTGAGGTCACTGACGAAGTGTGGGGTGGGGGGGGGTTCTCCCGCCCCCGCTAGTCTGCATTCAAACCTGTGACCTGCAGGTTACCCAAACAGATCTTAGCAGCCGCCGCATCGATTCATTGAGCAAAAACGTAAGCATTGAAACCTGCGGGCCGTGCTGATCTGGCCTGCAGGTGCATTAGCCATCCGAGCAGGCTCAAAGCCTGTGATTTACAGGTTAAAAATGGACATGTCAGGAGGAGCCTAGCGCGCAACCAAGATGGCCGCGTAGGTGCGAGGCTCCCGAGGACCTCCGCGACCTCCTACATTTATCCTGAATTTATCCTGCCTCGATTGAGGGGACTGTGTTTGTGAGCCTGAGCTGAGGTGGCACCCGTTTTCCGCTCTCGAATTGGACCCCGGGTGCCGGAGTGAGCACCGATTGAGGTTTGCGGCCTTCTTCTCGCCGAACCCCGGATTTGCGTTGGGGGGTGACCCAGTGGCAAAGTGAACAACAACGGCGGGCCGGGCCTGGCGAGTCGCGTACCCCGCACTTTCGCTTTCGCTTTCTCGCCGTTTCTGCAAGTGAGATCGCGGAGCCTCTTGTGTTGGTGTGGCCTCGCTGGGGGACCCGGCCTGCCTGCCTGCTGTGGCCCACCCCGCCGATCTGGGGTGCCCCCCCCGGAGCTCGTGGCCCTGATTGCCTGCCCTCTACGACGTTGCTGGTTCGATTGTGGGACCAGCGGCGATGGCCACGAAACAAGATGGGGATCGGTCAAAGACCAAGTCGACCCGACGTGGCACCGTCCATCCGGCCAACAGCATGGACCGCTATACCCTCCAGAGGGGATCTCCCGGCGGACCGCACAAGTCCCCTGAGGGCCCCTCGGATGCCCCGGACTTGCCCACGGATCTGACTCTCCACGACGTCATGGGCGCCATTTCCGAGATGAAGGCCTCGGTGGGCCAGCGGTTCGACACCCTGGCACAGAAGATCGATGCGGTCCTTGTAGACGTTGGCCTGGTGAGGGCCGATCTTTCCAAGACCAACGATCGAGTTGACTCTTTGGCCCACACCGCATCGGGCCTTACGACTGAGGTGGCGGCACTACAACTGGAGGTACGCCGGCTAAGTCAGGCGAGCGCACTTATGGATCGGCGCCTCGAGGATTCCGAGAGTCGGGCCCGGAGGAATAACGTCCGCATCATCGGAGTGCCCGAGGGACGGGAGGAAGCGGCGGCGGATCTATTTGTGGAGGACCTGATTGCTACCCATCTCCAGCCTCGGGGCCTGAGTAAATTTTTTGCTGTGGAGAGGGCCCACAGGGTTCCCGGGGGAAGGCCGAAGGTCGGAGCCCCTCCGCGACCTCTCATTGCCCGGAATTTTAACTTTCGGGACAGAGACGCTATCCTGCAAGCTTCCAGACTACATGGGCCGGTTAAGTTGGACAATATGGAGGTGAACTTTTACCCTGACTTCACCCAGGCGGTCCAGAAGCAAAGACTGAGCTTCCTCGGCGTTAAACGCCGACTCCGGGACCTGAACTTAAAGTACGCCATGCTCTTTCCGGCCAAGCTGCGAGTGGAGGTGGATGGTCGCACGCACTTTTTTGATCGTCCCGAAGCGGTAGGGGACTGGCTGGACACTCTGTCTGGGGATCGTGATCGAGATGGCGGGGGGGGGCGGCGGGAGGAGGCGGCCCACTGGATCGGGACTGAGGGGTCAATACTGGGCCTCACTCAGGACGAATATGATGCTACTTTCGATTGAGCGTCTGTCTTTGTACATTCCCCTCCTATGGAGGTTGTGTGGGGTCTTGAAGGAGTACTCTTTCCTCCTCTAGGGGATCTAGCTAGTTTCTTTTATAGGGGCGACAGGCATACTGCAAGTTGGGGGGGCTGTCCGGGCTCATGCAGGGGTGCAGGGTGGGGGGAGTTTTGTTGGTATGGGTGGGTTGGGGTGGGGTGTTGTTCGTTTCCACCACAAGGCAAACGTATCTTTGTGTTACCTCTACAGTGCTCTCTGGGGGACGAGTGATGACTCCTGTTAATGATGGGGGGTAGGGGACTGAGTTTGTTGTCCTGGAATGTTAATAGACTGGGGGACAGGATAAAACGAGGTGTGGTCCTGCAGTTTTTGAAGCGAATTTCGCCCGATATAGTTTTTCTGCAGGAGACGCACCTCATTGGCAATTCCTTTTGCGCTATGAATCAACGGGGCTACCGCCTTGTGGCCCATGCGGGCTTCACGTCCGGCTCCAGGGGTGTGGGCATTATGGTTAAAAACTCGCTCCCGTTGGAGATTGATGAGGTGCGCCATGATGATAGGGGACGTTACACGGTTTTGGTGGGCAGATTGGAGGGCAGAGTGATCGTTTTTGTGTCAGTATATGTCCCACCGGGGCTGCAGACGACCACCTTTGCAGACCTGGGGCACCTCCTTCTTGGCCTTCCGGAGGGGATTCTAGTGGTGGGGGGGGATTTTAATGCTGTTGTTTCCGGAACTGTGGATCGTCACCCCCCTAGGGATCTCCCCCGGGCCCAAGAGTGGTTATCTGGCCTCTTGGATACCCTGGGGCTGGTGGATTGTTGGCGTCTAAAACATCCCACGCAGCTACAGTACACCTTCCATTCAGGGGCCCATGGTAGTCTCTCACGGCTAGATTATGTCCTGGTCCCTGCGGCTTATGTAGGGAGGGTGGGAGAAGTGCGCCATTTGGCACGGGGCATTTCGGACCACTCTCCGCTCTTGTTGCACTTTGATGTTTTGCCGAGGGGAGAGGGTAGAGTGGCCCCGATCAATCCCTGGTACCTGCGTGACCCCACCATTCGCGCAGAACTGATTAAATCCCTTAAGTGCTATTTTGATGAGAATGTGGGGTCTGTGTCTTCGGCGGTTTCACTGTGGGAGGCGTTTAAGACAGTACTCCGAGGGGAAGCCCTGTCCCTTATTTCCCACTCCCGGAGGCGCGAGCGGGAGGAGGTGACCCGTCTTGAAGCTGAGATAACCGAGTTGGAGGGGGATCTAGAACGTGGGGTGACGGAGGATAAATTACATGTGCTCCAACTCAAGCAAGCGGCCTATAAGGCCCTCGTCACGGAGGCGGCCAGGGGCCTCAGTAGGGAGCAACAGGGGAGACTGTATGATGTGGGTGATAAGGCTGGTAAATTGATTGCGTGGCTGGATAAAAAAGAGAGAGCGAGTCGTGTTGTCCCATTGATTGAGAAAATGAATGGTGTATGTGTCACTGAACCGGAGGAAATTGTCTCCTGCTTTGTGGACTATTTCCGTGGGGTATATTCTCCAGTGTTTTCCCGCTCTGAAGAGGATTCCCATGCCCTGCTCAGAGATATCGCGCTGCCTTCCCTTTCTGAGGAGGATAGAGTGTTGTTGGACGCCGCTCCAACCTCCGAAGAAATTGCCCTCGCCATACGCTCGGTCGCTTCCGGCAAGGCCATGGGTCCTAATGGTCTTCCCATCGAGTTGTATAAGCTGCGACCGGATACGCTGGCGCCGCATCTCCGTGCTATGTTCCTTGCGGCCCACTCGGTGGGTTCCTTCCCGCTAGACCAGCGTCTGGCTACCATCGTGGTTATCCACAAGGAGGGGAGGCCTCGGGATCGGGTCACATCCTATCGACCCATTTCGTTATTGAATGCGGAGCCCAAAATTCTCGCCAAGGTTCTGGCCAATCGGCTGGTCGGCGTGGTGTGTGACTTGGTCCACCAGGACCAGTCCGGCTTTATCCCCCATCGTAACACAGCGCTTAACCTGCGGTGTTTGCATGGGGTGCTCGCACGTGTCCCGTTCATGCGGGAGCCGGCCATCTTGGCATCCTTGGACGCCACTATGGCGTTTGACACACTTGAATGGCCATATATTTGGGCGACGCTCGCGAAATTTGGGTTTGGCCCAGGGTTTATCAGCTGGGTTAAATTGTTGTACTCTGGCCCACTGGCGCAGGTGGTTGTGAACGGTAGAGTGTCGGCTCCGTTTGAGTTGGGCAGGGGCACGCGGCAGGGCTGCCCGTTATCGCCGCTTCTTTTTGCGCTTGGCTTGGAGCCCCTGGCGGAGTGGTTGCGGTGGGAACCTTCTATTCGTGGTCTCCGCTGGACCCCCGAGTATGAGGACCGCGTGTCTCTATATGCTGACGATATTCTCCTGTACCTGGCTTCCCCACGTAAATCACTGATAGTCCTGGTTGATGTATTGCACTCATTTGGTCGTAACTCCGGTCTCGTCATCAACTGGGCTAAATCGTGCGTGTATGTTCTCTCTGGGGAGGCTCCTATCCTTCCGCGGGGCTGTCCTATCCAGATCGCCCCGCAGGGATTTAGGTACCTGGGTATCTTCATCACCCTAGACGCGGAGGCCCGGTATGATCGAAACCTGCTGCCCCCCCCTCCAGCGCCTGAAGGAGGATGTCGTGCGTTGGCGGCATTTGCCGCTCTCGCCGCTCGGCCGGGCGGCATTGTTTAAGATGATGTCGCTGCCGCGTTTCCTGTACGCTCTGCAGAATACAATGGACCTCGTCCCGGCGCGCTACTTCCGCGAGGTGGAGAGCTTACAACGCCGCTTGTTCTGGGACGGGAGACCGCGTATCGCCCTGGCGAAGCTGACGCTCCCGTGGTATGACGGGGGGATTGCCCTCCCGGATATTAAACGGTATTATTGGGCCTCCCAGCTGGCTGCGATTAATCACGGCCTATACGGGCCCGCCCTAAACCCGGCCTTTGAAATGGATAAGATGCTACTGCCGGGTGGTGACTATAATCGAGCGCTCTACTCCAGCTCGCTCGACGCACGTCTTACGGGCCCCACGCGTGTCATGGTAAGAGTGTGGCACGCGGCTAATGCAGCGATGGGGTGGAAGGATCGTTTGACCCGGGCGTCACCACTGTACGCATCTGAGCAGTTGGGCTCCCTGTGGACCTCGAAGGGCTTCGAGAAGTGGGACATGATAGGCATTAGCAGGGTGGGGGATCTCTGGACGAGGGGGGGATTCAAAACGTTCGGGATGCTGCAGACGGAATTCCAGTTGCAAGACAGGGAGTACTTTCGGTATATGCAGATCCGTCATGCACTATGCTCCGCCTTCCCGGACGTTGCCTCCATCCCGGAGTACTCCCCTCTGGAAGATAGAGTGCTGGATGGACATGTCCCGGAAAGCACGATCTCGTTAATCTATAAAAAACTGATCAATGACCGCGTGGGATTGCTGCTTGATCTTCGCGAGGCTTGGGTTGCCGATGGATTGGAGCTGGACGACGAGGACTGGGTCTCTGCGGTGGCCTCCCCGAAAGAGGTGGCCATACCGGCCCGCCTTCGCTTCGTCCAGCTCAAGATACTCCATAGGGTCTACATAACGGGGCCAAGGCTATTGCGAATGGGCTATGCTGTGGACGGGTTGTGTAAGCGTGGGTGTGGTTCTTTGGGGACCTTTCTTCATATTTTGTGGGAATGCCCAGAGGTGGAGCGATTCTGGCGTGGTGTGCATGAGGTCCTGCGGGTGGTTACGCGTGTGCCGCTGCTGCCCGAAGCGAGGAGATGCCTGTTGAACGTGTGGGAACCAACCGACTATTCGGCGCCACAGACGTGGTGGGTGACTCTGGGATATATGGTGGCCAATCGCGATATTGCTCAACTGTGGGGTTCCCAGAGGCCCCCGACTGTTTCGGCCTGGAAGTAAAATATGGACTGGTGCATGTTTCGGGAAAAGGTGGTGTATGTAGCGAGAGGTAAGCCTGGGACATGGGTGAAAGTGTGGGGTCCCTGGAACGCCTACCGTGGTGGAATCTGCGCCCCGCCGTTATTGCCCGATCCATCGCCTGCCCTGTCCCCTTAGCCGGTTTAGCTCTCCGGTACCGGGCACTGAGTTCACCCAGTCCCTGTTCTGACCTTCTCCCCCCCTTGATACTCCTATGGTTTGGTAGGGTCCCCCTTCTAGGGGAGCACATGCTGCAGTTTTCGATCGTGGGTTGGCTTGTGGTTGGATTTTGTTTGCTGTTATTTATGTTTAAAAGAAACCGTCATGTGGGGTCCGTATGGTGTGGCCATCAACGCGGCTGACTCCTGTATGTTTCCCTTTGCCGCTGTCTGCGCTCCACTGTGTGTATCTTATGCTCCTCTTGTTTGCTAGCGGCCGGCCTGAAGGTTGTAGGCCCATCTTTGTATATTCTTTGAATTTTGTAATAAACGGTTTCACAAAAAAAAAAAAAAATGGACATGTCCAGTGGACGTTCAGCCCAATCCGCGGTCTATGGCCTTGAAAGCCTATCTTACCCGGCTGAAAATGTATTTATTTAGAAAACTGTATATGCCGCCAAGGCGGCCTCCGAGGGGGTCAGAGCGCCTCACATTTATGCATGGTAAAGTACAGTATATACAGCAGTCCAGTCGTGTAAGAAAGTATGGGGACTTTGAACCTGAGCACAGTGGGTACAGCGTCGGGGAGAGGTCAGTTTAATAAAAAAAAAAAAAAAAAAAGCTTTATTGTTGGGCTTCCACTGAGAGTAACTTCATATACAATATAATGCACAGACCATATATGGAAATAGTTAAACTGATGTTTAAAGTGCAGGAGACCTACTTCTTTCCTTTCAACCTGAGGACAATGCCGAGACCTTTGCATTGAGAGAGAGAAGTTGTCTGCAGGGAAAAGTGGATATCTAAAGACAAGATGAGATATAGTAATATTCCATCAGTAATGTTTCTCAAAGGTTCCTTGCAACCAGTTGACACCTCAGTTACCTTTGTAGGATCCGTATCTGCCTGAGCCGTGACTTTATGACCTCCTCCAGGGACCTTTCCAGTGGGCCCAACCCCATCTCTCTCTCTATCTCACTACCTCACTCTCTCTCTGCTAATGCAATAGGTATCACATATGCAAAAAAAAAAAGCTAATGCCAATAGAAATGACAATGCCATTTATTTAGGGGTACAAAAATGATAAAAAAATAATGAGCAATACCAATAGCTCTACCTATAATATTGCCGAGACCATTGCATTGTAAATGCTTGTTTCCAATTTTTTTGGGGAGTTGCGCACCCAAAGTGTACACATCACGGTGGGTGTGCGGATTCTAGCTGCCATTTTAGAAACGCCATGAACGATCCGCGTACGGTGTGCGACGGCTGCGTGTTTTTCAGTTACATCATATACATTTAATACTACGTGATGTGCGCGAATGGTATGCGACCAGTCTGCGACTCCTGCTCCCGCGCATTCGCGACACATGCGCATTGCGGTACGCGACGCTTACGCGGTGGCGGGTCCCGTGTGACGTCATATACGTGCTGGGGCGTGCTGGGTGCGCGACTCCCACAAATTTTTTTATGTTCTAAAATGATATGTATGTGTGTTTAATATACATATTAGGGTAAGAGGCTTTCTAAGATATTCATAAAAATAATATATTTGTACGTATAATAAACTTATATTATTTTTAAATATATTTTCTTGAAGTCGCGTCGGGTGCATGAGCGCGGAGTGCGTGGATCCCATGTGACCTCAACAAAAAAAAAGATTTCATTGGTTCATAACATTTCCCACTGTAACTATTGAAGGACCCCACCCATTTTAATCATTCTTGTTGGAGCATCTTTAGAGAGATCTCTCTTTCCTACAAGAACCCTTTTTGCTTGTTTTTTCTGGTGTGTTTCAAAAAATATCAAACAAAATGGCATCTGGACAGCAGCAAGAGGAAGTATCTTCTGAAGAAGAATTCTTGCAGGAGGCACCACGTCCACAGAGGCCGGAATCTGTCGTGTGGAAATCCTTCACTTTCCACCTAGAGAGAAGAAAGTAAATGCGAGAAAGGTGACGTGCAAAATTTGTGACCGAGTCCTGTCAAGGGGCAGTGAAAAAAATACTCTTGTGGCACTGCTTCTATGTACAAGCATCTCCGGACCACACATCCTCTCAATCTTGCTCGGGAGGAAATAAGGCGACCTGCTTTGAACCCCTCACCTGCTGTGGCAAGTACATCTGGAGCGTCCTCAGGAACACCTGCAATGGACATTAGGCCAGAATTCGCCTTTCTCAATCAGCCCTGCGTGGAGTGTAAGAAACTTATATACTTCGGTGAGCAGTCGGTGGGCGCAGTTTGTGCTGTGCAACGCAACCATCGTTGTTAATTTTTTTGTTTTTGGAATGATAAGTAATTCCAAATGTTTCCTGTTTTTATTAGTTTCTTTTTTTTGTTGATTTTTTGAAAAAACACACAAAAAAATACACAATTTAAAAAGGAAAAAAAAGAAATACAAACGAAAAAGTTCTTATCAGAACTACCTTATCTGGTTCAAGAAAGAACTATAATTGCATGTTAATGTGTGAAAGTTTGGTTGAATATATGTATACAGCATGATTGACTGAAAGAATGCATTAGTAGTGTATGGTGAATTTATAGGTGAAGATTTATGAGGAAGTACTGCAGCGTGACACTGCATGCTTTTTAGCTGCACTGCACTGTGGCACTTCCGAAGCACAGGGATGTGACATATGTACATGAATATGTTGCAACTCTGTGCTTCCCTCTGCACTGCTGCACAAACTGCAGCCATGCGGTGACACAGGCACCCTTGCACCATGGTGCAAGGATGTCTGTGTCGTGTGGAGAATGTTTTTGTGCAGGAAGGGACACCTTCCTGCACAAAAACAATCAGTTTAGGCATTTTCCTCTTTCAGTGTATGCTGTGGAATGCAGCATGCATTGAAAGAGGAAAAAATGAGGAGAAATGAAAACAATTCTCCTTGTTGCGCCTTGCTACACCAATTCTAGGATGGCGCAGCATTCACACACATCTTCAGATTTACGATTTCTCGTAAATCTGGAGAAGGTGTCTTGTTCTATGGGTGTTGCGTGGGAACACCCACAGCAACACCTATGGGTCGCCCCTTCAACGCAAAGTTCTGTGTATGAAGGGGTCGTATTTACAAGGAGAGGAATAACCACGCAGGGTGTCTTTTCCTCTCCTTGTAAATATGAAGGAGTGCCTGGCGCCACCACTACGTTACAAAAAGTGACGTACTGGTGGCGCAGGGTGCTTTTAAATCTGCCCCATAAGTGCTTAGGTATTGGCAGACTGATACAATAAGAACATAGTGCTGCATGGGTGATTGAGGAATTGCATGAGATTGACAGGCGGTATCCTACGCTGCATGGGTACTACATCAGTATTTAATGGAGTGGACCAATAGTATGTATCTGCTTAGAGATCTGTAGGGATTATGCACAGAATATTTGATGTGTACTTGTGTTGGTGACTAGGTCATTTTATAAGAATACCACTAGTAACTGGAATGATGACAGTGCTGCCAACAGAGTGAACACTTAATTTATAAGTGCTTACGTATTGGTGGAGTGATAGGATAAGTAGATAGTGGTAGATAAGTGATTAAAGAAGTGCATGGGACAGACTGGACGATTCCTACACTGCATGAGTACCAACTGGGTATTTAGAAGAGTATCAATAGTATGTAGCTAGTTAGAGGTCTGCTTGGATAGTACACAAAATATTATAGATGTACTTGTGTTAGTAGCTAGGCCATTCCATAAGTTCATGACTAGTAACTAGAATAATTACAGTATTACAAACACTGTATATAGTGAATTTATAAGTGCTTAGGTATTGGTGGAGTAATACGATAAGTTGATAGTGCTGGATGGGTGATTGGAGAAATGCATGGGACAGACAGGAGGATTCCTAGACTGCATAGGTACTAACTGGGTATTTAGAAGAGCGTATCAATAGTTTGTAGCTGGTTAGAGGTCTGCATGCATAGTGTACAAAATATTGTACCTGCACTTGTGTTAGTGGCTAGGCCATTCCTTAAGTATATGACTAATAACTGGAGTAATTTCAGTGCTGCAAAGAGAGTGCATGCTATATATATTAGTGCTTCGGTATTGGCAGAGTGATAGGATTCGTAGATAGTGCTGGATGGTTGACTGGAGAAGTGCATGGGACAGACAGAAGGATTCCTAGACTGTATAGGTACTAACTAAGTATTTGAAAGACTGTATCAAAGCTATGTAGCTGATTAGAGATCTGCATGCATAGTGCACAGAATATTGTAGCTATACTAGTATTGGTGTGTCTATGGTTTCGAGAATGGTAGTCTGTATTTTAGGGTGTGAGGAGATGCATCAGATGATCACGTAGATGATGTCATTTGAGATGTCACCAGTGATGTCACTGACCATGTCATGAGTGATGTAATATGTGACGTCATCAGCAGTGCATTACTTTAATCCAAAAAGCTGGCAGCCATATTGGCCTGGTCACGATGTGAAAATTCAGGAATTGATACAATAAAGAAAAGAAAACCAGTGTTAATATGCACACAATGTTATTTCAGCATATCTTGCCCCGTGACCGCCATACCCGTATGTTCGTCAACGTGACTTATTCATAATAAACATACTTAGAATTGCAAACATAAACAATGGACTACACATTACTTTAAAGTGAAAGGCTATCTGCCATATTAATCTGGGCACGTTGCGTATTATAATGGTTCTTACACGAAAGAAAAGGAAAAAAAGGGGTGTTAATATACACACACTATCCCTAAATAAAGTTCTAGCGATTATAGTTCCATTCCATTCACAGCTCATTTGAGATGTCATGAGTGATGTAACTGACCATGTCATGAATGATGTAATGTCTGAGGTCATTAGCAGTACATTGCGGGGGCGTAAGTTATAGTTAGACTCAGATTTCACTCACACACAACCAGTGAAATTCAGCAGTTCTAGTTACCTGAGCTAACTATACCGTCCCTGTAATCTTTGGTTTTTTGCAGCAATTTTTTTTTTTTTTAACGTTAAGTAAGATGCATATCACAATGGATGGTGGGGGGTTGGAAGCAGGGCCTGGCATTATACTGCCCCCACCCAAGCTTGCTGCTCCTGCCTTCCCTCCTCCTAGCCATCCATTGTCCAAGTCCATGTCCCTGCTCTCTTATTACAGCCCTGTGTGGCCATTGTTCTGTCACTAGCCTTCCCGCTTTCTCTGAACAGTTAGCTTGCTGCCCCATCCACCTCCTCCCTATCCTCTGTTGTCTGAATCCATGGACTAGCCTCCTCCCTCCTGCTACGCATGGTGTGATGTGCTGCCACTGCCCTCCATTTAGCATGATGGATCAGACCACTCCTCTTGCCCTCCATTGCCCAATTCTATGCCCCATCATTGACCTCCTGCTTCGCCTTTGTGCTTAGCTTGCTGCTCCTATTCTCCTTCCCCCTGCTCTCTCATATCTTTGTGCATGCCCCTGCTCCATCCTTTTTGCCCACAATGTTCCATGGACCTGCCACTCCTATCTACTCTGAGTGTTCTATTGAGCTGCCACTCCCCTCCCACCTGCCTAGCATTGTCAGATGACTGTAACCTGTCCCTGCCACCGCCACCCTTCCTGTCCACATTCCATGCCCCTATCCCCTTCCTCCTGTCCTCCATGGTCCATTTTACTGCCACACCCTTCTGCCCTCCCTGGTCTGTTGTGCTGCAACTGCTCCTCCTGCCTGCCCCGCGTGGTCTGTTGTGAGGACCCTACCCCTGAACTCTCTTGTCTGTGCTCAGGTCCTGACCCTCCCTTCTATCCTCCATGGTCCTTTGTGCATGCCCCTGCACCCTCCTTCTTGCCCATCATAGCCATTGTGCTGCCACTAACACTCCCGCTTGCCATGCATGGTCTTCTGTGCTGCCACGGCACCTCCCACTTTCCCTGTGTGGTCAGCTAGCTGCCCCTGACCACCTCCCACCTTCCCTCCATGGTCTGTGTGTATGCCATCATAGTCTCACTGTTGCTCTCCATGGTGTGTCTTGCTTCTAGTGCCCATCCTGCCTGACCTCCATGGTCATCTTGCTGCTCCTGCCCTGCTCCCTTGCCCCCAGCCCTCTGTTTCCATGTGCAGACCCCTATTCCCTCCCTCCTGGCTTGTCTGTTCCATTGTAATGCCCATGATCCGTCCCTCCTGCCCTTTATGGTCTGTTATGCTGCAGCTTTCTCTCCGATCTGTCCATTATGGTCAACTAGCTACCATTGCCTCTTTCCCCTCTGTTCTCTGTTGTCCATGTGCATGGTCCTGTCCCCTCCCTATTGTTTTCTATGGATTGTTGCGTTGCACTCCCGTCCCGCATGCCCTGTGTGGTGTATTGTGCTGCTGCAAACCCTGAGGCCTCCCCTGTAGGGTCAGTTTGGTGCACCTCTTCATGTCCCTCCTGTCCTCTGTTATCCGAGTCCATGTCCTTACCCCAATTCTTCCTGCCTTCCATGATCCAATGTACCATACTTGCTAACATTTTTAACTTGGTAAGAGGGAGATTTTGAAAAAAAAACGGGGGTATTGATTTTCCCCTTTGACTTACACTGAACAAGAGGAGATTGTAGACAGGAGCCCATTCGGGCTTAAAAACATTGGACGTTTCCTGGCTGAATCGGGTCTGTTGGCGTGTATGGTTGTACTACCACTGCCTCTTCCTTCTGCCCACAATGGTCTATTATATTGCCTTAGTCTCTCTTTCCAGTCCTGTATTGTTGGTTTGTTGCCCCTGCTCCCCTTTCCACTGCCCTCCATAGTCTGTTGTGCTGCCACTGTCCTTCATGCCTGCCCAGTGTGGTCAAATGGTTGCCTCTGCACCCTCCTACCTGCCTTCAATTTTCAGAGTCCGTGCCCCTGGCCTCTGCCTCTCAACAGTATCCTAATGAACAACTAGATTGATAACATTCTATATTTATTACTAAAGTGTGGAACGCCTGATGTCATCTTGATGTAATCAAAATTGTAATACCTAGAGCATTTCCTTTAGAAATTACATATATGAGAGTGTCTTATTTGCATCAAAATTAAGGTTAGTGCTCTAAAAAACTAAATTGAGGACATATTTTCTGAGTTTTCAAATAGCGACAAAGCACTTTTAAATTATTTGAAATCTTTGTTTTTTTATCCAGTTGACCACTTGATTAAATGTTGCACTTAGGGGAGAGGAAATGGTGTTACTTCCAGAGCTGCAGACTTTGCAACTGGGGAACCAGGTTGGAGTTTCTGCTTCAGCTCGATATTCTGTGATTCTGGTCAAATCACTTAATCTCCCCAGGTCTACAAACAAAATGAATTTGTTTTTGTGTGATGTAACCAATGCTCATGTAAAGCACTTCAATACCTGACAAGTGTGCACTATATAAAACTGCAAAAACACAAAAAATCAAGTGTTTTGCACACTTCTGTCATTGGGCTACATCTGGGTGATATTTGTGCTACATTTGGGCTCTTTTGTCACTGGTGGCCATCTTGGGAGACTTATTTGTTATGTAGTTTCCTCATTTCCTCACTTACTACAGTCTCCTCTGTAGGAAATACTTTCATTTTTAGGTCTCGCCTGGCCCAGCGCATGCGCTGGTCTGGCGAGACTTATTGAGAGGGCCCCAAAAAGTGCTACCCGGCCAGCCTAGAGCTACAGTGCATGTGCGCGGGCGCGCGCGCCGCGCTTTACCGCGATCACTTTCACGGCCGATGGGCCGCTCGGCATACTGTTAGCCATACAAATGTAGGTCTCGCTCTACCTGCGGGAAAGTGGTGCATGGATTTATCATTTTTCCACCCACTCCACGTAACTGGAATGAAAACATTACCGAATTAAAGTAGTTCACATTATTCTTGTAGGTTTCTTTAGCGTCATAAGGCCTGTTTTACTGCCAACACTTTAGGTTATCTTCCGAGTGAACCCGTGTTTCATTCCCAATATCCAGGCCTTTTTAGGGGTGCATGCGTATCTGACATAAAGACAAAAATGGGCCCCTCGAAAATAAATTGTGTGAGCGTTTGAGAAACCCCGGCCTGGCTTCACTCTCAGATCTTGTTGAAGGGGCAGATGACTGTTTGTACTGTTTTCTAAGTCATTCTCGACCAGACGATTTTAAAATCGTCGTTTATCTAACTCCTAGCACCTTATTGGTGACCGGTGTAGACCTAACGCTGTAGTACCATTCTATCGATCTGGGGTTCCTTATCAAAGTTAGATCCCCAAAGCATTGTGTAATTGTGCTTATATTGTGTCAAAAACATTGCTACCCCCCAAAAAAAATAATTTAAAAATGTGTCATTCATTCCAGGACACCCAGGTCTAATTTCGCCTGCTCGTGATGGCAGCATTAAAAACTTTATATTCATCACTTTTTAGACGCTGTCATGGATTTATCATAGTCAAGACAACTAGTTTCTGGGACCATTCAGCAATATTGTCTCGCACATTCGTCAAGACCCACATTTCTTTCTATTTCGATAACGAGTAAAAACCTGCCAAAAAGGATGTTCTTAAGGCATCCCCACCTCTCTCCACCCCCCCCCCCCCCCCGCTAATCCTTTTGTATGCCAACCGGTTGGTAAATAGAAACATTGGATTCTCCGTCCAAAAGATATTTCCTCTAACAGTGTCTTTGGTCTTGAAAGGACGCTGCGGTCGTCATAATGTTTTCGTAATAAAATGTGGGTGCATTCCAATAAGCAGCTTTTTTTGTTTAAATTTTTTAGTTTGTGATGTAGAAATGATCGTGGACACATACTAGGTAGTTGTCTATTGAAAATGTTAAGAAGAGTTTTTCATGAAACAATGTATATCATTTGTGCACCATTTTCTAATTATGTTTTAGGGGTGAATTAATGTTCTCTGGAATTCTAAAACACACATTGCTGGCGATGAGGTGAGCGCAACACCCCAGAGTGGTGTCAGTCTATTTTTCACTAAGCACAAACGGCAAAATAAAGATGCGAGTACCTGGATAGGTCTTGAACTTTGAGCTGGAATTAAAATAAAGATACAAACAAACGGTGCATTAATCTACATTTTAAGCACACTCCCACCTCAAGGAGACCAGGGCACACTCCAGATAGGTGGAAAATGGCATTTTCACCACTTAAAATGTCAACTTAAAGAAATCTGCCCTTTGAGTACCACACACTGCTTCCTAAACTAAACAAGCAGTGGCATAGCCAATAGTTCTCGCTTTTGGGACCTTATAAGTATTTAGTTATGCAGCACAATAACCTTGGTGCAACAACATCAACTGTTGCATGGCTAAAGACTTATAAGGTCCCAAAGGCGAGACCTATTGGCTATGCCAATGCTTGTTTTATTTTGATTCCATCAAGAAGGCATTCAGATGTGTAACACATTTGCCATAAATTCAGAATACTAGCACTCTAGTTGCTCATTAGATCACTGTAGTAAAGCTACTGCTCACCAGGGAAGTCTGCTGCTGGTATTGAAAGTGCATGTTTCAGTCTGCATGTCAGACTTTTTTAATGAAATAGAAGAGGATTTGAGAAGTCACTCAAAATGTGCCCTAACTTTTCTTTATGCAACACTAATCATACTTTCTATGGCAAAATGAACCCCCACATTCTGTTCCTTTTTAAATTAAATGTTTTAAGAGTTACCACTTTATTCCAATCAAGATGGTTTCAGGTGTGCAATACGTTTGTCATAAGTAGGACTGTTAGCTCTCTAGTTGTTCCTCCAAAGAGGAAGGACTCTGCTACATCACCTTTCAGAATGCCTTCCCCACCCCTTCCACCTTTTCCCCCTCCACCTTCTCCACCCCTCCTCATCATTCCCCAACACCCCCTCCGAATGATGATGATCATGACACATATGGTGACATGGGGGACGTGCCCCATGATTTACCTACAGGAGACCCCACTCCCACAGGCTCCCCTGACCCATGGGACGACTATAACATCCCCCACATCCCTAACGTCCCACAAGATGATCTCTATCCTTCGAGACCATCCCCACCAGAAGACTCATTGGGGTTCAACCATCTACTCCAGAGGGTTGCACACTATCACGGGGTAGATCTCCATACCGACCCCGTGGAGGAGGATTTCCTCCTCGATACTTTCGACACCACGCATAGGGCCACCTCCATTCTGCCCATGCTCAAATGAGTGGTAAAACATGTGCCAGAGGTCTTTAAAGACCCACTCAGAGCCAGGGTTGACAAAAAATACAAAGCTGCCCCTACAGATCCCTCCTACATCAGAGGGCCAGCCCCACTAGATTTCCTGGTAGTGTCCACAGCACGGAAGAGGGCCAATTCCCAGGCGTCAGGCGATGCACCACCACCAATCAAAGAGTCAAAACTCTTGGACGCATCCAGCAAGCGCACTACATCACAAGCTGCCAACATATGGCATATCGCCAATACACAAGCGTTACTGGCTAGATATGACAGGGCCCATTATGACGAGTTAGAAGCCATAATGCAACCCCTCCCTGACAAATACAAAAACAGGGCAAACGAGTTAATTCAGGAGGGTAAAATCATCACTAATACCTCCATCCGTTGTGCCCTAGATGCAGCAGACACCGCCTCCAGGGTCATCAATACTAGCGTCCTCCGTCACCATGCCTGGCTCAGGATTCAAACCAGAAGTGCAAGCTTCCATCCTGAACCATCCCTTTGACCAGGAACATCTGTATGGCCCAAAAGTGGATGAGGCCCTAGAAAAAATGAAAAAAGACACCGACACGGCAAAATCTATGGGAGCCTTACAATCGCACCCTCCCAGGCGTTCCTTTCGCCGTTCCTCCTTTCGGAGCACATCCAGAGGCTACTCCTCTGATACCGCTTCCACGTCATACAAAACTCCTACCCAATCCACCTTCACAAGGGGTTACCAAAGAGGCGGCTACAGGGGCAACAATAATAAAGGCAGAGGCAAAACAAACACCGCCCGCTCTGCCTCCACACCTACCCAATGGCTTCCCTCCGTTGCCCCCAGACCATCCCACTCCGGTCGGGGGCAGACTCCAAAATTTCTTTCATGTCTGGGCTACCATCACCTCAGACAAATGGGTGACACAAATAATTTGATCAGGCTACTGCCTAGAGCTAATGTCTACCCCCCGAACATTCCACCCAGACAACGCCCAATGTCACAGGACCATCTAACATTACTAAAGCAGGAGGTAATCTCCCTCCTACAAAAAGGGGCGATAGAACACGTTCCTGCCAACCAACAAAATCTGGGGGTTTACTCCCTATATTTTCTCATACCAAAAAGGGACAAGACTACAGCCCATCCTAGACCTCCGGCCCCTAAACACATACATACACTCAGACCATTTTCACATGGTGACACTTCAGCAGGTACTTCCCCTGCTCTCCCAAAACGACTTCCTGGCCACTTTAGACCTAAAAGACGCTTATTTCCACATTCCTGTGCACCACGCTCAGAGGAAGTTCCTCCGATTTGTAGTGGACAACCAACACTACCAATTCAAAGTACTCCCATTCGGAGTCACAACAGCACCATGGGTATTCACCAAGTGCCTAGCAGTCGTGGCAGCACACCTCAGGAGACAACACATCCATGTCTTCCCATACCTAGACAACTGGCTAATAAAAGCCAGCTCACACAACCAGTGTGTACAACACACGCATGCCTCTATCCAGCTACTTCATCAACTAGGCTTCACGGTAAACCAAGCAAAGTCCCATCTGCAACCATCCCACGTAAAACAATACCTCGGTGCCACCATAGACACCTCAAAAGCGGTAGCCTACACCGGTCCGGCCAGGATCACAAGCATTCAAGCTCTACGTGCAAAATTTATAGCACAACACTCCCTTCCAGCTTGAGTGTTTATGCAACTAATCAGGATGATGTCCTCTTACATATTCATAGTACCTCACGCAAGACTCCAGATGCGTTCTCTCCAAGAGTGCTTAGCGTGCCAATGGAACAAGGCCCAAGATCAATTAACAGATCTGGTGTTGGTAGACGGTCGTACCCATCGCGCTCTGCAGTGGTGGACCACCAAAAACCTTTCCAAAGGGCGACCGTTCCTGGACCCGGTTCCTCACATAATACTTACAACGGACGCATCGCTCTCCGGCTGGGGAGCTCACCTGTTACATCACACCATGCAGGGCAGATGGACACCTCAACAAAAGTTACTCCACATCAACCATCTGGAGTTACTAGCAATATTCTTAGCCCTGAAATCCTTCCAAACACAGATTTCAGGCAAGGCAGTCCTAGTCCGCACAGACAACATGACAGCCATGTACTAAATACAAAAACAAGGCGGCACACACCCTCCACAGCTCTCTCAGCTAGCACAGAGTATATG
Source organism: Triturus cristatus (assembly GCF_964204655.1). Classification (NCBI taxonomy): domain Eukaryota; kingdom Metazoa; phylum Chordata; class Amphibia; order Caudata; family Salamandridae; genus Triturus; species Triturus cristatus. The sequence goes on from NC_140584.1 coordinate 815,016,175, forward strand.
GACATGGGCCATACCCCAGAAAATCTTTCTCCTGGCCCAACATGTCCCAGGAGTCCAAAACACTATGGCCGATCTACTCAGCAGACAGACACAACAGATCCACGAGTGGGAACTACATCCACCAGTTCTTCACCAGTACTTTCAACTGTGGGGGCATCCACAGATAGACCTCTTTGCCACCCACGAAAACGCCAAATGCACAAGCTTCGCCGCCAGATATCCACACCCATTGTCCAAAGGCAATGCGATATGGATGAACTGGTCAGGCAAATTTGCGTACGCTTTTCAGCCTCTCCCACTCATTCCATTAGTGGTGCGCAAACTACAACAACACTCCCTCACTCTCATACTAGTAGCTCCAACTTGGGCCAGACAACCGTGGTACACCACACTGCTGGAATTATCTGTAGTACCGCACCAAAAGTTACACCTCTCTCCACACCTCCTAACCCAGACCCATGGAGAGATCAGACACCCGGACCCAGCTCAGCTCAACCTAGCGATCTGGCTCCTGAAATCCTAGAATTCGGTTACCTCGATCTTCCCCCTGACTGTATGATAGTCATCAAAGAAGCTAGGCGACCCACCACTAGAGCGTGCTATGCCGCCAAGTGGAAACGTTTTGTTGTCTACTGTCACAACAATACCATCAATCGCCTAGATGTGTCCATTCAACACATCATAGGCTATTTACTACACCTGCAAAGATGCAATCTAGCCTATACGTCTATTAGACTGCACCTCACAGCCATAGCAGCTTATCTGCAAAACAGGCAACATTTATCACTTTTTAGAGTACCTGCCATTAAAGCCTTCATGGAAGGTCTTAAAAGGATAATTCCACCCAGACTGCCACCCTCACCGGTGTGGAACCTAAAAATCGTTCTCACCAGACTAATGGGGCCTTCCTTCGAACCTCTGCACAAATGTGAACTCCAATTCCTAACATGGAACACCGCTTTTCTTGTAGCCATCACTTCCCTCAAAAGGGTCAGTGAGATACAAGCACTTACCATTCAAGAACCTTTTCTGCAAATGCACCATAACAAGGTTGTTCTCCGTACCAACCCAAAATTCCTCCCTAAAGTCATTTCTCCCTTTCACATAAACCAAGCAGTAGAACTACCAGTTTTCTTCTCGCAACCACAAACCGTTGCAGAAAGAGCTCTTCACACACTAGATGTCAAAAGAGCCTTACTCTACTACATACAGAGAACACAACCTTTCCGCAAGACAAAACAGCTGTTTGTCTCTTTCTCTCCACCACACAAGGGCAAACCCATCTCCAAGTCGGGAATAGCTAGGTGGATTGTCAAATGCATTCAGATTTGCTACCACAAAGCACAACAAACGCTATCAGTTCCCCCTAAAGCCCACTCTACACCCAAAATAGGGGCTTCAATGGCATTTTTAGGGAACATCCCATTAGATGATATCTGCAGAGAAGCTACATGGTCAACAACGCACACTTTCACTAAACACTATTGTATAGATGTGCAAACTAAGCAACAAGCTAGTGTGGGCCAGTCTGTACTCAAAACATTATTTCAAACCACTGCCACAGATACGGGTGGTCGCCGCTAAGGGTGGGCACTGCTATATAATCTATGCACAAGTGTGTAATCTGCAGCTCATATGCCTCAAACGGAATATACTACTTACCAGTATGCATCTGTTCTTGGCATGTAGAGCTGCAGATCTACACACGCCCACCCGCCTCCCCGGCTACCTTTATCTGTTCCAGTTCATCTTATTTAGATACAACACACATGGGCATCTTTCCTGTTATTACTACGCTCCATCTTTCCCTGTTGGCGAAAAACAATCTGAGGATGGAGCCGAAGCCCATGCGCAATACGATCCAAAGGAGGAGTCACCGACCTCGTGACTTCCAAAGACTTTCCAAGAGGAAAAACAACTGCAAATATCCGGGCCCAACACCAGATGGCGATCTATGCACAAGTGTGTAGATCTGCAGCTCTACATGCCAAGAACAGATGCATACTGGTAAGTAGCATATTCCATTTCTTTTTCCATTAATATTTTAAAAACTACTGAACGGATTTACACCTAAAAGGCACGACTCTGAACCAAGGGCTACCTTTTTGCCAAATTTGGTGTAATTCCGTTCAGCAGTTCGGGCTGTAGCTGCGACTAAACATTCCTATGGAACATTGCATGGGGCAAACACGTTTTGGGACCCCCCCTTTTTTTCTCGGCCCCGCTTGATGAATCACCCCGAGACTTTCAGGATAGGAGCGGATCGGAGCTGGCCAAAAGTTTTGAAAATTTCGCGAAGATTTGTCAATCGGCGCCATAGTTATTAGGAATAGAATGTTGCGGATTTCCTATGGAAAATAGGTCCTAACTATATAGAGGGAGAGAATGAGAGAGAGAATGAGAATATATATATATATTCCCAAAAAGGAAAGGTTACGCGGACCCAATTAATAAAGTCCCTGACGCGTTTCAGTGCCTCTGGCATCTTAATCATAGGGCAAGCAAGAAGGAATACATGTCCTGGACTGCCACTTATTTTACCCATCATGCACGTGCTCTCCAATGAGCAGCATGCAGGGAGTAGTAGTCCTAAATGTTTTCCCTCTGGTGGGGTCTGATTTCCGACGATAATTCTTCTGCCAATGTTCGTTTTAATATTTTCACAGCCCTCTGGTGGGCCTCAGGTCCGTGCAACCATTCCCCAATTCCAATTATCCCTTGCGCTGGAACAGGCTGTAATAATTCACGGCCACACAGACCTTCCTCTGGTGTTCATGGCGGTGCGATCTCCCATGGCTGGAGCCGCCGTGCGTCAACATTCCCAAAAAGCCTCCAAGCTTTAGAGATGCACTCCGCAGGGGATTAGTTCAACTGAACTTTTATTTCAAAAAGGAAAGGTTACGCGGACCCAGCATGCAGGGAGTAGTAGTCCCAAATTTTTTTTCTGGTGGGGTCTGATTTCCGACGATAATTCTTCTGCCTACTACTTCTTAGGACTACTACTCCCTGCATGCTGCTCATTGGAGAGCACGTGCATGATGGGTAAAATAAGTGGCAGTCCAGGACTGGATTTCCTTCTTGCTTGCCCTATGATTAAGGTGCCGGAGGCACTGAAACGCGTCAGGGACTTTATTAATTGGGTCCGCGTAACCTTTCCTTTTTGAAATAAAAGTTCAGTTGAACTAATCCCCTGCAGAGTGCATCTCTAAAGCTTGGAGGGTTTTTGGGAATATATATATACATATATATATATATATATACATACATACACACCCTTCGGCCCAGAACACAAAAGAACTACAACGAAAACATACAAACTACAAGCGACTGCAGAGGCGCAGGGCGAGGAAGAGGCGCAACATTTCAGAACAAAAAGAGGGGCAGGAGTCAATGGGCGCCCAACAAGCAGTAACAAGACATCATGCAAATCAAACTATCATCAATTTGACTGCATGTACACTTACTGCAGAGGAGGAAGAAATACTAAAATTGGGCTTATCTTTCACACCACACAATAACTTTGATTACGTAACAACTAGACTTGATATATACAAAGCTGTGAGAAAACTCAAGTTACGAAAGTACTTTATGTTAAATGCAAAAAAGAATGCAGGTTCTGAGAATATGGAGATTTCTGATGAGTTGACAATATTGGGAACACCTTTGTCCAAAGCATTATTTGAACTCTGGGAAACTGAAGGGGCAGGATATGAGTCATCACAGAGACCAAATAGCAATGTAGAGGAGAGAGCGCAAAATATTGCACAAATAGCTCCAAACACACCATTCAAACCGGTGTCAACCTTCAACCCGGTGATGCCTCGGGACACAGTTGATGTCTTTCATGAGAATGTAACTAACCAATTGAAACCACTCCAAAGAAGGATTCAAATTCAAAAGTGGAAGTATAACAGACAATCTCAACAGTATGAGGCTTTAGTGACTAAACTAAGCAAAGAGAAGGACATTGTTATCAGGGCAAGTGACAAGGGTGGAAATATTGTGTTGCTCACCCGTACTAATTATGACAAAGAGGCCTATTCACAACTCAACGATAGGCAATGCTATGAGCGCATAAATTTGGCAACTATGAAGATGGCACATAAAGAATATTATCAGAAATTGGCCAAGTGGCGAAGCAGAAAAATGCTGTCGGAGAATGAATACCAATACCTCAAGAATGATCATCCAGTGACACCCTCCCTATATTTTATCCCTAAAGTACATAAAAACAAGGATACACCACCAGGTAGGCTGATCATATCTGCTAGAGGGGGGATTCTAGAAAGAACTTCTGTATACATTGACTATTTCTTACAATCTCATGTGAAAGCTTTGGATTCATATGTGCAAGATACAGGAGACTTTCTACAGAAGATACAACAAGTTACATGGGAAGAGGGTTACTGGATGATGGCATTGGATGCCACTGCGCTCTATACGAGCATAAAGCATGTGTACGGATTGAATGCAACACAATACTACCTATCACGAAGATTGGATCAGTATAAAGAACATAGTGAAATGATAAAGCAAATGTTGGAACACTGTCTGAATAATAACCTTCATCGCTGGATCAGCACAGCGTTCATATGCTAATTAGCCTGCCGGACTCAATCGCTACCTACTAAGGAATAATATTAATTAATTGCAAAGGGCAACCTGCACTTACTTTAAGGACGCAATGACTCTCTCCTGCGGGACTCGATGTCCCAGCATGCATCTAATGATTTGCATTTAGCATACGCCCACTGGGGGGCGGCTACATTTACCAAATAAAAGTGGCAGTTCACATCAAGAATGCGAGTCGCAGTTTCCTCCTTGCTGCCCCAGATGAAGAGGTCCTTACCTTGAAACTCGTTGGGCAATCTGAATATACAGTGGTGCAAGAAAGCAGGTGCATGATACACAGAACGCTGTCAAGTGCCTTCCCGCTGCGCAAGGGCAATTGGGGAAAAAAAGTATTACACGGCGTCCGGCTGTGGGGAAGTGCACCATCACCAGGTGGGAGAAAATTAGTCAACCATTTGGTAGAGGCTGCCGCTTTGAACGTTCATCGCTGGATCAGCACAGCGTTCATATGCTAATTAGCCTGCCGGACTCAACCGCTACCTACTAAGGAATAATATTAATTAATTGCAAAGGGCAACCTGCACTTACTTTAAGGACGCAATGACTCTCGCCTGCGGGACTCGATGTCCCAGCATGCATCTAATGATTTGCATTTAGCATACGCCCACCGGGGGGCGGCTACATTTACCAAATAAAAGTGGCAGTTAACATCTGGAAAGCGAGTCACAGTTTCCTCCTTGCTGCCCCAGATGAAGAGGTCCTTACCTTGAAACGCGTTGGGCAATCTGAATTTACAGTGGTGCAAGAAAGCAGGCGCATGATACACAGAACGCTGATGAGTGCCTTTCCGCTGCGCAAGGGCAATTGGGAAAAGAGAAAAAAAAATATATATATATATTTCCAAAAGATAAGCTCCTCTCGTCGGGATAAGCCAGCACTCTTCTCACGGTGCGGTGACCAACGGCAGAGCCAAGCCGTTATAAATCCACCATGACTCCTTCCAGCACGGAAAGGAAAAAGCAGGTCGCTCTCACGTCTGGAATGTTTTCCAAATTGCAGATTTTATTTTCAATTATAAAAGCATAATCTAGGCAGAAGATCTACGGGTTTCGGTCTTAGCATAAGACCTTGGTCACGATCAAGATGGTACTTTGACACCAACAGTATTAGTACTTTTTAAATTTTACTGATGTCACTTCCTGTCTGTTCTTTTTGGGTGTCACACTACTAGCATTATGGGATATGTAGTCCTCATAATTTCATTTTTTTGGATGTGTCTGTGCACAGTGTGAGAAACAAAATATTTTTTTCATTGTGAATAATGTGTAAAAGTAAATACCTATGAAACCTTGGGATAGTTAATCCCTTAATTTGCAAGACATTAACAACTTAAAGTAGTTCTTATTTACGAAGTCTGTAAACCGCCAATTACTAAATCAATTCCTCAATGTTCTTATTTACAATTTATCAATAAAGTTTATTTCTTATCCATTTATTTTCTTTTCAATCTTTATTTCCATATATTCCCTCCAGTGGGTGTTTGTTGGCGGATTATTGCCGTTCTTTCGGTTTCATACGGTTTTTTTTTTTTAAAAAGGTGATATCTTTTCTCTAAATCTCAAAAAATGTTTTTATGCAGGGGATATTCTTTAGAACTAATGGGTCAGGTTTTATTTACAAAGTTACAGGTGGATGTACATCTCTTCACTTTGGTTCATTCCATATGGTGCGAGAGTTCTCAAATTCAAAATATGGCGAGATTCTTTCTGGTGTAATATTTTTTCTCTATTTCCACCACGAATGGTTTGTGGCACTGTCTCAATTCCATAGAATTTCAAGGTTTTCCATTCACTTGAATGGTGTTGCTCCATATGTTTTACCACTGCATTCATTTTATCTTTATTGATTGTGGCCCTTGCATGTTCCAGAATTCTTTTTTTAAGTTCGCATATGGTACTCCCCACGTATTTTAAGGGACATGGGCATTCGATTACATATACCGTGAATGTGCTTTTACAGGTTAAGTTTTTGATTTTCCAAATTTTATTGTTGGCCAATTTGATTTGAGTGGTTGGTTTTCCAATTTGGCAAGCCTTACAGTTATGGCACTTTACAAACCCCTGAGTTTTTAACCATTGATTTTTTGGGGTATTTCCTTTATAATGGCTGTGAACCAATCGATCTTTTAGATTGCTTGCTCTCCGGTATGTAATATTCAGATGTTTTCCCACCAATTTACTCAATTTACTCACAGTGTTGTCCATTTGTAGTATTTTCCAACTTTTTCGTAGGATGGATGTTATATCTTTTGATTCCTTTGAGAAATCCATTGTTAATCTTATTGACTCCAGGTCTTCTAATGTTTTTAGTTGTTTCAGGATTAGGCATTCTTCTCTTGATTTTTTTCATTAGATTTTGTTAAACATTTTTTTATAATTCTTTTGCTGTACTGTCGTTCCTCCAATCTCTTTACTGTTATTGTGCTGTGTTTTAGCCATTCTTCTGGTTCTGTACAGATTCTTCGAATCCTCAAGAATGCACCATAAGGTATATTAGCAATTACTGATGGTTGGTGGAAGCTGTTTGCTTGTAGTGTGGCATTAGTTGCGGTCAATTTTCAGTGTAAAGTAGTGTGGATTTGATTGTTTTTTATATAGATCTCAATATCCAGGAAAGTTATCTTCTCACCACTGATATATATATATATATATATATATATGGGATAAGTTTTCTCTTAAGGGTTAACAATGCGCTTTTTTAATGGTGGGGGTTGCATTTTATATGTAAGTTTTAGATGTGCATATATTTATTAGAGAACGTTTTTTTTTTTTATAAACAGTTTACTGTGAGCATTTTTCAGGGTTTAGAGTGGCCATGACTTTTTGGGTGGCAAGGGCAAATTTAGGGTTTAGGATGGGTTTTGGGGTGACAATGGCATTTTTAGGCTTTAGGGTGGGTGTGGGTTTGGCTGGTAAGGACAATTTTAGGATTTATGGGGTTTTGGGTGTCTAGGGTAATTTTAGGGTGTATGGGAGGCAATGATCCCTCTAATTATTTTTTTCCTTTGTGTGCGGCAGTGTAAGTCCTCTGTGTGCTGCAGCCAAGGTTATGTGCGCCAAGAACCTGACCACAGGTGTGGGTGCAGCGATGCCTGTCGGTGCAAATATCACTCTAAACGTTTGCTTAAAAAGTGAAGACTATGCATTTCCACACATACATCACCACGTGAAAGGTCTTAATGCAAGTTAGCAATACACGCACTGACATGAATTGGGTACACAGGCAAGTACAGGTGTTCAAATGTCACATATAGTATGGTCATCTTAGATGTAGTTTTTCATTTCTCATTAAACGTTTATGTTTGAGTGATGGAGTTTGGGGCTGTTGGTTGAGGGGCAGTGGCTGGCTAGCCGAGCAGTAGCACATGCCTGTAGCCACCTCCAAACTATTTTATTACACTAGACAGCACAAGAGATCATATTGTTTCTCTTTGCAGTTCCTAAACCTCTAATTTTGTTTATCCGTCCCTGACTGATATTGGTAGCAGTCTATCCAATTATTTTATGCCAATGGTTCTAAAACATTAAAAAGGCTATGCTTTGCTATCATAGTCTTTTCATTCCTGGTAGCATGTATTGTAGACTGCTTAAAATCAGTGAACAACAAGAGGCAGCGAGCTGGCGCTGCATCAGACAGCAGCATGTAGACTGGAGAAGGCCTCTGCTTCAACAGAGATGGTGGTAAACTTGTTCAGGGGAAGGCAGAGTAGGAAGAGGGAATGCAGAATTGGGGAAGCCATTCCAATTGAAAAGTGCCCCCCGAAGGGTACATCAGGTCTCAGGATTTTCTGGGAGTCCCTAGGACCAAAAGGACCTTCCAAAAAAGCCCTGTTTAAGAGGGACCACAGTAAATGAAACCAGCACTGACGCCCCTCCTTTCAGAGAAACATTTACGTTTCCATAATTTTGATACAAAGATCTGGGAAAGGAATGATTGCTGCTTTCTTTTTAATAGGAACACAGCTACGGGGCGGATTGTGTGCCTCTGCGAAAGCAGCCATATTAATTGCAGTGCGTGCCATAGCACGACAGGCGCTGTAATCAACATGAATACTTTCAAAAAAGACACACAATTTGCCCCACAGCTGCACTCCTATTGATCGAGTACATTGCGGATCATCAGATACATAAGGACATTCCGATTGGCCTCTATCTTGTGCTGCTGTTTCTGCTTCTTTGCTGAACATCAGTTGCTCAACATCTGGAAATGTAAACTATCTTGCATCCAAATATAGTCCTGCTAGAAAGGGTAGGGCACACTGGTAATCTGCTAACATTTTAAGGATGGAAATGCTTTCAGCGCCTGTACTGCCCACCATGTACAATTGTGGCCATCCCTGTTATTCATTATAATGACGGTTTCCATAGTAACATATCCGCATCAGCTCCAGAAATTAACAGGTGCAGTGCAGAGGGCCCAGTAATAACATCCAGTCATACTGAGCTTGTTGCAAACTCATTTTGCTGTAGTATTCCCGTGTTTAGCGCATCCAGCTTCCAAGATGGGTTGTACATAGTTGTGCTGAGAGCAGTGGTTAAGAATTCCAGGGCCGCAATGGATGGGAGCGGAAAGAAAAGGTGACATTTTTCTTCTCCCAGAACAGTTTCTGCATAGCTTCGTTGAACGGCTTGTGCAGAGGGCCGTAGCCTGGAGTGTATAGTTTGGGGGGCATGGCCCCCCAGCAATGACAAGGAAATGTTCTCGGGCAAAGGTAGAGCAAGTTGGATGTGGTAGCTTGCAGTGCTGGTGATGTTTTAAAGCTCCAATTAAAGACTTTCTTACATTAAGGGTAATAGAGTCCCTCAAGGAATCTTTCAGAACAGTACTTTCCAGTGTTCCACACACAGCACATCGGGCTAGTATAAACTAACCAGAACTTGAAAACAACTCTGCATGGCACTTGAAAGTTCTCCTGCAATAGCCTTATGGCATATGTGGTGGCAAATAGAACATTACAAAGTACATTGGAGCAGTCAAATTAATTAGAATGGGATCAATTCAAAGACAACTTTACAGTAGGAGAATCCACCTCCCACCTCAAGGATTATTTGAAAATATATGAGAGAATGACACATTTTTAAGTGAAAAGGGTCAGTAATACTGATGAAAACAAAAAATTAAAAGAGTACTTCATAGGTTTTGGGTTTCAGTTGGTAAGCACTTCAAGGAATCCAAGAGTCTAATTGAATATTATAAGCAATTGTGTCGAAAAACATCAATGCACACTGGCTATGGTTTATTATCAAGCCTGAGTTTGATAAATAAAATGTTTGGATGTGATATATATTAGTGCTAGCTACCCACTGACACTCCCATCAGTGACCACCAATATGTCTGTAAAAAGAGCCCAGTCTCAACTATTAATCCCAGTCCTATAACAGCAACATGAATCTGTGCCTTTCAGCAATTCCCGCTTTTATTCTGAAGAAAGGTGATACTTATCAAGGAATTAATGCCCCATCAGTGCTCAATAGCTCTCCTGTTGCGCAAATATTTAAATGTAAGGCCTGCTCTAAAATAGCCACACACCTGACAGAACTATCATTTGTTGTTTTCACTTTTTAGCTTTCTTCAAAGATCTCCATTACCCTGACCACAATGAGCAGTACTTCCTAAACTCATAAACAAACCCATTGCACTCGATATAACAATCTTCTAGACAGATGGAATAAACATTCAACAGAGGGAGGGGGTTTAAGAATGGCATTGAAAACAGAAAATATTTAAATCCAAAAAGCTAGAAAATTGGAACCTGGCTCTGAAAAATTGCCCATTTTTGTATGGTTACCCCCCATTTTTTCCTGAAATGTATTGCTGGGTATAAGACTGCACACTGGTTCACTGTGCTTCAGTGCCCAGTGTATGTTCTCTGACACCTACAATGCGCTGAAATTGGCTTCTCCCTGATTGGCTTATTTACCTTTTCTATACGGTCACAGTATAACGTGTAGAAGTACATCTATGACATTGAAAGTTGAATGTCAGCTGTGGACTGCAGCACTTACTATGTATGGGTTTAGGCCTACCATAGTAGCCTGAATGCTGTCGAGTAAAACCTGCAATAAGACCTATTAAAATAACCTTTTTTGACAAGTAGGAACCTCTCCTTAAAATATGTAAGCCTTGTAGCCAGCAAGAAAGGGTGAATGGTACTTAAAAATGGGACTTAGGGAAGAATGAATGTTAACAGGTCCCAAAAATCTAATTTTACTGTGGCAGGTCTAGCTGTCCTACATAGAAAATGGAATGGTATAAGCTAGAAAAATAATTAAACAACTATTTTAATAGTTATTAAAAATCTCATGGTGAAATCAGATTGTAATAAGTATTATGGAAACGTAACTTTTAGAAAGTTACCATTTACCCCCTGAACTGTGAGAAGACCAATTAGCATAAGCCTGTGCTCATGCCCTGGAATAGGTGCAAAAGAGGTGTGAAATGGGTACCAGAAGCAAATTATAGGCTCACCTGAATGGACAAAGATGATTCCTCTGAGCTTCATAGAATATGCTGGGTGGGTGCTGTGAGCATCATGCTGACATCACAGTGTCAAATCCTGCTTAACAGGTCAGTTGAGTCACATGTAATATTTGGGACACACTTGAAAGGAAAAGAACAGGATGCCAAGACAATTCCTGTGCATCCCCTATCTGGTTACTGAAGGGCTCAGCGTTTGCCATATCAGACTTTTGTTTTTGAATTGGTTGTGGGTTAAGTGCCTCCTTCAACTGGATGGTAGAGTTTGATGTGGGAGGACACTATGATTACCATAGGAAACTCCCCACTCACAGTCCAAGCCTCAGAACCAAGTTTAGTGTGGCCTAAGATACCATTTTGGATTTGCCCTGACACATTGCATTTTGGGCAGGTTTGCAGTAAAGCAAACACAACTACTGAAAAAGTAGGCAGGGCAGGGCAGGGCTTGGGAGCTTTCAGTCCATTGGTCAGAGAGAAACTATGAATGTTTTGGACTGTCACACACCCACAGGCTGGTGAACCCTACAAAGCTGAACCTTCACCTAGCCTTCTTCAAAACACTGCTGGGCTTGCAAAACGATTCGAGACAGACCAAACCGGCCGCACTTGGCATGTGTGATCTTTGAGGAGGTTGGACCCCTTCCACCATAAAATCCAAGGACCGAAAGATCGCCAAGGATCATAGGAGTAATTCCTTGGGTGGGTCCAGGAACATAAAAAAAAGTTGACGGGGACATTCCTGTAAAGGATTCCAGCTGACCAGCGGCAACTGTACCTGGACTGGACATTGCTGATGCCTGGCACTCAGAGTCTTTTAAGTGCTTCTGTTGAGGTCCTGGGAGCCTTGGAAGTGTACTTCTGTGGTTGTTTTTCCACCAAAAGAAGTTTGTGAACTTTTTCAAATGTTTTGCTCCAGAGCTTCGAGGGGATTGACCGTGGAAGGTATCCAACTGGCAGGTCTACATTGTTCGTCAAAGTTTTAGGTTTGTCTCACACAGAGGGGAGTTTTTCTCGTAAAGACGAGTCTTTTTTCACATTGGGACTTAGAAACTTTTTTGATCTTCTCTACTCCCAGGCCATTGTAGGCCCATTCTGCTTATTGTATCTGACCCACAGTCCGTCTTGCTTGGCCTCAAATCGCACCTAGGTCAACCGCAACCATTGACTACCATTAGTGCTTTGCACTTTGTGGCTCTATTTTCACTTGGATCATTAAAAATTCATATGACTGATTTCTGTTATTTGACATTTGTCAATTTCATATCATTTTGCTTATTATTGATGTCTATTTTAATAAATTGGTGTGGGTTTTTTATTGTTTTGTGCTTTAGACTTTTTAACTGTTTTTGAACTTCTAAATGCTTTACACATTTTCTCTGAGTTGAGCCTGTCTGCTCTGTGCCATAGCTACCAGAGATTGAGCTCAGGATTACATTACTTAAAACACTGACTGGACCTAACAAGTTAGTGGCTTCATTACTTATGGTGGACTACGATCCACCCAAAAAATAATTCACTTACTCACTATAATAACTATATTCTCCTGATCTTTCATAGTGGTGAAAATACTCTTGCCCCAGATTGCACTGAGTGGTTGCCGGGGTAGGCAGGCTCAATGTTCTCCAGGAGTGTACTGGGATCGGAAGCTCTCTACCTGGGAATATTTAACAAAATTATCCTAACAGTGCACTTTACATTACAGTATCATGACCTAGCAAGCATGGTGATTCCAGTCGTAAATTTCACAAAACTAAGTTGTAATTATAACTTGCCTTTCAAATAGTAGCTAGTACAACAGTTTTGCATTTTCAAATGAGTGAATATTACAAGCATTATTATTATTCAATTAATTACAGTCAGTATATAAATCTTCAAAGGACAAGAGGCTCAGTTGGCCCAGCAAGGGATTCAAACTCATGAACGATCTTGGAAGACATATGGTGGTTCAAGAAAGGTCAATCTAGACATAAGATTACTAGCATAAGGTGCTCTCTGATCAAATACAATATGATTGATTGGAAAAGAAACTGGCATAGACCTTGTCACACTGAATGTTGAATTGATGTCACTTTTTACCTGTTTCTCTATTTCCATAACCCTTCATTTGTTTCTCCCTATGATTCTCTCACTCAGTCCTCACTCCTTTCCTTTATGTTCACCCTCTCCCAAGACATTCTCAAATTATTTGCCCCCTTTTTCTCCCTTACTTCAGTTACCCTGTTTCACTTCCCCTCTAAATAATTGGGTGTAAAAAGTGCAAGTTGAGCACCCGACTCACTACAGGCAGCAGCAGGTGATATAAGGTCATGTTCTGCTTTGTATACCAAAGAAAGCAGAGACCCTGTTCGTAGGTAGCATCCAATGACACTGAAGGTACAGAAGCCCATATATCTGCATGGCGTTGATGCTAATAATGAGCCTATATCCTCAAGGGATGGTCGGGGGTATTCAAACTACCCCTATTAAAACTGTTTACAAATGGAACAGAAATTTTAAATTTTCTAACTATATTCTCCAAATATATGGGCATCACTACTTCATAGCAGCACGGAGTGAACAACAAGCTGAATGAATAAGAACATGGTGAGGCCATGACACCAGACTGTGAGTTAACACAACATCACAGTTCAGTTCAGTTCAAAAATGCTTTATTCGGCATGTATATACAGCCACATAGCAAACATGGAATAAAAACATACAACAATCATACAGTAAAAATATAAAAAAAGGCAGAATATAGACCAATTGCATGAGTATATACAAAACAAATTAATTGTGATACTATCCCCACAAACTAATTATGACACCATCCCCATAAAAAGGCCAATGCATGATGGGATGAACAATAAAAACAGATAAAATAATTCTGATAAGCTTTATAATTTATATATCCTAAAAACTAACATGCCGGTTAATGTGCAAAATATACAGAATACAGTGCAATCCGCAATTCTGGACATGTGCAAAAAACTTAATAAAGTGACGGTGCAACTTGCTAAAGATCTAATGAACAATGGATTTCCTGGCATTCATACATTTCAAAATATAGGTAGCTATGTAAAAACATATATCTGTACTTTCCAGATTAAACATTAGCTGCATTGCACTCCTAGTAGACCGTACGTTATATTTTAAAAAGATGGCTTTTAAAAAAAGTCGTCGTAAAAACACATAAAATTTGCAAAACAGCATAAAATGACAACAACTCTGTTTGGATAAATCATCACAGGGGCATAAAGTATTACTGTGCTGCCTAGTAATAGGGAAGGACACAAGGTGGTGTACTATACCAAGCCTTAGACGATTAAGAACAAAACGGTGAGATCTTCTTGTAACTTCTGTCAAATATGGCTGGAAACCTTCACTTAGGTTATTTTCGCGATAAAAAACATAGGTGCATTGTTTGACACAGACAAGATCTCTAGATTGTCTTGAATGACGTAAGAGAGACACCTTGAGATCTAATTTAGATATACTGGCAGCTTCCTTGGGTATTAAAAAAGGATCCAAATTAAAAAGGAGCTTATACCAGTAATAAATGTGTCTGAGCCAGGGAATATGCAAACAGTGGTCCAGCATTAGACAGTCTCTAATTACTTTTTGAGTAAATATGGTTTCGGTTTTGGACCAGATGGAACGCCATAAAGCCAGAGGGCGAAGAACTGCGAGATCTTCGATGTAATCTAAGCCCACCTCTCTATGAGTTAGCTCTGTGGAAGCTGATGCAGGGGCACTCAATAGACGCCTCAAAAATGAGTTTTCGTCGAGTTGAACTGAACACAACATCACGTATGCACCAATCAGGAAATATAAGAACTCAACGGAGGTGAGTATGTAGTGTACTCCATTGAGCAGTAACTATTACCAAGCAGTGTCCTCTTGGCCTTTCTGTAATGCAGGGACAAATCACTAAATACAAGTGTCAATGATTGTCCATAAGAAGGTGGCCTGTGGTCAGGAGGCGGTGGAGTGATGAGTGTTTTTCACTTTTTTCAAGAATCAGTGGTCTGTTTTGCAGAACGTAGGCACAGACTAACACAATATTAAAGGAAAACACTCAAACTTGAAATGGGTATTTAAAAGTAAGGTCTCTGTGCATGAAACTGAACACATTTTGTGAAAAGGTTTCAAGATCATATAGTTTTTCCCATCAGCAGTCTATAATTTGTTACCAAATAAGTGCAGTCGCACAAATTGTTTCTTAGGAGCTCACAGTCGGTGCTTCTGAATGCCAGAGTTTCTAAATACCAGTGCTGACTACTGTTGATTCCGCCTCATGCTTCACTCTGCCGCCACAATGCCCTTCATTTCTCTGTCACTGTTGCCAATTCTTTTTCATCCCTGGCTCCTTCCTCTGTCACTGTTGCCTATCTTTCGCTTCCCGTTTTTTTGCTCCTTTTTCTACCCTATTTGTTTTGGGTTAAATTCTATAACGAAACACAAGCCTCGCTGCCCAAAAATGAGTGCTATATGTCACTGCATAATTTAGACACTGCCTAACCGCAGATGTTTTTAAAGTGTCTGCCAGTTAAAGAATGAAGTTCTTCATGACCCACATAAACAGCAGAATCATGTTAGTTGGCTAGTTTAAAAAGCTTACTAGTAGGTTAAATTAATAAAACATACCATAGCTGGATTTGGAGAACTATAAATAGGAAAATAATGAGGAATTACTTCACAGGTATTTCCTCACAGCCTCACCTGGGCTGGCTGTGGGCGGCAGTCACTGGGTCATGTCACTTACTACATGGTGGCCTCCATTTCTGCCTAGATGTATTGGAGAGGGACATTCATTCCAACTCTGGTCTCAAAGGCATGAACTCCACTGCAAGCGGGATGGGCAAGGTTCGAGCGCCCCGCTCAAGGGGCGGTGGTAGTCAGACTCTGTGACTGAAAGCCTTTGGGTATATCCTGCCATGCTTTTGGCCAGGCTGGCTAACACGAAGAGCAGGTAAAACCTGTGTCTGTCACTGTGGACTAGACATGGTGTATTAACGGTGCAGAGCACAGATACTCTGGTGTGGGGCGATGGTAGCTGTCAGCACCTAACCCACGAGCGGGTAACAGACATCTCTGCAGATGGAGGGGCAGATTTATAAGCCCTGTGCGTCACTTTTGCGCTGCCGTTGCGTCACTTTTGTGACGCAGCGGCGGCGCAAAGCCAGCGCCATGCTGCGGCAGATTTACAAAGTGACGCATATAGAGAGATGCGTCACGTTGTAAAGCTTGCGCCACATGTGGGCGTACCTCCACAGGGGGGGTGTTCCGGCGCAGGAACGCCTCCGAAAAGTGGCTGAGTGAAATCTACAAGATTTCACTCAGTCACTTTTCCGGCCATGCTGCGTCGAATTCCTGCGCCTGCTTGCAGCAGGCGTAAGGATTGACGCAGCATTGTACCGATAGGGCACCCCCGAGCCTTGCTGGAGCTGCGACGCGCTTGCGACGCAACTCCAGCAATGCGCCGCCCTTCCGCCATCAGATGCGTCACGCATCTGTTTATCCTTGCGCCACGATGCACTGCATTGTAAATGCGGCGCATCTATTGTGGCGCAAGGGTAAACTTGCGTGACGCATCTTCCCTGGCGCATCCATGCTGATTTGCAGGGATGCGCCAGGGAACATAAATCTGCCCCGGAGTGTATAAGGATGTTCTCCTACTCAGACAGTTTAGAAAACATTAGACCAAATGGGGTTTTTACAACACTATTCTCAAATACATGGCAAAAATGCCTCAGGTTCTGAAGGGGGGCTCCTGAAATATTCCACTACTTTCATAGCGTGACAAAGTAGGCTGACCCACCCATTTGATATTCAGGGTTAACCCACCCTAAAATATTTTGAGGAAATGGTAAAGAAGTGATGATTTTTTTTAGCACAATTTCTCTAAGATTTAAAATGACATAATAATGCAGGCAATTCAGTAAATAGACTTTCACATGGCAACATTCTTCCCTTATACATTTTTACTTCCTGACACTTTGAGAATCTATCTGAAAGGGGCAGGACTGCAGTCACATGTTATAACTGAAATTTCCCTTTGAAAGTGCCTGGTAAGGATATCAAAAATAAATAAATCTCTTAATGCCAGGCAAAGGAAAGCAGAGCTGCAGACAGCAGTACTGATTATCGCACATATACTTGTGTTTGTGTGTATACACACAAATTCGTTTTGTGCTAAAACATTGGGTTTTCAATTCACGATGGTACAGGAATTTTGCTATCTAATACAAGTTCATAATTTACAAAAAATAAACAATTCTCAAAAAGCCAAGCTAATAACTTTCTTGAAACAAAACAATTTTGTGCCACAAACAAGCTTTTCATTTTTAGTAAATGCATGCCTGGTGCTCAACTACCAGTTTGTCATTTGCATCAAGCATCCACATGTACTCCTGCCACACAAGGAAAGTACCACCATCGCAAGCCAAGAATACACACTTAATAGTACGAATTACCAACAATATGTCATCCAAACAAGGGTGGGTAGAGAGCACCCTCTCACGCATTCAAGTTTTAATGAGGATGCTTTTCTCTCACAATAAATTTCATTTTTTGTGCAGCTCAAACGGCTGCAATTTCGATGCCTCTAAGTGCTGTACATAATGGGTATCACAGTATCTCAGTTTAGCGAACTCAGAAAGATGGGAGATGGACTTGGTATGCAGAGATAATACCTTATGACTTAGAGGTCTTACACAGATGTCAGGGCGAGCGTAAAACTGACAAAGATAAAGGTGAATTTGGTTGAAAGAACCATGACGTTTCGCAAAATACAATTTTTAAAAGAAATATACTTTATTTATTCAGGTTTTCAACCAACATTAACTGAGCAATTGCGCGTGACATTCCCATACATTACTCCAACACTTTCCATATGGGGACAGATTCCATCAACAAGTCAATTGTACATAAATATCTACGAGAATATAGGGTCTTGAGTGCGTGCTTTACCTTCACACAGGGCTCAGCGCAGCACATTTCTTGTCTTCACAATTCACTATCGGAGACCTCAGCCTGATCGCTCCCGGTTCCCAGTGGGTTAATGAGCTCCCTGCATAATTCTCTCCAGGTTGTGATGTCCTACTCTAATTCATCATCCTT
This sequence comes from Triturus cristatus, assembly GCF_964204655.1. Taxonomy (NCBI): domain Eukaryota; kingdom Metazoa; phylum Chordata; class Amphibia; order Caudata; family Salamandridae; genus Triturus; species Triturus cristatus. The sequence continues at coordinate 815,034,385 of NC_140584.1, forward strand.
TTTACAGGCTTTCATGTGCACCTCCTCTGCAAGAGACCACTCTCCCACATCCCTGGTCCAGCTCTCTGTTGGTGGGGCTCCAACGCTCATCCGGCATATAGCTACCGTACGCTTGGCCAGCACCAATGCTAACGGTAGCAATTTACGTCATTTTTCGTTTCTTGGGTTTCGGGACCAGCCCCAGGAGACAATGTTCTGGGGAAGCCTCCACTCAATGCCCACCCGAACCTTTCCCACCACTGTAGCCCAATACTGTTGTACTTCTGGACAATCCCACGCTAAATGTAAAATCCCCCTTTGGGCCCCGTGGCATCTGGGACATTCATGGGAACGGCTCGTGTCCATCCGGTGCAATCTCATGGGGGTCCGATACACCCTCTGCAAAAACTTATAATGCAACCGTTTTAGACCAGCATTGCTTGATAGTCTACATGTTAACGTACTTGCTCTCACCCAGCTTTTCTCTGGTATTGGTGCCTGTGGTTCCTGATTCCAAGTATTCCATGCCTTAATGGCTAGAGACCCCGAGTCCGTCCTCATGGCTTTATATAACACAAATATCATCCTACGCCCACTCCCGCATGTCAGCATTATGTCCAGAGTCTCTGTCACCTGAGGTATGCTTGGGTACGTAGGCCATGTCACCTTGACCAGTTCCATCAAGCCAGCATATTGTAGATACTGCCCCTGACCCAGGTCGAACCCCTCTTGCGCCTGCTCTAATGTGAGAAAGGTATCATTTACATACAGATCTGCCAGGACCAGACACCCACCCTCCCTTCAAGCCTGGAAGGACATATTCTCGGCCATCCTCCGCACTGGGGCCAATTGCCAGATGTTTAATTCTCGGTGAAACGGCAAGCACCTGTTCCACTACTTTTTGCCATATGACTCCTGTGTGTTTAACAATATATGGCAACTCCGTACTTGCGCCTGCCTCCTCCATCAGTATAACAGGCAAGTTCTCTGGATGCACTTTACCACTAATCAGACGCTTCTCCCAATTATTGCCCTCATCCAACCACTTCGCTGCGCGTTGAAGATAAGCTGCGTAATAGAATAGATCTATCCTGGGTGCTTCCAGCCTCCGCCTCCTCATACCGCTTCGAGAGAATCTACAATGCCACTCTACTACATTTCCCTGCCCAATACGGGGATATGAGGATTGATCTCAATTGCCTAAACACCAACAGGGGAACATCGCACAGCAGCTTTTGCAGGACATAAAGGCATAGGAGCAGGACCACCATCTTTGCACAGCTATTCTGCCCATTAACGACAGCGGCAAACGTGTTACAGAATATTACTGAGCGCTTCAGGGACTCGATCACCTTATTTATATTCAATTGGCACGATCGTGGTTTCCCGTGTGCTACTTGTACTCCCAGGTACCGGAATTGGTCCGTCTCCCACCTCAATCCTAGACTAGGCAAATCCTCCGTTTTTAGATCCTTCAGCCCTGCGACTGGGAACTCTAATGACTTTTCCCTATTAAAGCGCAATCCTGAGATTATTGCAAAGTGATCTAATAATTGTAAGGGTTTGGGAACTGCCTCACGGGGGATGCAACATAGAACAATGCATAATCCGCATATAGTAAGACAAGATGGGTGCTATCTCCTATTCGTATCCCCCAGTGGAGGAGGTCTCGTCCAGCCCCTACCGCCATGGGTTCTATGGCTAGGGCGAATAGCAACAGGGACAGGGGGCATCGCTGCTGCGTGCCTCTCCCCAGCAACAACTGCTCGGATCTTGTCAGACCCAGACGGACCCTTATACTCTGTTCCATGTACAATATCCTAACCCGCTTGCGAAAACGCGGTCCGAACCCCGATACCCCGAGCACCTCCAGCAGGTTCCCCAGTCTACCGTATTGAACGCCTTTTCAAGGTCGATCGCTACCAGTGCCATCTTTTCATTGGTTTCCTGTGTCTCTTGCATGATGTGGGTTAAGTGTCGGATGTCATAGATGTACTATGGCCTGGTATACATCCTCACTGATCCTCATGTGCCAAATAACACATATGCGGGCTCAATCGTTTGGCCAGCACTTTACATAGTATTTTTACATCGGTGTTTATCATCGTAAGCGTGCGGTATGCCGCTGGGTCCTGACTGTCTCCGCCCAGTTTAGGAAGCATACAGATTTCTCCCTTGCACATCGTTGGGGGCAGTATCCCATTCTGAAAGGATTAATTGAATGTTTGCAAAAGTGGTTGGACTAGTTTTTCCGAATAGGCCTGGTAATAGTCGTTTGGGAGGCCATTTCCCCACGGAGTCGTGGCTTTGGGTATGTCTGCTTCAGCCCCCATAATCTCTTCAGTAATTTTCGCTTCCAGTTCTAACTGGGCATCTGCAGGGAGCCTCCTCAAGTGAAGACCCTCCAGAAAAGGAGTGTAGGACTCCGTCCGAACAGACAGGTCAGGTGCATACACCTTCTGCAGGTGCTGCTTAAATTGCTCCAGTATACCCTTTCTGGTGTACACCAAGTCCCCTGACTGAATTTTTTTATACATGCAATCTATGGAGGAGCCTGCTCACTATGCAGTATCCATGCTAGCAGCCGACCGGACTTGTCTCCCTCTGCATGCAACCTTTGACGATATCTGTTGAGTGTGTACTTGTCTAGACTATCCCATGTGTCTGCTACCTGCTCTCGCAATGTGCGTTCTCGCTCCTGGATATCCTCATGCCTGCCCGACTGGAGCTCTGCTAATGAATCTTCCCTTTCCCTTAGCTCAACTAGTAAGTGCCTCCGTACACCATATATTAGCCCCATACCTGTACCCCGGATCACAGCCTTCATGGCATACCACTCGTTAGCTCTATTGTTTGTGGTGCCCCACTTGAGGGATATATCATCCATCAGCGCTTTAGAGAGGGATTCTCTTCCCACCTGGTCCTCAAGAAGATCTGGAGTTAGCCGCCAATAGCGAGGGCCCTGCTCCCGGATGGCCCATTGCACCGTGCAAGCTACTGGCGCATGACCTGACAAAAAACATGCTAAATGGGTTATGTCTGCTGCCAGGAAATCTGGAGTTTCCGTAGCTAAGATCCTATCTAGCCTGCTGTGTGTATTATGCGTGGGTGTGAAGCACGTGTACAACCTCTGTCTTGGGTGTCAAGTGCGCCAGATGTCCCTCAATCCCAGGTCATGCATCAGTGTGTGCAGTTGTTTAGTCATTCGCGGCTTGGTGCCCCCCTGGGTGGGTGTCTATCCAGTTCGGGATCCCAAAAAAATTAAAATCCTCCATCCATATAAGCGGTGTGTCCAGGTCTGCAGTGACCAAGTCTTGCAGTGTCAGGAAAAAGGTGGGCTCGTCCGTATCCGGAGCATAAGAATTCAATATGTTTGTCTTTGCCGTCTATTTTCCCCCTTAACAGCATATAGCAGCCCCCTATCTCTGCTTCCATTTATTGCAGCAGGAATGGGGTGCCATGGGCGACCCAGATCAGCTTGCCCCTAGCATAGATAGAATACGAGGAGTGGAACACCTGGCCCCTCCACTTCTTTGCTAACCTTGTTGCCCCTGTGTCATCCAAATGTGTTTCCTGCAAGCATGCAAAAGTAACATTGTGTCTTTTTAGGAACGACATGACCCGATGCCGCTTAGAGCAAGTGCCCAACCCTCTAACATTCCAACTAAGGAACTTCACCTTCCTTGCCATATTCTCTACTTGGCGTTTTTCGTCTACCCGTACCCCTGGAAGTACCTCTCACATGCTTCAAACTGCTCATTTTCTTAACAAAACTTGCAAAAGTCCAGGAACAAGGGCCATAACTAACCCACCCCCTCCTACGGACAATACTCGGCTAACTTCACAGACGATTCTGCCCATCCTCCGCTTGTGCCAGGACGTGCACAGCATCCCGATCAGCCCAACAAGCGCAACAATTAAGTTCTAATCACCAGTCTGCCCGCCCATTACTGTTCTGCAGCTATAAAAGCGGCTCCGGGGTTCAAACCCCTCTCCTATACAACTAGTATCTGTTTTGCATCGTACCCAGCCATTTCTTAACTTTTACTGCATATCCCTCAACCTCCCCCCAGCCCCCAACCTGTATTGCCGCAGATCTCTCGATACGGCACATAGGAACCCATACAATTTTCACCTTAAATTTATACTGGTTTTGGGTTGCACTCCACATTACCGATTCTTTTGCTCATCCCCCCTAGTCTTTTTCCCACCAGGAGTCTCTTCCATCAATGTCTCGGGTACTGTGTCTATGGTCTGTCCCAGGTACTGGGCCTCCTCTCCCGCCCCAGTGGGCGATGCACACGTAGAGCTGGCCGCCATGCCTCCATCTTCTGTGGCCTCCGGCTGTAGCAACCCGTCTTCGCCCACCATAATCCTCCGCCGAGCGAGCTCAGCCATGTTCAGGACACTTTCCCGTTGTTTCTGCTGCTTAGGGCCTTTGACGGGTCTCGTTCCCCATCTTCTCTTTTGGCCTTGTGGTTCGCCGGGCAGTAGCCCATCTCCTTGGATTTCCGGCCACTCTCACACATCCTCTGGGGAGCTGAAGAAATGTACCTTGCCCGCCGCTATCACTTTTAGCTTGGCAGGATACAGTAGCATATACTGCAGGTTTAACTCTCGTTGTTTACGCTTAACCCCCTAGGTAGGATTTTCAGAGTTCTTGGACTTCTTGGTATAGTCCGGGTACACAGTGACCATGTTATTTTCAAACTGGAGGTTCTGGTGCTCCCGCGCCGCCCGCAGTATACAGTCCCAGCCCTGATAGTTGAGGATTTCAGCTATGAGTGCACAGGGTGCTGTCCAAGGGGGCGGAGGCGGGACCAGAGCCCTGTGGGCTCTCTCCACCACAAACACATCCGACCATGACCACAATTTTCCAGGACCCTCGTGGTCATGGTCAAATGCGCCACTTGCTACTTTAGTGTTACCACGTCCCCTCTCAACTCCTCTATTTCCACCTCAGCACTGGTAACTTTATCAGCCACTTTCCGGAGGTCTGCACGCAGTAGATTTACATCAATGGAGACAGTGTCTATACGGACCTCAAGCGCCTTTCTAGAGCCCTGGATGGCTGCCATTAACTCTGCTCTTGTGGGCTCCAGGCTGTACCCCCATCTCCTGCTCCGCTCCTCCAGCCTGCCCAGTCAACCGCTGCGAAGGATGCCTAGGGGTGGTGTATTGCATGATGGTGTCGAGCCAGGTGGCTTCTGTGCCTTGTCCTTGCCCATGGTGTCCTTTGACGTGGGGGAAGCCTCCCCTCCATAGTCGCCCCCAACCAGTTGTGTAGTCTCTCAGCTTTTACTCCCAGCTCTCTTTGCCGCCCACAACTCACGACCCAAGGTGACCGCGCCCTCGCTTCAGTCCCAGGTCTCAAGGCTTCATTTAGTTTCCTTCCGCCCCCCTCCCCCCACGCTGTGGCCCACTGTTCTTGAGAGTGCAGAGCAGGGAAATCTGGCCATCTCCACTGCCATCGGCAGTCGAGCAGCGCACAGGAGGGGGGTGCCGCCGCTCGTCCGTCCGGCACCGCTCTGACGCTGGACCTGTCGCAGATGCACTTTGCCCCAAGGCCTCCACTGCCAGCAGGCCCGGGACCACGCCTCCTCGCACCTCTCCGTTCGAATGCCACAGCAATCGGCGGCCCGCGCTTCTTAATCCTCAAGACGCACCTACACGGGGTCGGCCCGATCAATTGCGATGGTGTCTGACTGGCCACGGCTACTTTTTAGCCAGGATTTTGAAGGATATATGGGTGGTCAGACTGGGAGTTCGAGAGGCTCACGTCCTGTCGGCCATGTTGCTTGGCCACCGCAAAATACCATTTCTGTCACGAAACAGGAAAAATGGAAAGTTTATAAAAATTTCACAGTGGTTGTAAACTATATTACATAATCAGGTGTGCGGTTGAAAGGAGCTACACACCTATGGCCCTATATCCCATTCAACAGAGAGCTCTGCTTCACCTTCCAGCAATAAAAAGAAACAAACTCACTGTCTTCTCATGCGTTGTCCAAAACTCGGTTGCTGAGGCAGTGCTTCTGTGTTTGAAGCGTTTTCAGTCACTGTGGGCCCACCCAGGCTTGCAACAGTGGCGTAACGAAAGTTGAGGGGGCCCTCCTGCAAAGTACACAGAGGGGGGTCCCTCTCCGGGCCACCACCTACTACTTTTGCAGAGGAGGTCCACTGGAGCTTGAGGGCCCACCCTGCACCGAGGGGGCTGCGGGGGCTTATCTTACACCACTGTGAAGATGGCAGACATGCCTCTTATTTCAGTTATGGACCTATCTCATTAGAAAAACAACAGACCTACAACTTCGGGCCATAAGACATCCACTTTAACACCAGGTAAAAAACAGAACAAATTCATTTTGCACTGACTTAGCAACAATAATTAGCCCATAGTAAGATTATTCTATTTTGGCCACAGCCCAAAAATAGAAAAACGTTCTCATATGCCCCGGCACTGAGGTCTGTGGGACTAGCAGGTTTCTGTGCCCGGGGAGGTCTGTGGGGACTGGCAGGTTTCTCTGCCTGGGGAGGTCTTTGGGACTGGCAGGTTTCTGTGCCCAGAGAGGTCTGTGAGACTGGCATGTTTCTGTGCACGGGGAGGTTTGTGGGACTGGCAGGTATCTGTGCCCAGAGAGGTCTGTGGGACTGGCAGGTTTCTGTGCCCGGAGAGGTCTGTGGGATTGGCAGGTTTCTCTGCCTGGGGAGGTCTGTGGGTCTAGCAGGTTTCTCTGCCTGGGGAGGTCTGTGGGGCTGGCAGGTTTCTCTGCCTGGGGAGGTCTGTGGGACTGGCAGGTTTCTGTGCTTGGGGAGGTCTGTGGGGCTGGCAGGTTTCTGTGCCCGGGGAGGTCTGTGGGGCTGGCAGGTTTCTGTGCCCGGGGAGGTCAATGGAACTGGCAGGTTTCTGTGCTTGGGGAGGTCTGTGGGACTGGCAGGTTTCTCTGCCTGTGGAGGTCTGTGGGACTGGCAGGTTTCTCTGCCTGTGGAGGTCTGTGGGACTGTCAGGTTTCTCTGCCTGGGGAGGTCTGTGGGGCTGGCAAGATTCTGTGCTTGGGGAGGTCTGTGGGGCTGGCAGGTTTCTCTGCCTGGAGTGGTCTGTGGAGATGGCAGATTCTGTGCCTGTGGAGGTCTGTGGGACTGGCAGGTTTCTGTGCTCGGGGAGGTCTCTGGGGCTGGCAGGTTTCTGTGCCCGGGGAGGTCTGTGGGACTGGCAGGTTTCTGTACCCTGGGAGGTCTGTGGGGCTAACAGGTTTCTGTGCCTGGGGAGGTCTGTGGGACTGGCTGTTTTTTGTGTCTGGGGAGGTCTATGGCACTGGCAGGTTTCTCTGCCTGGGGAGGTCTGTGGGGCTGGCAGGATTCTGTGCTTGGGGAGGTCTGTGGAGCTGGCAGGTTTCTCTGCCTGGAGAGATCTGTGGGGCTGGCAGGTTTCTGTGCTAGGTGAGGTCTGTGGGGCTGCAGGTTTCTGTGCCTGGGGAGGTCTGTGGGGCTGGCAGGTTTCTATGCTTGGTGAGGTCTGTGGGGCTGGCAGAGTCTGTGCCTGTTGAGGTCTATGGGACTGGCAGGTGTCTGTGCTTGGGGATGTCTGTGGGGCTGGCAGGTTTTTCTGCTTGGTGTGGTCTGTGGGGCTGGTACGTTTCTGTGCCCGGGGAGGTCTGTGGGACTGGCAGGTTTCTGTGCCCTGGGAGGTCTGTGGGGCTAACAGGTTTCTGTGCCTGGGGAGGTCAGAGGGACTGGCAGGTTTCTGTGCCCTGGGAGGTCTGTGGGGCTAACAGGTTTCTCTGCCTGGAGAGGTCAGTGGGACTGGCAGGATTCTGTGCTTGGGGAGGTAAGTGGGACTGGCTGGTTTCTGTGCCCGGGGAGGTCTGTGGGGACTGGCAGGTTTCTCTGCCTGGGGAGGTCTTTGGGACTGGCAGGTTTCTGTGCCCAGAGAGGTCTGTGAGACTGGCATGTTTCTGTGCACGGGGAGGTTTGTGGGACTGGCAGGTATCTGTGCCCAGAGAGGTCTGTGGGACTGGCAGGTTTCTGTGCCCGGAGAGGTCTGTGGGACTGGCAGGTTTCTCTGCCTGGGGAGGTCTGTGGGTCTAGCAGGTTTCTCTGCCTGGGGAGGTCTGTGGGGCTGGCAGGTTTCTCTGCCTGGGGAGGTCTGTGGGACTGGCAGGTTTCTGTGCTTGGGGAGGTCTGTGGGGCTGGCAGGTTTCTGTGCCCGGGGAGGTCTGTGGGGCTGGCAGGTTTCTGTGCCCGGGGAGGTCAATGGAACTGGCAGGTTTCTGTGCTTGGGGAGGTCTGTGGGACTGGCAGGTTTCTCTGCCTGTGGAGGTCTGTGGGACTGGCAGGTTTCTCTGCCTGTGGAGGTCTGTGGGACTGTCAGGTTTCTCTGCCTGGGGAGGTCTGTGGGGCTGGCAAGATTCTGTGCTTGGGGAGGTCTGTGGGGCTGGCAGGTTTCTCTGCCTGGAGTGGTCTGTGGAGATGGCAGATTCTGTGCCTGTGGAGGTCTGTGGGACTGGCAGGTTTCTGTGCTCGGGGAGGTCTCTGGGGCTGGCAGGTTTCTGTGCCCGGGGAGGTCTGTGGGACTGGCAGGTTTCTGTACCCTGGGAGGTCTGTGGGGCTAACAGGTTTCTGTGCCTGGGGAGGTCTGTGGGACTGGCTGTTTTTTGTGTCTGGGGAGGTCTATGGCACTGGCAGGTTTCTCTGCCTGGGGAGGTCTGTGGGGCTGGCAGGATTCTGTGCTTGGGGAGGTCTGTGGAGCTGGCAGGTTTCTCTGCCTGGAGAGATCTGTGGGGCTGGCAGGTTTCTGTGCTAGGTGAGGTCTGTGGGGCTGCAGGTTTCTGTGCCTGGGGAGGTCTGTGGGGCTGGCAGGTTTCTATGCTTGGTGAGGTCTGTAGGGCTGGCAGATTCTGTGCCTGTGGAGGTCTGTGGGACTGCCAGGTTTCTGTGCTGGGGGAGGTCTGTGGGGCTGGCAGAGTCTGTGCCTGTTGAGGTCTATGGGACTGGCAGGTGTCTGTGCTTGGGGATGTCTGTGGGGCTGGCAGGTTTTTCTGCTTGGTGTGGTCTGTGGGGCTGGTACGTTTCTGTGCCCGGGGAGGTCTGTGGGACTGGCAGGTTTCTGTGCCCTGGGAGGTCTGTGGGGCTAACAGGTTTCTGTGCCTGGGGAGGTCAGAGGGACTGGCAGGTTTCTGTGCCCTGGGAGGTCTGTGGGGCTAACAGGTTTCTCTGCCTGGAGAGGTCAGTGGGACTGGCAGGATTCTGTGCTTGGGGAGGTAAGTGGGACTGGCTGGTTTCTGTGCCCGGGGATGTCTGTGGGGACTGGCAGGTTTCTCTGCCTGGGGAGGTCTTTGGGACTGGCAGGTTTCTGTGCCCAGAGAGGTCTGTGAGACTGGCATGTTTCTGTGCCCGGGGAGGTTTGTGGGACTGGCAGGCATCTGTTCCCAGAGAGGTCTGTGGGACTGGCAGGTTTCTCTGCCCGGAGAGGTCTGTGGGACTGGCAGGTTTCTCTGCCTGGGGAGGTCTGTGGGTCTAGCAGGTTTCTCTGCCTGGGGAGGTCTGTGGGGCTGGCAGACTCTGTGCCTGTGGAGGTCTGTGGGACTGCCAGGTTTCTGTGCTGGGGGAGGTCTGTGGGGCTGGCAGAGTCTGTGCCTGTTGAGGTCTATGGAACTGGCAGGTGTCTGTGCTTGGGGATGTCTGTGGGGCTGGCAGGTTTTTCTGCTTGGTGTGGTCTGTGGGGCTGGTACGTTTCTGTGCCCGGGGAGGTCTATGGGGCTGGCAGGTTTCTGTGCCCGGGGAGGTCAATGGAACTGGCAGGTTTCTGTGCTTGGGGAGGTCTGTGGGACTGGCAGGATTCTGTGCCTGGGGAGGTCTGTGTGGCTGGCAGGTTTCTCTGCCTGTGGGGGTCTGTAGGACTGGCAGGTTTCTCTGCCTGGGGAGGTCTGTGGGGCTGGCAAGATTCTGTGCTTGGGGAGGTCTGTGGGGCTGGCAGGCGTCTCTGCCTGGAGTGGTCTGTGGAGATGGCAGATTCTGTGCCTGTGGAGGTCTGTGGGACTGGCAGGTGTTTGTGCTTGGGGAGGTCTCTGGGGCTGGCAGGTTTATGTACCCAGGGAGGTCTGTGGGACTGGCTGGTTTCTGTACCCTGGGAGGTATGTGGGGCTAACAGGTTTCTGTGCCTGGGGAGGTCTGTGGGACTGGCTGGTTTTTGTGCATGGGGGGGTCTATGGCACTGGCAGGTTTCTCTGCCTGGGGAGGTCTGTGGGACTGGCAGGTTTCTCTGCCTGGGGAGGTCTGTGGGGCTGGCAGGATTCTGTGCTTGGGGAGGTCTGTGGGGCTGGCATGTTTCTGTGCTAGGTGAGGTCTGTGGGGCTGCAGGTTTCTGTGCCTGGGGAGGTCTGTGGGGCCTGGCAGGTTTCTATGCTTGGTGAGGTCTGTGGGGCTGGCAGATTCTGTGCCTGTGGAGGTCTGTGGGACTGCCAGGTTTCTGTGCTGGGGGAGGTCTGTGGGGCTGGCAGATTCTGAGCCTATGGAGGTCTGTGGGACTGGCAGGTGTCTGTGCTTGGGGAGGTCTGTGGGACTGGCAGGTTTCTGTACCCTGGGAGGTCTGTGGGGCTAACAGGTTTCTGTGCCTGGGGAGGTCTGTGGGACTGGCTGTTTTTTGTGTCTGGGGAGGTCTATGGCACTGGCAGGTTTCTCTGCCTGGGGAGGTCTGTGGGGCTGGCAGGATTCTGTGCTTGGGGAGGTCTGTGGAGCTGGCAGGTTTTTCTGCTTGGTAAGGTCTGTGGGGCTGGTAGGTTTCTGTGCCCGGGGATGTCTGTGGGACTGGCAGGTTTCTGTGCCCTGGGAGGTCTGTGGGGCTAACAGGTTTCTGTGCCTGGGGAGGTCAGTGGGACTGGCAGGTTTCTGTGCTTGGGGAGGTCAGTGGGACGGGCTGGCTTCTGTGCCCGGGGAGGTCTGTTGGACTGGCAGGTTTCTGTGCCCAGAGAGGTCTGTGGGACTGGCAGGTTTCTCTGCCTGGGGAGGTCTGTGGGACTGGCAGGATTCTCTGCCTGGGGAGGTCTGTGGGACTGGCAGGATTCTCTGCCTGGAGAGGTCTGTGGGGCTGGCAGGTTTCTCTATCTGGGGAGGTCTGTGGGAATGGCAGGTTTCTGTGCCTGTTTAGGTCTGTGGGACTGGCTGGTTTCTGTGCTTGGGGAGGTCTGTGGGGCTGGCAGGTTTCTATGCTCGGGGAGGTCTGTGAGACTGGCAGGTTTCTGTGCACGGGGAGGTCTGTGGGGCTAGCAAGTTTCTGTGCCTGGGGAGATCTGTGGGACTGGCTGGATTCTGTCTCTGGGGAGGTCTGTGGTGCTGGCAGGTTTCTCTGCCTGGAGTGGTCTGTGGGGATGGCAGATTCTGTGCCTGGAGAGGTCAGTGGGGCTGGCAGGTTTCTCTGCCCGGGGAGGTTTGTGGGTCTGGCAGGATTCTATGCCTGTAGAGGTATGTGGGACTGGCAGGATTCTCTGCCTGGGAGGTCTGTGGGACTGGCATGTTTCTCTGCTTGAATTCTGTGGGACTGGCAGGTTTCTGTGCTTGGGGACGTCTGTGAAACTGGCAGGTTTCTGTGTTTGGGGAGGTCTGTGGGGCTGGCAGGTTTCTCTGCCTGGAGTGGTCTGTGGGGATGACAGATTCTGTGCCTGGAGAGGTCAGTGGGGCTGGCAGGTTTCTGTGCCCAGAGAGGTCTGTGGGACTAGCAGGTCTCTGTGCCTGGGGAGATCTGTGGGGCTGGCTGGTTGCTCTGCTTGGGGAGGTCTGTGAGTCTGGCAGGTTTCTGTGCCCGGAGAGGTCTGTGGGGCTGGCAGGTTTCTGTGCCCGGAGAGGTCTATGGGGCTGGCAGGTTTCTGTGGCCGGAGATGTCTGTGGGGCTGGCAGGTTTCTCTGCCTGGAGAGGTCTGTGGGGCTGGCAGGTGTTTGGGGCAGGATGCTGGGTGATCTTGTCACACCCACAGAGTTAGGGATTTGGAGCCATTTATGGACCAGAAACATTGATCCTTTTACTGCTACTGAGTGGAGTACGAAGGCTTCAGGGCGGGAAAGTGCATGGAGCGCCCCACAGTTCAAAGGTCGCAAGTGAGGTAGGTTGTGCTAGTGTTAAAAAAAAAAAAAAAAGTCCAGAAAGAGAGGAGAGTTACACACGCTGGTGCCTGTTTCCACGAAAGTCAAGTGGAACCTCTGGTAGAACATGCTTCGTAACATAGAAAGGCTGTTAATGTTATTTTTTTCCTTTCATATCAATGGGGTATGATTGGTGGCTGTTTTCGACAGCAGTAAACAGAGGGGAAGTACATGGTATGCAGTGCCATGAGAATTATGCTGCAGGTACTCAATTATGCAGCAGGAAAAGGCAAATTATGCGGTCTAATGCCGCACATTTTGTGATACTTATACTTAAATTTTTTATAATTTTTGCACCTTTTAAGACTGTTCTGGCAAATGTTTCACCTCAGTCTCAGTTTAACAACCAAACAACAAAGAGTAACTGAAAGATGGCCTGTCAATTTTAGCGAAGGGCATTCGACTGTGCAGCAATGCATGTTGCTGTATTTTAGTAACTTTTAACTGTTTCAGCTAGAAACCATTTTATCTGCAAGCTGCAATTTATGTAGCACCACTGCCACCACAGCCCCAATCCTCCCCCTCTCTGCCCCACTCACACCCTGATGTCCAGTTCAGCTGGACCTGCCCCTTCAGAACCGACATCACTTGACAACTAGAAATCAGCGACAAGAAATCGGGTCAGTTTTGGGGGGAAGTGGGTATCACTGTGCCTTGACAAAGTCGGGCGAAACCGGGAAACTTCTCCCAAAGTCACAGACTAAGGTGTAAATTCATAGGTGAAGGGTATATTTTCTTGCGCCCACAAACTTCAATGACGATTTTTGTGTTTTCTGTAAAATCCGCAAATCAATATAAATCGCAGGTGAAACTGATGACACGCACTTTTAATCTTTAATGTGTAACATAACCCCCCCCCCCATATTTTCCAAACAACCTTCATGTACCAAAGGCGCCTTTCTTTTACTAAATGCCTTCACACTAAACTGGAGACCTTACGCACACAAGTGGTCGTCGCAATTCATTTTGGGTGGGGTGCACTTGTCTGCGGGGGGGTGGCATAGACTGGGCGAACAGACAGACTCACCTGCGCGAGCCGCAGAAGAGAGGGCAAACAAGGCTAGCCAGAGAAATAATTAAATTATGGCAGGTAGTTGCCGCCGCACGTTACCTCTCAATTGTCTCCACTCTGGCCTCTGGGATGCTTACTCGCTTCACCAGTCAGCAATGCGCATGACAATTGGTCACCAGCCCCACCCTAAGGGTGAAGAGTAAGACCGCGCAGACGCGGCGACGGAGACATCTGCATGCTGCGCAGTGTGCTCCATTACCATTTTTTAAATGTTACCATTTAATTTATAAAGAAAAGTCTAGAGCAAGCGTAAGTTACATAACCTACCTATATTAATTAATTACCTATCCCAGACAGTCACGGATTTGTGGTGCTTGCTGGCACCGCTGAGGGGCCCTCTGGAGCGCTGGGGCCCCCCCACAACACGGGAGCTGTGGGGGCCTGCGTTACGCCCCTGGGGCCTGTGTTACGCCCCAGCTTATAAATCCACACTGCACAAATCAACTATAAATAATTTAACCCTACAACATTCCATACCACATAATTATAATCCAAAAAATACACATATTTCCACGTCACTCCATACCACATAATTCCACATCACAGAATCACATTCCACACAACTTAATACCACTCCCAACCACATAATTACACTCCACACAACATATTTACACTCAACTCTAAAACACATAATTACCCTCCACAAAATACAACTCTGCAACATGTTGCATAATTCCACTGCGCATAATTATACACCACACCATGCCACATAATTCCACACGTCACACAATTCCACAATTCATCCCCACACAATTTATCACACAGCATAATAACACTCCACATAATACCACTCAGCTCCACATAATTAACCTCCACATAATTATGCTCTACTGCATACATACACTCCACATAAATCCAGTATATGCCACGTAGCAACACTCCACATAGCTACACTTCACACCATGCCTCATAATACCACTCAACATAATTTCACTCAACACCGCAACTTCTACGTCACACAATTCAACTCTACACATTTCCATTCCACACCACATAATTCACAACAAACTACATAATTCAGACTAACACCACAAATGCACAACACACCACATACATCCAATCTACACCACAAATTCCACATCATGCTATAATATTTAACAGCACACCACATAAGGAAACTCCACTACATACCACTCCACAACACAAAATACCATTCCAGATAATCCCACTCCAAGACACACAATCCCACTCCACTCAATACCACATAATTGCACTGCACACCATGCCACATTATTTTACAACACAGATCCAATCCACGCAACACAATTCCACAACCAACAATTGCAATCCAAACCATATATGTCCAATTGACACCGCACACATTCCCTCCACTCCAAACAGAAAATGCATAGGTAAAATACATTGTCCATTACATCAATAGCTCTAACTCTCACCTTCTGATGTGTCCCAGCAGATCCTGTTTCTGGAGCTGCAAACTTGCTGGCTGAAGTCATCTCTGTGCTGCCTCAGAGGAGCAGTGCCCTGTGGTGAATGCTGTCTCTGGGGCCCCCACCCCCATCCATACCCCTGTCAGCTCTCCTCTGTGCTGCCTCCTGCCTGCCGTCTCTGGGGCCCCCACCCCCATCCTTGTCCTCTCCCTTCTCAGAGGCAGTGCCCTGTGGGGAATGCTGGGGACTGGCTGGTGGCTCTGACTGAAGAGAAACAATGTAACTTGTTACATTGTTTCTCTTCAGTCCTGGGTCAGCGCAGGTGCTCTGTGCAAGCTGCTTTAGTTAGAGAGAGAGGCTTGATTTAGAGCAAGCCTCTCTCTCACAGCTCTCTACTGAAGAGCTGAGGGGGCCCCCTTCATTTACTGAAGAGTGGGGGCCGCCCCGCACCTCGGGGGCTGCGGGGTTGTTTGTTACGCCCCTGGCTTGCAAGTCAAGCACAAGGCACACAGCAGAACACAGCCTCTTCTTCTCGTGCCAGCATGCAACTCCTCATTTACCTCGGAGCCCCCTCAAGGGTGGTGGCCTGGTGGGCACAATCGCTTTCACTTTCCCAGCGCCAGCACGCGTGTTAAACATGCAAAGTCAAACGAGCTCAAGGGACCCAGAAAAATGTAAGCTTTCTTTTAAACTGACGGAGTGGACGGTTGTCGTATACACAAAGCCTGCTTCAGCATTTTAATCGCATGTTTAGATAACTTGTGGGCGGGACGAGGAGAACTGAAACCAGCCTGCAGATGTTCGGGATACCAGGGAAAAGACTGATTTGGAAATCAGCCATCCCATTCATGTTCTTTAAAGAACAGAAAACCTGATCTATTTAGGGGGGATGCAATCAAAATAAGAACATCCCCCCCCTTCCCCCCGTGGCCACGGCCCTGCTTGTGCAGAGAGCATGTATCTCGTTGCACTGATTGAATCCCTTTATGCTACGCTTTTTCATTATAATACTTTTGATGCGATTGTGAGAGTGGGTGACTATTTAATGTATGAAATGCCCTGTCTCTGTAGAGTCTCTGTAGGATGTGACACATTTAATGAACTGCCTGACAAGAAAAGGATCATACGGGCCTAGTGCCCTGGGCAGGGAGTATACCTTTCTGAAACCTTTGTTATTCCACTAAAATGTATCACGCCATAGGGAGTTTGAATTTGTAGACTAACATACACTGCCATTAACTTTATGCTACGCTTTTTCATTATAATACTTTTGATGCGATTGTGAGAGTGGGTGACTATTTAATGTATGAAATGCCCTGTCTCTGTAGAGTCTCTGTAGGATGTGACACATTTAATGAACTGCCTGACAAGAAAAGGATCATACGGGCCTAGTGCCATGGGCAGGGAGTATACCTTTCTGAAACCTTTGTTATTCCACTAAAATGTATCACGCCATAGGGAGTTTGAATTTGTAGACTAACATACACTGCCATTAACTTTCCAGTCCGTACCAAAGCATCAATTTCTTTGTCACAGAGGAGGGGCCTGGGAGCTGTGCTTAATTTGTAAAAAAAAATATATATAATAATAATCTTTATTTAGATATAACACAGATATCTTTAAAAGAGATTACAAAATTACAAAATTTCACATTAAAAAAACCAACTGTTTTAAAATGGAGAAAACGAGCGGCAGATCAGTAGCCACACTAGAAGTAAGAATTTTCTACATCCTAAACCGCCTGATTCAATGACACTTGCATAATAGCAAGCGTTTAAAAAATAATGTAAAAAACTGTTCAGACATTACTTGTTACTCTGACTATAAAAATACAACATACATATTAAAAACAAGTGTTGGCCTATTAGATTGCAAAGCATAATAGTCTTTTCATTTCATCATCCCCACAAATTTTTGTTAGCAAGACCTATTTTACATAAAAACTACGATATGCTTGCTGAATAAAAGTTGTTAAACCCAGGTTTAGATCTGTATTTTCGGGGTTCAGGGCCGCAATAATGGCTTGCCTACATGTCCGAACACCTAGCCTATTCCAGTCTGCTTTGAGTTTGAACCTGCGTTGAGAATTAAAAGCTGGGCAAAGACAAACTAAATGTAACAGAGTTTCGGCAGTCTTGCCACACCCTCTACAGATTACGTTTTCCGCCGTGCGTCGCCAGGGGGGCTAATCTTGCAGGAAACGCCAGTCGCCCATTCTAATTGTCATAAAACTACGTTTTAAATGCAGTGAATATGTGCAAGACAAATAAGTGGTAGGGGCTAGCCGTCTGTATGAGTTTACGAGGGCCCAAGCATGACTGCGTTTGGTAAATAGTGCCTTATCCATTATGAGAGAACTCATTCTCACACATTTTTTAATGGCAGTTTTAAATACTGCCCGACTGGGGTTAAGGGCCCATAGCTCACTCGCCGACATTTGAAGGATATAGTCCTTGAAAAGGCAACCAAACGTACCTCCAGGGTTTTTCTGGGTAATTTCCAACCAGACTAGAGATTCTAATGCGCCTGAATCCGCTTGCCTCAATTTATGACAGAAGTTTAAATATGTACCCATGTTGGAGATATCATAATTCAGTATCCCCAGCTCTAATCTTACCTGAGCTGGGGATACGGGGTTTGACAGATGGAGTACCTTTTTGTAAATTTTGGTCGTATGTTGGTTTAAGGCAGTATTCAGCTTGCCTCTAAATATCTCTATGCCGTATGATAAAGTAGGGCCAATTTTTGCTCTCATGACTTCTAAGAGAGTTGGGCCCGAGATATTTTTCGAGAGCTTTGCTAATGACACCGCAAGGGTCATAGTTTTAACTGCAATCTCATTCCGATGTTTAATAAGATTACCCCTAGAGTCCAAATGGACACCTAGGTACTTGTATGAGTGTCCTACAGCAAGGCTTACGTTGTTATATGACCATCCACCAACAGTGTGCCGTTTCCGACCAAATGGGACAACTTGTGTTTTCTTTAGGTTAACCTCTAATAGGTTCATTGTCGTATAAGTATACAGTTTATCCAGGAGTCTTTGCAGCCCAACCCTAGTAAGACTAAAGAGGACCAGGTCGTCGGCATATAAAAGATTACTTAATGTCGTGCCTCCTACCTTTGGGGGGTTACTGTTAGTGTCGTCCAGTATAGTTGACAAGTCTGCTATAAACAGATTAAAGAGCATGGGGGCCAGCACGCATCCCTGCTTCACGCCTCTTGATGTCGAGATTTTCCGCGAGAGATGCGTGCCGGAACCCTACTTCACCCTGACCCAAGTGCTAGAGTGAAGTTGTATAATTGCCTCCAAGAGTTTATCCGGGATCCCCCATTTCCTCAACTTTTCCCATAAAGCAGCCCTCGGAACCCTGTCAAACGCTGCTTTAAAGTCGACAAAGCAACAGAACACTGATCTGGATGTGGAAAGAGCTTTGTCGACAATAGTTGACAGTGTTAATAGATTGGTCATCCTCCCAGAGATGGCAATAAAGCCTGTTTGATTAATTGGTATCAAATTGTGGTCCTTTACCCATAGCCTCAGCTCCTCCCAACAGGAGACCCGCATAATGCTTTGCCTCAATGTCCAGCAGTGCGATAAGTCTATAGTTATTGGGAGAGGCCCGAGAACCTGATTTGTAAATAGGTTGGATTATTGCACCCCGCCATGAGTCTGGGATTGTTGCAGTTCTCAGAGCAAAGTTAAAGAGATTTGTCAGTGGACCTGATCAGAGAGCCACATCAGATTTAAACAGATTCTGTGGCAGGCCATTTGGGCCTGGAGCTCCATCTGATCTAGCTCTTGACACAGCAGTGGCGACCCTTTCTTGAGACATCTGAAGGTTCTCATTGTCGGTGTGTGAGTACTCTGTAAGAATGCTCTGCTTGTTATTAAGATCTGTTACATTCTCTCTTGCGGGCCTGGTTCCTGTATCACCTAGGCATTCTGGAGATCTGAAATGGTCGGTGAGGAAGGTAACCCAGTCTGATTCTTGGATGCTGGCAGATCCAAGGCTCAATGTGCTCGAGTTGGACTGATTGATTAGGGCCCAAAATTTTGGTGAATTTCGGCTCTTACTCTCGTACACTAACTTACACCAGAATTGGTTATCATGTATTCGTTTGTCTTTAGTGATCCCCTGCCTGAGTGAATTTTGGGCTGCTTGATACTGTTTTAAGCATTCACTATTTCCTGGAGCTTTTACCAGTAGTCGTAGGGCTTTGTTTCTGGCATTCTTAAGTAGCTTCGACTGTTGTGAAAGTGCAAACTGGAGCGGAAGGGATCTCCTGTGACGTTCCACATGGCTGAGGCCTCCGTCCCACCCTTTTTAATATTTATGCAAAACCAATGGCCAACGTGGTAAATATTTTGGTATTTCACCAGTATCCTATGCAGATGATACCCAGCTTATTCTATCATTGACTGCGGACTCTATAGCTTGCGCTGCCAATGTTAAGAACTGTCTGATCCCCATTATTGGCTGGATGCATACCAACTACCTGAAGTTGAATGCCAACAAAACCGAGATGATTCTTTTCGGGAAACATCTGCAACAATGTGGGAAACATAAGTGGCTGAGTCTGTTAGGGCCCCTCCACCTCCCGGCCCAAAGCCACTGTTTAGTTGATGACTCGTTATCTTTCGAGCCACAAGTCAAAGTGATGTCCTCTCTGTTTTGGCCCTCTTAGAATCCTTATCATTGGCCTCTTTCGTCCCAGATCAGTAGGATGATGTTGGAAACTGGGTTTTTGTTGCAGCTGTCCCCCTGCTTTTTGCTCCCTTTTAAGCTACTGGATGCTGGATTTCAACTCTGACAGTGCACTGAAGCCTGCTAACCAGACCCCAGTGCCAGTGCTCTCTCCTTAAAACAAGGTGAAGTCTAATTGTAATCCAACTGGCAAAGGACTTTAGGACCTCTGTAAGTTCGTAGTAAATGGTACCCCTGTTACCTAGGGCATGGGTATTAAAGAGGATCCCTAAGGGCTGCAGCATATCTTTTGCCAACCTATGAGACCCACACACAAATTCAACGCAGACTGCCATTAAAGGCTGCGTGACATGGTGCAAACCATGAGTGATAATATGACATGGCACAATCCTGTGTTTAATATATGAAAGTCTCCCCTGATACAGCCCTTTGAGCCCTAAGGCAGGATGCATTATCTTCATTGTGAGGACATATCTGCATTAGCAGATATATCCCCGTGATGTCTAGTTCTATTACTAGATATTACAAGTGAACAGAGAAGCCCTCTTAAGGTATGTGCTGGGCACCGGTCAAAATGAGTTACCCACACACATAATGGCTTCACTGAAACATATGGTGTTTGCTATCAAACATCTTGTATTAATAAACCCACACTGAATCTAGTGATGAATTTATTAATACATGCACCCAGAGGGTACCTTACAGGTACCCCCTGAAACCAACTGGTCCTCTAGTGTGCTGGCTGACTGGTCCGGTCCAGCCTGCCACCACATACTAGAGTCTGACCCCCTAGGAGGTGAGAGCCCCACTCTCAGAGGTCAGAAACAATGCCTGCTCTGGCAGTAGGTGTTTACATCTCCTCCAGCAGGATGGCTAGTAAGTTAGCATGTCAGAGCAGGGAGCTTCAAAGAGCACACCGCCTTTGATATGCAAGCCTGGCTTCCTCCAGACTTGAAGGATACCACCCCTTGCCCTGAGGCCCATTTGGCACCAGGAC
This sequence comes from Triturus cristatus, assembly GCF_964204655.1. NCBI lineage: Eukaryota > Metazoa > Chordata > Amphibia > Caudata > Salamandridae > Triturus > Triturus cristatus. The sequence goes on from NC_140584.1 coordinate 815,054,665, forward strand.
AGGTGGGAAATTAGCTATGCAAGGAGTTGTGTCGCACCTCCAGGCTAGTCTTACTCCTCTGGTGGGCTACCTGAAGTGAACACAAAAATTAGGATTGCACCATCTTGGTTGTGGTGAAATTAGGAACTCTGGTACAGGGTGATGCCCACTCCCCACAGTAAGTGGTCATTTAGGGGGTGTAGTGACCCCAGGGATAAGTAGTGCATTGGCTACATCTCTTCACTCCCCTTAACGCCACTAAATTGAGTATTTAGTTGGCCCCCTGACACCAGGATATCAGATTTGGCTGCTGGGAACTGAGGAAGAAAGGAGAAGAACCGAAGACAGCAAGAACTGTAGACCTGCACCAAAGATTGGCGCCAAACCATGCCATTGCTTGCGCTTTGACTATCGTTGGGGCCTACTTTGCCAAGAGCTGGACATCCTCCCCAAACCCTTGGAGGACTGCTGAGCACCTCAACAACCGGCAGCGCAACAGGAGAAGGTATTCCTGTTTCAGGAGGTCAGATCCCTATCCTTGCCAAGCTTGGAGATGTCAGGACCCCCTATAGCAATACCAATACCCTGGGTACTGGAGCAGTTGCAGCAACCAAGGCTTGTTGCCGGTCCAGCCTGGACTCCAACAGCGCGAAGCCAGACCTACCATTGAGCACATCCGGATCTATGGGCCTGCACGGAGTGGCCCTGCTGCTCGGTTTCCCCTTTTCACCAAGTCACACAGTGAGTCTCTGACTGACCGCGACCTGATGCCGCTAGGCCGCAAGGCACCCCTGCAACCGTTTTCACTCAGCCTGAATCCTAGGGATGCAACATTACCAATGTGGTCCTGAAACCCTCAGGAGCTCAGCCCACCCTTGGGTTTGGCCAGTCGCAGCCTGCAGCCTCTTTCTGCAGGGACCAAGAACCGCGAGAGTCTCCAGCAGTCGATCTTGGTGCCAAAATTCATTAAAAAATCTGTGTTATTTTGTATTGCTGTCTGATTCCTTTGTTGAGTGTGCGTCTCGTTTGCTGTGTGTGCAATAAATGCCTAACACCATCCTCGTATAAGCCTAAACTGCTCGCCCACACTACCACAAAAGAGAGCATTTGGGGTAATATTTTTATAGCCCCTGTAAACCATTAAGGGTCGCTTGGACTCTTTGCACAGTGTACCTCATTTTGGTGCACCATATAGAGAGACAGCTTCCTACAGATGGTCATCCAGTCTCTAATCATCTCTCCCCTTGATTATTACAAAATCCTATATTTGGGTGCTACGAGGCATGTGAAAAATAGGCCGCAGTTTATCAAGAATGAAGTGGCGAGATTACTATTCCATCTGCCTAAATCTTGCTCTGCATCACAGCTACTCTGACGCTCCATTGGCTTCCGGTAGAGAAACACATCCAGTTTAATGCATTGTGTGTGGCCCACTGGATTATGAATAAACTGGGCGCACCTTCTCTGTCTAATCTCTCTACCTAATCTGCCTACATTTCTTTGAAAAACTTCCAACCACTTCTGTTTTAGGAAGCTGATGAAGACCTGGCTGTTTGAAGCACAATCTTAGGTCTGGGGGTTGGATGTCACAGTTAGTAGTAAGGCAGCACTGTGAAGCCCCTTTGAGGGCAGCCATGTGCTTTACAAGTTTTAATAACATAAGCTAAAACTGCATGATTACTAATGTCTTTCTGAACCAAGCTCAGCACAGTGACGTGGCCAAGTGCAGTGGCCTGAGCGGAACACCTCCACCACCCAGCACAAGCGAACTCTGAACAAGGAGTTATTTTCACCCCTTAATCTACCCCTCCCTTTTTGCCCCTCACTCTGTCCCTTATTTCCATTCTTCTGTTTCCCCTTTTTCGTTCCCTTTTTTAAATTGTTTACTCCTCATCATCCTGCGGTTGTAGGTAGGTGTATGTACCTTAATAAACAGATTTGAACCATAAAGTGTTCCAAAATACAGCTGAATTGGGTATGGATTACTGGAACTCATAGCAAGAACCAACTGGGGAGATGCAAGGACCCACTGTGGCTCTTGCCAGCACCAAAATAAACAACATGACAAACATACACACAACAATAAAGAGTAAGCATTGGATCGCATAGATATTTATGCAGCGCTTCTTTCCGCTGTAGCTGTTTGGTAATTTGGGGTAGTATGCTGGTTGTCCTTGGTTTGGAAGGGTGTATGTAGTACTTGTTATGTGGAAAGTGTTTTGTAGTAATCTAAGATTACAAGAATGGTGTTCTTGCCATATATTGCAGTTCTAGCGCTTTTTTGGAGTGAAGGCAATACAAAGACAGAAAATGTAATAATGTAATGATGTTTGCGATTGTGTGTGTGGTTAGTGGGGCATCCATGGGAGGCGTATTGGTGTAATACTTATTTAGTAGTGACTTGTACTTCTCATGTCCCTATGATGTAGTTAAGAAATCATTTGTGGTGTGCAATGAAATAGACTGAGAGATAGTTGTGATCATGCATATCATCTTTGTGGGGGGAGATTTGATTCTTAGGTGGATCTGGTATACTGCATAGTCTTATCAACAGTAGCGGCTGCTATGGGGCAGTAGTGGTGGGCAGTGGAATTGGGGGTTGAAAAAAAAAGAAAAAAGGAAAAGAACATTTCACTTACCTGCCAGCCGTTGCCTCTGCTCCGTCCTCTTCGGTCGACGCAGGAAGCACAGATGCTCCCAGACTCCCCTACACCAGTCACAACGCTGCTGTCATCAGCATGATAGCAGCGTTGTGATTGGTCCGAGCTGCCTGGTTCGGCCTATGCATGTTCTCCACCTGGTTGTGCAGTACAGGCGGCTAGAGAGCATGCTAAGTGCACAAGTCTATTTGGCCAGCCCAAGACGGCCAGCCAAACTGTCATGCGCACTTAGAAAGTAAACCATCACTCCTCCTCTGCTCTGTGTGCAGCCCAGCCCACCCCGTCCGCACCTAAAAGAAACACAACAGAGCCAGTATTGAAACATAAAATGATAATAATATGGTGTTGTTATATTTTTTTTTCCCTGTGAGGTTATGCTCCTCCGGCTTAGCGGCGGAGTAGACACTGCTTATCAAAACTAAGTGATAGATGTACTCCTCGTTTTTCTCATGAACAACAATATTTTAGGAAAATTACTAATGGCAAGATTTAGGCATGCCGGCTCAACACGTGTTCTGCCTCAATTTAGAACGGATGTAAAATTGCCATAACTAACTGGTGAATCTCATTACACCAGACCAAGCATTAACAGCTATACAGGCACATATTACCCTTGGTCTAGGTCCACTCTCTCCCCCTGCAGATCTGCTGTGCCGTCTGTGCCGCCTCTTGCCTCCAGACCCCGACCTCCTCCTTGGGAGGTTCGAGGCTGCTGTCTGCTCCTGCGCCTGCTGCCCGCTCCAACTGGGACTAGACTGCCTGCAACCGCCGTAACCTTTCTCAGCTGTATTGTGTCCTAATTTTTCCCTGTTGTGCCACTGTTATCGTGTCCATCTGTGTCTTGCTCTAATTCCACCACAGTTTTTATTTTCTCGTGCCTGCCTGTTCCTTTTGCCGCTGCTACCCCTGCGGCCCCTCCCCCCCGGAATTCCCCAGCTCCCGCCTCTCAGCCTCTCCTCCCACCCACCTCCCCTACTTAATGGCGGCCGCTGCGCTGTCGAGCAGCGGACGTGCCGCCGGTGCGCCGAAGGCTCGCCAAGGGCAAGCCCGTCTGCACCCGTCCGTGACCCAACCGCGGTCAGCCCCAGGAAGCCTGGACCTCCCTCTACCCATCGCTACGACACCACCACCCTCCTCGCATTCAACCCTGGAAGACTTAGAGAATGTCAACAGGCCTTGCCGAACACGACCCACGGTCAGTTCTCCTGCCTCCACTGCCGCCAGACCCTCACCAACACCCCGGCCTCCAAAACCGCCGACGCCAGCACCAGCAACACCCTAAAATGCATCCTCCTCAACGCTCCGTACACAAACACGCCATGGAAATCTGGAACCTACTTGTGTCTCTCTCGCCTGACATCGCCTTCTTCACAGAGACCTGGACCAACGCATCCTCCCCTGACATCAGCACTGCCATCCCTGTCGGATACAAGATCCAGAGGAAAGACCGCCCCAACCACTTAGGAGGGGACCTCGCCATCGCCCACAAGAGCACCCTCTGCCTCACCACATCCAGCGAAACATTCCTCTCTACCGAACACCTGCACTTCCAGATCCAGACCACCCCCAAAGCCACACTCAGAAGAACCCTCATCCACAGACCCCCCGAACCTCCTTCACCACCACCATCACCGACTTCATCGCACCCCACGCCATCGCCTCAACAAACTACATACTCATTGGAGACCTGAACTTCCACATTGACAACCCCAGCAACCCCAACTCCACTATCCTTCGTGACAACCTCGCCAGCATCAAACTTAAACAACTCGTCAACACACCGACCTACAGAGCAGGACACACCCTCGACCCCATCTTCGTGGCAGGAAACAGCATCCAATTCAGCCACACAACGCAGCAGCCATGGACCGACCACCACTGCGTACACTTCACCATCAACAAACCCTAGGCACCCAAACCAGCCCCTCGCCCACCAAGAAGGAACTGGAGCAAGGTTACCGACGAGCAACTTAACTCCACCCTCACCCAAGACAACCACACCTGGGCACCCGATGCAAATGACGCAGCCAGCACTCCACACCTGGATCCCCGACTGTGCAGACGAGCTCGCCCCGCAACGCCCCAGGAAAGCCGCCTGGTTCACCACCGCTCTCCAAGAAGCCAGATGCACCTGCAGACGCCTCGAGAAGAACTGGAGAAACACCAAGACAACCGAAAACCACACCACCTACAAGGACGCCATGATGGACTACCAGAACCAGATCAGAGCCACCAAGAGGAACTCCATCCACAACAAAATCCTGGCCAACTCCACCAACTCCAAGGAACTTTTCAGTGTCATTCAAGAAGTCACCAACTCATGCAGCGAAGCCACAGACATCACCCCATCCTAAGACCTCTGCGACAAGCTTGGAACTTATTTCCACCTCAAGATCAAAAACCTCTACGACAACTTCATCGACCATCCACCAGGCACTACAGACGGCCCCCCAGAAACACCAGCCAGCCCACCATCTCCAACTGGACAACGATCACGGCCAAAGACACCGCCTCGATCATGAAAAGCATTCACTCAGGGGGGCCCCCACCGACCCCTGCCCCCCTCACATCTACCACAGAGCTGCAGCTGCCATCGCACCCGAACTACAATGCACCATCAACACCACCTTCAAAACAGGCACCTTCCCAGATGACTGGAAGCGTGCAGAAGTCAGACCTCTGCTCAAGAAGCCCACAGCTGACCCCACCGACTTCAAGAACTATCGGCCCATCTCGCTCCTCCCCTTCGCAGCCAAAGTTGCAGAGAAAACAGTCAACAGGAAACTGACACGATTCATTGAAGAGAACGCCGTCCTCAACCCGTCCCAATCCGGATTCCAAAGCAACCACAGAACCAGAGACCGCCCTACTCGCCGCCATGGATGACATCCGCACCCTCCTGGACCAAGGTCACTCCGCAGCCCTCATCCTACTCGACCTATCAGCGGCCTTCGACACCATCTCCCACGCACACTAGTCGCCAGACTACACGACGCAGGCATACAAGGAACAGCCCTGGACTGGATCTGATCATTCCTCACTGGAAGAAGCCAAAGGATCAGACTCCCACCCTTTCTCTCCGACCCCACGAAAATCACCTGTCGAGTACCACAGGGTTCATCCCTGAGCCCGACCCTCTTCAACGTCTACATGTCCCCCCTCGCAGCCATCGTCCAACAACATCGTATCCTATACCGACGACACCCTGCTCATCCTCTCCCTCACCAAAGACCTCACCACTGCCAAACTCAACTTCCAGAAAGGAATGCAAGATGTCACAGTCTGGATGACTAACAGCTGCCTGAAGCTCAACGCCGGGAAGACAGAAGTCCTCGTCCTTGGTACCACCCCTCCTGCATGGGACAGCACCTGGTGGCCGACTGCCCTCGGAAGCCCACCTACCCCCTCAGACCACGCATCATACTTGGCTCATCACTCACCATGAACCGACAGGTTAATGCCGTCACCTCCAGCTGCTTCAACACCTTCTGCAAGATCTTCAAGTGGATCCCCCCTGAGTCAAGGAAGACAGTCACCCACGCACTCATCACCAGCAGACTGGACTATGTTAACACACTCTACGCCGGCATCAACAAGTCCCTACTCCGCAAACTCCAGACACTACAGAACATCGCCGCCAGACTCGTCCTCGGCATCCCCCGACACAAACACATCAGTCAACACCTATGAAGTCTCCGCTGGCTCCCCGTGGAGAAAAGAGTCACTTTCAAAATCCTCACTCACGCCAACCAATGCCTACACAACAACGGACCCAAATACCTCAACGACAGAATCAACTTCTACGTACCCAAAAGAAACCTTCAATCTTCCAACCTCGCACTGGCCGACACCCTGCGCATCCACAGAGCCAGAGCAGTCAGAAGATCCTTCTCTCACATTGCAGCCAAGACCTGAAACAGGCTACCGGCAGACATCAGACGCGCCCCCTCCCTGAACACCTTCACGGGTGAGTAGCGCGCTTACAATTCCCTGATTGATTAATCAATTACAAGAATCAAACATCCAATAGTCCAAAAATAATCCAATGTAATCCACATTTATTCCACTGTTCTTCAATACTTTCTAAATTCACCCAGGGGCAGCGTTATTCCAAACTTTTAAACCTGAAGAAATGCCTAGCTAGACTTTTTTCTGCAGCTCGTTAGAATACACGTTTTATCTTGAGTAACCATACAACTCTTCACCCAATGCATTTCGCATTGAATACCCGTTCATCAGGGGTAACTGTAATGTAAATGAAGCCCATCAGTAATGATAAATAATCTCATGAAACATGAGCATAAACTATTCATCAAACCCTGTGCAACATACTCTCCATAAAATGAATACAAACAAACCACCGCTACTTCATGCTCCACCCATTAACTCCTCAATTATGTGCTGAATGTAAACCCAAAGATTGTGTTAGAAAAGCAAACAAAGGAAGGCGTGGCTTGGAGCGTCAAGATGGCAGTCGCCCTCATACGACAGGACCTCTGTAATGCCACGGCCCGCATCACAGATGCGGAATCCCGTCTCTCCATCTTCGAGGATGACGTCCAACAGCTAAAAGACAAAGTAACCCAACTGCGTACCCACACAAAAGAATTACACAGGAGAGCCGAAAACCGCTCGAGGCGCAACAATCTATGACTGGTGGGTTTCCACGAAGGGATCAAGCAAGGCCAAGCGGCGACCCTCATCGAGAATTGGGCCAACTCCTGGATGCCGGAAGCCACACTATCTACATGGTTTGCAGTGGAGCGGGCACACCGATCCCTGGCACCCAGACCACCTCCAGGCATCCCGCAACGGCCCAGCATCACCAGGATCCTTAACTTTAAAGACAGGGACACAATCTTAATGGAAGCCCACACACAAAGCACCCTGTCCTACCAAGGACACATCATAATGGTCTTCCTGGACTACACGAAAGAAGTCCAGGCTCAACAACTCTCATACATCGAAGTCAATCAAAAACTACACACCCTTAACCTTCAATATCGACTACTCTTCCCTGCTCGCCTCCGGGTCGTCTTCCAGGATAAAGCCCAATTCTTTTAATCTCCTGATTCGGCCTGGACCTGGCTGACCGAAGACTGTTCCTTCAAGTCTCGGGCCACAACCGCCCAGCCGAAATCCCAAACTGACAATGGTCCACCGCAGTCTCCTGGAGCCCGCATACAATGCACACGCTCTCGCAGAGGCCGTGGCACCCTAAGGGTCGCCTCGGCATCGCCCACTGCGGCCACCCAAAGGCCTGAGACCCACCTTGTAGCGTCAAAATCCCAGTCTCAACAATGAGAACAAAGCCGATCCTCAGTACGGCCCATAGCCGGGGGCAGACCCCCCATGACTCTGGACACTGAATCACAGATACAGATCTCTCCAGAAACCCAGCAAGCTGATAACTGGTGGTCCATCCAAAGCGGCGCTTGGGGGTGATGGCCTGCCCGGACAATCGGGACATATGGTCCTAGTACTCAGAAGCATCAAACAGTTTCTGCCGACGCAATGACTATATCCTGATTTAAAGAGGGGTCCACCACGCAACTTCTACTCTAACTGTAGTAGTTAAGGTCATTAAGTTGGATATTGTTAGGGCGACAGATGCTTCCGTTCCAGAAGTATAGGGTGGGGGGCATAGGGGAGGGAAGGTTGGGTCCGTTGTCTCAAGTTATGGTTCACCTTGTTAGACACTCACAGCACTCAGCCCAATCATCAGCGCGAAAGCACACAAGGCTCACAAATCACCAGACTAGAGCCTAGCTCACAGCCCATCCCAGCCCCTCAGATCAGCAGACCGGCACGTCTCCATGGCTCCAATACAGTATCCATAACACACCCATCACATAACGGAGAGCCCCTTTGGGTTCTATCGTGGAATGTCAATGGCCTGTTGGATCAAGTTAAGCGCAAAGCGGTACTGAGATACACCCACAGATATGCACCAGTTGTACTTCTGCTCTAAGAGACCATCTTATTGGAGAACCACTGCCCCTTCCTAGCGAGATTTGGGTTTGAAAGAGTCTGGCACTCTGGATTTGAACGGGGATCACGTGGGGTGGCAGTCCTCATTAGGCGTTACCTTCCCTGTGTACCTACCCATCCACGAGGGAGCCCCAAGGCCGTTTCGTAACTCTATCTGCAACACTAGGAGGGAACACCATTAATCTAATTTTAATATACGTCCCAACAGCCCCCTCATAACTACCCTGAAAACAATTAGCAACGTTGTCAACTCCCTGCCCCCGGGGGAGACAGTGACTGGGGGCGACTCTAATGCGGTCATGAACCCAGATCTTGACACCACAGGTACACCCTACACAAATAGAATATCGCGCGCAAAGAGAATGGTAAGCTGGGCAGCGACCCTGGGTATATGTGATGTCTGGAGGGCATGGAACCGCAGAAGCACCCAATTCACCCACACGTCCAGGGCTCACCACACCCATGCACGCATCAATATGATCTTTATGCCTGCCCCTGACTACCAGAGGGTAGCCCACGTCAATATCCTTCCCCGGGGGATCTCGGACCACTCACTACCTTCAGCTAGGCGGACCCTCAGACAGAATGCAACCCATCTGGTTTCTACAAGACAACAATATCCGGAAGTTAATTGGGAAGGTACTCCGCAAGTACTTCCTCACCAATCAGAACTCGGTCCCCTCCCCGGGCACTCTCTGGGAAGCTGGTAAAGCCACTATTAGCGGCTTCGCTAAAGGACAGTTAAAAGCTAAACGACTGGCCCAAGACAGCTGACTTGCTCTCCTTGAAGCCCAGACAACTCGACTGGAGAGGACTACAGATGGGCCGACAGATGAAATTAAAGAAAGACAGCTCACATTTCTGAGAGACGAGATCAAACAAATCTTGCTAGACTCCGCTAAGTTGTTGTGGAGGTCCTCCTTTGCCCGGGTCTACGGATGGGGAGATAAACACCTAAAATATACTACACAGATTGGTAACATACCCCCTGGCAAATCGCATAGTCCCCGAGATCCAAGACTCCTCCAGGGTCAGCCACCGTACGCCATCCACAATAGTCCAAACCTTTGCCGACTATGACTTCCAGCTCTACTCGGCCGGTAGGCCAGAGACTTCACTCTCTGAGCTGACTAGCCTGGGAGGGATCCACCTTCCCTGGCTCCACCCATCTGAGGCAGACAGCCTAGACCTCCCCATTACACATAAGGAAATAAGCGCGCCATCTCCCTAGTGGCAGCTGAGAAAACACTGGGCCCGAACGGGTTCCCTCAAGAGTACTATGCCATATACTGAGACACACTACTTCCCCACCTCCACGACCTATTTGCAGAAGTGGCAGATACCGGGACATTCCCACCCGAAAAAGACTCTGCGACCATGGTCGTCCTACCCAAAACACAACCTCCCTCGCCTTCTTGCACAGACTACTGCCCAATCTTACTCATAAACACAGAGGTCAAGATCTACGCTACGATCCTGGTCCAAAGCCTGCAAACACTCCTCTGTAAACTAGTCCAACCAGACCATTGCGGCATCATGCCGGCGCTCAGCACAAGGCATTGCCTTTGGCGCCTCCACTTTGCCTGAGTGAACTGTCACTCGATCACCCCCTACATAGCAGTCCTGCTAGTTGACTTTGAAAAAGCCTTCGATACGGTCAACTGGCAGTACCTGATTAGTGTGCTGGACACAGCTGGTCTGGGTCTTCAGTTTCCTCGCCTTGCATGGGCGCTTTATTCCAGACCTCAGGCAAGAGTTCTTTTAAATGGGGCTCTTTCGGAGATCTTTCCGATCGGTAGAGGGATGAGGCAGGGATACCCCCTCTCGACCATCCTCTTTGCCCTGGCGATGGAGCTCCTAGCCTGCCTCATTAGGGCAGACGATCAGGTACGAGGCTGGAGATGGAAGGGAGCCTACGAGGATAAAATTGCCCTCTATGCGGACGATGTCCTGCTGTTTCTAGCAGACCCGTAACAATCTGGGCCCAGATGCCTCCAGATCCTCCACGCCTTTGAACAAGCATCAGGATTGTGCCTAAACCCCGCCAAGTCGACCTTAGTACCCCTTCATATATCAAGGGAATGCTTTGACTGGCAGTCTACCATCCCTATACGGTGGCAATCGTTCAAATACATAGGGATTTGGGTCACATTACTCCCAGACCTGGCATGGTCACTTAACATCACCCTATTGGTCAAGAATGCTAAGGTGTGGGGCGTGGCTTGGCAAGCTGACATGATGGACATGGGCTGAGAGCGCTCCGTCCAGCCCAACTCAATATCTTCTAATATCCTACCTCTCCGAGGTCGTCCTGTACTCTAAAGCCTCTCTGCTGCTGTGCTGTATTGGCGCCCCCTACCTGAGCTACTGTTGGCTTTGTGGCTGCCGCTGGAGACGACGGTGCGCAGGCAGTGAGTTGGTGAGGCCTGTGAGGGACGCGGTCTTGTGTGAAGCCGGGGGCATCGCCTAGGTGGAGTCATTCCATGCTGCGTGACTGCGGCGGCTTCAGAACTGGTGAGTGCCCCCAGGTTGGGGAGTTCCCCGGGGGCGGGCAGACCATCCCGGCGGTGGGTCCCGGAGGGGGCTATGCCGCAGCTCGGCGGCCGCATCGGGCCGCGGTGGAAGCGGCGAGGACCTGGCTGCCGCCATACTTGTACCAAAGGTCGGAGTCTCAATTGGGAGGTAGGGGTGGGGACGCTTCCCTTCCCCCCCCCGACGCCCTTCCCGGCAAAGAGGCGGGCCGAGGCGCCCCACCACATCGGTGCCAACGGCAGGCGCTTGCCATATAGCTTGGATGCCCCTGAGCTTCTCCCCTCCTTCCCCCTGCAAGCACATCTGGGGGGTATCGGCGGTTGGGTCAGACTGCGAGGGGGCGTGTAGTGGGGGCACGGCAGCGGTCTAGAGACAGGGGGATTGGGGGGACACGAAGGGAACGCTGAAACGTGGTTCCACTCCCCCCCCCCCCTTGTTCCTTTGGGGGTGTGTGTCAGCGGTCGGTGGGGCCGAGCAGGTGGATTCTTTTGTCATCGGAGTACCTTGGCTGACCCGCCCTTGGCGGGAAAGGGTACTGGAGAGTGTCCGGTGTGCCGCAGGACTAGGGGAGCCCTAACATCGGCGGCAGGATCGGGCCGCGCAGGCACCTTCGGTGGAGACCAGCACCGGACACTGGGGTACGACCCACCAACTGCGTCTGATGTAGCTGCTTTCGGCTCCCCCCCTCTCTGTGGGGTGCTCGGCGGTCTTGTTGGGCCGCAGGGGCGAGCCTCTTGGCGGTGTTGAGCGATGCGTATGCCGATCGGAGGGCCATGGGGGGTGGCCCTTGCTGTGGCCTTTCTGTTTGGGGTGGAACTGACCTGTCCTCCTGCTTCTGAGGGGCGTAAGTCAGTGGCCTGTCGGGCCCTGCGGATTTTCCTTGGGACTCCTGGCTGTGGCCCTGGCCCATAGTGTTTCACCCTGATCTCTGGTGCCCCGTGGAGGGTTTTTGGTAGCGGGGCCGTGATAGGTGGCTGGTGTTGGACCAGGGTCCCTGGGTAGAGGTCACTGAGCACCTGCCTTCCCTTGCATTCCTACACCTGCTATTGTCCACTCCCACTCGGCGACTAAGTCGGGCCGCGGGAGTCCTAGGAGCTCAGGGAGGGGGGCCCTCCTCCTTGTTGCCCCTCATTCCCTTGGACCTACATTCGGACCTTCGGACGTCTGCCCGGACGGTGCTCACAAACCCAGGGCCAGCCATGACAAGAGATAAGGGAGGTGGTGGATCGTCCAAACAGGGACCTATTGACAAGTTTACAGGCCCAGGGGCCTCTGCGGGATCTTCTGGGGGTTTGCAGGGAACAATGCCAGACAATGCAGCGCTCATGGCCGCCATCACACAGTCCAGGGACATGTTGGATGCCAAGGTCGGGGAAGTTGGGTCTGACGTTATGCTTTTGAGGCAGGATCTGCGGAATGCCGTATCCCGCATTACCGAGACCGAGACTCGCATCTTGGGAGTGGAGGATAATGTCACCACACTGAAGAAATGGGTGGCAGCCATGGAGACCACCTCGGGGGGTCTTGCGTTGCGGGTGGAAGACACGGAAGGACGGGCAAGACGCAACAACCTCCGCTTTGTTGGATTTCCGGAGGGCTGTGACGGGGGTAACATGGAGCAGTTTCTCACGCGGTGGCTGGAGGGTTGGCTTCCACTGGAATCTTTGTCCCGCTGCTTTGTTGTTGAGTATGCCCATCGAGCGCTCATGAAGAAACCCCCGCCTGCCTGGGACTCGCCCAAGGCCAGTGTAGGAGAGTAGGGTCTGCTATCCTATGGTCACCCCAAATTTTTGCTTTTTGCTTCACTGGTTTATGACATATTGAGGCTGTGGGCCTGCTAATCAGACCCCCAGCCTGCTGTTCTCTCTAACTAAATTGACACTATGCCCCCTAGGTGCATAACCAATTGGAAGTAGATCACCCTGTGAGCCCCTGTACCAGTGTACACTAGGTACCCAGGGCATTGGTGTATCTAAAGCCTACCAGGGGCTGAAGCATGTATTATGCCACCCCTGGCCTGGCCTAACAAATTTGACAAAACTGGCTGATCACTCAGCTGGGGTAAGTGGGTGTAACCACCTCTTACTTAGGTGTAGTATACCTATACCTAACCTTAAATGGGACACATGTTAACCTATAAGTCACTCCTATGGCAGGCCTTAATAATCCTGGAGGCAGAGTGCTTGGTTCCATGTGAGATAGGTGCTCTGGCATGAGCTGAGCCTGTCTGCAGTGGTCGGAACAACTTCCTTCTACCGTTTCCAGATATCGTCATACCATATACTCTTAAGTGCATTATGAACCTCGCGGTTAAATGCTATCTTTGGTTTGGCTTTATCAAAACATGTCGAGTAAGGTGTCATACGAATTGGAATACTAACCCCTCGCCAATTCTGGCGACGGGGTTAGCATTCCACCCTTCTAGAGGGACACGACATGTACAGTACCTGAAACCCGGGTAAACTCAGACATAGCCTCAGCTCCACAAAATGGATGCTGCCACCACAGACACAAGTCTGCCCTCCTGCTGCTGGGAGTCCTTCCAGCTTGGGAGACGTGGACAAAGGGTTTCCTGCCAGGGGAGGTGCGAGCACCACCCCAGACAGGATTTTGTGTATTGGTCAGGTAGGGCTTGAAAGAAACCAGACATGCCTGAGGCTCACAAGGAGCCTCGGTGCATATGCCAGTTCAATCCGGTCCTGGGGCACACCAGCCCCGGACCTGGGGCGAGCTGGACAAAGGATTGGGGGTGTAACCACCCCCCTTCCTGGTCCTAGCAGGTAGTCCGGCCCCTAGAATCCGCTTAAAGGTAGGAGCTGTGTCCTAAGACTTCAGACATCCTGGAATCAACTTAACCACAAGAAGAAGACGGGAACTTCGATGCTCTGCTGCACAGAGGACTGAAGGAAATCTCCCCTATGGTCAGGGAGTGACCATCTTGCTAACGCAAGCACCAACCAGCTATTCGACGTCTGCTTTGCTGCCGCCTCCCGCCGGAGCCCGAGCCCAGAGCCCGACAAGACCTGGACCTCCAGACTTCTCACCGCCCGATCCACAGTCCCTGCAAAGAAGGAACCCGTGGAGGCACCGAGACACGTGGAGCCAGCCATCTTGGAAGACCGACGACAAGCTGCAAGCGCAACGACAGAGGCTCCCTCCAAGTTGTGCTTTGGGTCCTGAGAAGCCCAACCCCCGAGCAGCATCTGCACCAAAGGTGAGCCCTCCAGCATCTCCACGAACTGCGTGGGGCCCCTCTGCACTTTGCATCTCGACACGCCTGCCCAGTCCCTGGCCCGCTGGCTAGTGGCCATTTTGGCGACCTATTTGAAAATCAACAATGCTGGTCTGGTTGCTCCAGACTGGCCCTAGCTGCTCCCCAAAAGAGCAGCCCCTCTGACCTTGCTGGTCAGAACAATCAGCTTTCTTGAACTTCCACGACTCCTGCCTTTGCCAAGGCTTGTTTGCTTCTTTCGAGTCGCCGACACCGCCGACAGCGAGGGCCTGCATGGGACAGCTCGTGACTCGACACCTGGACATCGTCGACCTTCAGGGACCACGTGGCTGCGGAGACAAGCTACACCTAACCACCTGTTTGCACCCGACATCGCCTGGTACCTACCTGGTGCCACGCCGGTCACTGGCTAGTGACTGTGAACACTGTCCCCTCTGCTTTCAGGTCTTCTACAACTCCGATCCACCCTTGGATCCAACGCAGCTCTTCTGGACCGACCGCCTGCAGCATCTTTGTCATCAGGCTCCATTGAATCGATAGAAGAAACCCGACGCACTTCGAGACCTATGCACCCGCTTCCTGTGGGTGAGGTAAAGCTGACACTCCGGTGCCCAAGTGTAGAGAATCATCTCTAGTGTCTGTGTTTCGAATCTTGAGATCGTAGTCAACCCAGAAGACCCTTTCTGCAGTAACTTTTTAACTTTTACGCACCCATTGAAAACCTATGGGAGCCCGCGTGTAACTTTCCTCACTGCACACGCGACCCGTGGACCTCCTGGTCACTAACTGAAGTTAGCTCCTTGTAGGCCCAGCGATTCTAGAGGCCCTAGGCCTTTTCACTTTCCTGTTCGTGGTACTTATACCACTATTTTAGTATATGGTTTGAGTGGCCACCAGGGCCCATCCATATAAAGTGCAACTTCTGTATATTATAACGTTGTCTTGTTTAACGATTTGTGCTCCTGTGCTCATAAAGAGTCTAGGGGTTACTTTGAGAAATAAATACATATATATTTTCAATATATATCTGTGTGGTGTCCTTTCATTGGTATAAAGGTGGGTTGCATTTGGTAAAACAGCCTGCTTAACACGCTTTAACGAGTTTAGCCTCAAAGACTGCTTAGCCTACGCTACCACTAGGGCAGCTAGTCCGAAAAGGTTGACTTACAACCACACCATAAGGGTTGCTTGGCATGGTACAAGGTGGTCACTTTAACTAGTGAACATCATATACCAGGCCAACTTCTCACATTGGTGGCAGCGGTGGGATTTGAGCTTGCTGTGTTTTACCATTGTAATCTCTTGGTTACCAATTGAAAGATCACATAGGTACCTGTAGGTACATATAAAACAAGATAGATATACTTAAGTTCTACTGAACTTAGTTGTTGTAGCGCAAAGGGAGTAGCACACCCTGACTACAACTACTAGATAGGTTTAGTAGGTAAACCCAAGTGTAGGTAGATTGCAACACATCCACCCACACTTAAGAGCAATGGAAGGGGCAGAGGGGTCCAAGTTACCTATCTCTGTCGAGAGTGACCCCCAGAGGGCACCAACTCTCTTTGCTACCCTAAATCAAAATGAGCTCAGGCAGTTGGCAAATATCAGGGGCCTTAAACAGCCCAAGAACCCTACTTCTGCTGAACTCAGAGAGCTTTTACAAGCTGATGAAGATCAGAAAGCTCTCAAGAAAGCCTCCCAGTTAGGACCCTTAGGGACTGGAACAGGAGGCCCCCCTTCTGAAGATGCAACTGAGGTACCCCTTTCCAATAATCACCCCTTAGATGAGATTCATACTACAGAGGATGAAAGTGATAGGTATACAGATGTTAGTGGGGATGAAGGGAGAACTAGCCCAGTGCCAAGTGTTATACGTGGCCCAGCTAACTTAAGGCTATTGGGGACTGACAATGGGATCATCCCATTGGATCTCCCCAGTGGACTTAACCAGGGGCTTGGGAGGCAAAGGAATCACTCAGGTGAATCTAATGCTTCTCATGCCTCTAGAGGCTCTCAAGGTCACTCCAGAAGGAGGATGACCACCCCTCAGAGGAGGGAGCATGAGGCCAGAATGCAGGAAGCTCAGCTGAGAATCAGGAGACAGGAGCTAGAAGTAGCTCTGATGGAAGAGAAACTGAGTAAGGCTAGGCAACCTAAAGAGAGTGGGTCTATACCCACTGGTGGCAGCATTGTCCCTAAGGACAAAGATAGGGTATTTGACAATAGGAACCTGTCCAAGGTTGTGCCCCCCTACAAAAGTGGGGATGACATCCACAAATGGATGACTGCTCTTGAGAGAGCCTGCAAAGTGCAGCAGGTTCCTGAAGACCAGTGGGCAGCAATCTTATGGCTCTCCTTTGAAGGAAGAGGCAGAGATAGACTCCTCACTGTTAGGGAGGAGGATGTCAGAAATTACAGAGCCCTGAAGAGTGTCCTAGTTGATGGGTTAGGCTTAACCACTGAACAGTACAGGTTAATGTTCAGAGACACCCAGAAGACACAGACTCAGGACTGGTCTGAATACATTGAATGTGCCACTAAGGCTTTGGAGGGTTGGTTGCTGGGAAGTAAGGTATCTGATTATACAGGATTGTACAATTTGATGATGAGAGAACAGATTTTAAATAACTGTCAGAACCAGCAACTGCATCAACACTTGGTTGACTCAGATCTGACCTCTCCCCAAGAATTGGGAAAGAAGGCAGACAAATGGGTCAGAACCAGGGTTAAGCAAAAGAACCAGAACCAGTGCCAAGGGGGTGATCAGAAGAAAACAGACCAAAAGGGTGGAGATCAGAAATCCAAAGACCAGAAGTCTTCAACAGGGCCCCAAACTAGTACTAACGAGGGTGGGTCCCAGCCTAAAGGGAAGAAGAAAGAAGGTCCAAAGAAACCCTGGTGCAAATCTTGCAAGAATACAACTCACTGGACTAGTGATTGTAAGAAGGGTGGAGCCCCCAATACTGCTGCCCCTAAGGCACCTGCTCCCAGTACTACTGTTAGCAGTGTTGGTCCCCAGACAAAGGGTGTAGTGGGAATCACTATGGGAACTGAAGGAGATTCTGACTTAGACAGAACCCTGACACAGGCAGTCTTGATCTGTGATGGGGACATGGATTTGTCCCTGACTGTGAGCCCCAGTAACCTGGGCAAGTACAGACAGACTCCTTTAATTAATGAAAAAGTGTCTCAAGCCTACAGGGACACATGTGCCAGTGTCACTATGGTGACACCAGGCGTTGTGGATCCTGGACAGTACATACCAGGTGAGAATTACCTGGTGACCAATGCCAGCAATGCCACTACTTCACATAGTGTGGCAGTTGTTAACTTCTCATGGGGAGGGGTAACTGGCCTCAAAAGGGTTGTGGTTAGTGCAGACCTCCCAGTAGAATGTTTGTTGGGCAATGACCTAGAGAGTTCTCTATGGTCAGAAGTGGAGTACAGGACACATGCAGAGATGTTAGGTATATCACCACATGTCCTTGCTGTGACCAGGTCACAGGCCAAAAAGTGCCTTACTGAACCACAGGTCTTGGATCCTGGAACAATGGACCAAGCACCTACCAAGGGGAAGAACAGGAGGGTTAAGGCTGTGCCTTCCCCCCTGCCTACAAGTGATGATCAGCCTTCCCAGGAAGATGATCTAGAGGACCCTGAAGGAACTGTCCCTGAAGAGCTTGAACCTGATCAGGTTGAGTTTCTGGGGACAGGGGGACCTTCCAGGGCTGACTTGGGGCAGGCTCAGTTATCCTGTCCATCTCTTGAACCCCTCAGACAGCTGGCTGCTGCTGAGGCTGCTGGGAATGCTCAAGGTACCCATAAAGTGTATTGGGATGATGGGCTCCTTTATTCAGAGGCTAGAGACCCAAAACCTGGTGCAACCAGGAGGTTGGTTATACCTCTGCAATTTAGGGGCTTCCTTCTTACCTTGGCCCATGATATTCCTCTAGCAGGACACTTAGGCCAGAACAAGACCTGGGACAGACTTGTCCCTCAGTTTCACTGGCCTCACATGAATGAAGATACCAAGGAGTTTTGTCGCTCCTGTGTGACCTGCCAAGCCAGTGGCAAATCAGGTGGCACAACAAAGGCCCCCCTAATACCACTACCTGTGGTGGGGGTCCCCTTTGAAAGAGTGGGAATAGATATAGTGGGTCCCATGGATCCTCCCACTGCATCTGGGCACAGATTTATACTGGTGGTAGTGGATCATGCCACCAGGTATCCAGAGGCAATTCCCCTTAGGACCACTAAAGCACCTGTTGCGGCCAGGGCCCTCCTAGGAGTATTCTCCAGAGTGGGGTTTCCTAAGGAGGTGGTTTCTGACAGAGGTACCAACTTCATGTCAGGATACTTGACAGCTATGTGGAAGGAATGTGGTGTCAACTACAAGTTCACCACTCCTTATCACCCACAATGCAATGGGCTTGTTGAGAGATTCAACAAGACCCTACAGGGTATGATCAAAGGATTACCTGAAAAGCTCAGGCGAAGATGGGACATCCTTCTACCCTGCCTTCTGTTTGCTTACAGAGAGGTCCCACAAAAAGGAGTTGGCTACAGCCCCTTTGAATTGTTGTTTGGGCACCCTGTAAGAGGCCCACTGTGTTTAGTTAAGGAAGGATGGGAGTTACCTCTCAAAAAGCCTAAACAAGACATAGTGGACTATGTACTTGGTCTCCGCTCCAGGATGGCTGAGTATATGGAGAAGGCATCCGAAAACCTTGAGGCAAGCCAGGCCTTACAGAAAGCTTGGCATGACCAAAAGGCTGTCTTGGTTGAGTTTCAGCCAGGACAGAAGGTATGGGTGTTAGAGCCAGTGGCCCCAGCAGCACTCCAAGACAAATGGTCTGGACCCCATACAATCCTGGAAAAGAAGGGAGAGGTTACCTACTTGGTGGACCTAGGAACTCCCAGGATTCACCACAGGGTACTCCATGTTAACAGGTTAAAAGCATATGTTGACAGGGCAGACATGGGCTTGCTCATGGCTACAGATGAGGGACAGGAGGAAGAGAGTGACCCTCTCCCAGACCTGTTGTATCAGAACCCTGAAGATGGCTCAGTTGAAGGAGTGACCCTTGGAGGCAACCTCACTGATCATCAGCAGATTGAATGTAGACAGGTTCTACAATCATTTCAACACATGTTCTCCTTGATACCTAGCCAAACTGACTGGTGTACCCATGTGGTGGACACTGGTGACAGTCTGCCTGTAAAGAACAAACTTTACAGACAACCTGACCACGTCAGGGACTGTATAAAGGCTGAGGTACACAAAATGCTGGAATTGGGTGTCATTGAACCCTCAGAGAGCCCCTGGGCTAGCCCAGTGGTGCTGGTCCCCAAACCTCACACCAAAGATGGCAAGAGAGAGATGAGGTTGTGTGTGGATTACAGAGGACTCAATGCTGTCACTAGGACAGATGCACATCCTATTCCAAGGGCAGATGAGCTCATAGACAAACTAGACAAACTAGTTTTTGAGCACATTTGACTTGACAGCTGGCTATTGGCAAATCAGGTTAGCTGAGGAGTCTAAGGCCAAAACAGCATTCTCAACCCCAGGTGGGCATTATCAATTTTTGGTGATGCCCTTTGGACTGAAGAATGCACCTGCCACCTTCCAAAGGTTGGTGAATCAAGTCCTTACTGGGTTGGATGACTTTTGTGCAGCATATCTTGATGACATTGCTGTCTTTAGCTCCACCTGGGAGGATCACCTGATCCACCTGAAGAAGGTACTGGAGGCTCTGCAAAAGGCAGGCCTCACTATCAAGGCTACTAAGTGCCAGATAGGGCAGAGTAAGGTTGTGTATTTGGGCCACCTTGTAGGTGGGGGCCAAGTTCAACCACTGGAGAGTAAGATACAATCCATCAAGGACTGGTCTCCTCCAACCACCCAGACTCAAGTTCGAGCTTTCTTGGGCTTGACTGGGTACTACAGGAAGTTTGTTAAGAACTATGGGTCCATTGTGACTCCTCTTAATGATCTAACATCCAAGAAGATGCCCAAAAAGGTTCAGTGGACAGTAAGCTGTCAAAAGGCATTTGATGACCTGAAGAAGGCCATGTGCTCTGCACCTATCCTGAAAAGCCCTGACTACTCCAAAGAGTTTATTGTCCAAACAGATGCTTCTGAGTTGGGTGTGGGAGCTGTGCTGTCACAACTTAATGTAGATGGTCAAGACCAACCCATTGCTTTTATTAGCAGAAGGTTGACCCCCAGAGAGAAGAATTGGTCAGCTATTGAGAGGGAGGCCTTTGCTGTGGTGTGGGCCCTGAAGAAGCTGAGGCCATACTTGTTTGGCACTCACTTCAAGATTCAGACCGACCATAAGCCCCTCTTGTGGCTAAATCAGATGAAGGGTGAAAACCCCAAACTGCTTAGGTGGTCCATTTCCCTACAGGGGATGGACTTTACAGTGGAGCACCGGCCAGGTACAGACCATGGGAATGCAGATGGTCTCTCCAGGTACTTCCACTTAGGACATGAAGACGAGACTGGTCAAGGCTAGTTTAATGTCCCTGCGTTTGGGGGGGGTTGTGTAGGAGAGTAGGGTCTGCTATCCTATGGTCACCCCAAATTTTTGCTTTTTGCTTCACTGGTTTATGACATATTGAGGCTGTGGGCCTGCTAATCAGACCCCCAGCCTGCTGTTCTCTCTAACTAAATTGACACTATGCACCCTAGGTGCATAACCAATTGGAAGTAGATCACCCTGTGAGCCCCTGTACCAGTGTACACTAGGTACCCAGGGCATTGGTGTATCTAAGGCCTACCAGGGGCTGAAGCATGTATTATGCCACCCCTGGCCTGGCCTAACAAATTTGGCACAACTGGCTGATCACTCAGCTGGGGTAAGTGGGTGTAACCACCTCTTACTTAGGTGTAGTATACCTATACCTAACCTTAAATGGGACACATGTTAACCTATAAGTCACTCCTATGGCAGGCCTTAATAATCTTGGAGGCAGAGTGCTTGGTTCCATGTGAGATAGGTGCTCTGGCATGAGCTGAGCCTGTCTGCAGTGGTCGGAACAACTTCCTTCTACCCTTTCCAGATATCGTCATACCATATACTCTTAAGTGCATTATGAACCTCGCGGTTAAATGCTATCTTTGGTTTGGCTTTATCAAAACATGTCGAGTAAGGTGTCATACGAATTGGAATACTAACCCCTCGCCAATTCTGGCGACGGGGTTAGCATTCCACCCTTCTAGAGGGACACGACATGTACAGTACCTGAAACCCGGGTAAACTCAGACATAGCCTCAGCTCCACAAAATGGATGCTGCCACCACAGACACAAGTCTGCCCTCCTGCTGCTGGGAGTCCTTCCAGCTTGGGAGGCGTGGACAAAGGGTTTCCTGCCAGGGGAGGTGCGAGCACCACCCCAGACAGGATTTTGTGTATTGGTCGGGTAGGGCTTGAAAGAAACCAGACATGCCTGAGGCTCACAAGGAGCCTCGGTGCATATGCCAGTTCAATCCGGTCCTGGGGCACACCAGACCCGGACCTGGGGCGAGCTGGACAAAGGATTGGGGGTGTAACCACCCCCCTTCCTGGTCCCACCCTTAGGGAGGGACCTAGCAGGTAGTCCGGCCCCTAGAATCCGCTTAAAGGTAGGAGCTGTGTCCTAAGACTTCAGACATCCTGGAATCAACTTAACCACAAGAAGAAGACGGGAACTTCGATGCTCTGCTGCACAGAGGACTGAAGGAAATCTCCCCTATGGTCAGGGAGTGACCATCTTGCTAACGCAAGCACCAACCAGCTATTCGACGTCTGGTTTGCCGCCGCCTCCCGCTGGAGCCCGAGCCCAGAGCCCGACAAGACCTGGACCTCCAGACCTCTCACCGCCCGATCCACAGTCCCTGCAAAGAAGGAACCCATGGAGGCACCGAGACACGTGGAGCCAGCCATCTTGGAAGACCGACGACAAGCTGCAAGCGCAACGACAGAGGCTCCCTCCAAGTTGTGCTTTGGGTCCTGAGAAGCCCAACCCCCGAGCAGCATCTGCACCAAAGGTGAGCCCTCCAGCATCTCCACGATCTGCGTGGAGCCCCTCTGCACTTTGCATCTCAACGCGCCTGCCCGGTCCCTGGCCCATTGGCTAGTGGCCATTTTGGCGACCTATTTGAAAATCAACGACGCTGGTCTGGTTGCTCCAGACTGGCCCTAGCTGCTCCCCAAAAGAGCAGCCCCTCTGACCTAGCTGGTCAGAACAATCAGCTTTCTTGAACTTCCACGACTCCTGCCTTTGCCAAGGCTTGTTTGCTTCTTTCGAGTCGCCGACACCGCCGACAGCGAGGGCCTGCATGGGACAGCTCGTGACTCAACTCCTGGACGTCGTCGACCTTCAGGGACCACGTGGCTGCGGAGACAAGCTACACCTAACCACCTGTTTGCACCCGACATCGCCTGGTACCTACCTGGTGCCACGCCGGTCACTGGCTAGTGACTGTGAACACTGTCCCCTCTGCTTTCAGGTCTTCTACAACTCCGATCCACCCTTGGATCCAACGCAGCTCTTCTGGACCGACCGCCTGCAGCATCTTTGTCATCAGGCTCCATTGAATCGATAGAAGAAACCCGACGCACTTCGAGACCTATGCACCCGCTTCCTGTGGGTGAGGTAAAGCTGGCACTCCGGTGCCCAAGTGTAGAGAATCATCTCTAGTGTCTGTGTTTCGAATCTTGAGATCGTAGTCCACCCAGAAGACCCTTTCTGCAGTAACTTTTTAACTTTTACGCACCCATTGAAAACCTATGGGAGCCCGCGTGTAACTTTCCTCAATGCACACGCGACCCATGGACCTCCTGGTCACTAACTGAAGTTAGCTCCTTGTAGGCCCAGCGATTCTAGAGGACCTAGGCCTTTTCACTTTCCTGTTCGTGGTACTTATACCACTATTTTAGTATATGGTTTGAGTGGCCACCAGGGCCCATCCATATAAAGTGCAACTTCTGTATATTATAACGTTGTCTTGTTTAACGATTTGTGCTCCTGTGCTCATAAAGAGTCTAGGGGTTACTTTGAGAAATAAATACATATATATTTTCAATATATATCTGTGTGGTGTCCTTTCATTGGTATAAAGGGTGGTTGCATTTGGTAAAACAGCCTGCTTAACACGCTTTAACGAGTTTAGCCTCAAAGACTGCTTAGCCTACGCTACCACTAGGGCAGCTAGTCCGAAAAGGTTGACTTACAACCACACCATAAGGGTTGCTTGGCATGGTACAAGGTGGTCACTTTAACTAGTGAACATCATATACCAGGCCAACTTCTCACAGCCAGTCATCGCGAAGTTCTTGAACTATCATGACAGAGACACTATCTTAAAGCAGGCACGGATTAAAGAACCCCTACAGTACGATAATGCTTGCATCCTAATTTTCCCAGACTACACGAGGCTAGTTCAGCAGCAGCGGCAAACGTTCCTAGTGGCCAAGGCCCGCCTGAGAGATCTTAAGCTCCCCTATGCACTAATATACCCAGCTCGCCTGCGAGTGATTTACCGTTCCTGGACCCATTTCTTTGACTCGCCAGAAGAGGTGTTTAAATGGACTGATGAAACGGTGCGGGCCCATACACCGCCTGGAAAAGAGTCTGATTCCTCCTCGTCGGCGGTAGCTCGGAGGGGGCCCTCATTGAGGTGGGCCAGAAAATCACGCTCCCGGCGCCGCTCTGTGTTCTGTGGCGCGGCGTCCCGAACTGGCTCGCCCTCGGGTCAGCAGTCATTGGCGCCCTGACTAGTCTGCCTGCAAGGGGCAGTGGCGGAGCAGTCTACATTCACCTGATCGGAGAGGCTCAATTATGGGCCGGGTCCGCTAGTGGACCTGTGCTGACAGAGAGTGTGTTCACGATAGATGGGTTGTGAGTTGGGGATCCATTGGTCGGGGCGGGCTGGGTCCTCCCGTTGGGGGACACGGGTCGCTCACAGTCCCACATGGCTGATATTTCCCATAGGGAGCGAATGTCCCCGGGTGCACTTCGTATAATCAGTTGGAACGTGAGGGGAGCCCTTGATAAGATTAAACGTGGGGCCATACTCCAACAGGCCAAGCGGGTGGGGCGGATGTTCTCATGTTAAAGGAGACACAACTTCTGGGGTCTAAGACCCTTTGCTTTCAACGCTATGGGTATCAACAGGTGTTTCACTCAGGCTTTGTGAGGGGGTCACGAGGAGTGGCTATATTAATTCACCACAGGGTCCTCTATATACATGTTAAGCAATGGACAGACACACAGGGGTGCTACATATTCCTGCAGGGCAAGGTGAGGGAGGAATCCCTGGTATTGGGCAGCGTGTACACCCCTCCACCGCTACAGTGGAATCTGGTGGAGCGTCTCATGACTATCTGGGTGGATATGTCGTACGGAGTTTTGGTGGTTGGTGGGGACTGGAACGATGTGATGGATACGACCATAGATCGCTGGAGGGAAAGGGGGGCTCCTGAGGGAAGCGGCACCACAAGCTATACTACTTGGTGACTGGGCTGAATTGGTTGGATACATGGCATCATTTGCACCCGGACGGTCCCGGAGTTCACGTATCTCTTGGCGGATCACGACTCTTATTCCAGAATTGACAACCTTTTTGTCCCAAGAGGGACTGTGGGCAGAGTGGAGGCGGCAGAGATTCTTCCAAGAGGTCTGTCGGACCACTCCCCAGTAGCCCTCCCCTTACAGATGGGGCGGAGGGGACAACCGTTTCGGTGGCGACTGTCAGTGTGGCACCTGCAGAACAATGACTATAGAGCACACATGTGCAACGCCATAGATGAGTACCTGAGAGTGAATGTGGGGTCAGTTTCTGGGGCCGATTCAGTGTGGGAGGCGCTGAAGCCTACCTTAAGGGGAACGGACATATACTGGTTCGCGGCGGCTCACAGAATATGCAAGCAGGTGCTACTGCAGGCGGAGGCGGTCTTTGAAGATCTTGAGCGTCGGGGCCGAGAAGCCGGAGGCGGCCAGGCCAGGTGACAATTGCTGCTTGCCCAACAAAATTATGCCGCGCTACTGCTAGACGAGGCCTGGCAGGCCTGGCTGGCGACGCGCAGTAGAGTTTACCAGTGGGAGGACAAATCAAGCAAGATGCTCCACCGACTCGGCCAGGGGGTGTGTTACTCCCAGACTCTTCCAGGTAACTGGGCCCGTCAGGCGAGCCACTTACGAATCCACGGGCCCTGGCGGAGAGGCTACATACTATGCAGACCTATACTCCCATAAAGAATGTTTACCAGGCATCACTATTGACCGTTTCCTGGTGATCTCCCGCCCAGGGTTCTATCGGATGCGGTGAGAGAGGACCTGGAGCTCCCGCTGACAGACGAGGAGTTGGGAGCCATGTTGGGGGAACTCAATTCTGGGAAGGCTCCGGGGCCCAATGGGTTTCAAGTGAATTCTTCAAGCGTTTTTTTCTGCAGCTGGGTCCTCACTATCGAGCGGTGGTAGAGGAGGTGCAAGACCGTGGCTCTCTGCCCCCGGACTGGAGGCATGCAGAGGTAGTGGTCTTCCACAAACCAGGTAGGCCGCTGGATCAGCATGCATCGTACAGACCCATATCCCTCTTGAATGTGGAGGTCAAAATCTTGGCGAAGGCCCTGGTGAATTACCTGCTGCCCCATATTGTGGTTTTGGTCCACCCCGACCAAGCTGGTTTTATGCCTCAGAGTGCGACTAGGCACAATATTAGGCGGGCACATATAGCAGTGGCGGCCATCCAGCGACTGGGTGCACTGGCGGCGCTGTTGTTGGCGGACATGGATAGAACGTTCGACTCCCTGAGCTGGGTGTACCTCTTTGCCTTATTGCACAGGCTGAACTTCGGACCGAGATTTATATCCTATGTTACTCTTCTATACACGGACCTCACAGCGTCGGTGCGGGTAGCGGGCGCAGCCTCCTCCGTGTTCTCTATCGGCCGGGGAACGAGACAGGGCTGCCCCGTATCAATTGCAGAATCACCCATATCCGAGCCCCCCAGTTGGTTCCGGCAAGTGAATGCGGCTCTTGGGCAGTTCTTGTGGGAGGGGGGCAAGGTGTGTGTGGCCCTGCGGACGTGCTTCTTATCTACCTATTGTGGGGGACTGGCATCGTCAAACATTCTGTCATATTATCAAGCCTCCCACCTGCTCGTATTGAATGAATGGTGGTATGGCAATCGGGAGGATCTGGCTTATGCAGTAGAACGGTGGCTTATGGGAGATCACTCGCTGCACAAGGTACTATATTCGGCATCACTGCGGGGATCATTGCTCTCGGCAACAAAGGTCGTGTTCCAGGTCTGGAGGCAGGCATTGCGTAGGATGGGGTGGTGGAACACACTGACGCGGGAGACTCCCCTCTGTGATAATGGGCATTTGCCGCAACTAGATGCCTTACAGGGATTCCGGGGTTGGGCTCACATAGGGATATCGGTCATGGGGGATGTTATGAGGGGTCCAGTTCTGAAATCTTTCCAGGAACTTCAGATGGAATTTCACATGCCGAAGTCCCAATTCTTCAAGTATCTTTAATTCCGGCACGCCTTGTCCCCTAGTCTGGAGGGATTTGAGTCCGTAGCGGAGTTCAGCCCCCTGGAGGCCAAAGTCTTTATAGGAGAACTCCAGGAACGTAAGATTTCCAGGATATACCAAACCCTGGTTATCCATTGCTCCTCTACACTATAGAAACTCCGGGAGGATTGGGAAGGGGATGTAGGCTCATTGGAAGAAGAGGACTGGGTGTACCTCTTTGCCTTATTGCACAGGCTGAACTTCGGGCCGAGATTTATATCCTATGTTACTCTTCTATACACGGACCTCACAGCGTCGGTGCGGGTAGCGGGCGCAGCCCCCTCCGTGTTCTTTATCGGCCGGGGAACGAGACAGGGCTGCCCCGTATCAATTGCAGAATCACCCATATCCGAGCCCCCCAGTTGGTTCCGGCAAGTGAATGCGGCTCTTGGGCAGTTCTTGTGGGAGGGGGGCAAGGTGCGTGTGGCCCTGCGGACGTGCTTCTTATCTACCTATTGTGGGGGACTGGCATCGTCAAACATTCTGTCATATTATCAAGCCTCCCACCTGCTCGTATTGAATGAATGGTGGTATGGCAATCGGGAGGATCTGGCTTATGCAGTAGAACGGTGGCTTATGGGAGATCACTCGCTGCACAAGGTACTATATTCGGCATCACTGCGGGGATCATTGCTCTCGGCAACAAAGGTCGTGTTCCAGGTCTGGAGGCAGGCATTGCGTAGGATGGGGTGGTGGAACACACTGACGCGGGAGACTCCCCTCTGTGATAATGGGCATTTGCCGCAACTAGATGCCTTACAGGGATTCCGGGGTTGGGCTCACATAGGGATATCGGTCATGGGGGATATTATGAGGGGTCCAGTTCTGAAATCTTTCCAGGAACTTCAGATGGAATTTCACATGCCGAAGTCCCAATTCTTCAAGTATCTTTAATTCCGGCACGCCTTGTCCCCTAGTCTGGAGGGATTTTAGTCCGTAGCGGAGTTCAGCCCCCTGGAGGCCAAAGTCTTTATAGGAGAACTCCAGGAACGTAAGATTTCCAGGATATACCAAACCCTGGTTATCCATTGCTCCTCTACACTATAGAAACTCCGGGAGGATTGGGAAGGGGATGTAGGCTCATTGGAAGAAGAGGACTGGGCGGAAGCCCTAGCTGCTCCACGTGGGGCGGCTATAGCGGTGCATCTGCGCCTAGTCCAGGTTAAATACCTACATAGGGCCTACTACACAAGACAGCGTTTATGGAGGGAAGGGTTGATTGCCTCTCCTGTGTGCCTTAGATGTAACCGGGAGGAAGGTACGTTGGTGCACACGGTGTGGCAGTGTCTCTCTCTGGGCCGTATTTGGAGGGGGGTATACACATGCCTATCAGAGGTTCTGGGTTGGGATCTTCCCCGCACACCGAAACCAGCCCTACTGCACGTCATGGAGGGGTTAGATTTTCATTGTATTACCTTTAATTTCTTCTTGGGTATCATTATGAAAAAAGTCAAAGTCAGTATTATATACTCTGATTGTGCAGACACCTCTGGGCTACAGGGTCCTGCTGTTTATATGCCATTTGACAAATAAAATTTGTTTAAAAAAAAAAAAGAATGCTAAGGAGCATCTCTGAAGATGGCAAGATCTGCCACTCAACCCCCTAGGGAGAATAGCCCTATTTAAAATGATGATTCTCCCACACTTTCTGTACATTATCCAGAACATCCCGTTTCACTTTCCATGCAGCTGGTTCAGGGAACTAGATAGTATAGCCGTAAGAATTCTCTGGAGAGGCTCGAGGCCCCGTCTGGCCCTCACCCACTGCCAGATCCCACCCTTTGAGAGAGGTATGGGTATGACCAACCTTTATTTATACTACCTAGCAACTCCACTGCTCATTCTGCATGATTGGTTTAACGGGGGCTGGTCTGACCCAGCGTGCAGGGTTGGGCTGGAGGAGCTGGGACTGACACCAATCCAGACAATGATGTACGGAGGCCCAATATCCATTGACCTACCAGCAGTGACTCGAGCAGTCCTGCTGGCCTGGCTCTCAGCCTTACGCTACACAAACTGGGAAAATAAGCTGACCCACCTAACGTCCCTCTGGCAGGGTGCCTGGCTTAGGGACGTAGGGGCTCTTGAAGGTTTCAGGAGGTGGGATCTTATAGGCATCTCGCAATTGGGAGACGTATGGGTAGGGGATCATCTACGATCATTTCAAAACCTACAGATGCGCTACGCCCTCCACCCGTCACAATTCTACAAATATCTGCAGCTCTGCCACGTGCTTAACGCACACATACCAACAGGCACAACACTGCCAGAGTTCAGCCCAATGGAAGCACAGATCATGATGGGAGACCTAGGGAAAGGAGGGATCTCAAGGATATATCACTCCTTGACCAATAATAGTCCAACAACACTCGACACACTCAGAATCCAGTGGGAGGCATGGCTAGCTGTACGCCTCAATGGCTCCCAAAATCATTACTACCACAACCAAGCTCTGTCTGGTCCAGCTGTTCTACCTCCACTGTGCGTACCTCACCCCTAGTCACATCCATCGGGTGGGCCTTAGAACCACACCATCTTGCACACAATGTGGGCTAGAACAGGCAGACTTTTACTGTATGGTACGGACGTGCCCACGTCTCACCCCATACTGGGAGGTGCTGGTAGCTGAGCTGACCGACATCCTGGGCTGGGAGGTGCCGCTCAAACCCTTGAACTTACTACTAGGGATTCTGGATGGCCTGGATGGGACCAGGGCAGATAAACCCTTTCAGGGCACCGCCATTGTGGTGGCCAAGCGGGATATTGCTGAGGCATGGAAGAATCCCTCCTCCCCTACTCTAACCAAATAGCGCAAAGGCGTAGACTGGAGCACGGCGTAGTAGAAACCACTGTACGGGACCAGGGGATGTCCAGCCAAACATGGGAGGGTCTGGGGTAAATGGTTGGGCCACGTTGAATAACAAAATTACCCTTACCGCTCCGGGGTAGAGTTTGTGTTCGTCACAAGGGACGGGTGTGAGACATAAGTGTGCTGGCGGATATTTTCGGGAGGACAGTTATTTAATGTATCATGTTCGATATGGTGTTTCAGTGCTGTATTTATCTTTACTGTTTTTAAAAATCTATAAAATTGGTTATCAAAAAAAAAAGAAAAGAGAAGAAAGAAATGTTTCTTTCTACGTGTGTGTTATTACGCTGTCGTTTGAAAACGCCCCATGCTAAAGTCAAACCCTGTGCAAGAATACAATACGTGCCACCCTGAAGACTTTAGCATGGGGCGTTTTCAATTGACAGCATAATGGCATAGTTATGGCATATTGCATAGTCTTGTCATGGGACATTGAGTCAGGCTCTTGGTAGAAGCAAGTTTAATCTTTTGGGTGAAGAGCCACGCCTATACCACCTTCCTGAATTCCAACCATACTTTAAAGTTTATTTTCCTTACCCGGAAGGAATTTCATACCTTTGCTGACGTACTGAGTTGGATGTTGCTCTTAAGTGCATCTTCTTGCATGATGTGAGGATCAATAAATGAGCCAGTCTAGAATGAAAGGTCCTGTACTTTGAGTATCTCTGAAGATTTACTTGAAAGAAGGTTGAACCCATTCCATAGGGTAATGTGGGGTGCCTTAAGGGAGGAATGTCTGGTCATAGGTCGGAAGTGAAGGTTTTTGATGGCTGATGTGATCGTGAATGTGTAAGAGTTGTTATGCTTTTTGTAATGAATTCTTTAAGTCTTTGGAGTAGTAACAGTGTAGTATAGTCAAGATATGACAACTGAAATGGTAGGCTGTGTCTTCTTTGGGAAACCTTTATATGGCAATATAAGTTGAAGAGCTTGCCTAGTGTGAAAAATGCTTTGTTATTTGATTCACTTGGGTGATGAGTGATAGACCTGGGCCATGATCTTTCCCAGAAGTTATCGATTGAAGAGGTTTTGCTTTTGAGATGATTTTGTGTCTGTGATTATATCACATAAAGCTTGAGATTGTGCGATCTTGGTAGTGCACTTTAATTTTGTTGGATTCAGTCAGTATTCTGTGTATTTCCTTGAAAGGGCATTTAGCTTGGGCAACCTTTTGGGAGTCGTGGAGTCTATTTGTTGGTATATTTGTAGATCTCTACATGTTGTTTGGGTGTTGTTTATCATTTAAGGTGTCCCATTTGTATGTAGTGTGCTGCCATGCCATTTGTCTTCAGGCAGTTGTGGAGTGTGTCCAGCTCAGTGTTGGCAAGTTAGGGCTGGGACATTTAAGTCCATCAAGAAGGGTCTAGGTTGGAATACATTGGGGTAGTTGAACCAGATGTTCAGGTTTCCAGAGACTGTTGTGCTTTACTATGATGTCCTAGTTTCCATCTAGGATAGCATATGCAAAAGCTTTTTTTTTTGCCGTAGATCCGTCTATATCATAAACGTTAATAGATAATATAAAATGTGATACAATTAATTTCATTCAGTCTAATGAATAAATAACAAAAATCCACATTTTGCACAAATAAAATTAATATATGATGGTCAGTTTGATTCAATTAATTTCACAAAAAGATTAACCCAATCCTCCCATCAGTACTGCAGCAGAAAATTGTTCTGCTTCCTTCAAAAGTAACCAACTCAATGGGCTTTCCCTATAATCCTTACGTGCCACTTTTTACCTGCTTTCCATCATGCCCTACCAATCTATATCCCTACCCGACCATAAATTGATCCCACATTTTATTAAATGTGACTCACAATGAGTGGCATACAAGAATCCCTTTTCTCTTACTTTCCTAATTCTCCCAATCCACTTTCTGAGAGAAGGGGCTGATTGCAACTTCTTCCTTTGCAGTAGTAAAGCTGTATCCACAAACATAGAATATAGATAATATTTTTACTATCTTGTGGTCACTCTTAATGTAGGGTCATACCCAAATACTACCAAAATAGGGAGTGAGGGCAACTGTGCCCCAAAATACTGAAAGATTGAATTCCAAAAATCACCTAAGGCTATGCAGTGCCATGTTATGTGGGACCAGTTTGCCACTTCTAATGATTCAAATTTAAAGCATTGGCCAGAGAATCCTGGAATCATTTTTATGGAGAAATTGTGGAGGTTCGGTAAATCACCTATTTAGCGTGGAACTGCAATCTGCGCCAATTGGCACCACTCAGTACAGAAAAATGGCAGTTTATTAACCTTACCCAATACTTCTCTAGACACTACCAGCCCTTCATTTCCCTACCATATATTTTTGACTGTTTGGAAAAAACGTCTTGCGCAAAGCAAAGGTGTTGATATTTTTCAATCACCTGGATGCTTTAGAACTGGACTTTCAATTAAGTTAGCAACCAAATATTTTCTCCTAAATAGCATATTTATATCTATTGATTTTAAACTTACGAGTGACATGCTGTACGACCACTGCAGCCAATAATTATTCCTGTGTGGGCTATGATTTCCAGTAAAGGTTTCCATCTATCTCCTATAATACAATATAACAATTTAGAAACCCCCTTTGCCTTCCATTTTGCCAAAAATAGCTTGAGCAATACCTTCTCTTTGAGCCCACTCCAAATCGGATTGGTGTGTTGCTGCATTTATATAGGGGATAGAATAGTTTTTTTGAAACTGTGCCTGCCTTTTTAAAATAAACACTGTAAAACTTTATACCGAACCTTCCTGGGGGAATTAGTTAATCTTAAAATATCAGTTATATTTTCTTTTAAGATCAGATTCATCAAATCGTTCTTGAAAATCAGATACGATACGAGCATGTTTCACAATCTAAACACTATTGTAGAAAATGTGCATGGTTATATTCTTTCTGATTGAGGAGGGCTAGTTCACCTTCTTCGATACTTCCATATAAAGACCTAAGTGCTAATCTGGAGCTTGTATTTTACCAAATAAAAGATGAAAGCAAGGATTGTGTTTCCTTTAAAAAAAAGCATTTAACACATAGGGTATAGTTGAGAAAATAAAGTTAAATGGGGGAAGTATCACCATCTTTATCAATGCAGCGCTCCCCAATGAGGTGAGAGGAAGCCGTTTCTATTGTGTTAACAATGCCTTCACTTTCGATAGGCGAGATCTGTAATTAAGCTCATGAATACTCAACATTGACAGTTTAACTGACACCTAAATAGCACTATGGCTGATTCTGCACACAGAATTTGCAATTCTGGCAATAAAATATCCGTACTAATATTACACAGAATACTTTTAGTTGTATTAATTTTGTAACCTTTTAATGCTTGATAGTCAGAAAAAATCTCAAAGGCTCTTTGGTTGTCTTCTTACTATTTAATATCAACATTATATCGTCCGCATAAAGTTTTATCTTATCTATCAGTGGCGAAGGTGGCCAAAATGTCCAGCCATTTCATCTGGCAATATCCAAAGGTTTGATAAAGAAGGCAAAAAGGACTGGGGCAGAGGGCAGCACCACCAACAAAGTCCAAACCTTCATCAACACCTGCCTGAGGAAAATTCTCCAAATCCGCTGGCCAGACGCCATCAGCAACAACGACCTATGGCAGCAGATTTCCAACTCCCTGCTCATGAAAAAATCACGAAAAGACGCTGGAGCTGGATAGGTCACACCCTCTGCAAACCCGCTTCAAACATCACCAGGCAAGCCCTGACCTGGCACCCTCGAGGGAAAAGGAAAAGAGGAAGGCCAAGAAACACCTTGTGGTGAGGGCTTGAGGCTGACTACAAGGAGATGGTGTACACCTGGAGTTAAACTGAAAGAAAAGCTCAGAACAGAGGTGGCTGGAGAGTCGTTGCTGATAGCCAGTACCCCAAGAGGGGTAGTAGGCATAAGTAAGTACAGAGGGCACCCTTGTCCATTATCAAACTCTCAGCATTCCTGCTTCTACTGCATTAATGATCACTTTTTTCTTTCGCATTTTCATACATATTTTGAATGGTCACATAATCTGGCAATAGAACCAAAATCTGTCTAAAATACTAAAAAGGATATCCCAGGCCACAAGATCAAATGCCTTCTCAGCATTTTATAAAGCAAATTGATGTTGAGACTTGATTAACTAATAAAACATTAAGAACCTCCACTAAATAATGTGTGTTTGTTAACAAGAGGCCGCCCGCGATAAAACCATTTTGATCGATGTGTATCAATTTAGCAGTCACCTTTGTCATGTGTTTCATGCGTGGCCCATTGTAGTTTTTCCTATGTTAGCCTAACTGTGCACATGTTACTGTATAAACTCGTTTGCTTTTTTGCCACATTGTACATTCACATGGAACCTGCATATGTTTATGCGTGTTAGTCTGAACATCATAGACAAGTTCAAACAACAATGCCCCTTGTTATTTTTTCTGGCCAGGCACTAGCACCTAGACATAACACAAGAATGCGGCTGTTGTTTATGTGCACACATGTCCTATCATATAGGTGAGCGCATGAGCCAAAAACACACACATGGAACGAGATTTCTGAGACAAGAGCACTGCATCTGCTGAGATGTAGAGCGTCCATCTGTGCATGTTAAGGTACAGGGTCTGCTAGTTATCCCAGAGATCTTTTGATATGTAATCATTTAGATTCAATAGCGGGGGTGGGCAGGGGTGTTAGGTTCCCCTATCCTATAAAATGATGGGGCCCTTTATGGTCTATTGACTATTGGCTATGTTAATCATATTTTTACTATGCATGTGTTATCTAATTGTGGCATGTATACAGCATTTCAGAGCACAATAGTTTGAATAAATATTTTAAACTTCCTTCGTGTCTCTTTGTTATCTCATTGTGGACGAGTACGAGGGAGAGAGCAAAAGAGTGTATCCTGTTACCAGGCTCCCTAAGAGGGTCGAGAATGTTGTATTCTGGGGTGCCAATTCACTTGTTTCTCTGGGAAGGTTAGGAGGGCAAGTGAGGCACTAAGGCTAGTCGGACTCGGATATACTGAGGTGGTAGGGTGACTCAGTCCCCAATATACTGATGTTCTATGGTTCCCAGCATAGTTCTGTTCTGAGAGTAGAATCCCTGCAACACCTTATCAAGTTTATTTGCTAACAATTTCATGTTTATTTTATAATCTGAATTTAACAACGTTATGGGATGGTATGTGTTTGGATTCTCTGAATTTTGAACCTTTTCCAGAAAGCTAACCACATTCTCAAAATTAAAAGAAGATGGGATTGACCCTCCCCTAAAATAAAATTGGCTAACCCCAATAAGTATTCACTTATACATCCAAAATTTCCTTGTAAAATTCATCCAGAAAACCACCAGGCCAACAGACCTTGACATTCGGCAAGTTATGAAGTACCTCCTCTAGCTCTTCCTTACTAAGGGGGTTACCCATCCTTTGCTTATCCTCTTCAAGGAGCAATGGCATACCCAATTTCCCTAAGAACACGTCAAGTGCCCGCTGATCAACTGTCTATGTATGGGTATAAATATGATTGCCGTGTTCAAGCAAGATCACTTTTATTTTCTCCATCTCTTTACAAGGATCTCATTCTGAGGACACTTCAAGGTGCACATAGTGCTTGTGACTATTTTGTCTTGTGCTTGCCAAGCCATACACGTCCCTGCATAATTGCTTTCTTTGTAGATCTTTTGCATGTAGGTAGAGTTACTTACATAACTATTAGCATAATAATATTCACTCGATGCACATTTAGCATTTTCAAGCTCCTTCCTATTCCCCTCAGTTTAATGTTGCAGGAGAATATCATATGTAATTCTAACCTATTTTTCGAGCTTCAACTTTTGCTCTTTAGCTACCCTGCTGGCTGCTATGTCCTTAGATATCAATTGCCCCTGAGGCTAGGCCTTCGATGCATTCCATACTATCTTTAGCAAAACTGTCCCTTGATTCCTTACCATGAACTCTCAAATACCCTCCCGAAATATTCTAGCACAATCTTTATCCTTATTTCTTCCAAATGGAACTAGTGCCCTTCGCACTCCTGAATGATAATACAGTAATCATGCAATTCAGCTTAAAACTGGGTTAAGTATATTCATTGGTGCTGGTTGGTTGATCCTCCTGAGCAGTAGCAGTCCGTGGAGGGAGTTTGGTGGGGCAGTGAGGCGGGGCGGGGCGGGGGAGGGGCAGGGTGGGGAAATGTATGCACCGGAATATGGATGAACGGAGGTAAGTACACATTTAAATAAATAAAGCGAATTTCGCTGCATCGCATTTTGCGATGCAGCGTGCGCAAAGGAATTAGTTTTATTTATTTAAATGTGTACTTACCTCCGTTTATCCATATTCCGGTGTTTACATTTCCCCACCCCGCCCCGCCTCTCTGCCCCACCGAACTCCCTCCACGGACCGCTGCTGCTCCTGAGTATAAGGATATAATGAGTAGATGAACAAGCGCTGTCTCCACTTGGGAGGCGTCTCCAAGTCGCACTCTGATTTTGATTTTCAATAAAGTTCATACAAACAATTTGTGGAAATTTCAAATGGTTTGTTATTCTTCTTAATTCTTATGCTTTCTTATTCATGAAGTACTACTTTCTTCGGTAATATCAACATATTTTTTGCGTTCTGCCCAATGTATTTCGGGCTTAGCCCTTCATCAGGGGTATTTATTGGGACTTCCAAGTACTCTCACGCGTCATATTAAAGTTGCATGTAGCGAAACTTCTGAACCTTCAGATTCAAAAGATTAGTTCCGGTGGTTATTCACGTCGCGTACAACGACGGCAGCGTACATCGAAGGCAGTTTCTGCTGTAATGTCAGAAAAGATGTGGAAGCCGATGTTGTTCTGTCTAGTGAATGACTTCTCCTTAATTGCTCTTGCAAGGATCATTACTTTGACTCTAAAATCTGTGAAATTCACCAGTAATATCCTGGGGTATTTGGCTTGACTGGATGCCTGGGCTGGGACTCTGGTGGCTCAGTGGACTAATGTGTCCATTGCAGGGGCCTGTGTTCTACCTCCTGGTCACAGGTTCAAATCCCGGTGGGTCCACTCAGCCTTTCATCCATTTGAGGTACATAAAATGAGTACAATTGAGTTGGGTAACAATGAACATCTTTTATTCAGCGCCAAGAGACCTCTCGGTGAAAGTGCGCTTTACAAATACACATGTTATGTTATGTTATATTCGGGTACTACATAAGATTTTAATAGTCCTTCAACCAATGAACCCCAACCCACATATTCATCCTGGTGCTCCGGGATTCCTGTTCTGCACAAATTGGAGGATCTTCAGTGGGTCTCCAGATGCTCTTGTTTATCTTTGAACCCTTGAAGCTCTTTCTCTACTTTTTCATTAAATTCAGCAAATGAGTCTACCTTATCCTCACATTCATACCCACTGCTCCATCTCATCAATTTTGGAGGAAAGAACCCCAACTGAGTAAACAACCCATCCAGCCGTGTTTTTATTTCTCAAGCCATTAATTTCTGAGTTGATTTGATAATTTTGACCTCTTTCAGTACTTCTGCAAGCAGGCTCCATAAATTGTTTGAAGCATCCACTGCCAAGGCTAGTGCAATTAGATGAATATCTCTGCCTCAGTGAGCGGGTTCTGCTCTCTTCCTGAGTCACAGATGTTGATGCTTCATGGGTACTAGTCACTGTGCCAACCCCTTTGGGCAATATATTCCCGATCTAGGCACATTTCTCCTGGCTTTTACATATAACTGTGGAGAAGTGTGGCTCAATGATCAGAGCGGCAGACCCTGATGCAGAGGTCTAGCCCGGGACCAGGGTTCAATTCCCCGCCTCGGTGGGTCTTGGGCTCAAAAATTCCACGGACCTGATAATTCTCGCCTCAGTGCCATTCCAATCATGGAGTCCCACTCTGCAACTCTGGGCAATAGCTTGCTTAATCTCCACAACGGTCCCGAACAACGCTAAGGATGCCTGGCCTCCACCTTGGGGGTGCCCAGGAGTGGACGCCTCACAGGGAAAGCCAGGATGGGTTCCACAGTGGTATTCGTACAAGTGCCTTGAGACCCTTGCGGGTGAGTAGTGCGCTATACAAGTATCAATTTACATTTATATAACTGTTGCACTATGTTTTGCTCCAGGTTTGACAGCCTGAAACAATGGATAGACTTTGCTTATTCCACTGACTCCATCGAAGCTTGTAGGGTAATGCTCCTCTTCCTGGTCCTTTTTAGGGGTCTTCTAACAACTTCCTTTGAGGCTTTCCCTGGAGCTGGCGCTGATTGCTTCTCCTGCCCCTGCGATTGCTGTACACTGGTAATTCCAGGCTGTGCTATGCCTCTCCTTGTGCTCAAAGATGTGGATAACGACTGTACGTCTCTAAGGTTGCCCAAGGCCACCTTAAGTGAGGGTATAGTCGTCGTGCTGCCAGGCTCTGCTGAGTTCTTCTCTGCAGGCTTAGCCGGGGCCATTATGGAGATAGTGGCAACGTCCACCATTTCCAATGGGACCCTCCGAATGAGCACCGATTCCCCAAGAGAGATTCTTCTCTTCTTGTCCTGCTATCTTGATGATTTTAACATGTTGGCTAGTTGAGCTGGCATTGTTAGTGAAGACCGATCTGGCTGCTGGAGCCGTGGGGTGATGTTTGAATAGGTGGCCCGACTTTTTTCCTCAGTAGCGGGGCTACTAAAATGTCCTTAAATATGGCCATGCTATAAAGCAAAGTAGAGCCTCACAAAGTATGTCCGAACAGAACCAATTAACTGCACTGGGGTGCCGTCAACTCAAACTCCAGGGAGGGGGGAAGCCCACCAATCGCGGCACACCTTTGTATCAGTCTAGTGCAGGAGGTCTCTCAGCACAATGCACTCCGGTGCCTGCTACAGCCCGTTACAGAAAGTCCTAATGGGTTCCCAAGGCCCCCTCTATTTCCTCTCCATACAGCCCGGCGCAGCACCACACATACTGCCATTTAAAGTTAAAAGAAACTTCTGTGAACCCACACGGACATTTCAAAAGACGAGGATGAGCCCTCCCTCTGCCTTTTACTCAGCATCACACTTCCTCCAGAAAGTTGTGATTGTGTGCTACCCCCACCGCCTCAAAGTGCCTCACTTCATGTCGCGTTCCTGGCCGCGATGTGAAGGCAGTGGCGTAACGAAAGTTGAGGGGGCCCTCCTGCAAAGTACACGGAGGGGGCCCCCTCCCCGGGCCACCACCTACTACTTTTGCAGAGGAGGTCCCCTGGAGCTTGAGGACCCACCCTGCACCGAGGGGGCTGCGGGGGCTTATCTTACACCACTGTGAAGATGGCAGACATGCCTCTTATTTCAGTTATGGACCTATCTCATTAGAAAAACAACAGACCTACAACTTTGGGCCATAAGACATCCACTTTAACACCAGGTAAAAAACAGAACAAATTCATTTTGCACTGACATAGCAACAATAATTAGCCCATAGTAAGATTATTCTATTTTGGCCACAGCCCAAAAATAGAAAAACGTTCTCATATGCCCCGGCACTGAGGTCTGTGGGACTAGCAGGTTTCTGTGCCCGGGGAGGTCTGTGGGGACTGGCAGGTTTCTCTGCCTGGGGAGGTCTTTGGGACTGGCAGGTTTCTGTGCCCAGAGAGGTCTGTGAGACTGGCATGTTTTTGTGCACGGGGAGGTTTGTGGGACTGGCAGGTATCTGTGCCCAGAGAGGTCTGTGGGACTGGCAGGTTTCTGTGCCCGGAGAGGTCTGTGGGACTGGCAGGTTTCTCTGCCTGGGGAGGTCTGTGGGTCTAGCAGGTTTCTCTGCCTGGGGAGGTCTGTGGGGCTGGCAGGTTTCTCTGCCTGGGGAGGTCTGTGGGACTGGCAGGTTTCTGTGCTTGGGGAGGTCTGTGGGGCTGGCAGGTTTCTGTGCCCGGGGAGGTCTGTGGGGCTGGCAGGTTTCTGTGCCCGGGGAGGTCAATGGAACTGGCAGGTTTCTGTGCTTGGGGAGGTCTGTGGGACTGGCAGGTTTCTCTGCCTGTGGAGGTCTGTGGGACTGGCAGGTTTCTCTGCCTGGTGAGGTCTGTGGGGCTGGCAAGATTCTGTGCTTGGGGAGGTCTGTGGGGCTGGCAGGTTTCTCTGCCTGGAGAGGTCTGTGGGGCTGGCAAGATTCTGTGCTTGGGGAGGTCTGTGGGGCTGGCAGGTTTCTCTGCCTGGAGTGGTCTGTGGGGCTGGCAGGATTCTGTGCTTGGGGAGGTCTGTGGGGCTGGCAGGTTTCTGTACCCTGGGAGGTCTGTGGGGCTAACAGGTTTCTGTGCCTGGGGAGGTCTGTGGGACTGGCTGGTTTTTGTGCCTGGGGAGGTCTATGGCACTCACAGGTTTCTCTGCCTGGGGAGGTCTGTGGGACTGGCAGGTTTCTCTGCCTGGGGAGGTCTGTGGGGCTGGCAGGATTCTGTGCTTGGGGAGGTCTGTGGGGCTGGCAGGTTTCTCTGCCTGGAGAGGTCTGTGGGGCTGGCAGGTTTCTGTGCTAGGTGAGGTCTGTGGGGCTGCAGGTTTCTATGCCTGGGGAGGTATGTGGGGCTGGCAGGTTTCTATGCTTGGTGAGGTCTGTGGGGCTGGCAGATTCTGTGCCTGTGGAGGTCTGTGGGACTGCCAGGTTTCTGTGCTGGGGGAGGTCTGTGGGGCTGGCAGAGTCTGTGCCTGTTGAGGTCTGTGGGACTGGCAGGTGTCTGTGCTTGGGGATGTCTGTGGGGCTGGCAGGTTTTTCTGCTTGGTGTGGTCTGTGGGGCTGGTACGTTTCTGTGCCTGGGGAGGTCTATGGGACTGGCAGGTTTCTGTGCCCTGGGAGGTCTGTGGGGCTAACAGGTTTCTGTGCCTGGGGAGGTCAGTGGGACTGGCAGGTTTCTGTGCCCTGGGAGGTCTGTGGGGCTAACAGGTTTCTCTGCCTGGAGAGGTCAGTGGGACTGGCAGGATTCTGTGCTTGGGGAGGTCAGTGGGACTGGCTGGTTTCTGTGCCCGGGGAGGTCTGTGGGGACTGGCAGGTTTCTCTGCCTGGGGAGGTCTTTGGGACTGGCAG
Organism: Triturus cristatus; assembly: GCF_964204655.1. Taxonomy (NCBI): domain Eukaryota; kingdom Metazoa; phylum Chordata; class Amphibia; order Caudata; family Salamandridae; genus Triturus; species Triturus cristatus. The sequence continues at coordinate 815,095,513 of NC_140584.1, forward strand.
GTTTCTGTGCCCAGAGAGGTCTGTGAGACTGGCATGTTTCTGTGCCTGGGGAGGTTTGTGGGACTGGCAGGTATCTGTGCCCAGAGAGGTCTGTGGGACTGGCAGGTTTCTGTGCCCGGAGAGGTCTGTGGGACTGGCAGGTTTCTCTGCCTGGGGAGGTCTGTGGGTCTAGCAGGTTTCTCTGCCTGGGGAGGTCTGTGGGGCTGGCAGGTTTCTCTGCCTGGGGAGGTCTGTGGGGCTGGCAGGTTTCTCTGCCTGGGGAGGTCTGTGGGACTGGCAGGTTTCGGTGCTTGGGGAGGTCTGTGGGGCTGGCAGGTTTCTGTGCCCGGGGAGGTCTATGGGGCTGGCAGGTTTCTGTGCCCGGGGAGGTCAATGGAACTGGCAGGTTTCTGTGCTTGGGGAGGTCTGTGGGACTGGCAGGATTCTGTGCCTGGGGAGGTCTGTGTGGCTGGCAGGTTTCTCTGCCTGTGGGGGTCTGTGGGACTGGCAGGTTTCTCTGCCTGGGGAGGTCTGTGGGGCTGGCAAGATTCTGTGCTTGGGGAGGTCTGTGGGGCTGGCAGGCTTCTCTGCCTGGAATGGTCTATGGAGATGGCAGATTCTGTGCCTGTGGAGGTCTGTGGGACTGGCAGGTTTTTGTGCTTGGGGAGGTCTCTGGGGCTGGCAGGTTTATGTACCCAGGGAGGTCTGTGGGACTGGCAGGTTTCTGTACCCTGGGAGGTCTGTGGGGCTAACAGGTTTCTCTGCCTGGAGAGGTCAGTGGGACTGGCAGGATTCTGTGCTTGGGGAGGTCAGTGGGACTGGCTGGTTTCTGTGCCCGGGGAGGTCTGTGGGGACTGGCAGGTTTCTCTGCCTGGGGAGGTCTTTGGGACTGGCAGGTTTCTGTGCCCAGAGAGGTCTGTGAGACTGGCATGTTTCTGTGCCTGGGGAGGTTTGTGGGACTGGCAGGTATCTGTGCCCAGAGAGGTCTGTGGGACTGGCAGGTTTCTGTGCCCGGAGAGGTCTGTGGGACTGGCAGGTTTCTCTGCCTGGGGAGGTCTGTGGGTCTAGCAGGTTTCTCTGCCTGGGGAGGTCTGTGGGGCTGGCAGGTTTCTCTGCCTGGGGAGGTCTGTGGGACTGGCAGGTTTCTGTGCTTGGGGAGGTCTGTGGGGCTGGAAGGTTTCTGTGCCCGGGGAGGTCTATGGGGCTGGCAGGTTTCTGTGCCCGGGGAGGTCAATGGAACTGGCAGGTTTCTGTGCTTGGGGAGGTCTGTGGGACTGGCAGGATTCTGTGCCTGGGGAGGTCTGTGTGGCTGGCAGGTTTCTCTGCCTGTGGGGGTCTGTGGGACTGGCAGGTTTCTCTGCCTGGGGAGGTCTGTGGGGCTGGCAAGATTCTGTGCTTGGGGAGGTCTGTGGGGCTGGCAGGCTTCTCTGCCTGGAATGGTCTATGGAGATGGCAGATTCTGTGCCTGTGGAGGTCTGTGGGACTGGCAGGTTTTTATGCTTGGGGAGGTTTCTGGGGCTGGCAGGTTTATGTACCCAGGGAGGTCTGTGGGACTGGCAGGTTTCTGTACCCTGGGAGGTCTGTGGGGCTAACAGGTTTCTGTGCCTGGGGAGGTCTGTGGGGCTGGCAGGATTCTGTGCTTGGGGAGGTCTGTGGGGCTGGCAGGTTTCTGTGCTAGGTGAGGTCTGTGGGGCTGGCAGGATTCTGTGCTTGGGGAGGTCTATGGCACTGGCAGGTTTCTCTGCCTGGGGAGGTCTGTGGGACTGGCAGGTTTCTATGCCTGGGGAGGTCTGTGGGGCTGGCAGGATTCTGTGCTTGGGGAGGTCTGTGGGGCTGGCAGGTTTCTGTGCTAGGTGAGGTCTGTGGGGCTGCAGGTTTCTGTGCCTGGGGAGGTCTGTGGGGGCTGGCAGGTTTCTATGCTTGGTGAGGTCTGTGGGGCTGGCAGATTCTGTGCCTGTGGAGGTCTGTGGGACTGCCAGGTTTCTGTGCTGGGGGAGGTCTGTGGGGCTGGCATATTCTGTGCCTATGGAGGTCTGTGGGACTGGCAGGTGTCTGTGCTTGGGGATGTCTGTGGGGCTGGCAGGTTTTTCTGCTTGGTGAGGTCTGTGGGGCTGGTAGGTTTCTGTGCCCGGGGATGTCTGTGGGACTGGCAGGTTTCTGTGCCCTGGGAGGTCTGTGGGGCTAACAGGTTTCTGTGCCTGGGGAGGTCAGTGGGACTGGCAGGTTTCTGTGCTTGGGGAGGTCAGTGGGACGGGCTGGCTTCTGTACCCGGGGAGGTCTGTTGGACTGGCAGGTTTCTGTGCCCAGAGAGGTCTGTGGGACTGGCAGGTTGCTCTGCCTGGGGAGGTCTGTGGGACTGGCAGGATTCTCTGCCTGGGGAGGTCTGTGGGACTGGCAGGATTCTCTTCCTGGAGAGGTCTGTGGGGCTGGCAGGTTTCTCTATCTGGGGAGGTCTGTGGGGATGGCAGGTTTCTGTGCCTGTTTAGGTCTGTGGGACTGGCTGGTTTCTGTGCTTGGGGAGGTCTGTGGGGCTGGCAGGTTTCTATGCTCGGGGAGATCTGTGAGACTGGCAGGTTTCTGTGCCTGGGGAGATCTGTGGCACTGGCTGGATTCTGTCTCTGGGGAGGTCTGTGGTGCTGGTAGGTTTCTCTGCCTGGAGTGGTATGTGGGGATGGCAGATTCTGTGCCTGGAGAGGTCAGTGGGGCTGGCAGGTTTCTCTGCCCAGGGAGGTTTGTGGGTCTGGCAGGATTCTATGCCTGTAGAGGTATGTGGGACTGGCAGGATTCTCTGCCTGGGAGGTCTGTGGAACTGGCATGTTTCTCTGCTTGAATTCTGTGGGACTGGCAGGTTTCTGTGCTTGGGGACGTCTGTGAAGCTGGCAGGTTTCTGTGTTTGGGGAGGTCTGTGGGGCTGGCAGGTTTCTCTGCCTGGAGTGGTCTGTGGGGATGACTGATTCTGTGCCTGGAGAGGTCAGTGGGGCTGGCAGGTTTCTGTGCCCGGAGAGGTCTGTGGGACTGGCAGGTCTCTGTGCCTGGGGAGGTCTGTGGGGCTGGCTGGTTGCTCTGCTTGGGGAGGTCTGTGAGTCTGGCAGGTTTCTGTGCCCGGAGAGGTCTGTGGGGCTGGCAGGTTTCTGTGCCCGGAGAGGTCTGTGGGGCTGGCAGGTTTCTGTGGCCGGAGATGTCTGTGGGGCTGGCAGGTTTCTCTGCCTGGAGAGGTCTGTGGGGCTGGCAGGTGTTTGGGGCAGGATGCTGGGTGATCTTGTCACACCCACAGAGTCAGGGATTTGGAGCCATTTATGGACCAGAAACATTGATCCTTTTACTGCTACTGAGTGGAGTACAATGGCTTCAGGGCGGGAAAGTGCATGGAGCGCCCCACAGTTCAAAGGTCGCAAGTGAGGTAGGTTGTGCTGGTGTTAAAAAAAAAAAGTCCAGAAAGATTGGAGAGTTACACACGCTGGTGCCTGTTTCCACGAAAGTCAAGTGCAACCTCTGGTAGAACATGCTTCGTAACATAGAAAGGCTGTTAATGTTATTTTTTTCCTTTCATATCAATGGGGTAGGATTGGTGGCTGTTTTCGACAGCAGTAAACAGAGGGGAAGTACATGGTATGCAGTGCCATGAGAATTATGCTGCAGGTACTCAATTATGCAGCAGGAAAAGGCAAATTATGCGGTCTAATACCGCACATTTTGTGATACTTATACTTACATTTTTTATAATTTTTGCACCTTTTAAGACTGTTCTGGCAAATGTTTCACCTCAGTCTCAGTTTAACAACCAAACAACAAAGAGTAACTAAAAGATGGCCTGTCAATTTTAGCGAAGGGCATTCGACTGTGCAGCAATGCATGTTGCTGTATTTTAGTAACTTTTAACTGTTTCAGCTAGAAACCATTTTATCTGCAAGCTGCAATTTATGTAGCACCACTGCCACCACAGCCCCAATCCTCCCCCTCTCTGCCCCACTCACACCCTGATGTCCAGTTCAGCTGGACCTGCCCCTTCAGAACCGACATCACTTGACAACTAGAAATCAGCGACAAGAAATCGGGTCAGTTTTGGGGGGAAGTGGGTATCACTGTGCCTTGACAAAGTCGGGCAAAACCGGGAAACTTCTCCCAAAGTCACAGACTAAGGTGTAAATTCATAGGTGAAGGGTATATTTTCTTGCGCCCACAAACTTCAATGACGATTTTTGTGTTTTCTGTAAAATCCGCAAATCAATATAAATCGCAGGTGAAACTGATGACACGCACTTTTAATCTTTAATGTGTAACATAACCCCCCCCATATTTTCCAAACAACCTTCATGTACCAAAGGCGCCTTTCTTTTACTAAATGCCTTCACACTAAACTGGAGACCTTACGCACACAAGTGGTCGTCGCAATTCATTTTGGGTGGGGTGCACTTGTCTGCGGGGGGGTGGCATAGACTGGGCGAACAGACAGACTCACCTGCGCGAACCGCAGAAGAGAGGGCAAACAAGGGTAGCCAGAGAAATAATTAAATTATGGCAGGTAGTTGCCACCGCACGTTACCTCTCAATTGTCTCCACTCTGGCCTCTGGGATGCCTACTCGCTTCACCAGTCAGCAATGCGCATGACAATTGGTCACCAGCCCCACCCTAAGGGTGAAGAGTAAGACCGCGCAGACGCGGCGACGGAGACATCTGCATGCTGCGCAGTGTGCTCCATTACCATTTTTTAAATGTTACCATTTAATTTATAAAGAAAAGTCTAGAGCAAGCGTAAGTTACATAACCTACCTATATTAATTAATTACCTATCCCAGACAGTCACGGATTTGTGGTACTTGCTGGCACCACTGAGGGGGCCTCTGGAACGCTGGGGCCCCCCCACAACACGGGAGCTGTGGGGGCCTGTGTTACGCCCCTGGGGCCTGTGTTACGCCCCTGCTTATAAATCCACACTGCACAATTCAACTATAAATAATTTAACCCTACAACATTCCATACCACATAATTATAATCCAAAAAATACACATATTTCCACGTCACTCCATACCACATAATTCCACATCACAGAATCACATTCCACACAACTTAATACCACTCCCAACCACATAATTACACTCCACACAACATATTTACACTCAACTCTAAAACACATAATTACCCTCCACAAAATACAACTCTGCAACATGTTGCATAATTCCACTGCGCATAATTATACACCACACCATGCCACATAATTCCACACGTCACACAATTCCACAATTCATCCCCACACAATTTATCACACAGCATAATAACACTCCACATAATACCACTCAGCTCCACATAATTAACCTCCACATAATTATGCTCTACTGCATACATACACTCCACACAAATCCAGTATATGCCACGTAGCAACACTCCACATAGCTACACTTCACACCATGCCTCATAATACCACTCAACATAATTTCACTCAACACCGCAACTTCCACGTCACACAATTCAACTCTACACATTTCCATTCCACACCACATAATTCACAAGAAACTACATAATTCAGACTAACACCACAAATGCACAACACACCACATACATCCAATCTACACCACAAATTCCACATCATGCTATAATATTTAACAGCACACCACATAAGGAAACTCCACTACATACCACTCCACAACACAAAATACCATTCCAGATAATCCCACTCCAAGACACACAATTCCACTCCACTCAATACCACATAATTGCACTGCACACCATGCCACATTATTTCACAACACAGATCCAATCCACGCAACACAATTCCACAACCAACAATTGCAATCCAAACCATATATGTCCAATTGACACCGCACACATTCCCTCCACTCCAAACAGAAAATGCATAGGTAAAATACATTGTCCATTACATCAATAGCTCTAACTCTCACCTTCTGATGTGTCCCAGCAGATCCTGTTTCTGGAGCTGCAAACTTGCTGGCTGAAGTCAGCTCTGTGCTGCCTCAGAGGAACAGTGCCCTGTGGTGAATGCTGTCTCTGGGGCCCCCACCCCCATCCATACCCCTGTCAGCTCTCCTCTGTGCTGCCTCCTGCCTGCTGTCTCTGGGGCCCCCACCCCCACCCCCACCCCCATCCTTGTCCTCTCCCTTCTCAGAGGCAGTGCCCTGTGGGGAATGCTGTGCTGCCTCCTGCTCTCTCTGGGGCCCCCACCCCCATCCTTGTTCCGGGACTGGCTGGTGGCTCTGACTGAAGAGAAACAATGTAACTTGTTACATTGTTTCTCTTCAGTCCTGGGTCAGCGCAGGAGCTCCATGCAAGCTGCTTTAGTTAGAGAGAGAGGCTTGATTTAGAGCAAGCCTCTCTCTCACAGCTCTCATTTACTGAAGAGTGGGGGCCCCCCGCACCGTGGGGGCTGCGGGGGTGTTTGTTACGCCCCTGTGTGAAGGCAGGTAGTTTTCAAGAGGCAGGGACAAAGCCTGTCTGGTACTCAGCTATTCAGCCACATAGCCGTCGTCAGACCACCATAGAGCTGCCACCAATGAAGAAGGCGGGGCCAAAGGAAGGCAGAAGCCAGCGGGTGTGCTCAGGAGGAAGGCATCACCCGTCCTTGCTCGATTCATGCAAAAGCTTGAATATTTGGCAATCTATGTATCAGCTGGTAATTTTTAGACCTGTCAGCTTTAGGGTAGTTTTGCCTTCACCCCTCCTATTTTTGCTGATCCTGTTTTCTTGGCCTTAGAACTACCTCGGCTGCTTCTTTATACAGCTGCAGAGTTTCTTGTCACTAAAGACCCTTTAGATAACAGTCAGCCTCATGCATCAAGCCAAAATCCAGTCGGTAAAATACCGAATCGTTATTAGCTCCCGGTAGCGAGTCCCAAATACCCAATCCCAATGCATCAACCCAAAACGTGAGCAAATGACGAATCGCAAAATAAATATCCGCTAACATACTGAATCGCTATATACCGAATTAGCAGTTACCGAAATCACTATTAGCTCCCGGAAAGTGGCAATAGCAAATAACGAATCGCACCCCAATGCAACAAAACTCGCTAATAACGAAAATCCCAAAAATCGCTATTTTGCAAGAGCTAAATAAGGGGAATCAAAACCTGGAGGTAAAGTTAAAAAAAAAAAAAAAAGATAATGCAAAAAATCATTCTACATGTGCAAATGATTGAGGCAATCACTAAACCCTTAAATGTGGCCCAGGAGACCCTGTTGGCTCCCACAAAATGGCTGCCCTCTACGTGCTTGCAAGGAGGATGCGGATCAATGCAGCAGGACAGCGCAGGAGAAGGGTCCAGGAGCGAGTTTTCAGACTGCGCATAACCTTGCTCGGGCAGAATGAGGACGAGGTGTACCAGAAGTATCGCCTCAATCGTGCTATGATCATGCGCCTGATTGCAGACCTGGAACCATTACTGCAGCACCAGACACACCGGACAAATGCAATCCCTGCGCACGTTCAGGTCCTATGCAGCCTGCACCTACTGGCCTCAGGGAGTTTCCAGGGGGTAATTGCGGTGGCCGGAGGTGTTTCGCAAAGCGCAATGTCACGCTTCTTCAAGAAATTCCTAGATGCCATGCAGACAATGCTCCACACACACATCAGCTTCCCCACAACCCCACAGCAGTTGGACCGCACCAAACAGGCTTTCTACCAGGTGGCACAATTCCCACATGTGATTGGATGCATCGACTGCACGCATATCCCCATATGTCCTCCCGCAGCAAATGAGTACATATTCCGGAACCGCAAGTCATACCACTCGATCAACGTGCAGGTTGTGTGCGATGCCAATAACATCATAACGGACCTAGTGGCACAATTCCCAGGGAGCACACACGACTCCTACATCTTCCGCCACAGTGGAATGCACAGGCGACTAATCAACAGAGAATTTGGAGAGGGACTCCTGCTAGGTACGTAGAAATACGCTTCCCCAGACCACACATGTATGTACATCACCAATGCTAAGTCTATGCTTCTATCTTCTAGGTGACAGTGCCTACGCCCTGCGTGAATACGTACTCACCCCATACTTAAATCCAGCAACCCCGCAGGAACATCGCTACAACGCTGCACACATCAGCACTAGGAATGTGATAGAGAGGACTTTTGGGATTCTCAAGAGCCGCTTCCGAATCCTCCACAAGACTGGCGGCGCCATGCTATACCAACCTGAAACATGCTGTCGGATAATTGCTGTATGTGCAATGCTGCACAACATTGCCACCAGAAGGGGGATACCCATAGAGGTGGACAGGGATGACGACCACCGGGATGACCAACCACCCGCCCAACAACGACAGGCACACATCCCAAACACAGCAGAGGGCCATAGGAGGCGGACATACATTATGCAAAATCATTTTTGAAACATGGGAAAATGAGACATTACAAGTTAGTTTGGGGTGCAACTGTTTAATGCACAGTAGCACTGAGGATTGTGCAACAAAACTAGCAATGTAAATCATGCTCCAATTGCATTATTGTAAATAAAAGGTGCCTTAAAGTCACGCCTGTGCATACACAGTAATTGGATGGCCATGGTTGCCCCACCATGGTCCTGCATGCATGTCCAACTGTCTAGTGGCGCTTCCCACGTACCCCAAGCCTCCGCTCAGGTGTATCCAATGCCTCACCACGGCCTGGCCCCGTGGAGGCACGCGAACTGCGGCGCCTGGTGCTGGCCCCTGCCAGTGACACGCTGCTGACACTGGAGGCAGCCTCACTTGTGTCATCCCCTCCCAATGCAGCAGCACTGCATGTGCTGCTCTGAAGGTGTTCCACAGCAGTGGTGATGTGTCCTAGTGACTTCGCGACATCCCCGCAGAAGTGCCCAAGGTCCACCTGCAGGGAAACTGAGCGGCGTGCCAACACTGCGGTGCTGTTGCTGTGCCGTGTTATGGCCTTGGTAGCGGTTGGCGGAACGCAACATTTGCTGCCGGTGACTCCTCTTATCGCACTCATGGCCCTCCCTCATGGCACGGGTGAGCTCATGTACCTCCTCCCTGAGCTGAGCATTGCCCTCTGCAACCGCAGTGGTCATGTCCCTGACCGCCGTGCTCATGTCCGTGACTGCTGCAGTCATGGCGCGCATCTCCCTAGCAAGGCGCACGATATTGCAGCTAATGTTAGCCACATGTCGTCCCTGCAGGCGCTGTGTACGCAGCATCCTCTCCTCGATTGCAGAGGTTGTTGGGACATCCTGTTCGGCTGAGGAGACGGAACTGCGACGAGCCCTGTGCCGCCGTGCGTGTCTTGCGCCTCCAGGTGGTGCATCAGGTGGTGTATATGTGCGCTGCCTGGGTGCCAATTGCGAGGTGGGTGTTTCCATCTCCTGCAAGGGCGCAACTTGGGACCTGCGCCTCTGCGCTATTGTGGCTGTAGTAGCTGCAGCCTGTTTGGCTGGTGCCATTGCTTGTGGCGCTGGTGCTGGTGCCGTAGCTTGTGGCGCTGGTGGAGGTGCCGTAGCTTGTGGCGCTGGTGGAGGTGGTGCTGTTGGGGTGGCAGGTGTTGGCGATGCATGCGCGTCCTACGCTGTCTCCTGGTCTGACTCGACGGGTGTTTCCGAGATGATCAGCTGGCCGCTGTCGTCCGAATCCCCAGGTGATGCATCTGTGTGTGAAACAGTGCATGGTTAGTGGGATAATTACAACTACATAGTGTTGTACACATAATTGTCCCTCTGTGGTCCACTAAAGGAACAGTCTCCATCCATGTTCAACTGATGTGGTGTAGGGTCATTGGATTTACGCCTGTACATGCACACTGGGCTGACTAGACTACAACTCCCAAGATGCACTAGTGTCATGTGTAAAGCTGTCTGTGCCAGAGCTGCAGACACACTGAGATCGTGCTGGGGGCATGGAAATGGATTTACGCTATGCTGGGTGTGGGCACAGGCATGCATCTTACCTTGGGCACTTGTGGCTGCGCCGGACGTGTCCATCTGGGTCACCCCCACGACGGCTTTCCGCTCTATCGTCCCTTCCACAAGGTCCTCCAGGGCTGTGTTGGTTGGTGCTGTAGATGTTCCGCCTCCAGTCCTGCTCGCCTCCCGGAGCCTCTCCGCAATCCTCTCTTTGGCACGCTTCCGCAGGTCGTACCACCTTTTTTTGAGGTCGTCGATGCTGCGGGTCGTGACGCCAACTGCATTCACCCTCTCACGGATGCGCAGCCATATGCGCCGCTTCTCCTGCTCAGGCACCTTGAGGGACAGCTTGTCAAAGAGGCGGTCGTGTTTGCTGGAGACTCCCTCGATAAGGTACTCGAGCTCCCTGTCAGAAAATTTCCGCTTTCGCTTGCGTGCTGACTCAGCGCTGGATGGCACTTCCTGCGCCATGATGTGTGTATCTTTGGATTTGCAGAGTCGGTGTGGCCTCACTCTGCACAGGCAGTCTTCCTTCCCAGCTCCTGTCTGCTCCTCTGTCGAGGCTATGTGGGTGGGGCTGCAGTATTTCCTGGTTGGTGATGTCATCTGCACGTTCCCGGAGCGACGCGGCAAATTGCGATTTCGCTATTACCGATTCGGTAATAGCTAACTCGGTATTACCGAACTCGCTATTAGCTAATTCGGTATTACCGAACTCGCAATTTGCTAATGGGAGTTTGCATGCCCCGCTATAGAGAAATTGGTAAATTTAGTGATTTTTAAGGAATCGCTAAATTTTACCGAATCTGTTGATGTATGCCATATACCGATTCCTTAATGGCGATTCCTTATTTTGCGCTATTAAGGAATCGGTATTCGTTTGGTTGATGCATATGCCCCAGTATGCCTATTATTCCTTCGCAGAATTCTCCCCTGTGACCACGTACATCAGGAATAGGTTAAGAACACACTAATTATAATATCACATTTATTAGCCCAGGTTCTCAAGACAAAGAATATGATATTGCAAAATGGACTTGGAATCATTGAGCACCAAACACCCACGTTATGTATCTCATGTCCTAAGTAGAAAAACTTATTTTAGTCAACCCTGGTCATTAGTCTGAGGAATACAGCAGAAGAAAGGTGTTTTAAATGCTCACTATTAACCCTTTATGTCTTGCATTAAAACTTACATGCACATCCTGGACCTAGAAAAACATAATCCAAATGACTTTTTTAGAGAGAAAAAGATAACCATTTTTTTTTTTACAATCTTTTGAAAACACTGAAAAAAACACCTGGAATCACAACAAATATAAACTGAAAATATGAAAGTCTAATCATGCCCTTTAATCATTTATTGTGCCAGTAATTATGTTTCCATCAAGTAGTTTTGTAGTAAACATGCTCTCAGAATGCAGTTAGTGTTCTGCAATCTTCGATCTAGAACAAGACAGTTATTCTGCCAGTAACCATGATGCCATCAGACTGCTATTGTTCCAGTAACAGTGACTCAATGGACATGTATGGTGTTAGTTGTCAGACCTGTTTCAATTGCTAGTATGACAGTAAGCATGGTTAAGTTGACAATTTCTGTACCAGCAATCATGTCACATCAGACATGTATTCACGTCCCAGGAAGACCGACATTGTGCCAGTACCCATGCCAGCATCAATAGTTATAATGCCACCGATCATTCACCATTCAATTATGGTACCATTACTCCGGACCCGCCAGACATTTATCCAGTGCATAATTTGTGCCGGTGGTTTATGGTGCTCGGCACCAGCACTTAATTGTCTACATCGGCGCTTGTGACAGTCTACCACAAGGTGGCGCTATCTGACAAATATAGAGATGACAACAACAACAGGTAAGTATTAATTCAATATAAATTAAAGTTACTGTTACCTGCTGCCCAAGCCATTCTTATCACGTTAGAAGCCTGAAGTAGTCTGAATTGTCACACTTGTAGGAGTGTGATGGATAGTAGTTGTGTTGTTACTACCAAGAGAAGCCACACTGCTGAGTGTAGGGCTGAGTTCTCTCTTTTTACACAAATTCAGACATCACAGTAATGTTTGTTTTATTATTGATCTATCCACTAAATTGAAATCAGAACTCCAATCTGACCTGGACAGTCTGATTATTCTAGTGATTGATTTTTCTGTTTCCAGTAAATGATCACGAACAGTTTGCTACCTCCAGTACTATGCAATTAATGTGGAAGCACCAGCGACACGACCGGGCTATACAGGCTTAAAAGATTTCTAATACCAGGGGTGATATTTACAACAAAATGTTGGAGTGCGGTGTTATGCCAAAATTGGTAATGCAGCGCTCTGACATTTTTAAAACGCAGGGATGCGCCGTATTTACAAAAATACAGAGCTCCCCTGTGTTTCCTCTAGCGCTGGCACTAATAAAGCTGCCTAGCGCCAGTGCAGGCTCCCTTGTGCCATGTTGGATGGGTGCCTGCACTGCAGGGGTGATTGTTTATGTGCAGGAAGGTGCCCCTTCATGCATTTAAACAATCTTGAAAGGTGATTTGCTCTTTCTATATGTGCTGCAGAAAGCAGCACACATGTAAAGAGAAAAAATACAAGGACAAATTAATAATTTCTCCTCGTATCGCCAATCTGAGACCAGGTATTCCCTAGTCATAGTTTTTGGTGCTGCCTCAGCCGTGTAAATATGGGACAGTGTCAAAAAGCAATGGGTGTTGAGGAGGAACACCCACTGCAACAGTCCTTGCACGCCTCTTTCATGCTAAGTGAAGCGTGAAAAGGGGCCTTATTTACAGAAACGGTTTACACTTTGTAAATTAGGAGAAAGGGATATCACCTCCAGACCATCGCTAAACGTGACGTTCGAGTGCCGATATCCCCTTGTAAATATGCCCCTAACTTTCTTACAGACTGTGCGTTTTTCTTTTGTAACATGCCTTCTATGGATGACCTCTGCCTACTGTAGCAGTAAGGACACCCAAGGAAAAATATTTATTTTTAATACCACATAGAGACAGGCACTTGGGAAAGGACTACTGTGCCTGTTTATGAGCTAGAGTTATTTTGTGCGTCTGTTTTCTTATCTCTTCTGGGGAATGATGGAAAGAAGTTCTTTGGAACATAAGTGCTGTAACTTTAAATTTCATTCATGCTTGCATGTCATTAACCATATTTGAGTCTGTTTTGGATACTTCCTTGACCTGAGAGGAGGGGCTTTCTTTGGGTCATGACGGGGCCAGTAGGCATCGATGGCTTAGGGTTGTCTAATAGAAGATCAACAGATGATCCATACTTCATATTTCTGACATTATCAGTGGAGGTCAGCTGTTATGTGTACACTCCTTGTTGCCGCATGTCACTTCTCTTCCACAGTGGGCTGTAGGCTAAGCATTTCCAGCAACTGGAAATAGGAGAAAACCCATGGTCGAGAAATATCCTGGCTTTGATCCATTCCGATGGCTTCCTTCAGCAGCTCGCGCTGGAAGTTCAGCTGTCGTTCCAGAACTGCTGACTCTCTAGAACACAAACACATGCAGATTAGAAAGGACAGTTGAGTCACTGGCGATTTTGCACAAAAGGTGTGAGTTTTGAACCAAGGAGTAACTACAACTCTTTGCTTGAGATATTGGTGTGAACCTCAAAAATGCGGTTCCAAGATTTTTGTGAACACAAAGAGGAGTACAATGCCAAGGGGGAGACTAAAGAGAATGCACTAATGGGGAATAGCGGTCGCAAACAGTCTGTGTGTGGCTACCCTTCTGAAATAGCCCTGGCTTCAGGTAGTCCAGAGACTGACAAACCTTTACATTTGGAGCCGGTGCACCAGAGTGCTAGTCCTGTTTATGCCCTGAGTTGAGTGCAATCTTGGCAATCAAAAGAAATGAAACTAGCAGCAGATAATAACTATCCAACTCATCTTTTTATCAGCCTTCAGGAGCTGAACTGGGGCTCTTTTCCACGGGCAAATATCTCTCATATATCATACATTCTCAAGGGATCTTAATGTTTCTAGAAGTCCCCATACTATCCTCACTCAACTGTGTGCATGCTTAGGTCTTGTGGGTGCCACATAGATTTTACATCATAGACCATACATTATCCAGGTAGACATTGATCAGTGATCAGCGTAACCCTTTCACAACCCTCCCTCTTTGAGATGTGCCCAACAAGTTGTTACAAAGTGCTGCGTTCTCACCAAGGAAGTACCTTGCCAGCCCTACTGTTCTTACTAAGGATACCGCCAATGGAAACCTTCATCTGCTAGTCCTCTGAGCCAGTCTGTCCCCTGGGAGTAACGTTGATGGTCTATGCTTTTTGCTTGTTTTGAATTATTCCTTGGTAGTTGCTGTGCTTTTATTGCATGGCTTTCTGCCCCTTTTCATCAAATTTGAATTCCTCCAGCTTTTACGATTCACTAAATAAATGCTGTTCAAACAATGTGGTTTAGGGATGATCTCTGTGAGAACCCTAAGTTGAATGTTCTGTGTTTCACCTACGACGCCAGCAGTTCCCCCACCCTGTCCTCCCCCCAGCGCCTTGAGACCCTTACGGGTGAGTAGTTGTGCTTTATAAACCCAGATGATTGATTGATGTTTATTTATTTGTTTAAAAAGTTCAAAACTTTGTAGCGTAACTGCCTCAGTGCGTTATAGGTGAAGAACTGGTGTTGTGGTGTTGTGATGGAATGCAGCAGTTGTGCTGTAAGAGAGACAACTTGGATCATGCCAATTCCAAGCTGTGGTGAGGATGGTCTGTATGACCTAGATGCCAATGTTCTGCACAACCGCTGTGGTACTACTGTGTGGGACCACCTCAAGTAGAGATGATAAATATGGACACACTGGCCATTCTGGGATTTACTCCATAGGCTGCAGGCCAGGAGGCTGCTTTGCGACCAGGGTGGATTGCAATGACCCAACCATGCAATGTATCTCTGGTTTGAGTATGTTGGTCAGGGCTGATGTGGGTTTACAGGCCAGCCCCAATAATAAAGTCTTTGTTGTGGCAAAGCAAGCTTGCCTTGTAGACCAGGTGAAATGGCACTTGTGAAGATATTGAACACAATGGGACAGAAGTCAGAGAACTGATCTTTGTTGCACCTTGCTTCTCACCTCCTGTCAGAGCTGCTCCTGAATTTGTTCTATAGGAAAATCAGAAGATTTCCAGACAGGCCAGCGCTCCCAACGGAATCATTCTGCGTGTGCCCTAATAGCCTTTCCACGCAGACTTGTTTATAAACCTCAGCTTTCTCGATAGATCAGTATTCCATATATGTTGCTCTGCTGTCCTAAACTACATTTTGCAACGCTCATTATAATAAGATCCTCTCATATTAATTTTAATTCCACCTCCCCATCTTTTAGGGTGTATTTAATCCAACAAGCTTATCTTTAATCTGCACTTCAGTCGTTAGAATTGGGGTGCAATAGGGCCCTCACATCCCCGAGCCCGGCTGCCACCTCCTCTGGTGCACTGATGATGGTTGGGTACCTGCCTCCAAAATTCTTCTCCATTACTGCCTCAGGGGCCATACTTCATGGTACAGAGGATTTCAGCTTAGCCATCTGCCCTTGTTCTATGCTGTGATTACTTCCTTGTGTCTGTCCTAGGGTTTTTATTAATTCCTTTGCTGTTTTTATCCTCTGCCATTTTTGCTCGAAGGCATTGCTTCCACTTACCACACTTTCTGTGAAGCATCTTCTTGTGTTGCTATGGAGCAACTGCCCCTTGCCCCCTCAATATATGTTATTACACCCCATAACATAACAAATCTCCCATGCATGGTTAGCTCCCACAAATCATGGGTACAGTACCTGGCGAACAGCTGAGCCTGTCTCTGTGCTTCCACCACGACCACTCTGTGTTGCTCGGCAGTTCGCTGCTGTCGCTCCTCCTCTTCCCGCCGGGCCCGCTCCTCTATCTCCTGCTTCCGGCGGTAGTACTCCTGGCGTTCGTGCTCTGCCATCCCCTGAAGCCGCAGGCGCTCCTCAGCTAACTCTCGTTCACGCTCCAGCCTCATCTTCTCTTCCAACTCTGAGGAAAGGGAATTGGAGTATTTGTTAAACAGCAGCGAGTAAAGAGTTACAAGGAGTGAATTGAGACCCTGGATTATCCATGGTCTCGGCAGCTGAAATCCAGTCCCCTTGTTTTTAGTTTCTCATATATGACTGGCTGAAATTTGGGAAAGAATTTGGAAAGGTGTTATTCATAAAGCTATTCCACATCACTCATCTCACTTTGTTACTGTCTCCAGGTTGAGTGCAGTGGCATAATCTAAGGGTTATGATGGGCCTCAGGAATGGGCCATAACTTCTTCGCGTTACTGGTTCAACTGAATGAGTGACCGGAGACTGCCAGCGTTCAGTGGATTCATCTTCTAAGACATTAGCTCCTTGGAGCTGTCTCTAGGTAAGTTGAAGCCCTAGTCGAGGTGTACAGTTTTTGTGCTACCTCGCCGTTTATTTGGCACTAGTGTATCTAAAACGATTTTTGACACCACCTCCATAGAATACTACAAGTGACCACTTGTTTGCCCTCTGAACAGAAATGATATTATAGTGTCCTACGTGAGCTGAGATACAGTGACTACAGATACAGTGTGTCGCTCACTGAGATCAACAAGGAACTGGTGCATGGCAGTATGGCACCATCCCTACAACGTGACCAGAAGTTGCAACAACAATCATTATGTTCACTGCTTACAACACCCAGGCCTGTCGATGTGACCCTGTGTTGCACAAGCAGACATTCAAGGACAAGACAGGCACAGTGCAAGCCCATACTATTTAATGGCCTTTCCTATTTTTTGCAAATGGTTCCTCAACTTGCACCACCATTATCCACGCTATGCTGAACCCTGTGGTCTTTAATGGGGTGAGTAAAGTAGGAAATCTCCTGCACATGCCAGAACCATCCCATAACTAAAGGCAGAAGTGATGGGATAAAAACTGCAACATGGAAACGAGGAGAATGATTTCTCTCTCACCACCACAGGCAAGAAGCTACGCCACCTCCACGGTCCTTACATGCACTGCAGAGCAACCACCACCAGTCCAAGTTGTTTTAACTTCAAACTGATGCATGTCACAAAAACATAAAAATCTCTCTTAATAACCTTCCATTGCAAGACATTACAGTAATGATCTGAAACCTAAAAACATTGGCATTTGCCCGTAACCAACAGTAACAGCCACTTGTGCCCTGCACAGGACATCACACGTGACATCCAGATGCCGCCACAAATAACATCATGGATGAAATCCCTCAACATCACCACAAAAGCTGCAATCTATTGACCATTCTAAAATATGTTCCGGCAATCGATTTTCTCTCGCAGTCTATGGTTGTAGACAGTGGTCTTGCTGCCTTATCACTGCCTTTAATGTGTTAGTGGACAGAGCTGGCTTGTGAGTGTGACTGCAGCATCCTTTATTATTTAAGGCACTGCTATGAAGAGGCGAGGGCGCCCCAGACTACTTGGCCTCACAACATGCAGGCTCAGTCACCTCATTGAACTGAGCTCATGGTCATTACCTAAAGGTTGAATCTGAGTATAAGGAATCCATGCAGTGGCGGTGCGTCCATTGGGGGCGTTGCCCCACTAATGCCACGGCAGAAATCAATCTACTTCTGATGCTTATTGCAGCAATCAGGACTCCTGATTGGAATTAGCGTCAGAAGTAGAACACGGACGCTGAAGGGGGTGGGGCTGCGGCAGCACTCTCAGGGTTGAGTGACAGCACGCTAGTGCGCATGTTCGTTTTTGGGCTGATAATTTTTACGATCAGCCCGAACATGCGCACTAGTCTTCCCCTTAAGAGACCGAGGGTTGCTTCATGCGCAGCCCCCAGTCTCCTAATGGGCAGGGAGTATCCCTGCCCTCAACCAATCCTGGCGCTGCTGGAGCAGCGACTGGATTGGCTGAGAGGCAGAAGACGTTGAAGGCGCCAACACACCGGACCCCTACCCAGGAGCAGACAGCAGAGGCGGCGCGGACCCGCCCGGTCAGGTAAGATAAAGTTTTTTTAAACTTTATTTTTAAACCCCCCGCCTGGCCCCCACCCCCGCGAGACCCCCAGAGAAACCCCCCAGCGAGTATTGCGAGCCGCGACTGGTGGAACGAAGTGCACGAGAACGGCTGCTCGGAGGTAAACCACTTCTTTTATAACACGCGGCGTAGATTCTATTTTGATTTGTAACTTACAGTAAGAAAATCTATCCTGAATTTCCTGTTCAAAGTTTGCCAGCGCCCAACTTACTATGGCGGGGATACAACTTTGAAGCGCTTTAAAGTCGGTTTTGCATTTGAGCGAGTGCCAGCCGCATAGTATTGTAACATGAAGTAGTGCAGTAAGTTTCACAGTAGTACTCCCTAGCACTCAGTGGACTTGTGCACACCACAGTGTCAAATCTGGTAGGGTTTGCTTTTTTACCGAATTTAGGACCTCGGTTTGTTGCTCGTTTCATTCTTGGAGTCATAGACGCGGATAATCGCCCGAACTACCAGATGCCACTTTTTGTTTAGAATTTCATGCATTAGTAAAATGACTAGTTACAAATGGTGTGCCCTCGCTCCAGCTGCTAACTTGATCTGTTTTTAGACATACTTTGGTAATCTTTACAGTTTGTTTTTGGAACACACTGGGAACACACTGGGATGTATGTGGCACTGTTTGTATTTTCATATTAGCTAGGATAATCCAATGTTTTTTTAATTTACGCTCTACACATAGAGAACGTTCTACAAAAAACACGGAGAAGAAAGTTAGAGATAAGTTTTATTTTATTTTATTACCGGGCCGCTCCCCCCACGAACCCACGCTACTCTCCCTCCCCCCAACCGTCATGCCGGCTGCGACTCCACACTCACGCTATGTACTGAATGCACGGGATAAACAGTGCCCTCATCCAAGACTATTCAAAAACTACTGCTGTGAACCCATATCTAGAATATGTATTCTATCAGCCTGTCCTTTTATAGGTGACGTTTTGGCTTTGAAAATAATCAAACACTAAGTCATAAAACTGTGTTTTTAACATCTATTTAACATGCATTCATACTTTGATGCCTGTCTTGTTTGAGCAAAGCATGGGTGTGTTACTTGGAGGATTAGTGCTTGGGTGTGTGCTTGGGACATTAGTGCACAGGTGTGTTCCTGGAGCATTAATGCATAGGGTGTGGCTGGACCATTAGTGTACAGGTATATGCCTAGAGCGTTAGTGCACAGGTGTGTGCGTGGAGCATGATTGCACAGGTGTGTACTTGGAGCATTGGTGCACGGGTGCATTAGTGCATGGGTGTGTGCTTGGGGCATTAGTACACTCCGAAGGGTACTGGCGATTGTTTCCTTCTGCTGAGGTGCGTTTTGCACTTTTGTTTATATTTTTCACCAATGATTATGTCATGTTCTACAACAGGAGTATAATATAGGTCTATTGGGGCCTACAGCACACATTTATAAGAGTTCATAAGAGTGCCATTATTAGAGTTTGGGCTAAAGGATGGTGTGAGGTGAGAGTGAGACTGATAAAGAGTATGTGACTTTGCACCGTTTGCTTAGTTTGTGTTTTTGGTGTTGAAGGTTGCCGTGTTTAAATTACGTTTTTTTAATATCTGACTGAGAAGTAGAGTGTTTGGGTGTTGGTTAATTTTGAGGTCTCGCCTAGCTATTGCGATAGCAATCGCTATGCAAGACTCTAGTAAAGGGACTCCCAAAAGTGCTCCCAAAAGCGGATTGCATGGCGAGCACGCGCACAATCACGTGCATCGTGCCGCCATGCAATCCGTTTGGCATCGTACTTCAAAGGGTCCGCTCCCCCGCCCCCGCCAAGCGCGCGCGCCACGCTTCGCCGGGCTTGTCTTGTTTCCATTTGGCTTTGACAAAGGCAGCAACAGGTTTATTTTTGTATCGCACTTTCACTTTAATTGCTATTGTTAAAGTGAAAGCGCAATGCAAACAAACACGCGGCCGCATTCGCACATTGGTGACACCTTATGTGATTACTTTATTACAATGCAGCTTGCGTTCTGACAGGCTTCCATGGAGTGCTGCCGAGCGTTCGAGTCATTGCACCCCTTCCCACTCCCCCTTGTTTTATTTGCAGCCTGCACTCCGACAAGTTTGTATGGAGCTCAGTTTTCGTATCACCACTTCTAAAACACCCACCTTTATCTCGCTCCCCCACCTGCCCCGTTGCTGCTTCAACTCTCTCCCAAGAAACCAGTCTGCAGCCTTTCCTGGTTATTTTGCACACAATCTCGAGCCCTCAGATGGTCCCTGAGTGGCCTGCTTGCAGCACGCTATAGAAGCTCCCCTCACATGAATGTGCCCGCGAGCAGTGCATTTAAAAGACCCAGTTTGCGGAGTATCGCGTACATGGAAAACAGGCAGTTTGGTCATTTACTGATCTCGCTCCCCCACTTGCACTCAGTTTCATCTCGCGCCCCCACCCCCTTGTGCATGGTGCTCTCGTCTTCGTCCCTCCCACCACTTGTCATGTGGCACATTCCATAAAGGTTTCCAGACACTGGAATTCTGTCTCCGATCTTGTCACGTTATGCATGCCATAATGGCTTCGAAACACCGGAATTCTGCACTGCAGCAACCACCACCAGTCCAAGTTGTTTTAGCTTCAAACTGATGCATGTCAGAAAAACATAAAAATCTCTCTTAATAACCTTCCATTGCAGGGACATTACAGTAATGATCTGAAACCTAAAAACATTGGCATTTGCCCGTAACCAACAGTAACAGCCACTTGTGCCCTGCACAGGACATCACACGTGACATCCAGATGCCGCCACAAATAAAATCATGGATGAAATCCCTCAACATCACCACAAAAGCTGCAATCCATTGACCATTCTAAAATATGTTCCGGCAATCGATTTTCTCTCGCAGTCTATGGTTGTAGACAGTGGTCTTGCTGCCTTATCACTGCCTTTAATGTGTTAGTGGACAGAGCTGGCTTATGAGTGTGACTGCAGCATCCTTTATTATTTAAGGCACTGCTATGAAGAGGCAAGGGCGCCCCAGACTACTTGGCCTCACAACATACAGGCTCAGTCACCTCATTGAACTGAGCTCATGGTCATTACCTAAAGGTTGAATCTGAGTATAAGGAATCCATGCAGTGGCGGTGCGTCCATTGGGGGCGTTGCCCCACTAATGCCACGGCAGAAATCGTTCTACTTCTGATGCTTATTGCAGCAATCAGGACTCCTGATTGGAATTAGCGTCAGAAGTAGAACACAGACGCTGAAGGGGTGGGGCTGCGGCAGCACTCTCAGGGTTGAGTGACAGCACGCTAGTGCGCATGTTCGTTTTTGGGCTGATCATTTTTACGATCAGCCCGAACATGCGCACTAGTCTTCCCCTTAAGAGACCGAGGGTTGCTTCATGCGCAGCCCCCAGTCTCCTAATGGGCAGGGAGTATCCCTGCCCTCAACCAATCCTGGCGCTGCCGGAGCAGCGACTGGATTGGCTGAGAGGTAGAAGACGTTGAAGGCGCCAACACACCGGACCCCTGCCCAGGAGCAGACAGCAGAGGCGGCGCGGACCCGCCCGGTCAGGTAAGTTAAAGGTTTTTTTAAACTTTATTTTTAAACCCCCTGCCTGGCCCCCACCCCCGCGAGACCCCCCGCGAAACCCTCCAGCGAGTATTGCGAGCCGCGACTGGTGGAACGAAGTGCACGAGAACGGCTGCTCGGAGGTAAACCACTTCTTTTATAACGCGCGGCGTAGATTCTATTTGGATTTGTAACTTACAGTAAGAAAATCTCTCCTGAAATTCCAGTTCAAAGTTTGCCAGCGCCCAACTTACTATGGCGGGGATACAGCTTTGAAGCGCTTTAAAGTCGGTTTTGCATTTGAGTGAGTGCCAGCCGCATTGTATTGTAACATGAAGTAGTGCAGTACGTTTCACAGTAGTACACCCTAGTACTCAGTGGACTTGTGCACACCACAGTGTCAAATCTGGTAGGGTTTGCTTTTTTACCGAATTTAGGACCTCGGTTTGTTGCTCGTTTCATTCTTGGAGTCATAGACGGGGATAATCGCCCGAACTACCAGATGCCACTTTTTGTTTAGAATTTCATGCATTAGTAAAATGACTAGTTACAAATGGTGTGCCCTCGCTCCAGCTGCTAACTTGATCTGTTTTTAGACATACTTTGGTAATCTTCACAGTTCGTTTTTGGAACACACTGGGATGTATGTGGCACTGTTTGTATTTTTATATTAGCTAGGATAATCCGATGTTTTTTTAATTTACGCTCTACACATAGAGAACGTTCTACAAAAAAACCGGAGAAGAAAGTTAGAGATAAGTTTTATTTTACTTTATTACCGGGCCGCTCCCCCCACACCCCACGAACCCACGCTACTCTCCCTCCCCCCAACCGTCATGCCGGCTGCGACTCCACACTCACGCTATGTACTGAATGCACGGGATAAACAGTGCCCTCATCCAAGACTATTCAAAAACTACCGCTGTGAACCCATATCTAGAATATGTATTCTATCAGCCTGTCCTTTTATAGGTGACGTTTTGGCTTTGAAAATAATCAAACACTAAGTCATAAAACTGTGTTTTTAACATCTATTTAACATGCATTCATACTTTGATGCCTGTCTTGTTTGAGCAAAGCATGGGTGTGTTACTTGGAGGATTAGTGCTTGGGTGTGTGCTTGGGACATTAGTGCACAGGTGTGTTCCTGGAGCATTAATGCATAGGGTGTGGCTGGACCATTAGTGTACAGGTATATGCCTAGAGCGTTAGTGCACAGGTGTGTGCGTGGAGCATGATTGCACAGGTGTGTACTTGGAGCATTGGTGCACGGGTGCATTAGTGCATGGGTGTGTGCTTGGGGCATTAGTACACTCCGAAGGGTACTGGCGATTGTTTCCTTCTGCTGAGGTGCGTTTTGCACTTTTGTTTATATTTTTCACCAATGATTATGTCATGTTCTACAACAGGAGTATAATATAGGTCTATTGGGGCCTACAGCACACATTTATTAGAGTTCATAAGAGTGCCATTATTAGAGTTTGGGCTAAAGGATGGTGTGAGGTGAGAGTGAGACTGATAAAGAGTGTGTGACTTTGCACCGTTTGCTTAGTTTGTGTTTTTGGTGTTGAAGGTTGCCGTATTTAAATTACGTTTTTTTAATATCTGACTGAGAAGTAGAGTGTTTGGGTGTTGGTTAATTTTGAGGTCTCGCCTAGCTATTGCGATAGCAATCGCTATGCAAGACTCTAGTAAAGGGACTCCCAAAAGTGCTCCCAAAAGCGGATTGCATGGCGAGCATGCGCACAATCACGTGCATCGTGCCGCCATGCAATCCGTTTGGCATCGTACTTCAAAGGGTCCGCTCCCCCGCCCCCGCCAAGCGCGCGCGCCACGCTTCGCCGGGCTTGTCTTGTTTCCATTTGGCTTTGGCAAAGGCAGCAACAGGTTTATTTTTGTATCGCACCTTCACTTTAATTGCTATTGTTAAAGTGAAAGCGCAATGCAAACAAACACGAAGCCGCATTCGCACATTGGTGACACCTTATGTGATTACTTTATTACAATGCAGCCTGCGTTCCGACAGGCTTCCATGGAGTGCTGCTGAGCGTTCGAGTCATTGCACCCCTTCCCACTCCCCCTTGTTTTATTTGCAGCCTGCACTCCGACAAGTTTGTATGGAGCTCAGTATTCGTATCACCACTTCTAAAACACCCACCTTTATCTCGCTCCCCCACCTGCCCCGTTGCTGCTTCAACTCTCTCCCAAGAAACCAGTCTGCAGCCTTTCCTGGTTATTTTGCACACAACCTCGAGCCCTCAGATGGTCCCTGAGTGGCCTGCTTGCAGCACGCTATAGCAGCTCCCCGCACATGAATGTGCCCGCGAGCAGTGCATTTAAAAGACCCAGTTTGCGGAGTATCGCGTACATGGAAAACAGGCAGTTTGGTCATTTACTGATCCCGCTCCCCCACTTGCACTCAGTTTCATCTCGCGCCCCCAACCCCTTGTGCATGGTGCTCTCGTCTTCGTCCCACTAACCACTTGTCATGTGGCACATTCCATAAAGGTTTCCAGACACTGGAATTCTGTCTCCGATCTTTTCACGTTATGCATGCCATAATGGCTTTGAGACACAGGAATTCTGCCCGATAGAATGTGGCCATTAAAAGTGTTTGTCAATTAATAAAGTTTTGATAGAGCGCTCCCGAAACGGTGGGACCTACTGCGTCCTCTTTCCCATCTTTCTACTTTTGCTGTAAGCTTTAATTGTACTTTTCTCTTTCTGGTTCAACAGAGTGAGCCAAGTGCGCCCCTACAACTGCAGGAAGCGGCTCACCGTAAACAGCCGCACCCCAGAAAGGCTTCTACAGATCAAAAGAAATCGTGGTCTGCACCGCAACACTAGCCTTGCAGCAGAGAAGCCAAGATGAACCAGTAACATTTCCTTATTTGCCCGCACTGCGCTCTGAAATCCCTGCTCTCTGAAATCCTCTCCTACGCTGCAGTTTAATGAGATGGTAAAAAATTCAATGAATCAGAAGTCAACTTTTTGTCTGCTTAGTATGGACAGTTTATGTGCAAAGCGAAGCATTTCAGCTGAGCTCAGGTCAGGTAAACCGTAAACGATGTTGCACTCCTAATTAAGGCGCATGCTCAGATTTGCCGAGATTCATTATTTTTAAATAGCCACATCTGATGCTGTGAACAAAGTGACAGCTAAGACTGCAATGTGCAGAGCTTCGTACAGTCACACGCCATTTTGCAAAAGAGTATCTGCAGTCCAGCTCTAGCCAGCACTTCGAGCAATAAAGCTAAAGCAGACATTTTTAACAAATGGCATCTGCTTGTAAGTCTCTCACACCAGCTATACAAAGGGTAAGAAGTCTGCCATTGCAGAAAAAATACAACGGTAGAATTGGTGTCTGCTACTGCACGGTGCTGCAGAGGCAGTATCATTATGTTTTCATATCAGTTTTTATGCACTAAAGTGTGCTTTCTTTCCCAGAGGTACGGATGGTTCTTATAAATATTTTAGGACACGAGTGCGATAATGTGCTGCATCCAGGGCACAAGTCCTAAACAAGCATTTGCATTGCAATAGGTCTCGCATTTACGCAAGTTTAAGCTATTGGTCTTGTAAATAACAATGCGTTTTATTTGTTTCAAAAACCAAAACATAAGTAAAAGGCATTGTCATTAACAATGCCAATAGCTCAAACTCACGTAAATGCGAGACCTGTTGCATTGCAGATGCTTGTTGATATTTGATGATGGTACCGGTGTTATGTTGCTGGTTGGTTTTTGATGTTTGAAGGAGGTGTCGGTGTTGTGCTGATTGATTTTTTAATGTGGTGCTAGTGTTGTTTTGCTGCTTGTTTTTTTAAATTTGAAGGTGGTACCAGTATTGCGTTGCTTGTTGGTTTTTGATGTTTGAAGGAGGTGCTGTGGTGTTGGTTGATTTTTTTGTTTGAATAGTGGAATTTCCTGCATGCGTGGCCAATTAAATCATCAGTGTGCAACTACCTGTAAATATGGTGATACATAATGTTCCCCATTTGTCCAATGTAGCACTGCAGATAATCACACATTGGTGCATGATTTTTAGTTCATTTTGGCCTAGGTACACGTCAACATTAGTGACTTAGCAGCTACAGTGGTTGTGAAAAGCATTCCCCAGGACTCACTCTTTTTTGGAAATTTCACGGTACAAAAATAGCTTATTTTGAAGGGAAAAAAATTAAATACATATTTTGACTGACACCAGACACCTCTGTCCTGTGCATAGCTGACGCATGGCCTGGTATCATTTGTGGAACTTTTAGCTAGCCTTGCATTTTAGCCCTGGGCCCCTGAATTCCATGTTTTGTAGTTTAATTTTGAACATTTTGAATGTGGGCTCAACAGATCCAATTTGCAAAATTCTAATGGCTAAAAATCCAAGACCAGCTGAAAGAGTCATGCA
This sequence comes from Triturus cristatus, assembly GCF_964204655.1. NCBI lineage: Eukaryota > Metazoa > Chordata > Amphibia > Caudata > Salamandridae > Triturus > Triturus cristatus. The sequence goes on from NC_140584.1 coordinate 815,121,329, forward strand.
TACTGAGCCTCACGCTGTTTAATTTATATAAAATGTGTATGAATTAACTAGTTCAATGAAAAGCATCTATAAATATATGACCGTGACCTTCAGTACAAACCATCACTTGTGAAAGAATAGTACAAAGTGCCACAGATGGACAAAGCATGTGGTAGGCTGACGTCTGATATGCATCCGATTAGACTGACAGTTTTGCCAGTCACTGTCTTTGTTAGAACAGTTTCACAATTGCTTTATTAACCTTCCTGCTATCTCAAATTTGCTTGAAAATGCACCATTTGCCCACTCTTTTTTCAAAATTTTCTCGGGGGTAGAACCTCCCCAAACCCTCCAAAGGTTGTTCCGGCTCGCTTGCTACGCTCACTCGCAACATTACAGTTCGGCTATTGTTTTACGTCTTCACCACTTTCAAATGTCACCAGCCGCCACTGAATCCGTGACCTGTTTCCAGGGTCGTCTCTGTGACACGTGGTAGTGAGAATGGTTCAAAATAACTTAATTCTTCCAAATTCATACGGTTTAGAAACGTCATCTCATAACCACAGCCCAATCAATAAAGCTTGTGCACATAGAAGACCTTAGGTCCCAGGATAGACTGAAACCCGCTCATTCAGATGTGTTCATTTTCAAGTCGGAGACATTAAATATCCTGTAAGTTGCTCATTCTTTTTTCATTTTACCCCTAGAAGAGTGCTTCACTTGATCTGTAAACTGGTGACATCTTGTTGAGTTAATTCTCACATTTTAAATTACACTGGCTTTTCTTTTGCAACACTAATTGTGTTGGCATTACTCCTATGTGCCACTACCTACCACTCAACAGATACGAGTATAGTGCCAAGTGTGTCTTGTTCACAAGTGATTCGCAGCACCTTACGGCGCTGCACACTTCCTCGTGCTCACTATATGTCAGGGCCATTCTCGTTTTTAACTGCAGCCATTCCATTCACAGACAGAGAAACAGACGACGGACACAATGTTATGTTTCATTGGTTCCAAGTAGCTTTATAAGTTTTATTGTGCTTAGTAAGTAATGAGTATAGTAGCCTTTGTTCTACAAAGAGGATGAGTTGTGTGTTTTAATATTCTATCCTTGGTTGAAAGTACACTCCAGTTTGGAAGCAAATGTTTAATTATTATAATCATTTATAACAATCCTGGATTTTGCATAAAATGAGAATGTGTGTTTTTGTAATTCTCTCGTTAGGGACAGACTTATGATTATAGTCACAGCAATATGCAAATTAAGGATTGACCCTACAGTTTCTGTCATCCTTTGAATACTTGCTTAGTGAAGAACCATTAAAAGTATTTTATTTTTGCTTCTCTTGTTCATCCCTGTCATCTGTATCAAATCTAATTGTAACATATTAAAAAGAGCCTTGAAAATGACTGCCAGGAATGCATTTTGTTTTATTTATGTTTAGTGCAGTGATAATGCTGTAAGAAGTCTGCTTTACAATGCTAGGGGCTTCATGGCGAGGTCCCCCAAAGAGCATGCTGGTTTCGCACTCCCTGGAGTCCCGTTGACTCCGCGTGCGAGGAAGTAATTTGAATTCTGGGTTGAATCCTGAGAATTCCTCGAGGAATGAGGAATAATTGGCTGAAATGGCGAACCCTAGTCTGATTATCCTGATAATGCCTCATTATCCACCGAACTTTAACACAAATTTCTCCGCCGAAATCTCCATTTGAGAGTGGACAGATCCCCCTGTTCCTGTAGCTGGGGGCTGTGACTGCCAGTGCAGGCCCCAGTAGTGTTAAGTGACCATTCTAATGAGGGCCTCACTGTTGATGGACCACAGGGAGGGTCAGAAGGAAACACAGGAGATGTGGACAACTGTGGTTCGTCTATGTCCAGATGCTCAGAGGATTAAGTGGGTCATAGACATTCTTGTGTACTTTACGTGGCCAGTTTTGACGTAAAGGTGTGATGTTGAGGCATTTAATTGGAGAACCTTCGACAGTGGAGTGAACTAATCCAACACTATTTAAGCTTTGCCTACAAGATAATTTGCAGTTTTTGGAGGGAAGTCTGTTAGCGATACAAATCCACATATTAAGTGGGCGAACATGGCATCTAACTGAGGTATGGCCAGGCAAACAAGGCAAAAGAATATGTATCTAGAAAGGGGGCAGGGATAGGTAGTTCAGGCCAGAGTCATTATCCTAAGTCTGCTCTGCCAATGGACACACAACAACCTTCGAGCTCACTGTGCCTTACCTGCCCGCTCCTTCTCATCTAGCAGCCTCTGTCGCTGTATTTCCATCATCTTCCTGCGGTACTCCTCCTGCTGCTGCTTAGTCCGCTCTTGGGCCTGCTTCTCCAGCTGGGCTTTTCTGAGTTCCTCCTGCTCCTTCCGCTGCCGCTCTTCCTCATGCTGCTGTTTAATCATTCTGTGCGTTGACCATCAGCGAAGCACATGAAAAGAAAAGGGACAACACAAAGCTCAGCGTTTCCACCAGTGCTACAGAGTAACTCTTTGTGTAAACTAGGCGAGGCCATTCCTGTGGGGAAACAGCATTTACAACGCTGTCCTTACATCGTGCTACTATTACAACTCGGTCGTTGCAACGACTGCGTTGTTAGTACACGTTGCATTTACATCGCAAGTCATTACAAGGACTTGCACTAGGGGGCGCTGAGGTATTGGAAATGAATTACAACACCTTCCCTACTGTTGCGCAAACTGGAGTAGGAATAGTAATTAATACTATTCCTAAATCCAGCGTCCCCTCGTGCAAGTCGTTGTAATGACTTGTGATGTAAATGCATCGCGTACTAACAACGCGGTCGTTGTAATGACCACGTTGTAAAAGCATGTGATGTAATACATCGCAATGTAATGAGCCATATTCTTAACTGTAATGCTCCCCTCCACCCTGATGCAAGTTCCCACTGCAAACCACTTGTGCATGGTGAAACACCCATGCACCGCAAAGGAGAATGCGAGTAGATAGACCTATATTTAAAATGATTTAATGGGTACAAGCCCATAAAAATAAAAAGAACAACAAGAAGAAAAATTCTCATCTATTAATACTACTTCTAAAAATAATAATTATATATAAAGTACACATAGCCTAAGAAATTTGCATAGTTTGTTCGTCACCTTTAAGTGACAAAATTAGACAGATCCCCTCTGCAAATTATTAGAAGATGCCTATGAGTGTCTACGATGTACACCAGCCCAGTGCTTAGTATTTAAAATAATATTTAAAATACATAAATGAAAAATATAGTAATTGCATGGACCCAAAGTTGTTCTTGGAAGCTTGCACCAAGGGTCCTGGTTACCGAATCTCAAGGCTGCCTAGTCTTGATGACATCCCATTCTTCTGTCTTCTACCACCTTTTCATATCTCTTCAGCTCACTCTTGCAGGTTGCTTTTTCTGTGCTTTCTCCCTTTGCCACTATTTTCTTGTCTTTCTGTTCCTCCTCATTTCTCCCTTTTGTGTTTTTCTGTCTTGCGCCGGTGAAAAACCTAATGATGAACTTTAAGTCCTGATCCACAAAAATGAGTGCTGGCACCCTCCACCTGCAACCACAGGCGCAAATTGAGCTCTACCCCGGCATTCGCATGATGTATTCGCAAAGATTTGCACTGGAGCAACGCTGAGGATATCTGGAGCGTCCTTGTGACTCTACAGCGGACAAGGAGTTCATCACGATTCACTTAAGTGGATCTAATGGCTTTTCCAGACATTTCCTAACTTTCTCATTCCCAAACCTATGAATGTAAGGTATAAGGTGGCACTGTGAATTAATATTAGTCCCACACGCTGAGTGGACTGTTATTTGGGGAGTAATACGGCAGGCATTCAACTACCATACTGACGGAATGTGCTATTTACCCGGTGCGGTATTACTTCCCCAGTTCGAGTTGTGCACCCTTAGCATGGGGGATGACATATTAATACTACAACTATTTGTGTTTCTCCCTTTCACAAATTTCGGCACTGTATACATTTTTAGGTCTCGCCTGACCCAGCGCATGCGCTGGTCTGGCGAGACTTATTGAGAGGGCTCCAAAAAGTGCTACCAGGCCAGCCTAGAGCTACAGTGCATGTGCGCGGGCGCGCGCGCCACTTTTATCGCAATTACTTTCACTTTAGCGGCCGCACGGCCGCTTTGATGTTTGATCGCTATCGCGATCACTTTCACTTTTGCGGCCACACGGCCGCTTGGCATAGCCAATAGGTCTCGCTTTTGGGACCTTATAAGTGTTTAGTTATGCAACTGTTGCATGGCTAAACACTTATAAGGTCCCAAAGGCGAGACCTATTGGCTATGCCAGTGCTTGTTTATTCTGTGATGGGGAAAAAACCCGGTGTGGTCATTTTATACAAGTTGTGATCCCGAATCAGATGCAAACTTTGTGCATGAATAGTAATGATTTCAAAAACAGCATCTCATGGTGTATGTCATCAATCTTTGGGTTTGTATGAGAAGCTCTTGCGATTTCTTTAACACTGAATTGGGCAGTGGTACCCATGAGCAGAAGAACGTGCACTGCCATTGCCACCGCCAGTATTTCCCCTCTGCTTCTGATACTCCTCGCTTGGTAGAACATACAGAAGCTGATACAACCTTTCAAAATACTACCCATATTACTTACACACATCTTCGGCGTCTCTCCTTGGTACGTGCCATATTTCTCTGTCTGGCTGGTATTACGACATTTTACATACCTTCTATTGGTTCCCAGTCTAGGCCTACTCATATAGTCTCCCCTCATTATTTACCGGTATATTACCCTGAATTCTACTTTTCCTTGTCACAATCCTAACTTTGCGAGTGTGAATCCCTTTCCAGAGAAAGGCAGCCATGCTTGCCCATTCAATTATACAAAAATGTTTAATCCTCTTCTTTGAACCATCACATTTTGAATGGAGTTTAATCTGTACTCTAAAGAAGGAACAATCTAGAGTCAGGCATTTAAGGAACTTAGAAAGGTGATAAGGATGAGTGCAACTCAGTGCAATGAAGATTCCTGTTCCCACTCCATCCTTCTTCCTTGCCACAGCCCTACCCACATGAGGATTTCTCAAGCAGTGGCTAGGACCTGATTTAGAGCAGGTGCTAAGTGACAAGCCTGAGATTTACGGAGAATCCACTTGTACCATTTCTTCCCCCAACCATAGCTATGGTGGAGGGAATTCCGCCGGAGGAGTTACAACCCAATTCTAAATCAGTCTCTTATTATCATGAGAAGATGAACAGCCTCAAGAGTACATCAGCACATGTGTCTACAACCCACTGCATGCTGGGGAATAATCAGACAAATCCAAACCCAAGATAGCAGATCGAAAAGCAACAGGGAAAATTTCTCATTAAGGGATGACATGTTGCCAACAGTCATGTAGAGTACAAAGGCTGCCTCAAATCAAGGTCCCATCATGGTCTGCCCTCCAGAAACCCCGATGACAGGAAGACCCAACCAAAAGTCTACCCACAACAAAAATAGTTACGACAACAAAGACAGCCTTTATCCATGCAGCTCTGCAGGAATAGCTGGTACGGATCAGCTGTTCTTGTCAAACAACATGAAGACAACGCCTCAGTTCACGATGAACCATGGATTCCTTGATTAAACGAAAACAAAACGCAACTTGGGTAAAACCCACTGTCGGATCAAAGCACTGCAACCTGAATAAGAATAAAGACTTCCTGATCCAGGACAGCCCATCCATCCACTGAGCTGAGGAAAGCAGGTCCTTTCGAACAAACAAGCCCATTGAAAGTGCTATAGTAGTGATGCCTCGCCTCCTCCCGACACAACAAATGTACTATTGTGAAAGGGCCCCGTGTGCTCATCCAAAAGACCCACAATACAATGCAATTAAACCGGGAAGAGGTCCTCCTTTTTCGAGTACACTAAAAACGAACGTGTTTCTTGGCATGTAGGGACCGGCCAGCCCTGACCTTCACAACTCAATCAGGGACACAATATGCCAAACAAATGTGATAGTTGTGGCACACAGAAGTAGAGTGTATGCTCCTTATCGACTTCTACAAAGTATTTGACTTGCTGGGGTGGGCCTACCTCTTTGCCCTTCTTACAATAATGAACTTTGGCCCCCGTTACATCAGCTATGTCAAACTGATGTATACTGACCTTGCGATTTGGGTCCACATTGGGGGAATGCTCTACCATAAATTACTTCTACAACAGGGAACAAGGCAGGAGCGCCCCCTATCTCCTCTGCTCTTTATGCTAGCCATCGAGACACTGGCGATATGAGTGTGGGTAGACACGTTGGTCTGGGCTTTGAATGGGACCCTGCGGTGTCGGGTGAGATAACCTTGTATGCATACAACGTCTTTATCTTCTTGTCCGACCCGCAGTGGTCCAGACCTCGGGCTCTCCAGACCTTGCAGATCTTTGGGGCTCACACTGGCTTGTGTATCAAGATGATCAAATACTCTTTGTACCCCCTAGGTAGACAGAGGCAATCATCAGACTGGGCAACCGAACTGCAGATGTATACGACTGGCTTCCAATATATAGTGGTTTTTAGATTTCTGAGGATAACCAAAAGGCCTGGGATGAAAACCTGCTGACCGAGCTGGCCAGACTATGCAGGGACTTTCATTTTTGGTCCACATTTCGGCTCTCACTCATGGGCAAGTCGGCGATCTATAAGATGGTCCCGCACCTATTATATCAAACCCAAAACTTCTGGTACCCTATACCCCGGACCTCTTTTTCCTGCCTGACTGCAGATCTGCAGTGCTTCCTCTGGATATGTGTGACCACCCAGAATTTCGCTCACCAAATGCTTTCAGTCCACTTTTGATGGCAGCCAGGCAATGCCCGACATTCTTTCCTATTAGAGAGCAGCACACCTGGAAGTTCTCAATGAGTGGTGGTTTTGGAACTCAAAAACCCCAGCGTACACCTCAGAGAAGTGGGCCATGCAGAAGGCCTCGATCGCGCATGCACTGTACTGGGCTCTGCTTCCCCAGCACTCCCTCCAATGACGAGGGGGGTGCTACATCCTCGGGGCACTGGGCTAGAACAAATGCCTAATAAGAGAAACCCAGCTATGGACTGGACGCTGGCTCCCACAAGAGGCTGAGCTGGAGGGCTTTGACAGCTGGGATCTTGTAGGGATCTATGTCCGGGGGGATGTTGTGACCGGGACCACTATCAAGTCCTTCGCTGACCTAAAGGTGAAGTACGAACTCCACAAGTCCTAATCAATATCTACAAATCAGGCACGCACTCCAACCCTAAATTATTGGTTTAGCTGAACTCCCGGAGTTCAGTCCTGTAGAGGCCCAAGTGCTACACAACCCGCCCGCCTGTCATAAGCAGTCATTCATATACAAGTCACTGGCAATACACACGGCTGACTTCTTTCTGGCGCCCAGGGCGACTTGCACGCAAGACCTAGAACACATAGATGATGATGACTGGCGAGAAACCTTGACTTATCCGAGGGAGTGGCTATCGCTGCTCAGTATCACCTTGTAGAGTTAAAAAATCCACACAGAATTTACTTCATACGCGACAAACTATGACCTGGGCGCAATGGCTTCTTCGATGGGCCTGCGCTGCTCTACACGCCACGGAGACTTTCTGCACACGGTATGGAGATGCCTGGTCCTTGCCCCTTTCTGGACTGGGGTCTTGACCTGCCTCGGGGAGGCCGTGGGATGGCCCATCCCTAACGATCCTAAACTGGTTTTACTAAACGTTTCTGATGGAGTTGAAGGCAACAGATATTTGTTTTAAACCCCTGCTGTGGAGCAGGCTAGTAGTGGTGGAGCGAGACATTGCCAGACACTGGAAGTGAAGTGAAGCTGCACCCCTTGTGGAGTGGAAGAAAGGCCTGGCAGATGTATGGGCCTGGAGAAGCTGGTCTAAGCCGCCAGAGGCTGTCCGCAGGGACCTTGGAAGGTTTGGGGAGACTGGGCCCAACACCGGGGATCGTTCTCACACCCCACACTAATTTGTCTAAGTCGCTGGAAGGAGAGCTGCAGACTCACAAGGCTTGCACAGGAGACTAGTGTGCACTCCCACGCAGAGAGGTGCACCCTGGGAGGCTCTCAATCCATTGGGATGGAGGGCCGGGCCAGGGCCGGACTGACCGTAGCAGGCATCAGGCGTGTGCCCGGGAGGCTGGAAGGGTGGGGACCCGTTTTGGAAGGGTGGGGACCCGTTTTGGAAGGGTGAGGGCTGGGTTTGGAAGGGTGGGGGGCGGTTTTGGAGCGTCAGGGGCTGGGTTTGGAGCGATGCTGCAATATCGGCCCCCAGTAACAAAAGCAGCAGTGCTGGGGGCCGGTTTTGTCAAGCAGCAGTGCTTCACCCCCTCAACAAAATTGCCAGGGCTGCTTTGGCTTCCCCGTACGGCCCTAGCTGGGGAGCTGCCACACGACAGTCACTGTCTCTGCCTGGCGATCAAGGGGGGCCATCGGGGAGGCTACTGTCTGGATGTATGTTTGCATTTCTGGACAGCACACTTTCAATGTTAATATTGTGGAAATGGCAATAAAATATGTTATAAAAAAACATTAGAGTGTAATATGTATAGCACTGATTGACTAGAGAGACCCTCGTCAACCTTCAGGCCGCCTGGGAACGAAGAAGGACTGAGGCAGGAGGATTCTGGAGCCGGCAGATGCAACGCCTTGCCCCCGAGACGAGCGAAGGCTGCAGGGAGGCGGATCCTCATTTATAAATTATAAATAGATGTGTAGGAGGTAGGGATGAATGAATTTGCCTCTAGTGAAAAACCCGAAGCCCACATGCATTGCAGATTACTGATCCGAAGGCAAGCGTTCAGGAGTTTATTTGGCTGTTTGACAACATACTAATGGCAGTTTGTAGAACACTCTTATGACATTTCCGGTTGTAAATCTTTGTGCCTTTTTTCCACTTGTTAATAATAAAAATAATTGTATGTCCCCTATTTCCGTCGGTGCTTGGATTGTTACATTTTGCAAAGCGTTTTGTTGGCGGTCTGGATGCCATATCAGCACTACATTCATAAATAAAATGAAGCTGTTAATTACCAATAACAATTACTTATGGGTATACCATACTTTGTCATTCTTTCATGCTACATATCATAGCGGCCACAAGGTGGCGACGTTGGATCATAATTGCCTTCCTAACTCACTGCCTCCAGCTCACACCGAGAGCCTGCTTCACAAAGGTAAACCTACAGTTTTGTGTAAATTTCCGTTTTTTTCACTTCACAAAGCGAGTAGTAATTTTACAACTGCGGAGTCTCCACACTCAAGGCGAAGACTCCGCTCATAAAAAAAATAGGCAGTCGTAAAGATACTACCCGCAAAATTGCTTTGTGAATTGAAAAACATCATTGACTTACACAAAATATTAAGCTTACCTTTGTGAATCAAGCTCTTAGTTTCAGCCAGAAAAGAACTGATTCGTCTAAAATCACAGTCGCATCAGTGATATACAATTCCCTTAACACTGAGGTTACCGTCGCCAGTAATATCTCCATTTTGGGAGTGAAATCCAGTCCATTGTTTCTGTTGCTCTCCTTTCTTTGCCTTGTTTTTCCTCCGATTCACACCAGGAGTGTGTTATTCACATTTGTCACCTGTGTAGGTGTACAGGGCTACCATTAACGGAGCTGAGTCTGCGTTGGCCACTCTTCCCGGTCCATAGCGCACCCTGTAGATCTCCTGCTGGGAGTGAGCTTTCATCGGCTTCCCAGTTTTAGTCTACGCTTCCGGTGCTTTCTGAATTTTTTACTTTATTTCCTTGTTCTGCTCCCACAAGCCGTCCTCGTCCTTCACACCTGTTCTCTCATTAACCGCCTCAAAGGGCATCCCTTTTGCAAACAGTCGAATCCAATTAATTTCTCATCTTCTGTCTGCTTTGATCAACAACGTGAGACTGAGCTCTAAACCTCAAACATTGTTCCTGTTGGTCTCCAGTTACTGACTGACTGTCCCGCCCTCCCTCATTTGTTAGCTGAAGGCTTTGCTCACTTCTTCATCTCCGACGTTTTTTATTATTCATTCTTTCTTCCACCAACAAACTGTCCATCCTGTTCTGTCTGTCTTGTTTGCCTCCTCTGCGCACCATCCTTTCCTCTGGCGACCATCGTCCTGCTTCTGCAGGTCACTCTACCTTCTTTCACATATTCACCTTTCTCTATCATTCCTCTCCTGAGCCCAATGTCTGTCATCTTGTAGGTCTGTTCCAATTCTTCCTTTTCGGAGTACAAATGCAGGATTCCTTCTCAAATCTTAAACTCTTGCCCAGTCTCTTATTCTTTATCTTCTAAAGCGTCTTGAACCAGGTCTTTCTTTTCTCCCATATTTAGCCCCATCTTGTCCCCTAGTTGGACTATTGTTTCTCAGAAGGGCACTTGATTACAATAGAAGTACTTGTTGTTCCTTCTTCCACAGCATTTAATGCCACTGATTATCCTAGGTTACTGTATTCTCTTTCAGCATCCGGTGTCACAGACACCTCTTGGGACCGGCCTTGCACCTCTACCTCTTCACCTCCTGGGACCGGCCTTGCACCTCTACCTCTTCACCTCCTGGGACCGGCCTTGCACCTCTACCTCTTCACCTCCTGGGACCGGCCTTGCACCTCTACCTCTTCACCTCTTGGGACCGGCCTTGCACCTGTACCTCTTTACCTCCTGGGACTGGCCTTGCACCTCTACCTCTTCACCTCTTGGGACCGGCCTTGCACCTGTACCTCTTCACCTCCTGGGACTGACCTTGCACCTCTGCCTCTTCACCTCTTGGGACTGGCATTGCACCTCTACCTCTTCACCTCCTGGGACCGGCCTTGCACCTCTTCACCTCCTGGGACTGGCCTTGCACCGCTACCTCTTTACCTCCTGGCACTGGCCTTGCACCTCTACCTCTTCACCTCTTGGGACCGGCCTTCCACCGCTACCTCTTCACCTCTTAGGACCGGCCTTGCACCTCTACCTCTTCCCCTCTTGGGACCTTCCTTGCACCTCTACCTCTTCACCTCTTGGGACCGGCCTTGCACCTGTACCTCTTCACCTCTTGGGACCGGCCTTGCACCTGTACCTCTTCACCTCCTGGGACTGGCCTTGCACCTCTACCTCTTCACCTCTTGGGACCGGCCTTGCACCTCTACCTCTTCACCTCTTGGGACCGGCCTTGCACCTGTACCTCTTCACCTCCTGGGACTGGCCTTGCACCTCTACCTCTTCACCTCTTGGGACCGGCCTTGCACCTGTACCTCTTCACCTCTTGGGACCGGCCTTGCACCTCTACCTCTTCCCCTCTTGGGACCTTCCTTGCACCTCTACCTCTTCACCTCTTGGGACCGGCCTTGCACCTGTACCTCTTCACCTCTTGGGACCGGCCTTGCACCTGTACCTCTTCACCTCCTGGGACTGGCCTTGCACCTCTACCTCTTCACCTCTTGGGACCGGCCTTGCACCTCTACCTCTTCACCTCTTGGGACCGGCCTTGCACCTGTACCTCTTCACCTCCTGGGACTGGCCTTGCACCTCTACCTCTTCACCTCTTGGGACCGGCCTTGCACCTCTACCTCTTCACCTCTTGGGACCGGCCTTGCACCTGTACCTCTTCACCTCCTGGGACTGGCCTTGCACCTCTACCTCTTCACCTCTTGGGACCGGCCTTGCACCTCTACCTCTTCACCTCTTGGGACCGGCCTTGCACCTGTACCTCTTCACCTCCTGGGACTGACCTTGCACCTCTGCCTCTTCACCTCTTGGGACTGGCATTGCACCTGTACCTCTTCACCTCCTGGGACCGGCCTTGCACCTCTTCACCTCCTGGGACTGGCCTTACACCGCTACCTCTTTACCTCCTGGCACTGGCCTTGCACCTCTACCTCTTCACCTCTTGGGACCGGCCTTCCACCGCTACCTCTTCACCTCTTAGGACCGGCCTTGCACCTCTACCTCTTCCCCTCTTGGGACCTTCCTTGCACCTCTACCTCTTCACCTCCTGGGACCGGCCTTGCACCTCTTCACCTCCTGGGACTGGCCTTGCACCGCTACCTCTTTACCTCCTGGCACTGGCCTTGCACCTGTACCTCTTCACCTCTTGGGACCGGCCTTGCACCTGTACCTCTTCACCTCCTGGGACTGGCCTTGCACCTCTACCTCTTCACCTCTTGGGACCGGCCTTGCACCTCTACCTCTTCACCTCTTGGGACCGGCCTTGCACCTGTACCTCTTCACCTCCTGGGACTGGCCTTGCACCTCTACCTCTTCACCTCTTGGGACCGGCCTTGCACCTGTACCTCTTCACCTCTTGGGACCGGCCTTGCACCTGTACCTCTTCACCTCCTGGGACTGGCCTTGCACCTCTACCTCTTCACCTCTTGGGACCGGCCTTGCACCTGTACCTCTTCACCTCTTGGGACCGGCCTTGCACCTCTACCTCTTCACCTCTTGGGACCGGCCTTGCACCTCTACCTCTTCACCTCTTGGGATCGGCCTTCCACCGCTACCTCTTCACCTCTTGGGACCGGCCTTGCATCTCTACCTCTTCACCTCTTGGGACTGGCCTTGCACCTGTACCTCTTCACCTCCTGGGACTGGCCTTGCACCTCTTCACCTCCTGGGACTGGCCTTGCACCGCTACCTCTTCACCTCTTGGGACCGGCCTTGCACCTCCACCTCTTCACCTCTTGGTACCGGACTTCCACCGCTACCTCTTCACCTCTTGGGACCGGCCTTGCACCTCTACCTCTTCACCTCTTGGGACTGACCTTGCAGCTCTACCTCTTCACCTCTTGGGACCGGCCTTGCACCTGTACCTCTTCACCTCTTGGGACCGGCCTTGCACCTTTACCCCCTCACCTCTTGGGACCGTCCTTGCACCTCTACCCCCTCACCTCTTGGGACCATCCTTGCACCTGTACCTCTTCACCTCTTGGGACCTTCCTTGCACCTCTACCTCTTCACCTCTTGAGACCGTCCTTGCACCTCTACCTCTTCACCTCTTGGGACTGACCTTGCACCTCTTCACCTCTTGGGACCGTCCTTGCACCTCTACCTCCTCACCCATTGGGACTGGCCTTGCACCGCTTCACCTCTTGGGACTGACCTTGCACCTGTACCTCTTCACCTCTTGGGACCGGCCTTGCACATCTACCCCCTCACCTCTTGGGACCGTCCTTGCACCTCTACCCCCTCACCTCTTGGGACCGTCCTTGCACCTGTACCTCTTCACCTCTTGGGACCTTCCTTGCACCTCTACCTCTTCACCTCTTGAGACCGTCCTTGCACCTCTACCTCTTCACCTCTTGGGACTGACCTTGCACCTCCTCACCTCTTGGGACCGTCCTTGCACCTCTACCTCATCACCTCTTGGGACCGTCCTTGCACCTCTACCTCTTCACCTCTTGGGACTGGCCTTGCACTTGTACATCTTCATGTTCTTATGCCGCGTCTGATGAATAGTTAGTCCTTTCCTCTACTCCTCTCTCTCTCTTGTATGGTCACTTCACCTGTCTGGGTCCTCTTCTATTTCTCTTTATGCTTTTCTTCCCATTTTTGTAATTCCTTCTTTTGGTTTTCATTCTCTCCTTTATGTAAACCACTCATGCATGTTCTTTGCTGACAATACGTCACTGGCATTGGTCTAGCACTCCTTCCCCATTAGTATGGCTTTATGGCACTTTCGACTGTCCGGTGATTTTCCAAATTATTCTGAGGTTACCAGTGAGCCTGACTCAGTTTGTGATGATGTGTTATGGGCATTGCGTTCTGTTCTTGTTCTTGTTAGGTGGCTGTTTCGTATTTATGGTTATTTAACTGCAAATTTGGGTATTTACTTTAAGGTCTGATGGCTTTGCCAATTGTTTACATATCTCTTAGGTTGGTGGCATGCCCATTGCTCAGCAGCCAACTACATGGCATATGTGGGCCCTGCTGGCCTTCTAGTATTTATTTATTTATTATGTCATAGTTCTATATTATATACTATATATTTATTTATATACCTGATTATACCAACATTGTTTCAGTGCACTTTACAGATAATCAACCAGTTGAGATATCTCTCTCTTACACTGAACAAAGTGTTATAATAAGGACTAAGATAATCAGTGAACTCTGGAAAAGATATTCATAATGAATTCTTACTGAAGAATGCAAGAAGTATAAACTTGAACAAGCGAAGAGAATAGAGAGAGAAGGGCATGGGACAATTAGGTGAAGAAAAACAGGAGCCAGACAAGGGGAAAAATTGAAGCCAACGAATTCCCAAAGTCTCAGAATTAGAGAATAGTTTTAGATAGAGCTGAGAGGAGCAGGAAAAAAGGAAGACAATCAAATGAAAAACAGTGAGAATAGAGACACTAAATGGACAGTGAGAGAATAAATAACAGAAAAATGGACAAAGTGAAGGAGTGGAGGTGAGTTTAAGATAGGGAAGGTGACATTTAATTACTTGAAAAGCATGTTTTGAATTCTTTCTTACTTTCATGCATATTTGCACAAGGATATGAAGGCAAGGGTTCATATCAGCATACTGGAAGAGGTCTCTGGAGACATAGATATTCACCAGGGACTGAGACAGGGTTGTGTGCTGACTCCTCTTTTATTCATTTTATATACCAATGAGCTTCACCCCTTTTTAATGCGCATTACCCCCGATGCATCAAAAACAGAGGCAAGCTGTTACCTACACTTCTTTATGCGGATGACACAGTGCTCATAGCACGTACCCCTAGGGCACTGCATCAGTTGGCGTTTGCCTTTGTGGATTTTATGGCCACACTAGATTTGCAGACAAATTTTACAAAATTGCATATTATGGCATGTAGCCCAAGATGCAAACAACTTCCACTTTTGTCAAGAGACCTGCTGGTATTAAGCGCTATATAAATCACAATTAACAATAACAACAACAATTGGTTCTAACTGTTTGAGCAGCACTAGCACCTTTCCGTATCTTGGGGTTACCTTTTCTGCCCGAGGGTCGTGGGCACCTAACATTGAGCAGCGCATAACCGTATTGTCCAAGGCCATTGTTTTTTTATGCAGCCTTCAGCATCCATCAGGGTTTGGTTCTTAATCCCTCTTGTTACAAATATATCTCATAATATATTCCTATTTGTATGTATGGGGCTAAGGTATGGAGTATCTTGCAATGTGAGGCTATTCAGCTTGAAGAGAACATATTCTGTAGGAAACTCATGACAGTCCCCATATCATCCTCAGGTTTAATCTGTCATAAAGAGTTTGGGCTTCCAGATTTAGAAGATCGGATTAAAGCCCAGCCTGCGTTACTGTGGCTTGAAATCTGGGGGAACGGGGAGGCTGTTTAATGAAATATATTATATTGGATTGCTTTTTCCTTGATAGAGTACTTCCCCTCCCTTGACTGGCTTAAGTAAAGTCTGAATATTGTAAGATTGAAGTACAGTCTGCCTTTATGGACCCGATAACCTGGAACAGCCTAAGTAAAAGGAATGTCGAAGAAGCACTTTGTAATTTTGCGTGCTCCCAACGTCTAAGGGAAGCAGCGGGGGAAACCGATGCGGCTGCCTACTTCAATCTGACTGCATTTGATTGCCCCACAGACTATCTCTGAGATGCATGAGGCCGCTGGGAACGTTCTTTGTAATTTTGTTTTAGATCTGACACAATAAAATATCTGTTATGTTTCTCACTGGGGTTCACGAAGAACCTTGGGGTGAGGCCGTGGCCCTGTGTTGACGTGTCAGGACAATCACTGTTACACTTTACATCTTTCTGTAAATTGTATGTAAGGTTCACTAGAGTTTTTCCAATTCCGTTTCTAAAAATAATTGTCATAATATTCGATCATGTAGACTAGCTTTTAGATTTTTACTTTAATTATCTGATGATTAAGGTATTTTGCACATTGCTGCCTTATTAGGAGCTGATGTATGAGCTCGTAGAACTGTGCTGGCTTAAATAAACCCTGTTGCCAATATTGCTGCATTGTGTCTGTTTTTATCTTATCTAAATAGATGTTTTTACTATGTTTCATTGTTTACGCTGTATGATGTTTTTATGAACGCTGCTTCCATCCGAATAAAGTCTTTTGAATCGACTTGAGTTTTTCTAATGTGATTGGTGGAAAGTGCGGTTGTGAGCACGATGATAGCCAACAATAACTCTCACTATGACGTACTTGCAATCTCCGATGGGCTTAATAACAAAGTTTAATTGTAAATGTGAAATGTAATGTAATTGCGTAATTCAAATATGTGTAAATCTTCACCAATGTACACAATCTTGTCAATGTGCTGTGCTCTTTTTGCTACAGCTAGTTGTGCGCTATATATTTACCAACACACGCATGCATATATACATGTGGAGCACAGGCATGAGACAGACACGGTGTGCAAGCAAATTCTGTGGTATGGGGCACAGATAGATGATAGGCATGTGATACACAGCCGCTGCACATGCACATGATTTGACAGATGAGGTGATGCGCAGTTGATAGACGCAGTGATGGAACAGTCAGGCGATGAGACACATATGGTATGGAGGCGCAGCACAGTCCGGTGATTTACAGAGATGGTGCAAAGGCAGGTGGTAGCTGGAGGAGACTCACAGGCAAACATTTTGGCACGGACAAAGAGCGCATGTAGTTGATAACTTGAGGTTTAGCACAGGCAAGTAACAGATGGGGGTGGAGGAGAGGTAGATTATTTATGGAGGAGGAGAAAATGCAAGAGGATGGTGGAGAGAGACCACTGGCCAATGATGGACTGTGGTGCGGTACGGGCAGGGGATAGATGGAGCTGGAGCAAAGGGAGGTGATAAATGGAGCCCCAGAAGAAGGCGGATGAGTGTTGAGCAAAGCCATGCAATGAATGGGAAGCTGTTGGAGGTGTGGCAGAGGGAAAGGTAGGAGAGTGATGAATGGTCTCAACAGATGCTCTGGTTCACAAGGACTGTTAGAGGCAGATTCTATGACATTTCTGTCCCTTAGCGCCTCAGCTATCGTTTTCAGCTTAACACACTTACCGCATCTCTTCCGCGCGTGTCTGCTGTTCACGTTCCAGTTCCTCCTTCATCCGTTGTTCCCGCTCCAGCTTTTTTTGCTCTTCTCTCTTCAACTCCTCCCTCTCGCGCCTCTTCCTCTCCACGTCTAGCTTCCGTTTCTCGGCAAGCGCTGCTCGCTGCTTATCCCGAGATGACTTGGATTGCCGGGATGATCCTTGGGGGGACTGCAGAGACACAAGCCAAATCAACCTATGAACCAGGCCTGCTCACACGCTGAATTAAAAAAAAAAACCCTGTTAAATTCCCGGCGGAAATTGACTGGCTAGTAGGGTGACTGAGTGGTCTCCTACCAGGCAAGGCTGATGAGCTCAGTATACACTTAGTCACATGTCAGACTCGCGTCCCAACTCAAAGGAAAGGTCCTCTTGCAGCACTCTGTTTAATGATTGTCATAGATAGCTCTCTATCACTAACAGGATAACAAACATTGGCAATGCAAATCTGTCTCGCTTACCTTACATACAAGCGAGACGGATTTGTCTTGCCAATGCTTGTTTATAGTAGTCTTCAGTGTCTGTCAAGATTGATGTTGTATCTTTCACATTTCTGCTGCACTTTATCTGGTGACCACTAAGTGGCACTGAAAGACAACAAACTGGTGTTATTTGAATGTGACTGTTTAAATGCTGCATTCAGAGGAGGAAAAATTACATATCTACTGATGGTTAAATCAACAAGCATTGGCAAAGCCAATAGGTCTCTGAATCCGAAAGCTATAGGGGGTGGCAATGTAAATGCATTTGTGTACAGTGTGTGCAGTTGTGCAAAGGTAGAGGTGCAATACAAACTAGTCATTCACTTGCTGCATCCTCAGAGCCACCCTGCCCTCTTCTGCCTGTGTCATTTTTGTGATTGGGTTTAGTCAATTCAGTGATGCTTGCTCAGCCTGGAGGGTATCAATCTATGCTAGAAAGAACACCTGCGACATGGTGCATTAGATGCTCATTGTAGAGAGCTATCTGGCAGATAAAATACATTGTATCCCCGCACCACCCCTCGTGACCGGGCTTGGTCCGAGGGGAGAAGTGTAGCTCACTGGTTAGAGCAGGCATACCCTGAAGCAGAGGTCAGACCCGGGACCAGGGTTCAATTCCCGACGCGGCAGGGTCTGGAGCCCAATTGTCCACGGACTTGATAATTCTCGCTTCGGTGCCTACTCTAAGCATGAGTTCACACTAGGCAGCTCTGGGCAACTAGCTTGCTTAATCTCCACAACGGCCCCCCCGCGGCGGGATGCCTGGCTTTCACCTTGGGGATGCCCAGTATGGATTATCTCACAGGGAAAAACCAGGACGGGTTCCCAATGCAAGCGCTGGGATGCCCAAGGGTAACCGTGCGCGATATAAAACTCCTAATAATAATAATAATAAATAAATGGGCAAATCAATCCTATTACGGCACTCAACAGACTGTAATTCTACATTTGTGATTTACTGTATTAAATGCCCATGTGGCCTAATATACATCGGGAAAACAGAACGAAAAATCTAAATCAGAATCACAGAACACAAGAGTACAATACGAAACAAAAATGTCAATTCCAATCTAGCAGCACACTGGATAGAAAAGAATCACAACATTCCTCAACAGAGGTTCTTGATTTTGGAAAGTTCAATACCTGGATGCTGTCTGGATTAAACAACAACATTGACATGAGTTTTTTTTTATAACTTGAACATTTTACTCAAAAACAGCCACACTCTAGTTCACACAAAAGACATACACACGACTGGGCTTATGCATGAGATAGACATACACTTGAGCAACAAGTTCCGAGAGGGTGGATGATGAGTACTAACTTAGAGAGTTTCAAAACAAATTGTGTAAATACACCAGTCAAGGATTTAATTCATTACCTTTGAGAGAAGTAGTTTCAATTGTTCATTTGTCTATAGAACAAATAACATGATTGTGACAAAATGATTGTTTGGTGTTATCAATGTGTGACATATCGACATATTCGCTCCAGGAGTCTGGAGTATTTTCTCCAACTAGGACTGACGTCCATAGTACTAACCCTCATTAACTTGATTCTCAAGATCTCTTCCTCACTCTCTGCTTACAGTTGGTTTCATGAATCCTAAATCATCGCATTCATGAGCACGGTATTCGTTTTTTTGTATTAAGCCCTTTGTACTTTAGTATGATATCTGTGGTTCTTCTCACAGCAGTTTTCATTGACATTACTGGCATTGCAGGAATAGTAATTTTTTGGGAAGATTCTCGGTTGTAGTTTTGAGACGCGGGTCTATATACTGGTAACAGTTTCGCAGTTGAACGGACGTTTCGTTGAGTGGGCCTCAGCTAACGTTTGTTGTTAACATCTAGGTGCAATCAGTGTTATGTATTTCTTCTTAAATAAAAACAATTTTTTCTAAGCACACTTGGTGCTGTGCAGTCATTATATTTTTTCCAGATAGATTTACACTCTCAAGATGGCCACTGCTTTTCTCCCAGGCAGAAAAAAAGCCTGGCTAGTACAGTCCTATTTTGATGTCTATACCATTTAAACTCCCAGCAACACCCGGGAATATGTCTGCCAGTCCATACTTCTAAGAACGCCGAACGTCACGCCACAAACTACTTTGAATAGGTGAGAACCGAGGCCAGTAGATTTTATGGCAAGGCCCAGAGGCCAATATTATGCTTGACACCTTTATTGCTCCCCAAACACAGCAGCAACAACACTTACAATTAGAATACAACAACACTCTAGAACGCAGAACATGCTTATAATCCCAGAAAAGGCAGCCATCTTCCTCTTTTGTTGCTGCTCAAGCACAAGATAAGTACATTAATTTCTATTGTCTTGATTAAATTAAAAGAATATATTAGAAAATGGTTTATTATGTTTAAATTAAAGAATAAGGGTATGTTAAATAATATGATCAGAAGACATAATTTTTACTAGGAAGAATGTTTTACCTTTTAATTAGGAAGAAATGTTTTACTAATGTTTTTTCTGATATTGGGAAAACGGTATTTTAGTGTGGTAAGGAGGATGATTTAAGAGGAAGCGTGGTGGCTTATTCTGGAGTAATTTTCGTATTTAAAAAAGAGGTTTAAAGATGTTACAGTTTCTTACGCGCTATTCAAATGTGTAGTGCGTGAGGATTTACTCGTGTGACGGGCGATTGCGGTGTCAGCTTTAGAATATTGGCGTTCGAGGTGTAGCGCTCGAGCGCATTGCTTTCCGCGCTCGAGCGCCTTGCTTTCCCCACGAGAGCTCAGCGGTATGGTGCGCGAGCAGGGGAAGTTGAATTGAATGAAGTTGACAGGAATGAGCCGCCGTAGTCACGCAACGTGCGGCGGCCATTTTAGCAGTTTAGGAAGATTACAATATTAATAAAGGATGTGTTGGCGGCCATATTTAGGGAAAAGCGGAAGCGTCTGACAGAACAAAGTCAGTTTCTGTCAGACTTTGGTCGATTTTGTCGAGAAAGGTCAGATTTTGGTCAGAGTGAGGAGAATATTTTGGGGTGTGATATTAAGTCATTGTGGTATTATTTGGCAATTTAAAGGTATCTTTATAGAATAAAAAGGTGTGAAATTATTGATTTTGGTAAGGGGAGGTTTATAATTTTGAATAGGAAAACTGTGTTTGAAGGTATATCAAATTAAAATGGAAAACGTTGAGGCAAGTTTGGAAAATAAAATGAAAACATATAAGGATAAAATGTTTGGGTTTTTGTCGGCCTCAATTGACAAAAAAATTGAAAATACTTTGGAAATAAGTATTAAGAAAAAAGAGACTAGGAAAAAAGTCTTGTGAAGAAGACAGCTTCTGGACTACCGAAGAGGTTGAGGTAGTGGCAGGACTGTCTGGACAAGGTATTAAAAAGAAAGAGAAAAGGAGGCATGTTTTGAAAGGAAAGCAGATAAAGGATAATGAACGTAAAGTGCAAAAAGGGATGGCTATAAAGGCCAAAGACAGCTCTATTAAGGCGCATAAGAGAAAACATAGTGCGGTGGCATGTGACTCAAGTTCATCCAGTGGGGATGAGGAGTTGACGTGTAGTGCGAGTCTGGAGTACTCAGATGTGGAAGAGGTTCCCATTAAGAAAATGAAGTTAGATGATAAAGAAATTAATTTGGTGGTTGGTGACTTTGTCGATCCTCAAGGGGAGGATATGTTCAACCCATTATTAATTCAACATACGTTGTCATCGCAATGGACACTGGCTGAACATGTAGCCAGATATATAAGGTACTGGATAAGAAGGGAGATCCCTAAAGATGTGAGAACAAGACTAAGGTCGGAGTGTCCAAGGCCTAGTCTTAACAGCAAGGTGGCTTACACACCCGAGCTGGATCAAAATTTTTTGGCTTTCCTAAATAAAAGTGGTAAGGATCCTAGGAGAGGATTAGACAAAGGGCTGAAAGGTTGCCAAGACAGGTTATTGGATGTTTTGGGACCTTTAACCAAACATTTTGATATGTGTGAGGAGGCACACACTAACAATACTGGTGTAGATGTTGGAGAGATGCGCCAGTGGGTGCAGAGAGCTATATGTCTCCTTGGTAATTCTAATGCGGCGTTGTGTTTGGAGAGAAGGAAGAGTATTCTGTTCAAAATTGATCCGAAACTTGCTGATTTGGCTAGTAAGGAACTAGGGGCCAGATGTATCAAAGGGTTTTAGCCATTCAGTGTCAATGGGAATATGTGTTCATACATATGGCCCTATGTGAACAGAGCGAAGGTCTTCTTTTTGGAGATGATTTCGTCAAGGATATGGCGAGATATGTTGGAACCTTTAACTCATTGCAAAAGGCACAAAAAGATATCAGAAAGGTTTTTGGGACGGCCGGGCGAACGCGGGGTCGGTTCCCCGGCCGAGGTCCAGGATTTACCAGAATCAATTTTGGCAGGGGAGCTAGACCCTATTGTGCGAGTTATGGAGGAGGATATGGTTATCCAAGATCTGAACAGGGAAGTTTCTTCCCGCAAAGACAAGGAGGCAGAGCAAGGCACTTGCATTCGGAAAGGAGACCAAGGGCAATTTCAGGTAAGACGTTTAACAGACCCTTTGTTTACTCAAAAAAATTGGGCGGCAGACTAGCCCAGTTTGTTTCGAGATGGCAGGAAATTACTCAGGATCCTTGGGTGTTGCAAACATTAACTGGTTACAGGATAGATTTTATCAGTACTCCAGTTCAGGAAAGGGTTCCAAAGATTTTAAGATTCACAAAAGAGATTGAGATGTTAGTGACAAAAGAGGTGATGGCATTGGAGGAAAAAGGTGCAATAGAGACTGCAAGGGAAGTTCCCGGTTGTTTCATAAGCAACCTGTTTTTAGTGGAGAAGAAAGACAAAGGAATGAGACCAGTCATAAATCTAAGGGAGTTAAACGATTGGGTTGGTTACAATCACTTCAAGATGGAAGGGATACATATGCTGAGAGACTTATTGAGGAAAGGAGATTGGTTGACGAGGTTAGATTTGAAGGATGCATAGCTGACGATTCCTATGTGTCAGGAACAAAGGGATTATCTGCAATTCAGGTGGAAGGAAAAACGGTGGAGGTTCAAGAGTCTTCCATTCGGACTGACATTGGCTCCATAGTGCTTCACAAAGGTGATGAGACCTGTGGCAGCTTGGTTGAGGTCCAGGGGAATTCGTCTGATTGTTTACCTGGACGATATTCTGATTATGGCAGAGGAGGAGATTTTAGCAAAGGAGCAGACAGATTCTGCGGTGAAAGTTATAGAGGATCTTGGTTTTGTTGTAAACAAGGAGAAGTCTTGTGTAGAACCGATGCAGGAAATGATGTTTTTAGGCATCCAGATAAAGACATTGGATTGTGTGTTGAAGTTGCCAATGAAGAAGGTGAAGATCAGGAAGGAGGTGAAAAGAGTGAGGAGTGCAGATTGGATTACGCTGAGGCAGTTGGCTCGTTTGCTGAGTCTTCTTTCATCATCGATTCAGGCAATTTTTCCGGCGCCTCTTCATGATCGTGCGTTACAGAGATTGAAGGCTTTTCATTTAAGGCAGGACGCGAGATATTCTCAGAAAGTGAGGATGAACCAGGAAACTCTGGA
Source organism: Triturus cristatus (assembly GCF_964204655.1). NCBI lineage: Eukaryota > Metazoa > Chordata > Amphibia > Caudata > Salamandridae > Triturus > Triturus cristatus. Next base: position 815,144,376 of record NC_140584.1, read on the forward strand.
GGAATTAGATTGGTGGCTGATGAGTTTAGAAGCATGGAACGGAAGGGCGATTTTTGGGGAAATGCCAGAGATGGAAATAGAGTCGGATGCGAGTATGCACGGATGGGGTGTAAGGTGTGGAACGGTTGCAACAGGGGGGCAATGGTCGAAAAAGGAAGGTCAGATGCACATAAATTCTTTGGAACTTTTGGCAGGGTCTTTTGCGATAAAGAGTTTTGTGAGGGATCAAGTGAAGTGTTGTGTACTTTTAAAAATGGACAATTTGTCGGCAGTTCGCTATGTGAACAAGATGGGAGGTGCTCGGTCAAGAGGATTGGCGGAACTGCCCAAGGAATTTTGGAAGTTTTGCTTGGAAAGGGAGATAAAGGTTCAAGCTCAGTATATACCAGGATTGAACAACGTAGAAGCGGATTGGTATTCAATATATCTCAGGGATGTGAGCAGTTGGAGATTGAACAGGGAAGTTTTTGTGAGTCTGGAGAGGATGTGGGGGCCCTTGCAGGTGGATCTTTTCACGGACAGATTGAACGCACAGTTGAAGGATTTTTTACAGTTGGAGACCAGATCCAGAGGCAAAGGGAATAGATGCATCACTTCAGGTGTGGAAGGAGGGGAGGAATGATGCATTCCCTCCGTTTTCAATGATCCAAAGGGTTTTGAACAAGGTCAGAAGGGAGCAAGCGGAGTTAGTTCTGATAACGCCATTTTGGAAGGCTCAGGTGTGGTTTCCAGATTTATTGAATCTTTTAGTGGAGGACACAGTCATATTGCCAAATTACAGGGAAATTTTGTTGGATGTTCAGGGAAACGTTCACGATCTGGTGGTGTCGAGTCAGTTAAGGTTGATAGCATGGTTGATTTCAGGAGAGTCTGGCAAATGCATGGATTCAAAGGAAGCTGAGGAGCTCATATCTAAATCATTGTCTAGAGGGACATCAAAGGCTTATGGATCTGCATGGAGAAAGTAGAATGATTGGTGTTTTGAGAGGGGTTTGGATCCCATATCAGCACCTGTAGCAGAAGTGTGCAAATTATTTGTCAGAATGGAGGATTAGCGTATTTGCAGGGCACGTTTTAGTTGATGGGATTCCTGTTGGGCAACATGTTTTGATTAAAAGATTAGTCAAAAGTGTACGTGTGGTGCTTCCTCCAAGAGCGAAATATAATTCTCTCTGGGATGTTTCAATGGTCTTGAGAGAATTGGAAAGTTGGGGTACGAATTCAAGTTTGGATTTAAAGTTTTTATCTTGGAAATTAGCTATGCTTTTGTGTCTAGTTTCCTTTAGAAGGGTTTCAGATATTAGAGCTTTAGAGGTTAATTCAAGGTGTTTTCAGCCAGAAGGCGTATGTTTTGAAATAAGGAAAAGGACAAAGACTATATCTAGAACAATATTTTACCCACTTTTGGAGGGTGATAATGTGTTATGCGTGGTTAGTTGCCTTAAGGAGTATGAGAAGAGGACTTTAGGCTTGAGAAGGGATAATTGTACTCAGCTGTTAATTTCTTACAGGAAACCATATAGGGCAGTTTCAGCACCCACCTTGGCGAGATGGATAAGGGATGTTATGATTAAAGCAGGGGTGGATGTTAGTGTTTTTGGGGCACATTCAGTAAGAGGGGCTATGGCTAGTAAGGCTTTTATGAAAGGTTTTAGTTTGAATGGGATTATGAAAGCTGCAGATTGGTCAAATGATACTACTTTTAGAAGGTTTTACTTTAAACCTAAACCTGTGGAAAATGTGTTAGAAAGAGTATTGGATAAACTTTGAACATGCATAATATTGGCCTCCGGGCCTTGCCATAAAATGCAGATTTTGCACAGTTTTAATGTATAGAAAATCATGATTTTATTAAAGGCACGGAGGCTAATATTATCCCTCCGCTGTACCCGCCCAATTAATATTTATTTAGTTGTTTGTTTTATAGGTTAAAGAAGAAGAAGAAGAGCATCAAGTTAAATGAAGAATGCAGAGCATTTAAGTTTGAAGACAGAACAGATGAATTGTTGTTTTGGATCTTTGTTTAATTCGCAGCTACAAAAGAGGAAGACGGCTGCCTGTTCTGGGATTATTAGCATGTTCTGCGTTCTAGAGTGTTGTTGTATTCTAATTCTAAATGTTATTGCTGCTGTGTTTGAGGAGCAGTAAAGGTGTCCTGCATAATATTGGCCTCCGTGCCTTTAATAAAATCATGATTTTCTATACATTAAAACTGTGGAAAATCTGCATTTGAGCCATTCCATGCAGCCTAACAACAACACACGTTTATATTTGACCAAGTTTAAACATTGGGATTCTTTTTGTAATTCGCAGAGACCGGGGCGATTTTCGAACATTAACGTGGATGCGGTTGATAGCAACACAGTTTTTTTCAGCCGTACTGAGCAACATCGTTTTTACTGCATTGAGCCGCAGGTACAGCGATATTACATTATGCTGACTATTGTTCTCTTACAGATAGTGACACACAGTTTGGTGAAAACCTGTTTATGCATTTGTAGGTCATTCACACTATACACGTGGGAGCATCAGTTTGGATTTATTCGTATCATTAACAATCTCTCTTAGTAAGTGTTTATCTTGGAACATTGGTGGTTTATCATCTCGCACTGTCGCACTTTTATGTCTATAACCCGAGTTTTCATGACTAGTCCACGTTGATTATCTTCAATATCGAGGTGCACATTGCATACGTTCTTCTACCTAAATGATTGGTGTTGGGACCTATCTACTCTAACACGTCCAGGGCTCGTTAAATGTATGTTTAATTTGACTTTTCACAATCAGTGAGTAACCAGATAATCAAGTTCCTTGCTGTATATATTAACACGTGGATTTATTGGTTATGTTTACAGCACTCCTGAAGAAGGGATTGTTTATCCCAAAATGCATTGGGAACATCTTGTGAGAGATGAAGAATCCTGTCTACAGATTCTTTATTGAAAATATGAGTTGTTATTGTTTAATATAATGTCACTTAAGTAAATTGATGTATTATAAACCATGATTAAACATTAGCGGAGAGGTATCTGCTGAGAAAATAAATGTTATAATGGTATTATGATATTTTTGATGTAAGAGTGTATTTATAAAGAGCACAGGTAAGCTTATAGAATTGGTTCCAATTGTATAATTTTGTGGGAACACTTTATTTAAGCTGCCAGGGTCAAGTGCACCTTTACACTTGCGATTTAGTTATAAATAAATGGGCCCCAGGTCGCATGTGACCTTCGTCCGAGACATGCACTAGTGTCCATGTGTGCGTCTCGATACCGCACTGCCCAGGCCCTGCGACATACCTGCACAGGCACTACATTGGCAATGAGGAGAGTGCAGACCCTCGTGTCTCCCCGCTCTGCTGACACGTCGCTCCGGTGAACTGTGAGTGGCAGGATCAGCCGCAGGTGACTCTGCACAGCCCACGTGCTCACCAGCTCTGCCTGCCGTGCACTGGTTTCCCTACAGGAGTGCACGCGGTGGCATCGCCAAAGACCAGCTGCCGGAACACCCGAAGACGTGCGGTGCAGCAGTCAACGAGTGGAAGAGCTCCACAGCGGGCGCTTATCAGCCTGAGACCCGGCCCATGCAAGACGCGCAGCAGACAGGCGGGGCTTAAGGCCTGCCACATGTATCTCCCTCACTGGGCTGATGGGAGGCCTGACAGAGACCGGGGACCTCGCCCAGCAGGCCGCAGACACAAAACCGGAAGTGCTGTGGCAGTCAAACAAAGAAAAGAAAAACAAATGGGGAGAAAAGAAAGAGGACAATAGACCATTAACAGCAGCCTGTGCCAGTGCCCACAGTCAGCCACTAGCAACGTGTGCCAGGTGCCAGTACCATCATCACAAGAAGGAGCACTGGCTGGAGGACCAACCCCAACGGTCAGCAGGTCAGACTAAAGGCCCAAAAGAGGGGCGCACTTTGGACACAAGAAGAGAGGGGATTCATCATCACAGGGGATAGAGTCGCAGCGACACTCCATGCACTGCGCACATCGCTGCATCCACAGCAAGGAAGGGCTAGTTCCTGCACATCATGGGAGACCCCCTGCTGCCACAGCCACTGGCACAAGCGCCAACAGCACCACACTCACACGCGTCAATAACGCCAATACTCCCCGTTCAGCCAGCTCGCTGACCCCGCCACAGCTATGCCCAGATGGAAGCTCTGGGTATGTCGCCTAAACCACGATTTTACAGGGACCAGAGAGACAAATGGGATGGTAAGACGATCCCTATTGATGCATTTCGGGGTTGACAAACTTTACGAGCTGTTTGAGACACTGCCCAACACGGGGGAGGCCCATGAGTATGATGCAGCTATCGCAGCGCTCGATAGATACTTCGACCCTCAGATGAACCCAGATTACAAGCGGTTCAAATTGCGCCAGGCCCGGCAAACCGAGGCGGAAACGGTAGACATGTTCTATGCCAGGCTCAGGAACTTGGTGCACACGTACACTGGCATTGACCAGAACAAAGAAATCTGGGCGGAGATCATTCAGAGATGCAAGTCTATAGCGCTGCGGTGCCAGATGCTTCAACAACCGGGGATATCCCTGGATGAAATCCTGGTCCTAGCCAGCTCCCACGAGCTGTCAGACAAACAAGCGGAAGAAATGGAGGCCGTTCGAGTTTGAAATACTCCGGCTGTGTCAATGCCGAAAATAGTCCACATCAAGTAAAAGACGATGAACGTAGTGCAGATGCGGCCCGCGCCCGGAAAGAGGCGATTCACCGGGAGCCGGCAAGTGGCCAGTGTGGGCATTGTGGATTCGATCACAAAGAGGAAGACAGGTGCCCAGCAAGAGGACAGACATGCTCATAATGAGGCACAGCCAACCACTATGCCAGCGTCTGCCGAAGTGAGGACAGACACTCCAGAGGAGGCACATCCAGAAGGCGCCCAACAACCCTTCGACACCTAACGCTCGAAGAGAACGACAACACTGGGACACCACAAGAACAAGGTGCCACCGCCTACTATGAAGACGACACATTCGTCATCTCGTTCGCAAGAGGCGCCCGCCCTCAATGTGCAACATCAAGGTCAATGGAACCTCTGTACACGCCCAGATAGACAAGGGCACCTTGGTGAATGTGATGGACTCAGAACAATATGACCGGCTGTCACCCAAACCATGCCTGGCACCCAGTTCAGCCAAAATCTACACCTACGGAGGCACGGAATCCATACCTCTCCGAGGAATGATGGAGGTCAAAGTCTAGAGCGCAGAATACTCAGTAAAGACCAAATTCCACGTGACTGAGGGGAAGAAAGGAACGCTGCTGGAGTGCCACACCGCGGAAGACCTGGAGCTGGTGTTCTTTGCCAAGCAAGTTCATGATACTCATGCGGAGGACATGATGAGCGACTTTCCCCAGCTCTTCCAAGGTCTGGGCAAGTTCAAGGATCGCCAAGTGAAACTACATATCGACAAGGCAATCCTGCTGAGAGCACTTCGGCACCGGCAAATTCCTTTTCATCTCTGCCCCCTGGTGGAAAAAGAGCTGCAGGACCTTGAGGACTTGGGGGTCATCGAGAAGGTGTCGGGGCCCACCCCAGGGGTGTCCCCACTGGCAGTGGCACCAAAGCCAAAGGAACCTTGTGCTATTCGACTGTGTGTCGATATGAGGCGTCCCAATCAGGCCATCCGGAAAGAGAGACACGTGACCCCGACGATGGATGACATTGTGGCGGACCTGAACGGGACACAGTGGTTCTCCAAACTCGATCTAAACACTGGATATCATCAGTTGGAGTTGGCACCAGAAAGTCTCTATATCACCACATTCTCCACGCACGACGGCCTCCGACGGTATACCCGGCTCAGCTTTGGTGTGTCCTCCTCCGCAGAGGTGTTTCAAAATGCCATCAAGGAAGTCTTCTCTGGCCTGGTCGGAATGATAAACTTGAGTGATGACATCCTGATATTCTCACAGAGATTAGAGGAACACCATGTCCGGCTGAGAACGACCCTACAGAGGCTGGCAGACTGCGGACTCACACTCTACAAAAAGAAGTGTGCTTTCTACCAAGGGTCGATAGACTTTTTAGGATATGTGTTTTCGCCAGACGGACTCCGCATCAACCCGCGAAAAGCAGAAGCCATCAGGAACGCCCCAGTCCCACAGAACCCCACGGACATACGGAGCTTCCTCGGAATGGCGACATACTGCGGGTGGTTTATCCTGAATCTCGCCACTATCTCGGAGCCCCTCAGGCAGTTAACAAAGACCGGCACGCCCTGGGAATGGACACCCAGAGAAGAAGAGGCTTTCCAGAACATCAAGAGGCCCTTCTGGATCAGACAACGATGGCATAATTTCACCCCAAGAGTAAGACAGAGCTTGTGGTTTACGCCAGTCCAGTCGGGCTAGGAGCAGTCCTTCTGCAAGAGGACACCAAAGGAGTCGGTGCCCCCGTGGCCTACACCAACCGGGCACTATCCCTGACGGAAGCACGATACGCTCAAATAGAGTGGGATGCCTTGGCCATATGATGGGCATGCCAACACCTCCACTTATACCTGGACGGTCATCCCTTCCGTGTGATAACAGACCACAAACTTCTCCTGCCATTGTTCAACGGGTCCTCGCATCTAGCACCCCCAAGAATAGAAAGATGGGCGATCCAGCTACAGGCATACTCATTCCAGTTGCTGTACACACCAGGGGCGGACAACCCCGCTGACTTCCTGTCCAAGCACCCCACCGCAAAGGACGGCGATATGATGCTGGACAATGCAACTAACACAGAGGCCTTCATAAACATGGTCGAAGCCAACGCCTGCCCTGTGGTGGTGACAAAAGAAGATCTGGATGCCACCGATAAGGAGGACACCATGGGAAGAGTGAAGGAGGTCCTGGAGAAGGGACAATGGCATTGATTCCTCGATGGAGTCTTCCTGCTCACAGCTGAGGAACAGAACTCCTGACACCAACTCTGGAGAGTACGGAATGAACTCAGCGTCAGGACTGGTACTACGGGGACAGCGTATTGTCGTTCCGAAAAGTCTATGCCCGCGAATGGCCGTGATCGCCCATTAGGTCATCCAGGGACTGCCAAGACCAATGCCAGATTACGTGCAAAGGTATGGTTCCTTAACATGGACGAAATGGTGGATGAGGAGGTCAGGCGCTGCCACCCGTGCACCATCGCCGGAGGCGACCCCACTCTGGCGCCTGTACTCACGGAAGAACCTTGCTTCATGCCCTGGATGAAGATCAGTGTCGACTTTGGGAGTTTCCCAGACGGGTGGCACACCATGGTAGTCCTGGACTCGTTTTCAAAGTTCCCAGTGGTGGAGCTGGTGCCGTCCAAGGCGTTCATCCTCGTCCAACCTGCCTTGGAGAAGATATTTGCCATGTTCGGGCTGCCCGAAGAAATAAAAGCTAACAACGGACCGCTGTTCCAGGGCCAGGACTTCCACGACTTCCTGCAGCGAAGAGCTATCCGACACTGCCGAATCACCCCTCAATGGCCGCAAGCCAACGGCGAGGTGGAACGGTTCATTACGACGCTCAACCGATCCTTCAGAATCGGGGTGAACCAACACCAAGACCCCGAGGCAAGCTTGCATCAATTCCTACTCGCATAGCGGCAAACACCCCCCTCGACAACCGGGTGCGCCCCAGCCTCGCCCCTACTTAAGCGATCGCCGAAGGACCTGATCCCCGAGGAGCCAGAGTTTCGCCATGTCTGGATGTCGAAAAGTCCCAGCAGAAACAGAAGACGACCAATGAGAAGGCAACCGCAAACCGAAGAGCCAGAGCTCGGACTCTGTAGGTAGGGTCCAAGATAGTCCTCAAAGATCGTCACCTCTGGCTGGAATTTCACACGCTCTATGAGCCCGAGGTGAGGACTGTCACTCGAAGAGACATAACCATGATCATGGCACAACGAGGCAGACACACGGTGGTGAGAACCGTGTCCTGGTTTAAAGAAACACCTGGTACCCATGACTGTTCCCATGAGGCACAGGGTCAAGACAGATTTGCATATAGCTGTGTCTGAACTGGGGTGGCAACATGAGAACAATGATGGATTCAACCCAGATCTGTGACTGGGGTGAGTGTCTGAAAAGTGACAGCGCTCTGTCCATCATCTCCTTGGGGTTGCTTTGTTCGCCCTAAGTTGGCAGGGTATGCCTAGACGTGAGTCCCTTGCTCACTTTGCCACTGGATTCAAGTTATCCTGGCTGATGAGGGGTGTACCCCGAAACCAGTCCCAGGATGCTTGTATCCGGACCAGGGAAGACATGGCTTGGCGGTTCGGGCCGGACTGTTCCCATGAGGCACAGGGTCAAGGCTGATTTGCATAGAGCTATGTCTGAACTGGGGTGGTGACATGAGCCAAAGACCGATGATGGATTCAACCCAGATCTGTGACTGGGGTGAGTGTCTGAAAAGTTTAAGCACTCCGTCCATCATCCCCTTGTGTTTGCTTTGTTCGCCCTAAGTTGGCAGGGTATGCCCAGACGTGAGTCCCTTGCTCACTTTGCCACTGGATTCAAGCTATCCTGGCTGATAAGGGGTGTACCCCGAAACCAGTCCCAGGATGCTTCTTTCCGGTCCAGGGAAGACACGGCTTGACAGTCCGGGCTGGACTGTTCCCATGAGGCACAGGGTCAAGGCTGATTTGCATAAAGCTATGTTTGAACTGGGGTGGCGACGTGAGCTAAAAAACGATGATAGATTCAATCCAGATCTGTGACTGAGGTGAGTGTCTGAAAAGTTTAAGCGCTCCGTCCATCATCTCCTTGTGTTTGCTTTGTTCGCCCTAAGTTGGCAGGGTATGCCAAGACGTTGGACCCTTGTCCACTTTGCCACTGGATTCAAGCTAGCCTGGCTGATGAGGGGTGTTACCCCGAAACCGATCCCAGGATCCTTGTTTCTAGTCCAGGGAAGACATTGCTTGGAAGTTCAGGCTGGACTGTTCCCATGAGGCACAGGGTCAAGACTGATTTGCATATAGCTGTGTCTGAACTGGGTTGGCGACGTGAGCTAAAGAACGATGATGGATTCAACACAGATCTGTGACTGGGGGTGACTGTCTGAAAAGTTTCAGCGCTCCGTCCATCATCTCCTTGTGTTTGCTTTGATCGCCCTAAGTTTGTAGGGTATGGCCAGACATGGGTCCCTTGCTCACTTTGCCACTGGATTCAAGCTAGCCTGGCTGATGAGGGGTGTTACCCCGAAACCGGTCCCAGGATGCTTGTTCCCGGTCGAGGGAAGACATGGCTTGGCAGTTCGGGCTAGACTGTTCCCATGAGGCACAAGGTCAAGACTGATGTGCATATAGCTGTGTCTGAACTGGGGTGGTAAAGTGAGCTAAAGAACGATGATGGATTCAACCTAGATCTGTGACTGGCAGTGAGTATCTGAAAAGTTTCAGTACTCCGTCCATCATCTCCTTGTTTTTGCTTTGTTCGCCCTAAGACGTGAGCACTCCCAAGGTCAACGGTACTTGCTCCGGCCCAATCCCGTGCCCAGTCAAAGACTAAAGGACTTTGTGTGCTGAACGAGCTTTGCACCCGCAGGCTCGATGTGAGTGACTTTAAGCACACTGTTCCAACATGTGATTTACTTTTGTTCTTCTGTTCCTCTCCTCTCTTTTCATTTGACCCTTTTCCCCCGTTAGTAACACCTATCTAAAAGAAAGGAGGGATGTAGAGAGCCATCTGGCAGATACAATACATTGTATCCCCGCACCACCCCTCGTGACCAGGCTCGGTCCTAGGGTATAAATAAATGGGCCCCAGGTCACACGTGATCTTCGGATGAGACGTGCTGTAGTGTCCGTGTGTGTCTCGATAGCGCGCTGCCCAGGTGCTTCAACATACCTGCACACGGGCGCTACACTCATGGCATGCATGTCACTATTTCCTTAGTAGATTCGCAGAGTGTTTTAGGTTGGGAACATCAAAGCACGCATGATGCTTTATTATTGCAGTCTGCTGTACAGCGATCCGTATTGGCCCATGAGCCAGACTTTGCACATGTCCTGCATGATACCCAATGCAAACCTCTTTCAGCAGCCTCTGCCCACTGGCTGGAAATTCTAGCACTATTGCTTTGGTCACAAAACAGCCAGCTCCATCCAAAACCATGGCTGCAGACAAGGCGCAAGGTAGTCTGAAAAAGGCTTAAAGTCAGTTTGGTGCTTTTCTATCCTAAGAAATAACCCCCAGCAAATATATCAGCTACATTAGTCTGGTCCATCTGGTGCCCCTATGATACTGATTATTTTCACGTCTGCAGTGCTGTATCACAGGGAGGCAGTGGATGCTGCTCGGCTGGTAGAAAACCGTCAGGGTAGTAATGGATCCTGTCTACTTGCATTACTGTCTGGGAATTGATTGCAATCTGGTTATTTTAAAACATTTTTTATTTGCTTAGACACACTCATTTTCTTACAAGAAAGTTGTTGAATACACCTACTTAAATATCATACCTCGATTCCTAGCTACAAAAAAGCAAGCAATGGCATAGCCAATAGGTCTCACCTTTGGGACCTTATAAGTGTTTAGCCAGCATGATAGGCTTTGCCAATGTTTCTAAGCTATGTTGTAGAGCAGTCTGGCTGCTGTGCAGCATGATGAAAAGTTATAATAAAAAAGTGTTAAGAGCATTTTGTTACCTTATATATAATGAAGAAGACATTATGTACAACTGAAGGACCCAAATAAAAAAGAAAGAATTAACATAAAAAATGTCTTCTAGTTTTTTTTTGTCCTTGCAGTGCTGGCAACTTCTTCCTGCCTGTTTGAATGCTTGTTTTTTATAGCTTTTTTTGTTATGGGGGGACATAAACAACGGGAGTGTGGAGGTTGGGAAATAGTGTAGGAGAGTAGGGTCTGCTATCCTATGGTCACCCCAAATTTTTGCTTTTTGCTTCACTGGTTTTCGACGTATTGAGGCTGTGGGTCTGCTAATCAGACCCCCAGCCTGCTGTTCTCTCTGCTAAATTGACACTATGCACTTTAGGTGCATGACCCATTGAAACTGGATCACCCTGTGAGCCCCTGTACTAGTGTACCTTAGGTACCCAGGGCATTGGTGTATCGGAGGCCTACCAGGGGCTGAAGCATGTATTGTGCTACCCCTGGCCTGGCCTAGCAATTTGACACAACTGGCTGATCGCTCAGCTGGGGTAAGTTGGTGTATCCACCTCTTACTTAGGTGTAGTATGCCTATACCTAATCGTAAATGGGACACATGTTAACCTGTAAGTCACTCCTATGGCAGGCCTTAACAATCCTGAAGGCAGAGTGCTTGGTTTTATGTGAGATGGTGCTCTGGCATGAGCTGAGCCTATCTGCAGTGGTCGGAACAACTTCCTTCTACCGTTTCCAGATATCACCATACCATATACTCTTATGTGCATTATGAACCTCGCGGTTAAATGCTATCTTTGGTTTGGCTTTATCAAAACATGTCGAGTAAGGTGTCATACGAATTGGAATACTAACCCCTCGCCAATTCTGGCGACGGGGTTAGCATTCCAGCCTCAGCTCCACAAAATGGACGCTGCCACCACAGACACAAGTCTGCCCTCCTGCTGCTGGGAGTCCTTCCAGCTTGGGAGACGTGGACAAAGGGTTTCCTGCCAGGGGAGGTGCGAGCACCACCCCAGACGGGATTTTGTGTATTGGTCAGGTAGGGCTTGAAAGGAAACAGACATGCCTGAGGCTCACAAGGAGCCTCGGCGTATATGCCAGTTCAATCCGGTCCTGGGGCACACCAGCCCCAGACCTGGGGCGAGCTGGACAAAGGATTGGGGGTGTAACCACCCTCCTTCCTGGTCCCACCCTTAGGGAGGGACCTAGCAGGTAGTCCGGCCCCTAGAATCCGCTTAAAGGTAGGAGCTGTGTCCAAAGACTTTAGACCTCCTGGAATCAACTTACAACTAAGAAGAAGACGGGAACTTCGACGTTCTGCTGCACAGAAGACCGAAGGAAATCTCCCCTATGGTCAGGGAGTGACCATCTTGCTAACACAAGCACCACCCAGCGAATCGACATCTGCTTTGCCGCCGCCTCCCGCCGGAGCCCGAGCCCAGAGACCGACAAGGACTGAACCTCCAGACCTCTCACCGCCCGATCCACAGTCCCTGCAAAGAAGGAACCCGTGGAGGCACCGAGACACGTGGAGCCAGCCACCTTGGAAGACACTCGATTAGCTGAAAGCGCGACAACAGAGGCTCCCTCCGAGTTGTGCTTTGGGACCTGAGAAGCCCAACATCCGAGCAGCATCTGCACCAAAGGTGAGCCCTCCAGCATCTCCACGATCTGAGTGGGGCCCCTCTGCACTTCGCGACTCGATGCGCCTAACCGGTCACTGGTCTGTTGGCTAGTGGCCATCTTGGCGACCATCTTGAAAAACTACGATGCTGGTCTGGTTGCTCCAGACTGGCCCCTGCTTCCCTCCAAAGGAGCAGCCCCTCTGACCTTGCTGGTCAGCGCTAAAAGCTTTCTTCACTTCCTGCGACTCCTGCTTTTGCCAAGGATTGTTTGCTTCTTCTGAGTCGCCGACACCGCCGACAGCGAGAGCCTGAGTGGGACAGCTCGTGAACGGACTCCTGGACGTTGTCGACCTTCAGGGACCACGTGGCTGCGGAAACAAGCTTCACCTCTCCACCTGTTTGCACCCGACATCGCCTGGTACCTACCTGGTGCCGCGCCAGTCACTGGCTAGTGACTGTGAACATTGTCCCCTCTGCTTTCAGGTCTTCTACACTTCCGATCCATCCTTGGATCCACCGCATCTCTTCTGGGCCGACCGCCTGCAGCATCTTTGTTGTCAGGCTCCACTGAACAGATAGACGAACCCCGACGCACTTCGAGCCCTATGCACCCGCTTCCTGTGGGTGAGGTAAAGCTGGCACTCCGGTGCACAAGTGTAGAGTAACATCTCTAATGTCTAGGTTTGAAGTCTTGAATTCGTAGTCCAACCAGAAGACCCTTCTAGCAGTAACTTTTGAACAATTACGCACCCATTGAAAACCTATGGGCGCCCGCGTGTAACTTTCCTTACTGCACACGCGGCCCGTGGACCTCCTGGTCACTAACTAAAGTTAGCTCCTTGTAGGCCCAGCAATTCTAGAGGCCCTAGGCCTTCTCCCTTTCCTGTTCGTGGTACTTATACCACTATTTTAGTATATGGTTTGAGCGGCCACCAGGGCCTATCCATATAAAGTGCAACTTTCGTATATTGTGATACTTTCTTGTTTAACGATTTGTGCTCCTGTGCTCATAAAGAGTCTAGGGGAAACTTTGAGTAATAAATACATATATATTTTGAATATATATCTGTGTGGTGTCCTTTCATTGGTATAAAGGGGGGTTACATAAGGTGAAACAGCTTGCTTAACATGCCTAAACGTGTTTAGCCTAAAAGACTGCTTAGCCTACGCTACCACTAGGGCAGCTGGTCCAAAAAGGTTGATTTACAACCACACCATAAGGGTTGCTTGGCATGGTACAGGGTGGTCACTTTAATTAGTGAACATCATATACCAGGCCAACTTCTCACATAGGTGGCAGCGGTGGGATTTGAGCTTGCTGTTGTTTTACCTCTGTAATCTCTTTGTTACCAATTGAAAGATCATACAGGTACCTTTAGGTACATATAAAACAAGTTAGTTATATACTTAAGTTCTACTGAACTTAGTTGTTGTAGAGCAAAGGGAGTAGCACACCCTGACTACAACTACTAGATAGGTTTAGTAGGAAAACCCAAGTGTAGGTAGTTGCAACACTTCCGCCCACACTTAAGAGCAATGGCTGGGGCAGAGGAGTCCAAGGTACCCATCTCTGTCGAGAGTGACCCCCAGAGGGCACCATCAATCTTTGCTACCCTAAACCAGAAAGAGCTCAGGCAGTTGGCTAATTCCAGGGGCCTTAAACAGCCCAAGAACCCTACTTCTGCTGAGCTCAGAGAACTCTTGCAAGCTGATGAAGATCAGAGAGCTCTCAAGAAAGCCCCCCAGTTAGGCCCCTCCGGGACTGGAACAGGAGGCCCTCCTTCTGAAGATGCTACTGAAGCACCCCTTCCTAACAGTCACCCCTTAGGTGAGAATCAGACTACAGATAATGAGGATCAGCGTAGGGACGAGAGTGACAAGGGTGATGATTCTGATAATAGTAGTGATTCTGATGGGAGAACTAGCCCAGTGCCAAGTGTTATACTTGGCCCAGCTAACTTAAGACTATTTGGGAATGACAATGGGTGTCCCCCACCGAGTTTCCCCAGTGGACTTAACCAGGGGTTTGGGAGACAGAGGAATCACTCAGGTGACTCTAATGCCTCTCACGCCTCTAGAGGCTCTCAGGGTCAGTCCAGGAAAAGGATGACCAGCCCTCAGAGGAGGGAACATGAGGCCAGAATGCAGGAAGCTCAGCTGAGGATCAGGAAACAAGAGCTAGAAGTAGCCCTGATGGAAGAGAAACTGAACAAGGCTAGGCAACCTAGAGAGAGTGGGTCTATACCCGCTGGTGGCAGCATTGTCCCGAGGGACAAAGATAGGGTCTTTGATAATAGGAACCTGTCCAAGGTTGTGCCCCCCTACAAAAGTGGGGATGATATCCACAAATGGATGACTGCTCTTGAGAGAGCCTGCAAAGTACAGCAGGTTCCTGAGGACCAGTGGGCAGCAACCTTATGGCTCTCCTTTGAAGGTAGAGGCCGAGATAGACTCCTCACTGTTAGAGAAGAGGATGTCAGAAACTACAGAGTCCTGAAGAGTGTCCTGGTTGATGGGTTAGGCTTAACCACTGAGCAGTACAGGTTAATGTTCGGAGATACCCAGAAGGCGCAGACTCAGGACTGGTCTGAATATGTTGAATGTGCCACTAAGGCTTTGGAGGGTTGGTTGCTGGGAAGTAAGGTTTCAGATTATACAGGATTGTACAATTTGATGATGAGAGAACAGATTTTAAATAACTGTCAAAACCAGCAACTGCATCAATACTTGGTTGACTCGGATCTAACCTCTCCCCAAGAATTGGGAAAGAAGGCAGACAAATGGGTCAGAACCAGGGTTAAGCAAAAGAACCAGAACCAGGGCCAAGGGGGTGATCAGAAGAAAACAGACCAAAAGGGTAATGACCAGAAATCCAAAGACCAGAAGTCTTCAACAGGGCCCCAAACTAGTACTAATGAGGGTGGGTCCCAACAATCTAAAGGAAAGAAGAAAGAAGGTCCAAAGAAACCTTGGTGCAAGTCTTGCAAGAATACAACTCACTGGACTAGTGATTGTAAGAAGGGTGGAGCCCCCAACACTGTGGCCCCTAAGGCACCTGCTCCCAGTAGTACTGTTAGCAGTGTTGGTCCCCAGACAAAGGGTGTAGTGGGAATCACTATGGGAACTGAAGGAGATTCTGACTTAGACAGAACCCTTACACAGGCAGTCTTGATCTGTGATGGGGACATGGATTTGTCCCTGACTGTGAGCCCCAGTAATCTGGGCAAGTACAGACAGACTCCATTGATCAATACAAAAGTGGCTCAAGCCTACAGGGACACATGTGCCAGTGTCACTATGGTGACACCAGTTTTTGTGGATCCTGGACAGTACATACCAGGTGAGAATTACCTGGTGACCAATGCCAGCAATACCACTACTTCTCACAGTGTGGCGATTGTTAACTTCTCGTGGGGAGGGGTAACTGGCCTCAAAAGGGTTGTGGTTAGTGCAGACCTCCCAGTAGAATGTTTGTTGGGCAATGACCTAGAGAGTTCTCTATGGTCAGAAGTGGAGTACAGGACACATGCAGAGATGTTAGGTATATCACCACATGTCCTTGCTGTGACCAGGTCCCAGGCCAAAAAGTGCCTTACTGAACCTCAGGTCTTGGATCCTGGAACAATGGACCAAGCACCTTCCAAGAAGAAGAACAGGAGGGTTAAGGCTGTGCCTCCCCCCCTGCCTCCAAGTGATGATCAGTCTTCCCAGGAAGATGAGCTCGAGAACCCTGAAGGAACTGTCCCTGAAGAGCTTGAACCTGACCAGGTTGAGTTTCTGGGGACAGGGGGACCTTCTAGGGCTGACTTGGGGCAGGCTCAGTTATCCTGTCCATCTCTTGAACCCCTCAGACAGCTGGCTGCTGCTGAGGCTGCTGGGAATGCTCAAGGTACCCATAAGGTATATTGGGATGATGGGCTCCTTTACTCCGAGGCTAGAGACCCCAAGCCTGGCGCGACCAGGAGGTTGGTTATACCTCTGCAGTTTAGGGGCTTCTTTCTCACCTTGGCCCACGAAATTCCCTTAGCAGGACACTTAGGCCAGAATAAGACTTGGGACAGACTTGTTCCACACTTTCACTGGCCTCACATGTCAGAAGATGCCAAGGAGTTTTGTCGCTCCTGTGACACCTGCCAAGCCAGTGGCAAAGCAGGTGGCACTACAAAGGCCCCCCTGATACCACTACCGGTGGTGGGAGTACCCTTTGAAAGAGTGGGGATAGACATTGTTGGACCAATGGACCCCCAAACTGCATCTGGGAACAGATTCATACTGGTGGTAGTGGATCATGCCACCAGGTACCCAGAGGCAATTCCCCTAAGGAAAACCACAGCCCCGGCTGTGGCAAGGGCCCTGCTTGGAGTCTTCTCCAGAGTGGGCTTTCCTAAGGAGGTGATATCTGACAGGGGTGCAAACTTCATGTCAGGATATCTGACAGCCATGTGAAAGGAGTGTGGTGTCAACTACAAGTTCACCACCCCTTACCATCCACAATGTAATGGGCTTGTTGAGAGATTCAACAAGACTCTAAAGGGCATGATCAAAGGATTACCTGAGAAACTCAGGCGAAAATGGGATATCCTTCTGCCCTGCCTTCTGTTTGCTTACAGAGAGGGCCCACAAAAAGGAGTTGGATTCAGCCCCTTTGAATTGTTGTTTGGGCACCCTGTAAGAGGCCCATTGTGTTTAGTGAAGGAAGGATGGGAGTTACCTCTCAAAAAGCCTAAGCTAGACATAGTGGATTATGTACTTGGTCTCCGCTCCAGGATGGCTGAATACATGGAGAAGGCTTCTAAAAACCTTGAGGCGAGCCAAGCCCTACAAAAAGCTTGGCATGACCAAAAGGCTGTCTTGGTTGAGTTTCAGCCAGGACCGAAGGTATGGGTGTTGGAGCCAGTGGCCCCAGCAGCACTCCAAGACAAATGGTCTGGACCCCATACAATCCTGGAAAAGAAGGGAGAGGTTACCTACTTGGTGGACCTAGGCACTCCCAGGAGTCCCCACAGGGTACTCCATGTTAACAGGTTAAAAGCATATGTTGACAGGGCAGACATGGGCTTGCTCATGGCTACAGACGAGGGACAGGAGGAGGAGAGTGACCCTCTCCCAGACCTGTTGTCTCAGAACCCTGAAGATGGTTCAGTTGAAGGAGTGACCCTTGGAGGCAACCTCACTGAGCATCAGCAAATTGAATGTAGACAAGTTCTACAATCATTTCAGCATATGTTCTCACTGATACCTAGTCAAACTGACTGGTGTACCCATGTGGTGGACACCGGTGACAGTCTTCCTGTGAAGAACAAACTTTACAGGCAACCTGACCACGTCAGGGACTGTATAAAGACTGAGGTACAAAAGATGCTGGAATTGGGTGTCATTGAGCCCTCAGAGAGCCCCTGGGCTAGCCCAGTGGTTCTGGTCCCCAAACCTCACACCAAAGATGGCAAGAGAGAGATGAGGTTCTGTGTGGATTACAGAGGATTCAATGCTGTCACTAGGACAGACGCACATCCTATTCCAAGGGCAGATGAGCTCATAGATAAACTGGCTTCTGCTAAGTTTTTGAGCACATTTGATTTGACAGCTGGCTATTGGCAAATCAGGCTAGCTGAGGAGTCTAAGGCCAAAACAGCATTTTCAACCCCAGGAGGGCACTACCAATTTGTGGTGATGCCATTTGGTCTGAAAAATGCACCTGCCACCTTCCAAAGGTTGGTGAATCAAGTCCTTACTGGGTTGGATGACTTTTGTGCAGCATATCTTGACGACATTGCTGTCTTTAGCTCCACCTGGGATGATCACCTGATCCACCTGAAGAAGGTACTTGAGGCTCTGCAAAAGGCAGGCCTCACTATCAAGGCTACTAAGTGCCAGATAGGGCAGAGTAAGGTTGTGTACTTGGGCCACCTTGTAGGTGGAGGCCAAGTTCAACCACTGGAGAGTAAGAAACAATCCATCTAGGACTGGTCTCCTCCCACCACCCAGACTCAAGTCCGAGCTTTCTTGGGCTTGACTGGGTACTACAGGAAGTTTGTTAAGACCT
The DNA here is from genome assembly GCF_964204655.1 of Triturus cristatus. Taxonomy (NCBI): domain Eukaryota; kingdom Metazoa; phylum Chordata; class Amphibia; order Caudata; family Salamandridae; genus Triturus; species Triturus cristatus. The sequence goes on from NC_140584.1 coordinate 815,162,665, forward strand.
ATGGGTCCATTGTGACTCCTCTTAATGATCTGACATCCAAAAAGATGCCCAAAAAGGTTCAGTGGACAGTAAGCTGTCAAAAGGCATTTGATGACCTGAAGAAGGCCATGTGCTCTGCACCTATGCTGAAAAGGCCTGACTACTCCAAAGAGTTTATTGTCCAAACAGATGCTTCTGAGTTGGGTGTGGGAGCTGTGCTGTCACAACTTAATGTAGATGGTCAAGACCAACCCATTGCTTTTATTAGCAGAAGGTTGACCCCCAGAGAGAAGAATTGGTCAGCTATTGAGAGGGAGGCCTTTGCTGTGGTGTGGGCCCTGAAGAAGCTGAGGCCATACTTATTTGGCACTCACTTCAAGATTCAGACCGACCATAAGCCCCTCTTGTGGCTAAATCAGATGAAGGGTGAAAACCCCAAACTGCTTAGGTGGTCCATTTCCCTACAGGGGATGGACTTTACAGTGGAGCACCGGCCAGGTACGGACCATGGGAATGCAGATGGTCTCTCCTGGACCTTCCACTTAGGACATGAACACACGACTGGTCAAGGCTAGTTTAATGTCCCTGCGTTTGGGGGGGGGGGTTGTGTAGGAGAGTAGGGTCTGCTATCCTATGGTCACCCCAAATTTTTGCTTTTTGCTTCACTGGTTTTCGACGTATTGAGGCTGTGGGTCTGCTAATCAGACCCCCAGCCTGCTGTTCTCTCTGCTAAATTGACACTATGCACTTTAGGTGCATGACCCATTGGAACTGGATCACCCTGTGAGCCCCTGTACTAGTGTACCCTAGGTACCCAGGGCATTGGTGTATCTGAGGCCTACCAGGGGCTGAGGCATGTATTGTGCCACCCCTGGCCTGGCCTAGCAATTTGACACAACTGGCTGATCGCTCAGCTGGGGTAAGTTGGTGTATCCACCTCTTACTTAGGTGTAGTATGCCTATACCTAATCGTAAATGGGACACATGTTAACCTGTAAGTCACTCCTATGGCAGGCCTTAACAATCCTGAAGGCAGAGTGCTTGGTTTTATGTGAGATGGTGCTCTGGCATGAGCTGAGCCTATCTGCAGTGGTCGGAACAACTGCCTTCTACCATTTCCAGATATCGTCATACCATATACTCTTAAGTGCATTATGAACCTCGCGGTTAAATGCTATCTTTGGTTTGGCTTTATCTAAACATGTCGAATAAGGTGTCATACGAATTGGAATACTAACCCCTCGCCAATTCTGGCAACGGGGTTAGCATTCCACCCTCCTAGAGGGACACGACATGTACAGAACCTGAAACCCGGGTAACATCAGACATAGCCTCAGCTCCACAAAATGGACGCTGCCACCACAGACACAAGTCTGCCCTCCTGCTGCTGGGAGTCCTTCCAGCTTGGGAGACGTGGACAAAGGGTTTCCTGCCAGGGGAGGTGCGAGCACCACCCCAGACGGGATTTTGTGTATTGGTCAGGTTGGGCTTGAAAGGAAACAGACATGCCTGAGGCTCACAAGGAGCCTCGGCGCATATGCCAGTTCAATCCGGTCCTGGGGCACACCAGCCCCAGACCTGGGGCGAGCTGGACAAAGGATTGGGGGTGTAACCACCCCCCTTCCTGGTCCCACCCTTAGGGAGGGACCTAGCAGGTAGTCCGGCACCTAGAATCCGCTTAAAGGTAGGAGCTGTGTCCAAAGACTTTAGACATCCTGGAATCAACTTACAACCAAGAAGAAGACGGGAACTTCGACGTTCTGCTGCACAGAAGACCGAAGGAAATCTCCCCTATGGTCAGGGAGCGACCATCTTGCTAACGCAAGTACCACCCAGCGAATCGACATCTGCTTTGCCGCCGCCTCCCGCCGGAGCCCGAGCCCAGAGACCGACAAGGACTGGACCTCTCACCGCCCGATCCACAGTCCCTGCAAAGAAGGAACCCGTGGAGGCACCGAGACACGTGGAGCCAGCCACCTTGGAAGACACCCGATTAGCTGAAAGCGCAACAACAGAGGCTCCCTCCGAGTTGTGCTTTGGGACCTGAGAAGCCCAACATCCAAGCAGCATCTGCACCAAAGGTGAGCCCTCCAGCATCTCCACGATCTGCGTGGGGCCCCTCTGCACTTCGCAACTCGACGCGCTTACCGGTCACTGGTCCGTTGGCTAGTGGCCATCTTGGCGACCATCTTGAAAAACTACGATGCTGGTCTGGTTGCTTCAGACTGGCCCCTGCTTCCCTCCAAAGGAGCAGCCCCTTTGACCTTGCTGGTCAGAGCTAAAAGCTTTCTTCACTTCCTGCGACTCCTGCTTTTGCCAAGGCTTGTTTGCTTCTTCTGAGTCGCCGACACCGCCGACAGCGAGAGCCTGCGTGGGACAGCTCGTGAACCGACTCCTGGACGTCGTCGACCTTCAGGGACCACGTGGCTGCAGAGACAAGCTTCACCTCTCCACCTGTTTGCACCCGACATCGCCTTGTACCTACCCGGTGCCGCGCCAGTCACTGGCTAGTGACTGTGAACATTGTCCCCTCTGCTTTCAGGTCTTCTACACTTCCGATCCATCCTTGGATCCACCGCATCTCTTCTGGGCTGACCGCCTGCAGCATCTTTGTCGTCAGGCTCCATTGAACAGATAGACGAACCCCGACGCACTTCGAGCCCTATGCACCCGCTTCCTGTGGTTGAGGTAAAGCTGGCACTCCGGTGCACAAGTGTAGAGTAACATCTCTAATGTCTAGGTTTGAAGTCTTGAATTCGTAGTCCAACCAGAAGACCCTTCTAGCAGTAACTTTTGAACAATTACGCACCCATTGAAAACCTATGGGCGCCCGCGTGTAACTTTCCTTACTGCACACGCGACCCGTGGACCTCCTGGTCACTAACTAAAGTTAGCTCCTTGTAGGCCCAGCGATTCTAGAGGCCCTAGGCCTTCTCCCTTTCCTGTTCGTGGTACTTATACCACTATTTCAGTATATGGTTTGAGCGGCCACCAGGGCCTATCCATATAAAGTGCAACTTTCGTATATTGTGATACTTTCTTGTTTAATGATTTGTGCTCCTGTGCTCATAAAGAGTCTAGGGGATACTTTGAGTAATAAATACATATATATTTTGAATATATATCTGTGTGGTGTCCTTTCATTGGTATAAAGGGGGGTTACATATGGTGAAACAGCTTGCTTAACATGCCTAAACGAGTTTAGCCTAAAAGACTGCTTAGCCTACGCTACCACTAGGGCAGCTGGTCCAAAAAGGTTGATTTACAACCACACCATAAGGGTTGCTTGGCATGGTACAGGATGGTCACTTTAATTAGTGAACATCATATACCAGGCCAACTTCTCACAAATAGTACCTGCATTTCAACACAAGCAGTGGACGGACACTAGGGGAGAATCAACAGATGCCAGATTCCGAGGGCAGGCTAAGGTGGTGTTGAGTGAAAATAAGGTGGTGCAGAGGTGGTGGTGTGCTGGTGCAGAGGTGATGCTGAATGATGCTCAGGTGGTGCTAAGTGATGCTGGTGTGCTGGTTCAAAAGTGATGCCAAGGTGATGCCGAGTGATAATGAGGTAGTGCTGAGTGATTTTTGAGGTGGTGCTGAGTGATGCTGTGGTGCTGATTCATTTTGAGGTAGTGTTGCTGCGGTAGTGCTCAGGTGGTGCTGAGCTGGTGCTCAGGTGATGCTGAGTTGGTTCTGTGCTGAGGTGGTGCTGTGCTAATGCTGAAGTAGTGCTGCGTTGATGGTGACATGCTGCTGAAGTGGGGCTGCGCTGGTGCTGAGGTGGGGCTGGGCTGGTGCTGAAGTGATGCTACACTGGTGCTGAGGTGGTGTTGCGCTAATACTGAAAGGTGCTGAATTGATGCTAAGTTGCTGCTGAGGTAGTGCTGTGCTGGTGCTGCACTGATGCTGAAGTGGGGCTGAGCTGGTGCTGAGTGGGTGCTGTGCAGATGGTGCTGTGCTGATGCTGAGATGGTGCTGTAATGGAATCGAGGGATGTTGAGGTGATGCTGCGCTGATGCCTGGGTGGTGGTGCCGCACTGATGCTGAAGTAGTGCTGCGCTGGTAGTGAGATTGTGCTTAACTGATTGGTGCTTTGCTGGTGCTAAGGTGGCTCTGCGCTGGTGCAGAGGTGGTTCGGCACTGGTGCTGAGGGTTGAGTGATGCTGAGGTGGTGTGTGCTGGTTTTGTGGTGGTGCTCAGGTGCTATTGAATGATGCTCAGGTAGTGCTGTGATAGTGCTGCTGAAGTGGTGCTGAGTGACACTGACTGGTGCTGAAGTAGTGCTGTGCTGATGCTGCGGTGGTGCTGAGGTGGTGGTGAGTTGCTGCTGAGGTGGTGTTCACTGATCCACTGGTGCTGAGGTGGTATTGTGCCGATGTTGCAGTGGTGCTCAGGTGGAGCTATGCTGATGCTGAGGTGGTGCTGAGTGATGCTGTGGTGGTGCTGAATCATTCTGAAGTGGTGGTGTTGCGCTGGTTCTTAGGAGGTGCTTAGCTGGTTCTCAGGTGGTGCTGAGTGATACTGAGTTGGTGCTGAGGTGATGCTGCACTGATGCTGAGGTTGTGTTGTGCTGATGCTGAAGTGGTGCTGAGTTAATAATGAAGTGGGACTGAGTTGCTAATGAAGTGGGACTGAGCTGGTGCTGTGGTGAGGCTGCGCTGATGGTGGTACGCTAATGCGGAGGTAGTGCTGTGCTGAGGTGGTGCTGCGCTGGTGATGAAGTGGTGCTGCACTGGTGGTGGTGGTGAACTGTTAAGGAGGTGGTGCTGTGCCGATGCTGAGATGGTGCTGTGCTGATGCTGAGGTGGTGCTGTGCTGACGTTGAGGTAGTGCTGTGCTGACGTTGAGGTAGTGCTGTGCTGGTGCTGAGGTGGTGCGGAGTGATACTGAGGTGGTGGTGTGCTTGTGCGGAGGTGGTGCTTCGTGATACTGAGGTGGTGCTTAGTGATGCTGAGGTGGTGCCGAGTGATGCTTTGGTGGAGCTCAGGTGATGCTGTGCTGGTGCTCAGGTGGTGCGGAGTGTCGCTTCAAACTTGAAATGAATATACAAACCAACAACATGCAAGGGTCCTTAAAAAAAGGCACATCGAAGAATCACTTATTTAAAAAGAAACGGCACTGAAAAGTTGTACTTGATCGTTCGGGTAACTAAAATGAAGAGCAGTCCAAAACCTCAAAATTAAACATATTGCTGATTTTGGTAACTTGAACTTAAAGTACTGCATGCGGAGAGCAGGACAAGTGGGAATTCTGACCAAATAAGCAGGAGTTTGTGCTCCCTGTGCACCAAGGCCATCTCATCAACATTTTGCCTTGGATACAATTTAAAAAGAAAATCTAATTTTAAAGAAGATTAAAGCAAGTTATAGAGCAATGGTGAGGTAATTCGGGGTAGGCAAAGAGCCTACTCCGTGAATTATATATATAAAGGGTCTCAAATCATTTGTGCAGGATACCTGTGACTTCTTGAGGAAAATTCAAAACATTGGATGGAAACCTACTTATTTATTGATTGCGCTTGATGCTTCCTCCTCATACACATGCATCAAAAATAAGGATGGAATGAGGGTGGTGGAATATTTCGTAATGAATAGATCGATTGTTTTCTCTCAACATACTAATATGTTACTCAAAATGCTGTTGTTCTGTTTGGAAAACAATTTATTTTTGTTTGATGGTAAAATGTACCAGCAGATTCAGGGTGTTGCTATGGGGGCCAGCTTCTCTCCCAGTTATGCCTGTTTGTTTATGGGATGGTGGGAGGAGCTGGTCCTCATGCTACAACATGAACACATATACAGCACAAATGTCGTAACTTGGTTACGCTACATTGACGATTTATTTATAGTATGGGATGGTGATGAGGATAGTGCTACTGCTTTTATTGACTTATTGAATGATAATGCAGTCAATCTACATTTTACATTTGACATCAGTAAAGACATGGTCTCATTTTTAGATGTGAGGATTCAGATAGTTGACAATAAACTATCAACAACTCTCTTCAGGAAACCAACAGCAGGAAATACATTACTGCATGCTTCAAGCGCACATCCGCCGCATCTCATTAATAGCATTCCTTATGAGGAAATGTTTCGCATTAGACGAATATGCGGTGAGGAAGACGACTGTAAACATAGACAAAGGGAAAGTCGCAACAGGTTCCTGGCCAGAAGATATAGAACTGAGGTAATTGATGCAGCAATTGCCAAGTCTAAAACCATGGCACAAGTAGATTTGTTGAAATATATACAGAAAAACATAAGTAAGGATGTCACTGAGGAACCCACTAGATTAATTTTGTCTTTCTCACGACAAGAAAAACAGATTAGGGCAATTGTTAGACACAATTGGCCAATTGTGAGAGACGATCCTGTGATAGGCAAGTCATTATCTTCTAATCCAGCTGTTTCTTTTAGAAAGGCAAATAGCATGGGTATGTCACTCACAAGGGGTAATCTAGAAACGCAGGTTAGGGGTTCCTGGCTATCTGCACGAAAAGGATTCTATAAGTGTTCTGTTTGCAAAGCTTGCCAATATGGTGTCAATACTACTACATATACAATGGCATTCAACACTAGGATTTGTAGTATAGGACAACATCTTACTTGCAAATCGGACTATGCCGTGTATGTGTTAACTTGTAGCTGCAATCTCAAATATATTGGTAGCACCAAACTAGCAGCACCCAAGAGGATCCTGCAGCATATTTGTGCCATCAACAACAAGGATGAAAGTTATCCAGTGGCCAGGCACTTTAAGATCTGTCATAAGAGTGACCCGAAACATCTGAAATATTTTGTTGTAGAAGCTGTAGCCCCTCAGAAATGAGTAGGAGATAGGGAATCGAAATTAAGGAGGTTGGAAACAACTTACATATTACAATTTGATTCCAAACAACCTAGGGGCCTCAATACCAGTGAAGACTTATACACATTTTTATGAGAAACATGGATTGACTGATGTATTAATAACTAGAGAAGATGGAATACTCTGACTTGTAAGATATAAAATTACACATCCTCCCCAGCAACGATTTGAATTCACTCTTACCAAACATTATATTTTTACTTGCATTTTAGGATATTTATGTATTTATGATATTTATGGTTGGATTTTAGAAAACATTTTTAGAAAGTATATTTTATGCTTCTATTTATTTAATGTGTTACTCTGAGGGATCAACCATTTATTACTTACAAATGAAATTTGTCCTTGGCACTAATGCACTTTAAAATTCAATGTTGTTTTGCACAATATTTCCGTATTCCTTGGGTTAACAAGTATGATACAAGAATTTACTTAAGGAATCGGACTTTGTCAAATATGTTTACATTAGGGGTTCGTTGACTATGATGCTTTAGGGTCTTGTTATGCTGGTACCGGAAACTGGTTAAGTGTTTGTATTTATATTTATTATGGTTTTACACAAAGAAATTAGATTTTTTGCACTGAGGAAATATGCGCTTTACAGGGTTGGACATGGTTTTATTTGTGGACATGGTTCAGGCATTTTAAGCTGATATTAATATGTATTTTAAATATATATTTTTATATCTGTGAATCGTCTCAATAGGATATTTGTCAGCCACGTTATAACATTAATGTTTCTATTATGTGACTGATTTATTATGTGAGAAAAAAGAGTATTTTTTCCATGTCTATGGGATTGTCAATTGCACTTGCAATTTAAAAGGCGATGTCAAAAGACAAAGAGTTGTCATGTGATCAAGGGCGGGATCACCCGAAACGCGTAATGGCAGAGCTGGCAATTAAATAAAAAATTACTGCACAGATTCCTGGGTCCACGCTCGTTTTTCCTGGAAAAGGCGCATGCAGAGAGTGAGTTGAGAAATATATATATACATACATATAATATATATCTATATCTATATCTATATATATATATATATATTCACTTAAAAAACCATAGGTTTCACACATGTTATAGTTAGCTGGACATTTCACTCGTAAAAAACCAATGAAATTCCCCCGTTATAGTTACTGCAGGCAACTATAACTCACGCGACCGCAATCCTCTGCTGATGACGTCAGATATTACATCACTGTATTTAGACACTTATTTACCCATGTCTTCTTCCATTAATCTTTAGCTATACATATATTACAAATATTTATTTTTCAGAAAGACACATATGTCATCAGTGATGTAATATCTGACGTCATCAGCAGAGGATTGCGGTCGCGTGAGTTATAGTTGCCTGCAGTAACTATAACGGGGGAATTTCATTGGTTTTTTACGAGTGAAATGTCCAGCTAACTATAACATGTGTGAAACCTATGGTTTTTTTAAGTGAATTTGTAAGGTTTTTTAAATGCTAATTCGTAACTATAACGTGTGTGAAACCTATGGTTTTTTCAGTGAATTTGTACGGTTTTTTAAATGCTAAGTTATGTTTTTATAATTATTTTTTTTCAGGTTTTACACCGTGCACGCATATATATATTGGATTACATTTTAAATGACTTGCCAACTGCGGTCCAATAATCCATTAATCTTCCATACAAAGGGTGACCGTAATTCCAAGCTCGCATGAAATACATAATGCGGAAAGTGACATTTTCTGTAACCCTTCCCCATCACTACTTGGCCATATGCCTCACGTGAAAGGCTGGGGCCTGCAGCGAGGTCGACAAATCATAAATGCAGCAACTGAGCCCTAAAACACGCGAGATCCCAGGGCACATTCCTCACAGAGTTCAGGTTTTGCTCAAATAAAAACAGCTATGTAAACATCCCCTGTGAATCCATGGGCACACACTTCTCTTGCTGTAATCTTTTATCTTCACTCTAACGCCACCACCTTTTCTGTTAGGTTGGATTGGCACATGTACCTTGTTGGCCAGTGAGCCAGGACAGATGCTGTGAACTCATTAACCAAAAATGGTGAGTCGCACATTCATTATTTTTTACATGTGAACGAAGTGGTTTACACGTTGTCCATTGTTTTGACTATTGAGCGGATACACTGTGCTTTGCTCTGACCATGTCCTTTATGTATTGTCTCCACTGATCTTGCCTTATTGTAAATAGTGCACGTTGTCTTTTATTTCACCACAGGTTTGAACGGTGAACATACTGAACACACAGGACCACTGGTTCAGTATAACATACCGTCGTTATTGCGCATTACTTTTTCACATGTGCATGTTTGTCACTATGTTGCAGTAGCTGTACATTCGACCCTGAAGAAGGCTGCAACACTTTGACAGATCTCCAGGCCGAAACATGTTGGTCATCTACTAATACAGAAGCCTCTAATGATTGCAGCTGTATTTTCAGCTATTTGTTTTTAATCCTGTCACAGGGTAGCTGATTAAAGCTGCTGCATAGCTAATCCTGTAGCCAGTTTTAACCACGTTCACTTTAGCACTGCACATCACACCACATGCTCACATAGGGTTTTAGTCAACCCTCCTTATCTACATCAAAAACATCCACGTGCGCCTCCCTCACAGCGAGGGGGTTGTAGCCGGCGTAGAGGCTAGGCTTCTTTACGTGAGGACGCACCCCTATGATGAAGCATGACACCTTTGGTGTGTGAGGAGAACCGTCCTAAAAGGAATCCCCCTCAAGTACATGATTGGCCGAATTGTGTTGCACCTTAGTCTGCTCCCTTGGATCCGTGGCCTTTCTTGTGGTTGATATTATGAGTGGGGAGGGGGCCCACGCAGGTCCTTAAATCTCCTCTTGTCCCCTTAGTGTGTATTTGAGACCTAATGAATGTCACAAAATGAAGTGGTGACCTGCTTGATCTTACAAAATGTGACTGTTTTTGTAAGGCAGCCCTGAAAGTGATCTATTACTTGTCATTATTGGTTTATACTTGAAGTGGGTTCTGGAATAAAACCATGAGAGAAGCAGGGACCTCAGTGGAAATATGGCCCAGTGGTGAGCGTGTGGGTCGCTGCAGAAGCCATAACTAGAGAACAGAGTCTGGAGATTCTGTAGGGAACAAACAAGGGGAAAGGTGGCATCCCTGGCTGAAATCAGGTGCCAGAATTACACAAGCGAACTGGTGATCGGAGCCTAGAGAGAACTCAGGCGGGACAATAAGTTGAGGGGGGTGCCAAAGGAGAGGCACTGGTGAGGGAGGGCAGGGTCCAGTGACTGCAAGAAAAGAACATGAGGAGAATGGGAGCACTTGATAGTGCCTTGTACCTTTGAGGAGCTTGAGCGTTCCTGGTTAGCGGGCATGTCGCAGCACGTTGAGCTGAGTTGGAAAATGGCGGTGGGCTTTTTAAAATAGGAATATGGCAACGGGCTCTTTAAATCAGGGGTAGTAAGAATGTCTGACCAGCCACGATAGTGTAGGATCAAAGCACTCAACCAGCGGTGCACTGTTCAGCCGATTGAACGGTGTATGGGACGGGATCAGCACCATCATCGTCTGCCTTAGCAAGGGGAACAGGGGATGGTGAAAGCAGGGCGCAACACCTGACCGAATGAGCAGGTACGGTGCAGCGTGGCAGCGCTGCAAGTTTCTTGTAGGTCCGCGCGGGTCACAATGTTGGACTGCGGTGAGCAGTGGAAGTCGGGTCACAAGAAGCAATGAGTGCCACATAGCAGCCTAGTGGTAATTACAGAGAAGTCACATTCGGGCTGGAGATTTCTTCAGCGTCCAGATCTGTTTGAGCGCAATCTTAAAGAACTACAAAAAGTAGCTACAATGGCCTCTGCATATCATTAAATAAGTTAGGAGGTGCTCTCTGGAAGGGCTAAACACTGGAAAGGGCATGATGTATGCATGCCCTTAACAAATGGGGAGAAAGGCAAATGGAGCGACGATGGTGCCAGCCAAAGGTAAGCCTATGGGTGGGCTGAAGCCCATAACAGTAGATAGAGCATGTCTCTCTTGAGACAGCGCATGACCTCTGTCTAGAATCGAGACCTAAAAAGCATCCGTGGCTGGGTCAAACACAAAAAGTGAGGAAAGCAACAAATAAGAGCAACACAACTGTGATTGGCACGAAAGCCATCCAATCTTGAAGAATTATTGGCTCTGTGGAGCATGGTACAAAATGCTGTCTCACGACAGAGAGCTGGAGCAGTCTGTAGCAAAACTGCAAAAAAATAGCCTAAAACTTTGGGAGGTGCGGGTGTAAAACCTTTCTCTGTCTTCACCCTTGTTCCGTGGTAACAGACCCGGCAGTCAGACCACCCCACACATTTAGCAGAATAATCAATACCACCGTCTCCCAACTATATCCACCTTTCAGAGGCAGTAAACTGGAGAAGAACCTGGTGCCTAAGACAATGAATTCCATCCTATGCAACTGTTTACTCCATAATCTCTGCAATGGGAAGAGCCTGCAAAGGCCACTTTAAAGCAAATGAGCTCTTAACATGGCCTCCTGGAAATTAAACATAATCTGATATTTTGTCCTTCACCGCAAGGTGCAAAGCGATATTTCACATCATTTTAAGTTAAAGAATACCTAAATAAAGCCTATGATATATATAAAGATGTTAAAACATTTTGGGGCATATTTACAAGAAAGTGACTCAGTGCTTGCTGCAAGCCATTTGGCTGCACCCCACTGAGTCACTTTCAAAGCACAGGGATGTGACATATTTACAACAATATGTTGCATCTCTGTGCTTCCCCTTGTGCTGGCGCACAAACTACGGCCATGCGCCGGCGCAGGCACCCTTGCGCCATGGTCTAAGGATGCCTGCATCGTGGGGAGATTGTTTATCTTCAGGAAGGGTTCCCTTCCTGCACAAAAACAATCTGAAATGCCGTTTTTCAACTTCTATGTTTGCAGCATTAGCACACATAGAAGTTGAAAAACGGCAATGTTTCAATGATTGTTTATGTGCAGGAAGGGACACCTTCCTGAACAAAAACAACCATTAGAGGTGATTTCCTCATAGAAAGAGGAAAGAAAACGAGGATAAATTAATAAATTTCTCATTGTTGCGCCTTCCCTGGGGAGGAGTAGCATTCACACGCATTTCCAGATTTAAGATACCTCGTATATCTGGAAATGTTTCTAGTTCCATGGGTGTTGCATGGGAACACCCACAGCATCACCCATGGAACATCCCTTTCATGCAAAGTGCTGCATGCGAAGAGGCCATATTTACAAGAACAGGAAAAGTCATGCATGGTGGCTTTTCCTGTCCTTGTAAATATGGAGCAGTAAAATGCGCCACCGGCATGTCACATACAGTGACACACCGCTGGCACTAGGGGCTTGTAAATCTGCCCTTTGTGCGCTGATTGTTACTCATCTTTTCCAAAGAGACACAAAGGCACAAGAAACACTGTATGGCCCAAGCAAGGATTTTAAATATATGCCTAACGTTGTTTCTTTAAAACTGTCAATTGAATAATGCCATAATTTTGTATCCAATTGCATAGTTTTTAATTACAAGTATCGTTGTTTTGTTTTTATTCATAAATATTTTTGATTACCTAAGGCTTACAAAAGAGCTAAAGCTGCCTCTATACTAGACCTGAAATGTAATTGAAAATAGTAGAGAAAAAACAAAGTGTAGCAAATTTTCGTGTCCCTAGAGTTTCCCCGTATGATGTCATGAATGATGATAATATATACATTTTAACCAAAGGTCTGAAGTTTCTAAGCATATGATTAAATTAGCCACAGAGCAAGTTATAATTGCATTGCCCTGTAACATCAAAGTATTACCATTGGTGTTACTGTGAGCAAAAACTTTAACCCCTTCAGCGCGGCGCGGATTTCCGCGCCACGCTGAAGATTCCGTGCGCGGGCGGGGCCATGACGGAACGGTTCCGTCATAAGCACAGCCCAACCGACGTGCATGACGGAACCGTTCCGTCAAGCGCGTCGAAGGGGTTAAAGTTGTGCGTTAGAGAAGGTGTAACTTCTACATCTATGTCATAATTGTGACTATGACATTACAAAGTGTCTTTTTCAGTAAAGGTTTACCGAAAATGTAACAACTACAGAGGGACGGTAGAAAAGGTTGACATGCCAAGTTCAAATGTTGACATTCACATGGCACCCAGATCTCAGGGGTAGGTGTCTAACTCTCTGGACCATCTTACCCAGGAAGACTAAGGAAAAATTGAACATACATTTTGGTAAATTGTTGTTCAATTTAAGTATTTTAAATTAGTATGACTGTAACAAGAATATTAACAGGTTGCTCACAGCATGTCTATTTTGTGTACAATGGTGTTTGGATGTTGAGTGCAGTACCTTTACTGTAGAGTTCATACAGATCCACCACAGAAAAGAAGCCCCCTCGTGCTCTTCATACTGTGTTGCATGTGAGCCTTATGTAGGCAATCAGGGCTAGTTGTAGCTGACTGGTGTGGGATTACATTAAATTACTATGGTGGCAGGACAACTTGTGGGCAATCTTTTCACATGTTCACTTGTAATATTTCACATGTTCCCACAGCACACTGAGGTATGTGCTCTTGGAGTACATAAAGCTACAAGGAAGGTAACATTCCCTTCTGGACCAGACTTCATGAGACAAGAGGACAACAAGGTCCAGACCTGAACTGCAGCTATTTTCTTGCATTTTACACCCAAAGTCTGGGCACTTTAGTATGGTTGTAGGATTTGTAAAAGGTGTTAGAAGCAGCGAAAGAGTAAAGGTGCAAGCTATTTGGATTTAAATATTGATCATACTGCATGTTCTTGGACTCGGTGTATGAAACCTCTCTAAGCACCACATAGAAATCACTGGGAGCCACTGAAGTACTGACAATGAAAAAAGTGTGTACATGCCTATCTCCACTCCTCTTTCCACCACATCCTGAGACTATTTGTCCCTGCTACAAGTGTGACAAACTGGAATGTCGCTTAGAGCCAAAAGACGATGGAGAGTCTTTACTAAATCTCTGTGGCATCCAGGATTTTTTTTAAAGATGACATAGCTTTATTAGGAATCCATTCATTTATAAACAGGAAGGTACATAGAGGAGACCTATTCAAAAGTTATTTTTTTGTTTCATGCAACCAGATCTTCTCATGGACTGGCGGTGGAGCGCTGCACACTCTTTGTACTCTACGTGTCTTCCATTTTGTGCTTGTTGAAGGGCGCTGGCTATTTCTGTTGGGCAAACTCTGCATTACCAACATGCACAAGCTTCGGCACATGCTTCTCTGCACTGAATACATTCAATATTTTGCCTAAATATACTGGCACATTTATTCTTTGGACAGTACTCACTTTGGTAAATGTTTGACTGAAACCACAATTCAAATGCTTCAAAAACCTACTTGTTGTGAACACTTAGGTCTTACATGGAGGTTGGCTGGTGGGATGCACTGTAATACATCTGACAGATGTCCTAGTTTGCCATTTTACAAGTGAATTACAGCTTTTGGCACTTGTAATACAGTGGATGGGAAAACTGGCACGCTTTGACAGAGTATCCGACCCTCCAAACTCTCAAAAGGCCCTTACTCTTCTGACTACCAGAATTATTTACACTATTAAGAAGGCCAGAGATTATATATTTTAATTATTTTTGAAACCATTCCACCTTTCTTAATTCTCTTGGTGTATACATTATTCTAATTAAAGCTAAGGTCACTGATAAAGCTTGGCTACCTAATCCTATTTTTTCTTTAGGGTCAAAGGAAAGCTAATACTGACCAACATATCTTTTATATCTCATACTCCCCTGAACGTCATCTCTCCTGATTCTCCTGCCTATGACTGAAATATTATGGAAGACTCGGGTGTACAGAAACAGAATACTGCTACATCAATGTTGTAAAGCCCTCTACTTCAGTTGCCTCTAGTTACAACATCTGCCAGGACTCCTGTCTCCGGTTAAAACCTCTACTCCTATATGTATGGTTTATTTGTTGATGAAATCAGAGAGCTTGAACGATTGAGGAGGAGGCTAGCAAAATACTTTGAGGCCTCGATGATAAGCGGTCTTGTCTGTTTTATCAGGGGAACAGAAAGGGGTAAACCAAGACCTTTCAGTGTTTCATTCCTAAAATGTTAGATATGCATGAATCTGTTTAATTGAATATTCAGAGGGTGCACTGAATTAGCTGCAGATTGAAATTTATATCATCAACTTCACACTTCAGCGACATTATTATCTTATTTACGGAATACACTGATCTTCTTAAGGTCATTATGGCTGCCAGGAATAAGAAATAAATCTCCTGGTATGAAAACAAACTATTATTCTCTCAAGATGTAATTGGCACAACAGAATGTCGGCCAACGTTTCTTGAGATGTGTCCTGCTCTTAGTACAAAATATGGACTGTTACACTCTCTTTAAAGTGACTTATAAAAACCAAACATCTACATTTGACGATCCAGCCCTATGTAAGGAGATTTTGGAGGACTGTAGAGAGGAAGACATGAACATCTCAAGACCTTCAAATATGTAACCAATCTTGTACATAAGTCTTCTCTAATGTCAGATAGTCAACCACTGTTCTTTCACTTAAATCGTATTTAGCAATACGTATGTTATATATTCACTTTTTTGCTTATTTCCTCCCTTGATGTTATTATTGAGTATTATTGAGTATGATGCTTTTTGTGTCTTTGTTATGTAAATTTTCTGGCTCACCCGGAACAAGATAACATGTCTTCTTCGTCTTGTGGGCCTACCACCCTCAAATTTCTGTGTTTAGGATAGGTATTTTCTTCTTTTGTATACTGCTTATTTTAATGCATGTTTCTCATCTGTATTTAATTGATATTATGTTGTTTAATTTTATATATGTACATGTTTCTTCTATGTGTAGAATATCTGTGTTAAAAAAATTCTCATAGATTTTGACAAAAGCTCATGGAGTATTAAGTGCCTTGGTACTCCTGTAAAGCAACAAAGATCTGTCAGATTTATCCAAACTTTCAAGCTCAAATTGTTTTATTGCAGAAACACCCATCTGAAGAAGAGGCTTTAAGGCTTTTTAAAGGTTTGGTTGGTAACATTTTCACTTCTGTTGCGTTACAAAAATGGTGCAATAATCCTCTGAGATAAAAATCTAAATAATCAAACTATTTCTCACAAGAAAAAAAAATTAAAGGGACGTTGTTTGTTTTGAAACTAGCTATGAACAAAGTTCTTGCCACCATGTTTTGATGTATATGGTCCAACTCAAACAGATAATACATTTGGTGTGATAGTACTAAAAAAATAATGGAATATTCAGGTGAATATCTACATTTTTGAGCTGTAAGCAGTTATTTGACATATTTTTGGACAGGCACTCCAATTTTAAATATAGTCCCAATAAAATGCAAAAACAATTTAAGAATTCCTTGACTTAAAGACTCCTAACTGATGAAGAGAAGCTTTGTAATTCAGGTATAAGAAAATACTCATTCTTTCCCACAGTTCACAACTCACAATCCAGATTTATTTCTTAGTAACATTTTAACACAGTATTTAATCAATGTGGGAAATGGTGCAATTCTAATATATGATCCCGTGCCTGTTATTGGTTATTTAGATTCTTCTTAGAAAAAAAGTAGAAGATGGTGATTTAATAATGCACTCTTAACAGATCACAAGTTTAATAAAGCATTGTAACACTTTGCTGAAGCATTGTTAGTTGGGAAAATTGTTAAGGATACTTCGTAGTAAATACTTTTAGATTCTGTAAGTCAAAGACTATAGATTCAATTAATAACTGTATTCACAGAATGAGAAAATTGGCAGCCCAGAAATGAAAGGTTATTAAGGATAATATTAAAAGACAGGAACATTTATATTAATTGTTCAATTCCAAAACAAAGTCTAAATGAATTAAAGCAAGCCAAATTTCAAGTTAACAAATATTACATACAAAATTCTGCTTCATTTCTGCTTGTGTCAAATGCAAGATAGGGTCAAACAGACTGGGTAAACATTTAGCAAATGGCCTAGAAACTAGGAAAGATCATACTATAAAGCAAAATTAACTTATTTTTAAGGATCCTGAATTTCTGTAAACATTCATCATATGCACTCTTGAAACAGTCTCTCAAACTATAATATATTAATTAAACTATTATCATCAGTCAAGAAGGACTATGTAACAAACATAATTTTTTCTTCAATTAAAGAGAATATTTTTTGGGGAGAAACAAGATAAACCATTAGGCGAAATTAAAAAAGGTAATACTAAGTGTCTGGGTGTTCTTTCCATTCCTCCAAGGTCCTCCCTCTTAGATTATTTAATCTTATAAAAATGTTCTCAGACACTCAATCATCCCAGCAATAATTTCAGGAGGTTTTAATTTGTTTTTTCTGAAGGACGGTTAAGACCCTAAATTATGTAAAAAATATCAGACAAGTTCATTCGTTAACACCGATTTATAAAGTATTTGCGAAAGTTGATTAGAAATCTGATTACCAAATCTTGGTCTTGAACAATCTAGCTTTGTGAAAGGTGGATTGTGCTCAGACAATGCAAGATCACTTTTAATGTATTGAGCAAATACATTACCCTTTAGCAGCCATAACTCTTGAAACTGATCAAGCTCTTGATAGAATAGGAGGGGGCTTAATGTTTCAAAGTTTGAAGTGGTTTGGGTTTGGACCCAGAGTTATTTGGAGTTGGATTTCCTAATTATATTCTTTTCCAAAATCATCTATTTGTATTCATGGTTTGGTATTAACACCTTTTAAATTTCATACAGTATAAGGCAGGGTTGTCCCTTGTTTCCTCTTTTAATTTATATCACCTTTGTATCCATTTATTTTTTAAAACTGACACAATACTATGAACCAGGGATTTAAATATAGGGAGAAGCATTTCAAAATCTCAGTATATGCAGATTACATTTTTTATTCATCTCAAATCCTGAAATATCATTGGCAGCTGTTGGACTTGGCCCTTTCTGGAGGCTCATCATTAAACTTTTTACCTTCCTCCTCCATTTTTGTGCTGATCTCATTTTTACTGGCCTTAAGACTCTGGTCACTTTACCAGTGCTAACCAGTGCTAAATTACTTGTGCTCTCTCCTTAAAGCATGGTAGAATAGACTTACACCTATATTTAATACATGTTTAATTTACTTAGAAGTCACTAGTAAAGTGATACTACATGT
Organism: Triturus cristatus; assembly: GCF_964204655.1. Classification (NCBI taxonomy): domain Eukaryota; kingdom Metazoa; phylum Chordata; class Amphibia; order Caudata; family Salamandridae; genus Triturus; species Triturus cristatus. The sequence goes on from NC_140584.1 coordinate 815,180,692, forward strand.
ACACAGAGCCTGAAAATTAAATGCTACTAGTGGGTCTGCAGCATTGATTGTGCCGCACACTTATTTAGACCCTCTAAACATGTCTCAGGCATGCCATTGCAGCCTGTGTGTGAAGTTTTAAATTGCAATTTCAACCTGGCAAAATAAACCCATTGCAAACCCCAAACCTTTCTTTTGGCATTTTCCTGACTTAGCCATTTTGTGCCTGTAGCCTGCCTCTGGTCACATGACTGGATGTAGCTGACAGTTGAGCTTTGTGTATTCCTCCAAACAGCCACACACAGTAGGGAGTTTATATGTACTTGGGTGGGCCATCACTGGCAGGATGAAAGGGAAGAGCTGGGCACAGCCCCACTTACACCTGAATATGTTTTGTTCTGCCTCTACACAAAGGGCTGCATACCCCTGTAGTTCGTCTTGAGCCAGGGAAGGCAGGATGATGGGAGACTTCAAAGGGAAACCTTTAGAAGCTTCTCTCCCACATCACAGGCACAACTGGCTATAAATACTGGACCTCAGACACTACCTTTTCAGTACACTTCTGGACCTGTGGAAACACTACCACGAAGAAGGACTGTTGTGCTGCTACAAGGAATGCTGCTCTAAGAGAAACTGATGCCCTCTGTGCTGCCCTGCTGCCCTGCTGCCCTTTTGCCTGGGGAAGAACAACTTGACTTGCAACTTCATCTTGAACCCAGGACCCTAGAGTGACCCCAAGAGTTAGTCTGTTGGCCTCCTGATCTAAGCCTCCGTGGCATTAAAGGCTCCCCAATCAGCTCCTGGATCCAGCTACAGTGAGTTCCTGACCTCAAAGTGGTAACTCTCAGCTCCTGAACCCTTGGTGTGGCTCAGCACTCTTTAAATCAAGCTTTTGGGCTCTTTGCGACCGCACACAGTCCCATTCCTTCCAAGACCATGCCACTCACACCGAAAATCAGCACAAGCTGCTGCCAGGTCATCTCTTTGCACAGCAAGCATTGATGGCCTAAGGGGGACTGTCAACTTGAAGCTTTTTGTACCATGCTGACTACCACCTGCAACGCTCTCCTTGCTACCCGCGACCCTCTCCAATGTGAACAGGACTCTTTGCACAAAACTTGAGAAGGTAAAACTTCAGCAGGACTAATCTGATCTGGGACTGCGTCCGACCCGCGCTCCATAGCGGTCTGCCTGAACCTTTCACTTTGACTCGGTCCAGTGTGACCAGATAGCCAGGGTTGGCACTTTATGCTTTCTGGCACTATTTTGCAGTTTATTCTTTAAAAATTCATAACTCCGGTTCTACTGATTGATTTTTATTTTTTGGTCTTGTTTTATTTATTAAATTGTGATCTATTTTTCTAACCTTGTGTGGGATCTTTAAGTGTGGTATTTTTACTGTTTCAAGTGTTGCACAAATACTTTACACATTGCCTCTAAGCAGGGCCGGACTGGCCGTAGCGGGCACCAGGCGTTTCCCTGGTGGGCTGCTAGAGTGGGGGCCGGTTTTGGGCCCCTGGGAAGCCGTTTGTGTTACCGGGGGTCGGCAATATCAGCCACCTGTAACAAAATCGGCCGAAAACGGCCCTGGCAAACTGCTCGGCTCCACCCCCCCTCATCCCAGGGGGTACCAGCTGAGCAGCGTGCAAGTTCCCAGTGACGCCCTGCCTCTAAATTAAGCCTGACTGCTCTGTGCCAAGCTACCAGGGGGTTGAGCACAGGTTAATTTGGGGTTTCCTTGTGCCTTAGCCTGACAAGGATTGTGGTTACTGCTTTACCAGGGCTTACATCCCAGTCAACCTGTAACCCAATTTCTTGCACTGGTGTTCAGTGGTGAGGATTGGAACTGTGTTTATGCAGTGCCATACAGTAATTTGGTTAACACTACCATCCCATATCTAAGACCAATTCAAGTTTAAATTCTCCCCGATTCCCTCTTTTTGCTTTTTCCAATTCTACTCCCATCCTACCTCACTGTCTGTGATCATAGCTACAGAAATGGAATTTGAGATCATCAGACTGGAGTGCTACAGGGTGGCTGAGCTCAAGGAGTTCTGTAAGGAATTGAGACTTTCAACCAAAGAGGGCACCAGCAGGTTGGGGTTTCAGAAAGCTCAGAGGGCCTTGGGGGAGATTCTCCAATTACTGGCAACAACAATGGACCAGTATGAGGAGGGTGATGTGGAGGAGTAGGAAGGGGACCTGGAAGCAGGTCCTGAAATGCAGCACTCAAGAGAGGATAATTTCTTGCTTCCAGAATTGGAGAACACTCCCAGAGTGGAAAGCAGTGTGTCCCCCCAAGGCCTGTTCACAGAGGAGCTGGTGGATAGGAAAGCTGATAGGGAGCTAAGGCTGCAGGTGGTCAAACTTCAGATAGAGGAGAGAAAAATCTTTCTGGTTCATGAGTTTAGTCTTAAGGAGCTAGACTTGAAGGCAAAACAGTTGTCAGAGTCCAGCAGGAATGATGGCAGTGAAACTACAGTGATTAATTGTTAGTCATGTGCGTCTCTGGTTGAGAGGTATGCACCGTGTCCCAGTAGGGATCCTTCCGTCTTGTTAAGGTAAGGGGATTACACATCTAAAATAACCCCTGCTCACCCCCTTGGTTGCTTGGTAAGAGCAGTCAGCCTTTTCTCAGAGGCAATGTGTAAAGCATTTTCACCCAGCACAAAAAATAATACAGTGAAAACACTAGAAAAGGACACTACACCAGTTTTAGATACATAGCCAATATTTATCTGCGTAAAACAAGACCAAAACGATAAAAATCCAACATGCAGTAATCAAAATATGAATATTGCGAAAATAGACATAAAATATAGTTCCTTGAAGTCGATAGCTCCGACCTGGGCTATCACGGCTTCGTGAACAGACAAATCCAACAGTTCAACCCGACCATGGCATCGCGGGCCAGCTAGGGAGTCAGGAAGACCTGCAAAAAATACCTTGGAAATGCAGGGAGTCGTGGACCCTGCGATGAGCAATGGAGAGGTGGCGTTGGCAGGCGTCGGTCCAGGAGATCGGTGCAGGAGTCGTCGGGCCCTTGAAGTTACACACGTTGCAGATTGAACTCCATGAGGTTGAAGTCAGGAGCACTGGCAGGTGTTGGGGCTGCGGTGTGAAGTGTCGCGGTGAGGCATGCAATGCCCTCAGGTCGCGGTGCAGGCAACGGCTCAGTGACGGCGTCAGTGAGACCAGGGCTGTGGTGCAAAGAGGGGCGGTGCTTGTTGCGGTTCTGGCAGGTCACAGTGCAAGCAGTGGCATCATCATTGCTGAAGTGCTGTTGTCGGTAGATGATCTGGAGTCAATGGTGCTGGCATCAGTAGGCCAAGGCTGCAGTTTGGGACAGGGCAGTGCATTGAGTAACTTACGAGGGGTGCCCCCAGGCCACAGTGCAGGCAGTGGCATCGATGTCCGCATGGAGTGTCGTTGTCAGGGATACTAGGGCGGCAATATGAAGCAAAGCGGTGCAAAGTGCGATGCTCGCAGGTCATGGTGCAAGCAGCAGCTTGGTAGAGTTGTTGGGTCCGTTAAGTACAGTCCTTTTACTTCCCAAGACAGAAGCAGCTGCAGGCCAACCCAACAAAACAACACACAGCAAATCGGCAGTACTCCTCCTGGTAGCTCTTCCAGCTCTTCTTCTTGGCAGGGTCCTTAGTCCAAAAGTGTTCTATAGTTCTGGGGTCAAGGCCCCGTTATTTATGCTACTTTTCCCTTTGAAGTTTTAGGCAGCAAGTCCCTCTTGCTGAGTAGAAACCAGTTCTGTCCTCTTTATTCCAGCTTTACCACAGGAGATGAAGTCAGCATTGTGCAGTGCAGACACAGCCTATTCATGTGCTAAACTCCTCCTACCACTCGAAATGCTGAAAGGTCTATTCAGCCTGGCTATAAGTCACCCAGGAAGGCAGGACACACCTCAATCCCCCTTGTGACTGTCTAGTGTGAAAGCAAATCCCCAGCTCCTCTCACTCCAAAACCAGATGGTGAATACACAGTCAGACAGAGGTACACGGGATGGTTCAGTAAGAAAATGCCCACTTTCTAAAAGTAGAATTTTCAAACACACAAAAACAACCTTTACTAAAATATGTGTTATTAAATTCTGAGCTCTATCTTTTCCCATTTGGAAGTTACACTTGTAAAATGTTACAGGGCAGCTCCAATGATTACCTATGGGAAAGACAGCCTTTCAATAGTCAATAACAAAATGCATAGTATTTCAATATTAGGACATGTAACACCCACTACTACCTGTCCTACCTTTCCCATACAATGCACCCTGCCCATGAGGCTACTTTGGGCCTACCTTAGGGGTGGCTTACATGTATGAAAAAGGAAAGTTATGGCCTAGCAAATGGGTGCGCTAGCCAGGTCGACATGGCAGTACAAACTACGTGCAGACACTACAGTGGCTGGTCTGAGACACCTTAGAGAGGCTACTTGTGTGGGGCGCAAAACTAGTGCTGCAGTCCCACTAGTAGCATTTGATTTATAGGCCCGGTGCACACACAGTGCACTGTACTAGTGACTTACTAGTAAATCAAGTAAACAAATCATGGAAAACCAATCATAATGCAATTTACAGTAGGAGCACTTCCACTTTAGCACTGAATAGCTGTGAAAAAGTGTGCAGAGACACTAAACCAGACAAAACAAAGTTAGCATACCATCAAAGCAGGAGGCCGGAAAGCAAAAAGACAGGGGAAACACCCCAAAAGATTCCAGGTCTAACACCAATGCTGAAGGAAGGATTCACATACCCAGTGACTTGGTGCCTGACTATAAGATGGGAATGACATAGTCAGGTGGTTTGAGGCATATAAAGTAGCTCTAGAGATGCACAGGATCCATGAGGAGGATTGGGGAGCTGACCTTTGGAGGTATATATCTAGTGATGGGAGGGACAACCTACTAGCCATAGAGAAGGGGGATAGGATGAGGTATCCCCCCCATGAAGGAGACCCTTGTCAAGAAGTATGGATTCACCCCGGAAGAGTACAGGTGGAAGCTCAGGGACAGTCAGAAACTGCCTCCACAGTCCTGATTTGGTGAAATAAGGGTATTGGGTTTAACACCTATCAGGGGCTGTACAATTTGATAATCAGAGAGCACATGTTCAGTCACTGTTTTCCAGAGCTATGCCAACACCTGGTTGACTGCAAGTTTACTAACCTGAGGGAGCTTGCAAAGGAGGCTGACCTCTGAGTTTGTACAGAGAGTCTGGGATGCCTTTGTGGAGTGATCCAAAGGAGGGTGGTGCAGGTTCTTCCCAACATAGTGGGGGGGGGGGGGGGGGTACACAGTGACTCAGACAGGTCCCAGGATAATGTGGGGGTAAAGGGTTCCCATATTCCTGCTAAGTGTAAGAGGGGAGGTTTTGGTGGGCAGAGGTGCAGAGTGCCCCGTTTCCAATCCTAGTGCTTGGATTGCTCCCAGTTGGGGTACAGACATAGGGACCTAGTCTGTACCAAGAGACCATTCACTGGTGGGGGCTCCACAGTGGCAAGGGAGCTGGACGGGGCAGCCGCCCAAGCTGGCCTATCAGGTCTGTTTTCTGGGGGTACCACTCCGCAGAAGAAGGTACAGAGGCCCAGATGGAGGAGCAGGATGAGGGAGGACTCACCCTTGTACCCAGTTCAGCCTCAGGGTACAGACCCTGGGTTGAGAAGCCAGTCTCAGGATACCACCCCTGAACTGGTGGGAGGTAGAGTGAAATTGGGGTGTACACACCTCGATTGTTGCTACCTACTCTGAGACATCTCAGAGGTCAGAGAATCCTCAGGAGCCCATTGGGAGCTCCTTGCCAGCTCTACGGCGCGCTTAGATCTTCCACCTGGCAGTAGATAAGCCAGGGCCTGGCTCCTGAAAACTGACAGCTGTCAGTGATCTCTGTTGGTTGTTGTCCTTTTGGGCAGAATTTTCCTTTGGTTGGGGACAGAGGTTTTATCCAAGGGGTGGAATGGGCCACATCACTTTACTGGCCATGGTGGTACTGTCTGGCTACTAGGATGCATCTGCGAGCAAGTTGTGGGTAGGTGCTGCACAGATGGGGTCCACAGATGAGGAGAAAAGTTCCCATTGGTCAGGTCAGTGGCCCAGGAGAGTATAGACAGAGGGATCCAACTGAGCTCAGAGAGGCGTAAAACTGATAAGGCCCCCTGAATTAAAGGGCCTTCATCCAAGTTCAAGGCATTGATTAGTCTACCCTGGATTTTGGCTGGAGGGGGCGGGATCATGCTGGAGTTTGGCCCTTTCTGCAGGGTCATGCCCAAATGTTTTGCCTTACTCCTCCATTTTTGTGCTGATCTCTTTTTTGCCAGACTTAGGACTCTGCTAACTACTGCTAAAGTGTTTGTGCTATCTCTTCTTAAAACATGGTAGACTTCACTTACACCCAACTCACATTTATAATGTATTTATTAGTCCATAGTAAATTGGCACTACATGTACCCAGGGCCTGTAAATACATTCTACAAGAGGATCTGGCTTGGCAAGTCGGGCAGTTCGGACTGGACTGTTCCCATGAGGAGCAGGGTCAAGACTGATTTGCATATGGCTGGGTCCATACTGGGGTGGCATGGTGAGCAAAAGGATAATGGATTAAACCCAGATCTTTGTGACAGGGGGTGAATGTTTGCATTGTTCAGCATTCCGTCCATCATCTGTTCTTTTTGCTTTTGTCACCCTAAGTGGGAAGGTTATGCCCAGACGTGGGTCCCATGCTCACTGCACCACGGGATTCAAGTTAGCCTGGCTGATGATGGATGATGCCCCGAAACCAGTCCCAGGATGCTTATATAACTGGTTCATGGTTGGTGTCTCTGTAAACCTAATTTAAAATCCTAACTTTTGGTGAAGTCACATTTTAAATTACAATTATGAAAATGCTATTTATATAAAGTTGGCATTTTCTTGCCTTAGCCATTTCGTGCCTGTACTTGGCACATGACTTGGTGTAGTTCGCAGGTGTGTGTGTGTCTTCCACCTAGACAGCCACACAGAATGGGATCTTAGGAGTGTCTTAATCGGCCATCCTGGCACAATGGGAGGGAGGAGTTGGACCCAGCCACACAAAGGGCTGCATACCCCTGTAGATAGTGTGGTGCCAGAGCTGGCAGGGTGGGGCATCTTTGCCCTTCAAAGACATGCCTCGAGTAGTTTCTCCCTATTTAAAAGGCACAACTGTGTATAAGAGAAGGACCCCAGACACGACCACTTCATTGCACATCTGCACCGGTAGATACTCTGCCAGGTAGAAGGACTGCTGTGCGGCTGGAAGGACTAACACCCTGCTGGACTGCTATTATGCTGGACTCCTGCTTTTCTGTGCAGACCTGCTGCCCTCTTGCCTGGATGAAAAGGACTGGACCTCCATCTCTTCAACCTAGAGTGACTCAATGGGCTAGTTATCTGGTCTCCTGATCTGAAGCATCAGGGACATAGCAGGCTTTCATCAACCTTACATCTGGACTCTGCCATCTGTGAGTCTACCCTGCCAAGTGGTGCCACCCCAGTTGTGGACCCTTGAAAGTGGGCCTAAGATGCTACCAGCAGAACCAACGCATCTTCTCTGCTGAGCAGCACATTATCGAGCTGAAGCAATGCAGCTCCTTAGCTAAGCGGTGCATCCTCGAGCAGAACTGATAGATCGCTGCTGTTGCATGCATTGGGCCCAGTGCAGAAAGTTTGCATAAGTCTTGCATCTTCCGAACCGATGCATCACCAATGGTGTGGCGCATTTATGACCAAGGTCCTCACATCTCTCATCAACGGCAGCTCAATGACGACACTGGGCTCTGCATCACAGACTCGCAGCTTGCAGCTCATCAGAACTGATACATCCCCACAGCTGCACTCCACATCCTGACTTCGCATCACAAGCCCCGTCATAGGATTTAAGGTACTTTGTTCAGCGGGCCAAACCTGGTCCCTGTAGCCAGCCCGCACTCCATTGCAGCCGACCTGAACTTGTGACTTTGTCCCGGTCTGATGCAATCAGATCCCTTGTTGGCGCTTTGTGATTTTTGACTCTATTTCACCATAAAACATTAAAATTCAATATATCCGGTTTCACTGATTGTAGTTTTGTAGTTTTGGTCTTGTTTTATTTAATAAAATCTCCTATATGTTTCTAAGCCTGGTGTGGGATCTTTTTGCATGGTGTTTTCACAGTTTTTACAGTTTGAAGTGTTGCACAAATACTTTACATATTGCATTCAGGTTAAGCCTTACTGCTCTGTGCCAAGCTACCAGAGCGTGAGCACAGGTTAATTTCGGGTTGCTTGTGCCTTACCCTGACTAGGATTGTGGTAGCTGCTTGACCAGGGCTCACACTCCAGTCAACCAGTAGCTCAATTTCTTACACCAGCATTAGATGAGGTTAAAAGATTTTTATTTTTTTCAGAATATACGTTACATTTGAGCTAAATCTAAAATTCTTCTGTTTAATAAGTTGTGCTTTATTTGGAATCCGGTTTCAATTAAATATATGGGTTTACATTTTTGAAGTTCTTTAAATGACACTATTAAAGTTATTTTTGATAAAGTTGTGATGAAGGTGTGAAAAGAACAGAGAATGTAATCGCAAAATGAAACCCCTTATTTCTGTCTTGGTGTGGCTTGCCTCGATTTGATTAAAATTATGCGGGTCCCTGTAATTTTATACATGATTTTTATGATGCACAGAAGTAGTCTGGCCTCCTTTTTTAAGAAAAATTACTCTTTGTTAATCACTTTTTTATGAGCATCTTATAAATCCCCAAACTAATACTAAGTAAATATGAAGAAGGGATACATTTCCAAGATTTGTGAGCTTACCATAATGTTGTCATTTTGAAACAATTATATCAGTTGTCAGATACTGATAATCCTTTTAGCTCTGTTTGGTTAAATCATTCTCATTTAGAGAATATTTATCTTTTTCACCAAAGCAGATTTCTGTGTCATCACCCATTTTCAAAACTATAGATGGCTTGCTAAAACCTTTGATATTTTCCAGTAGAGATTTTCTAAACTCAACTATTTGTATTTTAAGTTCAACTGCTAAGACATCTAATGTTTATACATTATTTAAAAGCCCAGTTGAAGCCGGACAAAAATCAAAGCTCAAAGAATTAAGGGAACACAATTGAAACACTTCTGGTCCTTATAATATTAGGAAAAAAATGTGGCTTAACATTCATGAATCTTCGCAAACTGCAATTGGAAATCAAACATTATTTTTTTCTTTATAATAGATTATTGATTCTATACTGCAGTGTAATTACTGGTCATGTTAATGAGCACTTGCTGATTTGGTCTCAGACAAATTGTGTTTTAAAAACTAATGTTGCTTTCTCATTCACAAATATATTTCTAGGTAGTCTTTATGAAGGTTGGAATTGTTGCTTTTTTAATGTCGCTATAATAGATCTAGTGTCAACTTTCCTTGTTTACATATCCATGATGCACAAACTGCACAAACTTTTCCCAGCCACATTAAGGGCCTTATTTATGAAAACTGTTGCATCGCTGCAAGAAAACAGCGATGCAACAGTTTTCACTGCGCCCTCCTTGCCACATGATGGATGCATTATATTTTCCGTATGACTCATCGTGTCGCAAGGAATGACAGATACATCAGTATTACTGACTTATCTGTGGGAGCAAAACTGACGCATTGCTGGAGTTGTGTCGGAAGCGTGACACAACTCCAGCAATGCAGGGGGAGGGCTATGTTTATAGCACTGCATCACCCTTACGCCTGCTATGAGGCAGGCATAAGGTTTTGACGCATTGGCGTCCTAGAAGTGGCGCAGTGAAATCTCATAGATTTCACTGCACCACTCCCAAGACCCTTTCTTGCGGGGGAACGCCTACCCTGCATACATTATACCAGACGCAAGTATAATGTAGCGAAGGGGTTTACGAAGTGACGCATGTGCCTAGATGCTCCACTTTGTAAATATGCAATGTGGCACATTACTTACGCCGCAGCAGCGTCACAAAAAGTGACGCAACAGCAGCGTAAATTTGACGTAAGGGCTCATAAATAAGCCCAAAAGTATGCTGATTGCTCACATGTTTTCAATATGCATTTATTACTATATATAGACATATTTAACAAAGTATACAAGTCTACACATTGTACGATATAAGATCTTGATATGTTATTTGTTCTTTATTTTTAATTCACGTGACAGAAATGGTTCTCTATATTATATATAACCCAGTAAATTACGGTTCTAGTATTCCATGGAATTTCATTTGAACTCTTCTCTTTTTATTCCCCATTTTTCTTTTTTCTCTTTCCTCTTTCTCTTTTTTTCGAGAGTTTGGAATATGCTTCTTCTTCCAATAATGTTTTTGTAACATAAAAGTTATTGTTCTTTATTTTTACAAAATGTTTTCATAATGTGATATATATCCATTTACCTTTGGGTTTTCATTTATTTGTATTCTTCATATATATTCTCTTTGAAAATGAAAATAAAATTCTTCTTAAACTTAAAAGAAGTGTGGACAGAACAGAAATCCCTCTTACCCAATAATGCATAGGACAAAGAGTTCATATAATTTTTCACAGCGGATATTCTTGCTCATTAGGCCGATAAACTATGTTCAGCATCTTTCCCCATGTTAGAGACATTTGTGGACCTTTCTCATTATTGCTTGCATCCATTCTTTCATCACCTCCTATCATCATTAAACCCGTTAATTCTTATTGCAGGGATCTTCAAAGTCGGTCCTAGAGGGCCGGATCCATGCCAGATTTTTAGCATATCCCCATTTAGATAAATTAAGTTATCTTAAAAATCTGGCATGGATCCGGCCCTCAAGTACCTACTTTGGAGAACCCTGTCTTAATGCATTCACAGATGGAAGCATCTTAATAAATGTGTATAGTAAGTCATCTGAATATATTGGACTGTGCTACGAATATGCTAGTTCTTACAACTTTTTAAATGGCAGCCTTAAACTTGACCCAGACCACCAGATCAATGAGCAGCGTAGTGACCTCAGTGAGACTCCAATGCTGAAGACATTGCAGGCCTTCATAGGCCTCAAGTGCTGTAGGGGCTTGGAACAAAACTCATAGACTTGGAATCTGTTATACATTTCTCAGTGTAAACAATTCTTACCTCTGACGAATTGCTAGTAGTGTCTCCTGACATGAGGCTTATTGCAATACTTGGGTGAGCAGATGTCTCCCTTCTCTTCACAGGAACTTGACTTTCAGCAACTGTTTCCTTAAGATTCTCCACAGGAGCAAGCTGATGCTCCCCAGCAGGAGGAGTCTCACTTAGCTGAGGTTCTTCGAATGGAGACCTGTAAGGAGTGGAACCTCGACTCGCTGGGCTGACGGTGATGTCTGGCTCTGCATGTCTGACGGTAACAGTACCTCCAGGGTCACCTTCTTCCTCCTCAGTCTGTGATTCCATACCCATCTCGTTAGTTGATTCTTGTTTGGTAGAGGCTCTCCGTTTTCTCCCTGATTTCTTCTGTTTTGGCTTTCCTGTTGAAAAGTAATTAGAACCAAAATAACAGGGAATAGTGATCCTACAGCACATAACCTAGAGAGGCATGGTACATACTGTGCAGAGTGTCCCATTTCCCTCAGTGCTTCAGAGCCAATTCCTTGTAAAAAGGCTCATATTTAGGTGAAGGCAATAACTGGCCACTTTTAGAGCTCAAATGCCACAATTAGCAGTCTGTAGGTCCTCTTGCCACCTTAATGTCTGATGCTTCTGGTTGCCTTAGTTGCTAAAAGGGCCCTTGATTCACTCAAGACAGAGGCACAGGTTGGTGATTGCACCTCGCGCATGTGTGGTGGCAAGGAAATACATTTTTGAAAAGCTAGGGACATCTTAAACATTGGAGGATTGAAAACGATTTAAATAACTATTGTGAATGTGAGAGCTGTGCTTATGAATGCATAGGGATTGATTGAGAGTTTGGCGAACAGGGTACTCCATCATAAATGTCTGCCAAACCCTCGGTCCGCCCCTCCTATTCTGAGTCTGGTTTTTCAATGGTGGTGTCCTCTCTGGCTCTGCCGTCAGAAAATGTACTCTGACTGCCTGGTCACTCACCTAGTCTACCCATCCTAATTGGAGAGAAAAATCTCAGAGGGAGTCAGGTTCATACATTATTTGTGTTTCATAAACAAATTCCCTCTTTAGAAGTTTGTGAAAAAGAAAAACGTTTGGTAAGCACAGGTACAAATATCTCTGACTAGTTCAGACGGCCCAAAGGTTGGAACACATAATTGTATTCCGCATTGGCGAGCTTCCTCCTCTTGGAATGAATGGGTAGGCTTCGGAAAGACAACACTCTTGGCAAAACCCTCTGTGCACGGCATCCACAGATCAATGCGCCAGTACTACCATCACTACTGGCAGACAGTTACTTTAAAAGCATGAAGTGATACAGAACTGTTTCAAAGGGAATTATGATTACATAAAATACATTTTGTTGCAGTGCTGGTATTATCTGACTAGATTGGGCCTCTCAAAGGAATTGCCCGGTTTCTCAGCTCCTCTGAAGCAGGACTATTTGGTACCTAGGGGTCACCCAGAGCACGAGGCACGTTTTGGGGACACACACACTTTAAGCTAGCCTGCACTCTGGAATCTACCTGTTTACCTATTTATTATGCTTGTGTGTCCCCCCCTACCTCTGCATCCTCTGTCCTGGGTAAAGATTAGATGGGAAGCAGTAAGTCTTTATTGAACAAGAAGCAATATTCACAAATACTGGAGCTGTTTCTAAGGCTAATGGTTGCTGCACCTGCACACAACTTTATGCAAGTCAAGGGGTGGATGAATGTCTTGAACATACGTACAGTTTACACATGGGGTTTGAGGTGCCTATACTTCATGGCCAGCTAAGGGGGCCAGGTTCTGTGTGACTGAAAGGCCTATGGAGATTACCTTTGACGGGGAAGAGTGTTAAGTCACGGCCTTAAATATCTCTGCCACCATCATGTGACTTCCCAGTGTGAGGTTTGTGCCTCCATGCACTACTGCAATCAGCTGCATAAAATGTTAGTTGCTACTTATCTAATCAATCTTTACATCGTTTTTTAATCTTCTCTCTCATCTGCTTCCACTACTAGCTCAAGATCTGAGATTTGCAAAGATTCATAGCATTCCTGAAAGACCATCTCTAATGATTTTCCCAGCCTAGTGTGAGTTCATTCTTTGAAACCCATTGTGCCCTATCAATTAGCCAGGTCCTAAACCATTTCACCTCCTTGTGATACATGTGAAGGTTATTTAGGTTCCGTCTTCCAGGCCTAGCATAGATTTTCAAGATTGCAAGATAAAGAATGACTAAAAAACATTGAAATAAGAAAGCTTACAATAGGCCTCTCAGGAGTTTATCCAGGTTGTAAAAACATGTTCAAAGTATTCCATAAATGAAAAGCCCAGCAATTCGTCCAGTCCCCATCTCCGAAAATAAGCAGCAGAACCCTAAAAAACCTAACAGTGTGTTTATCAGAAAGGATATAGGTCTGAAATAATTGGCAGTCTGTTCACAGTCCAGTCAAACATATATCTTCGAACAAAAGTCTGCGACTTTTAGTTCTCTGTGTGCCCGAGTTGGATCAGCAGAAAGTGTGTTTTTCCTTGTGGGAAGGCTGAATTATTGTATTCCTCGCCCTTCCTCATTCAATTATTTCTCTTTGAAGGGGATGCTGGTTTCCACGATACATGAAGGCTTCATCTAAAGAGGACAATGATTTTCCATGGCCTGTCCTAGTTATCTCTCTGCTTTTCATGCCTCACTGAGAACTCCTAATGGCCATCCAGAGCTCCTTAAAGGGCATGGACAGATCACAGACCATTCTACAGGAGGCGTGGAACTCTGCAGTGGAAGTCAAAGCTCACATGTTTACAGGCTCATTTCTCAGAACCAGGATCCTGATCGTGTAAAAAATAAAATCTTCAGTTTCAATGGCTCCTTTCCATCTTACCTACTACAAAGGCGGCCTTCTCTTTTGTCTTCTCCTTGTCGCCCTTCTTCTTCGTTTCTTTTGGGGCCGCTGGCTGCTTTGCTACCTTTCCACTCTTTGGTTTACTCTTGACTTTGCTCTTTGAAGACTCCTTTTGCTTCTGTAAAGGATATTTGGTACCGCAAGTAAAGAAAAAAATATGCTGCAATCATTACCACTGGAAGCAATTATTGTCTCACGTAATAACATACTATTATAAGAGGTATTATTGTGCACAATAATGTTCTGCCACTTCCTGCTTTTGCACTGATTTAACCAGGGGCAGCCTGGATTCTATTCTGGCTTTGTGCAAAATACATTAATTACTAAAAGGACATTTCTCCCCTACTAACCGACCCACGGAGTCCTAGGACACGTCGTTCGTCCATGGTGACACCACTTGGTTGCAAACTCAACCGGGTGGGTACATTTTAGCTTTCACAATTTGGGAGTTAAGGGAACTCTTACACATCCTGGTTCCTTCTTCCAATCAAGACCTCCTGACTACCCTCTAATCAGGTGTCCCTGTTATCTCATTGTCCTGAAGAGAACTCAACTTTTCTAAAGAATTCAAAATGCCGTCAACGCCAAAGCACACTAATTATCACTGTCTTAAAACAATTTGCCATTTTCATGGATTCGTAAATGTGTACATTTTTAAATACATATCGAAAGTTGTTGCCTGTACACCAAAATGTCGCCTATTCACTTCTATTTGGTTTTTTACCCTAGGACACAGTGCACATTTGTTGATTTGTCGGCTTATTGCGCCTTATATGTGACATTACTTCACTATATGTGTAGATATTATACTTTTCTGGTTTAATTAAGGGCACCCATATGGCTAGCGTGTATTAGCGGTTTTACTACATTCAATGTATGCTAAGAATATATGTATTTTCTTATCTTCAAAATTCATATGAAGGAATTCCAGGTGCACCATTGTTTTGAGTATATACTGAATGCCCAGGTTCTACTAGCATATGGGCTGCTGCTGCCATATATAGCATTCACTAAAATATTCAATAATCGAACAGAAGAAACATGTTCAGTCTTTCAAATATTGGGGCATATTTACAAGGGGTTATCGCCACCAGAACGTCACTTTTTTGACGTTCTGGTGGCTAAACCCCTTCCCCTTATTTACAAGGTGGCATTAACCCACTTAACTTGGCTTAACGCCTTCTTGCAAATAATGCCCCTAGTCTCGCAGCACTTAGCGTGAAAGGGGAGGGCAATGGGTGTTGCAGTGGGCGTTGCGCCGCAACACCCACTGCTTTTTTACGCTGCCCCCTATTTACAAGGCTGGCGTAAATGAGGGACAGCACCAAAAATAAGACCATGGAAAACCTGGTCTTTAATTGGGGCAACAAGGAGAAATGATTCATATCTCCTCGTTTTTACTGTTTCTATATGTACTACATTCTGCAGCACACATAGAAAGAGCAAATTGCCATTAGTGATTGTTCGTGTACAGGAAAGTGTCCCTTCCTGCACATAAACCATCATTAGATGATGAGGTGCAACTTCTATCTGTGCTGCATTCTGTAGCACACATAGAAGTTGCATATCACCATTAGGGATTGTTTATGTGCAGGAAGGGACACCTTCCTGCACATGAACAATCATTCCCTGCAACGCAGGCACCCTTGCACTATGGGGCAAGGGGGCCTGCATTGGCGCTAGGCAGCTAAATTTAGCACCAGCACTAGGGGAAATGCAGGGGTGTCCTGTATTATTGTAAATACGGCGCATCCCTACATTTTCAGAATGTCGGAGCGCTGCCTTACCAATTGTGGCATAACACCGTGCTCCTCAATTCGATTGCGAATAGGCCCCATTGTCTTTCCAGTTATTCTTAATCATCCCGAAAGTAGGCAGACCATTCACGTTTCTAGCAGCTAAACTCTAGAATTCTCTCCTATTAGCTCTCAGGATAATTTCAGATTAGAACATTGGAATGTTGAGAGCTCCATTGAATACAATGGAGTAGCCCTGGGCTTATACTGGCTGGTATGAGCCTTCTGCTCCAACATTACAATCTTTCTCTTTAAGTTTCTCCCTTTTTAATTGAGAACATTCTACCTATAAAGGGAGGAATGTTCTAATAGCCTAACAGCCCTTCTGCCTCGGGCTACACCTGCTGTTAAAGACCCTCACCCTCATCATAGGCTCTCGCCTGTAGCTCGGGCCTATAACTTGGATTCAGGTACTTTAACAGCTGGTATAGCCCTCCTCAGTGAGTTATAGGGCTATATTATGTGCTTTTAGAAAGCAATCAAAACGTGGCTGTTTTTGCAATCAGATATTTATTCTTTCAAAGGAAAAGGAAAGAATGAAAAGTGTATGGTTTGTAATGACAGGACTTCTAGAAGACTCTCTTACATGGGAGCACAGGTGATATTAACGAGGTGTCTCGGGTGGCTAACCCGCAGATGCTAAAATTATGACCAGAGTCAGAGCGTTACCAGGTCCACAGCAGCTCTTTCCCTCAGATGAGACTGGTAGTAGGAAGG
Organism: Triturus cristatus; assembly: GCF_964204655.1. Taxonomy (NCBI): domain Eukaryota; kingdom Metazoa; phylum Chordata; class Amphibia; order Caudata; family Salamandridae; genus Triturus; species Triturus cristatus. The sequence goes on from NC_140584.1 coordinate 815,197,162, forward strand.
TCACAGTGAAAACAACAGTTGGCTGCGTACCCTTTTTAGGAGACTGTACTCTACAGTAGAAGAGGCAGACCACCAAAATCCAGAGCAGTTGAAATTGGTGCAGTTGAGTGTGAGTTGGGGAGAGTGTATGTGTTCTTCTAGTGGTGTAACATTACATTTTTGTTTGCATAAATAGAAAAACATGAGTATTCTTGGTGATCTGCGACATCTGCAGCTCCCCAGCCATATTGATACAATTATTTGTTTATTTTACAAAAAGTTAGATATACTATAAGGGCCTAATTATGAGGTCGGTCGAGTATTGCCTCTGACTGACAGCGTTTCGTGGAAGGAACCACCCGACCATAGGTCGGCACTTCCGACCGCGCAATTAGGATGTGACCGCACATGGTGCAGTCGCAAACTTCCATTATTCAATGGGAGCTTGTGCTGCGGGCTGAAACTGCCCGCAGCACAAGCATCCATTGAAAACGTGAAGTTTTTAAACATTCCTGCACTGTGTGACAGGCACCTCACATGGTGCAGGGATGTGTAGGAGAGCACCAAAGGTGCCCCCCAGGGCCTAATGCGGAGGGTCAAGGGGACAGTGGGACCTACTAGGTGACCCCAAAGTCAGTTTCCGACAGCCAATCCATGTCGGAAAGGCTGACATAAATTGGCTGTTGGAAACGGACATCAGAATCCCGATGACGGAAACGCCGTTCTTAAGGGATTATGAGGACTTTCTGACTGCCCGATGGACTAAAGAGCTCATTTGAACCACGTCGGATTCCTTGGCCAGTTTAAACTCCAACCGCTGTCATCATAATACGGTGGTTGGACTTTAAACCAACCATGTCGGTCGGAAAACCTCCGACCAGTGGTCGGAGGCTTTCCGACTGACATCGTAATCAGGCCCTAAGTACTTTAGTGTTCAGCTATAAGAGTACATTTCCAACTTTTCTGTGGGCTCTTTTGCAAATTGGGCCCTTGATAAACAAAAAGCAATTTTAGTATATGGCAATTTAAATATCTACTTTTTAGGTTTTCTTTGTTTAAAATGTTTTATTAGTAGTATTTGTTGTGATTTTACAATAAGACATTTCATAAAATAATATGCTGTAATCTACATACACTATGAAATCATTTATCATCAAATACTTCCATGTATATTATTTTTTTTAATACCTTACACATTTATTGCAGTCCTTTGAGAGATTTCCTAAAAGGACTTACGATACCCTAATCATAGTATTGTAAAAATAATTCCAAACTTCATTAAATAAATACAACCTATTCTGAGCTGTAAATGTCACAATTTCTAAGGCATACTGTTCAGTCGTCGTGACATACACGTATACCTTTTATAAGTTCCAAAGTGGCAACAACCACCACAAATCCTGGGAGATAAGCACATCAGGTGTTAGTGTTTCCACACCTGAGTGATGTTCAAGTTTTCCAAGTACATTGCAGAATCGCAAAGAAAAAGCAAATCAGTATTGAACAGCTGTAGAATTAGTCTTATTAATATAACACGTCAGTAGCAGCTCAATTCATTTTTATTTAGCGATTCTAACTGTTTAAACAGGTCACTAACCCTGCCTATAAAATGCATTCTGTCCCACTATCCCGCAAAATATGTGTTATCTCTTCTGAGTTCTAATATGAGATCCTGTGTTAGAAATACATTTGAACTCTTCTGAACAGGCCATGCCCTCCTTGTCTTCTTGGAGTCCCTGCAGGAGGTCTGCAGAGCAAAATGTGTTGATGCTCCACCCTGCATGATGTGAATGTTAATCTAAGAAGAAACACCGCCATTTAGGATTGTGTCTAGGTAGGTGAAAAGTAGATTCCCCTGAAACATGTGTGCGACTGCCCTGATGTCCCGAACAATTGAAACAAGATTTACACTAACATGTGGGATAGATATCAAGTGAGCCACTTTGGTCCTTGACGTAATGTAACCTCTACCGCACGCCCATTGCCATGCAGCACCGTTACCACAAAGTCTTTACCACGCAGGCCATTTTTAGGGAATTTACCAACATGGAACTTCACAGTGCATATAAGTTAATATTGTTTTTTAAATGTATCTAGATAGATAGATAGAAATTATTTATGTCATTTAAAAAAAAAATATATATATTTTTTTTAGGTTTAATGCGTGGGTAGGGTAACGGAGTAATAAAGGAGTTTTAGGGTTCAAGGATGGATAAGGGATAGTAAGGCTTTTTTTAAAAGTTTCATAGGTGGGCAGGGGAAAGGTTTAGTAAGGCTTTTTACGGTTCAAACATAGGTAGGTATAAAGGGGAGTATGGAGTAGTAAGGCTTCAAGGATTAATAGGGTAAAGGGTAGTAAGTAGTTTTTAGGGCTCAGGGATGGGTACGGAGTAGTAAGGGTTTTTTGAGGTTTCAGGATTAAGTAGGGTTATGGGGTAGTAAGGGAATTTAAGGATTCATGAATGGGTAGGGGTTAAAGGTATTAAGGGGTTTTAGGATTCAGGTACGGGTACTTGTAAAAGAAGGTATGGGATTAAAAAAGGGGTTTTGCCTGAGTTACCTCCAAAAAAAAAGAAAACAGTAAAAAAAAAATATGAAAAGGAGGTTTGGGTGGTAAGAGCCCAACAATCTAATATAAATAATGTATATATATCCATATTCAATGGGTGGTAATGTACCACAATGTACTACAATGGGTTGTAAAGGTCGACTCATTGTAAACGTGCGCGGCAAAGGCATGCATGCCAATGACTGCTATTCATCTTTCTACATTGCTAAATAAATACTTGTTGGAGGAATGTTGTCTATGAACAAATGGCATTTAAAATATATACATTTTAAATGTGTTCACATATTTAAAATAAATAAACTGAAGAAGTGGAGAACTTTCATGAAGTGATCAGAGCGGGGCTCGGATAGGGTTGGCTGTATACTGTGTGGGTGGGGATGCAGTGAAAATGTGCAGGTTGAGGTGGTGGCACTTAGGAATTGGTGTCAGCGACCAGAGAGTGTCAGAGACTGGGGACAGTGAGTGGAAGTCAGTGAGTCACAGGAAGCTATGGCTAGCTTTATTTTGAAAGTTGACTGTGTTTGAGACCCACAGTGTGAAGAACTACCACAAAGTTGCTTGTCCTTTTATTCAGCTATCTGGTAAAGGAAGTCACGTGCATTACAAATGGGGGTGGGAAGGACCTCATGAGTGGGTTTGCCTTGTTTGAGGTGAATCTGATACCTTTATGTATCGTCAAATGGCAAGAGGTCTCTGACAAACATCCATGGGAGGGGCACCTTTCAGGATGCATGGAGCACAGGGGGGAGGTCTCTGATTGCCAATGCTTTGTGTGCCTTTTTACAGATGTGAGGGGAAGAAGCAGGGCCTTCGCACATATCTAGATGATCATTCTGACACTTACCGTAATGTCCGCGAAAGGCTGATGACTTCCAGCCTCCATCACTGCCTCTTGGTCCTCATCCGTCACGGGTTCCTTTCCATCTAGGCTGGTCCGTACACCACCAGCACTTGGCAGTAACTCCGGGGCCAGGCTCCCAGCCATCGCCTGTTGCACTCTCCTCTGGGTAGACGGCTCTTTGAGGCCATCGCTTGGACCAGCAGGAAAACTGTAAAAGACACGGCAAACATATAGGAGAAATAAAGACACAGCAAACACCTCCGCTTCATTGCCGTTTTCTATCTAGTTATTCTTTTTCATTCTTAGTTTGCTCCTTTTGAAACATGTTTTACTTTTCTCTTTATTTGTTACTCTACTGATGTCTCTTTCTCGTCAACAGAAATATTTCATCAATCTCTATGGCTCTCAATCTTCATGTGTTTTCCCCTAATTCTAATTATTTGCCTGTTTTGTATTCGTGACTTCTCTCCTTACTTGCTTCTTTATCATTAACTCTTAGCTTTTTCATCTTTAATTACCTTTTTTCGTTTTGTGTATTTTTTTCATTTTGTGCCTTTGTTTCTCGTTCTTTTTTTCTTACCTGTTCTTTATTTAATTTTCCATATTATCCTTTACTTGTATGTCTTTTGCTCATGTATTCCTTTTTTTACCAATATCTTTTTATTGGCAGTCCTCAAATGTATCCCTGTCAAATCCACTTTCCAGGAGCAATCTTTCAACACTTTACAAAATGTATCCTATTTTTCTAAATTGGTGTGGGATTTTCTTTTCCCCCTTGTGTTTTGTTTTCACTTTATTGTTGTGTGAGGGCTCCATAAATACTTTACACATTGCCTCTAAGTTAAGCCTGACTGCTTTTCTGCCAAACTACCAGAGGGTTAGGCAAGGTCAATGTAGTGACTTTTCTGGGTCACCCTGAGGAGGATTGCAGTTGTTGCTTGAGTGGGGCTTCCACTCCTCTCAGCCAATAACTCAATTTCTTACAATGGTGCTTAGTGGACGAATCCAGTACTTAGGCTTGTGTAATGCCACTCAATCATGTGTGTAAAACTAAACATCTCTAAAATAATCTAACATCAGAAATGATTGTTTTAAAAATTCTCCTAAGTTTGTGATTCTTCCATGTTTTCCAATGTTTTTCCAAATTTGAGTCTTACCTCACCTCTCTCTTGCTAGAATGCAGTTGGATCTCATCAGCATTGTCAATCTCAAGGTGACAGAGCTGAAGAAGCTCTGCAAGGAGAGAGGGCTGGATGTGGGAAAGAGGGCAACCAAGGTGGACATTTAAATAGCCGTCAGAGCCTTCCAGAAAGTCAGAAGGATGCAGGCCGAAGCAGAGGAGCAAGAGGAGGAGAACCCTTCGGATGAGGAGGTGGACATAGAAAAAGCGGATGAGGAAGGAAGTGGCCTGACTACATGTCCTGAGCTGCTGCAGCCTGGGGAGTGGACCTCTTAACCCCAGGAGCAAGGTCCCCTGCCAGCAGCAGTGTGTCCTTTAAAAACCTGTCTTCTGAGGAACTGATGGACAGGAGGTCTGAGAGGAGCACAAGCTGCAGCGGGTCAAATTGAAGCTGGAGGCTGTTTCTGTTGTTAGGACTATCCACTGCGTCTTGATGAGAATATTTGTATCTTTTCTTGATAACTTCTTGGAGATATGGACTATCTCCACGACCGCAGTGATTCATGTCTACTTATTTTAATTGATTCTCTTAACTAAAACATGACAATTTCTTTTTTAGTTAAGAACTGATTTTTCCAGCTTACTTGAAGATGAACTGAAAGTCACCTTTATAATTGTTGGTGCCATAAGATCGATTTTAACGGCACCTCCGCCATTACTGCCCTCAAGTTTGTGAGATTATTCCTAAACTCAGGTAAACATTTGACTCTTTTCTAGTGACGCACTATTCCAGCTATTTCTGCGTCAGACATGGGATACCTCATTAAGAGGAAGAGTATGTTGAAGATTCTAATAGAGGGCATTTAATCTTGAGTTACACACCCTTCTGGTGTACTAGCAGCCTAATGCAGTTGTTTTCTATTTGCAGCTATTGATGTAAGACGTTTCACCTACACCTTGTGTATACCACACGTGGTTTAAGGCAACATCCAGTAGCCTCCAAACTGGTGACCCCATGTTATCCTTCTTTTTATTTCAACAAGGTATTCAATAATCATTGCTGATATACCATATATTGTCTATACCATTTACTTATCTCTCATGCAATTCTTGCATAAATGGCATCATTATTAAATGCCCTTCCTAGTTATACAGTATTGTTTCTTTATAGCTCGTGAGGTGGATGCGGTTGCCCACACTTTTAGGCTGGGCTGTATGGCTTTAAGTAATCGCTGCTATAGCGGTAAGCTTATTATCTTGGGTGCACTAATTTTATGTTTTGACCACATCTAAATCAGGATTTTACTCTCTATTTTTTGTAGCAGCCTTCTGTTTATGTCCTTTTATGTTGGTGATAGTCGTGACTTGTGAGGCTTGACACTTTGCATGAATGGTTTTATTATTGGATTGATTTGAAGTCACTTTATTTAGATTTAACTTCATGTTGGCTGGTGTAACATTTTAATTCCTCAAGCCCCGATCATGGTGAAGGTTCTGACCACTTTTGTAAACTTACCTGTTTTATCTTTAGGAATTATTTAGATGTTAGCGATTGGGCTAAGCATAACATGTCCTATATTTACAGGTACCTTCAACAATATGTAGTGGCTTTCCTGATGAAGGCGGTTTGTTTGCCGAAATGCGCGTGGATTATATTTCTGGATGAGAGAATCAGCAATACAAGCCACACCTTTGGTCTAAAAAGAATGAATTGGTTCTATTTATGAATTGTTTTGCGATCATTTTGTTTAATATTTACGTAGCATGCCATGTTCAGTTTAGTTTTGGCTCACCAATGAACAGTCATTTTAGTCTATTTATGTGATGACGTTGTTTGATTGATTTGTTGTGCGAAGGTAAGGCTGTTGTGTTGTATGATGATTTAAAGATATTAGTGAGATTGTACTGTCATTAAACCCTATAAACGTAAAATTTAGGGTATGCAATTAGAGTTAATATATCAGTCGTTATTAAAATAAATAAGTCTTTTTCATATATTCGAGTTTGCTTGGCCCTTATGTGTCTATTGTGAATTTTTATTCTCATAGTTGGGGGGGATTTTTGAGTTCAATGGGTTGCCAATAAAGAGCAAGCTGTCAAGAGGACCTTGGTAGAGAGAAAAGTAGCCCTGGAGAAGAGAAAGGCTGAGGCGAGACAGAAAGAGCCTTGGTTGAGAAAAAGGTTAAAGCACAGATGGCTTTGGAGGAGAAGAAAAGGTTTTTGGCTTATAAGATAGGTCAGATGGAGGTGGACCTGAAAGCTAAACAACTCACAGAGTCCAGCAACAATGGCGGCAGCAACATCCCAGTATGCAATTACAGTTAATATATCAGTTTTTATTCAAATAAATAAGTATTTTTCATATATTCACATTTGCTTGGCCCTTACGTATCTATTGTGAATTTTTATTCTCATAGTTGCAGCGGGATTTTTGAGTACAATAGGTTGCCAATAAAGAGCCAGCTGTCAAGAGGACCTTGGTAGAGAGAAAGGTGGCCCTGGAGAAGAGAAAGGCTGAGGCAGAGAGAGCCTTGGTTGAGAAAAAGGCTAAAGCACAGATGGCTTTGGAGGAGAAGAAAAGGTTATTGGCTTATGAGATAGGTCAGATGGAGGTGGACCTGAAAGCTAAACAACTCACAGAGTCCAGCAACAATGGCGGTAGCAACATCCCAGCATCCCTTGTAGAAAAGAGAATGCACATACCTAAATACTTGGTGCCTAGCTTCGTGGTGGGGGACAACATAGACAAGTGGTTTGCCAAAAGGGAGGTTTTTTTTCGTTGGCCCTAGGGAAGGGTGCCAGAATGAAATACCCCAGAAGAACACATCCCTTGTCAGAAAATATGGACTCAACCCTGAGAAGTACAGGTTGAAGTTCAGGGATAGTCAGAAGTTGCCCTGCCAGTCTTGGGTGGATTCTGTTGAGTATTTCAGTAAGGTACTGGATCGTTGGGTGAATGGTAATGAGGTAAACACTTATGAGGAACTGTACAATCTGTTTTAAAGAGAGCACATTTTCAATCATTGTTTTCCAGAGCTACGCCAACACCTAATATATAGCAAGCTCGCTGGTCCCAGGGAACATGGCAAAGAGGCTGACCGCTGGCTCAGCACCAGAGTCCACAAGAAGGTACCTGGGAGTGACACCAAGAATGGCGGTTCAGGTCCCCCCCACCAAAGTGAAGAGGGGGGCAAGGTGATACAGACAGGTCCCAGGCAGGGTGAAAGCCTGTTCTGAAAAATGGGGTTCTGGTGGATGGTGGCCCAGGATGCCTCATTTCCAACCCCAGTACTTTGACTGTTAGGATACAAGCGAAGGGAATCTGTCTGTCCTACACACAGGTAGGTGCTCTACAGGGGTGGCCGTAGGATGAAATAGTCCCCATGAGCAAGGGGTAGAAAAGGCCCTAGTCTCCCTTAGTTGGGAGCTAGACAGAGGGTAGGCTTGTGCTCCCCGAGGGTGGAAGTCATCACTTATTGCTGGTGGTGATGCCAAGTTTGTGATGATCGCAAAGATTTCTTTACAGCTATTGGAGTTATTGTCTATGTGCACTGCTAGAGCCTTCTCCTTGGTTTCTCTGATCTGCTGGTGGTAGCTTCTCTGTGTTGCTTTGTAAGTTTCTCTGTCATTATCATGGCGTTAGTGCTCCATCTTCTTTCTGGTTGTTTGCAGTGTTGTTTGGTTGAGTGGAATGCCACAGTGTACAAGCTAGCCTGCTTCTGGGTCCTTTTTGTGTATTGTGTTTTCAAGGGCTAGGAAGTCTGCCCGTTTTGTTATCCATTCATCTAGCTGTTTAATTTGTTGTTCAGGTCATCAGGTGGGTTGGTCTGGGTCTGGAGCTGGGTGTCGAGCCAGGTGGATTCTATGATGCTGCTCCAACTGTCAGGCTTGTGTTGGTGGATTGTGACTGGCGAGGGATGCTGATTAGTAATTGGATAATAGTGTGATCAGTACAAGTGAGAGGGACAGTTGGTAGGTGATTTTGATGTTGTTGAAGGTAGTGAACACTGAGTCAGGTATGTCCTGTGGAGTGTATGGGCCCAGTGACGTGTTGTGTTACCAGATGTTTCTAAGGCTTTTGAGGAGTACAATGGAGTTGGTGTTGTTCCAGTCTACCAAGTGGAAGTTGAAGTTTCCCAGTAGGTTTGTAGTCTTTGGAGTCAACGGTGAAGGGGGCGATGAAGTCTGCACTATTGTTGGTGAAGTAACTTGCTGTCGTGGAGCATGGCGAGCAGTGAGGGATAGCAGCAGCACCTTAGGAGAGCGCCGCAATCAGCAGAAAAATGGTCTGCTGCCTGGAACTGGCCCTTTTCTAGGGACTGGGGAGACCCGAGATGCCCGGGGAGGACCACTCGCATTGACCCATCCCAGTTGCTGCCTTGACCCCTCAAGGCTGATGCCGCGGGCTATGGTCGGACAGACCCAAAGAAGGAGACCTGTTCTCAGCGGGCCAGGTGATAGGGAATGCTGCAGTGGCTGGATGCAACCCCTGACCTCCTGTTCCTTGTTGGGCTCTAAGCAATGCTGAGCCTGTTCCTCTGCTGCCTGTGCCGCACTAGACTGATGCCAACAAGGGGCAGCTGGACTGCCTGCGGACCCAGGACCGGGGCCTGAGCCACGTGGTGGTGAATGGCCTTGCACCGGGCGTGAGGTTGCAGCACAGAAAGGGGAGGCCCTCCTCTTCCTCCTAGGATACTGTGGCTGGGGACCTGGAGAGCAGCATGGCGGGGGCCCCTAAAGCCAGATTGCATCACTGGTGGTTATCTGGAGGGGGTGCAGAGAACTGCGGAGAGGCAACCACCTGTGGGACGTCCGCTGGGCCTCTGAAGAAGCCTGAACATCAGCCCTGTGACATTTGGTGACTGCATGAGAGGCCCAAGTGGACCATAGCCTCTCCTTTGGTCACAACCTGCGGTGGCTGTTATTGACCCGCACGGGGGCCCTGGACAATGGAGTGTGGTGCCGGGACCTGTTGCTGCTCGTGCCGGCATTGCCAGAGGGGTGCCTGGCGGGCCTCATACCTACATCCTGGGAAGATGTGACTGGGGGGGTGCAGCCATTGTGGTGTGCTGACGTGCTGGCCCAGAGACATACAGTGACCCAACAGGAGGCCCGAGTGGGCCATAGGACACCCCGCTTGGTCCTGTCTATCGGTGGCCTCCACCCACCGGATGGAGCCCTGGAGGACGAGGTGCAGGCTGGATCCTGGGGCTGCTAATGTCGAGCCCGCTTGAGAGGAGTGCCTTGTGGGCCTCATAGTTGCCCTTAAGATGAACATAGATGAAGCGAGCCGCCACCGGAGCTTGTACCTGTGATTTGCCATCTACAATGTATCGGACCAATCCAATAAATGCAGTGCCACACTGCCTGGAGACTCTACTGACCCCATATCAGCTGCCTGCTCCACCGGCTCCCTGTCCAATAAGCTTAATCTGACACTGGCTGAGATCCGTGACTCGTGTTATACAATCCGGCCCTTGATCTGGGGTTCTTCAAGAAGATCAACGCAAACTATAGGACAAGCTCCTCCAACATACTTCCGCGGCCTACAAGACATCACCCCAAGGGTGATGACCACACGACCCAACTCGTCTGCTTGACGGAACATGTGCAGCTCCTGGATCGCTGGGCTGGGAATGCTGAGGGTTGAGCCTGCTGTATCAATATCCATCCTGTGGGCCTTCCAGAAGATGTGGAGGGCTTAGATGCTACTATCTATGTAGAATCATGGCTTCGGGGTCTGGTTGATCCAGCTGTCCTATTGCCAATGTATGCAGTGGAGCAGGCGCACAGGGTTCTGGCCCGGTGCCCCTCTTGGAGTATCCCTCGCCCAATGGTTGCCGGGATCCTCAACTACAGGGATGGAGACTACATCCTCCTTCAGGCTCGAAAAGTGGAATCCAGTATGGTAGACTCCTCAAGAGTGATGCTCTTCCCAGATTGTATCTTGGCAGTCCAAAAATCCAGAGCATCCTATTAGGAGGCCAAGGGCGGACTGCATGAGATGGGCCTCCAATACACTCTCCTCTTTTCCAAGCGGCTTGCAAATGGTGGCGGATAAGCGTACTTGCTTCTTTGAAACTCCAGTTATGGTTTCTTTGTTGAAAACTGCTGGGGCTTAATATCCATACTGTCACAGCCAAGGAGGCCGGAGTCGTTCAGGCATCTTCCATGATGAGTGGACATGCCTAGCAAAGCTACAATGCCGTGAACACAGACTGAGAAAGGCACGTGACATGGAATTTTAGGGGCATGGACACTGAGGCCAATGATATAATTTCTATTCTCAAATTAGACGTGCTGGGGCACACACAGTACTCCTCCAGGAATCTCACTTAGATCAACCGAAGGCAAACAACTGCATTGCTGTTGGCATGGCCAACTTTTCCATACGACATGCTCCACCAGTCCAGATGCGTGGCTATCTGCATTCACCCTGGAATCCCCTTGTGGGGTTTTGGACTCTGTCATTGACAAGGACGGAAGGTACTTCCTGCTACAGGGCCTTCTGGATGGCCAGTCATTGGTCCTGAGAAGCCTCTATGCCCTAAAACATAATCAACCCCAACATCTTGCTACCCTCTCCCCACACCTGGCAATATGGGTTGACCATAGTTGGCTCCTGGGTGGATACTTCAACTGTGTGGTGAATACTGCGCTTGACTGGTCCCATCCCCCCTCCCGCGCCCCCACACTGCCTGCAACTCTGTGGCACTGTCTGACTGGCTGACCCACTGGTCCCTCTCAGGTGTCTGGAGGGCACATCATCCACTTGACAGAGAATATTCTTTTTTTCCCCACCCCATCCCCTAGATGCTCATCTCGATTATATACTCTACACATGAACCTTGCCACACACACTGCAAATGCGACCTACCTCGGCAACACCTCCTCAGACCATAATTCCCATTACATAGACGTGCACTGGGGGGGCGTGGCTTGCAGCCTAGTATGGCGGTCGCTTAAGCGACATGCTTTGGGCCAGGGTAGCTGATCCGGCCAAAATCCACTATTTCCTGACACATCCGGAAACTGGTGCATACACAAGGGTTTACCTGCTGCAGACGGAACGCTAGTACGGCTGTTCCGAATGGCCGTGATAGCCGGGAGATCGAGTTCGCTGTTGTGGTGTAGTCCGGAGCGGTGCGAGGCTTAAGAGGTGGGTGGAGCCTGCAAAGCAAAGGCCTACCCTGCGTTGTGGCTGAGCTGGTGCACCTGGAGGATAGGCTGGCGTATTAATGCGAGACCCCGGCCCTAGGACCTACATCCGGAGCCTGGAATCGCCACCCGGAGAAGTCTCCGCAGTGAAGGATTTTGACCTGTGTCGCCCAGAGTTACCGGGGGCGCCCCTCCAACTCCCGGGTGCACCCGCAGTGACATCGCCAACGATACCTTAATCGAGAGGAGTAGTGTGGCCACTGATCAGGAGCAGTTTACCTGTGCTCCCGGGTCCCCCCTCTCCCTCGTGTCAACCAATCCTTGGGACGGCCGCTGGTAATACTCTGCTGTCGACCAGGGGCCTGGGAGCGGAGGCTGAGACGCGGACCTGCCGAGGGTGCCCGACTGTGTACTGACCTGCTCAGGACCCGGATTATCCTGCATTTCCCCTGCTAAAGCTGAGAAGGCTGCTAAAGCTGATGAGGCACCGTGAATGTCCCTGCGACTACGTCACTTTTCCTGCCGGTCTACCCTGTGTGGTGTGTGACTGGGGGGCGGCGGGGAGCCTCCTGTTGATGACCGCAAAGGCAGCTGGGGTCCTGGCTGTGAAGAGAGCCCAGAAGATGACAGATCGCAATGCGGCAGAAAGGCCTCGAGAGACCCTTATCGCACAGCAGTAGGCTCGAGTAGTTGACGTCCATCAGTGGGGACCGTCTGAAATTCTTTTTTTGTTGTTGTTTTTCACCTGGCCCCCTTTCCACGGCTGTAGTTGGACACCTGCGTAACTACCCTCCTCACTGCGGACTGTAAGTACTTTCCTCCATGCTGTGCACATTGTTTGTGATTCAGCAGGGCACCCAGTTGTCTTCCCGCTGAGGCCCGAGTTGATAATGTCGGTGGAAGTGGTCGACTGTGAGTGCAGTGCAGCGTGAGCCCGGAGGCATAATTCAGCGCAAACAGAATCTGCTTGTGGAGATGTTGAGGCATGACAAGGTTCATATGTGGCATATGTGGCTAACGAGGCATGCAACAGCGGTCAAGAACACCAGACATTGAAAGCCTCAGTAGTTTGTAACGCCCGCCTTGATGGCTACAGTGGGCGAGGCGACACGGCTGAGACGCTAATTGGCTGGGTAGTTCTGACTGCGCTGAGCTGACATCGTTACGTTCTGAATCCCCAGTGCTGCCTCGCATCAGCGTGAATTGACTTGCAGCCTCTCCGATTGGTAAGAGACACTGGTTTTCTGTCAGTGGAACTCAATATAGGCCCTGACCCTACGCTGAACAGATAACAGGTGTGCAATCTGGGCTCCCCAATCGTCTACTCGACTACTTCCCAGTCACCCAGTTTAGTAGTAATTATGGGCAGAGGAAAGCCGAGGATGACCTCCAGATCCGGGAGGGCGGGACCTCACTCGCCGACCTCGGAGCACTCACCTAGACATTTGCAGCGGACACAAGACGGGGCAGTCTCTAACTCCCCAGTGGATACATTGGATATGATATTAAAGGAGATACGTGACTCGAGGTCCGCGTTGGAAAATCAGTTGAGCACGATCTCTGTGGACCTTAACTTGCTCAAGGACGACCACAACAAATTAGCTGATAAGGTTAAAACTACAGAACAGGGGGGCGTGGCCAGAAACATGGCAGAGTAGACGCGTTGAACGAGAGCTCCGCTGGCCCCACTTGTAATCCTGCCGTAATCATGCTTCTCTTTGTTGATTCGATGGCTGTCCTGCCGGCGGAAACCTATGGGTCCACGGCGGTGCTGCCTCTGGGTCCTGCGGTGCCATCCTGAACCGGTGATCGCGGAACTGTCTGGCGCTGGGGCTGAGGCGCACTCGCGTTCACAGTGGTGGCGCTGCCTTGCGGACCGGAGCCCGGCCCCTAGGAGAGAGCCGTTCTGATACTGTGACCGCCCGGAGGGGGAGCCCGGTGATAACATCCGGACCTGCGATTGTGCGGGGGCCGTCTGGAGTTGTTCCGGCGCTCCCTCCAGGAGCTTGAAGAGGCCGGGACGCGCCACCGGCAGTGTGTGCTCCCGCGGCACGGACGTAACTACCCACAGCAGAGACGACGAGGGAGGCGCTGCCGCTCGTTCCTCGCAGTGCGCTGGGGACAACACAGGTGCTGTGAATGCCCACTAAGTTCTCTGCTTCTCGGAGGCGGCCCGGCCCAAGACAACGGTGGTGCTGCTTCCCTCTCCCGGGCTCTGGTTTCTGCTGGGCCGCGCGGAGGGCTGCATAGCGTGGAGAGGCGCTGGTGCGACGGTGACCCCAGGCACCGGACTCCCGACCCGTGTGACCAGCTCTGGACTGGGACCCTCCGCCCATGATTGACATGATCGGTGAGAGCGCCTCGCTTGGGTGAGTGGCGACGAACTGGGGGAGGCTTTACCCCCAAACACCCTGATTGTTGCCCTGGTGTTGCTACCCCTCCGCTCACCTCCGCTCACCTCAGTTGGGCCGTGCCTTGGAGGCCTGATGGTCCTGGATAGCCTCTGCCCCGCTACGGGTATCGAGCTGCAATCTCTGCGTCCTGCTAGAGTGCCACTGCGGCGCGCTGATCGGCGTGCATTCTCCCTGCGAGCTGACCTACCATCCTCAGAAAACGCAGGTTGTGTTCGGACTCCGGGCGCCGTGCTGGGACCTGTGTCTGGAGGGGGGGGGGGACATCAGCTGGCAATGCTGACGTGCCAGGATCTTATTGCTGGCTGGCAGATCTACGAGGAGTGCTGACCTTGTTGTCCCCCACCCTTCATCATACTGGTTCCGGATCCCCATGCGGTTCTTCTGAATACCGCTACTTCCTGGTGCTGAGTCTCCCTGGCTGTTGATGACTTCCATTTTGCCTGTCAGGGGGAGATCCCGACGGTGGTACGAGGAGGAGCAGTGACTAAGGGACTCCCTCATTGGAGCGCTGAACCTGAAGGTACGTCTGCAAGGCTCTACACCACCCGGGTCCCCGCTCAGACTTAGCCCGACACCTTGGCTACCACAACACCACCTCGGGCTTGACGGCTGGCTTAGTTACTGAATAGAGGTAGGAATAGAGGATCCTACTGACGCTAGCCGGGTTGGCGCCTTCTCCGCACCCCCTCATGATGGCCAAAGACATGGACAAGGAATCCAAGCAGTCCTGGCAGGGTAAATTTGATTGCTTCGCCAAAGTGATGCCGGCTGCGCTGGGTGCGGAGGGCGGCCCTGTTCCACCCCCGGATACGGCGACCATCCTGCAGGCCATTCGCGAGTCCAGGGAAAGTTTAGAGTGGAGAATAGCAGAGGTACGTTCTGAGGTGACACTGTTGCGCCAGGATCTCCGTATGGTCTCAGAGCGGATGACTGAAACTGAACACCGCATCTCGGAGCTGGAAGACACCTCCCAGGTCACACGCAAAGACGTTGCAGGTCTTTTGTCAACAGTAGCGGAAATGGCCTGGAGAGTGGATGACGCCGAAAATAGGGCCAGGAGACATTTCTGGAAAATATACTACCACAGGCGCCGTTCTCGACATGTTTTGTTATAGAACGTGCGCACAGAATGCCGAACCTTGCTCCTCCACCAGAGGCTCCCCCTCGACCCCTAATAGCCCGTTTCCTAAACTTTCACGATAGAGACTTAATACTGAGGGAAATCCGGAAGAAAAGGGAGATCCGTTATGAAAATACTAAAGTGATGGTCTTTCCTGACTATTCCCGCGATGTACAAAAGCAGAGGCGGACCTTTGATCAAGTCAAGATCAAACTACGTGCTATGGGGCTCCAATACATGTTGTTATTTCCGGCCAAACTGAAAGTTATTTTTAAAGAGTCCACATTGTTCTTTCACACCCCTGAGGAGGTGTGGACCTGGGTGGAGGAGCAACCGCACTTACGGCGGCCGGCACTGAAAGATCCAACTCCCTCTCCATTAAAGCGAGGAAGCCAATCTCGGGATAGACCCAACGACAAGCGTCCGAGGCGAGGATTGCGGGCCAGGACCTCAGCGGGAAATACTCTGGGCAGAACATTAAGATCCAGAGGTACAGACACACTCCTGTCGGAATCTGGAGACGATGTGATTCGTTCGCGATCAGCAAATCCCAGGATCGGGCCGGAAGACACTGGACAAACAGATCTATCTGAACGGGAGGACTCTGACGAGGTACCTAGTGATCACCCGTTACTCAACAGTATCCTGCGACTAGAAGCGACGGATCAAGACCTTCCAGCTCCCGATACGCAGGCCCGGCAGCCACCCGATGAAGGCGAGGTGAAATGAGGGGCGGGGGGGGGGGAGGGGGCTCCCACCTATAGCAAGCCCTGAAATAGATCCCAAGACTGAGTTACTATGTCAGATAAAGGACACGCAATAATGACATGGAATGTCAATGGTTTAGGAGATAAAGTGAAGAAGGGGTTGGTAACCCGCTACCTCAAGAGGTATAAGCCCGACATAGTATTCCTGCAGGAAACGCACCTGCTAGGGTCCACCTGCTCTTTCCTGGGACGGGGTTACTACACCACTCTGGCCCACGTGGGTTTTACCAAAGGCTCGAGGGGGGTGGCGATCCTTATTAAGAAATCCCCTCCCTTCCATGTCACACAAAAATGGGAGGATTCTGAAGGTACATATGTGGCAGTCCGGGGTGTTTGGAAGCGCAAGACATTCCTTCTAGTCAGTGTTTATGCACCCCCTCGGCTCCAACAACGCACGCTTGATAGCTTGACCTCGCTCCTTTTGCACTCTGGCCCAGCCATACATATATTGGGGGGAGACTTCAACGATGTCTTGAGCCCCCTGATGGATCGCTCCCTCTCTCGAAAAGACACCCTTGACACCACACCTTTGGCACGTTTTTTAGATTCATTGGGACTGTCAGATTCGTGGCAACGCCACCATCCCCATCAGAGGACGTATTCATATTTTTCGGGTGCCCACAGGGTGTTCTCCCGCTTGGATTATCTTTTGGCCCCAGCGGGAGAGATACATAGGGTGAACACTATAGATTACTTGGCTAGGGGCATATCGGATCATTATCCCCTTCTAATGAAGGTGGGTGGTGGAGGTGGTCGTCTCCTGACACAGTGGAGGTTAAATGCATGGGAATTGCGGGATCTGACTGTCGCTAAAGAGCTCCGGATTGATTCCGAACTGTACTTCACCGGAAATTAGGGTTTCGTTCCATCAGCGGTCACTTTATGGGAGGCCTACAAAACGGTAATACGTGACAGAGCACAAAACGTACTATCTCACAAAAAAAAACGCGAGACACAAGAGCTTGAGAAATTGGAACAGACACTATTAGAACTAGAAGGGACTGACCCCGCCACATTGACTGAACATGCTTTGCGTCGACTTGATATAACCAGACAAGAGTATTTCGCATTAGCCACTGTTGGACTTGGCCCTTCTGGCAGGTTCACCCCTGAACTTTTTTGATTTTTATTGGTGACTGGGTATGGTGATTGTTTGGTCTCTGCGCACTTTCCCTGTGTCCCAGGGTAAAGTGCGTGCGTGCTCTGAGTGCATGTGGTGAGATAGGCCTGCCCTCCCATAGGAATGCATGGGGAATGTATGTGTCCCTAGTAGTTCCTGATGCCTGGGGTGTGCAGGCCCGAGTTTGGTATGTGCGGACTCGTGGGAGTGAATGCTGCGCGATGATGTGTGCGGCGTGCATGTACCTAGTGTGGAAGTGCCACTTCTAGAAGTGGGCACTTCTGTGTGCAGTGTGTCTGTCGCGTGATTGGCTGGTCATGTCATGTGACGGGCTAGGGATTCCCCAGTGTCAGGATGAGTCACCCAGTGGTGAATGGGGAGATCAGCAGCTAGATGGGTGGGAGGAGTCCACCTGGGTCCTGAATAGGACAGGGTTTTCCAAACACAATGCTGGCCCCGCCCCCTGTGGTGCGACTGACGACCCTAGCCCTTCCAGTGAATAGAGTGAGGGGCTGAGCACATCAAGGGTGCTCCCCAACCAGCTGCGACTGGTTTTCCCCCTCACCCTGACCCCAGAACAAAGGGTTTGCATGTATAAAAATGGGGCTGTGTCCCCACAGAGACTGTTCTTTGCCAGGATCCTGCCTGAGGGGGGCTGCTGCTGCTGCTGGACCAGAGGACCGCCACTTGGACTACCTCCCTGCCTGGAGGCCCAGTGAGCTGGCTCTGGGTCCAGCCTTACCCCCACCCCTGCCTTGCTGTGTGCAGGGGAGACCCTGGCTGGACTTTGTTGTTATCCTTCTTAAAGCGCTGGGAGCGCTTTATTTGCATCCCTAAGCGCCTGGAAGCGCTTTTCTTTCCCCCACAGCGTTTGGATCTGCCTAAGCGCTGGGAGCGCTTTACTTGTGTCCTTCAAGTGCCTGGAAGCGCTTTTGTTTGCCTTCAGCGCTCGGAGCGCTTTATTGCTGAAAGCCGGTGCCCACCCGGCGTTTGCCCCGTCTTTGCCAATTCTGACGTCCCCTGGCAGGTGCCCACCCTGCCAGGGACATTGCCGAGGTCGTTGGCGGGTGCCTACCCCGCTTATTTAGTTATTTGGTTGGCGGGTGCCCACCCCGCATAAATGCCAATCCATTTATTATCTCTAGCGGGTGCCCAACCCCGCCAGGGACTTTGACTTAAACACGGGAGCCTACCCCGTACTGCGACCAAGGAGACCGGGCCGCCGCACTGCCTCCGGCGACCCGGAAGTAGACGAAGTCCCGCCTCCCCGAACTAGGAAGCGGACGGGAGCCTACCCCGTGCTTCCCAGAAGAGCTCCGGTGAAGAAGGTTCCAGCGCGCCGTCTGCCCCCAGGAGCCGAACCTCGGTGAGTGGAGCTTGGCATAGATTGGGGGCTGGTAGGAGCAGAGATTGAGCGGTCCCGCCGTGCAGGGACTGCTCCCGGGGACAGTATTGATTTAGAGCCCCGAGAGGCTCCTGCTGTGGGGGCACTTTGTTTAAAGAGCCCACGAGGTCGCTCCAGCGAAGGAGCAGTGTCTGTGTAGAGCGCGAGGTCGCTCCAACGTCGGGGGCATTTCTCTTCAGAGCCGTGAAGGCTCCAACGTCGGGGGCATTACTCTGCTCTTCCACGAGTCCCCCGGGGGGGGACTCCAACAGACGGGGGCATTTCCCTTCAGAGCCGTGAAGGCTCCATCGTCGGGGGCATTTTGATAGAGTCTGTGAGACTCCAACAAGGGGCACATTGTTTCTTGAGCCTAGAAGGCTCCAAGGGGACATATTGGTTGCTCAGAGCGCCCCGAGCGCTCCAACGAAGGGGAGCATTATTATTTAGAGCCTGCGAGGCTCGAGGGGACATTTTGGGTGGACAGAGCCCAGAGAGGGCTCCAGAGGCACGCTGGTGCCGGAGTTTGTTCCACAGCTGCCCAGCACTTAGTGGGCAGCTGCAACGTTTAGGTTGTACATTGTGCGCCTGGCTTGCGCAGCCTGCGCAGTCCAGCCCTGACTTTGTGGACCTGTTGATGTTTACATATGTACTTTTGCGCCTGCGCAATGCCCTTATGCTATGTTGATTGCTAGCTGTACCTATGCGTAGGGGAAGGTCTTTCCTAGTGTAGGTTGTGCTTTTATGCGTCATGTGCTTTGCTTTACACCTCTGAATGTTATGCATCATGTGTTTATGTGCTTAGACCCCTACAGGTAGAGTGATACTTAGGTGGTTGTTTTCTCCTTAGTACAGGTGGTACTAGTGAGGTCCTAGTTCCCTGCGTGGTATTCCTAAAGGTGGTTAGGGTTGCGTAGGTGGTACGTTCTGATACCAGTAGTTACTGGTTGTGTGCTACATGTTCTATTTTTAGTGCTACAGTGATTGTATGTGCTATGTTCTAAAATATTATTCCCACGTTCTAAGTGCTATTCCTACAAAGTGCTAATTCCTGACAGTGGTCCATGTGGCCCTGTCCCATGTATATATAATCCCTTGTAAATTCTGCCCGTGCCTGTTGGCACATTGTAAAGTGTGTGTTTTTATCTAATGTGTTGTGTATAATACAAAGGTTATTTTTATATAATACCTTGTGTGGAGTTCCCTTTGTGGTGGGCCTTGGGTGTTGTTGCTGGGTGCGCGCGCAAACGCTTTACACATCGCCTCAGGGATAAGCCTGTCTGCTCGTGCCAAGCTACCAAGGGGGTGAGCAGGGGTTATCTTTGGCGTGTAACTCCCCAGCCCTGACTAGAGTGGTGGTTTCTGTCTGGCTTTGGCGCAAGCCCTAGCCAACCAGAAATCCCATTTCTAACATTGGTGATCAGCGGTGGGATTTGGACTTGCGTTTGCGCTGTACCGCAGCGGCAACTGGCCACACTACAAAACTCTGCATTTAGATAAATCACATGGTATAGGGATTATTGTTTTAAAATTGTTTTTAATTGTCATTTCTTTGGAAATGTGTTTTTGTGCACTGTGAGTTAGGTGTCCCTAGCTCGGGAGGGTAGATCATCCCCCTTAGTGCATTGTGTTTTCTGGATTCACCAGAGGGTGGGATCCAGTGGTGGCAGCGTAATAGTGTCCTGTACATTTGTCCCCCGCCCTGCGCCCAGAGTTGGTACCTGTGTCACGTGGTGGTCAGGTTGAGGAATCAGGGGTGGTAGAAACTGCCTTACCAGTCCGAGGGGAGGGTTGTGTGTGGATGAGTGGTGAGTGGCACTAGGCAAGTGAGTGTGAGTTCTCTGGGTTAGAGAGCTTGCTGAATCTTTTTGTGAAGTGTGTACTCCTGTTAAGCTCAGACCCCTAGGTTCCCTGTGTGATCTTTTCTCTAGAACGTCTGCCAGAATGGAGCCTGCTTTTGATCTCAGTGATCTAGTTTATTACAGTATGCAGGAGTTGGAAAGGTTCTGTAGAGAGAGAAACATAGGGGTGAGCGAGTCAGACACGGTGTACGAATTGAGGAACTACATGATTGGATGGCAAGCAGATGAATGGGAACGTGAGCGCAGTGAGGAAGAAAGGGCCCGGGCCTCACACCTGGAGGGTGGTGGGTCCGTGGGGAGCCCTGAAGATTTAGAAGAAGATGACAGTACCTGGACTCCAGTAGAGAGTGAGGACCCCGTAGGTAGGGAGTCCCTTGCTGGGTCCAGCGTAGGAGATAGCGCCTCATCCCTTTCCTTGTCCCCTGAGTATAGTGGTAGTTTTCTGGATTCCCCAGTGAGGGTGGAGTCCAGGGGGGGCAGCGATATAAAGTGCAGTACAGAGAGTCCCAGTCCCCCGAGTGTGGTACCTTGTTCCCGAGAGGAGGAATGTAGGTTGAAGTTCAGGGGCAGTAAGAAGCTGTCTCACCAGTCTTGGGAGGAGGCTGTGGAGGAATGTCATGATGCACTGGTGGACTGGTTGGTGTTTAACCCGGAGCAGGATTTGGATGGAGTACTAAATATGATTATCAAGGAGCAGATGCTCAGTAGTTGTTCTCCAGGGTTGCGCCAACACCTGTTGAGGTATAACTCTTTTTGTCCATTTGAACTTGCAGAGGAAGCAGAGCGCTGGGAAAGGGCCAGAGGTTCTCTAGTGTCATTAGTGAGTGATTCCAACAATAGTGGGTCAGAGATCCTCCAGCCCAGCGTGGTGGAGGAGGCTCAGTGTAGCCCAGCTAGGTCCCAGGATAGCGAGGAGGGTGTAGGGGCTCGCTGCCTGGCTCAGTGGAACAGGAGTGAGGGGGTGACCGAGGGTCCCCAGACGCCCGAAACCCTGCCTCAGGACTTGGATGGTTTCATGAGGGAACACCAAGTTGGGGACCTAGGCTGTCCTGTTAGTCCACTTGAGGAAGATCTCTTAGTGAGTGGAGGACCTGGGGCACCTGTAACCAGGGCTCCTGTGGTTCTGGAGTCTGGCGGTACCGCTCCGGTAGGGAGGGTACAGGAGTCCAGCGTGAGTGATTGGGGGATGAGTTCCCCAGTGGAAGAGCCGGTGGGTCAGGGACTTCCCAGTTGGGCTAGGTTCCCGTGTAGTGACCAGGGTGACACCACTTCTGTTCTGGGGGATCTCCGCGCACTGTCAGGTGGACAGGGGACGGGAGATCAGCGCCAGACAGACAGTCGCTCGACATATGTGTCATTTGATAGCCTCAGGGGGATGGAGTGGAGATCCCCAGAAGTCCTGGAGTGCCAGGCAATTATTCCACCAAAGGTTCTAGGCCGGAGGTTGGAAGGCCAGGTTCGGGATCAGCCTGACCTGAAGGGTGGGACGTCTGTAATCAGCGTCCCGACCAGTTCTTCTTCCAGAGGTACCGCCCCAGTTGGTAGGGAGCAGGGTTCTGGAAGGGGGTGCAGAGGGTGGGAGAGCCCACCTCTGCCCCCGGTACAACCTGAGGGGTTAAACCCTGGGTTGGAATGGCGTTCTAGGTGTACCCCTCGCCAGAGGAGGAGGAACCCTAGGAGAAGAGGTAGGGGGAGGAGAGCCTTCCCTGAGACTCCTGGTCCGCCTGAGGGTGTAGACCCTAGGCTGGAGAACCAGTGGCAGTCTAGTCCTGTCTTTCAGAGAGGAAGAGTGGAGAATGGCCGCTATGTGCCAGGGGTTACTACCCCCCACTCTGTGGTTAGGCAAAGACCAGTGGCACCTGGGTGGCCTAGGGCCTGGTCTTGGCCGCGGACAACTTGGGAGTACCAGTGGGGTAGCCCAGTTGGTCCAGACAGTGGTGTTAGAAAGAATTCCATGAGTTTGCCGTGGCGTAGAACCGGAGGGTGTCCCTGCAGTTGCGGGCCCGCGTCCGTGTTCTATCGCCCCAAGCAGGGAAGTCCATCACGGTGGTGATTGGGCTGCCCTGCGTTTTGGCTGGAAGGGGGTTGTGTTGGACTTGGCCCTTCTGGCAGGTTCACCCCTGAACTTTTTTGATTTTTATTGGTGACTGGGTATGGTGATTGTTTGGTCTCTGCGCACTTTCCCTGTGTCCCAGGGTAAAGTGCGTGCGTGCTCTGAGTGCATGTGGTGAGATAGGCCTGCCCTCCCATAGGAATGCATGGGGAATGTATGTGTCCCTAGTAGTTCCTGATGCCTGGGGTGTGCAGGCCCGAGTTTGGTATGTGCGGACTCGTGGGAGTGAATGCTGCGCGATGATGTGTGCGGCGTGCATGTACCTAGTGTGGAAGTGCCACTTCTAGAAGTGGGCACTTCTGTGTGCAGTGTGTCTGTCGCGTGATTGGCTGGTCATGTCATGTGACGGGCTAGGGATTCCCCAGTGTCAGGATGAGTCACCCAGTGGTGAATGGGGAGATCAGCAGCTAGATGGGTGGGAGGAGTCCACCTGGGTCCTGAATAGGACAGGGTTTTCCAAACACAATGCTGGCCCCGCCCCCTGTGGTGCGACTGACGACCCTAGCCCTTCCAGTGAATAGAGTGAGGGGCTGAGCACATCAAGGGTGCTCCCCAACCAGCTGCGACTGGTTTTCCCCCTCACCCTGACCCCAGAACAAAGGGTTTGCATGTATAAAAATGGGGCTGTGTCCCCACAGAGACTGTTCTTTGCCAGGATCCTGCCTGAGGGGGGCTGCTGCTGCTGCTGGACCAGAGGACCGCCACTTGGACTACCTCCCTGCCTGGAGGCCCAGTGAGCTGGCTCTGGGTCCAGCCTTACCCCCACCCCTGCCTTGCTGTGTGCAGGGGAGACCCTGGCTGGACTTTGTTGTTATCCTTCTTAAAGCGCTGGGAGCGCTTTATTTGCATCCCTAAGCGCCTGGAAGCGCTTTTCTTTCCCCCACAGCGTTTGGATCTGCCTAAGCGCTGGGAGCGCTTTACTTGTGTCCTTCAAGTGCCTGGAAGCGCTTTTGTTTGCCTTCAGCGCTCGGAGCGCTTTATTGCTGAAAGCCGGTGCCCACCCGGCGTTTGCCCCGTCTTTGCCAATTCTGACGTCCCCTGGCAGGTGCCCACCCTGCCAGGGACATTGCCGAGGTCGTTGGCGGGTGCCTACCCCGCTTATTTAGTTATTTGGTTGGCGGGTGCCCACCCCGCATAAATGCCAATCCATTTATTATCTCTAGCGGGTGCCCAACCCCGCCAGGGACTTTGACTTAAACACGGGAGCCTACCCCGTACTGCGACCAAGGAGACCGGGCCGCCGCACTGCCTCCGGCGACCCGGAAGTAGACGAAGTCCCGCCTCCCCGAACTAGGAAGCGGACGGGAGCCTACCCCGTGCTTCCCAGAAGAGCTCCGGTGAAGAAGGTTCCAGCGCGCCGTCTGCCCCCAGGAGCCGAACCTCGGTGAGTGGAGCTTGGCATAGATTGGGGGCTGGTAGGAGCAGAGATTGAGCGGTCCCGCCGTGCAGGGACTGCTCCCGGGGACAGTATTGATTTAGAGCCCCGAGAGGCTCCTGCTGTGGGGGCACTTTGTTTAAAGAGCCCACGAGGTCGCTCCAGCGAAGGAGCAGTGTCTGTGTAGAGCGCGAGGTCGCTCCAACGTCGGGGGCATTTCTCTTCAGAGCCGTGAAGGCTCCAACGTCGGGGGCATTACTCTGCTCTTCCACGAGTCCCCCGGGGGGGGACTCCAACAGACGGGGGCATTTCCCTTCAGAGCCGTGAAGGCTCCATCGTCGGGGGCATTTTGATAGAGTCTGTGAGACTCCAACAAGGGGCACATTGTTTCTTGAGCCTAGAAGGCTCCAAGGGGACATATTGGTTGCTCAGAGCGCCCCGAGCGCTCCAACGAAGGGGAGCATTATTATTTAGAGCCTGCGAGGCTCGAGGGGACATTTTGGGTGGACAGAGCCCAGAGAGGGCTCCAGAGGCACGCTGGTGCCGGAGTTTGTTCCACAGCTGCCCAGCACTTAGTGGGCAGCTGCAACGTTTAGGTTGTACATTGTGCGCCTGGCTTGCGCAGCCTGCGCAGTCCAGCCCTGACTTTGTGGACCTGTTGATGTTTACATATGTACTTTTGCGCCTGCGCAATGCCCTTATGCTATGTTGATTGCTAGCTGTACCTATGCGTAGGGGAAGGTCTTTCCTAGTGTAGGTTGTGCTTTTATGCGTCATGTGCTTTGCTTTACACCTCTGAATGTTATGCATCATGTGTTTATGTGCTTAGACCCCTACAGGTAGAGTGATACTTAGGTGGTTGTTTTCTCCTTAGTACAGGTGGTACTAGTGAGGTCCTAGTTCCCTGCGTGGTATTCCTAAAGGTGGTTAGGGTTGCGTAGGTGGTACGTTCTGATACCAGTAGTTACTGGTTGTGTGCTACATGTTCTATTTTTAGTGCTACAGTGATTGTATGTGCTATGTTCTAAAATATTATTCCCACGTTCTAAGTGCTATTCCTACAAAGTGCTAATTCCTGACAGTGGTCCATGTGGCCCTGTCCCATGTATATATAATCCCTTGTAAATTCTGCCCGTGCCTGTTGGCACATTGTAAAGTGTGTGTTTTTATCTAATGTGTTGTGTATAATACAAAGGTTATTTTTATATAATACCTTGTGTGGAGTTCCCTTTGTGGTGGGCCTTGGGTGTTGTTGCTGGGTGCGCGCGCAAACGCTTTACACATCGCCTCAGGGATAAGCCTGTCTGCTCGTGCCAAGCTACCAAGGGGGTGAGCAGGGGTTATCTTTGGCGTGTAACTCCCCAGCCCTGACTAGAGTGGTGGTTTCTGTCTGGCTTTGGCGCAAGCCCTAGCCAACCAGAAATCCCATTTCTAACAGCCACCAATGAGGGCGGGGAAGTTGTTGGCATGGTTGGGTCGAAGTAGAGTCGAGGTGGGTGCTGTCCATCAGGGAGCAAGAGATTACTCACACCAATCCGGAAGCTATTGCTGGAGCCTTTGCGCGATATTACACGACCCTGTATACCGCCCGCACTCAGGTGGGAGACCCACAGATAGGCCAATACCTGCAGACTGTTGACTTACCCTCGCTTACACCCGATGAGAGAGATAGCCTAGAGGGAGACTTCACGCTGGCAGAAGTGACCGAGGCCATTGGTCGCCTAATGGCCTACCAGGTGAATTCTTCAAAAATGAATAGTGCATTGCTGGCTCCACATCTCATTAGGATGTTTCTGGAATCGAAAGAGCAGGGGACTCTCCCACAGGATCTTCGCCTAGCCACGGTAGTAGTTATCCACAAAGAAGGGAAACCCCCAGAGGAATGTGGGTCCTATCGCCCCTTTTCCCTTCTTAATCTTGGAACAAAGATCCTGGCCACAATCCTTGCAAGGCGCCTCCTAAATGTGATTCTTCCGCTGGTGCACAGGGATCAGTCTGGCTTTATGCCTAAGCGTGCGACGCGTTTTAATTTGCGCTGCCTAGCTAACTGGATGGATACGGTAAAAGGCCGGGACAGTCCCCACCTGTTTCTGTTTTGACAGGGAACGTCTACACAAGATGGGGAGGGTGGAAGATCCTGCATGTCTCAGATGTCGGGCGGAGCACGCCACATACATTCATACACTATGGGAGTGCAGTCACATTCAAACGTATTGGCGCACGATCATGGGTGAACTGAACAAAATGCTAGGGAAGGGCCTAGGGCTGGATGTGAAATTCTTACTTCTAGGTATTCCCACGGATATTGACCTGCCACGTTATGGGCTCTTACTGGCCAATCTTGGGCTAGTGGTGGCCAAAAGGGACATAGCCAAGTATTGGGGGGCACAACACCTTCCTACACTTACGGAGTGGAAATCCAATATGGATCTCTACATGGCTGCTGAGAAAGTGGTTTATAAAGCGAGGCGATGCCCATGTAAATTCCGGAGAATTTGGTCCCCACGGGTGAAGTACTACAAGCTGGATATACCAGAAGAAGGGGAAGTCCTCGCTCTGTCTTCGGGGGGGTGAGGATCAGGCCCTTAATGACCGCCTTCTTACACTATATCAGGAGCAAGGAATATGGGGGTTTAGACATATGTACCCGCAGGTTGATAATGGTGATGTGAATCTGTGTTTAGTATTGAAAAGTCTGCAACATTACTTATGGTCCATTGATGTAACTGTACGCTTGCTATTGATCACACTTCTTGCGTTGACAACTTCTTTTCCCATCTGTAAATTTTGCTTTTCAGTGAAAAAAAATAAAAAATATAGTTTAAAAAAAAAAAAAAATACAGAACAAACATTAGAAACATTAGTAACACAAGTGAACACCCACGACGAACAACTAAGTCAACTGCGCCAGCAGGTTGAATCCCTACAAGCTCGTGCAGACGATGCAGAAGGTCGAGCTCAGCGAAATAACATCAGAATAGTTGGATTTCCAAAGGAATCTGAGGGCCCCAACACGACGAACTTCATAGAAAACTGGTTGTAAACTAGTGTGGCCCCTACGGGTTTATCTGCGCATTTTACTGTCGAACGTGCTCATCTAGTCCCCACACGACGGCCTGTGCCTGGTGCGAATCCCCGCCCAATCTTGGCCAGGACTCTGAACTATAGAGACCGTGACCATATATTACAGATGGCGAGAGACAATGGCCACTACAGGTGGATAATGGTAAAATCTCGATCTTTCCTGACTACACACTAGCAGTGCAGTGTAAAAGTTTTTCGTTCATGGAAGTTAAGGCTTGGGTCCGAGCAGCGGGCCTCACATTTGCATTACTGTTTCCAGCTAAACTGAAAATCATATATAATCAGCGTTCTGTTTTTTTCAAAACGCCGGACAGTGCCTGGTATTGGCTGGACAGAAATTTCCCAGAGACACTACCTGCCAGGCGTTTGGACTCTACACAGCCGAAATAACAATGTGCTCCCCGGAGACGCAGAAGGGATCTCCTCACGCAGAATACAGGATCTAGTCCTCCGCCTCATCAACAAGTGATGGAGGGTAGACAGGAGGCCCTACGAACTGCCACGGCTCTGCGTGTCTCTCGTCCATCTATCAGCACAAGTCCTTCCAAGGAGGTTAATTCGGACTCAGACTTGGACGGCAGTGTCGCACTGTTTCCATCGGAGCTTACGCAGCTCAGCAATGATGCCTTGGGGTGACCTGTTTGTGCATAAAATGGAATATGGTACCCAAATAGTTAGAATGTGAAATGCACACATCCTGTATAATTTGTAATTCTGATTCCTAAATTTGTATTAGCCAGTATGTACGTTAATACGTAGAATAATTATAATGTTTTTAGAACGTGTGAAATGGAAGGACTGGTGGGCTCCCTGGCCCGGCCTGTTCTGGGCATTTTCATTCCTAGGTCCTTGTGATTGATGGGAATGCTATATGCAACCTCCCCCGAAAGCGACTGCAACCGTTTAAGTGTATTTTGTTGATGTTTAGTGCACAGTTTGGTCGAATGAAGTTGGATCGTTGGACCCAGTATTGGTATGAAGTTGTATTGTTTGCATTCTTGCCGAGCAATCCGATGTTGGGATGGGGGCGGGGGTGGGGCGGGAGGACCTACTTAATGTACCCTTATGGTGTCAACTGCCAAATCTTATACTATTGTATCCTGGAACGTTCGGGGAATGGGCACAATGCACAAGCGGCATAGAATAGCTGCACAATTACATTGCCGTAAAGCCCAAATTGTCTATCTCCAGGAGACACACCTAGTGCCCTCAGAAACTCTGAAATTGCAGAGACGGTGGAGTGGAATCCCCTTCTCCCTTAGTGAGAGTAGGATAGATGACCAAGGAAGATATGTATTTTTAAGAGGAGCATTGGATGGTAGACAGGTGGTGGTGGGATGCATTTATGCTCCACAAGTAGACCAAGGAGCCTTTTTATCACAAATTTCCCGGGCTCTCTCAGATTGGTCGCACTACCCATGGATCTTGGGAGGTGACCTAAATACAGTGTTTGATGTAGGACTAGATCGCTCCCATCTCCCTTTACCGAACACGACTGCTCACTCACAAGTGGCCGCTTTAACGCGATGGGCGGAGGGTTGGGAGTTATTGGATATCTGGAGGTCCCTGTATGCCAACATGCGAGAATATTCCTTTTATTCCTACCCGCACAAGTTACATACCCGTCTAGACCACTTCCTATGTACACCTGACTTGTCCCCGACCATTAAGCAATGTACTTATTTGGGCAAGACCATATCGGACCACAATCCCATAGAATTAGTGCTACATTGGGGTCATTTCCCCGCACCAATACCCACATGGCGATTGCAACAGTTACATTTAGAAGATCAGGTGTTTCGGGCCACATTGACTACAGCTATTACTACATTTTTTGCAGAGAATGAGGGCACAGGCACTACCAAATCCTTAGAATGGGATGCCTTTAAGGTCACGATTCGAGGCATCGCCATGGGGTCCTTGGTGGGAGTTGGGAAGGAGACGGTTACAGACATATCGGAACTGGAAAGCACTCTGCAAGCGAAAGAGATAGCAGCCCAAGTAAACGAGGAAGGGGCAGTAGACTTACAAGAGGCCATGATAACATATGCGGAATTGTTGGAGCGGCTCAGGACGATCGGCATGCAAGCGTACACACTTCGCACACATGCGGACTCTGATAGAGCCAGCACATTGTTGGCGCGCTTGATTAAACCTCAAATAACCCCCACCCCCATACTGGCAATAATTAATGCCCAACACACATTGGTCACCTCCCAAGCTGACATTAATCACACTTTCAGAGAATTCTACACTAACCTGTACACTGCTTCCCCCCTAGACATGTCAGAAGAAATCACTAGCTTTTTAGCTGAGGTCCAAATTCCTACTATTTCAGACCCTCAAGCCGAGGAGCTGGAGGCTCCGATCACTGCAGCAGGGATCCGTGTGGCCATAAAGGCATTGGCCCGTAATAAAACTCCGGGCTCAGATGAGCTCCCTGTTGAATTTTATTCAACATTTGCAGAAACATTAGTCCCCAAGTTGCTACAGCTCTACACGACCTCACTCACAGAAGGCTCCTTGCCCCCACCA
Source organism: Triturus cristatus (assembly GCF_964204655.1). Lineage (NCBI taxonomy): Eukaryota > Metazoa > Chordata > Amphibia > Caudata > Salamandridae > Triturus > Triturus cristatus. The sequence goes on from NC_140584.1 coordinate 815,226,600, forward strand.
CTCAGGAAGCATTGGTCACATCCTTGTTAAAGCCTGATAAAGTCCCGACCGAACCTACGTCCTATAGACCCCTACCAATCCTTAACATGGTATACAAAATACTTAGTAAACTTTTGGCATCTAGGTTAATCCCCCTACTTCCCAAATTGGTGCACATAGATCAATGTGGGTTTATATCTAACTGTAGTACCTCACTAAATATTCGCCGTCTTCATGCTGTGATCCATGCGGCTTCGTCACTGGCACCGTTTGCTGGGTGTCTATCATTAGATGTACGCCAAGCATTCGATACTCTGAGCTGGTCAACCAACACGGTTCTCTTTTGCTTTCATAACTTATCTTCTTTCTCCTTCTTTTTGTTTCACATTTACTATTCTTAAATCTTTTGAAAATTATAAAAGCTTAGCAATTAGAGCACACAATTACCATGTACATTTGTTCAGCCAAATAAGACTATGCTATATTTTTTTACAGCCCTGAGGAAGTCACTTAACGTGACGAAACACGTGTCGGCTGTCATCCATTTGGACCAAGACTTTGAGACTATGAGTCTCTACTTTAACGAACTGTTGACTAGTGGACCAAGACCTTGAGACTATGAGCCTCTACTGTATAAACTGTTGACTAGAATCACATGTATTAGGGAATTTTGATCTTTGCTAACAATTGTGCCTTTCCCTCACAAGAAACACTTCTAAATTAAATTATCTTTTGATATATTTCACTGTGAGAACCTCAATTTGCTTTGCAGCCAGTGCGATATCGATGATTCATTATTCTCTGTCTTTATGGTTGATAACCAACACGAATAATAATTGTGACTGTGGAGTGCTGGGATACTTCTGTTTAAACTCTGAGCTGGCCATATATGTTAGCCGTGTTGGCTAAATTTGGCCTTCCCCCGTCATACTGCAATTGGGTAAAATTGCTCTACACTAACCCTACTGCCGTGCCAAGACTGGGCTCACTATCTCACCAATGTATTATGTTTATCGTGGGACGCACCAAGGATGCCCCTTGTCGCCCTTATTGTTTGTGCTAGCTTTGGAGCCTTTAGCTCAACGTCTGTGTCAAATTATGGCTCCATATGGTATACTGCTGGCTGGAACAGTCCATTCTGTGTCACTCTATGCAGATGCCATGTTGTTATATTTTAAAGATTTGAATGAAAATATGCAGGAAACAGCAGCAGAGTTTTCTCGGTTCGGGGAAATATCCGGCTTATGCCTTAACGCCTCAAAATCAGTTCCATATTCCTTTTATGATACTTATAATAGACCTCACTTACAGTTCGGCCAGTTACAATTTAAGGTAGAACCCACAACTTTTAAATACCTAGGGATACACATTTATAGGACCAGTGCGGACACTATAGACGGGAATGTGGTCAGAACTATTAAATCACTCCGTTCCCAGATCTCCTATATAAGTTTGTGAAGCTCCCGGTGATTCTCCCAGCAACGATTTTTTTTTTTTGATAATCAAATTTTATTGATTTTCAACACTTACAAACAGTTCAGCATAAACACGGATAGCAGATATTCATGTACATCTTCAAGAGAGAGAAACCCCCCCCCCCACAGCCCCACTACAGAACACCGTGGGGAATGCAACCACCGGAAACTAGAAGCTTCATTAATTACCCCCAACTGCGCCCAGCCATTTGCCCCACACCCTTCGGTATTTCTTGGGGCACCCGCATGCCGTGTATAAAGCCTTCTCCTGTGTCGCACACCAGTCCACTCCTTTAGGCCACTTTCCCAGAGCTGGTGGATCGGGACAAATCCATGCTGCCGCTATATCGCGCTTGGCAACTTTCATCCGGCATGGATTTTTAAGACATTAGATACCCTGTTAGTATCCTTGCTGTGGGGAACGGGTAGATGTAGGCTAGCATTGGCCAAAATGCAGTTGCCGAGTGCTGCAGGCGGTATGGAGCTCCCGATTTTAAGGCCTATTGTATAGTGGGACAATTACAATGGCTAGCATATTGGTTGGCGGGCCATAACTTATTTGAGATAGGTTATACCCCGGACCAGTTACAACGCGGTACCCTACAGGCACAACTATGCCCCGGGGTCAACAAACTGAGAGATCCCCCCTTTCTCTTGCATGTAACAATGCATTATTGGAAACTAGCGCAAAAATATGCAAAAATATCTTTCCCATATACCTCCAATATCCCGCTCTGTGGCCTACCCACTGGATGAGGAATTTTGTCTAGTGCTCGTTTACAGAGTTGGAGCCAGAACGGCACTGAGACGGTTAGAGATTTATTCTTAGATGGCAGCCTGATGACTCATGACGAATTTGTACATACTAACGCAGTCCCAGCAACCCTCTTTCTTACACATGCAGCACTCACGCAATTCATCCGGAAATATTGGTTGGTGTATCAGAAGGAACCTCCCACCTTTCAATTGTTGAAGTCTATTCATATAATGGGCATGGCCGCTACCTTGTTAGGTGGCTATACTGAGGGCTCCTAGAACATTTGGGCACTTCGCTACTGTCTCTCCGACAAAAATGAGAAACAACCCTAGTAAGGGAACTGGATGGTGGAGAATGGGCCCTAATGCTAGAACACCCTTGACGGGTCTCCCGTAATTTCCGCCTAAAAACAATACAATTATTCATACCACATAGGGCCTATTTCACCCCGAGGGCAATCCAGAAGATGTTTCCTACTGCCTCTTCTGGCTGTCCAGGATGTCCTAACCACGATGCTGGTTTTATTCATATGTTGTGGTCCTGTCCCGTATTAGGAGGGTTTTGGTTTGGAGGTTACGCAGTGCCTTTCAATCCTAATGGAACGCTCCCCTTGGAATACTATAGAAGCTTGCCTTCTGGGCCTATTCCCTCTCCCTATGAAGGCGAAGCTACTGCGCCGCTTTGTGGGATTAGCCTTGATACTAGCCAAAAAATTGATTACTGAGCGCTGGAAATCGCACACGGCACCGCGAGAAGGTAAATGGAGGGAGGAAATTCTTAGATGGACCTTGGCAGAGAGGGAGGCGCTTCATCACGAGGAATATAGAGGGCTGAGAAAGCGACCAATCTCCCTGGACTGGGCGCAGCTAGTAGAACAGTTCAAAGCAAACACTGAAGAGGTGTTGGAGGGTTCCCGGGACGCACTGGGGGACCAGTCGGTTGATCGCTGATTATTACTACTACAACCAACATAATTTTCGGGGTCGCCTCCCCTCCCTCCCCCTCTCCTTTTACCTCTCTCCCTTCCTCCGCCTCCCTTGGGCCCCTCCCCTCTCCTTGTCATTCCCACCTATATCAGACATGTCTACCCCGTAGTATTATATACTAGAATCGGGGTACTTACAGCACAGCGGCAGAGTTTATTAGTTTTTAGGTATCGCCTGGACCAGCGCGCATGAGCTGGTCTAAGAGACATTTAGTAAGGGCTTTAAACTTTGGAACATACGCTCATGCCTGTGCTTTTGTTTTCTTCACCCACTATTGGCCTTTGCATGTGTCTTTCTAAGAAAGACAGCATGCAATTGGCCAAAGGCGGGTGCATTTCCTAGCTTCTCTTTCTTGTTGCCTAGGGTGCTCGGGAGCGTGTATCAGCACCATCTGTTTCCAATTATCGCGCCCACATCTCGCGTTCGCGTTAATTGGAAACAGATGGCGTCGCACTGGCCCTGGCTTTTTACAGCAGCGCACGCGCACCACTACCGGGTTGTCTTAAAAGCTTTCACTTTCGTGAAAGTTTGCAGCCTCGTTACGCAGGCCGCTTCCTTCCGCAGGACATTTAGCAACATGTTCACTTTATAATTGCCCTCATCATTGAGTTATCGAACCCAGGCCTTGGTGAAAGATACAACCATCCCTGGCAAGCATGCTGAAACTAGCCTTGCACCACAGGAGGCCGTAACCAGAATGGGGCACCGGTGGCTGTCTTGGCTGCTCATCCGCCTCCGAGAGCAGCCTGCGGGCCCCCGGGGACAATGGCGGAGGCAGAGTATCCTGTCTGGGCGGGCATCAGATGCTGGCCACACTTCAAGGAGTCCCGAAATGTGACTGTAAAAAACATAGCACCTGGTGGCGCAGCTCGTAAACACCTGTGATTTCAGACTTGGACACACGTTGGTCATGCCTGGTCCATGCATGTTGTGGGGGTAGGTAGTCCACGTGGGCAATCACACACAGGCGGATAATCCCTCCCTCCGTCTGCCCCGCGCCCTGCGAGGCATATACTCTGAAAAGTTCATATTTCACTGCAGGTATTGTGCTTAGCTTGCAAAGCTCTACTCCTCTGCTCATATATTACCCAGTGACACGAGAGAGAGAGAGAGAGAGAGAGAGAGAGAGAGAGAGAGAGAGGCGCAAGTCGCACACAGCGCGCCACATTTGTAGTAACTTTGTGCAATGTCTACAGCTGAAGGCCTTGTGTAGGTGACATAACAAAAGATGCAAATCTCCCAGCGGGTGCCACGCGGCACCTAACCACTGGTTCTTCTATTGCGGTGGTGTTTTATTTGTTGCCAACATGTTGCCTTCCAGCTTCATAGCACTTTGGAACACTAAGCATACAACAATAACCACAGAAAATAGGATAATAATGGCAACGGGCATTGACCTGTGTGTGTCATATTCTTAGAGGGTTTTTTATTTGCTACCCAATGTGAATTTATCCTGCAAGGCAATTCAATCTTTAGTTATTGTAAGGCTCATAAAATGGGTTCTCATTGGTGGTAAAATCCGTTTCTAATCCCGCACACAGCCTCAGCTGTGGGTGCCCACACTTACTGACGCAGGAGCACCACAAAGCAAAGCGCCCCGCCTTCCAGCACACAGCACGCGAATTGAGTTGACACCAGTAACAAGCATGGGTAATGCATCGAGTTCGCCTGTGTGATGAATAATGAGCTGGGTCGGAGTCCGGGTCACTTTCAAAACATAAGGATAGTCACTTACAATAATGTGACTGCAAACAAATGTTATTGACGTTGAATTGAAGAAGTAGGAATGTTCATAATATAATATTTAATGGCAGCATGTAAAGTCAACGTGTTATCTATAGCGCGTGGGATACAAAGTCAGCATGAAGTTGGCTTTCTCCACAATAATTTACGTTTACAAAACTCATGTACAAGTTCTGTTCGGGGGTCAAACTCATGAAGTTTATTTATGTAAATGTTTGATGTTAAAAGAGAGGGTCGTGAGCGTTGCCAAAGAAACCAACACTACATCATCAGCCGGTGTCGTGCTGCCCTAGACACTCGGGATCTACATGCATGTATGTGGGCCGGCCAGGCTGCACGAGATCTTGCAATCTATTGGATCTGTAGCCTCTTGTGGCCCCACTAGGCTTTCAGCATGCGCTGGATTATTTCTGCTGCATATTATTAGCAGTCTGCACGGGATCCTCACATTTACTTGATCTCCAGCCAGCAGTGGATCCCCATCTCGCACCAGTCCCTTACAGCATGCCCAGATCGGACTAGATCTCTGGTCTGCACTTAAATCCGTGGCTGACCCTGACTTCCCAGAGTCTACTGGATCCAAATCGAGTCTGCCTCAGACCCAAGGACTTTACTCCTTCCCCTATCTGCCTTTACTCTTTCCCCTATCTGAAATCTCTCCAAATCCTGCTCTAGAATAGATTTCAATCCTGCCCTCAGATCCCGGCTTGCATCAAATCCATAAACTGCCTGGTGGGTGATAATGTGCTGCATGGCTAAATACTTACAAGGTCCCAAAGGCGAGACCTATTGGCTATGCCAATGCTTGTTTTGTTAAGGGAGTTGTTATTTTGGGGTGGGTGTGGGTAGTTATAAATTGATACTTAACACATTGATAATGCTTGATACACTGTGTCTGTTACGTTATTGCACTATTACCAGAAGTACGAATGTTAATTATCAATGCCACGTAAAGAAATGTAATCCTATGTCTGGAATAATAGAAAAGCATGTGCGCTAAACCCTAAGAATGTACGAAAAACCCAAAAGGACATCCGGTCTTTGTAATGCTTTTGTAGGATGCGCAAAATGTAATACAATTTGTGTAAAAAAAAAAAAACATACACGTGCACTGGGGGAGAGTGCCTAGCTCCAGCCCTACTTGGAGGCTGCGACTCTATTGCTTACAAGAGCCAATATTAAAATCCACCATCCATGGCACTATTGCCTCCTATTTTGTGCACAATGCAGGTTTGACATCCTCCCCCCGAGTGGAGTGGGAAGCATACAAGGCTGTGCTCCATGTAGTGTGCATCAGGACTGTGGTGGGTGCTCGTTGAACACTTAGCCACCAGCTAGTAGACGTGGAGGGGAACCTGGGGCCCTGTGAGTGGGAGGTGGGGTTGGATCGGACCCACGAGGGGTAGCTGGCTGGGGTCAGAAAAGCACATGCCACCCTGCTGGTGCACCGCCGATGCCTCGACTGGACAGCTTCTATTGCCCACACTCATGCGGAGGCAGATCGCCCTGGCAGGCATTTGGCCCTGTTGGCAGTACCTCATCCTCTGGGGACTCTGATACATAGGATACATGACCTAGCGGGCACAATACAGAATTTGCAGGTGGGGATTAGTGCGACATTCTGTACAAACTACTCTTCCGTCTACAGCTCGAATACTATTGCGGCAACAGCACTGGAGGATGTCCCATTGCCGTGGACCTCTTAAGGCCTCCAGCAAACCCTTGAGGGCCCCATCAATGAAATGAAGGAAGCAATCAGAACCCTCCCAAGGGGTTGATTGCTGGACCCTGATGACCTACCCCTTAAATTCTATGCAGCATATACCGCTTCCTTGGTGCTGTGCCTTCTACAGGTGTTAAAGGTGGCAAGGGAAACAGGTGCCCTTCCCTCATCCCTAAGAGAGGCACAAGTTGTGCTGATTCCGAAACCGGGCCGTGACCCAATGCTCCCCTCCTCATATAGACCGATCTCCCTTCTCTCGTCGGATTATTAGATTCTTAACAAGATCCTGGTAACCCGCATCCTCCCCGACCCGGTCCATGTGGACCAGAACAGCTTTGCCCCTGATGCAACACATCGTTGGACATCCAATGCTTCTACGCTATAATGGAGGGTGCCCCATGAATGTGGCCTGATGCGCCATGCCTTTCTCTGATCTGAAACAGGCCTTTGATATGCTAAAATGGGAATACATGTTTTGGGCCCTACGGCGATTTGGATTCGGCCTGCAGATGCTCAGATGGATCCACCTCCTATATACAAATCCCACTACGAGGACCAGGATGGGCCGTCATATCTCGGATTCGTATCCTACACTCAAAGGCACCCGACAGGGCTGTCCTCATTATCAGTTGCTGTTTGTATTATGATTGAAGTCCCTGGTGGCACAATTACGAGCCAGAGCTGTTGGTTGGGGTATCCCATTAGACGTCCATATGCAAGTCATCTCCCTCTACGCAGGTAAAATTATGCTTTATCTCCGATACCCTTACTTTGACCTGGCAGACCTGTCTGACATTTTGGTCACCTTTGGAGAGCTCTTAGGCCTCAAAATCAACTACACAAAGGGCCACATGCACAACTGTTTTTAGCAATCACAAATGGAGATTTGGCCCATTTGTGACAGTAAAAAGGGTTGTAGCATGTATCAACCCTATTTTGCGAGTCAATAACCTTTTGCCGAACACGAAATAGGATTTGCGAGTCGCTATTAGGAAGGGGCATGCCAAGGGCGTCCCTTCCTAATAGAGAGCTGCAAGGCCATGTATCATTGCTTTGCGACCGGAATGTGGTGGCAAAACAATTACAGTTTACCACCTACTTCAAGTAGGTGGTAAGCCAGTCACAAACAGGAAGGGGTACCCAGGGACCACTGCCTACTCTTAAAAAATGAAACAGAAATGTTTAATTTTTCTTTTTTAAATGCAGCCTGTTTTCCTTTTAGGAAATGGGCTGCATTTAAGAAAAAATCGGCTTTATTTAAAAAGCAGTCACTGATGTGATGGTCTGCTGACCCCAGCAGGCCACCATCCCTGTAAGTGCTGGCCATTCCCAATGGGTCGCAAATTGCGACCTTCCTCAGGAATATTAATGAGGCAGGTCCCTTGCGCCCCATTTGGGAAATTGCAAACAGTGTCTGAGGCACTGCTGTACATTTCATTTTGCAACTCGCAACCACTAAATATCACAATTTTCGAGTTGCAAAATGAAATGATCGCACATGTGGCTCATTATCCCTAATGTTCATTCTTTCAGAGCACCTCCCTGATTGAGCAGTCCATTTGGTTCAGGACACCTGACATGGACCCTGCGAAACTTTAAATATCTGGGAATTCAAATATACCAACCGACGGATCATCTCCTAGAAAGAAACATCAGCAGGAGGATGCGATCTTTGCATTCTCAGATATCTTTCTCAACCAGTCTTTTTTTTTTTATTGAGTTTTTGTACTAAGTAAAACATAAAAACAATACAGAAAAAATATTATTGAGCGAAAATACCTAATCATAATATAGAGATACAAAAGCAGCAAATTGATTGCAGTAGGTAACAACATTACAATTACTCAATGAAAAATGAAAAGGGGGAGGGAAGGGATACAATTAGAAAACTATTGCATTAACTAGCAGATATAGAGCAACTATAGCAAAAACATTTGTCTAATATAATTGCAATAAAACTAGATATAAATATATAATTTAAGAAGATAAATATATATCAACAGGTTTCCAAAAAGATTGATAAGAGTTAGAATTATGACCAATACCGGATAAAGATAACTGAGCACCTCTTCTTGTAAATATCACCCATGACCACCAAGCATGAACTGATAATAACAAAACATCTTTCCAACAGAATGTAATCGATTTTAAAGCAGCTGATATTAGAAAAATAAAAAGTTTACCTTCTAAGTCATTCAATTTGTGTGTCAAAACAGCAGATTTACATATTACCATTTTAAATGAAACATCATCATTAATAGTTAATATCTTTTTTATAATATCCCAAACATCTGACCAAAATTTAGCAACTAAAGGACAATCAAAAAGCATATGTTTTAATGAACCCGGATATAATTTACAGTACCAACAAGTTGAAGATTGGAGAAGTTTAGCTTGAAATAAGCATAATGGAGTCCATAAACAGTTAAATAAAATATAAGAATTAGTTTGATAAAGTGAGACAGGTAACCAACCAGAAATATTACTAAGCCAAATATCTTTCCATATATCAACAGATAAGGAGAGCAAAGTTCGTTATTCCAAAATACTGAAATGATATTAATGTTGGTTCCTAGAGAATTAGATAATTTTTTATATAAAATAGAAACACCATGAGACGATGTGGAAACGGTTTGACTATAAATTGCTAAGTCAGCTTCAACATTAGAAGGAATAACATGGGGAAATAAATCTTTGGTAATATCAGACTGAGGTAAACTAAATTTTGTTTGTAGAGCATCAAATGATAGGAGTGCATTGTTGGAATAGACATCTTTAAGTTAAAAAATACCAGCATTAATCCATGAAGACCAAAAACGTATATTTCTATTTAATTTAATGACTGTGCTATACCATAATGACAAGTCTTTTGTAGTAGATATGGGAGATATCAATTTAGTGGATATAAGAATAACAGATTTATGTAAAAATGGTGATTTATTAGGCATGGTTAACAAAGTGGGTAATGGAAATGGAGTAACTATTGACTTTTTGATAAGAAGCCACTTAGGTGGATTATTTAAAGAGGAATGGTTGAACCATATGGAACTTTGTTTCAAAATGAAAGCTTTGTGATAATGAAAAAAGTCAGGAAAACCAAAACCTGCATTACATTTGGTTATTTTTTAATTTTATATAACTAATACGAGGTGATTTACTATTCCCAAAAAATTTGGAGAGAAGTTTATCAACTTCTTTGTAAAATTTGAATAAAAATTGAGTAGGAATCATAGCTACAGTGTAGAAAATTTTAAGAGAAATAGTCATTTTAATAGCATCCATTCTTCCCCACCATGAAAGGTGAGGTGAAGACCATTTGGATGTTTTATCTTTAATATAATTTAAAATAACGTCACAGTTCAGTGTTATTGTAGACTTTATGGATGACGAGAACAGAATACCAAGATGCTTCAATGTATCTTTTTGCCAAATAATTTCATTCATAGGTAACATATCAGGAGTACAATAAATATTTAAAGGGAAAAATTCAGTTTTATTAGTATTCAATTTGTAGCCAGATACTGTGGAATAATTCGAAATAATCTCTAATAGGGGAGGGAATGAGGATAAAGGATCACTAATAAATAAAAGCATATCATCAGCATATGCTAAGGTTTTAAGAATGAAGTCTTTAATATTGATGCCCTTAATATTATCACAATTTCTTATAGAAGTAAGTAAAGGTTCAATACTTATAAGGAACAAAAGTGGGGAAAGAGGGCAACCTTGTTTTGTACCTCTAAAAAGGGAAAATTGGTTTGATATTTGGCCATTGATAAATAAACGAGCAGTAGGAGCAGAATACAGACCAGAAATCATGCGAATAAATGTATCACCAAAGTTAAATGATAATAATGTATGAAATAAAAGTGCCAGTGAATTTTATCAAAAGCTTTATCAGCATCTAATGCGAGAATTCCCGATGGTAGAGATATATTGGAAGCTTGTTCAATAACATGAGTTCTTGTATTATTAGCAGAATATCTACTCTTCATAAAACCAGATTGGTCTGGATGAATAATGGACTCTAACACAGGGGACAATCTAGAAGCAAGTATTTTAGCATATAATTTACAATCTTGATTAATTAAAGAGATAGGGCGATAATTTGATACAAGTGTGGGATCTTTATCAGGTTTGGGAAGTACAATAATTAAAGCCTCAGTAAAAGAACCTGAAGTAATTCCTGTAAAACTAAAAAAGGTAAAAAGTTGAAATAAAAAAGGAATGAGCTGTAAATGAAATTCTTTGTAAAACTCAGCAGGAATACCACCTGCACCAGGAGACTTATTTTTTTTAAAGAGATTTTATGGCTGATAGAATTTTATCTTGAGTAATGGGAGAGTCAAGCCCACTTTTATCTGATTGGGAAATCTTGGGTAACCCACACTTAGTTAAAAAGGAATCAATCAAGGAAACATCACTAAAATTGGGTTTGTTATAGAGAGTAGAATAAAAATCCAAAAATTCATTAACGATATCATTGTGCGATAAAGCAATTTTATCTTTAGGGCCATGAATTGAATTGATTTGAGTTTTACCTTTTTTATATGCAAATAATTAGCTAAAAGTCTGCCGGATCTATTGGCATTGAAACGATATTTGGCTTTAGAATTAGAAATCTGAATCCCAGCTCTTTTGCTAAGGATTGCATTAAACTCATATCGAAGTTTTTGTATTTTGATTCTATATTGAGGGTCATTAGACGTCATAAAAAGTCTCTCAAATTTTGCTATTTGCTTTTCCAAGTGTTTAATATTGGCATTAAAGGTTTTATTTTCGTGAGCCATAAGAGAAATAGTAACACCTCTAATATAAGCTTTAAAAGCGTCCCATCTGTTAACCATAGAGGTAGAACCCTCAGGGTTAAGAAGGAAGTATTCCTGGATAGCATTTAAGAGCTTAGGTTTATTACGCTCATTAAGAACAATGTCAGTATTCATTCGCCATCTAGATTGCTTTGTACAGGAAGAATTTAAATTCAAAACAAAAGAAATCAAAGCATAATCCGAAATATTAATGTTACCAATCATAGGAGTAATGATGGAATTAATTAGAGACTAATAAATAATCAAGCCTAGAATGAGAATGATGTGGATTTGAAAAGAATGTAAAACTTTTTTCTGTAGGGAAATGTAGTTGCCAAATATCTACTAACTGTGTGGTTTGAATAAATGATTTAAAAGCGTAAAAAACCTTAGGAGGACGATATTTAGTAAGAGATGATCTATCTAATAAAGGATCAAAAATAACATTAAAGTCACCTCCAACAATTAGAGGAACTTTTCCCAACTCTAAAACTTCAGTTGTGAGAGTAGACCAAAAAACAGGATCATCTGCAGTAGGACCATAAACATTTAGTAAAAATATAACTGAATCATGAACTTTAAGTTTAACTATGACATATCTCCCGTCAGTATCTGAAAATTTACTCAAAAGTTGGCAATGTAATTTTTTTGAATAAAGAATAACCACACCATTTTATTTGCCAACTGCAGGAGAAAGGACAATATTATCAACCCACTTTTTTTTCATATATTCTAAAATGTTGTCATCAATATGGGTTTCCTGTATAAAACAAATATCTGCCTTGCTACTAGCTAAGTAGTCTACAATTTTTGTACGTTTAACTGGATGACGTAAACCTTTAACATTTAATGAGACTACTTTAATGTTATGAACATTAGCCATGATAAAAGTGAAAAAGAAAAAAGATCAAGAAGAGGAAAGTAAGAAGTAAAGAAGGAACATGAAGAATAGTAGCTCCAGAACAGGCGAAAAGGAAAGGGTAGGAAAAGAAAATACAGACTAACACTCAAAAGACGACAACAAAAATGGCAAACACAGAGACCAAGCATGACCAAACCATTGGAGTCCAGCCTTTAGAAAATGACAAAATTAGTCAGAAATATCAGCGAAAATATTCTTCAAGTAGCAGAGTCATGCGTATCCATAGAATGCTGCGAATGCTGCGAATGCTGCGAATGCTGCGAATGAGGTGACTGCTGTTCCAGAAACAATTTTAAATCTTCTGGGCGTTGGAAGGACTTAGAAAAATTATCTCTCAAGATGCGCATCGTTGAAGGATCAAATAAGCCATATTTAAATCCAAGACTACGCAGTTGAGGACGCAAATCAGAGTCTTAACAGTCTCTTTGGCGAAGTCTTGGTGAATAAAATTTTTATTGCCATTTACCAGTAAAGTTGGAATTTCACGTGCCACTTTCCTTATCAAAACCAAATGATGATGACGAAGAACCTTAAAAATCATTTGTCGTGGCTTGGTATGATGAGGATTGCGATGGGATGGAATCCTATGCGCTTTATCTATTTCAAATTTCTCTGGAAAATTAACATTTAAAAGACCAGAAAGCAAATTCTCCAGGTACAGTATGCAATTGGAGCCTTCAACATCTTCTGGCAAATTAAAAATGTGTAGATTGTATTGTCTATTGAGATATTCCATATCTAACAATTGAGCAGACATAGGGGAGATTTTAGCCACAAGAGGCGAAAAGGCGTCGATTTTAACCTTGTTATCCTGTATTTTAATGGAGTTATCCGAGACCCTCATCGACATGCTAGCCATATCTTTACGCAGATTTTTTATTTCTGACGCAATATTATCAGTGTTGGCACAAAGAGCATGAAGTTCGTCGAGAATTAAGGACAAAGAGGGTTCGCTTGATTCCACCACTTTAGACTTAACAGGAGGAGGAGAAATCTATTGTTTCCTTTTATCATTGGGATTTTGTGCATTTTTACTCTCCATTTTCGTAATTTAAATAAAATGAGGAAGTAAATAACTGTAAAGCACAAATAAAGAGGATAAACACAGATAAATGCAGCAAATAAGGCAGGTGCTGCAGCTATCCTGGTCTGTAGGAGTGGTTAGGCCAAAGCCAGGCCCTTTCCTGAGAGCTTGCTCCACACCCCTGACAGGAAATCTGGGCAGTACCTGATGAGGAGCTCCAAGCAGCCACCAGAGGAAGCAGCACACTGCACTTGAGGACTTCAGCGCCAGGAAAAACGCCCATACAGCCGCAGGTAAGCTTCACAGGACTGCCAGCAGTATTAGAAGAAAAATAAATGATGCAAAACGTTGAAAATCGGCAATAAAACAGCTCCAAAACGCAGAGCTCACATCACGGTGGCCATCTTGTTTTTGAGCGCTCGCGCGAATCCCCTTTCTCAACCTTTCTTCCTCTCTCTGTGGCGGGCCGAGTAGCCCTGTCCAAAATGGAAAGGATCCCCAGGTTGTTGTACCATTTTGCCAGTCTGCCAGTGACAATCCCAGGGCCCACTCTGCAGCACCTCGATTCCATGCTTTTGGATCTGATCTGGGGCTCTGGGAGATGAAGAGTGGCACTACGTACACTGCAATTATTTTCTGCTGGTGGAGGTATGGGTGCCTCAAATTGTGCACATTACTACTTGGCTGTACATATCCAGTGGGTGGCATGGTGGTTGGCGGGCTACTACACAGTCGAAACAGGAATTCCCCAGGTGAGGGTCTGGGGGCCTTCTTGTGCCGCCTCTTTTCCCCCAAGGCCACCTTCCTCCTGCTCCTCTGCATTGCCCAAGAGGGTCTGTGGAGGGTTTTCCAGGAGCCGCCACTACACAACCTTATACTCCGCTGCTACTGCTGTGGGATTTACCCCTTGGTGGGGAGTGCTACTCGGGAGGCACCTGGAGGTATGGGAGACTGCGAGCATTGTGACATTGGGATACCTGTTTACAGGGGAGGACTGGTGTTCTTTTGAAACTCCGGGAACAGTACGATTTGCCAGAAGGCGAATTCCTGACTTACGGAGCACTCCAGACGACACTGCAGCAATACTGGGGAGTACGAGGCACAGAACCCCCACTGCATCCACTACTCCACACACTACACCAAATTGGGCATGGGAGATGCCTCGTAACATGGCTCTACAGAGCCTTTGTGTGGGATCCACTAACAGCACACACATGTTTATGCTCTGGGTGAGAAGACTCCCTGAGACAGCCGTTCCATGAATCAGACTAGCCAAGAGTGCTAGAGTGCTCTAGCAAAATCCCCGTAACCCTCTGTTTAAATATATACAGTTTTGCCTCTTATACAGGGCCTACCTCACCTACCACTGGATCCATACAATTTACCCTAAAACCCAGATGAATGCCTTAGGTGTAAAATGGAGCAGGCGGATGTGGTCCATATATTCTGGTCCTGTGGACTCTTATGACATTTTTGGGATATGGCTCTTGCGGACATAGTGAGGGCCACAGGTAGGGAGCATCTGACCACTGCCCATCATTACCTATTGAGATTATACCCTTGCCCGAAGAGCTGGAAGGCCACAACGCCCTTCACAGACCTGGAGCTCCTTCTGGCCAAAAGAGCCATATCGATGTGGTGGAACTCGGCCACTCACCCTTCCATCCTCTATTGGTTCCCCTAGGTGCCCAAATGGGCATAGGCAGAGAGCACGGCTCTACACAGAAAGGAATTCCGGGTTCTTTCAAAATTTCCCCTACCAGATCTCTAGGACCTAATCCTCAGAGATCTCTTGCCCAGGATGGGAGATGACTTCCAGCCCCCATAGGCCTGTAGGAGATGGTGCAGTACACCCATTCCCAGTCTTTTCTCTATTCCACTGACGAAACATCGGGCCCTTATGCCCATCTGTGCCCCTATCTACCTGACTGCAGGCAAGACCAGCTCCATCTTCTTTTGCTCAACTGCAATACTGCTTTTGTACATTCTTTCTGACAGTAATCTTTACAACTGTTGCCCAGGAGAGTTTCCTAGGGGGAGGGAATTGTTTTCCCTTCTTTTTGTGTACAGTCAATTTTGGATACTCTAAAAGATACGCAACTGTGCACACCGAGCTACTCAGGGGAATGGGAGGCACACAACTCACCTCTGCCTCAATGGAGTGCGGACTTACCCTCCTATTTCCTTTCTACATTTTTATTGACACATAAAAAAGCAGACATAATTCTGAGTATTACTGTATTATGTCTGCTTTTTTATGTGTCAATAAAAATTGGTTTAATAGAAAAAAGAAGTAGCTTGCTGTCACCATGGACGGAAGACAAGGGTTCCGTTCAGGGTGTAGGTTGCTAAGATTTATATTTGAAATGTAGGTGCTCCGTGTAGGGTGTTGTGTTCTCTGACGTTGTGGTGCGGTTGATGGAATCTTTGAATATAGTCACAATTCCTCCTTCAGGTTTGTATTGGTGGTCCTGCAGCGCAAGCTTGTATCCTGATGGGATGGCTATGGCTTTGTTGGGTGCCGGCTCAGTGGTCAGCGATGTTTTTGTGAGGAAGGGGAGGTCCAGGCATTGTTATTGAGGATGTCCCAGAGTTCCATTGTGTGATTGCTAAGTGGGCAGGTGTTGGGAACATGCATGATAGTTTGTCTTTGGGTGCTTGTTTGTAGGTGGTAATGATGCTGTGAGCATTTTGTGTGGAAAGTGTGGTTGTTAGTGTGACTGCATGTGAAGTGGCAGTAGGTGCAGGCAAAAATTCCTCCACCGTGCGGTGTGGCAGCAGCATGGGGACAGGTGTCATGGGTTGAGAGATCAGAGGAAAGTTGCAGAGTAGCATGGGGGTGAGTGGTCGAAGAGCCAGTGTTTGTGGTCCTGGGTGCGGTCCAGGCATGGATTTGTCTGACGGGCCTGCCTTTGGGGCGCTTTTGGCATGCCAGTGGTGCATACGGCCACCGCCATTAAGTAGGTTGTGGGGGAGTGCAGAGGATGGTGAGCAGGGCTTAGCGGGAGTGCAGGAAAGCAGTGGCTTCACAGTAAGAAGCAGGTAAGGTGTGGTGGAAGGAGGGAGGCAGGAAAACTGGGCACCAAGATCAAAAGGGCAAAAAGAACAAGGCAAAAGAAAGGCAACAGAAGAGAAAGTAAAACAAAGAGTCAAAATAGAGCAAAAGTGCTGAGCAAAGTGTACAAAAAAGAGCAAAAAGAAGAGAGCACAGAGTGAGAAAACAGGGTAAAAAGTGCAACAATGGGCATATTGTGCAAAAATGAGCAAAGCGTGAGAAAGAGCACAGATTGAGAAAATGACAAAGAGTGCAACAATGAGCAAAGAGTGTAAAAAGAGAGTATAGGGTGAGCAAAGCAAAGAGTACAAAGTAGAGCCCAGAGTAAGTGAAGGCAACGAGTGAGAGCCAGATGGTCAAGTCACAGAATGAAAAGGTACAGAAGAGCTGGAGAGAGAGAGAGTGAAGCTGGAGAAGAGGCTGGAGCAGAGGTGGAAGCTTCAGGCACAGGTGCCAGGTCTGTGAGGTAAGCCCAGTCAGGGCAGGACAGGGCCTTTGGTTACCACTGTTAAATTTTCATATTATTTTGTTTCTTATTCTTTAATTCTCACTCTTTTGTTACTTTATTTTCAACTCTAATATTTCTTGTTTTTTCCTGCTCTTTAATGTAACCTTACTTGGGTATGTGTATTTAGGCCCGGGCAATTAGGAGCTGGCATAATTTTGGGAATTCTGTATAATGCTTGTTACATGAAATCATGCCATGACGCCAATCAAATAATGAAGCTGCCATTGGTGATAAAAAATAAAGCGCAGGAATAACACAAATAGCCAGAATGCAAGGAGCTGTTCATAGCAATCGTGTGTTTTGCACCATTTTTTTTTGCCTCAAAATGCATTCACGGTAACATATATGGCTAAATGATGGATTTGTATTTCACCCAATCACGTGCAATTTAGTATATTTTCCCGTAATTGTGCTTAATTATACAAAATTTGCACACGCCTACTTTTATTCTTATGATTATATATCATGTTAGTTCTAATTGTTTATTTCTTCCTTTACTTCCTTTTCTTTTCTCTTCAATTATGAAACTTTGGGGCATGTATTTAAGAACTTAACTCCGGCGTAGCGTAATTTTTTTGACATTACGATGGCTTTTTTTGTTGCCTTATTCACAAGTTGCCACTAACTACAGTTAGAGACACTTTTCCAGTGAAAACATGAATATGAAAGATCGACACTTGTTAGCAAGCGGTAACGAAAATGAGATGCAAGGTGGGCGTTCCTATGAAAAAACTGCAGCTATCCCCACTTCGCGATATTTACAAGGAATTCTTTGTATGGTGTAAAACAAAAAAAAAAACTGCCTCTAAGTTCAGTTAGAAGCAGTTTTTTAAGACCAGAAAATAGCTGGTCTTGAAATTGGTGCAAACACTTGGGGCCTCATTTCAGAGGTTTTGGTGCTGGACAACACCGCAAAGAATATAGCTGCGCTGCCCTGCGCCAAACAAAAGCTTAGGAATGCGCCCACAATAAGATAGGGCGCAGTCCTGGGCCCCACCCATAAAAAGTGTTGCATCGCTGCAACTAACCAGAGATGGCACACTTTTCACTGCGCCCTCCTTGCGACACCATGAATGCGTCGTATTTACTTTACGGCACTCCATGTCACAAGGATTTACAGATATGTCAGTATTCCTGACGTATCCGTCGGCGCTAAACTCATGCATTGCTGCAATTTTGTCGGAAGCATGATGCAACACCAGCAATGCATGGGGCAGGCCTATCCCTATGGCACTGCGTCACCCTTACGCCCGCCATTAGGCAGGCGTAAGGTTTGACGCAGTGGCGTCCTAGAATTGTCACAGTGAAATCTCATAGATTTCACTGTGCAACTCCTACGAGGCTTTGTTGTGTGGGAATGCCCACCCTACATACATCACACCTGATGCAGGTATAATGTGGGATAGGGGTTCACAAGGTCACAGATATGCCTAGATGCGTCCCTTTGTACAGAGTCTAGTTTGGCATCCAGGGTGTCTGCTGTCACCTTCCCCGGCGGCCAGCGAACCCCAGATGCACAATCCACTGACACGGAGTAGCTGCGAGGGTGTCGGCGCAGTTTGAGCTTTATCGGTGCAGTATGCGCGCCGCGGTGTTGGCGTCTGCAAGCGTTGGCGGAGTGGTGGTGCTGAGGGAGTTGCCGAAAAGTTCTTTGAAGGCCTTTATCTAGCTGCGGCTGGAGGGGCGATGATGGCGGTGGTGTACGGTGGGCGTGGTGAAGGCGTGATGTATACTATGAAGGTAGGTCCAGGAGAGTTCATGGTGTGGCTGTAGTTGAAGTTCCCGCTGGCAGAGAAGACCGGGTCAAGCGTGTGTCCGGCTGTGTGGATGGGTGCGGTGACTAACTGCTTGAGTCCGATGTTAGCAAAGTTCGCCAGGAGGGTGAGGTGTTCTAGTCACTGGGGTTGTCCAGGTGGAAGTTGAGGTCTCCGAGTGGGATGTAGTCAGTGGATGGCAGAGCCTGGGGTACGATGAGGTCTACAATGGCATTGATGAATGGTGGTTCATGGGCTGATGGGCCTGTAGATGAGGGTGCCGCGGAAGGTGGGATTGGGGTTGGTCCGGATTTGGAAGTGGAGGTGTTCCATGGTAGCCGTTGGGTCATTAGAGTGTGTGGTCAGGCGAGTGTGCTTTTCTTAGACAATAGCAATGCCTCCTCCTGGGCGCTTGGGGTTGTCCGTGCGGGTGAATTTGTAGCTGTTGTGGATGGTGATGGCGATGTCCGGTCTGGAGCAGAGATTGGTCCAGTTTCTGTGAACACGGCAATATCTGAAGAGTTGGCGTTGAGGATGTCCCAGATTTCTGTTGCATGTTTGTGGAGGGACTGCACATTGAGGAGGATGCAGTTGAGCCGGTCGGCTGCGCCGTTGGTCGGCTGGGTGGTGCGTTTGCAGTTTCGGCAGGCGCAAGGTGCAAGGTGATTCTACAGTGATGCTAGATGGCAGGCAGTGTGGCATACAGGGCTGATGGCGAGGAGGGTGCCGGCGTTGTAGCGGTGGATTGTCTGAGAGTAGGATCCTTGGTGCTGGGCGCGGTCCAGGGGCAGACTGACGCAGACGGGCTTGCCTTTGGCGCACCAGTGGTACGCCTGGTGTGCATGGCCGCACAGTGACTGCCATAAAGTAGTGCTGCGGGGAGACTGGACAGCTGGTAGGCGGGAAACGCGGGAAAGGACACTGGAGGGGGCAGGGACGCAGGTAGGAGTGGTTGTTGTAAATATATTTATTAAAAAATCTTACCTCGAGACCGTGTCCCGCGTATTCTGTGCTCCTACTCTCCTGAGTCTGCTTCCAGGAACAGGAAGCAGGCAGCCAGGCTCTCTCCCATAAGCCAATCACAGCGCTGCAATGCGGCATTGTGATTGTTTTTGAGTGCCGTGGCAAGGCGTTCAGCCAGGGCTGGAGGGGTGGGGATGTTCTTCATGCAGCTTGTAATACAGCATGCATTGCGAACAGGGAAGTGAGCATGACTGCTTTGGGTGACCTGCGAGGGCCGACTAAATAGTCATTGCGCACTTGAGTGGGCATACCACTCCGCCCCTGCCCAGCTCCATGAGTAGAGCAGCCCCACCCGCCCTCCTGCCCACAAAGGAAACAGCCTGAGAATATCACAAAGATATCATCATGTTATGTTTCCTTTTCCTGCACTGCTTGAAAGAAGTAGGACGACGCCTTTCTGCAATAGTGGAGGAGCCACCACTGGGTGTGCGTCACCCACAAAGCGCTAGGCCTGGGCCTGACTCGACCCCCAGGCCTCCACCACGCGTCCCACCTTCTCCTCACCAGGACATTGACACCGTGGCACAATCCGCTTCACTCTCTCCAAATCTGTGACTCAGCCAGCAGGAGCCTCAGCCAGGCCGGATTTCACAAGCCTGGGTACAGCAGTCGCAGCCAAGTCTGCTGGGGAACCTCGCGATGCAGGTGATGCAACAGTGCCCACATGTTCGTGAGGTTGCAGTGCTCCCACCACATGAGTTTGGCGCAGCTCAGGGGCCTAACCCTCCACAGTGTCCAGCCAGGGCAACATCCTCTGGCCTGTGATGCAGAGAGGCACGGCCCACCATTGGAAATCCCCTCCATGCAGCCCGGTGTAGTGGTAGCAC
Source organism: Triturus cristatus (assembly GCF_964204655.1). Lineage (NCBI taxonomy): Eukaryota > Metazoa > Chordata > Amphibia > Caudata > Salamandridae > Triturus > Triturus cristatus. Next base: position 815,247,184 of record NC_140584.1, read on the forward strand.
GTGATGTGCGATGCAGACCTCCCTACGTTGTTGCGCAGGAGCGCCTCTACCATTCACAGCTCCAAGGAGCACCAGGCAGTCTTTTCAAACAGGTCAGCAACGTGTCTCCATGCAACCTGGCAGACTTCACCATCAGGTAAGGGCGATCGCCGTCGCCTCAATGTCTACCGCCACGGTCCAGCAAATCCATAGCACCTCCACATCCCACCCCGGGTCCCATATACAGGCACATCGAGGCCTCCAGGCCCCGGGGACTGTCTGCACTTTCAAGGTTTTGGCTGCCATGGTGTTGCAAGGAGGGCGCTATGAAAAGTGATGCACAATAGGTTTGCCTCAGCAATGCGCCTCTTTTCATATAAGTAGCCCTGATTCTGCATTTCTTCTTCCCCTGGGACTCTGGCTGGTCATCCTGGCTGTTGGGGGGTTTGGCTGCTCCATTCTGCATTCCATTGTTTTTCTTTTATTTTTTTCATTGGCGGTGGACTTATTGGCAATTTTTGCCTCTAGAGACAAAACAAGGTGAAGCTCTGCTGACTAACGTGCATTTTTTGCCCGCAAATTGGCCTATCGTCAGTTTTCGCCCGCTAACGTCAGAATTTGTATTGCCTTCACACTAGTGTTAGCGACAGTATTCACTGCGGCTGCCTGAAACTATCGCCATGTAGCGATGTATTGTAAATACATCGCTAACAGGGTGATAGTTTTCGGCGATGGCCCACATTAAGAAAATTGCCGCTAGCTAACACTAACTCAAGTTAGCGGCAGTTCTTGTAAATATACTCCTTTGTTTCTTCTTTAATCATAAATTGTTATTTTATCTTTGCTTTTTCATGTTTGATATAAAATGGTAAATTTTATGTATGTTTAGTTCTATTTCCTTTTTCTTTACCGGTGAACTCTCATTCTTTATTTCTTTGCTCTTAAGTATCTTTGTTAATGGTAAAATGTTAAAAATATTTAATATAACGCTCAACTCACCAGGGGGCATCTCGGCGCTCTGCGAACCAAGGATCAGAACAGAGGGGAAAGAGTTAGAATAGGTAGGCTTTGAGAAGTTTCCTAAATGTGCAGTAGCTCGTGCAATTGTGGACATAGAGTGGCAGATTGTTCCAGTAGTGGGGAGCAAGATACGAAAAATCCTTCCCCCGCAACGGGCCAGACAGAAGCGAGGGATGCATAATAAAGCTTTATCCCAGGATCTCAGGTAGCGTCCTGGGGTATACGTTTTGATTATTTGTTGGAGATACATCGGGCCTTTCCCGTTAATGGTGTTATAGGTGAGGCAGCAGATCTTAAACAGGAACTTTTCTTCACTTGGAGCCAGTGCATGTTCTTTCAGCAACGGTGCTGAAGATGTGCCAGATGGGCCATTGAAAACCAGCCTGGCTGCAGTGTTTTGGACTACCTGAAGTTTAGCTACAAGGGTCTCGTTACCGTCTGCCAGAAGGATGTTGCAATAGTCCAGTCTACTTATTACCAAGGCTTGTACCATAGTCTTACTGGCGGAGGGTAAAATTCTGCGCAAAAGGCGCATGTTATAATACCACACTCCCGAGGTGGTCAAAATGTGCTCTTTCATTGAGAGGACTTGGTCAAATTTCATGCCTAGGTTTTTTACGGCTTGCTTAGGCACAGGGAGGACACCCAGTTGGTGAGGCCAACAATCACTTGTCCAAATGGAGACTGCTTTCTCAAACAGTATAATCTCCATTTTGTCAGTGTTTAATTGGAGATAATTTCTGTTCATCCACTCAGAAATGGCTAGCATGCCCAAGGAGAAACACATTTTTGCTGCCAGCGGTTCCTGGTCAAAAGTCAACATCAGCTGGGTGTGGTAGGTATATGAAATAATTTCAAAGCCGAAACACTTGGCAATCCTGGCAAGGGGAGCCATACAGACATTAAGCAAGGTGGGGCTCAGGCAAGAACCTTGTGGGGAGCCTTTGTCCAGGATTGTCTTACAGGAGGAGTAAGGGCCCAAGATGACAGTTTGATGTCTCTCGTCCAAGAAATGCTGGAGCCATTTTAATGCAAGGCCCTGAATGCCGATCTCATGCAGCCTATCCAAAAGCCTCTTATGAGAAACTGTGTCAAAGGCTGCTGAGAGATCTAGCAGCACAAGCATTACTGAGTTACCCGCGTCCAGCCCCCGGCGCAAAGAGTCGGTCACGGCCAGGAGGGCCATTTCCACACTATGGCCATGTCGAAAGCCAGATTGGGCGGATGCTAGAATGTGGTTGGTTTCAAGGTAGGTAACTAGTTGCTTGTTAATTAGGTTTTCAAGCAATTTACCCAGAAGAGGTAACAAGGATATAGGCCGATAATTGGCCAGAGATTGATGGTCAAAGGAGTGTTTCTTTAGGATAGGCCGTATATAGGCCAACTTCCACTCGGATGGAATGGAGCCGGAGTTCACCGAACAATTAAAGATATTTAGGACCGTTGGGGCGAGATATTCAGCCAATTGGGCCGTTATTTTGGGTGGGCAGATGTCCTAAGGGAAGCCAGCTTTGGCTGTCCTCAGGTAGCTACAGATTGCCTCCAGAGTGAGGGTAGTGAAGCTGTCCAAAGTATAGGGAGAATCCTTATGCTGGGCCTCGTTGGAAATAACAGTCTCTACTCCAGGCCAAGAAGGGAGGTCGAGATTTTCGTAGATAAGAGAAATTTTCTACTGGAAAAAATTGTCCAGTGAATCACAGAATTCGTGGTATACAGGCCCGACCTGGGCACAGGCCTGCAGGGTGATAAAATCCTGAACGATATTAAAAAGAACTTTAGGGGAGTTACCAGCCTGTTCGATTTGCTTCATGATAAAATCACGTCTTGCAAGTTTAATATTATGATGGTAGCGAGACAGAGCTTGTTTATAGAGATCTTTATCTTGAGTCAATTTGTTTCGGCGCCAGCATCTCTCTAGGTTCTTACACCTTAATGTTTCTTGTTTTAGCACAGCAGAGAACCAGGGGGCCAAGGGACAATGTTTGGAGGAGCAGTTGTATTTATAAGGGGCCGTGGTGTCCAAGGCTTTGATAAGGGTGGCGTTAAAGGACTCCAATAGATTAGAGGCCTGAGGAGTGTTTTGCGGCAGATCAAGGGAAAAAGCTTCCTTAAAGGCTACTGGGGTGAGTCGAATCCATGATCTGTAGACATGTGACGTTAGTCTACTATTGCTCTTGGAGAAAGGAGGAGGGGGTGACTAGATATAGAAGAGAATCAAGAAATGATCTGTCCAAGTGACGGCGGTTGGAGCCTAACATTCTAAAAGTTTTTTTGTTTTTTTTTAAACATTTTTATTGGCATTTTTGGTTTACTGCTACACACAGAGTAAAACAACCAAACAAACAGGTCAGTACTGAGCACCACCCCCACCCCGCCCGCCCTCCACCCCCACCCCTCTCTCATCACACAGGAAGTCTGTTTCGGACTTATGCTGCGGGTGACACCAGCGTCTTCAGTATACACCACTGTCCGTGCCCTAGGGCTGTACACGTCATCCATGAACCATGCCAGCCCCTTCCACTCCCCCGCCCCACTAGAGTCCCCCCTCCAGGCCGTGATACCTCCGCCATCGGACCACACCCTGGTGAATTTTTTGGGGCAGCCTTGCGCTTTGTACGTGACCCTTTCGGCCGCCATGTAGACGTCAAGACCCCTCCTCCACTCCTCCAATCGGGGTGGCGAGGGCGCCCCCCAGTATTTTGCTACGTCCCTCTTTGCCACCACCAGAGCCAGCACCAGGAAAGTCAACAGCGGGCGGGGGAGATCCACATCATGTGTCATACCCAGTAACACTAACTTGGGGTCCTCCTGCAGTGGCACCTCCAGCACCTTACTCAGTTCCCCTAGGATCCCCCGCCAGTACCCCTGAATCTGCGGGCAAATCCAAAGTACATGATAGAAAGTCCCTCCCTCCCTTCCGCACCTCAGGCACGACGTGTCCCCCACCCGTCCCATTTTGAACAGTCGGAGTCTATCAAAGTATGTTCTATGCAGAATATTGAATTGGATCAGCCGCAGCCGGGACTTAATCGCCACCTCTCGTGGGTGCATGAGAACTGTATCCCAGTCCACCTCGTCCATCTCACCCACGTCCGCCTCCCAGGTCGCCCGAAGCGCCCCCATATTATCAGGCATATTGTTCATGAGGGTCCGATATGTGAGGGACACCGCCCTTTCCACCATGTGTTCCTGCAACAGTCTCCCCTCTAGTGGTGCGTATTCGGGAAGAGAAGCCGTCTGTATCCCCTCTGCCTGCCAAGCATGTTTCAGTTGCGCGTACTTATAGTACTGCGTGGGGAGCAATCCAAATTCCCTGCGGAGCACCTAAAAGGATTTCAGCTCCCCCCTCACTAGCACGTCTCCCAGTGTCGATACCCCGATGTTATCCCAGTGCGTGAACCCCCTCAACTTGTTCAGTTCTGGTAGCCACGTGCAGCGCCATATGGGCGTCTGTCTACTTAGCTTCCTGTCCCAGCCAATCTCCCGGGTCGCCCTTTTCCAAATCGCCAGGGTGATTTTAGTGGCCATCAGTAACCGTCCTGTACCCTTGCCACCATATAAGTAATAATGATACGAGTGGGCGCCCATGACATGTCGTTCCAAAGTAAACGTCGGGTGCATTGCCGGGGCGTGAAGCCAGTCATTAATGTATACCAGGTGTTCCGCCCAGTAGTAGGCCTCGATGTTGGGAAGCGAGATCCCCCCGCTATACTGGTGCCACTGCAGGGTCTTTATCGCCACCCTGGGTTGTCTACCGAGCCAGAGAAAGCTACGTAGTTCCGAATCAATTTCTCGAAAGACCCGCCTAAGGACCGGATAATATTCATTCTGGAACGCATACAGGAACCTGGGCAGCGTTATCATTTTAAACATGGCTGCACGCCCCAGTAGCGTAAGCGGCAGCCGACGCCATCTTTGCGCATCCTCCACGAAATTGGTCAAAACCCTCCCAATATTCCTGTCGTAGGAGACAGTCCGGTCTAGTGTTATAAACACTCCAAGATATTGAAACCCCTCCGTCGTTGCCTGGAGCCTGTCCGGGAGACACGGCCAGTCCTCCCGCCCCTCCGGGGCATATAGCACCGACTTATGCCAGTTCACCCTGTAACCCGAGTGGGCACCATATCGCTCTAGTTCTGAGAAAATTACCGGGATTGTCGTGTCGGGGTGCGTAACATACAGAAGGACGTCGTCCGCATAGAGAGATATTTTTTCCTCCAGGTCATCTAGCGGACCCTTCCGAAAACCTCGAATCTCCGGGTGTTGTCCGACCCGCGCCGCCAGCACTTCTATCGTCAACGTGAAGAGCAGGGGGGACAATGGACATCCCTGTCGCGTACCCCTGCAAATAGGGAATTCCCCCGATGTAACCCCATTTACCCTCACCCTCGCCCTCGGGTCCGTATACAGTAGTCGCACCCATTGGCGGAAGACAGGTCCGAATCCCAGACGCCCCATGACTCCCTCTAGGAAGGGCCAATGCACCGCATCGAACGCCTTTTCCGCGTCCAAGGAGAGAAACCAATGAGGGTCCCGTCGGCCACTCACCACCTGTAGCCAGTTGTGCGAGCGCCTCAGATTCAATCTCGTCGCCCTACTGGGGAGGAAGCCCGTCTGATCCAGGTGGACCAAATCTGGGATCACCCGCCGCAGCCGGAGGGCCAGCACCGTCGCCAGTAATTTCACCTCGGTGTTAAGCAGCGAGATCGGGCGATACGACGTGCACTCCTCCGGCGGTTTCCCCTCCTTGAAAATCAGGACGATCGTGGCCAATCTGAGATCCGGGGGGAGGCACCCCTCTCCCCGCGCCCCCTCAAATAACGCCAACAGATGGCGAGCCAGAAGATCCGCCGTTTTTTTGAAGAATTCCGCGGGGAACCCGTTCGGACCCGGCGCCTTCCCCACCCGCAGCTTGGCCAGCGCCTTTTTAACCTCCTCTAACGTAAGGGGGGCCTCCAGCTCCTTGATGTCTCCATCCGCGAGCGTCGGTAGGTCTAAATCCGTCATGTACTGTAGCGCGTCCTCTTGCGAGCCCAGGTCCCGAGCAGCATAGAATGCCCGAAAGTGCCCTGCAAAGGCTTCCGCGATCTGCGCATCGGAATTTACTAAATTCACCCTATCATCTCGCACCTGTTCTACCCACCTTGCATCTCTCTCTTTTCTACTGAGCCACGCCAATAGCTTGCCCGACATATCACCGACGTCATATAAACGGTGGAGCGTTGCCAAAGCCTGTTTTTTGGCTTCTCCCGTAGCCAGATCCCGGTACTGCCGCTGAACGTCAAGCAACCGGCGCAGTGTCTCCCGTGCCGGGTCCGCGAGGTACTCCCTGTCCAACTGAAGTACGTGACTCTCCAGCGCCTGTAGCTCCCTTTGCCGTTCCCTATTTTCCTCTGCAATCCTAACCTGGACTCTGCCCCGCATGACCGCCTTCATAGATTCCCAGAGGGTCACTGGCGACGACACCGAGCCCACATTGTCGGCTAGGCAGACTCTAACATCCGCCCGAATGCCCTTCAGCACCTTCGAATTCTGGAGGTCCCATGCTGAGACTCGCCACTGCCCCCTCCCCGGTACCCGGGGGGCCACTGTCACCAGAAGGGGAGAATGATCTGACAGGCCCCGTGCTTTATATTCGGCTCGAACACCCTCATTCAACATGTGACGCGCCATGAAGATATAGTCCAACCGGGAATACACCCTGTGGGCCCCCGAGAAAAAGGAGTACTCCCGCCGTGTCGGGTGTAACCAAAACATTCTAAAAGTTTTGAGTTAGAAAACAGTAGATCTAATAAGTGGCCTGCAATGTGAGTGGGGCCCCTAACTCGTGGGGGAAGTCCTAGGGTTTCCAGGTCAGCTAAAAGCTTAGCAACTTCGATGTAAGAGAGGTCTTCCCCATGGTAATTAAATTCACCTAACAGTAAGAATTTATTAGAGGCTAGAACGTGGATGGCTAATTCTTCCACTAACTGTTGGATAAAATTGGATTTAGATCCAGGGGTACGGTGGATTAGTGCTCCGCTCCAAGAATCGGAAGCAGAAGGATTTATTTTAAAAATACCAATCTCTACAGTGTCAGAGATAGTGGTAGTGATCCAAGTTAGCTCAACTGAGTTCTTAAATGCTATAGCGATGCCTCCACCCAATTTAGGGACTCTCTGTCTAGTTTAATCAGTTTGTAGTTGTCAGGGATGGCTAGAGCGATAGCTGGGGTGTTAGACAGATTCAGACACGTTTCTGTCAGGAAACAGATATCAGGGGACAGAGATGTAATAAGATCCCAAATCTCATTCGCGTATTTGGCAAGAGACCTTACATTACGAGGATGCATTTAAGGCCCCTCCCAATGTAGGTAGAGTAGGGGCCAGTCTCTGCCTGGGACCTGGGATTGTATCTATTCTGGAAATGGCATTTTTACCATATCTCAGCGCCCTTAGCTTGTGAAGGGAGGCCGCTGAATAAATATAAGAATGAGGTCCAGAGTCATTAACCCTAGAAGGACCAGGGGTCCTGGTGACGTACAGGCGTGGAAGGGCGCAGAAGGACTTGCCTTTGGTGCGCCGGCGGCGCGCCCGCTGCTCGAATCTGCTGCGTACCTGGCCAGGCATCAGCTTTTATGACCCAGTGCACTAGAGCGCTAACTGCCGCTCCGTCCCCACCGGAAGTGTTACCAGGAGCTTTCTCCGATTATTCAGCTGAAGCAGCTGTGGCGGACCGGAAAGTGAAGGAGCCCGGGGTGAGCGTGAGCGCGAGAGACCGAGTGGCAAAGCAGGCTAAAATCAGTAAGTGAAACACAAATGAAAACAGACACTTTACATTAAAATTGCAGCCCAAGTGGGCTGACAATCGTGCATAGACTTGCACTAGCAGCTGTAAAAGAATATGGCTAAAAGTGACCTCAATTAATAATAGCAGAAATTAATGGCAACGGATCTTGATCCTTGATCCGCTGTGCGCCCGGCCAGGCATCAGCTTTTATGGCCGAGTGCGCTAGAGCGCTACCCGCCGCCCCGCCCCCACCGAAGTGCTATCAGGAGCTTTCTCCACTCAATCAGCTGAAGCAGCTGCGGCGGACTGGAAAGTGAAGGAGCCTGGGGTGAGCATGAGAGATACAGTGGCAAAGCAAGCTAAAATCAGTACATAGACCCACACTAGCAGCTATCTCTGTTTCTTGTACTACTATGTTCTTTCCATAATTTTCAATTTCTGTTATGTATATTTCCCATTCTCCTGGTTTAACATTGTTATTTACTTATGCATTGCTATCTTTCACTTATCTTTGTACTTTCTCTATAATTATAATTCTTTTCACTTCTCGTGTTTTCTTTTATTCCTGTTCTTTAAATGTCATTTTTCATTAGTACGTTACTTTTTGCTAGATTATTGTGTTTCTTCACATGTATTTTTATTTGTGTCATACTCACTAATTCTCATTACTTCTTTGGTTTTGTACGTTAATTATTACTTTGTTTCTTTTTCACCTTCCAATCCTTTACTTTGGCAATCTATAATCCTCAAATCCTCATGTTTATTTCTGCCTCTTTAAATCTCAATTTGTTTCGTAATTCTCATTCTATTTTCTTTTTCTAAATAATTAGGGATGCTAAATGAACAATTGACTTTCCTTTGGTAAATATTTTTCTGGGTCATGCTCTAGCTAACAGAGGATTCCTCACCTATTCGGATCCTCAGAGGCCAGACTGCACCTGCAAATGTTTTCATACCATTTCTCTTGCACTCTGGCAGGTGGTACCATCATGCTCTGCAGAGGATCTGTTCCTCCTGTGGAAGTGTTGACTTGGAACCACATATAGGCATTAGTCATGTATGCTGATGTCAGTTTCAAGTCAAGCAACTTCTTTACCTCAGACGCAGAGTGACTGACAAACTGATTGACAGACAGTGTGCTCGGCCTAAATTTGTCCCTTATAACCTAACTTAAGTCCACTCTGCAGAAAGGGTAGGAGGGTGGCGGTGAGGAATCTGCAGTCTGATAGAGTATTCACTAGGAAGAGCATTACTGGAGGCAAATAACTTGTTCTTCTGACCATAGACTTGTCACCTTTTGAATCCATACCAAAGCCTCAGACCACTCCATGAGTGGAGTGGTATGGGGAGTGGATTTTACTCCAGGAAGTCCTTTGATATCAAATGGGCAAAATGCCCCATTCTACAGACCAGAGAATCAAGAAAGTAGTGTCTGGTGACAGTAAGTAGGGAGGCCCATGTGGCGGCCTGGCAGACATCCAACAGAGGAATGCCCTTAGCCAAAACCATAGTTGCGACCTTCTCCCCGGTAGAATATGCCACTAGCCCCGGGAACAGCTCCTTCCTTGCCAAGGTATAGCACAATAGGATACATAGGACATTTCATATAGACAAAGTCTATTTCTGGTCTGCCCTTCTCTTCTTTGTACTGTTGAACCCAAATAATAGTTGGTTGTCTACTACTTAAGATCCAGCTGGTGAAGATTTCCTCCTCTTTAGAGGTGTGTGGTGGAGAGAAAAAGCAGGTAGCATGATGGACTGCCGTACATGGAAGGACGACTCCACCTTTTGAGATAGGTGCCTCAGTCCTAAGCACCAATTTGTCTGAAAATAAGTTAGTGTACATTGGATGCACAGACAAATCTATTAGATCACTGATGAGACTTTACAAAGTGACCACAACAAGGAAGATGCTTTTAAGAATCAACAGTCCAGAGGTACAACTGTGCATAAGATGAAAGGCATGTACATCAAGAAGGTAAGATCCAAAGGTCCCACTGTGGCATAAAAAAAGGTTAGGCATTAGCATATGAATAAGCCCTTTTCAATAAATGCATCACAACAGGTGACTTGAATACAGAAGTGTGGTTGGGTAAAAGTAGAGATACCAAAAGGGCCAACAAGTAACTTTAACAGTGAACCTTGCTGGACCTGGAGCCAAACATATAGAAACATACCAGGCGACTTATCCCGAAGAGGGATCACACAGCAGGCTACAAGCTTAGGTCAACATCCAGAATCGATTAAATTGGTGGAAAGGTAGTGAACTGTCAAAATAAACATCTACTACTTCCGAAGGCAGACCAAGTCCACTTAGCATGGATGAAACTGTAAATTGTGGAATTTCCTAATCAAAACCCTAGCCTTTGCTTGGACAACAGATCCTTCCAAAGAGGTAGCCATATTGAAGAAGAGGTTTTTAGATTCAGCAGTTTGGAGTAACATATCCTCAAAGTGTATCATTGTGGAGCAACAGGATGTGCTTAGAGAGGTCCCGCCTGACCTCCTTCAGGACTCGAGAAATTGACAGCAAAGGCAGAAATACATTGAGGTTGGAGTCTCACTGAAGACAGAATACATCCTGCAGGGGGAAGTTTGTTATTGGGAGCAAAATGCAGTCCTCTGTGTCTACATATAAGTTGTAAAAATGACTACCCAAGGCACATCCCACTAGGCAAAGGTGCCTCAAACCACCTCTGGCTCGTCCGTTTTGTCTGCCAGAAAAAACGGAGTCGACCTGCTCCTGATTGAATGCCATAAGGCCTTGAGGACTAGCCGGATGACACAGAGCACCAGGAAGCTGATGTGATGTTTCTGCTCCACCTAATACCAGAGGCAACTGATTGCCACATAATACAGATTCCCCACAGCCCAGAGATGGTGCATCTGTTAAATACCATAAGCTCTGGATGGAGCTAGGAAAACAGTCTGCCACAAGTCAGATTGGCATCCATTATCCCTCACTGAAGGTATCAGACTGGCTCGTCTGAGGCACAGATTTTGCCTGAGAAGCACCCTTAGTGTTGCGGCCACTGAGATAAAAGGTCCCACCGCTGAACCTACAGGTGCCACCAGGCACAGCGCACTAACAGAAGTTACAAGGTTCAGAGACCAGGAAGCTTCACAACAATCTGTGGCTGGAATCAAGGAACAAGTCGTAAACATCAGGATATAACCCAGCCTCATTGAAAAGCAAAAAGCTTTCAAACCCACAGTCCAGAGTGGCCATGATAAATTAAATCCCTTCCACCGTGCAAAGAAGTAAATATAGTTTCTTGATGGAGAGCCCTGTTAGGAAGTACCATCAAGCGTGTGCTATCTGCCAACATCCTGTGGTTTGTCTGTCAATCACGTTTCTGTGTGTGTCTAGAAAATACCAATGCTATTCATTCCTAGAGTCAAAGGAATATCGGGATTTTACCAATGTTTGTTTGTGTCTATGGATTCATCATGATAGGATTCTATAATTGACTTGTGCATAGATTTGTTTACACATTGCCACACATCGCCAAGGAAATGTTCCAGAAGTTGCATGGCGTTGCTGGTCACGTGTTAAAACAACACTTATTTGACGCACGCAACAACGCATTGGGTAGAAATAACCACACCAAATATGGTACAGCGATTGGTTTTCTGTTTCCTTTAATCGGAGCTGCAGCGAGTGGAAAGCGTCTCCGTTGTCAAGGAGATCATGTCGTCGTTCCGCAAAATCTTGCCTTTCAGATAGCCGGCTCTCAAATCGGACTCCTTCAGCAGCTGAGACCGGATTCGTTCAGCAGCTGAGACCGCCCTGGATAATCGGACCATCAGTTAAGTGTTTCTTTAATTTCAACACAGCGCGTATGTTGGAAAATACCACGTGTGAGTGTCCGAGTGACTTTTGAGACTTTCCGAGTGGATTTACGAATATTATTTCAACACCTTTGTGATTATACTAACATTGGGTGAACCATTTGAATTTTGCAAGCCTTCTCGTTTTCAGTCAGGTGCGCTTCAGACTTTGGTGAAAGCAAACCTAGTCCTCAAACAATAGCGCAAGAAATTGACAATAGACTTATTTGAACTTTGATATAAATGTGGCAGAACATTGGGAAATTCGTTTGTATAACAGTTATAGACGCAAAGGTATAGTGTTCATTGACACGTGTGTACAGTCAACTTTATAAGAAATGACATGTCAGATTAACGTGTTACTTTCGTTTTTTCTCTTAGAATCAATTTTTCTTACATAGCTTAATATAGGTAATCAAGCCCTGAATATACCTGACATTTCTAGTGTTTCAGCAGCAACACTATTGAGGTAATTCCTTGTTAGATTGTGTTTCATAGGTAAAGGGGGTTTAAGCCTAGGAGTTTTTGCTTGCTAATATCACCTTTCTACTTCCAGGCTGAAGAACAACACAACACCTGCTTTTATGAACAGGGATCCTGGCCGGCCCAGGTAGTAGATGGTTGCAGTGTCTTCAGTGTCTTTTCTTCTCTTCTCTCTCTTGTCGTCCCAATCCCCTTCCCTCTGAGAACATCTGCCAGTGCTCCTGTTTGTACCAGTAGCGTCGAGAGTTGTTCTGAGAGGACTGGAGATCTCGCATCGCCCCTGCAAACAGCCCTGGAATTCAGGTGAGTGGCTGGTGTCTCACCTGACATAAAACCAAGCCACAAAATCATCATTTGCCTGGGCAATGGATGCCCCAGGTGATGAGGTCATGTACATGCAGGCTCTATCTAAAGCTTTTGAGGCCTTACAACATGAGGTAACAGTTTTAAAACAAACCTACCATACCTTGCAGAGTGAACTGCAAAGATACAAACCACTAGAGTCACCCTGGGAGGATGCCACAGTTCGGCCCAAACAGGTTATTCAACCACCACTTTTTCAGTTTTCATCAGGTGCTCCTGACACATCCAGTAGTCTGCCAGTTAATGTCTTAGTCACTACACCTACTCCTGTTCCCATAGCTCCCCCTGAACGTTTTTTTGGGGATTCAACAAAATTTTTTATTTTTATGAATCAATGTCAACTACATTTTCTGTGTCGCCCATAGGCGTTTCCTAATGACACTATTAAAGTGGCATTCATTCACTCATATCTGGGTGGAACTGCGGCAGCGTGGTTCATACCATATGTTGAAAGGGATGACCCCATTTTGCATAATTTTCGAAGATTTAAGGACACGATGCAGAAACTCTTTGCAAAACATCGCTTTGTCCAAGCAAGCGACAATGAACTTTTGAATTTAAGACAGGGAAAACAGGATTTATTATCTTACATCACCACATTTAATAGGCTTCTCGCTGAGACAGAGTGGCCAGAAGAAGAATGAACTTCATTGTTTTATCGTGGTCTCCGAGACGAATTGAAAGATGTCATTGCCCAAATTGTGGATCCTCCTACAGATAGTGCAGAATTTATTGACTTGGTGGTTCGTCTGGACCATCGCCTTGGTAAGCGTAGGGGTGAAAAAAGTTGTGGGGATTTTACATGTGGGGTTGTGGTAAAACACGAGAAAAAAGAAACATCCTCCTCTGACCGCTGTCAAAAGAAGAAAAAGACCAAAGGCGTCGTCTCAATTTATGTCTATACTGTGGTCGCTCAGGACACTTTGCTCGAGATTGCTTAGAAAAAACAACACTAGAAAAGCAATAGGTGTCGCAGAAACCTTTCATACCAGATTCTCAGTCGGAAAACTTGTTGGCCCGGTAAGGACAGAGGCCCTCTTATCAGATACTTTAGGCAAGATGGTCTCATATCACTATTTGGCAAACACCATTACATCCACACCAAAACACCTGACACTGATAGGAACCTTGTTTATTCCTAACCAAGTGCGTAAAGTAATACCCATACTGCTAGATTCTGGAGCTACCGGAAATTTTGGAGATATCGGGTTGGCCACCACTTTAAACATTCCTACTGTCAAAAAAGATGTTCCTAAACCCGTGAGAGCTGGCGATGGTTCCGAACTATCTTCGGGTTTAATTCTTCATCAGACAGCACCCTTGACTATGATTTGTGCGGATGGCCATTCTGAGCAGATCCAATTTGATTTAATTGATACACCAGTGTTGGAAGCCATTCTGGGCCTCCCCTGGCTCCAACTTCATAATCCTAAAACCGATTGGGTCAAACGCAAAATAACCCTGGATTCAGCACATTGTTGGCAAACATGTGACACTTCTAGACAACAACCAGCTATTCCTTTACACTGTGCTGCCACTCTAGAATCTCCTGAACCAACAATTAACAAGACTGGTATAATCTCTCTTCCAGTCCTAGATGACAATTTTCAGGATGTGTTTTCTGAAAAGCAGGCCACTCAATTGACTCCCCACCGGTCAGACGACTGTCGGATCGATTTGATTCGTGGAGCCACTCTAACATGGAGTCGAGTTTACGCCCTCTCGGAACCCGAGACCCTTTATTTAAAAGAATATCTTGATGACCTATTGTTAAAGGACTTTATTAGACATTCCACCTCTCCAGTTAGTTCCCCACTTTTCTTCGTGCCAAAAAAGAACCAAGAATTACGCTCCTGTATCGACTATCAAGCAGTAAATAGGGTCACAGTAAATAATAGATACCCCTTTTCACTCATACCAGTCTTACTGGGTCAGGTGCGTAAATCAACCATTTTTACCAAATTAGATTTGCGGGGTGCGTACCACTTGATAAGGGTAAACTCCGTGGACGAGTGGAAAACCGCTTTCCGGTCCAAATTTGGCTTATTCGAGTACACCATGATGCCCTTCGGGCTGTGTAATGCCCCTGCAGCATTTCAATATTTTATTAATGAGGTGCTGGCAGACTTTTTGGACGTGTTTGTCATCTGCTACATCGATGACATCCTTATTTATTCGTCCTCGACTGAAGAATATGTTGGTCATGTCTGGGCAGTTTTGCAGCGAATGAGCGAGCACCATTTGTTTGCCAAATTAGAGAAATGTGTTTTTCATGCCACTAATATCGAATTTTCGGGTTATGTGATTTCACCAGAAGGAATTGCAATGGATAAATCCAAGGTACAGGCCATTTTGCGCTGGGACACTCCAGGATCCCAAAAAGATATGCAGCGATTCTTGGGATTCGCCTATTTCTTCTGGCGTTTCATTTCTCAATTCTCTTCTGTTGTTTCTCCAATCTCTCATCTGTTAAAAAAGGGAGTGAAGTTTCATTGGTCCCCAGAGGCAGAACAAGCATTTCAGGTACTCAAAAAGGCCTTTACTGAAGCCCCCATTTTGCATCACCCGGATCCTTCTCAACCATTTTTTGTTGAAGCGGGCGCGTCTCAAGTGGCTATTGGGGGAGTCCTTTCTCAAAGAGACCCTGATTCTGGACATCTCCATCCAGTGGCCTTTTTCTCGAAAAAACTCCTGGCTGCAGAACAGAACTATACGGTAGGCGAACGTGAATTGCTAGCTATTAAAATTGGCCTTTCAGGAGTGGCAACACTATTTATCAGGAGCCCGCCACACGGTCACGATTTATTATAATAACCGCAATCTTCAGTTTTACCAGAACGTTAAGGCATTAACACCACGACAATTACGTTGGCTATTGTTTTTTAACAAATTTGATTTCATAATCACATACAGACCGGGTAAAGACCAGCAAAAATCAGACACCTTGTCACGATTAAATGATCGCATTACTGATAATACAAAAATTCCTTCTAAGTTCATTATTCCTGAACATTAAATCGTTGCTTTGTGTGATTCCAAAGATATCTTAGCACATGTGCAACAAGCACTAAAAACTGCATCCTTGCCTCCTGAAACCACCAAAGAAGGAGAGTTGGTATAATTTGAGAATCGTTTGTACATTCCAACTGAGACTTTACGTAATACTGTTATACAGTGGAACCATGATACCGTTTTAGCTAGTCATCCTGGTTATAAAAAGACTTTGGAGCTATGTCAGCGAACCTTTTTGTGGCCAACATAACTCAATGATGTCAAAAGTTATGTCCAGTCTTGTCCCACCTGCATACAATCCAAGTCATCCCACCTCACCCCTGCTGGTTTACTACAGCCCATGCCTATACCACCCATGCCCTGGAAGTATGGATTTTGTCACTGACCTACCAAAATCAAATGGGTATTCCATCATATGAGTGGTAGTTGATTATCTGACCAAGATGGCACATTTCCTCCCATTGAAACACATGTCCTCAGCTAAAGAACTAACAACACTATTTATACAACATATAGTTAGAGCACATGGTCTTCCTACAACTATTGTGTCTGATCGGGGTTCGCAATTCGTCTCCAGGTTTTGGCGTACCTTTTGTTCGTCCTTAAATATCGATGTTCGCCTGTCTTCTGCTTACCACCCTCAAACAGATGGGCAGACGGAGAGGTTAAACCAAACTATGAAACAAACTTTGCGTTGCTTTGTCTCCACCTGGACCACGGAATGGGATACAACATTGCCTATGGTAGAATTTGTATATATTAACCCATACACTCTGCTACAGGGGTTTCTCCTTTTTTCTGTCTTTTAGGCTATCACCCCCGCATGGTTCCAATACTACACACCCCTATCATTTCGCAGGTTTCCAGCAGTACAAGACCATCATGGAGAATTATTACGCCTTCAGACACAAGCTAAACAACATCTACAGTCATACCAACAACAAATGAAAATACAGGCAGACAAACATAGGCAACCAGCTCCCTCTTATGCTGTCGGGGATCAGGTGTGGCTTTCTGCAAAAACACGTCTGACTGAGTGGTTACCGCAAATTACATCGGAGGTTCCTGGGTCCATTCTCTATTAAAAAATAATAAATCCAGTCACAATAGAATTAGACCTCCCTACGGATTTGCAAATCCATCCAGTTTTTCATATATCTCTGGTTAAACCTTTCTCTGAAAATACCTGAGTCGGTCCTCTACCACCTCCTGTAAAAGTTCACGACAATTGGGAATTTGAAGTGGCCAAGGTTCTTGATTCCACTCGTATTCGGGATTTTACTCATGTTTGTTTGTGTCAATGGATTCATCATGTTAGGATTCTATAATTGACTTGTGCATACGTTTGTTTACACATTGCCCCACATCACCAAGGAAATGTTCCAGAAGTTGCATGGCATTGCTGGTCACGTGTGAAAACAACACGTATTTGACGCACGCAACAACGCCTTTGTATTGGGTATAAATAACCACACCCAATATGGTACGGCGCTTAGTTTTGTGTTTCCTTTTGTCGGAGCTGCAGCGAGTGGAAAGTGTCTCCATTGTCAAAGAGATCACGGCGCCGTTCCGGAAAATCTTGACTTCCATATAGCGGCTCTGAAATCGGACTCCTTCAGCAGCAGAGACCGGATTCCTTCAGCAGCTGAGACCGCCCTGGATAATCGGACCTTCAGTTAAGTGTTTCTTTTAATTTCAAAACAGAGCGTATGTTGGAAAATACCGCGTCTGAGTGTCCGAGTGACTTTTGAGACTTTCCGAGTGGATTTACGAATATTATTTCAACACCTTTGTGATTATACTAACGTTGGGTGAACCATTTGAATTTCGCAAGCCTTCTCATTTTTAGTCAAGTGCGCTTCAGACTTTGGTGAAAGCAAACCTAGTCCTCAAAAATTAGCGCAAGAAATTGACAAAAGACTTATGTGAACTTTGATATAAATGTGGCAGAACATTGGGAAATGTGTTTGCATAACAGTCATAGACGCAAAGGTATAGTGTTTATTCACACGTGTGTAACAGTCAACTTTATAAGAAATGACATGTCAGATTAACGTGTTACTTTTGTGTTTTCTCTTAGAATCAATATTTCTTACATAGCTTAATATAGGTAATCAGGCCCTGAATATCCCTGACATTTCCTGTGTTTCAGCAGCAACACTATTGAGGTAATTCCTTGTTAGATTGTGTTTCATAGGTATAGGGGGGTTTAAGCCTAGGAGTTTTCGCTTGCTAATATTACCCTTCTACTTCCAGGCTGAAGAACAATGCAACACCTGCTTTTAGGAACACAGATCCTGGCTGGCCCAGGTGGTAGATGGTTGCAGTGTCTGCAGTGTCTCCTCTTCTCTTCTCTCTCTTGTCACCGCAATCCCCTTCCCTCTGAGAACATCTGCCGGCGCTCCTGTTTGTACCAGTAGCGCCGACAGTTGTGAGGACTGGAGATCTCGCATCGCCCCTGAAAATAGCCCTGGAATTCAGGTGAGTGGCTGGTGTCTCACCTGACAAGCCCCAGGGTGGCCAGCAACAAAGCCATTGTCTGCAGTTAATCCACCACTGACAGAGGTGAGCCTGCCTTCAGCAGCCAGTCATCGCAGGATAGGAGCATCACCCATCAGTGGAGATGGACTGCAATCTTGGGCATCACCTTTGTAAATACCTGTTGGCCAAAGTGAGGACAAAAGTCAGGCTGGGGCATTGCTAGTGTTCTGATCCCCACACAAAACCAGAGCAAACCCATGTGGGTTGCAAAACAGGCATATGAAAATACGGACACCATCCATTCTCCAGGCTCCAGGGCAGACAGGTCATGGGCCAAATTCAGCTTGTTGAATTTGTCCTTCCTCAGGAAAGTGTCCAGAAGCCTGAGGCCTACGATTGGCCTCAGTCCTTGTCCTTTTTGGGCACCTTTTGCATCTATTTTAGTGAGAAGCATTTGAACTTCTTTGGTCAGTGTAGCGAGATGGTCCACTGAGACATGATTACAACCTGGAGGAACATGGGAGGTGGGAACAAAAAAGAGGGGGAGTAACCAAACTGAATAGCCTGCAAACACTATTGGTCTGAGTTAATTACTGCCAGACAGGTAGACAAACCCCTACTAGCCCCAGGTGACCATTGGAAGGGAAACTAAAGGGGCTTGGTGGCAGGTGCAGTACGCAAAGGAGAGTAAGAGGACTGCTGCATTTACCTGTGGCCAAAGTCTCTGCCACCACTTCTTCCTTTGTACCTTTAAAAGGAGAAGGTAGCCTTCTGGAGAGGGTGAGAAGGCTGCCTTTGTCAGTAAGTTACACCTGATACTTCCCGTAAAGCTGGTGGAATTGGCGAGCAGGAGAGAACAACCCAAGAAAGCGGGCCCTGGCATAGCAATCCTTTAAGAGCTCCAGAACTGAGTCCACATTCTTTCCAAAGAGCCTGCCGCTGTCAAAGGGCATGTTTATCAAGGGTGTCAGAAAGTCCTTGGGAGATCTGGTAGAATGCATCCAGACATGGCATTGAATAATAACACTTGTGCCCCTGGCATGGCCAGCACATACTATGGTGCCCAAACTGGTCCACAAGATATATTTGTTGGCCTTCTCACCAACCCATCATGCACTGTCTGTGCAAAGGTCTTATGAAACTCCCTAGGTAGGGATGGCAAGACCTCATTCGCCATGTCCCAGAGCACATGTATGTAATGGCAAGAAAAGATACACAGTTTTCAAGGATGTAAGGGCACACAGGTGGAGAAGAAAACCCTCTTTCCAAGGGCATCAATTTGTTTAGACTCTGTAGTGGGATTCAAGTAGTAGGCTCCCTGGTGTTGGGTGTTGCTTCAGGAAGGCCGATCTGCAGAAGCTGGCCTGTGGTGCACTTCAATTGGACGGGCCACTGACGATGTTATAGATAGTTATAGTTATAGTTAGGACCGTGTTTCCATAGGAAATTCGTCAAGCGGGGGCTGAGAAAAAAGGGGGGTCCCAAAACGCGTTTTCCCCATGCATTTTTCCATAGGACCTTTAGACACAGCTACAGCCCGAACGGCTGAACAGAATTACTTGAAATTTGGCAGAGAGGTAGTCCTCAGGTCAAGGATGTGCCTTTTGTAGGTCTGGTGTAAATCTGTTCAGTAGGTCCTGAGAAAATAGCATTTAAATCAATATATATATCTGTAAGCGCGCTCCGTGCGCTTACCGTAAGCTTACCGACGCGTACGGTGCCGTGCGCGAGCTCAATTCTGATTGGTGGTTACATGACTGTAAACATTCGAATCGGTCAAAATCAGGAAGTGTCGAACGCCATTTTCTGTCTCTCGCACTGAGAAACAAAGGTGGGGAACGTGAAACGGGGGCAACGAAGAGAGTTGCAGACCCCCTAGTGTTTGTCAGAGGGTCCAAGAAGGACCCAAAATTACGAAAAATAAATTTAATAATTTTTTTTAAAAATCGCGGGGTACGCGTACGGTAAGCTTACCGTACGCGCACAGCAAAAAAAATAAAAATAAATAAATAAAGAAGTAACAATCACATTTATTAAATAAATTAAAGGACCCACAAGGGAGAAAAAACAAATGTTACTGCGTAAAAAAAGGCGAGGCGCGCACGGCATGGACTGCACAACGTGGGTGCTCGGCGCGCGAAGCGCACCTAGCGCCCACAGCGCGCGCACGGTGCGCGAAGCGCACCGTGCGCGCAGGGTGTGCGCATAGTGAAAAACCAGAAAAAAAAATAAAAAATAAATACATAACTTAGCATTTAAAAAACCGTACAAATTCACTGAAAAAACCATAGGTTTCACACACGTTATAGTTAGGAATTATCATTTACAAAACCTTGCAAATTCACTTAAAAAACCATAGGTTTCACACATGTTATAGTTAGCTGTACATTTCACTCGTAAAAAACCAATGAAATTCCACGTTATAGTTAGATCAGGTAACTATAACTTGCGCGACCGCAATCCACAATGTGTAATTTCAGATGTCATCATTGATGTCATGAGTGATGTCACTGACCATGTCATGAGTGATGTACTATGTGACGTCATCAGCAGTTTATTGTGGGCGCGCAAGTTATAGTTACCTGATCTAACTATAACGTGGAATTTCATTGTTTTTTTACGAGTGAAATGTACAGCTAACTATAACATGTGTGAAACCTATGGTTTTTTAAGTGAATATATATATATATATATATATATATATCCATTAACAAACACCATGAGGCCCAATACCGGAGTTGAAGCATTTAATTCGTAGGCATAGCAGCGCAATGTAATATCTTTCTCCTTCCTTACGCGTTTCGGCTTATGCCTTGATCACAGGTGGAGACAATGAAATGTAACGTGCGTTAATGCGCGCTTTAAATTTAAAAAGTCATGTGACAACTAATAAAGAATACAGTTCCCATGATGCAGTTCGTTGGCAGCTATAATGTAATGCATGGAACGTGAATACCTCCATATGCCTTCATGATAAAAGGTCATTTACATTACCGCATTAGTTGTCATAGCGGGTTTATTCCTTCATGTTGTCCAGTGATGAATTTAACATGGCAAGTGCTCTTATATCAAAGGGGCCTTACGACAACTGATGCGGTCATGTAAATGAACTTTTATCATGAAGGCATATGGAGGTATTCACGTTCCATGTTATGTGGGGTGCTTCATTCAGCGGACACTGTTGCGTTTCCTCACCTTGGGACCCACTTGGGATTTATTTTTGAGCACGAAGCCTCGCACAGCACCTATTTAGGTAACAGAAGGACTACATACCCCAGAATGCCATCGGGCATGGAGAAGTCCCATTTGGGCGGGGCAGGATATGAAAGTCCACACAGCTGCCGTGACTTTGTGTTGCAGCCAGT
Organism: Triturus cristatus; assembly: GCF_964204655.1. Taxonomy (NCBI): domain Eukaryota; kingdom Metazoa; phylum Chordata; class Amphibia; order Caudata; family Salamandridae; genus Triturus; species Triturus cristatus. Next base: position 815,268,486 of record NC_140584.1, read on the forward strand.
GAACAAGGGCAGAATGCCCGAAACATGTTTGGCAATGCAGATGGTGGGGCTGAATGTAACTTGTCTGTTGCCCACATTAAATGGAGGCACTGTTATCACCTGTGTGGCATCTCCTTGCATGGCAATTCTTTTCACGATATGGAACTGCAGCGTGCCATGCTGCGGAGATGCCCTGCCACGTACTTTGTGGACCTGAGGTGCCTGACAATGGGGCGCCTGGAGGAGCTGATAATTGCCGAGTTATGTGGGGTGCTTCATTCAGCGGACACTGTTGCGTTTCCTCACCTTGGGACCCACTTGGGATTTATTTTTGAGCACGAAGCCTCGCACAGCACCTATTTAGGTAACAGAAGGACTACATACCCCAGAATGCCATCGGGCATGGAGAAGTCCCATTTGGGCGGGGCAGGATATGAAAGTCCACACAGCTGCCGTGACTTTGTGTTGCAGCCAGTGAACAAGGGCGGAATGCCCGAAACATGTTTGGGGATGCCGATGGTGGGGCTGAATGTAACGTGTCTGTTGCCCACATTAAATGGAGGCACTGTTATCACCTGTGTGGCATCTCCTTGCATGGCAATTCTTTTCACGATATATATATATATATATATATATATATATATATATATATATATATATATATATCAGCTCCGTGTCCTTTGCCTGAGGCTGAGCACTAATATGCGATTGATGTGCTCCAAGATGGCGCCCGATAATGCATGAGACCGCGATTGTCCCTCTTTGATTCTAATGGATGAATCATGTGATAAATGTTGCTGTGGTAATGGCGCCTGTCAGCATTGACAAAGGCCAACGCCGAAACGCGGTTGTTTAGTAACTTTTCGCAATAAAATCCAGAGTGGGATTTAACCTAACGAGAGTGCTGGTTCTCATTTACTATGAGTAAGGAGCTAAATATATATATATATATATATATTATATATATATATATATATTCACTGAAAAAACCATAGGTTTCACACATGTTATAGTTGGCGGAAATTTTACTGATAAAAAACCAATGAAATTCCCCCGTTATAGTTAGTGCAGGAAACTATAACTCACGCGACCGCAATCCTCTGCTGATGCTAATACTGTATTTAGACACTTATTTGCCCATGTCTTCTTCCATCAATTTTTAGCTATACATATATTACAAATATTTTTTTTTCATAAAGACACATATGTCATCAGCAGAAGATTGCGGTCGCGTGAGTTATAGTTTCCTGCACTAACTATAACGGGGGAATTTCATTGGTTTTTTATCAGTAAAATTTCCGCTAACTATAACATGTGTGAAACCTATGGTTTTTTCAGTGAATTTGCAAGGTTTTTTAAATGCTAATTCCTAACTATAACGTGTGTGAAACCTATGGTTTTTTCAGTGAATTTGTACGTTTTTTTAAATGCTAAGTTACTTTACGCCATTCGTGGCGTGCGCGCCCACTTAACGCAGTTCGTTCCGTGCGCGCACGGTGCGCTTCGCGCACCATGCGCGCACAGTGAGCACGCGGTGCGCTACGCGCACCGCGTGCCCACGTTACGCTAGATGGGCCATGTACGCACAATGCGCTTCGCGCACCGTGCGCACATGGAGGACATATTATGCGCTTCCTTGTGATAGGTAATCTGTTGAAATTTTTTGGGGAAATGCTGTGCTCTTATATGCCATGCACAAATGGGTGAAGAGACCGCCAGTAGGTAATATATATATATATATATATATATTACCTAATGACACCTGCCAGTGGGTAGTTACCGTTAGGACCTAGTTGTCATAGCAAAAGCCTTTTTTCTTTCGCCAATAATTTTGGCGCTGCTTAACAAATCTTCAAAACTGGTTTGCCACTCTCTTCAGCTGCTGTGTTGAAAGTTTCGGAGTTACCCGTCAAGAGGGGGCCGAGAAAAAGGGGTGGGTCCCAAATTGTGTTTTCCCCATGCAGTTTCCCAGAGGGATTTTAGACACAGCTTCAGCCCCGAACCGCTGAATGGAATTACCCCAAATTTGGCAGAAAGGTAGATATTGCTCCAATAAAGGGCCTTTTTCTGATTTCGTGTAAATCCGCTCAGTAGATTTTGAGATATTAAGGGAAAAACAAAATTGTATACATAGGGATGTGGATCTGTCACCCAACACTTCAACCAGGAATTGTTGGCAGTCATCTTGGGAATTGGCTAAATGACAGCCCCAAGTAAGTCCCCAAAGCGGGATTGCTCTTACTTTGTTGGAGGCCCCAACCCTTTCTCAACTACACTGCAAACGTGCCTCCTGGTGCACTACAGGTTGGGAAATGAAGTCCCCTTGGCTGTTGAGGGTCATTGAGGTCCAAGAACACATATTGTTGCCACAAGTAAGTCCCCAACAGTGGGATTGCTCAGACCTCATCGGTGGCCCTGCTGCCTTTCTAATCCACTCTGCAAACGCGCCTTCTGGTTCACTACTGGTTGGGAAATGAAGTCCCCTTGGCTGTTGAGGGTCATTGGGGGCCAAGAACCCGTATTGCTGCTACACGCAAGTCACCCACAGCAGGGTTGCTCAGACCTCATTGTAAACCCCACCCCCTTTCTCAATCACTCTACAAATCACCACTTGGTGCACTACTGGTTACGGGATGAAGTCCCCTTGGCTGCTGAGGGTCGTGGGGGACAGGAACCCTTATTGTTGCTAGAAGTAATTCTCCCACAGCGGGATTGCTCAACGTTGTCGGAGGCCCCGCACCCATTCTCAACTGCTTTGCAAAAGTGCCTCCTAGTATACTACTGGTTAGGGGATGTAGTCCCCTTGGCTGCTGAGGGTCACTGAGGGCCAAGAACCCCTGTTGTTGCCACAAATAAGTACCCCACAGCAGGATTGTTCAGACCTCTTTGGAGGCCCCACCCCCTTTCTCAGCCATACTGCAAATGCACCTGCTGGTGTACCACTGGTTGGGGGATGAAGCACCCTTGGCTGCTGAGGGCTGCTGAGGGCCAAGAACCCCTATTGTTGCCACAAGTAAGTCCCCCACAGCAGGATTGCTAAGACCTCATCAGGGGACCCACCCCCTTTCTCAACCACTCTTCAAATGCACCTACTGGTGCATTTGATGAAGCACCCTTGGCTGCTGAGGGTTGCGGGGGCCAATGACCCCTATTGTTGCCGCAAGTACGTCTCCCACGGTGGGATTGCTCAGACCTCGATGGAGGCCCGACCCCTATCTTGATCACTCTGCAAATGCGCCTTGTGGTGCTCTACTGGTTGGGGGATGAAGTCACCTTGTCTGCTGAGGGTCGCTGGTGGCCGAGAACCCCTATTGATGCCACTAGTAAGTTTCCCACAGCGGGATTGCTCGGACCACGTCGGAGGTCCTGTCCCCTTTCTCAGTCACTCTGGTAATGCACCTCCCGGTGCACTACTGGTTGGGGAATGAAGTCCCCTTGCCTACTGAGGGTCTATGGGGGCCAAGAACCCCTATTATTGCCTCAAGTAAGTCCCCCACAGTGGGATTGATCAGACCTCATCAGAGCCCTACCCCCTTTCTCATCCACTTTGCACATGCACCCCTAGTGCCTTACTGGTTGGGGACTGAAGTCCCCTTGGCTGCTGAGGGTCGTTGGGGGACATGAACCCATATTGTTGCCACAAGTAAGCCTCCCACAGCAGGATTGCTCAGACCTCATCACAGGCCCTGCCCCCTTTCTTAACCACACTGCAAATGCGCCTCCTGTTGCACTACTGGTTGGGTGATGAAGCACTCTTGGCTGCTGAGAGTCGCTGGGAGCCAAAAACCCTATTGTTGCCACAATTCCCCTACAGCAGGATTGCTCCAATCTCGTCAGAGGCCCCACCCCCTTTCTCAACCACTGTTCAAATGCACCTCCTCGTGTACTACTGGTTGGGGGATGAAGTCCCCTTGGCTGCTCAGGGTCATTGGGGGCCAACAACCCCCTATTGTTGCCACAAGTAAGTCTCCCACAGTGGGATTGCTCAGACCTCATCAGAGGCCCACCCCCTTTCTCAATCACTCTGCAAATGTGCCTCATGGTGCACTACTGTTTGTGGGATGAAGCACTCTTGGCTGCTGAGGATCGCTGGGAGCCAAGAACCCCTTTTGTTGCCACAAGTCCTCCACAGCAGGATTGCTCAGACCTCATTGAAGGCCACCCTTTTCTCATCCACTCTGCAAGTGCACCTCCTGGTGTACTACTGGTTGGGAGATGAAGCCCCTTGGCTGCTGAGGGCCGTGGGGGCCAACTATCCCTATTGTAGCCACAAGTAAGTCTCCCACAGTGGGATTGCTCAGACCTCGGTGGAGGCCCGACCCCTATCTTGATCACTCTGCAAATGCGCCTCCTGGTGCACAACTGGTTGGGGGATGAAGTCACCTTGTCTGCTGAGGGTCGCTGGTGGCCGAGAACCCCTATTGATGCCACAAGTAAGTTACCCACAGCTGGATTGCTCGGACCACGTCGGAGGTCCTGTCCCCTTTCTCAGTAACTCTGGTAATGCACCTCCCGGTGCACTACTGGTTAGGGGATGAAGTCCCCTTGCCTACTGACGGTCTATGGTGGCCAAGAACCCCTATTGTTGCCACACGTAAGTCTCCCACAGTGGGATTGCTCAGACCTCATCGGAGAATCTGCTTCTTTCTCAACCAGTCAGTAAGTACATGTCCTGGTGCACTACTGTTTGGGGGATGAACTTCCCTTGGCTGCTGAGGGCCATTGTGGGCCAACAACCCCTATTGTTGCCACAAGTAAGTCCCCCACAGCGAGATTGCTCAGACCTCTTTGGAGGCTCCGTCCCCTTTCTCATCCACTCTACAAATGCGCCTCGTGGCTCACTACTGGTTGGAGGATGAAGTCCCCTTGGCTGCTGTGGGTCGTTGGGGGCCAAGAATCCCTATAGTTGCCACATGTAAGTCCCCCACAGTGGGATTGCTCAGACCTCGGTGGAGGCCCGACCCCTATCTTGATCACTCTGCAAATGCGCCTCCTGGTGTACAACTGGTTGGGGGATGAAGTCACCTTGTCTGCTGAGGGTCGCTGGTGGCCGAGAACCCCTATTGTTGCCACAAGTAAGTGCCCCACAGCGGGATTGCTCAGACCTCATCGGAGAACCTGCCCCCTTTCTCAACCACTCTGCAAATGCGCATCATGGTTCACTACTTGTTGGGGGATGAAGCTCCCTTGTCTTCTAAGGGCCGTAGGGGGCCAAGACCCCTATTGTTGCCGCAAGTAAGTCCCCCAGAGCGAGATTGCTCAAACCTCATCAGAGGCTCCACCCGCTTTCTCATCCACTCTGCAAATGCGCCTCCTGGTTCACTACTGGTTGGAGGATGAAGTCCCCTTGGCTGCTGAGGGTCGTTGGGAGCCAAGAACCCCTATATGTTGGCACAAGTAAGTCCCACACAGCGAGATTGCTCAGACCTCGTTGGAGGCCCCGTCCACTTTCTCAACCACTCTGCAAATGCACCTTCTGGTGCACTACTGGTTGGAGGATGAAGTCTCCTTGGCTGCTGTGGGTCATCGGGTGCCAAGAACCCCTATTTTTGCCATAAGCAAGCCCCCCACAGCGGGAGTGCTCAGACCTTAACAGAAGCCCCACTGCCTTTCTCAATCACTCTGCATATGTGCCGCTTGGTGCACTATTGGTTGGGGGATGAAGAACCCTTGGCTGCTGATGGTCGTTGGGGGACAGGAACCGCTATTGTTGCCACAAGTAAGCTTCCCACTGAGTGATTGTTTAGACCTCGTTGGAGGCCCGGCCCCTTTCTTAACCACTCTGCAAACGCGCCTCCTGGTGCACTACTGGTTGGAGGATGAAAACCCCTTGACTTCTGAGAGTCACTGGGGGCCAGGAACCCCTATTGTTGCCATAAGTGAGTCCCCAACAGCGGGATTGCTCAGACCTCATCAGAGGCCCACCCCCTTTCTCAATCACTCTGCAAATGTGCCTCATGGTGCACTACTGTTTGTGGGATGAAGCACTCTTGGCTGCTGAGGATCGCTGGGAGCCAAGAACCCCTTTTGTTGCCACAAGTCCTCCACAGCAGGATTGCTCAGACCTCATTGAAGGCCACCCTTTTCTCATCCACTCTGCAAGTGCACCTCCTGGTGTACTACTGGTTGGGAGATGAAGCCCCTTGGCTGCTGAGGGCCGTGGGGGCCAACTATCCCTATTGTAGCCACAAGTAAGTCTCCCACAGTGGGATTGCTCAGACCTCGGTGGAGGCCCGACCCCTATCTTGATCACTCTGCAAATGCGCCTCCTGGTGCACAACTGGTTGGGGGATGAAGTCACCTTGTCTGCTGAGGGTCGCTGGTGGCCGAGAACCCCTATTGATGCCACAAGTAAGTTACCCACAGCTGGATTGCTCGGACCACGTCGGAGGTCCTGTCCCCTTTCTCAGTAACTCTGGTAATGCACCTCCCGGTGCACTACTGGTTAGGGGATGAAGTCCCCTTGCCTACTGACGGTCTATGGTGGCCAAGAACCCCTATTGTTGCCACACGTAAGTCTCCCACAGTGGGATTGCTCAGACCTCATCGGAGAATCTGCCCCCTTTCTCAACCAGTCAGTAAGTACATGTCCTGGTGCACTACTGTTTGGGGGATGAACTTCCCTTGGCTGCTGAGGGCCATTGTGGGCCAACAACCCCTATTGTTGCCACAAGTAAGTCCCCCACAGCGAGATTGCTCAGACCTCTTTGGAGGCTCCGTCCCCTTTCTCATCCACTCTGCAAATGCGCCTCGTGGCTCACTACTGGTTGGAGGATGAAGTCCCCTTGGCTGTTGTGGGTCGTTGGGGGCCAAGAATCCCTATAGTTGCCACATGTAAGTCCCCCACAGTGGGATTGCTCAGACCTCGGTGGAGGCCCGACCCCTATCTTGATCACTCTGCAAATGCGCCTCCTGGTGTACAACTGGTTGGGGGATGAAGTCACCTTGTCTGCTGAGGGTCGCTGGTGGCCGAGAACCCCTATTGTTGCCACAAGTAAGTGCCCCACAGCGGGATTGCTCAGACCTCATTGGAGAACCTGCCCCCTTTCTCAACCACTCTGCAAATGCGCATCATGGTTCACTACTTGTTGGGGGATGAAGCTCCCTTGTCTTCTAAGGGCCGTAGGGGGCCAAGACCCCTATTGTTGCCGCAAGTAAGTCCCCCAGAGCGAGATTGCTCAAACCTCATCAGAGGCTCCACCCGCTTTCTCATCCACTCTGCAAATGCGCCTCCTGGTTCACTACTGGTTGGAGGATGAAGTCCCCTTGGCTGCTGAGGGTCGTTGGGAGCCAAGAACCCCTATATGTTGGCACAAGTAAGTCCCACACAGCGAGATTGCTCAGACCTCGTCGGAGGCCCCGTCCACTTTCTCAACCACTCTGCAAATGCACCTTCTGGTGCACTACTGGTTGGAGGATGAAGTCTCCTTGGCTGCTGTGGGTCATCGGGTGCCAAGAACCCCTATTTTTGCCATAAGCAAGCCCACCACAGCGGGAGTGCTCACACCTTAACAGAAGCCCCACTGCCTTTCTCAATCACTTTGCATATGTGCCGCTTGGTGCACTATTGGTTGGGGGATGAAGAACCCTTGGCTGCTGATGGTCGTTGGGGGACAGGAACCGCTATTGTTGCCACAAGTAAGCTTCCCACTGAGGGATTGTTTAGACCTCGTTGGAGGCCCGGCCCCTTTCTTAACCACTCTGCAAACGCGCCTCCTGGTGCACTACTGGTTGGAGGATGAAAACCCCTTGACTTCTGAGAGTCACTGGGGGCCAGGAACCCCTATTGTTGCCATAATTGAGTCCCCAACAGCGGGATTGCTCAGACCTCATCGAAGGCCTGGCCCTTTTTTAATCACTCTCCAGATGCATCTTCTGGTGCAGAACTGGTTGGGGGATGATGTCCCCTTGGCTTCTTAGGGTCGTTGGTGGCCAAGAACCCCTGTGGTTGCCACAAAACATCCCTCACAGTAGGATTGCTCAGACCCCGTTTCTCAACCACTCTGCAAACATGCTTCCTGGCACACTACTCCTGGGGGATGAAGTCTAGGGGTGAGGGTGCCGTTAAACTCTGAATTCCTAGTGGGGAATGGTGTGGCAAAACTCTGCAAACTTCACCGCTGGAGAGACGTTTGCTACCCACTGCTATCAGAGACTCATAGACCCACTCACAGACTTACTCAGATACTCATATACCCACTTACAACCCCACTCATACGCTCTCACATCCACTTACAAACCTACTCATACACCCACTGAGACACTCATGCATTCACTCACACACTCAAGGTTAGTGGTTACAGTTAGGAAATAACATTTTCAAAGTCTTACAAATTCACTTAAAAACCAAAGGTTACAGGGACGTTATAGTTAGGAAGTAGAATTTTATCAAAAAGTAGAAATTCACTGAAAAAAACAAATGTTAGATGGACCTTATAGTTAGGCTAAGATTCCACTCGTACAAAACCAGTGAAATTCAGCAGTTATAGCAACCTGGGCTAAGAATAACTTATTCCCCCACAATGCACTGCTTATGATCTCACATATTATATCACTCATGACATGGTCAGTGCCACTCTCACACCCACACAACCACTCACTCACCCATTCACAGGCCCATACAAGTACTTACAGAACCACTTGCTTATCCATAGAGCTAGTCACATACCCACTCACTCACTCATACAGCCTGATCACACAACCAGTCACACACCCATACAGCCATGTAGCACAGCCACACACTCACCCATACAGCTACTGACACACCCAGTTATTCACCCATACAATCACTCACACATGAACACAACCACTTACATCCCCCTTAACACATCCATACAACTACTCATACAGCCACTCATACAGCCACTCACTCACCCACACAGGCAATCCCACAGACACTCACTCTTCCATACAGCCACTCACACACTGACTAAATTATCCAAACAGTCATTCAAACAGCCACTCACTTACTCATGCAGTTACTTACATACCCAGTCACTCACCCATACAGTCACTGACACACCCACTCACCCACCCATACAGCCACTCAAATAGCTACACAGTAATCCACACAGCTACTCAAACACCCACTTATAAACCCATACATCCACTCACACATCCACTCACACACCTGTACAGTCACTCAGACACACACTCACAGAGATACACACAGCCACACAGCGACTCACATAAACTATGTTAAAAAAGAAATCACTCATTAGAAGTACACAACTTTTGTGGTACCTTGGTATGAATGTTTAACAGACAAAAACCTTTAGAGAACACTCACAATCACTGGATGATGTCATCAGTGATGTCATGAGTGATGTCACTAACCATGTCATGAGTGATGTAATATGTGAGGTCATAAACAGTGCTTTGTGGGTGCGTAAGTTATAGTTAGCTTAGGCAAGTATAACTGCTGAATTTCCCTGGTTTTGTACGAGTGAAATCGGAGCCGTACTATAAATTCCCTGTAACATTTGTTTTTCATACATATGTAACCTACTGGCAGTCACCAGTTGGTGGTTATAGTTAGGAACTAGTTTCCATAGGAAAATAGTTTTTGGTTTGCTTATTCCTTTAGTGCCGTTTGCCGAATCTTCCTGAACTTTTCTCCAAAAAGTTCCCTTTTGTGTCTAGTTTTGCATGAAAGTTTCAGAGTGATCCATCAAATATGGCCGAGAAAAGGGGTCGGGGGTCAAAAAATACCATGCAATTTCCCTATAGGGATTTTGAACATGACTACAACCTGAACTGCTGGATGGAATTACACCAAATTGGTCATAAAGTTAGCTCTTCCTCCAGAAAGAGTCCTTTTTGTGATCTGGTGTAAATCCGTTCATTAGCTTTTGAGATATTAAAGGCAAAACAAATTTGTATATCTTGCAGATCTAACCGATTTCATGCAGAAATCTTATTGGCTGCCAATACATCAACCAGGAAGTGTTGGCAGCAATTTTGGGACTCTGACTCAACCAAATCCCAAACAAAAATGTTAAAAAACAGGAAGTGGGCATTATAGGAATTCCCTGACCCACTAGGCCTGGCGGTGTGATCCCCCAGGGCCAAAAAGCACTTTTAAAAAAATGTTTGCGCTGAAAATTGCGATTCACAAATTTGTGCGATTTTTTTTTAAAGCAGGGCCTCCCCAGCTTGTTTGTATTTCAGCCCCTGGGTGGGCCAGGTCCTGTATGCATATTTTAATACATACTTTGGGGAGGGGGACGCACACGTCCCTTCTCCCCATGGCTGATATCAGCCCCAGGGACCGCCACCTCCCCAGGGCCAGGCCAATATACTAAAATAGAAGAGGGGGCCATGTGGCACCCCCTCAGCAGGCTGTTTACAGCCCTGGAGATTGCCACCTCCCCAGGCAAGGCCAATAACATTAAATTCAAAGGAGGGGGGTTGTGGTGACCCTGCTCTATGGCACTTTTTGGCCCCGGGGACCACATCCTCCCCAGGCCCTGTAATAATGAAGGAGGTAGGCCGTGCGGTCCCCTCCTGGAGCCATTTATGGCCATGGGAACCACCACCCCACAGGGCCTGCTTCCTATGAGACATAGCTGATTGCTCTTACTTTGCGGGAGCTTTCACAGCAGGCAGGAGGAGGAAGACTGCTCTCGCTCGCTGGGAGTGGACTTCTCATCTGTTTTCCTGCCCGCTTGACAGCGCACTGCAAAACAGATGAAAAAATTGCTCCCACATACAGTGAGCAGCATTATTGGCTGCTCACTGTCTGCTGGAGCAAGGCCAGCTACTGCTGGAGGTGGGGCGCCTGCAGGGACCACAGAGGCATTAAGGCTCCCCACGCTCCCCAACACAGCTTACTGGGTGCCCTGGGTGGCCTCCAGGTCACCCAGCATCAAGAGGCTGGGCCCAGTGGGATGGGGTCCCCAGGTCAGAGAACGGTCCCATTAATTCTTGGCCCGAGTGCGTTTTTTCTGACGATTTTGGTGATGCGTCTGCTGCAGAGGAATACAAGGACATCTCCACCAAATAAAGAAGCACTTACTTCATATGGTTAAGAGGAAGTACCCATGTTCGTAGGAGATTCACCTCTTTGTAGTCTTGCCGTCTTCCCTTGACGAGGATTCATGTTATCATAGGTTTGTGGAGCAAGCCGCTCGAGAAACAATCACATTGCCGAATTGCATGCACACAAGCTCATTGGAGACATATCCTTGTGGTCCATTGCGCAGATGTAGTGTAGAATATGCACTGGACATTTACTCAATGAGGTAGCACTTAGTAATTGACCAGTAGAAAGTAGTCCAGTTGGATAGATATTTTGTGCAAACCTTGTTGGATAACGGAGCAGGTGAGGTTCCATTGTGTCCCAGTCACTCACTCAACTACTGACACACCCATACAAACACTTAAACAACTACTCACATACCCATTCTGCCACTCTCACATTCACTCGTAGACCCACACAGTCATTCACACACCCATCCACACACTCATACAGTCACTCACACATCCACTCACACACCACAAAACAACTCACACACCCACTCACATATGGATACAGATGGATACAGCCACTCTCATACATACTCACACATCCACACATTCACAGACCACTCCCACATCCACTCGGTCTCATATAGCCACTCACAAAACCACTCACACATCTACTTGCAGACCTATACATCTACTCACAGACCCATAAAGCCACTCATACACCCACTCGGAGACCCATACAGCCACTCACAAACACACTTCTACATCTACACAGCTACTCAGAAACCCACTCACATACCCATTCACTGACTTATGAATCCACTCACTCACTCACACACCCACCCATACACCCTCAAAACTACTCACACACCGATTCCTACACCCATACAGCTACTTACACACGCACTCACAGACCCATATAGTGACTCTTACGCAGCCACTCTTAGACCCATACAACCACTCACACACCCATACTGCCACCCACACACCTACTCACTGACCCATACAGCCACTCAGACACCCACAAAGCCACTCACACCCACTCATAGACCCATACAGCTGCTCACACACCCACTCATTGACCTATACAGCCACTCATACACCCACTCTCAAAGGTTACAGGTTACAATTAGGAAATACAATTTTAAAAACCTTTGAAATTCACTAAAAAACAAAGGTTACATGGACGTTATAGTTAGGAAAAATAATAAAATTAAAAAAACATAAAAATTCACTGAAAAACCAAAGGTTACAGGGATGTTATAGTTAGGCTTAGATTTCACACATACAAAACCATAGACGTTCTGCAGTTATAGTTACCGAAGCTAACTATAACTTATGTACCCGCAATGCATTGCTTATAACCTCACATATTACATCACTGATGACATCCCAAATTACACCACTGATGACATCATCTACAGAATGACACCCACCTACTTACACCCTATACAACCTCTCATACACCCACTCACACACCCACACAACCACTGCCATACCCATTCACAGACCCATACAACCACTTACACACCCCCTCACTCATCCATAGAGAAGCTCACACACCCACTCATGCACCCGTACAGCCACTCGCACACCCATTTACTCAAACAAACAACCACTTACATATCTATTCACACATCCATACCAACACTCACACGCCCACTTACTCACCTGAACAGCCACTCACACAGACACTTACTGTGCAATACAGTCACTCATTGAGCCACTCACTTACCCATACACCCACTCAAACAACCACTTACATACCCGTCCTCCTACTTACACACCCAGTCACTCACCCATAAAGCCATTCACACAGCCAGTCAGTCACCTATACTTAGACACACACTCACCAGCCATACAGCTATTCAGACAGCCACTCACCCACCCATATAGCTACTCACACACCCACTCATACAGCCACTCAAACAGATACTCACCCACCCATACAGTCACTCACATACCGACTTATTCAGCCATACAGCCACTGACACACCCACTCCCATACACATACAGCCACTCAGTCAGCCACTCACACACAGATTCAGTCACACAGCCACTCAGGTGTCTTATGTTAAAAATACTATCACTCATTAGTAATACAGAAACAATAGTAATTTAATTTGTGCGGTAGCTTAGTATGCATCTTTGTCTCACAAACGTTTACAAAACACTTACACTCAGTGGATGATGTCATCAGTGAAGTCACTGACCATGTCATGAGTGATGTAATAAGTGAGGTCATAAGCAGTGCTATGACAGGGAGTAAGATATAGTTACCTTAGGTAACTACATCTGCTGAATATAAATATATATATGTGTGTGTGTATATATATATATACATATATACATATTTATATCTATCTATCTATAAATATATATATATATATAGTCACCAGTAGGTAGGTATAAGTAGGACCATGTTTCCATAGAAAAAATGCTTTTTGACTTGGCTATATCTTTGGCACCGTTTGACGAATCTTCACAAACTTTTCCCCATACAATGCCATGTTGGGTCTTGTTTAGCATGGGATAGTCAGGGTGATCCATCAAGAATCTGTCGAAAAATGGGGGGGGTCAAAAATAGTGTGTTTCCCATTCAATTCCCATGGAGATTTTAGACATGCCAAACAATGGACGCAATTACACCAAATGTGGAAAAAAAAAGTTGCTTTTGGTCTAGAAAGTATGCTTATTGTCATTTGGTGTAAATCCATTCAGTAGTTTTTGAGATATTAAAGGAAATTCAAATCTTTATATCTAGGGTTGTAAAGCCTTCATGAATAATGACGAGGTCATGCAGAGATCTGAAGAGCTCTGATTGGCTGCCAACACTTCAACCAGGAAGTGTTGGCAGCCATTTTGGGACTCGGCTTCCACCAAATCCCAAACAAAACGCCAAGAAAAAGAAAAGGGGGCAGGGTACGAATACCCTAACTCTCTAGCCTTAGTCTTGGGGACCCGGCAGGGCTAAAAAGCATTTTTTCTTATTTATTGTGATTTTCGTGAATATTTGAATATTTGCCATGAATTAAAGGAAAAAAAATAAGCGCAGTTTCCTGCTCTTGTTTTTAATGAAGCCCACGGGTGGGCCAGGTCTTGGTCCCGGGGGCATACATATTTCTATAAACATAATGGAGGGGGCTCACATAGCCCCCTTCATTGGCATTTTTGTGCCCTGGGGTCACCACCTCAACGTGGCTACTTATACATATGGAGGGCACAGACCACCTGGGCACTGGGGACCACCACCTCACCACCACCTCCCCAGGGCTTTTGTGGACCTCCCTCCTAGGGCATTTAGAAGCCCTAGGGACCACAACCTCCCCAGGGCTAAATTAAACAATATGGACAGAGTCTGTACGGACCCCTGACCCCGGGCACCACCATTACCCTGGTGCCAAATCTAACATTTGAACATGGAGGGGGGAGGACGTGCAGCCCCTTTCCCGGGCCATATACAGCCAAAGGGATCACCACCTGGGGTTGGTTCTGTGCAAAAAAGTGGGGTTATGCTTCCCCCCACCTGGAGCCAATAATGGCCCTGGGGACCGCCACCACCCATGGCTGGCTCCTGCTACGTCCCGAGTTGCCGAGCCCCGGGATCTAGCAGCTTGCTTTCTCTTGGCGGGACTCTATTGACGATGGCCTCAACCGGTTAAGATATTACAGGAAACTTACTGAAGATTAATCGAGCTAACAAAGGAACATTGGAAATCGAAGATCTAAGAAGAATTCACAGTTTTTACTGATTGAAGCCCTGAAGAAGCTAAACTTTCGCAAAACACGTGTTGGCTTGACTGTATATGTCACAATTTTTGATGAAGAACTGGGATCAAGTGTGTGAACTCTTGGCTGTATATTTCACGCTAATTCAGGAAGAATTTTTTCAAGTGTATGAAAAGAAGATAAGCTTGAAATAAAAGACTATACATGGATTTCTGAACTGTGATATGTGTCTTTCTCAGGACATGAACAAAAGAGGACCATATGGATTATTCCCTGTGAGGGATAAAGGGAACTCAAAATCAGTGCCGGGCTAATTTTCTATTTCCCTCTTGTGAATTTCATATATATATATTAACAAAAACACAGTGAAATTAGAAAACTAGCCCAGCGCTATTCTTCAGATCTCGGTTTCCCTTACATAAAAGAGTCTAAATGGTACATATTAGTTCATGTTCTGAGAAAAACACAAATATCCATTCGAAGATCCAAATATAAAGTATTGTGATACTGTGTTTTACAGTGAGAATGATCTGTTACCAACGGGTGCAAGAACTAAAGAATAAAAAAGCCCTGAAGACGCGAGTATCTCGCAAAACATGTGTTGGCTTGGCTGTCAATCATTTACGAACGTTGTGAAGAATTGGACGAAGAGCAAAACCTCAAACTCTAGGAATGATGAAAAATATCTTCAACATTTCTGGGGTCATTTACCATAGACGTCAAAAGAAGAGGTATGCAGTTCCTGTTGTGGGAAGGAGGAGGAGGCAGGACAAGGGACTGGAGAGATCCCTGGCTACACGCTGGTAGTGTTTATGGGAAAGGGGAGGAACTGGGAAGTTCTTCCTTTCGGAATGAGGGCCCTCACACACCCAGCCTGCTGGGTGTCATGCTTCATCATCAGGCATGCTCCTCGTTGGGTCGGCGCTGCAATAACCGACGGGCACCCTATGCAGGGGCTCTTTGGCGGAGATCTTTTATTCCTTGCCGTATGGTGCGGTGAGTGTAAGGGGCCTTGAAAGTGTAAGAGTGCAAATGTGTAAATTAAAACAGGGAAATGGAAGAGTCAGGTAAATTAGACTTTAATGATCCTGCCTTCCCCCTGATTAAAAATGGAGTTGGAGACTCACTGCAATGATGCTGCAGGGTGTTGCGCGTAATCTCGTTTGGTCAACATGTTTCTTGCCAGTTTAGTCGGGATGATCTAGCGGCAATTCCTCAGGACCTAGAAAAAAGTAACTCTACACTCAAAATGTTATGGCACTGTGGTGTTGCTAGCCTATTGATAACAACACGTGGCAACTCGCCAACTCCATTTTTAATCAGGGTGAAGGCAGGATCATTAAAGTCTAATTTACCTGACTCTTCCATTTCCCTGTTTTAATTTACACATTTGCACTCCTACACTTTCAAGGCCTCTTACACCCACTGAACCATACGGCAAGGAATAAAAGATCTCCGCCAAAGAGCCCCTGCATAGGGTGCCCGTCGAGTATTGCAGCGCCGACTCGACAAGGAGCATGCCCGATGATCCCTTGTCCTGCCTCCTCCTCCTTCCCACAACCGGAACTGCATACCTCTTCTTTTTACGTCTAACCAGGGCATGTATGCTGGACCTTTCTAAAAGCCTGTAGTCCCCCCTCTCTTGTTCAGGTCATTTACTATAGACCACAGGAAACATAGGTTTAATTATTTTCAAGAGTTTCCGGAGGGATGCTGCTCTCCTTGTAATCCCCCCACTACACTTTTAACATCATGGTGGTGACCCTGGCCAGATTGGGGCACCACAAAGAAGGAACAAATTTGACAATTTGCTCTTAAAGGGCATTATGAAGCACTCCAGTCCGGGAGCAGTGAATAATAAATGAGTGGTTCCAGATCCCTTCACTTTGGATCTCCTGCTCAACATCTTTGCATGACTCTTTCCTGATGCCTTGCTATTAATTTCTGCATCTTCATCTTCAGTTGAGGATTACAAGATTGTCAAGGAGTTTTTTTGTTTGCCCTTTGTGTTTTTCCCCCCTATATGGAACACTCTTAAGGAGAGACTTGACACCTCTCATGTGAGTAATCATTGCAGTGTTGCGCCGTGACTACTGGGGAAATCGCCTTTCACAGGCAATCAAGACGGGATCTCCACAGTCCTTGTCAATGTCCAATTCTTGACACTAGGTGAAATCAGTGGGGAAAAAGGGACTGAAGAGAAACCCAAATAGATCCAACTTATTGTGAAATGGGTGCTGCTGCTGAAGAAACATGAGCATCAGAGTGGGTGGTTCCATCTAGGCACAAAGGAGGAAACAGACTGTACATGTAGAAAAACTGCAAAATGAACAACGTCTAATTAGAATGTCTTAAGCAGATGGTGTATGTGACTTAAAATTAACACACATATTTCCTATGTCCTCCATGAAATATTCTATAATTACGTCTGGTGGATAATGTAGTACAAAAGGATTTCATTTTGCACAATAAAATAAATGACTCACACAACAGTTTAAGTGGCTCCTAAACCGCATCAAAATATGTTCATTGAAGACTCTCAAAGCACTCACTCCTTCTGAATCCTACTTAGGACATTGATTATATGAAATCCAGGAGTATCATAAGTAGATTCTATCTGAACAGTCATTCTCTTCTTAGAAAAATCAAGTTAAAGAGTGTTGTCATGGAAAAAAACACTCCCCCAATGTCTGTGATTCTCTGGTTGGTAAACTCACGTCTCTTTTTCTGTCCGGATGGATATGTGTTTTGCCCGCAGAACATTCACAGACTCTGGCTCCCCAACTTTCTGCTGCAGCATATCTGTGAAAGTATTAATATTAATAATTGATTCCATGAATCATGCTGCATTCAGCAACGATGGGTGAGCAACCTTGGATGGGTGGTCATCGTGCAGGTTCTTGGTGCTATGTCCCCATCTCACAAATATATTAAATCCAATTTAGCGTGATGCAAAGCACTATAATAAAATGCATTCCTTCACTCAATAGTCCTACAGAGACCGCTGCCTTGGCGAAGTTGACATCAGCTTGCTCTAGGAACTTTTTAAGATGTGGTTATCTCAATCATGACACCAAAGAGACAACCCTTTTAGGAGGGTGAGGGAGGGGCAACTGTAGTCAAACAAATATGGCGTTTAATAGGCTACCAAAATGTGTCAGAAGCAACCCAAATTATTATTAGTAACCATGATCTAATTAACTTAAAAGAAAAGTTGTTCACCTTGTTAGAAAAGTCTCAAAATAAAAGTAGTGCATATCTTCATTTGTGTTATTGGACTCCCACCCACTTCCCCAGTTTGTGAGTTCCTGGAGTAAATGTTACAATTTCCAGTGCCCTCCTTAGCGTATCCATCGTGCACCTGTTACCGGTCTGTTTCAGCCAACTATTCTGCTAGCCTTTCCTGAAAGTTAAGGCATTTATTTACAAGCAGCTTCAAAACGATGCAATCGCTTGTATAACTTGTCTAAATGACTTATTCATGACACTCTTGTAGCATAGACTTGTTACCCCTGATACCATATAATTGCAATGCTGTGCTACTCTAGGTTATGTGCATGGGATTTATATAGCACAACATCGCATATGGGCACCTACAAAGATGGTGAGAGTGTAGGGCTCCTCTGTTGTGCATCCACTTATGCAGAACATGTCACCATCAGTCAGAAGTTATTAAAAATAGAATGTCATCCATTAGATTAAATAGCAATGGCAAGTGGCCCATGCATGGTCTTCAACAATGCTATGCACTTGGCATCAAGCGAAATCAGGTGGGCTTTAATTGGCTGAATTTGAGAGCATTGAGACTCAAACGTGCTCACTGATGAAGTCAAAATAAATGGAGTGCATCTAATGCAGTAGGGGACATACAAGGACGATTGCTCGTTGCACTGGGAGAACTTGTTAAAATGTTAGCGAAGTGTTCAGTGAGCTTGCCGGTCGGAAAGATATATTAAATACAAAAGTCTCTTCATACTTTAGAAACACTTGAAGCCCTGATCCTGAGTAAACCACCATCTGCGTACGTATAAAGCATTCTCAGACTTAACCGTGTCTAGACACTAGTCATTTACAATCTCTTGCTACAGTCTTCCCTCTTACATTATCACCAATGCTAGTGTATGATAGGCTGCATGGTGAGATAGGTGTTCTAGAAACAGCAAATCAACCACTGACATTAACCCCTGCGCTGTCCCCTTAATGATAATCTTCATTACTCCTAACCCTAGTCTTCCTGACACGTCCTTACATCATGAGGTTTGCTTCATTACAAAGATAGGATTTACCTACCTACCCAGATCCTCATGTAGGCTCCACCTCCTCCCTGGGAGTCAAAAAGAGGAACCTCACCTATCATTAATGCATTAGGTTGTCACATGAAAACCCAGTTCAGGGAGCAGTGCCTGATACAACATGGAGATGGGTGGCCATCAGCTTAGACAGGACTACTTGAATGATTGAATGTCCTGCCCTTCTGCTGGGACCCTATCTCCTTAAGGCCACAGCAGAGTCCAGGAGACAGCCAAGTGGGAAGCAGGACACCAGCTGTATGGGGAATAGAGACGTAGATTTTCCTGCTAGGCAGATCTCACACCCCTATTGTCCACAAGGTGCACTCCACAAGCGCACTCTCCCCTGCGGGCCCTCGCTGTTGCGCCAGCAGACGCAGAGCTGAGTGAACAAGTGAATGAAGAACACCCAAATGCAAGGTAGGAGTGGTAGGAGGTGGGAAGACCAAAGAGCATGGGGGAAGGTAGAGGTGACCTCTTTAACAAGACCCCTCCTACTGAATAAATTCAAATACCCTGACTGACCAGGAACCTCTGTGCTAGCTAGGGCACAGCCGCACGGGCAGTAGAGGTCAGGGTAGTATCTATAAATAGAGCAGCAGGCGCAGTGGCACCAAGACTCGGGGGTAAGATGGACCCATCGCATCTCATTTATAGCTACTTTTTATGACCAATCCAGAGGATGAAGTACCTTAATTGAATGAGGTCCCCTAGCCACTGGTACAGGAAATGCGAAGGGCGATAAAATATATATTTTTTAAATCATACAAGCCCCTGCAGCCCACAGGGGTGGAGTGGGGTGGGCACAACCCTTCAAGGGTCTCCAACCCTCCTGAAAGCCCTGTTTTAGACTAAGGCCAATTAATTTCTGTGAGATATGGGAGACTTGGGGGCCTCTCTTCACATTCTGCAGGGGACCCCCTATCATTTTGTGTTTCTTCCATGTCGAAACGGAAGGCAGGCATCCAGTTTTGTGAGATAAGAACAACCAGGATATAAGGTAGTTGGAAGCCCTCTTTATGACTCCCAGGGAGGTGGTGGAGCATATATTAGGGACTGGGTTGTAAGCATTCGTTTTTATGTTTATTTTAAGTCTAAGGCCGGTATATTCTGTCTGTATAGCGAGGCAAACCTCGCAACGTAAGGATTAATGAGGAAGATGGACAAGCAGGTTAATGAATGTTCCTGTTTCTAACCAGCAACCACCAATAACCATTCAAACTGCTGGCCTGCAGGACAGCTGAGGTAGCCCTCTACTCACAGCTTAGAGCAGAAACTCAGTCGCCATGTTGGATGTGGGTCTCTGAGATTAACGCACCTCCAGCAAACTCTCCATCATGCTGCTTCAATGCATCTGATGCCCTTTCTGTCTGGGACTTTATCAACATCGGCTGTGTAGAGCTGCCAGGCCTAGGCAGAGCATCCAGGTCAGGTGAGGCCTGCAGGGTGGGGCCGGCTTCTTCTGTGTCGATTCCTGCTAGGATAAATACAAATAAGATCAGGGTGTCAGCACAAGGCAGAAACATAGCACCAAGATTAAAACACTGAATAATAAACTTCACTGACAAATACTGACAACCAGACCCCTCAAGATGGCTCAACTCCCAGCTCAGTACTTCCCCATAGTGCCGGTAAAGGAACATCGCATGCACTGCAATAAATAATCACACAAAACCAGGTTTGTTTGGAAAACAGTTTGCTGCAGGTTTATTTCATACAAGAAGTATGCCAACGTGGTGGGTCCATTTACGGGCAATCCAAGGGCAGCCAGCAGTGACTGACCTGAGCTGCCCTGCCCACCTGATGAGCCAAACTGCAACATGGCCAACCCAATAGGTGCTACCATTGTCTTCAACTTCCCCCTTGCTTATTCAGTGCTATGGAACCATAGAATACTGTAGGTGTGCAAGAAGGCAGTGCATATTTTTCCACAGTGGGTCACTACATGCATGTATGAGTTTGTGAATACCCACAAACATGCTGGCTTCCCATCTTCTGAAGGATCACCTTTTGTGTGTGTGATGCACAATCTTATAATACGGTGGAAAGGTCCATTGTAGAAGCTTCATTTTATGATTGTAAATTGTAAGTCTTTACTTTGTGAATCAAGATATGGACTATACGAACGCAAATTGCTTTTTTGGTGCATCTAAGCTACACTCGATAGTGCAAAACACCCAGTTAGGAACTCAAAACAACTGAGATTTGGTTGCTGGTAAAATTAGCTCTCACCGTACAAGTAGTGTTTTATGCTCCAGAGTGTTTTGTGAGCTGGTGTGCTGCTTGCAACCCTGCCACTTCTGCCAGGCCGTCGTTAAGCGCAACCAAACAGCATGGACGTCAATTCAGAAAAATGTAACGGTTTGTTGAAGTGAAATTACACACCACTGGCCCTCTGATTACACACCAGTGTTGACCTATTGTCCCACCTTTGGCCCTAAAAAGCCTCCTGATCATGCCGGGGGCAAGGGGAAGGGGCAGCAAAAAACAAGGAGCTTTCTGCTCCATTTACTGCCACTGTCTTAATCTGTGCTTAATTTGTGGTGGTGGTTGCTGGTAGTGGGCTCCAGCACTCATTTCGGGGACTGGGACACCAATATCATCTTCAGACTCTGGCCCAGATTGCAAGAGTAAGAAAGAAACAGGCACAAACATTAATGACAAAGGCAGGGGCGTAACAAACACCCCCGCAGCCCCTGCAGTGCGGGGGGTGGGGGCAGTCTTCATTAAAGGAAGGGGGGGCCCCCTCAGCTCATCCATAGAGCTGTGAGAGGCATGCTCTAAGGCAGCTGCAGTCTGCAGCCTGCTCTGAGCTCCTTCCACTGACCAAGGACTGAAGAGAAACAAAGTAGCAAGTTACATTGTTTCTCTTCAGTCAAGAGCCAGGTCCGGAAAAAGGATGGGGGTGGGAACCTAAGAGAGAACATTCCCACAGGGCACAGCCTCTGAGAAGGGACGAGCTGACTGGGGAAGCAGAAGGTTTGCAGCTCCCTCCAGGAACAGACTCTGATCAGATGCATTGGAAGGTACACAATCAGGGGCCTATCAGTGGTGCGGCCCGTGCAGGGGCACCGGGGTTCAGGAGCGAGGGGGGGCATCTTGCCTGTGATGACGGCAGTGTTTTTCCTCTTATCTGCCCTGCACCAACCTCTCTGTTTCCACTCGCTGGAGAGAAAGAAACTGGAGGGACAGATAGAAAAACAAGCATTTGCAATGCAATAGGTCTTGCAATTGTGAGATTTTTTGCTATTGGAATTGTAAATGACAATGCCTTTTAATTATTTGTTTAAAAAACAACAGATAAATAAAAGGCATTGTCATTTACAATACCAATAGCTCACAATTTCGAAAATACGAGACCTATTGCATTGCAAATGCTTTTTCTAGTTTGTGTTGTACTTTGCACAAATATTTGTCATTTGCATGCTTGCTCACTAGCGAGCACTGCATGTACTACCCCCGGATATTTTTGTATTGACACACACAACACTGTATGCACGGCGCGCACACGTCATCCCCAGTGAGCCATGTACTCACTCACTGCACACAAATAGTTTTACATTGGCACATACACCTTTCCCAGTGAGCTCTGTATGTACCGAGTCTGGATAGGGTTACATTAACTCACACAACCCTGTATGCACTGCACTCAGATATGTTTACATTGCCATTACACATCTTTCCTAGAGAGTTCCGTATGTCCTGTGTCTAGGCATTTTTACATTCACACGTTTTCTCTAGAGAACACTGTATGATCTGTGACAAGAAAATGTTACATTGATACACACAGCTTTCCTACGTAAACGTACCATGAGCAGAAGGCACTGTGTGTGTTGTGCCCAGGAGACACTGTGTGTGTTGTGCCCAGATAGTTTTAATTTCACACACAAGGCATTGTATTCACACACAAGACACTGTATTCACACACAAGGCACTGTGTGTTGTGCCCAGATACTTTTACTTTCACACAGGGCACTGTATTCACACACAAGGCACTGTATTCACACACAAGGCACTGTGTGTTGTACCCAGATAGTTTTGCATTGACACACAAGGCACTGCGTGTGATGTGCCCATATATATTTAAATTGGCATACACATCGTTCCTAGTGAATGCAATGTGTACTGTGCCCAGATAGTACCATGTTGACAAGAAGCTGTCTCCTATTGGGTGTTGTATGTATTGCAACAAAATAGCTTTGCACTGGCATACACATAGGTAAACTCTGCATGTTCTGTGCCCTGATAGTTTCTCATTTACATGCACTTTTCCTCAGATGTGAAGTGTGTACTTTTCCCAGATCATTACTCCTTGCGATGCACATGTCTTCTAGCAGGTGTAAAATTAACTGTGCCTAGATAGCTTCACAATGACTTGCACACGTTTCTTCTGATTCTACTGTGCCCAAATAGTTTTTCATTGTCATGCACGTCCCCTACAATGAGTTTCTTGTTAACATGTATGTCGTCTTGTGTGTGCAGTATGTCCTGTGCCCAGATTGTTTCACATCGGCGTGCACTTGTCTTCTGGTATGTGAAGGACTGCCCAAATAGCTTCACATTGGCACGCACATCTCCACTGTCTAAGTGACCTCTGTGGTCGAAGGATTTCACATTGGCATATCCACGTCTCCTAGTGTGTTGTATGTTCAGTGCTCAATGAGTTCCACAATGGCATGTATAGCGTGTTGTATGTGCAGTGACCTGCTGGTCGTATGTACTGCGCCAGCTAGTTTCTCTTGCTCGTCTCCTTCAATGTCCTGTGCCCTCTCGTGGGCCCATGTCTGTTAGGCGACCCTTGACCTTAGGGTAGGCCGCTCCCCCGCCTCCGCAGCGCCACCAGTGCTTGCCTGCCTCAGTGTTGCCTAGTTCTGCCTGTGTGCCCCCGTGACTGCCGCTCCCACTTCTCTCCTTGTTCCCCGAGTGCGTGGCCCCAGAGTGCCCGGTTCCCTCCTTCTATTTTGTACCCTCGAGTGCCTGCCTCAGAGACTGCCTGGTTGAATGTAATTCCACCTTTTTTCTGTATCCCCGAGTGCGTGGCCCCCCCCTGTGCGCCCGGTGCCCCTGCTCGTTGTGCTTGTTTTTCTCCGCCTTTTTTTCTCGTCCTTTTCCCGCCTTTCTCGTCGTCCACATCGCTTCTTCCCCTGTTTTCTCGCCACCTTCCCAAAGCCGTTCTTTCCTCGTTTTTCCCGCCGCCCGCCTCCCTCTTTTCCCGCCGTTTTTGTGCTCCTCAAGCGTAATCCCATTGGCCCACCTACCCTCCCGCCTCCCAGCTGACCCCCCCCTCCCCGGCTACCCCATATATGGCGGCCGCTGCGAGGCAGAGGTAGCGACCCTTGACCTTAGGGTAGGCCGCTCCCCCGCCTCCGCAGCGCCACCAGTGCTTGCCTGCCTCAGTGTTGCCTAGTTCTGCCTGTGTGCCCCCGTGACTGCCGCTCCCACTTCTCTCCTTGTTCCCCGAGTGCGTGGCCCCAGAGTGCCCGGTTCCCTCCTTCTATTTTGTACCCTCGAGTGCCTGCCTCAGAGACTGCCTGGTTGAATGTAATTCCACCTTTTTTCTGTATCCCCGAGTGCGTGGCCCCCCCCTGTGCGCCCGGTGCCCCTGCTCGTTGTGCTTGTTTTTCTCCGCCTTTTTTTCTCGTCCTTTTCCCGCCTTTCTCGTCTTCCGCATCGCTTCTTCCCCTGTTTTCTCGCCACCTTCCCAAAGCCGTTTTTTCCTCGTTTTTCCCGCCGCCCGCCTCCTGCTTTTCCCGCCGTTTTTGTGCTCCTCAAGCGTAATCCCATTGGCCCACCTACCCTCCCGCCTCCCGCCTGACCCCCCCTCCCCGGCTACCCCATATATGGCGGCCGCTGTGAGGCAGAGGTAGCGACCCTTGACCTTAGGGTAGGCCACTCCCCCGCCTCCGCAGCGCCACCAGCGCTTGCCTGCCTCAGTGTTGCCTAGTTCTGCCTGTGTGCCCCCGTGACTGCCGCTCCCACTTCTCTCCTTGTTCCCCGAGTGCGTGGCCCTAGAGTGCCCGGTTCCCTCCTTCTATTTTGTACCCTCGAGTGCCTGCCTCAGAGACTGCCTGGTTGAATGTAATTCCACCTTTTTTCTGTATCCCCGAGTGCGTGGCCCCCCCTGTGCGCCCGGTGCCCCTGCTCGTTGTGCTTGTTTTTCTCCGCCTTTTTTTCTCGTCCTTTTCCCGCCTTTCTCGTCGTCCGCATCGCTTCTTCCCCTGTTTTCTCGCCACCTTCCCAAAGCCGTTTTTTCCTCGTTTTTCCCGCCGCCCGCCTCCCGCTTTTCCCGCCGTTTTTGCGCTCCTCAAGCATAATCCCATTGGCCCACCTACCCTCCCGCCTCCCAGCTGACCCCGCCTCCCCGGCTACCCCATATATGGCGAGGCAAGCCTGTCTGCGCCCGTCCGCGCCTGGACCGCGCCCAGCACCCGTCCCCCTGGTCCCCACGACCCCCACCCCATCCGCCACCCCCGCCTGACCTACGACACCACCACCCTCACCGCCCTCAACCCCGGCCGCACGCCAGGCTGCTACCGCGCTACCCCGAAGCAGACCCACGGATCCTTCACCTGCCGCAACTGCCGCTTTACCTGCCTACGAACACACATCGCACCCGACAAGAACGACTCCCCCGGAAACAACCTCGACTGCATCCCGATCAACACCCGATCCGTCCACAGGCATGCCATCGAACTATGGAACCTCATCGACTCAACAAACCCGGACATCGTCTTCCTCACCGAGACCTGGATGAACCCCTCCTCGACACCCGACATCGCCATAGCCATCCCCGACGGCTACAAAATCATCCGGAAAGACCACACCAACCGCACCGGAGGAGGCATCGCCATCGCACACAAAAGCTCCATCCGCACCTCGACCCACGTCGACAACTCACTCCCCGACGCCGAACACCTCCACTTCGCGATCCACAGCGACCCCAAGACCACCCTCAGAGGCACCCGCATGTACAGACCACCAGGACCACGCACTAAGTTCAGCGAAGACATCGCAGACTTCGTCAGCCCACACGCACTCCCGTCCACCGACTACATCCTCCTAGGGGACCTCAACTTCCACCTGGAGAACCACACCGACAACAACACCACCGCCTTACTGGACAACCTCGCCAACCTGGGACTGAAACAGCTAGTCAACACCCCCACCCACTACGCCGGACACACGCTCGACCCCATCTTCTCCTCCAGCAAACACATCTCTTTCAGCCACACCACCGAACTCGCCTGGTCGGACCACAGCTGTGTCCACTTCAGCTTCAAGAAGACCACCGTGCACCACCACACCCAGCAACCACCAAGAAGACAGTGGAATCGAATCACCACGGAACAACTCACATCGACCCTCTCTCAGAAGCAACCCACCAGCACCACAGACCCCAACGAAGCCTCACGAGCTGGATCTCCGACTGCGCCAAGCTCCTGGCCCCCCTGAAGACCCAAGCAAACACCAACAACCACAAGAAAAACTCCTGGTTCACCCCCGACCTCAAGGACTCCAAAAAAGAATGCCGCACCCTCGAAAAGACTTGGCGCCTCAACCAGACCGAGGAGAACATGTCTGCTCTCAAGAACGCCACCCACCAACACCACCAACGCCTCCGCGCCGCACGAAAATCAGCCTTCCAGAACAGACTAGACAACAACGCCCACAACAGCAAGGAACTATTTGGCATCGTCAAAGAACTCTCCAACCCCGACGCAGAAAACAACTCCATCCCTCCCTCACAGGACCTCTGCGACTCCCTCGCAGCCTTCTTCCACCACAAGATCACCGACATCTACAACAGCTTCACCACAACCAACACGAACCCACCACTGGAACCCGCCACCGGCAACACCACCATCCTCACCTGGAACCCAACCACCACCGAGGAAACCACCCGCATCATGAACTCCATCCACTCAGGATCACCATCCGACCCCTGCCCGCACCACATCTTCAACAAAGCCGACAACATCATCGCACCCCACCTCCGAGACATCATCAACACGTCTTTCACCACTGCCACCTTCCCGGAGAAATGGAAACACGCCGAACTCAACGCCCTCCTAAAGAAACCAACAGCAGACCCCACCGATCTCAAAAACTTCCGGCCCATCTCGCTCCTACCGTTCCCCGCCAAAGTGATTGAGAAAATCGTCAACGCTCAACTCACCACCGCCCTGGAAATCAACGACTCACTCGACCCCTCACAGTTCGGCTTCAGAGCTAACCACAGCACCGAGACCGCCCTCATCGCAGCCACGGACGACATCAGATCCCTGACCGACAAAGGAGAAACCGTGGCCCTCATACTCCTGGACCTCTCTGCAGCCTTCGACACGGTATGCCACCATACCCTGATACGTCGCCTCAGCAACGCCGGCATCAGAGGCAAGGCCCTGGAATGGATCATCTCCTTCCTCTCCGGAAGAACCCAGAGAGTCCGCCTCCCCCCCTTCAGATCCACAGCCACAGAGATCATCTGCGGCGTCCCCCAAGGATCCTCCCTCAGCCCCACCCTCTTCAACATCTACATGACCCCCCTGGCGAACATCGCACGAAAACACGGACTCGACCTCATATCCTACGCCGACGACACCCAGCTCATCTTATCCCTCACCAACAACCCCACCTCAGCTAGAACCAGACTACACGAAGGCATGAAGGAAGTAGCGAACTGGATGACAGACAGCCGGCTTAAACTGAACACAGAGAAGACGGAGGTCCTCATACTCGGCCCTACACCCTCCGCCTGGGACGACTCCTGGTGGCCTCCCGCCCTGGGCAGCACTCCCCAACCCACCGACCACGCACGCAACCTCGGCTTCATCCTGGACTCATCCCTCTCCATGACCAGACAGGTCAACTCGGTGACCTCGGCATGCTTCAACACCCTCCGCATGCTCCGCAAGATCTTCCGCTGGATCCCCACCGACACCAGGAAGACCGTCACCCACGCCCTCGTCACCAGTCGCTTGGACTATGGGAACACTCTGTACGCCGGCATCACCATCAAGCTGCAGAGGAAACTGCAACGAATCCAGAACGCTGCCGCACGACTCATCCTGAACATACCCCGCCACCACCACATCTCCGGACACCTGAAGAAACTTCACTGGCTCCCAGTCAACAAGAGGATCACCTTCAGACTCCTCACCCACGCACACAAAGCCCTGCACAACCTCGGACCAAAACTCATCAACCACCGCGTCTCCTTCTACACTCCTCCGCGCACCCTACGCTCGACCGGACAAGCCCTGGCAGCCGTACCCCGCATCCGCAAAGCCACCGCCGGAGGAAGATCATTCTCTTTTCTGGCAGCGAAGACCTGGAACTCCCTTCCCAGCCACCTTCGCGCCATACAGGACCACCTCTCCTTCAGAAGGCAGCTCAAGACCTGGCTCTACGAGCACTGCCCCCCCCCCCCCCCAGCGCCTTGAGACCCTTACGGGTGAGTAGAGCGCTTTATAAATGTAACTGATTGATTGATTGATTAGCGTTGCATGCTCAGCACCATGCCACTTGAATTAACCCTGTGACACTGTGCAAATGTTTTACACAACACGTGATTCCTTTTGTGTGAAGAGTGTAACCCACTCCCCTGTTTCTAGTTGACAAACATTAAAAGGAGATTCAAAAAATGCTTTCTGACCACGACGAATCATAGCTGAAGCCTCGCGCCAGGGTGGGGGTGAAGTGTACCTCTCGTTCCTTCAAGATTGTTTTATTTCTTGTGTGGTAGAGCAGAAGATCATCAGGTCAGCTACGTTGTATCAGCCGCAAGTACACAACATGCAGTTCACGCTGGAAAGCTTTTCTAATGAAAGCCATGGTGCCACCGCCAATAGGGGAGGAAGGGAAAGATCCGGGCCAATGGCCAACCTGATGCCCCGTATAAACAAGCATTTGCAATGCAATAGGTCTTGCATTTACGCGAGACCTATTGAATTGCAAATGGTAGGCATCACAGACAAAGGGAGGGAGGGCGGGGCGAGAAGGCACAGACAACCAGAGGGAGGGAGGAGAAGGCACAGACAACGGGATGGCAGAGGGAGGGGAGAAGGAAATAAATGGAAAGAATGAGTGTAAGTGAGGCAGAGAGAGAGAGAGAAAGAGACACAAAGGGTGAGAGAACTAAGAAGAGAAGAAGAAGACTTTGAGAGAGGGAGAAAGTGAGAGAGAAGATACAGTGAGATCAAAAGAGAAGACATGTTTTGTGATCTGTTCATGAATTTGAATCTCAACTAGGCCAAGTCATAGTTTAATCTTTTTGAGGTTGGTAAATTTGTACAGTAATGCCTTTGAGACTGTAGAAATACAGAACAAAGAAACACTTTATTTTAAGAGGTGCCTTGAGATGAAGAGGGTTATCAGAAAGTTCTGGAGACCAAAGGAGAGTGAAATAAGTTTAGTGTCTGAGAGCAACAGCGAAAATCTAAGACCACAAATCTGAGAAACCTTATGTTGATGGAATATTATATTAACAATGTTAGAATTTAAATATTTTGCCGACCCGTTGATGTTTTATGGTTCCGATCTTTTTATTTATTTATCCAGGAACAAATACTCTTACCTAAATCCAAAGGCCGATTAGGTAGAACAGTGGGACATAACAGTAGGAGAACAGAAGAAGGAGATAGATGGCGAGGAAGGAAGGATACCAGGTGGGACTGGGAAAGGCAGGAGAAGAGGGATACAATATCAGGGGCTGTCACCAGGGAGCATCACCTCTCTCACCAGAATTAGCTCTTTCGCAATGTATTCAGTGTCAGCAGGCTGGGTCTTTTAGTGCGCTATACCCACTGCGGTCAGTCTTTGTCTTGCTAATCAGGCATGCCCCCTCGTCCTGTAAGCTGGTGTACTCATAAATTAAGAAGACTAGTAAGTTCCCAAAAGTCCTGTGCCAGAGATTGGATGCATGGGTCCCTCATTTTTTCAAAGTGTAGCAACTTGTTCTGCAGGGAAGCAGTAACCTTTTCCATCCCTGTGAGGTCCCACAGATTATGCAGCCAGTCAAAGTGAGACGACAATGTATCTGTCCCCCATTTGGCTTTGATGACATGTTTAGCCCCACACAAAGCCAAAGCCATTATCATTGCCTTCCCTTCGTTAGAGTGTAGAGGGTGTGTCTCAGTAGGATGTAGCTAGAAAGACAGTGTATATCTGTTGCAAATATTTCATTGATATTTTTCAGACGGCCTACCAGTAGCGTTTGAGTTTGGGACAGAGCCAGAGGAGATGAGTCAGTGTGTCTGGGTGGCCGAAGTTGCGTTAAAAGCCATTGAGACTGTTGAGTTTCCAGTTCACCTTTTGGCTGGGGTGTAGCACCAATAGTGTGTAATCATAAGCATTGCTTCTTTTCCCCAGGCACAGAATGAGGAGGTGTGCATTTAGTGGAAGATGTCAGTCCATTTCTTTTAGATGCAGTGAAAGTCCAGCTCAGCCTCCGAGCTGCGGGGCTAGAATAGGTGCCCAATTCCCATGTTTTGAATCGTGTACCCAGACCCACCTTATCCAGTATTTTCCACAGAAAAAAGCCAGTACACTCGATTGAAAGCCTTGTCTGTGCCAATTGACAAGAGAAGTGCTGAGACTCAGTTCACAGTGTATGTGTGCCTGTCTGTCAGTCTCTCAGACACCCTGGAAAAGATAGCTGCACAGTGTGAAAGATTATGTTTGTGGCTGGTTCTCTTTGTCTTTATTGATTTAAAGAAATTTGGGGATGACACGTTGGATTGTTTCTGCAGGACAGTAGGTTAAAGAAGGAGGTCAGTCTTAGTTTTGGGCTGATGATCAATAAGTCAGGAGTTGGGGATACTAGTGAGTCTTGAGTAGTGGCATCACATGTTGGTAGGTTGTGTGTTGGCAGCAGATCCTTGAGTTGTTCTCTGAACAGTAGCAGGTTGGATGGGTTGTGATGCTCTACAGGAAGTCTATTTCAAGGGCTGTTGTCCAACATTAAAAGGATCAGCCCTCTGTGGAGTATTTGAAAGTGAGTTATTGGAAGGACGGTGTGGGGTTGGAACACAGGGCGCCGGGGTCCCTTGAGTGAGCTGTCAGTGTCCATCATAGTGGGGGAAAGGGCGGGAAGACGTTGCACACCGCTGGTGTGTGGGCCGGGGCCAAACGGGCGGGGCTTCCATGAAGTTCACATGCCTCTTGTTTATAAAGGGCCAGAGACCAATCAGAGCAGCAGATGAGGAGACAGAACCTCCTGGTGTCAGGAACTACACGGGGATTGCGCTCGAGAAACTCATGGATGCACAGAGCTCCATCAAGGATTACAGCAAATTGTTGACAGTAGATATGGGGAGACAGCACACCTGCCTAGCCTCGACCGTACTCACAAGAATGTTTTGTGTGCTGATTAATGTGTTACTGAATTTGAGCTTCAACTCGGGCACCTGCTTTATTTATACCTGTAAGTGCTTCCTGTTGAGGTTTAATTTTTGTGACAGGAGCATCGTGCCAGAATGAACCCTGTGCAATACCTAGGCTCTACCCTCATGCCTCCCCCGAATTCCGTTACGCCACGAATCGCGGCAGTTTCGACATTTTCGCGTTCCGCGCGGAACACGAAAATGCCTAAATTTCGCAATTTCCGTGAGCGGAACGGAATATGTCGCCCACTCTTAGTTTAAATACATCTGTCCAAGAATGGTAACAGACAGTTGCATGTGTTAAAAACCTTAGCCCTGCCTGGTCTTTACAATTTATTATTATAGTGTGGACACGAATGAATTAGCAAAATTAAAAGGCAGCAGGGAGAGATTCCAAGACCAGGTTGACTAATGTCACAGCTGATGGATAATGTTGATACACATACTCTGACCACAAGAAAAGTGTACATCCTCTTTAAGCCAATGTGCTGACCTAAATGATGCGCCTCATGCATTATACTCTTTTTTTCCTATGTGGGAATATGCCTAGGGGGGATTGGGAGTTGTGCCAACTTGGATGTCTCTGTATATGAGGTATTGACCTGCTGGAAGCTTTTTTTTGTTTGCATAAGAGTCCACAACAACATTTCTATGTCACTGTACGGAAAACAACAAGAATGCTGAATGTGTGATAAGGAAGGTGAAGGGATTTGAACAAGGCTATTATACATGGTTCAAAACAAAAAGTGCTTGTGGTGGGTCAGAGGTAAGGATGTGTCCCCCACTCCAGCAAAATCCTCTCCTCCATCTGTGGCCTTTTTGTATGTGTGTGAGTGTGTGCATGTGTATGTAGATATATAGAGAGAGAAATTCAAACATTTTAATCAAACAATACTGATTTGCTACAAAAGATAGTTGGACAATTTAAAGTGTGTGGCAAGGTGCTGTGTCTCTTTTTTTCAGTGTTATCACCCAATACATTGAGCAGCTGTGGTGGTGGGCACTACGGAAGCAAGGACAAATAGCACTGGGGAACAGGCACCATCTGACCTCTAGAGATACCAGGGAAGACTTTGGAGTAAATAAATACAACCTTTGAGGCTAGGGGTTCTGGGAGAGTATGAGGAAGAAGAAGGGCAATAAGGTCTGTACAGGATTGATGAAGAGCATAGTGATAGATAAGAATGCACTGGAAGCGCTAATCAAGGGACCCTGCGAGAAAGTATGAAGGAAAGAAATCACGAGGGGATATAAGGACATGGTCAGCTGGAAAGCTGATAAGGTAGAGAGGGTGGGGTATAACAGAGGAAATGAGAAAAGAGAGGTAGGGAATGAAGAGGGTGAGAAAATGGACAAAGGAAAAACAAAGCAGATAGCATAAAAAGAGCCAAGAAAGAGAGTGAGATACTGCACAGGAGATAGGAAAGCATAGTGGAATGATTTTGACGCAATGGGAGAGAAAAAGTTGGAGATAAAAGTAACAGAGAATAGAGAGAAAAAGGCAGGGATGAGAATGAAGAAAATATAGGATTCTTAGAAATAATGGAAAGGAAGAGATAGAAAGCAAGAGGGAGGAAGGAGGTGTGAAAGAGAAGGAGCAGTGAATGCACTTTTGGCAAAACTAAACGATGAGTGGGCATGATGTTGTATATCACGACAGGAGTCTGCATCAGGAAACCCACCTAAAATAGGGCAAACTTCCCCTGCATACTGATGGCAGGGACCCTGTAGTGGATAGACCACCACCTATGATAGACTGCTGGCAGGGTATACCCAGCCATTAACTCCACTATCCAGGTTTACTTGTAACAGCTGCATTGGTAACAGTGGCGTAACAATAGCCCCGCAGCCCCTGCAGTATGGCGGGTCACTAGCCTGAGAGCTCTTGTCTGGCGCGGAGAATGGGGGGGGCCTCCATGTACTTTGCAGGGGGGCCCCCTCAAATTTCGTTACGCCACTGGACAAAGGAATAGTGCACAGCGTCAGAAAAAAGGCAGGCATGTGGTGGGGAGGTCAAAAGTAGGCTGCCCTTGTATTTGGCAACCCTGGTATTCGGCAGGACCAGCAGCAAACTTACCTCTGCGTACTTTTTAAAAAATATTTAAGTATGGTCTTGGAGAACCCCTCAGTTCAGCGGTAGGGGTAGCAAGCCAGGGGCGTGCAATGAACAAATGGAAAGACAGGGGTAGTAGCCGGAAACCCTTCGACACCCCTTAAATTATCTCTAAAGCAGCCAAGCATTAAACACAGAAAATTCAATTCAATTAAGAAGCTATCTTTACCAGCTGTGCGTAGCTCGGAGCCCTGGGCCTTTCTTTCCTCTGGACCCTCGGGACCCTCTGCAGTTCCCTGTTTTAAAAAGAATGCTATGCTGCAGGTTACCAAAAAAATGTGGAGCCAAGACACAGCATTTGCAGAGTATTTTAACTCTTTGCAGTTAATGTCACTTTAGTTCATTTCTTTTTGCGCTTGTTTAGCAAACCGATAAAGAGCACATTTAAGGTGCAACAACGCCGTGATCACAGTAATGGAAATAACGAGTTGCCAAAAGGGAGAGATGAAGGCCGCATGGCAGCCACACCGCGTCCTTATTGCTAACATACCCGGCTCTTGGCGGTCACGCTGGGATACTCTGTGCTCATTACGCCGCCTTCCTCAGAGGTCTTTGACGGCGCCTGGTGAGAAACACATTTCCAAGTAAAATATTAAGGCAGGCTAAAGAAGTGTCACTGGGACACGCAAAGGCAGTTGCATGAATCATTGGTAAAGCCAGTAGGTCTAGTTTGCATTGTAAGTTTTGCCTGAAATATTTAAAAAAACCTGCTGCAGTGAAAAAACAACACGAAAGGTGAGTGCTTTCTGAGTGCAATGCACAAGGAATAAGGAATTTATTGTGTGATCGTTAAGTGCACTTTGAGATGTAACATAGATCCTCGTGCAAGCACTCCATGGTTGGCACAATAATACACCAAGAAAGACAAATAACATAAAGCAAGTAAGAAACACACAACTATGAGCGGTCAGTACCTGCTTGATGTATCTTTTAAAGAATTGATAACAATAGGTCAACAGATAGCTGCAATGCTACACCTAAAATGGTTAGCCAATCGCAGAGCAGCAGGGTCTAATGCTGTGCTTTGTTTTGATTTACAATTCTCCTTGCTTTGAAAACTCTTGTATTTTAAATTATAGTCAAAAAAGCATCCACCAGTGTTGTTAAAAAATCAATAAAACTCATCAAAGGTTATATAGATGTATTTATTTTGTTCCTAATCAAAATTCCCCAACTTTGTGCCTGGGATGGGAACAAAACCACAAAAAGGGCAAAGGGATATATAATAATTTTGTCACATGGGCGCCGATGACAAGTACCCTGGATTTTGGGTGAGGAGACACTGGGCCTGGAAATACCGACCGATTCTGGTTGGTATTTTTGCACCTTAATTTTGAAATGTGCTTTATATTCACCAGGATGAGGAATTACCATTCAGAACCAGAATTATAGGGTCCAAATCCACATATATCCCTGGGGAGATTAACACCTCAATGTGTCACCTACTCTGAACATGCAGTAAATGGGATTTGAAGGGAATGGTACAGGGTTTGGGTGGGCGGGGTCGCAGCAGGTCGCTGGGTCGGGAGTGGGAGGCTTGTGGGAGCTGCCAGTAAAGACAGACTCCTATGCTGTCTGTCCGGCTTTGCATGCACCCCTGTTCTCTAGGAGAGAGCCGGGTGGGGGCAGGAACTGCGTGTGTCCACAGCCTCTGCCCAGAGGTCCAGCAGTTTTACCAGGTATGGAAACACACCAGGCAAAACTGGGACTGGTGTTACTGGACTGGGTAATTTTGTGCCAGGTTAAAGAAAAAAAACTCATGTGAACTGTATCGCACCTGACGATACCACTCCATCCACCTTGTAATCACGTCACAGTCCTCCTCAACCCACCTTTACCCTCATAAGCAGTATGACAAACTGATGAGGAATCTCACTGGGCCATATATGTACATAGGTCTTGGAAGAAAGACAACATTTTAGTGAAGAAGTGAGCCCAAGAAGCAGAAACTCATGTACTTCTGAATTGGTGTATGATTTTATAACAAATTTGGTGAAAACTCTATACTCAAACATTGGGAACAGGACATATATATGCACACACAGATATATGATGTGTATTTACACTTATTGACACAACGTGAAGTGAAAACAAAGAAATATATTTACATATCACAACACAATATATACATAACAAATGAACATATATTCAAGACAAACATTTAAACTCAGTGTGAGAAACAATTTAAATCTGATTCAACCCGACTTATAATCGATCTGGTTATTCTTGATTATTATGGGTGATCAATAACACTTGATAGTGTGCGTCGACGTTTAGACCCCAGATATTATAGCGATATTTTGTTCGTCTAAGGAGGGGTCTTCGTCAGGACTATATGTAGAGTCTGTGTGTGGCCTTGAATTAGGATTCCACCTGGATATCAAAGTATAGGTACTGTCAGCACGACTGCTTGATTATATATGGTTGACCTGAGTCAATACGTAGCCCTCCTTATCAGCTGATGAAGTTACGGTTCAGTGGCACAGCGTGCCTACAACTCTCCGGCGTCTGGCGCTCGGGGTCTTCTCTGAGTATTCAATACTTCTCAGTTGGGCAATGATTGCCGGGGCCGATTGCCTCCTGGCAAAACTTCTGTGATAAACTCCAGGCTAATTATTGCCTATGAGTTCACTCTGCCATCGTGTATCTGGAAACCAATCTCAGGAAGCTGCCTTAGATCAGTTTCCAGATACACGATGGCAGAGTGAAGAAGACCCCTCATCAGACAAACAAAATATTGCGATAATATCTGGGGTCGAAACGTCAAAAGACTCACAGCTGGCTCCCCTTGCGAGAGCTGCTTACTCTAATTTTGTAGGTGGGTGCCCTGGTGATCACCCAGTGCACCCACAATTGCAGTCTATTGGAACCCACGGGTGTGGTCCCAGGAACCCTGCTCCCCCAGAAGACTCCCCTGCATGTCCTCCTCACTTTTGATTTATATTCTGCCCCAGGGAATGGAGTTTACGGAGCCCAAGAGTGGCTCAGGGAAGAGGGCCCCACTCATGCCCCTCCCCGAATATTTTAAAATAGTGATCCTGCTGCCCTGGCCCAGCTTTGGGAGGGGGGTCATAATAAAAAGAAAAAACAGCACTGGACAGCAAGTTATTTTGCCGCAGTCCATCGCAGCAAAAAAACTATTTTTGTTCCAAATTTTGCCCAAAGGAAGGTCCAGCTGGTCCCCCCACACTCCCACAAAGGGGGTAGGGTATCCTTACCCTGATCCCTTCCATATATTTTTTAAAACAATCTAAAGACATAGGACAAGGGAAAAAAGCCCCCCAAGCCATTTTTAAGATGTGCTATTGAGACTCTCACGACAGTCCCTTGAGCTCAACCATCCAGATATGCAAATATTTTTGCACCTTAATTTCTCAAAAACTACTGAACAGATTTACACCAAATCATAAGAAGCATGCTGTCTGGACCCTGGAACAAGCTCTTACTTCCTGCCAAATTTGGAATAATTCCTTTCAGACCTTATTCCGATATCACGTTCCGAAAACGTTGATGGAAAATGCATGGAGATTTTGCGTTTTGGGACACCCCACCTGTTTTCTCAGCCCCCGCTTGACAGTTCATCCCGAAACTTTTAAAGAAGAAGCTAAGAAAAGAGAGCACTTTTTTGGAAACTTTCGTGAAGATTTGTCAAACTGCCCCTAAGCTATTAGCAAACCAAAAAAAGCATATTTCTTGTCCCCAAATACTAGCTTTTCATATTTAGTGAATGCATGAATTTGATCCCCAAATATCAGTTTGCCAATTTTATCAAGTACTCAGCTATACTAGAGCCAAGCATGGACGTAATCTTCCTCATATATCACAAGCCAGGTATTCTCATGTTATGCCAGAGATACCCACAAGATGTCTGAAATGCTCACCTTGTGCCAGGGATTGGCTATAATAAGGGAAAAGAGGCTTACAAAATACCAAGCTCTGCTACCTTTCATCAGAGCCATTATTATCCCGGGGTGGAAACATTAATGCCAAGTGGGCCCATGTCACGTGTGATGAATTTCACCACTCTGGAGACCTTTTTTGTGAAGCCTTGTGACACTTTTGTGCTTCTGTTGCGTCACTTTTTGTGACACACGGGCGCCGTAAAAAATGCACCATGTTGTGCCCTATTTACGAAGCAGATGTGTCACTTTGTAAAGCCCTGCGCTACATTATACCTGCATCAGGTATAATGTATGCAGGGTGGGCGTTCCTATGTCAAAAGCCTCGTAGAAGTGGCGCTGTGAAATCCATCATATTCCACTGTGCCACTTCTAGGGCGCCACTCCGTCAAAATCGTCTGCTTGCCTCACAGCAGGCGTAAGATTGACATAGGCCCTTTCACATGGGGCTTGTCCCATGTAAAAGGACACATTGCTGGAGTTGCGTCACTTTTGTGACACACTCCAGCAATGCCTCATTATTGCGCCTACAGTTACATCAGAAATACATTTTAACTAAGCGTCATCGTTCTTATGCCAGGATGTCATGGATTTGTAGTATAGCAGCATAGCCCCCAAGGATCTTCAGAAGGTGGCAGGGGGAGCAGCAGGTGGAGTATGAAGGATGGAGTATATGACAGAAGCAAGCTAGAGAAGAATAAAGTTGCCCCAAATTTAGTGATGACAGAAAAATTGAAGCAGCGCAGTGTCACTGATGGCAGATGATTGGACCGAGACAGCAACCACTGTTGGCGTGCCACATTTCACATTTCAGAGTCGTGATATTAGGCTGGTGTAGACTGTGAGGATGCCTCAAATAGCTTTAATCCAGAACAGAGCTCCCCGTGCAGGGTTCAGTTCCCACACCTTGTTTCCACCTGCACCTTCAGACCCCCTCACGGCTACCACATCTTGTGTTTAAAGTCCGCCATCCTATTTGGGAGCCTCTCACTCTTCCTGCGACCATAAGCATGTGGTTTGAGCTGCCCATTTGCATGAACTCTGAAACTGGTCCGAATTTAGATTCGGATGGGAACTGAATATTGTCCATTTTCTGGAGAAAACTTGTAAAGAAGTATCCGCCAACTGAGTTTCTTCTCCCATAGGTACAGTAATAAGGTAAGAGAACATGTATATTGGTAAGGCGCACGTTCAGAGCTTGGAACCTTGGCACATAATAGCATATGTTAAATGCTATCCATCTCAATCATCATCATTTTATCAACTCTGGAAGGAAGAAAGGGTGATCAGATCAGACAGCCAGGATCTGAACCTCTTTCTGTGAAGTGAAACGAAGATCCTTGCAGTAGATCCGTTAGTCCACCAGACCTGGCAGAAGGATTGTGACGGAAATTCTGCCGGTGGATTCTACTCTGTAGTTAGTTTCTTCCAGAAAATAGAGAATTTTAAAATCCCACAGCTCCTCTAATGTCTGGTGAAGTGTGTATGGAGTGATCGAGCAAGGAAAAACAGAGGGGTCAGGTATTATCCAACGGTAAGGATATCTGGTGGACATCTGCTGTATAACATGCACCATGTATATATGTGCGGCTTTTCTAAATGAGGTGTTTAACAAGTCAGTTAAAAAGATGTGATGGCTAGTCGACTGACTGATTAACCATTCCGGCTCATGAGTTGAGATGGTGGTGAAGTGCAGGTGTGTGACATTCTGAGTGTGTGTGTCTGTCAGTGACAGCAGTGAGCGAGCCTCTGACAATGACAGTGTGATGCTTGTTCAAGAGTGTGTATGCTGCGTGTTGTGCAGCATTGTCAACTGCCTTTTTTGGTGAAGTTTGGATGTCAGAAGTCTGGTGAAGTGACATGCTGGTGTAAAAAAGAGAGTGTTCTCAGATACGAGTCTATTTTCTTACTCTCAACCTTAAAAAACCTATGTCTCTGTGTTTGTACCCCGAATGTCACGCTGTTATTTCCGTTTTGTCTACTGTATAGTTCTTGCCCCTCTTGTAAAAGTTTCATTACCGAAACATCATAAATAGCAGGACAATTGTATTGAGGCCTTGAATATTTAAATCGATAAACCTTAGAAAACCCAGCGCGTGCTTGCATGCTTCTGTGTCACTAGGCAACATGAGATTTAGAAAGGGGAAGGTGCAAGCCTTCATGTGCACCTATGTCCTTACCCATTATGCTAGCGAGAGAGCTGTGGTAAATCGCTTGTTGATACAATTGTGTCACCTGCAGTTCTCATAATTTAGGGTGACCAAGCGTCACGGATTTTGCCAGGACGGTCCCGGTGTTTCAACAGCTGTCCCGGCAGATTTTAGAGAGGGGCGTCTGAAAATGTTGGGAGGTGCATTTTTATATTTTCCAAAGCAGGGATAGTTAGCAGCTGCTATAAGGAAGCATTTTAATTAACCGGCATGCTACTGGCTTTAAAAAATGCATTTTATTTAGTTCTTGCTGTTTCTTATGAAATTCTCGGCTGAGGACAGGAGCTGTCATTCTGTGCACTCTGTTGAAGCAACATTTTAGTCCTTTTATCTTTGTGAAAAGTCCCGGTTTTTAGCTTTAAAAATCTGGTCACCATACCCTAACCTCGTACGGGTCAATTCAACTGTGTGCCAGGCTATTGTTAAATCGTTAGTGCCTTTAATCTGAGGTTATAAAACTCCGCGTGTTTACGCATGCACGAGGAGGCAGAGAGCATGGCTGCCTCGCTTGGATCCACGTGACGCCAGTACTTCCGTCATGGACTGCCAACGTTCCAGGATGCGTCCGTCTATGAATATTCCAGAAAGCGCGCTCATAAATAGTGCATGGCTCTCACAGCGGGGAGCCGGCTCCTGCACAGCGCACGCTGGGAGCCTGGCGGAGACAGGCCGGCGCGCACTTCTTTCATCGCGCGTTTCATCTTTCGTTTCCCCCACCTGGGCTTTCATGTCTCCAGACCCCTCCGGTTGTTAATTTTGCAAGACCCTGTGCTTCACAGGGTCCGGGCCCCAGGTGCTGTACTGGACCTATTTTAGGTACCATGGGGTGCAGGCCTGGAGTACCAACAGGCCTGGGATTGGGAAGCCGAAGCAGGCTGACAGAAATGTTCAAACCAGCTCTGATCCTTCCTCCTTTCTCCCTCTTCTTTTTTCTTTCATCTCGCGCTTTCCTCTATCTCCCCTAAGGCACCTGCTGTGCCTTCTGAAGGTGACCTGGGAGAGCTGGCGAAAGTAGCAGAGGCGGCGGCCCTCTGCCTTCAAAACCGGCCTTGCAGATGTCCAGCCCATCAGAAAAATGCCCGATGCAGTAAATGGGAAACCCGGCGCCGCGTTGCTTTACAACTTTCTTTCAAAATGGCTGGTAGGTGCCTGGTAAGGTACAGAAGCGCGACTTGACACACCTGCAGCATGCGGGTCTCAAATGCTGACACACAGTGCCAGTTCAGAACTTACATCTCTATTTACACATTTTGGCGCAGATTTACGAACGCAAAAACAACAGTTGATGGACAGAATGCAGAACAATGTCATACATTCACCCCAGTACAGAGATCTGGGCCTAAATCCATCGTTTTTTTGCTCACCATGCCATTCCAGTTTGAACCCAGCCATATGCAAATCAGTCTTGACCCTGTGCATCATGGGAACAGTCCAGCCCGAACTGTCAGGCCAGGTCCTCCCTGGACTGGAACCAAGCATCCTAGGACCGGTCTCGGGGTTTCACCCCTCTTCAGCCAGGATAGCTTGATTCCAGTGGCATGGAGAGCACGGGACTCACGTCTGAGCATGTTCTCGGTATATTTAGCTCTGAAAACTGCAACAGGAATATCTTTTAGCCAGGGTGATGAACAGGCCTTCAAAATAATTGTGCCTAAGAATGAAAGAATCACCTGTATTAGTAATCCCTATGACGGGCAAGAGTAAATAAAAAATGTTCTTGTGCAAAAACCCTACTCCGTTGCAGTTTCTGGAACAAAATACTAATACCACTTGCAAGAACAAAAAAATGTGTCTGTGTATGTGTGTGTGTGTATATAAAACACCTTTGCTTCACCATGATTTCTCAATATCAACCTTAAGTTGGATCTTGCAGTCCTGTGGGTGGAGTTCTTTGCCCCGCTCGTGTTTTCCTGAGTTTGGCTACAGACATGTCCTAGGCTCTTCAATGGAGTCTACCATCTGGCAGGTGACTCACCAGAGAAACTGGGCTGCGTTTCAGCCTGCCTGAAGCACCCAATGGACCTTGGCTAATGGAGACCTTGCTATCTGCCTCTAGTAATCTCATGGCTCCTGGTCCAGTGGGTAGTGGTTGGTAAAAACATTAATCAGAATTCAGACTTCTACGGGTCATGGAAAAGACCTCTCATGTCCAGGAAGAGGAGACCATATTCAACCATTCAACTCCTCATTGTATTGTATTGTATTGAATAAACTCTTCTATAGCGCTGTCTGCCACCCTACGGGTATCCTGGCGCTGAGAGACTGTGATAACCTAGGACAGTAAGAACGAAAGCCGATGGGACAAGAGTATTGCGCTCTATTCTCTGCCAAAGAGCCACGTTTTAAGATCTTTCCTGAAACTCAGCAATGTTTTGGCTTGACGTAATTCTTGGGGGATCTGATTCCAGAGGCGGGCTGCCGCCGTACTGAAGGCCCTACCTCCCATCTTGGTGCATTTTACTCTGGCGACAACTGCCAGACTTTGGCTAGTGGAACGAAGGAGTCTCTTTGGTTCGTACCACGAGAATCTGTCACACAGAGGTAGCGGACCAATATTATGAAGGGCTTTATAAACCATAACCATTGATTTAAACTCGATCCTTTTATTGACCGGGAGCCAGTGAAGGTCCCTCAGTGCCAGTGTAACTGAGGAGTCACGTTTTCTCCCCAGGGCCAGTTTGGCTGCAGCAGACTGTATTCTTTGCAGTCCCTGTACAATATACAGGGGGGCACCCAGGTACAGTGAATTACAATAATCCAGCCTGCTCAGGATTACGCTCTGGACCACCAGAGATCTGGCCTCATTAGGGAGAAGCGGAAGGATTTGACGCAGAGCTCTTAGTAAACCAATACAGGTTCCAATGGTCTTATTCGCCTGGGATTGCAACTGGAGGTCTTCATCCATCATGACCCCCAGGTTACGGACTGTTTTTACTGCCGCTATCGGGGCGTCTTCCGGTCGAAGCCAGAACTCACCCAAGAGCTGTTTAGGCAGTCTAGCTGCACAGCA
The DNA here is from genome assembly GCF_964204655.1 of Triturus cristatus. Lineage (NCBI taxonomy): Eukaryota > Metazoa > Chordata > Amphibia > Caudata > Salamandridae > Triturus > Triturus cristatus. Next base: position 815,311,066 of record NC_140584.1, read on the forward strand.
ATGCAGTAACTCCATTTTCCCGGCATTCAGCTGCAGTGAGTTGGCTCTCAGCCAATCTGAGACTTTCCTCATACATGTCTGGAAAGAATTCAGGGGAACTGCATGCTCTCCTTCCAAGGAGAACATTAGCTGAATGTCATCCGCATAATTAACCACCTCGATCCCGTAAGATTTTTTTATAGGGATCAGGGGCCCCAGGTAGGCATTAAAGAGTATTGGGCTGATGGCTGAGCCCTGAGGTACTCCATGGCGAACCGGGGCCCAGGGGGACACAAATGGCGTCAGGGTCACTGCCTGTTGACGATCCATCAAATATGACCGTAGCCATTCCAAGGCACGACCTGTCACCCCCAGATCCTCTAACCTTGCCAGCAGCACTGAGTGATTGACCGTGTCGAAGGCTGCCGACATATCCAGCAGCACCAACATAGAGGAGCAGCCACTGTCGGCACGCATTCGAAGTTTGTCCAAAACGGTTATCAGTGCAGTTTCCGTCCCGTGCCCAGGCCGAAAGCCAAACTGGTCCCTGTCTAAAATCAAATGTTCTTCCAGAAAGTTAGACAGGGATTTGCTGACCAATTTTTCCAAGATTTTAATTGGAAATGGTAAAAGGGAAATTGGGCGGAAATTAGCTGGCAGTGATGGGTCAAGGGAAGGTTTTTTTAATAGTGGAGTGACTATCGCTTGCTTCCACCTGCTTGGTACAGTACCTTCACTCAGGGATTGACAGCAGATCTGCCACAGATCCGAAAATAGATCGGGTCCGAGCTCCTTCCAGATCTTATGAGGAAGGGGGTCAAGAGGTGACCCTGATAATATCTCCCGCGCTATCTCATTAAAGGAATACGTACACCGGAACACACTGTTATGACACAATCTTCAGTGAAAATCTTGTGTTCAGTTCAGTAAAGTAGAAATGCTGTGTGCTCAGACAGTGACAATCTGTGGGTTTAACCCGAAGACAGGAAACACCTGGGTCTAACTTCCACCAAACAGTCCTGATGGCACATTATGGAGTAAGAGAGTGTGCACTGTACTTGAGAGGAGCAGATACCTAAAAAAGCCCCCCACACATGTGAGCGCGCTGAAAAAGAGGCACCTGGTGACATTCTATTTAAGCATCCCCCACCTTTGCTGTTTGCACAATTTTTTCCATCATGTAGGGTTGTAGGGTGTCTGCAGAAGAGACACAATGCGCCTCTAAAAACAAACGGTAGGGTCTTGCCTAAGAGTCCAATTTGCAAGACCAGATATTGCTGGTAAGTTTGTAGCGAGAGGGCAAGGTCAGCCGGCAGTTGTCATATCTTGGCAACTTTGGAAGTAGGTGTCTCCTCTTAGGGTCTTGAGAACAGTAACTAAAGGCCCAGGGAAGGGTGTGAAAAGGGAGCACTGCCGGAGGGAGGAGCAGATTTGGTGGTAAGGTGATGGGCTGCAAAGGATTGTTCATTCGCCTTCAACAAAAATCAAGCATTAGTAAATGCATTATGTTTCACCTATGTGATTACTAATACGCTGTTTTTTGTTGTAAGTTGTAGCTTGCTGAGTAGTTGTACAATATAACTTACAGAAAGTCTGTTGAAGTTTTATGACTTGTTTATGTACAAAAAGGCAATATATTGTGCTGTTACTAGTGGTTTAGTGCGGGTAAGTAATAGCAAAATTTTGAAAAATCAAATGGAAGAGGGAAATAATAGAATTGATTGATGTAATAGCAATATTATTTGTTTAGAGGAGTTCTGAAAACATTTGGGTCCCAGTGGCACTGCACCTGCTGCTCCATTGAAATCAGGACACTAGCGCCTGCAAAGTAACTGCACTTGTGACTGCCTGTTTAGTACTAAAATTTAGCAATACCTTGCGTTTAGTGGGGTCCCTAGAGCTTTTGGCCCTCGTGCCACTGCACCTGCTGCACCATTCAAATCACGCCCCTTTTAACTGCAATATAACTGCAATTGGGCCTGCCTGTATAGTAGTGAAATAGAGCAATATGAGGTGTTTATGGCTTAAATCTTTTATTGTTTTGAAAGAAATGTCAAGCATATGTAGTATACATCATTACCAGTGTAGCTAATGTACAAGGTTGCTAAAGCTCATAGCAATAATCGAAAGAGGATAATAAAAGGAAAGCATATAGAAAACAGTCCTACCTAAAAAGGAAAATATGGGAAAAAACATTCCCATCCCTGTCCCTCCCCCACCCACTAACTTTGGTTCACATTGCTTCTCATATTTAATAACTGAGAAAACCACATCTCAACTGGTTGCTCCTGTTTATAATTTAGGATTCAGGGGGGCGTGGTCACGCGCCAAATCAAGATGGCGGCTTTGGGCTGAGCTCCGCTCAGTCGTGGAGCTGTCTTTGTGTTTTGCAGCCGCTTATTCCAGCGCCGGGGCACCGAAGACGCTGTACTCATGCCTGTGGGTGGTTGGGGTGGCGTTTTAAGCTGTTCCTGCACTGTTTCCTGCGTTGTGTGACCCGGCGCCTGCGGCGGTGATTTTCCACACAGTGAATGCGAGCGAGCGCCATTTTCTACCTGCCGCTCGCTGTACCAGACCTCCTGCTGAGGTAAACCCTGCGTTTTTTTCATTAAACACAACTGCAACTTTTTTTTCTTCTTTCTCTTCATAAATACCAATGTTGCTATGGATGCATGTCTCCATGAACATTTCTATAGTTAGCCTTGCTTGTTTTTTAGGCGTTTTGGAGTTTTAAAGAGCTTATATTTTCACCCTAACTCATGTGAGTGCCTCTGCCTTGATTCTCCCTACAAAGCAGGAAAAATAAGGAAAGGACTCTTTTCTTTTTCTTCTCTTCCCACATGTCTGCTGAGTAACTTTTTCCTTGTAACAAGAGGGAGTGAAATAATGCTTGTCTTTGGCTGTACAATCATTTTTCTCCGTCCATGGGCATTTTTGCAGAATGCTCAATTAATATATGGACAGGTTTTGACCTCCTTTGCTCTGCAGTATCGTTATGTCACACTGTGGTTTCTACTAAAGTTCCACCACTGTCCTCATTAAAATGAGCGGCCATTGCTTTGAACCTGTCGCACGCATTTTCTAGTCTCCTGTTGAGTAGGGCAGTGTGTTTTAGAAACATACGGGCAGGTTGAGATCACTATTAAAAGTTGTATATCTTACTTCTCGAAGTTCTACGATGGCTAGCGACACTTCTCCTGTCAGAGCTTCATCCTCTGGTACAAAACTGAAGAGAGTTAAAAATGAGCCCCCCACCCATTTTGTCATCGCATAATCCTGTCCTTGACACTATTTGTGATGAGGTGAGGGGTTTGAACTCTTTTATGTCCACTACTGAGGAGAAGCTTCAACAAATTGAAGATAGGTGGATTACTATGGAAGCAAAGGTATTCGATATAGAACAGCACATCAGTGATTTGCATGATGTTTCTACTAAAATTCCTATTCTGGAACAAGAAATTCAGCATCTTAAACTTCACACTGAGGATCTTGAAAATCGTAATACACGTAATAATCTTCGTGTTTATGGTTTACCGGAAAATTTGGAGGGTCCAGACCTCCTATTTTTTCTTAAGAAGTTCCTTCCTGAGCCCCTTGATTTTCCAATAGAGCCGTCACTAAATATCCAGCGTGCCCATCGCCTTGGTCGTTTTCAACCAAACTCTACTAGACCTAGAGGAATTATAATGTTATTTTGGGAATTTACTGATCTTATGCATGTTCTGTAGGCAGCGAAAGTTAAGCGTCGCCTTGTATGGTCTGGTCACACAATTTATCTATCTCAATGCTACTAATGCCAGAAGGAAGGAATTTCTGGCCCTTCGCCCTCAGATCAGACAGTTAAATATTCGCTATGGCATTTTACACCATTGCCTGTGTAAAATTACTCACAATGGTTCCTCTTGCTCATTTGATGACCCTGTTAAATTGAAGTCATTTCTTCTCAGTCTCTCACCGAATTCTGTGGATAGTTCTATTCCACGTCTCTAACTCTTTTCTCTTCTGTCTTTCTAACAGATTTTGACGGCTGTTCATTTTCCTACTTCTTAATATCTCCCCTCTGCTGTTCCGTCTTTGTTTACTCTTTTTCTTAGATCTAGATCTCTTTCCTTGATCTACCTTTCTTTCTTCTTATTTTCTTCCTTTTTTCTATTCCTTTCTGTTGGTTCTTTCTTTTTTATGGTTGTTGTTTGTTGTTATATAGTTTGTTTTTTGTACTCATCTAATAAATGTTGTTTTTCTACTTCTAGCTGTTCCCCTGAAGTGTATCATCTCCATCCATGTATTACCCTCCCATCCCTCCAATATGTGTAATGTTGTCACGTGGAATGTTCGTGGTCTGGACACCCCGTCAAACAACAAAAGGTACTCTCTCATTTGTCTAAACTGAATTCTCATGTTTCGTTCATTCAAGAAAAGCACTGTAGCGAAGCAGAATCACCTAAATTAAAGAGACAATGGGTGGGTCAAGTTGTTTACTCTCCTGCTTCTAATCGGAAGGGTGGTGTTGCTATTTTATTTCATAAATCGTTACATGTACAGGTTTTATCTACGCAATGTGATACTGATGGATGCTGGGTAATGGCTAAGGTTGTTGTACAAAATAAAAAACTTGTCTTATTGAATATTTATGGCCCGGTTAAGCCTGACCCTGACTTTTGGGAATAGTATTAAGATTTTACTTTCCTCCATTGATGGGCCAAATGAACAAGTTACTTACCTTCGGTAACTATATATCTGTAAGAAACATTAGTTAGTTAGATTCCTCACCTTAGAATATTCCCAGGCGTCAGGCTGGATCCGGAAAGATTTTTCATCAGCAATACCCTTGCGCGTCGCTAGGCGTTGTCTGCGGCTCCGCGTCCGTCGTCGGCGTCGTGATCGCTGGGATGACATCGTCGGAGTACTTAGACGCCGCCCTCGCGCGCTGACGTCAGTTCTTGTACATAGCTTTCCACGCCAGGAACACAGAGCCATGCAAGAGACCGACACTGGTGCCAAAAATTCTAGGGCCCTGAAAGGGATGACCTCAACCCTAGATATCGGTTCGCAGAATGGGGAGGATGGGTGGGCCGGTGAGGAATCTAACTAACTAATGTTTCTTACAGATATATCGTTACCGAAGGTAAGTAACTTGTTCATCTGAAAGAAACATGTTAGTTAGATTCGTCACCTTAGAATAGATACCCCAGCAATACCAACCCCAGTGGTGGCTCTGCAAACCAAGATCACACCAGAAAGTCCTGTAAAACAGAACGGTCAAAGAAGCCGTCTCTCCGGACTTGGCTGTCCAGGCAATATTCTTAAAATGAATATACTCCCGAAGGTGTTGTATTTCTTTAGATCTGTACCGTTGGAGGTATCCCGTGCCCAGTTACAACATCTGCAAGCACTCTGTGCTAAGTTCCTGTGGGCTCCAGGGAAACCCCGGAGAGCAATGCATCTCATGACTCTTCCCAGAGAGGGGGGGGGGGGTGGTCAGTCCCCGACTTTACACTCTATTATTATTCTTGCCTTCTATTGAACATGCAGATAATGCTGACTGGAGAAGACGTCAGCAATTTGGCCGAGGCTCCTTCAATTTATCAGATGGTTTTGGGTTCAGAAGTCAAGAACTGTCTGTTTAAGAAACTGGATAGAAGCTATTATAAAAGAACACGTTTTAAAATTCTAGGGGCTGCATTAAAAGTCTGGAATGTAGTCTGAAAATTATTACAAATTCAGAGATTAAATTTCTATACTCCAGCCACGGCCGTAGGTATTTTGCCATCAATATTTCATGATCAAGTTGCTAGCAGTTGGAGGCGGAATGGCATCTCTCAAATCGGGGATTTTTATGAGGTTAGGGGGCTTTATACTACTTTTTCAGATTGAACAGAAAAATTCTCTCTCCACAAAAATCAGTTTTAAATTCTTACAAATACGTGATTTCTTGAGCAAAGTACCAACGACGATGGTACCACTCAAAATAGTTGAAGCTATCAGGGGTCAAGAAAAAATAGGGGTTCTTTATAAAATCCTATTAGCTTCAAGGAGGGATGATTTGGAAAAACATAATTGTAAGAGGGCAGCAAAAGTTGGAGAGCCTGGTGTGTCTATGGAGAAGGCTATTGCCATTGCCTGGGAAATTTGTTTATCGGCGAATCTTAAAGCTCAGTGTTTTAAAACTGCATTCAATCTTTATCATACTCCGGCCAAGATGATGAAATGGGGGAGGGGCAATGATGGCAAATGCTTCCGATGCAGCACGGACAACGCTGATAGTCTCCATATTTTTCATGACTGTGTTAAACTAGGGCCATATATACAACACATAGAGAAATTCATGACAGAAATTGTGGGGGTCAGGGTCAAAATCTCTGCCTCTATGATGTTGCTGGGGGTTGGTGAGGATCTCGAGCAAGGGAGACCCTTGCATAAATATCGTTTTTTGCTTTTTATCGCTTTGGCGGTTGCTCGACTATGTCTAGCCTCTTTTTGGCTCCAGTCGGAAGTTCCATCTTTTGAAATGTGGCGAGCCCGGTTCTATAATATATATAACTTGGAGCACAGTTTGTATTCTGTGAAAGGATCAAGGAAACGCAAATTAGGTTTATACATATGGGGGGCAATAGCTGATCATTTGAAATGTTGAAAGATAACCAATCCAAATTAAATTAATTCTTGTTTTGTGGTATAATGGAATTAAATCAATTGTTGTGTTTTTGTTTTTTTCTCGCCATGTTATTTGATTCTGTATGTATTTCATTGATGTTTTTGATACTGTGGATAATAAAAATATATATATAAAAAAAAGAAACATGTTAGTTAGATTCCTCACCTTAGAATAGATACCCCAGCAATACCAACCCCAGTGGTGGGTCTGCGAACCAAGATCACACCAGAAAGTCCTGTAAAACAGAACGGCCAAAGAAGCCGTCTCTCCGGACTTGGCTGTCCAGGCAGAAGTGTTTGGTGAACGTGTGCAGCGAGGCCCACGTTGCTGCCTGACAAATGTCCTGCTCGGGTACTCCCCGGCCCAGGGCAGTGGTCGCCACTGTGGCCCGAGTGGAATGGGCCCTCAGCCCTACAGGAGGTTCCTTTTAGGAATAACAGGTCTTGATACACAAAACGACCCACCGAGAGATGGTTCGCTTGTGTACCGCCCGCCCCTTCTTAGCGCCCATGTAGCCAATAAAGAGTTGGTCGTCCACCCGGAACTGTTTGGTGCGGTCCAGATAGAAGGACAGCGCCCGTTTTGGGTCCAGACGGTGGAGCCTCTCTTCCTCTTTCGAGGGATGCGGAGGCGGAAAGAAGGTGGGCAGTGTAACAGACTGGCCGATGTGAAAGGCAGTTACCACCTTAGGGAGAAAGGAAGGACGAGTCCTTAGAACAACTTTGTCCGGATGGACAGAAAGGAAATGAGGCTTAGAGGAGAGAGCCTGGAGCTCACTCACCCTCCTAGCAGAGGTGATGGCAACCAGAAAAGCAGTCTTAAGCGTCAGCAGACGAAGGGGACAATTATGAAGTGGCTCTAAGAGAGCGCACATCAGATAGGTCAATACTAGATTCAAATCCCACTGAGGCATTACGAAAGGGACAGGAGGGAACATGTGGGTAATGCCCTTAAAGAATCGAGAAACAACAGGAGATTTAAAAACAGAAGGCTGATCAGGAAGCCGTAAGAAAGCAGAAATAGCCGAAAGGTATCCCTTGAGGGTGCCCAGAGCAGAGCCCTGCTGGGCCAGGGAAAGAAGAAAGAGGAGAACCTCAGAAAGAGGGGCGGAGAGGGGATCCACAGCCTTTGCTGTGCACCATGCCACAAATTTGTTCCGCCTGCAGACATATACCGATTTTGTGGAGGGACGCCTGGCTGCCAGAATAACATTACAGACTTCAGGAGGCAAGTCAAATGGCATCAACTGCCGCCGCTCAATCTCCACGCATGGAGGTGGAGGCTGGACAGGTTCGTGTGGAGGACCGTCCCCTGCTGCTGCGACAGAAGGTCCTCCTGAAGAGGCAGTCTGATCGGGGGATCGATCGATAGACTGAGTAGCTCGGGATACCAGTATCTTCGTGCCCAATCCGGAGCCACAAGGATGACTTGGGCCCGGTCACGCCTGATCTTCTTCAGCACTCTGGGCAGAAGTGGTATAGGTGGAAAGGCGTACAACAGACCGCAACTCCACTCGCGACGAAAAGCGTCTCCGAGCGAGTGCCGTCTTGGAAATTCCAATGCGCAGAACTGCTGACATTGCACGTTCTCTTCGGTGGCGAATAGATTTAACCAAGTCTCTCCCCACTGCAGAAAGAGGCCTTGCGCCACGTCCGAGTTCAGACGCCATTCGTGATCCATCATGCACCGACGGCTGAGTTCGTCTGCTCTGGCGTTCAGAGAGCCCGCCAGATGTTGAACCTCCAGGGTGATGCCCTGATGTTCTAGCCATGTCCAGAGGTGCAGAGCCTCCTGACAAAGGGTCCACGACCCCACCCTGCCCTGTTTGTTGCAATACCACATAGCGGTGGTGTTGTCCGTGAACACCTGCACTACACTTCCCCGGACAAAGGGCAGGAATGCCTTCAGTGCAAGTCGGATCGCCCGCAGCTCCAGAAGGTTGATATGGAGCCGGGACTCCGCCGGAGACCAGAGGCCTCTGATCTCCGCCTCTCCCATGTGGCCCCCCCCATCCCAGGAGGGATGCATCCGTCACCAGTACGTGCTCCATTGGGGTAGGGAGAGGGATCTGCCACAGACCCAATCGCGGTCCGTGATCCACCACTGCAACTGTCTGGTAGTGCCCTCCGAGATCAAGACATGGTCGGACAGGTTGCCCCGATGCTGAGCCCACTGAAACTTCAGGTCCCACTGCAGAGCCCGCATCCGCCATCTGGCGTGATGCACCAACAGGATGCAGGAGGCCATCAGACCCAGAAGCCGCAGCACCAACCAGACCGAAACCCGGGATAGAGGCCGAAAGATTGGAATGAGAGCCTGAATATCCCGGACCCGCTGTTCCAGAGGATAGACCCGAAACTGCGCCGAGTCCGATGAAGAGGAGCTTCCGGGAGGGACTCAGATGCGACTTCGGCACATTGATGGAGAACCCCAGCAAATGCAAGAGGTCGGCCGTAGTCTAGAGGTGGGAGACGACTGCCTGGGGCGAGCCCGCCTTCAACAACCAGTCGTCGATATAGGGGAAGACTGGAACCCCTAATCTGCGCAGCAGAGCTGCGACCACCGCCATCACTTTCGTGAACACCCGAGGGGCACTGGTGAGGCCGAAGGGGAGCACGGTAAACTGAAAGTGCTCGTGGCCTACCGTGAACCGCAGGTAACGCCAGTGGGCCGGCAGGATGGTTATGTCGAAATAAGCGTCCTGCAAGTCCAATGCTACCATCCAGTCTCCAGGGTCTAGGGCAGCCAGAACCTGAGCTAAGGGGAGCATCTTGAACTTCTCCTTCCGGAGGAAGGCGTTGACGCTCCTGAGGACCAAGGTAGGGCGTAGGCCCCCTTTGCCCTTCTTGGGAACCAGAAAGCAGTGGGAGTAACAACCCCGACCTACTTCTGGGCCAGGAACGCGCTCGATGGCCCCCTTGGCCAAGAGGGCTGTAACTTCCTCCCGTAGAAGTTGCAAGTGATCCCCCGACATTCGGTGGTACTGCGGTGGCATGGCTGGAGGGGTCGCCTTGAAGGGGAGGGAGTAGCCCCTTCGGACGATTTGCAGCACCCACCTGACCGATGTGATGGTACGCCAGTGGAGCAGGTGATGGCGAACTCTGCCTCCCAATGGCGTGGAATGGGCCTGAAAGCACGGACTAGGAGGGCTTGGAGGCGGATGCTGCCGGGGTAGGAGGTTTGGGAGGTAGAGGCCTGGATAACCAGGCTCTCGGGCGTGGGATGCAACAACAGAAAACTGGGGTCGCCCGGTGCAGGGCGGTGGCGCCGGGCCACGTTCCGGTCCACAGGAGGGACTCTTGAGGGCTTGGACCAGGTGCCCCTCAGAACATCAGTCATTGCTTCATTGAACTGCAGCAGAGGCTCCGAGGAGCTTGCTGGCGGTTGAAACACTTCAGTGAGGAGATTAGTCCTCACGGTCACAACAGGCAGCTCAGCCCGAGAGCTTCGGCCGCCTTGCGCAGCACCACAGAAAACGTAGCACCTTCCTCCGAAGCCACGGATGAAGGAGAGATGAATCCAGTGTCAGGGGAGGTATCAAGACCACTGGCATCCCCCAGTTTGTCTGCCCAGTCCTGAGATACAACCTTACTACAACAACTCAAACTGCTGGAAAACAATTACTTTACTTCTGTTCTAAGGCCAAATCTGCTCTTAACAAACTTGCTACAGTTGATGCTTGTAATGTCCTCCTTAAAAATTAAGTCTAAGTATCACAGGGGTCAAAACAAAGCTGGCAAGATGCTGGCCAATTACTTAGAAATTAAATATGAACGTAAAAGTATTGGTCCAATTCTAAACTAATCTACTAATAATTTAGCGTCCTCTGATGAAGATATTGCTACTACATTTCATGATTATAACCAATCATTATATTCTGATGACACGAATCCCTCTATCAAAATGTACACACTTTTCTTTGAGTCTCCCTAAACCCCCTTCGCTACCTAATGATTTTGAATTACTAGAAAAAGAGGTTACTCTTTAAGAGATAATGGATGCCATTAAAACCTTTAAAAAATCAAAAGCACCAGGTCCTGATGGTCTTTCTGATGAATTTTTCTCTACCTTCTCCTCTACTTTTACTCCCAAACTTCTGGCCCTTTTTAACTCATTTCTTGTTGATTCTGAAGCTTCTGGTTCCTTTATGGAGGCCTTGATTGTCGTTATTCCCAAACCTGATAAAGATCATTCCCTCTGTAAAAATGATCGTCCCATTTCATTAATTAATTATGATTGTAAGATAATTGCTAAAATCCTTGCCTCTCGACTCGAGAACATTATTCCACTATTGGTTAAAACTGATCAAGCTGGTTTTCTTAAGGGCAGATTGGCTGCGGACAATACTTGTATGTTTGCTAACGTTATCTCCTTCAAGATGAAGTATAAGTCTCCACTTGCAGCATTGTCCTTAGATGCTGAAAAGGCTTTTGATCGCTTAAACTGGCAATATATGTTTAATACACTTCAATGGTTTGGTTTTGGTTCAAATTTTATTTCATATGTTAAACTGTTATATTCTTTTCCCCGTGCTAGTATTTTTGTGACTAACCGTTTTTCTAAATTCTTTCCTTTATATGGGGGTACACGCCAGTGTTGTCCCCTTTCACCCTTGTTATTTGTTTTATGTCTTGAACCCTTCCTTGAGCGCATTCGTGTTAATACACTTATTTCTGGTTTTACACATTCTATAGAAACTAAATTGTCAGTGTATGCTGATGATATTCTGGTTTATATGTCTAATCCCAATACCTCCCTCCCTCCCTTTTTGGATGAGGTTCAGTTGTATTCCAGTATTTCTGGATATAAATTGAGCTTTTCTAAAACAGAAGTTTTACCCTTGAATTCTCTCTGCTATCAATATATGTTTAATAATACTAATTTTACCTGGTGTCCCACAAAAATTAAATACCTTGGTATTTGGTTTTCCTCTACCTTATCTACCACAATTAGTTTTACGTTTAATGCACTAATTACCAAAATACAATCACTTCTTCTTTCTTGGTCCCCTCTTCATTTGTCATGGTGGGGTAGATTAGATACTATTAAAATGATGATTGTGCCCCATGTCCTTTATACATTATCCATGCTACCTTTTCGGATCCCTGCCTCATATTTTTCACAAATTAATTCTATTTGTACAAAGTTTTTATGGAATAACAAACACCCCCGCATTGCTCTTCTGAAACTCAAACGTCCCAACACAGAAGGCGGTGTACGTTTCCCTGATTTTAAATCTTATCATTCTGCATTTTTAATTCGTCAATTTTTCGACTTAACTTATGATTTTGCTGATATCCCTATCCCTCGCTGGATTGTTTTTGAGTGTTCCCTATTAAAAGATTTTTCTTTTCGAAATATAGTATATATGTCTAATTGTACTTTCATATCAGAAAATCCGATTTTAAAATATTCCCAACAATTATTATATAATATTTTGTCCGATGGTTTAGATTCATATCAATGTTTTTTGTGCTCCACTGTCAGGTATAATAAATGTATCAAATATAAACGTAAATCATTTTATTACAAACATTGGGAGGAGAAGGGAATTATTTTTATTCATCAATTAATTCAGCATAATTCTGTTATTCTCTTCCCTGAGTTACAATTGCAATATAATTTACTGATTCATTTCTTAATGAGTACCTTTTACTATCAACAGCTTTGCAATCCCATTTAACTTCTAACAATTTCCCTTCAGCTTCTCCCTCACTTATTCCACTCACACTGTTATATAGTGTTTCTCGGGAACATAGGCCTAAGGCTGATTCTATTTATAGGATGTTATTATCGCCTGTTACTGCACGACCTAAATCCCATACAGAATTACTCTGGGAAGCAGACATCTTTATCGCTTTCTATATCTTTTTAGGATAAATTATGGTTCAAGTTATTTAAAACTTCTATTGACGCCCGTATTACTCAATCTCTATACTTTATTTATAGTAGAGCTGTCATTACTCCTGCTTGTATATCCAAGTTTTCCCCTACTTCCCCTTCACTCTGTTGATCCTGTTCTGAGTTCACTGGGACGTTAATTCATCAACTTTATGAATGTTCTAATGTATTGAAGTTTTGGTAATCTATTTGGTCTAAATGTATGAAAATAATTCAATATAATATTCCATTATCAATGCAAAATGTTTTTCTAGGTTCCTCCTCACCTGCTTTGGATGTTTCTACTCCTATTTCTTTACTGTTTGATCTATTTATTGCTCTAGCATTCAAAGTGATTTTGTCCTGTTGAAAAGATAACTTAATTATCATCGTTAACTTGGTGAAACTATATTTGTGATGAACACAGAATTGCTAATGTCTCTTCTCTTACTCTGTCTCAGAAAATGTAATCTGACCTACTTTGTCTACCCTTTACTTCTTATCTTTCTACTTATGCACCTGCAACTTAATTTCAAACTTCCTGTCACTCTTTCTATTTTCATATATCCTTTATATATATATTTTTCTATTTATTATTTTCTTTTCTTTTTTATTTATCTCTTTACCTCTCCTCCTTTTTTCTTTCTTTCGTTCTTCCTATTTTCTCTCTTTTTGCTCATGTTTTTCCCTTATATATTAATTGTTATATTTTATTCACAATGTATTCATTTGCTTGATAATGTATTTCTTTCTCTGAAAACGTAATAAAAAATTAATAAAAATAAATAAATAATACTTTAGGATTCACCTCTGACAGCCGTAAAAGCCTTAAATATTTAGGGTATGTCAATTCTCTGAAATCTTGCGATAGGAGAGTTAAATATGGGCGCCACAGTTTCTCAAAGGCCTCTCTTTGGTTGGTGAGTCTCAGAGATATCCTTTCCATGCCTAGTATGTTCCATAACTTATATAACCATCTTGTGTGGTTTGGCAATTGCGATGTGCCCCAATGTGCTAGCAAATTCTGTGTAGCCGCAACCAGTGCTAGACCTATCTGTCTGCCCTGACTGGTCTTCAGTAGATATGGAGTCGGGGGCAATCCCATAACAGATGCACCAGCGCCCCTTGAGCTTCACAGCCCCTCCAGCATCCATCACTACAGTTTGGGTACATTTTGTGCAATCTGGATGGAGTGAGGTACCAATACCTGGTGATTTTGACAATGGTTTTGGTAAGGGAAGAGTTTGTGGCCATGTGTCTTGCTCTAAAATATGTCTCGCCCCATTCTTTCTCTGTTAGCTGTCTCCCCAGTTCCAGCTCCCATCTATGTTGACTGTCTATATACGTCTGTTTATTATGTTGGATCAGGAATGTGTCTATCTCTGAGATGAGACGTTTGCCTGAAGTATGGGTGACCAATCAGTATTCGTATGCCGTGATGGGTCTCTGTATGGAGGGTTTATTACTGGAATGTGTTAACCAGTGACGGCGCTGTAAATAGTGTAGCCTTTCTGATTCAGGAAGGGCAAAATCCCCGCTCAGTTGCTGAAAGGGGATCACCCCTTCTTCGTCCATCATGTGCTCCATAGAGCGACATTCAGAGCGTCTCCATTCCGTGAATGCCCCGGGGTCAAGCCCTGGAGTAAAGTCTGGGTTATCAAATAGTGACGTCAGAGGGGAAGGGAAAGAAATCAGGCCGCATTTGCTGCTTATTTGATCCCATGCGTCCATTGTCCCTCGTGTGATGGGGGAAAGATATAGGTTCTCAGGTCTGTGGGATTTCTTAAGAAACTGAGTCTTCCACAATACCCATGCCTCCATCTGTAGGTGATAGATAGCATAGCTCCCTCTTCATGCATGGCTTCTTCCGGGACCAGATGTACTGGAAGATTTCAGTCTGTAAGGCTTTAAGCATTCCTTTAGGTGGCTCCAGGGGCAGTGTCTGAAACAGATAAAGGATCTTGGGGAAAATAGTCATCTTGACCGCTGCTATATGGCCCAACCACGAGATCTGATGATGTTTTCAGCTAGTTACATCTCGTCTGATTTGTCTTAATAAAGTTTGATACTTTATTGAGGAGATCTGTTGGAGGATAGGTGCTAACATAATCCCCAAATAAGGGAGCTTGGTATGTTGCCACTGGATGGGGTATTGCATTTGTAAACTTGTCACCAATTCCTGGGATATTGATAGGCTTAGTGCTTGTGATTTCTCTACATTAACTTTAAACCCTGACGTCCGTCCAAATGTTTCCAGTTCTTCCAGGAGTGTCGGTAGTGTGGAGGCTGGACTACTCAGCGTGAATAGTATATCACCTGCGTATTAGCTCAACTTATGCTGTTCACCCCCAAAGGTGGCACCGACAATCTGGGGGCCGTCTCTTACTCTTTGGGAGAGAGGCTTCATACATAGAGCAAAGAGGAGAGGGGATAGCGGACAACCCTGTCTCTTGCCTCTACCTATATGAAAGGGTTCTGAGGTGTGGCCCTTCACCCTCACTGTCGCTGTAGGCAAATGGTAACAGTTCATAATTTCTGTCCTGAATTTCTCACCTAGACCAAAGTGTGCTATAACTTGTTCTAGATAGGGCCAATGCACCCTACTGAACGCCTTTTCAGCATCTATGAGTAGCAGCATTGTCTCCCCTGGGGTCCTCGCTGCTTTTTTAAATATATGTAAAATGCTTGGGTGTTGTCTCTGGTTTGTTTATGCGGTATAAATCCTGCCTGATCCGGGTCTATGATAGAGGGTAAAAGCGGATTCAGTCTATGTGCTATAATACGGTAAATAGTTTAAAAACTACATCCAGTAAAGAAATAGGCCTACAGGAGCTATACTGCTGTCTATTTTCCCCTGGTTTGGGTACTACCGCAATAGAGGCAGTTAGCATAGATGCAGGAATTGCACCAGGTTGTGTGAAGGTGTTGAAGAGCCTTGTTAGTGTGGGGACTAAAGCGTTGCAGAATATCTTACAAAAAATAGGAGGGTATCCGTCAGGGCCTGGTGATATGGAAAGTTTTAAATGGGAGATAGTCTAGATTATTTCCTTCGGTCTTATGTCCTCCTTTAATGTGTCTGCTTGCTCCGGGGTAATGCGGGTTGTGTTCGTTCCCTGTAAATAGGTGTCACTAGCTAGGGGGTTTAGGTCTTGTTCCGTGTGTAGCTGTGTGTAAAATTCTTTGAATTTGTCTGCTTTAGCTCTGGGACTGTAGTGATGAAATTCCTGTCTCTTGGCGTTTCATACGCAATTTGTTGGCTAGGAGTCGGCCACATTTGTCCCCCCTGTGTAGTATGAGTGTCGCAGGCGGAGTGCTGCATATTTAGCTTGATCAAGGTCTAGTCCTGCCAGTTGTGCACGTAGTGTGGTTAACTGATGCCATATACTTGGAGCCCCTGTGCATTGGTGGATGCATTCTAATTCCTTAACCTGCATTGAAAGGCTGTCCCTTTTTTCCCTTCTTAATTTGTTGTTGGCAGCCAGGATTGAGAGGAGTTCCCCTCTGATTACAGCAATATGAGGTGTTTAGAGGACTTCTGACAACTTTTGGGCCCAGTGGCACTGCACCTACTGTACCATTCAAATCATGACCCTATTGCCTGCTAGATAAATGCACTTGTGCCTGTCTTGTTTAGTAGTAAAATGTAGCAATGATCTGGGTTTAGTGGGGTCCCTAGAGCTTTTGGCTCCAAAGCCACTGCACCTGCTGTACCATTCAAATCAAGTCCCTTTTAACTGCAAGGTAACTGCAATTGTGACTGCATGTTTAGTAGTCAAACATAGCAATATTATGTGTTCAGAGGAGTTCTGACAATATTTGGGCCCGGTGCTACTGCACTTGCTGTACCTGCTGCACCATTCAAATCATGACCCTGTTTGCTGCAAGGCAAAACACTTGTGTTTGCCTGTTTAGGAATAAAATAGAGCAATATTAAGTGTTTAGTGGGATGCCTGGAGCTTTTGGTCCTGATGCCACTGCACCTGCTGCACTATCGAGATCATGACCCTAGTGCTTCCTCGATAACTGCACTTATGACTGCCTGTTTAGGGGCCGATTCCGATCATGGAAAAACCGGGTACGAACCGTCGGTCGGAGTGTTTTCTCCGTCCGACTCGTACCCGGGAAAAAAACATTACAAACATGCAAGTACGATTCGCACGGAAACACCATTTCCGTACGAATCATAAAAAACACCAACCAACGAAAATATACATACAAATGTGATCCGGGAAAGCACCGACGTGACGTCGGGACGCATTCAGGCTGCGTTTCACGATCCAGGAAGTATGATTCAAATCGACAGCAGTCCGGACGGCAATATTTTTACGGTCCCCAAAAAGTGCCGGAAAAAGCGAAGTACGCCGCGATGCGAGCGGAATTGGGGGCCCGGTACGCGCAGTACCCCCCCTGCCCCCCGTATGTACGCGTTGAACACCCCCCAGCCCCCCGTATGTACGCGCCGAACACCCCCCAGCCCCCGTATGTACGCGCCGAACACCCCCAGGCGGCGGATGGACGCGCCGTCCCCCCAGCCCTCCCCGCGGATGGATGCGCCGTACCCCTAGCCCCCCCGTGTATGTACGGAGCGTACCCCCACCCCCGTATGTACGGTGCGGTCCCCCACCCCTGTATGTACGGGGCGGACCCCCACCCCTGTATGTATGGTGCGGACCCCCACCCCCGTACGTACGGTGTGGACCCCCACCCCACCCCCGTATGTACGGTGCGGATCCCCACCCCCGTATGTACGGCGCAGACCCCCCCACCCCGTATGTAAGGCAAGGACCGGGGTCCGCGCCTTACATACGGGGGTGGGGGTCCGCACCGTACATACGGGGGTGGGGGTCCACACCGTACATACGGGGGTGGGGGTCCGCACCATACATACGGGGGTGGGGGTCCGCACCATACATACGGGGGTGGTGGTCCGCACCGTACATACGGGGGTGGGGGTCCGCACCGTACATACGGGGGTGGGGTGGGGGTCCGCACCGTACATACGGGGGTGGGGTGGGGGTCCGCACTGTACATACGGGGGTGGGGGTCCGCACCGTACATACGGGGGTGGGGGTCCGCACCGTACATACGGGGGTGGGGGTCCGCACCGTACATAGGGGGGTGGGGTGGGGATCCGCACCGTCCATACGGGGGTGGGGGTCCGCACCGTACATACAGGGGTGGGGGTACGCACTGTACATTCGGGGGGTGGGGGTCCGCACCGTACATACGGGGGGTGGGGGTCCGCACATACATACGGGGGTGGGGTGGGGGTCCGCACCGTACATACGGGGGTGGGGTGGGGGTCCGCACCGTACATACAGGGGTGGGGTGGGGGTCCGCACCGGACATACACGGGAGGCTGGGGGTACGGCGTGTCCATCCGCGGGGGGCTGGGGGTACGGCGCGTCCATCCGCGGGGGGGCTGGGGGGACGCGCGTACATACGGGGGGCTGGGGGGGGATGGCGCGTATGCGGGCACATGTCTCCATGGTTGCTATTGAAGTTCGCTCCGTGCGGTGTTTTTTCCATACGGTTGTACAATCGGACGTACGGGATGGATCGTACTTGCGCGCTCGGACTTCAGTTTTCCGATTCGTACGTAAAATCGTCCGGGGACGTGTCGGACACTTTTTCCGACCCGAGGACATGTGGGGGAATTTTCCCAATGCGATTCGTATGTATTTTTTCCCATGCGAATCGTACTTGCCAGTTTGTACGGTACTTGTACGATTCGGACGGAAAAAAATCCGGATACGATTCGTACGGAGAAAATTTTTCTAGGATCGGAATCGGCCCCTTAGTTGTGAAATATAGCAATATTAGGTGTTTAGAGCAGTTCTGACAATGTTTGGACCCAGTGCCAATGCACCTGCTGCACCATTCAAATAACGACCCTGTTGTCAGCAAGATAACTGCACTTGTGACTGCCTGTTCAGTAGTAAAATATAGCAATATTTGGTGTTTAGCGGAGTATGACAACTTTTAGCCCAGGTGCCACTGCACTTGCTGCACCATTTAAATCAAACCCCTTTCAATTGCAAAGTAGCTGCAATTGAGACTACCTGGTTAGTAGTAAAACATAGTAATATCAGCATTTAGAGGAGTTATAACAACTTTTTGGCCAAGAGCCACTGCACATGCTGCACCATTCAAATCATGACCCTAGTGCCTGAAAGATAACTGCACTTGTGACTGCCTGTTTAGTTGTAAAATATAGGAATAATCAGTGTTTAATGTGATGCCTGGAGCTTTTGGTCCCGGTGCCACTGCACCTGCTGCACCATTCAAATTAGGACCCAGTTGTAAAATATAACAATTTTAGGCTCTAAGTGGGGTGCCTAGAGCTTTTGATCCTGGTGTCACTGTACCTGCTGCAGCATTGAAATCGTTACCCTGTTGTATGCAAGATAACTGCAATTGTGACTACCCTATAGTTCAACAAAGAATACAACACATATTTAAAAATGTTATTTTAAATAATATTATTTACACTTGTTACATATATAATGTATACATAAATCATATTAATATACATTTATTCCTAAATTAAATATAGTTACCACCCCACCATTTATCCTTGCAAAAAACCACACACTAAACATATACATTTAAAAATATTATTTTCAACATTTTAATAATTAAATCTTAATCAAACATTTATTTTTAACAAATGAGAAATAAATTAATAATATTTAATTAACTTCCCACCATTTACTCCTACATCTACAACTCACAACTAATAAATCAAATTAAAAATATTTTATGTACATATTTTACATACATATTTGTCATTTCTAAAATTATTATAAGTTCACTTCATTTATTATTTAGTACAAATAATTTCCTATAGACCCTTTACACATACAAAAACTACAACACACATCGCAAACAAAAAACATTTAATATATTACACCATTTACATAAATATCTTTCATTTAAATAAATAATATTATTTAAAATGTATTCATTTATCAAAAATATATTTATTAAATAATACTAATGTAGTTACTTCCCACCCTACTCCCCTACAAAACTTGCTACCCGCACCTAATACTTACCTTTAAAAACTAATTTTTTACACTATTAACATAAATATTTATCAATGGACTAGTTTGCATTAATTAAAAAATATTACATAATGATAATTAACTAAATTCCCACAGTATTCACCTAAAAAACACTCCGCACGTTCCTAAAATTGAAATTAACAAAAAATTAATTACACAATTATTAAACATATTTAATTAATATTTTAGGGGCTGATTACTATGGTGATTGGACAGAAATGGGACCGTACAACTGGTAGTCGGCGGTCCCGCCTGCCAAATTACGATCCGGTTGCCGTGGAGTCGGTAAGAAACATGCCTCTCTACATTGAGGCTTCTGCTGTGGCCCTGAAAAGGGCCCCCAGCACAAGCCCCAATGCAAAAAGGCATGTTTGTAAACCCCATGCACCCTGTGGCAGACACAATGTGGTTCCTGCCACACGATGTAGGGATGTTTAGGGGGCACAGGGCCCATAGCGGAGGGCATGGAGGACAGAGGCCCTGCCAGGGGCCCTGAAAAAACCTTTCTGCCAGCCTTTTCACAATGCAGGAACCGGCATGAAATGGCTGGTGGAAAGGTGGATCGTAATCCCCAAGGCGGTGCGTTCTCATTGCAATTCCATTGTAGTGTAAGCGATCCGAGTGACTGCCCGACTGGCTCCTTGACCGACTGCATCGTAATGTGGTGGTCTGACCACGGTTATAGGTGTCGGTGGGATCAACGCCACGTCGGAGTCGGTCCCACCAACATCGTAATCAGCCCATTAATAATTATATTTAATAAAAATTAAATTATAATAAATATTTTGTCTAAACACTCTGACAAGAGTAGGCAAGGACTGGACATAAATTGGTAGAAGTCCCTGATATTCCTGATGGATGATTGGATACCGCTAGGTTACCTCCCCATGCCACTGAAGATTGTATTACACAACTTCAAATACCTTGGATTGGGGATACCAAAGACGAAAGAACATATTATGAAGACAATCTGGCCCCACTCCTGAAAGACAAGAGATGGAGAATAAACACTGGAGAGCACTATGCTCTCGATCATGGGCAGGGCTGTACATTTTACAATGATGGCACTACCCAGATTCACATACATACTACAGAATAGTCCATACTCACTACCAAATACTTTCTTCCAAACTTTAAATAGGTTACTAATATTTCTGATTTGGCTAGATGGCCCACCATGAATAGTGCTCCCAACCCTCCAACGCTCAGTATACGAAGGGGGTATAGCACTGCCGAACACAGGAAAATATTAAGCCTGGGCGGAGTTTGCGGAGATTTGCGCGAAGTGCAAAAAAAACTCTGATCGCTATGCGGAGCTCCGCAAGTGGTGGAGTGGGTGAGAAAAAATGCAGTTCGCGATAATTTTCAGTGCTGGGTGTTTGTCCACGCAGTGAAATTATCGCGAATGGACCATGCACAGTGCAAGCGGGCGCTGCTTCCTTTCTGACAAAAACATCTAAGCCAGCAAAAACGAAATCCAGCGCAGCATCAAACATACAGGAGGTTCAGGTAAAAAGTCTGGGGAAACCACGCCAAAGATGCCAAGTCTAATAGACAAGTTTTAAACTTCTATAATAGGAGCCTCTGGTTATGCCAGATACCACTATGTTTCTATATCTATGTACAACGTAGTCTAAATTCTACCATTAAACCCAAAGAGGAGTATTGTGCATCCCATATTTGCTTACAGAACAAAAGTGAGTGAGGGTGGTACCTTACATTTGATAGTTCATAAGTCAGATCTATGGTATACATTATTCATGTGACATGTTCCTGCTCTCAATGTCATGTTTTTGTGATTCTCGTAAGATCAAAAATAAAGATGTCTTAAGTCCAGTTGGGTCTCGGATACTATGTGATAAAATGGCAGGTTGAATTTGGAACACCGCGTCCAACCACAAGTGTGAGTTTTCATTCCATTATAAAAGTCTTGCTATTCTTATGGATGTAAACAACCATGAAAGAGGTGGATCCAAGGTAGAAAGGAACACAGATACATGGGACTGCCTGGACATTGGCTAATGCTTAGTCAGATTTTTTCTTAAAGACTGCTTTAAGTCTTTATTCCTGGAATGTATAGTCTTGTGTTTAATGCTGAGTTCTAAAGTAAAGAAAGAAAATTATAATAAATGCCTCTGCATTTTTTACAATCTAGACTTTCTTATAGGTATGAACAGACAATCCCACATAAGACTCCATAAACGAAGAAACATATTCCAGGTTACAGAAACATGTCAGTGCCACTTCGAGGTACTAAATATATGCCAATCCGTTTTCTAAAACAAATTCGTTCTCCATTAATCATCTTTCACCATATTTGGAGACAGCATTCAAAGTAGACTCTTCCAGTTTGGTGAGAACCGAGAATCAGCTTGATGGTTAGGAAGATGTAATTATAGTATTCTGAGGTTCTGGGAGAGCTATGTCTAATACCAAACTATGGCGAGTACAAAAAGGAAAAACAAAAGGTGCCAAAAAGTAAACACTACAGTATGCACTAGAAAAGAAAGATCATCTAGAACCCCTCGTCTCCTACCACCATTTATTATGGGGTTTCAACCTATACCTAATAACAAGCATTGACAATGCAAATAGGTTTGGCTGAAAAGGAATGTTGTATGGTAATGTGAAGCATTACAACAAAATAGCACAGCAATAGATATGTATTTGTGTAGAAACAAATAATTGTAGAGTAATATTGGTGTAGGTTTAATGGTCAAGTAACACTTGGACATTCAAGCCAGACCTAAACATCTTTGTAAGTTAATTACTTCTTTCCTCCCATCTGTGTTGCTGTCAGATAAAAACACCATACATTATCTAGTTATCTAAGACACTTTAATAGCACTACAGTGTCATAAACATAAAACATGTACTCCTGACTCCCAATATGTGGGAGGAGCAAAAGCTCCTCTCTAGTAATTCTCACACAATTGTCTGGTGGCAACTGGGGTGTTAAGCCAGACCATAAACAGTCAGAAATTGGGTGTTCCCAGGACTTAAAGTTAACTCTACTAAGACTTAGTTGCAGCACTACTCATTTTATCTTTATTATGAACAGCTTCTCGCTGACTCCTGTGCCACCTAGCCTCTCTCTGGCAGACTCTGTAGTCCTCAGAAAGTGATAGCCATCTTCAGAGTTGACAGAGAGCAGCTGCTTCCTGCCACCATGTTAACCACCAAGAGCTCCTCCTGGCTGCTAAAGTGGCATTGGTCATTATGTGTTGACAACTTAGGAGGTAGTTGTTCCCTCTTAGTGACTTGAAAACGTAAACAAAAAGTCCAGGGAAGGGTGTGAAAAGGGAGCACTGTTAGAGGGAAAATTAGGTTTGGGGCAACGTGATGGGCCAAATAGGCTGGTTTATTCACCTTAAATTAGAAAATAAAGTCGAAACAGCAAAAGAGTATGCTCTTTCATTGATATTAACGTATTTCCTGAGTTAGTTTATAGTTAAAAAATGAAGAAATGGAACCAGGTCGCAATACAT
Source organism: Triturus cristatus (assembly GCF_964204655.1). Taxonomy (NCBI): domain Eukaryota; kingdom Metazoa; phylum Chordata; class Amphibia; order Caudata; family Salamandridae; genus Triturus; species Triturus cristatus. The sequence goes on from NC_140584.1 coordinate 815,334,135, forward strand.
TTGTACCCTCGCCTATTGAGTAAATATCTCCCTCCCAACAACATATAATTATTATGCATGCAAAGACCTTATTGATTTAACACATTTAACCTACTGTTTCAGGGGCATTTTGAAGGGCCCCGTAACAGTGGCAAAATGCAAAATGATGAGCCCCCCTACAGAATGTGATGAGGTACCCCGGTGTTCCCCGTATCTCACTGATATTCATTGACATTGGGCTGAATGGGGCCCCTGGGAGGGTTGGTGGCCCTGCAGCAGAACAGAGGCCATAGGAGACTGTGCTACGCCCTGGTCCCTTAAAATGAAAATATGTATCACAAATATCCCTCACAGTAATTTTTATTTGTGAACTAAACAATCTTCGATATCTATTAACTCACCAGTGTAATATCAAATGTCCTCTCAGGTGGGATTAATAATTTCTTTTCTTTTACAGAACCATCCTGTAACTAAAACAAGTATTGCATTAAATTAGATAACAAAAGAATTGATTTACAAAAACATTTATCAGTAAGGAAAGTGCTACTACAAGAGTAAGTACTCTTTCATGTACTCTTAAACACCTTTCTGAATCTGCCCCAAAACATTAAATCCTAAATTAGGAAAAGTGCAAAGATGGACCAATGCTTTCTATTTTTCCTAACTGCTTGAGAACATTCCCTGAATATTCATAAGCATATGGCGGGGGGGGCGTTGCACAGGGTCAGCTCCTTTCAGCCACTGCTTACCTGCCTGTGGGTGACAGCATTCAGTTCTTGTACAAGGTGCACGTTCACACAATAAAGACCCCTTCAGTGAGTGGCAGGCACTACGTGTGCTTTCAAATATTTATGTTGGCTTTAAGACAATGCATGCCTTTCTATAAAACCATCTGCGAGAAAAAAAATAGAGCTCCCCTAGCACCTATTTAACAGAAGTTAGGAACAATTTGAAAAAAAACCCAGAATTGTCTCCTAAGCATATCAAATCACCTCTCTCTGTCCTCTGCTAATTGAATTTTCATCAATCTCTGCAAATAGAACTGACCAGGTCCCTGTCATGAGGAAACACCCAAACACATTACAGGTCAAAACATGTCAACCATATTCTGAGGGTCCTCCATGCGAGCACTGGGAAAGGGGGACATTTGGAGAACAGTAAATGGGACACACCTGGACTAGTCCTACTATTCAGGAGTGCACAACACCCACTCTTGTACAGACTATTCCTCAAAGCTACACAGATTCACAGAGGTACAGTACAAAGCCAGGGGGATATATAATCACTCACCACTAAGCATTCAATTAGAAACTCAGGAACTGAAAGGAATGGGGGATTGGAAAATGGCTGCATGGTACCTGACCAATAAAAAAGAAGTGGAGTGTCAACATAAAGCCACAAAACATTATTTTAATGACAACACTGATACAGTGAGGGGTGATTTCCACTCTATGCAAAGCCTATAAACCCATGATACATAGATTAATAATATTAGGGGAATTGGGAGACAAAAGGAGGAGAGATAGGCAATGCAAGGAAGCATACTGGGAAATCTTAGACTTAGAGGTGGAATACATTCTGGGACCCTCAGAGGTAACAAAAGGCCACATCACACTAAAAACGGAGGAATACCATTCACTAGACACTATCAAGGTCAAATTGACCTATGTTGCAAAACAAAAACACATTTATGGAATGGGGGACAAGGTAGGGAAAATCCTAGCCTGGCTCAGCAGTAGGGAACATGAATGGAAGCATGTACTAGCACTAATAGCCCCAAACGGTACAATAGTTTGGGACTGTGAGACCATAGCCGCTGCAATTATAAAATATGCAGATATTCTACACAGAGAGGCTGCACCTATGTGAAACAGACCTATAAGATTTTGTCTGAGACTTACCCTATAGGTGGCTACTGAGTCATAGGGCAACGGAATTGGAGGAGGATTTAGCAAGGGGAAGTGCAGTTGGCACACACACAATTACAAACCGGGAAACCCAAGGTCCGAGTGACCTGCCAATGGAATCCTGAAGAGAATGGTAAATGAGAAAATTACACTACACAAGATGCACATTGAGGCATACCACAAAGGATGCTCCCTCGAAACCTAAACACCACAACCAAGGTAGGGACACCTAGGAATAGATGGGAATTCTATTGGCCAATATTGCTTAATTAAGACGCTAAAATACTAGCAGATGTTTTAACAAACCGACTGAGGGGAGTGATCCTAGATCTGGTGCACCCAGACCAGAATGGATTCATGCCCCACAGATAAAAAAAAACCTCATCCTCCGCTACCTATACAATAACATTGCTGTGACAGGACTGGGGGTGTCATTGGATGCAGTATCGCTAGACACTAATAAATCATTTGACTGAGTGGAATGGCCCTTTGCATTGACTTCCATAAACAAAATGAGATTTGGGTCTGAATTCTTAAAATGGTTCAAACTGCTATATATAAACCTCAGGGCCCAACTCAAAGTAAATGGGATCCTCTCAGATAAAGTGGGGGCACAGGGCAAGAATGCCCCTTATCACCAATGTTATTTGCTCTCACCATAGAGGCCCTGGTGGAATGGATACAAGTTGAAGCCCAGGTATGTGGATGGCAATGGAAAACCACATGGAGGAACAGATATCGCTATATGCGGACAATATAATGATGTATCTAATGGGCCCAGAGGTATCCGCGACAAGAGGGTTCACTGACAAAATATCCCCTCTCAAGATATTGCCCTATAAAAATATCGTGACCAAAATATTGTTGTAAAAAATATTATCATCCTATACTTAAATGGTAAGCGCAAAAATATTGAGAAATAAATATAGTTGATGTTAATATCACTGTATTGAATATCGTTTTGAAAAATATATATACATTTAAATATTACACTTTAAATATATTAAATAGTAACATTAATTTAATAAAAATAAAATAGATTTCATGTATATTTAAACAAATATAACAATTAAACTTATTTAAAAAAGTTAAACACACATATATATTAATATATATTTACATATACTTAGTAAAAAAAACTATCATAAAACTAATGAGATTAATTTATATTATAATTTCAGAATGTTTAAAATAATTTAATAATATAACAAATATATATATATATTCACTGAAAAAACCATAGGTTTCACGCACGTTATAGTTAGCGGAAATTTTACTGATAAAAAACCAATGAAATTCCCCCGTTATAGTTAGTGCAGGCAACTATAACTCACGCGACCGCAATCCTCTGCTGATGACGTCAGATATTACATCACTGTATTTAGACACTTATTTACCCATGTCTTCTTCCATTAATCTTTAGCTATACATATATTACAAATATTTATTTTTCATAAAGACACATATGTCATCAGTGATGTAATATCTGACGTCATCAGCAGAGGATTGCGGTCGCGTGAGTTATAGTTGCCTGCACTAACTATAACGGGGGAATTTCATTCGTTTTTTACGAGTGAAATGTCCAGCTAACTATAACATGTGTGAAACCTATGGTTTTTTTAAGTGAATTTGCAAGGTTTTTTAAATGCTAATTCGTAACTATAACGTGTGTGAAACCTATGGTTTTTTCAGTGAATTTGTACGGTTTTTTAAATGCTAAGTTATGTATTTATTAATTTTTTTTAAAAATCGCGGGGTGCGCGCACCGTGCGCGTGCTGTGGGCGCTCGCTGCGCTCCGCGGACCGAGCACCCACGGTTCGCAGTGCGAGCCGTGCGTGCGCGGTGCTCGCACCTTGCGATTTTAAAAAAAAAATTGTTTTTTTCTCCTTTGGGGGTCCTTCTGTGACCCCCTGACCAAGGCTAGGGGGTCAGGAACTGTCCACTCTGCCCCCTTTTCACGTTCTCCACCTTTTTTTTTCACCCCCTCAGATTGCGAGAGACAAAATGGCGGCTGACACTTCCTGGTTTTGACCGATTCGAATGTTTACCGACATCTAACCGACATCTAACAACCAATCAGAATTGCGCACGGAAGGGTGCGCGCACTGTGCGCGCACGGTGCGTGCGTATAGATATTGATATGCTTTTAAATGCTATTCTCTCAGGAAATACTGAGCAGATTTACACCACTTCCTTGACCTTATGGCTACCTCTCTGCCAAATTTCACGTAATTCTGTTCAGCCGTTCGGGCTGTAGCTGCGACTAAAGGTCCTATGGAACAATGCATGGGGAAAACGCATTTTGGGACCCCCCCTTTTTCTCGGCCCCCGCTTGACGAATCACCCCGAGACTTTCAGGGTAGGAGCTGAGCGGAGCGCCCCATTAGTTTTGAAAATTTAGCGAGGATTCGTCAACCGGCGCCAAAGTTATTCAAAATAGAATTTTGAGATTTCCTATGGAAACTAGGTTGTAACTATAACTATCTACTGGCGACCGCCAGTAGATAATATATATTTATATATATATATATATATATATATATATATATATATATATATATATATATATATATATATATATATATATATATATAATCTACTGGCGGTCGCCAGTAGATAGTTAAAGTTAGGACCGTGTTTCCATAGGAAATCCGCAACATTCTATTTTGAATAACTTTGGCGCCGATTGACGAATCCTCGCAAAATTTTCAAAATAGGTGGGGCGCTCCGCTCCGCTCCTTCCCTGAAAGTCTCGGGGGGATTCGTCAAGCGGGGGCTGAGAAAAAGGGGGGGTCCCAAAACGCATTTTCCCCATGAATTTTTCCATAGGACCTTTAGTCCAAGCTGCAGCCCGAACGGCTGAACAGAATTACTTGAAATTTGGCAGAGAGGTAGTCCTCAGGTCAGGGATGTGCCTTTTGCAGGTCTGGTGTAAATCCGTTCAGTATTTCCTGAGAAAATAGCATTTAAATCAATATATATATCTATAGGCGCGCTCCGAGCGCGTACCGTAAGCTTACCGTACGCGCACGCTGCCGTGCGCGAGCGCGATTCTGATTGGTTGTTAGATCTTAGTAAACATTCAAATCGGTCGAAACCAGGAAGTGTCGGCCGCCATTTTGTCTCTCGCAGTCTGAGGGGGTGAAAAACAAAGGTGGATAACGTGAAAAGGGGGCAGGCTGGACAGTTCCTGACCCCCTAGCCTTGGTCAGGGGGTCCCAGAAGGACCCCCAAGGGCAAAAATGTATTTTAATTTTTTTACGAAAAATCGCGGAGTGCGCGTAGCGTACGCGCACGGTAGAAACGGAAAAATTCCGCGAACTACGTAACGTGGGCGCGCGGTGCGCGCACGGTGAAAAAACTTTAAAAAAATAAATAAATACATAATTTAGCATTTAAAAAACCGTACAAATTCACTGAAAAAACCATAGGTTTCACACACGTTATAGTTAGGAATTAGCATTTAAAAAACCTTGCAAATTCATTTAAAAAACCATAGGTTTCACACATGTTATAGTTAGCTGGGCATTTCACTCGTGAAAAACCATTGAAATTTCCACGTTATAGTTAGTGCAGGCAACTATAACTCACGCGACCGCAATCCTCTGCTGATGACGTCAGATATTACATCACTGATGACACATGTGTCTTTCTGAAAAAAAAAAATTTGTAATATATGTATAGCTAAAAATTCATGGAAGAAGACATGGGTAAATAAGTGTCTAAATACAGTGATGTAATATCTGACATCATCAGCAGAGGATTGCGGTCGCGTGAGTTATAGTTGCCTGCACTAACTATAACGTGGAAATTTCAATGGTTTTTCACGAGTGAAATGCCCAGCTAACTATAACATGTGTGAAACCTATGGTTTTTTAAGTGAATTTGCAAGGTTTTTTAAATGCTAATTCCTAACTATAACGTGTGTGAAACCTATGGTTTTTTCAGTGATATATATATATATATATATATCAACGATTGCTCGCTCTATAACTCCATGCCGCTCCGCTGGAACAAAGCGAGATAGGACCCAGATAGATGCTTGATAGATTTTATTTACAAGCCACTCTCCACCATGACGCGTTTCGGCAGCTTCTCTGCCTTGATCACATGACAGCGCTTACACGGGAGACATTCATTTTTAAAGTGCTAGTGCAAGGTCACATGGTACAATCAATACAATCAACATAGAAAACATACTATAAGATTACAAGTGTGTAATTTAAAAGAAAGGCATCAGGCATTGCTATTTTATCGCTTAATGCCTCTCATTGTAACAAGACCTGATTGTCATGACTGCTGTTGATATGATATTTCAATATTTTATACCCAACATGTCACTTCAAAGGTTAGAATAATGGCCTAAATGCCAAAAGCCTTTGTGTTTTTCCGTTTGTTGACTGATTGTTTTGCATAGGACCTATGTGATAAAAAATGATTATACCCGTGTATCCATTGAATATTTAAAAAAGAAATTTTATAAAAATTAGCAAGAGAACCGGTGTTGAAATTTCCATAAAGTGTAAGTGCTTACAAAATAATAAAACAGTGTGCGAGGGGATTGGTTGCTGATATATAACCTCCCCGTATGTGCAAATATAATAACTACAAGGATGCTATCTAGTGTCACAGACTGTAATGTCTGAGCTATAAGTTCTAAAGAAATATATATCGCCGACCGAAGTCACCTATATGCCATATGCTCAATTATAATGTCAACTTTTACCTCATGGACAGACCAAATATATGTTGGGGGGGCTTAGATAATTGCTGGTCATTCCTAGCTCTGGCAGACCTTCATAAATACTTGTATAAAATGTATTAAATACATAAATATATAAATATAAATAGATAAATTCTTAAAACATCCACATATAATGTTTGTAAAAACCTCCCCTAACAAAGTGGGCTAGAATACCAACATTGTAACACATCATTATTGTCTGTGCAAAGGTAAATTCATTAAAAGGTCTTGAATCATAGGACAATTGAACATCTTTTATGAAAGGAGAGTATTGATTCATAAAATGATAATGAGGTGTGACAAGCATACAATATAAAACATGTTAAAAGAAGAATTATTGTACTTGGATGTTGATATATATATATACCAAAAACATAAAATATTTAAAAAACAAGAAATTTTAATTTAAAATAAAAGAGTAAACAACATAAATATCTTACAATTTATTATAAATATTATAATTTTAAATAAGAAAATTACAATAATATCATTTATAGCAATATAAAATAAATTATAACATTTTACATTTAATATATATACTAATCCTACTACAATTTATACAAGAATAGTCAAAGTGTTGGACTAAGGATGTATAAAATCCACTCCTACCACTTCACACAACGCAACAGTAGGAAAACTGTTACATCACACAGGGGTAAAATTTACTATACCCACTACAGTTAATTTTACAATAGAGAAAGTGTTAGATAGTGGACAGGTAAAATTAACTATTCCCACACATTCACACCAGCAGTAGGGAAACTGTTGGATTGTGGAGGGGTAAAACCTGCTATCTGCACTCCAGTCAGAGCAACAGTAGAGTTATGTTATGTTATTTTAGGCGATTTGTAAAGCGCATGGCTGTCCTAGCAAAGGGACGTCCCAGCGCTAAGATACAGAGGGAGGGTGCATACAAGGTTCCTGCTACTGGAACAGCCAGGTCTTTACTGCCTTTCTAAAGGCCAGGTGATTGGGGATGTTTCTGATGGAGAGGCAGCGAGTTCCAAAGAGTTGGTTCTCGTACCTTAAATGAAGGACCCCCAGTTCTCGCTCTACGGAAACGTGGCACATGCAGCAGGTGGTGGCCTGCAGAGCACGGGTGGGAGTGTAAGGAAGACATAGATTACTAAGAATCTTTGGGCTGATGTCGGGAAGTATTTTGTGTGTGACACTTTGGGGCTGATTCTGATCTGGGTCGGAAGGGCACCGAACACGATCCGGCCGGAAAATCTACGAGCCATACGCGTGTTTTCCGTCCGACTCGTACAGCTGTACGAGCGAGCCAGTATGGTGCGAGCTACATGAAATTCACCGACCAAGTCGTTTCCGGGTCCGAACCGCTCCGTACATCTCGGTCGTAAGCTAACCGTGGCGTGCAATGGATGCGATTCACGGCTGAGCCAGTACGATGCACGCGTCGGACAGCCTGTGCGAGCTGGAGTGTCCGGCTCGCAAAAGCTCCCGGAGTCGGACTTCGTGGGTCCACGTCGGACCTCCAGACACCCGCAGCCGTACGACACACACACGACCTATGGGTCTCCCCAACACAGGGATGTACGGTGAGGATGGCACCGACGCGTACACACTGTAGGGGGCGCACTTGTTCCAGACGTACCCATTCAGTCAATGGGAGCCCATGTACGCGTCGTACGACCGGCTCCCATTGACTTCTATGGAAGTCCGACCGAACCGAGTCCGACAGCATACGTGCGCATCGTACTCGCTCGGTCGGACTGTAGGGGTCCGGCTCGGTCGGAAAACACTACGGATCCGACCCGGATCAGAATCGGTCCCAGAGTGTTTTGAATCGGAGTAAGTGTTGGATTGCGGAGAGGTAAAAGTTACTATTCACACTCCAGTCAGTGCAACACTAGGGAAAATGTTGGTTTGCAAAGGCATAACATTTACTATTCCCACTCCAGCCAGTGCAACAGGTGGGAAAGAGTTGGATTAGGGAGAGGTAACATTTACTATTCCCACTCCAGTCAGTGCAACAGTATGGAAAGTGTGGGATTGTAAAGTGGTAAAATAGACTATTCCCACCCCAGTGAGTGCAACAGTAGCGAAAGTGTTGAATTTCGGTGGGCTAAAACTTACTATTCCCACTCCAGTCAGAGCAACAGTAGAGTAAGTGTTGGATTGTGGAGGGGTCTAATTTAGTGTGCACACTGCAGTGAGTGCAACAGTAAAAAAAGTGTTGGATTGCGGAGTGTTAAAATATACTATTCCCACTCCAGTCAGTGCAACAGTAGCGAAAGTGTTGGATTGCGGAGTGTTAAAATATACTATTCCCACTTCAGTCAGAGCAACAGTAGCAAAGGTGTTGGATTGGGGAGGGGTAACATTTACTATGGCTCAAGAGGGGTGTTACCCCAAAACCGGTCACAGGAGTCTTGTTTCCTGTCAAGAGAAGACCTGGCTTGGCAAGTGGGGCTGGACCGTTCCCATGAGGAACAGGGTCAAGACTGATTTGCATATGGCGGGGTCTGAACTGGGGTGGCAAAGTGAACTAAAGGACGATGATGGATTTTACCCAGATCTGTGACTGGTAGGTGAGTGTCTGAAAAGTTTCAGCGCTCTGTCCATCATCTCCTTGTGTTTGATTTGTTTGCCCTAAGTTGGCAGGGTATGCCCTGAAGTTGGTCCCTTGCTCACTTCACTACTGGATTCAAGCTAGCCTGGCTGATTAGGGGTGTTACCCCAAAACCAGTCACAGGATGCTGGTTTCCATTCCAGAGAACACCTAAGATGGATTTGCATATGGCTAGGTCTAAACTAGGGTGGCGAAGTGAGCTAAAGAACGATAATGGATTCATACCAGATCTCTGACTGGAGGGGAGTGTCTGAAAAGTTTCAGCGTTCCGTACATCATCTCCTAGTGTTTGCTTTGTTTGCCCTAAGTTGGCAGGGTATGCCCAGATGTAGGTCACTTGCTCACTTGCCTCTGGATTCAATCTAGTCTGGCTGATGAGGGGTGTTCCCAGGATGCTTGTTTCCGGTCCAGAGAAGACCTGGCTTAGCAGGTCAGGCTGGACTGTTCCCAGGAGGAACAGGGTCAAGACGGATTTGCATATGGTTGGATCTGAACTGGGGTGGCGAAGTGAGCTAAAGAACGATGATGGATTCATCCCAGATCTGTGACTGGAGGTGAGTGTCTGAAAAGTTTCAGCGTTCCGTCCATCATCTCCTTGTGTTTGCTTTGTTTGCCCTGAGTAAGTGCAACAGTAGAGAAAGTGTTGGATTGCGGAAGTGTAAAATGTACTATGCCCACTCCAGTCAGTGCAATAGTAGAGAAAGTGTTGGAATGGGGAGGGATAACATTTACTATGGCTGATGAGGGGTGTTACCCCGAAACCGGTCCCAGGATGCTTGTTTCCTGTCCAGAGGAAACCTGGCTTGGCAGTTCTGGCTGGACCATTCCCATGAGGAACAGGGTCAAGACTGATTTACATATGGCATGGTCTGAACTGGGGTGGCAAAGTGACCTAAAGAACGATGATGGATTCAACCCAGATCTGTGACTGGGGGTGAGTGTCTGAAAAGTTTCAGCGTTCCGTCCATCATTTCCTTTTGTTTGCTTTAAAATGTATTATTCCCACTCCAGTCAGTGCAACAGTAGGGAAAGTGTTGGATTGTGGAGGGGTGAAATTTACCATTCCCACCCCAATGTGTGCAACAGTAGGGAAAGCTGTGGGTTGTGGAGGGGTAATATTTGCTATTCACATTCTAGTCAGTGCAACATTAGAAACAAACACATTCTCTTCAACATAATTAAATAATTTCAAAAACATAATAAACTTAAGTTTAAATTTGTTATAACTTATTTACATTCAACCTGTACTTCAACAAAGAATACAACACATATTTAAAAATGTTATCATAAATAATATTATTTGCACATGTTACGTATAAAATAATAATATATATTTAATCCTAAAATAAATATAGTTACCACCTCACCATTTATCGTTACAAAAAACCCACACACCAAACATAGAAATTGAAAAATGTTATTTTCAACATTTTAATATTTTAATCTTAATTAAACATTTTTTTTGACAAATAAGTAATACATTAATAATATTTAATTAACTTCCCGCAATTTACTCCTACATCACAAACTCACACATAATAAATAAAATTAAAAATATTTTATGTACATATTTCACATTAATATTTTCCATTTCTATAATTATTATCAGTTCACTTAATTTATTATAAATAATTTCCTATACACCCTTTAAACATACAAAAACTACAACACACATCCCAAACAAAAAACTTTTAATATATTACACAATTTACTGAAATATCTTTCATTTAAATAAATAATATTATTGAAAAATTATTCATTATCAAAAATATATTTATTAAATAATACTAATTTAGTTACTTCCCACCCTACTCCCCTACAAAACTTACAACCCGCACCTAATATTTACCTTTAAAAAATACTTTTTTTACACTATTAACATAAATATATTTCAATTTACTAGTTAGCATAAATTACAAATTATTGTTAATTAACTTCCCACAATATTCACCTATAAATCACTCAACACATTCCTAAAATTTAAATTAACAAAAAATTAATTACAAAATTAACATAATTAATTAACATTTTAGGGGCTGATTACGATGGCGGTTGCACAAGCGTCCGACCCCCATCGTGGCAGAAATGGGACACCAACAGGTAGTCGGCAGTCCAGCCTGCCAAATTCGTTCCGGCCGCCGTGGAGGCGGTCAGAAACATGCCTCACTGTATTGAGGCATGTGCAGGGGCCCTGAAAATGGCCCCAGCACAAGCTCCAATGCCAAAAGGCATCTTTGTAAACACCTATGCACCCTGTGGCAGACACCATGCAGTGCCTGCCACGTGATGTAGGGATGTTTAGGGGGTACAGGGCCCATAGCGGAGGGTCATGAGGGTCAGAGGCCATGTTGGGGCCCCGAAGAAGCCTTTCTGCCAGCCTTTACACATTGCAGGAACCGGCATGAAATGTCTGGTGAAAAGGTGGATTGTAATCCCCAAGGCGGTGCCTTCTCATTGTAGGCAAGAAGGGTATGGAGTTCCTCTGAGTCAAAGTGTAAGATTAGGGAGATACAGAAAGTGGGATTTAAACAGGAATAATCTCACACTGAGAAGATGGGCAAATACCCCTTTTCGGAACTATGGCTCTCACACACCCAGCAAGCTAGGTGTCATGCTTCATCATATGAGCCTGCCCCTCGTCAGGTCGGCACTGCAATATTCGACGGGCACCCAGTACGAGGCTCTTTGGCGGGGATCTTTTGTTCCTGCCGTTGGGTGCAGCGGGGGTAAGAGGCCTAGTATGTGTAGATGTGAAAGGGGAGTGAGTTAAAACAGGTCAGTTAGTCCTAACAATTATTTATTCAAGAAGGTAAACTGTCTGATTAAAAAATTAGAGTGGCGGTGAACTAGAGGCTATGTATCTAGCTATATACGCCCTACTCTCGGTCGGTCAACATGTTTCGTGCCCTGGGTGTCAGGAGGATCTATGCACTTCTTTAGGACCAGAACAAACGTTATCTACACAACGTGATAAGTGAAATACTACGTATCACGTTTTCAGGTAAATAACCTACAGACAAGAAAAAATAAAAAAATGTTTTAAGTGAATGTTAAAAATGCACATGGCATGTATCTCATAAATCTGTTTGTAAGGTACCAAAGTAGTACATGTGCTAAGTGTATTATATAGTCACACACACATGCTCAACACCATGTGAGGGGTGAGACTAGGATTAAAAACCTCTCCTGCACAGGTGGTGTATTAAAAATCCCAAAGGTTCGGGATAAAGACCCACATCATGAACAATAACATCACAGGTAAGACAGAACCAATGCTCACCACTACTGTTGTCTAATGTAGACTGCAACAGTATCCAGTGGTTGTAAAGGACACCAATTTGTGTCCTGTGTAGATGGAAGGAAAAGAAGCTGAATACAGTATACAACTCCATATTGTACAAACCAGTACCGCCCAGGCGACTGTAACTTTCAATGCGAAGTGAACAATTGCGAGGTGCCAAAGGTCCAGACAGCATTGGCCTAACCCAAGAGGCCAACCATGTTCCCGTGTAGACCAAGTGTACATGGGCGCTAACACAGTGTAGCACAAGCGGTGGTGGGAATGTTGGCAATGGGCTTTGTCAAAAGAACACACCATCAAGTCAAAACAACAGCCGTATGTGCTGGGACACCATGAATGAATAGCACGGGGGTTAAAGACCACAGGAGAGTACCAGATAAAGTCACGGTACCTCAGCTACCCCCGCAAAGTAAACTCACCTCAGGGATAGTCCATGGTGCCCTGGGTCTCATGGCCTGAAACAAAAAGGTGTCTACTCACCAGCGTTCGATGAATGCTCCGCGTGTTACCTACCCTGCCGCCGGAACCTGGATGGTGCACTGTGCTGCATCTGAGGCACAGATATATCACCCGGTCGTCGTCAGCACGGGAGCAGTCTCGCGTGTTTTGCAGGATCTCGCAAGACTTAGGTCTTCTCATTGCAATTCCATTGTAGGGAATGCGATCCGACTGACTGCCCAACAGGCTCGTTTAGCCAGTCGGAAGCTGTCAGTCGGTCCCTGGAGCAATGCGGCCTGACCGACTGCATCGTAATGTGGTGGTCTGACCATGGTTATAGGTGTCGGTGGGACCGATGCCACCTCGGTGTCGGTCTTACCAACATTTAATCAGCCCTTTAATAATTATATTTAATCAAAATTAAATTATAATAAATATTTTGTCTAAACACCCTGACAAGAGTAGGCAAGGACTGGACATAAATTGGTAGAAGTCCCTGATATTCCTGATGGATGATTGGATACCACCAGGTTACCTCCCCATGCCACTGAAGATTGTAGTACACAACTTCAAATACCTTGGATTGGGGATATCCAAAGATGAAAGAACATATTATGAAGACAATCTGGCCCCACTCCTGAGAAGACTAGAAATGGAGAATAAACACTGGAGAGCACTATGCTCTCGCTCATGGGCCAGGCTGTACATTTTAAAATTATTGCCCTGTCCAGATTCACGTACATACTACAGAATAGTCCATACGCACTACCAAATACTTTCTTCCAAACTTTAAATAGGTTACTAAGATTCTTGATTTGGCTAGATGGCCCACCATAAATAGCGCTCCCAACCCTCTAACGCTCAGTATACGAAGGGGGTATAGCACTGCCGAACACTGGAAAATATTAAGCCTAGGTAGAGTTTGCGGAGTTCCGCGTGAAGTGCGAAAAAAACTCTGCTCGCTATGTGGAGCTCCCCATGTGGTGGAGTGTGTGAGGAAAAGTGCAGTTTGCGATAATTTTCAGTGCCGGGTGTTTGTCCACGCGATTAAATTATCGCAAACGAACTATGCACAGCGCAAGCGGGCGCTGCTTCGCTTCCTTTCAGCCAAAAGCATCTAAGCCAGCAAAAACGAAATCCAGCGCAGCATCAAACATACAGGAGGTATAGGTCAAAAGTTTGGGGGAACCACGCCAAAGATGCCAAGTCTAATTCGACAAGTTTTAAACTTCCATAATAAGAGCCTCTGGTTATGCCAGATATCACTGTGTGTCTATATCAATGTACAGCATATTCTAAATTCTACCATTCAACCCAAAGAGGAGTATTATGCATCCCATATTTGCTTACAGAAGAAGAGTGAGTGGAGGTGGTACCTTACATTTAATAGTTTATAAGTCAGATCTATGGTATACATTATGTGGCATGTTCCTGCTCTCAATGTCATGTTTTGTGATTCTCGTAGGATCGAAAACCAAGATGTCTTAAGTCCAGTTGGGTCTTGGATACTATGTGATAAAATGGCAGGTGGACTTTGGAACACTGCGTCCAACCACAGAAACAAGTGTGAGTTTTCATTCCATTATAAAAGTCTTGCTATTCTTATGGATGTAAACAACCATGAAATGGGCGGATCCAAAGTAGAAAGTGACACAGATACATGGGACTGCCTGGACATTGGCTAATGCTTATCCAGATTTTTTCTTAAAGTCTGCTTAAAGCCTTCATTCCTGGAATGTAAAGGCTTGTGTTTAATGCTGAGTTCTAAAGTAAAAAAAGAAAATCATAATACTTGCCTCTGATTTTTTACAATCTAGTCTTTCTTATAGGTATGAACAGACAATCACTATTCACAGACATACCACATAAGACTTCACAAACGAAGAAACATATTCCACGTTACAGAACATGTCAGTGCCACTTCGAAGGTACTAAATATGTGCCAATCCGTTTTCTAAAACAAATTCGTTCTCCATTAATCATCTTTCACCATATTTGGAGACAGCATTCAAAGTAGACTCTTTCAGTCTGGTGAGATCCGAGAATCAGCTTGATGGTTAGGGAAATGTAATTATAGTATTCTGAGTTTCTGGGAGAGCTATGTCTAATACCAAACTATGGCGAGTATAAAAAGGAAAAAACACAAGGTGCAAAAAATATAAACTACAGTATGCACTGGACAGGAAAGATACCCTAGAGCCTTTCGTCTCCTGCAACCATTTATTATGGGTTTTGAAACCATACCTAATATCAAGCATTGACAATGCAAATAGGTTTGGCTTAAAAGGAATGTTGTATGGTTATGTGAAGCATTACAACAAAATAGCACAGGAATAGATATGTAGTTGTGTAGAAACAAATAACTGTAGAGTAATATTAGTGTAGGTTTAATGGTCAAGTAACACTTGGATATTCAAGCCAGACCTAAACATCCATGTAAGTTGATTACCTCTTTCCTCCAATCTGTGTTGCTGTCAGATAAAAACACCATACACTATCTAGTTATCAAAGACACTTTTTGTGGAAGCACAGCAGTTCTGCCCAATTAAAACATGTACTCCTGACTCCCAATATGTGGGAGGAGCAAGAGCTCCTCTGTAGTGATTCTCACACAATTGTCTGGTGACAACTGGGGTGTGAAGCCAGACCATAAACAGTCAGAAATTGGGTGTTCCCAGGACTTAAAGTGAACTCTACTAAGACTTAGGGGCCGATTCCGATCTGGGTCAGAAAGCTCTCTGACCGAGCTGTATCTGGAGTGTTTTCCAACCGAGCCGGACTCCAGCAGTCCGACCGAGCGAGTAGGATGCGGCCGCATGCTGCTGGACTCGGTTCGGTCAAACTCCCATAGAAGTCAATGGGAGCCGGTCGGACGACGCGTACATGGGCTCCCATTGACCGAATGGGTACGTCTCACACAAGGACGCCCCCTACAGTGGGTATGCGTTGGTGCCATCCGCACCGTACATGCCTGTGTTGGGGAGACCCTTGGGTCTCCCCCTGTGTCCGAGTCGTAAGCCTGCAGGTGACGGGGGTCCGACGCGGACCTCCAAAGGCAGCTTCCCGGACGTTTTGCGAGCCGGCTGTCCGACGCGTGCATTGTACTGGCTCGGTCGGAAAACGCGTATGGCTCGTACTTTTTACGGCCGGAAAGTGTTCGGAGCCTTACCGAGCAAGATCGGAATCGGACCCTTAGTTGCAGCACTAACCATTTTATCTTAATTATGAACAGCTTCTCTCTGACTCTTGTGCCACTAAGCCTCTCTCTGGCACACTCTGTAGTCATCAGGAAGTAATTGCCATCTTCAGAGTTGATAGAGAGCAGCTGCTTCCTGCCACCATGTTAACCACCAAGAGCTCCTCCTGGCTGCTAAAGTGACATTGGTCACTATGTGTTGACAGCTTAGGAGGTAGGTGTTTTCTCTTAGTGAGTTGAAAACGTAAATAAAAGGTCCAAGGAAGGGTGTGAAAAGGGAGCACTGTTGGAGGGAAAATTGGGTTTGGGGGCAACGTGATAGGATTGTTTATTCACCCTAAATGGGAAAATGAAGTCGAAACAGCGAAAGAGTATGCTCTATCATTGATATTAACGTATTTCCTGAGTTAGTTTATAGCTAAAATACGCAGAAATGGAACCAGGTGGCAATACATTTGTGCCCTTACCTGACTGAGTAAATATCTCCCTCTCAACAACATATAATTATTATGCATGGAAAGGCCTTATTGATTTAACACATTTAACTTACTGTTTTAGGGGCATTTAGAAGGGCCCCGTAACAGTGGCAAAATGCAAAATGATGAGGACCTCCCTATAGAATGTTATGAGGTACCCCGGAGTTCCGCGTATCTCACTGATATTCATTGACTTTGGGCTGAATGCGTCCCCGAGGGTTGGTGACCTTGCAGTAGAACAGAGGCCATAGGAGACTGTGTTATGCCCAGGACCCTTAAAATGAAAATATTTGTCACAATTATTCCTCACAGTAATTTTGATTTATTAACTAAACAATCTTCGATATCTATTAACTTACCAGTGTGATATCAAATGTCCCCTCAGGTGGGATTAATAATTTATTTTCTTTTACAGAACCTTCCTGTAACTAAAACAAGTATTGCATTAAATTAAATAACAAAATAATTGATTTACAAAAACATTTATCAGTACGGAAAGTGCTACTATAAGAGTAAGTACTCTTTCACGTACTCTTAAACACTTTTCTGAATCGGTCCCAAAACACTAAATCCTCCATTAGGAAAAGTGCAAAGATAGACCAATGCTTTCTATTTTTCCTAACTGCTTGTGAACATTCCCTGATTATTCCCATGTTGTTCTCATTGTTCAATTTTTGGGGCCAATTCACAAAGCCACCTAAGAGTACCAAATTAATAACTCCTGTAATCCTACTTAATGCACTACAAAATGCCGTTGTGAATATGACCCAATATAACTAGGCTGGGTCGTGCTGTAGTGACCAGTCCAAAGCAGCTCTTTCTCGCCTTGCAGGATGGTCCAACCAGAGCACTTGGTCGCTCTGGCTCAGGTCAAAGAGCTATTTTGGGCTGCAGGGTTCATGGTTGCAAACAACATATTCTCCCTAGTGACAATCTGTATATGAAACCAGTTGGAATTACAGCTTAGAAAAGGAGCCCCCTCTGGATGTCTAGTCCCAGCAGAAGAGATGTGGGGGTTTGCGTATCCAGAAGGCACTATTTTCTTTGTTTCGATTCGTTTGAATGAACACTTTTCTACAGTGCATGAAGTGTTCACACGAGGCACACATATTTCTGATGGACACACGCACATATTTTTTGCTTTAGAGGAATAAAGTGCCTGGAAACTATGGCGGCCCTTAAGACATACCATTACTTCATGAACTGCCTTTCGAAGTATATTTTAAAACCCTAGCTTCTGTTAAAACCACACATTCAAAGCATGCTTTAAAGTGCATTCTTGAGTCCTATTAGGTCTGGCGTTCTTGTTAATAAAAAAATGTATGCTATACATACTTACTAAAAGGAGCTTTCGGCAAGCCCTTTTCCATTGGTCTGCTGTAGTGTCATTCACATTTTGCTTCTGCCCAAGGAAGCATACGGCAGGGGGGGAGTTGCACAGGGTCAGCTCCTTTCAGCCACTGCTTACCTGACCGTGAGTGACAGCATTCAGCTCTTGTACAATGTGCACCTTCAGTGAATGGCAGGCACTATGGTGCCGATTCGGATCCTGGAGAAACCGGGTACGCACCGTCGGTCGGAGTGTTTTCTCCGTCCGACTCATACCCGGGAAAAAAACATTACAAACATGCAAGTACGATTCGCACGGAAACACCATTTCCGTACGAACCGTAAAAAACACCGACCGATGAAAATATCCATACAAATGTGATCCTGGAAAGCGCCGACGTGACGTCGGGACACATTCAGGCTGCGTTTCACGAACCAGGAAGTACGAATCGAACCGACAGCAGTCCGGACGGCAATATTTTTACGGCACCCAAAAAGTGCCGGAAAAGCTAAGTACGCCGCGATGCCAGCAGAATAGGGGGCCCGGTACGCGCCGTCCCCCCCCCTGCCCCCGTATGTACGTGCTGAACCCCCCCTGCCCCCGTATGTACGCGCCAAACCCCCCCCTGCCCCCGTATGTACGCGCCGAACCCCTCCCCCAGCCCCCGTATGTACGCGCCGAACCCCCCCTGCCCCCGTATGTACGCGCCGAATCCCCCCCGCCCCCGTAAGTACGCGCCGAATCCCCCAGCCCCCGTATGTACGTGCCGAACCCCCCCTGCCCCGTATGTACGCGCCGAACCCCCCCTGCCCCCGTATGTACGCGCCGAACCCCCCCAGCCCCCGTATGTACGCGCCGAACCCCCCTCAGCCCCTGTATGTACGCGCCGAACCCCCCCTGTATGTACGGACCGTACCCCCACCCGTGTATGTACGGAGCGGACCCCCAGCCCCCCGTGTATGTATGGACCGTACCCCCACCCGTGTATGTACGGACCGTACCCCCAGCCCCCCGTGTATGTATGGACTGTACCCCACCCGTGTATGTACGGAGCGGACCCCCAGCCCCCCGTGTATGTACGGACCGTACCCCCACCCATGTATGTACGGAGCGGACCCCCAGCCCCCCGCTGGGGGTCCGCTCCGTACATACACGGGTGGGGGTACGGTCCGTACATACACGGGGGGCTGGGGGTACGGTCCGTAAATACACGGGTGGCTGGGGGTACGGTCCGTACATACACAGGGGGGCTGGGGGTACGGTCCGTACATACACGGGTGGGGGCACGGTCCGTACATACACGGGGGGTATGGTCCGTACATACACGGGTGGGGGTACGGTCCGTACATACACGGGGGGGTCCGCTCCGTACATACACGGGTGGGGGTATGGTCCGTACATACCCAGGGGGGCTGGGGGTACGGTCCGTACATACACGGGGGCTGGGGGTATGGTCCGTACATACACGGGTGGGGGTACGGTCCGTACTTACACGGGGGGCTGGGGGTTCGGCGCATACATACGGGGGTAGGGGGGGGTTCGGCGCGTACATACGGGGGCTGGGGGGGTTCGGCGCGTACATACGGGGGCAGGGGGGGGGTTCGGCGCGTACATACGGGGGCTGGGGGGGGTTCGGCGCGTATGCGGGCACATGTCTCCATGGTTGCTATGGGAGTTCGGTCCGTACGGTGTTTTTTCCATGCAGTTGTAACATCGGACGCCCGGTACGGATCGCACTTGCGCGCTCGGAATTGAGTTTTCACATTTGTACGTAAAATCGTCCGGGGACGTGTCGGAAACGTTTTCCGACCCGAGGATGTGTGGGGGAATTTTCCCAATACGATACGTATGGACTTTTTCCCATACGAATCATACTTGCCAATTTGTACGGTACTTGTACGATTCGTACGGAAAAAAATCCGGATACGATTCGTACAGGGAAATGTTTTCCAGGATCGGAAGCGGCCCCTATGTGTGCTTTTAAATATATATGTTGGCTTTAAGACAATGCATGCCGTCAGATAAAACCATTTGTGAGAAAAAAAATTAGAACTCCCCTAGCACCTATTTAACATAAGTTAGGAACAATTTGAAAAAAACCAGAATTGTCTCCTTAGCATATCAAATCACCTCTCTCTGTCCTACACTAATTTGATTTTATCAATCTGTACAAATAGAACTGACCAGATCCCTGTCATGAGGAAACACCCAAAAACATTACAGGTCAAAACATGTCAACTATATTCTGAGGGTCCTTCATGCGAGCGCTGGGAAAGGTGGACATTTGTCGAACAGTAAATGGGACACACCTGGACTAGTCCTACTATTCAGGAGTGCACAACACCCACTCTTGTACAGACTATTCCTCAAAGCTACACAGATTCACAGAGGCAGAGTACACATCCATGGGTATATATGATCACTCACCACTAAGCATTCAATTAGAAACTCAGAAACCAAAAGGAATGGGAGATTGGAAAATGGCTGCATGGGCCTGACGAATAAAAAAGAAGTGGAGTGTCAACACAAAGCCACGAAACATTATATTAAAGACAACACTGATACAGTGAGGGGCAATTTCCACTCAATGCAAAGCCTATAAACCTATGATACATAGGTTAATAATTGAGAGACAAAAGTAAGAGAGATAGACAATGCAAGGAAGCAGAATAAGAAATCTTAGACTTAGAGGTGGAATACATTCTGGGACATTCAGAGGTAACAAAAGGCCACATTACACTAAAAAGGGAGGAATACCATTCACTAGAAACTATCAAGGTCAAATTGACCTATGTTGCAAAACAAAAACACATTTATGGAGCGGGGGACAAGGCAGGGAAAATCCTAGCTTGGCTCAGCAGTAGGGAACATGAAAGGAAGCATGTACTAGCAATAATAGCCCCAGACGGTACAATAGATCGGGAGTGTGAGACCATAGGAGCTGCAATGGCAGATTATATGCAGATATTCTACACAGAGATGCTGTTCCTATCTGAAACAGACCTACACGATTTTGTCTGAGACTTCCCCGATAGGTGGCTACCGAGTCATAGGGCAATGGAATTAGAGGAGGATTTTACAAGGGGAAGTGCACTTGGCACACACACAATTACAATCCGGGAAACCGCAGGTCCGAGTTACCTTCCAATAGAATTCCTGAAGAAAATGGTAAATGAGAAAATTTCACTACACAAGATGTGCATTGAGGCATACCACAAAGGATGCTCCCTAGAAACCTAAACACCACAACCAAGGTAGGGAAACCTAGGTATAGATGGGAATTCTACTGGCCAATATTGCTTAATTAAAACACTAAAATACTAGCAGATGTATTAACAAACTGACTGAGGGGAGTGATCCTAAATCTGATGCACCCAGACTAGAATGGATTCATGCCCCACAGATCAAAAAAACTCATCCTGCACTACCTATACAATAACATTGCTGTGACGGGACCGGGAGTGTCAATGGCAGTAGTAGCGCTAGACACTAATAAGTCATTCGACTCAGTGGAATGGCCCTTTCTATTCACGTTCCTGAACAAAATGAGATTTGGGTCTGAATTCTTAAAATGGGTCAAACTGCTATTTATGAACCTCAGGGCCCAACTCAATGTAAATGGGATCCTCTCTCTGGAATTCCAGATAAAGAGGGGCACAGGGCAAGAATGTCCCTTATCACCAATGTTATTTGCTTTCACCATAGAGGTCCTGATAGAATGGATACAGGTTGAAGCCCAGGTATGTGGATGGGGATGGAAAACCACATGGAGGAACAGATATTGCTATATGTGGACATTATTATGTTGTGTCTAATGGGCAAGAGGTATCCCTGACAAGAGGGTTCCCTGACAAAATATCCCCTCTAAAGACATTGCCCTACCAAAATATTGTTGTAAAAAATATTATCTTCCTATACTTGAATTGTAAGCGCAAAAATATTGAGAAAAATATATAGTTGTCGTTAATATCGTTGTATTGAACATCATTAAAAAAATATATACATTTAAATATTACATCCTAAATATATTAAATAGTAACATTAATTTAATAAACATTAAACAGATTTAATGTATATTTAAACAAATATAACAGTTAAACTTATTTTTTTTTAAAGTTAACACATATATTATTACATATTTACATATCTAGTTAAAAACTATCATTTTACTAATAACATTAATTTATATTACAATTTCAGAATTTTTAAAATAATGTAATAATATAACAAATAATTATATATATATATATACATATACATATATATAAATATATATATAAATATATAAAAACAAGCCATTTTAATTTAAATAAAAAGGTAAAAAACATAAATATCTTACAATTGAATAAAAATATTTTACACATTAAAACATTAATAATTATACACATCATAATTTTAAATAAAAAAAATATAATAATATAAATTATAACAATATAAGATAAGTTATACAATTTTACATTTAATACACATACTATTCCTACTACAATTTATGCAAGAGTAGTCAAAGTGTTGGACTAAGGATGTAGAAAATCCACTCCTACCACTTCACACGACGCAACAGTAGGAAACCTGATACATCACACAGGGGTAAAATTTACTATACCCACTATAGTCATTTTTACAATAGAGAACGTGTTAGATAGTGGACAGGCAAACTTAACTGTTCCCACACCATTCACACCAGCATTAGGGAAACTGTTGGATTGAGCGGGGTAAATCTTGCTATCTCCACTCCAGTCAGAGTAACAGTAGAGTAAGGGGCCGATTCCGATCCGGGTCGGAAGGGCACCGAACGCGATCCGGCCGGAAAAACTACGAGCCGTACGCGTCGTTTCCGGGTCCGAACCGCTCCGTACGTCTCGATCGTAAGCTAACCGTGACATGCAATGGATGCGATTCACAATCGAGCCAGTATGATGCACGCGTCGGACAGCCTGTGTGAGCCGGATTGTCCGGCTCGCAAACTGTCCGGGTGGTTGCGTTTGGGGGTCCACGTCAGACCCCCTGTCACCCGCAGCCCTATGACTCGGACACAGGGGGAGACCCATGGGTCCCCCCAACACAGGCATGTACGGTGCGGATTGCACCAACGCGTACCCACTGTAGGGGGCGCACTTGTCTGTGACGTACCCATTCAGTCAATGGGAGCCCTTGTACGCGTCGTACGACCGGCTCCCATTGACATCTATGGGAGTCCGATCCGAACCGAGTCTGGCAGCATAAGGCCGCATCGTACTCGCTCGGTCGGACTGCAGGACTCCGGCTCGGTCGGAAAACACTCCGGATCCGGCTCGGTCGGAGTGCTTTCCGACCCGGATCGGAATCCGCCCCTAAGTGTTGTATTGCGGAGGGGTAAAAGTAACTATTCCCACTCAAGCAGTGCAACACTAGGGAAAATGTTGTTTGGCAGAGGCGTAAAATTTACCATTCCCACTCCAGCCAGTACAACAGGTGGGAAAGTGTTAGATTGTGGAGAGGTCAAATTTACTATTCCCACTCCAGTCAGTGCAACAGTAAAGAAAGTGTTGAATTTCGGTGGGCTAAAACTTACTATTCCCACTCCAGTAAGAGCAACAGTAAGTAAGTGTTGGATTGCAGAGTGGTCTAATTTACTGTTCACAATCCAGTAAGTGCAACAGTAGAGAACGTATTGTGTTTACGGAGTGTTAAAATATACTATTCCCACTCCAGTCAGTGCAATAGTAGCGAAAGTAGATTGCGGAGGGGTAAAATTTACTATGGCTGATGAGGGGTGTTACCCCGAAACCGGTCCCTGGATGCTTGTTTCCTGTCCAGAGAAGAACTGGCTTGGCAGTTCGGGCTGGACCATTCCCATGAGGAACAGGGTCAAGACTGATTTGCAGATGGCAGGGTCTGAACTGGGGTGGCGAAGTGAACTAAAGAACGATGATGGATTCAACCCAGATCTATGACTGGAGGTGAGTGTCTGAAAAGTTTCAGCGCTCTGTCCATCATCTCCTTGTGTTTGCTATATTTGCCCTACCTCGGCAGGGTATGCCCAGACGTGAATCCCTTGCTCACTTTGCTACTGGATTCAAGATAGCCTGGCTGATTAGGGGTGGTACCCTGAAACCTGTCCCAGGATGCTTGTTTCCTGTCCAGAGAAGACCTGGCTTGGCAGGTAGGGCTCGACCGTTCCCATGAGAAACAGGGTCAAGACTGATTTGCATATGGCATGGTCTGAACTGGGGTGGCGAAGTGAACTAAAGAACGATGATGGATTCAACCCAGATCTCTGACTGGGGGTGGGTATCTGAAACGTTTCGGCGTTCCTGCCATCATCTCCTTGTGTTTGCTTTAAAATTTACTATTTCCACTCCAGTCAGTGCAACAGTAGGGAAAGTGTAGGATTGCGGAGGGGTAAAATTTACTATTCCCACTCCAATGTGTGCAACAGTAGGGAAAGTTTTGGCTTGTGGAGGGGTAACATTTGCTATTCCCACTCTAGTCAGTGCAACATAAGAAACAAACAAATTTTCTTCAACATAATAAAATAATTTCAAAAACATAATAAACTTAAATTTAAATGTGTTATAACTTAATTTACATTCTACCCTAAACTTCAACAAAGAATACAACACATATTTAAAAATAATAGTTTAAATAATATTATTTACACATGTTACATATATAATTATTACTTAAAATCATATTAATATACATTTATTCCTAAAATAAATACAGTTACCACCCCACCATTTATCCTTACAAAAAAACCACAAACAAAACATAAATGAAAAAATATTATTTTTAACATTTGATTAATTAAATCTTAACTAAACATTTATTTTTAACAAATAAGTAATACGTTAATAATATTTATTTAACTTCCCACCATTTACTCCTATATCTACAACTCACACCTAATAAGAAAAAATATATATTTTGGGGTTGATTCCGATCCTGGATTTTTTTTTCCCGTACGACTCGTATCCATATTTTTTTACGTACGAATCGTACAAGTCCCGTACAAACGGCAAAGTATGATTCGTACGTGAAAAATACATACAAATCGCCTCGGGAAAAGTATACGAGACGTCCCCGGACAGGTTTACTGAAGTCCGAGCATTCAAGTACGATCCGTAGCGCCCGTCCGAAAACACAAGCGCATGGAAAAGGCCCCGTACGGAGCGAACTTTGTATGACCCCTACCCCGAGTACACTTGTGCCCGGGGTACGAGTTGTACGGCCCCCCCAGCCTCCCACCCCTCCCGCGTACGTCCGCACCGTACCCCCCACCCCCGTATATACAGACCGTACCCCCCACCCCCGTATGTACGGACCGTACCCCAGGCAGACCCCCACCCGCGTATGTACGCACCGTACCCCAGGCGTACCCCAATCCTCACGTATATACGGTCCGTACATACGCGAGGATTGGGGTACGCCTGGGGTACGGTGCGGACATACGCGGGTGGGGGGTACGCCTGGGGTACGATGCCGACATACGGGGTGGGAGGTACGGTCCGTACATATGCAATGGTGGGGTACGCACCGTACATGGTGACACGTACGATGTGGGTGATGGCGTGTACGTCGTGTAGCGGGCCCCCTTTTCCTCGTGCATCGCCGCGTACTTAGCTTTTCCTGCACCTTTTGGCTCCCGTAAAAATATAGCCGTGCAGAGTGCTGTAGGTACCAAACGTACTTGCTGGTCCGTAAAACACTGCCTGACTCCGTGCGGACGTCGCGTACGCGCTGTCCAGGATCGGAATTGTATGTATTTTTTAGCCGTACGGTGTTTTTTACGATTCGTACGGAAATGGTATTTCTGTATGAATCATACTTGCTGGTTTGTACGGTGGAAAACGCTCCGTACGACCATTTGTACCCGGGTTTTACAGGATCGGAATCGGCACCTTTATGTACAAATTTTGCATAAATATTTTTTATTTCTATAATTATTATAAATTCACTTAATTTATTATTTAGTATAAATAATTTCCTATACACCCTTTACACATACAAAAACTACAACTTACATCCCAAACTAAAAACATTTAATATATTACACAATTTACATAAATATCTTTCATTTAAATAAATAATATTATTTAAAAATTATTCATTTATCAATAATATATTTATTAAATAATACTGATGTAGTTACTTCCCACCCTACTCCCCTACAAAAATTTACAACCTGCACCTAATACTTACCTTTAAAAAACACGTGTTACACTATAAACTTAAATATTTATCAATGTACTAGTTAGCGTTAATTAAAAATTATTACATAATTATAATTAATTAACTTCCCACAATATTTACCTACAAAACACTCAACATGTTCCTAACATTTAAATTATCAAAAAATTAAATACACTATTAACATAATTAATTAACATTTTAGGGGCTGATTATGATGGCGGTTGGACGAGGGTCCGACCCCCATCGTGGCAGAAATGGGACCGGCCGACAGGTAGTCGGCGGTCCCGCCTGCCCTATTACGATCCGGCTGCCATGGAGGCGGTCGGAAACATGCCTCTCTGCATTGAGGCTTGTGCTGTGGCCCGGAAAAGGGCTCCAGCACAAGCCCCAATTCCAAAAGGCATGTTTGTAAACACTCGTGCACCCTGTGGCAGGCACTGCGTGTAGAGATGTTTAGGGGGCACGGGGCCCATAGCGGAGGTTATAGGGGGTCGGAGGCCCTGCTAGGGGCCACGAAAAAGCCTTTCTGCCAGCCTTTTCACATTGCAGGAACCAGCATGAAATGACTGGTGGAAAGGTGGATCGTAATCCCCAAGGTGGTGCCTTCTCATTGTTTGCAAGAAGGGTATGGAGTTCCTCTGAGTCAAAGTGTAAGAATAGGGAGATACAGAAAGTGGGATTTAAACAGGAATAATCCCACACCGCGAAGAAGGGGGAATGCCCCTTTTTGGAACTAGGGCTCTCACACACTGACCGACTGCATCGTAATGTGGTGGTCTGACCACGGTTATAGGTGTCGGTGGGACCGAAGCCACGTTGGTGTCGGTCCCACCAACATTGTAATCAGCCCCTTAATAATTATATTTAATAGAAATTAAATTATAATAAATATTTTGTCTAAACATCCTGGTAAGAGTAGGCAAGGACTGGACATAAATTGGTAGAAGTCCCTGATATTCCTGATGGATGGTTGGATACCGCCAGGTTACCTCCCCATGCCACTGAAGATTGTAGTACACAACTTCAAATACCTTGGATTGGGGATATCCAAAGACGAAAGAAACATATTATGAAAACAATCTGGCCGCACTCCTGAGAAGACTAGAAATGGAGAATTAACAATGGGGAGCACTATGCCCTCGCTGACGGGCGGGCTGTACATTTTAAAATGATTGCACAACCCAGATTCACCTACATACTACAGAATAGTGCATACGCACTACCAAATACTTTCTCCCAAATGTTAAATAGGTTACTAAGATCCCTGATTTGGCTAGATGGCCCACGATGAATAGCACTCCCAACCTTCAAACTCTCAGTATACGAAGGGGGTATAGCACAGCAGAACACTGGAAAATATTAAGCCAGGGCAGAGTTTGCGGAGTGCTGCGTGAATTGCAAAAAAAGCAATACGCGTAGCTCCGCAAGTGATGGAGTGGGTGAGAAAAATGCAGTTCATGATCATTTTCAGTGCTGGGTGTTTGTCCACGCTGTGAAATTATCACGAACAACCATGCACAGCTTATCAGGGCACGGCTTTCTTTCTCCCAAAAGCAAAAGCCAGCAAAAACTAAATCCAGCACAGCATCAAACATACAGGAGGTAGCGGTATAAAGTCTGGGGAAACCACGCCAAAGATGCCAAGTCTAACAGACAAGTTTTAAACTTTCATAATAAGAGCCTCTGGTTATGCCAGATACCACTGTTTATCAATGTACAGCATAGTCTAGATTCTACCATTCAACCCAAAGAGGAGTATTGTCCATCCCATATTTGCTTACAGAACAAGAGTGAGTGGAGGTGGTACCTTACATTAAGTCAGATGTATGGAATACATTATGTGGCAGGTTCCTGCTCTCAATGTCATGTTTTGTGATTCTCGTAGGATCGAAAACCACGATGTCTTAATCAATCAGTAACTGGTGTGGGAGTATGATTCCACCCTTCTAGAGGGGACGACATGTACCTACTGTGGAAACACGGTAGAAATCTGAAAGAGCCCTGGCATCACAGAAATGGATGCCACCAGCACAGACTCTGGGCTGCCCTCCTGCTGCTGACTGCAACTCGCAGTGGAGGAGACCCAACAATAGGCATTCTGTCACAGGGAGGTGTAACCACCTTCCAGACAGGATTTAGTGTATTGGGGCTGGGTGGGTGAACTCTTAGAGTGCTTTGAAGTCCTGCACTGGGGGAGCAGTAGGCTCCTCTGTGCATATGCAAGCTCAAATCGGTTCAGGGGCTACCTGCCCCTGCTCTGGCGCGAGACTGGACAAAGGGAAGTGGGTGTAACCACCCACTTCCCTGACCCTCCCAGAGGAGTGGTCATAGAGCTAGTCCCTCCCTTTCCTTTAGTATAAGATAGGGAAACCTTGCCATTGCAAATCAGATATCCCTGGACGACACTCTACAAGAAGAATCCTGGCCCTTCGACGTTCCACTACCTTTGGAAGACTGAAGAATCTCCCTTGGAGTCAAGGAGTGACTCCCCTGCTGGGCAAGCACCAAAAACTTGAATCAACGGTCGCAAACTTTCCCGCTCCCGCTGGAGTCCGAAGTCCCTGCAGCCCCAGAAGTGGATTTCCTGACTTCTCGATGGCCATTGTGAGTCCCCAGCAGAGCTGAGGCGAGTGGACCCCACGAGTAACAAGGAACAGCAATACCTGGGTACCGTGCACTATTGTCAAGTACAACCCCTTCACGACGTTCTACGAACTTGTGCATTGGACCACGTGTGGTCCAAGCCTCCAGCAAGATTTCCCTTTAAAATCAGAGGCCTACCTCATCCCAAGTGACCGTGGGCACCTGTGAAGCGAATCCTCACGAGGCGTTTTCACGATCCCCTGCCGGCTGGCTTGTGGGTCCCCTGAAGACTTTCTCATCAAACCAAAGGGCTCTTCTGGTTGCTCCTGGCCTGCCCTGACTTACCCTTGCTGGGTGAGTCCCTCAGACCTTGCTGGTCTGCACCGCTGACTTTCTTCAATTTCCACAAGACTTGCTGTTGCCAAGGCTTGTTGGCTCTAATCCGGTTGCCAACACATCAGTAAGCTGCAGACTTTGTGGGTCACTCCAAATCCAGCTCCTGGTCGTCGTCGACGCCTCCTGGACCTCGTGGCTGAAGAGTCAAAACACCCTTGATCACCTGAAATCACCCAACTTCCGTGGGCATCCATCTTCCTGGCCCGGGTCACTGGCAAGTGACTGTGAATACTGTCCCTTCTGCTTTCAGGTCTTCTTCATCTTGAATCCAGCCTTGGATTCCACCGGACACTTCTCCAGTCTTCACAAGCAGCAAAACTTCTTTGGCTTCCATAGAAAACGACGACGCGACCCGACACCAAAAGACACCTATGCACCCGGCTTCCCTGGGTGAGGTAACTCGTGCACTCGGGTGCTCCTGTGGGTGTTGGCCCTCGAACTACTTACCTTGTAAGTGGCTTGCTTGTAGACTCTCTAGAAGTACCCTTAAACTTTAAAAATCCAACCGCGACTTGCTCCATTGAAATCAATAGGGAACCCGTGGCTGTGTTCTCACTGCACGCGTCTCCCGTGGGTCCTTTACTTACCTGCCTTGGGTGGATTAGTGAGGCCCCAGCGATTCTACAGGCCCTAGGCCTTGTCCCCTTGCAAGTTGACTTTCCTAAACCTCTTTTTTAGTATATGGTCTGGTACGCCCCTAGGGCCCCAGCCATATTTGTGCTTAACTTATTGTGAAACGTTGATATTTGAATATGTTCCTGACTTCTACTCTCATAAAGAGATTAGTAGAGTGTGTCTAGGAATAAATACATATATATTTGATATATATACCTGTGTGGTGTCCTTCATTTGGTAATTCAAGAGATTATAAGGTAAAACAAGCTGCTTTACATTCCTCTGAGACTTAGCCTGAAGGCTGCTCTCCACAGCTACCACTAGGATAGCTTTTTTTAAAAGGTTGTCTTAAACCTATCTACCATAAGAGTCGAATTGGACTGGTGCAAGGTGGCCACTATAACTAGTGACCAGCATATGCCAGACCAACTTCTCACACTCACCATGGCCATGTTACCCATCACACACAATGATGTTGACCTGAAACACATTGGCATGCACAGACACAACACCAACCCCAGTCAGTGGTAACAAGTCCACAGGTGAGGTAAGCAGATGTCACTCAGATGTGGGAAGACAGACAATGCACATAACAAAGCGTAGCACAGGTTCATTACACATCAGCAACACGTTTATTCCACAATAGTTGCACGGTAATTCCACTTAACAGTGGACACACACTCACAAAGTGTTGGAGAATTGAAGTCCAGGGATGTGTGGTACATCAGTTGAGGTGAATTGACAACTTCCACACTGGTGTTGGCTTCTGGGTGTTGGGGGTCAGTGTTGACAAAACAACAGGCAAAGTACCCTGGGAAGGACAGACACAAGACACAGTCAAAAGCACAGCAGAACAGGAGAGAAATGCAATACACATTCACAAAACATGTCGCAAGAAACCTACACAAAAACAAGTTAGCAGTACTACCCTATTGTGGAGTACACACCACCTGAATGGACACATCACTGCATGCATCCAGTCAAGTGGCACACAGACACACTCAGACAGCAACAGAGCTGCCACAACACATTCCAGGCTACCTCCATACATTCACATAACAACACTTGAAACTCACATTCAGCTGTAGAACTTGTTGATGAGATGTGAGCAGACGTCACCCTCATCCTCACCATCACTGGCATCTTGGCCCAGCCCGGGATCCTCCACAGGTGCCGGCGGTTGGTCATCGTCATCCTGGATGAGAGGCACCTCTTTCTGCACTGCCATGTTGTGTAGCATGCAGCATACAAGGATTATTTTGCACACCTTTGCAGGCTCATATGGGAGGGCCCCACCGGTCTTGTCCAGGCAGCGAAAGCGGCTTTTAAGTAAGCCAAATGTCCGCTCAATCACCCTCCTGCTCCGACCATGTGCCTCATTGTAGCGCAGCTCGGCTGGTGTCACAGGGTCCCTGAGGGGTGTCAGCAAACACGGCATGTTGGGGTATCCGGAGTCACCTACACACACAAAAATGAACAAGTAGCTGAGTTTTGTAGGAGTGCGGAATACAACATTGACAAACATACACAATGAGAAACAGTCAGTACACACCGACAAGCCAGGCATGCTGAGCTGGCATCTGTGACATCAGCGTTGCAATGCGACTACTCCTCATAATGTAGGCATTGTGCGCAGAACCAGGGAACGGTGCACACACATGTGTGATAGACATGTCAGCAAGACATACCACCAGAGCATTGATGGAGTGGTAGTGCTTCCTGTTCCGGTATGCCTGCTCATGTGCCTGTGGTGGTATCAGGGCCACATGTGTCCCATCAATAGATCCGATAATGTACGGCATTCCTCCCCAGTGTATAAAAGGCATCCTTTATCTCCGGGAGTTCAGCGGGGCTAGGGAACTTGATGTAAAGGTCTAGGAAATGCAACATCCCCTCCAAGACATCGCGTAGCATCCGATTAAACATCGTTTGCAACATACCACCAGCAGTAGCCACAGTGTACTGGAAGGTACCAGTAGCAAAGAAGTGCAGGGCTGCCATCACCTTCACCTCTGGGGTCAGTGCAGTAGGGTATGTCCGGCCAGGTAGCAGATGTGGAGCCAACTGCTTTGCCAACTCCTCAATCAGTGGCCTGGTGAAGCGGTATCATCTGATGCAGTCGCGTTCCTGCATGGTTGCAAGGTCTGGGAACGGTCGATGGACAGCTGGTGCCCTGCAGTACAGAGATGCACAAAGGAAGTTCATCCACCCATGTGGCCATGACCAGGCTCAATTGCACATGATAGATCATGACATTACACAATGTACTGAGGTGTGTGCTGTTGTGCATGGAAACATATGTCACCTACATGACCACCACCTCACATCTCAATTCCACATGTCCACATGAGTCCTATGTAGTGCAATGGCCAATCATCTGGCTGTGTCACCCAACCTATGTACTGCTGCAACGTTCCAAACACTCACCACTGTGACTAGTGAGGCCTGATGTCTCCCAGGAATCACAGATCTTTGCCATGCAGAAACCCAGGGTCCCTGTATTGCCAAATCGACACTGGCATGGACATAACGTATCACGTACACACCACAAGGCAAGCGTAAGTCTCACAGGTAGTGGCCACTGTTGTTCCTGCCGGCCCTACATGTACGTCTCTTAGATACACACACAGTATCAAGGTTGATGCATTTACCACATGGATGTGGAGACTGCCACCCATTGGGTACATTTGATCAGACACATCTGAGACACAACATGCACACAGACTGTGGGTGTACATCAGTATTTTGGCTACAGGTCTCACTGTGACGTACATGCCATCAGCCCCTGGACTCAGGGTGTATGTGGCATGCCCCAAACATATCCAACATGAAACTGTGTCCGTGACTCATGCCCATTACTGTACAATTGCATATCACAGTGGTAAAGTGCACAACACACAAAGGATTCTGCCCCATGTACACATGCACAGCCTGGGAGTGGCTGCACAAAAGTGACACCCAACAAACCAGATGTGCCCCCCCCAAACACCCAGGGAATGCAGCCTTACATGCCATGGGACACTGTGTGGCCAATGCCGTAGTGTGGTAGGTGTGCACAGGTGTCCCTGGCCAGTAAATGTGTGTTGCATCCGTAGAATAGTCTCACCAATGAGGTCCGACGCGGGTGACAATGCGTACGCATTGCACGGTTCATGACCGAGCCGTGCGTACGCTTTGTCATTGAATGCAATGAGGTCTGACGCGGGTGACAATGCATACGCATTGCACGGTTCATGACCGAGCCGTGCGTACGCTTTGCCATTGACTGCAATGAGGTCCAACTCGGGTGACAATGCATACGCATTGCACGGTTCATGACCGAGCCGTGCGTACGCTTTGCCATTGAATGCAATGAGGTCCGACGCGGTTGACAATGCGTACGCATTGCACCGTTCATGACCGATCCGTGCGTACGCTTTGCCATTGAATGCAATGAGGTCCGACGTGGGTAACAATGCGTATGCATTGCACGGTTCATGACCGAGCCGTGCATACGCTGTCATTGAATTCAATGAGGTTCGACGGGGGTGACAATGCATACGCATTGCACGGTTCATGACCGAGCCGTGCGTATGCTTTGTCATTGAATGCTATGAGGTCCGACGCGGGTGACTATCATGCATACGCGTCGGGCAGGCATGGTCCGAGACAGGCGTACGCCTTGGCCATTGAATCGTATGGAGACGGGTGCATGTATATTTATAAAATACGCGTTGTACAGTCAGTTGAACGAGCCGGGCGCACCCATTGGCTCCGGACTGTCATGGAGACGGATGCAGATTAAAAACTTGTACGAGTTGTGCACTGGAAATTCAGTTGGATGCCTACAACAATGTTGCAATTTCAAGTGTTTCATATAGGTGAAGATTTGAACGATGCGGAAGGCGTGTACGAGTCTTACATTTAAATGGATTGGCCAGATTCATAGAATGCAACCGTGTTGGACCTATCACTTTAGACACATGGCACAGATTCTGCCTCTGCAGCACAGATATAAGGCTGGCTGGCCACCAGGGAGCTCACTTGCCTGCACTACATGCTACTGGATCACATCCCTGCTATCACTGCTGCTGTCTCTGCATCCTCTGGCTCCTGCTATGGCACATACTCTGGAGATGGCCCCCAGCCTTCACTGAGGAGGAGAACCAGGCTCTGCTGGACGGGCTCCTTCCACAGTACAGCAAGCTCTATGGGAAACCAGGGGAGCAGGTGAGTGTGCAGTCCACTGCCTTCCTAATTATGCATTTTGTCTGACTATCAGGTCTAGCGGTGTGTACACCAGTGGCAAGCATTCTCACTGACTACTTTCATGACCCAAAGTGTGTAGATACATGTAATGAACAGGTGTCCTGCTGCTAAAGTGCATTGGTGCAAGCTTAAACTATCCAGGCATTGTTAACATGTCAGACATGCAGGTGATTTTTCCTTCCCCATGGCTGCACTACCTGTGTAACTCATTTCCCTTTGTGATGATGACATGTATATCCAAATGTGTGCTGCACAAATCTGGGGCATGTGTGTTAATGTACTTTTCACTTTGTCATCCTCACAGGCTGATGCCCACCGGAAGCAGGAGATCTGGTTGACCATCGCCCGGCCTGTTCGTTCGGTGGGGGTCTACAAGCGCCGGATCCGCAACTGCCAGAAGAGGTGGCAGTACCTTCAGGGCTGGACCCGGAGGATAGCTAGAGTCCAGCTGAAGCTGTCACCTCCGCGCAGGAGGGGCGGACATCGGACCCTGACCCCCCACATGCTCCGGATCCTGACAGTGGTCTTCCTGGACCTGGATAGGCAGCTGAAGGCCAGACAGCAGCAGGAAGGGGATAAGTCCATGCCTAATCTGTGTACTATGTCTGACATGCCAATTGCAGTCTTTTGGCCTGGTCACACTTCCACATTACGTAGGTCTTGTAGTCCAATAATCAGGTCCCTCAATTGTGTGATGCACCCTCCTCATCTGTTCCACAGGTGTGGCCCCTACAGTCTGTTGCTTGTGTCACTGGGGCACTGTGTCCCTGCAGTCAGCTATGCTTCATCTACCGGACAGCATCTGTTCCCGTGACTCTGGTGTGTGTTTCATAGGTGAGTCATTTGTTTACCCAATGCCTGAGATCTGACATGTTATCTGTGTGTGCCCTTGAGATGTGTTCCAATTGCTGGTCTGACTCGCCACATGTGGCTGGGGTATTCCAAACAAACCCATGCAGCAGGCGACTCCAATTTTGGGGCCTCAGGAGTATGTATATCAAGTATGTCACACTTGCTTAGCCATCTGACTACTGTCCAGGGCCAAACACTGTTTCATGTAGACCTGGCCAGTCATGGCTCCTCAAGGGCATTTAGAAACACTCTGTAATCCCACTCCTGTGTATCAAATAACAGGTTGTGCTTAGTGACATGTGCCCTCAGGTGTCTGCCTCTGTGTCATTAGGGTGTGGCTTGTTATTACGTACAACTGGGGTGTCTATGATTCAGAGGGTTAGCATGACATCTGAGATGTGACTGTGAGAGACAAGACCTGTGTGACATATAGGTGTGTGATCATCTGACAGTGCACAATGGTGTATGCAACTGTGTCCTTCATGCAGCTGGGTTACATGCATGGCAGACTGATGTGTTAATGTACAGGGAGTTGTGTTTGCAGAGACTCATGTGTCTGATTTGTATGATGTGGGGTCTTCTGGGTCCTGTATATGTTGTTTGCAGGGGATGGGCAAGTGCGCCGGTCATCTGCAGAGCTAGCTTTACCCCTGAGCTAGGATTGTGAGTCAGTGCATATTGTTGTTGTCTGGATGCCCTGCCCCTGTGCAGGAGACAGTGTTGACTGACTTTCTGGGCATCCCAGTGCCATTGCATTTAACTTGCTATCCGTGATCCTGCATTGTGTTCAAGTGAGCACCATGCACCCCATTGTGGCATTGCCCATCAGGTCATGAGAACATCATAGTGTGTGTTGCTGGCATGCATCACAAGCATGTAAAATGAGTCTCTGCCCATCCCTTCATCCGGACACCTGTACTGAGACAGTAGCAAGAGATGTGCTGTGTGTATAGTGACATTCTCCTACATGTTCACTTGCATGTCCAAATGAGGTGTGGGTGGTACATGTCGGCACATTCGGGTGTTAGCATCCATCATGCAACAGACATATGTCAAGGAGGGATGTGTGTGCCATGGTTAATGTTGAGAATGACAATTGGCTTCTTCTAAACAGTGTTGGCACTTTGAGCTGTGATGTGATGAACTCACTGTGGTGTGTGCAGTCGGTGCAGGTGACTGATGTTGTTCTCTTACTTCCTATTCCTATCCAGATACATCCACGGCCACAGGAGGGGACAGCTCCACGGACCAGGAGGAGCCACAGAGCCTGACAGGGACAGAAGGAGAGGAGTCAGGGGGACCCAGTGGCACGGAGGGCGAGTGGAGCCACACAGAGGAGTCGTCAGCACCATCACCCCCAGCTGAGGGCCACAGCAGCTCTGAGGATGACTCTCTTGTGGAGGCGGGTGTCAGCAGCCACCAAACCCCAGCTAGTGAGGCTGTCCCCGCCACCCCAACCACCACCCTCCCATCGGCTCCCATCCCAGAGGTCCTTGTAGGCTCCCGTGTTCGTGAGCATGTCTCCTTTGTGCCAGACACCGCACCCCCTGCCCCTGTGTCCCCTGCTGCCCTGAGTGAGGAGTCTGTGGACTTACTTAGACAGATCCATGTAGGGCAGACGTCGATGCTGAAGGTCCTCCATGCACACAAAAGTCTGTTGACACAACTGGTGTCGTTCATGGAGGGCATTTCCTCGGGCATGTCTGCCCTACAGAGGACCAACCAGTCCATGGCCTCCTCCCTGACGGCAGCAGTGTCCCTCCTCCAACAGTCCCGCACCCCTCCTACCCCTGCACCACCCACGATTCCTAGCAGCCTACCTGTCCCAAACACACAAACACCCAAACCAAGGTCTAGATGTGCACACATGCGCAGGGGACTGATACCACACTCACAGGGGCTGGTTTGCAGACACACACACAGTCATCCACAACCACTCCGCAGTCCTCCGAGACCTTTCCCTCCCAGCCCCCTTCCCTTGCATCACCTGCAACCCCATCTCCCCAGAAGCTCTTCCTCTGTGACATTGGCCTCTTCCCCACCGACCCAGCAGATCCTGATTACAAGGGGAAGAGGACATCCCCACACACAGAGGGGAGTGCCCCTCACACCCTGACATCCTCCCCCAGGCGCAGTCAGGCTGAGACCCCCACCCGCAAGTACCCCCGGAGCCGGAAGAGCAAGACCCCCTCGTCACCACACAGCTTCAAGGCAAAGTCTCCGACCTCCATCCCCCAGGCCACCACTCCAGAGGTTCCCACGCCACTCCCTGTCCCGGGTTCCCCCACCCACAGATACACCATCCCCAAAATGCTAAGGCCATCCCACCCTACCACTTGCTCCGCCACACCTGGTCAGACGGTTAGTGTCACTAATGTGGGGACCGTGTTCCCCCCCCTGTCCTGCCGACCTCACCTGCCCCCCATTCCGCTCCCATGGATGTAGGCACTGCAGTGGAGTCTACGACCACCCCATCTGACTTGGGCACTGCTGTGGGGACCCAATCCACTCCATCTGACCTGTCCACTGGAGTTGTGCCGGCACCCACCCCATCTGACTTGTGCCCCACAGTTGTGACAGCACCCACCACTTCAGTCAGCTCCTCTGCAGTTGCAAGTGTCTCCCCTGCATCCCCCACCTCTTCACTGCCTCCTTCTGCTGCACCCTGATCCTGTCCCTGCGGTGCCTGACCTGCCCCCATGTATGCCCCTCCGAGGGGATGACCCCGTCCTTAGCAGTGCAGGCAAGCAACGTGTGACAGTTGTCACTCTAGTTCACTCCTTGGCATTTGGACATGGACTGGCCATTGGCCTTTTGTTTGAACGGACGTTTAACTTTTAATATGCTGAATAAAGCTTTTTTCATTATCCCTCTGAACTTGATTTAGCTGTACATTATGTTGATTATGTTTAACATGCCCTTGCACCTGCAATACTTGGTTTCCAATGTTGAATACTGATGTTTTGCTGTGAGGTACTCCATGAGATATGTATCCTATTCTGGTGGGTATCCATGTCATCCTTTGCAGCTACCTGGGTGTGTCATGATCAACTATTTGTGGACATCTCTGTGAACATTTCATTTGCTTGGTTACATCTCTGGCTTGCACCCATGCACACATGAGGTGTTTCCCATTGTCCAATTTGTCAATTCCACAAACTTTGTGTGCATCACCACTGGACCTACAGGTGTGGGCATCATTGGTATAGGAGCAACTGGATCCTCTGTGCAACTTGCTAGACATATGTTTTGAGTATGTGCAGATGACTTAGGGGAGACTTACGTACCCAGGCTGTTGTGACCAGAGCCTTCATTGTGTGGTAACTGATGGCTGACTGATCAAGTGTTCTGTAGACATGAGTGAGAGGTGCTGTGAATATGTTTGGCACAGCTGGGCTTCCACAGGAGTTGGGTCCCCTCAAGTAAGTGTGTTGTCCCGTGACATAGCCTGGGCCCATGGTGTGTGTTGTATGAGCATGTGTGTGTGTCCACATCCCTGTTCACACACAGGCAGTGTTCCCTTAATATGTTCCTGTTGTTGATGCTTGCTGAGTGGTACTGGGTTCATCCCACTACTTTGCCATGGGCTACCAGATGTGTGGGTGCATGACACAGTACTGTTAATTGGTGCATCAGCATTGGGATTTGTCAGTTCTGAGTGGTGACGATGTTGTCAGACACAGATGGGACACAGTCAGGGTTCCCCAAGGCACTTGTTTATTTGCAAAATCAGGTAGTTGTCCCTAGGTGGTACCTTTCAGGGATTGACACATTTGTATGTGTGTGTGACTGCTTCCACTTGTCGGGTTCATGGCTGCAATGCTGGCAGGTGTCAGCATGTGTGCCTTGTGGTTCTCCTTGGCTTCTGCATTGTCCTGGGACTGTGGCAGGTATTCTGAATGTTACGTGAGCTTTGAAGTCATGGCCATGTACCGCATACTGTGCAGTATGTCTGTCATTCCCCAGGGTTGTAAACTGTCCTTGTGTGATGTGTCTGTGCACCTTAGTTCCTCCCAACATTCCTGTGTTTGTCATGGGTGCATGTGCAATGTCACCTGTCCATGTGGGCTTCACAGATGCACATTGTTGCGGTTCAGGGTGTGTGGTGTTGAGGCTGGACTGATGTAAATGTTTGCATGGATGGTCCCCTAGCTCCCGTTTGTCCATGGATGAGGGGCCATGCTGAGTGATTTGTGTTTGTGTATGTGTGATGTACGTTTGTGGAACAGGACACATGTCTGGGTTTCCCAGTTTGTACGACATCTGCCTTTGTCATCACAGTGGAGGTGTCATGGATGCTTGTGTCACCCCAATGTCTGGTCCCTGGGTGTAGTGCCGTTGTGTGTCAGTTTCTTGCTGTGTTAGTTGGTGTTCATTCCAGCTTGTGTCACATGAGTCTTTTGTGCTCCCTCTCATCTCACAATGCCTGATTGCCCACTAAGGGTGTCCCAATGATGGTTTACTTTTGTATGGAACTGTGTCCAGATCTGTGTCACTGTGGTTCAGCCCCCCCTCATGTGTTGTGTAGTTGCCTGGGGATACTGTGACACACACACACACACACACACACACATGCTGTGTCAGATGTGCAGTGTGAGGTTGCCTGTTTGTGTTATTGCTAGGGGTGGGCGGAATTTGCGAAATCCACTTTTGCAAATTATCGCGAAAATGTTAAAAATTATCACAAACACGCGGAAATATCGCGAAGATGCGGAAGTTTTTTTCCCGCATGTTCGCGAGATTTTCTGCATGGTTGCGGCTCGCCAACTTACCCATGTGGTTGCTCGCGGGCGCGGCCATCTTGTTTTCAGTTGTCTCGCGGTGCATGATCGCGAGAAGAAAGACGTGATCGCGCGACGCATGACATCACTGCGGGCGCGAACTGTCGTGAGACAGCGCAAATGGCTAAAAACAATACAACATCTCATGGAGAACGCGACCGGATCAAGAAAACTTGTCGGCGAACGCAGGGATTCAGGTAAGGCGATCGCGCGCGCGCGAGAATGTATTATTTTACAGCGTGAGCAAGAACCAAATTATCGCTAAGCTGCGGAATGCAGAAATTTTGACATTTTCGCGCTTTCCGCGGAACGCGAAAATGTCAAATTATCGCAATTGCCGCGAACGGAACGAAATTTTCGCCCAGGCCTAGTTATTGCATCTGCATCAGTGCATTGGTATTGCTGTTGTGGGCCTTTGTCTGGATGCTGTTTCTGTGATTTTCCCTGCTGTCCCTGTGAGTCATATCACGTCATTGTGCACATTCATCCTGGTTGTTAGGTGCCATTGTTGGCATGGAATGGGAGTTTGTGAGCTGACACCTACAGTCTACACAGGTTGTTTTGATTGGTGTGTCTATTTTTGAGATGTGTGTCTGCTTGGTGATGGTCACTTCTGCTCTTGTGTCATTGTACACTGTATGCATTGTCAGCCCCCTTGTGTGGTGCTTGTCTGCACATGGCCAAGAGTGTGTTAGGTTTTCACAGCACTGTTAGCCTCACCACATCTCTGTGGGAATGGGACACAACCACTATTTTGCCACAGAAGTGTTTAATGTGTTGGGAGCAGGGATCCTACATGCTGTTTGTTATTTGCAGCTTTGACCATGATGACACTTACCTTTTGGTCACTTTGATGAGGGGGGGTTTAGACCCCATCACCACAATGCTCAACATCTGCTGCAGTTTGGAAGACCACACTTAACTTCTGTTCTACTCAGTGAGGGGGTGTTCTTTTTACATTGCCACAGTGCTATGGTGGTGCTTGCCTCATGTAGGGCACACTCATTTGTTGGTCACACATGTGCTGGTAGTTACATTGTATGTTCGCAGTCAAAATCACTGTTGTGGGCATTTGTCACAGACTACACACTGTTGTCATGATGTTAGGGGGGATGTAGTTTGCTGACTTACCTAATGTTGGAGTATGATGCATGTGTGACGCATCACCCATCCTATGAGTGGGGGTGGCAGGGGTGATGGGCAACAGGTCTCCTAGGGGTGGGGGTGGCAGGGGTGATGGGCAACATTAGCCCTATGGCTGGGGGTGGCAGGGGTGATGGGCATCATAAGCCCTATGGGTGGTGGTGGCAGGGGTGATGGCCAACATTAGCCCTATGGTTGGGGGCGGCAGGGGTGATGGGCAACAGGTCCCCTATGGCTGGGGGTGGTAGTGGTGCTGGCCATACAACCCCTATGGTGGCCTGTTGTTTAGGCCAGAATGTGGATCCCCTGTGTGTGTGTACCATTTTGCGGGTACGTGTTGTTTGTTTATGTGGTAGGTGTCTGACTTACCGCCGGCGCCGTCGGCATCGATTCCTGAGCCGGTCATAGATGTAGAGTACTGGTATGACCTGCGCAATGGGATTCATAATGTGTTTGTGTTGTACACGCTGCTTGTTGCTCCATCTCGTACCCGCTGCAAGCTGGTCCGTCTCGTAGCCGTGGATTGAGTTGTGGCGCGAATCATAGCTGATATGCTTGTTTTCCGGATGCTGTGATATACCTAATGTTGGAGTATGATGGATGTGTGGCGCATCACCCATCCTATGAGTGGGGGTGGCAGGGGTGATGGGCAACAGGTCTCCTAGGGGTGGGGGTGGCAGGGGTGATGGGCAACATTAGCCCTATGGCTGGGGGTGGCAGGGGTGAAGGCAACATAAGCCCTATGAGTGGGGTGGCACGGGTGATGCGCAACATTAGCCCTATGGCTGGGGGTGGCAGGGGTGATGGGCAACATTAGCCCTATGGCTGGGGGTGGCAGGGGTGATGGGCATCATAAGCCCTATGAGTGGTGGTGGCAGGGGTGATGGCCAACATTAGCCCTATGGCTGGGGGCGGCAGGGGTGATGGGCAACAGGTCCCCTATGAGTGGGGGTGGCAGTAGTGATGGGCATCAGGTCCCCTATGAGTGGGGGTGGCAGGGGGGATGGCAACAGGTCCCCTATGAGTGGCGGTGGCAGGGGTGATGGGCAACAGGTCCCCTATGAGTGGGGGTGGCAGGGGTGATGGGCAACATTAGCCCTATGGCTGGGGGTGGCAGGGGTGATGGGCAACAGGTTCCCTATGAGTGGGGGTGGCAGGGGTGATGGCCAACATTAGCCCTATGGCTGGGGTGTGGCAGGGGTGATGGGCAACATAAGCCCTATGAGTGGGGGTGGTAGTGGTGTTGGCCATACAACCCCTATGGTGGCCTGTTGTTAGTGGCCAGGATGTGGATCCCCTGTGTGTGTGTACCATTTTGCGGGTACGTGTTGTTTGTTTATGTGGTAGGTGTCTGACTTACCGCCTGCGCCGTCGGTGTCAGTTCCTGAGCCGGTCATAGATGTAGAGTACTGGCATGACCTGCGCGATGGGATTCATAATGTGTTCGTGTTGTACACGCTGCTTGTTGCTCCGTCTCGTACCCTCTGCAAACTGGACCGTCTCGTAGCCGTGGATTGAGTTGTGGCACAAATCGTAGCTGATATGCTTGTTTTCCGGATGATGTGACGTCCCATACGGGCGACCCGTCCGGCGCATAGGAAGTACGCATCGTACTTGTCATGCCGGAAACTGCTATGGATACTGCTTCCGGGCGACACGGTTCAGCGTTAGGAGTTACGGCTCGGACGGAGAATGGAGCTTGAATCACAGCTTATGTGTCGGTCGAGTTTTTGGCAGGTATGCTCATCGTACTGCCTCTGCAGGACGGACCGGCTACGGATACGTGTCGGTCGCACGGTAAGTCTACGGACAGCTCTCGGAGAGCTGTCCGACCCGGTATCGGAATCGACCCCAAAATAGCACAGGAATAGATATGTATTTGAGTATAAACAAATAACTGTAGAATAATGCGGATGTAGGTTTAATGGTCAAGTAACACTTGGACATTCAAGCAAGACCTAAACATCAATGTAGGTTAATAACTTCTCTCCTCCCATCTGTGTTGCTGTCAGATAAAAACACCATACATTATCTGGTTATCTAACACACTTTAATAGTACTACAATGTCATAAACAGAATGATCACAGCAATGTGGAGGGCCGGCACTCTTTTTGTGGAAGCACAGCACTTCTGTCCAATTAAAACATGTACTCCTGACTCCCAATATGGGGCAGGAGGAAAAGCTCCTCTCTAAGGATTCTCACATAATTGTCTGGTGACAACTGGGGTGTGAAGCCGGACCATAAACAGTCAGAAATTGGGTGTTCCCAGGACTTAAAGTTAACTCTACTAAGACTCAGATGCAGCACTACCCATTTTATCTTTTCCTGCCACCAGCCACCAAGAGCTCCTCCTGGCTGCTAAAGTGACATTGGTCACAATGCCTTTCCAACTTAGGAGGTAGGTGTTTCCTCTTAGACACTTGAAAACGTAAACAAAAGGTCCAAGGAAGGGTGTGAAAAGGGAGCACTGTTGGG
Source organism: Triturus cristatus (assembly GCF_964204655.1). Classification (NCBI taxonomy): domain Eukaryota; kingdom Metazoa; phylum Chordata; class Amphibia; order Caudata; family Salamandridae; genus Triturus; species Triturus cristatus. Next base: position 815,377,368 of record NC_140584.1, read on the forward strand.
TTTGGGGGCAATGTGATGGGCCAAATAGGCTTGTTTATTCACCTTAAATGGGAAAATGAAGTTGAAACAGCGAAAGAGTATGCTCTTTCATTGATATAAACGTATTTCCTGAGTTAGTTTATAGTTAAAATACCCAGATATGGAACCAGGTGGCAATACATTTGTGCCCTCACCTGACTGAGTAAATATCTCCCTCCCAACAACATATTATTATTATGCATGCAAAGACCTTATTGATTTAACACATTTAACGTACTGTTTTGGGGACATTTAGAAGGGCCCCTTAACAGTGGCAAAATGCAAAATGTTGAGTGCCCCCTACAGAATGTGATGAGGTACCCCGAAGTTCCCCGTATCTCGCGGACATTGATTGACTTTTGGCTGAATGGGGATCACGGAAGGGTTGGGGGCCCTGTAACAGAACAGAGGCCATGGGAGACTATGTTAAGCTCTGGTCCCTTAAAATGAAAATATTTGTCACAAATATTCCTTACAGTAATTGATGTTTATGAACTAAGCTATCTTCGATATCTATTAACTCACCAGTGTGTTATCAAATGTCCCCTCAGGTGGGATTAATAATTTTTTTTCTTTCACAGAACCTTCCTTTAACTAAAACAAGTATTGCATTAAATTAAATATCAAAAGAATCGATTTACTAAAACGTTTATGATATCAGTACGGAAAGTGCTACTACAAGAGTAAGTACTCTTTCACCTACTCTTAAACACCTTTCTGAATCAGCCCCAAAACAGTCAATCCTCCTTTAGTAAAAGTGCAAAGAGACCAATGATTTCTACTTTTCTTAACTGCTCGTGAACATTCACTGAATATTCCCATGTTTTTCCTATTTTCGATTTTTTGGGGCCAATTCACAAAGCCACCTAATATTACCAAATTAATTACTACCGGAATCCTACTTAATGCACTACACAATGCCTTTGTGAATATTACCAAATGTAACTAGACTGGGTCGTGCTGTAGTGACCAGTCAAAAGCAGCTCTTCCTCGCCTCGCAGGACAGTCCAGCCAGAGCACTTGGTCGCCCTGGCTCAGGTCAAGGCGTTATTTAGGGCTGCAGGGTCATGGTTGCAAACAAACTATTCTCCCTAGTGATAATCTGTATTTGAAACCAGTTGGAATTACAGCTTAGAAACACAAGCTCCCCCCTGAATTTCTAGTCCCAGCAGGAGAAGAGCAACAGGGAGGTTGTGTATTTCTTTGTTTCGTTTCGTTTGAATGAACACTTTTCTACAGTGCATGAAGTGTTTACACCAGACAAACACTTTTCTGATGGACATTCACACATATTTTCTGCCTTAGAGGAATAAAGTGCCTGGAAACTGTGGAAGCCCTTAAGACATACCTTTTCTTCATGAACTACCTTTCGAAATAGATTATAAAACCAATGCTTTTGTTTAAACCACACACTCAAAGCATGTCTTACAGAGCATTGTTCAGTCCTATAAGGACTGGCTTTCTTTTTAATAAAAGTATGCATGCTATACTTACTTACTAAGAGGATCTGTTGCAAGCCTTTTTCCATTGGTCTGTTGTATTGTCAATCACATTTTGCTTCTGTCCAAGGAATTATACGGAGGGTGGTGGGGTGTGGTGGGGGGGATGTTGCACAAGGTCAGCTCGTTTCAGCCATTGGCTTATCTGCCTGTGAGCAACTGCATTCAGCTCTTGTACAATGTGCACATTCACACAATAAAGACCCCTTCAGTGGAAGGCACTATGTGTGCTTTTAAATATATATATTGGCTTTAAGACAATGCATGCCTTCCGATAAAACCATCTGCGGGAATAAAATATTAGTACTCCCCTAACGCCTATTTAACATAAGTTAGTAACAATTTGAAAAAAAAAAGAATTGTCTCGTAATCATTTCAAATCACTTCTCTCTCAGCGTTTGGATTACTGCAACATCCTCTATTTAGGGGCTACAAAAGGCAATCTGAATATATTGCAGAAGGTCCAAAATGCACCAGCCCGCAGGATATTGAATATTCCGAGACACGCATTGGTGGGAGCTGCCTTAAGGGAGCTACAATGGCTACCAGTACAGGCGAGAGTCACTTTTAACCCCTTTGCCGCGGTGCGGCCGTTTAACGGAGTGGGCGGGTCCGAGTCCGCCAACGGACATGCGGAGCACTACGGAGGTAGTGCCCGCAATGGCCGTTGGCCGACGAACGCACGCAGAGGGTTAAAGCCCTATGCTTCTGCCATAGGATTTACAATGAAAAAGGGCCTAGGATTCTGCGCCATCTACTCACCCCCTATAGACCTACCTGGAATCTTAGGTCCATGGGAACTGCTAAGCTGGTGGTGCCAAAAGTTCAAAAAGTACGTTTGTGAGGCAGATCCTTTAGCTTCTTAGCAGCCAAAGCTTGGAACAAGCTGCCTTTGGAATTGAGGATGCATCCTGCTGAAGCGATGTTTCGCTAAATACTTAAGACTTGGTCTTTCCAGTCATCACCAGGGGCTGGTGCTAAGTGTTGTTACTGCGAATGGATTGTCTATGTTGGGATCTGGGGTTTTCTGGGGGGTAGAGGGTAGAGCTCTTTTGTTAGGCTGCGATGTCTTAGCGCGGGGACACTCCATTGGCGTAACCAAGCGCTTTATAAGGTTTAATCTAATCTAATCTAACCTAATCTCTGTCCTACGCTAATTTGATTTGACAAGGTCCTTGTCATGAGGAGACACGCAAAAACATTACAGGTCAAAACACGTCAGCAATATTCTGAGGGTCCTTCATGCGAGCACTGGGAAAGGGCGAAAGTTGGAGAACAGTAAATGGGACACACCTGGACTACTCCTACTACTTAGGAGTGCTCAGGACCCATTTTTTTTACAGACTATTCTTCAATCCCACCTCAAAGCTACACAGATACACAGAGGTAGAGTACAAAGCCAGGGGGATATATGATCACTCACCACTAAGCATTTCATTAGAAACTCAGAAGCCACGAAGAATGGGAGATTGGAAAATGGCTGCATGGTGCCTGACCAATAAAAAGAAGTGGAGTGCCAACACAAAGCCATGAAACATTATTTTAAAGACATCACTGATACAGTGAGGGGCGATTCCACTCTATGCGAGGCCTATAAACCCATGATACATAGGTTACAAAATATCAGGGGACCTGGGAGACAAAAGGAAGAGAGATAGGCAATGCAAGGAAGCAGAATGGGAAATCTTAGACTAAGAGGTGGAATTCATTCTGGGACCCTCAGAGGTAACAAAAGGCCACATTACACTAAAAAGGGAGGAATACCATTTAATAGAAATTAACAAGTTCAAATTGACCTATGTTGCAAAACAAAACCACATTTATGGAGTGGTAGACAAGGCAGGGAAAATCCTAGCCTGGCTCAGCAGTAGGGAACATGATAGGAATCATGTCCTAGCAATAATAGCCCCACACGGAACAACAGTTCGCGACTGTGAGGCCATAGTGGCTGCAATGGCAGATCATATGCAAATATTCTACACAGAGAGGTTGCACCAATCTGAAACAGAAATATAAGATTTTGTCTTAAACTTACCCTACAGGTGGTTAGCGAGTCATAGGGAATTGGAACTAGAGGAGGATTTTACAAGGGGAAGTGCAGTTGGCACAATTGCAATCTGGGAAACCCCAGGTCAGAATGGCAAATGAGAAAATTCCACTACACAAGATGTACACTGAGGCATACAACAAAGGATGCTCACTAGAGACCTAAACACCACAACCATGGTAGGGAAACCTGGGGATAGATGAGAATTTCACTGGCCAATATCGATTCTTAATTAAGACACCAAAATAATAGCAGACGTTTTAACAAACTGAGGGGAGTGATCCTAGATCTGCTGCACCCAGACCGGAATAGATTAATGCCTCACAGATCCCAAAAACTCATCCTCTGCTACCTATACAATAACATTGCTGTGACAGGACTAGGGGTGCCATTGGCTGCACTATCGCTAGAAGCAAATAAGGCATTCGACTCAGTGGAATGGCCCTTTCTATTCACGTTCCTGAACAAAATGGGATTTGGGTCTGAATTCTTGAAATGGGTCAAACACTTATATACAAACCTCAGGGCCCAACTCAAAGTAAATGGGATCCTGTCTCTGGAATTCCAGCTAAAAAATGGGCACAAGGCTAGAATGCCCCTTATCGACAATGTTATTTGTTCTGGCCATAAAGGCCCTGGTGGAATGGATACAGGTTGACTCCCAGGTATGTGGATGGCGATTGAAAACCACATGGAGGAATAGATATCGCAATATGCGGCCGATATAAGGATGTATCCAATGAGCCCAGAGTTATCCGTGACAAGAGGGTTCACTGACAAAATATATCCCCTCTCAAAATATCGCCCTTCCAAAATATTGTGACCAATGTATTACTGTAAAAAATATCATCATCATATACTTAAATGGTAAGCGCAAAAATATTGAGAAAAAAATATGGTTGCTGTTAATTTTGTTGTATTGAATATCGTTTTCACAATATATAAACAAAGATGTCTTAAGTCCAGTTGGGTCTTGGATACTATGTGAGTTTTCATTCCATTATAAAAGTCTTGATATTCCTATGGATGTAAACATCCATGAAAGGGGTGGATCCAAGGTAGAAAGTGACACAGATACATGGGACTGCCTGGGCCTTGGCAAATGCTTAGTTAGATTTGTTCTTAAAGACTGCTTAAGGCCTTCATTCCTTGAATGTATAGTCTTGTGTTTAATGCTGAGTTCTAAAGTAAAGAAAGAAAATCATAATACTTGACTCTGCATTTTTTACAATCTAATCTTTCTTATCGGTATGAACAGACAATCACTATTTACAGACATCCCACATTAGACTTCACAATCGAAGAAACATATTCCAGGTTACAGAAACATGACAGTTCCACTTTGAGGTACTAAATATGTGCCAGTCCGTTTTCAAAAACAAATTCGTTCTCCATTAATCATCTTTTACCATATTTGGAGACAGCATCCAAAGTAGACTCTTCCTGTCTGGGGAGAGCCGAGAATCAGGTTGATGGTTAGGAAGATGTAATTATAGTATTCTGAGTTTCTGGGAGAGCTATGTCTAATTCCAAACTATGGCGAGTATAAAAAGGAAAAAACACAAGGTGCAAAAAATATAAACTACAGTATGCACTAGAAAGGAAAGATCACCTAGAACCCATTGACTCCTGCAACCATTTTTTATGGGTTTTCAACCCACACCTAATAACAAGCATTGGCAATGCAAATAGGTTTGGCTTAGAAGGAACGTTGTATGGTAATGTCAAGCATTACAACAAAATAGCACAGGAATAGATATGTATTTGTGTAGAAACAAATAATTGTAGAATAATATTGGTGGAGGTTTAATGGTCATGTTACACTTGGACATTCAAGCCAGACCTAAACATACATGTAGGTTAATTATTTCTCTCCTTCCATCTGTGTTGCTGTCAGATAAAAACGCCATACATTTTCTAGTTATCTAAGACACTGTAATAGTACTACAGTGTCATAAACAGAATGATGACAGCTGTGTGGAGGGCAAGCACACTTTTTGTGGAAGCACAGCACTTCTGCCCAATTAAAACATGTGCTCCTGACTCCCAATATGTGGGAGGATAAAAGCTCCTCTCTAGTGATTCTCACATAATTGTCTGGTGACAAATGGGGTGTGAAGCCAGACCATAAACAGTCAGATATTGGGTGTTCCCAGGACTTAAAGTTAACTCTACTAAGACTTAGTTGCAGCACTACCCATGTTATCTTCATTATAAACAGCTTCTCTCTGACTCCTGTGCTCCTAGCCCCTCTCTGGCACACTCTGTAGTCCTCAGGAAGTGACAGCCACCTTCAGAGTTGACAGAGAGCAGCTGCTTCCTGCCACCATGTTAACCACCAAGAGCTCCTCCTGGCTGCTAAAGTGACATTGGTCACTATGTCTTGCCAACTTAGGAGGTAGGTGTTTCCTCTTATAGACTTGAAAACTTAAACTAAGGGTCCAAGGAAGGGTGTGAAAAGGGAGCACTGTTGGAGGGAAAATTAGGTTTGGGGGCAATGTGATGGGCCGAATAGGCTGGTTTATTCACCTTAAATGGGAAAATGAAGTCGAAACAGGGAAGGACTATGCTCTTTCATTGAAATACATTTATTTCCTGAGTTAGTTTATAGTTAAAATACCCGGAAATGAAACCAGGTGGCAATACATTTGTGCCCTCGCCTGACTGAGTAAATATCTCCCTCCCAATAACATATTATTATTATGCATGCAAAGACCTTATTGATTTAACACATTTAACCTACTGTTTTGGGGGCATTTAGAAGGGCCCTTAGCAGTGGCAAAATGCAAAATGATGAGGTCCCCCTACAGAATGTGATGAGGCACCCCGGAGTTCCCCGTATCTCACTGATATTCATTGACTTTTGGCTGAACGGGGACCATGGAATGGTTGGGGGCCCCGCAGCAGAACATAGGCCATAGGAGACTGTGTTACGCCCTGGTCCCTTAAAATGAAAATATGTGTCACAAACATGGCTTACAGTAATTTTTGTTTATGAACTATGCTATCTTCGATATCTATTAACTCACCGGTGTGTAATCAAATGTCCCCTCAGGTGGGATTAATAATTTCTTTTCTTTTACAGAACCTTCCTGTAACTAAAACAAGTATTGCATTAAATTAAATATCAAAAGAATAGATTTACAAAAACGTTTATCATTTCAGTACGGAAAGTGCTACTACAAGAGTAAGTACTCTTTCACCTACTCTTAAACACCTTTCTGAATCAGCCCCAAAACAGTCAATCCTCCTTTAGTGAAAGTGCAAAAAAGACCAATGATTTCTACTTTTCCTAACTGCTCGTGAACATTCCCTGAATATTCCCATGTTGTTCCCATTTTAGATGTTTTGAGGCCAATTCACAAAGCCACCTAAAAGTACCAAATTAATTACTACCGGAACCCTACTTAATGCACTACACAATGCCTTTGTGAATATTACCAAATATAACTAGACTGGGTCGTGCTGTAGAGACCAGTCCAACGCAGCTCTTCCTTGCTTCGCAGGACAGTCTGGCCAGAGCACTTGGTCGCCCTGGCTCAGGCAAGGCGTTATTTAGGGCTGCAGGGGTCATGGTTGCAAACAAAATATTCTCCCTAGTGACAATCTCTATGTGTAACCAGTTGGAATTACAGCTTAGAAAACGAGCTTCCCCCTGAATGTCTAGTCCGAGCAGGAGAAGAGATGCAGGGGGGTTGTGTATACAGAAGGCACTATTTTCTTTGTTTCGTTTTGTTTAAATGAACACTTTTGTACAGTGCATGAAGTGTTCACACAATGCAAACACTTTTCTGATGGACATTCACACATATTTTCTGCTTTAGAGGAATAAAGTGCCTGGAAACTGTGGTAACCCTTAAAACATACCATTTCTTCATGAACTGCCTTTCGAAATATATTAGTGTAGACGGAGTTTTAGATGCATACATTGCTATGTTAGCATAAGCGTCTTAGAGGTTGGAAACGCCATCTTGCCACTTTTGCTGCTTTTGCACACCACACTGCAGAATAGATGTTATTATATGAAAAGTGCTTGCCTGTTTTTTCTTCACATGAGAACTGTCTGTTGTTCACATCCCTAGACGTGCACCGCGACCTTGGTCTGAACATTGTGTGCAGAAACAGTCAGGGCCAACAACCAATGTATGCTTTTGAATTCAGGTTGATCGGCCCACGCTCTAGCCATAACACGCACACAGCTGCAAATATCTGAAACTCGAGCGCCTTTAATATTGCAGTTTGCATGCATTTGACACACATTCTGGATAAGAACTTTTCCAGGCACAGAGCAAAGCTGATCCTGTGATGTGATTCACCTAAGCTGATATTTACAGTATGGGGTTCCCCATTCAAACCTAGAGACCTACTATTAGTCTAATAATACTAGCTTACTAGCGAAGGGAGGGTGGTTGTATTCCACTGTCATTTGTAATATGATTTCTCCCTTAATTTTCTATGGCATTGTAACAATGCTGATGGTTTTAATTTTAATCATTTGTCTGCTTATGTTAGCCAAAGTACTGCATCTTAGGATACGTAGTTTATAAAATAAACGTTTTAAACTTTACTGTGTCTCTGATTACTCTTGTTGTGCACTGATATGAGAATAATAACGAACAGGTATTTCTGATTCCCACCATTCCTGAGAGTACTCTAAGTTGCATGTTCTGGGTTATCTAATCATTGGTAGCTTTGAGATGATATGAAGAGCGAATGAGACACTGATGCTAGTCGGATAGGGGTTCTGGATACTGAGGCGAGTTTTTGGTACACCGCAATTCACTGAGGTCCTGGTTTCCTGCGCATAGTTCTGTGCATGAGCAGAATCCCTGCAACATGGCACACCTAACGTTTGGTCTTACGATTTCAGACGCCTTAGTAGTGCTTATATTAGTCCACGACGCCCTCACTCTTGTTTCCGGATAGCGGGAGTGACGGTTTTATCCTACCTATTAGTTCAATAGGTTCAGTCAAACTTGTCAATTAAAAAGGTTTTTATATTTTTTAACCCTTGTGCTACTATAATATAGATTGTTTTTCTTCTCTGTGTCCTTATGGCTGCGGTCGATATTGCGGCGCATAGCCGGGCACCTCTCCGGCGTCATTTGACGCAGTTCGGGGTACCGGACGATGGGATGGCTGTTATTTTTGTGGTGAGTGCCGATGCATCATATCCCTATGAGTTATTTTACTCTTGGGTTACTATGCCGGCGGTGAATGCGGACGACAGTATGTTTCACTCCTATACTCCCACGCGGGTCCCAGCGAATTATACGCCATATAGCATGGAGGAGATTCCTATTTTGGCTTGGCAGCATCGCATTTGGTTCAATGGCGCCCTGCCCCATACGGTTACACCGGTTCGTTTGGGCCCTTTATCAATTCCAGGGGCCACTTGGCCGGTATTGGCCGGATTTACACCTCATCCTCGTTATTTGAATGCTAAGGTGGATGAGTTACGTATCCTCCATGCAGCCCTGATTACAGTACGTCGGGCTTTAGAGCAATACGTTTCACGCAACGTCCAGGTGGTGGCACCTGTTGTTGCGGGGCAGCCAGCTGGCCCGGCCGGGATTGACATTAGTCCCGTCATGGTTAATTCGGTAATGGGCAAGCGCCCCCAGAATAAGGACGATTTACCTTATTGGCTTGCTGAGAAATTTGACCAGCTGGAAGCAGTATTTCCACACTCGACTCCTGTGGAGAAACACAGGATACTCCCCATTAGTTTGCAGAAAGACTTAGTCCCAGAGGTGGCCGATTGTGACAACTGGGGTAAAGTTTTTGCAGCGGTCTACTCGAAGTGCTTCGGCACCCCATCTATGGCCGTCCTTCCCTCCGTCATCAAACGTGTTCAAGATCAACACGGTCCGGAGTCGGCGGTCGAGTTGGGAATGAGGCTTGTCGGTGTGTTCGACGTAGTTGCCACTCTCATCCTTGGTAACCTCAAGGGAGATGCGGTTCACTTTCAAGTGGCGAATGGTTTAGCCCTCGTTGACTAACTCGATAAGCCCCAAGAGTTACCTAGAATTATTGCGGAGGCTTATAGAACTATTGGCCGCAGTAGTTTGGGGATTAAGCCTACTATTGTCTTTCCAGATGTACAACAGCAAACTAAGGCAAACTCGTCTGTCAAAGACGATCGTCCAACTTTTCCTAAACAGAATTGGAGAACAAGGAAAGCAGCAACAGAAACAGGGGTCTCGTCCTGCGTCACCGGTACAGTTGTCTAGTGAACGCACATATGATTTGCTCGATCGCACTAGGATTAGGTCACCTGACAGATTTCAGGTTACTGAACAACGTTCTTCTCGTTCTTCACAGGAAACATCGGCCTCACAGTCCGGTGGTGGAGAACGTGGCAAAGGTCGGGGTGCCCAACAAGGACGTGAGCAACCCCGTCAGCCTGACGGTAAGAGCAAGCAGGACGAATTTGCACGTCAACGTTCCCTGTTTCAAAAGAAGAAGGTTGCTGCGCTAACAGCGAGGTATGCCACAGATAGTGAGAACGCAGCTTCGGAACCTGACATGGGCACTAACACTGCTCGACAGCGCAGCGGAAGTTACAGTAGTGCGGCAAGCATGGCGTCCATATCTGGAGGCGTCAGCAACTGACACGTTCATTACTGTAGAAACTGCAGACACTAGAGTGGCTCTCCCTGACAGACTATATGACATAGTCCTTTTGATTGAAGGTGACATACAATGTACGATACAAGGGATTTTTTGGGATAATCTGACCTCTACATATGATATTCTATTAGCAGAGGCGGACTGGCCCCCAGCTTTCATTTTGGCTGCTCCCAGAGTGGAGGAGGTAATCCTCCTGTCCTTCACGCACACAGTGCCAAAGGATCACGCTCAAAGATTTGCAGAAGAGTGGGCCCAGGTGCTTGCTCCGGCTCTGTACCGTACTCAGGTTGGGTGGGATAAATTGTCGCCAAGCCATGAGATTCCTTTACGGTCTATGCCCCAGCCGCAGCCCCAATATCCCATGCGCCGCGAAGCTAGATCTCACGTCGCAGAAATCCTTGAGCAATTGGAATATCAGGGTGTTATTGAAACCTGTGTGTCACCAATGAATAATCCTTTATTCACTGTAACTAAACCTGATGGGTCGTACCGCATAGTTTTGGATTACCGGCATTTGAACTCTTATTGTCGGACTTGTGCTGTACAGAATACCCACAGTTCTGCCCTCGTGGATAGTCTTGTGAGAAAAAGGTTTAAGACCACACTTGACATATCCAATGGCTTTTTCAGCCATAATCTGTCCTCTATTAGTAGTCAGTGGACAGCGTTTACTTCTGGCGGCAAACAAAGACAGTTTAAGAGATTGGCCATGGGCTATAAAAACAGCCCTGGCGTCTTTGCCGCACGTGTAGTCTCTCTGTTAGAGAGCATTGACCCTGATGCGTACTCGTATGTTGACGACGAATTATGGCCGCATCTGTGTCGCGTTGATCGCATCATTGTTATGTTTGCGGACTTCGGTTACAAATTCAACTTTGCAAAGTCACACATCGCAGAGTATACAGTGTTGTTTTTAGGCTACGAGCTCAACAATGAAGGTCGAGGTTTAGCCCCTCACTTCTTGGAGAAGTGCGCATGTTTGCGTGCTCCGACAACGCTGAAAAAATTACAGTCTTTGCTGAGTTTTCTGAATTTCGGGCGTACTTACATTCTCAATTATGCCCAGCGTATCAAGCCGCTATATGCCTTGATACAACCTACTTTTTCCAAGTCGAGCTGGCTGCCAATGCATTCAGCTATCTTGCAATCTTTGCAGGCTGATCTTCTTGCTTCGAAATACTTACTGACACGTGATACCCACACTAACCTGGTGATAAGAATTGTGCCTGGTGCAGTGGGTTTCACGTACTTAACGTGAAATGAGGGCGACACAGTCTCCATTGCCTACAAATCTCACTTGTAAACTTCAACTGAAATGCGCTTTTCCACTGTTGAGAAAGTTTTGACTGCGGTGCAGATGGCGATTCTGAAAGAGAAGAGCAATGTCGCAAGGGAAATGCATGTTGGTTGTCACACCGTATCCTGCTCTAGAGGCAGTGACGAAGGCCAGTGTACCAAATTCTAAAGCTTTGCATCCACGTTGGATATAATGGGTCTCTTCCTTGACATCACCGGATGTCACCTATATCTTTGATGCCTCATTACAGACTCAGGAGTACTTTCAGTATGAATTTGTTCATCCAGCTCGTCTGTCTTTGTGCCCGCTTGAAGATTACCATTGTGTCATTTATACTGACGGTTCAGCGCAACCGGCGACGGAATCGAAGCATGCTTATTGAGCCGCGTGCGCCATTGTAGCTGGTACTTTCGTGAATGGTGAATTCAAGTCTGATGTCATGCATACGCAGTCATTGGGTGATTGTACATCACAATTGGCGGAGCTACGTGCTCTAGTGCTTGCACTGAAATTTGCTGATCCTTGTGTTACTACTCTTATAGTGAGTGACTCGTTTTACTGTGTTCAGTCTTTTAATGACAATTTATTCTTTTGGTCTCAGAATGAATATCGCGATTCCAAAGGTAGCACAATCAAGCATAAAATGATTTGGGTTCGGGTGGCAGAACTTAAACAGAATCTGCCTCTCGTGAATGTAATTCACACTCTTGGGCACCAGCGAGTTGAGGTCCACGCTGTCGGGAACATCTTAGCTGACGAAGCAGCGAAAACAGCAGTGGCAACGTATCTAGTAGCAGCAGTTACAAGATCCAAAAGTAAGATTGATGATGATATCTTGGCAGCTATTGCTGCAACAGAGAAGGAAGGTAATTACCCTAGAGGTTTCCCTTCTCGGTACTCTTATCATTTAGGTCCTGATAAAGTCCCCTATGTGAGAATTAACGACGTTGATGACAGATTGATTCCCAACGCGGACTGCAGACCTTCCTTGATAACAGCGGCTCACGAAGGTATGGCCTCTGCCCATGCCGGCGTTTCAGTGACTGTTACTCTCTTACAACAACATTACTGGTGGCGCGGGTTGTATAAACAGACTCGTACTTATGTTCTTGATTGTGACATTTACCAGCAGATTAAACCTTCGACTGCTGCGCGCCTACCACAAACTCAGTTGTACATATCTAATAAACCACTTGGGTGTGTTTATCTAGATCACTGCGGTCCTTTCTCCTCTGATATTGCGTACAAGTACATCTTAGTTGCAGTGGATTCGCGCACACGTTTTCTTTGGGATGTGGCCACAAAGGAGTGCTGATGCTCGAACTGTCATCAGGGATTTGCGTGTCTTTGTGGGAATTTTCGCATGTGGTACCCTTCATTCTGACCAAGGCACTGCGTTCGCCTCTAAGGCGTACAAAGAAGCCATGAGATCTTTGGGGGTCCAAGTCAAATTTTCGTCTCCATACCGGCCTGAGGGCAATAGTGTTGTGGAACGAATGAACCGTGACTTAAAGCAATCCCTGACAGCTAGGGTTTTAGGCACTGGCAGGAATTGGTTAGCCCATCTGTATAACGTACAACGTGCACTTAATAATCTCCCTAGAAGGTCTCTGGGTGGGCAGACCCCATACGAATATGGCATAAAAAAAAAATTCCCGGACCTTGACATGGCGGCGTCAGCTGCACCCTTTGACGTAGATGATCACTGTGCTGTATTACAGAATCTACAAGAGACCAGAGACAGTCTTGCAAAGGAACACTTGCCCTCCACAACTGATGCTGCGCTTCCGATTCCGGTAGTCGGATGGCTACCTTGAGTTGGTGACCTGGTCCATGAGAAGGTGGAGAACAAGAAGGAGTTCGGCCCCTCTTATCGTGCACCAGTACTAGTGCTTGGCGTGCAGGGTACAATAACAGTCATTTTACCTCCACTTCCTGTTCGCAAGGGTAACAGGTACATCTCCATTGACAATGTCAAACTACAGCGAGTGGCCGATTCTTCTTAGTATGACTCCAGCGGTCTCTTGCCCTGCGATGCTGAGCAATTCTGTTTTGGCTCCGGCTTCTACCACCAGGCCTGATATTGCCATTGAGATGCATACAGTTACTAATCCTTTGTTGCAACCACCGGCTGGTGGTCCACCTGAAGATACTGAGTATACTTATCCCACAGATGTGTCGTTGCCTGTTTTACAATCAACTGCAGTTAACTAGTCACGTTTTTCATTTGACACTAACTCTCACTTCGAATGCCCCATCGAACATTTCTATTTTTGCTGTTTGGTTTAAAAGACATTTTTTAATTCCCCCTTGGACTTACATTTATCTGATGCTCATAAGTATTTTTTTGTTAATGTCCATTGGATTTGTGGTGGTATTTTTTTGTCGTGTAAATGGACACTATCTCAACGAAAGATCTACAATTAGACTAATTGATGGAACTTTGGCCCCCCACTCCTCTTCACACATCATGAAAAGGGACAAGACTTTTGTGAATATTACTGCCTGGCCTGTGTTGGATGGGATTGTGTGGGATGCTGTAAAATTTCAAATTCATGGACCCACAGAGGTTATTAATGTCCCCAATGTACTTCGTGTTTCTATGGGTGATGTTGTGAAACAAAACATCCGCTCTGATGATTGAGATGTTCAGACCATAGAGGCACTACTTTCTGATTTAAAATATTATGCTGCCTTTGATGCTGAAGATTTGTATTTAGACACTGCTAATTATGGGGAGCTATTTTGCTAACAACATTATGGCAATCATTTCCTACATAAAGCCAATACCTTTAGGAATTTTGTAAATTATACGCAATGGGAACATTGTCCGGCACCAATGGAAGGCAGCTCCAGCACATTAGTGAACACATTTACATATTTTACTGATTTCAGCATTTCTACGCCTGAGGCCTTTTATTTTAAAGTGGCGGCAGAGTCCGCTTCAAAGGTTAGGCTGACCTACACTAAATTATTGTATTCCAAGTCCTTTATGGATGAATTGGCTATCGGGGGTTATGAGCTGTGGAAAGATACTATTGATCTTAAATCTGTTTAGGGTTCTAAGAAATGGCAGGTGCAAGGGACTGAAGCTCTGCATCGTGCTTGCCTTATCCCAAACCACATGTTATTTTTGAATTCTACTATTTTTCAAACCACCTGTTTTGGATTGGCTACTACTAAAAAGATGAATTCCCCATCTGGTCCTGATCTGGGTGCGTATCCTAATTGGGATAATCATACAGATCTGTCCCTTGAAGAGTTGCAGTTGTACATTACTAATACATCCTTCAACATTTCCGATTTAGATCGTGAAGGATGGTTGATAAGGCAGAAGAGCTCAGACTCCTGTCAACATCGGTTTCTGGGTCTACACCCTGGGTATACCCAGGTTCGAGTGGACCCCCGCTTTGAATCTTCCCATTCAGTTACTACCTACTCTGTAGGGAAGTTATGTCAGAACTGGCTGCAACTTTCCACCTTGGCATCTGTTAAACTTTATTTATCAAAATTACATGACAAAATAGATTTGAATGTTTTTGTTAAGGGTCCTGTGGGTGGCAGGTCCAAAAGGTGGGTGTATGCTATTTATAACGAGGTTTGGAAATTATCGCAAATTGAGGCTGCTTCCAGATTGAGAGCCATTGATCAAGCCAATTTGGAAAAAGTACTAGCTGTTATCGATAATAGCATTAACACCCTTTCTTCTAGAATTTACACATTAGATAATATTGTCAAGTCAAGTCAAAGAAACTTTATTCGGATTCTTAACAATCCATAAAAGTACAAAAAGACATACAATTATACAATAAAATGCTGTTTTATACATGGGGGTAGTCCATATAAATTTTAACACATTGTTAGCCGGGCACGAACCACAGTTTTTAAGAAAGAGCTCACACGGAACACGAGTTCATGATCTTCCAGGGACAAAATCATTAAAAATGCAACACCCAGGCTAATTGGTTTTAATTTTTTAAAATACGGAATTAAAAACCATTTAATATACTTCATATAAAATTTACAAAAGAATAAAAAATGTAAAATTGTTTGCCTACTCTGAAAGTCACAAGGGCATGGCTCAGCACATTGGTCGTTAAAGTTCCATAAAGGGAAACTAAGTGCATATTTAATAGTACCTGCCCTAAGACGGAATAAAAGGCCACGCTCCCAGTGGCTCAATGGGAGAGTTTTTTATTTTTTTTTATTTTATTGAAATTAGACAAATCAAATAATACAGAGTTTGCGGCTGTGCGATCCACAAATAACAAATCAGTAGTAGCATTGTGACATTTCCGGTCCTTAGATAAACAATACCACATCATGAGTGCAACCGACAACAAGACCCCATCTACCAATCCATCATCAACACTTGCCCGAACCTGAACCAGGGGGATCCCTGACCCGTGAGCTGTCTCCAGGGTACTAAAGACGTCCCCCTCCCCTGCCCTCATTTCTAACATGGGAAAACGCCACGCGGTGTACAGTACCTGACCCCAGGAGCTTAATATCCCTGCGTCTACACCCCAGCAGGACCCCTACATCTGCGTAATAGTGGGTTGGTACGACCTACCCCACTCCAGTGGGAGCTATTCCGGGATTCGGGGATGGCGGGGTCGAGCCAGGCAAGCCTGCAATGTATGTTTTATAAGGGCCCCAGATGTCCCTAGGACGCGCTATAGTTGGGAGGAGACTAGAGTAGATCTCGCTATTCGTGCTGCAGAAAGCCATGGCTGTAAGCCATGTCTTGGACGTGGGAGCTGTCTTCCTCCCCCAGTGCTTTGCTATCTCCCGTTTGGCCAGAAGAAGCCCTAGAGAGGCCAGTTTACGGACATTCTTTGGGAAATTGACCGTATAACCCAACAGTGCGACCTCAGGAGTGGGAATGAGTGTAAGCCCTAGCATCTCTTCTAGGATCTTGTGAACCTGAGCCCAGAATGTCTGCAGTCTCGGACACGTCCAGGCCATGTGTGCAAAATCGGCATGTGGTGCAGCGCATTTCCAGCAGGCGTGCGGCCGCGCGGGATCAATGGCGTGGAGTCTAACCGGGGTCATATACCAACGGCGTAGGAATTTATAATGTAGGAGTTTGTGACGGCTATTCAATGACACTGTGTCGGTGACCTTGCAACATGCCGTCCATTGTTCGTCCGTGATAGGCCTACCAAGGTCTGTCCCCCACTCCTCCCGCGCACGATCATCCGCACAGGGGACCCGCGCCGCGCACGCCCTGTACAGCTTGGAAACAATATGTGCCCCCGTATCGGCGTCAATCAGGATGGTGAGAGGTTCAAGGGAGGCCGGCTCGAGGGGGAATCCCCGAATCTCCGCCCGGGCGGCGCAATAGAGCCGACGAAGAACGAACCGGTCCATGAATGTAGCGTCACTTAATCGCGCGTCCTCTGACGCCGAGAAAATGTGCCCACCCGGGAACAAGTCCCCGATCCTGGTGAGGTCAAATTTCGTCAACGTTCGTCGCACTAGTGCTTCATCCGTGCCAGGTAACAGCCCAGGGTTGGGTATCGGGAGGGAAGACGAATACAGCAGAGGCTGAGGCAAATTGCGTGAGAGCCTGCTCCATGCCCAGCTGGTGGTAGACACAGTTTGAATGTCCTTTGGGTCCCTGGGGACACCTCTGGGCAACACCGTCGACAGGCGACCCGGGAGGACAAAGTCCGCCTCTGGGCGAAGGAATGGGATCCGAGCATCAGGGTGATACCAGGCATAGGCATGTGCACACTGAGCGACTAGATAGTATAAATATAAATCCGGCACTCCAAGGCCGCCACGATCCTGTGGGAGTATGAGGGTCGCCCAGCGGATCCGGGGTTGTTTCCCGCCCCAGACCAGTCTAATCATGAGGGACCGCAGTGTGGAGAAGAAGGCCCGGGTCAGAGGGATAGGGATGTTATTGAAAAGATACAAGAATTTGGGGAGCACTATCATTTTAAGAATAGCTATCCTGGCGGACATAGAGAGCGGGAGCCGCAACCACCCATCCACCTGAGTCTCCAGCCGCGCAATCGCGCGGCCATAGTTGAGGCGGATGATTTCGTCCGTGTTCAAATGTATTTGTATGCCCAAGTACCGCACCGAGTCTGAGCACCACTCAAGAGGGAACTCACATTGCCAGGGGGAGGTGCCGATAGTCAGTGGGAAGATGATGGACTTATGCCAGTTTATGCCCAGGCCCGAATGGCTACCGAAACGAAGGATCTCATGTATCAAGGGGGCCAGGTTGGCCTGCGGCTCCCTGACATACAGGATTGTGTCATCGGCATAAAGAGAGGCCAGCAATGGGCCCGTCCGAAACTGGAGACCCCTGTGTAGGTGCCGCTCTTGGAAATGCCGAATCAGGGGGTCCATAGCCAAAATGAACAAGAGCAGTGAAAGCGGGCAACCCTGCCGCGTACCGCGCGTGAGTGAGAATGGGCGAGATAGCGTGCCGTTGAGACGCAAACGGGCCGTAGGGCGACTATAAAGGAGTCTGACGGTCGCCAGGAAGTTCGTGGGCATGCCCATGCGCTCCATGACGGAAAGAAAGAAAGGCCACTCTAAAGAATCGAACGCTTTTTCGGTGTCTAGGAGGATCGCTGCAGCCGGAGTGGTCGGGTTAATTCTGTGCAGAACCGTGAAGAGCGTACGCAAATTCAGCGACGTCGAGCGGCGGGGGACAAAGCCGGACTGTGCGGGCGATATAATGAATTCCATCAGCTGGGAAAGCCTGTTGGCCACTATTTTGGCCAAGATCTTATAGTCAGTGTTTAAGAGGGAGAGGGGCCTGTACGACCCACACAATGTCGGGTCCTTATTCGGCTTCGGGAGCAGCACAATGACCGCCTCACTAAGAGTTGACGGGAGGGAGCCGCGCTCCAAGGCCTCCGCATACACCTCTATTAGCTTGGGCGCCAGCAGATCCGAAAAGGCCTTGTAGAAGTCAGCGGAGAAGCCATCAAGGCCCGGGGCAGAAGAGCCCCGGAGCACTTTGATCGCCCCCCGCACCTCCGCCACCGTTATAGGTTCCGCCATGAACTCCTGCATGCCCCTATCCAGGAACACAAGAGCGATTTCCGATAAGTAGGCCGCACGCGCGGCCGCGGAGTCACCCAACTTGGTGGTGTATAGATCTGTGTAGTAGGCCAGGAACTCGTCCCGGATCTCAGCGGGCGTTGTGCGGAGCTCCCCGTCCGTGCCCCGCACCTCGGCGATCAGGGACTTGCTGTATGGTGGTCGCAAGGCCTGCGCTAGCGTGCGCCCTGGTCTGTCCCCCTCTCCATACCTACGCGCAACCTGGTATTTCCCCAGATACAGGATCTCCCTGTCCGCGGCCTCCCGGAAGTCAGATAACAGTCGTAAGCGCCTGGTAAATACCTCGTCCGCGGGTGCCTGCTGCGCCTCAGTGTCTAGCGCGTCTAGCTGTGTCTCCAGTTGTGTTATTGTGGCGCGCAATACTTTCAGAACCCCCGCGTGCTTAGCAATGCAGACCCCTCTGATGTATGCCTTGAACCCATCCCAGAGCACTGCCCACGAGTCCACCGAGCCAGTATTTATGGTGAAGTAGTCCTCTATCGCCTCGGAAACCTCGTGCACAAAAAGGTCATCCAGCAGCGCCCTCCCAGGGAAGCGCCACTGCCGCTCAAACCCCTCAGGTCGAGGAACGTCTAAGCCAAGCAGGACTGGAGAGTGGTCCGAGTACGTTCTCGGGAACGTCCTCAACGCGCGGAACCAAGGGGACAGGCCCGGGGAGAGGAGCCAGTAGTCAATTCTGGTCCAAGTGTTGTGCTGCCCTGAAAAGTGTGTGTAGTCAGTAGCGTTTGGGTGTCGCCTGCGCCATATATCCGTCAACGAGAATCGACGGCAAAGGTCCTGGAATGCACGCCTTGCCCTAGGTTTAGAGTCTGTGGCCCCAGAGGTGCTATCCAGCCCCACATCCAGCAACATGTTTAGGTCGCCGCCCAGCAAAACGCCAGCCGGCGCTAGGGTTACCAGTTGGGCCGCAAGCGCATTGAAAAAATCCGGGGAATCAGTGTTGGGGGCATACACACAGACAAGAGTAACAACATGGCCCATCAAGACCCCCTGTACAATACAGTAGCGCCCCTCCCTGTCCCCCAGAAACGTCTGACACTGAAACGGGACTCTCTTATGGATCAGCACCGCAGTGCCTCTGGCGTAATTACTGTAATTAGCGAAGTATCGGTGAGCGCCCCAGGAAGCCGCAAAGCGGGAGGGCATGGGGCCATGCAGATGAGTCTCTTGGAGAAAAGCAATGTCCACCTGATGCCGATTTAAGTAATGCAGTACTTGTTTGCATTTACTCCGGTTGTTCAGGCCCCGGACATTCCAAGTCATTAACGATAGATTGAGAGGAGCTTCATTCAAACCTATGTGGGCCATTGATGCCAGTCAGCAAGCGATGGGAGCAGCAAAATCGGAATGTCACTGTGTATCAATAAAGTTCGTTCACACATAGCCGTAGTAGAAGAATCAAAATTGCTTACCCCAACCCCCCTCCCCCCACCCAGCCAAACCACGCAAACGTGAGGCAATCCCAATTCTGGAAAAAAAGAAGAACATAGCTCTAGGCAGGTATACCTAGTGTAACCAAACAGCAAAAAGTAGAGCATCGCAACAGAAAACGATCCCAGCGGTTTCAACCAAAGGGGGGTGACAACGATCCGCAATCAACCCAGCGCTGCAGCACAAATATACTCCAAATGTTAATATGTCCTCAAATAACCAAAGTCAAAACAGTGCAAAGTTCAGTAGCGGGCGCAGTCTCAGCCGACACCTGAGGATAAGAACAGGTCCTGGCTGCCCGCAGACCCACTACCAGGGGGAGACCGTCCACCCTCATCTCCCCCCGGCGGGCCCCTGCGCGGCTTGTAGGTACGGCAAAACTCCTGCACCGCAGCGGGATTGTCAAATAGCCGAGCTCGGCCATCAACCTCGACCCGGAGCCGGGCCGGATAGAGCATGCCATATTTAAGGCCTAGGTTCCGGAGCGCCGCCTTCACCCCCGCATACTTACGCCTGGCCTCCTGGACCATGGCGGTGAAGTCTGGGTAGAATGAAAGTCTAGAACCTTGCCAAGTAATCTCGCCCTTCTCTCTGGCAAGCCGCAAGGCCGTGTCACGGTCTCGGAAGTTCATAATGCGGGCAATCAGGGGGCGAGGCGGGAGCCCCGGGTTAGGTCTCGGCCCCAGGGAGCGGTGGGCACGCTCCACCACGAAGCCAGAAGTGAAGGAGTCTCTCCCAAAGATATCAGCCAACAGTTGTTCCACAAAAACATCCAGCCGGCCCGTGGCCGTGGACTCCGGAACCCCAATAATCCGTACATTGTTGCGCCGACTGCGCGATTCCAAATCTTCGTTTTTGCTGGCCACTTCCTTCAGTATGCGCTCCAATCTGTCCACCCTTTTGATCTCCTGCACCGATTTATCCTCCACTGCCGAGATCCGGGCCTCAGCCTCTCCCAAACACTTGTCATGGGCCTGGATTTTGGCCCCCATAGTTTCCAGCGTCTTATTGAGGGCGTCAAAGCGACCATCCAGGGCCCTGAAGCCGGCACGCATCTCCTGTAGCCAGTCCGGGGCCGGAGCCTGGGTCGTCGAGCCGCCGGTCGCCCCACCAGCCGGGTCCGGCATGTCAGGGGGGTTGTCCGCGGGCTGCTCAGACAGTTTCTCGAACTGCAGCGTTTTCTGTTTGGGGTCCTTGCGACCCATTCTCACAACCGCCAGACGTGTGGAGAGCAAGGGAGGCGATGGTGCGATGGAGCGTCCGGCTAATCCTTAGCCAATCTGGTCTGGAGCACTGATGATGGTGGGCCCACCGGGCACCGGACAGATCACGACCTCACTGTGCAGCAGGCAAGAGCCACGACTCCGTGTAGTCAGCAGGGCCCCAATGGAACATCAAGTGCGCCATCGCGATGTGTTCAGCAGCCACGACTCGGCGCCGCCGGGAGGGGCAAGGGAGGAACGCACCAACCAGCCGCGGAGCACATGGCAAAACCCGAGAGGGCCCAAGTAACGAGGCAGAGACAACCCGGGTGTCGGGCCCAGCGCAGGGCCCCAACCGCCCCCCCCCACCGCCAGCAGGCCGTCCCGCCACCCCTCCCAGGCTCCCCGACCGGATTAGCCCGGGGCCCCAGGGAGGAGATAACGAGCGAGGCCGCGGCCGGAGCGCAGGGCCAGAGCCGTGCGCCCGGTCGTCCTCCGGTCCGCAACGGCGTAGGGAGAAAGAAGCGGGCCCCCGCCAGCCAGCACCCCAGCGCTCAATGCCCCCCCCTCCGAGCCCCCCGGGTACCTGTCTCTCGGCCGGCCGCCCTCCTCGCACTCGAGTCCCCCATTCCCGGATCAGCCCGCCATCTTGGGCCTCAGGATGGTGTGCTCATCTCCGGGCGCCCCCGTGGCCCGGGAGGTCCGCTCTGCATCCCCGCGCACTCCGGGGTCTTAGTAGGGTCAGCGGCAGCGTCTGGCGTCCCGCGCCCGCATCAGGAGGGCGAGGAAAGCAGGGTTTGCGCCGGGTCGATGGCGGAGCTTCAACGCCGTGCGGCCATCTTAGCCCGCGGCTTGGCCACGCCCCCCGCTCAATGGGAGAGTTAGATAACTGGGTGTGGGAAAAATTGAAAGATTATGGGCTACGTATCTGGAAACACTAGATTTCGAAGACTCCCTCGCTTCCCTTTCAGCATTAAATGACATATAAAGTGCTTTTTTAAGTTCACATTTAGTGGGAAGCGCGCTACTGGTAGGTTTTAGGAAAATGTTTTCAAGGTTCACGCTGCGAAATACGCTCAGCACCCCTGATAAATATTGTTTCATCTGTTGTGGATATTGTGCAGGATGATCTGTCTGTGTTATATCATGGTCAAAATCAATTGCGTTCTATAATGCAGTTTGCATGGACTTTGCAAACATTGAAGGCTGGGAAAGTTCCCTGGGACTACATGAATACATCCTCTTTATTCCTTCCATTTAATTTGACTGCAAAACAACAGTTTATGTCCATGAAAGATGCAACATATTCTTTACTGCATATTGAAAAGTTAGAACCTTTGCCTTTCTCTGTGGCCGAATTGAACTCCGCGGTGTGGCTTATCCACAGGTTAATCACATTACCATTTCCTTTGTTTAAGTTCAGTTCGTGCATGAAACATTATGCCCTAAGCAGATATGAACCGTTGGGTACTGCTTTCCTGCATGAAGTCTGGTCACTTCCATTTACATACAGGTGCATGAGAGACGGTAAAGAAGTTTATTTGAAAGGTGAGGAATGCACTTCCACACCTGATCACTCAGTAGTCTGTAGGCATATCCAATTGCATGGTGCATGTAACATTTAGGCACGGAATTTAGCTTGCATCCTGAAAGGGGTTCCAGTGCCAGCTATTACGCCCTCTTTTACATTGTTAGCTAACGGTAGTTATTTGCTTTTAAATAATGAGGCTTGCTGCGGGATGCTAGTGGGAATTCCCTACATTGTGACTGTATCGCAACGAGTAGTCTGCTGTAAAAATGTCTTTTTCCCACCCCGCATGGGCGGCTAGATGTCTCTCATCTGGCCTTCCATCCCAACCTTGAAAGCAGAGTTCAACAAGATGAGCAGAATAAGGGCTCTATTGTCTCAAAAAGAAGTCGCTTTGACTTCCTCTCGTGAAACATTTGTCCTTCACGTAGCTATCACCCGCACCGAGGTGCATGCGCTTTTGAATACTGATCTCCCCCTTCATTTTGGTGCTCTGATTCACATTATATTTAATGCCTCGTCAATAACCGGCTTGGTAAATTTTTTCAAAGTTGTGGGCTCCGGCCTCGTGACCTCCTTCCAAACTATTTTGGGTGTAATACCGGCATTTTTTCATTCTAATTTTTCCAGCGTCTTTGGCGGGCTCCCGTTGATTCTCGCCCTCACGGCTGGTGTGCTGCTGTTGGTCTGCTTACTGCGCAATGGCTGCACAATTTGTGTCACGCGACAGCCTGTCACGGCTACACCATCTTCGTAACCGGATGCTTGAATATTATGGAACATTACCACTGGCCACCTTAAGCATAGCCTATGGATTGTCCTTCCGGTTTTCCTACTTTACTTGCGTGCAACCTGTTTTTCATTGCCTAGATTGTCCTTTCGAATGGGCTCTGGATTTGTGCTTGTCAAACTCGGTGTCTCCTGCCCCGGATTATGATCGACTTACGAGTCCCTTAGTGGCTCATGAGTTGGACTATTCTGGTATCAGGATTATGGCCTGTGGAGCGACACATGGAGTCCTAGGGAATTGGGACATCTCAACGGCAGCGTATGACTTCTTGGCAAGAAGTTATCTTGAAGAACACGCCAGTTGTCCTCTGATTGTGCTAGAGGCTCCAGTTATCGATGAACATGTATGTTCGTTTACCTTGTTAGACTGGATGGCGGAAACTTTTACAGAACATTTTAATGACTTCCTCTTGGAGGCGGTCGCTACTTATTGTGCTTACACGTTGATGGATTAACTTGGATGTCGTCCAATTTTCCTTGTACGAACTACACATTTTTTTATTTTTTTGATTCGACATTTAGGCTCGGCTGAGCCTTTGCAAGATGTTACGTATTTCTCCTTTTTCTTTTTTCCCTTCATTTTTTACGCGTTTTTTCGAACTTTCACTCCCATTTATATGGATTTACAATGCATGCACTTGGTTCTGTCTCTGTCGAACTTGAACTCTGCGTTCCTCAATTGTATCCCTATTTGTTTGTGGTCCGATCAAGGGAGGGTGTAGTGGAGACAGAGTTTTAGATGCACACATTGCTATGTTAGCATAAGCGTCTTAGAAGTTGGAAACGCCATCTTGCCACTTTTGCTGCTTTTGCACACAACACTGCAGAATAGATGTTATTATATGAAAACTGCTTTCCTGCTTTTTCTTCACATGAGAACTGTCTGTTGTTCGCATCCCTAGACAGTCAGGGCCAACAAACAATGTATGCTTTTGAATTCAGGTTGATCGGCCCACGCTCTAGCCATAACACGCACACAGCTGCAAATATCTGAAACTCGAACGCCTTTAATATTGCAGTTTGCATGCATTAGACACACATTCTGGAGAAGAACTTTTCCAGGCACAGAGCAAAGCTGATCCTGTGATGTGATTCACCTAAGCTGATATTTACGGTATGGGGTTTCCCATTCAAACCTCTATTAGTCTAATAATACTAGCTTACTAGCGAAGGGAGGGTGGTTGTATTCCACTATCATTTGTAACATGATTTCTCCCTTTATTTTCTATGGTATTGTAACAATACTGATGGTTTTAATTTTAATCATTTGTCTGCTTATGTTAGCCACAGTACTGCATCTTAGGACATGTAGTTTATAAAATAAACTTTTTAAACTTTACTGTGTCTCTGATTACTCTTGTTGTGGACTGATATGAGAATAATAACGAACAGGTAAGTTCTGGGTTGTCTAATCATTGGTAGCTTCGAGATGATATGAAGAGCAAATGAGACACTGATGCTAGTCGGATAGGGGTTCTGGGTACTGAGGCAAGTTTTTGGTACACCGCAATTCACTGAGGTCCTGGTTTCCTGCGCATAGTTCTGTGCATGAGCAGAATCCCTGCAACAGTTGTGTATACAGAAGGCACTATTTTCTTTGTTTCGTTTCGTTTGAATGAACACTTTTCTACAGTGCATGAAGTGTTCACACCAGGCAAACACTTTTCTGATGGACATTCACACATATTTTCTGCTTTAGAGGAATAAAGTGCCTGGAAACTGTGGTAGCCCTTAAGACATACAATTTCTTCATGAACTGCCTTTCGAAATATATTATAAAACCCATGCTTTTGTTTAAACCACACACTCAAAGCATGCCTTACAGAGAATTCTTTAGTCCTATAAGGCATGGCGTTCTTTTAAATAAAAATATGTATGCTATACTTACTTACTAAGAGTATCTTTTGCAAGCATTTTCCCATTGTTCTGCTGTATTGTCAATCACATTTTCCTTCTGCCCAAGGATTTATATGGCGGGTGGTGGGGTATGGTGGGGGGGGGGGTGTTGCGCAAGGTCAGCTCATTTCAGCCATTGGCTTACCTGCCTGTGAGTAACAGCATTCAGCTCTTGTACAATGTGCACATTCACACAATAAAGACCCCTTCAGTGGAAGGCACTATGTGTGCTTTTAAATATATATGTTGGCTTTAAGACAATGCATGTCTTCCGATAAAACCATCTGCGGGAATAAAATAATAGTACTCCCCTAGCGCCTATTTAACATAAGTTAGGAACAATTAAAAAAAAAACACAATTGTCTCCTAAGCATTTCAAATCACCTCTCTCTCATCGTTTGGATTATTGCAACATCCTCTATTTAGGGGCTGCAAAAGGCAATCTGAATATATTGCAGAAGGTCCAAATTGCGCCAGCCCACATTATATTGAATATCCCAAGGCACACATTGGTGGGAGCTGCCTTAAGGGCGCTACAATGGCTACCAGTACAGGCGAGAGTCACTTTTAAAGCCCTATGCTTCTGCCATAGGATTTACAATGAGAAAGGGCCTAGGCTTCTGCGACATCTACTCACCCCTTATAGACCTACCTGGAATCTTAGGTCTGTGGGAACTGCTAAGCTGGTGGTGCCAAAAGTTCAAAAAGTACGTTTTGGAGGCAGATCCTTTAGCTTCTTAGCAGCCAAAGCTTGGAACAACCTGCCTTTGGAATTGAGGCTGCATCCTTCTGAAGCGATGTTTCGCAAAAAACGTAAGACTTTGTTTTCCAGTCATCACCAGGGGCTGGTTCTAAGCGTTGTTACTGCGAATAGATTGTCTATGCTGGGATCTGGGGTTTTCTGGGGGGTGGAGATGTAGCACTCTTTTGTTAGGCTGCAATGTCTTAGCGCGCGGACACTCTGTTGGAGTAACCAAGCGCTTTATAAGCTTTAATCTAACCTAATCTATGTCCTACGCTATTTTGATTTTATCAATCCCTACAAATAGAACTGACCAGGTCCCTGTCATGAGGAGACACCCAAAAACATTACAGGTCAAAACACGTCAGCAATATTCTGAGGGTCCTTCATGTGAGCCCTGGGAAAGGGCGAAATTTGGAGAACAGTAAATGGGACACACCTGGACTACTCCTACTACTTAGGAGTGCACAGCACCCATTGTTTTAGAGACTATTCTTCAATCCCACCTCAAAGCTACACAGATTCACAGAGGTAGAGTAAAAAGACAGGGGGATATATGATCACTCACCACTAAGCATTTAATTAGAAACTCAGAAGCCACGAAGTATGGAAGATTGGAAAATGGCTGCATGGTGCCTGACCAATAAAAAAGAAGTGGAGTGCCAACACAAAGCCATGAAACATTATTTTAAAGACATCACTGATACAGTGAGGGGCGATTCCACTCTATGCGAGGCCTATAAACCCATTATAAATAGCTTACAAATATCAGGGGAACTGGGAGACAAAAGGAAGAGAGATAGGCAATGCTAGGAAGCAGAATGGTAAATCTTAGACTTAGAGGTGGAATACATTCTGGGACCCTCAGAGGTAACAAAAGGCTACATTACATTAAAAAGGGAGGAATACCATTTAATAGAAACTAACAAGGTCAAATTGACCTATGTTGCAAAACAAAAACACATTTCTGGAGTGGTAGA
Source organism: Triturus cristatus (assembly GCF_964204655.1). Taxonomy (NCBI): domain Eukaryota; kingdom Metazoa; phylum Chordata; class Amphibia; order Caudata; family Salamandridae; genus Triturus; species Triturus cristatus. The sequence goes on from NC_140584.1 coordinate 815,404,519, forward strand.
CAAGGCAGGGAAAATCCTAGCCTGGCTCAGCAGTAGGGAACATGATAGGAACCATGTCCTAGCAATAATAGCCCCAGACGGTACAACAGTTCGGGATTGTGAGGCCATAGCGGCTGCAATGGCAGATCATATGCAAATATTCTACACAGAGAGGCTGCACCAATCTGAAACAGAAATATAAGATTTTGTCGAAAACTTACCCTACAGGTGGCTAGCGAGTCATAGGGAATTGGAACTAGAGGAGGATTTAAAAAGGGGAAGTGCAGTTGGCACAATTTCAGTCTAGGAAACCCCAGGTCAGAATGGCAAATGAGAGCATTCCACTACACAAGATATACACTGAGGCATACAATAAAGGATGCTCGCTAGAGACCTAAACACCACAACCAAGGTAGGGAAACCTGGGGATAGATAAGAATTTTACTGGCCAATATCGATTCTTAATTAAGACACCAAAATACTAGCAAACATTTTAACAAACTAACTGAGGGGAGTGATCCTAGATCTGATGCACCCAGACCGGAATGGATTCATGCCTCACAGATTCCAAAAACTCATCCTCTGCTACCTATACAATAACATTGCTGTGACAGGACTAGGGATGCCATTGGCTGCACTATCGCTAGAAGCAAATAAGGCATTCGACTCAGTGGAATGGCCCTTTTTGTTCACGTTCCTGAACAAAATGGGATTTGGGTCTGAATTCTTGAAATGGGTCAAACACTTATATACGAACCTCAGGGCCCAACTCAAAGTAAATGAGATACTGTCTCTGGAATTCCAGCCAAAAAGGGGAACAAGGCTAGAATGCCCCTTATCGACAATGTTATTTGCTCTCGCCATAAAGGCCCTGGTGGAATGGATACAGGTTGACTCCCAGGTATGTGGGTGGCGATTGAAAACCACATGGAGGAACAGATATCGCTATATGCGGCCAATATAAGGATGTATCTAATGAACCCAGAGGTATCCGTGACAAAAGGGTTTACTGACAAAATATCCCCTCTCAAAATATCGCCCTTCCAAAATATTGTGACCAAAGTATTACTGTCAAAAATATCATCATCCTATACTTAAATGGTAAGCGCAAAAATATTGAGAAAAAAATATAGTTGCTGTTAATGTCGTTGTATTAAATATCGTTTTACCAATATATAAACAAAGATGTCTTAAGTCCAGTTGGGTCTTGGATACTATGTGATAAAATGGCAGGTGGAATTTTGAACACCGCGTCCAACCACAGTGACAAGTGTGAGTTTTCATTCCATTATAAAAGTCTTGATATTCTTACGGATGTAAACATCCATGAATGGGGTGGATCCAAGGTAGAAAGTGACACAGATACATGGGACTGCCTGGACCTTGGCAAATGCTTAGTCAGATTTGTTCTTAAAGACTGCTTAAAGCCTTCATTCCTGGAATGTACAGTCTTGTGTTTAATGCTGAGTTCTAAAGTAAAGAAAGAAAATCATAATACTTGACTCTGCATTTTTTACAATCTAATCTTTCTTATCGGTATGAACAGACAATCACTATTTACAGACATCCCACATAAGACTTCACAAACGAAGAAACATATTCCAGGTTACAGAAACATGTCAGTTCGACTTCGAGGTACAAAATATGTGCCAATCCGCTTTCTAAAACAAATTCGTTCTCCATTAATCATCTTTCACCATATTTGGAGACAGCATTCAAAGTAGACTCTTCCAGTCTGGGGAGAACCGAGAATCAGCTTGATGGTTAGGAAGATGTAATTTTAGTATTCTGAGTTTCTGGGAGAGCTATGTCTAATACCAAACTATGACGGTTATAAAAAGGAAAAAACGCAAGGCTCAAAAAATAAAAACTACAGTATGCACAAGAAAGGAAAGATCCCCTAGAACCCCTTGACTCCTGGACCATTTTTTATGGGTTTTCAACCCACACCTAATAAAAAGCATGGCAATGCAAATAGGTTTGGCTTAAAAGGAACGTTGTATGGTAATGTGAAGCATTACAACAACATGGCACAGGAATAGATATGCATTTGTGAAGAAACAAATAATTGTAGAATAATATTGGTGGAGGTTTAATGGTCAAGTAACACTTGGACATTCAAGCCAGACCTAAACATCCATGTAGGTTAATTATTTCTCTCCTCCCATCTGTGTTGCTGTCAGATAAAAACACCATACATTTTCTAGTTCAGGTTTCAGGTTTTAAGGTCTTTATTTCGATAATAAAATCATAAAAGACAGCAAAATCAGCGCATACAGTTTGGACCATACTTTACAATCACAATAGACTGTGCAGTTTACAAGTATTTTTTTACACACAATAAAATCAGTACATTAAAGCCCTTGTTAAGCAACCCATTAATACAAAGACAACCCGTCTAAATATTTTTAAAAGTATAAAAACAGTAAGTAAAACAGTCTTAATACACTATACAATATCCATCATTAGATAAAATGTTTTAAATGCAATTCAGAGGAGGAATCCTTTCTACCTGTTTTTTAGCTCTAATGGTCCAAACCCAGCCAAGAAATTTCGCTGTGCTCACCACAAACAACTCTGAGGTATTGGTCTTTAATACTCGGATGGCCTCCGCAGACCTACTGCAGGTAAGGCGTTGGAACAGAGGTTTTATCCATTTTCTACGTGGGTCTTGATACATGGGACAGGCAAATAAAAGATGACCCTCAGTCTCCTCATGGCCTGGACACCATTGACAAAATTCGGTTACTCCAGATCCCAATTTTTAGTGAATGAATTCAAAGGCAGAGATCCCACCTGAAACTGATGATAGTTTCTTGTCGAGAGGCCTGGTAATAATATCCCAGTAATTCTCGCGAGAAAGATCCAGCTTATTAGCCAGGAACCTTCCTGTTAGACTGGTAGAGCTAGAAGCAGTCCCTAGGGTTTGTCGAACTGAGGCCCAATACAGTGCTTTAAATTCTTGTTTGGTGGGAAACACATTGGTTCCTGGAGACACCCACAGCTGTTCCATTCCCATTTCAACCAAGATGGTTTTTACCGTGCGTAGCCATGGAATTCTCCCGGAGCCCTCAATGGACCTAACTTCAGCAAGTTCGTTAGCAAATAGGGCAAGGTCGGGAGAAGTCCAAATCCGCCTCCAAAGGGCTACCAATCTGAACCTTGCCATCTCATTTATTGGGTTACATCCTAAGTCCAAACAAAGGGGTATAGATGGAGTGGATTGCGGTAGCCCCACTAAACTCCGCAAGAACTTACACTGTGCTTTAAACAGGCTAGAAAGATCCATATACGCCCAGAGATCCGCACCATATAAAATAGCAGCATTAATCTTTGTGTCATAAATTTTTAGCGCTGGGTGCACACGTTTGGTGATGGATCTCTTTTGCTCCCTAAGAAGGCAGCCAGTTAAGCGGGCCAGTTTTAGCTGCTGTTCGACCACCTGCTCCTTCCATCGCAAGCGAAAGTCTAGGGTCACCCCTAGGTAGGTCATATGCTCAACTTGTTCCAAATTAGCCCCACCCATGCTTACCGAACTCCGCACCGAGAGATTCTTAGTAAAAACCATAAACTTAGTTTTGCCCACGTTTACCTTCAGATCGTTGGTGACACAGAACTCCTCAAAGCGGTTCAGGGCCCGCTGTAAACCACTTCTGGTCTTAGAGAGGAGCAGGGTGTCATCAGCGAAGATAAGCATGGGGAACCTCTTCCCGGCCAGGGAAGGAGCATCAGTGGGGAAAGCCTTAAAAAAGTTTACTACCTGGTCAATAAATAGCAGGAAGAGTGTGGGCGCCAAGACACACCCCTGACGAACCCCGCGTGTTACCGGGAAGCTGTTCGTCACTTGTCCTTGGCCTCCCCACCGAACCCTTGCAAAGTTGTCCTCATGCAGTTTAACAATTAAATCAAGTAGTTCCATGGGCAAGCCTAAGTCTCTCAAGACACGCCACAGTTTAGCCCTCGGCACCATGTCAAAAGCCGCTTTCAGATCGATAAACGCGGCGAAGATTGTTCCCCCGCCCAACAGCACCACCTTCCAGTAAATTAGACAAAATCTAAACACCTGGTCGATGGTGCTGGTACCAGATCTGAAACCTGCTTGCATGGGAGACAAGATGCCCTCAGAAACCATCCAACCCTGAACTCTACCTAAGACCATCCGTGCAATGACCTTTTGAAGAGAATCAATAAGGCTAATCGGGCGATAATTGCCCGGATTAGACCGATCTCCTTTTTTGTGAATTGGAAGGATCTCAGCCCCCTTCCATGACTTGGGGATTCTAGCTCCTTTAGCAATTGCGTTGGCTAACCTGGTAATATACGGTACCCAGAGTTCATGGTTGGCTTTAAACAGGTCAGCAGGGATTAGGTCCATCCCCGGTGCTTTCCCCCGCTGAGTCAGACCCAAGGCTAATTCAGTTTCATGTTCTGTGAAGATCAGGACCCCACCTTGATCAGACAATGTATACACATTACTTAACATTGTCGAGGATTCCGAGTTCTCAGACCTAAATTGGGCAGCATAAAAATCCACCCAGGTTTCGGGGGAAACATGATTTGTAGGCGTTTGTGAATCTGGGTCTCTGCCCCACTTTACAAGTTCCCAGAATTTAGTCTGGTTATTGGAAGTAGATGCATCCAAAAGGTCGGACCAGTGCCTATCTTCCCACTCTCTTTTAGCATCCCACTGGGTTTTTTTATACTGTACCCTTGCTAGCTTTACATCGCTCATAACCCGAGACTTGACCGCTTTAACTAGTTGGCTATAGGCCTCCCTGCATTTCCCATTATACCACTTCTGACGGGAACCAAGTTTTTTTAACGGGCCTTCTGAACATGGAATGGATAAAAGAGATTTAAGCTGCTCAAAACAACCTTTGTGAGACTCGATAACATAATCAAGGCTGACCCCCTCAAACACAATAGGCATGGGTTCGTTCACCGTATTGGTGACCACATTTTTAATACTTTCAAGGAGAGTGACGTCGCCCACTAACCTAGACCATTTCAGCCTTCTTCGGTCATTGGTCAGGGTGACATCTCCTGTCCTAAGAGTATCTGGATTCCTCAATCTATTTATACCCGGAAACCTTAGTCTAAGCGACAACGGATTGTGGTCGCTTTCTGGGCGGGATACCACTTCCATGTCTATCATGTATTGCCAGAATTCCAACTTTAGCAAAATATAATCTATGCGGCTTTTCCTTAAACCATTATCATAAGTATCACAGGCGCATTGATCTTATGTGGAGCGACCATTAACTGCCCTTAAGCCCTTATTCAAACATAAAGCCATCCAGTTCAAAGCAGCCTCGGTCCCTTTAGCAATTTTATCAATTGATAAGTCCGGAATGTTCCAGACAGCATCCTCTGCAGACCCCCAACTGTCCCCAACTGCCTGAAGCGGCTCAAAGGTGCAGTTCAAATCACCCGCTAAAACAAGAAAATTATCGCTTCCCAGCCCATCGAGGTACCTGTCCACTACATCAACGATACCAGGGCAGCGGCCTCCAGGTAGGCCTCGTGCATAGATGTTAATTATAATCAGGTCCCGATGGACAGCCTTACTCAATTTAATACCCAAAAGGTCTTGATGTTCTACAAGTATTTCAGACAGATGGAATCCCAAGGCCTGCTTCACCCAAATCAGTAGCCCCCCTGAAGCACGCCCTTTGCTACCACTAATTGCAGGTTTGAAAAAATTAATAAACCCAACCCTGTGGATTGGGACCGTTGCCCAAGTTTCTTGGAGTAATATGATGTCAAAAGTATCTATGAATTCCAACCACTCCTCAGAGTGTAGCCGACCCTTGATCCCAGCCACATTCCAGGAGGCTACCTTTAGTGTATCGTGTGGAGTTGTTACGTTACTTTTGGAAAATTGAACCATTGGCACAGTAGTAGCTGGGTTCTCCACTGCCTTCGCAAGTTCTGCCCTTGTCTCCAAACTGGGAATCATACGTACACTATCCACCCCCACGATTGCCTCTAAATTATGCTCAACGGATGCTTCAACCATCCCCCCTGTAAAATTTAACATTAAACCCCCCTCTTCAGCATTCCCAGGAAAAGATTCCACCCTTTCAGGCCTAGTTACCACATTCCTACAACACTCAGCAGTACTGTTCACCCTAGTTGGAGGATGCAGTCAATCGATGGCCTCTAGATCGGAGAGGGGGCCATAGCGATTGAAAAGTAGAGGGTGTTGGGGGCGGTAAGGTGTTCTGACAGTTGGACGCCTCCTATCTAGTAATCTCATAGGTGGGGGACCTGGTGGGAATTTAAAATGTCTTTCGGGATAGAAGTAAGCAAGGCCCAGAGTTTGTACATCCCCCAGTCTTGCAAACCTTGCTTCCCTTCGAATGGACTCTACCACCCAAGGGTCCTTAAACGATACCAAAATACAATCACCCTCCAAATCTTTGGTCCCATGACTCACCCAATCTACTCTCCTCACTAATAGAATTTCAGTTGAAGTTGATGGCGGGAGGGGGCGATTTTTGTTAAGCCAGAATACTACTTTATTGTGTAGGTCCCTGTCAGTCTCTTTAATACCCTCCTTTACAGGTGCTGCCCCAGTTAACACAATGGTATATTGATTTGCTTCGGGGGGTAAATCAGTACGAGGGTGAGCATTCTTAGTAATGTTCCCCCCAGTATGGGTAGTGGGATTACGAGTAATGGCTGGCTTTCCTAAGGAAGGCTGGAATGAGGTGCTAGGGGCGACGTTTGCACTGTCGTCCGACCAGCCTGCTTGTGCTCGTTGCACAATTAACATGGAGGTGGCCTTACTGGATTCCTGCGCCAAGGTGCCTACACCTGCAGCGCTAGCTTTATCCCCAGAACCCCCCAGTGCTGTAGACTTGGTTGCTACAACCCCCGTTACTTTACCAGAGCTATCATTGTTTATACACTTAATTGTATTTGCCTGAGAAGTGGAAGCCCCCGCTACTATGGAGGGGACGGATAACTTCTGAAGTAAGCGCATATTCATGTTCGCTACAGACTCCAAAGCATCAATTTTAATGGTCATCAACCTGGTTCGCTCCAGAACGGGAAGCAAGAGAGTTTTAATCATGGCCTTCATTTTTACCAACAGGATTTCATCGCTATTAAGACAGGTAGGGCATGAATCTGATGAACCAAGGGGAGTTAGAGTGGGGCATAATACGTTGGGAAGTACCGGGGGGAGTTGCGGAGCAGTAGGCAGCTGCGAACCAGCTGCACAAGTACTATTAGAAACATTTAACTTAAGCAGCTTCTGAACTCTCCCCCCCTGATGGCTCTGAATCTTTTTCCTTTTACGGGCTGTTTGTCTCAAAGAATCAACCACTTCCGGTAGATTCGACTCAGAATTATTAACTGTGTCCACACTATCTGAGCCCCTATCTTTGGCCCCACTATTCTGAGTATCATCCGAGCTCGAATCAGTATTGTCTATAGAATGTAGAGAACCCACCCCTTCTCCTTCAACATGCATTAATGCCTCCGTCGTTACTGAGTGTGAGCGATTAGACAAGACTTGGGCCACAGGGCTAGAAATTGTAGCAAGGGCACCTAAAGAGGAACGCTTACCACTAAATCTAGGGAAAGCCTTTTCTCGGCCATTGCTATTTCTTTTTCTAATATCCCAGTCGCTCGAGTTATGAAAGCATCAAGCGGTCCAGAAACTATCCCCTTAGAAGTTTGCAGTTGAACTGTACGGTCTTTACCGGACCTTAAAGTCAAATTAAAGTATATTAAGGTATATTGAGGCAAGCAATACCTAGAACAAACCACAATCTGTATTAATAGGTGGATGCCCTCTGCGATAGGAACCACAATAAGATAGGATGGAAAACCAATAATTGTAGACCAGCCCAACCTCGTCCAATCACGGACGGCCACAGACTTGTCCCGGGCTGCTCCCGTGTACTCAACGTGTGACTACTGAACCTGATATGGGAGGGAGGTGCTCGGGAGGCGGGGCAAGCAGGAAGAGCGCCCAGGTGCAGATGATATCAGCGCAGGGACTCCTGGGAAATCGAGTCCCTGTCCCAGAGAGAAGTTATAGTGAGTACTAACCAACACTATCAACCCACATTAGCAGTCTAAAGCACAAATAACAATGCACCTTGATAAGCCCCCTACTAGAAGTTTGAATACCTGTGACTGGGGCACGAGATGCCAAACGGTGGGTGACCCTCAAGCCCCCTCCCTCGACTTGTCTCTACGGTCCTCTTGAATATACGAAGCTGCAACTGACAATCATGTATCGGAAACCAAGAAAATCGGCCCAGCCCGGCCTCCCGCGGCCCCGGACGGCCACAGACGGCCCGCCCTTTGCCCGGGCTTAGCCCGGCGCCGCCCGCGCGCGTCCCGCGACGCGGGTGGAGCTACGAGTTTTTGAGCGCCTCCGGGCGCGTTGTCTGCGTCAGCGTGCGCAAAGATTCCTGGGGGCTGTAGTCTCCCCTGCTCTCGTCCGCGGTGGGCAGTGGCGGCGGCGGGGGAGACACACAGCGGATGAAGGCGAGGGGCTGTGGCAGCAATGGGAGATCGTTGGCCAGCAAGATTTCTCCCCTCAGGTAGGCAAACTGCTCCGCAGGAAAGTGACCCGCTCCCCCGAGGGAGCTACGAGTTTTTGAGCGCCTCCGGGCGCGTTGTCTGCGTCAGCGTGCGCAAAGATTCCTGGGGGCTGTAGTCTCCCCTGCTCTCGTCCGCGGTGGGCAGTGGCGGCGGCGGGGGAGACACACAGCGGATGAAGGCGAGGGGCTGTGGCAGCAATGGGAGATCGTTGGCCAGCAAGATTTCTCCCCTCAGGTAGGCAAACTGCTCCGCAGGAAAGTGACCCACATTTTCTAGTTATCTAAGACACTTTAATAGTACTACAGTGCCATAAACAGAATGATCACAGCTGTGTGGAGGGCAAGCACGCTTTTTGTGGAAGCACACCACTTCTGCCCAATTAAAACATGTACTCCTGACTCCCAATATGTGGGAGGATGAAAGCTCCACTCTAGTGATTCTCACATAATTGTCTGGTGATAACTGGGTTGTGAAGCCAGACCATAAATAGTTAGAAATTGGGTGTTCCCAGGACTTAAAGTTAACTCTACTAAGACTTAGTTGCAGCACTACCCATTTTATCTTTATTATGAACAGCTTATCTCTGACTCCTGTGCTCCTAGCCCCTCTCTGGCACACTCTGTAGTCCGCAGGAAGTGACAGCCATCTTCAGAGTTGACAGAGAGCAGCTGCTTCCTGCCACCATGTTAACCACCAAGAGCTCCTCCTGGCTGCTAAAGTGACATTGGCCACTATGTCTTGCCAACTTAGGAGGTAGGTGTTTCCTCTTAGAGACTTGAAAACGTAAACAAAAGGTCCAAGGAAGGGTGTGAAAAGGGAACACTGTCGGAGGGAAAATTAGGTTTGGGGGCACCGTGATGGGCCAAATAGGTTGGTTTATTCACCTTAAATGGGAAAATGAAGTCGAAACAGGGAAGGACTATGCTCTTTCATTGATATAAATGTATTTCCTGAGTTCGTTTATAGTTAAAATACCCGGAAATGGAACCAGGTGGCAATACATTTGTGCCCTCGCCTGACTGAGTAAATATCTCCCTCCCAACAACATATTATTATTATGCATGCAAAGACCTTATTGATTTAACACATTTAACCTACTGTTTTGGGGACATTTAGAAGGGCCCCTTAACAGTGGCAAAATGCAAAATGATGAGGCCCCCCTACAGAATGTGATGAGGTACCCCGGAGTTCCCCGTATATCACTGATATTCATTGACTTTTGGCTGAACGGGACCACGGAATGGTTGGGGGCCCCGCAGCAGAACATAGGCCATAGGAGACTGTGTTACGCCCTGGTCCCTTAGAATGAAAATATTTGTCACAAATATGCCTTACAGTAATTTTTGTACCAAACTATGGCGAGTATAAAAAGGAAAAAACACAAGGGTCAAAAAATATAAACTACAGCATGTACTAGAAAGGAAAGATCCCCTAGAATCCCTTGGCTCCTGCAACCATTTATTATGGGTTTTCAACCCACACCTAATAGCAAGCATTGGCAATGCAAATAGGTTTGGTTTAAAAGGAACGTTGTATGGTAATGTCAAGCATTACAACAAAATAGCGCAGGAATAGATATGTATTTGTGTAGAAACAAATAATTGTAGAATAATATTGGTGGAGGTTTAATGGTCAAGTTACACTTGGACATTCCAGCTAGACCTAAACATCCATGTAGGTTAATTATTTCTCTCCTCCCATCTGTGTTGCTGTTAGATAAAAACACCATACATTTTCTAGTTATCTAAGACACTTTAATAGTACTACAGTGTCATAAACAGAATGATCACGGCTGTGTGGAGGGCAAGCACACTTTTTGTGGAAGCACAGCACTTCTGCCCATTTAAAACATGTACTCCTGACTCCCAATATGTGGGAGGAGGAAAGCTCCTCTCTAGTGATTCTCACATAATTGTCTGGTGACAACTGGGGTGTGAAGCCAGACCATAAACAGTCAGAAATTGGGTGTTCCCAGGACTTAAAGTTAACTCTACTAAGACTTAGTTGCAGCACTACCCATTTTATCTTTATTATGAACAGCTTCTCTCTGACCCCTGTGCTCCTAGCCCCTCTCTGGCACACTCTGTAGGACATGCTGCATTTTATATATATTTCTTTTTTTTTTTATTAGAAACCTTTATTACACGATAAAATACATAGAAGGGCCTACAACCACCAAGGCCGGCCGCTAGAAAGCCCGAGGGCCCGCAATGCAACGCCACACATTCAAATGAACCAGAGGCAAAGCTCCCGGCAGTTCGTGAGCACATGCAACAGGCCGTGGCCATAGGCCAGGAGCAGTCGGAAAAGACAGTTTCATTTTCTATTAAATATAAAACACACTCAAGGCAATGAGAGTCCGAAATAGCAGCGTGCTCTTCCCAGGACGGGGAACAACGTACAGTGTCCAAAGCAGTTCTTGACCATTTTATATTTTTATGTAAATTTTATGAATACCCCCGCAAACGTTACTTGACTGCTCTTTTAAAGAAACTTAATTTTAATCAGATAAGACCAGCACTAATATATTTACAACTTCTGCATAGTGATAGTGTTCTCCATATACTTGAATTTTTAAAACTCACTGTTAAAATGAGAACCTGTAGGGACTATTGAGGTGTTTTTACGTATTGTTTGACTACTTTACTTGCCATTCTTCCCAGGAACCTATTTGACCTGTTTATGTCTGCCTATTTGCACTTTATTGATCATGAATTTTTGTATGGCTTCTGTGAGACCTGTTTAGTCATGAATTATGGCTTTTTACTGTATTTGTATGTGATGCTAATATGTGTACTTCTATGGTTTGAAACTAAACCGAAATAAAGTTTTTTATTGATTGACACTCTGTAGTCCTCAGGAAGTGACAGCCATCTTCAGAGTTGACAGAGAGCAGCTGCTTCCTGCCACCATGTTAACCACCAAGAGCTCCTCCAGGCTGCTAAAGTGACATTGGCTACTATGTTTTGCCAACTTAGTAGGTAGGTGTTTCCTCTTAGAGACTTGAAAACGTAAACACAAGGTCCAAGGAAGGGTGTGAACAGGGAGCACTGTTGGAGGGAAAATTAGGTTTGGGGGCAACGTGAAGGGCCGAAAAGGCTGGTTTATTCACCTGAAATGGGAAAATGAAGTCGAAACAGGGAAGGATTATGCTCTTTTATTGATATAAATGTATTTCCGGAGTTAGTTTATAGTTAAAATACCCGGAAATGAAACCAGGTGGCAATACATTTGTGCCCTCGCCTGACTGAGTAAATATCTCCCTCCCAACAACATATTATTATTATGAATGTAAAGACCTTATTGATTTAACACATTTAACCTACTGTTTTGGGGACATTTAGAAGGGCCCCTTAACAGTGGCAAAATGCAAAATGATGAGGCCCCCCTACAGAATGTGATGAGGTACCCCGGAGTTCCCCGTATCTCACTTATATTCATTAAATTTTGGCTGAACGGGACCACAGAATGTTTGGGGGCCCCGCAGCAGAACATAGGCTATAGGAGACTGTGTTATGCCCTGGTCCCTTAAAATGAAAATATTTGTCACAAATATGCCTTACAGTAATTTTTGTTTATGAACTATGCTATCTTCGATATCTATTAACTCACCATTGTGTAATCAAATGTCCCCTCAGGTGGGATTAATACTTTCTTTTCTTTTACAGAACCTTCCTGTAACTAAAACAAGTATTGGATTAAATTAAATATCAAAAGAATCGATTTACAAAAACGTTTATCATATCAGTACGGAAAGTGCTACTACAAGAGTAAGTACTCTTTCACCTACTATTAAACACCTTTCTGAATCAGCCCCAAAACAGTCAATCCTCCTTTAGTGAAAGTGTAAAAAGACCAATGATTTCAACTTTTCCTAACTGCTCGTGAACATTCCCTGAATATTCCCATGCTGTTCCCATTTTAGATGTTTTGGGGCCAATTCACAAAGCCACCTAAGAGTACCAAATTAATTACTACCAGAATCCTACTTAATGCACTACACATTGCCTTTGTGAATATTACCAAATATAACTAGGCTGGGTCGTGCTGTAGTGACCAGTCCAAAGCAGCACTTCCTCGCCTCGTAGGACAGTCCGGCCAGAGCACTTGGTCACCCTGGCTCAGGCAAGGCGTTATTTAGGGCTGCAGGGGTAATGGTTGCAAACAAAATATTCTCCCTAGTGACAATCTGTATGTGAAACCAGTTGGAATTACAGTTTAGAAAACGAGATCCCCCCTGAATGTCCAGTCCAAGCAGGAGAAGAGATGCAGGGTGGTTGTGTATACAGAAGGCACTATTTTCTTTGTTTCGTTTCGTTTGAATGAACACTTTTCTACAGTGCATGAAGTGTTCACACCCGGCAAACACTTTTCTGATGGACATTCACACATATGTTCTGCTTTAGAGGAATAAAGTGCCTGGAAACTGTGGTAGCCCTTAAAACATACCATTTCTTCATGAACTGCCTTTCGAAATATATTATAAAACCTATTATTTTGTTTAAACCACGCACTCAAAGCATGACTTGCAGAGCATTCTTTAGTCCTTTAAGGACTGGCGTTCTTTTGAATAAAAATATGTATGCTATACTTACGAGTATCTTTTGCAAGCCTTTTTCCATTGGTCTGCTGTATTGTCAATCACATTTTGCTTCTGGCCAAGGAATTATACGGCGGGTGGTGGGGTGGGGTGAGGGGGAGGGGCGTTGCACAAGGTCAGCTCGTTTCAGCCATTGGCTTACCTGCCTGTGAGTAACAGCATTCAGCTCTTGTACAATGGGTGCATTCACACAATGAAGACCCCTTCAGTGGAAGGCACTATGTGTGCTTTAAAATATATATGTTGGCTTTAAGACAATGCATGCCTTCCGATAAAACCATCTGCGGGAATAAAATAATAGTACTCCCCTAGCGCCTATTTAACATAAGTTAGGAACAATTTGAAAAAAAAAACACAATTGTCTCCTAAGCATTTCAAATCACCTCTCTCTCATCGTTTGGATTATTGCAACATCCTCTATTTAGGGATTACAAAAAGCAATCTGAAAATATTGCAGAAGGTCCAAATTGCGCCAGCCCGCATGATATTGAATATCACGAGGCACGCATAGGTGCGAGCAGCCTTAAGGGCACTACAATGGCTACCAGTAGAGACGAGAGTCACTTTTAAAGCCCTATGCTTCTGCCATAGGATTTACAATGAGAAAGGGCCTAGGCTTCTGCGACATCTACTCACCCCCTATAGACCTACCTGGAATCTTAGGTCCGTGGGAACTGCTAAGCTGGTGGTGCCAAAAGTTCAAAAAGTAAGTTTGGGAGGCAGATCCTTTAGATTCTCAGCAGCCAAAGCTTGGACCAAGCTGCCTTTGGAATTGAGGCTGCATCCTTTTAAAGCGATGTTTCGCAAAAAACTTAAGACTTGGTTTTTCCAGTCATCGCCAGGGGCTGGTGCTAAGCGCTGTTACTGCGAATAGATTGTCTATGCTGGGATCTGGGGTTTTCTGGGGGGTGGAGGGGTGGAGGGGTAGCGCTCTTTTGTTAGGCTGTGATGTCTTAGCGCGGGGACACTCTGTTGGAGTAACCAAGCGCTTTATAAGCTTTAATCTAACCTAATCTCTTTCCTATGCTATTTTGATTTTATCAATCTCTACAAATAGAACTGACCAGGTCCCTGTCATGAGGAGATACCCAAAAACATTACAGCTCAAAACACGTCAGCAATATTCTGAGGGTCCTTCATGCGAGCGCTGGGAAAGGGCGAAATTTGGAGAACAGTAAATTGGACACAGCTGGACTACTCCTACTACTTAGGAGTGCACGGAACCCATTGTTTTACAGACTATTCTTCAATCCCACCTCAAAGCTACACAGATTCACAGAGGTAGAGTAAAAAGCCCGGCGGATATATGATCACTCACCACTAAGCATTTAATTAGAAACTCAGAAGCCACGAAGAATGGGAGATTGGAAAATGGCTGCATTGTGCCTGACCAATAAAAAAGAAGTGGAGTGCCAACACAAAGCCATAAAACATTATTTTAAAGATATCACTGATACAGTGAGGGGCGATTCCACTCTATGCGAGGCCTATAAACCCATGATAAATAGGTTACAAATATCAGGGGAACTGGGAGACAAAAGGAAGAGAGATAGGCAAAGCAAGGAAGCAGAATGCTAAATCTTAGACTTAGAGGTGGAATACATTCTGGCACCCTCAGAGGTACCAAAAGGCCACATTACACTAAAAAGGGAGAAATACCATTTAATAGAAACTAACAAGGTCAAATTGACTTATGTTGCAAAACAAAAACACATTTATGGAGTGGTAGACAAGGCAGGGAAAATCCTAGCCTGGCTCAGCAGTAGGGAACATGATAGGAACCATGTCCTAGCAATAATAGCCCCAGACGGTACAACAGTTCGGGAGTGTGAGGCCATAGCGGCTGCAATGGCAGATCATATGCAAATATTCTACACAGAGAGGCTGCACCAATCTGAAACAGAAATATAAGATTTTGTCTAAAACTTACCCTACAGGTGGCTAGCGAGTCATAGGGAATTGGAACTAGAGGAGGATATAACAAGGGGAAGTGCAGTTGGCACAATTTCAATCTGGGAAACCCCAGGTCAGAATGGCAAATGAGAAAATTCCACTACACAAGATGTACACTGAGGCATACAACAAAGGATGCTCACTAGTGACCTAAACACCACAACCAAGGTAGGGAAACCTGGGGATAGATAAGAATTTTACTGGCCAATATCGATTCTTAATTAAGACACCAAAATACTAGCAGACGTTGTCACAAACTAACTGAGGGGAGTGATCCTAGATCTGATGCACCCAGACCGGAATGGATTCATGCCTCACAGATTCCAAAAAACTCATCCTCTGCTACCTATACAATAAAAATGCTGTGACAGGTCTAGGGGTGCCATTGGCTGCACTATCGCTAGAAGCAAATAAGGCATTCGACTCAGTGGAATGGCCCTTTCTGTTCACGTTCCTGAACAAAATGGGATCTGGGTCTGAATTCTTGAAATAGGTCAAACACTTATATTCGAACATCAGGGCCCAACTCAAAGTAAATGGGATACTGTCTCTGGAATTCCAGCCAAAAAGGGGCACAAGGCTAGAATACCCCTTATCGACAATCTTATTTGCTCTCGCCATAAAGGCCCTGGTGGAATGGATACCGGTTGACTCCCAGGTATGTGAGTGGCGATTGAAAACCACATGGAGGAACAGATATCGCTATATGCGGCCAATATAAGGATGTATCTAATGAACTCAGAGGTATCCGTGACAAAAGGGTTTACTGACAAAATATCCCCACTCAAAATATCGCCCTTCCAAAATATCGTGACCAAAGTATTACTGTCAAAAATATCATCATCCTATCCTTAAATGGTAAGCGCAAAAATATTGAGAAAAAAACTATAGTTGCTGTTAATATCTTTGTATTGAATATCGTTTTAACAATATATAAACAAAGATGTCTTAAGTCTAGTTGGGTCTTGGATACTATGTGATAAAATGGCAGGTGGAATTTGGAACACCGCGTCCAACCACAGTGACAAGTGTGAGTTTTCATTCCATTATAAAAGTCTTGATATTCTTATGGATGTAAACATCCATGAATGGGGTGGATCCAAGGTAGAAAGTGACACAGATACATGGGACTGCCTGGAGCTTGGCAAATGCTTAGTCAGATTTGTTCTTAAAGACTGCTTAAAGCCTTCATTCCTGGAATGTACAGTCTTGTGTTTAATGCTGAGTTCTAAAGTAAAGAAAGAAAATCATAATACTTGACTCTGCATTTTTTACAATCTAATCTTTCTTATCGGTATGAACAGACAATAACTATTTACTGACATCCCACATAAGACTTCACAAACGAAGAAACATATTCCAGGATACATAAACATGTCAGTTCCACTTCGAGGTACTAAATATGTGCCAGTCCGCTTTCTAAAACAAATTTGCTCTCCATTAATCATCTTTCACCATATTTGGAGACAGCATTCAAAGTAGACTCTTCCAGTTTGGGGAGAACCGAGAATCAGCTAGATGGTTAGGAAGATGTAATTATAGTATTCTGAGTTTCTGGGAGAGCTATGTCTAATACCAAACTATGGCGAGTATAAAAAGGAAAAAACACGAGGGTCAAAAAAAATAAACTACAGCATGTACTAGAAAGGAAAGATCCCCTAGAATCCCTTGGCTCCTGCAACCATTTATTATGGGTTTTCAACCTACACCTAATAACAAGCATTGGCAATGCAAATAGGTTTGGCTTAAAAGGAACGTTGTATGGTAATGTCAAGCATTACAACAAAATAGCACAGGAATAGATATGTATTTGTGTAGAAACAAATAATTGTAGAATAATATTGGTGGAGGTTTAATGGTCAAGTTACACTTGGACATTCAAGCTAGACCTAAACATCCATGTAGGTTAATTATTTCCCTCCTCCCATCTGTGTTGCTGTTAGATAAAAACACCATACATTTTCTAGTTATCTAAGACACTTTAATAGTACTACAGTGTCATAAACAGAATGATCACATCTGTGTGGAGGGCAAGCACACTTTTTGTGGAAGCACAGCACTTCTGCCCAATTAAAACATGTACTCCTGACTCCCAATATGTGGGAGGAGGAAAGCTCCTCACTAGTGATTCTCACATAATTGTCTGGTGACAACTGGGGTGTGAAGCCAGACCATAAACAGTCAGAAATTGGGTGTTCCCAGGACTTAACTCTACTAAGACTTAGTTGCAGCACTACCCATTTTATCTTTATTATGAACAGCTTCTCTCTGACTCCTGTGCTCCTAGCCCCTCTCTGGCACACTCTGTAGTCCTCAGGAAGTGACAGCCATCTTCAGAGTTGACAGAGAGCAGCTGCTTCCTGCCACCATGTTAACCACCAAGAGCTCCTCCTGGCTGCTAAAGTGACATTGGCCACTATGTCTTGCCAACTTAGGAGGTAGATGTTCCCTCTTAGAGACTTGAAAACGTAAACAAAAGGTCCAAGGAAGGGTGTGAAAAGGGAGCACTGTTGGAGGGAAAATTGGGTTTGGGGGCAACGTGATGGGCCGAATAGGCTGGTTTATTCACCTTAAATGGGAAAATGAAGTCGAAACAGGGAAGGACTATGCTCTTATATTGATATAAATGTGTTTCCTGAGTTAGTTTATAGTTAAAATACCCAGAAATGGAACCAGGTGGCAATACATTTGTGCCCTCGCCTGACTGAGTAAATATCTCCCTCCCAAAAACATATTATTATTATGCATGCAAAGACCTTATTGATTTAACCCCTTCAGCGCGGCGTGGATTACCGCGCTGTGCTGAAGGTTCCGTGCGCGGCCGGGGCCATGACGGAGCGGTTCCGTCATGCGCACAGCACGACCGACGCGTATGACGGAACCGCTCCGTCATACGCATCGAAGGGGTTAACACATTTAACCTACTGTTTTGGGGACATTTAGAAGGGTCCCTTATCAGTGGCAAAATGCAAAATGATGAGACCCCCCTACAGAATGTGATGAGGTACCCCGGAGTTCCCCGTATCTCACTGATATTCATTGACTTTTGGCTGAACGGGACCACGGAATGGTTGGGGGCCCCGCAGCAGAATATAGGCCATAGGAGACTGTGTTACGCCCTGGTCCCTTAAAATGAAAATATTTGTCACAAATATGCCTTACAGTAATTTTTGTTTATGAACTATGCTATTTTCGATATCTATTAACTCACCATTGTGTAATCAAATGTCCCCTCAGGTGGGATTAATACTTTCTTTTCCTTTACAGAACCTTCCTGTAACTAAAACAAGTATTGGATTAAATTAAATATCAAACCAATTGATTTACAAAAACGTGTATCATATCAGTACGGAAAGTGCTACTACAAGAGTAAGTACTCTTTCACCTACTATTAAACACCTTTCTGAATCAGCCCCAAAACAGTCAATCCTCCTTTAGTGAAAGTGTAAAAAGACCAATGATTTCAACTTTTCCTAACTGCTCGTGAACATTCCCTGAATATTCCCATGTTGTTCCCATTTTAGATGTTTTGGGGCCAATTCACAAAGCCACCTAAGAGTACCAAATTAATTACTACCAGAATCCTACTTAATGCACTACACAATGCCTTTGTGAATATTACCAAATATAACTAGGCTGGGTCGTGCTGTAGTGACCAGTCCAAAGCAGCACTTCCTCGCCCCGCAGGACAGTCCGGCCAGAGCACTTGGTCGCCCTGGCTCTGGCAAGGCGTTATTTAGGGCTGCAGGGGTCATGGTTGCAAACAAAATATTCTCCCTAGTGACAATCTGTATGTGAAACCAGTTGGAATTACAGTTTAGAAAACGAGATCCCCCCTGAATGTCTAGTCCCAGCAGGAGAAGAGATGCAGGGGGGTTGTGTATACAGAAGGCACTATTTTCTTTGTTTCGTTTCGTTTGAATGAACACTTTTCTACAGTGCATGAAGTGTTCACACCCGGCAAACACTTTTCTGATGGACATTCACACATATGTTCTGCTTTAGAGGAATAAAGTGCATGGAAACTGTGGTAGCCCTTAAAACATACCATTTCTTCATGAACTGCCTTTCGATATATATTATAAAACCTATTATTTTGTTTAAACCACGCACTCAAAGCATGACTTGCAGAGCATTCTTTAGTCCTTTAAGGACTGGCGTTCTTTTGAATAAAAATATGTATGCTATACTTACGAGTATCTTTTGCAAGCCTTTTTCCATTGGTCTGCTGTATTGTCAATCACATTTTGCTTCTGGCCAAGGAATTATACGGCTGGTGGTGGGGTGGGGTGAGGGGATGGGGCGTTGCACAAGGTCAGCTCGTTTCAGCCATTGGCTTACCTGCCTGTGAGTAACAGCATTCAGCTCTTGTACAATGTGTGCATTCACACAATATAGACCCCTTCAGTGGAAGGCACTATGGTGCACATGCATCAAGCAAACCAAAAGCGATTCCTTAATAGCGAGAAATAAGGAATCGTTATTAAGGAATCGCTATTGGGCATGCATCAACAGATTCGGTAATTATTAGCGATTCCTTAAAAATCGCTAATTTTACCGAATATACAATAGCGGGGCATGCAAACTCCGATTAGCTAATAGCGAGTTCGGTAATTCCGAATTAGCAAATAGCGAATTCGGTATTAGCGAAATCGCAAATGACCGCGTCGCATCGGGAACGTGCAGATGACATCACCAACCAGGAAATACAGCAGCCCCACCCTCATTGCATCGACAGAGGAGCAAACAGGAGCACTGACTGCAGACTGCCTGTGCAGACTGAAGCCACACAGACTGTTCCATCTGCCAAAATACACCATCCATGGAGAAGGAAGCCCCATCCAGCGCTGAGGCTGCGCGCAAGCGCAAGTTCTCCGACAGGGAGCTGGAGCACCTAATTGAGGGAGTCTCGAGCAAGCACGATCGCCTCTTCGGCAAGCTGTCCCTCAAGGTGCCTGAGGCGGAGAAGCGCCGCATATGGCTGCGCATCCGCGAGAGGGTGAATGCAGTAGGTGTGACGCCCCGCAGCATCGACGACCTAAAAAAAAGGTGGTACGACATGCGGAAGCGTGCGATGGAGAGGATAGCAGAGAGGCTCCGGGACGCAAGCAGAACGGGAAGCGGCCCTTCCACGGTCCAGGCTAACACTGCCCTGGAGGAGCTGGTGGAAGGAACAATTTAGGGGAAAGCCGTCGTGGGAGTGACCCAGATGGACACGTCCAGCGCAGCCACAAGTGCCCAAGGTAAGATGCATGCCTGTTGCCATACCCAACATAGCGTAAATCCCATTCCAGCCCCCAGCAGGATCTGAGTGTGCATGCAGCTTTGCAACACACAGCTTTACTCCTAACACTAGTGCATCATGGGAGTTGTAGTCTACTCAGGCAAGTGTGCATGTACAGGGGTAAATGCAATAACCATTCACCAGATCAGTAGAAGCTGGGTATAGACAGTATATTTAGTGGATCACTGAGGGACATGTATGTGTACAACACTACGTAGGTCTAACTATCCCACTAACCATGCACTGTTTCACACACACATGCATCACCTGGGGATTCAGATGACAGCGGCCGGCTGATAATCTCCGAAACACCGGTTGAATCAGACCTTGAGACAGCGCAGGATGCCCTCACATCACCTACACCTGCCACCCCACCAGCACCACCAGCACCAGCAACACCAGCACCAGCACCACCAGCACCAGCCACACCAGCTGCTGCCACGACAGCCACCAAAGCGCCGCGGCGCAGGTCCCAGGTTGCGCCCTTGCCGGTGATGGAAACACCCACCACACAAACGGGACACGGTCAGCGCGCCATCACAACACCTGATGCACCACCTGTCCGCGCCAGACTAACACAGCGGCGCAGGTCTCGCCAACGTTCGGTCTCCTCAGGCAACCTGGATCTCCAACACACTCCTGGCATTGAGGAGAGGATGCTGTCTGTACAGCGCGAGCCGCCACATGGCAACCATCAGCAGCAACATCGTGCACCTTGTTCGTGAAATGAGAGCCATGACTGCCGCAGTAACGGCCATGGGCACGGCGGTCAGGGACATGAGCACTGTGGTGGCAGAGGGCAATGGTCACCTCAGGGAAGATATACAAGAGCTCACCAGTGCCATGAGGGAGGGCCATGAGTGCCAGAAGAGGAGGCACCGACAGCAATTGTTGCGTTCCGCTGCCGCTACTAAGGCTATCACGCGCCACAGCAACAGTACCGCAGTGTTGGCACGCCGCACTGTGTCCTTGCAGGTCGACCTTGGGCACTTCTGCGGGGATGTGGCAAAGGCACTGGGGCAGTTGACCACTGCTGTGGAACACTTCCAGAGCAGCACATGCAGTGCTGCAGCTTTGGGGGGGGGATGACGCTAGTGAGGCTGCCTCCAGTGTCCGCAGCGTGTCACTGGCAGAGGCCAGCACCAGGCACCGCAGTTCGCGGGCATCCACGGGGACAGGCCGTGGTGAGGTTTTGGAGACACCTGAGCGGAGGCTTGGGGTACGTGGGAAGCGCCACTAGACAGTTGGACATGCATACAGGACCATGGTGGGGCAACCATGGACATCCACTTACTGAGTATGCACGGACGTGATTTTAAGGCACATTTTATTTTACTTTATGCAATTGGAGCATGATTTACATAGCTAGTTTTGTTGCACAAACCTCAGTGCTACTGTGCATTAAACAGTTGCACCCCAAACTAACTTGTAATGTTTCATTCTCACATGTTTCAAAAATGATTTTGCATGATGTATGTCCGCCTCCTATGGCCCTCTGCTGTGTTAGGGACGTGTGCCTGTCGTTGTTGGGCGGGTGGTTGGTCATCCCGGTGGTCGTCATTCCTGTCCACCTCTATGGGTATCCCCCTTCTGGTCGCAATGTTGTGCAGCATTGCACATACAGCAATTATCCGGCAGCATGTTTCAGGTTTGTATAGCAAGGCGCCGCCAGTCTTATGTAGGATTCTGAAGCGACTCTTCAGAATCCCAAATGTCCTCTCTATGACATTCCTAGTGCTGATGTGTGCAGCGTTGTAGCGATGTTCCTGTGGGGTTGCTGGATTGATGTATGGGGTGAGTATGTATTCACGCAGGGCGTAAGCACTGTCACCTAGAAGATAGAAGCATAGACTTAGCATTGGTGATGTACATACATGTGTGGTGTTGGTGTGGGGAAGCGTATTTTTACGTACCTAGCAGGAGTCCCTCTCCAAATTCTCCGTTGATTAGTCGCCTGTGCATTCCACTGTGGCGGAAGATGTAGGAGTCGTGTGTGCTCCCCGGGAATTGTGCCACTAGGTCCGTTATGATGTTATTGGCATCGCACACAACCTGCACGTTGATTGAGTGGTATGACTTGCGGTTCCGGAATATGTACTCATTTGCTGCGGGTGGACATATGGGGATATGCGTACAGTCGATGCATCCAATCACATGTGGGAATTGTGCCACCTGGTAGAATGCCTGTTTGGTGCGGTCCAACTGCTGTTGCAGTAATGGTTCCAGGTCTGCAATCAGGCGCATGATCATTGCACGATTGAGGCGATACTTCTCGTACACCTCGTCCTCATTTTGCCCGAGCAAGGTTATGCTCAGTCTGAATACTCGCTCCTGGACCCTTCTCCTGCGCTGTCCTGCTGCATTGATACGCATCCTCCTTGCAAGCACGTAGAGGGCAGCCATTTTGTGGGAGCCAACAGGGTCTCCTGGGCCACATTTAAGGGTTTTGTGATTGCCTCAATCATTTGCACATGTTGAATTTATTTTTTTTGCATTCGCGTTTTTTTTTTTTAACTTTACCTCCAGGTTTTGATTCCCCTTATTTAGCTAGGGCAAAATAGCGATTTTTGGGATTTTCGTTATTAGCGACTGTTGTTGCATTGGGGTGCGAATCGTTATTTGCTATTGGCACTTTCCGGGAGCTAATAGTGATTTCGGTAACTGCTAATTCGGTATTTAGCGATTCGGTAATTTTGCATTTTGGTTATTAGCGATTCGGTATTTTGGCGGATTTATTTTTTGCGATTCGTTATTTGCTCATGTTTTGGGTTCATGCATTTGAAGTAGGTATTTTTTTATTCGCTAACGGGTGATTTTTGTGATTCGGTATTTTACCGACTGGATTTTGGCTTGATGCATGAGGCTGTATGTGTGCTTTAAAATATATATGTTGGCTTTAAGACAATGCATGCCTTCCGATAAAACCATCTGCGGGAATAAAATAATAGTACTCCCCTAGCGCCTATTTAACATAAGTTAGGAACAATTTGAAAAAAAAACCACAATTGTCTCATAAGCATTTCAAATCACCTCTCTCTCATCGTTTGGATTATTGCAACATCCTCTATTTAGGGGCTACAAAAGGCAATCGGAAAATATTGCAGAAGGTCCAAATTGCGCCAGCCCGCATGATATTGAATATCCCGAGGCACGCATTGGTGCGAGCAGCCTTAAGGGCGCTACAATGGCTACCAGTAGAGACGAGAGTCACTTTTAAAGCCCTATGCTTCTGCCATAGGATTTACAATGAGAAAGGGCCTAGGCTTCTGCGACATCTACTCACCCCCTATAGACCTACCTGGAATCTTAGGTCCGTGGGAACTGCTAAGCTGGTGGTGCCAAAAGTTCAAAAAGTAAGTTTGGAGGCAGATCCTTTAGATTCTCAGCAGCCAAAGCTTGGAACAAGCTGCCTTTGGAATTGAGGCTGCATCCTTTTAAAGCGATGTTTCGCAAAAAACTTAAGACTTGGTTTTTCCAGTCATCGCCAGGGGCTAAGCGTTGTTACTGCGAATTGATTGTCTATGCTGGGATCTGGGGTTTTCTGGGGGGTGGAGGAGTAGCGCTCTTTTGTTAGGCTGTGATGTCTTAGCGCGGGGACACTCTGTTGGAGTAACCAAGCGCTTTATAAGCTTTAATCTAACCTAATCTCTTTCCTATGCTATTTTGATTTTATCAATCTCTACAAATAGAACTGACCAGCTCCTTGTCATGAGGAGACACCCAAAAATATTACAGATCAAAACACATCAGCAATATTCTGAGGGTCCTTCATGCGAGCGCTGGGAAAGGGCGAAATTTGGAGAACAGTAAATTGGACACAGCTGGACTACTCCTACTACTTAGGAGTGCACGGAACCCATTGTTTTACAGACTATTCTTCAATCCCACCTCAAAGCTACACAGATTCACAGAGGTAGAGTAAAAAGCCCGGCGGATATAAGATCACTCAACACTAAGCATTTAATTAGAAACTCAGAAGCCACGAAGAATGGGAGATTGGAAAATGGCTGCATGGTGTCTGGCCAATAAAAAAGAAGTGGAGTGCCAACAGAAAGCCATAAAACATTATTTTAAAGACATCACTGATACAGTGAGGGGCGATTCCACTCTATGCGAGGCCTATAAACCCATGATAAATAGGTTACAAATATCAGGGGAACTGGGAGACAAAAGGAAGAGCGATAGGCAAAGCAAGGAAGCAGAATGCTAAATCTTAGACTTAGAGGTGGAATACATTCTGGGACCCTCAGAGGAAACAAAAGGCCACATTACACTAAAAAGGGAGAAATACCATTTAATAGAAACTAACGAGGTCAAATTGAGTTATGTTGCAAAACAAAAACACATTTATGGAGTGGTAGACAAGGCAGGGAAAATCCTAGCCTGGCTCAGCAGTAGGGAACATGATAGGAACCATGTCCTAGCAATAATGGCCCCAGACGGTACAACAGTTCGGGAGTGTGGGGCCATAGCGGCTGCAATGGCAGATCACATGCAAATATTCTACACAGAGAGGCTGCACCAATCTGAAACAGAAATATAAGATTTTGTCTAAAACTTACCCTACAGGTGGCTAGCGAGTCATAGGGAATTGGAAATAGAGGAGAATTTAACAAGGGGAAGTGCAGTTGGCACAATTTCAATCTGGGAAACCCCAGGTCAGAATGGCAAATGAGAAAATTCCACTACACAAGATGTACACTGAGGCATACAACAAAGGATGCTTGCTAGTGACCTAAACACCACAACCAAGGTAGAGAAACCTGGGGATAGATAAGAATTTTACTGGCCAATATCGATTCTTAATTAAGGCACCAAAATACTAGCAGACGTTGTCACAAACTAACTGAGGGGAGTGATCCTAGATCTGATGCACCCAGACCGGAATGGATTCATGCCTCACAATTCCAAAAACTCATCCTCTGCTACCTATACAATAAAAATGCTGTGACAGGACTAGGGGTGCCATTGGCTGCACTATGGCTAGAAGCAAATAAGGCATTCGACTCAGTGGAATGGCCCTTTCTGTTCACTTTCCTGAACAAAATGGGATTTTGGTCTGAATTCTTGAAATGGGTCAAACACTTATATACGAACCTCAGGGCCCAACTCAAAGTAAATGGGATACTGTCTCTGGAATTCCAGCCAAAAAGGGGAACAAGGCTAGAATGCGCATTATCGACAATGTTATTTGCTCTCGCCATAAAGGCCCTGGTGGAATGGATACAGGTTGACTCCCAGGTATGTGGGTGGCGATTGAAAACCACATGGAGGAACAGATATCGCTATATGTGGCCAATATAAGGATGAATCTAATGAACCCAGAGGTATCCGTGACAAAAGGGTTTACTGACAAAATATCCCCTCTCAAAATATCGCCCTTCCAAAATATCGTGACCAAAGTATTACTGTCAAAAATATCATCATCCTATACTTAAATGGTAAGCGCAAAAATATTGAGAAAAAAAACTATAGTTGCTGTTAATATCGTTGTATTGAATATCGTTTTAACAATATATAAACAAAGATGTCTTAAGTCCAGTTGGGTCTTGGATACTATGTTATAAAATGGCAGGTGGAATTTGGAACACCGCGTCCAACCACAGTGACAAGTGTGAGTTTTCATTCCATTATAAAAGTCTTGATATTCTTATGGATGTAAACATCCATGAATAGGGTGGATCCAAGGTAGAAAGTGACACAGATACATGGGACTGCCTGGACCTTGGCAAATGCTTAGTCAGATTTGTTCTTAAAGACTGCTTAAAGCCTTCATTCCTGGAATGTACAGTCTTGTGTTTAATGCTGAGTTCTAAAGTAAAGAAAGAAAATCATAATACTTGACTCTGCATTTTTTACAATCTAATCTTTCTTATCTGTATGAACACACAATCACTATTTACAGACATCCCACATAAGACTTCACAAACGAAGAAACATATTCCAGGTTACAGAAACATGTCAAGTTCGACTTCGAGGTACTAAATATGTGCCAGTCCGATTTCTAAAGCAAATTCGTTCTCCATTAATCATCTTTCACCATATTTGGAGACAGCATTCAAAGTAAACTCTTTCAGTTTGGGTAGAACCGAGAATCAGCTTGATGGTTAGGAAGATGTAATTGTAGTATTCTGAGTTTCCGGGAGAGCTATGTCTAATACCAAACTATGGCGAGTATAAAAAGGAAAAAACACAAGGGTCAAAAAATATAAACTACAGTATGTACTAGAAAGGAAAGATCCCCTAGAACTCTTTGGCTCCTGCAACCATTTATTATGGGTTTTCAACCCACACCTAATAACAAGCATGGGCAATGCAAATAGGTTTGGCTTAAAAGGAACGTTGTAGGGTAATGTCAAGCATTACAACAAAATAGCACAGGAATAGATATGTATTTGTGTAGAAACAAATAATTGTAGAATAATATTGGTGGAGGTTTAATGGTCAAGTTACACTTGGACATTCAAGCTAGACCCAAACATCCATGTAGGTTAATTAATTCTCTCCTCCCATCTGTGTTGTTGTTAGATAAAAACACCATACATTTTCTAGTTATCTAAGACACTTTAATAGTACTACAGTGTCATAAACAGAATGATCACTGCTGTGTGGAGGGCAAGCACACTTTTTGTGGAAGCACAGCACTTCTGCCCATTTAAAACATGTACTCCTGACTCCCAATATGTGGGAGGAGGAAAGCTCCTCTCTAGTGATTCTCACATAATTGTCTGGTGACAACTGGGGTGTGAAGCCAGACCATAAACAGTCAGAAATTCGGTGTTCCCAGGACTTAAAGTTAACTCTACTTAGACTTAGTTGCAGCACTACCCATTTTATCTTTATTATGAACAGCTTCTCTCTAAATCCTGTGCTCCTAGCCCCTCTCTGGCACACTCTGTAGTCCTCAGGAAGTGACAGCCATCTTCAGAGTTGACAGAGAGCAGCTGCTTCCTGCCACCATGTTAACCACCAAGAGCTCCTCCTGGCTGCTAAAGTGACATTGGCCACTATGTCTTGCCAACTTAGGAGGTAGGTGTTTCCTCTTAGAGACTTGAAAACGTAAACAAAAGGTCCAAGGAAGGGTGTGAAAAGGGAGCATTGTTGGAGGGAAAATTAGGTTTGGGGGCAACGTGATGGGCCAAATAGGCTGGTTTATTCACCTTAAGTGGGAAAATTAAGTCGAAAGAGGGAGGGACTATGCTCTTTTATTGATATAAATGTATTTCCTGAGTTAGTTTATAGTTAAAATACCCGGAAATGGAGCGAGGTGGCAATACATTTGTGCCCTCGCCTGACTGAGTGAATATCTCCCTCCCAAAAACATATTATTATTACGCATGCAAAGACCTTATTGATTTAACACATTTAACCTACTATTTTGGGGACATTTAGAAGGGCCCCTTAACAGTGGCAAAATGCAAAATGATGAGGCCCCCTACAGAATGTGATGAGGTACCCCGGAGTTCCCCGTATCTCACTGATATTCATTGACTTTTGGCTGAACGGGACCACGGAATGGTTGGGGGCCCCGCAGCAGAACATAGGCCATAGGAGACTGTGTTACGCCCTGGTCCCTTAAAATGAAAATATTTGTCACAAATATGCCTTACAGTAATTTTTGTTTATGAACTATGCTATCTTCGATATCTATTAACTCACCATTGTGTAATCAAATGTCCCCTCAGGTGGGATTAATACTTTCTTTTCCTTTACAGAACCTTCCTGTAACTAAAACAAGTATTGGATTAAATTAAATATCAAAAGAATTGATTTACAAAAACGTTTATCATATCAGTACGGAAAGTGCTACTACAAGAGTAAGTACTCTTTCACCTACTATTAAACACCTTTCTGAATCAGCCCCAAAACAGTCAATCCTCCTTTAGTGAAAGTGTAAAAAGACCAATGATTTCAACTTTTCCTAACTGCTCGTGAACATTCCCTGAATATTCCCCTGTTGTTCCCATTTTAGATGTTTTGGGGCCAATTCACAAAGCCACCTAAGAGTACCAAATTAATTACTACCAGAATCCTACTTAATGCACTACACAATGCCTTAGTGAATATTACCAAATATAACTAGGCTGGGCCGTGCTGTAGTGACCAGTCCAAAGCAGCACTTCCTCACCTCGCAGGACAGTCCGGCTAGAGCACTTGGTCGCCCTGGCTCAGGCAAGGCGTTATTTAGGGCTGCAGGGGTCACGGTTGCAAACAAAATATCCTCCCTAGTGACAATCTGTATGTGAAACCAGTTGGAATTACAGCTTAGAAAACGAGCTCCCCCTCTGGATGTCTAGTCCCTGCAGAAGAGATGTGGGGGTTTGCGTATCCAGAAGGCACTATTTTCTTTGTTTCGTTTCGTTTGAATGAACACTTTTCTACAGTGCATGAAGTATTCACTGCAGGCAAACACTTTTCTGATGGACATTCACACATATTTTCTGCTTTAGAGGAATAAAGTGCCTGGAAACTGTGGTAGCCCTTAAAACATACCATTTCTTCATGAACTGCCTTTCGAAATATATTATAAAACCTATTATTTTGTTTAAACCACGCACTCAAAGCAGGACTTGCAGAGCATTCTTTAGTCCTATAAGGACTGGCGTTCTTTTTAATAAAAACATGTATGCTATACTTACAAGTATCTTTTGCAATCCTTTTTCCATTGGCCTGCTGTATTGTCAATCACATTTTGCTTCTGGCCAAGGAATTATACGGCGGGTGGTGGGGTGTGGTGGGGGGGAGGGGCGTTGCACAAGGTCAGCTCGTTTCAGCCATTGGCTTACCTGCCTGTGAGTAACAGCATTCAGCTCTTGTGCAATGTGTGCATTCACACAATAAAGACCCCTTCAGTGGAAGGCACTATGTGTGCTTTTAAATATATATGTTGGCTTTAAGACAATGCATGCCTTCCGATAAAACCATCTGCGGAAATAAAATAATAGTACTCCCCTAGCGCCTATTTAACATAAGTTAGGAACAATTTGAAAAAAAACCACAATTGTCTCCTAAGCATTTCAAATCACCTCTCTCTCATCGTTTGGATTATTGCAACATCCTCTATTTAGGGGCTACAAAAGGCAATCTGAATATATTGCAGAAGGTCCAAATTGCGCCAGCCCGCATGATATTGATTATCCCGAGGCACGCATTGGTGGGAGCTGCCTTAAGGGCGCTACAATGGCTACCAGTAGAGACGAGAGTCACTTTTGAAGCCCTATGCTTCTGCCATAGGATTTACAATGAGAAAGGGCCTAGGCTTCTGCGACATCTACTCACCCCCTATAGACCTACCTTGAATCTTAGGTCCATGGGAACTGCTCAGCTGGTGGTGCCTAAAGTTCAAAAAGTAAGTTTGGGAGGCAGATCCTTTAGATCATCAGCAGCCAAAGCTTGGTACAAGCTGCCTTTGGAATTGAGGCTGCATCCTTTTGAAGCGATGTTTCGCAAAAAACGTAAGACTTGGTTTTTCCAGTCTTTACCAGGGGCTGGTGCTAAGTGTTGTTACTGCGTATAGATTGTCTATGCTGGGATCTGGGGTTTTCTGGGGGGTGGAGGGGTAGCGCTCTTTTGTTAGACTGTGATGTCTTAGCGCTGGGACAATCTGTTGGAGTAACCAAGCGCTTTATAAGCTTTAATCTAACCTAATCTCTGTCCTACGCTATTTTGATTTTATCAATCTCTACAAATAGAACTGACCAGGTCCCTGTCATGAGGAGACACCCAAAAACATTACAGGTCAAAACACGTCAGCAATATTCTGAGGGTCCTTCATGCAAGCGCTGGGAAAGGGCGAAATTTAGAGAACAGTAAATAGGACACACCTGGACTACTCCTACTACTTAGGAGTGCACAGCACCCATTGTTTTAGAGACTATTCTTCAATCCCACCTCAAAGCTACACAGATTCACAGAGGTAGAGTAAAAAGCCAGGGGGATATATGATCACTCACCACTAAGCATTTAATTAGAAACTCAGAAGCCACGAAGAATGGGAGATTGGAAAATGGCTTCATGGTGCCTGACCAATAAAAAAGAAGTGGAGTGCCAACACAAAGCCATGAAACATTATTTTAAAGACATCACTGATACAGTGAGGGGCGATTTCACTCTATGCGAGGCCTATAAACCCATGATAAATAGCTTACAAATATCAGAGGAACTGGGAGACAAAAGGAAGAGAGATAGGCAATGCAAGGAAGCAGAATGGTAAATCTTAGACTAAGAGGTGGAATACATTCTGGGACCCTCAGAGGTAACAAAAGGCCACATTACACTAAAAAGGGAGGAATACCATTTATTGAAAACTAATAAGGTCAAATTGACCTATGTTGCAAAACAAAAACACATTTATGGAGTGGTAGACAAGGCAGGGAAAATCCTAGCCTGGCTCAGCAGTAGGGAACATGATAGGAACCATGTCCTAGCAATAATAGCCCCAGACGGTACAACAGTTCGGGAGTGTGAGGCCATAGCGGCTGCAATGGCAGATCATATGCATATATTCTACGCAGAGAGGATGCACCAATCTGAAACAGAAATATAAGATTTTGTCTAAAACTTACCCTACAGGTGGTTAGCGAGTCATAGGAAATTGGAACTAGAGGATTTAACAAGGGGAAGTGCAGTTGGCACAATTTCAATCTGGGAAACCCCAGGTCAGAATGGCCAATGAGAAAATTCCACTACACAAGATGTACACTGAGGCATATAACAAAGGATGCTCGCTAGCGACCTAAACACCACAACCAAGGTAGGGAAACCTGGGGATAGATAAGAATTTTACTGGCCAATATCGATTCTTAATTAAGACGCCAAAATACTAACAGACGTTTTCACAAACTAACTGAGGGGAGTGATCCTAGATCTGATGCACCCAGACCGGAATGGATTCATGCCTCACAGATTCCAAAAACTCATCCTCTGCTACCTATACAATAAAAATGCTGTGACAGGACTAGGGGTGCCATTGGCTGCACTATCGCTAGAAGCAAATAGGGCATTCGACTCAGTGGAATGGCCCTTTCTGTTCACGTTCCTGAACAAAATGGGATTTGGGTCTGAATTCTTGAAATGGGTCAAACACTTATATACGAACCTCAGGGCCCAACTCAAAGTAAATGGGATACTGTCTCTGGAATTCCAGCCAAAAAGGGGAACAAGGCTAGAATGCCCCTTATCGACAATGTTATTTGCTCTCGCCATAAAGGCCCTGGTGGAATGGATACAGGTTGACTCCCAGGTATGTGGGTGGCGATTGAAAACCACATGGAGTAACAGATATCGCTATATGCGGCCAATATAAGGATGTATCTAATGAACCCAGAGGTATCCGTGACAAAATGGTTTACTGACAAAATATCCCCTCTCAAAATATCGCCCTTCCAAAATATCGTGACCAAAGTATTACTGTCAAAAATATCATCATCCTATACTTAAATGGTAAGTGCAAAAATATTGAGAAAAAAAATATAGTTGCTGTTAATATCGTTGTATTGAATATCGTTTTAACAATATATAAACAAAGATGTCTTAAGTCCAGTTGGGTCTTGGATACTATGTGATAAAATGGCAGGTAGAATTTGGAACACCGCTTCCAACCACAGTGACAAGTGTGAGCTTTCATTCCATTATAAAAGTCTTGATATTCTTATGGATGTAAACATCCATGAATGGGGTGGATCCAAGGTAGAAAGTGACACAGATACATGGGACTGCCTGGACCTTGGCAAATGCTTAGTCAGATTTGTTCTTAAAGACTGCTTAAAGCCTTCATTCCAGGAATGTACAGTCTTGTGTTTAATGCTGAGTTCTAAAGTAAAGAAAGAAAATCATAATACTTGACTCTGCATTTTTTACAATCTAATCTTTCTTATCTGTGTGAACAGACAATCACTATTCACAGACATCCCACATAAGACTTCACAAACGAAGAAACATATACCAGATAACAGAAACATGTCAGTTCCACTTCGACTACTAAATATGTGCCAGTCCGCTTTCTAAAACAAATTCGTTCTCCATTAATCATCTTTCACCATATTTGGAGACAGCATTCAAAGAAGACTCTTCCAGTTTAGGGAGAACCGAGAATCAGCTTGATGGTTAGGAAGATGTAATTATAGTATTCTGACTTTCCGGGAGAGCTATGTCTAATACCAAACTATGGCAAGTATAAAAAGGAAAAAACACAAGGGTCAAAAAATATAAACTACAGTATGTACTAGAAAGGAAAGATCCCCTAGAACCCCTTGGCTCCTGCAACCATTTATTATGGGTTTTCAACCCACACCTAATAACAAGCATTGGCAATGCAAATAGATTTGGCTTAAAAGGAAAGTTGGAGGGTAATGTCAAGCATTACAACAAAATAGCACAGGAATAGATATGTATTTGTGTAGAAACAAATAATTGTAGAATAATATTGGTAGAGGTTTAATGGTCATGTTACACTTGGACATTCAAGTTAGACCTAAACATCCATGTAGGTTAATTATTTCTCTTCTCCCATCTGTGTTGCTGTTAGATAAAAACACCAAACATTTTCTAGTTATCTAAGACACTTTAATAGTACTACAGTGTCATAAACAGAATGATAACAGCTGTGTGGAGGGCAAGCACACTTTTTATGGAAGCACAGCACTTCTGCCCATTTAAAACATGTACTCCTGACTCCCAATATGTGGGAGGAGGAAAGCTCCTCTCTAGTAATTCTCACATAATTGTCTGGTGACAACTGGGGTGTGAAGCCAGACCATAAACAGTCAGAAATTGGGTGTTCCCAGGACTTAAAGTTAACTCTACTAAGACTTAGTTGCAGCACTACCCATTTTATCTTTATTATGAACAGCTTCTCTCTGACTCCTGTTCTCCT
Source organism: Triturus cristatus (assembly GCF_964204655.1). Classification (NCBI taxonomy): domain Eukaryota; kingdom Metazoa; phylum Chordata; class Amphibia; order Caudata; family Salamandridae; genus Triturus; species Triturus cristatus. The sequence goes on from NC_140584.1 coordinate 815,437,774, forward strand.
AGCCCCTCTCTGGCACACTCTGTAGTCCTCAGGAAGTGACAGCCATCTTCAGAGTTGACAGAGAGCAGCTGCTTCCTGCCACCATGTTAACCACCAAGAGCTCCTCCTGGCTGCTAAAGTGACATTGGTCACTATGTCTTGCCAACTTAGGAGGTAGGTGTTTCCTCTTAGAGACTTGAAAACGTAAACAAAAGGTCCAAGGAAGGGTGTGAAAAGGGAGCACTGTTGGAGGGAAAATTAGGTTTGGGGGCAACGTGATGGGCCGACTAGGCTGGTTTATTCACCTTAAATGGGAAAATTAAGTCGAAACAGGGAAGGACTATGCTCTTTTATTGATATAAATGTATTTCCTGAGTTAGTTTATAGTTAAAATACCCGGAAATGGAACCAGGTGGCAATACATTTGTGCCCTCGCCTGACTGAGTAAATATCTCCCTCCCAAAAACATATTATTATTATGCATGCAAAGACCTTATTGATTTAACACATTTAACCTACTGTTTTGGGGACATTTAGAATGGCCCCTTAACAGTGGCAAAATGCAAAATGATGAGGCCCCCCTACAGAATGTGATGAGGTACCCCGGAGTTCCCCGTATCTCACTGATATTCATTGACTTTTGGCTGAACGGGACCACGGAATGGTTGGGGGCCCTGCTTCAGCCCATAGGCCATAGGAGACTGTGTTACGCCCTGGTCCCTTAAAATGAAAATATTTGTCACAAATATGCCTTACAGTAATTTTTGTTTATGAACTATGCTATCTTCGATATCTATTAACTCACCATTGTGTAATCAAATGTCCCCTCAGGTGGGATTAATACTTTCTTTTCCTTTACAGAACCTTCCTGTAACTAAAACAAGTATTGGATTAAATTAAATATCAAAATAATCGATTTACAAAAACGTTTATCATATCAGTACGGAAAGTGCTACTACAAGAGTAAGTACTCTTTCACCTACTATTAAACACCTTTCTGAATCAGCCCCAAAACAGTCAATCCTCCTTTAGTGAAAGTGTAAAAAGACCAATTATTTCAACTTTTCCTAACTGCTCGTGAACATTCCCTGAATATTCCCATGTTGTTCCCATTTTAGATGTTTTGGGGCCAATTCACAAAGCCACCTAAGAGTACTAAATTAATTACTACCAGAATCCTACTTAATGCACTACACAATGCCTTTGTGAATATTACCAAATATAACTAGACTGGGTTGTGCTGTACTGACCAGTACAAAGCAGCACTTCCTCGCCTCGCAGGACAGTCCGGCCAGAGCACTTGGTCGCCCTGGCTCAGGCAAGGCGTTATTTAGGGCTGCAGGCGTCATGGTTGCAAACAAAATATTCTCCCTAGTGACAATCTGTATGTGAAACCAGTTGGAATTACAGCTTAGAAAACGAGATCCCCCCTGAATGTCTAGTCCCAGCAGGAGAAGAGATGCAGGGGGGTTGTGTATACAGAAGGCACTATTTTCTTTGTTTCGTTTCGTTTGAATGAACACTTTTCTACAGTGCATGAAGTGTTCCCACCAGGCAAACACTTTTCTGATGGACATTCACACATATTTTCTGCTTTAGAGGAATAAAGTGCCTGGAAACTGTGGTAGCCCTTAAAACATACCATTTCTTCATGAACTGCCTTTCGAAATATATTATAAAACCTATTATTTTGTTTAAACCACGCACTCAAAGCATGACTTGCAGAGCATTCTTTAGTCCTATAAGGACTGGCGTTCTTTTGTAATGAAAACATGTATGCTATACTTACAAGTATCTTTTGCAAGCCTTTTTCCATTGGTCTGCTGTATTGTCAATCACATTTTGCTTCTGGCCAAGGAATTATACGGCGGGTGGTGGGCTGTGGTGGGGAGGAGGGGCGTTGCACAAGGTCAGCTCGTTTCAGCCATTGGCTTACCTGCCTGTGAGTAACAGCATTCAGCTCTTGTGCAATGTGTGCATTCACACAATCAAGACCCCTTCAGTGGAAGGCACTATGTGTGCTTTTAAATATATATGTCGGCTTTAAATCAATGAATGCCTTCCGATAAAACCATCTGTGGGAATAAAATAATAGTACTCCCCTAGCGCCTATTTAACATAAGTTAGGAACAATTTGAAAAAAAAACCACAATTGTCTCCTAAGCATTTCAAATCACCTCTCTCTCATCGTTTGGATTATTGCAACATCCTCTATTTAGGGGCTACAAAAGGCAATCTGAATATATTGCAGAAGGTCCAAATTGCGCCAGCCCGCATGATATTAAATATCCCGAGGCACACATTGGTGGGAGCTGCCTTAAGGACGCTACAATGGCTACCAGTAGAGACGAGAGTCACTTTTAAAGCCCTATGCTTCTGCCATAGGATTTACAATGAGAAAGGGCCTAGGCTTCTGCGACATCTACTCACCCCCTATAGACCTACCTGGAATCTTAGGTCCGTGGGAACTGCTAAGCTGGTGGTGCCAAAAGTTCAAAAAGTGAGTTTGGGAGGCAGATCCTTTAGATTATCAGCAGCCAAAGCTTGGTACAAGCTGCCTTTGGAATTGAGGCTGCATCCTTTTGAAGCGATGTTTCGCAAAAAACGTAAGACTTGGTTTTTCCAGTCTTTACCAGGGGCTGGTGCTAAGTGTTGTTACTGCGTATAGATTGTCTATGCTGGGATCTGGGGTTTTCTGGGGGGTGGAGGGGTAGCGCTCTTTTGTTAGACTGTGATGTCTTAGCGCTGGGACAATCTGTTGGAGTAACCAAGCGCTTTATAAGCTTTAATCTAACCTAATCTCTGTCCTACGCTATTTTGATTTTATCAATCTCTACAAATAGAACTGACCAGGTCCCTGTCATGAGGAGACACCCAAAAACATTACAGGTCAAAACACGTCAGCAATATTCTGAGGGTCCTTCATGCAAGCGCTGGGAAAGGGCGAAATTTAGAGAACAGTAAATAGGACACACCTGGACTACTCCTACTACTTAGGAGTGCACAGCACCCATTGTTTTAGAGACTATTCTTCAATCCCACCTCAAAGCTACACAGATTCACAGAGGTAGAGTAAAAAGCCAGGGGGATATATGATCACTCACCACTAAGCATTTAATTAGAAACTCAGAAGCCACGAAGAATGGGAGATTGGAAAATGGCTTCATGGTGCCTGACCAATAAAAAAGAAGTGGAGTGCCAACACAAAGCCATGAAACATTATTTTAAAGACATCACTGATACAGTGAGGGGCGATTCCACTCTATGCGAGGCCTATAAACCCATGATAAATAGCTTACAAATATCAGAGGAACTGGGAGACAAAAGGAAGAGAGATAGGCAATGCAAGGAAGCAGAATGGTAAATCTTAGACTAAGAGGTGGAATACATTCTGGGACCCTCAGAGGTAACAAAAGGCCACATTACACTAAAAAGGGAGGAATACCATTTATTGAAAACTAATAAGGTCAAATTGACCTATGTTGCAAAACAAAAACACATTTATGGAGTGGTAGACAAGGCAGGGAAAATCCTAGCCTGGCTCAGCAGTAGGAAACATGATAGGAACCATGTCCTAGCAATAATAGCCCCAGACGGTACAACAGTTCGGGAGTGTGAGGCCATAGCGGCTGCAATGGCAGATCATATGCATATATTCTACGCAGAGAGGATGCACCAATCTGAAACAGAAATATAAGATTTTGTCTAAAACTTACCCTACAGATGGCTAGCGAGTCATAGGAAATTGGAACTAGAGGATTTAACAAGGGGAAGTGCAGTTGGCACAATTTCAATCCGGGAAACCCCAGGTCAGAATGGCCAATGAGAAAATTCCACTACACAAGATGTACACTGAGGCATATAACAAAGGATGCTTGCTAGCGACCTAAACACCACAACCAAGGTAGGGAAACCTGGGGATAGATAAGAATTTTACTGGTCAATATCGATTCTTAATTAAGACGCCAAAATACTAGCAGACGTTTTCACAAACTAACTGAGGGGAGTGATCCTAGATCTGATGCACCCAGACCGGAATGGATTCATGCCTCACAGATTCCAAAAACTCATCCTCTGCTACCTATACAATAAAAATGCTGTGACAGGACTAGGGGTGCCATTGGCTGCACTATCGCTAGAAGCAAATAGGGCATTCGACTCAGTGGAATGGCCCTTTCTGTTCACGTTCCTGAACAAAATGGGATTTGGTTCTGAATTCTTGAAATGGGTCAAACACTTATATACGAACCTCAGGGCCCAACTCAAAGTAAATGGGATACTGTCTCTGGAATTCCAGCCAAAAAGGGGAACAAGGCTAGAATGCCCCTTATCGACAATGTTATTTGCTCTCGCCATAAAGGCCCTGGTGGAATGGATACAGGTTGACTCCCAGGTATGTGGGTGGCGATTGAAAACCACATGGAGTAACAGATATCGCTATATGCGGCCAATATAAGGATGTATCTAATGAACCCAGAGGTATCCGTGACAAAAGGGTTTACTGACAAAATATCCCCTCTCAAAATATCGCCCTTCCAAAATATCGTGACCAAAGTATTACTGTCAAAAATATCATCATCCTATACTTAAATGGTAAGTGCAAAAATATTGAGAAAAAAAATATAGTTGCTGTTAATATCGTTGTATTGAATATCGTTTTAACAATATATAAACAAAGATGTCTTAAGTCCAGTTGGGTCTTGGATACTATGTGATAAAATGGCAGGTGGAATTTGGAACACCGCGTCCAACCACAGTGACAAGTGTGAGCTTTCATTCCATTATAAAAGTCTTGATATTCTTATGGATGTAAACATCCATGAATGGGGTGGATCCAAGGTAGAAAGTGACACAGATACATGGGACTGCCTGGACCTTGGCAAATGCTTAGTCAGATTTGTTCTTAAAGACTGCTTAAAGCCTTCATTCCTGGAATGTACAGTCTTGTGTTTAATGCTGAGTTCTAAAGTAAAGAAAGAAAATCATAATACTTGACTCTGCATTTTTTACAATCTAATCTTTCTTATCTGTGTGAACAGACAATCACTATTCACAGACATCCCACATAAGACTTCACCAACGAAGAAACATATACCAGATAACAGAAACATGTCAGTTCCACTTCGACTACTAAATATGTGCCAGTCCGCTTTCTAAAACAAATTCGTTCTCCATTAATCATCTTTCACCATATTTGGAGACAGCATTCAAAGAAGACTCTTCCAGTTTAGGGAGAACCGAGAATCAGCTTGATGGTTAGGAAGATGTAATTATAGTATTCTGACTTTCCGGGAGAGCTATGTCTAATACCAAACTATGGCAAGTATAAAAAGGAAAAAACACAAGGGTCAAAAAATATAAACTACAGTATGTACTAGAAAGGAAAGATCCCCTAGAACCCCTTGGCTCCTGCAACCATTTATTATGGGTTTTCAACCCACACCTAATAACAAGCATTGGCAATGCAAATAGATTTGGCTTAAAAGGAAAGTTGGAGGGTAATGTCAAGCATTACAACAAAATAGCACAGGAATAGATATGTATTTGTGTAGAAACAAATAATTGTAGAATAATATTGGTGGAGGTTTAATGGTCATGTTACACTTGGACATTCAAGTTAGACCTAAACATCCATGTAGGTTAATTATTTCTCTTCTCCCATCTGTGTTGCTGTTAGATAAAAACACCAAACATTTTCTAGTTATCTAAGACACTTTAATAGTACTACAGTGTCATAAACAGAATGATAACAGCTGTGTGGAGGGCAAGCACACTTTTTATGGAAGCACAGCACTTCTGCCCATTTAAAACATGTACTCCTGACTCCCAATATGTGGGAGGAGGAAAGCTCCTCTCTAGTAATTCTCACATAATTGTCTGGTGACAACTGGGGTGTGAAGCCAGACCATAAACAGTCAGAAATTGGGTGTTCCCAGGATTTAAAGTTAACTCTACTAAGACTTAGTTGCAGCACTACCCATTTTATCTTTATTATGAACAGCTTCTCTCTGACTCCTGTGCTCCTAGCCCCTCTCTGGCACACTCTGTAGTCCTCAGGAAGTGACAGCCATATTCAGAGTTGACAGAGAGCAGCTGCTTCCTGCCACCATGTTAACCACCAAGAGCTCCTCCTGGCTGCTAAAGTGACATTGGTCACTATGTCTTGCCAACTTAGGAGGTAGGTGTTTCCTCTTAGAGACTTGAAAACGTAAACAAAAGGTCCAAGGAAGGGTGTGAAAAGGGAGCACTGTTGGAGGGAAAATTAGGTTTGGGGGCAACGTGATGGGCCGAATAGGCTGGTTTATTCACCTTAAATGGGAAAATTAAGTCGAAACAGGGAAGGACTATGCTCTTTTATTGATATAAATGTATTTCCTGAGTTAGTTTATAGTTAAAATACCCGGAAATGGAACCAGGTGGCAATACATTTGTGCCCTCGCCTGACTGAGCAAATATCTCCCTCCCAAAAACATATTATTATTATGCATGCAAAGACCTTATTGATTTAACACATTTAACCTACTGTTTTGGGGACATTTAGAATGGCCCCTTAACAGTGGCAAAATGCAAAATGATGAGGCCCCCCTACAGAATGTGATGAGGTACCCCGGAGTTCCCCGTATCTCACTGATATTCATTGACTTTTGGCTGAACGGGACCACGGAATGGTTGGGGGCCCTGCTTCAGCCCATAGGCCATAGGAGACTGTGTTACGCCCTGGTCCCTTAAAATGAAAATATTTGTCACAAATATGCCTTACAGTAATTTTTGTTTATGAACTATGCTATCTTCGATATCTATTAACTCACCATTGTGTAATCAAATGTCCCCTCAGGTGGGATTAATACTTTCTTTTCCTTTACAGAACCTTCCTGTAACTAAAACAAGTATTCGATTAAACTAAATATCAAAATAATCGATTTACAAAAACGTTTATCATATCAGTACGGAAAGTGCTACTACAAGAGTAAGTACTCTTTCACCTACTATTAAACACCTTTCTGAATCAGCCCCAAAACAGTCAATCCTCCTTTAGTGAAAGTGTAAAAAGACCAATTATTTCAACTTTTCCTAACTGCTCGTGAACATTCCCTGAATATTCCCATGTTGTTCCCATTTTAGATGTTTTGGAGCCAATTCACAAAGCCACCTAAGAGTACCAAATTAATTACTACCAGAATCCTACTTAATGCACTACACAATGCCTTTGTGAATATTACCAAATATAACTAGACTGGGTCGTGCTGTACTGACCAGTACAAAGCAGCACTTCCTCGCCTCGCAGGACAGTCCGGCCAGAGCACTTGGTCGCCCTGGCTCAGGCAAGGCGTTATTTAGGGCTGCAGGCGTCATGGTTGCAAACAAAATATTCTCCCTAGTGCCAATCTGTATGTGAAACCAGTTGGAATTACAGCTTAGAAAACGAGATCCCCCCTGAATGTCTAGTCCCAGCAGGAGAAGAGATGCAGGGGGTTTGTGTATACAGAAGGCACTATTTTCTTTGTTTCGTTTCGTTTGAATGAACACTTTTCTACAGTGCATGAAGTGTTCCCACCAGGCAAACACTTTTCTGATGGACATTCACACATATTTTCTGCTTTAGAGGAATAAAGTGCCTGGAAACTGTGGTAGCCCTTAAAACATACCATTTCTTCATGAACTGCCTTTCGAAATATATTATAAAACCTATTATTTTGTTTAAACCACGCACTCAAAGCATGACTTGCAGAGCATTCTTTAGTCCTATAAGGACTGGCGTTCTTTTGTAATGAAAACATGTATGCTATACTTACAAGTATCTTTTGCAAGCCTTTTTCCATTGGTCTGCTGTATTGTCAATCACATTTTGCTTCTGGCCAAGGAATTATACGGCGGGTGGTGGGGTGTGGTGGGGAGGAGGGGCGTTGCACAAGGTCAGCTCGTTTCAGCCATTGGCTTACCTGCCTGTGAGTAACAGCATTCAGCTCTTGTGCAATGTGTGCATTCACACAATCAAGACCCCTTCAGTGGAAGGCACTATGTGTGCTTTTAAATATATATGTTGGCTTTAAGACAATGCATGCCTTCCGATAAAACCATCTGTGGGAATAAAATAATAGTACTCCCCTAGCGCCTATTTAACGTAAGTTAGGAACAATTTGAAAAAAAAAACACAATTGTCTCCTAAGCATTTCAAATCACCTCTCTCTCATCGTTTGGATTATTGCAACATCCTCTATTTAGGGGCTACAAAAAGCAATCTGAATATATTGCAGAAGGTCCAAATTGCGCCAGCCCGCATGATATTAAATATCCCGAGGCACACATTGGTGGGAGCTGCCTTAAGGGCGCTACAATGGCTACCAGTAGAGACGAGAGTCACTTTTAAAGCCCTATGCTTCTGCCATAGGATTTACAATGAGAAAGGGCCTAGGCTTCTGCGACATCTACTCACCCCCTATAGACCTACCTGGAATCTTAGGTCCGTGGGAACTGCTAAGCTGGTGGTGCCAAAAGTTCAAAAAGTGAGTTTGGGAGGCAGATCCTTTAGATTATCAGCAGCCAAAGCTTGGTACAAGCTGCCTTTGGAATTGAGGCTGCATCCTTTTGAAGCGATGTTTCGCAAAAAACGTAAGACTTGGTTTTTCCAGTCTTTACCAGGGGCTGGTGCTAAGTGTTGTTACTGCGTATAGATTGTCTATGCTGGGATCTGGGGTTTTCTGGGGGGTGGAGGGGTAGCGCTCTTTTGTTAGACTGTGATGTCTTAGCGCTGGGACAATCTGTTGGAGTAACCAAGCGCTTTATAAGCTTTAATCTAACCTAATCTCTGTCCTACGCTATTTTGATTTTATCAATCTCTACAAATAGAACTGACCAGGTCCCTGTCATGAGGAGACACCCAAAAACATTACAGGTCAAAACACGTCAGCAATATTCTGAGGGTCCTTCATGCAAGCACTGGGAAAGGGCGAAATTTAGAGAACAGTAAATGGGACACACCTGGACTACTCCTACTACTTAGGAGTGCACAGCACCCATTGTTTTAGAGACTATTCTTCAATCCCACCTCAAAGCTACACAGATTCACAGAGGTAGAGTAAAAAGCCAGGGGGATATATGATCACTCACCACTAAGCATTTAATTAGAAACTCAGAAGCCCACGAAGAATGGGAGATTGGAAAATGGCTTCATGGTGCCTGACCAATAAAAAAGAAGTGGAGTGCCAACACAAAGCCATGAAACATTATTTTAAAGACATCACTGATACAGTGAGGGGCGATTCCACTCTATGCGAGGCCTATAAACCCATGATAAATAGCTTACAAATATCAGAGGAACTGGGAGACAAAAGGAAGAGAGATAGGCAATGCAAGGAAGCAGAATGGTAAATCTTAGACTAAGAGGTGGAATACATTCTGGGACCCTCAGAGGTAACAAAAGGCCACATTACACTAAAAAGGGAGGAATAGCATTTATTGAAAACTAATAAGGTCAAATTGACCTATGTTGCAAAACAAAAACACATTTATGGAGTGGTAGACAAGGCAGGGAAAATCCTAGCCTGGCTCAGCAGTAGGGAACATGATAGGAACCATGTCCTAGCAATAATAGCCCCAGACGGTACAACAGTTCGGGAGTGTGAGGCCATAGCGGCTGCAATGGCAGATCATATGCATATATTCTACGCAGAGAGGATGCACCAATCTGAAACAGAAATATAAGATTTTGTCTAAAACTTACCCTACAGATGGCTAGCGAGTCATAGGAAATTGGAACTAGAGGATTTAACAAGGGGAAGTGCAGTTGGCACAATTTCAATCTGGGAAACCCCAGGTCAGAATGGCCAATGAGAAAATTCCACTACACAAGATGTACACTGAGGCATATAACAAAGGATGCTCGCTAGCGACCTAAACACCACAACCAAGGTAGGGAAACCTGGGGATAGATAAGAATTTTACTGGCCAATATCGATTCTTAATTAAGACGCCAAAATACTAGCAGACGTTTTCACAAACTAACTGAGGGGAGTGATCCTAGATCTGATGCACCCAGACCGGAATGGATTCATGCCTCACAGATTCCAAAAACTCATCCTCTGCTACCTATACAATAAAAATGCTGTGACAGGACTAGGGGTGCCATTGGCTGCACTATCGCTAGAAGCAAATAGGGCATTCGACTCAGTGGAATGGCCCTTTCTGTTCACTTTCCTGAACAAAATGGGATTTTGGTCTGAATTCTTGAAATGGGTCAAACACTTATATACGAACCTCAGGGCCCAACTCAAAGTAAATGGGATACTGTCTCTGGAATTCCAGCCAAAAAGGGGAACAAGGCTAGAATGCCCCTTATCGACAATGTTATTTGCTCTCGCCATAAAGGCCCTGGTGGAATGGATACAGGTTGACTCCCAGGTATGTGGGTGGCGATTGAAAACCACATGGAGTAACAGATATCGCTATATGCGGCCAATATAAGGATGTATCTAATGAACCCAGAGGTATCCGTGACAAAAGGGTTTACTGACAAAATATCCCCTCTCAAAATATCGCCCTTCCAAAATATCGTGAACAAAGTATTACTGTCAAAAATATCATCATCCTATACTTAAATGGTAAGTGCAAAAATATTGAGAAAAAAAATATAGTTGCTGTTAATATCGTTGTATTGAATATCGTTTTAACAATATATAAACAAAGATGTCTTAAGTCCAGTTGGGTCTTGGATACTATGTGATAAAATGGCAGGTGGAATTTGGAACACCGCGTCCAACCACAGTGACAAGTGTGAGCTTTCATTCCATTATAAAAGTCTTGATATTCTTATGGATGTAAACATCCATGAATGGGGTGGATCCAAGGTAGAAAGTGACACAGATACATGGGACTGCCTGGACCTTGGCAAATGCTTAGTCAGATTTGTTCTTAAAGACTGCTTAAAGCCTTCATTCCTGGAATGTACAGTCTTGTGTTTAATGCTGAGTTCTAAAGTAAAGAAAGAAAATCATAATACTTGACTCTGCATTTTTTACAATCTAATCTTTCTTATCTGTGTGAACAGACAATCACTATTCACAGACATCCCACATAAGACTTCACAAACGAAGAAACATATACCAGATAACAGAAACATGTCAGTTCCACTTCGACTACTAAATATGTGCCAGTCCGCTTTCTAAAACAAATTCGTTCTCCATTAATCATCTTTCACCATATTTGGAGACAGCATTCAAAGAAGACTCTTCCAGTTTAGGGAGAACCGAGAATCAGCTTGATGGTTAGGAAGATGTAATTATAGTATTCTGACTTTCCGGGAGAGCTATGTCTAATACCAAACTATGGCAAGTATAAAAAGGAAAAAACACAAGGGTCAAAAAATATAAACTACAGTATGTACTAGAAAGGAAAGATCCCCTAGAACCCCTTGGCTCCTGCAACCATTTATTATGGGTTTTCAACCCACACCTAATAACAAGCATTGGCAATGCAAATAGATTTGGCTTAAAAGGAAAGTTGGAGGGTAATGTCAAGCATTACAACAAAATAGCACAGGAATAGATATGTATTTGTGTAGAAACAAATAATTGTAGAATAATATTGGTGGAGGTTTAATGGTCAAGTTACACTTGGACATTCAAGCTAGACCCAAACATCCATGTAGGTTAATTAATTCTCTCCTCCCATCTGTGTTGTTGTTAGATAAAAACACCATACATTTTCTAGTTATCTAAGACACTTTAATAGTACTACAGTGTCATAAACAGAATGATCACTGCTGTGTGGAGGGCAAGCACACTTTTTGTGGAAGCACAGCACTTCTGCCCATTTAAAACATGTACTCCTGACTCCCAATATGTGGGAGGAGGAAAGCTCCTCTCTAGTGATTCTCACATAATTGTCTGGTGACAACTGGGGTGTGAAGCCAGACCATAAACAGTCAGAAATTCGGTGTTCCCAGGACTTAAAGTTAACTCTACTTAGACTTAGTTGCAGCACTACCCATTTTATCTTTATTATGAACAGCTTCTCTCTGACTCCTGTGCTCCTAGCCCCTCTCTGGCACACTCTGTAGTCCTCAGGAAGTGACAGCCATCTTCAGAGTTGACAGAAAGCAGCTGCTTCCTGCCACCATGTTAACCACCAAGAGCTCCTCCTGGCTGCTAAAGTGACATTGGCCACTATGTCTTGCCAACTTAGGAGGTAGGTGTTTCCTCTTAGAGACTTGAAAACGTAAACAAAAGGTCCAAGGAAGGGTGTGAAAAGGGAGCATTGTTGGAGGGAAAATTAGGTTTGGGGTCAACGTGATGGGCCAAATAGGCTGGTTTATTCACCTTAAGTGGGAAAATTAAGTCGAAAGAGGGAGGGACTATGCTCTTTTATTGATATAAATGTATTTCCTGAGTTAGTTTATAGTTAAAATACCCGGAAATGGAGCGAGGTGGCAATACATTTGTGCCCTCGCCTGACTGAGTGAATATCTCCCTCCCAAAAACATATTATTATTACGCATGCAAAGACCTTATTGATTTAACACATTTAACCTACTATTTTGGGGACATTTAGAAGGGCCCCTTAACAGTGGCAAAATGCAAAATGATGAGGCCCCCTACAGAATGTGATGAGGTACCCCGGAGTTCCCCGTATCTCACTGATATTCATTGACTTTTGGCTGAACGGGACCACGGAATGGTTGGGGGCCCCGCAGCAGAACATAGGCCATAGGAGACTGTGTTACGCCCTGGTCCCTTAAAATGAAAATATTTGTCACAAATATGCCTTACAGTAATTTTTGTTTATGAACTATGCTATCTTCGATATCTATTAACTCACCATTGTGTAATCAAATGTCCCCTCAGGTGGGATTAATACTTTCTTTTCCTTTACAGAACCTTCCTGTAACTAAAACAAGTATTGGATTAAATTAAATATCAAAAGAATTGATTTACAAAAACGTTTATCATATCAGTACGGAAAGTGCTACTACAAGAGTAAGTACTCTTTCACCTACTATTAAACACCTTTCTGAATCAGCCCCAAAACAGTCAATCCTCCTTTAGTGAAAGTGTAAAAAGACCAATGATTTCAACTTTTCCTAACTGCTCGTGAACATTCCCTGAATATTCCCCTGTTGTTCCCATTTTAGATGTTTTGGGGCCAATTCACAAAGCCACCTAAGAGTACCAAATTAATTACTACCAGAATCCTACTTAATGCACTACACAATGCCTTAGTGAATATTACCAAATATAACTAGGCTGGGTCGTGCTGTAGTGACCAGTCCAAAGCAGCACTTCCTCACCTCGCAGGACAGTCCGGCTAGAGCACTTGGTCGCCCTGGCTCAGGCAAGGCGTTATTTAGGGCTGCAGGGGTCACGGTTGCAAACAAAATATCCTCCCTAGTGACAATCTGTATGTGAAACCAGTTGGAATTACAGCTTAGAAAACGAGCTCCCCCTCTGGATGTCTAGTCCCAGCAGAAGAGATGTGGGGGTTTGCGTATCCAGAAGGCACTATTTTCTTTGTTTCGTTTCGTTTGAATGAACACTTTTCTACAGTGCATGAAGTATTCACTGCAGGCAAACACTTTTCTGATGGACATTCACACATATTTTCTGCTTTAGAGGAATAAAGTGCCTGGAAACTGTGGTAGCCCTTAAAACATACCATTTCTTCATGAACTGCCTTTTGAAATATATTATAAAACCTATTATTTTGTTTAAACCACGCACTCAAAGCAGGACTTGCAGAGCATTCTTTAGTCCTATAAGGACTGGCGTTCTTTTTAATAAAAACATGTATGCTATACTTACAAGTATCTTTTGCAATCCTTTTTCCATTGGCCTGCTGTATTGTCAATCACATTTTGCTTCTGGCCAAGGAATTATACGGCGGGTGGTGGGGTGTGGTGGGGGGGAGGGGCGTTGCACAAGGTCAGCTCGTTTCAGCCATTGGCTTACCTGCCTGTGAGTAACAGCATTCAGCTCTTGTGCAATGTGTGCATTCACACAATAAAGACCCCTTCAGTGGAAGGCACTATGTGTGCTTTTAAATATATATGTTGGCTTTAAGACAATGCATGCCTTCCGATAAAACCATCTGCGGAAATAAAATATTAGTACTCCCCTAGCGCCTATTTAACATAAGTTAGGAACAATTTGAAAAAAACCCACAATTGTCTCCTAAGCATTTCAAATCACCTCTCTCTCATCGTTTGGATTATTGCAACATCCTCCATTTAGGGGCTACAAAAGGCAATCTGAATATATTGCAGAAGGTCCAAATTGCGCCAGCCCGCATGATATTGATTATCCCGAGGCACGCATTGGTGGGAGCTGCCTTAAGGGCGCTACAATGGCTACCAGTAGAGACGAGAGTCACTTTTGAAGCCCTATGCTTCTGCCATAGGATTTACAATGAGAAAGGGCCTAGGCTTCTGCGACATCTACTCACCCCCTATAGACCTACCTTGAATCTTAGGTCCATGGGAACTGCTCAGCTGGTGGTGCCTAAAGTTCAAAAAGTAAGTTTGGGAGGCAGATCCTTTAGATCATCAGCAGCCAAAGCTTGGTACAAGCTGCCTTTGGAATTGAGGCTGCATCCTTTTGAAGCGATGTTTCGCAAAAAACGTAAGACTTGGTTTTTCCAGTCTTTACCAGGGGCTGGTGCTAAGTGTTGTTACTGCGTATAGATTGTCTATGCTGGGATCTGGGGTTTTCTGGGGGGTGGAGGGGTAGCGCTCTTTTGTTAGACTGTGATGTCTTAGCGCTGGGACAATCTGTTGGAGTAACCAAGCGCTTTATAAGCTTTAATCTAACCTAATCTCTGTCCTACGCTATTTTGATTTTATCAATCTCTACAAATAGAACTGACCAGGTCCCTGTCATGAGGAGACACCCAAAAACATTACAGGTCAAAACACGTCAGCAATATTCTGAGGGTCCTTCATGCAAGCGCTGGGAAAGGGCGAAATTTAGAGAACAGTAAATGGGACACACCTGGACTACTCCTACTACTTAGGAGTGCACAGCACCCATTGTTTTAGAGACTATTCTTCAATCCCACCTCAAAGCTACACAGATTCACAGAGGTAGAGTAAAAAGCCAGGGGGATATATGATCACTCACCACTAAGCATTTAATTAGAAACTCAGAAGCCCACGAAGAATGGGAGATTGGAAAATGGCTTCATGGTGCCTGACCAATAAAAAAGAAGTGGAGTGCCAACACAAAGCCATGAAACATTATTTTAAAGACATCACTGATACAGTGAGGGGCGATTCCACTCTATGCGAGGCCTATAAACCCATGATAAATAGCTTACAAATATCAGAGGAACTGGGAGACAAAAGGAAGAGAGATAGGCAATGCAAGGAAGCAGAATGGTAAATCTTAGACTAAGAGGTGGAATACATTCTGGGACCCTCAGAGGTAACAAAAGGCCACATTACACTAAAAAGGGAGGAATACCATTTATTGAAAACTAATAAGGTCAAATTGACCTATGTTGCAAAACAAAAACACATTTATGGAGTGGTAGACAAGGCAGGGAAAATCCTAGCCTGGCTCAGCAGTAGGGAACATGATAGGAACCATGTCCTAGCAATAATAGCCCCAGACGGTACAACAGTTCGGGAGTGTGAGGCCATAGCGGCTGCAATGGCAGATCACATGCAAATATTCTACGCAGAGAGGATGCACCAATCTGAAACAGAAATATAAGATTTTGTCTAAAACTTACCCTACAGATGGCTAGCGAGTCATAGGAAATTGGAACTAGAGGATTTAACAAGGGGAAGTGCAGTTGGCACAATTTCAATCTGGGAAACCCCAGGTCAGAATGGCCAATGAGAAAATTCCACTACACAAGATGTACACTGAGGCATATAACAAAGGATGCTCGCTAGCGACCTAAACACCACAACCAAGGTAGGGAAACCTGGGGATAGATAAGAATTTTACTGGCCAATATCGATTCTTAATTAAGACGCCAAAATACTAGCAGACGTTTTCACAAACTAACTGAGGGGAGTGATCCTAGATCTGATGCACCCAGACCGGAATGGATTCATGCCTCACAGATTCCAAAAACTCATCCTCTGCTACCTATACAATAAAAATGCTGTGACAGGACTAGGGGTGCCATTGGCTGCACTATCGCTAGAAGCAAATAGGGCATTCGACTCAGTGGAATGGCCCTTTCTGTTCACTTTCCTGAACAAAATGGGATTTTGGTCTGAATTCTTGAAATGGGTCAAACACTTATATACGAACCTCAGGGCCCAACTCAAAGTAAATGGGATACTGTCTCTGGAATTCCAGCCAAAAAGGGGAACAAGGCTAGAATGCCCCTTATCGACAATGTTATTTGCTCTCGCCATAAAGGCCCTGGTGGAATGGATACAGGTTGACTCCCAGGTATGTGGGTGGCGATTGAAAACCACATGGAGTAACAGATATCGCTATATGCGGCCAATATAAGGATGTATCTAATGAACCCAGAGGTATCCGTGACAAAAGGGTTTACTGACAAAATATCCCCTCTCAAAATATCGCCCTTCCAAAATATCGTGAACAAAGTATTACTGTCAAAAATATCATCATCCTATACTTAAATGGTAAGTGCAAAAATATTGAGAAAAAAAATATAGTTGCTGTTAATATCGTTGTATTGAATATCGTTTTAACAATATATAAACAAAGATGTCTTAAGTCCAGTTGGGTCTTGGATACTATGTGATAAAATGGCAGGTGGAATTTGGAACACCGCGTCCAACCACAGTGACAAGTGTGAGCTTTCATTCCATTATAAAAGTCTTGGTATTCTTATGGATGTAAACATCCATGAATGGGGTGGATCCAAGGTAGAAAGTGACACAGATACATGGGACTGCCTGGACCTTGGCAAATGCTTAGTCAGATTTGTTCTTAAAGACTGCTTAAAGCCTTCATTCCTGGAATGTACAGTCTTGTGTTTAATGCTGAGTTCTAAAGTAAAGAAAGAAAATCATAATACTTGACTCTGCATTTTTTACAATCTAATCTTTCTTATCTGTGTGAACAGACAATCACTATTCACAGACATCCCACATAAGACTTCACAAACGAAGAAACATATACCAGATAACAGAAACATGTCAGTTCCACTTCGACTACTAAATATGTGCCAGTCCGCTTTCTAAAACAAATTCGTTCTCCATTAATCATCTTTCACCATATTTGGAGACAGCATTCAAAGAAGACTCTTCCAGTTTAGGGAGAACCGAGAATCAGCTTGATGGTTAGGAAGATGTAATTATAGTATTCTGACTTTCCGGGAGAGCTATGTCTAATACCAAACTATGGCAAGTATAAAAAGGAAAAAACACAAGGGTCAAAAAATATAAACTACAGTATGTACTAGAAAGGAAAGATCCCCTAGAACCCCTTGGCTCCTGCAACCATTTATTATGGGTTTTCAACCCACACCTAATAACAAGCATTGGCAATGCAAATAGATTTGGCTTAAAAGGAAAGTTGGAGGGTAATGTCAAGCATTACAACAAAATAGCACAGGAATAGATATGTATTTGTGTAGAAACAAATAATTGTAGAATAATATTGGTGGAGGTTTAATGGTCATGTTACACTTGGACATTCAAGTTAGACCTAAACATCCATGTAGGTTAATTATTTCTCTTCTCCCATCTGTGTTGCTGTTAGATAAAAACACCAAACATTTTCTAGTTATCTAAGACACTTTAATAGTACTACAGTGTCATAAACAGAATGATAACAGCTGTGTGGAGGGCAAGCACACTTTTTATGGAAGCACAGCACTTCTGCCCATTTAAAACATGTACTCCTGACTCCCAATATGTGGGAGGAGGAAAGCTCCTCTCTAGTAATTCTCACATAATTGTCTGGTGACAACTGGGGTGTGAAGCCAGACCATAAACAGTCAGAAATTGGGTGTTCCCAGGACTTAAAGTTAACTCTACTAAGACTTAGTTGCAGCACTACCCATTTTATCTTTATTATGAACAGCTTCTCTCTGACTCCTGTGCTCCTAGCCCCTCTCTGGCACACTCTGTAGTCCTCAGGAAGTGACAGCCATCTTCAGAGTTGACAGAGAGCAGCTGCTTCCTGCCACCATGTTAACCACCAAGAGCTCCTCCTGGCTGCTAAAGTGACATCGGTCACTATGTCTTGCCAACTTAGGAGGTAGGTGTTTCCTCTTAGAGACTTGAAAACGTAAACAAAAGGTCCAAGGAAGGGTGTGAAAAGGGAGCACTGTTGGAGGGAAAATTAGGTTTGGGGGCAACGTGATGGGCCGAATAGGCTGGTTTATTCACCTTAAATGGGAAAATTAAGTCGAAACAGGGAAGGACTATGCTCTTTTATTGATATAAATGTATTTCCTGAGTTAGTTTATAGTTAAAATACCCGGAAATGGAACCAGGTGGCAATACATTTGTGCCCTCGCCTGACTGAGTAAATATCTCCCTCCCAAAAACATATTATTATTATGCATGCAAAGACCTTATTGATTTAACACATTTAACCTACTGTTTTGGGGACATTTAGAATGGCCCCTTAACAGTGGCAAAATGCAAAATGATGAGGCCCCCCTACAGAATGTGATGAGGTACCCCGGAGTTCCCCGTATCTCACTGATATTCATTGACTTTTGGCTGAACGGGACCACGGAATGGTTGGGGGCCCTGCTTCAGCCCATAGGCCATAGGAGACTGTGTTACGCCCTGGTCCCTTAAAATGAAAATATTTGTCACAAATATGCCTTACAGTAATTTTTGTTTATGAACTATGCTATCTTCGATATCTATTAACTCACCATTGTGTAATCAAATGTCCCCTCAGGTGGGATTAATACTTTCTTTTCCTTTACAGAACCTTCCTGTAACTAAAACAAGTATTGGATTAAATTAAATATCAAAATAATCGATTTACAAAAACGTTTATCATATCAGTACGGAAAGTGCTACTACAAGAGTAAGTACTCTTTCACCTACTATTAAACACCTTTCTGAATCAGCCCCAAAACAGTCAATCCTCCTTTAGTGAAAGTGTAAAAAGACCAATTATTTCAACTTTTCCTAACTGCTCGTGAACATTCCCTGAATATTCCCATGTTGTTCCCATTTTAGATGTTTTGGGGCCAATTCACAAAGCCACCTAAGAGTACCAAATTAATTACTACCAGAATCCTACTTAATGCACTACACAATGCCTTTGTGAATATTACCAAATATAACTAGACTGGGTCGTGCTGTACTGACCAGTACAAAGCAGCACTTCCTGCCTCGCAGGACAGTCCGGCCAGAGCACTTGGTCGCCCTGGCTCAGGCAAGGCGTTATTTAGGGCTGCAGGCGTCATGGTTGCAAACAAAATATTCTCCCTAGTGACAATCTGTATGTGAAACCAGTTGGAATTACAGCTTAGAAAACGAGATCCCCCCTGAATGTCTAGTCCCAGCAGGAGAAGAGATGCAGGGGGGTTGTGTATACAGAAGGCACTATTTTCTTTGTTTCGTTTCGTTTGAATGAACACTTTTCTACAGTGCATGAAGTGTTCCCACCAGGCAAACACTTTTCTGATGAACATTCACACATATTTTCTGCTTTAGAGGAATAAAGTGCCTGGAAACTGTGGTAGCCCTTAAAACATACCATTTCTTCATGAACTGCCTTTCGAAATATATTATAAAACCTATTATTTTGTTTAAACCACGCACTCAAAGCATGACTTGCAGAGCATTCTTTAGTCCTATAAGGACTGGCGTTCTTTTGTAATGAAAACATGTATGCTATACTTACAAGTATCTTTTGCAAGCCTTTTTCCATTGGTCTGCTGTATTGTCAATCACATTTTGCTTCTGGCCAAGGAATTATACGGCGGGTGGTGGGGTGTGGTGGGGAGGAGGGGCGTTGCACAAGGTCAGCTCGTTTCAGCCATTGGCTTACCTGCCTGTGAGTAACAGCATTCAGCTCTTGTGCAATGTGTGCATTCACACAATCAAGACCCCTTCAGTGGAAGGCACTATGTGTGCTTTTAAATATATATGTTGGCTTTAAGACAATGCATGCCTTCCGATAAAACCATCTGTGGGAATAAAATAATAGTACTCCCCTAGCGCCTATTTAACATAAGTTAGGAACAATTTGAAAAAAACCCCACAATTGTCTCCTAAGCATTTCAAATCACCTCTCTCTCATCGTTTGGATTATTGCAACATCCTCTATTTAGGGGCTACAAAAGGCAATCTGAATATATTGCAGAAGGTCCAAATTGCGCCAGCCCGCATGATATTAAATATCCCGAGGCACACATTGGTGGGAGCTGCCTTAAGGGCGCTACAACGGCTACCAGTAGAGACGAGAGTCACTTTTAAAGCCCTATGCTTCTGCCATAGGATTTACAATGAGAAAGGGCCTAGGCTTCTGCGACATCTACTCACCCCCTATAGACCTACCTGGAATCTTAGGTCCGTGGGAACTGCTAAGCTGGTGGTGCCAAAAGTTCAAAAAGTGAGTTTGGGAGGCAGATTCTTTAGATTATCAGCAGCCAAAGCTTGGTACAAGCTGCCTTTGGAATTGAGGCTGCATCCTTTTGAAGCGATGTTTCGCAAAAAACGTAAGACTTGGTTTTTCCAGTCTTTACCAGGGGCTGGTGCTAAGTGTTGTTACTGCGTATAGATTGTCTATGCTGGGATCTGGGGTTTTCTGGGGGGTGGAGGGGTAGCGCTCTTTTGTTAGACTGTGATGTCTTAGCGCTGGGACAATCTGTTGGAGTAACCAAGCGCTTTATAAGCTTTAATCTAACCTAATCTCTGTCCTACGCTATTTTGATTTTATCAATCTCTACAAATAGAACTGACCAGGTCCCTGTCATGAGGAGACACCCAAAAACATTACAGGTCAAAACACGTCAGCAATATTCTGAGGGTCCTTCATGCAAGCGCTGGGAAAGGGCGAAATTTAGAGAACAGTAAATGGGACACACCTGGACTACTCCTACTACTTAGGAGTGCACAGCACCCATTGTTTTAGAGACTATTCTTCAATCCCACCTCAAAGCTACACAGATTCACAGAGGTAGAGTAAAAAGCCAGGGGGATATATGATCACTCACCACTAAGCATTTAATTAGAAACTCAGAAGCCCACGAAGAATGGGAGATTGGAAAATGGCTTCATGGTGCCTGACCAATAAAAAAGAAGTGGAGTGCCAACACAAAGCCATGAAACATTATTTTAAAGACATCACTGATACAGTGAGGGGCGATTCCACTCTATGCGAGGCCTATAAACCCATGATAAATAGCTTACAAATATCAGAGGAACTGGGAGACAAAAGGAAGAGAGATAGGCAATGCAAGGAAGCAGAATGGTAAATCTTAGACTAAGAGGTGGAATACATTCTGGGACCCTCAGAGGTAACAAAAGGCCACATTACACTAAAAAGGGAGGAATACCATTTATTGAAAACTAATAAGGTCAAATTGACCTATGTTGCAAAACAAAAACACATTTATGGAGTGGTAGACAAGGCAGGGAAAATCCTAGCCTGGCTCAGCAGTAGGGAACATGATAGGAACCATGTCCTAGCAATAATAGCCCCAGACGGTACAACAGTTCGGGAGTGTGAGGCCATAGCGGCTGCAATGGCAGATCATATGCATATATTCTACGCAGAGAGGATGCACCAATCTGAAACAGAAATATAAGATTTTGTCTAAAACTTACCCTACAGGTGGCTAGCGAGTCATAGGAAATTGGAACTAGAGGATTTAACAAGGGGAAGTGCAGTTGGCACAATTTCAATCTGGGAAACCCCAGGTCAGAATGGCCAATGAGAAAATTCCACTACACAAGATGTACACTGAGGCATATAACAAAGGATGCTCGCTAGCGACCTAAACACCACAACCAAGGTAGGGAAACCTGGGGATAGATAAGAATTTTACTGGCCAATATCGATTCTTAATTAAGACGCCAAAATACTAGCAGACGTTTTCACAAACTAACTGAGGGGAGTGATCCTAGATCTGATGCACCCAGACCGGAATGGATTCATGCCTCACAGATTCCAAAAACTCATCCTCTGCTACCTATACAATAAAAATGCTGTGACAGGACTAGGGGTGCCATTGGCTGCACTATCGCTAGAAGCAAATAGGGCATTCGACTCAGTGGAATGGCCCTTTCTGTTCACGTTCCTGAACAAAATGGGATTTGGGTCTGAATTCTTGAAATGGGTCAAACACTTATATACGAACCTCAGGGCCCAACTCAAAGTAAATGGGATACTGTCTCAGGAATTCCAGCCAAAAAGGGGAACAAGGCTAGAATGCCCCTTATCGACAATGTTATTTGCTCTCGCCATAAAGGCCCTGGTGGAATGGATACAGGTTGACTCCCAGGTATGTGGGTGGCGATTGAAAACCACATGGAGTAACAGATATCGCTATATGCGGCCAATATAAGGATGTATCTAATGAACCCAGAGGTATCCGTGACAAAAGGGTTTACTGACAAAATATCCCCTCTCAAAATATCGCCCTTCCAAAATATCGTGACCAAAGTATTACTGTCAAAAATATCATCATCCTATACTTAAATGGTAAGTGCAAAAATATTGAGAAAAAAAATATAGTTGCTGTTAATATCGTTGTATTGAATATCGTTTTAACAATATATAAACAAAGATGTCTTAAGTCCAGTTGGGTCTTGGATACTATGTGATAAAATGGCAGGTGGAATTTGGAACACCGCGTCCAACCACAGTGACAAGTGTGAGCTTTCATTCCATTATAAAAGTCTTGATATTCTTATGGATGTAAACATCCATGAATGGGGTGGATCCAAGGTAGAAAGTGACACAGATACATGGGACTGCCTGGACCTTGGCAAATGCTTAGTCAGATTTGTTCTTAAAGACTGCTTAAAGCCTTCATTCCTGGAATGTACAGTCTTGTGTTTAATGCTGAGTTCTAAAGTAAAGAAAGAAAATCATAATACTTGACTCTGCATTTTTTACAATCTAATCTTTCTTATCTGTGTGAACAGACAATCACTATTCACAGACATCCCACATAAGACTTCACAAACGAAGAAACATATACCAGATAACAGAAACATGTCAGTTCCACTTCGACTACTAAATATGTGCCAGTCCGCTTTCTAAAACAAATTTGTTCTCCATTAATCATCTTTCACCATATTTGGAGACAGCATTCAAAGAAGACTCTTCCAGTTTAGGGAGAACCGAGAATCAGCTTGATGGTTAGGAAGATGTAATTATAGTATTCTGACTTTCCGGGAGAGCTATGTCTAATACCAAACTATGGCAAGTATAAAAAGGAAAAAACACAAGGGTCAAAAAATATAAACTACAGTATGTACTAGAAAGGAAAGATCCCCTAGAACCCCTTGGCTCCTGCAACCATTTATTATGGGTTTTCAACCCACACCTAATAACAAGCATTGGCAATGCAAATAGATTTGGCTTAAAAGGAAAGTTGGAGGGTAATGTCAAGCATTACAACAAAATAGCACAGGAATAGATATGTATTTGTGTAGAAACAAATAATTGTAGAATAATATTGGTGGAGGTTTAATGGTCATGTTACACTTGGACATTCAAGTTAGACCTAAACATCCATGTAGGTTAATTATTTCTCTTCTCCCATCTGTGTTGCTGTTAGATAAAAACACCAAACATTTTCTAGTTATCTAAGACACTTTAATAGTACTACAGTGTCATAAACAGAATGATAACAGCTGTGTGGAGGGCAAGCACACTTTTTATGGAAGCACAGCACTTCTGCCCATTTAAAACATGTACTCCTGACTCCCAATATGTGGGAGGAGGAAAGCTCCTCTCTAGTAATTCTCACATAATTGTCTGGTGACAACTGGGGTGTGAAGCCAGACCATAAACAGTCAGAAATTGGGTGTTCCCAGGACTTAAAGTTAACTCTACTAAGACTTAGTTGCAGCACTACCCATTTTATCTTTATTATGAACAGCTTCTCTCTGACTCCTGTGCTCCTAGCCCCTCTCTGGCACACTCTGTAGTCCTCAGGAAGTGACAGCCATCTTCAGAGTTGACAGAGAGCAGCTGCTTCCTGCCACCATGTTAACCACCAAGAGCTCCTCCTGGCTGCTAAAGTGACATTGGTCACTATGTCTTGCCAACTTAGGAGGTAGGTGTTTCCTCTTAGAGACTTGAAAACGTAAACAAAAGGTCCAAGGAAGGGTGTGAAAAGGGAGCACTGTTGGAGGGAAAATTAGGTTTGGGGGCAACGTGATGGGCCGAATAGGCTGGTTTATTCACCTTAAATGGGAAAATTAAGTCGAAACAGGGAAGGACTATGCTCTTTTATTGATATAAATGTATTTCCTGAGTTAGTTTATAGTTAAAATACCCGGAAATGGAACCAGGTGGCAATACATTTGTGCCCTCGCCTGACTGAGTAAATATCTCCCTCCCAAAAACATATTATTATTATGCATGCAAAGACCTTATTGATTTAACACATTTAACCTACTGTTTTGGGGACATTTAGAATGGCCCCTTAACAGTGGCAAAATGCAAAATGATGAGGCCCCCCTACAGAATGTGATGAGGTACCCCGGAGTTCCCCGTATCTCACTGATATTCATTGACTTCTGGCTGAACGGGACCACGGAATGGTTGGGGGCCCTGCTTCAGCCCATAGGCCATAGGAGACTGTGTTACGCCCTGGTCCCTTAAAATGAAAATATTTGTCACAAATATGCCTTACAGTAATTTTTGTTTATGAACTATGCTATCTTCGATATCTATTAACTCACCATTGTGTAATCAAATGTCCCCTCAGGTGGGATTAATACTTTCTTTTCCTTTACAGAACCTTCCTGTAACTAAAACAAGTATTGGATTAAATTAAATATCAAAATAATCGATTTACAAAAACGTTTATCATATCAGTACGGAAAGTGCTACTACAAGAGTAAGTACTCTTTCACCTACTATTAAACACCTTTCTGAATCAGCCCCAAAACAGTCAATCCTCCTTTAGTGAAAGTGTAAAAAGACCAATTATTTCAACTTTTCCTAACTGCTCGTGAACATTCCCTGAATATTCCCATGTTGTTCCCATTTTAGATGTTTTGGGGCCAATTCACAAAGCCACCTAAGAGTACCAAATTAATTACTACCAGAATCCTACTTAATGCACTACACAATGCCTTTGTGAATATTACCAAATATAACTAGACTGGGTCGTGCTGTACTGACCAGTACAAAGCAGCACTTCCTCGCCTCGCAGGACAGTCCGGCCAGAGCACTTGGTCGCCCTGGCTCAGGCAAGGCGTTATTTAGGGCTGCAGGCGTCATGGTTGCAAACAAAATATTCTCCCTAGTGACAATCTGTATGTGAAACCAGTTGGAATTACAGCTTAGAAAACGAGATCCCCCCTGAATGTCTAGTCCCAGCAGGAGAAGAGATGCAGGGGGGTTGTGTATACAGAAGGCACTATTTTCTTTGTTTCGTTTCGTTTGAATGAACACTTTTCTACAGTGCATGAAGTGTTCCCACCAGGCAAACACTTTTCTGATGGACATTCACACATATTTTCTGCTTTAGAGGAATAAAGTGCCTGGAAACTGTGGTAGCCCTTAAAACATACCATTTCTTCATGAACTGCCTTTCGAAATATATTATAAAACCTATTATTTTGTTTAAACCACGCACTCAAAGCATGACTTGCAGAGCATTCTTTAGTCCTATAAGGACTGGCGTTCTTTTGTAATGAAAACATGTATGCTATACTTACAAGTATCTTTTGCAAGCCTTTTTCCATTGGTCTGCTGTATTGTCAATCACATTTTGCTTCTGGCCAAGGAATTATACGGCGGGTGGTGGGGTGTGGTGGGGAGGAGGGGCGTTGCACAAGGTCAGCTCGTTTCAGCCATTGGCTTACCTGCCTGTGAGTAACAGCATTCAGCTCTTGTGCAATGTGTGCATTCACACAATCAAGACCCCTTCAGTGGAAGGCACTATGTGTGCTTTTAAATATATATGTTGGCTTTAAGACAATGCATGCCTTCCGATAAAACCATCTGTGGGAATAAAATAATAGTACTCCCCTAGCGCCTATTTAACATAAGTTAGGAACAATTTGAAAAAAAAACCACAATTGTCTCCTAAGCATTTCAAATCACCTCTCTCTCATCGTTTGGATTATTGCAACATCCTCTATTTAGGGGCTACAAAAGGCAATCTGAATATATTGCAGAAGGTCCAAATTGCGCCAGCCCGCATGATATTAAATATCCCGAGGCACACATTGGTGGGAGCTGCCTTAAGGGCGCTACAATGGCTACCAGTAGAGACGAGAGTCACTTTTAAAGCCCTATGCTTCTGCCATAGGATTTACAATGAGAAAGGGCCTAGGCTTCTGCGACATCTACTCACCCCCTATAGACCTACCTGGAATCTTAGGTCCGTGGGAACTGCTAAGCTGGTGGTGCCAAAAGTTCAAAAAGTGAGTTTGGGAGGCAGATCCTTTAGATTATCAGCAGCCAAAGCTTGGTACAAGCTGACTTTGGAATTGAGGCTGCATCCTTTTGAAGCGATGTTTCGCAAAAAACGTAAGACTTGGTTTTTCCAGTCTTTACCAGGGGCTGGTGCTAAGTGTTGTTACTGCGTATAGATTGTCTATGCTGGGATCTGGGGTTTTCTGGGGGGTGGAGGGGTAGCGCTCTTTTGTTAGACTGTGATGTCTTAGCGCTGGGACAATCTGTTGGAGTAACCAAGCGCTTTATAAGCTTTAATCTAACCTAATCTCTGTCCTACGCTATTTTGATTTTATCAATCTCTACAAATAGAACTGACCAGGTCCCTGTCATGAGGAGACACCCAAAAACATTACAGGTCAAAACACGTCAGCAATATTCTGAGGGTCCTTTATGCAAGCGCTGGGAAAGGGCGAAATTTAGAGAACAGTAAATGGGACACACCTGGACTACTCCTACTACTTAGGAGTGCACAGCACCCATTGTTTTAGAGACTATTCTTCAATCCCACCTCAAAGCTACACAGATTCACAGAGGTAGAGTAAAAAGCCAGGGGGATATATGATCACTCACCACTAAGCATTTAATTAGAAACTCAGAAGCCCACGAAGAATGGGAGATTGGAAAATGGCTTCATGGTGCCTGACCAATAAAAAAGAAGTGGAGTGCCAACACAAAGCCATGAAACATTATTTTAAAGACATCACTGATACAGTGAGGGGCGATTCCACTCTATGCGAGGCCTATAAACCCATGATAAATAGCTTACAAATATCAGAGGAACTGGGAGACAAAAGGAAGAGAGATAGGCAATGCAAGGAAGCAGAATGGTAAATCTTAGACTAAGAGGTGGAATACATTCTGGGACCCTCAGAGGTAACAAAAGGCCACATTACACTAAAAAGGGAGGAATACCATTTATTGAAAACTAATAAGGTCAAATTGACCTATGTTGCAAAACAAAAACACATTTATGGAGTGGTAGACAAGGCAGGGAAAATCCTAGCCTGGCTCAGCAGTAGGGAACATGATAGGAACCATGTCCTAGCAATAATAGCCCCAGACGGTACAACAGTTCGGGAGTGTGAGGCCATAGCGGCTGCAATGGCAGATCACATGCAAATATTCTACGCAGAGAGGATGCACCAATCTGAAACAGAAATATAAGATTTTGTCTAAAACTTACCCTACAGGTGGCTAGCGAGTCATAGGAAATTGGAACTAGAGGATTTAACAAGGGGAAGTGCAGTTGGCACAATTTCAATCTGGGAAACCCCAGGTCAGAATGGCCAATGAGAAAATTCCACTACACAAGATGTACACTGAGGCATATAACAAAGGATGCTCGCTAGCGACCTAAACACCACAACCAAGGTAGGGAAACCTGGGGATAGATAAGAATTTTACTGGCCAATATCGATTCTTAATTAAGACGCCAAAATACTAGCAGACGTTTTCACAAACTAACTGAGGGGAGTGATCCTAGATCTGATGCACCCAGACCGGAATGGATTCATGCCTCACAGATTCCAAAAACTCATCCTCTGCTACCTATACAATAAAAATGCTGTGACAGGACTAGGGGTGCCATTGGCTGCACTATCGCTAGAAGCAAATAGGGCATTCGACTCAGTGGAATGGCCCTTTCTGTTCACGTTCCTGAACAAAATGGGATTTGGGTCTGAATTCTTTAAATGGGTCAAACACTTATATACGAACCTCAGGGCCCAACTCAAAGTAAATGGGATACTGTCTCTGGAATTCCAGCCAAAAAGGGGAACAAGGCTAGAATGCCCCTTATCGACAATGTTATTTGCTCTCGCCATAAAGGCCCTGGTGGAATGGATACAGGTTGACTCCCAGGTATGTGGGTGGCGATTGAAAACCACATGGAGTAACAGATATTGCTATATGCGGCCAATATAAGGATGTATCTCATGAACCCAGAGGTATCCGTGACAAAAGGGTTTACTGACAAAATATCCCCTCTCAAAATATCGCCCTTCCAAAATATCGTGACCAAAGTATTACTGTCAAAAATATCATCATCCTATACTTAAATGGTAAGTGCAAAAATATTGAGAAAAAAAATATAGTTGCTGTTAATATCGTTGTATTGAATATCGTTTTAACAATATATAAACAAAGATGTCTTAAGTCCAGTTGGGTCTTGGATACTATGTGATAAAATGGCAGGTGGAATTTGGAACACCGCGTCCAACCACAGTGACAAGTGTGAGCTTTCATTCCATTATAAAAGTCTTGATATTCTTATGGATGTAAACATCCATGAATGGGGTGGATCCAAGGTAGAAAGTGACACAGATACATGGGACTGCCTGGACCTTGGCAAATGCTTAGTCAGATTTGTTCTTAAAGACTGCTTAAAGCCTTCATTCCTGGAATGTACAGTCTTGTGTTTAATGCTGAGTTCTAAAGTAAAGAAAGAAAATCATAATTCTTGACTCTGCATTTTTTACAATCTAATCTTTCTTATCTGTGTGAACAGACAATCACTATTCACAGACATCCCACATAAGACTTCACAAACGAAGAAACATATACCAGATAACAGAAACATGTCAGTTCCACTTCGACTACTAAATATGTGCCAGTCCGCTTTCTAAAACAAATTTGTTCTCCATTAATCATCTTTCACCATATTTGGAGACAGCATTCAAAGAAGACTCTTCCAGTTTAGGGAGAACCGAGAATCAGCTTGATGGTTAGGAAGATGTAATTATAGTATTCTGACTTTCCGGGAGAGCTATGTCTAATACCAAACTATGGCAAGTATAAAAAGGAAAAAACACAAGGGTCAAAAAATATAAACTACAGTATGTACTAGAAAGGAAAGATCCCCTAGAACCCCTTGGCTCCTGCAACCATTTATTATGGGTTTTCAACCCACACCTAATAACAAGCATTGGCAATGCAAATAGATTTGGCTTAAAAGGAAAGTTGGAGGGTAATGTCAAGCATTACAACAAAATAGCACAGGAATAGATATGTATTTGTGTAGAAACAAATAATTGTAGAATAATATTGGTGGAGGTTTAATGGTCATGTTACACTTGGACATTCAAGTTAGACCTAAACATCCATGTAGGTTAATTATTTCTCTTCTCCCATCTGTGTTGCTGTTAGATAAAAACACCAAACATTTTCTAGTTATCTAAGACACTTTAATAGTACTACAGTGTCATAAACAGAATGATAACAGCTGTGTGGAGGGCAAGCACACTTTTTATGGAAGCACAGCACTTCTGCCCATTTAAAACATGTACTCCTGACTCCCAATATGTGGGAGGAGGAAAGCTCCTCTCTAGTAATTCTCACATAATTGTCTGGTGACAACTGGGGTGTGAAGCCAGACCATAAACAGTCAGAAATTGGGTGTTCCCAGGACTTAAAGTTAACTCTACTAAGACTTAGTTGCAGCACTACCCATTTTATCTTTATTATGAACAGCTTCTCTCTGACTCCTGTGCTCCTAGCCCCTCTCTGGCACACTCTGTAGTCCTCAGGAAGTGACAGCCATCTTCAGAGTTGACAGAGAGCAGCTGCTTCCTGCCACCATGTTAACCACCAAGAGCTCCTCCTGGCTGCTAAGTGACATTGGTCACTATGTCTTGCCAACTTAGGAGGTAGGTGTTTCCTCTTAGAGACTTGAAAACGTAAACAAAAGGTCCAAGGAAGGGTGTGAAAAGGGAGCACTGTTGGAGGGAAAATTAGGTTTGGGGGCAACGTGATGGGCCGAATAGGCTGGTTTATTCACCTTAAATGGGAAAATTAAGTCGAAACAGGGAAGGACTATGCTCTTTTATTGATATAAATGTATTTCCTGAGTTAGTTTATAGTTAAAATACCCGGAAATGGAACCAGGTGGCAATACATTTGTGCCCTCGCCTGACTGAGTAAATATCTCCCTCCCAAAAACATATTATTATTATGCATGCAAAGACCTTATTGATTTAACACATTTAACCTACTGTTTTGGGGACATTTAGAATGGTCCCTTAACAGTGGCAAAATGCAAAATGATGAGGCCCCCCTACAGAATGTGATGAGGTACCCCGGAGTTCCCCGTATCTCACTGATATTCATTGACTTTTGGCTGAACGGGACCACGGAATGGTTGGGGGCCCTGCTTCAGCCCATAGGCCATAGGAGACTGTGTTACGCCCTGGTCCCTTAAAATGAAAATATTTGTCACAAATATGCCTTACAGTAATTTTTGTTTATGAACTATGCTATCTTCGATATCTATTAACTCACCATTGTGTAATCAAATGTCCCCTCAGGTGGGATTAATACTTTCTTTTCCTTTACAGAACCTTCCTGTAACTAAAACAAGTATTGGATTAAATTAAATATCAAAATAATCGATTTACAAAAACGTTTATCATATCAGTACGGAAAGTGCTACTACAAGAGTAAGTACTCTTTCACCTACTATTAAACACCTTTCTGAATCAGCCCCAAAACAGTCAATCCTCCTTTAGTGAAAGTGTAAAAAGACCAATGATTTCAACTTTTCCTAACTGCTCGTGAACATTCCCTGAATATTCCCATGTTGTTCCCATTTTAGATGTTTTGGGGCCAATTCACAAAGCCACCTAAGAGTACCAAATTAATTACTACCAGAATCCTACTTAATGCACTACACAATGCCTTTGTGAATATTACCAAATATAACTAGACTGGGTCGTGCTGTACTGACCAGTACAAAGCAGCACTTCCTCGCCTCGCAGGACAGTCCGGCCAGAGCACTTGGTCGCCCTGGCTCAGGCAAGGCGTTATTTAGGGCTGCAGGCGTCATGGTTGCAAACAAAATATTCTCCCTAGTGACAATCTGTATGTGAAACCAGTTGGAATTACAGCTTAGAAAACGAGATCCCCCCTGAATGTCTAGTCCCAGCAGGAGAAGAGATGCAGGGGGGTTGTGTATACAGAAGGCACTATTTTCTTTGTTTCGTTTCGTTTGAATGAACACTTTTCTACAGTGCATGAAGTGTTCCCACCAGGCAAACACTTTTCTGATGGACATTCACACATATTTTCTGCTTTAGAGGAATAAAGTGCCTGGAAACTGTGGTAGCCCTTAAAACATACCATTTCTTCATGAACTGCCTTTCGAAATATATTATAAAACCTATTATTTTGTTTAAACCACGCACTCAAAGCATGACTTGCAGAGCATTCTTTAGTCCTATAAGGACTGGCGTTCTTTTGTAATGAAAACATGTATGCTATACTTACAAGTATCTTTTGCAAGCCTTTTTCCATTGGTCTGCTGTATTGTCAATCACATTTTGCTTCTGGCCAAGGAATTATACGGCGGGTGGTGGGGTGTGGTGGGGAGGAGGGGCGTTGCACAAGGTCAGCTCGTTTCAGCCATTGGCTTACCTGCCTGTGAGTAACAGCATTCAGCTCTTGTGCAATGTGTGCATTCACACAATCAAGACCCCTTCAGTGGAAGGCACTATGTGTGCTTTTAAATATATATGTTGGCTTTAAGACAATGCATGCCTTCCGATAAAACCATCTGTGGGAATAAAATATTAGTACTCCCCTAGCGCCTATTTAACATAAGTTAGGAACAATTTGAAAAAAAACCCACAATTGTCTCCTAAGCATTTCAAATCACCTCTCTCTCATCGTTTGGATTATTGCAACATCCTCTATTTAGGGGCTACAAAAGGCAATCTGAATATATTGCAGAAGGTCCAAATTGCGCCAGCCCGCATGATATTAAATATCCCGAGGCACACATTGGTGGGAGCTGCCTTAAGGGCGCTACAATGGCTACCAGTAGAGACGAGAGTCACTTTTAAAGCCCTATGCTTCTGCCATAGGATTTACAATGAGAAAGGGCCTAGGCTTCTGCGACATCTACTCACCCCCTATAGACCTACCTGGAATCTTAGGTCCGTGGGAACTGCTAAGCTGGTGGTGCCAAAAGTTCAAAAAGTGAGTTTGGGAGGCAGATCCTTTAGATTATCAGCAGCCAAAGCTTGGTTCAAGCTGACTTTGGAATTGAGGCTGCATCCTTTTGAAGCGATGTTTCGCAAAAAACGTAAGACTTGGTTTTTCCAGTCTTTACCAGGGGCTGGTGCTAAGTGTTGTTACTGCGTATAGATTGTCTATGCTGGGATCTGGGGTTTTCTGGGGGGTGGAGGGGTAGCGCTCTTTTGTTAGACTGTGATGTCTTAGCGCTGGGACAATCTGTTGGAGTAACCAAGCGCTTTATAAGCTTTAATCTAACCTAATCTCTGTCCTACGCTATTTTGATTTTATCAATCTCTACAAATAGAACTGACCAGGTCCCTGTCATGAGGAGACACCCAAAAACATTACAGGTCAAAACACGTCAGCAATATTCTGAGGGTCCTTCATGCAAGCGCTGGGAAAGGGCGAAATTTAGAGAACAGTAAATGGGACACACCTGGACTACTCCTACTACTTAGGAGTGCACAGCACCCATTGTTTTAGAGACTATTCTTCAATCCCACCTCAAAGCTACACAGATTCACAGAGGTAGAGTAAAAAGCCAGGGGGATATATGATCACTCACCACTAAGCATTTAATTAGAAACTCAGAAGCCCACGAAGAATGGGAGATTGGAAAATGGCTTCATGGTGCCTGACCAATAAAAAAGAAGTGGAGTGCCAACACAAAGCCATGAAACATTATTTTAAAGACATCACTGATACAGTGAGGGGCGATTCCACTCTATGCGAGGCCTATAAACCCATGATAAATAGCTTACAAATATCAGAGGAACTGGGAGACAAAAGGAAGAGAGATAGGCAATGCAAGGAAGCAGAATGGTAAATCTTAGACTAAGAGGTGGAATACATTCTGGGACCCTCAGAGGTAACAAAAGGCCACATTACACTAAAAAGGGAGGAATACCATTTATTGAAAACTAATAAGGTCAAATTGACCTATGTTGCAAAACAAAAACACATTTATGGAGTGGTAGACAAGGCAGGGAAAATCCTAGCCTGGCTCAGCAGTAGGGAACATGATAGGAACCATGTCCTAGCAATAATAGCCCCAGACGGTACAACAGTTCGGGAGTGTGAGGCCATAGCGGCTGCAATGGCAGATCACATGCAAATATTCTACGCAGAGAGGATGCACCAATCTGAAACAGAAATATAAGATTTTGTCTAAAACTTACCCTACAGGTGGCTAGCGAGTCATAGGAAATTGGAACTAGAGGATTTAACAAGGGGAAGTGCAGTTGGCACAATTTCAATCTGGGAAACCCCAGGTCAGAATGGCCAATGAGAAAATTCCACTACACAAGATGTACACTGAGGCATATAACAAAGGATGCTCGCTAGCGACCTAAACACCACAACCAAGGTAGGGAAACCTGGGGATAGATAAGAATTTTACTGGCCAATATCGATTCTTAATTAAGACGCCAAAATACTAGCAGACGTTTTCACAAACTAACTGAGGGGAGTGATCCTAGATCTGATGCACCCAGACCGGAATGGATTCATGCCTCACAGATTCCAAAAACTCATCCTCTGCTACCTATACAATAAAAATGCTGTGACAGGACTAGGGGTGCCATTGGCTGCACTATCGCTAGAAGCAAATAGGGCATTCGACTCAGTGGAATGGCCCTTTCTGTTCACGTTCCTGAACAAAATGGGATTTGGGTCTGAATTCTTTAAATGGGTCAAACACTTATATACGAACCTCAGGGCCCAACTCAAAGTAAATGGGATACTGTCTCTGGAATTCCAGCCAAAAAGGGGAACAAGGCTAGAATGCCCCTTATCGACAATGTTATTTGCTCTCGCCATAAAGGCCCTGGTGGAATGGATACAGGTTGACTCCCAGGTATGTGGGTGGCGATTGAAAACCACATGGAGTAACAGATATCGCTATATGCGGCCAATATAAGGATGTATCTAATGAACCCAGAGGTATCCGTGACAAAAGGGTTTACTGACAAAATATCCCCTCTCAAAATATCGCCCTTCCAAAATATCGTGACCAAAGTATTACTGTCAAAAATATCATCATCCTATACTTAAATGGTAAGTGCAAAAATATTGAGAAAAAAAATATAGTTGCTGTTAATATCGTTGTATTGAATATCGTTTTAACAATACATAAACAAAGATGTCTTAAGTCCAGTTGGGTCTTGGATACTATGTGATAAAATGGCAGGTGGAATTTGGAACACCGCGTCCAACCACAGTGACAAGTGTGAGCTTTCATTCCATTATAAAAGTCTTGATATTCTTATGGATGTAAACATCCATGAATGGGGTGGATCCAAGGTAGAAAGTGACACAGATACATGGGACTGCCTGGACCTTGGCAAATGCTTAGTCAGATTTGTTCTTAAAGACTGCTTAAAGCCTTCATTCCTGGAATGTACAGTCTTGTGTTTAATGCTGAGTTCTAAAGTAAAGAAAGAAAATCATAATACTTGACTCTGCATTTTTTACAATCTAATCTTTCTTATCTGTGTGAACAGACAATCACTATTCACAGACATCCCACATAAGACTTCACAAACGAAGAAACATATACCAGATAACAGAAACATGTCAGTTCCACTTCGACTACTAAATATGTGCCAGTCCGCTTTCTAAAACAAATTTGTTCTCCATTAATCATCTTTCACCATATTTGGAGACAGCATTCAAAGAAGACTCTTCCAGTTTAAGGAGAACCGAGAATCAGCTTGATGGTTAGGAAGATGTAATTATAGTATTCTGACTTTCCGGGAGAGCTATGTCTAATACCAAACTATGGCAAGTATAAAAAGGAAAAAACACAAGGGTCAAAAAATATAAACTACAGTATGTACTAGAAAGGAAAGATCCCCTAGAACCCCTTGGCTCCTGCAACCATTTATTATGGGTTTTCAACCCACACCTAATAACAAGCATTGGCAATGCAAATAGATTTGGCTTAAAAGGAAAGTTGGAGGGTAATGTCAAGCATTACAACAAAATAGCACAGGAATAGATATGTATTTGTGTAGAAACAAATAATTGTAGAATAATATTGGTGGAGGTTTAATGGTCATGTTACACTTGGACATTCAAGTTAGACCTAAACATCCATGTAGGTTAATTATTTCTCTTCTCCCATCTGTGTTGCTGTTAGATAAAAACACCAAACATTTTCTAGTTATCTAAGACACTTTAATAGTACTACAGTGTCATAAACAGAATGATAACAGCTGTGTGGAGGGCAAGCACACTTTTTATGGAAGCACAGCACTTCTGCCCATTTAAAACATGTACTCCTGACTCCCAATATGTGGGAGGAGGAAAGCTCCTCTCTAGTAATTCTCACATAATTGTCTGGTGACAACTGGGGTGTGAAGCCAGACCATAAACAGTCAGAAATTGGGTGTTCCCAGGACTTAAAGTTAACTCTACTAAGACTTAGTTGCAGCACTACCCATTTTATCTTTATTATGAACAGCTTCTCTCTGACTCCTGTGCTCCTAGCCCCTCTCTGGCACACTCTGTAGTCCTCAGGAAGTGACAGCCATCTTCAGAGTTGACAGAGAGCAGCTGCTTCCTGCCACCATGTTAACCACCAAGAGCTCCTCCTGGCTGCTAAGTGACATTGGTCACTATGTCTTGCCAACTTAGGAGGTAGGTGTTTCCTCTTAGAGACTTGAAAACGTAAACAAAAGGTCCAAGGAAGGGTGTGAAAAGGGAGCACTGTTGGAGGGAAAATTAGGTTTGGGGGCAACGTGATGGGCCGAATAGGCTGGTTTATTCACCTTAAATGGGAAAATTAAGTCGAAACAGGGAAGGACTATGCTCTTTTATTGATATAAATGTATTTCCTGAGTTAGTTTATAGTTAAAATACCCGGAAATGGAACCAGGTGTCAATACATTTGTGCCCTCGCCTGACTGAGTAAATATCTCCCTCCCAAAAACATATTATTATTATGCATGCAAAGACCTTATTGATTTAACACATTTAACCTACTGTTTTGGGGACATTTAGAATGGTCCCTTAACAGTGGCAAAATGCAAAATGATGAGGCCCCCCTACAGAATGTGATGAGGTACCCCGGAGTTCCCCGTATCTCACTGATATTCATTGACTTTTGGCTGAACGGGACCACGGAATGGTTGGGGGCCCTGCTTCAGCCCATAGGCCATAGGAGACTGTGTTACGCCCTGGTCCCTTAAAATGAAAATATTTGTCACAAATATGCCTTACAGTAATTTTTGTTTATGAACTATGCTATCTTCGATATCTATTAACTCACCATTGTGTAATCAAATGTCCCCTCAGGTGGGATTAATACTTTCTTTTCCTTTACAGAACCTTCCTGTAACTAAAACAAGTATTGGATTAAATTAAATATCAAAATAATCGATTTACAAAAACGTTTATCATATCAGTACGGAAAGTGCTACTACAAGAGTAAGTACTCTTTCACCTACTATTAAACACCTTTCTGAATCAGCCCCAAAACAGTCAATCCTCCTTTAGTGAAAGTGTAAAAAGACCAATTATTTCAACTTTTCCTAACTGCTTGTGAACATTCCCTGAATATTCCCATGTTGTTCCCATTTTAGATGTTTTGGGGCCAATTCACAAAGCCACCTAAGAGTACCAAATTAATTACTACCAGAATCCTACTTAATGCACTACACAATGCCTTTGTGAATATTACCAAATATAACTAGACTGGGTCGTGCTGTACTGACCAGTACAAAGCAGCACTTCCTCGCCTCGCAGGACAGTCCGGCCAGAGCACTTGGTCGCCCTGGCTCAGGCAAGGCGTTATTTAGGGCTGCAGGCGTCATGGTTGCAAACAAAATATTCTCCCTAGTGACAATCTGTATGTGAAACCAGTTGGAATTACAGCTTAGAAAACGAGATCCCCCCTGAATGTCTAGTCCCAGCAGGAGAAGAGATGCAGGGGGGTTGTGTATACAGAAGGCACTATTTTCTTTGTTTCGTTTCGTTTGAATGAACACTTTTCTACAGTGCATGAAGTGTTCCCACCAGGCAAACACTTTTCTGATGGACATTCACACATATTTTCTGCTTTAGAGGAATAAAGTGCCTGGAAACTGTGGTAGCCCTTAAAACATACCATTTCTTCATGAACTGCCTTTCGAAATATATTATAAAACCTATTATTTTGTTTAAACCACGCACTCAAAGCATGACTTGCAGAGCATTCTTTAGTCCTATAAGGACTGGCGTTCTTTTGTAATGAAAACATGTATGCTATACTTACAAGTATCTTTTGCAAGCCTTTTTCCATTGGTCTGCTGTATTGTCAATCACATTTTGCTTCTGGCCAAGGAATTATACGGCGGGTGGTGGGGTGTGGTGGGGAGG
The DNA here is from genome assembly GCF_964204655.1 of Triturus cristatus. Taxonomy (NCBI): domain Eukaryota; kingdom Metazoa; phylum Chordata; class Amphibia; order Caudata; family Salamandridae; genus Triturus; species Triturus cristatus. Next base: position 815,475,666 of record NC_140584.1, read on the forward strand.
AGGGGCGTTGCACAAGGTCAGCTCGTTTCAGCCATTGGCTTACCTGCCTGTGAGTAACAGCATTCAGCTCTTGTGCAATGTGTGCATTCACACAATCAAGACCCCTTCAGTGGAAGGCACTATGTGTGCTTTTAAATATATATGTTGGCTTTAAGACAATGCATGCCTTCCGATAAAACCATCTGTGGGAATAAAATAATAGTACTCCCCTAGCGCCTATTTAACATAAGTTAGGAACAATTTGAAAAAAAAACCACAATTGTCTCCTAAGCATTTCAAATCACCTCTCTCTCATCGTTTGGATTATTGCAACATCCTCTATTTAGGGGCTACAAAAGGCAATCTGAATATATTGCAGAAGGTCCAAATTGCGCCAGCCCGCATGATATTAAATATCCCGAGGCACACATTGGTGGGAGCTGCCTTAAGGGCGCTACAATGGCTACCAGTAGAGACGAGAGTCACTTTTAAAGCCCTATGCTTCTGCCATAGGATTTACAATGAGAAAGGGCCTAGGCTTCTGCGACATCTACTCACCCCCTATAGACCTACCTGGAATCTTAGGTCCGTGGGAACTGCTAAGCTGGTGGTGCCAAAAGTTCAAAAAGTGAGTTTGGGAGGCAGATCCTTTAGATTATCAGCAGCCAAAGCTTGGTACAAGCTGCCTTTGGAATTGAGGCTGCATCCTTTTGAAGCGATGTTTCGCAAAAAACGTAAGACTTGGTTTTTCCAGTCTTTACCAGGGGCTGGTGCTAAGTGTTGTTACTGCGTATAGATTGTCTATGCTGGGATCTGGGGTTTTCTGGGGGGTGGAGGGGTAGCGCTCTTTTGTTAGACTGTGATGTCTTAGCGCTGGGACAATCTGTTGGAGTAACCAAGCGCTTTATAAGCTTTAATCTAACCTAATCTCTGTCCTACGCTATTTTGATTTTATCAATCTCTACAAATAGAACTGACCAGGTCCCTGTCATGAGGAGACACCCAAAAACATTACAGGTCAAAACACGTCAGCAATATTCTGAGGGTCCTTCATGCAAGCGCTGGGAAAGGGCGAAATTTAGAGAACAGTAAATGGGACACACCTGGACTACTCCTACTACTTAAGAGTGCACAGCACCCATTGTTTTAGAGACTATTCTTCAATCCCACCTCAAAGCTACACAGATTCACAGAGGTAGAGTAAAAAGCCAGGGGGATATATGATCACTCACCACTAAGCATTTAATTAGAAACTCAGAAGCCCACGAAGAATGGGAGATTGGAAAATGGCTTCATGGTGCCTGACCAATAAAAAAGAAGTGGAGTGCCAACACAAAGCCATGAAACATTATTTTAAAGACATCACTGATACAGTGAGGGGCGATTCCACTCTATGCGAGGCCTATAAACCCATGATAAATAGGTTACAAATATCAGAGGAACTGGGAGACAAAAGGAAGAGAGATAGGCAATGCAAGGAAGCAGAATGGTAAATTTTAGACTTAGAGGTGGAATACATTCTGGTACCCTCAGAGGTAACAAAAGGCCACATTACACTAAAAAGGGAGGAATACCATTTAATAAAAACTAACAAGGTCAAATTGACCTATGTTGCAAAACAAAAACACATTTATGGAGTGGTAGACAAGGCAGGGAAAATCCTAGCCTGGCTCAGCAGTAGGGAACATGATAGGAACCATGTCCTAGCAATAAGAGAGGATGCACCAATCTGAAACAGAAATATAACATTTTGTCTAAAACTTACCCTACAGGTGGCTAGCGAGTCATAGGAAATTGGAACTAGAGGAGGATTTAACAAGGGGAAGTGCAGTTGGTACAATTTCAATCTGGGAAACCCCAGGTCAGAATGGTAAATGAGAAGATTCCACTACACAAGATGTGCACTGAGGCATACAACAAAGGATGCTCGCTAGAGACCTAAACACCACAACCAAGGTAGGGAAACCTGGGGATAGATAAGAATTTTACTGGTCAATATCGATTCTTAATTAAGACACCAAAATACTAGCAGACGTTTTCACAAACTAACTGAGGGGAGTGATCCTAGATCTGATGCACCCACACCGGAATGAATTCATGACTCACAGATTCCAAAAACTCATCCTCTGCTACCTATACAATAAAAATGCTGTGACAGGACTAGGGGTGCCATTGGCTGCACTATCGCTAGAAGCAAATAAGGCATTCGACTTAGTGGAATGGCCCTTTCTGTTCACGTTCCTGAACAAAATGGGATTTGGGTCTGAATTCTTGAAATGGGTCAAACACTTATATACGAACCTCAGGGTCCAACTCAAAGTAAATGGGATACTGTCTCTGGAATTCCAGCCAAAAAGGGGAACAAGGCTAGAATGCCCCTTATCGACAATGTTATTTGCTCTCGCCATAAAGGCCCTGGTGGAATGGATACAGGTTGACTCCCAGGTATGTGGGTGGCGATTGAAAACCACATGGAGGAACAGATATCGCTATATGCGGCCAATATAAGGATGTATCTAATGAACCCAGGGGTATCCGTGACAAAAGGGTTTAATGACAAAATATCCCCTCTCAAAATGTCGCCCTTCCAAAATATCGTGACCAAAGTATTACTGTCAAAAATATCATCATCCTATACTTAAATGGTAAGCGCAAAAATATTGAGAAAAAAAACTATAGTTGCTGTTAATATCGTTGTATTGAATATCGTTTTAACAATATATAAACAAAGATGTCTTAAGTCCAGTTGGGTCTTGGATACTATGTGATAAAATGGCAGGTGGAATTTGGAACACCGCGTCCAACCACAGTGACAAGTGTGAGTTTTCATTCCATAATAAAAGTCTTAATATTCTTATGGATGTAAACATCCATGAATGGGGTGGATCCAAGGTAGAAAGTGACACAGATACATGGGACTGCCTGGACCTTGGCAAATGCTTAGTCAGATTTGTTCTTAAAGACTGCTTAAAGCCTTCATTCCCGGAATGTACAGTCTTGTGTTTAATGCTGAAATCTAAAGTAAAGAAAGAAAATCATAATACTTGACTCTGCATTTTTTACAATCTAATCTTTCTTATCTGTATGAACAGACAATCACTATTTACAGACATCCCACATACGACTTCACAAACTAAGAAACATATTCCAGGTTACAGAAACATGTCAGTTCGACTTCGAGGTACTAAATATGTGCCAGTCCGCTTTCTAAAACAAATTTGTTCTCCATTAATCATCTTTCACCATATTTGGAGACAGCATTCAAAGTAGACTCTTCCAGTTTGGGGAGAACCGAGAATCAGCTTGATGGTTAGGAAGATGTAATTATAGTATTCTGAGTTTCCGGGAGAGCTATGTCTAATATCAAACTATGGCGAGTATAAAAAGGAAAAAACACAAGGGTCAAAAAATATAAACTACAGTATGTACTATAAAGGAAAGATCCCCTAGAACCCCTTGGCTCCTGCAACCATTTATTATGGGTTTTCAACCCTCACCTAATAACAAGCATTGGCAATGCAAATAGGTTTGTCTTAAAAGGAAAGTTGTAGGGTAATGTCAAGCATTACAACAAAATAGCACAGGAATAGATATGTATTTGTGTAGAAACAAATAATTGTAGAATAATATTGGTGGAGGTTTAATGGTCAAGTTACACTTGGACATTCAAGCTAGACCTAAACATCCATGTAGGTTAATTATTTCTCTCCTCCCATCTGTGTTGCTGTCAGATAAAAACACAACACATGTTCTAGTTATCTAAGACACTTTAATAGTACTACAGTGTCATAAACAGAATGATCACGGCTGTGTGGAGGGCAAGCACACTTTTTGTGGAAGCACAGCACCTCTTCCCATTTAAAAAATGTACTCCTGACTCCCAATATGTGGGAGGAGGAAAGCTCCTCTCTAGTGATTCTCACAAAATTGTCTGGTGACAACTGGGGTGTGAAGCCAGACCATAAACAGTCAGAAATTGGGTGTTCCCAGGACTTAAAGTTAACTCTACTAAGACTTAGTTGCAGCACTACCCATTTTATCTTTATTATGAACAGCTTCTCTCTGACTCCTGTGCTCCTAGCCCCTCTCTTGCACACTCTGTAGTCCTCAGGAAGTGACAGCCATCTTCAGAGTTGACAGAGAGCAGCTGCTTCCTGCCACCATGTTAACCACCAAGAGCTCCTCCTGGCTGCTAAAGTGACATTGGCCACTATGTCTTGCCAACTTAGGAGGTAGGTGTTTCCTCTTAGAGACTTGAAAACGTAAACAAAAGGTCCAAGGAAGGGTGTGATACGGAGCACTGTTGGAGGGAAAATTAGGTTTGGGGGCAACGTGATGGGCCGAATAGGCTGGTTTATTCACCTTAAATGGGAAAATGAAGTCGAAACAGGGCAGGACTATGCTCTTTCATTGATATAAATATATTTCCTGAGTTAGTTTATAGTTAAAATGCCCGGAAATGGAACCAGGTGGCAATACATTTGTGACCCCGCCTGACTGAGTAAATATCTCCCTCCGAACAACATATTATTATTATGCATGCAAAGACCATAATTGATTTAACACATTTAACCTACTGTTTTGGGGACATTTAGAAGGGCCCCTTAACAGTGGCAAACTGCAAAATGATGAGGCCCCCCTACAGAATGTGATGAGGTACCCCGGAGTTTCCCGTATCTCACTGATATTCATTGACTTTTGGCTGAATGGGACCACAGAATGGTTGGGGGCCCGGCAGCATAACATAGGCCATAGGAGACTGTGTTACGCCCTGGTCCCTTAAAATGAAAATATTTGTCACAAATATGCCTTACAGTAATTTTTGTTTATGAACTATGCTATCTTCGATATCTATTAACACACCATTGTGTAATCAAATGTCCCCTCAGGTGGGATTAATACTTTCTTTTCCTTTACAGAACCTTCCTGTAACTAAAACAAGTATTGGATTAAATTAAATATCAAAAGAATTGATTTACAAAAACGTTTATCATGTCAGTACGGAAAGTGCTACTACAAGAGTAAGTACTTTTTCACCTACTATTAAACACCTTTCTGAATCAGCCCCAAAACAGTCAATCCTCCTTTAGTGAAAGTGTAAAAAGACCAATGATTTCAACTTTTCCTAACTGCTCGTGAACATTCCCTGAATATTCCCATGTTGTTCCCATTTTAGATGTTTTGGGGCCAATTCACAAAGCCACCTAAGAGTACCAAATTAATTACTACCAGAATCCTACTTAATGCACTACACAATGCCTTTGTGAATATTACCAAATATAACTAGGCTGGGTCGTGCTGTAGTGACCAGTCCAAAGCAGCACTTCCTCGCCTCGCAGGACAGTCCGGCCAGAGCACTTGGTCGCCCTGGCTCAGGAAAGGCGTTATTTAGGGCTGCAGGGGTCATGGTTGCAAACAAAATATTCTCCCTAGTGACAATCTGTATGTGAAACCAGTTGGAATTACAGCTTAGAAAACGAGCTCCCCCCTGAATGTCTAGTCTCAGCAGGAGAAGAGATGCAGGGGGGTTGTGTATACAGAAGGCACTATTTTCTTTGTTTCGTTTCGTTTGAATGAACACTTTTCTACAGTGCATGAAGTGTTCACACCAGGCAAACACTTTTCTGATGGACATTCACACATATTTTCTGCTTTAGAGGAATAAAGTGCCTGGAAACTGTGGTAGCCGTTAAAACATACCATTTCTTCATGAACTGCCTTTCGAAATATATTATAAAACCTATTATTTTGTTTAAACCACGCACTCAAACATGACTTGCAGAGCATTCTTTAGACCTATAAGGACTGGCGTTCTTTTTAATAAAAACATGTATGCTATACTTACAAGTATCTTTTGCAAGCCTTTTTCCATTGGTATGTTGTATTGTCAATCACATTTTGCTTCTGGCCAAGGAATTATACGGCGGGTGGTGGGGTGTGGTGGGGAGGAGGGGCGTTGCACAAGGTCAGCTCGTTTCAGCCATTGGCTTACCTGCCTGTGAGTAACAGCATTCAGCTCTTGTACAATGTGTGCATTCACACAATAAAGACCCCTTCAGTGGAAGGCACTATGTGTGCTTTTAAATATATATGTTGGCTTTAAGACAATGCATGCCTTCCGATAAAACCATCTGCGGGAATGAAATAATAGTACTCCCCTAGCGCCTATTTACCATAAGTTAGGAACAATTTGAAAAAAAAAACCACAATTGTCTCCTAAGCATTTCAAATCACCTCTCTCTCATCGTTTGGATTATTGCAACATCCTCTATTTAGGGGCTACAAAAGGCAATCTGAATATATTGCAGAAGGTCCAAATTGCGCCAGCCCGCATGATATTGAATATCCCGAGGCACGCATTGGTGGGAGCTGCCTTAAGGGCGCTACAATGGCTACCAGTAGAGACAAGAGTCACTTTTAAAGCCCTATGCTTCTGCCATAGGATTTACAATGAGAAAGGGCTTAGGTTTCTGCGACATCTACTCACCCCCTATTGACCTATCTGGAATCTTAGGTGCATGGGAACTGCTAAGCTGGTGGTGCCAAAAGTTCAAATAGTAAGTTTGGGAGGCAGATCCTTTAGATTATCAGCAGCCAAAGCTTGGTACAAGCTGCCTTTGGAATTGAGGCTGCATCCTTTTGAAGCGATGTTTCGCAAAAAACGCAAGACTTGGTTTTTCCAGTCATCACCAGGGGCTTCTGCTAAGTGTTGTTACTGCGTATAGATTGTCTATGCTGGGATCTGGGGTTTTCTGGGAGGTGGAGGGGTAGCCCTCTTTTGTTAGACTTTGATGTCTTAGCGCGGGGACACTCTGTTGGAGTAACCAAGCGCTTTATAAGCTTCAATCTAACCTAATCTCTGTCCTATGCTATTTTGATTTTATCAATCTCTACAAATAAAACTGACCAGGTCCCTGTCATGAGGAGACACCCAAAAACATTACAGCTCAAAACACGTCAGCAATATTCTGACGGTCCTTCATGCGAGCGCTGGGAAAGGGCGAAATTTGGAGAACATTAAATGGGACACACCTGGACTACTCCTACTACTTAGGAGTGCACGGAACCCATTGTTTTACAGACTATTCTTCAATCCCACCTCAAAGCTACACAGATTCACAGAGGTAGAGTAAAAAGCCAGGCGGATATATGATCACTCACCACTAAGCATTTAATTAGAAACTCAGAAGCCACGAAGAATGGGAGATTGGAAAATGGCTGCATGGGCCTGACCAATAAAAAAGAAGTGGAGTGCCAACACAAAGCCATGAAACATTATTTTAAAGACATCACTGATACAGTGAGGGACGATTCCACTCTATGCGTGGCCTATAAACCCATGATAAATAGCTTACAAATATCAGAAGAACTGGGAGACAAAAGGAAGAGAGATAGGCAATGCAAGGAAGCAGAATGGTAAATCTTAGGCTTAGAGGTGGAATACATTCTGGGACCCTCAGAGGTACCAAAAGGCCACATTACACTAAAAAGGGAGGACTAACATGTAATAAAAGCTAACAAGATCAAATTGACCTATGTTGCGAAACAAAAACACATTTATGGAGTGGTAGACAAGGCAGGGAAAATCCTAGCCTGGCTCAGCAGTAGGGAACATGATAGGAACCATGTCCTAGCAATAATAGCCCCAGACGGTACAACAGTTCGGGAGTGTGAGGCCATAGCGGCTGCAATGGCAGATCATATGCAAATATTCTACGCAGAGAGGATGCACCAATCTGAAACAGAAATATAAGATTTTGTCTAAAACTTACCCTACAGGTGGCTAGCGAGTCATAGGAAATTGGAAGTAGAGGAGGATTTAACAAGGGGAAGTGCAGTTGGCACAATTTCAATCTGGGAAACCCCAGGTCAGAATGGCAAATGAGAAAATTCCAAATTGAGGCATACAACAAAGGAAGCTCGCTAGAGACCTAAACACCACAACCAAGGTAGGGAAACCTGGGCATAGATAAGAATTTTACTGGCCAATATCGATTCTTAATTAAGACGCCAAATACTAGCAGACGTTTTCACAAACTAACTGAGGGGAGTGATCCTGGATCTGATGCACCCAGACCGGAATGGATTCATGCCTCACAGATTCCAAAAACTCATCCTCTGCTACCTATACAATAAAAATGCTGTGACAGGACTAGGGGTGCCATTGGCTGCACTATCGCTGGAAGCAAATAAGGCATTCGACTCAGTGGAATGGCCCTTTCTCTTCACGTTCCTGAACAAAATGGGATTTGGGTCTGAATTCTTGAAATGGGTCAAACACTTATATACGAATCTCAGGGCCCAACTCAAAGTAAATGGGATACTGTCTCTGGAATTCCAGCCAAAAAGGGGAACAAGGCTAGAATGCCCCTTATCGACAATGTTATTTGCTCTCGCCATAAAGGCCCTGGTGGAATGGATACAGGTTGACTCCTAGGTATGTGGGTGGCGATTGAAAACCACATGGAGGAACAGATATCGCTATATGCGGCCAATATAAGGATGTATCTAATGAGCCCAGAGGTATCCATGACAAAAGGGTTCACTGACAAAATATCCCCTCTCACAATATCGCCCTTTCAAAATATCGTGACCAAAGTATTACTGTCAAAAATATCATCATCCTATACTTAAATGGTAAGCGCAAAAAGAATATAGTTGCTGTTAATATCGTTGTATGGAATATCGTTTTAACAATATATAAACAAAGATGTCTTAAATCCAGTTGGGTCTTGGATACTATGTGATAAAATGGCAGGTGGAATTTAGAACACCGCGTCCAACCACAGTGACAAGTGTGAGTTTTCATTCCATTATAAAAGTCTTGATATTCTTATGGATGTAAACATCCATGAATGGGGTGGATCCAAGGTAGAAAGTGACACAGCTACATGGGACTGCCTGGACCTTGGCAAATGCTTAGTCAGATTTGTTCTTAAAGACTGCTTAAAGCCTTTATTCCTGGAATGTATAGTCTTGTGTTTAATGCTCAGTTCTAAAGTAAAGAAAGAAAATCATAATACTTGACTCTGCATTTTTTACAATATAATCTTTCTTATCTGTATGAACAGACAATGACTATTTACAGACATCCCACATAAGACTTCACAAACGAAGAAACATATTCCAGGTTACAGAAACATGTCAGTTCGACTTCGAGGTACAAAATACGTGCCAATCCGCTTTCTAAAACAAATTTGTTCTCCATTAATCATCTTTCACCATATTTGGAGACAGCATTCAAAGTAGACTCTTCCAGTTTGGGGAGAACCGAGAATCAGCTTGATGGTTAGGAAGATGTAATTACAGTATTCTGAGTTTCCGGGAGAGCTATGTCTGATACCAAACTATGGCGAGTATAAAAAGGAAAAAACACAAGGGTCAAAAAATATAAACTACAGTATGTACTAGAAAGGAAAGATCCCCTAGAACCCCTTGGCTCCTGCAACCATTTATTATGAGATTTCAACCCACACCTAATAACAAGCAATGGCAATGCAAATAGGTTTGGCTTAAAAGGAACGTTGTAGGGTAATGTCAAGCATTATAAAAAAATAGCACAGGAATTGATATGTATTTGTGTAGAAACAAATAATTGTAGAATAATATTGGTGGAGGTTTAATGGTCATGTTACACTTGTACATTCAAGCTAGACCTAACATCCATGTAGGTTAATTATGTCTCTTCTTGCTGAGCGGCTGGATTCGTCCGAACAGAGAATAACGCAGGTGGAGGAGGCGCAGACGTCGTGGGACTCGGACCGCAGGCAATTCAGTAAGCTGTTGCAGGTCATTCAGGACAAGTCCGAAGATTTGGAGGCCCGTTCGAGGAGGTCAAACGTCCGCATCACCGGCGTGGCGGAATCGACGCACACCGGGCGAATGGAACTTTTCGTGGAAAAATTGCTGCGGGCATTGCTGGGAGAGGACGTGTTCTCCCCGATGTTTGTTGTCGAGAGAGCCCATCGTTCGCTGGGCCCTCGCCCCAAGCCTGGTGCGCCTGCAAGACCCATAATAGCAAAACTACTGAATTATAGAGATAGAGACACGGCCCTGCGAGTGGCGAGGGAAAAGGGGAAACTGCAATACGAAGGGATGGACATCTCCATCTATCCCGACTTCACGGCGAAGGTTCAAGAGGAGCGCAGACAGTTCGCACCCTACAAAAAGCAACTCCGCGATTTGGGCCTAGACTATGCCATGTTATACCCGGCGAAGCTCCGCATCAACAGGCAGGGGCACTCGCACTTTTTCACGGACCCGAGGGAGCTGCAGCGATCTCTGAAGGAGTGGTCGAAGGAGCAACGACGAGGGCAGCAGGACGGCGCGGCTGCCCGGGCGGACGCATCTGGCCTGGAGGAGCAGGACTAGATCGCTGGCGATGGCCGCTTGCTACGCCCTGTCTCCTTGTGGAGGGCCGTTGCCCTGTTGTGGAGGTAGTCGCTTCCCTGGCGGTATCGCAGCGGCTGGAACATTGTTGTTGTGCAGGAGACGACGGCCACTCCGGAGGACCCTGAGGCCGTGGCTGGGTGAGAACTTTCTGATGTGTTTGGGGATAGGCCTGGGAGCTGCGGTCCTGGACTTGGAGGGGAGGCGGGGGCAGGATCCTTTGCATGGTTTGGGCGAGGGCAGGATGTCCCTGCGGACTCAATACCTACGGGACTCAGGTTGGTGTGGCGCCTGGGCCTCATTGCACGGGCCGGTCTACGAGACAAATGGGCTATGGCCTAGTTGGCAGCTTGGGGGCGCTGGGATGGTGCCTTGCAAATGTAGACGGGAGGGGTTGCTCGCTGCTGATGGGAGTGTTGGGGTCCCCCCCTTGCACTAATAGTGGGAAGACGATAATGCCTCGTGCTGCACAGAGACTGGGGGCTTGGCAGTGGGGGCACGGCCATATGGTGGACAGTTGAGAGTTTTTAGGGTAGCTGTTCATCGGAAGCCCTTGCCCCAGTGCTGATAGCTTACGTGGGCTCTCTCAGGGCTGGTTTGGGGATGGTTTTGTATGTTTGTTGCGGGGTAGGGAGGGGGGTGGGTTTGGGGATCTGTCTGGCCAGGTTGGGGGTGGTCGGCTGTGGGTGGTGGGTTGGGAAGTTGGGGGGAAGGTCTGCCGTTGGGGCCTGTGATCCGCACTGTCTGTTGAGTGGCACGCTTTTAGACTCACTGTTGTATGGCTGTTTCAGACTTTCTGGAATCGAGTGGTGGGAGGGGACTCCCACTTGGCTTGTGCGCAGCGGTAGTTGCTGTATGTTTCTGCCCGGATGACTGGAATAAGTGAACGGACAGGGGACACTGGAGAGGGGGCCATTAGAGCACTGACGTGGAATGTCCGGGGGCTGAACGATCATCGCAAACTCAGGAAAGTCTTAAATTATCTCCACCGACACCACATTGACCTGGCACTGCTACAGGAGACTCACCTTCCTCTTACAAGTAGACTGTTAGCGGCGAAGGGGCTAGTGAGCACCAGCGCGGCGGCAGGCTTTACATCACATTCCAGAGGGGTGGTTACTTGGGTAAACCCACGATCGAACTTGCGGCTGACGTCGCTCACCTCCGACCCGGACGGGCGTTACTTAATAGCGAGGTGCACTGGTAAGGGCCATGACTTGATCGTAGTTAATGTGTACGGCCCCAATTATGACTCTCCTGAGTTCTACGACACACTGGCAGCGCAATGTAGGCTGCACGTGCACACTGGCATGGTATGGGGTGGTGACTTTAACTTCACATTCAATCCAGAGCTAGACCGCTCCTCGGGGCCGGCTCGCCGCCCGGCGACCGCCGCCCAACACATGAAGGCAGAATTAATCAGGCTGGACATGCTAGACATCTGGCGACATCGCCACCCTGGTAAAGGGGGATACACGCATTATTCGGCATTCCACGACGTACATACAAGAATAGACTATTGGTTGGTGTCGCGGACACTGCTCGCGTGCGTCAGGGACTGCGAGGTGCTGCCGCGCACACTGTCGGACCACTCCCCTCTTTTGCTCGTACTGGCAACCCCGTACAGACGAGTGCCGCCGTTCACGTGGCGGCTGCCGCCTTACTCACTGCTGGATGAAGTGTTCCGAGGGGAACTGGCGGACGAAATAGACTCGTACTTTGAGGTGAACGCGGGCTCGGTCCAGAGCTTCCAAACGGTGTGGGATTCGTTCAAGGCTTATATTCGCGGAGTTGCAATGACTAAGCATTCGGGCGTGCTTAAATCCATCCGGCAGCGACTTGGGGCCCTGGAGAGGCAGATTGCGCAGCTGGAGGAGCTTCGGGGGCTTCGGCAGACCCCGAGGTGGCTGCGAGGCTGCAGAACCTGGTCACTGAGTTCAACAGTGAGGCGGACCGTGAGGTGCAACATATGGGGAAGTACGCCACGGCTCGCACTTATGGCGAGGGCGAGCGGCCGGGATCCTTACTTGCGGGGATACTCCGTAGCTCTAGGCGACCTCTGGTGATAGACGAACTTGTCACAGCCTCGGGCGATGTGATCACAGATGAGGCGGGGATTACAGAAGAATTCAGGGCCTATTATGCGGGGCTGTATAAATCCCAGTCCTCCAGCATGGAAGAGGAGATAGACGACTACCTCAGCTACATCAAAATGCCGTTTTTGTCCAACTCGCGGCGGGAATTCCTGGCGCTGCCCATACAAAAAGATGAGATCTTGGAGGCTCTGGGAGGAATGAGGGCTAGCACTGCCCCGGGAGCTGACGGGCTGACGGTGGCCTTTTATAAGGCCTTCCAGGACCAGCTCCTCCCGCACCTCATGGCTCTTTTCGACGACATATGTCTTGAAGGCTGCATGCCTGACACGATGCGGGAGGCCCTGCTTGTCACAATACTAAAACCTGGGAAGCCTCCCAACTTGTGCGGCTCCTATAGGCCTCTCTCCCTGATTAATGTCGATGCTAAGATATATGCAAAGGTGCTGGCCACGCGTTTGGCGCTTTTGGTGCCGGAGCTCGTGGCACCGGAGCAGGCAGGATTTGTTCCATCCAGGAATCTTACGTATAATATCCGCACGGTCCTTGGAGTCATGCAGCATGTGCGCCCAGAGAGTAAGGCCATAGCGCTTTTCCTAGATATGGAGAAAGCGTTTGACTCTGTGGAATGGCCGTTTATGGTGAGGGTGCTGAGGAAGCTTGGGCTGGGAGAGCTGTTTCTACAGATGCTTGGTGCTTTGTATTTCGGGCCCACTGCCCGGTTGCGCCTCGGCGACCGAGTTACGGAGCCGTTTGCAATCACTAGGGGGACCAGGCAGGGCTGCCCTCTATCCCCGCTCCTCTACGCGCTGGTGGCGGAACCTTTAGCGTGCGCAATAAGAGAATACCACAGATTTGAGGGCATCAACTTTCCCTCCTATAAGATAGGTATTTCTACCTACGCGGACGATACGCTGCTGTACGTCCGAGACCCGGAGGAGAATCTCGCTTCCATCTTGCGGGAGGTGGTCCGATTTGGGGCGCTGTCGGGCCTCAGGGTCAACTGGAACAAATCACTAGCGTTCCCGTTGACTCCGGCCACAATGCAATTCCCTATGGAATACCCTTTGCAGTGGACGACGGACTCAATCCGCTACCTGGGAATTCGGCTGCATGGGGACCCGGAGGTCTTGCTGAGGGAAAACTATGGGGTAGCTTATTCAAAACTTGTAGACGAGGTGGAAGAGTGGAACAAGCTCCCTTTGTCGCTGATGGGCAGGATTGCCATCATGAAAATGATCGTCCTACCGCGGTTTCTGTTCCTCTTTAACAACATCCCTATAGTGCTCCCCAGGTCTTTCTTTACGCAGCTGACGCAGACCCTAACCCGACTGGCCTGGGGTGGTAAACAACCTAGAGTCCAATGGAAAGTGCTTACACTGCCATACGAGATGGGGGGGCTTGGTGCTCCGGATCTGGAGAGCTACTACAGAGTGGCGCAGGCGTCCCATTTGCATACGTGGATACACGCCGCACCTGACGTACCGCATGTGTTGCTGGAGCGCTTGTTTGCGGATCCACTCCCACTCCCAGCGACGGTCTTTTTACCCATGGATCGTAGGGTGGGTCTATTGGACTCGCTCGGTACTACTAACCATGCGTGGCACACGATCATGAGAAGGCAGGACCGTGACCTTTTATACTCTCCGCTGATGCCGGTGGAGTGGGCGGTTTGGCTCCCCCCTCTGAGGGAAGCGGGGGTGAAACGGGCACTAGGTGAGTTGGGAATCGTCAGGATGGCGGACCTGTTTCAGGAAGGAGGGGTCAAGACGCTGGAGAGTGTGGCCTCGACTCATCAGGGGATCACCTTACTCCAGCGCTTTCAATTCCACAGGGTACGGGGCGCGTTGCTGTCTCTTTTGGGGCCTTCTGGTGAAGAACCCCCCGAAATCCCGGAGCTTTCCTATGTCATTAAAACTGCGGCGCCGACCAAAATGGTCTCGACCCTCAAAAAAATAGGCGACCAGCAAAGGGAGCCCCAGTGTTCTGCAGCGCGGCGAGCCTGGCAGACGGATCTTGAAATGGACATCTCGGATGAGATGTGGAAGTACTGCTGCTCTAGCACCAAAAAGATTTCCTTGAATGGTCGACATCGATTAATACACTTTAAGTTTTTGCAGCGGGTCTACTACACCCCGGAAAGGCTGCATAGGTACGGGTTGCGCCCCACGGCGGTTTGCGAGCGTTGCCATGTACCCGTCGCGGACTTCCTACACATGGCCTGGCTTTGCCCAGGAGTTGCCCGGTTTTGGACGGCGGTGTTCCGGGAGTTGAGCCAGATCTTGGAAAAAGAGATCCCCCCCAGATCCGGCCCTGGCGTTGTTGGGCTACTCCAGGCCTCTTTCGCGGGCGCTGAGGCGCTTGACGGACATAGCGTTATTGATCGCGCGACGCGTCGTGGCGGCCTGCTGGATGAGAGGACCGCTTCCTACTAAGAAACGATGGGTTAGCGATATGCTGTATTGCAGTACGCAGGCGGAAACGTACAGCGAACTGTTACCCCCTAGGAGTCGCCCCAAGAATTTCTGGGCGCTGTATAAAACATACATGACAACCGGAGACCCTGAGGAGGTTAGTCAGGAGGGGACACAGCGCGAAGCCCCGGGGGCGTGCAGTGGGGAGGCGGGCGGAGTGCAACAAGAATAGGACACTATTGCGGTGTGTATGACAGTGAACCGTCGGTGACGGTGGCCGGGTTGTGGGAGGGGGGCTGGGGTGCCTTCTGTCTGCAGCGTGTGCATCTTAGCAGTGTGTTTGCGGGCGGGAACGAGAACGGCAGGATTGGTATGGCCTGGAAGCAAGGAGCGCAGTGTCTGGTCGTGGTTTTGTGCCTGGGTTTGCGACAGCGTGTGCAAGTAGAAACAATACAGGAGGAGACAGTGGCATGGTGGCGGACGGGGGAGGGGGTTGGGTGTTGAGATATGGTTCACGTAACCTCAGAGGTCTGATCACACTAGCGGCAGGTTGACCATGCGTGGAAGTTGGGCTACTGTGCAGGCTGGGGGCGAATACGTGTTTCGCACATCGGTAGTGATCCGGTCAGGTCTGCTCGATGTAGAATTGCAACGCCGCCGGTCCTCAGGGATGTCGGCTAAATGGCTGTGTGAGAGAAACTGGACCGGTTCAGTAGAGCTCGCTGGAGCAACCCATTGTATTAGGAACCTATGGCAGCCTGACACGGCTATTTACCATGTCTCAATAAAGGTTTTTTCAACAACAAAAAAAAAAAAAAAAAATTATGTCTCTTCTCCCAGCTGTGTTGCTGTTAGTTAAAAACACCATACATTTTCTAGTTATCTAAGACACTTTAATAGTACTACAGTGTCATAAACAGAATGATCACAGCTGTGTGGAGGGCAAGCACACTTTTTGTGGAAGCACAGCACTTCTGCCAATTTAAAACATGTACTCCTGACTCCCAATATGTGGGAGGAGGAAAGCTCCTCTCTAGTGATTCTCACATAATTGTCTGGTGACAACTGGGGTGTGAAGCCAGACCATAAACAGTCAGAAATTGGGTGTTCCCAGGACTTAAAGTTAACTCTACTAAGACTTAGTTGCAGCACTACCCATTTTATCTTTATTATGAACAGCTTCTCTCTGACTCCTGTGCTCCTAGCCCCTCTCTAGCACACTCTGTAGTCCTCAGGAAGTGACAGCCATCTTCAGAGTTGACAGAGAGCAGCTGCTTCCTGCCACCATGTTAACCACCAAGAGCTCCTCCTGGCTGCTAAAGTGACATTGGCCACTATGTCTTGCCAATTTAGGAGGTAGGTGTTTCCTCTTAGAGACTTGAAAACGTAAACAAAAGGTCCAAGGAAGGGTGTGAAAAGGGAGCACTGTTGGAGGGAAAATTAGGTTTGGGGGCAACGTGATGGGCCGAATAGGCTGGTTTATTCACCTTAAATGGGAAAATTAAGTCGAAACAGGGAAGGACTATGCTCTTTTATTGATATAAATGTATTTCCTGAGTTAGTTTATAGTTAAAATACCCGGAAATGGAACCAGGTGGCAATACATTTGTGACCCCGTCTGACTGAGTAAATATCTCCCTCCCAACAACATATTATTATTATGCATGCAAAGACCTTATTGATTTAACACATTTAACCTACTGTTTTGGGGACATTTAGAAGGGCACCTTAACAGTGGCAAACTGCAAAATGATGAGGCCCCCCTACAGATTGTGATGAGGTACCCCGGAGTTCCCCGTATCTCACTGATATTCATTGACTTTTAGCTGAACGGGACCACGGAATGGTTGGGGGCCGCGCAGCAGAACATAGGCCATAGGAGACTGTGTTACGCCCTGGTCCCTTAAAATGAAAATATTTGTTACAAATATGCCTTACAGTAATTTTTGTTTATGAACTATGCTATCTTCGATATCTATTAACTCACCATTGTGTAATCAAATGTCCCCTCAGGTGGGATTAATACTTTCTTTTCCTTTACAGAACCTTCCTGTAACTAAAACAAGTATTGGATTAAATTAAATATCAAAATAATCGATTTACAAAAACGTTTATCATATCAGTACGGAAAGTGCTACTACAAGAGTAAGTACTCTTTCACCTACTATTAAACACCTTTTCGAATCAACCCCAAAACAGTCAATCCTCCTTTAGTGAAAGTGTAAAAAGACCAATGATTTCAACTTTTCCTAACTGCTCATGAACATTCCCTGAATACTCCCATGTTGTTCCCATTTTAGATGTTTTGGGGCCAATTCACAAAGCCACCTAAGAGTACCAAATTAATTACTACCAGAATCCTACTTAATGCACTACACAATGCCTTTGTGAATATTACCAAATATAGCTAGGCTGGGTCGTGCTGTAGTGACCAGTCCAAAGCAGCACTTCCTCGCCTCGCAGGACAGTCCGGCCAGAGCACTTGGTCGCCCTGGCTCAGGCAAGGCGTTATTTAGGGCTGCAGGGGTCATGGTTGCAAACAAAATATTCTCCCTAGTGACAATCTGTATGTGAAACCAGTTGGAATTACAGCTTAGAAAACGACATCCCCCCTGAATGTCTAGTCCCAGCAGGAGAAGAGATGCAGAGGGTTGTGTATACAGAAGGCACTATTTTCTTTGTTTCGTTTCGTTTGAATGAACACTTTTCTACAGTGCATGAAGTGTTCACACCAGGCAAACACTTTTCTGATGGACATACACACACATTTTCTGCTTTAGAGGAATAAAGTGCCTGGAAACTGTGGTCGCCCTTAAAACATACCATTTCTTCATGAACTGTATTTCTAAATATATTATAAAACCTAATATTTTGTTTAAACCACGCACTCAAAGCATGACTTGCAGAGCATTCTTTAGTCCTATAAGGACTGGCGTTCTTTTTAATAAAAACATGTATGCTATACTTACAAGTATCTTTTGCAAGCCTTTTTCCATTGGTCTGCTGTATTGTCAATCACATTTTGCTTCTGGCCTAGGAATTATACGGCGGGTGGTGGGGTGTGGTGGTTGGGAGGGGCGTTGCACAAGGTCAGCTTGTTTCAGCCATTGGCTTACCTGCCTGTGAGTAACAGCATTCAGCTCTTGTACAATGTGTGCATTCACACAATAAAGACCCCTTCAGTGGAAGGCACTATGTGTGCTTTTAAATATATATGTTGGCTTTAAGAACATGCATGCCTTCCGATAAAACCATGTGCGGGAATAAAATAATAGTACTCCCCTAGCGCCTATTTAACATAATTTAGGAACATTTTGAAAAAAAAAAACACAATTGTCTCCTAAGCATTTCAAATCACCTCTCTCTCATCGTTTGGATTATTGCAACGTCCTCTATTTAGGGGCTTCAAAAGGCAATCTGAATATATTGCAGAAGGTCCAAATTGCGCCAGCCTGCATGATATTGAATATCCCGAGGCACGCATTGGTGGGAGCTGCCTTAAGGGCGCTAAAATGGCTACCTGTAGAGACGAGAGTCACTTTTAAAGCCCTATGCTTCTGCCATAGGATTTACAATGAGAAAGGGCCTAGGCTTCTGCGACATCTACTCACCCCCTATAGACCTACCTGGAATCTTAGGTCCGTGGGAACTGCTAAGTTGGTGGTGCCAAAAGTTCAAAAAGTAAGTTTGGGAGGCAGATCCTTTAGATTCTCAGCAGCCAAAGCTTGGTACAAGCTGCCTTTGGAATTGAGGCTGCATCCTTTTGAAGCGATGTTTCGCAAAAAACGTAAGACTTGGTTTTTCCAGTCTTTACCAGGGGCTGGTTCTAAGTGTTGTTACTGCGTATAGATTGTCTATGTTGGGATCTGGGGATTTCTGGGGGGTGGAGGGGTAGCACTCTTTTGTTAGACTGTGATGTCTTAGCGTGGGGACACTCTGTTGGAGTAACCAAGCGCGTTATAACCTTTAATCTAACCTAATCTCTGTCCTACGCTATTTTGATTTTATCAATCTCTACAAATAGAACTGATCAGGTCCCTGTCATGAGGAGACACCCAAAAACATTACAGGTCAAAACACGTCAGCAATATTCTGAGGGTCCTTCATGCGAGCGCTGGGAAAGGGCGACATTTGAAGAACAGTAAATGGGACACACCTGGACTACTCCTACTACTTAGGAGTGCACAGCACCCATTGTTTTACAGACTATTCTTCAATCCCACCTCAAAGCTACACAGATTCACAGAGGTAGAGTAAAAAGCCAGGGGGATATATGATCACTCACCACTAAGCATTTAATTAGAAACTCAGAAGCCACAAAGAATGGGAGATTGGAAAATGGCTGCATGGTGCCTGACCAATAAAAAAGAAGTGGAGTGCCAACACAAAGCCACCAAACATTATTTTAAAGACATCACTGATACAGTGAGGGGCGATTCCACTCTATGCGAGGCCTATAAACCCATTATAAATAGCTTACAAATATCTGGGGAACTGGGAGACAAAAGGAAGAGAGATAGGCAATGCAAGGAAGCAGAATGGTAAATCTTAGACTTAGAGGTGGAATACATTCTGGGACCCTCAGAGGTAACAAAAAGCCACATTACACTAAAAAGGGAGGAATACCATTTAATAAAAACTAACAAGGTCAAATTGACCTATGTTGCAAAACAAAAACACATTTATGGAGTGGTAGACAAGGCAGGGAAAATCCTAGCCTGGCTCAGCAGTAGGGAACATGATAGGAACCATGTCCTAGCAATAATAGCCCCAGACGGTACAACAGTTCGGGAGTGTGAGGCCATAGCGGCTGCAATGGCAGATCACATGCAAATATTCTACACAGAGAGGATGCACCAATCTGAAACTGAAATATAAGATTTTGTCTAAAACTTACCCTACAGGTGGCTAGCGAGTCATAGGGAATTGGAACTAGAGGAGGATTTAACAAGGGGAAGTGCAGTTGGCACAATTTCAATCTGGGAAACCCCAGGTCAGAATGGCAAATGAGAAAATTCCACTACACAAGATGTACATTGAGGCATACAACAAAGGATGCTCGCTAGAGACCTAAACACCACAACCAAGGTAGGGAAACCTGGGGATAGATACAAATTTTACTGGCCAATATCGATTCCTAATTAAGACACCAAAATACTAGCAGACGTTTTCACAAACTAACTGAGGGGAGTGATCCAAGATCTGATGCACCCAGACCGGAATGGATTTATGCCTCACAGATTCCAAAAACTCATCCTCTACTACATATACAATAAAAATGCTGTGACAGGACTAGGGGTGCCATTGGCTGCACTATCACTAGAAGCAAATAAGGTATTCGACTCAGTGGAATGGCCCTTTTTGTTCACCTTCCTGAACAAAATGGGATTTCGGTCTGAATTCTTGAAATGGGTCAGACACTAATATACGAACCTCAGGGCCCAACTCAAAGTAAATGGGATACTGTGTCTGGAATTCCAGCCAAAAAGGGGAACAAGGCTAGAATGCCCCTTATCGACAATGTCATTTACTCTCGCCATAAAGGCTCTGGTGGAATGGATACAGGTTGACTCCCAGGTATGTGGGTGGCGATTGAAAACCACATGGAGGAACAGATATCGCTATTTGCGGCCAATATAAGGATGTATCTAATGAGCCCAGAGGTATCCATGACAAAAGGGTTCACTGACAAAATATCCCCTCTCAAAATATCGCCCTTTCAAAATATCGTGACCAAAGTATTACTGTCAAAAATATCATCATCCTATACTTAAATGGTAAGCGCAAAAATAATATAGTTGCTGTTAATATCGTTGTATGGAATATCGTCTTAACAATATATAAACAAAGATGTCTTAAATCCAGTTGGGTCTTGGATACTATGTGATAAAATGGCAGGTGGAATTTGGAACACCGCGTCCAACCACAGTGACAAGTGTGAGTTTTAATTCCATTATAAAAGTCTTGATGTTCTTATGGATGTAAACATCCATGAATGGGGGGGATCCAAGTTAGAAAGTGACACAGATACATGGGACTGCCTGGACCTTGGCAAATGCTTAGTCAGATTTGTTCTTAAAGACTGCTTAAAGCCTTTATTCCTGGAATGTATAGTCTTGTGTTTAATGCTGAGTTCCAAAGTAAAGAAAGAAAATCATAATACTTGACTCTGCATTTTTTACAATCTAATCTTTCTTTTCGGTATGAACAGACAATCACTATTTACAGACATCCCACATAAGACTTCACAAAGGAAGAAACATATTCCAGGTTACAGAAAC
Source organism: Triturus cristatus (assembly GCF_964204655.1). NCBI lineage: Eukaryota > Metazoa > Chordata > Amphibia > Caudata > Salamandridae > Triturus > Triturus cristatus. The sequence continues at coordinate 815,496,822 of NC_140584.1, forward strand.
ATGTCAGTTCCTCTTCGAGGTACTTAATATGTGCCAGTCCGTTTTCTAAAACAAATTCGTTCTCCATTAATAATCTTTCACCATATTTGGAGACAGCATTCAAAGTAGACTCTTCCAGTTTGGGGAGAAACGAGAATCAGCTTGATGGTTAGGAAGATGTAATTATAGTATTCTGAGTTTCTGGGAGAGCTATGTCTAATACCAAACTATGGCGAGTATAAAAAGGAAAAAACACAAGGGTCAAAAAATATAAACTACAGTATGTACTAGAAAGGAAAGATCCCCTAGAGCCCCTTGGCTCCTGCAACCATTTATTATGGGTTTTCAACCCACACCTAATAACAAGCATTGGCAATGCAAATAGGTTTGGCTTAAAAGGAACGTTGTATGATAATGTTAAGCATTACAACAAAATAGCACAGGAATAGATATGTATTTGTGTAGAAACAAATAATTGTAGAATAATATTGGTGGAGGTTTAATGGTCAAGTTACACTTGGACATTCAAGCCAGACCTAAACATCCATGTAGGTTAATTATTTCTCTCCTCCCATCTGTGTTGCTGTTAGATAAAAACATCATACATTTTCTAGTTATCTAAGACACTTTAATAGTACTACAGTGTCATAAACAGAATGATCACAGCTGTGTGGAGGGCAAGCACACTTTTTGTGGAAGCACAACACTTCTGCTCATTTAAAACATGTACTCCTGACTCCCAATATGTGGGAGGAGGAAAGCTCCTCTCTAGTGATTCTCACATAATTGTCTGGTGACAACTGGGGTGTGAAGCCAGACCATAAACAGTCAGAAATTGGGTGTTCCCAGGACTTAAAGTTAACTCTACTAAGACTTAGTTGCAGCACTACCCATTTTATCTTTATTATGAACAGCTTCTCTCTGACTCCTGTGCTCCTAGCCCCTCTCTAGCACACTCTGTAGTCCTCAGGAGGTGACAGCCATCTTCAGAGTTGACACAGAGCAGCTGCTTCCTGCCACCATGTTAACCACCAAGAGGTCCTCCTGGCTGCTAAAGTGACATTGGCCACTATGTCTTGCCAACTTAGGAGGTAGGTGTTTCCTCTTAGAGACTTGAAAACGAAAACAAAAGGTCCAAGGAAGGGTGTGAAAAGGGAGCACTGTTGGAGGGAAAATTAGGTTTGGGGGCAACGTGATGGGCCGAATAGGCTGGTTTATTCACCTTAAATGGGAAAATGAAGTCGAAACAGGGAAGGACTATGCTCTTTTATTGATATAAATGTATTTCCTGAGTTAGTTTATAGTTAAATCACCCGGAAATGGAACCAGGTGGCAATACATTTGTGACCCCGCCTGACTGAGTAAATATCTCCCTCCCAACAACATATTATGATTATGCATGCAAAGACCTTATTGATTTAACACATTTAACCTACTGTTTTGGGGACATTTAGAAGTGCACCTTAACAGTAGCAAACTGCAAAATGATGAGGCCCCCCTACAGATTGTGATGAGGTACCCTGGAGTTCCCCGTATCTCACTGATATTCATTGACTTTTGGCTGAACGGGACCACGGAATGGTTGGGGGCCGCGCAGCAGAACATAGGCCATAGGAGACTGTGTTACGCCCTGGTCCCTTAAAATGAAAATATTTGTTACAAATATGCCTTACAGTAATTTTTGTTTATGAACTATGCTATCTTCGATATCTATTAACTCACCATTGTGTAATCAAATGTCCCCTCAGGTGGGATTAATACTTTCTTTTCCTTTACAGAACCTTCCTGTAACTAAAACAAGTATTGGATTAAATTAAATATCAAAATAGTCGATTTACAAAAACGTTTATCATATCAGTACGGAAAGTGCTACTACAAGAGTAAGTACTCTTTCACCTACTATTAAACACCTTTTCGAATCAACCCCAAAACAGTCAATCCTCCTTTAGTGAAAGTGTAAAAAGACCAATTATTTCAACTTTTCCTAACTGCTCATGAACATTCCCTGAATATTCCCATGTTGTTCCCATTTTAGATGTTTTGGGGCCAATTCACAAAGCCACCTAAGAGTACCAAATTAATTACTACCAGAATCCTACTTAATGCACTACACAATGCCTTTGTGAATATTACCAAATATAACTAGGCTGGGTCGTGCTGTAGTGACCAGTCCAAAGCAGCACTTCCTCGCCTCGCAAGACAGTCCGGCCAGAGCACTTGGTCGCCCTGGCTCAGGCAAGGCGTTATTTAGGGCTGCAGGGGTCATGGTTGCAAACAAAATATTCTCCCTAGTGACAATCTGTATGTGAAACCAGTTGGAATTACAGCTTAGAAAACGATATCCCCCCTGAATGTCTAGTCCCAGCAGGAGAAGAGATGCAGGGGGGTTGTCTATACAGAAGGCACTATTTTCTTTGTTTCGTTTCGTTTGAATGAACACTTTTCTACAGTGCATGAAGTGTTCACACCAGGCAAACACTTTTCTGATGGACATACACACACATTTTCTGCTTTAGACTCGAGGAATAAAGTGCCTGGAAACTGTGGTCGCCCTTAAAACATACCATTTCTTCATGAACTGCATTTCTAAATATATTATAAAACCTAATATTTTGTTTAAACCACGCACTCAAAGCATGACTTGCAGAGCATTCTTTAGTCCTGTAAGGACTGGCGTTCTTTTTAATAAAAACATGTATGCTATACTTACAAGTATCTTTTGCAAGCCTTTTTCCATTGGTCTGCTGTATTGTCAATCACATTTTGCTTCTGGCCTAGGAATTATACAGCGGGTGGTGGGGTGTGGTGGGGGGGAGGGGCGTTGCACAAGGTCAGCTCGTTTCAGCCATTGGCTTACCTGCCTGTGAGTAACAGCATTCAGCTCTTGTACAATGTGTGCATTCACACAATAAGGACCCCTTCAGTGGAAGGCACTATGTGTGCTTTTAAATATATATGTTGGCTTTAAGACAATGCATGCCTTCCGATAAAACCATCTGCGGGAATAAAATAATAGTACTCCCCTAGCGCCTATTTAACATAAGTTAGGAACATTTTGAAAAAAAAAACACAATTGTCTCCTAAGCATTTCAAATCACCTCTCTCTCATCGTTTGGATTATTGCAACGTCCTCTATTTAGGGGCTTCAAAAGGCAATCTGAATATATTGCAGAAGGTCCAAATTGCGCCAGCCCGCATGATATTGAATATCCCGAGGCACGCATTGGTGGGAGCTGCCTTAAGGGCGCTAAAATGGCTACCAGTAGAGACGAGAGTCACTTTTAAAGCCCTATGCTTCTGCCATAGGATTTACAATGAGAAAGGGCCTAGGCTTCTGCGACATCTACTCACCGCCTATAGACCTACCTGGAATCTTAGGTCCGTGGGAACTGCTAAGTTGGTGGTGCCAAAAGTTCAAAAAGTAAGTTTGGGAGGCAGATCCTTTAGATTCTCAGCAGCCAAAGCTTGGTACAAGCTGCCTTTGGAATTGAGGCTGCATCCTTTTGAAGCGATGTTTCGCAAAAAACGTAAGACTTGGTTTTTCCAGTCATTACCAGGGGCTGGTTCTAAGTGTTGTTACTGCGAATAGATTGTCTATGTTGGGATCTGGGGATTTCTGGGGGTTGGAGGGGTAGCACTCTTTTGTTAGACTGTGATGTCTTAGCGTGGGGACACTCTGTTGGAGTAACCAAGCGCGTTATAACCTTTAATCTAACCTAATCTCTGTCCTACGCTATTTTGATTTTATCAATCTCTACAAATAGAACTGACCAGGTCCCTGTCATGAGGAGATACCCTAAAACATTACAGGTCAAAACACGTCAGCAATATTCTGAGGGTCCTTCATGCGAGCGCTGGGAAAGGGCGACATTTGAAGAACAGTAAATGGGACACACCTGGACTACTCCTACTACTTAGGAGTGCACAGAACCCATTGTTTTACAGACTATTCTTCAATCCCACCTCAAAGCTACACAGATTCACAGAGGTAGAGTAAAAAGCCAGGGGGATATATGATCACTCACCACTAAGCATTTAATTAGAAACTCAGAAGCCACGAAGAATGGGAGATTGGAAAATGGCTGCATGATGCCTTGCCAATAAAAAAGAAGTGGAGTGCCAACACAAAGCCACCAAACATTATTTTAAAGACATCACTGATACAGTGAGGGACGATTCCACTCTAAGCGAGGCCTATAAACCCATTATAAATAGCTTACAAATGTCTGGGGAACTGGGAGACAAAAGGAAGAGAGATAGGCAATGCAAGGAAGCAGAATGGTAAATCTTAGACTTAGAGGTGGAATACATTCTGGGACCCTCAGAGGTAACAAAAAGCCACATTACACTAAAAAGGGAGGAATACCATTTAATAAAAACTAACAAGGTCAAATTGACCTATGTTGCAAAACAAAAACACATTTATGGAGTGGTAGACAAGGCAGGGAAAATCCTAGCCAGGCTCAGCAGTAGGGAACATGATAGGAACCATGTCCTAGCAATAATAGCCCCAGACGGTACAACAGTTCGCGACTGTGAGGCCATAGCAGCTGCAATGGCAGATCACATGCAAATATTCTACACAGAGAGGACGCACCAATCTGAAACAGAAATATAAGATTTTGTCTAAAACTTACCCTACAGGTGGCTAGCGACTCATAGGGAATTGGAACTAGAGGAGGATTTAACAAGGGGAAGTGCAGTTGGCACAATTTCAATCTGGGAAACCCCAGGTCAGAATGGCAAATGAGAAAATTCCACTACACAAGATGTACACTGAGGCATACAACAAAGGATGCTCGCTAGAGACCTAAACACCATAACCAAGGTAGGGAAACCTGGGGATAGATAACAATTTTACTGGCCAATATCGATTCTTAAATAAGACACCAAAATACTAGCAGACGTTTTCACAAACTAACTGAGGGGAGTGATCCAAGATCTGATGCACCCAGACCGGAATGGATTCATGCCTCACAGATTCCAAAAACTCATCCTCTACTACCTATACAATAAAAATGCTGTGACAGGACTAGGGGTGCCATTGGCTGCACTATCACTAGAAGCAAATAAGGTATTCGACTCAGTGGAATGGCCCTTTCTGTTCACCTTCCTGAACAAAATGGGATTTGGGTCTGAATTCTTGAAATGGGTCAGACACTAATATACGAACCTCAGGGCCCAACTCAAAGTAAATGGGATACTGTCTCTGGAATTCCAGCCAAAAAGGGGAACAAGGCTAGAATGCCCCTTATCGACAATGTTATTTGCTCTCGCCATAAAGGCTCTGGTGGAATGGATACAGGTTGACTCCCAGGTATGTGGGTGGCGATTGAAAACCACATGGAGTAACAGATAGCGCTATTTGCGGCCAATATAAGGATGTATCTAATGAGCCCAGAGGTATCCATGACAAAAGGGTTCACTGACAAAATATCCCCTCTCAAAATATCGCCCTTTCAAAATATCGTGACCAAAGTATTACTGTCAAAAATATCATCATCCTATACTTAAATGGTAAGCGCAAAAAGAATATAGTTGCTGTTAATATCGTTGTATGGAATATCGTCTTAACAATATATAAACAAAGATGTCTTAAATCCAGTTGGGTCTTGGATACTATGTGATAAAATGGCAGGTGGAATTTGGAACACCGCGTCCAACCACAGTGACAAGTGTGAGTTTTAATTCCATTATAAAAGTCTTGATGTTCTTATGGATGTAAACATCCATGAATGGGGGGGGTCCAAGGTAGAAAGTGACACAGATACATGGGTCTGCCTGGACCTTGGCAAATGCTTAGTCAGATTTGTTCTTAAAGACTGCTTAAAGCCTTTATTCCTGGAATGTATAGTCTTGTGTTTAATGCTCAGTTCTAAAGTAAAGAAAGAAAATCATAATACTTGACTCTGCATTTTTTACAATCTAATCTTTCTTATCGGTATGAACAGACAATCACTATTTACAGACATCCCACATAAGACTTCACAAAGGAAGAAACATATTCCAGGTTACAGAAACATGTCAGTTCCTCTTCGAGGTACTTAATATGTGCCAGTCCGTTTTCTAAAACAAATTCGTTCTCCATTAATAATCTTTCACCATATTTGGAGACAGCATTCAAAGTAGACTCTTCCAGTTTGGGGAGAAACGAGAATCAGCTTGATGGCTAGGAAGATGTAATTATAGTATTCTGAGTTTCTGGGAGAGCTATGTCTAATACCAAACTATGGCGAGTATAAAAAGGAAAAAACACAAGGTACTAGAAAGGAAAGATCCCCTAGAGCCCCTTGGCTCCTGCAACCATTTATTATGGGTTTTCAACCCACACCTAATAACAAGCATTGGCAATGCAAATAGGTTTGGCTTAAAAGGAACGTTGTATGATAATGTTAAGCATTACAACAAAATAGCACAGGAATAGATATGTATTTGTGTAGAAACAAATAATTGTAGAATAATATTGGTGGAGGTTTAATGGTCAAGTTACACTTGGACATTCAAGCCAGACCTAAACATCCATGTAGGTTAATTATTTCTCTCCTCCCATCTGTGTTGCTGTTAGATAAAAACATCATACATTTTCTAGTTATCTAAGACACTTTAATAGTACTACAGTGTCATAAACAGAATGATCACAGCTGTGTGGAGGGCAAGCACACTTGTTGTGGAAGCACAGCACTTCTGCCCATTTAAAACATGTACTCCTGACTCACAATATGTGGGAGGAGGAAATCTCCTCTCTAGTGATTCTCACATAATTGTCTGGTGACAACTGGGGTGTGAAGCCAGACCATAAACAGTCAGAAATTGGGTGTTCCCAGGACTTAAAGTTAACTCTACTAAGACTTAGTTGCAGCACTACCCATTTTATCTTTATTATGAACAGCTTCTCTCTGACACCTGTGCTCCTAGCCCCTCTCTGGCACACTCTGTAGTCCTCAGGAAGTGACAGCCATCTTCAGAGTTGACAGAGAGCAGCTGCTTCCTGCCACCATGTTCACCACCAAGAGCTCCTCCTGGCTGCTAAAGTGACATTGGTCACTATGTCTTGCCAACTTAGGAGGTAGGTGTTTCCTCTTAGAGACTTGAAAACGTAAACAAATGTCCAAGGAAGGGTGTGAAAAGGGAGCACTGTTGGAGGGAAAATTAGGTTTGGGGGCAACATGATGGGCCGAATAGTCTGGTTTATTCACCTTAAATGGGAAAATGAAGTCGAAATAGGGAAGGACTATGCTCTTTCATTGATATAAATGTATTTCCTGAGTTAGTTTATAGTTAAGATACCCGGAAATGGAACCAGGTGGCAATACATTTGTGCCCTCGCCTGACTGAGTAAATATCTCCCTCCCAACACCATATTATGATTATGCATGCAAAGACCTTATTGATTTAACACATTTAACCTACTGTTTTGGGGACATTTAGAAGGGCCCCTTAACAGTGGCAAAATGCAAAATGATGAGGCCCCCCTACAGAATGTGATGAGGTACCCCGGAGTTCCCCGTATCTCACTGATATTCATTGACTTTTGGCTGAACGGGACCATGGAATGGTTGGGGGCCCCGCAGCAGAACATAGGCCATAGGAGACTGTGTTACGCCCTGGTCCCTTAAAATGAAAATATTTGTTACAAATATGCCTTACAGTAATTTTTGTTTATGAACTATGCTATCTTCGATATCTATTAACTCACCATTGTGTAATCAAATGTCCCCTCAGGTGGGAATAATACTTTCTTTTCCTTTACAGAACCTTCCTGTAACTAAAACAAGTATTGGATTAAATTAAATATCAAAATAATCGATTTACAAAAACGTTTATCATATCAGTACGGAAAGTGCTACTACAAGAGTAAGTACTCTTTCACCTACTATTAAACACCTTTCTGAATCAGCCCCAAAACAGTCAATCCTCCTTTAGTGAAAGTGTAAAAAGACCAATGGTTTCTACTTTTCCTAACTGCTCGTGAACATTCCCTGAATATTCCCATGTTCTTCCCATTTTAGATGTTTTGGGGCCAATTCACAAAGCCACCTAAGAGTACCAAATTAATTACTACCAGAATCCTACTTAATGCACTACACAATGCCTTTGTGAATATTACCAAATATAACTAGGCTGGGTCGTGCTGTAGTGACCAGTCCAAAGCAGCACTTCCTCGCCTCGCAGGACAGTCCGGCCAGAGCACTTGGTCACCCTGGCTCAGGCAAGGCGTTAGTTAGGCCTGCAGGGGTCATGGTTGCAAGCAAAATATTCTCCCTAGTGACAATCTGTATGTGAAACCAGTTGGAATTACAGCTTAGAAAACGAGCTCCCCCCTGAATGTCTCGTCCCAGCAGGAGAAGAGATGCAGGGGATTGTGTATACAGAAGGCACTATTTTCTTTGTTTCATTTAGTTTGAATAAACACTTTTCTACAGTGCATGAAGTGTTCACACCAGGCAAACACTTTTCTGATGGACGATTCAAAAGTTGGTCGCACTCTGCTCGTCACACCAGCAAGTTGCCCCAAGGAACTGTGGTAGAGGTTGCAGGTCAGTGTAAAGGGGTGCCGCGTGGACTGCCAAAATGTAATTAAAACAGGTGAAGTACCTCTCATGGCGCGCAGGTGCAGGTTCAAGGCTCGTCAGCCCGTTGGCTCAAGGGAGCCGTAATAAATGATTCAAAAGTTGTTCGCACTCTGCTCGTCACACCAGCAAGTTGCCCCAAGGAACTGTGGTAGATGTATTGGCGACGGCGAGTACGCCTATGCCACGATGTATGTAGAAAAGTATGTGTATGCATTAGCCGTCCCTGGACACGTGTTTCGAGGTAGTTGCCTCTCGTCAGCAGGGAGCAGGTCAGTGTAAAGGGGTGCCGCGTGGAATGCCACAATGTAATTAAAACAGGTGAAGTACCTCTCATGGCGCGCAGGTGCAGGTCCAAGGCTCGTCAGCCCGTTGGCTCAAGGGAGCCGTAATAAATGATTCAAAAGTTGGTCGCACTCTGCTCGTCACAACAGCAAGTTCCCCAAGGAACTGTGGTAGATGTAGTGGCGACGGCGAGTACGCCTATGCCACGATGTATGTAGAAAAGTATGTGTATGCATTAGCCATCCCTGGACACGTGTTTCGAGTGTCTCGACACGTGTCCAGGGATGGCTAATGCAACACATACTTTTCTACATACATCATTGCATAGGCGTACTCGCCGTCGCCACTACATCTACAACAGTTCCTTGGGGCAACTTGCTGGTGTGACGAGCAGAGTGCGACCAACCTTTGAATCACTTTTCTGATGGACATTCACACATATTTTCTGCTTTAGAGGAATAAAGTGCCTGGAAACTGTGGTAGCCCTTACAACATGCCATTTCTTCATGAACTGCCCTTCAAAATATATTATAAAACCTAATATTTTGTTTAAACCACGCACTCAAAGCATGACTTGCAGAGCATTCTTTAGTCCTATAAGGACTGGCGTTCTTTTTAATAAAAATATGTATGCTATACTTACGAGTATCTTTTGCAAGCCTTTTTCTATTGCTCTGCTGTATTGTCAATCACATTTTGCTTCTGGCCAAGGAATTATACGGCGGGTGGTGGGGTGTGGTGGGGAGGAGGGGAGTTGCACAAGGTCAGCTAGTTTCAGCCATTGGCTTACCTGCCAGTGAGTAACAGCATTCAGCTCTTGTACAATGTGTGCATTCACACAATAAAGACCCCTTCAGTGGAAGGCACTATGTGTGCTTTTAAATATATATGTTGGCTTTAAGACAATGCATGCCTTCCGATAAAACCATCTGCAGGAATAAAATAATAGTACTCCCCTGGCGCCTATTTAACATAAGTTAGGAACAATTTGAAAAAAACACAATTCTCTCCTAAGCATTTCAAATCACCTCTCTCTCATCGTTTGGATTATTGCAACATCCTCTATTTAGGGGCTACAAAAGGCAATCTGGATATATTGCAGAAGGTCCAAATTGCGCCAGCCTGTATGATATTGAATATCCCAAGGCACGCATTGGTGGGAGCTGCCTTAAGGGCGCTACAATTGCTACCAGTAGAGACGAGAGTCACTTTAAAAGCCCTATGCTTCTGCCATAGGATTTACAATGAGAAAGGGCCTAGGCTTCTGCGACATCTACTCACCCCCTATAGACCTACCTGGAATCTTAGGTCCGTGGGAACTGCTAAGCTGGTGGTGCCAAAAGTTCAAAAAGTAAGTTTGGGAGGCAGATCCTTTAGATTCTCAGCAGCCAAAGCTTGGAACAAGCTGCCTTTGGAATTGAGGCTGCATCCTTTTGAAGCGATGTTTCCCCAAAAACTTAAGACTTGGTTTTTCCAGTCATCACCAGGGGCTGGTGCTAAGCGTTGTTACTGCGAATAGATTGCTTATGCTGGGATGTGGGGTTTTGTAGGGGGTGGAGGGGTAGCGCTCTTTTGTTAGGCTGTGATGTCTTAGCGCGGGGACACTCTGTTGAGTAACCAAGCGCGTTATAAGCTTTAATCTAACCTAATCTCTGTCCTACGCTATTTTGATTTTATCAATCTCTACAAATAGAACTGACCAGGTCCCTGTCATGAGGAGACACCCAAAAACATTACAGGTCAAAACACGTCAGCAATATTCTGAGGGTCCTTCATGCACGCGCTGGGAAAGGGCGAAATTTAGAGAACAGTAAATGGGACACACCTGGACTACTCCTACTACTTCGGAGTGCACAGCACCCATTGTTTTACAGACTATTTTTCAATCCCACCTCAAAGCTACACAGATTCACAGAGGTAGAGTAAAAAGACAGGGGGATATATGATCACTCACCACTAAGCATTTAATTAGAAACTCAGAAACCACGAAGAATGGAAGATTGGAAAATGGCTGCATTGTGCCTGACCAATAAAAAAGAAGTGGAGTGCCAACACAAAGCCATGAAACATTATTTTAAAGACATCACTGAAACAGTGAGGGGCGATTCCACTCTATGCGAGGCCTATAAACCCATGATAAATAGGTTATAAATATCAGGGGAACTGGGAGACAAAAGGAAGAGAGATAGGCAATGCAAGGAAGCAGAAAGGCAAATCTTAGACTTAGAGGTGGAATACATTCTGGGACCCTCAGAGGTAACAAAAGGCCACATTACACTAAAAAGGGAGGAAAACCATTTAACCCCTTCGCTGCCAGGCCTTTTCCCCCTCCTGTGCCACGCCCTTTTTTGGCTATTTGGGGTAGTGCGCGCTGAGGCCCCTGTAACTTTTTGACCACATAAGGTATCCATGCCAAATTTGCGTCCTTTTCTTCTAACATCATGGGGATTCTGAAGGTACTCAGGGTTTGTGGATTCCCCTGGAGGGGTCACAGAAATGAGCCAAAATACAGCAAAATTTAGTTTTTTTTGTGAAAATTGGAAAAACGGGCTGCAAATGAAAGCATCTGGGTTTTTCCCTGCAAATGTTATCAAAAAAGGGGTTGTGGGGCTGAAATCACCATTTCCCCAGCTTTTAGGGGATACCAGACTTTTGTCAGAAACCCAACATTTTTGACACAGTTGTGGCATTTTTCTGGGACATAGCCTATTTTTGCTATTTTTTGTGCTTTCAACCTCCTTCCAGTTAATGGTAGAAATGGGTACAAAAGCACTAATGGATCCTGAAAAGCTATACATTTTAGAGAAGTAGACAAAATTCTGAATTCAGCAAGGGGTCATTTGTGTAGATCCATCAAGGTTTCTTTATTGAAACTAACAGTTAAATATAGGATAAATTTAAAATTTGTTGGAAAAAAAAGCCTTTTGTGTCAACGTTTTCACCTGTAACTTCTTCTAATTATGACAGCTGTTTGAAAGCAATATACCATTACATCCGCTGGACATTACTGGTTGGGGAATATAGGACTTGTAGGTTCACCAAGAACCCGACGAACCCAGAGCCAAAAACTGAGCAGCAACTTCCAATGGTTTTTTATTATGTACCGGGTATATAGTAATTATTCTGTAAAAATGTGTACATGGAAAAATCGGTATGAAAGACACCTATGTATTTCTGAAATGGGAACAAAATATAGAGTTTAGAAACAGTAGATATTTGCACATTTCCGAAATTGGGAATACTCATACTAGCATGAGAATTATCAGTCATTTTTTAGAATGACTTCTTTTTTACACAATGTCTTTCATTTGGAAGGCAGAAATGCATCGAAAGTCAATAGGTAATAACAGTTCCTTTACAAATCTGAATTACCCTAAGTCTTCCGATAAAAATGGTACCTCACTTGTAGGGGTAGGCATAGTGCCCATGACAGGAAATGGCTCAAAATCCAACGTGAACACATCACATTTTCACAATGCAAAATTACCCTTTTTTAGCAAAGTGCCTAGCTGTAGTTTTTTAACCCTAGCTCTGCCGGCACCTAGGGAAACCTAGCAAACCTATACCTTTTTGAAAACTAGACACCCAGGGGAATCCAGGATGGGGTGACTTGACTGCCTCCCACAAGGTTCTGTTACCCAGAATCCCTTGCAAACCTAAAAAATTGCCAAAAAAACACTTTTCCCCCACATTTCTCTGGTGGAAAGTTCTGGAATCTGCGTGGATCCACAAATTTCCACACACCCCGCGTTCCCCAAAGTCTTCCAAAAAAAATGGTACCTCACTTGTGTGGGTCAGCCTAGTGCCCGCAGCAGGAAACGGCGCAAAACGTAACGTGGACACACCTCAATTTCGTAGCGAAAAATGACCCTTTTTTGGCAAAGTGCCTAGCTGTAGTTTTTGAACCATAGCTCTGCCGGCACCTAGGGAAACCTAGCAAACCTTTACATTTTTGAAAAATAGACACCCAGGGGAATCCAGGATGGGGTGACTTGACTGCCTCCCACCAGGTTCTGTTACCCAGAATCGCATGCAAACCTAAAAAATTGCCAAAAAAACCACATTTTCCCCATATTTCTGTGGTGGAAAGTTCTGGAATCTACTTGGATCCACAAATTTCCACCCACCCAGTGTTTCCCAAAGTCTTCCGAGAAAAATGGTACCTCACTTGTGTGGGTCGGCCTAGTGCCCGCGACAGGAAACGGCGCAAAAAGCAACGTGGACACACCTCAATTTCGCTGTGAAAAATGACTCTTTTTTGGCAAAGTGCCTAGCTGTAGTTTTTGAACCATAGCTCTGCCGGCACCTAGGGAAACCTAGCAAACCTATACATTTTTGAAAACTAGACACCCAGGAGAATCCAGGATGGGGTGACTTGACTGCCTCCCACTAGGTTCTGTTACCCAGAATCCCTTGCAAACCTAACAAATTGCCCAAAAAAACGCATTTTCCCCATATTTCTGTGGTGGAAAGTTCTGGAATCTACTTGGATCCCCAAATTTCCACGCACCCAGTTTTCCCCAAAGTCTTCCGAGAAAAATGGTACCTCACTTGTGTGGGTCGGCCTAGTGCCCACGACAGGAAACGGCGCAAAACACAACGTGGACACACCTCAATTTCGCTGTGAAAAATGACCCTTTTTTGGCAAAGTGCCTAGCTGTAGTTTTTGAACCATAGCTCTGCCTGCACCTAGGGAAACCTAGCAAACCTATACATTTTTGAAAACTAGACACCCAGGAGAATCCAGGATGGGGTGACTTGACTGCCTCCCACCAGGTTCTGTTACCCAGAATCCCTTGCAAACCTAAACAATTGCCAAAAAAAAAGCATTTTCCACACATTTCTCTGGTGGAAAGTTCTGGAATCTGCGTGGATCCACAATTTTCTACCCACCCCGCGTTCCCCAAAGTCTTCCGAGAAAAATGGTACCTCACTTGTGTGGGTCAGCCTAGTGCCTGCGACAGGAAACGGCATAAAACGTAACGTGGACACACCTCAATTTCGTAGCGAAAAATGACCCTTTTTTGGCAAAGTGCCTAGCTGTAGTTTTTGAACCACAGCTCTGCCGGCACCTAGTGAAACCTAGCAAACCTATGCATTTTTTAAAACTAGACACGCAGGGGAATCCAGGATGGGGTGACTTGACTGCCTCCCACCAGGTTCTGTTACCCAGAATCGCATGCAAACCTAAAAAATTGCCAAATAAAACACATTTTCCCCACATTTCTGTGGTGGAAAGTTCTGGAATCTACTTGGATCCACAAATTTCCACCCACCCAGTGTTTCCCAAAGTCTTCAGAGAAAAATGGTACCTCACTTGTGTGGGTCGGCCTAGTGCCCGCGACAGGAAACGGCGCAAAACGCAACGTGGACACACCTCAATTTCACAGCGAAAAATGACCCTTTTTTGGCAAAGTGCCTAGCTGTAGTTTTTGAACCATAGCTCTGCCGGCACCTAGGGAAACCTAGCACACCTATACATTTTCAAAAACTAGACACCCAGGGGAATCCAGGATGGGGTGACTTGACTGCCCCCACCAGGTTCTGCTACCCAGAATCCCTTGCAAACCTAAACAATTGACAAAAAAACCACATTTTCCCCACATTTCTGTGGTGGAAAGTTCTGAAATCTGCGTGGATCCACAAATTTCCACCCACCCCGTGTTCCCCAAAGTCTTAAAAAAAAAATGGTACCTCACTTGTGTGGGTCGGCCTAGTGCCCGCGACAGGAAACGGCACAAAACACATCGTGGACACACCTCAATTTCGCAGTGAAAAATTAACCTTTTTTGGCAGAGTGCCTAGCTGTAGTTTTTGAACCCTAGCTCTGCCGGCACCTAGGGAAACCTAGAAAACCTATACATTTTTTAAAACTAGACACCCAGGAGAATCCAGGATGGGGTGACTTGACTGCCTCCCACCAGGTTCTGTTACCCAGAATCCCTTGCAAACCTAAACAATTGCCAAAAAAAACGCATTTTCCACACATTTCTCTGGTGGAAAGTTCTGGAATCTGCGTGGATCCACAATTTTTTACCCACCCCGCGTTCCCCAAAGTCTTCCGAGAAAAATGGTACCTCACTTGTGTGGGTCAGCCTAGTGCCCGCGACAGGAAACGGCATAAAACGTAACGTGGACACACCTCAATTTCGTAGCGAAAAATGACCCTTTTTTGGCAAAGTGCATAGCTTTAGTTTTTGAACCACAGCTCTGCCGGCACCTAGGGAAACCTAGCAAACCTATACATTTTTCAAAACTAGACACCCAGGGGAATCCAGGATGGGGTGACTTGACTGCCTCCCACCAGGTTCTGTTACCCAGAATCGCATGCAAACCTAAAAAATTGCCAAAAAAAACACATTTTCTCCATATTTCTGTGGTGGAAAGTTCTGGAATCTACTTGGATCCACAAATTTCCACCCACCCAGTGTTCCCCAAAGTCTTCCGAGAAAAATGGTACCTCACTTGTGTGGGTCAGCCTAGTGCCCGCGACAGGAAACGGCATAAAACGTAACGTGGACACACCTCAATTCCGTAGCGAAAAATGACCCTTTTTTGGCAAAGTGCCTGGCTGTAGTTTTTGAACCACAGCTCTGCCGGCACCTAGGGAAACCTAGCTAACCTATACATTTTTTAAAACTAGACACCCAGGGGAATCCAGGATGGGGTGACTTGACTGCCTCCCACCAGGTTCTGTTACCCAGAATCGCATGCAAACCTAAAAAATTGCCACATAAAACACATTTTCCCCATATTTCTGTGGTGGAAAGTTCTGGAATCTACTTGGATCCACAAATTTCCACCCACCCAGTGTTTCCCAAAGTCTTCCGAGAAAACTGGTACCTCACTTGTGTGGGTCGGCCTAGTGCCCGCGACAGGAAACGGCGCAAAACGCAACGTGGACACACCTTAATTTCACAGCGAAAAATGACCCTTTTTTGGCAAAGTGCCTAGCTGTAGTTTTTGAACCATAGCTCTGCCGGCACCTAGGGAAACCTAGCACACCTATACATTTTCAAAAACTAGACACCCAGGGGAATCCAGGATGGGGTGACTTGACTGCTCCCACCAGGTTCTGCTACCCAGAATCCCTTGCAAACCTAAACAATTGCCAAAAAAACCACATTTTCCCCACATTTCTGTGGTGGAAAGTTCTGAAATCTGCGTGGATCCACAAATTTCCACCCACCCCGTGTTCCCCAAAGTCTTAAAAAAAAAATGGTACCTCACTTGTGTGGGTCGGCCTAGTGCCCGCGACAGGAAACGGCACAAAACACATCGTGGACACACCTCAATTTCGCAGTGAAAAATGAACCTTTTTTGGCAGAGTGCCTAGCTGTAGTTTTTGAACCCTAGCTCTGCCGGCACCTAGGGAAACCTAGCAAACCTATACATTTTTGAAAACTAGACACCCAGGAGAATCCAGGATGGGGTGACTTGACTGCCTCCCACCAGGTTCTGTTACCCAGAATCCCTTGCAAACCTAAACAATTGCCAAAAAAAACGCATTTTCCACACATTTCTCTGGTGGAAAGTTCTGGAATCTGCGTGGATCCACAATTTTCTACCCACCCCGCGTTCCCCAAAGTCTTCCGAGAAAAATGGTACCTCACTTGTGTGGGTCAGCCTAGTGCCCGCGACAGGAAACGGCATAAAACGTAACGTGGACACACCTCAATTTCGTAGCGAAAAATGACCCTTTTTTGGCAAAGTGCATAGCTTTAGTTTTTGAACCACAGCTCTGCCGGCACCTAGGGAAACCTAGCAAACCTATACATTTTTCAAAACTAGACACCCAGGGGAATCCAGGATGGGGTGACTTGACTGCCTCCCACCAGGTTCTGTTACCCAGAATCGCATGCAAACCTAAAAAATTGCCAAAAAAAACACATTTTCTCCATATTTCTGTGGTGGAAAGTTCTGGAATCTACTTGGATCCACAAATTTCCACCCACCCAGTGTTCCCCAAAGTCTTAAAAAAAAAATGGTACCTCACTTGTGTGGGTCGGCCTAGTGCCCGCGACAGGAAACGGCACAAAACACATCGTGGACACACCTCAATTTCGCAGTGAAAAATGAACCTTTTTTGGCAGAGTGCCTAGCTGTAGTTTTTGAACCCTAGCTCTGCCGGCACCTAGGGAAACCTAGCAAACCTATACATTTTTGAAAACTAGACACCCAGGAGAATCCAGGATGGGGTGACTTGACTGCCTCCCACCAGGTTCTGTTACCCAGAATCCCTTGCAAACCTAAACAATTGCCAAAAAAAACGCATTTTCCACACATTTCTCTGGTGGAAAGTTCTGGAATCTGCGTGGATCCACAATTTTCTACCCACCCCGCGTTCCCCAAAGTCTTCCGAGAAAAATGGTACCTCACTTGTGTGGGTCAGCCTAGTACCCGCGACAGGAAACGGCATAAAACGTAACGTGGACACACCTCAATTTCGTAGCGAAAAATGACCCTTTTTTGGCAAAGTGCATAGCTTTAGTTTTTGAACCACAGCTCTGCCGGCACCTAGGGAAACCTAGCAAACCTATACATTTTTCAAAACTAGACACCCAGGGGAATCCAGGATGGGGTGACTTGACTGCCTCCCACCAGGTTCTGTTACCCAGAATCGCATGCAAACCTAAAAAATTGCCAAAAAAAACACATTTTCTCCATATTTCTGTGGTGGAAAGTTCTGGAATCTACTTGGATCCACAAATTTCCACCCACCCAGTGTTCCCCAAAGTCTTCCGAGAAAAATGGTACCTCACTTGTGTGGGTCAGCCTAGTGCCCGCGACGGGAAACGGCATAAAACGTAACGTGGACACACCTCAATTTCGTAGCGAAAAATGACCCTTTTTTGGCAAAGTGCCTGGCTGTAGTTTTTGAACCACAGCTCTGCCGGCACCTAGGGAAACCTAGCTAACCTATACATTTTTTAAAACTAGACACCCAGGGGAATCCAGGATGGGGTGACTTGACTGCCTCCCACCAGGTTCTGTAACCCAGAATCGCATGCAAACCTAAAAAATTGCCACATAAAACACATTTTCCCCATATTTCTGTGGTGGAAAGTTCTGGAATCTACTTGGATCCACTCGTTTCAGTCTGTCTCTTCGCTGCTGTTCTCACCACGCTACAGGAGTAGCACAACCAATCCACCCTGTGCCTGAGGAGCCGCTGGGACGCCGGCACTAACTGCATAGCAGCAGAGGAGGGTGAGGCGCAGGCCCCGGGACTGCGAGGACCAGCATTCCACAGCTCCAGCTGGTCCTCTTCCCGCGTGAGCCGCGCCCCCTCACAGCGCCACGCCCCCAGCCAAAGCCCTGCAAATACTCGCGGCACCCGCTTCGCGGGTGCCACTCGTTTCAGTCTGTCTCTTCGCTGCTGTTCTCACCACGCTACAGGAGTAGCACAACCAATCCACCCTGTGCCTGAGGAGCCGCTGGGACGCCGGCACTAACTGCATAGCAGCAGAGGAGGGTGAGGCGCAGGCCCCGGGACTGCGAGGACCAGCATTCCACAGCTCCAGCTGGTCCTCTTCCCGCGTGAGCCGCGCCCCCTCACAGCGCCACGCCCCCAGCCAAAGCCCTGCAAATACTCGCGGCACCCGCTTCGCGGGTGCCACTCGTTTCAGTCTGTCTCTTCGCTGCTGTTCTCACCACGCTACAGGAGTAGCACAACCAATCCACCCTGTGCCTGAGGAGCCGCTGGGACGCCGGCACTAACTGCATAGCAGCAGAGGAGGGTGAGGCGCAGGCCCCGGGACTGCGAGGACCAGCATTCCACAGCTCCAGCTGGTCCTCTTCCCGCGTGAGCCGCGCCCCCTCACAGCGCCACGCCCCTACAATCTACTACCCTTTAAAGAGCGCGCTCTGGACCGCGTAACGCGGGACGCGCGCGGGACGCAGCCCGGGACGCAGCCCGGGGCGAAGACCGGGCAAAGAGCGGGCCGTTTAAGGCCGTTCAAGGACGGCTGAGGACGGCCCTGGCCCTGAACCCCTGCCCTGTCGCCCTTAATCATCATTAAACGTCTAAGGTAGGCGGATTTGTGTCCTGTATTTTCATATAACAACATCAACGGCCGCCCTCCAGCTATTACACCATTCTCTATTGACTCTGTGTTTAGATGTCGGCCATGCGCAATAGAACTAGAAGTTGTGCGAAAAAAGCTACGGTGGTAGCACAGGTGACAGGACCTATAGATCTCTTCATTTCCCGTGTAAATGAGACTATTGATCAAAGCATTGTTTTACTGGAAAAAAGAGTCTCCACGGATCTTGCAAATGCTAAGCGCTCATCCTTGGGTTCTCTTGCTAATGCCAAATCACCCGCTTTGCAGTCCTCGAATATTTGTTCCCTACCCTTAACCATGCCCACTAATAGTGCTCCGATTGTACCAAATACTGTTGATTTATCGGTTGCCCTATCAGACTCGGACCCGTTTTTTGTGGATCTGGAGGTAACACCAGACCTAGAGGCCTGTCAGTCTTCTGGCAAAGCGGCTCCATGTCTGAGCGGGTTTAATGATGTGGTAACAGCTCCTGTACCTATAGCTTCTCGGGGAAGGGTTACCAATCTCCCAAAGGCTATATCTAAGAGTAAAAACAAAGCTAAAGTTACAGTTAGGAATCATAATTTGATTTCCCCCAACCCACAAATGACATCAGGTATTCCTTGTTGGGTGCAAAACATGGTAACAGATTTAAAACTGGACCTTGAAGCCACAATAGCAGCACAAATCAAGCCTCTAATTTCCAAATTGGATAGGCTTACGTCTTTAATACATTCGAAATGGCCACATAAAACGAATGGGCAAGGGCCTGATCAGCCACAAGGGATTACAGAAGCAGCCCCTAAATGTTCACCATGTATCCAGCCCCCTAAAGATGTATTAAATAACGTTCAAGTAACCGTAGCCCCCGGGAATCCAGTTATACCTCATTTGGTGCAAACTGGGAGTAATTCTGTTCAATCCACATCTATACCCACTCCGAAGGTGGTGGGTTCTATTCTGACTCCCCAACACTCTGTTGTTAGTAATAATACCACCACTATTCAAGTAAAAGATGTTGTAGGGAAATCTAATACCCCTCTAGAACCTCTTTCTACGAACAAACCTGAAGGTCTTAAGCCAAAGCGGGCACGTTTTAGGTCAATTAATTTACCACCAGAGGTTTCCCCTTTTGTGGTCGTGTTGACAGCAGTCCCCCCGTTGAAGGAGGGAGTAAAAGAAACTCACGTTGAGCTAAGAAATAAATGTGCTCAATGGTTCCACTTACATAAACCTCTGCCCAACAGTATGAACGGTGAAATTCTTACTGTACGTAGAGGGGACTGGGTGGGTAGAAGCAAGAAAACAATAGTAGGGGATGTAATTACAGTTAATTTTAGAGATACAGGGGTAGTTAGTTATATATGTAATGTACCCAATAGTGGTCCCGCGACTCAAATTAACCCACTCCCCTTGTCTTATTTCTTACCGATGCCTTCAAGACCAAACCCTCCCTGTTCCACCTTTCAAAGTAATAGAGGATTTGTGTACTCCCCGCAACATGCTACTAAACCCTGGCAGCAACCACCACACCCTTCTTCTTTTTCTCCACATTATGTTAATTTTCACCAGCAGCCATTACATGCTCCATCTTTTCCCCTGCACCATGTTAATCCTCATTGGTCACATCCTCCCCATTTTCCACCACCCTTATTTCAGTCTGCCCATCAGTGGCAGCAACCCTTTCAGCCACTCCAACCAGTTAAACCCCAGTGGCAACAAACATGGCAGGACTTGCCCCCTTCCCAAGACTGCCTGTACTCACAACTTGCTCATCCTAACAGATATGCTGTGTTGGACGAGGTAGATTGACTGAGCTCTACTGAAGCTTTGGATTTAAACATCTCTTTGTCCTATTTAGATATGGCGAGTGCTCCTCCTGTCACACCTTTAGCCGCACTCCCCGAACCCCCAATGGTGTCATCGTTAATACCCCTCTCGCGTTTAGAAAACAGGGATAGCTTTGATGCATGTACAGCTACTGTTACTCCCAGATTAAGCCCAGATATCATCTCTCGGGAAGATGGTCCTACCTTATTACGAGCAACTCAGCCAGAGTCATCTGTAGTTGGTGATTCTGGCAAACCAGCAGGACTCTCTCTTGTTTCCTGGAACATTGCTGGCCTTGCCAGCAAATTAGGTACACCCTTCTGGACCAGTTTTTTGGGGGAGGGATTGGACCTAATTTTGTTACAGGAAACTTGGTGTCTGGACCCCATTAACATCGAAGGGTACACATCCTACTGTCTCAGAGCCACCAAATCAAGCTCGGGTAGGGCTAAGGGGGGCCTTTTGTTGCTTTTATCTACCAAGCTGTGCGATTGTATGGTTAAATACAGCACGACAGTTGGGACCCATAGTCAAGTTATAAGGGTGGAGTGCAGGAGGAATATTGATTTAGTTGTGATACATTTTTACAACAATCTCTTTGATGCAACTAGAGGGGATATCCTACCGCCTCTAGAAAGGGAAATAACTAAAGCCCTTGGTATTTCGAAAAGAAAGGCCGAGGTTGTCTGGGCAGGGGATTTTAACCTGCAGCCCTGCCATTTGTCCAACGGGAACATCTGCGGTTTTGGTGCAGCAATGAGTAGTCATTGGGGGGGTTTGGGTGTGAGGGAGGATTCTCCTCACTTCCAACATTGCAGTTATGGCTCCACATTAAATAATATGCTAGTCACACTAGACATGACCCTGTTAAACTGTAACACAAACAACCAGGCAATAATATGCCCTACATTTACAGGCAGAGATGCAGGATCATTTATAGATCATATTCTGTTGTCTAGCAGTGGAGACTTTACCGATCTGTATGTAAATGAAGAAAGTCTCAGCGACCATAACAGCCTTCGTGTTACCCTTCTGGGGCATGGTACCTCGACGGTTTCAGGTGGGAAATGTTCTACTGACTTAGTACCTATTAGACCGAAGGGTCTAAGGATTAAATGGACTGGATTAAATTCTAAGGTTAAGCAGAAGGAGGTTCTTACCAGATGTAAGAACCAAATTAGTTTCTGTTTGGATGATGACTGTGACTTAGGCTGCCTATTAGCTCACTTTGTCTCCATGAATAGTATTATTGATGGTATTTTTACTAAGGCCTCGCAATCTAATAGCGGTCCGAAGCAGGGGTGGTTTGATAAGACCTGTATAGTCGCCCTCCGTGATTTAAAGAATGCTTTGGGCACTAATCCACGCGTTAAGACGGATATACAATTTTTTTAGGGCAAGATATAAAATAGCAATCAATACTAGGAAAAGGGTATTACAGACCGAGGCGTGGGATAAGTTGAAGGAAGCAGCCGAGACCAAAAACTGCAAACTGTATTGGGAAACAATTAACAGCCCGTTTCTCAATAAAGAAGATGTACCAGAATTAACATCTTATGTGGCATGTAGCGATTGGGTCAGTCATTTTTCCAAAATTTTCAATCCAGAAGGGTTATCTCTTGAGTCAATGTTACCTGAGTCTATCTCATGGCTACCCCTTCCGTTGGGAATTACATTAGAAGAAAGCTATGAAGCAATTTCTTTAAGCAAAGGAGGTAAGGCCCCTGGCCCCGATGGGGTTCCGCTGGATTTATACAAAGATGAACCAGCTTTATGGGCTCCCATCCTGGCGAGGATATTCAATTGTGCGGCAGAAACTAATTTCCCGTCTACTTGGGGTCAATCGGTCATTATCCCTCTACATAAGAAAGGTGATAAATCAGAGGCCTCTAACTACCGTCCAATTTCATTATTGGACGCCTCTGTGAAGGTGATGAGTAGGATTTTGCTCAGGAGGCTGGAAGATTGGGCAGCTGATTTTAATATCTTAACTAGAGTCCAATATGGCTTTCGGAAAGGCCTGGGCACATTGGACCAATGTGTAAATTTGGACCTTTTAATTAACAAATATACTGTGGCTAAAAATGGCAACCTTTTTTTATGTTTTGCTGATTTGAGCAGTGCTTTTGATTTGGTTAACCACACTATTCTTTGGGAGGTTTTGCTAGACGCAGGGGCCCCGAGGGAAATAGTCCATTTTTTAGCTAGACTTTACGAAAAACTTTCTTGTAAGGTCCGCTATGGCACCCTTGGAGAATGTACCCCGTTTTTCAAAGTGTCTCGGGGCATACGCCAGGGATGCGTTTTGGCCCCGTTGTTATTTTCCCTCTTTATTAATGACGTCGACCGTTCCTTGGTTGACATCCCAGCAGATGCCCCCTTGATTAGTGGTAAACCCGTTCCGCTGTTACTTTACGCGGACGACGCTGTTCTCATATCCCGCACACAGATGGGCCTACAGCGCCTAATCGATAATTTTATGCAGTTTATTCAAGTTAGGCGGCTCCGCGTGAACAAAACTAAGACGTATGTTATGACATGCGGACGGGCAGCTAAGCAGGTAAAGCATACCTTTTTTCTGGATAAGGAAAAGTTGACTCCTGTCAAGTCCTTTTGTTATCTAGGAATTACATTTAACGATAGCGGGTCTTGGACCTCGGAATTTGATTCCATCAGACTAAAAATGCTGCGGTCTACTGGCAGTATTTTTCGTTTTGCCTCTAAACTCGGCTCACGAAGCATTTTAGACATGATGAACATATACAATGTTTGTTGTGTCCCCTCTGCACTGTATGGGGCAGGTGTATGGGGCCATAGTGTGGGTACATCCCTGCAGAAGGAGGAAAATAAGTTTTTAAGGAGGTTGTTATGTGTCCCCCCTTCCGCTTCCATTCTGCTGATCCATGAAGAAGTTGGGATCGAGTTTATTTCTGATTTAGCAGCAGTCCGGCCACTTTTATTGTGGCGTTCTATTTGGGCTAAACCAGAGACTCGATTTACTCAGGATATCATTCTTGATTGTATAGGCTTGGACCACTCCTCACGCATACAGTGGTTGAGATACATCCACCGCTGGTATCTCCTTCTTTTTAATATTGATGTATTCCGCGAGCCAGAAGAGGTTGTTTCTATTTCAAAAAAAGAAATTAAGACAACGTTCTTAAACTTCCGAAAGGCAGAGCGAGATAAAATTTCTGGTAATCTTATTACCGTGAAATTTTATAAAGATTTAAATTTAACTTCGGGGTTCCAATCCTATCTTGTGTATGTGACCCGTCCCTCCCATCAGTATGTTTTAACACGTGTCAGATTGGGTATTGTTCACCATCTGGTTGCATTTCCAAACACAAGAACCAGTTCAGATATACCCTGTCCGTGTGACAGTATTTCCCGGCAGAATAGTTGCCACTTTTTACTTCTCTGTAAATTTTATCATTCTCTCAGGTTAAAATACCTTAAGCCAATTTTTATTAAATATAATATTCGTACTACAGAAACAGCACTGATACTTTTATCCTCATTAGAGAACGAGGAGATCTGTTTTTTCCTGGCTACTTTTATTCTGAAGTGTACAGTTGTCAGGAAAAGTATTGTACTATAATATTTTTATACTTACCTGTCTGTACCTATGTTATACAGCTGCCAGGTATTGTATTACGCTGCTATTACTGTTTACATTTTTGTCTGTATATATACGTCCTCAAGTTTTATACCATTTTTGTAACTAAAGTATTATTCTTATTTTGTTGATGTCCACAGTATATTATGATTATTTATAAATTTTGATGTACAGCTGCCAGGAAAGGCCCATTGAGTAATTCCTACTGATCTCCTGTCTGTTCATTCATGTACGTTTTGCTTTTATAATAGTACGTTGACCCAAACTGGCAAGATTACTCCTTAATTGTTGCACTTCAGACTTTTGCACAACGTCTTATCATCGTTTCATATAAGTGGTCATATGGTGATTTTAAACATTTTAACTATGTATTTTTTTTTTTGCTTGTATGATTTGTATGTACAAATCGAATAAAAGCTTTAAATTGATTGGATCCACAGATTTCCACCCACCCAGTGTTCCCCAAAGTCTTCCGAGAAAAATGGTACCTCACTTGTGTGGGTCGGCCTAGTGCCCGCGACAGGAAACGGCGCAAAACGCAACATGGACACACCTCAATTTCACAGCGAAAAATGACTCATTTTTGGCAAAGTGCCTAGCTGTAGTTTTTGAACCATAGCTCTGCCGGCACCTAGGGAAACCTAGCACACCTATACATTTTCGAAAACTAGACACCCAGGGGAATCCAGGATGGGGTGACTTGACTGCTCCCACCAGGTTCTGCTACCCAGAATCCCTTGCAAACCTAAACAATTGCCAAAAAAAACACATTTTCTCCACATTTCTGTGGTGGAAAGTTCTGAAATCTGCGTGGATCCACAAATTTCCACCCACCCCGTGTTCCCCAAAGTCTTCAGAAAAAAATGGTACCTCACTTGTGTGGGTCGGCCTAGTGCCCGCGACAGAAAACGGCGCAAAACACGTCGTGGACACACCTCAATTTCGCAGTGAAAAATGAACCTTTTGCCTAGCTGTAGTTTTTGAACCCTAGCTCTGCCGGCACCTAGGGAAACCTACCAAACCCACACATTTCTGAAAACTAGACACCCGGGGGATTCCAGGGAGGTATGGCTTGCGTGGATCCCCCAATGTTTCTTTACCCAGAACGCCCTGCAAACCTCAAATTTAGCTGAAAAAATCACGTATTTCACACATTTTTGTGTGGGAAAGTTGTGGCATCACCGGGCTGACACAAATTTCCTACCACCCAGCGTTCCCCCGGGTCTCCCGATAAAAACGGTGCCTCACTCGTGTGGGAGGCCCAAGTACCCGCGACAGGCAAGTGCCCAAAACGTATTGAGGCGACATGAAAATTGCCGACCTCAAAACGACCTGGTTTTGCAAGGGGGGTCACCTGGGTTTTTGGCCCGGTGCTCGGCGGCCACCTAGGGAAACCTACCAAACCCACACATTTCCGAAAACTAGACACCTGGGGGATTCCAGAGAGAAATGGCTTGCGTGGATCCCCCAACGTTTTCTTACCCAGAATGCCCTGCAAACCTCAAATTTAGCTGAAAAAATCACATTTTTCACACATTTTTGTTTGGGAAAGTTGTGGCATCACCGGGCTGACACAAATTTCCTACCACCCAGCGTTCCCCGGGTCTCCCGATAAAAACGGTGCCTCACTCGTGTGGGAGGCCCAAGTACCCGCGACAGGCAAGGGCCCAAAACGTATTGAGGCGACATGAAAATTGCCTACCTCAAAACGACCTGGTTTTGCAAGGGGGGTCACCTGAGTTTTTGGCCCGGTGCTTGGCGGTCAACTAGGGAAACCTACCAAACCCACACATTTCTGAAAACTAGACACCCGGGGGATTCCAGGGAGGTATGGCTTGTGTGGATCCCCCAACATTTCCTTACCTAGAATGCCCTGCAAACCTCAAATTTAGCTGAAAAAATCACCTTTTTCAGACATTTTTGTGTGGGACAGTTGTGGCATCACCGGGCTGACACAAATTTCCTACCACCCAGCATTCCCCCGGGTCTCCCGATAAAAATGGTGCCTCACTCGTGTGGGAGGCCCAAGTACCCGCGACAGGCAAGGGCCCAAAACGTATTGAGGTGACATGAAAATTGCCTACCTCAAAACAACCTGGTTTTGCAAGGGGGGGTCACTTGGGATTTTGGCCCGGTGCTCGGCGGTCACCTAGGGAAACCTACCAAACCCACATATTTCTGAAAAGTAGACAGCCAGGGGATTCCAGGGAGGTATGGCTTGCGTGGATCCCCCAACGTTTCCTTACCCAGAATGCCCTGCAAACCTCAAATTTAGCTGAAAAAATCACCTTTTTCACACATTTTTGTGTGGGAAAGTTGTGGCATCACCGGGCTGACACAAATTTCCTACCACCCAGCGTTTCCCCGGGTCTCCCGATAAAAACGGTGCCTCACTCATGTGGGAGGCCCAAGTACCCGCGACAGGCAATAAGGTCAAATTGACCTATGTTGCAAAACAAAAACACATTTATGGAGTGGTAGACAAGGCAGGGAAAATCCTAGCCTGGCTCAGCAGTAGGGAACATGATAGGAACCATGTCCTAGCAATAATAGCCCCAGACGGTACAACAGTTCGGGAGTGTGAGGCCATAGCGGCTGCAATGGCAGATCATATGCAAATATTCTACAGAGAGAGGCTGCACCAATCTGAAACAGAAATATAAGATTTTGTCTAAAACTTACCCTACAGGTGGCTAACGAGTCATAAGGAATTGGAACTAGAGGAGGATTTAACAAGGGAAGTGCAGTTGGCACAATTTCAATCTGGGAGACCCCAGGTCAGAATGGCAAATGAGAAAATTCCACTACACAAGATGTACACTGAGGCATACAACACAGGATGTTCGCTAGAGACCTAAACACCATAACCAAGGTAGGGAAACCTGGGGATAGCTAAGAATTTTACTGGCCAATAACAATTCTTAATTAAGACACCACAATACTAGCAGATGTTTTCACAAACTAACTGAGGGGAGTGATCCTAGATCTGATGCACCCAGACCGGAATGGATTCTGATTCCAAACACTCATCCTCTGCTACCTATACAATAACAATTCTGTGACAGGACTAGGGGTGCCATTTGCTGCACTATCGCTAGAAGCAAATAAGGTATTCGACTTAGTGGAATGGCCCTTTCTGTTCACCTTCCTGAACAAAATGGGATTTGGGTCTGAATTCTTGAAATGGGTCAAACACTTATGTACGGACCTCAGGGCCCAACTCAAAGTAAATGAGACACTGTCTCTGGAATTCCAGCCAAAAAGGGGCACATGGCTAGAATGCCCCTTATCGACAATGTTATTTGCTCTCGCCATAAAGGCCCTGGTGGAATGGATACAGGTTGACTCCCAGGTATGTGGGTGGCGATTGAAAACCACATGGAGGAACAGATATCGCTATATTCGGACAATATAAGGATGTATGTAATGAGCCCAGAGGTATCCGTGACAAAAGGGCTTACTGACAAAATATCCCCTCTCAAAATATCGCCCTTCCAAAATATCGTGACCAAAGTATTACTGTAAAAAATATCATCATCCTATACTTAAATGGTAAGCGCAAAAATATTGAGAAAAAAATATAGTTGCTGTTAATATCGTTGTATTGAATATCGTTTTAACACTATATAAGCAAAGATGTCTTAAGTCCAGTTGGGTCTTGGATACTATGTGATAAAATGGCAGGTGGAATTTGGAACACCGCGTCCAACCACAGTGACAAGTGTGAGTTTTCATTCCATTATAAAAGTCTTGATATTCTTGTGGATGTAAACATCCATAAATGGGGTGGATCCAAGGTAGAATGTGACACAGATACATGGGACTCACTGGACCTTGGCAAATGTTTAGTCAGATTTGTTCTTAAAGACTGCTTAAAGCCTTCATTCCTGGAATGTACAGTCTTGTGTTTAATGCTGAGATCTAAAGTAAAGAAAGAAAATCATAATACTTGACTCTGCATTTTTTACAATCTAATCTTTCTTATTGGTATGAACAGACCATCACTATTTACAGACATCCCACATAAGACTTCACAAACGAAGAAACATATACCAGGTAACAGAAACATGTCAGTTCCACTTCGAAGTACTAAATATGTGCCAGTCCGCTTTCTAAAACAAATTTGTTCTCCATTAATCATCTTTCACCATATTTGGAGACAGCATTCAAAGTAGACTCTTCCAGTTTGGGGAGAACCGAGAATCAGCTTGATGGTTAGGAAGATGTAATTATAGTATTCTGAGTTTCTGGGAGAGCTATGTCTAATACCAAACTATGGCGAGAATAAAAAGGAAAAAACACAAGGGTCAAAAAATATAAACTACAGTATGTACTAGAAAGGAAAGATCCCCTAGAACCCCTTGGCTCCTGCAACCATTTATTATGGGGTTTCAACCCACACATAATAACAAGCATTGGCAATGCAAATAGGTTTGGCTTAAAAGGAACGTTGTATGGTAATGTCAAGCATTACAACAAAATAGCACAGGAATAGATATGTATTTGTGTAGAAACAAATATTTGTGGAATAATATTGGTGGAGGTTTAATGGTCAAGTTACACTTGGACATTCAGGCTAGACCTAAACATCCATGTAGGTTAATTTTTCTCTCCTCCCATCTGTGTTGCTGTTAGATAAAAACACCATACATTTTCTAGTTATCTAAGACACGTTAATAGTACTACAGTGTCATAAACAGAATGATCACAGCTGTGTGGAGGGCAAGCACACTTTTTGTGGAAGCACAGCACTTCGGCCCATTTAAAACACGTGCTCCTGACTCCCAATATGTGGTAGGAGGAAAGCTCCTCTCTAGTGATTCTCACATATTTGTCTGGTGACAACTGGGGTGTGAAGCCAGACCATAAACAGTCAGAAATTGGGTGTTCCCAGGACTTAAAGTTAACTCTACTAAAACTTAGTTGCAGCACTACCCATTTTATCTTTATTATGAACAGCTTCTCTCTGACTCCTGTGCTCCTAGCCCCTCTCTGGCACACTCTGTAGTCCTCAGGAAGTGACAGCCATTTTCAGAGTTGACAGAGAGCAGCTGCTTCCTGCCACTATGTTAACCACCAAGAGCTCCTCCTGGCTGCTAAAGTGACATTGGTCACTATGTCTTGCCAACTTAGGAGGTAGGTGTTTCCTCTTAGAGACTTGAAAACGTAAACAAAAGGTCCAAGGAAGGGTGTGAAAAGGGAGCACTGTTGGAGGGAAAATTAGGTTTGGGGGCAGCATGATGGGCCGAATAGGCTGGTTTATTCACCTTAAATGGGAAAATGAAGTCGAAACAGGGAAGGACTATGCTCTTTCATTGATATAAATGTATTTCCTGAGTTAGTTTATAGTTAAAATACCCGGAAATGGAACCAGGTGGCAATACATTTGTGACCTCGCCTGACTGAGTAAATATCTCCCTCCCAACAACATATTATTATTATGCATGCAAAGACCTTATTGATTTAACACATTTAACCTACTGTTTTGGGGAGATTTAGAAGGGCCCCTTAACAGTGGTAAAATGCAAAATGATGAGGCCCCCCTACAGAATGTGATGAGGTACCCCGGAGTTCCCCGTATCTCACTGATATTCATTGACTTTTGGCTGAACGGGACCACGGAATAGTTGGGGGCCCCGCAGCAGAACATAGGCCATAGGAGACTGTGTTACGCCCTGGTCCCTTAAAATGAAAATATTTGTCACAAATATGCCTTACAGTAATTGTTGTTTATGAACTATGCTATCTTCGATATCTATTAACTCACCATTGTGTAATCAAATGTCCCCTCAGGTGGGATTAATACTTTCTTTTCTTTTACAGAACCTTCCTGTAACTAAAACAAGTATTGGATTAAATTAAATATCAAAAGAATTGATTTACAAAAACGTTTATCATGTCAGTACGGAAAGTGCTACTACAAGAGTAAGTACTTTTTCACCTACTATTAAACACCTTTCTGAATCAGCCCCAAAACAGTCAATCCTCCTTTAGTGAAAGTGTAAAAAGACCAATGATTTCTACTTTTCCTAACTGCTCGTGAACATTCCCTGAATATTCTCATGTTGTTCCCATTTTAGATGTTTTGGGGCCAATTCACAAAGCCACCTAGGAGTACCAAATTAATTACTACCAGAATCCTACTTAATGCACTACACAATGCCTTTGTGAATATTACCAAATATAACTAGGCTGGGTCGTGCTGTAGTGACCAGTCCAAAGCAGCTCTTCCTCGCCCCGCAGGACAGTCCGGCCAGAGCACTTGGTCGCCCTGGCTCAGGCAAGGCGTTATTTAGGGCTGCAGGGGTCAAGGTTGCAAACAAAATATTCTCCCTAGTGACAATCTGTATGTGAAACCAGTTGGAATTACAGCTTAGAAAACGAGATCCCCCCTGAATGTCTAGTCCCAGCAGGAGAAGATATGCAGGGGGGTTGTGTATACAGAAGGCACTATTTTCTTTGTTTCGTTTCGTTTGAATGAACACTTTTCTACAGTGCATGAAGTGTTCACACCAGGCAAACACTTTCCTGATGGACATTCACACATATTTTCTGCTTTAGAGGAATAAAGTGCCTGGAAACTGTGGTAGCCCTAAAACGTACCATTTCTTCATGAACTGCCTTTCGAAATATATTATAAAACCTAATATTTTGTTTAAACCACGCACTCAAAGCATGACTTGCAGAGCATTCTTTAGTCCTATAAGGACTGGCGTTCTTTTGTAATGAAAACATGTATGCTATACTTACAAGTATCTTTTGCAAGCCTTTTTCCATTGGTCTGCTGTATTGTCAATCACATTTTGCTTCTGGCCAAGGAATTATACGGCGGGTGGTGGGGTGTGGTGGGGAGGAGGGGCGTTGCACAAGGTCAGCTCGTTTCAGCCATTGGCTTACCTGCCTGTGAGTAACAGTATTCAGCTCTTGTACAATGTGCACATTCACACAATAAAGACCCCTTCAGTGGAAGGCACTATGTGTGCTTTTAAATATATATGTTGGCTTTAAGACAATGCATGCCTTCCGATAAAACCATCTGCGGGAATAAAATAATAGTACTCCCCTAGCGCCTATTTAACATAAGTTAGGAAGAATTTGAAAAAAAAAACACAATTGTCCCCTAAGCATTTCAAATCACCTCTCTCTCATCGTTTGGATTATTGCAACATCCTCTATTTAGGGGCTACAAAAGGCAATCTGAATATATTGCAGAAGGTCCAAATTGCGCTAGCCCGCATGATATTGAATAGCCCAAGGCACGCATTGGTGGGAGCTGCCTTAAGGGCGCTACAATGGCTACCAGTAGAGACGAGAGTCACTTTAAAAGCCCTATGCTTCTGCCATAGGATTTACAATGAGAAAGGGCCTAGGCTTCTGCGACATCTACTCACCTACTACCTGGAATCTTAGGTCCGTGGGAACTGCTAAGCTGGTGTTGCCAAAAGTTCAAAAAGTAAGTTTGGGAGGTAGATCCTTTAGATTCTCAGCAGCCAAAGCTTGGAACAAGCTGCCTTTGGAATTGAGGCTGCATCCTTTTGAAGCGAAGTTTTGCAAAAAACTTAAGACTTGGTTTTTCCAGTCATGACCAGGGGCTGGTGCTAAGCGTTGTTACTGCGAATAGATTGTCTATGGTGGGATGTGGGGTTTTGTAGGGGGTGGAGGGGTAGCGCTCTTTTGTTAGGCTGTGATGTCTTAGCGCAGGGACACTCTGTTGGAGTAATCAAGCGCTTTATAAGCTTTAATCTAACCTCATCTCTGTCCTACGCTATTTTGATTTTATCAATCGCTACAAATAGAACTGACCAGGTCCCTGTCATGAGGAGACACCCAAAAACATTACAGGTCAAAACACGTCAGCAATATTCTGAGGGTCTTTCATGCGAGCACTGGGAAAGGATGAAATTTAGAGAACAGTAAATGGGACACACCTGGACTACTCCTACTACTTAGGAGTGCACAGAACCCATTGTTTTATAGACTATTTTTCAATCCCACCTCAAAGCTACACAGATTCACAGAGGTAGAGTAAAAAGCCAGGGGGATATATGATCACTCACCACTAAGCGTTTAATTAGAAACTCAGAAGCCATGAAGAATGGGAGATTGGAAAATGGCTGCATTGTGCCTGACCGATAAAAAAGAAGTGGAGTGCCAACACAAAGCCATGAAACATTATTTTAAAGACATCACTGAAACAGTGAGGGGCGATTCCACTCTATGCGAGGCCTATAAACCCATGATAAATAGGTTATAAATATCAGGGGAACTGGGAGACAAAAGGAAGAGAGATAGGCAATGCAAGGAAGCAGAATGCTAAATCTTAGACTTAGAGGTGGAATACATTCTGGGACCCTCACAGGTAACAAAAGGCCACATTACACTAAAAAGGGAGGAATACCATTTAATAAAAACTAACAAGGTCAAATTGACCTATGTTGCAAAACAAAAACACATTTATGGAGTGGTAGACAAGGCAGGGAAAATCCTAGCCTGGCTCAGCAGTAGGGAACATGATAGGAACCATGTCCTAGCAATAATAGCCCCAGACGGTACAACAGTTCGCGACTGTGAGGCCATAGCAGCTGCAATGGCAGATCATATGCAAATATTCTACACAGAGAGGATGCACCAATCTGAAACAGAAATATAAGATTTTGTCTAAAACTTACCCTACAGATGGCTAGCGAGTCATAAGGAATTGGAACTAGAGGAGGATTTAACAAGGGGAAGTGCAGTTGGCACAATTTCAATCTGGGAAACCCCAGGTCAGAATGGCAAATGAGAAAATTCCACTACACAAGATGTACACTGAGGCATACAACAAAGGATGTTCGCTAGAGACTTAAACACCACAACCAAGGTAGGGAAACCTGGGGATAGCTAAGAATTTTACTGGCCAATAACAATTCTTAAGTAAGATACCACAATACTAGCAGATGTTTTCACAAACTAACTGAGGGGAGTGATCCTAGATCTGATGCACCCAGACCGGAATGGATTCATGCCTCACAGATTCCAAAAACTCATCCTATGCTACCTATACAATAACAATGCTGTGACAGGACTAGGGGTGCCATTGGCTGCACTATCGCTAGAAGCAAATAAGGTATTCGACTTAGTGGAATGGCCCTTTCTGTTCACCTTCCTGAACAAAATGGGATGTGGGTCTGAATTCTTGAAATGGGTCAAACACTTATGTACGAACCTCAGGGCCCAACTCAAAGTAAATGAGATACTGTCTCTGGAATTCCAGCCAAAAAGGGGCACATGGCTAGAATGCCCCTTATCGACAATGTTATTTGCTCTCGCCATAAAGGCCCTGGTGGAATGGATACAGGTTGACTCCCAGGTATGTGGGTGGCGATTGAAAACCACATGGAGGAACAGATATCGCTATATGCGGTCAATATAAGGATGTATCTAATGATCCCAGAGGTATCCGTGACAAAAGGGTTTACTGACAAAATATCCCCTCTCAAAATATCGCCATTCCAAAATATTGTGACCAAAGTATTTCTGTCAAAAATATCATCATCCTATACTTAAATGGTAAGTGTAAAAATATTGAGAAAGAAATATAGTTGCTGTTAATATCGTTGTATTGAATATCGTTTTAACAATATATAAACAAAGATGTCTTAAGTCCACTTGGGTCTTGGATACTATGTGATAAAATGGCAGGTGGAATTTGGAACACCGCGTCCAACCACAGTGACAAGTGTGAGTTTTAATTCCATTATAAAAGTCTTGATATTCTTATGGATGTAAACATCCATGAATGGGGTGGATCCAAGGTAGAAAGTGACACAGCTACATGGGACTGCCTGGACCTTGGCAAATGCTTAGTCAGATTTGTTCTTAAAGACTGCTTAAAGCCTTTATTCCTGGAATGTATAGTCTTGTGTTTAATGCTGAGTTTTAAAGTAAAGAAAGAAAATCATAATACTTGACTCTGCATTTTTTACAATCTAATCTTTCTTATCGGTATGAACAGACAATCACTATTTACAGACATCCCACATAAGACTTCACAATGGAAGAAACATATTCCAGGTTACAGAAACATGTCAGTTCCACTTTAAGGTACTAAATATGTGCCAGTCCGTTTTCTAAAACAAATTCGTTCTCCATTAATCATCTTTCACCATATTTGGAGACAGCATTCAAAGAAGACTCTTCCAGTTTGGGGAGAACCGAGAATCAGCTTGATGGTTAGGAAGATGTAATTATAGTATTCTGAGTTTCTGGGAGAGCTATGTCTAATACCAAACGATGGCGAGTATAAAAAGGAAAAAACACAAGGGTCAAAAAATATAAACTACAGTATGTACTAGAAAGGAAAGATCCCCTAGAACCCTTTGGCTCCTGCAACCATTTATTATGGGTTTTCAACCCACACCTAATAACAAGCATTGGCAATGCAAATAGGTTTGGCTTAAAAGGAACGTTGTATGATAATGTTAAGCATTACAACAAAATAGCACAGGAATAGATATGTATTTGTGTAGAAACAAATAATTGTAGAATAATATTGGTGGAGGTTTAATGGTCAAGTCACATTTGGACATTCAAGCTAGACCTAAACATCCATGTAGGTTAATTATTTCTCTCCTCCCATCTGTGTTGCTGTTAGATAAAAACACCATACATTTTCTAGTTATCTAAGACACGTTAATAGTACAACAGTGTCATAAACAGAATGATCACAGCTGTGTGGAGGGCAAGCACACTTTTTGTGGAAGCACAGCACTTCGGCCCATTTAAAACACGTGCTCCTGACTCCCAATATGTGGTAGGAGGAAAGCTCCTCTCTAGTGATTCTCACATATTTGTCTGGTGACAACTGGGGTGTGAAGCCAGACCATAAACAGTCAGAAATTGGGTGTTCCCAGGACTTAAAGTTAACTCTACTAAAACTTAGTTGCAGCACTACCCATTTTATCTTTATTATGAACAGCTTCTCTCTGACTCCTGTGCTCCTAGCCCCTCTCTGGCACACTCTGTAGTCCTCAGGAAGTGACAGCCATTTTCAGAGTTGACAGAGAGCAGCTGCTTCCTGCCACTATGTTAACCACCAAGAGCTCCTCCTGGCTGCTAAAGTGACATTGGTCACTATGTCTTGCCAACTTAGGAGGTAGGTGTTTCCTCTTAGAGACTTGAAAACGTAAACAAAAGGTCCAAGGAAGGGTGTGAAAAGGGAGCACTGTTGGAGGGAAAATTAGGTTTGGGGGCAGCATGATGGGCCGAATAGGCTGGTTTATTCACCTTAAATGGGAAAATGAAGTCGAAACAGGGAAGGACTATGCTCTTTCATTGATATAAATGTATTTCCTGAGTTAGTTTATAGTTAAAATACCCGGAAATGGAACCAGGTGGCAATACATTTGTGACCTCGCCTGACTGAGTAAATATCTCCCTCCCAACAACATATTATTATTATGCATGCAAAGACCTTATTGATTTAACACATTTAACCTACTGTTTTGGGGAGATTTAGAAGGGCCCCTTAACAGTGGTAAAATGCAAAATGATGAGGCCCCCCTACAGAATGTGATGAGGTACCCCGGAGTTCCCCGTATCTCACTGATATTCATTGACTTTTGGCTGAACGGGACCACGGAATAGTTGGGGGCCCCGCAGCAGAACATAGGCCATAGGAGACTGTGTTACGCCCTGGTCCCTTAAAATGAAAATATTTGTCACAAATATGCCTTACAGTAATTGTTGTTTATGAACTATGCTATCTTCGATATCTATTAACTCACCATTGTGTAATCAAATGTCCCCTCAGGTGGGATTAATACTTTCTTTTCTTTTACAGAACCTTCCTGTAACTAAAACAAGTATTGGATTAAATTAAATATCAAAAGAATTGATTTACAAAAACGTTTATCATGTCAGTACGGAAAGTGCTACTACAAGAGTAAGTACTCTTTCGCCTACTATTAAACACCTTTCTGAATCAGCCCCAAAACAGTCAATCCTCCTTTAGTGAAAGTGTAAAAAGACCAATGATTTCTACTTTTCCTAACTGCTCGTGAACATTCCCTGAATATTCTCATGTTGTTCCCATTTTAGATGTTTTGGGGCCAATTCACAAAGCCACCTAGGAGTACCAAATTAATTACTACCAGAATCCTACTTAATGCACTACACAATGCCTTTGTGAATATTACCAAATATAACTAGGCTGGGTCGTGCTGTAGTGACCAGTCCAAAGCAGCTCTTCCTCGCCCCGCAGGACAGTCCGGCCAGAGCACTTGGTCGCCCTGGCTCAGGCAAGGCGTTATTTAGGGCTGCAGGGGTCAAGGTTGCAAACAAAATATTCTCCCTAGTGACAATCTGTATGTGAAACCAGTTGGAATTACAGCTTAGAAAACGAGATCCCCCCTGAATGTCTAGTCCCAGCAGGAGAAGATATGCAGGGGGGTTGTGTATACAGAAGGCACTATTTTCTTTGTTTCGTTTCGTTTGAATGAACACTTTTCTACAGTGCATGAAGTGTTCACACCAGGCAAACACTTTCCTGATGGACATTCACACATATTTTCTGCTTTAGAGGAATAAAGTGCCTGGAAACTGTGGTAGCCCTAAAACGTACCATTTCTTCATGAACTGCCTTTCGAAATATATTATAAAACCTAATATTTTGTTTAAACCACGCACTCAAAGCATGACTTGCAGAGCATTCTTTAGTCCTATAAGGACTGGCGTTCTTTTGTAATGAAAACATGTATGCTATACTTACAAGTATCTTTTGCAAGCCTTTTTCCATTGGTCTGCTGTATTGTCAATCACATTTTGCTTCTGGCCAAGGAATTATACGGCGGGTGGTGGGGTGTGGTGGGGAGGAGGGGCGTTGCACAAGGTCAGCTCGTTTCAGCCATTGGCTTACCTGCCTGTGAGTAACAGTATTCAGCTCTTGTACAATGTGCACATTCACACAATAAAGACCCCTTCAGTGGAAGGCACTATGTGTGCTTTTAAATATATATGTTGGCTTTAAGACAATGCATGCCTTCCGATAAAACCATCTGCGGGAATAAAATAATAGTACTCCCCTAGCGCCTATTTAACATAAGTTAGGAAGAATTTGAAAAAAAAACCACAATTGTGCCCTAAGCATTTCAAATCACCTCTCTCTCATCGTTTGGATTATTGCAACATCCTCTATTTAGGGGCTACAAAAGGCAATCTGAATATATTGCAGAAGGTCCAAATTGCGCTAGCCCGCATGATATTGAATAGCCCAAGGCACGCATTGGTGGGAGCTGCCTTAAGGGCGCTACAATGGCTACCAGTAGAGACGAGAGTCACTTTAAAAGCCCTATGCTTCTGCCATAGGATTTACAATGAGAAAGGGCCTAGGCTTCTGCGACATCTACTCACCTACTACCTGGAATCTTAGGTCCGTGGGAACTGCTAAGCTGGTGTTGCCAAAAGTTCAAAAAGTAAGTTTGGGAGGTAGATCCTTTAGATTCTCAGCAGCCAAAGCTTGGAACAAGCTGCCTTTGGAATTGAGGCTGCATCCTTTTGAAGCGAAGTTTTGCAAAAAACTTAAGACTTGGTTTTTCCAGTCATGACCAGGGGCTGGTGCTAAGCGTTGTTACTGCGAATAGATTGTCTATGGTGGGATGTGGGGTTTTGTAGGGGGTGGAGGGGTAGCGCTCTTTTGTTAGGCTGTGATGTCTTAGCGCAGGGACACTCTGTTGGAGTAATCAAGCGCTTTATAAGCTTTAATCTAACCTCATCTCTGTCCTACGCTATTTTGATTTTATCAATCGCTACAAATAGAACTGACCAGGTCCCTGTCATGAGGAGACACCCAAAAACATTACAGGTCAAAACACGTCAGCAATATTCTGAGGGTCTTTCATGCGAGCACTGGGAAAGGATGAAATTTAGAGAACAGTAAATGGGACACACCTGGACTACTCCTACTACTTAGGAGTGCACAGAACCCATTGTTTTATAGACTATTTTTCAATCCCACCTCAAAGCTACACAGATTCACAGAGGTAGAGTAAAAAGCCAGGGGGATATATGATCACTCACCACTAAGCGTTTAATTAGAAACTCAGAAGCCATGAAGAATGGGAGATTGGAAAATGGCTGCATTGTGCCTGACCGATAAAAAAGAAGTGGAGTGCCAACACAAAGCCATGAAACATTATTTTAAAGACATCACTGAAACAGTGAGGGGCGATTCCACTCTATGAGAGGCCTATAAACCCATGATAAATAGGTTATAAATATCAGGGGAACTGGGAGACAAAAGGAAGAGAGATAGGCAATGCAAGGAAGCAGAATGCTAAATCTTAGACTTAGAGGTGGAATACATTCTGGGACCCTCACAGGTAACAAAAGGCCACATTACACTAAAAAGGGAGGAATACCATTTAATAAAAACTAACAAGGTCAAATTGACCTATGTTGCAAAATAAAAACACATTTATGGAGTGGTAGACAAGGCAGGGAAAATCCTAGCCTGGCTCAGCAGTAGGGAACATGATAGGAACCATGTCCTAGCAATAATAGCCCCAGACGGTACAACAGTTCGGGAGTGTGAGGCCATAGCGGCTGCAATGGCAGATCACATGCAAATATTCTACACAGAGAGGATGCACCAATCTGAAACAGAAATATAAGATTTTGTCTAAAACTTACCCTACAGATGGCTAGCGAGTCATAAGGAATTGGAACTAGAGGAGGATTTAACAAGGGGAAGTGCAGTTGGCACAATTTCAATCTGGGAAACCCCAGGTCAGAATGGCAAATGAGAAAATTCCACTACACAAGATGTACACTGAGGCATACAACAAAGGATGTTCGCTAGAGACTTAAACACCACAACCAAGGTAGGGAAACCTGGGGATAGCTAAGAATTTTACTGGCCAATAACAATTCTTAAGTAAGATACCACAATACTAGCAGATGTTTTCACAAACTAACTGAGGGGAGTGATCCTAGATCTGATGCACCCAGACCGGAATGGATTCATGCCTCACAGATTCCAAAAACTCATCCTATGCTACCTATACAATAACAATGCTGTGACAGGACTAGGGGTGCCATTGGCTGCACTATCGCTAGAAGCAAATAAGGTATTCGACTTAGTGGAATGGCCCTTTCTGTTCACCTTCCTGAACAAAATGGGATGTGGGTCTGAATTCTTGAAATGGGTCAAACACTTATGTACGAACCTCAGGGCCCAACTCAAAGTAAATGAGATACTGTCTCTGGAATTCCAGCCAAAAAGGGGCACATGGCTAGAATGCCCCTTATCGACAATGTTATTTGCTCTCGCCATAAAGGCCCTGGTGGAATGGATACAGGTTGACTCCCAGGTATGTGGGTGGCGATTGAAAACCACATGGAGGAACAGATATCGCTATATGCGGTCAATATAAGGATGTATCTAATGATCCCAGAGGTATCCGTGACAAAAGGGTTTACTGACAAAATATCCCCTCTCAAAATATCGCCATTCCAAAATATTGTGACCAAAGTATTTCTGTCAAAAATATCATCATCCTATACTTAAATGGTAAGTGTAAAAATATTGAGAAAGAAATATAGTTGCTGTTAATATCGTTGTATTGAATATCGTTTTAACAATATATAAACAAAGATGTCTTAAGTCCACTTGGGTCTTGGATACTATGTGATAAAATGGCAGGTGGAATTTGGAACACCGCGTCCAACCACAGTGACAAGTGTGAGTTTTAATTCCATTATAAAAGTCTTGATATTCTTATGGATGTAAACATCCATGAATGGGGTGGATCCAAGGTAGAAAGTGACACAGCTACATGGGACTGCCTGGACCTTGGCAAATGCTTAGTCAGATTTGTTCTTAAAGACTGCTTAAAGCCTTTATTCCTGGAATGTATAGTCTTGTGTTTAATGCTGAGTTTTAAAGTAAAGAAAGAAA
Source organism: Triturus cristatus (assembly GCF_964204655.1). Lineage (NCBI taxonomy): Eukaryota > Metazoa > Chordata > Amphibia > Caudata > Salamandridae > Triturus > Triturus cristatus. Next base: position 815,537,085 of record NC_140584.1, read on the forward strand.
ATCATAATACTTGACTCTGCATTTTTTACAATCTAATCTTTCTTATCGGTATGAACAGACAATCACTATTTACAGACATCCCACATAAGACTTCACAATGGAAGAAACATATTCCAGGTTACAGAAACATGTCAGTTCCACTTTAAGGTACTAAATATGTGCCAGTCCGTTTTCTAAAACAAATTCGTTCTCCATTAATCATCTTTCACCATATTTGGAGACAGCATTCAAAGAAGACTCTTCCAGTTTGGGGAGAACCGAGAATCAGCTTGATGGTTAGGAAGATGTAATTATAGTATTCTGAGTTTCTGGGAGAGCTATGTCTAATACCAAACGATGGCGAGTATAAAAAGGAAAAAACACAAGGGTCAAAAAATATAAACTACAGTATGTACTAGAAAGGAAAGATCCCCTAGAACCCTTTGGCTCCTGCAACCATTTATTATGGGTTTTCAACCCACACCTAATAACAAGCATTGGCAATGCAAATAGGTTTGGCTTAAAAGGAACGTTGTATGATAATGTTAAGCATTACAACAAAATAGCACAGGAATAGATATGTATTTGTGTAGAAACAAATAATTGTAGAATAATATTGGTGGAGGTTTAATGGTCAAGTCACACTTGGACATTCAAGCTAGACCTAAACATCCATGTAGGTTAATTATTTCTCTCCTCCCATCTGTGTTGCTGTTAGATAAAAACACCATACATTTTCTAGTTATCTAAGACACTTTAATAGTACTACAATGTCATAAACAGAATGATCACAGCTGTGTGGAGGGCAAGCACACTTTTTGTGGAAGCACAGCACTTATGCCCATTTAAAACATGTACTCCTGACTCCCAATATGTGGGAGGAGGAAAGCTCCTCTCTAGTGATTCTCACATAATTGTCTGGTGACAACTGGGGTGTGAAGCCAGACCATAAACAGTCAGAAATTGGGTGTTCCCAGGACTTAAAGTTAACTCTACTAAGACTTAGTTGCAGCACTACCCATTTTATCTTTATTATGAACAGCTTCTCTCTGACTCCTGTGCTCCTAGCCCCTCTCTAGCACACTCTGTAGTCCTCAGGAAGTGACAGCCATCTTCAGAGTTGACACAGAGCAGCTGCTTCCTGCCACCATGTTAACCACCAAGAGCTCCTCCTGGCTGCTAAAGTGACATTGGCCACTATGTCTTGCCAACTTAGGAGGTAGGTGTTTCCTCTTAGAGACTTGAAAACGTAAACAAAAGGTCCAAGGAAGGGTGTGAAAAGGGAGCACTGTTGGAGGGAAAATTAGGTTTGGGGGCAACGTGATGGGCCGAATAGGCTGGTTTATTCACCTTAAATGGGAAAATGAAGTCGAAACAGGGAAGGACTATGCTCTTTTATTGATATAGATGTATTTCCTGAGTTAGTTTATAGTTAAAATACCCGGAAATGGAACCAGGTGGCAATACATTTGTGACCTCGCCTGACTGAGTAAATATCTCCCTCCCAACAACATATTATTATTATGCATGCAAAGACCTTATTGATTTAACACATTTAACCTACTGTTTTGGGGAGATTTAGAAGGGCCCCTTAACAGTGGTAAAATGCAAAATGATGAGGCCCCCCTACAGAATGTGATGAGGTACCCCGGAGTTCCCCGTATCTCACTGATATTCATTGACTTTTGGCTGAACGGGACCACGGAATAGTTGGGGGCCCCGCAGCAGAACATAGGCCATAGGAGACTGTGTTACGCCCTGGTCCCTTAAAATGAAAATATTTGTCACAAATATGCCTTACAGTAATTGTTGTTTATGAACTATGCTATCTTCGATATCTATTAACTCACGATTGTGTAATCAAATGTCCCCTCAGGTGGGATTAATACTTTCTTTTCTTTTACAGAACCTTCCTGTAACTAAAACAAGTATTGGATTAAATTAAATATCAAAAGAATTGATTTACAAAAACGTTTATCATGTCAGTACGGAAAGTGCTACTACAAGAGTAAGTACTTTTTCATCTACTATTAAACACCTTTCTGAATCAGCCCCAAAACAGTCAATCCTCCTTTAGTGAAAGTGTAAAAAGACCAATGATTTCTACTTTTCCTAACTGCTCGTGAACATTCCCTGAATATTCTCATGTTGTTCCCATTTTAGATGTTTGGGGCCAATTCACAAAGCCACCTGGGAGTACCAAATTAATTACTACCAGAATCCTACTTAATGCACTACACAATGCCTTTGTGAATATTACCAAATATAACTAGGCTGGGTCGTGCTGTAGTGACTAGTCCAAAGCAGCTCTTCCTCGCCCCGCAGGACAGTCCGGCCAGAGCACTTGGTCACCCTGGCTCAGGCAAGGCGTTATTTAGGGCTGCAGGGGTCAAGGTTGCAAACAAAATATTCTCCCTAGTGACAATCTGTATGTGAAACCAGTTGGAATTACAGCTTAGAAAACAAGATCCCCCCTGAATGTCTAGTCCCAGCAGGAGAAGATATGCAGGGGGGTTGTGTATACAGAAGGCACTATTTTCTTTGTTTCGTTTCGTTTGAATGAACACTTTTCTACAGTGCATGAAGTGTTCACACCAGGCAAACACTTTCCTGATGGACATTCACACATATTTTCTGCTTTAGAGGAATAAAGTGCCTGGAAACTGTGGTAGCCCTTAAAACGTACCATTTCTTCACGAACTGCCTTTCGAAATATATTAATAAACCTATTATTTTGTTTAAACCATGCACTCAAAGCATGACTTGCAGAGCATTCTTCAGTCCTATAAGGACTGGCGTTCTTTTTAATAAAAATATGTATGCTATACTTACTTACTAAGAGCATCTTTTGCAAGCCTTTTTTCATTGGTCTGCTGTATTGTCAATCACATTCTGCTTCTGGCCAAGGAATTATACGGCGGGTGGTGGGGTGTGGTGGGGGGGAGGGGCGTTGCACAAGGTCAGCTCATTTCAGCCATTGGCTTACCTGCCTGTGAGTAACAGTATTCAGCTCTTGTACAATGTGCACATTCACACAATAAAGACCCCTTCAGTGGAAGGCACTATGTGTGCTTTTAAATATATATGTTGGCTTTAAGACAATGCATGCCCTCCGATAAAACCATCTGCGGGAATAAAATAATAGTACTCCCCTAGCGCCTATTTAACATAAGTTAGGAAGAATTTGAAAAAAAAACCACAATTGTCCCCTAAGCATTTCAAATCACCTCTCTCTCATCGTTTGGATTATTGCAACATCCTCTATTTAGGGGCTACAAAAGGCAATCTGAATATATTGCAGAAGGTCCAAATTGCGCTAGCCCGCATGATATTGAATATCCCAAGGCACGCATTGGTGGGAGCTGCCTTAAAGGCGCTACAATGGCTACCAGTAGAGACGAGAGTCACTTTAAAAGCCCTATGCTTCTGCCATAGGATTTACAATGAGAAAGGGCCTAGGCTTCTGCGACATCTACTCACCTACTACCTGGAATCTTAGGTCCGTGGGAACTGCTAAGCTGGTGTTGCCAAAAGTTCAAAAAGTAAGTTTGGGAGGTAGATCCTTTAGATTCTCAGCAGCCAAAGCTTGGAACAAGCTGCCTTTGGAATTGAGGCTGCATCCTTTTGAAGCGAAGTTTTGCAAAAAACTTAAGACTTGGTTTTTCCAGTCATCACCAGGGGCTGGTGCTAAGCGTTGTTACTGCGAATAGATTGTCTATGGTGGGATGTGGGGTTTTGTAGGGGGTGGAGGGGTAGCGCTCTTTTGTTAGGCTGTGATGTCTTAGCGCAGGGACACTCTGTTGGAGTAATCAAGCGCTTTATAAGCTTTAATCTAACCTCATCTCTGTCCTACGCTATTTTGATTTTATCAATCGCTACAAATAGAACTGACCAGGTCCCTGTCATGAGGAGACACCCAAAAATATTACAGGTCAAAACACGTCAGCAATATTCTGAGGGTCTTTCATGCAAGCCCTGGGAAAGGATGAAATTTAGAGAACAGTAAATGGGACACACCTGGACTACTCCTACTACTTAGGAGTGCACAGAACCCATTGTTTTATAGAATATTTTTCAATCCCACCTCAAAGCTACACAGATTCACAGAGGTAGAGTAAAAAGACAGGGGGATATATGATCACTCACCACTAAGCATTTAATTAGAAACTCAGAAGCCATGAAGAATGGGAGATTGGAAAATGGCTGCATGGTGCCTGACCGATAAAAAAGAAGTGGAGTGCCAACACAAAGCCATGAAACATTATTTTAAAGACATCACTGAAACAGTGAGGGGCGATTCCACTCTATGCGAGGCCTATAAACCCATGATAAATAGGTTATAAATATCAGGGGAACTGGGAGACAAAAGGAAGAGAGATAGGCAATGCAAGGAAGCAGAATGCTAAATCTTAGACTTAGAGGTGGAATACATTCTGGGACCCTCACAGGTAACAAAAGGCCACATTACACTAAAAAGGGAGGAATACCATTTAATAAAAACTAACAAGGTCAAATTGACCTATGTTGCAAAACAAAAACACATTTATGGAGTGGTAGACAAGGCAGGGAAAATCCTAGCCTGGCTCAGCAGTAGGGAACATGATAGGAACCATGTCCTAGCAATAATAGCCCCAGACGGTACAACAGTTCGGGAGTGTGAGGCCATAGCAGCTGCAATGGCAGATCATATGCAAATATTCTACACAGAGAGGCGGCACCAATCTGAAACAGAAATATAAGATTTTGTCTAAAACTTACCCTACAGATGGCTAGCGAGTCATAAGGAATTGGAACTAGAGGAGGATTTAACAAGGGGAAGTGCAGTTGGCACAATTTCAATCTGGGAAACCCCAGGTCAGAATGGCAAATGAGAAAATTCCACTACACAAGATGTACACTGAGGCATACAACAAAGGATGTTCGCTAGAGACTTAAACACCACAACCAAGGTAGGGAAACCTGGGGATAGCTAAGAATTTTACTGGCCAATAACAATTCTTAAGTAAGATACCACAATACTAGCAGATGTTTTCACAAACTAACTGAGGGGAGTGATCCTAGATCTGATGCACCCAGACCGGAATGGATTCATGCCTCACAGATTCCAAAAACTCATCCTATGCTACCTATACAATAACAATGCTGTGACAGGACTAGGGGTGCCATTGGCTGCACTATCGCTAGAAGCAAATAAGGTATTCGACTTAGTGGAATGGCCCTTTCTGTTCACCTTCCTGAACAAAATGGGATGTGGGTCTGAATTCTTGAAATGGGTCAAACACTTATGTACGAACCTCAGGGCCCAACTCAAAGTAAATGAGATACTGTCTCTGGAATTCCAGCCAAAAAGGGGCACATGGCTAGAATGCCCCTTATCGACAATGTTATTTGCTCTCGCCATAAAGGCCCTGGTGGAATGGATACAGGTTGACTCCCAGGTATGTGGGTGGCGATTGAAAACCACATGGAGGAACAGATATCGCTATATGCGGTCAATATAAGGATGTATCTAATGATCCCAGAGGTATCCGTGACAAAAGGGTTTACTGACAAAATATCCCCTCTCAAAATATCGCCCTTCCAAAATATTGTGACCAAAGTATTTCTGTCAAAAATATCATCATCCTATACTTAAATGGTAAGTGTAAAAATATTGAGAAAGAAATATAGTTGCTGTTAATATCGTTGTATTGAATATCGTTTTAACAATATATAAACAAAGATGTCTTAAGTCCACTTGGGTCTTGGATACTATGTGATAAAATGGCAGGTGGAATTTGGAACACCGCGTCCAACCACAGTGACAAGTGTGAGTTTTCATTCCATTATAAAAGTCTTGATATTCTTATGGATGTAAACATCCATGAATGGGGTGGATCCAAGGTAGAAAGTGACACAGCTACATGGGACTGCCTGGACCTTGGCAAATGCTTAGTCAGATTTGTTCTTAAAGACTGCTTAAAGCCTTTATTCCTGGAATGTATAGTCTTGTGTTTAATGCTGAGTTTTAAAGTAAAGAAAGAAAATCATAATACTTGACTCTGCATTTTTTACAATCTAATCTTTCTTATCGGTATGAGCAGACAATCACTATTTACAGACATCCCACATAAGACTTCACAAAGGAAGAAACATATTCCAGGTTACAGAAACATGTCAGTTCCACTTTAAGGTACTAAATATGTGCCAGTCCGTTTTCTAAAACAAATTCGTTCTCCATTAATCATCTTTCACCATATTTGGAGACAGCATTCAAAGAAGACTCTTCCAGTTTGGGGAGAACCGAGAATCAGCTTGATGGTTAGGAAGATGTAATTATAGTATTCTGAGTTTCTGGGAGAGCTATGTCTAATACCAAACGATGGCGAGTATAAAAAGGAAAAAACACAAGGGTCAAAAAATATAAACTACAGTATGTACTAGAAAGGAAAGATCCCCTAGAACCCTTTGGCTCCTGCAACCATTTATTATGGGTTTTCAACCCACACCTAATAACAAGCATTGGCAATGCAAATAGGTTTGGCTTAAAAGGAACGTTGTATGATAATGTTAAGCATTACAACAAAATAGCACAGGAATAGATATGTATTTGTGTAGAAACAAATAATTGTAGAATAATATTGGTGGAGGTTTAATGGTCAAGTTACACTTGGACATTCAAGCTAGACCTAAACATCCATGTAGGTTAATTATTTCTCTCCTCCCATCTGTGTTGCTGTTAGATAAAAACACCATACATTTTCTAGTTATCTAAGACACTTTAATAGTACTACAATGTCATAAACAGAATGATCACAGCTGTGTGGAGGGCAAGCACACTTTTTGTGGAAGCACAGCACTTCTGCCCATTTAAAACATGTACTCCTGACTCCCAATATGTGGGAGGAGGAAAGCTCCTCTCTAGTGATTCTCACATAATTGTCTGGTGACAACTGGGGTGTGAAGCCAGACCATAAACAGTCAGAAATTGGGTGTTCCCAGGACTTAAAGTTAACTCTACTGAGACTTAGTTGCAGTACTACCCATTTTATCTTTATTATGAACAGCTTCTCTCTGACTCCTGTGCTCCTAGCCCCTCTCTGGCACACTCTGTAGTCCTCAGGAAGTGACAGCCATCTTCAGAGTTGACAGAGAGCAGCTGCTTCCTGCCACCATGTTAACCACCAAGAGCTCCTCCTGGCTGCTAAAGTGACATTGGTCACTATGTCTGGCCAACTTAGGAGGTAGGTGTTTCCTCTTAGAGACTTGAAAACGTAAACAAAAGGTCCAAGGAAGGGTGTGAAAAGGGAGCACTGTTGGAGGGAAAATTAGGTTTGGGGGCAACATGTTGGGCCGAATAGGCTGATTTATTCACCTTAAATGAGAAAATGCTCTTTTATTGATATAGATGTATTTCCTGAGTTAGTTTATAGTTAAAATGCCCGGAAATTGAACCAGGTGGCAATACATTTGTGACCCAGCCTGACTGAGTAAATATCTCCCTCCCAACAACATATTATTATTGTGCATGCAAAGACCTTATTGATTTAACACATTTAACCTACTGTTTGGGGGACATTTAGAAGGGCCCCTTAACAGTGGCAAACTGCAAAATGATGAGGCCCCCCTACAAAATGTGATGAGGTACCCCGGAGTTTCCCGTATCTCACTGATATTCATTGACTTTTGGCTGAACGGGACCACAGAATGGTTGGGGGCCCCGCAGCAGAACATAGGCCATAGGAGACTGTGTTACGCGCTGGACCCTGAAAATGAAAATGTTTGTCACAAATATGCCTTACAGTAATTTTTGTTTATGAACTATGCTATCTTCGATATCTATTAACTCACCATTGTGTAATCAAATGTCCCCTCAGGTGGGATTAATACTTTCTTTTCTTTTACAGAACCTTCCTGTAACTAAAACAAGTATTGGATTAAATTAAATATCAAAAGAATCGATTTACAAAAACGTTTATCATATCAGTACGGAAAGTGCTACTACAAGAGTAAGTACTCTTTCGCCTACTATTAAACACCTTTCTGAATCAGCCCCAAAACAGTCAATCCTCCTTTAGTGAAAGTGTAAAAAGACCAATGATTTCTACTTTTCCTAACTGCTCGTGAACATTCCCTGAATATTCCCATGTTGTTCCCATTTTAGATGTTTTGGGGCCAATTCACAAAGCAACCTAAGAGTACCAAATTAATTACTACCAGAATCCTACTTAATGCACTACATCAAAATCAAGGTCCATTTTGCTAAACACAATGAAGCAGTATGGATATGTAGACATCTGGAGGTTAAGGGCAGGTGAACAGCAGGGTGTCTCTTATAGAAACTATAAATACCGCCATCAGTCTAGAATAGACTTTGTACTAATCAGCCATTCCTTAGTGGATTTTGTTAAAGACATTAAATACCTCCCACTACATCTATCTGACCACTCTGCCGTAGTTTTGGAACTTATATCAATGCTAAGGGTGCCGGCCAGGAGTTGGTCTTTTGATCGTTCCTTACTCTCCCACCCAGACGATGTTCTCTTCCTTAAGTCTGAGGTGAGCCATTTCTTAAAGATAAATGTAGGATCGGCAGGCATCGGAATGGTGTGGGACTGTCTGAAAGCATTTTTGAGAGGCCTTATTACAAATAAAACGGCTTATAGGAGGAGGGAATATAGGGAGGCCGTGACATCAGTGGAAGCAAATATTGCTAAGATCCAGACCCAATTAGATCTAGTCGCTGATTATAATACAGAAGCGGTCCGCTCTTCTTTGTCTGAAAGATTACTTTCCTTAAAGGGCCATCTAGCTTCGATCCTAAATCAGCGGATACAAGAAAGGTGGGAGGCCAGCAAACTTGCACACTTTCAGTATGGAGAAGGAGCGGTGAAGCTATTGGCATGGAAAACCAAAACGGACCAAGTCCGGAATAACATCGAGGTGATTAATGTCAATGGCTCCCCACTCTCCCGAGATGACGATATTAGATCTGCCTTTAGAGAATTTTTTCAAAATATATATTGTGAAGACAAGAACATCAGCTTAGTTACCATTAAAGATTGGCTCAGCAAGATCACCCTTCCAGCACTTTCTGCTGAGCAAAGCGAGATGTTAGATGGTGAAATCTCGGAGGAGGAAGTTATTAAGGCCATACATAATGCCAAAAAGGGGAAGGCGTCTGGTACAGATGGCCTACCGGCCGAAATATACAAAATACTGGAGCGGGAACTTGTCTCCTTCCTGGTTTTACTATTTAATAATATTCTACTGGATGGTGGTCGTCCTCCGATATCATGGGACAGTGCGTCCATTACAGTAATTTTAAAACCGGGGAAACCACCCACGGCATGTGGCTCATATAGGCCAATCTCCATACTGAACGTAGATTATAAAATATTTGCTTCAATTCTGGCCAATAGATTAGCTCTTGTTGCCCCTAACATCTTACACCCTGATCAGAAGGGGTTTGTCAAGGGGCGGCAGCTATATGAATTAACCTTTGACTTAATAGGGGCTATTGACTTGGCAGTTTTGGAGTCTCTCCCCCTGGCGGTCCTTACCTTGGATGCCACCAAGGCCTTTGACAGGGTCAATTGGTTGTATCTGTCGGAGGCCCTGGCAAAGTTCAATGTGGGAGCAGGGTTTCGCCGGGCAATTGGTCTTTTATATCAGAACCCAAGTGCTTGCGTACTGGTCAATGGCAATTTATCTGATCCCTTTAACATTTCGAGGGGCACACGGCAGGGCTGCCCCCTCTCCCCGCTTCTTTTTGATCTATACGCTGAACCATTTGCCCAAAGTCTGAGGGATAATGTTAATATCAAGGCGTTTGCGTACAGGGGTTGGGAGAGAAAAGTGGCCCTGTACGCTGATGACCTCCTCATTTTTACATCTGACGCCCATATGGCTCTCCCGGAAATATTCAAGCTAGCCTCGGCATTTGGGGAAGTATCTGTGTATGAGATCAATGCCACAAAAACCGAGATGATGACCTGGGGTATCGACCAGAGTTTGTGTATTGCTGGTACTCGACCAGGAAAGAAGTTGAGATATCTGGGCCTTGATATTGTAGAAGATATAGACCAGATTGTCAATACTAATTTTCCAAGATAGTTAAGGACTGCCGTAAATTACTTCAGTCTTGATTCCATCTTCCACTGTCATTATTAGGAAGGGCTAACTTGGTCAAGATGTCTGTTTTGCCAAAGCTTTCTTTTCTTTTCAACACTATCCCCCTGTATTTTGATCCAATTTCTATTAAAACATTGCAGGCTGAGATTAACACATTTATTTGGAATAAACATCTTCCAAGAATTTCGTGGAAAAAGATAAGGATGCGTAGGGAAAAGGGGGGGTTGGCTGCTCCGGACATCCAGGTGTATGCCTGGGCGTTCCAGTTATCTCATGCCAGGATGCTGTTAAAGAAACCATTAGAGTATGGGGTGGGAACTCTATACACCACTTTGCTTAGTGGAGAGGGGGTTAGCCAGTTTGGATTCCTTTTAAAATTTGGTGATCCCAAGTTCTTTAAAAAAATTAAATTGAAGATTCTATTGGGAATGGCAAGGACTTGGGCCCAGGTTCTAAAAGCTATTAAAATAGGGTACTGTAGCTGCAGGACTCCCTTATGGGATCTACCCGATAATCCGCCCTGGTTGGGAGATTCACTTGCAGTACCTATCAGAGAGGCAGGGATGGAGGTTTGGGGAGACCTATTTGTTGAGGGGGAATTGCTTTCCTGGGAGTGTTTGAGTAGGAGGATTGGCCCTGGCCTAGCTAGGCTAAAATATCTGCAGATGTCCAGCTGGTCTCGATCTTATACTGCACAGCCCTCTCGAAGAAGCAAGTTCCCATTAGGTGGTTATAGTACCCTTATAACTTTGTTGATTGACAAACCCCCTGCTAAGAAGGAGATTTCGTCTTGGTATAATCTGATCTTGGAGGAGATGGATGGAGTATTCTTGTTACCAGATGAGCTTTGGGGGCCAGATATAAGCAATACTAACTTGCAAGAGCTATGGAGTACATCATGTAGAATGATGTGGGATGTTGTGAAACCGGCGTGGTTGCGCAGGAACCACCTTTATACTATTCACAGAGCTTACTACTCTCCCCTTCGACTTTCTAAATTTACTCAGGGGAATATGGTGGTGTGTGCTAGATGTGGACTCTTGGCAGCCTCGGATATCCACATGTTTTATGAGTGCCCTCTTTTGTCGCAGTTCTGGGAAGCTATTTGCAAGATTCTGTCGTCCTCAGTAGACTTCAACATAATATTAGATCCTCAGTTGGTGATTTTCGGAATCTTAGAGGGGGTTTCCACATTGGCGAAAAAGTTAGTCTTCTACGCTATACTACTGGCTAGAAGGGAGATATGCAAGAAGTGGAAGGATTCTTCACCCCCTTCTGTCAATGAATGATTTGCTTCTGCCCTGCAGGTCTCTAAGCTGGACTTGGCCAGAATAGGGAATCCTGATAAAAGATCTTTTTGGCGCCTCCTGAAATGGGATCATTGAGAGACTGGTGTTTTTTTTTTTTGACCCCAGGTCCAATGATTAAGCCATCTATCCCATTTCTGGGTATAAGCAGTGCTTTGATACTTCTTTCAGTATTCTGGCTGATTTCCAAAATCCCCCTTAAGGTAACGCTATGGTGATCGCAGGTATGCCAAGCTCTATCGCTGTGGGACAAGGTCCTCGCTCCATGTCTGTCCCTTCCAGTTGGTATGTACTGAGGCAGCATATCGCTTGTTAACCTATTGATCGCGCATATAGAACCTTTGTGGCATACGAGGACAAAAAAAAAAAAAATTGTCTGGTGACAACTGGGGTGTGAAGCCAGACCATAAACAGTCAGAAATTGGGTGTTCCCAGGACTTAAAGTTAACTCTACTAAGACTTAGTTGCAGCACTACCCATTTTATCTTTATTATGAACAGCTTCTCTCTGACTCCTGTGCTCCTAGCCCCTCTCTGGCACACTCTGTAGTCCTCAGGAAGTGACAGCCATCTTCAGAGTTGACAGAGAGCAGCTGCTTCCTGCCACCATGTTAACCACCAAGAGCTCCTCCTGGCTGCTAAAGTGACATTGGTCACTATGTCTTGCCAACTTAGGAGGTAGGTGTTTCCTCTTAGAGACTTGAAAACGTAAACAAAAGGTCCAAGGAATGGTGTGAAAAGGGAGCACTGTTGGAGGGAAAATTAGGTTTGGGGGCAACATGTTGGGCCGAATAGGCTGATTTATTCACCTTAAATGGGAAAATGAAGTCGAAACAGGGCAGGACTATGCTCTTTCATTGATATAAATGTATTTCCTGAGTTAGTTTATAGTTAAAATGCCCGGAAATGGAACCAGGTGGCAATACATTTGTGACCCCGCCTGACTGAGTAAATATCTCCCTCCCAACAACATATTATTATTATGCATGCAAAGACCTTATTGATTTAACACATTTAACCTACTGTTTTGGGGAGATTTAGAAGGGCCCCTTAACAGTGGTAAAATGCAAAATGATGAGGCCCCCCTACAGAATGTGATGAGGTACCCCGGAGTTCCCCGTATCTCACTGATATTCATTGACTTTTGGCTGAACGGGACCACGGAATAGTTGGGGGCCCCGCAGCAGAACATAGGCCATAGGAGACTGTGTTACGCCCTGGTCCCTTAAAATGAAAATGTTTGTCACAAATATGCCTTACAGTAATTTTTGTTTATGAACTATGCTATCTTCGATATCTATTAACTCACCATTGTGTAATCAAATGTCCCCTCAGGTGGGATTAATACTTTCTTTTCTTTTACAGAACCTTCCTGTAACTAAAACAAGTATTGGATTAAATTAAATATCAAAAGAATCGATTTACAAAAACGTTTATCATATCAGTACGGAAAGTGCTACTACGAGACTAAGTACTCTTTCGCCTACAATTAAACACCTTTCTGAATCAGCCCCAAAACAGTCAATCCTCCTTTAGTGAAAGTGTAAAAAGACCAATGATTTCTACTTTTCCTAACTGCTCGTGAACATTCCCTGAATATTCCCATGTTGTTCCCATTTTAGATGTATTGGGGCCAATTCACAAAGCAACCTAAGAGTACCAAATTAATTACTACCAGAATCCTACTTAATGCACTACACAATGCCTTTGTGAATATTACCAAATATAACTAGGCTGGGTCGTGCTGTAGTGACCAGTCCAAAGCAGCTCTTCCTCGCCTCGCAGGACAGTCCGGCCAGAGCACTTGGTCGCCCTGGCTCAGGCAAGGCGTTATTTAGGGCTGCAGGGGTCATGGTTGCAAACAAAATATTCTCCCTAGTGACAATCTGTATGTGAAACCAGTTGGAATTACAGCTTAGAAAACGAGCTCCCCCCTGAATGTCTAGTCCCAGCAGGAGAAGAGATGCAGGGGATTGTGTATACAGAAGGCACTATTTTCTTTGTTTCGTTTCGTTTGAATGAACACTTTTCTACAGTGCATGAAGTTTTCACACCAGGCAAACACTTTTCTGATGGACATTCACACATATTTTCTGCTTTAGAGGAATAAAGTGCCTGGAAACTGTGGTAGCCCTTAAAACATACCATTTCTTCATAAACTGCCTTTCGAAATATATTATAAAACCTATTATTTTGTTTAAACCACGCACTCAAAGCATGACTTGCAGAGCATTCTTTAGTCCTATAAGGACTGGCGTTCTTTTTAATAAAAATATGTATGCTATACTTACGAGTATCTTTTGCAAGCCTTTTTCCATTGGTCTGCTGTATTGTCAATCACATTTTGCTTCTGGCCAAGGAATTATACGGTGGGTGGTGGGGTGTGGTGGGGGGGAGGGGCGTTGCACAAGCTCAGCTTGTTTCAGCCATTGGCTTACCTGCCTGTGAGTAACAGCATTCAGCTCTTGTACAATGTGTGCATTCACACAATAAAGACCCCTTCAGTGGAAGGCACTATGTGTGCTTTTAAATATATATGTTGGCTTTAAGACAATGCATGCCTTCCGATAAAACCATCTGCGGGAATAAAATAATAGTACTCCCCTAGCGCCTATTTAACATAAGTTAGGAACAATTTGGAAAAAAAAACACAATTGTCTCCTAAGCATTTCAAATCACCTCTCTCTCATCGTTTGGATTATTGCAACATCCTCTATTTAGGGGCTTCAAAAGGCAATCTGAATATATTGCAGAAGGTCCAAATTGCGCCAGCCCGCATGATATTGAATATCCCGAGGCACGCATTGGTGGGAGCTGCCATAGGATTTACAATGAGAAAGGGCCTAGGCTTCTGCGACATCTACTCACCCCCTATAGACCTACCTGGAATCTTAGGTCCGTGGGAACTTCTAAGCTGGTGGTGCCAAAAGTTCAAAAAGTAAGTTTAGGAGGCAGATCCTTTAGATTCTCAGCAGCCAAAGCTTGGAACAAGCTGCATTTGGAATTGAGGCTGCATCCTTCTGAAGTGATGTTTCGCAAAAAACGTAAGACTTGGTTTTCCAGTCATCACCAAGGGCTGGTGCTAAGCGTTGTTACTGCAAATAGATTGTCTATGCTGGGATCTGGGGATTTCTGGGGGGTGGAGGGGTAGCACTCTTTTGTTAGGCTGCGATGTCTTAGCGCGTGGACACTCTGTAGGAGTAACCAAGCACTTTATAAGCTTTAATCTAACCTAATCTCTGTCCTAAACTATTTTGATTTTATCAATCTCTACAAATAGAACTGACCAGGTCCCTGTCATGAGGAGACACCCAAAACATTACGGGTCAAAACACGTCAGCAATATTCTGAGGGTCCTTCATGCGAGCGCTGGGAAAGGGCGAAATTTGGAGAGCAGTAAATGGGACACACCTGGACTACTCCTACTACTTAGGAGTGCACAGCACCCATTGTTTTACAGACTATTCTTCAATCCCACCTGAAAGCTACACAGATTCACAGAGGTAGAGTACAAAGCCAGGGGGATATATGATCACTGCCCACTAAACATTTAATTAGAAACTCAGAAGCCACGAAGAATGGGAGATTGGAAAATGGCTGCATGGTGCCTGACCAATGAAAAAAGAAGTGGAGTGCCAACACAAAGCCATGAAACATTATTTTAAAGACATCACTGATACATTGAGAGGCGATTCCACTCTATGCGTGGCATATAAACCCATGATAAATAGGTTAAAAATATCAGGGGAACTGGGAGACAAAAGGAAGAGAGATCGGCAATGCAAGGAAGCAGAATGAGAAATCTTAGACTTAAAGGTGGAATACATTCTGGGACCCTCAGAGGTAACAAAAGAGCACATTACACTAAAAAGGGAGGAATACAATTTAATAGAAATTAATAAGGTCAAATTGAGCTATGTTGCAAAACAAAAACATATTTATGGAGTGGTAGACAAGGCAGGGAAAATCCAAGCCTGGCTCAGCAGTAGGGAACATGATGGGAACCATGTACTAGCAATAATAGCCCCAGACGGTACAACAGTTCGGGACAGTGAGGCCATAGCGGCTGCAATGGCAGATCATATGCAAATATTCTACACAGAAAGGCTGCACCTATCTGAAACAGAAATATAAGATTTTGTCTGAAACTTACCTACAGGTGGCTAGCGAGTCATAGGGAATTGGAACTAGAGTAGGATTTAACAAGGGGAAGTGCCGTTGGCACAATTGCAATCTGGGAAACCCCAGGTCAGAATGGCAAATGAGAAAATTCCACTACACAAGATGTACGTATTGCTGTCAAAAATATCATCATCCTATACTTAAATGGTATGCGCAAAAAAATTGAGAACAAAAATAAAGTTGCTGTTAATATCGTTGTATTGAATATCGTTTTAAAATTATATATGCATTTAAATATTACATCTTAAATATATTAAACAGTAACATTAATTTAATAGAAATAAAATAGATTTAGGTGCCGATCACGATCCGGTAAAAACCGGGTACGAACCGTCGGACGGAGCATATTCTCCGTCCGACGCGTACCCCGTCGAAAAAATATACAAACATGGAAGTACGATTCGCACGGAAATACCATTTCCGTACGAATCGTACAAAACCCCGACCGATGAAAATAAACATACAAATGTGATCCGGGAAAGCGCCGATGTGACGTCGGGACGCACGCAGCCTGCCATTCACGAACCAGGAATTACGATTCGCACCGACGTCATCCCGCACGGTGAATATTTTCCGGCAGCCAAAAACTGCCAGGAAATCAGGACGATGCGAACAAGGAGTACCTGCACGCGACGGACAGACATGGACCCGAACCTACGTGTCATCCCGGCCCTCATAGCAGTCGACCTCCTCTACAGGTTACGACGCAGATGCCACAGAAGGTCAGAACAACAAAGGGAGGGGGGAAAGGGGGGGGCAGGACCAGGGGCAGGCCACAAAACCCCCACCAAAGTCACACAGCACACATGCCCTGTACATACCTTACCCCCAGGCCCTGGTCACTACGAGGGAGTGGGGGCGTGTCCTGCAAAGCCAGCGTCCACCACAACGGAAGTGCTTGACGACGCGAACCGGCAACACAACAATACAGGTACGTCCCGTACCCACGCCTTAAGAGCGTGGGTACGAGTCGTACCACGCCCACACCTACGTCACCCCAACAATGGCGGGACGGCTGTACCCACGTGGCAAAGGCCTGGGTACGGCCCGCACAAGCATCACATAGCGTGGGGACGGATATGTACGGACCGTAGCCCCACCCCCGTATGCATGGAGCGTACCCCCAACCCCAACAGTGTAAGTACGACCCGTACCCTCACCCGCGTACATATGGAGCGTACCCCCACCCCAACAGTGTAAGTACTACCCGTACCCTCACCCGCGTACGTATGGAGCGTACCCCCACCCCAACAGTGTAAGTACGACCCGTACCCTCACACGCGTACGTATGGCGCGTACCCCCAGCCCAACAGTGTAAGTATGACCCGTACCCTCACACGTGTATGTATGGAGCGTACCCCCACCCCAACAGTGGATGTACGGACCGTACCCCCACCTCAACATTGTAAGTACGACCCATACCCTCACCCGCGTACGTATGGAGCGTACCCCCACCCCAACAGTGGATGTACGGACCGTACCCCCACCCCAACAGTGTAAGTACGACCCGTACCCTCAGCCACGTACGTATGGAGCGTACCCCCACCCCAACAGTGTAAGTACGACCCGTACCCTCACCCGCGTACGTATGGAGCGGACCCCCCACCCCAACAGTGCAAGTACGACCCGTACCCTCACCCGCATACATATGGAGCGTACCCCCACCCCAACCGTGTATGTACGGACCGTACCCCCACCTCGTATGCATGGAGCGAACCCACACCCGTGTATGTTCTAAGCGTACATATCCTGAAATAGGAGGGGTGTGTGCAGAGTCCTCCCAGCAGTGCCCAGAGACAGGAGGGGTGTGTGCAGAGTCCTCCCAGCAGTGCCCAGAGACAGGAGGGGTGTGTGCAGAGTCCTCCCAGCAGTGCCCAGAGACAGGAGGGGTGGGTGCAGAGTCCTCCCAGCAGTGCCCAGAGACAGGAGGGTTGGGTGCAGAGTCCTCCCAGCAGTGCCCAGACGCAGGAGGGATGTGTGCAGAGTCCTCCCAGCAGTGCCCAGACGCAGGAGGGGTGGGTGCAGAGTCCTCCCAGCAGTGCCCAGAAACAGGAGGGGTGTGTGCCTATCACTCTCAGCAGTGCCCAGAGACAGGAGGGGTGGGTGTAGAGTCCTCCCAGCAGTGCCCAGACACAGGAGGGGTGGGTGCAGAGTCCTCCCAGCAATGCCCAGAGACAGGAGGGGTGGGTGCAGAGTCCTCCCAGCAGTGCCCAGATGCAGGAGGGGTGTGTGCAGAGTCCTCCCAGCAGTGCCCAGACACAGGAGGGGTGGGTGCCTATCACTCCCAGCAGTGCCCAGAGACAGGAGGGGTGGGTGTAGAGTCCTCCCAGCAGTGCCCAGACACAGGAGGGGTGTGTGCAGAGTCCTCCCAGCAGTGCCCAGAGACAGGAGGGGTGGGTGCAGAGTCCTCCCAGCAGTGCCCAGAGACAGGAGGGGTGGGTGCCTAACACTCACAGCAGTGCCCCTGCAAAGAAAAGGGTGGAGTACCCACAGATCCAATGCCCACAAATGTCAGTCAGGTGCACAAAGATCCTGCAGTACATGTACCACATGTGTGCGAGGCTGGGAGTATACACATGCATAGCGCCAAAAAGAATACATGTACACATGAAGTCATGGCAACAGTCTACATACACAAGTACAGTGACCACCAAGGACGCCACGAATGATGCAGGTGGAGACATCGCTCAGCATGCATGGGCCAAGTCTAACGAGTCCGTCACACACCCAGCCAATGTAGACACAGCTCAGCACCACATATTGGAAAGACCCTGCAGGGAAGAAGTCAGGTTACACAGAGGAAGGAACACACCTTGGGACGATGTCACCATGCAGTAACTGCTTACATGAACAAAGTTATGTAGCCAACAGCTTGTGATGGCACACAGATACCAGGATCCACCCTATGACCAGCACAAGACGACAATTCCCACACACCCAACACATAATCACCACCCAAAATAATGGGGCAGGTCGACCAACAGCAATACCAGACAGACAGTAGTGTACTAAGGAAAAATAAATTGCTTTAATCAGCATTCAAAAATATGTTTGTCCCTTGAAAGTTCAAAATGTACAAAGCCCATAGGGCAATCCAAAGTTCAAATCCAGGTGGGGGACACAGTGGGACGCGTGTCCCCTAGCTTGCCTGCACAGTCAGACTCCTTCGTCTTCCAGAGCGGGGAGGGCATCATGTGGGGTGGAAGGACCAGGCACCGCAGGGACATGAGGGCGAAGGGTAGGCGTCGTGGGTGCAGAGATGGAGGACTCCACCACAGGGGGTGGGGCAGGGCCAAAGGCGGAGGCCAGGATGGCGCTGCACACCTTAGCAAGGTCCTCCAGCGACTCCCCTGCACCCAAAGGAACCACAGGCCCCAAGGAGGGGGGGGGCGGAGGGATGGGTCGCAGCGCCACTGGGGGAGGGTGTGGACAGGGGGGGGGGGACTCAACCACCCTGACCGGGGACTCCCTTGACCGCTTGCGGGGTGGTGTCACTGTGGGGCTCAGGGACAGAGCGGCCATGAAGGAGTCTTTGCCGGATATGTGGCCAGGAGAGCTGAGGGGAGGGGATTTGGAGGGAGTGGATTTGGTGGAATGCGGACTCCCACTCTGGCTGCGTGGCTTACGTTTGCCCCCCGACCCAGTGGGTGTGCCTACTTCACCCTGTGTGTGCGTGCCAGGAGGTGTGCGTTTGACCTTCCCTGCTGGTGTGGTGCCTGTGTCTGTTGTGGTGTGTGCATGCGTACGTCTGGGTGTACGTGGGACAGGCATGGGAGTGGGAAGTGTGGATGGGGTAGGGGGAGGGACGTATCGCTGCAGGAGACCCACTGCTGCAGTCAGTGTTGAGTCTATGGACCTCAGCAACTGGCGTTGGTCAGCCTGCGATGAAAAAATGCCCTCCAAGTATGCCTCCATGTTGTGCAGCACTTGGCTGTGGCCATGGAGGACATTAAGCATCGCAGCCTGACCAACCTGCAACTGCCGCTGGATGTCCACAGACTCGGCATTGGCGGCAGCAGTGGAGACAGGGGCAGGGGGTGCGGTGCCTGGCAGGAAGGAGACATGTGGTGACCGGGCACGCTAGGAAGGGACACGAGCAAGTGGGAGGCGGCTGATGGCAATGAAGGGGGCGGGGAGAGATGTTGTCCCGCTGTCAGCTGCTGGTGCAGCCTCCGCCCACTCGGAGAGATCATCCTTGGACCCGTCAGCTTCATATTCTGTTGTGCCAGTGGACAGGTCCTCGGCCTCACTCTCCTCCGCCTCAGTTCCACTTGATGTGCCAGGCACGATGTCACCGCTGGCACTGGTGCTCGGTCCCTCCGCTCCGTCTGTGCTCATGTCTCCCTCCGTGTCCCCCGACGATGCTGTGGGCAAGGTGAACAGACAGGAATTAATCATACACCTGTATACATATGTCACATGAGTCCAATCTACATAGGTTACAGTGCATAGCCTGAAAAGAAAGATCAGTAACATCTACAAAACAAGGTACAGATGTAGGGCATGCAACACACATTTGGTTGACCCACCATGCCACAGAAAAACTATGGAGAGCATGACACAATAGCAAATGACATGAAATGGAGTTTGACAGAGGAGCCAGGCCCTGGGGACAATCCAGCACTGCATCTGCACCACACAGCGTCGCCGAAAATAGGGATGAGCAGGGACCATATCCATGAACTTGAGGCACATGCTGCATAGGTAATACTGAAAACATGCCCACCATGACTGGCTCACTGCACCTTGAGTGTATGTGCAGACAAACATCACACACTGGCCAGACCTAGCAAGGAGATGTCAGGTTTTGCCCGCACCAACCACCCCCTACATGAGACAATTTGTTGACACACAGGAAGCACTTACATCTCTTAGTCTGGGTGAAATACACATGGGCTGGATAAATGCAAGATTGGACACAAAATACCCAAGGTGCGCCTGTCCAAATAATCATGTACAAATGGTCACCATCAGATGAATGTAACAAGACACACAGGCACTGGCCACCGTGAGTATGAACAAGGAAAATCAGGTCAGGCTGTACAGTGGACACTTGTACTACATTTTACGTCAATATACATGGTGCCAGGGTGTGGTAAATAAAAATTCCTTTACCGGGACTGAATTTGATACAGAAACATTATAAAATAGCTCAGTAAAATGAGAGGCAGAATCCGTGATATTAGAGTTTCGGAATGGGCTTTATTCCAATAATCGATTATAATCGGATGCTTCAAGTTCCATCACCACGGGGGTTCAGGAAGTGAAGTACATACTTTATTGACAAGAAGTAACTTTTATAGTACATACATTATAATGAAGTGAATACAGTAGGCGTAACAATTGATAAGGACATTGACGTTTGGTCTGCGTAACCGAAAATGGGTGTAATAATGAGTAAAAAGGAACCTGATTGGTTATGATGTAATACATAGGTGGATCTATAAGATAATACTTGGCATAGATGCGCGCGCAGCAGTATGACGTGTAATTGACGTGTAACTAGGGGGTGACGGGGACTTGACATTTAGCTCTATATGTGGAGACGAGAAGTCTGGGGGTCAAGTCAACCTAATCCCAAATCATATCTAACATCCTATGTTTAAAGAACTATGTTATCCATAAAAGAGGGACTCTCGGACAGAATCTATTCTATACTGACTGTGCGTGCGTGTACAAGCGTCTAAGTGTCTACACTGAATGCGAGGGGGTAGGAATATTCCATGGTAACAGGGCTATGAATTACTTGCATGAGGACAGAGAAGATGGGCCTTTTTGCTTGGTAACTGGAAGAATGTTTACTTAAACTACTAGGCAGGAATGCATCGGCTGAGGGGGAGGCAGATAATTCGAAGGTGAAATACAGTTCTTGGCAGAGAGTAGGCTGATGTCAGGCTTCGTGAGCCGCGCAGAGAATGAGACAAAGTTCATGGTCACAGATGCAGGCTCGGACTGGAGCTTTCAGAGGCAGAAGGCAAGAGGAGTTTTGATGACAGAATCAGGGCCTACTTGCCTGGACTGT
The DNA here is from genome assembly GCF_964204655.1 of Triturus cristatus. Classification (NCBI taxonomy): domain Eukaryota; kingdom Metazoa; phylum Chordata; class Amphibia; order Caudata; family Salamandridae; genus Triturus; species Triturus cristatus. The sequence goes on from NC_140584.1 coordinate 815,558,687, forward strand.
AAAGTGGCATAAGTGAACCATATAAAGCCGATGGCCTTTCATATTTAGGAATGGGATATCCGGCCTATACATGGCGGATCTGTCAAAGGACATGTTGACGGTGGACGCACATGTATTTGCGTCTTCATAACTGGAACTGGAGGGAACATACATGTACTTGTGACATGCACATGGAACCGTTGGGGTCCAAGATAGGGGACATAACTGACCAGAAAAATCCATATTTCCACATTCCCTCCTTGTCCCCTACTTGCCCTTCAAGAGATATCAATCTTCATCAATCCATTGATCTGTTCATATAGCATCATTTGTTCTTCTTTCTTCTTCCGGGATCTTGAATGAAAATCTTGATGTGGAATGCACGATGTGGCACACAGACCACAAATTGCTGGTCCACATTGTAGACATAGACAGCAACTGAATAGTATGAGAAGGCCAATACCTAGGAAGGATAAAACTCTCCATCCCCAGGCTGATACCGCATTCCAAAACCAAGTGGACCAAGTCCAAGTGCCTGGGTTCTGGTGTATCTGGCTTACAATCTTATGAAGGCGAGTGATGGCTTTATATACAGATGGCGAATTTTCTGGTATGAATACGCAGCAGCTTGATCCGATGACCCTACAAGCTCCGCCCCTATCAGCCAGGATGACGTCAAGGACAAGACGATTTTGAAGCACAACAATCCGCATAGCAGACTGCTCTTCCGTTAAATTGCCTAAGGCGGAAATAGTCTCATTCACTACTGCTTCAAGGGTTCTAGTTAATCTACGTATCAGCTTACTATTAGTAACAGTACCTATATAGGGAAAGATGCCTTTATTAAAATCTACATACTTGTCCCATGCCGTCTCAGTGTAATCGATAATGGGGAGATCTCTCCGTTCTCTGTTGTGTACTAAATGAATATTTCTGTAATAATCAGGAGGAGCTAGGAAAACAGGTGGAAAAAGGAATGCAATGTAGCAGGTACCATCCCAATCTAGAGGTAGACGCATATATGCAGTCTGACCACATATAAAGTAGGAGTGGCGAGAAGCTCTAAATGAAGATTTTCCTTGATCACTGAATTCTACTATAATAGTGCATTTACTATGGCCCATATGCATGGAACCAACCTTTCTTACACATAATTCACCCCTCGCTGGGAATACTGACATGGTGGGTAAGACTAGTTCAATTTCAGATACGACATTTAGAATCATGAGATTAGGTGTAAAATTACCTAATCCATATACTTCATTTTCTAGATCAGTTCCTGTTCTTTTGGGGCGACCCTCCTTGTCAGGGTAACAGACCTTGAGTAAAGCTAGGTTCAGATTTCCCCATACCCAATGATCTTGGTAAACTGCTGTGTCTGAGTCTATGGAATTAATTAAGCTAAACCATGCTCCACAGGAGCCATTATGTGTAAATGGATGTGGAAAGAAAGGCAGGACTCCTTCATAATTCTGATAGGGAGGGAGTCGGCCACACACCCAACAATTGGTGGCATTACTAGTCTGATGGGAATGATGTAACATACTAATGAAAGTGTTATTGCGCAGCGCAAGTCTATAAGACAATTCATGCGGAGGTAAGTCACTAAAAGAATGTTCAGCAGCAACATTATAAACATGTCTAGAAATAGGGTAATATATGTGCAACAACATACTTGTAATAATCATTAAAAGACTCAATAAAAACAAAATTAATAATGTCACTATGCAGTGGCTACGCAGTGATTTACAATACGCCTGTCGTTTCAACATTTTTCGGGTATTTTCTCTACTCAGGTCCAAGGGATACATGTCAGAGACAATTCAACCGCTTCACCTTGGAGAGGACTTAAACAATCAAATTGCTCGACTGGTTGGGCCTAAGCTTTAGTTTGTAATTTTCAGATTTGTTGGGTTCAACAAAAGGGAGTTTTGTATCAGTCTGTGAGGGAGTGCAGGGCACAATGTCTATATCCGAAGATAGTCCATGAAATTTCTTGATGTGGCTTGAATGAATCCAGCCCTTGCGGCCCTCGATCTTCACGGCTGTTCTTGTGGTCAACAGGACCAACTTGGGTGCTTTCCACCTGGGCTCCAGCTGAGTCTTTCGGTCGAAATTCCTCACAAAGACAAGATTACCCGGAACAACGTCATGGGGTTTCACCTCAGTGTTGTCGGGAAAGGCTGCAGCTACCTGTGAACGAGAAGATTGTAGTGCAGACATCAAGGAAGCCAAGTAATCTGTCAGCATATTACAGTCAATATCAGTTATTTTGCGTGGTATAGGCGTCCCCCACATATTCGGTGGTCTACCGAAGATCACCTCATACGGGGATAGCCCTGTTCGAGAGTGTGCTACCATTCTCATGTAAAAGAGTGCAACTGGTAACGCTACTACCCAGTCGACACCTTTCTCTCTGCATATTTTGGACATTCTAATTTTCAGTATCTGGTTATGTCTTTCTACGAGACCTGCTGCCTCGGGATGTCGGACACAGTGGAATTTCCACTGATATCCTAACAGAAGTGAAACGTGTTTTATTAATTCGGATGAGAACGGCTGGCCGTTATCTGAGTAAACAGCACGTGGTAAACCGTATCGTGGGAAGAATTCTCGAACCAACTGTTTGGCAGTAGTCGGGGCAGTGTAATCTGAAACCGGGTATGCCTCCGTCCAACGGGACAGAGCGCAGACAACTACGAGAACATATTTGAATCCTCTGCATCGTTCCATCTGGATATAATCCATCTGGAGTACTTCAAAAGGATGATTAGGGGTATGAAATCCACCCTGTTCTACGGGAACGCTTTTTCCTGGGTTGAACTGACAACAGATCATACAGGTACGGACCTTTTGTTTTGCTGCTGCTCGTAAATGTTTATTGAACCAAATGTGTTGAATGCTGTCTAGCATAGCTTTTTCTCCTAAATGTGCTGGACTATGTATAGTGTTAATTATGACTTGGACCATTGAATCAGGAAGGAACCATACAGACCTTTCCTTCATCATCCATCCTTGGTCCGTTTGGATCCCTCCTAATTCAGTCCATTTCTTTATTTCGTCTGGTGTAGCATGTGTCTGTATGTCAATTACGTCAAGAGTAGGATCTTTAACTGTCATACAATGTGTCGGTGTCGGGACTATTGTCTTTGTCATATCGGGGGTTTGAGTTTGAGCAATCAGTTTAGCTGTTCTGTCGGCTAGATCATTGCCTTGGGAAATGATATCAGTAACCTTTGTATGGGCCTTACATTTCATAATTGATATTTCAGTGGGTAGATGTATTGCATCTAATAATGCATGAATGAGGGGTCCGTGCTGAATGTGGGCACCGTGGGAAGTTAAATAACCTCTCTCTCGCCACAGCACGCCGAAGTCATGTACAACTCCGAATGCATAACGTGAGTCAGTGTATATGTTGACTTTTTTATTCATGGCTTGAATACAGGCTTGTGTCAGAGCGATAAGTTCTGCGGCTTGAGCTGACAAAGTAGTTATACGATTAGTTTCAATGACCTCAGTATCTGTTGTGACTGCGTAGGCGGCTACTAACTCTCCTGTACTTGTTCTCATGCATGAGCCATCTACATACAAGGTCAGGTCTGGATCTGACAATGGGACATCGGTTAAGTCTTGTCTGGGTTTTGTTGTTATTGTAATAACTTCAATACAGTCATGGGCTAGTGGGTCTGTTCCGACTACTGGTAAAAGTGTGGCAGGATTCAATGTGTTACAGCGTCTGATTTCTATATGTGGCTGAAACAATGTAAGCTCGTATCCTGTAAGTCGCGCTACAGTCAAGTGTTGTGTTTGCGTTCTATTTACAAGAACCTCTACTGCATGTGGTACTTGAACTGTCAATGGATGTCCTAACACTATGGCATCGCTTTGTCTGATTGCTAAAGCTGTTGCTGCTACTGATTTTAGGCATGCAGGCAAAGCCTGAGCTACGGGATCTAATGTACTAGAAAAATAAGCACATGGTTTGTGTGCTCCTGCTTGTTCCTGTGTGAGTACTGACAAGGCCGTACCTTCGCGTTCTGTAACAAAGAGTGTAAACTGTTTTCTGTAACATGGCGTTGCTAAAACGGGTGCTTGACATAAAGCTTTCTTTAAGCTTTCAAAAGCTTGTGTGTGGTCCTGAGTCCAAGGGAGAACAGTCGGTGTGGCTGCCTCCTGTGTTGTCAATTGAATGAGTGGTTTTGCTAGAAATGCATACTGAGGGATCCACTGTCTACAATATGAAGTGAGGCCTATGAAAGCCCGCACCTCCTTTTGTGTCTTGGGTATTGACATGTTAGCAATTAACTGAATGCGGTCGGGTGTAAGCTGCCTTCCCTCCTTGGACAGCGAGTGACCAAGATAAACAACTCGCTGGACACAGAATTGCAGCTTAGAAGGGGACACCTTGTGCCCCTTTTCGGCTAGAAATTGTAAAACTGTCAGTGATGCTTTCTCACATTCGGGTTCGCTTCTAGCGGTGATCAGCAGATCATCGACATATTGAAGCAGGGCAGTGTTAACCGGCATGTGGATACTGTCAAGTTCTCGTTTCAGTGCTTGGCTATAGATGCTGGGGCTTTCTGTAAATCCTTGAGGTGCGCGGGTGAATTTAAAGCTACGCCCATTTAAACTAAATCCGAACAAATATTGGCTTTCCGGATCTATTGGGACGCTGAAAAAGGCATTTTTGAGATCAATTACAGTAAAGAATGTTGATTCGGAATCAATAGCTGTCAATAATGACGAGATATCTGGGACCACAGGAAATTGTGGCACAATACATTTGTTTAACTCGCGCAGATCAATAACCAATCGATATACTGGCGGAGCTGTAGGATCTGTTCGTTTAAGAATCGGAATTATCGGTGAATTACATACATTGGAGTCTGTTTCTACAACTACTCCTTGGGCAATAAGCTCGTCAATGATTTGTAGTAAAGCCGTTACAGCATCTGGTGGTAACTTGTATTGTCGCATTCGTGGTAGCACCACTCCTGCCTTTAGTGTGACTCGATATGGTGTAATATTCATGCAACCAACATCAGTAGGGCCTTGTGCCCATAGATGTGTAGGTAAAGTCTGCAGTCGGGGATCCATGTCTCTAGATACATAGTGACCTTTAAAATCACGTAAAAACAACCTTACTCCTTCCGGAGAACAACATATTATGGCTCCTAGGGCTTTCAACGTTTTTATTCCTAACAAGTTTTCTGGACATGATTTAGTAAGCAATAAATCTGTAGTTCGGGTCAGAGGTCCTATCGTAAGTGGAAGAGGCTGTGACACTTCATTAACAATAGGTTTTCCTGAAAAACCAAGGGAAATATTCTGTGAGCCTGAGAGGGGTGCCCCTGGGACTTCACTTCGTTTTATAGTTGTTCGACTTGCCCCTGTATCGAGTAAAAATTTTCTATCTTGACCTAATAATTCACTATGTACATAAGGTCCTTCTTGATCTACAGGAATCTCGATAAGGGGTAAGTCAACTTCCCTCTCTAGGCTAGTTCATGCGTAACGTTGATACTCCGGATATTCATACTGTGCAGTCTGATACATTTGTCGTGTTGTTGTCTGTGTGGCAGCAACAGGCAACGGTGGTGCAGCTGGCACAAACTGTATTGGCTGTTGTGCGGCTGGCATGGCCTGGGCATGCTGCGTAGCTCCTTGTTCATTCTGATCTTGTCTTAGTGGCCGTGATCTTTCTTGTGTTTTACCTATGGCGATATTATGTTTTAGCACTGGACAATCGTGTACGTAATGACCTGGCTTTTTACAATAATTGCATGTCCCTTTTACAGGTCCTGCTGAATCGGAATGTGTCATACCCTTTTTATGTCCTTCAGCTGGAACTGTCTGGGAAACTAGCATTTTCATTTTCGTGTCTTTCATGCGTCTGTGTTCGTGTTCTTGTTCCTCTTTAATTCTATTGTGGTGGTACTGTAACATTTGTAACATTTGTGTTGGAGTGTTACCTTGCCAGGTACTCTCGAATTTTAATACTCTATTCTTTACTGGGGGCAGGGCATTTTCCACTAATTTTGTTACAAACAGATGCGGGTATGATTCGCTACTTACTTTTATGCCACTATTTATACCAAAACATTTCTCGAATCGGGCATAGTAATCGCTAGTGTCTTCATCTTGCTTCTGTTTACAGGCTGAAATTGTACCCCAATCTTCCTTTTTCGTAGTTAATAAACGTGGCAGTACCTGTACTAGTAGACCTGGTAGTGCTTTAGTTTTGTCCCCAAGCCCCGAACCTGGACCTCGGGCCCTTTCTTCTGCTTCTAATGCTGACCATTCTATCTTTTGATCACCTACCTCCCACTCTTTTTCCTTGAGTTTCTCATAAATGCCAGCAGGCATCAACACCTTTAATATTGTCATACTGTCGGGGTAGGTATACTCTCCCATGAGTAACATGTCTTTAATTTCTCGGTGAAAACCCGCTGGGTCCTTGTCATGACTGGGTACTACTTTCTTCATTTCTAACAATTCTATTTTCGATATAGGCGTATATACGAATACACGTTTAAACTGATTGTCCTCGCCTTTTATTGGGTGTACTTCTCGTAAGGGATTCTGTCTATCCAGGTGATACGTCGTTCTTTCCTTGACAGGCAATGAGACATGCTCTGAGCATACAAAAAGAATATACTGCTTTCTAGATACTAGAATTTCTTTAATTAATTTGGTACCTGGACCTCTCCATTTATTCATAAGCAATTCAGTCAATATGTCAGGTAAGGGACCAGGGTCCGAATGCTGACTCTGATATAGTATAATGAGTTGTTGAATCATATAAATCCCAGCTAACCTCTGCTCATCTGGGGTGAGATTCAAAAATGTGCGTACTACTGTCTCATCACTATATTTTCCGGGACTGTCCACCCAATGAACAGCTGCCCTCGCTAAATCTTGTTCATCCATAGAATCGAGAAAATGATAACCCCTTCGTTCTCGGAGTAGTTTGTCGGCGGTTTGGAACGAATGCTCGTTAGACCTTATGTTAATTATAGGTATTTGGAAATTCCTGTCATTATCTGGACATATTGGACGTATTGGGTCAGTATGACATCTAGTCTGATTCCTATTACAAGATCTTCCTCTACCTACATAGGCTATGGTGTCTGACTGTCCGGCGGGCAGTCCTGACCCTTCTTCCTCGCTTTGCTCGAACTCGTCTGTCTCTAATCTCTCTTCGTGTAGGCGTTCTATTTCTTTACGGATCTTTCGGCACATGGCTATTATACAATTTTGCTTATCGTGTCTCCCTTCTGATATATTCTGGCTCCATTTTGTAAGAATTTTCATTGCTTCCGGATCTACCCCCGGTCGGTCTTGATTTCTGATCACACAGTTTATGAGAAAACGCAACAGTTCCCCCTGTATCTCTACTTTCTGGTATTCCATAGCTCTGTTAATACATTCTGGATCTCGCCCTGTTTGAACAAAATGATATATTTTATCTAGATGCGCAGTCATTCCTGGTAGCTTCGCTAAATACCCTGCGGCTCGTCTGATACGTAATGATGCCAGGATCATTTCGTCCTCTTTACCGAGCACCGGGTCATATCTACAATCTATAAGAAGTTCCTTAAGCGTACGATCACTTACGAATTTGGGTGTACGTGAATGCGCTGACTCTTGGAAAATAAGTTTATTTATTCTAGGTGGCGTAGAAAAAATATTGGTAACACCTCCCGTGGCCCCGTCTGGGGCGTCGGGTGTGAAAGGATTCGTCGAACGTGACACAGCAACTATAGGTGTGGACTCAGCTATAGAAGTACCTGTAGGAACAGATGCAGAAACAGATGTGCTTGCCGGAACTTGTGACTCGATTTGTTGCTGCAGGGATACGGGTGCTGGATCTTGGCGTTGGACCTCCCTGGTATGCGGTCTACGTGGGGCGGAATTAGCATACTCGGGAGCTGCGTCATCTAAATATGAGGAAAGAAAAACATCTTCTGCGGTTCTAGGATGCCCCTTAGGATGTACCTTGATTGGGAATAATGGGGGTGGCAAGTCTTTCGGTATCTCTGGAGTAGCCTTAGGTAATCCTTCGGCCAGAAGGGGATACATACCATTCATAAGGGCATTTCTTTGTCTGTCTACTTGTTCTGATTTCACTCGGATACCTTCCTCAATTAATAGATTCTCTCGAACTTTATTGGAATTCTCTTTACTCTTCTCTTCCTGTCTACGTGCTTTTTCTGTTCGTCTATGTGATTCTTTACGCCATAATTCAACGGCGTCTTTCTGTGACTGTCTGACTTTTCTTTTCCATAACTCTTCCTCGACTTTCATGATGCACTCTGCATCCCAGGTCCCCGCTGTGGGCCACCTCTGACTTTCTGGTAATCCCTTGGTATAGTCTACCCATAAATCAAGAAATAATATAGCGTCTAAGCCATGTTTGTGATACATAAAGTGCCCTGGAGTGTCCCTAGGAGGAATAGGGACGGCTTCTTCGAGAACCCCTTTTCTGGTAGTGATCTGTCTTAATTTCGAAAAGAGCGGCATATTGAGAACTGACCTTATACTTGATTTTGACCTGATACTTGAATTTGAACAGACTTAATACAATAAACACGATAATGAACAGTCATTCATACCACGATATACAGAACATACTTAAACACTTTAAACATTTAACATTAAACCTTTAACTGAAACAACAATGATGATCGTCTGCATAACTAATCACCAAGCTTAATTCTCGACAATAACTAGACAATAACTAGATACTTCGGAATACTTCGGAATACTTGATATACTGCTAAACAGTACAGATACACTGCTAAAACAGTGCAGACCGGATTTGTGTACCCAAACCCGTCTTGACCGGCACAACCTATGTGCACGTCAGAAATGCCTCCCCAGCAATGGTACTCACCGGGTAGCTTCGGAAACGGAAGGCCTCAGTAACTTGAACTTGAACCGGACTGGACTCGACTCGACTCGACTCGTCGGACACTGGGCTTGACTTCGGACTGGTGGGTCTCTGTATACCTCGGATCTTGCTCTCTCAGCTAGGCTCTGGTCGGGATACTTCGCACTTCTCACCGCCTCGTCTGGGTGTTGATCGCAGTCTCAGTCGCCCCTGCTTGACCGGAGGGAGATACAGGAAATCCTGCTGGTACGCGTTATTGTCCGTCCAGCTGTGGCAGGAGACCGGGCCTGCAACGCACCGCCGGCGCGTGAGATGAGAAAGTGTCCCTGTTCGGGCGCCATCATGTGGTAAATAAAAATTCCTTTACCGGGACTGAATTTGATACAGAAACATTATAAAATAGCTCAGTAAAATGAGAGGCAGAATCCGTGATATTAGAGTTTCGGAATGGGCTTTATTCCAATAATCGATTATAATCGGATGCTTCAAGTTCCATCACCACGGGGGTTCAGGAAGTGAAGTACATACTTTATTGACAAGAAGTAACTTTTATAGTACATACATTATAATGAAGTGAATACAGTAGGCGTAACAATTGATAAGGACATTGACGTTTGGTCTGCGTAACCGAAAATGGGTGTAATAATGAGTAAAAAGGAACCTGATTGGTTATGATGTAATACATAGGTGGATCTATAAGATAATACTTGGCATAGATGCGCGCGCAGCAGTATGACGTGTAATTGACGTGTAACTAGGGGGTGACGGGGACTTGACATTTAGCTCTATATGTGGAGACGAGAAGTCTGGGGGTCAAGTCAACCTAATCCCAAATCATATCTAACATCCTATGTTTAAAGAACTATGTTATCCATAAAAGAGGGACTCTCGGACAGAATCTATTCTATACTGACTGTGCGTGCGTGTACAAGCGTCTAAGTGTCTACACTGAATGCGAGGGGGTAGGAATATTCCATGGTAACAGGGCTATGAATTACTTGCATGAGGACAGAGAAGATGGGCCTTTTTGCTTGGTAACTGGAAGAATGTTTACTTAAACTACTAGGCAGGAATGCATCGGCTGAGGGGGAGGCAGATAATTCGAAGGTGAAATACAGTTCTTGGCAGAGAGTAGGCTGATGTCAGGCTTCGTGAGCCGCGCAGAGAATGAGACAAAGTTCATGGTCACAGATGCAGGCTCGGACTGGAGCTTTCAGAGGCAGAAGGCAAGAGGAGTTTTGATGACAGAATCAGGGCCTACTTGCCTGGACTGTAAAGTGGCATAAGTGAACCATATAAAGCCGATGGCCTTTCATATTTAGGAATGGGATATCCGGCCTATACATGGCGGATCTGTCAAAGGACATGTTGACGGTGGACGCACATGTATTTGCGTCTTCATAACTGGAACTGGAGGGAACATACATGTACTTGTGACATGCACATGGAACCGTTGGGGTCCAAGATAGGGGACATAACTGACCAGAAAAATCCATATTTCCACAAGGGGACAATGGCACAGAGCACAACCTATGCTGTAGACACTGAGAGTGTCCACGTTTTGTGATGACACACATGACACCTAGGAAAATATGCCCCAGGGGACAGTAGTGGCCACACAACTCCATGGTCCTGAATGGGAATGACTGCAACACACGCCACCATCCCTGCACTATGCGTATCGCACACTCATGCACATCATGTCACAGGCCACAACATAGGACATGCGTGCTGTAAGGCATGACACTTGAGAGACTAACTCCCATGTCTGGACTCAGCATCAGTGCCAACTGACATGGAACCCACAAGTACTGAACTGGACAGGGCACAGGCAAGGTCCCAAAACCTGTTACACACCACCCCCACACATGATGCTACAGGCATAGTTCATGTGGAGAAAGTCCCAGCCTACATAACCTTGTGAAGGAGTGACTACACACAGACCAGGGAACACATTGCAAGGAGGGGAAGGGAGGCAGGAGAGCACCGCTATACTGTGGGTAACTGGATCTGCACAGCACCTTTAAACCCTGGCAGTGTATCCATGCAACTGTGCACTTACAAATGCTGGTGACACACAACAAACACACTTACCCCCTTCCTGCTGCTGCTTCTCTTGTAAGCGCCCGTCCAAGTCTGGAAATACCACCGCCAGCACACGCTTGTGGATGTGGGTCAGACGGCGGCACCCGCGGTTCCTATGGGTCTCAGGTGAGTCCCCCAGCAGGACCCGTGCGATCCTCCGCGTCCAGCACCGGATATCCTGCCAGCGTTTCCTCACCTGGGCCAGGCGCCGCTTGCGACCCTCCGTCCTCCTCACGGCACTGACGGCGTTCATCCATATCTGCTTCTTGGCAGAGGCGCCTACCTGTGAGGATGAACAAGTGACACTACATCAATACACCTGGCACATGTCACAGAGACACATATTAGAACAAATTTGCTGTTTACAACAAGGCATAGTATGCATCCAACGCATTGCACCTTTGTCATAGAGACATGATCCTCTGGGGAAGGGCAAAAGCAGTATGTGCCATTGAAAGTACACAGGTGGAATGAGGGCAACGACACAATCAATGATCCAGGCTCACACTGTGCATCACAAGCTACACCAGGATAATGTGCAGCACCTCTAAGCAGTCACATGCCACAGGCCACTGACGCTACCGCAGCAGAGTACACAGACACACACAGGCACAGGACATTCACCTGCCATTGCCAAATGCAGCGACAAACCTCACTCTGCACATGTGCCACTAGACGGGGGGAGGCTCACAGGTGTGGGGCTGGCTCTGCACGTCAGACACACAGCACTGCTCCCTGCTCACATCACATGGGCAGGGTATATCCATCCCTCATGCAGCCCGGGTGCCACACTCCACATATGCACCCAGCCACATGACAGGGGACTTACACACACACCGATGTCCAGGGTACGAACACATCATGTGGACACTCTAAGCACAGGTACACAGAACTAACACACATCTGTGGGTGCAGTCACCTGTCACACTGGGCTGAACACATAATCAAATGAGGACTGTAGAGGCTACATTCCCAGGAGGACAAGACAGGCAGAATGTGGCATGCACCATGCAGTGATTGTCACAGTAAACACAATGCAAGTGAGGACGGCAGACATGCACCACAGCATGCACTGGCTGGGAGACATCAGGCATTCCCCCCCCTGGGAACCCCCCTACAGTACATAGCATGTGTGTCACACCTGGACACAATGCCAGAAGTCATAGTCACAAACAAGGGACACAGTCTGTGCTAGTAGACTCTGCACTCACCTGATACCCTGGTCGCCCATACAGCAGGGGGATCACATCCAGCAAAGCCAGGTTCTCCTCCAGGGTGAAAGGCTGTGCCCTCTCCACAGACCTTGACATGGTTCCAGGGAATCAGTAGCAGCAGCTGGGTCGTCGAATCCAAAGATGTGCAGGCAAGTGCTCCCTCATGGGACCTGGCTTCCTTATATCTGCCTTGCTGGCCTGTTTCATGCACAGGAGTACAGAGTGATTGGTCACTCACATTTGCATCCTATGTTTCCTCCAATCCCTTCAAACCTAGCACAGTCAGTGGGTTCTTATTGTGTTTTTTTCTTGAGCATGATGTCAACTCCAGAACCACATTGCAACAATTAGATTCATTCAAACTGACTACTGCTGTGCACCTGCTGAAAAAAATTCAAACTTTAAACTTGGTCTCCATGACAACCAGCATGCATGTAGGCCTTTATACTTGTCCCTCATGTGTCCCCTATGTAATTTGGAGTTTAACACACAGGTACGGTGCGTACCGGGGCCCTAGGGCACCCCAAATGCACAGCAACGGCCCGTACAGGCGTGTGTACGGTCCGTATCACTATGGGTGTGCTCGTGTATGCGTACCCATAGTGATAGTGAGCGTACGCACGCGTGTGTACGGTCCGTACCACTATGGGTACGCATACGCGAGAACACCCATAGTGATAGTGAGCGTACGCACGCGTGTACGGTCCGTACCACTATGGGTACGCATACGCGAGAACACCCATAGTGATGGTGAGCGTATGCACGCGTGTACGGTCCGTACCACTATGGGTACGCATACGCGAGAACATCCATAGTGATAGTGAGCGTACAGGCGTGTGTACAGTCCGTACCACAATGGGTGTTCTCGCGTATGCGTACCCATAGTGATACGGACCGTACACACGCCTGTACGCTCACTATCACTATGGGTGTTCTCGCGTATGCGTACCCATAGTGATACGGACCGTACACACGCCTGTACGCTCACTATCACTATGGGTGTTCTCGCGGATGCGTACCCATAGTGATACGGACCGTACACGCGTGCGTACGCTCACTATCACTATGGGTACACATACGGCAGCACTCCCATAGTGATAGGGAACGTACACAGGCCCTCTGAGCGAATGTACGGTGCCTTTCACACATCACAGTGGTGACAGGCAGCACACAGGAAGGAATAGGGCTGACATACTTGTCCATGGATGGACATCAAGGCTTTGTCTGGGCAGTACTACATGTGTGGAGCACAGGTGTGAACGGCTGTGATGTGGCACCACACTCCTGAGTCGAGAAGGCACCATATGTATGATGAGATGTGTACAGATGTTATGTGTGACGGTGCAATGTGTGCCAGGAATGCCCTTAACTCCTTTGACATGTGTGCATGTCGTACTGCACACTTGGGATGAGCGTCACTGGCATGGCACAGTCAACAACACACTGATGCCCGCTACAGGGGTTACCACACCAGACATGTGACTACCCACGGTGCACGATGTGTCTATGTCATGTATGTGTGGGGTGTTCCCATTAGCTTGATGTTGGTGCTCCCTCAAAAGAATCAGCTGTTGCAGCAACCAACATGTGTCTGTGTGTAGATGGACATGGCACACTGTTACGCACACCAGGCCACATGTGGTATCGGATGTGAGGTGCGTATGTATGCATGGGACACGGAGTAGCGTAACAAGGACATGTCTGCATCCTCTCAATGAATGTGTGGTGAGTCATTACATGTACACCTTATTGGCAAGGTGTGTGGGCTGTCCTAGTGTAATGTCATGTGACCTGTGGCTCTAGTGTTCCGCTACCAGTCTCTGAAATCGACATCCTACTTCTGCTGATGTGTTGATGTATGTCACTCCTGTGTTGCGTCTGGCTGTTCACTTACACTGGGACACAGCTAATCCCATGCCATGGCATGTGGAGGTTCACAATCTCCGTGTGTAGCTGGGTCTTGGTAGGAGTGTCACCTGGCAGCCATACGTGTCCAGGGCATGTGGCACATACCTGACTCCGTATGTCGCATATGTGTATTGACAGATTCATGTGCTCAGCACCAAAAAATTGTTGTTGTAGTGCACTCACTCTTCCTTGTCACTTCCAAATTACTGCAGAGCGCCGCCTCTTCCCCGAGCAATTCCGGACTTGGCTGACATGCGGGAGAATGACTGTATCCGGTGCTACCGCTTCCCCCAACCGTTGATTGAGGAGTTGACGGCGAGGCTGGCACCACACCTGCAACCGCTGCACAGGTATCCTACGGCACTGACACCCAAGCTGAAGGTAATGGCAGCCCTACATTTTCTTGCCACGGGTACCTTTCAAAATACCATAGCTCATGTTGGTGGCATGTCCCAGAGCATGTTCAGCCGTGTGCTGCATGATTTCTTAGAGGCCATGTTGCTTCACCTGGATGAGTTCATCCATTTCCCAACCCCTGAACTGTTGACTGGGGTCAAGCGTGGATTCTATGCCCTGGGAGGGATGCCCCATCTCATTGGGTCCATAGATGGGACACATGTGGCTTTGGTACCACCACAGGCACAGGAGGTAACGTACAGGAATCGCAAGCACTACCACTCCATCAATGCCCTTGTGGTGTGTCTGTCCAACATGGTGATTTCACATGTCTGTGCTCGTTTTCCAGGATCAGCACACGATGCCTACATCATGAGGCGTAGCAGGGTGCCTGAAATGATGACGCAGCTGCGCAACGAACGAGCATGTGTTGTTGGTGGGTACACTCTGTCTGTCCTGTATTTTGCGTAGACTTCCAGCACGACCGCTTCTCCTGTCCTACTTATGTCCATGTGCTTTCCATGTA
Organism: Triturus cristatus; assembly: GCF_964204655.1. Taxonomy (NCBI): domain Eukaryota; kingdom Metazoa; phylum Chordata; class Amphibia; order Caudata; family Salamandridae; genus Triturus; species Triturus cristatus. Next base: position 815,573,691 of record NC_140584.1, read on the forward strand.
GGGGACGCTGGCTATCCCAACATGCCATGGCTGATCACACCTCTCCGCAACCCCATCACGCCGGCCCAGCTCCGCTACAACACCGCCCATGGCCGGACAAGGCGAGTGATAGAGAGGACATTTGGACTCCGAAGAGCCGATTCAGATGCCTCCACAAGACCGGCGGCGCCCTCCCATATGCCCCGGCGAAGGTCTGCAAAATCTTCATGGTGTGCTGCATGCTGCACAACATGGCAGTTGAGAAAGCTGTGCCACTCATCCTGGATCAAGATGATCAGGACCGTCCACCCGTGGAGGACCAAGGTCTTGGCAATGGGGCTAGTGATGTGGAGGATGTGGTTCCGCAAGAGGACATCCGGAGTCGGCTCATACGCGACTTCTTTGCTTAGTGGTGAGTACCAGTGTCTGTGTGTGCACGCATTGGTCCCCGTGTGGCATGTGTTGCGATGTGTGTGTCCATCTGCATGTATGGCACGTGAGTCAGAGGTGTGTGTGGATGTGTCACTGGAGTGATGGTGCCAGTGATGAGTGTATTTCCCCAGTCATAATTGTGACCTAGCATGTTGTCATCCTTACATGTGTCGAGTACATGCACATGCAAGTGGCTGTGCTTTTTGTGGCTGACTTCTTGTGTGTCTCTCATCCCCAGGTACTTGCGCATGCCGTCTGCTGGTTGCATTGTTGTGGCACTGCTATTCCTCATGGACACATCATCGTGTGCTGACTCAGCGTTACACGCACGGACAAGTTTGGAAGTCTCCTTAGGGTAAGGGATGCATCAGGGGTGTATTGGGTGTGGCAGTTGTTTACGATGTGTGCACACTGCCCCTGTCGATGTTTGGTTCCTCTGCAGACATGTCGCATCACCATGGGACACATGACATGCAGCTGGGTACACCTGAATAGATGGTCAGACTTGTAGACAGTCATCTGTGATGGGATTGTGGATTGTGATGATGGCATCAATGTGTGTTACAGTGCCCTCTGACACATACGGTTTGCATTGGCTTGACATGGTGTGGGACTTCCACATCAGCGGATCAATGGTGTATGGCAGCCTCTCCGTGAGCAGCAGGGGGTGTTTAGCTGTTAGCCGACACTTGTGTGCCAGTTCCATGGCTATCACGCATTTGTGCTGCAGAACGGGTGTTCCAGTGTTGGACCCACATGTTACTCCACATGACCCGTTCACGTGTACTCCGAGTTGCCTCTGCAATCCCGAATACATGACTAATAAAGCTGTCCCTATGCCTCAAAGGTGCCTCTTCTCAGTCAATGCTGGTGTGTTGCCACGGTGCATCCGGCATGTCTGGCATGGTTTTCCGTGATAGTGGCTATGTGTCTATGTGTAGAGTAGCAAGATGCAAGCTGTTTGTGTGGGATTAGACTGTGTATTGTGCATGATGTCCATGACTGTGTGGGTATTGTGACATGTGCCATCCCCATGCATCCAACATTGGCCAGGCCACCATTCTCTGCATCCACCTGACTCAAGCTTGCAGGACATGGTTCTGCCACCTGTCCACACATACCTGAGTGCCCCACAGGACACTCCACATGATCCCTGACCTCTGCGCATGGCTGTCGCTGTACTCAATATGTCTGCCGGCACGGTTGTGCGGCCACCCCCTCAGCTGGTTGGGCCCATGACGGGTGTGTATGGTGCTCCATGTCTGTTTTGCCTAATACAATGTGACCCATGTGTGTCCTGTGCCAGACTCAGGCCCCAGGGTGTGGATGGTTGAAGTCAAATGAGAACTCAGACATGGTTAGACTTTACAAGACACATGTAAGGTAATAATGCAAAATGTAGGCATCTTCTCTTTATGGTGTAACTTTTTATTTTGGTTGGGGTACGTGGGGGGGTATGACATGAGGGGCTTTCCGTGTGTGCGGAATCCAAAGTTCACTAGGGGAGTTGGTGTCCTTGCCATTTGAAATCCTCAGAGTCCATGCCACAGTCTTTGTCAACATTGGTCAGACAGTGACCAGCAAGTCCATGTGGCAGAGAATGTCTTTTGCTGCTGTGCTGTTGTTGGTCCAGTGGGCCAGGTGCCAGGCCAGGTGTCCTGGGAGATGGTGCTGTTGCGCTGACCCTCACGGTCTTTTCCGTGGACGACCCGCCCTCCTGCGGGGACCCTCAGAAGCAGGCCGTGACGATGTTTGGGATGCTCCGTCGGATGTCTCCTCCTCCTCCTCATCCCTCCCTGTGGGTGGTGATGTTCTACGCCTGGTGGCACAGGGAGGGTTGCCCATGTTGTCGGCTATCCGACGGAGTGTACTGTGAATTCCCGTGAACACCGTCACGAGCTCAGCCTGTCTGTCCTCCTGTGGTGTCGCAGTAGACAGGCATGTTGCTCCGCATGTTGCTGGGCCTGCTGGGTCTTGATCTCCTCGAGGATGGACACAACCTGGGCCATGCCCGTGGTATCCTGCCGGTATGTGTCCAGGATGTTTCTGACATGGGAATATACCGGTTCCGCAGCCAACCGGTCAGGCTCGCGCCTCCGCCGTCCTCCACTCCCACCACCCCTACCCACTTGCACCTGGCCTGCCCTTGTGGGCACATCGGGTCTCCGGGACCCCTGAGGGGTGGCATTGGCGTTGTCGCCTGCCTCCTCCTGGGTGCCCGGTACACCGTGTCCCTCCTGGCCAGCCTGGCTGCATTGTGGTGGTGGGGCAGGGATCCTGGGTGTCTCCTGGGATGTGGCAGAAGTGGGGGTGGTGGTTGGCCCAGTTGTACCTGACGCAGGTGCTGCAGGTGGTTGGACACCAGAGGGGCCAGGTTGGTCGGGGTCGGGTTCGTCCACAGAGTGGTGAGAGTCGTCGCTGCCGGTGGGTCCGTCATCCCGCCGAGCCGGGTCCTGTGAGTCTTCCCCCCCAGTGTTGGGGGTGATCCACGACGTTGACCTGTGTGTGAGAGAGACAATGTTAATTTTGTTCCATGCAACATCCATGTTTCATTCGTTTCTAAGTTGGCACATTTCCTCTGGGAATTTGGATATGTCTTGCATTCCACTCACAGTGCACTTGTGCATGGGTATGTCCCTTGGCCACAGCTTTTGAGACTTTACCTATGTGTGGCACAGTCTTACTTGCTGCGTCAATTGTGACTGCAGTCAGCAGTGGAGTGAGCAGGTGTGGCGAGCCATGCATTGGCGCCTTCAGTGTTGCACTGTACGTGGGCACATGGAGTTGTTCCACACACTTAGATAATGCAGGTAGCTGGCGTTGTGCTCGTGCACAGGTTGAGACATGGCCCAGTGTTTTGCCATGGAGAAGAGGGGGGATTCAGGCACTGGCCACCCTTGTCTACATGCACGCAGTCCACCTGCTGACGAGCAGACATTCCCAGACCCCCCAAGGCTGAATTGGTCTCCCTGTGTGTCCCTTTCTCACTCCCTCTCTGTCCCCCTCTCCCTCCCTCTGTGTGTCAGCCTCCTCCCTCTGTCCGTCTCCCTGTGTCTCCCTCCCTCTCTCTCCCCCACTCCCTCCCTCTGTGTGTCACCCTCTGTCACCTCAGCCCAGCTTCCTAGGCACACACTTTTTGCAGATCTTTGAATGGCCCTTGGCTTGTTGATGTGAGTTTGTTTCTGATCTCCAGGCACCCATTGGGTGTAGTGTCTGTGTCTGCGCTGCTGCTGTAGTGGTGTGTGCTGCCACTCTTTCACAGTGTTGGCTGTTCATTAGCTGCTGTCATGTACAAAAACGTGCCGTCACCCCCATGTGTTAATGCAAGGCGTCCGCCATTTGCTGGCAAGTCTTTCCTGTGTGGGGACACACTGTTTGTCTGGCTGTGACCTAGGCCATATGGGCAGGGGGCATTGTTGTCTGCTTCTGAGTTGCACTATGTGATTTTTGTGGCCCACACTCCCGCCATCCGGCTTACCGTGTCTTGTGTTGGTGTTTTCTGTGGCCTGTGACTTTGCATTGTCCAGCTGGGTGCATGGGGCATGGTGGCGCCAGTGGCATGTGCGTGTTCATGGAGTGTGGTTGAGTCATGTGATAGCCTGGGGTGGTTGCGTGCCTGTTTGTGAGTTTGGTTGTGGATGACGTTCCCCCCATGTGAGTTGAGTTGTTTGTGTACTCACCCGGGTCTCGGAGTCCGTCTAATCCGTCCACTGACACCGCCGGCAGTATGGCCATCACCCTCTCCTCCCAGGGATGGTAGTGTACGGGTCTGCGGGGCGGCCCTCCTCCAGTGACGTTGGCCTGGTTGTGGTCGTCGGTCATTTTGGCTCGGACCCTCCTCTGCAGATCGTACCACCTGGCTTGGCATTCATGCCTGGTCCTTCTGGTGGCCGCAACAGCATTCACAGCATCAACAATCCTCTGCCACATGGCTGTTTTTTCGGACATGCAGGTCTGTCTGACCAATGTTCCAAAGAGGTGTGGCTCGACTCTGAGGATTTCGTCGACAAGGACCTCCAACTCTCGGCTAGTGAACTTTGGATTCTTGTTAGTGGGCATGGTGAGGGGTGTGGGTGTGGATGGTGGGGGAGGGGGTGTGGATGGTTGTGGGTGTGTGGGTGTGGTTGTGCAGGTGTGTGTGTGAATGTGATGAGGGGGTGTTTGTGAAGGTGTGTGTGTGAAGGTGTGCAAGTGTAAGGTGTAGTAATGGTTCTAGTATGGTGCTGTAGGTTGTCTGTGGGGTCTGGCAGCAGTGAGTCTGTTGCAAAGGCTCATGGTTTGTGTGTGTGGGCCCTTTTTATTGGTCCATTGGTGGGTGTGGCTGTGTTTGAAGTTTGGATGGGTGTATTATAAGGAGTGGTTGTGTTTTGGGCCACTGTTTGGGATTTTGGCAGTTGCAGGTCAGTGAATGTGTTGTTTTTGTGCTTGTTGGACATGTTTTGTGTCTTTGTGCCATTCGAATGGTGTATTCTTGTGTTGTTTTGCTTTGTCCTGGTTGTGTACGTGCGTTTTTAGCGTGTGTACGGTGTGTACTTCGGGAATTTTGTTGTACAGTGCTGTCCTTGTGTCTGGCTTGGTACGACTCGTACATGCGCGATGTTGTGTGAAGGTGCTGGTGTTGGGGCCTGGGGTGCGCTCCGTACTTAGAATGTTGGGGTGGGGGTACACTCCATGCATACGCGGGTGAGGGTACGGGTCGTACATACACTGTTGGGGTGGGGGTACGCTCCATACGTACGCGGGTGAGGGTATGGGTCGTACATACACGGTTGGGGTGGGGGTACGGTCCGTACATACACGGTTGGGGTGGGGGTACGCTCCATGCATACGCGGGTGAGGGTACGTGTCGTACATACACGGTTGGGGTGGGGGTACGGTCCGTACATACACGGTTGGGGTGGGGGTACGCTCCATGCATACGCGGGTGAGGGTACGGGTCGTACATACACGGTTGGGGTGGGGGTACGCTCCATGCATATGCGGGTGAGGGTACGGGTCGTACATTCACGGTTGGGGTGGGGGTACGCTCCATACATTCACGGGTGGGGGTACGTCTCGTACATACACGGGTGTACATACACGGGTGGGGATTCGACTCGTACATAGGAGGGCTGGGGGGAGTGTTGGGCGCGTATGCGGGCACATGTCTCCATGGTTGCTATGGGAGTTCGGTGCGGACGGTGTTTTTTCCATACGGTTGTAACATCGGACGCACGGGATGGATCGTAATTCCGCGGTCAGACTTCACTTTTCACATTTGTACGGTAAATCGTCCGGGGACGTGTCGGACACATTTTCCGACCCGAGGACGTGTGGGAAATAATTCCCAATGCGATTCGTATGGACTTTTTCCCATGCGAATCGTAATTGGCAGTTTGTACGGCACTTGTACGATTCGTACGGTAAAAAGACCGGATACGAGTCGTACGGGGAATTTTTTTACAGGATCGTAATCGGCACCTTAATGTATAATTAAACAAATATAACAATTAAACTTAAAAAAGTTAAAAACAAATATATATATAAATATATACATTTACATATATCTAGTTAAAAACTATCATTAAACTAAAAAGATTAATTCATATTATAATTTCAGGACGTTTAATATAATGTTATCATTTAACAATTAAATATATATATATATATACATACAGATATATATACATATACCAAAAACATAAAAGGTTTAAAAAACAAGCCATTTTAAGTGAAATAAAAAAGTAAACACAAATATTTTACAATTTAATACAAAACTTTTTAAAACATTAAAACACTAATAATTATAAATACTATAATTTTAAATAAACAACAATATAATATATATTATAACAATATCAAATAAATTATAGCATTTTACATTTAATACATCTATAGTCAAAGTGTTGAACTAAAGATGTATAAAATTCACTCTTCCCAGTTCACACAACGCAATAGTAGGAAAACTGTTACATCACACAGGGGTAAAATTTACGATACCCACTGCATTCATTTTTACAGTAGAGAAAGTGTTAGATAGCGGACTGGTAAAATGAACTATTCGAACACCATTCACACCAGCAGTAGGGAAACTGTTGGATTGTGGAGGGGTAAAACCTATTATACCAAGTCGACTCAGTGCAATACTATGGAAAATGTTGGTTTGCAGAGGGTTAAAATTTACTATTCGCATTCCAGTCAGTGCAACAGGTGGGAAAGTGTTAGATTGTGGATCGGTATAATTTAGTATTCCTACCCCAGTCAGTGCAACAGGAGCGAAAGTGTTGAATTTCGGAGGGGTAAAACTTACTATTCCCACCACAGTCAGAGCAACAGTAGAGTAAGTGTTTGATTGCAAAGGGGTATAATTTACTATTCACACTCCAGTTAGTGCAACAGGAGCGAAAGTGTTCAATTGCGGAGGGGTAACATTTACTATTCCCACTCCAGTCAGAGCAACACTAGGGAAAATGTTGGTTTGCGAAGGGGTAAAATGTATTATTTCCACTCCAGTCAGTGCAACAGTAGCGAAAGTGTTGAATTTTGGAAGGGTAAAACTTACAATTCCCACTCCAGTCTGAGCAACAGTAGAGTAAGTGTTGGATTGCGGAGGGGTATAATTTACTATTCTCTCTCCAGTCAGTGCAACACTAGGGAAAATGTTGGATTGTGGAGTGTTAAAATGCACTATTCCTACTCGAGTCAGTGCAACAGTAGCTAAAATGTTGGATTGCGGAGGGATCAAATTTACTATGGCTACTGAGGGGTGTTACCCTGAAACTGTTCTCAGGATGCTTTTTTCCGGTCCAGAGAAGACCTGGCTTGGCAGTTCAGGCTGGATTGTTCCCATGAGGAACAGGGACAAGACTGATTTGCATATGGCTGGGTCTGAACTGGGGTGGCAAAGTGAGCTAAAGAACAAGGATGGATTTAACCCAGATCTGTGACTGAGGGTGAGTGTTTAAAAAGTTTCAGCGCTCTGTCCATCATCTCTTTGTGTTTGCTTTGTTTGCCCTAAGTTGGCAGGGTATGCCCAGACGTGGGTCCTTTGCTCACTTTGCCACTGGATTCAAGCTAGCCTGGCTGATGAGGGGTGTTACCGCTAACCCGTTCCCACGATGCTTGCTTCCGGTCCAGAGAAGACCTGGCTTGGCAGTGCGGGCTGGACTGATCTCATGAGGACCAGGGTCAAGATTGATTTGCATATGGTTGGTTCTGAATTAAAGAACAATGATGGATTCAACCCAGATCTGTGAGTAGGAGTGAGTGTCTAACAGTTTCAGCGCTCCGTCCATCATTGCTTTAAAATTTACTATTCACATTCCAGTCAGTGCAACAATAGGGAAAGTTTTGGATTGTGGAACGGTAAAATTTGCTATTTATTGCAGCATTAAAAACAAACAAATTATCTTCAACATTATAAAATAATTTCAAAAACATAATAAACTTAAATTATAATTTGATTGTCGCGGGCTGGTGAGCCCACGGGTGGGTTACAGCAACTGGTACTAATACCAACTTTGAGGCACGCGATGAACGGGTGGTGTATATCCAGGTGACCCAAGGGGGGATGGGGGATTTGTTTACAGTTAAATTATTTAGATACGTTTTTGAATATTGTTCATCCATATTTCAATGTAGCAGGAAATAGGCAGCACAGAAGAATGATCGAATGGGATCCTTAATAATATGAAGTGTACAGTTGTGTTTCCCTTAATGTTTTTTTTTTCTGAGTTAGATATGAGGTCAGGCTGCTTGTATTTGGGTGTAATTATATTTGCTACATACTGTGATGGTTTGTGGATGAAAATTCAATAAAAACATTTTTAAAAAACAAAAACAAAAAAACTTACCTTTTAATTTGTTATAACTTAATTTACATTCTACCCTAAACTTCAACTAGGAATACAACACATATTTAAAAATGTTATTTAAAATAATATTATTTTCACATGTTACTTATATAGTTATTAGACTAATATTAATATACATTTATTCCTAAAATAATTATAGTTAATTATCACCCCAACATTTGTCCTTACAAAAAAAAGCAACATACACCAAACATATACATTAAAAAATATAATTTTCAACATTTTAATAAGTAAATCTTATTTAAACATTTATTTTTAACAAATAAGTAATACATTAATAATATTTAGTTCCTACCATTTACTCCTACAACATTTAGAACTCACACCTAATATATAAAATGAAAAATATTTTATGTACATATTTTTCATAAATATTCGTAATTGTTATAATTATTTTAAATTCACTTCATTTATTATTTAGTATAAATAATTTCCTATACACCCTTTACACATACGAAAACTACAACACACATCTCAAATATAAAACATTTCATATATTACACAATTTACATAAATATTTTTCATTTCAATAAATATTATTTAAAAATTATTCATTATCAAAAATATGTTTATTTTAAAAAAAAACTAATGTATTTACTTCCCACCCTGTGCCCCTACAATACTTACAACCCAAACCTAATACTTACCTTTAAAAAACAATTTTTTTACACTATTAACATAAATATTTATCAATGTACTAATTAGCATTAATTAATAATGAATTATTACGTAATTATAATTAATTAACTTCCCACAATATTTCACCTACAAAACAATCAACACGCTCCTAAAATTTTAATTAAATTAACAAAAAATGTATTACACAATTAAGTTAATTAATTAACAATTTAAGGGCTGATTACGAAAGCCGCCTGGATCCTAGGCCTAGGATCAAATTGCCGTGGAGGCGGTCAGAAACATGCCTCTTTGCATTGAAGCTTGTGCTGTGGCCCGGAAAATGGCCTCAGCACAAGCCGCAATGCAAAAAGGCATGTTTGATAACACCTGTGCACCCAGTGGCAATCACCATGCGGTGCCTGCCAAATGATGCAGGGATGTTTAGGGGGAAACAGGGCCCATAGTGGAGGGTCATGGGGGACAGGGGCCCTGAAAAAGCATTTCCGCCAGCCTTTTGACATCGCAGGACCCGACTTCAAATGGCTGGCGGAAAGGTGGATTGTAATCCCCAAGGCAGTGTCTGAGAAGGCACCACCTCCATTATGAGAAATGCGACCCGACTGACCACCCGGCGGGCTCCTTGAGTCCATCGGAAGCTGTCAGTCGGTCCCTGGGGCAATGTGCTCTGACCGACCGCATCATAATGGGGTGGTCTGACTGCGGTTACAGATGTCGGTGGGACCAACACCGACGCCAAGTCGGTGTCGGTCCCACCAACATTGCAATCGGCCCCTTAATAATTATACTTATTAAAAATTACATTATAATAAATATTTTGTCTAAACACCCTGACGAGTAGGCAAGATTTTTCCAATGTACTGGAAATACTCAGGACTGGATTGGTAGAAGTCCCTGATATTCTTGATGGATGGTTGAATACTGCCAGGTTACCTCCCCATGCCAATGAAGATTGTGGTACACAACTTCAAATACCTTGGATTGGGGATATACAAAGACGAAAGAACATATTATGAAGACAATCTGGCCCCACTTCTGAGAAGACTAGAAAATGGAGAATAAATACTGGAGGTCACTACGCTCTCACTGATGGGCCGGGCTGTAATTTTTAAAATGATTGCACTACCCAGATTCACGTACATACTACAAAATAGTCCGTATGCACTACCAAATACTTTCTTCCAAATGTTAAATAGGTTACTAAGATCTCTGATTTGGCTAGACGGCTCAACTTGAATAGCGCTCCCAATCGTCCAATGCTCAGTAAACGAAGGGGGTATAGCACTGAATAACACTGGAAAATATTATGAGTCAGCCCGAGTCAGTAGAGTAAACTAATGAGCATATACCCCACTCGACGACTCTGCATTTTGATTAGACTGAGCACAGGGTGGGAAAGGTTACTTCCACATCCTATAAGGGGACAAGCAGGTGACATCAAAGCACCAGCAATGGCAACAGTGATGTGCATCTGGCGCAGACTACAGAGAGAAATAGGATGGGGAAAAAATACATTGACATCGAAGACCCCCTATGGCTCGGTACAAAACGGGGCCTGGTGAATAAACTACTGGGTCTATGAAAGTGGTATAGGATTGACCTCTCCACACTAGTGGATGGATGAGACACAAATGGTATAGTACCATCCGAACACCTTAGGGACAAATATGACATGGCTCCCACACAAATATTTAAATATTTACAACTGCACCAAGTGCTGCAAGCAAGGATTCCCCCGGGAGAGGAAACCAAAGAGAATTCCCCCCTGGAAAGACAGTTACTGGAATGGACATATGATCACCAAGGAAATTTCCCTCACATACAATAGACAAAGTGATATAGATAAATTGTGGTCAGATTGGCACACAGATAAAGAGGAGCTAGACAATATTTAGGGATGCCCTGTAATTTCCATGAGAAGTCACAATACAAGTGCCTAATCCAACCAAAACTTAAACACAGGGTATACTATATCAGGGTACCACTGCACAAAATATGCAGGGTGGGAGACAATAAGTGTCTACGCATCTGTGGTCAGAAGGGCTCTCACATACATATGTTATGGGACTGCCCGAAACTTCAATCATACTGGAAAGGGGTACAGAACAGACAAAGCAGCGGGTGCAGAGATGGACGGGCAGATGCCCCTAGTACTGCTGGGAATATGGGGGAATTACAGACATCACATCATACAATAAACGCCTTATCAACCTGGGTTTCCTATTTACAAAAAGAGAAATTGTACAGAAATGGGGAAGTGCAAAGTATACACAAATTCAGGATTGGATGAGGGAAATGAATGTATGCCATGCTAAGGAAAAACTGGTATACGAGGGCAGAGAATGCCCCAAGCAGTTCGAGAAAAATGGGATGGTTGGTCCACAGAAGATTAGAGATGCAGTTATCAATGGAAGGGGTACCTGGACTGATGAAGGGATAGAGGAAACCTGAATTAGGCTGAGGTTTAACAGATACAGACTGAAGACACTAGGTTGCATGAAACGGATAATCAGTGTTGGCAAGACCTCACCTTAACGGACTAGATCTGCAGGTATCATATACTCACCTGGGTCATGGTGGAGTGAAGAGGGGAGGAGGGGATAGAACATGCAGACATTGCAATATGAGTGCATTTGAATTATGTGGTACAACAGAACTGTATCAATACCCCATGTTCCACTTAGACATGGAGTTAGGACTTACATTTCCAGATGGACTACAATTTCGTATGAATACTTTTTAGAGTACTATGTATTTTTTGTTTAAATTTTTTTATTAGGGTTTTGCATGCATCTTTCCACATTGAACTTCAACTGTTGTACAGGTTAATCATTTTGCACATCAACATGAATCATTAGTTCAGCTTGCAGTGGGTGGGTACATTAAGCATGTGGCCATCAGATCCTCCTGATATGGCTAATGATACATATCTCCTACAGATGCGTTCTGCTAGACCAACGTGTATATCATCGCAGTAGGGCCGACTTGTCCCAAGTTGTCCAGGGTCAACTCTGTCTCCCTTATCCTGTTTATGCATCGTTCCCCTCACAACCAATATAATCGTCTGGGTCATGTAACTAATACATCGGTGTGTGAACTGCCGATGGGATCAACAGTTTAGAGTACTATGTATGAACGTGTGTTCCCTATCTACTCACTGGTGACAGCACTCTCCCACTTTTATGATTTCACATTTTAATCACTGTTACATAGTTCTATGATCTCTACAATGTTATCATCTATGTTACATTGAACATGCTGCTAGTGCCTTAATGGAATTTGAACTCATATTTCTGAACGATAAAACTTCATATTTGACTCATTCTCTGTGGGACAATTCATATTATTTTTTAAATTGTTCCTAACTTATGTTAAATAGGTGTTTGTGAGGTACTCCTCCCTGTTTGCACCCAGATTGTTCATGGGGTCAACCCTCAACTAGCTAGCTTTACAGGTATGTCATATACAAACCATTAACAAACAAGAAAAGCATTAACAAAGCCAAAAGGTCAGCAGGCTACATGAGACCTATTGACTTTGCCAATGATCACTTTTCAAATGCTTCTTGGTGTGGAGATGTGTCTCTATGAACGAGGATATGTTACTCCGCGTGTTATGTTATGTTACTCCGCACTTTTTGAGCGCACGGCTACCCCAGAAGGGTGTCCCGGCGCTTTGGCAAAGTGACCCAGAGAAACACGAAACCAAAGGGAAAGACCTACTACCGTCACACTAGGTTACTTAGAAAAAAGCAGAGTTTTCAACTCCTTCCTGAAAGCCAGAAGATTATTCGCTTTCCGAAGGGAAAGTGGGAGCTCGTTCCACAGGCAGGCTGTCACATACTGGAAGGAGCGGCCTCCCATCCGGACGCGTTTAACCACCGGCACCTCCGTTTTAGCCAGGTCCGCTGACCTCAGCAGCCTCCGCGGCACATAGAAGACGATACGCTTCCTCAGGTAGTGAGGGCCAATCGCATGAAGGGCCTTGAATGCCAGAGAGAGGAGCTTGAATCTGATTCTCCCCAAAATTGGGAGCCAGTGCAGCCTAGCCAAAAGCGCAGAGGCACTAGCTCTCCTGGGCAACCCATAAATAACTCTGGCCGCCGAGTTCTGGACAATCTGCAGTTTGGATAACAAATACTTAGGTAGGCCTGCAAAAAGAGCATTTGCATAATCCAGGCGGGAGCCCACAAGCGCCTGGACAACCTTCCTACGATACTGCAGTGAAAGTAGGGGAAGAAATTTCTTAAGCATCTTAAGGATGCTGAAACATTTCCCTGCTAATCCCAGGATGTGTGGACGAAAAGATAGAACATCGTCAAACACCACTCCGAGATTTTTTACCTGGGAAGATGGCTTCTCTGGGGGGGACATGTCCTGGGGCCACCATGACTTCCAGCCCGGATCAGGGGCACAGCCGAAAAAGAGCAGCTCAGATTTGTCTGAGTTGCATTTCAGGCTGTGCCGCTGGAACCACGCAAAGACTGCACTCAGGCAGTCCTTAATTCTGCCGCCGCTAAAGGCCTCTCCCTTCCTGCAAGTGAACAAGAGCTGGGTGTCATCAGCATATGAGATGACCCGGGCCCCAAATGCCTCCGCTACCTCCGCAAGAGGGGCCATGTATATGTTAAAGATGGTGGGGCTCAGGATAGAGCCCTGAGGCACCCCCAACCTCCAGCGGAAGCATTTCGGCCGAGAACGGTGGGGCCCAGATCACCTGTCGACGGTCGGCAAGAAAGGATTGAAACCAGTCCAACACCGTCCCTCGCAGACCAATCTCCCTAAGTCTTGAGAGAAGGCCTGCGTGTGGGACGGTGTCGAATGCCGCCGATAGGTCCAACATAACCAACATAGCCTTTCCCCCATGATCGAGCGTCTCCCTGATGGCGTCGGTGACCTCAACCAGAGCCGTCTCCGTGCTGTAATTCGCACGAAAGCCGGACTGGGAGTCATGCAGCAGTTTGTTGTTCTCAATAAAGGTGGTCAGAGTATGCTGGACATGTTTCTCCAACACCTTCGCCAGAGCAGGGAGGAGGGAGATTGGTCTGTAGTTAGCACATTGCAGGGGGTCGAGCAGAGGCTTCTTGATCAGCGGCAGAATAAGTGCGTGTTTCCATTGGCGTGGAACCACCCCTGAGCTCAATGAAAGATTAAGCAGGGGGTTCAGCAGACCGTTCACCGCCGGAGCCACCTTGCCCAAGCATTTCGCCGGACAAACATCCAACGGCGAACCAGATTGTAGCCTGGATAGCAGCTCAAGCGATGTTTCACAGGACAGCTGGGGAAAAGCAGACAATACGGGCCCAGTTTCAGCCTGCAAGGGCGCTGAATAAGTCAACTTGTCCCCTGACACCACGTCCACTGATTGAAAATCCGCCGTTGGAAAAGTGGCCTGAATCTTTGTGATCTTAGTCACAAAAAAGTCAGCGAGCTGTTTGATCCATTGCTCCGAGTGAGAATGGACCGGGGTCCCAACTGCCGGGTTGACAAACTCCTTCACAACCCTAAAGAGTTCCCGGCTCATATTATCCGCTTTATCAATCCTCTGCTCCAAATAGTTCTTTTTGGCTGCGACAATCTGTTTATAATAAGATTTTATCGCACCACGGTAATTCATTCGCTCCACAAGATCGTATTTGCGCCGCCACTGCCTTTCCAACTTTTTGCAGTCTTGTCGCATTGTGCGTAGAGCGGACGAGAACCATGGAGCAGAATTGAGATGAGCTGTTCTAGCAAGCTTCAGAGGGGCCAACTCCTCAAATCTTGCCTGCATCCAGTTCTGGACCAAGATGAGATCAGTTTCCAGAACCCCTGTCACTGGACACGGATATTTGCCAAGAGCCTCGGATAGCATATCTGCTGACACAAGATGGTAGGCTCTGAAATGCCGGGGACCTTCCTCTCGAGCCCTTTGACTAAGCTTGGATTCAAGCACCAAGTCAAAATTTATCAGATAATGATCTGACCAAAGGACCGGGAGTGGAGGGGACACCTCAATAGGTTTGGAGGCAAAGATCACATCTAATGTGTGGCCTTTCTCGTGAGTGGGGCTATGGATAAAAGAGGCTAGCCCTAACATCTCTGTAATCTCGCGGAGTTTAATAGCCTCCGGATCCGTAAGGCAGTCCATATGCAAGTTTAAGTCGCCCAGTAACATGCAGTGCGCCGAACGCATACAAGGTACAGACAAGGCCGACTGTAGATCCTCAAAAAAGGATCCAATGGGTCCAGGGGGTCTATAAAGGAGAATACCAGTACAGGTCTGGGACGCCGGGATATGCTGTGTGCTCAACCACTGGCAGTTGACTCCATAATACAGGATAATGCAAATCCCCACTGCACAACATCACTAATGTTTAAGAAGAGAAAATATACCTTTAGAATTTGATCATTGCTTATAAGAATGAGTAGCAAAAAGAACTGTGACAAGAGAATATGGTTAATATAATATCTGCATAACTACTGCACAAAATACAACAAATTTACTAAGAACTAGGGGGCTGATTACAATGGCGGGCGGACTTCAGTCTGTCC
Source organism: Triturus cristatus (assembly GCF_964204655.1). Classification (NCBI taxonomy): domain Eukaryota; kingdom Metazoa; phylum Chordata; class Amphibia; order Caudata; family Salamandridae; genus Triturus; species Triturus cristatus. The sequence goes on from NC_140584.1 coordinate 815,589,124, forward strand.
GCCATCGTACCGGGGAGTGGGACCGCCTGCCTACAAGGCGATTCACCTCCAACGGTCTGACGGGATCCTTGAAACCGTCAGAACTGTGGCGTTCGGTCTTCTCGACCGCCAAAGACATGCCCACCAGTGTAATGTGGTGGGCGTAAAACCTGCTTAGGGTAGTGGTGAAACCACCACCAACAGGCAGTCGGTGTCGGTTTCACCACCATCATAATCCGTCGCATTGTTCATGATTGATCCCAGAGTATAACCATTCTAGTAAAATCACTTACCTAAATATCTTAGCTATAATGTAGTTTTCTAAATGTCTTTTACAATAACCATGATTTCCAGAAGATGATAAACCAATTTTAATCTTGCATTCTGTGACACAAACAACAATATTCTGCACATAAATTGTTTTTCTAAAATGGTCAATGTGGTTTTCAAAAGATAGGTTTATTAACTCTCTTTATGGTATGCTTTGTTTTTTATTCTGTAATAACGTTTATTTCCAATAGAAAGAGTGAGTGGAAAACTAAAAAAGCTAATTAAAACAGCAAAAGAATATCTAAAATGTTGACTCATTTAAAATAGATTGCTTACAAATAATACGTATTTGAAAGTATGTGTGTTTTTACTGCTTAACTGTACACAATGGGAGAATGGGGTTTGTGGGACTTGCCTGTAAGTAAGGCTAATGGAAAGAAAACAGTTTGGAGGTCTGAGGACTTTCTCTCCGTTTTGCAAGAAGGTTGATGATGTATTATTACGTAGAAAAGACTAGATTTCTTTGTGCAACTATGTTCCATTCATGGTAAAAAATGTAAAGCGAACGCGCCAGTCCTAGGAACAAGAAAATGTAAGCGGCTGTTGTTCATGTTCCTTTTGTTTTTTGCACTATTCTTTTAGAACAAATGCATTCTTGTGTCACAAATTGATGCAAGGAGACATTTTGAGCTAAAATATATTCTTGCAAATTTACATTTCATGTTATTATGCATAATTTTGCCAAATTTCACATAATTACGCGAAAGCAAATCATGTGAGGTTCACACATCTCTACTTTTTATACTTGAGAGTGTGCTCTTATTGCCCTGGGGGACTTACCCATAACTGTGCGACAGAATGTATCACTTTTGGAAAGGAATGCGCTCAGCTTTGTTGAATCAGGGAACAGTCCCATTATTGGGCAGCATATCATGCAGAATGTGCCATTGTATTCCACAGAATGGTATTCAAGTACATGTTATTGGAATCTCCTTCCCAATTTCTCTCAATCTCACTACCCGATTTTTGTCTTTAACTCTCTCAGCCTTCACAGATTCTCGTTTTTTTCCAATAAATGTAAATATTGGTGGATGTAAACCACTAGAATGACTTACTCTGTCAGCATGCTCCTTGTCCAGGGTTCTTACAAGCTGATCAGTAGATATGCTCACTGTATCTTCTGAATCAATCTTAAAAAGAAAATCAATAATAAAGGTTTTGACCTACAGCTTCTTCAGCATCAAAAAATTCACAATGCATTTTATGACTCATCAAACCAGCTTTGGCATTCAGTCCTTTCTAGGTTATGAGCATTAATGTTGGTCTCTGCGAATGGCCAAGCTTGTGCTCCCTACTCTGTAGGGTGCTATTTGTGGGGTGTATAAAAGTACATAATATATTATTTATCTTGAGTTGAAGTATACAAAAGTACATGTACAGTCTATATACATGTGAGTATATTAAATGCCTGCAAAAACAAAATCCTCTTATGCCAAGGGTAGAACTTTTAAAAATTGCACAAATCTGTTTGAATAGTCAATATTCAACACAGTAGGTAAACAGTAAGTTTAGCCATTTAACCACACCTGCCAACTCACACGATGGCATCATGTGTCACACAATTTCGGTTCCCTTCACATGGTCACCCGGTGAGGAGCCAAAATAACACAGTGGCAGGGAAAATGAGCTGAAAACCACTGTAAGCAGTGGATTTCCAACTCGAGGCAATAAGCAGTTGATGTCCATTAGGAGATGTGAAAACACCCCAGGACAACAGCAACAGCTTCAGTGACCCTTTGGAGCAAATTACTATGGGGCATATGTATCAAACGATTTTTTAATCGCAAACGCTGCGATTCGCAAAATAACAGCGTTTGCGATTAAAAAATCGGTAATCGGGATGTATGAGCTAAATCCCATCGCAAAATTAAGGAATTGCTAATTTAGCGATTTCTTAATTTTGCGTAAGCATTTAAGAAATCGCACACAGAGTTCCCCCAGCCCTGGATTTGTTTCCCTTCCCCCTCTTTAGATTCCTGTGGATGGTCGGGGTCCCTCATTTGAGGAGCACGTGTGGGTACTTTCGGTTGCGGGTTGCCTTGCGGGTGTGGTTTTTCTGTGTTGTTGTGTTTGTATAAAATGAAACCGTATTGTGGGCTTAGAGTCATGTGGCCCACGTCGTTGATACCTCCTGATTTACTTCTCTGCAACGCCAAGTGCCTTTTTGTACGTTTGTCAGGTGCTCCTGTCACTCTAGCGGCCGGCCGGAAGGTTGTAGGCCCATACTTGTATATACTTGAGATTGCAATAAACGGTTTCAAAAAAAAAAAAAAAAAAAAAAAAAAAGAAATCGCAAATTGCGATTTCTTAAATGATATGTAAAAAGCACCCAAGTTGTGCGAATTATCCTTAAGAAATCGCAAATTACCACCAACTTCCAGTTGGTGGTAATTTGCGATTTCCTTTCAAAATGCACTTTTTTGAATTTTGCAAAGTGCCACGTGACGCTCATACATGCCCTTAGGGCATGTATGTGCGCCATATGCACACACATGCTCATTTCAGGGGTGCATCAGGGTGTCATCATGACACCCTTGCACCTTTGAAATTATTCTCAAATAGCGATTAGCAAATTGCGATTCGCTATTTGAGAATTACTTCCCATTCATTCCTATGGGTCTCCTGGCCCATAGAAATGAATGGGCAGGTATTCCTTAATTGCGATTTTGCAATTTGCTAATCGCAATTAAGGAATTTTAAGAAATCGCAAAAAGTTTGCAATTTTTTAAATACATCCCGTTTTGCAATTCTCAAATAGCGATTCTTTAAAAATCGCTATTTGAGAATCACAAATGGTGATGTTGATACATATGCCCCCAGGTCTTTTGGAAAGCATCCGACCGCTAGTCGGAGGTTTTACAACCACGGTCGGAGGCTTTCCGACGGACACGGTTGGTTTGTGGTCCGACCACCAAATTGCGATGTCAGCGGTTGGAGCGTAAACCGGCCACTCATTCCGACGCGGTTCCGACCGGCTCTCGGAGTCTTCCAGCTGGTCGAACCCAGACTGTAATCCCCTATGGACAGCGGTTCCGCCGTCGGGATTACGATGTCGATGTCCGACAGCCTTTCCATGCCGGCCTTTCTGACCCAGAAAGGCCGTCGAAAAGCGACTTTAGGGGTCCCTAGCAGGGCCCTCTTGACTCCATAGCCTACGGTTGGTGGCCGAGGGGGTACCTGGGTGCCTGCCACAGGGTGCAGGGTTTTACACACACCCACATCTCTTCATGGAAGCCTTTATTATGGCCGGTTTATGGCCGTAGCACAAGCTCCCATAGAGAAATGAGAGTATGCGACTGAACAGAATTTGGTCATATCGTAATCAGGCGGTCAGACCCGCCGACCAGAGGTCAGTCGGTCCTGAGACTGCGACGGTGTCGGTCGGGAGCAACTCCGACCGACATCGTAATCAGCTCCTTTATTATTTTTTGTTTTCTTCGGGAGGGGTGGATGGCTTGGTGAGGGGCAGAGAGCCTATTAGGTGCTCTTGGAACAAGGCCCTGCCCCCTTCCGACTCAGTGAAATTAATTTGTAAATTGGCAGGTATGATTTAACTGTCCAATCTTTGTAATCATAGCTGAAGATTAAAGATTGTTTTCGGTTGTTCAACAGAATATCAACCTCAAAAGTACAGTGGCACAAAAATATTTCTGTCAAAATATTAACAACCTAAATATCGATTATACATACATATAGTATAAAGTATACAAATCTCATCTGCAAAAATATTGTAGTCCAAAATAGTGACATTATATTGGTAAGTGGATGTATTTCAATGAAATTAACATTATTGCAGTTTAAAATGAAAGTGAATTTTTTTTTAAACATGTGAAATATGTTAAAAAATATAGAACACACAAATAATATATACATTAATTTATTACCTTAAAAATGGTCCAAAAAATAAATGTAATGTAATTTTATCACTATAATACCAATAATAAATTATAGCATAATATGACAATACATGTATCACACTAACAGTTTAAAACAACATTTTAATGTATATTAAATAATAAAACACAATATAAACAATAACAAATAAAAACATATTTTACATTTATAAAACATTCTAAATATTATTTTTAAATATAAAACAAATTATATTTTGAAAATACTAAAACACAACACAACACAAAATAGTTGTAAAACAAAAGATACATTAAAATTCTATAGTTATAAATTACATATGATGGAAACATCTTTAGAAATTCCAGGATGAAGTAACATAACCACTAATTTAACCACAACCCTACAAACTGCATACATTGGGCTGGAAGAGAGACTCTGACGTATTATTCTAACTCAAGTCTAACAGACTTTGTGGAAATTGCATACATAGGGAGCTAGGTCAAATTTACTATTCCAACTCCAGCCATATACATTGGGCGGTGGACGTTAGATTGGAAATTTTGATTTTAGTTACAGTCCAACAAACATTGAGGAAAATACATACATTAGGTTACAGGGTGAGGATGCAGGGGTTGACATTTACTATATATACACAAGAGGCTTATTGAAAAACCGTTTTTCAATTTTGCCAAAAAGGGTGGAGAGGATTCTAGGTCAGAGTAATACCTCCCTATATAATCAGTGTCACTATAATTTTACTCCAACTGACCAGAGAAACCGGTCAACATCAAAATGTGTAGATGGAATATTATGATGAAGTTTTTGTGGGGGAGTGTTAACTTCACCGGTAGGTGAGCAAGGAAGCAATTCCTTTTGATTTAGGTACCCTCACACACCCTAGTGGTGTCATGCTTCATCATCGGGTCACCCCGACGCCTAAAAGTCGGGGTGGGCTCTACCACAATGTTGGGAGCTCTTTGAAGATGTTACAGACCGGGGGGGCTAGAAAATCTTAAAAAACCTCAGACAGATCCCCAGTATCCCTTTTATTTGTGGGTCTGTCTGGTATGCTAAAATACTTCAAATAGGGTCTTTGTAGGATAATTATGGTCCTAAGACCCTAGTGCCAACATGTTTCAGTCCTTGAAATGGCCTTAAAGGTCCAGGACTTTCATCAGGGCTAACCAAAAGCCACCCAGGAAAACAGTTCAGGGGATTCCCTAACCTGTTTATTGATGCAAGGGCAGAGTAGCTACTCCTTGAGAGAGTGACTGATTATTTAATCCGTCATAATTAGTATTCCATCTGAAAAGAGAATAAAAGGAAAAGAAAAAACAAACAGCAACCAACTTATATTTGTGCGTTTTCTTAATAGCCATTCTCATTTAGTTTGCCACGTAGTACCTACATGTGTCAGGTGATTATTAGGCCAGGTGGTGTACAACTCACTCCATCCATGTGCCACTCATACCTGTATCTGTACACTTAGTCAGTGTGCCAGGTATATTGTGCGGTGGCGAAATCGCTCGCATCCTAACTGTATTTCCGTGCCAGTTAGTATACACTATCAATGTAAAAACACTCTCCTATGTACCACTCACACTCATCACTCATATAACATCCGTGATTGAACATAGTACTGTCGTAACCATGCGTGATTCATTACAAAACACTTATATGTGGTTCCTGTGATTTTTCACAACCATGCACGCTCTCTTACCCGATTTTCGAACGGGATCCGTTTCTCAGGGGATCGTAGGACTGTTTAGGGGTAGCTCTGTAGTCACACTCTTTTTGTAAGGACCCCCGAGTATGAGTGAGAGGAGATATATGAAAGTAATGTAAGGATAGTCTAATAATAAACACCTCCCTCGATGAGGACGATAAACTCTTCAAGCGCAAAAACCTCTCCCGCTCTGTCTCCCCACTTACTTCCACAAGTGTCCTGCCCCGTTTGTCCACCTACTTGGTCTCGATCCCCGGCGTTTCGCGCCGTGTACCGTTAGACTGATGGGTTTATACTTCCGCATGTGATGTCACTAGACGTGATTGGTCATTAAACTCACGTGATGTTTCACGTCAGCATATCATCCCATCTGCGGTTTGTAAAACAGTTTTGGCCGATTATTTAAATCTTTAGATAAATGCAGAGTTAGACATTCATTTATTCTAAACCAGATTTATACCAGACCCCTTTCCAGTACAGGAACAGTCTGCTGATTCTCTTCCGTGTATGCAATACACGTGATCGGGTCCTCGTCCAATCACGTCATTACGGAATTTGTAGTCCCAATGTCTGTAAACGAAGGGAAATGTAGTTTGAAACGCCTCAGGTCTTGACTTTTAGCGAGAGCTGGATTCCCTATTTTTATTTTTACTTGATTCATCAGGGTGTCATTAATCATAAATAGGGATTTCGACACCAGACTCAATGGCGGGCGTGTATTAACACTATTCTAAAGTGCACAAATATCATAAGGTATACTTAGAAAGTGTATTGTATTTCAAACCGGCAGGGTATGGTCTAATGGAATTGTAAACCTTCTCTACGGTTTTTTACGTATATTTCACAACTGCTAGATTGTCCATATAGCACATTCATGTTCCATAATACAAGGCATACCATGGTTGATCTGTATTGGGTATAGTTTATGTCAGTTTGAAGTGTATCCCCACGTTTCACTGATACTACACAATTTTTTGGGGTGAATACAAAGTCTCTATTTATTAAGTTGATTCCAGGGTATGGAATCATTGAGACCCGTTTCGTGAGTTTTCAAGCGATAAACCCATCGTTGCTCTCTCTCTAAGAGTTTTTTTGGGGGTTGCCTGTGTTTTTTATTTTTTCTAGTATAGTCCATTTTAATTCAGTATCCTTATGATTTTTTTCGTTGCAGTGTGCTGTCAGTTTAGTAGCTGTAATTGCTCTCCTTATAGTGCTCCTGTGTTCGCTAATGCGGACCTTGATTTTTCGAGTTGTCATCCCAATATATTTTAATCCGCATGGGCATTTTATCATATAGACGACAGAATCGGAATTACAATTAGTATGTGACCTTTGCTCCCATGGTGAACGCAAGCCCAGGTCTAAAGTCTTAGTGTGTTCTGTGAATGGACAAGCTACACATGAGCCGCAAGGGTAATATCCCATAACAGGGGATGTACCCCAGAGTGTCATCTGATTCGTGCTGCTAGATGCCGAGGTGTTGGTGTGTACTAGGGCATCTTTCAAACTACAGTTTTTTTTAAAAAGAAAACATAGGTTTGTTAAAGGCCAATTTGTTTGATGTCAATATGGGCCATTTCTTATTTATTATTTTCTTCAATTCATTTGATGATGAATTGTACGTGGTTACGCAAATCAACTGGTCCAGTTTATTTTTCGCATGTGTTTCCAAAAGAGCCTCTCGTGGAGTGTTTCGTGCTCTTTTGTTCGCCCTGTCCACGATCTTAGTTGGATATTTCTTCTGTTTCAGCTTGTTTGTCAAAATCGCTGCTTCCTTCTTATAGGTCTGGATGTTGGAACAGTTCCTGCGAACTCTAAGGAATTGTCCTACTGGGAGATTTTCTCTAAGGGAGCGAGGATGAGCACTGTCAAATCTTAGTAGACTATTCCTATCCGTTGGTTTGGTATACAGGGAGCTTTCAAGAGTACCATCTTTTGCTGTGAATGTAACATCCAGGAAGGAAATTTTCTCCCTGTCCATGTTCATTGTGAATTGAAGGTGAGGATTCAGGGAATTTATCCATGTCTTAAACTTGTCAAGGTCAGTTAAATCGCCCTTCCAGATCATAAAGACGTCGTCTATATATCTGTACCATTTGTGGATGTTCTCACTAAACGGGTTGTGTGTCCATATATGTTGGTCTTCGAAGGCGCTAACATATAGACAGGCCAGACTGGGGGCGAATGTACTGCCCATCGAAGTACCGTGTACTTGTAAATACATTTGATCCTCAAAAATAAAGAAGTTTTCAGTCAGGGCTAGATGTATAAGGGTAACCACCCATTCAACAGGAGCTGCCCATTTCCAATCTTCTTGTGTCAAAATCTCTCGTACTGCTCTAATTCTCTCTACCTGTGGTTTATTCGTATAGAGAGCTTCCACGTCCAAGCATACCAGAAAGTTCTCCATAGGGTTATATTCAACCTGTGTGAGAAGGTTGAAAATATGCTTGGTATCTTGGACGTATGATTTGATCTTCTTCACCAAGGGACGTAAAAACCAGTCTGTGTATTTAGACAATGGCTCCAAAATGGGCCCAATCCCGGAAACGATAGGTCTGCCCGGGGGAGGGGTCTTTCCTTTATGTATCTTGGGAATGGTATAAAATAGTGGGGTTCTGGGATCTTCCTGATTCAAAAAACATGTTCCTTTTTAGTGATCCACTCTTGGGTAAGGGCATCTGTTGTAAGTGCCAAGATGGATGTTTTTAGACGTTGTGTTGGATCCCTGTTGATCTTTTTGTAATATCTCGTATCCGCCAATAGATTTAGACATGCCGTTCTATATGCGTTCGTGCTCTGAATCACGGTTGCTCCTCCCTTGTCAGCCGGTTTTATTACTATATCTGGTCTTATTTGGAGGGATGTCAACGCCTTACGTTCTCTGTTGCTTAGGTTATTGAATCCATCTCTCTTAGGTTGTAGTAACTCCACTTCCTTTGGGACAGACTCCTCAAACGCCAGTACTTCTGGAGGCATCATATTTGTAGGTGGAAGAAAAGTGGATTTCAGTCTTAGATCAGTATAGTTATCCTTTTCCATGGGTTTCTCTTTATTCAAAAAGAAGGTTTTCAATCGTATCTTTCTGAAAAGTATACCTTATGCTATTTGTGCACTTTAGAATAGTGTTAATACACGCCCGCCATTGAGTCTGGTGTCGAAATCCCTATTTATGATTAATGACACCCTGATGAATCAAGTAAAAATAAAAATAGGGAATCCAGCTCTCGCTAAAAGTCAAGACCTGAGGCGTTTCAAACTACATTTCCCTTCGTTTACAGACATTGGGACTACAAATTCCATAATGACGTGATTGGACGAGGACCCGATCACGTGTATTGCATACACGGAAGAGAATCAGCAGACTGTTCCTGTACTGGAAAGGGGTCTGGTATAAATCTGGTTTAGAATAAATGAATGTCTAACTCTGCATTTATCTAAAGATTTAAATAATCGGCCAAAACTGTTTTACAAACCGCAGATGGGATGATATGCTGTTATGGGACATTACCCTTGCGGCTCATGTGTAGCTTGTCCATTCACAGAACACACTAAGACTTTAGACCTGGGCTTGCGATCACCATGGGAGCAAAGGTCACATACTAATTGTAATTCCGATTCTGTCGTCTATATGATAAAATGCCCATGCGGATTAAAATATATTGGGATGACAACTCGAAAAATCAAGGTCCGCATTAGCGAACACAGGAGCACTATAAGGAGAGCAATTACAGCTACTAAACTGACAGCACACTACAACGAAAAAAATCATAAGGATACTGAATTAAAATGGACTATACTAGAAAAAATGAAAAACACAGGCAACCCCCAAAAAAAAACTCTTAGAGAGAGAGCAACGATGGGTTTATCGCTTGAAAACTCACAAAACGGGTCTCAATGATTCCATACCCTGGAATCAACTTAATAAATAGAGACTTTGTATTCACCCCAAAGAATTGTGTAGTATCAGTGAAACGTGGGGATACACTTCAAACTGACATAAACTATACCCAATACAGATCAACCATGGTATGCCTTGTATTATGGAACATGAATGTGCTATATGGACAATCTAGCAGTTGTGAAATATACGTAAAAAACCGTAGAGAAGGTTTACAATTCCATTAGACCATACCCTGCCGGTTTGAAATACAATACACTTTCTAAGTATACCTTATGATATTTGTGCACTTTAGAATAGTGTTAATACACGCCCGCCATTGAGTCTGGTGTCGAAATCCCTATTTATGATTAATGACACCCTGATGAATCAAGTAAAAATAAAAATAGGGAATCCAGCTCTCGCTAAAAGTCAAGACCTGAGGCGTTTCAAACTACATTTTCCTTCGTTTACAGACGTTGGGACTACAAATTCCGTAATGACGTGATTGGACGAGGACCCAATCATGTGTATTGCATACACGGAAGAGAATCAGCAGACTGTTCCTGTACAGGAAAGGGTTCTGGTATAAATCTGGTTTAGAATAAATGAATGTCTAACTCTGCATTTATCTAAAGATTTAAATAATCGGCCAAAACTGTTTTACAAACCGCAGATGGGATGATATGCTGACGTGAAACATCACGTGAGTTTAATGACCAATCACGTCTAGTGACATCACATGCGGAAGTATAAACCTATCAGTCTAACGGTACACGGCGCGAAACGCCGGGGATCGAGACCAAGTAGGTGGACAAATGGGGCAGGACTCTTGAGGAAGTAAGTGGGGAGACAGAGCGGGAGAGGTTTTTGCGCTTGAAGAGTTTATCGTCCTCATCGAGGGAGGTGTTTATTATTAGACTATCCTTACATTACTTTCATATATCTCCTCTCACTCATTCTCGGGGGTCCTTACAAAAAGAGTGTGACTACAGAGCTACCCCTAAACAGTCCTACGATCCCCTGAGAAACGGATCCCGTTCGAAAATCGGGTAAGAGAGCGTGCATGGTTGTGAAAAATCACAGGAACCACATATAAGTGTTTTGTAATGAATCACGCATGGTTACGACAGTACCATGTTCAATCACGGATGTTATATGAGTGATGAGTGTGAGTGGTACATAGGAGAGTGTTTTTACATTGATAGTGTATACTAACTGGCACGGAAATACAGTTAGGATGCAAGCGATTTCGCCACCGCACAATATACCTGGCACACTGACTAAGTGTACAGATACAGGTATGAGTGGCACATGGATGGAGTGAGTTGTACACCACCTGGCCTAATAATCACCTGACACATGTAGGTACTACGTGGCAAACTAAATGAGAATGGCTATTAAGAAAACGCACAAATATAAGTTGGTTGCTGTTTGTTTTTTCTTTTTCTTTTATTCTCTTTTCAGATGGAATACTAATTATGACGGGTTAAATAATCAGTCACTCTCTCAAGGAGCAGCTACTCTGCCCTTGCATCAATAAACAGGTTAGGGAATCCCCTGAACTGTTTTCCTGGGTGGCTTTTGGTTAGCCCTGATGAAAGTCCTGGACCTTTAACCCCTTCAGTGCCCGCCCCTTTCCCCGCCCAGTGCCGGCCGTTGCATTAGCAGACGGGGTCTATGACGAGCTGGACTCGTCATGGGCACAGCGCCACCGCGGCCCATGACGAGTCCAGCTCGTCATGGGCACTGAAGGGGTTAAGGCCATTTCAAGGACTGAAACATGTTGGCACTAGGGTCTTAGGACCATAATTATCCTACAAAGACCCTATTTGAAGTATTTTAGCATCCCAGACAGACCCACAAATAAAAGGGATACTGGGGTGTTGTAAGGAATCCCTTAATATGTACATACATTGTTAAGTTAGCATAACCACGTTAGATGTTAGAAAGCCATCTTGCTGCTTTTGCGCACGACACTGCAGCTACATGTTATTGTTTAAACAAACTGCTGGCTCGCGCTTTGCCTCACACGAGAGCAATCTGTTGTTACCATCCCGAGCTCTGCGCAGCGACCTTGGTCTGTACATGGTGTAACAAGAACAGTCTGGGTCGTTAGACAATGCATGTTTTCCACTTTAGGTTGATCGACTCACTATTTAGCCATAATATACAGGCAGCTGCGAATACCTGAAAGTTGGTGCTTTTAATATTGCAGACATCATGTTTTAATATTCAGACCGAAGACGAGCCTTCCTGCGAGAAGACTTCTGATGCTCCTGTGATGTGATTTCACTAAGCTGATCTTTGAGGTATGGGGTCCCCTATTCAAGCCTAAGAGACCTTTTATTAGCATAATAATAATATTAGCTTCTTAGTAAAGGGAAGGTGGTAGTATCCACTGTCATTTATAACATGATCACTCCCTTTATATTCTATGGTATTGTAACGATGCTGATGGTTTTAATTATAATCATTTGTCTGCTTGTATTAGCCAAAGTACTGCATCTTAGGACACGTGGTCTATAAAATTAACTCTTTTTATTTTTCACCGTGTCTTTGTTCATTCTTGTTGTGGACTGATGTGAGAATAATATACGAACAGGTATTTCCGATTCCCACCATTCCTGAGAGTACACTGAGTCGCTTGTTCTGGGTTGTCTTTTCATTGGGACCTCCGAGCTAAATCTCGGATAACGAATGGGACACTTATGCTAGCCGGATACTGGGTTCTGGGTTCTGTGGTGAGTTTCTGGTACACCACAATTCACTGAGGTCCTGGGGTTCTACACATAGTTCTGTGTATAAGCAGAATCCCTGCAACGTGGCGCACCTAACGTTTGGTCTATGAGTTGAAACGCCTTAGTAGTGCTTATATTAGTCCACAGCACCCTCATTCTTGTTTCCGGATAACAAGTCTGACGGATTTAAACCTACCTATTTCTGTTGATATAGGTTTCTTCAAGCTTGATCATTAAAAAGGTTATTGAACCCTTGTGCTTCTGATTACTTCGAGTGTAGCTTGTCCTTATGGCGGTCGATATAGCGGCGCACAGTCGGACACCTCTGAAACGTCATTTGACGCAATATGGGGTGCCGGACACTGGTATGAACGTAATCTTTGTGGTAGGAGCCGATGCGGCTCATCCTTATGAGTTGTTTTACTCTTGGGTGACGTTTTCGGCGGTGAGTGAGGACGATAACTCTTTTCATACTTACACTGCCACTGCCGTGCCAGCGAACTATACACCGTATAGGACACAAGAAATACCAATATCTGCTTGGCAGCATCTTATTTGGTTTAATGGCGCCCTCCCCCATGCGGTTATACCGCCGAGAATGGGCCCTTTGTCAATTGCTGGGGCCACTTGGCCGGTACTAGCCGGATATACGCCTCATCCCCGTTACCTAACGGTGCCGGTGGCTGATTTGCGTGTACTGCACACTGCCCTTATTACAGTACATAGGGCTTTGGTGCAGTACGTGTCACGCAATGTGCAGGTGGGGGCACCTGCTGTTGCGGGGCAGCCTACTGACCACCACGCAGTGGTCATTAGTCCTGTTATGGTTAATTCTGTTATGGGCAAGCGCCCCCCAAATAGGGATGATTTCCCTTTTTGGCTTGCTGAAAAATTTGACCAAATAGAAGCGGTTTACCCGAATACATCTCCTGTGGAGAAACACAGGATCCTTACCATTAGTTTGCCTAAAGACTTGGTCCCCGACATTGATGATTGTGTAAACTGGGGCAAGGTCTTTGCAGCGAAGTACTCGCAGTGCTTTGGCACTCCGTCTATGTCAGTACTGCCCTCCGTTATTAAACGTGTTCAAGATAACCACGGTGCGGAGTCTGCGATAGAATTAGGCATGCGGCTCCTCGGACAGTTTGACCTGGTGGCTACCATGGTAATGTGTAACCTTAAGGGTGATGCTATGCAATTCCAAGTTCGTAATGAACTGAAGAAAGTTGCTGAAGAGGATAAGCCGCGGGAGTTCGCGAAAATAATTTCGACGGCATACAAAGATTTGGGTCGTAGCTCTTTAGGAGTTAGACCAGTTGTAAAAACTCCCGAAATTAAGCAGCAGGGTAAGGCAGACGCCTCTGGTAAGGATGACCGTCCAAACTTTCCGAAACAGAGTTGGCGGTCAAAACAACAGGGAAAGCAGCAGCAGAAACAGGGGTCTCGGCCTGCCTCTCCCGTTCAGTCAGGTAGTGAGCGCACTTATGATCTGCGTGATCGTGCTACTATTAAGTCTCCTGATAGATTTCAGGTTTCTGAACAACGTTCTCCTCGTTCTTCACAGGAAACATCGGCTTCACAGTCCGGTGGCGGAGGCGGTGGCAAAGGTCGGGGTGCTCCACAAACACGTGACCTACCCCGACAGACTGAAGGTAAAGGCAAGCAGGACGAATTCGCAAGACAAAGACCCCCGTTTCAGAAGAAGAAAGTGGCTGCTCTGACGGCAAGGTATGCCTCAGATAGTGCGGACATGGCTTCGGAACCGGACATGGGCGCTGACGCTACTGGACAGCGCAGTGGTAATTACCATAGTCCGTCAAGCTCTGCGTCCATTTCTGGCGGCGACAGCAACTGATACATTGGTTACTGTTGAGACAGCTGACACCAGAGTGGCTCCCCCTGACAGACTTTACGAAATAGTCTTACTAATTGAGGGTGACATACAACGTACAATAAAAGGGATTTTTTGGGATAATCTGACTACCACCTATGATATCCTCCTAGCGGATTGGCCCCCAGCTTTCATTTTAGAAGCTCCTAGAGGGGAGGAGGTAATCCTCCCGTCCTTTGCACACACAGTGCCTAAGGACCGGGCTGAAGTGTACGCTGAGGAGTGGGCACTGGCGGTAGCGCCAGCATTGTATCGTACTCAGGTGGGATGGGACCGGTTGTCCCCCTGACATGAGATTCCATTGCGGTCTATGCCCCAGCCACAGCCCCAATATCCTATGCGTCGTGAAGCTAGACCGCACGTCGCTGCAATCCTTGACCAATTGGAATATCAGCGTGTTATTGAAGCTTGTGTGTCCCCTATGAATAACCCTTTATTCACAGTGACGAAGCCTGACGGGTCGTACCGTTTAGTTTTGGATTACCGGCACTTAAATTCGCATTGCCGGACCTGCGCGGTACAAAATACTCACAGTTCGGCTCTTGTCGATAGTCTCGTGCGTAAGAGATTTAAAACGACACTTGACATCTCCAATGGCTTTTTTAGCCATAACCTGTCCACACTGAGTAGCCAGTGGACGGCGTTTACTTCAGGCGGCAAACAAAAACAGTTCACAAGATTAGCCATGGGCTATAAAAACAGCCCTGGCGTCTTTGCCGCTCGCGTGGTCTCTCTCTTAGAAAGAATAGACCCCGACGCATACTCCTATGTTGACGATATCTACCTCACGGATGATGAGCTGATGCCACATCTGTCTCGAGTCGACAATATCATTACGAGTTTTGCGGAATATGGCTACAAATTTAATTTTGCTAAGTCTCACATCACGGAATATACAGTGTTGTTTTGGGGCTACGAGCTCAACAATGAAGGTAAGGGATTGGCTCCTCACTTTCTGGAGAAGTGCGCATGCCTGAGTGCTCCTACAACACTGAAAAAATTACAATCTTTGCTGGGCTTTCTGAATTTCGGACGTACGTATATTCCTGATTATGCCCAGCGTATCAAGCCGCTTTACGCCTTGGTACAACCTTCTTTTTCGAAGTCTAGCTGGCAGCTAGAACATTCTGCTATTCTACAGTCTTTACAGGCTGATCTTCTTGCTTCACAATACTTATTGACGCGTGATAACCGCACTAACCTGGTAATAAGAATAGTACCAGGCGCAGTGGGTTTCACGTACTTGACGTTCAATGAGGGCGATACAGTCCCCATTGCGTATAAATCACACTTGTACACCTCTGCTGAGTTGCGTTTTTCCACTGTTGAGAAAGTTCTGACGGCAGTACAGATGGCGATCCTTAAAGAACGCGCACTGTCACAAGGAAAACACATACTGGTTGTAACACCGTATCCTGCCCTAGAGGCAGTGACAAAAGCAAGTGTACCAAATTCTAAAGCTTTGCATCCACGGTGGATACAATGGGCCATGACTCTGACATCACCAGATGTCACTTACATCTTTGACGCCTCTTTACAGACTCAGGAGTACTTACAGTATGAATTCGTTCATCCGGCTCCTCTGTCTTTGCGCCCGCTCGAAGAATACCATTGTGTCATATACACTGACGGCTCGGCGCAGCCGGCGATTGGATCGAAGCATGCCTATTCTGCGGCTTGCGCAATTGTCGTGGGTACATTCGTAAATGGTGAATTTCAATCTGATGCTGTGCATACGCAGTCATTGGGTGATTGTACCGCGCAATTGGCGGAGCTCCGGGCTCTGGTGCTTGCACTGGAGTTTGCTGATCCCCGAGTCACTACTCTTATAGTAAGTGACTCCTTTTATTGTGTCCAGTCCTATAATGACAATTTACACTTCTGGTCTCAAAACGAATATCGCGATACCAAAGGTAGCACAATTAAGCATAAATTGCTTTGGGTTCGAGTGGCAGACTTTAAAGAACGTCTCCCTCTCGTGAATGTTATTCACACTCTTGGTCACCAACGACTTGGTGTCCATGCTGTCGGTAACAGCTTGGCTGACGAGGCAGCAAAAACAGCAGTGGCAACATACTTAGTGGCAGCAGTTACAAGATCTAAAAGTAAGATTGATGATGACATCTTGGCAGCTATTGCTGCTACAGAGAAGGGAAGTGATTACCCGAAGGGTTTGCCTTCTCGTTATTTTTATCACTTAAGTCCTGATAACGTCCCGTTAGTGAGGATTAACGACGTTGGTGACAGAATTATTCCCAACGCGGACTGCAGACCATCTCTGATACTAGCAGCGCACGAGGGGTTGGCATCTGCCCACGCCGGCGTGTCCGCTACTGTATCTCTGTTACAACAACGTTACTGCTGGTTCGGTTTATACAAACAAACGCGCGCTTATGTTCTTGATTGTGACATTTGCCAACAGATTAAACCTTCCACTGTTGCGCGCCCACCACAAACACGTTGTACATATCTAATAAACCATTTGGTTGTGTTTATCTAGATCACTGCGGTCCTTTTTCTTCTGATACTGCGTACAAGTATATCTTGGTTGCAGTGGATTCGTGCACACGTTTTCTTTGGGTATGGCCACAAAGGAGTGCTGATTCACGGACTGTCATCAGGGATTTGCGTGTCTTTGTGGGAACTTTTGCGTGTGGTACCTTCCATTCTGATCAGGGCCCTGCGTTCGCCTCTAAGGCTTACAAGGAGGCTATGAGAAATTTGGGGGTCCAAGTCAAATTTTCGTCCCCCTACCGACCTGAGGGTAATAGTGTGGTGGAGCGAATGAACCGTGACTTAAAGCAATCTTTGACAGCACGAGTTTTAGGCACAGGCCTGAATTGGCTAGCCCATTTGTATAACGTCCAACGTGCACTTAATAATCTCCCTAGAAGGTCTCTGGGTGGGCGGACCCCATACATGATGCTCTTCGGAATCAGAATGTTTGTCCCAGACCTTGATGGTCTAGACATGGCGGCGTCGGCCGCACCCTTTGACGTAGATGATCACTGTGCTGTTTTGCAGACCCTACAAGAAGCCAGAGACACTGTATTGAAGGAACACTTGCCCTCCACGTCTGATGCTGAGCTTCAGATTCCGGTAGTCGGCTGGCTACCCCGAGTTGGAGACCTGGTCCGTGAGAAGGTGGAGAACAAGAAGGAGTTCGGCCCCTCTTATCGTGCACCGGTTCCCGTGCTTGGAGTGCAGGGTACAAGAACAGTCATTTTACCTCCACTTCCTGGTCGCAAGGATAACAGGTACATCTCTATTGACAATGTCAAACTTCAGCGAGTGGCCGATACTTCTTAGTATGACTCCAGCAGTTTCATGCCAGACGATGCAAAGAACTTCAGTGTTGGTTCCTGCTTCTACCACCTTGTCTGATGTTGCCATCGAGATGCAGTCAGTTACTGATCCCTTGTTAATACCGCCGACTGGTGGTCTGCCCGAAGAGACTGAGTATGCCTACCCTACAAATGGTCAATCGCCTGTTTTACAATCTACGGCGGTTAACCAGTCACGTTTCTCCTTTGACACTAACTCATTGCCTTCCACTTTCCCTTCAAACATTGCTATTTTTGTTAATTGGTTCAAAAGACATTTTTTGATTCCCCCTTGGACATACATTTGGCTGGTGCTTATAAGTATTTTTTTGTTTATGTCCATTGGATTTGTAATAGTATTTTTCCGTCTGGTGAATGGCCACTATCTCAGAGAGAGATCTACAATTAGACTTATCAATGGAACTTTGGCCCCCCACTCCTCGTCCCACATCATGAAAAGGGACCAGACTTTTGTGAAGATTACTGCCTGGCCCGCTTTGGATGGAATTGCGTGGGATGCGGTTAAATTCCAAATTCATGGTCCTACTGAGGTCATCAATGTACCTAATGTATTTCGTGTTTCTATGGGTGATTGGGTTAAGCAGAACATTCGTTCTGATGATTGGGATGTTCATGCCATTGAAGCACTGTTTTCTGATTTGAAATATTATGCCGCTTTTGATGCAGAAGATTTATATGAAAATGCGGCTAACTATGCAGAACAGTATTGTTTTCAACATTATGGCAATCACTTCCTGCATAAAGCAAATACATTTCGAAATTTTGTAAATTTTACCCAATGGGAACACTGTCCTACACCAGCTTTAGGCAGTTCACCTACATTGGTTGATAAATATACTTATTTTACTGATTTCAGTGTTTCCAGCCCAGCATCCTTTTATTTTAAAGTGATGGCTGAGTCTGCCTCGAAGGTTAGACTTACGCACACCAAATTACTATATTCTAAGTCCTTCATGGATGAGTTGTCAATCAAGGGTTATGATCTGTGGAAGGCTACTATTGATCTTAAATCGGTTTGGGGTTCCAAACCGTGGCAGGTTCAGGGAACTGAAGCTTTACATAGTGTCTGTCTTATACCAAATCATATGTTGTTTTTAAATTCAACCATCTTCCAGACCACCTGTTTCGGATTGGCCACTTCTAAAAAACTAAATTTCCCCTCTGTTCCAGATCTGGGCGCTTACCCAAATTGGGATAACCAAACGGATCTGTCCCTTCAGGCTTTGCAGTCATTTGTCTCTAATACATCTTTCAATATTTCAAAATTTAGTCGAGAAGGATGGTTAATTTGGCAAAGCAGTTCAGATGCCTGTCAACGTCGTTTTCTAGGTCTGAAACCGGGGTATACGCAGCAACGCGCGGACCCTCGGTTTGAGTCCTCTCATACAGTAACTACCTACTCTGTAGGGAAATTATGTCAATCCTGGCTGCGACATTCCACCTTGGCATCTGTCAAAGTTCATTTATCAAAGTTACATGACAAAATAGATTTGAATGATTTTGTTAAAGGTCCTGTGGGTGGCAGATCCAAGAGGTGGGCGTATGCTATTTACAACGAAGTATGGAAATTGTCGCAAATTGAAGCGGCTTCGAGATTGAGGGCTATTGATCAAGCAAATATGGAAAAAGTCTTGGCCGTTATAGATAACAGCATTAACACTCTTTCTTCCAGAATTTATACATTAGACAATATAGTTTCTTCAATTGTTGATATTGTATATGATGATGTGTCTGTATTGTATCATGGTCAAAACCAGTTGCGTTCTGTTATGCAGTTTGCATGGACATTACAAACGTTAAAGGCAGGAAAGGTCCCCTGGGACTATATGAATACGACATCATTATTCCTTCCCTTTAACCTTACAGTGAAGCAGCAGTTCATGTCCATGAAAGATGCTACATATTCATTGTTACACATTGAAAAATTGGAGCCGTTACCTTTCTCTGTGGCGGAATTGAATTCAGCCGTGTGGTTAGTACATGGGTTGATCACGCTCCCTTTCGCGCTTTTTAAGTTTACGTCATGCATGAAACACTATGCTCTGGGTAGATATGAACAGTTGGGTACCGCGTTCCTACATGAGGTTTGGTCTCTCCCTTTTACGTATAGATATACAAGAGACGGTAAAGAGGTTTACCTGAAAGGTGAGGAGTGCACCTCGACACCTGATCATTCTGTAGTATGTAGGCACATTCAGTTACACGGTGCCTGCAATGTACACGCCCCGAATTTGGCCTGCGTCCTCAAAGGAATCCCAGTGCCAGTGATTATACCATCTTTCACGCTGCTTGCAAACGGTAGTTATTTAATTTTGAATAATGAAGCTTGCTGCGGGATGTTAGTGGGAATCCCATATATAGTAACTGTATTGCAGAGAGTAGTCTGCTGCAATAATGTTCTATTTCCACCCCCGCATGGGCGGCTGGATGTTTCCATCTGGCCTTCGATTCCGACCTTGAAAGCAGAGTTCAACAAGATGAGCAGAATAAGAGCTCTATTGTCCCAAAAGGAGGTGCCATTGACTTCCTCCCGAGAAACATTTGTCCTTCACGTGGCAAATACGCGCACTGAGGTACAGGCGCTTTTGAATACTGACCTCCCCCTGCATTTTGGAGCTTTGATCCAAACAATCTTCAATGCCTCGTCAACAACTGGCCTGGCTCATTTTTTTAAACTTGTAGGCTCAGGCCTCGTGACCTCCTTCCAAACTATTTTTGGTGTGATTCCGGCATTTTTTCATTCTATTTTTTCGAGCGTCTTTGGCGGTGTCCCGCTGATTCTGGCTCTGGTGGCAGGTGTGCTACTTGTACTTTTCATACTATGAAATGGCTGCACTTTCTGTGCCTCACGACAACCTGTCCCGTCTGCATCTTCTTCGTGACAGGATGCTTGAATATTATGGTACGCTGCCACTGGCGACTTTGAGCCTGGCGTATGGATTATCCTTCCGGTATTCCTATTTTACCTGCGTACAACCTGTCTTTCACTGCCTAGATTGTCCCTTTGAATGGCCTCTGGATTTGTGCTTAACCAACACGTGTCTCCGGTCCCGGATTATGATCGACTGATGAGTCCCTTAGTGTCTCACGAGTTTGCCTGTTCTGGTGTTCGGATTATGGCCTGTGGTGCGGCGCGTGGAATCCTGGGTAATTGGGACATCGTAAGGGCTGCCTATGACTTCTTGGATATGAGTTATCTGGAGGAACACGTCGGTTGCCCTCTGATGGTGCTAGAGGCTCCGCTTATTGAAGAACATGTATGTTCCTTTTCTTTGATTAACTGGATGGCTGAAACTTTTAGTGGCCGTACCAACGATTTTCTGTTGGAAGCTGTTGCTACGTATGTTCATGGATTGAGTGACCTGTCATCCACTATATTTTTTCTACCATGTCTTAAACATTACCTGTGACTTTGGATTGCTAGCTAAAACAGCATTTTTCATTTTTTTTTCCCTTTTTGAGGTTTTTTGCCTTTTTTCTTTCGATCTTTCTCTGCACTGATACTTGGTTTCAATTTGAGTACACCTTGTTCTGCTCTGTCGAATTTGAACTCTGCGTTCTCTCATTTCTTCCCTACTGGGTAGTGCTTCGATCAAGGGGGCATGTAGTAAAGAATCCCTTAATACGTACATACATTGTTAAGTTAGCATAACTACGTTAGATGTTAGAAAGCCATCTTGCTGCTTTTGCGCACGACACTGCATCTAAATGTTATTGTTTAAACAAACTGCTGGCTCGCGCTTTGCCTCACACGAGAGCAATCTGTTGTTACCATCCCGAGCTCTGCGCAGCGACCTTGGTCTGTACATGGTGTAACAAGAACAGTCTGGGTCGTTAGACAATGCATGTTTTCCACTCTAGGTTGATCGACTCACTATTTAGCCATAATATACAGGCAGCTGCGAATACCTGAAAGTTGGTGCTTTTAATATTGCAGACATCATGTTTTAATATTCAGACCGAAGACGAGCCTTCCTGCGAGAAGACTTCTGATGCTCCTGTGATGTGATTTCACTAAGCTGATCTTTGAGGTATGGGGTCCCCTATTCAAGCCTAAGAGACCTTTTATTAGCATAATAATAATATTAGCTTCTTAGTAAAGGGAAGGTGGTAGTATCCACTGTCATTTATAACATGATCACTCCCTTTATATTCTATGGTATTGTAACGATGCTGATGGTTTTAATTATAATCATTTGTCTGCTTGTATTAGCCAAAGTACTGCATCTTAGGACACGTGGTCTATAAAATAAACTCTTTTTATTTTTCACCGTGTCTTTGTTCATTCTTGTTGTGGACTGATGTGAGAATAATATACGAACAGGTATTTCCGATTCCCACCATTCCTGAGAGTACACTAAGTCGCTTGTTCTGGGTTGTCTTTTCATTGGGACCTCCGAGCTAAATCTCGGATAACGAATGGGACACTTATGCTAGCCGGATACTGGGTTCTGGGTTCTGAGGTGAGTTTCTGGTACACCACAATTCACTGAGGTCCTGGGGTTCTACGCATAGTTCTGTGTATAAGCAGAATCCCTGCAACACGGGATCTGTCTGAGGTTTTTTAAGATTTTCTAGCCCGCCCGGTCTGTAACATCTTCAAAGAGCTCCCAACATTGTGGTAGAGCCCACCCCGACTTTTAGGCGTCGGGGTGACCCGATGATGAAGCATGACACCACTAGGGTGTGTGAGGGTACCTAAATCAAAAGGAATTGCTTCCTTGCTCACCTACCGGTGAAGTTAACACTCCCCCACAAAAACTTCATCATAATATTCCATCTACACATTTTGATGTTGACCGGTTCCTCTGGTCAGTTGGAGTAAAATTATAGTGACACTGATTATATAGGGAGGTATTACTCTGACCTAGAATCCTCTCCACCCTTTTTGGCAAAATTGAAAAACGGTTTTTCAATAAGCCTCTTGTATATATATAACTAGCGCAGCGCACAGCTGTAGGGATAATTCACAGGAAGTACCTGAATAATACACATCACTGTATTTGAACTCTCCAGCACCTTCACCTACCACTCCTAAGTGACATCCTCACCATCTACAGAACATTCATTTTATCTCTCTTGAATAACGGTAACAATGGCGGAACTATACGGTATTGGTTATTCTGATAAGGAGGCAAGCGCTATATTAGCAGGTCCATCCCTCCTAACCGATACGAATATTAACCAGTCTCTCACACAGGCCCAAAATTGGGATGAACTTAAAGAATTAAAACGGAATCAAATGAAAATTCTTCTACATGGGGCAATAATGACAGAATATCTCCGTGGCAATGTAACACCAACAGGGCTATTGGTGACAAATGCACCAAGGATATTTCTTGATGATCCTCAATTCAAGAAGGAATGGTCTTTAATCGCCTGGAGGTGCTCACGAGACTGGCTGATTTTAATAATAAATACAGCTAAACGCCTCTCGGAAGCCTTGCTGATAAAAATTAAAGTCAGTGAGGACTCTTTGCTTACGGAAATTAAACTAACCCTGTATAAAAAGAAACTTGAAGAGGTTAACAAAGAAATCAACGAGCATAAAGATTACCTTATGCAGAATAAGATCAACAAGCTACAAAAAGACCTGAAAAAATTCAGCCACGAAAAGGTCTACCCATACATTAAAGACGATTACAAAGGTCAGGAACCTTCAGACTCAGGATCAGGAAGGAGTGATCAGACAGCATCGTCTGATTCTGAATATGACGACTGGTCAAGTGACGGATCAAACAAAAGCTGGAGAGGGAAGGCAAGGAGACCACGAAGAGGATATTATAACCAGAGATATGCACATCAACAGATGTATCCCTGGCCAGGACCCTTTGGCCCCGTTCAGTATCATGGACCCCCCCAGTTTCCAACAGGCCCATACTTCCAGCCTGACTTTAACCAACATTTTTTAGGTCAGGGCGGAAGACGAGGGAGACGTGGAAGAAGAGGCAACAAAAGAATCCAATGGGAAGAAGACAGGAGTACGATGAACATGAGGAGCAACTCCAGGGACCAACAGCCCAGCACGAGCAAGACGAAGGACTAGTGGTTAATCTCACGGATGTTGACCTAACCACAGAAGAACTAAGTGTCCTGAACAAGGGATTGGGATTTGTCCCTACTAATTATCTGGACAAATTTCGCCTCCACTGTGAACTGGGCGAATTTTTCAGAAAGATACGATTGAAAACCTTCTTTTTGAATAAAGAGAAACCCATGGAAAAGGATAACTATACTGATCTAAGACTGAAATCCACTTTTCTTCCACCTACAAATATGATGCCTCCAGAAGTACTGGCGTTTGAGGAGTCTGTCACAAAGGAAGTGGAGTTACTACAACCTAAGAGAGATGGATTCAATACCCTAAGCAACAGAGAACGTAAGATATAGTATATAGATATAGTAATAAAACCGGATGACAAGGGAGGAGCAACCGTGATTCAGAGCACGAACGCATATAGAACGGCATGTCTAAATCTATTGGCGGATACGAGATATTACAAAAAGATCAACAGGGATGCAACACAACGTCTAAAAACATCCATCTTGGCACTTACAACAGATGCCCTTACCCAAGAGTGGATCACTAAAAAGGAACATGCCTTTTTGAATCAGGAAGATCCCAGAACCCCACTATTTTATACCATTCCCAAGATACATAAAGGAAAGACCCCTCCCCCGGGCAGACCTATCGTTTCCGGGATTGGGTCCATTTTGGAGCCATTGTCTAAATACACAGACTGGTTTTTACGTCCCTTGGTGAAGAAGATCAAATCATACGTCCAAGATACCAAGCATATTTTCAACCTTCCCACACAGGTTGAATATAACCCTATGGAGAACTTTCTGGTATGCTTGGACGTGGAAGCTCTCTCTACGAATATACCACAGGTAGAGAGTATTAGAGCAGTACGAGAGATTTTGACACAAGAAGATTGGAAATGGGCAGCTCCTGTTGAATGGGTGGTTACCCTTATACATCTAGCCCTGACTGAAAACTTCTTTATTTTTGAGGATCAAATGTATTTACAAGTACACGGTACTTCGATGGGCAGTACATTCGCCCCCAGTCTGGCCTGTCTATATGTTAGCGCCTTCGAAGACCAACATATATGGACACACAACCCGTTTAGTGAGAACATCCACAAATGGTACAGATATATAGACGACGTCTTTATGATCTGGAAGGGCGATTTAACTGACCTTGACAAGTTTAAGACATGGATAAATTCCCTGAATCTTCACCTTCAATTCACAATGAACATGGACAGGGAGAAAATTTCCTTCCTGGATGTTACATTCACAGCAAAAGATGGTACTCTTGAAAGCTCCCTGTATACCAAACCAATGGATAGGAATAGTCTACTAAGATTTGACAGTGCTCATCCTCGCTCCCTTAGAGAAAATCTCCCAGTAGGACAATTCCTTAGAGTTCGAAGGAACTGTTCCAACATCCAGACCTATAAGAAGGAAGCAGCGATTTTGACAAACAAGCTGAAACAGAAGAAATATCCAACTAAGATCGTGGACAGGGCGAACAAAAGAGCACGAAACACTCCACGAGATGCTCTTTTGGAAACACATGCGAAGAATAAACTGGACCAGTTGATTTGCGTAACCACGTACAATTCATCATCAAATGAATTGAAGAAAATAATAAATAAGAAATGGCCCGTATTGACATCAAACAAATTGGCCTTTGACAAACCTATGTTTTCTTTTTTAAAAAACTGTAGTTTGAAAGATGCCCTAGTACACACCAACACCTCGGCATCTAGCAGCACGAATCAGATGACACTCTGGGGTACATCCCCTGTTATGGGACATTACCCTTGCGGCTCATGTGTAGCTTGTCCATTCACAGAACACACTAAGACTTTAGACCTGGGCTTGCGTTCACCATGGGAGCAAAGGTCACATACTAATTGTAATTCCGATTCTGTCGTCTATATGATAAAATGCCCATGCGGATTAAAATATATTGGGATGACAACTCGAAAAATCAAGGTCCGCATTAGCGAACACAGGAGCACTATAAGGAGAGCAATTACAGCTACTAAACTGACAGCACACTACAACGAAAAAAATCATAAGGATACTGAATTAAAATGGACTATACTAGAAAAAATAAAAAACACAGACAACCCCCAAAAAAAACTCTTAGAGAGAGAGCAACGATGGGTTTATCGCTTGAAAACTCACGAAACGGGTCTCAATGATTCCATACCCTGGAATCAACTTAATAAATAGAGACTTTGTATTCACCCCAAAGAATTGTGTAGTATCAGTGAAACGTGGGGATACACTTCAAACTGACATAAACTATACCCAATACAGATCAACCATGGTATGCCTTGTATTATGGAACATGAATGTGCTATATGGACAATCTAGCAGTTGTGAAATATACGTAAAAAACCGTAGAGAAGGTTTACAATTCCATTAGACCATACCCTGCCGGTTTGAAATACAATACACTTTCTAAGTATACCTTATGATATTTGTGCACTTTAGAATAGTGTTAATACACGCCCGCCATTGAGTCTGGTGTCGAAATCCCTATTTATGATTAATGACACCCTGATGAATCAAGTAAAAATAAAAATAGGGAATCCAGCTCTCGCTAAAAGTCAAGACCTGAGGCGTTTCAAACTACATTTCCCTTCGTTTACAGACATTGGGACTACAAATTCCGTAATGACGTGATTGGACGAGGACCCGATCACGTGTATTGCATACACGGAAGAGAATCAGCAGACTGTTCCTGTACTGGAAAGGGGTCTGGTATAAATCTGGTTTAGAATAAATTAATGTCTAACTCTGCATTTATCTAAAGATTTAAATAATCGGCCAAAACTGTTTTACAAACCGCAGATGGGATGATATGCTGACGTGAAACATCACGTGAGTTTAATGACCAATCACGTCTAGTGACATCACATGCGGAAGTATAAACCCATCAGTCTAACGGTACACGGCGCGAAACGCCGGGGATCGAGACCAAGTAGGTGGACAAACGGGGCAGGACTCTTGAGGAAGTAAGTGGGGAGACAGAGCGGGAGAGGTTTTTGCGCTTGAAGAGTTTATCGTCCTCATCGAGGGAGGTGTTTATTATTAGACTATCCTTACATTACTTTCATATATCTCCTCTCACTCATACTCGGGGGTCCTTACAAAAAGAGTGTGACTACAGAGCTACCCCTAAACAGTCCTACGATCCCCTGAGAAACGGATCCCGTTCGAAAATCGGGTAAGAGAGCGTGCATGGTTGTGAAAAATCACAGGAACCACATATAAGTGTTTTGTAATGAATCACGCATGGTTACGACAGTACCATGTTCAATCACGGATGTTATATGAGTGATGAGTGTGAGTGGTACATAGGAGAGTGTTTTTACATTGATAGTGTATACTAACTGGCACGGAAATACAGTTAGGATGCGAGCGATTTCGCCACCGCACAATATACCTGGCACACTGACTAAGTGTACAGATACAGGTATGAGTGGCACATGGATGGAGTGAGTTGTACACCACCTGGCCTAATAATCACCTGACACATGTAGGTACTACGTGGCAAACTAAATGAGAATGGCTATTAAGAAAACGCACAAATATAAGTTGGTTGCTGTTTGTTTTTTCTTTTTCTTTTATTCTCTTTTCAGATGGAATACTAATTATGACGGATTAAATAATCAGTCACTCTCTCAAGGAGCAGCTACTCTGCCCTTGCATCAATAAACAGGTTAGGGAATCCCCTGAACTGTTTTCCTGGGTGGCTTTTGGTTAGCCCTGATGAAAGTCCTGGACCTTTAAGGCCATTTCAAGGACTGAAACATGTTGGCACTAGGGTCTTAGGACCATAATTATCCTACAAAGACCCTATTTGAAGTATTTTAGCATCCCAGACAGACCCACAAATAAAAGGGATACTGGGGATCTGTCTGAGGTTTTTTAAGATTTTCTAGCCCCCCCCGGTCTGTAACATCTTCAAAGAGCTCCCAACATTGTGGTAGAGCCCACCCCAACTTTTAGGCGTCTGGGTGATCCGATGATGAAGCATGACACCACTAGGGTGTGTGAGGGTACCTAAATCAAAAGGAATTGCTTCCTTGCTCACCTACCGGTGAAGTTAACACTCCCCCACAAAAACTTCATCATAATATTCCATCTACACATTTTGATGTTGACCGGTTCCTCTGGTCAGTTGGAGTAAAATTATAGTGACGTTGACATTTACTATTCTAGCTCCAGTCCAACAAACATAGGAGAAACAGCATACACGGGGCGACGGGCATGTGGGTGGGATTGCTAATTTACTATTTGAACAGTCCAACAAATAGTCGGGAAAGTTGGGGGCAATCAGATTTACTATTATAATTGCAGTCTAACAAACATTGAGGTAAAGTGCAAATACTCGAATGGATCAGCTTTACTGTTCTTACTCTAGTTTAACAAACACTGGGGAAATGCATATATAAAGGCAGAGGGCAGAGAGTCAGTTTTACTATTATAGCTCCAGCCCAGCAAACAAACATGGAGGGAAAGTTCAGACGTAGGGGGTGGACTAGATTTACTATTCTAACTCTAATCCAACAAACCTTGGAGAAAAAGCATATATTGGAGGGGTCAGATTTACTACCCCCAAATAATTAACCCCAGGCGGAGACCTCTGCTCCGCCCGCAGAGTGTGCGGAGATTTGCCCCCTCCGCGTTCCGCGCAGAACGCAGAGAAGGCAAATCTCCGCACACTCCGCAGCAGAGCGGAGTTGGCTATCCCTGCCTCCGCCTCCCCTATATTAACAAGTAAATCTAAATTATGTACTAGTAAATTAAAACCACTTATATGGCATGCGGTTTCCCCGGGCAGCCCTCATCCTCTTCCTCGCAGTATCAGTAATCCTTGAGAAAACTGCACATGCACTGCACAAGAAATGCGCATGCGCATTTTTCTCAAGGATTACAAATACGGAGAGGAAGAGGAGGAGGGCAGCCTGGGGATGAGGCATGCCAGGTAAGTGGTTTTAATTTACTAGTAAGTAATGTAGATTTACTTGTTAATATAGGGGGGTGGAGGCGGGTGTTGTATCGGAGTTCCACGGAGTTTGTTCGCAACTCCGTGGACCGCTGCGTAGCCCCGCTACGGCCACTATGCCCGGGGTTACAAATAATATACGTACACATTTAAAATTAGGAAAATAAATCGAATAAAAATTTGAAATACCTTCTTTTCAAATAAAATCTAAAACTACATCAGAAATGTAAAAACTATCGCGTAAAATATTTTTTAAAATAAAACATACCCATAGACTTCCTACTTAACCCATACAAACCAAAACAATCTTATGATAACAAAAAATTATTTTAAATTTTTTTCAAAACCTAAAAAACTAGTTTACAATTTTGTAATGTTATATATTCAACATTTTAATTAATTATAATTTAACAATTTCTTTTAGAAAACGATTCCTATCCATTCCCTCAATGTACTCTTACCCATAACCTGTAATAAGCATTTACTCAATCATTTTATGGAAATTCATGATATAATCACATATTTCAATAAGTTAAAAAATAAACAATTTCCATTTAAAAAATGTAAAACATAAACTAAAACATAACTGAATTAACATTAATTAATATATACTTAACGACCCATGCCTGGCGATCCTGATACCCGGCTCCAAAAGGCGCAGTTTGATCCCTCCGGCGGCCCACTCACCCTCCACTGGGCAGAGTAATCGTCGCGCAGGCCCAGACGCCGTGTGCGTCTGCCGGGCCCATTGGCGGTGTGCGATCTGAGGTGGAATTGGGCTGCGGTGAATCCGGACCTTCGCTGGAGGTGCCGTGGACGCAACTGTATCATCCGCCACTCGAGTGACGCTGTGTGAGGAGCTCTGGTGGCAGGGTGGGGGCATGCGAGTCACACCGCGAGGGCCTTGGGCCGCACGCCACGCTAGTGGGTGCCAGCTTGCGCTCAGTCTCCCTGTGTGCCCGCACCTGCCCGCCTTGGGCCCCACGACGGGGGCGGCGGGGCCCCCAAGTCTCCCCGCTATCTCTGGCCCTCTCTTCCGGCACGCTCCCAGAGGCCCACACTCCAACACCCACCGGCGTGGTGGCCCACGGCAGCGGCGCTGTCCATCACACTGACCTGACGGATTGACGACGCGCCCGGACTTGCCGGTGTGTCGTGGCATCCTCCGGTGGACAGCCTCGATCTCTGCTTCCTGCCATACCGCTCCAGTGTGTGTGCCCACCTACAACTCTTCGCCACAAGGGCCAGTCGCGGAGGTGTTCGGCAGCCCTCCTCTCCTCCCAGTGGTCCCTGCTGCAGGGGTGCGCTCCTCATAGCAGCCTGCCGCTACCACGCTCCTGTGGGCTCTGGAGGACCTGATGACTGGGTTGATTCCTCCTCGGCGGTCCCCCTGACCATCAGACTGCGGGGGGTGCTGTCCGCCTGTGGCCTTGAATTCCCAACCCGCCTCGGGAACCGCCACCCAGTGGCCCCAACGCTCGCCGGCTACCAGCGCCTACCCATCTGCAGCTCCCTCCCCTCTAGTGTCTCCTGGCTGCTGGCAAGGGCACGGCCGGACGCGTGTGCCTCCTCATGGGGAAGACAGACCCCAAGCAGCCCAAGCTGGCGTTTGAACAACGCAAACTAACTCACCAGGATGGCGCCGCCCAGGAGACAGGCGAGCTGGCTACCCAGATGGAGTCTGGCATGACGAGGGACAATGACCTAAAGGCAAACATGCTGGACTTCAACGCAACAGTTTCCGGCATTGCATCCCAGCTAGATGAGTTATCCTCCAGGCTGGACACAGTGAAGGCAAGGGTGGACTCTCACGATTCTCGCATCGCACATGTTGAGGCGAGGGTCTCTGATGCTGAGGACGCTAGGGCCAGCGACCACCACAAACTGCTACAAATGGACAAGGTACTGGAACTCATCAAAAGCAAGAACGAGGATTTGGAGGCGCGCTCCCGGAGGAGTAACCTACGCATCACACGAGTGCCTGAATCCTCTAACATAACAAAAATGGAGGACTACGTAGAGCATCTCCTGCGGGATGGGTTTGGCGATGTTCTGTCCCCTGTCTTCATCATAGAGAGGGCCCACCGCTCTCTGGGGCCACGGCCTCCTCCGGGAGCTCCCGCCCGTCCAATCATCGCCAAGCTGTTGAACTTTCGCGACCAAGATGCAATCCTCCAAAAGCACGTCGTATCATACTCCTTGGTCTACCTGGCCAAACGGTGGGTTAAAGATGGTTCCCAAACGCGCCTCTTCAACAAGCCATCAGCCGCCCTGGCCTTTGCAAAGAAATTAGACAAGAGACAGCGCTCGTCCCCGCCCAGCTCGCAACATGTCCAGGGTGGCGATCTCAGCGACAACGACTAGCTTGGACACCTACACCTTTGTCCAGGCCACCCTGCATGTTAGTTCCGCCACCTTTTCAGGCTATTGCCAGTTCACTTTATATTCTCGCAGCTGGACCTCCCTTTGTTTTCTCCTGCTGACCCCTCTTCTCCTGGGGGGCGGGTTGTTCGAAGGTGCCAGGTCACCTTTGCAGTGAAAGGCGATGTCCCACATCACCTAAGGACATCCTGCACTTGCTGCGTGGACCATCTCTGTCCTGGCCGCAGCACACACCTGACCCCGACCAGATCTAGGTGTCATTCTTCGCACTGTGGAACTGCTGTTCGAACGATACCTTGGCTTTGCCACCCCGTCCTCGAGATGGGGGTGTATGTCAGGCGGATAACTCCCTTCTACATCTCCTTGGGTCCCTCTCCACGTTTGTTTACCCGGGACAGGGTGGGGTGATATCAACCTAATTGGGGTGTTGGAGTGGGTTGGGGGTGGGGGGTAAGGTTTTGCTGGGGTTGTCGCCTCTTCTTGGAGGCTTGTTTTATATTGGTTTTTGTATAGCTCTTCATCCCATGTTGCCTGATCCGCTATCACATGCCATGTCGCTGATGCCTGCCATTTACCCCGCACATCGGCCTCAATTCGTAGTCCAGCGTCACCACACCTCAGCATGACAGACACCACGCTTTGGACTTGGAACATTGGGGGCCTTAATGATCATCGTAAGGCCCGCCTAGTGCACGCCCTCCGCATCAGACACAAGGTGGACATCTGCTTTCTCCAGGAGATGCACCTCCTGTCGGCCACCTCCTCAAGGCTCCTGTCAAAGCACTGGGGTGAAATACACTCTTCCTTCTACTCTAATTATTCACATGGGGTGTCCATCCTCCTGTGCAGGGGACTACCTTGGCACACATCCCAAACCATCATTGACACGGACGGCCGATTCGTGATCCTACACGGCACTTTCCTAGCCCAACCATTTATCCTAGCGGCCATATATGGCCCCAACTCCGACAGTCCGGAGTTCTTCTCACAATTCTGGCAGCACATTTCCTCTCTAGGACCCGCCACTCTCCTCTGGGGGGAGACTTCAATTCCACACTCTCAGCCTCGCTTGACCGCTCCAGGTCACACGCTCAGCACCCCCGCACTACTGCACTCTTACAATCTATTCTGTCTGACAATTCCCTGTTGGATGCATGGCGGCATGCCCACCCGGATGTGCGTGAGGACACTTGCATGATGGGTTCGCAGGGCTGCTGTTCCTGGTTGGATCTTTGGGTCACCACGCGCGACGCCTTCTCCTGGGTCACCTCCGTAGACCACATGGCCCGAACTCTATCCGACCATGCCCCCGTGCGCTTGTGCCTGCACGTCCCACAAACCCCACACCGCATGTTCGCTTGGCGACTGCCCCCCAATGCACTGCGCGACTCGGTCTTTCGAGATGAGCTACAAACAGCTATCACCAACTACTTCGGACATAACTCCGGCTCAGTAGATTCCCTCTCGACCCTTTGGGAGGGTTTAAAGGCAGTGATCTGAGGTGAGCGTATTTCCAAACAGTCCGGTGTGCTGCGCTCCATCCAGATTGTCCTGGAGCATCTCGAAGGGGAAATCCGGACCCTGGACTCTCAGCAGTCTCGAACTCCAATCCCGACACCCTGGCTTTGATAATAAGCAAACTCACTGAATTTCAGGAAGAAGCCAACAGAGAAATCTCATTCCTGGGCAGGGAGGCTAGAGCCCGCCGCTATTATGAGGGCGATCACTCCGGGAAAACCCTGGCCAATCTATTGCGCAAACCGCACGCTGCTTCATATGTCACAGCTCTCCAAGATGGAGACTCGGACAGGACGACTTTCCCCACCGAGGTGGTTGCCAGGCTCTCCACCTTTTACTCGCAGCTATACGCTGCTGGGGAGGCACCCTCCCGCGAAGTCCTCGATCAATACTTTGAGACGATCGAACTCCTATGGCTGGGCAATAGGCACCGGGAATACCTGGATGAACCGTTCACCAAAGAAGAGATTTTGGCCGTCATTAGTGACCTCCCCGAAGACAAAGCCCCCGGCTCTGATGGCCTACCTGCGTCCTTCTATTAGCAATTTGTGCCTCTCCTGGTCCTGCATCTGGCCGCCATGTACAATGAATCTTTTGAATGTGGCCGCTTTCCCCCCACACTTCGCGAGGCCATGCTTACACTTCTTTTAAAGCCCGACAAATCCCCCGAGCTATGCGACTCCTATCGCCCCCTATCCCTCATCAACAATAAGAATAACATTTTTGCCAAACTACTGGCCTCGCCCCTTCTTCCCCTTATGCCATTGATATCCCGCCCGGACTAGTCCGGCTTCATTCCCGGGTGCGTCACTTCGCACAATCTATGGACCATTTTTGCCATCCTTCATCAGCTCAATCCCTCCTTACTACCCTCCCAATCCCCCAATAAACCTATCAACCAAAAAATATACTATATATTACCGTAATATTTAAAAATAAAATCTATACAAATAAATATATCGAAAACATAAATATTAAATAGAAACATAATACAAAAAATAAATTAGTATAGTAAATTCTATTTTAAACTTCAATCTTACTGTAAAACTGTAAACAAAATAACAATACCTTTGATATTTTTGTCTATGGTATTTTTGTATTCATGATATTTTGACCTTTTTTGACCACAATGTTATAGTCTGACAATATTTTTGAGACAATATTTGGGTGGAATACCTTTTCTTCTCTGAAATTATGATCTCGGTCCACCGGGACGTATCTTATATTGCTCTTGGTCTCATGTCTTCCACTTTCCTCTCTCCCACTGCTAGTATAACGATTTCGACCTTTTCTTGAACTCGAGGTGGAAGCCTGGTCCGGGTCACTGAAATCTACAAATGTGAAGATAAAGGCTACATCTCAGCTGTGTAAAAGCATCGATGGGCATAACTAGACTGCCTTACAATGCAAATGGTGGGATATATATATATATATTCACTGAAAAAACCATAGGTTTCAGGCCTGATATAGTTAGGAATTAGCATTTACAAAACCTTAGAAACAATTTCAAACACAATGCAACATTGAGCTCAATGTGAATTTCTAGTCAAATGCAATTAGTTACTTTATGGATTTCTTTTCTAACCACAGGACTGGATCCTAGATTCAGTCCTTGGACATCTCCTGTAAACAGTTGAGTAAAAGTATTTTGGTTACGGTAGTGATTTTTAAGGAATATTATTGTATTCTAAAAGTTGACACTTAGAAATTTTTTCACATAGAATCACCAATGTTATCCTACGACAGAAAATACCCTTAGCAGGTAAGTAGTGTTATCGTTACTTTTTCTTACTCAGTGGTGGATCCTGGATCCAGCACTGGTAAATCTCCTGTAAACAGTTGAAAGAATGTGTTTAAGTCGTACAGACGATTTTTTAGGAATATTTGTAGTTTGTGAAAAAATAGACACTTCGAAACTTTTCTGCTGAAAACCAAACAATGGATTCCAATGGAAGGAAATACAAGTTACTAGTAAGTACGCTTAGAATTACTTTTCAGGGTCAGTGCTGGGCTAAAAGATGCAAAAATAACAATTGATGGACAGAATGCAGAACAATGTCATACATTCACCCCAGTACAGAGATCTGGGCCTAAATCCATCGTTTTTTTGCTCACCATGCCATTCCAGTTTGAACCCAGCCATATGCAAATCAGTCTTGACCCTGTGCCCCATGGGAACAGTCCAGCCCGAACTGCCAAGCCAGGTCCTCCCTGGACTGGAAACAAGCATCCTAGGACCGGTATCGGGCTTTCAGCCCTCATCAGCCAGGATAGCCTGATTCCAGTGGCATGGAGAGCAAGGGACTCACGTCTGAGCATGCCCTTCCCACTCGGGGTGACAAATGCAAAAATAACAATTGATGGACAGAATGCAGAACAATGTCATACATTCACCCCAGTACAGAGATCTGGGCCTAAATCCATCGTTTTTTTGCTCACCATGCCATTCCAGTTTGAACCCAGCCATATGCAAATCAGTCTTGACCCTGTGCCCCATGGGAACAGTCCAGCCCGAACTGCCAAGCCAGGTCCTCCCTGGACTGGAAACAAGCATCCTAGGACCGGTTTCGGGCTTTCAGCCCTCATCAGCCAGGATAGCCTGATTCCAGTGGCATGGAGAGCAAGGGACTCACGTCTGAGCATGCCCTTCCCACTCGGGGTGACAAATGGATTTAACCCAGATCTCTTGACTGGGGGAGAATGTCTGCATTGTCAGCATTCCGTCCATCATTTGTTTGTTGTAACGCTTTTCGCCCTAAGTGGGATGGGTATTCCCAGACGTGGGACCCGTGCTCACTACGCCACTGGAGTCAAGCTATCCTGGCTGATGACGGCTGATAGCCAGAAACCGGTCCTAGGATGCTTGATTCCAGTCCAGGGAAGACATGGCTTGGCAGTTCGGGCTGGACTGTTCCCATGAGGCACAGGGTCAAGACTGATTTGCATATGGCCATGTCTAAACTGGGGTGGCGTAGTGGGCAAAAGAACGATGGATTTAACCCAGATCTCTTGACTGGGGGAGAATGTCTGCATTGTCAGCATTCCGTCCATCATTTGTTTGTTGTAACGCTTTTCGCCCTAAGTGGGATGGGTATTCCCAGACGTGGGACCCGTGCTCACTACGCCACTGGAGTCAAGCTATCCTGGCTGATGACGGCTGATAGCCAGAAACCGGTCCTAGGATGCTTGATTCCAGTCCAGGGAAGACATGGCTTGGCAGTTCGGGCTGGACTGTTCCCATGAGGCACAGGGTCAAGACTGATTTGCATATGGCCATGTCTAAACTGGGGTGGCGTAGTGGGCAAAAGAACGATGGATTTAACCCAGATCTCTTGACTGGGGGAGAATGTCTGCATTGTCAGCATTCCGTCCATCATTTGTTTGTTGTAACGCTTTTCGCCCTAAGTGGGATGGGTATTCCCAGACGTGGGACCCGTGCTCACTACGCCACTGGAGTCAAGCTATCCTGGCTGATGACGGCTGATAGCCAGAAACCGGTCCTAGGATGCTTGATTCCAGTCCAGGGAAGACATGGCTTGGCAGTTCGGGCTGGACTGTTCCCATGAGGCACAGGGTCAAGACTGATTTGCATATGGCCATGTCTAAACTGGGGTGGCGTAGTGGGCAAAAGAACGATGGATTTAACCCAGATCTCTTGACTGGGGGAGAATGTCTGCATTGTCAGCATTCCGTCCATCATTTGTTTGTTGTAGGGCTAAAAGATGCAGCACTGGGTTCTCTCCTGATAACAGGTGAGTAAATCGGAATTCGTAGTTCGACTGATGTTAGAGGAATATTTGTACGTTTCAAAAATGGACACTTAGAAACTTTTCTGGTGAAAACCACACAATGGATTCCTATTGAAGGAAATACAAGTAACTGGTAAGTACGCTTAGAATTAATTTCCAAGGTCAGTGCTGGGCTAAAAAATGCAGCACTGGGTTCTCTCCTGATAACAGGTGAGTAAATCGGAATTCGTAGTTCGGCTGATTTTAGAGGAATATTTGTACAATGGTGAAGGAAGGGGCGGGGCCTGAGGTGACATGTGCAAACACGCCCTGTGGCGCGTTTTAAGTTGGGGAATTAATTCCTCTTCAATCCTGCGGTCCCCTGGGGGCCAACTAGCCCACCAGGTACCTACAGTATGCGCCAGGGAGCTGCGTTGCAGAGAGGTGTAATGAGGTCACACCCCTTTTTACAACACTCTGCAACACAGCTCCGTGGCGCTTACTGGAGGTACCTGGTGGGCTAGTTGGCCCCTAGGGGACCTCTGGATTGAAGAGGAATTAATTCCCCAACTTAAAACGCACCACAGGGCGTGTTTGCACACATATCACCTCAGGCCCCGCCCCCTACCTTCACCACTGTGCAAACGCGCCCCGTGGCGTGTTTTAAGTTGGGGGATTAAGTCCCCTTGAATCCTGAGGTACCCTGGCGGCCAACTATCCCACAGGGGACCTCCAGTATGCGCCAGGGAGCTGCGTTGCAGAAAGGTGTTCAGAGGCCACGCTCCTTTTTACAACACTCTGCAACGCTGCTCCGTGGCACTTAGTG
Source organism: Triturus cristatus (assembly GCF_964204655.1). NCBI lineage: Eukaryota > Metazoa > Chordata > Amphibia > Caudata > Salamandridae > Triturus > Triturus cristatus. The sequence goes on from NC_140584.1 coordinate 815,626,356, forward strand.
GAGGTACCTGGTGGGCTAGTTGGTCCCTAGGGTACCTCTGGATTGAAGAGGAATGAATTCCCCAACTTAAAACGTGCCACAGGGCGTGTTTGCACACATATCACCTCAGGTCCCGCCCCCTACCTTCACCACTGTGCAAACGCGCCCGTGGCGCGTTTTAAGTTGGGGGATTAAGTCCCCTTGAATCCTGAGGTCCCCTGGCGGCCAACTAGCCCACCAGGTACCTCCAGTAAGCGCCACGGAGCTGCGTTGCAGAGAGGTGTAAAAAGGGGCGTGGCCTCATTACACCTCTCTGCAACGCAGCCCCCTGGTGCATACTTCAGGTTCCTGGTGGGCTAGTTGACCCCCAGGGACCCCCAGTATTCAAGGAGAATTAGTTCCCCCTCTGCAAACGTGCCAGGGGGCGCGTTTGCAGAGTGGTGCAAGGAGGGGGTGTGGCCTCCGGCCTGATCCCGTCTTTTTTTTTATTTTATTTTTTAGAAGGGGGGCTGTGTAGCCCCCCTTCCTTTTCTAATATATTGGCCCTGGGGACCCCATCCCCCAGGGCCTGCCCCAATTTGTTTTTGTTTCAAAAAAGAAAAAATCGGGAAGAGGGCCGCGTGGCCCCCCTCCCGTGGCCAATTCCCTGCCCCGGGGACCCCATCCCCCGGGGCATGGCCAATTTTTAAAAATATTATTCTATTTTGGAGGGGGTTGCGTAGCCCCCCTCCTCAGGCACCTTCAAGGCCCCGGGGACCCCATCCCCCGGGACCGGCCATTAATTTAATATATTTTTTTTAATCTTAATTGGGGAGGGGGGCCTCGTGGCCCCCCTCCCGGGCCACTGGTAGCCCCGGGGACCCCTTCCCCCGGGGCTGGCCCTCACCGTTGGGGACCGTGGGGGGTTCCCAATCTCCCCACAGTCCCGCCGGCTCCCCGCCTCCTGCAGGAGCCGGCATTGCTTTTCCACATGGGGAGCAGCTAACATGCTGCTCCCCATATGGAAAAGCAATCTGTTTTGCTTCATGGAAGCGAGAGCAGGATTTCCTGCTCTCGCTTCAATGAAGCAAAGCAGTTTGCAATGGCAGGGTGGGAGCCGCGAGGCTCCGGCCCTGCCATTGCAAACAGCAGTGTCACCCCGGGACACTGCAGGAGCCGGCCCTGGGGGGTGGCGGTCCCCTGGGCCTATACAAGGCTCCAGGAGGGGGGCCGCATGGCCCCCCTCCCACATTGTGAAGTTGCCCCCGGGGGTGACGGTCCCCGAGGCTGAGGGGGCCTGAGAGCCCCCCACACCAAATGTATTGAAGCTCCGGGGGGGGTGGCGGTCCCCGGGGCTGGGGGGGCCTGAGAGCCCCCTCACCCATTTTAAAGAAGCCCCGGGGGACCCCCCACACTTAATTTTTAAATATGTCCCCGGGATTTGGCCCCCCGGTGGCAAATTAGCAGATTCATCCCGCGCTGAATTTTTTTTCTTATCGGCAGGATGCGCGCATCCAGCGTGCATCCTCCCGTTTAAAAAAAATATATATATTTGGGGCCTTGTGGGTCCTTGTGGGACCCCCTGAGCAGGCCTAAGGGGTCAGCGTGTTTCTACCCTGCCCCCTTTTCGCGTTTTGCGATGATTTTTTGGGGGTTTCTTGTGCCTCGGTTCTACCGAGGCACAAGATGGCTGCCAACACTTCCTGATTCAGAGTGTTGGCAGACAATTAAAATTCAGCTCGTGATCGGGAGGGTGCGCGCTGGGTGCGCATAGGGTGCTTGGATCCTCCGAGGCCATAGATATATATGTACTTTTAACTGTAATTTTCTCAGGAACTAATGAACGGATTTACACTATTTAAGCAAAAGCTACGAGTCTGTACTGAGGACTACCTCTTTGCCAAATTTTGTGTAATTCCGTTCAGCAGTTCGGGCTGTAGCTGCGGCTAAAGGTCCTATGGGAAAATGCATGGGGAAAACGTGTTTTTGGACCCCCCTTTTTTCTCAGCCCCCGCTTGACGAATCACCGTGAAACTTTCAGGATAGGAGCGGACCGGAGCTGGCCAAAAGTTTGGAAAATTTCACGAAGATTCGGCAATTGGCGCCAAAGTTATTCCAAATAGAATGTTGCGGATTTCCTATGGAAAATAGGTCCTAACTATATCTACCTACTGGCGACCGCCAGTAGGTATTATATATATATTATACAAAGAATATTTCCTATTTCAGAACCTCTCTAGTTGCTCATTTCATATTTAATATAACATCAAGCCTACAAATGTATATATTTATTGTGCTATATAGGACAACACCAGGCTGCTTTGTGTCCACATTTCTGTTTCCTTTGGGGGTAAGTGAAGAAATATCTGTGCAGGAACTGGAATCTCTGTAACAATTAGAGATCCTTATTCACAAAAACAGGCACTGTGGCTAGAGGTAAAGACAGTGGACAATACAAATGTACTGAACACCTATACAACACATTCAGAACTTTGAGGGAACCCAAAAACATACATTTTACAATAACATGCTCGCACTTCTAAACTTACTTCTAAATAAAGCATGTGTAACTGGTGTAGCAGGTGTGTGAAAGGGGACACAATATTTTAAGGAGGTGCAGGCAAAGGTGAAAATGGCCAAAGACATATTTCCATAACTCTGTGCTTGTGGCATGTCAACTCTGTACACATGTATATTTTCTCGGAAGGGCATTGCAAGCTGATCCAATATGGGTGCTCAAAGATACTCAAGAGCAAGGGCAGCTGATTGTGCGTTTGTGAAGCTTGCACTGCTGCCATCTGTGTCCTGGCTGGGAAGCTAAGCTGTTACTTTTCGATGTATGTTATATAATTATTCACTGCCCTTTCATATGCTGTACATGATGTACCTCTTCTTTGTATGTTAGGAAACATGCACTCCCAGTGCCTGTGCTGAACCTATTCTGTGTAGGTGAGGGAACCTTGCACTGCAGGTGACACGCACTGTTGTTTGTGTTAGAGAAGTACACACTGTCGTTGGCTTTGCATTGCCTGTGCTTTGTGCTGGCAGTATGGTAAAATCTTTTCTATATACAAAGGCCATCTGGTTGACTTTGTGAATGCTTATTTAGCTCAGCTAACAGTGATTAACAATTCTAAACTGCCTTGCCCTTAGTCCTAGGCACACGGGACTCCATATTCCCAAAAATACACTGCCCTTCTAAATTCTGGCACAATCAGGGCTACTGGAATTATGTGGCAAGGGAGGGTCAAATTATGCAATTGGATGCACTGACTAAAGTATGCAATAAGTGAACGTGAACTATGCAGTGCAATGTGGCACATATTGTGGCAGACTTACTTCCCTATTTTATCATTTTTAAACTTTAAAACTGCCTGAGCAAAAGTTTCACCTTATTAGCATCAGTTGTACAGCTTAATACAGCATTGAACAACTGAAAGGCTACCAGTTACCATTTGCAAAGGGCCTGTCTCACTCGGCAACATATGTGGCCAACGTTTTTAGTTACCTTTGATCCTTTGTTTACGACACATTTTGCAGCAGTCGATGGGTTATGTGGCACATGTGGCAAATCCATAATTATACAGAAAGTGCAGATGCTACAGAATTCCATAATTCCAGTGCCTCGGAGTATAATTTGCATGACCACATAGAATAAAAGTGAGCTATTCAATACAAGCCACTGTTCTTATAAAAACAACTTCCCCGGTTGGGTCTCATTGTGAACCACAGAAGGAGTAAAACCCTTAAGACAAACAATATCTTAGTTGTGTGCACTTTCAAATGACCTCTCAGTGCTTCGAGCCACTGCTAGAGAAATGGAAAACACTTCTTAATACTGTTTAAATCAAGGAGTGTGCAGCTAGCCACGCACATGCATGACCGGTCAGTCACTGATCCATCTCTGTTAAGGTAACTGCCCCAGGACTGAACCACATGGCCACCGTTGCTGATGCTGTATTACTGTAGGTAACTGTTTCTCGTACCCCTCTCGCTCCTACTCCAGACCTATGGGAACAAACTATCAAGCAGAGAAACCTAAAATGAGCAGTCTTGGCAGATAACCATAATGTGGAAGACAATGTGACTTAAATATTCATCTTAAACAAGGTATCCATGCAGTAGTGCTTGCAGAGGGCTGCATTGAAACCCATGTGGCCACCCTGCATGTCCCTCTGATTGGCTGGCCATGACTTTGAAAAGCCATAGGAGCTCCCTTAACTTTTGGAATGATCACAAATCCACTGGGGTACGCAGCCACTTGTGGATAATAGAAATATGAACTACAAGACAATATTCATTGGCTACAAGATGGCTTGCCAGTGAAATGATCACTGTAAGCCATAAAGAATGTTAAGAAGTTGTGAGCTTCATCTTCCGATCAAATTAATTTCATATTTCTCTAGACTAACTCACCACTAATCTACCTATCTACTTTTTGGGCAACTCTCCGAAATGAGGGGTAGCAAGTCTTCTATAGATGCAAACTCTTCCCTCTTCTATCCCTCCACTATACTTTTCAATCCAAATAACAGACTAACATGTCCACCGCTCTAATTAATTTCATATTTCAGAAACTAATTCACCACCAATCCTTTTTGTGTTCGGGTGTAGCGTGCTACTCGCCAAAAGAGCACTTTGACGCCTCATCAGGGGTAGTAAGCACCATATAAATGCAATTACATTTACAATCCTTCTGATTATCACTTAATAGCACATTTGAATTCAAGACCATGGAGAACCTAAGCTACTTTATTAAAGCACAGGCCATTCATATGAATCTTAGTTTGATGAAAAGGTACATTTAAAAGTAACAATGAGAAAACGAGATTTCTTGTCTTGTCTTCAGTGGTTGTATTTTATTCTCTTCCGATGATCTTCTTTTAGCCAACACGTGTTTTGTCGCTTTATGGGTGATAACCCTACGACTTCGTCAGGGCTGGTATGTAGATAATGGTTCTGACCTCCTACCAGATGGATCGGTGCTGGAGATCAGAATGTAATAGTCTCCTCTATAAGTCAAGGTCCAATGTGTAGCCACAACATCAAAAAGTCTGGATCTGAAGAACGGTATTCCTTCCAAAGGTGTTCCTTGGGTAGTCGAATTAAGTGGAGTAGGTAGGTGTCGGCAGGGGTATAAGCTGCCACACTGTGCAAGGGCTTAAAAACGAGGTGATCCCTGGGAAACGCGAGTACCCGGCTCTGACTGAAGACCTAGTGAGGTCTTGACAATAGAGGCCTCAATAAGAAGACTGGAAGATATATATGTCCTCGTTTAAGTAGAGATTTCAAAGAACCTCTGGAATGATGAAAAGATGAGTGAGGAATGGCACTTTTTTTGTTAAGGAGGTGTACACGTGATTTGGACGCGTAAAGAACCAGAATTTCATTTTTTCTATTGCAATGAACTCTAGGGCCCGAATTACAGAGCTTGTTCAGTGTCCCTGTTTGCCCCAAGGTACCTCCCTTATTAGGTGCACCGACACAGACCGAGCCAGTGCACCTAGTTTCAGGAAAATGCGCTGTTCCTGTGCAATCATGATCCTCTGTCTGCACTGGGAACTGCACATTAGTGAAGGAGGAGCAGCTGTCTGAAGCTGTGGGTCCATCTTCCATTACAGGCAATAGGCCCAGCCTTATTTTCAAGAGGAGGAATGGGAGGTATCCCACGTGGGAGGGGGGGGGCAGTGTGTGATTGCACTCGTCTGCAGGGGCATGCCTGTAAGACCCGTGGGACACCCCTTTGTGCTTGCCATAGGTGCACACAATCACAGTGCATCCCGACAGCTTTCTTGCATGTGCGCCCACATCTGTAATAAGGTGCGGGCAAAGGGTTCCCTCATTTGAATGGAGCCACAGCCCTATACAAATAAGTTTACATTTCTTTGTTTTGACACAGTTTTACGTTTTGTACCTATGTGATCCGTATTACAGAAGGGGTTGCAATAATACCAAAGTGCGTCACGTGCGCAAGAATCTGGCACACCAGCCTGCTGTATGCATGGGGCACCTTCTATACAGCCCCAGGAAGTGAAGAACTTCAATTCATACTTGATAGTTGGTTCAAACTGTTCATGCACAAAACTCTGATTGGCTGGTGGGGCAGGCAATCAGATGGGATGAAACAAATCACTCCTGTCCTTTGCAAGAGGGAAGGCACGGTACAACAACAGCAGAATATACCACATTCAGCTGGGGTGAAGAGCAGAATGTCTTGGAAACCTTCGGCCATTTTGGTGCTTTTCAAAAAAGGTTTCCAGTCTCTCTCCATCTCAGACCCATCATCTGACTGATTTAACAACACTGTGGTCTTGCATTGCTTCCCAGTTTATAAAAAAGGAAAGATGTGATACCTGGAAAAACAATACCATACTGAACACAATGCAGCCTGGGCACTATTTTTTTGAATATACACTGCTAAAAAATAGATAAAATGCACAAGTTTTGAAATTCCAATGGAGTTCTTCCTATAGGGAAAATATATTTGGCAGACGAGTCTGTCCACACCCACAGGCACCCAAAAAGACTGACAAATTCCCTTTACAGGGAGAAACAAACATTGGACACTGCTTTTGGCCCCTTTGACCCTTACCATCAGAAGGCTGCACCCATCTCATTGTGGCTAACAGGGGTTTCTAATTTCAGATTAACTCCGTCACTCGGGAGATGAAATGTAGGTAGAAATGGTCACAATTGAATCAAAAAGAGGCAGGATTTGGGTATGATGTGTTGGGGCTGTATGTCAGAATATAGACAAAAAATGTATCATATGCCATAAATACCAATGGCCTTAACATCGTTTACAAATATTAGCTTTAATGAGGTGATATTTTTAGTAACAATATTTATAACCATATGTTTTTGTCAGACGATATTTAGGCAACAATAGTCTGGTAGAGAACGCACTGGAAGAGTGCGTAGGGGTATCATGAATAAGGCTCCCGGTTTTAAGGTATTTATTTTTTTGATATTTCCGTCTGTATTTATCCATATTTATTTTTTGCTACTTTTATCTGAATTTATCCATATCTATTTTGGGTTTTGTGGAAAAATGAAGCTGAAATTAGTACATTTCCACATTTATTTAACCGGTAAATATGCACTCATGCTTGAATGCCTACTAGGTTTCAATGTTGTAAACCCACACAGAAGATAAAGCAAAGGTCTTATAATAAAAATATGCATATGTCAGTATCAACCTTGTGCATATCTACTGCTGTTTACTAAAATTCCTTTCTTTTTTAGCCCCATTACCTATCAATCCACACAGCTATTGCCCGGACAGTCATGGCAGACAGCATTTGGAATTACTCAAAAAACAACCCACTTTACGTTGTTATCCACATTTAAAAATAAATACAGATAAGAAAATAAATGTTTTCAGTCTGTATTTATCTGTAAAAATAAGTAGAAACGGAAAACAATGTGCCTTAATCATGAACTATTCGACACCATGAGAGCTACTCTACTGGGTGGGATACAGCAGGCATTTCTATAAGGTGAGTTATGCCAGAGCCTAAAAAGCAAGCCAGCAGGGGTTACCCAGCACAGAGAAAGGATGCCGAGGTTTCATTAAAAAAATTATATTTAGCTGAATACACACTTAAAAGAAAATATTTTAGTAATTGAAACTAAATGTAACCTACACCATCTTCAAATGTGCAAGGCCTAAGGTACTCATATTAACATAAAATTCACTTGATGAAGGGTGTTATTTTAGTTCACATGTAGTTACTTACTGGAAAAGGCAGATTGAACTTTCCGAGGGTGGTATACAAATCATTTGTTTTAATGCACAATAAAAATACTGTCTAATACTGTCAAAGTTTAGGTGAAATAACATTTTCGATCTATGTTTAACACTTCAATCTATTATGTAAGATGAAGGTGGACAATAGTGTATTCCTCCTGTCAGGAGCCTTTTAAGAACTTTGAGGCGCTTATGTGGCAGCGGCATGTGTGACAGCTACTGCTTAGTATATGGGGGCTTGCTTAGTATACGGGGGTCCTCATGGGGATCCCCTTCCACACCCAAGTAAGCATCATAGTGATCAAGTAAAAGAACCTCAAAATTATTGGTCCGGGATTGCAGAGGATATCTGTGGTGAAGCATGGACTGGAAATGAAAACAAAAATCCATTAGTTCACAACCTCACCTCCTACCTAGTAAGTGTTCCTTGCTGTGGAGAACCAGTGACTGCCTGCTCTCACCAATGGGAATAATGAACTACAGCTATAGGGAGAGGAGGAACCTGGAATTATGATTACGAGTGCCCCAAGGACACGTACCTTGCTTGCTTGTTTGCTGAATTCCTGGCCAATCCTCCTCCTGGCTGGCTTCGGAGACCAGTGAAAGGTGCGCTGCAGGGAAGAAGGACACAATGGCATGTTACACCTGGATGCAAAGAGACAATGCCTTCTTCATGAACTCATCTAGAGGAAGGTTAGCACCATTTCTGGATCCTAGATACCGTTATCGGACAGCCTTTCACTGATGTTTAATAGGTAAAAAGTATTGTCCATCGATGGCACTCTAAGAGCTCATTCAACGGGATCTTTCGAATAGTGATTGGTGAAACCAGGAGCTCATCTGCAGAGAAGGTATTCCACAGAGTATCTGTTGGCACTCTACATAATCTTTTCCTAGGGCAGACATTGAACCTCTTTCTTTGCAATCTTATTGAATAAGCACATCTTTCTTTAGTTGATTGTTCAATGGTCTAAAAAGATTCCTTCTTTCTCCTGACAAGATTGATTAAAGTTCGCTATCTGCAGGATAATCAAAAGATTTGAGGCACTTTTCATGTTCTTGTAAGAAAAACTCCTCCTGGTGGCCCAGTCTTGTAAGGCAGTCTGGACCTGCTTTGGTTAACTCTGACAACTTGAGACCACGGTCAAAGCCCCCAAAGTGACCCACACAAATCTTGTGTCCACTGCAGGCGAAAATACACCAGTACTCTAGGGCTGCAAAACTATGTGTGAATATAATTGCATTTGAAGGACTCAAGAAAGAAAAAACAAGTACCTCGAGAGGGGGGAACCGGGTAGTGGGAACGGGCATGGAAGAAGTCCGTCCGCTGCGTCTTACCTCCATCTGAAACAAAATCTAGCTGGACAGGGACGTCTGTGTCCTGGGCAGACCCCAGAAGGGACAGGCAGATGATTTCTCCATCAGGCCCCATGATGAGGCTGCCCACAGAGCTGCCTTTACAGTAGTCTAAGGAAAAAATCACATCATTGTCATAGCAAGGACAGAGGCCCGAAACAGAGGGAAAAAGCATGACTGCATAATGAATGAAAAGGAATAATTTTCTATATTTACATAAAGGCATGCAAAGACAAAACATATATGCATCAGCATATCTATATAATGCAGTTAGAATGAAAACCGTCAGAATATAATTAAAATTAAAAATTTTCATATATGTATTCGTGTAATTTGTGCAATCGTGGTCCTTTTCTCTGCTGGAGAACTCTCTAAAGCACATCTGTTAAATCGATGGGCACTCATGGGCCAAGGCAGGCAGCCAGAATGCATACAGGGCCACTGGGCGGCAGGTATTATTAATTTTTAATGTACATTGCATTATAAAGCACTCTTGTGTTCGTTTATAAATTAAACAAACAGCGCTACCTTGTGGTGGCCTGTCATATGTGCTAGACTTGAGAATTAAGTTACGGTGTCAAGCACTAGCAAACACTGGCTCAAATTAAGCACTGTGCTTTGTTGGAACCTGCTTGATAAGGGAACACTGCAGCAAGATCTTTGTGACTTTTCACAAGTTCACTTCTTAGCATTCACAACTCCGGGGTCTATGCTGACTGATAGCTGTTTGTCATTTAGATCTAATATTGAATCTAGGTTCACTGCTAATGTTAATAACTCATAAGTACTATCTTTTATGCTTAAAGTGAATTTCCAAACTGCATAGGTTAATTGGAGAGTGAGTAGTAACCCTATGTTATCTTTTGGGGACATGGAGTTCTCAAATCTATGGGAAGCACGCAAAGCTAATAGTAAAAGGAGCCTAGTGGGAGGCTGCTGGCGGCTCCATCATCTGCAGCATGCTCAAGGACGCCCCATGTAACCACTATGCTTGTTTATAATGAACCTTGTTTTGTTTTCCATACAGGGTGGGCAGTATTTGTTGTATTGGTGTGTTCTGCTAGGTCTTTACAAGAAAATGTCTTCTTTTACCCACTCACAAAAGTGGCCTAATGCTAAATGGAGCCCAGGAGATGGGACTGGAAAAGAAAGAATAGGGACTTCCAGCCAATGTGCTTCTGGGTGTTTGGATCAGAGAATAAAAAGGAAGCGCTATAATGTGGCCACCCACAGTTCCATTCATTTCAAACCAACACCCTCCGTTCCATGGCAAGTAAATGGTACTATGAGATAACCTTTTTTGTAGAAAGCGCAATTTATTTTCATAAGTCCTGGCAACCACAAAATGTACTGCCATCAGTGCTTAATTTAAACCGGTGGTTTCCAGTGCTCTGCAGCCGCACTTAATTGTCAACACGGGTAATTATGACAGACTGCCACATGGTGGCACTGCTTGTTTGATTTCAAGCTGAAAACAACAATAGTTGTTTATTTATTCAAAATCATTAAATGTGACTAATACCTATCGCCCAAACCATTCTCATAGCTCAATTGTATTGGCACTGTCATTGTTAGCGCTGACAGGGGCAATGGGTGATGCAAGATGCAATGGCCTCATGACGAGGGACCTGGCACTCATATTTTTTCAAATTTAGCACTGATGACATTACAATAAATACTAAAATGATTGCACACCAGTGGGCTTAAATAATTTCTATAGAACGATATCTCATGGAATTCGATGACCAATCAAGATTCATTATTGACCGACATTGCAGTGCAAATCAGTGGACATTCAGGGTCCAATTCACAAGCTATTTGAGCGTGTAAGTTTGTGTTACACACACAAGTTCCATTTCTGACGAGGGTGATATAACTTTTTTAATCCACAACGATAGGTTTTGCACTCATAAAATAACGTACACAGAGATTTTCATCTGAGGGAAGCGGTGCAGAGAAACGCTGCATGGCTAAGATGTCCTGTACAGAGCTGGACTGGTCATTTTGGCACTCTGGCATTTTATTTTGTGACCTGCAGACACAAGAAGCTGGGGGGGCTGATTTCTGATGGGAGCCCCCAGAGACACACAGAGATGAGGAGGGCCTGTGATGGCCAAATTAGGAATGCCTCCAAACCTGGAAGGCCTCCATGGCCCCATTTTATTTCTTGTTTCATGCAGTGTGGAATTCGTTTGACCTTTCCTGCCAGGGCTGATTTTGGTGCCCTGTCCATACCTGGTCCTTAGTACAAATCCACACACTTACGCACGTCAGAAATTCCTCTGTGATCCCTTCCAATTCTTAAAGCAGGCTGATTATTTACTCCTGACAAGGCAGTAGTAAGCCCTAGCTAAGATGGGAAAGGGAACATCAACAAAACTGTTGGGAGTGTAGTGAAATGCTTTTCTCCATGGGGAAAATATTGAAAATATTTTCCCAACGTAGAAAAATGAAAGATTAATTAGCTAATGCATTTGCTCAGCAGATGTTCACGTGATCAAATATGTATGAAAATGGAGTTGACTAAAGTTCTCCAGCAGTACACCAGGGGCCGTATTACGCATTTTCATTGTCTGCACCCGGCAGAACTTTTAAAAGGTGCGCGGGTGCAAACAATGAAAATGCGCCCTATTATGTTGAATGCGCTGCCCCAGGGCAGCCGCATACTTGCGCTGCCCCAGGGCAGCCGCATACTTGTGCTGCCCTGAGGGCAGCACATTCATGTGAAAACACAGAGCGGCTGCTACCGCTCCATGTTTTCACAGTGCAGGCGACAACCCGCCTGCACTTTTAAAGGGGATTACAGATCCCTTTGCAGGTGGGTGCAGTTGGTGACTGCACCCGCCTGCAAGGGAATGTCTGGGGACTCCATAGGACCCCCTTTCCTCCCTTCAGAGGGCTACTCTCAGGGGGCACACTCACAGTCCGCCACCTAGAAGGTGAGTGTGCCCCCTGAGAGCTTCTTTGCCTCTGCGCCCGTGTCTGTAATATGGTGCGGGCACAGAGGCATAGGAATCACTCATTTGCATAGGGCACGCCCCTATGCAAAAGAGGGAACGACCCCTGAAGGTAGCGCTGGTGCTTTAAGTGCACCAGCACTATTGGTATTACTGAAGGGGACGCACAAGCGTCTACGCCCCCTTCTGTAATACCAAAGTGCCCTAGGGGCACGCAAAGTGCCCCAGGGGCCGTTGCTCCCCCGGGGCACTTACTGTATGGCCCCAGGATGTAACATGTCCCATCTTTCAGAGTTCTCTGGGTGTAGATTTACTCATTTTCCATAGACTCATGCCCTAAGAGGTCTCCTTGTGGGATGTTGTGACTGCTCTACACTATAATGCAGGTCAATGAACAATGGGTCCTATGACTTCTAATGACATGCATTCTAATGCACTACTCACAGTAGGGAGTACTTTGGAAAGAATACTTCCCTTGGTATACCAGAATCTCTCAATACACTTCATCCATTTGAGTGTGTTCCTTTTTGCACCTTTCTGCTGCCCTACTCCCCTCTTTCACTGACAGTACTGATAGTTGTTGTTCAGGTTACCTCTGAGCTCTTCCGGTAGTGTGCCTCGAATCGTTCCTGTCGGGAGACCCCTGGAGCTGTTGTCGCTGCTGCTGGTGGTGCTCTTATGACTGGAGGCCTTGACAGGGCAGGTCTGATTCCCGGGGCCTTTCTTTCTGTGGAGTGGAGGCAGACTTCCCAGAGGTGGAACCACAGGTATGGCATCTTGGACACACAAGCACAACTCATTGATTTGTATACAGTTCTGCACGAGGAAAATTGCTGACACCCTCAAAATGAACATGTTTAGAAATCTGAGGACATCTGAATGATAGGCAGACTCAGATGCAGTGCTCCCTTCCAAGTCAAGCAATGGTAAGCATTTAAAGTAGTTGATGTAAACACCTTCTTCAGTGGCAGCTCCTCTGCTAAGGTGGAGGAGTGTTGCCCCACTGCTTTTCAGCAGTGTAGAAAACGAAAACTAAAATGATAACAATATGATGTTATCATTTTATTTTACCTGCTGAAGCTGTTTTGCGGGGCGGGGATGGAGCTGCTCTGCTCACAGAGGAGCAAGAGGAGGAGTGGTGAGTGCACTGTAAGTGCACAGGACGGATTGGCCACCCATCTTTGGCCGGCCAGTCATGCACACTTTGCATGTTTTCCACCCAGGCTGTATTACACAGGCTCCCCCTGCCTGTCTGAGCACCGAACCATGGTGCTCAGACCATTTACAATGCTGCATTACAGCGTTGTGATTGGCTTTGGGGAGTCTGCGTGCTTCCTGCTTCCGTTCCATCCAGGAGAGACGATGGAGGAGTGACAGGTTTAGGTAAGTGAATTTTATTTTAATTTATTTCTCCCTCTGCCCCACCCCGCCACCCCGATTCTTGCCCGCCACCGCTGATCTTCTTACAGATCATTCTTAAGCAAATCTCTCCCCTTAAAGCACAGCAGGCATAACAAACTGGCCTAACGTGTCCAATAGATAACAAAAAGAACAGAAAACAATTTTCTAGGAATGTCATTTGCATTCTAAAATGAGAAATACATATTGCGTTTTTCTAACCAACCACTGCAGCACAATGCTGCAAAAAGCTGCTCTTAATCAGAAGTAGTAGTCTTCGAATTAACTGCTTTATCCAAATATGTGCACAACTTGAATACTATAGAGGAGAAGCGGTGCCTGACTAATGTTCACTGGCTCACCTGAGGAAGTTGGAAGCCACAATCTATATTTTTTTATTGCTGTCTAGGCAACAGTTAAAAAGGTTTCACCACAGAGAGAAGAAAAGGTGAACATATATGAATAAGTAAGATTTTAGACACAAATGTTTTACCTTATTTTACATAAATCTATAGTCTGTTTAGAATACCTTTTCAAAACATTTAGTTAATTAATTAAATATGATTCCATGTTCTTCCAATAAAAGTAATGTTCATATGACATATGCTAGGGACATCTGATGAAGAGAAGAACTGTTTTGTTGAATAACGCAAACGGAAATAACGCCATCTTTCTTTTCATGCATTGGGAGGGTACATTTTGTGAAAGATAAAGATAAAATTAAACAACGATGTTTAAATAAGTAACTACATTTTCCAGCCAACCATGCCTACGGTTGCTGATGAATGTGCTCCTAATTTATAAACCCTTCATGTGGAATGGCACAATACAGCTCCCACTTTTGAAAGTGTGATAAAATTCACTTTAAATTATGAAAAATATGAGATGATTCGTGAAACTCATCATAGTAGCATTTGATCAATTTACATGACTACTACAGGCCATCAAGGGAGATAAGAATTAAAGTGTATGTATTAAGATTAACATTAATATAGTCACATCAGAAAATATAACTTAATGTGAGACTTTGGTCAAATATTTTGAGCAGTTAACTTTAAAATGAGTGGTTATTATATAGGATAGGGTTTGGAATATGTTAAATGTACTTGGAAGACCTGTCTGAACCTGAGAAATGGATCCCCAAGCCAGAAGTCCAATTGCTCCTATGTTAATGTGATTGTGGTAAGTGCTCGGTAGGTGTTTGTTAGATAATAGTTAAGAAGGGTAACTAAAGTTATCTGCTAGCATAAAGGATGCAAGATCTCTAGAACTCAAGAACTGAACAAACAAAGTTATGGCTATATTCTGAACAGGCTGGGCGAAAGATGCCCCTGCCTCTCCAAGTCTGATTATACTACACCACTCATTTAAACAGTGGACTCCAGAAAAGCTGGCATAAATTGGTAGGAAATACCTGGATAAATCTCTGGGTTCCAGTTGATGTCCATCTGTAGGTTGTGAACCTTACCCTCTGGCAATGCTACGGGCACTGGATCATTTGGAAAGGGCCGCCCATCCTCAGATACTGTAAACTCAGACTTAGAAGACTCGTGTGCTGCTTCTGAAATGGATTTGAAGAAGTCAATAGGAAAGTACTGCATAACTCAGAAATATTTCGCCAGTATTGTAAACAGCAATGTCACAAAATTCACAACTGGATCCTTTATATGGTCCTCTACCCACCCCATCAACACTACTTCCTGGAGCCCCCAAATCCTCTCACATTATATGAGTGCTCTGACAGTTCCACACAGGAGCCAGAATTACCTTCAAACTCATCTCCATCACACGCAAAACCATACTGAAGATGTTCCAGTCTACAAAGCAAAACAACAAAGAACCCAGCCATGGGTATGAAAAAGAAGAAGCCTTCTTTATTTGTTTAGAAAACATTAAGACCATTGCTATGAGACCTCTCGGTGTATGAGGCATTTTATGAATGTTGTTACTCAATCAATATCAAACACTCATCTGCCCCATCTTTCCCCCACGATGGACACCAGAGACAGCACCTACTTTGATCCCGCCAAGAACCAATTTGGTATTCAAAGGACAAACCAGAAAGTCTCTACAACAACACAAATCATGTCATCGTGGCTTGGCCTTTGCAAAGGTCAACACAAACCATAACATCCAAACCAAGGCCTCATCAAGGACACAATGATCAGCATCAATTGAATCATGGCCGCACCAAGGACACCATGAACATCACCCCAACATACACTGCACCAAGGAAACCATGATATGTGGATATCACCACTTTCCAAATCAGTGCTGAAAGTGACAAGCCTACTATTCACAATGTATTCATTGCCAATGTTACTGACACGGTCTGAATTATCAACAACACAACCACCTTCTGTAGCATCATGGCAACAATTACCACTGCAGCATAAACCATAGTGACATTTAAACACCATAAAACTAGCACCTTCAGAATCAAGATGATCACTATTGCGCCTATCTTCATCGTAAGAAATCATCAATACCTTATCATAAATAAGCATCGATTCGTAAGAAACAAAATCTGCTCCATTACCACCATAACAATCACACAGTTTTCACAGTCAGCATTGATACCTTATCTTTCTTCAAAACCATGGCTTAACAATACCTCATTGACTCATCTATGCCTCTGAACTCATTTCGAAAGAAATCAGCCAACCCAGAGGTGATTTGGTTATTTGCATGCCTGATTCTATTCATCACAAACCTACAATAGGTTCTTCAGCATTAGGCACTGCATCCAATCCAGTCAGTAATATGACTAACAGCACCGTCTTGGAGCAGCTGAGCACTCTATAAAACCCTTCATTCATTCACTCAAGCATAGCCTCATTGAGCTATCAAAAGATTTCCTCCCGTATTGCTTCATTGCTCACTTGCACAGAAGACTTTATGCTGGACTCAATCCCACCAGCCCTGATGATGCTTTACACTTTGCAGACATTTTACAACTTCCCTAAAGGCCATCTGCCTCTGCTAATGTTGCCAGTACACAATGAGCTCCCTATGGAAATTACATTCAACATGATTGAAATGCTATCAATCAAATGGACTGAACAACAGTAATTAAAATACCTCCTTCATCTGTAGCCTTCTCCATTTCTTCACACTGGAACTGCACCAGTAGAGGAAGCACCAGGAGCTCCTTTGGGGGCTCACTGGCTCCGATCCTCCTCTTACGCGGTGGCTGGGCCCTTGGAAGCTCCTCTGAAATTGGCGGTAACTTCAGAGGTTCTTGTATCTAGATGCAGTGAAAGTCAAAAACAACAGCAAATTTAGTGTTTAATGCATTACTTAGATTTAATTATATTCTTTAATGTTGTTGGTGGGGAAACAACTTTACAAGAAATTAGTGAATGAACAGAACCTCACATGGCGATCCAAAGGACAAGTAGACCCTTAAATAGCTTAACTCTGAGCAGACCTTTAAATCGCTCCTGTCACATTTGTTTATAGCCATTAACACCTGCATATAGCCATTAAACACCTGCATATAGCCAATATACATCTCATCTGGAGACTTTTCCACTGTCCTCACCAGAGCTTCCAGACCATTTTATAGCTTGTACAATGCTATACATAGCATGTATAGGGGCTCACGTAGCTATCACACAGCAACCCCCTTACATATAACTCCATTACAGCCATCAATAGGCCCAAAAGACCATTTCAAAAATTGTCAGTGGCACATATCTTAAGCAATCCCGCTCACAATTCCAAAACATACCCTCCAGAAGATCCAAAATAATGTCTACAATGGATCCTCACATAATGCAAACAAATCCTCACATAGGGCTTGATTTACATTCTGGAGCTCAGAGTAGTCTCCATTGGCATGGCAGAGGACTTTGCGTCCGACAGGCCGAGAATACAACTCTTGCCAGATTTATAAATGACGACCTAGCAGGAGGTCATTTATAAATACATTGGCAGGAACCACCATCACGGCGGTTCCTGTCAACAAATGTTATTGTTTGCAACAGGGCTGTTTTAGAAGGGTGCAGCCCTGCACCAAACAGTGTTCTTTTTTCTTTTTAAAAAGAAAATACAGAACCTGTATTTGTTTTTTGTTTTTTAAGAAAAAATGGTAATGTTTCCCTCACCATGGGAAGCTTCTCCCATAGAGAGGGGTGCAATAGAATGGTTTTAATGTTTCTTACTGCCAGGTTTAACCTGGCGGTAAGGAACAGTAAAAAATGACTACATGTCCGCCCATCTAAATTGGGTGGGCGGACATGTAGCCTTTTCTTCGGCGGCCCTTACTCTCCAGGGCTGTTGGAGAAGTTTGGCCACGGTGGAGATAGAGCAGTCTCCACTGTGGACAAACATAAGGTCCATCCGCAATTAAATTTGGCTGCCGGACCACTATATTGGTGGAGAGGGAACTCTATCGCTGTTGTAACTTAGTACCTTCACCGCCAATTTATAAATCAGGCCCTTTTTCACAGACCCTAAACAGACTCATTGGGCTCTAAAAGATCCTCACGTGACCCTTGACAAAGCATCTCATCACATCTAGAGATCCTCACGCATGCCTAATCTAGTTCCTTATATATTTATCTGGGAGTTATATAGTATGTACGTGTGTATGTGGTATTTACTTACCTGAAAACCAGGGACCAGCCATACAAGGAGCTGCAAAGTGCACTGTGTGTAACCTTTCAGTTACTCAGTTACTTCAGAGCACTAGATGATGAGAAAACATTGTGCAAACTGCAGAAAACAGGGATTGTAGAGTAAAAAGTGTCCAATCAGGAAGGGGTGTGGCCCTTAGCCGATGTTCTGAAACTGCATTGCCTGATAATCTGGATGGTCTGTTAAAAAAGAATCTGATAGTTCCATTTTCAGGAACCTTTTGAAAAGCATGTGCAGGATTTTAGATCTGAAGGAGGAGCTGACAACATTTCTCAGTCTTTGTACATCCAGGGATGTGGTTCCGTATTTAATCCTCTTTAATAAAACACGTTGATGAATCATGCAAGTAGATGGTGAGCTTGGGTGTAGCACAGAGCTAGTTTCTGGTGGTGTTTTTGGTCATGTCTTCAGAAGGCATGGTGCTTGGTGCAAATAATCTTGAATTGTATCATCCTGGCTTAGACTGGTAGCCAACAGAAAGTTATCAGAGCAAGCTTGAGGATGGTCTTGTTTACAGAGACCACATCAAACATGGCAGCCTGGATCAGTAGTTTTTGTTGTCTGCCAATGAATAATTCCAAGAGGCCTGTGTAGATGATGTTACAATAGTCCTGACAGGACATATGAGCGCTTTAGACAACTCCACCTGATGGTCAATTGAAGTAGTGGGAGGATTTTATGGAGAAAGGAGAGCTGGACAGTAATTCCTTCAGCCATTACATTGACTTATGGACTGAACAGCAGTTCTGACTCAATCTCTTGTTTCCTCGAGATTTGAGAGGTTGGTGTAGGGTATCCAAGGCCTGGGGCCAGTCAAAGGGTGGGGAGATAGACTTACATTATCCCGTTAATATGATCTCATTTTTGGTTCTGGCTATGTGGAGAAAGCTCTCCTTTTTCGAGTGGAGCATATAGTCTAAGCGGATATATCACTTTACAACGCGATGTATTACATCGCGTGCTATTACAACATGGTTGTTACAATGACCAAGTTGTTAGTATGCGATGCATTTACATCGCAAGTCTTTACAACGACTTCCACTAGGGGGTGCGCAGGACTTAGGAATAGTATTATTTACTATTCCTACTCCAGTTTGCGCAACAGTAGGGAAGGTGTTGGAATTAATTTCCAATACCTCAGCGCCCCCTAGTGGAAATGCATCGCGTACTAACAACGCGGTCGTTGTAACGACCGCGTTGTAAAGGTTGTTTCCCAGTCTAAGCGCAGTGTGATTTTGGTGTTATTGTTTGTGTTGTTGGCAAACTGGAAACAGATCTGAACTTCATATGTGTACATATGAAAATGTAAATCATACTGCCCATGAATCTGTGATTCAGCACATATATAAATGTTGAATATGAAGCAGGATGCTGATTCAGCTGTTGTAACCCTGATTTTTAGGTCTCACCTGGCGTTGGAGCATGCATGCGCTCCTCGCCTGCGAGAGCTATAGTAAACAAGTCAGTTTCGAGAAGGGGACTCGAGCCCCGCCCCTCATTTCCATTGGGTAGCGTCAGCGTTTTTGGTAAACGCTGGCTTCCCATTGAAAAGGAGGGTTTTTCGTTGCCTCCCTTTGGCTTTTTGCCAGACTGGCTTGCCTGATTCACGGCTGTGGTGAAGACTTTTCTTATCTGCTTGTTTATTTAACAAGCAGATAAGAAAAGTCTTCTCACAGCTGTGATGCCGGCACAGAGCTCAGAGGCTCACGGGGTCACAGGGAGGACAAGGCAATTACGAACGCTTGTTTTTCTTATTACGCGTTTGCCTTCAACAATGGCTGACACGGTTTTTATTCCTCCCCTAATCCCCCCCCCCCCCGTCGCCCATCACAGGAGACCAGAGAGAGAGGGGGAGAAATGCTTTGCCCCCTATTCCCATCAGGCAGGTCTTGCTCACAGGGTGAAGCATTTGCCATCGCTGTGCTATTACCCTTCATCCTGTGCCCAGTTGGCGCCCTTAAGGGTCGCGCCCATTGGGTACTGACCTTGGTGATTAGTTTCGCCCCAGATCCAGTACTCCCGCTCTGGTATGGACGGGTTCGGTTCGGTAAAAGACGGTGGACCCAGAAGGTTCTGAGCACAATACAAGGCCTTCAGCCACCCTAATCCAGCGCCCCTGCCCCTAGAACGTGCTGGGTCAGACTAGGCGTAATGCCTGCCACCCAGGCCCTCGGTGTCCACTGGGAGGCACTCCTGGCTCCTAGCAGTCTGTACAAAGCACAGGGCATGGTCTTCGCCGGAGCCAGCCAGACTCCCTATCCATAAGTACGAGGACATTTACCCAATTTTCCGGGACATCAACACCAGGTTTTACAGATACCCCTAAAATGATGTCAACAATATCTGCATTTCGGCGCAGAGACCAGTCCACGATCTGGACGATTTCTTTATTTTTGATTCGTACCTGTGGAAAGGCGCATTTTCTCCACATCTGGGTTGTGCCATCTTGTTTAGTTAGGTGCATTTTCACCACGCCACATTGTTACACAAATTCACAGCTGATTTTAAACTGCCGGAATGAGACGAGTCCTTAACGCATTGTAACTGCGAAAGGTGCTAATGCGGAATATGCAGCTAGAAGGATAAAAGGTGGAGTAAGACCCATGGATCCAGTGACCTACAGGTTTCCGGACTGGCGCACAGCCCGCTGAGCTGCCTCTGCTGGGCCAAGTCATGACCAATGTCGGCGCATGCACATAACCGGGTTTGGCGCTTTATAAGATGCCTTTGGCCTCTGTGAGGTATACAGTATGCGTTCGCGCACGGGTAACCCCACATTTTATGAACGTGTACGTGCCTATATGTGATTCGATTATATGTGTGTTTATTCATAAAGATCAGCTTATATCTGTGTACAATTGATGCATACCTACTGCGTATTCATATACAGCGCTATGATGCAACACGGCGCTATACAAATCTGGATATATTTGATATAATATCATATAATATGCAGAACGCAGACATGCGCACGCACAATGTTGCTGTGTATAATGAGAGCAAAGTGCTCTAAATACTAATATTTTAAACAAGTAATAATCTCCAGAGCCCTTCCTAGAGACATGCAGACACCTTTGCTTCCCGCATAAGGTAAACATAACATAAAAATCCACAAAAAACTAAATAAACAGCGGCCTTACAAGCTGCAGGTGTGTGTCTGTTGCACAAAATGCATGCAGGCGCTCGAAAACCACCGAAAGTCTTCGCAGCTAAATCGAGCATCCATGGCGCTACATTTCATTGCAGGTGCAGGACTTTGGAAGCAGCTCTGCTCCTCGCCCTGTCTGCGGGGCTCTTGATAAGCTGGACCGCCTGCCAGGGGAACATTACCCGTAAAAGAAGCGAGTTATGAGTTTTAAATTGTGTAATGATAGGTTTTGTAGAGGAAAGGCAGTAAAAGCTGACCTGCCTTCCCAGGATAGGTGGGGGGGGGGGGCGGTGAAGGATTTATGGCCGGTGTTAAGTAGGACTCTGAGGTATTTATTCAACAGCTAAACTGGTGTCAGGAGCTCAAGGGGAAAGGTCTAAAACAACACCAGGCAGTATGGGAGCTGGGGAACGGGACTTAACTTGTACAATATGGTGCTTTGAAATCACCCCGCCCCATCAGGAAATAACGCCATGAAATCAAACAAATGACCAAAAAAGTTCAACCAAAGCTTTTTTTTTTAAAACAGAGTCAAACTAAAAACGTGCCACCAGGCCGCCCCTCAAGACGATTAATATGTGAAGGACGCTGTGTATAGGCCAGGCAAATATGAAATATATAATTTTTTATTCAGTTTGAATTATGAGTACACGGCCTATGGGCTGCGATCGGAAACTTTTGTATGATTATATATTGTATTACATTAGTGGATTTTTGTATGATTAGAGTACACCACAACGCACCGAAATGTATTCTACGTTAGCAGATGGCTCGTGCAGCAGAAACAATTAAACAAGCATTGAAAATGCAATAGGTCTCGCATTTGATTAAGTTAAAGCCATTTGCTTCGCTAAAGGGTATTGCATAGCAAAGCAAATGGCTTTAACTTAATAAAAGGTGAGACATATTGCATTTTCAATGCTTGTTTTTAGTACATTTGAGAGAAGAATCTGGATCTAGGATAGAGCCTTTTCCCACTCATTCTTCCAGCCCAGCAGTATTGTGTGGTTAGCACTATCATGGAACAGGGGCCTTGGAGGCCCAGTCAAGATTGGGGATTTACCATGTGTGAAACCTAGCCCTTTTGTTTTCTCCCTCCCTTTCCTCCTGAATGCCTGCCTGGGGCAGGAAGACCAAGAGCAAAGCCTTCTCTGGGAAGAAGGCAAATGAAGGTATCTCACTGCAAGAGAAGTGAATTGCACAATAGCAAAAAGAGGCTAGATTGCAGAAAATGGGCTGGCATGAAGTGAATATCCTTCACTTGCGGGCAATCCTCCAAACATTATCTAGTAGTCGACAATCTATCACTAGAAAGTAAGACTTTACCTGCAAAGCACCCACAACATATACAGAGTAACAAATCTGTGGTAACTTCGGGCTTGAGAGGCTTGAGGTTGAATGTGACTGTGGCGCATTCCACTGGAAAATTATGTTTTGGAATGTTCTCAAGGGAATAATATGATAATAATTTGATTTACAACTGGATCCTGACCAGAAGAGTAGGGTTTTGATGATTCTCCTGTAACTTGAATCCTAATAAACCTTAATTAAACTACTTTACATGCGTGCAACTATTACATCAGTGGAGTAACCAGCTTTCAACACTGGCAATGAAGACAATACTGGATTTAAAAGGAATAGTAAAAGAAAGGAAGCTGGATTACAAGGAAAAGAAGGAGAAATCATCTCAACATCCTGTACACAAATATTGTGTGCATTCAAAGAAACTTGAAGTCTGCGCATACCGTGTGGTGAGAGGAAGAGTGCGCTTTACTATGAGAATAGAACCAAGTGGGTATGATTGTTTAATCTAACCGCCACTGCGGGGCCGATGTGTGGTTCAGCTTGGGTTGTTTTTTTTTTTAAACATAGTTTATTGGTTTTTGCACATCCACATAGAAAACCTTACACAATTTGTTTCACCATACTTTCTGCAAAATAAGCGCACGCCTCCCTCCCAAGTATACAACACCTAAGACAGGTTCGTAGACTTCCCTCCCGGACTATACAACGCATAAAAACCAATTATCTACATAACAAAACTCTATTCAGCCTGGGTTGTCTTTAGCATTGCAGACTCAAGAGCATTTTTTGGAGAGGCCCCAGTGTGAGTGTTCTCGGGTGCGTGCCTGTTATGAGCCACATTCCTCAGAGAGACCGTGAAGTGGCTCACACCATCTCCTTCCTTGTGTGTTCATTGATCATGAGTGTAAGAAACAAGCCCAATTCCCTGCAGAAATTGGCATAAGCTGACGTCGGAGCAGCCATTTTGTGCAATTGGGCTTACTTGCATTGTCCTTCATCATTCGTATGACGATGGTTTAAGCAACAGGCACACCACGCTCATTGTGCCTACAATAAACAGTTGCTTCGCTCACGTTGCAATAAGTATGGCGATAGGCAGACTACTGTCTGTGCTTGTTCAGCTGGGGAGGATTTTGACAAAATGTATTATTGTGCCTGTGCTCTGATGGCAATAGACACACCTTTTCACAGGGAAGTTACAAAAAAGTAATAATGGTACCCGTGCGCTGTGCATGTGAGCTGATGGAAATAGCATGCCTTTTCACAGGGAAGTAAAAGGTACAGAAAATTATTGTTATCACGCTGTTGAGGGTGGCATTGCAAAAAAGTAATTGGTGCCTGCACGCTGACTGCAATAGGGAGGCTTCTTCACAAGTGCAACTTAGGCGATTATAATAGCCTATGGGATTTTGTCTGTGTGTCAACAGCGATAGGCATGCCTCTTCACAAGGAAGGGGAACAATAGCAGAAGGAAACAGGGAATTTTCCTCAGAACAAGCGGAAAGACTTGCGAGGATGTCAACAGTCAAGTAAAATATGGAGGCTACATTATGGAAATGTGACTATCATGCCGTGCGCATGGTACCGGTGGAGAAATTGTTGCACTAGTTAACTGTTGTAGTCAGTTAATTTTGACCCTTTTGGCAGCAATACTATGCAGAACATTACTGCACCACCATTCTTTTTGCCATCACCAGGTGAACCAGCATAATATGAAACAAGTGGAAGAAGGTGTTTGAGAGGTATGTCAGAGTATGTGGAACATAATTGAGCTCTGAATGCAAAACAGCTCTTTTATTGCACTGTTTAGGACCTGCAGGGCAAAATCAGTACCATTCTCAAGAGATACTATTATGGTAGAAGGGTGGAAAAGTGAGGTGAATTCCTCGAGAATGACATTACGGATTTGAGGAAACTTGCAACATCATGTACGTTTATGGCTACTGTGGATTAAAGAATAAGGGATCAGTTCATGGTAGGGTGCAGCATTGAAGAGGCCAGGGATGAGCTCTGACAAAAAGATCATCCCACTCTTAGGGAAGACTATCGAACACTCAATGAAATGTGTCGATATGATTAAGAAGTACACTGTGCAGGATGTCAATGTGGTGAAACAAAAGCAAGGGTCTCGAGATCGAAAGGTGATGAAGAAAAAAAACAAATGACCAGAGAAGGTATTTCAGGTGTGGGATCAAGAATCACTTGGCCTTCCACAAAGAATGGCCATCACTGAAAGCCACATG
This sequence comes from Triturus cristatus, assembly GCF_964204655.1. Classification (NCBI taxonomy): domain Eukaryota; kingdom Metazoa; phylum Chordata; class Amphibia; order Caudata; family Salamandridae; genus Triturus; species Triturus cristatus. Next base: position 815,651,112 of record NC_140584.1, read on the forward strand.
CAAGAATTGTGGTAAGAAAGGCCACTTCCAGAGTGAATACAAAATTAAAGGGAAAAAAAAAGTAAAAGAAGTGGTTGTAGAACAAGATGATGGTAAATCTGACTTTGAATGGTGTCAATTGTTTTGCAAGTTGAGAAAGTAGACAAGAAGTGTTCTGTTGATGAAATCCTAGTAGAAGAGAAAGAAACGTTCCCAATGCTTTCTTCAATCAGACGTTTTTGGGAAAAGTGAAATTTAGGAAACTGAATATTTGACAGTATGCCTCTGTAGGGTAACTGGTAAAATTAAAAGGTTATTTTGTTGGTGTAACTGAGTACAAGAAAATGTACATAACTGGCAAAATATATGCTTCTGGTTCCACCAAAGAGTTCTGGGTGTGATGCTACTGTCTGTCCTCCGTGTTTGTCGATCTATTTGTGGTGGAAGGTCCTTTTCTTATTTGGCCCCACCCTCTGAAACAACTGCCATTTTCTGTCAGATCCTGTCAAGACTATAACCCATTTAGGCAAGCACTAAAAACTGCATTGTTTTAGATCTGATTCGTCCTCTCTGTACTGACGGTGAGCTGATATACCTCGTTTAGGGTGATTCGAGCATGTTACCAAATTAAATCATTCATTTATGCTGGATCCAAACAATGATACACCTATAGTTATCAAATAATCGGTTCAAGTGGTGAAACCTGGAGATGATGAGCTCCTGGATGAGAATGTCCCTCCTAAATTTAAGGCAAGAATTTCCATCAGTGTTTAGGGTGGAATTAGGTTGCCTCAAAGGGCAGGTACATTCGATCAAGATAAGGGAAGGAGTATAACAAATATGTGGTAATGTATGCAATGTACCGTTTGCAGTCGGAGCAGACATGCAAGGGGAGCTAAACAAGTTAGAAGGTGTGATAAAAGAAGTAGAATGTACAAAATGGCTGGCACCAGTGCCAGTGGCAAGGAAGAGTAGTGGAGAGGTGAGGTTGTGTGTGGACCAGAGGGAGCTGAACAAAGGTGCTGTGGTGGAAATGTATTCTATTTCGAATATAGCAGAAATTGCTAGCATCTTTGAGGGGTGGCAGAATATTTTCTTCCATTGATCTGAAATTGGTGCACCACCAGATAAAAGCTGAATGAGAAGTTCAAAGATGTCACTGCCTTTATGATACCTTTTGGCTCTTTTATGTATGACAGAATGTCGTTCGGGCTGGTGTCAGCCGGTTCAGTTTTACAGAGGGCATTGGAGAAGGTTCTGAAAGGATTAGAGGGAGTCGAGATATACTAGGGTCACGTACTTATCCGTGGCTCAGACATAATTGAACATGATGAGAGAGGGAGAGCAGTCCTCAGGAGGTTGGAAACGATGAACTTAACCATAATGGGAGGAAAATGTAAATTCAGGCAATAACACATTGGATATCTGGGGCATGAAATTTCAGCTAAAGGTATAAAACCAAAGGCTAGTTCGGTTGAAGCGATCAGTGGGTTATCATCACCCCAAAACAAACAAGAACTACTCAAATATTTAGGGATGGCTGAATATTATTGCAAGTTCATACCTAATGTTGCAATGAAGAGTGTGAAGGATGCAGATTTTGAATGGGACCAAGATTGTGAGAAGGAGTTTAAGTTGATAAAACATGAACTAGCTCCAGTCCCCAATTTGAGAGGTTTTGAGCCTAACATGAAGTCCACATCAATCATGGATGCAAATGCATGCGGGTTGGGAGCAGTATTGATACAAAGAGAGGGGAATAATGCCAAGAACATTATGCTTGCGTTGTGGAGCTTAAAGGGGACAGAAACGAGATACTCAGTGATTGAGAAGGAAGCCATGGCTATATACTGGGATGTGAGGAGAATGAGGACTTTTCTGTGGGGCTCTGAGTTTATAGTTAACAAGGATCACCAGCCTCTGAAGGAGATTTTCTATAAGATGCTGCGTCAGGGAGGATCACCAAATGGATAATGGTACTGCAAGAGTGTAATTTCATTATGGAATACAGCCCAGGAGCAAGAAATATTGTGGTGGATGCTTTGTTTATGTTGGTGGCAGGTGAGGATGAAAGGTAGAGTACAGATGACGAATTGGAAGAAGATGTGAGTGTGTGCGCCATAGATTGTATGGCGATTTCTGAAGGGGAGTGGAGAAAAGCGACTCTTGAGGATGAAATAATGCAGGCAGTATTTATACTGTTGTGGTCTGGTTGGTGCAAGGGTGGTGGTGACGGTAGAAAATGCCAAAAGGTTTGGAATGTAAGGGAGGAATTATCAGAGATGCAGGGACTCTTGTTTCGACTCTTGTTTCGAGGAACGATGGTTGGTTTCACCGGTGGTCTTGTGAAATTCATTCTTCAAATTAGCACATAAAGGGCACCAGGGGATCACAAAACAAAGGAGAGATTAAGAACAGTGTATCGGTGGCCAAGAACTAACATGGAGGCAGAAAGGCTAGTGAGCGAGTGAATACAATGCATGACAAGTGACAAAATACTTAAACACATGGTTGTGAGGAAATTACCAAGGCGACCCTGGGATGAAGTTGTGCTTGCATATTATGGCCAATTCACTTGAAGGGAAGATCCACTTATGTCATTGTACTGATGGACAAACTCTTGAGATGGCTGGAAGTGACTTTTACCCAGGGAGTGGAAATCAGACATGTGGTAGCATTTCTCAAAGAACTTGTAGGTTGGGAGGGAATTCTAAGTGTGTTACTTACAGACAATGGAGTACACTTGGTCTGAAGAGAAATGGAGTCGTTCTGGGTGGAGAAAAGGATCAAACACAGAAAATGTGCAATATATCACCCAGAACTGTACAGTAGATTGTTTTAACAGGGTGCTGAAGAAGACTATCGGGATAGCCAGAGACAATGCGGTGGAGTGGAGAGAAGAAATACAAAGAAAAGTTGAAGTGTATTGCTTGAAGCTTTCAGTTGCTGGAAAATCTCCATTTAAACTGTTCAGAAGGAGGAAACCTAAAAGTATAGGGTAAATGTCAAATGGGAGGAAAAGAACGAGAGTGAGACAGTTTAAGAGAGGGAGGTGAAGAAAATGGAGGATGGTTACAAATGGTTTGAAGAGTAAAGGTCACTAAAGTACAAGTTGGTGATTCGGTAAGGATCAGAATGCTGGGAGTAGCATCACATTTTCTGATCCGATATGTGTAATAAAACGTTTTAGGAATGCTGTTAAGATTGCTGACACCTGAGTGTGGTATCTCAGAGTAGTGAAGGTTGGAGAGAACAATGAAAACAATAAAGAGAAAGTTAGCTTGGAAGTAAGAAACAGTCAAAGAAAGGTGAAGACACCTAGGTATTTGGATGATTATGTGAGAGGTGAGTGAAGCAATATTTTCGATGCATTACGGTCCTTAGAATGCATTAATCAAAGAGTACTTAGGATGCATTAGTCAAAAGGTACGTAGGGAACATTAATTAAATGAGGTACATGTTACTGGAGTAACCCGTCAACCAAGATCTAAATCTTTCTTTAATTTCTTTACACATTGTCACTTTACTGTAGACCGTCTTTGTTATGGAATAGGGCTGTTTATTTGGTGTTTCTATGACGGGGGTAACCTGGGGCTTAAGAGGTTTGAGTTGGAATGTGACTGTGCCACATTCTCCTGGAATATCATGGTGGTGAATGTTCTCAAGGAAATGTTATCATTTAATTTACAACTGGAGCCTGACCAGAAGAGGATGGCTGGGATGATTCTTCTGTAACTTGACTCCTAATAAACCGCCATTTAACTACCAGTGGCGGTGCATCCATTGGGGCGCTGGGGCGTTGCCCCCACCTGGCCACATGACCCCAACCGCCCCATTCATTCACAGTCCTCCTTGCATGCAAGCAAAATAAACTACTCGCGACGCGAGTCACTCCACTCGTCGCTCTGCGGCCTGTTGGTTGGCTGGCAGACAGTCAGGCTTCAATAATTGGTGCAGAAGGGGGGGGGGGGCGGAGCTGGCTGTGGCAGCAAGGATGACTGACAGCAGCGCTTACTAAAGCGCAGCTGCAATAGTGCGCATGCTCGATTTTGGGCTGGTCATTTTTATGACCAGCCCGAACATGCGCACTACAGCCACCTCACTATCATCCAGGAGAGCGAGGGGGAGGCGGAACCCGAGAGGCCGAGGGTTGCTTCATGCAGCAGCCCCCAGTCTCTAACGGGCGGGCCGTCTCTGTGCCCTAGCCAATCCTGGTGCTGCTAATGCAGCATCTGGATTGGCAGAGTGACTGCGGAGCCTGAGCCTGTGAGGGCAGGCAATTAACATTGGGTGCCGCGCATGGGTGGGTGGCACTGCCGCAGCAGACGCGCTGTCATTGGCCATGGGTCAGTCAGTCCATCAGTCACGCGTCACCGCGACAGTGCCAGTGTGCCCCACACGACAAGTCGGCATCCAGATAGAGACCTCGTCTAGTGCGTACTGCGATCATCATTGAGATCCTGACTTGATCATCGACGTTCTTCGGTTCTTGTGACCTTTTTGTGTTGAAAAAAAGTAAGAAAGAGTCATGAGTATATAAGATAAGACACTGCACATTTCCATTTACTTGTGTTAGTCGTCCTAGTCAAGACAGACTCCGAGTCGGAGTCCGCTGGTCGGCTGGGTGTGGGTGGTGGTCGGGGTGGACCCTCACTTTGTTTCAGAAACAGTTGGTTCTAGTAGTTTGTCCCTTTTATCCTTTGAGCAGCTGAACTGTGGCTAATTTTAACGGCAGATTAATCCATTATGACAATCGGACTCCATTTCCGAAGTAACTTCACGTGGGGGGACGTGAGGGAGCTATTAATCCTCTTTGGGTTTGGGGGTTCGCTTGATGGTCACACAGGGGTCTGGGTGTAAGAGACCTCTGTTGAAGATGAAGAGTGTTATGGCTTCAAGTTTACAGAATTAGGCGGGGCATTCAAAGTTGTGGGGACAAACCAAATAAGACTTTAAGGAACTTTCTCCGAAAAGGGACGTACTCTGACCCAGCATTCCTGATGCGTCAGTCTGTCAGACTGTCTCATTGTCATGCTGTCTTGCATTAGGGGATGGGTGTGTTAGGCACATTTACTTTTTGTATTTAAGTTATAAATACCCATCACTCCTGCCGCACACAATGAGGCAGGCCTCGGTGGGTGCCGGCTTTAAAATAATTTTATTTTATAGGCCCGTAAAGAGGGCATATTAAATTCAATTATTTTAACGGCGGCACCCACCGAGGCCTGCCTCACCGTGTGCGGCTAGCTGCCCGCAGAGGCCTAGCACAGGCCCGGCTGCGGCGCCGGGGGACCAGCCCTCCGGAGGGCCCCAATCATTCATGATAGAGAAATGTGGTCCCAAAATTATTACATCAAAATTAAAGTAAATAGAAATTGTACAGTTGCAAATAAAACATTAATCAAGAGATAACTATACTGATGCTTCAGTGTTGTTTAATCACACTAAACATATGTTGTAATTTCGAAAACGACATTTAAAAGGAAACATTTAAAAACCATCATTGGAGTGCCCAAATGGAGAGGTGGAAGGGGGAAAGGGTGGTGACTCGAGTGAAGGTAGTGAGCTACGTGAAGTTAAATAGTAGTGAATATCACAATCCAATTGTTCGGCATATTATTCCATGCCACATACGCATGACATATCAAATAATTACAATAGATTACATAGCCATGTAAGACAAAGTATCACAGTAAAGCAAGTACTGTTGAAAATACTGGCGTCAATGAAGTGTCGACGTTTTGACCCTTGAATGTGTGTAGGTTCTTCTAAGCCTTACTAACGCGGTCTTCCTCAGGACTGTAGTGAAAGTGAAAAAGAAGGGGCACCTGGGAGTAAAATGAAAAAGGTGATTTGTCATGTCCATCGTTCGTTATAACAAAGACAATATATGTACTGGTCGCTATATTTACCGTAACTAGTTGGTGATAGGCCTCACAAGTGTGAATGTTGTCAGGCCAAGCGGGCCAAAAGGGTCCAATAAGATATAAGCGGGAGAGAGTGAAAACCACCTGCAAAGGTAAGGTGTCTATCAGTAAACCAAGAATGAATATGGGTTGGTATATTGAATTATTTGCCCAATATTGAATTTCTTACTCAAAGGATGAGTTGAATCGCATGAATCTGATTTGTGGAAGTCATATTAACAGTACTGCTGAAAATCCATAGTCATAAATCCATATTTTTGTTTTGGGACTGAAACCCTGGTTGCCTCAATCGGGTTAATCTGTAATCATAAATGAAGGAGGAAAACAGAATCAATGCTGGGAACAAAACCCCTGTCTGCATAGGAAGTTGGGACTGTGGATTGTTACATCATGTTAATCGAGGGTAAAGGGGCCGGTTAGTCTGGTGAGATTACGCGCATCCCAAAGTGTCAGTATCGTCTGAGTGATACAGGAGTTTGGCCTGAAATCTATGATCGTTATTCATCACCGAGTTAGTCGGTAAAAATGAATGGGCGATATGACTAATGCTGGGTCTATAATCAGAATGTGCCTTAGAGCAATGACATCTGTAATGTCGAACGCACTCACCGCCAATCCTCCAAAGTTCACCATGCAGTGGGACCAAGACGCCGCCGGTGCGTGAACTCTGTTTAAGTAGGACCGCGGTTGAAACGCCGGGGAACGTGTGACGTCCAGCGTAGTGCAGACGCTGGATGGAGGTGTCGCTGTGAGTTTAACTAACGGGAAGGGAAGACAGACTTGGCTATCCTACACTCCACGTGTTTGTGGTCGTATCAGTGTCAGATGTAACCTTGAATTACATGAGTAAAATCAAATCATTGGGTCACTTTACATAATATTAACTAGTCGAAAAACATTATTGAATGGCAGTAAATTAATATGCATGTATACATCACATCCTCTGGGATAAAGATCCCTAAAGGTTCAATATCCATAACTAAACAGACGTCATTACGTGCATGGGTTCAATAGTAGTGAAGTATCAGGTGATTACATATTTGTCATACTGTGTGTGAGATCAATATGATGTCAAAGTCTAAAGTGTACATTGTTATCACACGTAAAAATATACACGTAAAGGATATAGAAATCTCGCATCATGCAAAACTGAATATACGAAATTGTTGCTAGAGGGTACATTATTGGGTCAGTTTGTTTATACATATAAACTCGATCTCTAGCACCCAACATACTTTGAAAAATGCTAGTATTCTTGAAATGGCCGAATGGGTGACATCATCATGTTATGTGTGTGTTGTGCACCTCAAATCAATTCATTCAGTGGTGAGGCACGACAATTGTGCATTACTGGGGTCCAATTAATTGAGTCCATTGGCAATGGTGTCCAGACGTACCATCCATTTAGATTCTCGTATGTTCAAGATCGAGGCACTGTTGCCCCTCTCGGTCCCAGTTCAGCTTTTTCTATTACCAACCACTGTAGTTTATCTGGATTGTGTCCCTTCGTTGCGAAATGCTCAACTAGCGGTGCCCCTTGGACAGAGCACCAGATCATGCTCTGATGTTGGAGTATTCGGGCCTTGATCTTCTGCTGCGTCTGGCCCCCATAGAGGAATCCACATGGGCAGATGATACCATAGATTAAGTTCACAGAGTTACAATTGGTAAAGGAATGTAGGGCAATCGTGTGTTGTTTATAGATAAAGTTCTTAGTAGTGATCGTGTTACGGCATGCTTTGCAGTGTCAACATTTATAATGTCCCTTTACCGGTGGTAGGTTCCAAAGTGATTGAATTGTGGGTTCAGTAGCTGTTTCCAAAAGGGAGCGGACCACCTGGTCTTTCACACTCTTCGCTTTTTTAAAAGAGTTCATGGGTGGGTTTGGTTGGTCAATGTCGTCCAACACCAGGTTCTAATGTTTGTTAATAACATTCTTTATGGCATTGCTTCTTGTGGAAAAAGTGTTAACGCAGATTAATCTCTGTGATGATTATGTCTTTCTTCTCCCTGGGAGTCAGTAAAGTTTCCCGTGGGTTAAACCAGGCCCTTTTCTGAGCTCTGTTCACCAATCTTCTTGGGTATTCCCTCGCCATCAGACGGGTACTTAGGTCCTTAGATTCAGTCATATAGTCTGCCTTCCTAGAGAAGTTCCTACGGATCCGTAAGAACTGACCCACCGGTAGGTTGTCTCTCAGGCCCCGAGGATGGTGGCTGTTGTACCTGAGGAGGGAGTTACGTTCTGAAGGCTTGCGGTACAGTGTGGTATATAGCTTGTTATTTTCACAGCAAATTTTAATGTCCAGGAAAGCTATCTCATTGGCATCGGATTGTAATGTGAATTTAATATCCTGGTTACATTGATTCAGCCAATTGTGGAAGAAGCCCAACTCAGTCGTGTCTCCGGTCCAGATCATCAGTATATCATCAATATACCGTTTCCACAAATTAACCCGGTGGTAGAAGGGATTGTTGTTAAAGACAAAGGATCTCTTAAAGATGTCCATAAAAAAAATCGTCAAATCTGGGGCGAAGGCTGCCCCCATCGCGACACCCTTTGTCTGTACGTAGTGGTGGCCCTGGAAAAAGAAAAAATTCCTCTTCATCGCTATTGTAAGTAAACTTCAAGTGCAGGTTGTTGTGGTATACTTGTATATAAGGATACAATATCACACGTCACAAGTAATTGGTTGCTGGGATTGAAAGGTTGTTGATCAATCAAAGTAATAGTCTGCATGGTGTCTCTTAAGTATGCTTCGGTATTCTCAGCAATCGGTTTCTAGAAAAAGTCTATATATTTACATAGGGGCTCAAGTAATGATCCACAGCCAGACACTATGGGACGGCCTGGCGGATTGAGCATGTCCCTATGAATTTTTGGCAAGGTATAAATGGTAGGGAGCATAGGGTGTTCCTGGTTGAGGTAATCAAATGCAAGTTTGCCAAAAAACACCTTGTTCACATCCTTCGGACGTGCTACTTGATTTTTTTTTTTTTTTTTTTTTATTAATATTTGCAATAATTACAAAACAATGCAAACAATAACACAAGCCAGTCGTTGTCACATCATATCAATATACGTAGTGTTGTCATATGTCATGCAATAATGTACATATTTAACATTTGGTCATGTCAGTCTTATAGTGAACTGTACACACATTTAGACATACCCTTAGGTTTCGGGGGCTACTCACATTAACATAGTCTTATACAGATGTCAAAACATAGAACCTTCATTTAGCTGCCATAGATTCGTATAATCATATACAAGCCCATTCAATTGTTTTTGGCCTCTGCCAGGATCTTAACAATAGCAGTCTAACATTTAGCTTACATTCTCCATGCACCATCTCCGTCTACTTCAGAAACTACACACCCAAGGTGTCCCCAGCTACTTCTGTCTCTTGTTGTGTCTGAGCCCACTGCATGAACGGCTCCCAGATGTCGCGAGGACGAGAAGTTGGTGGCATTAGTTCCCAGAACGTGTTCAATTGTGTGTGGCCATAAGCTACATCAGCCAACCAGTCCTTTATCGAAGGCACCCTTCGCATACCCCAGTACACCGCCACTCGTCTTTTAGCAAATAGTAAAAGCAAAGCATGCAATTTACGCGATTTGGGTGGAGTATCCTTAACATATCCCAGTATACCAAGTTCAGGGGATACGGTATCCGATCGCCCAACAATCTGGTTCACCAAATTGAAAATCTTAGACCAATAGCTCTCGATCATCGGGCAGGACCACGCTATGCGTAAAAAAGAGGCAGGGGAATACCTGCATCTCCAACATTCATCTTTCTCCCTGAGCCCCATCCTATACAGACTGATGGGTGTCCTATAAAGTCTGTGCAAGTATTTAAAATGTATCAACCGTAACCTATAGTTTGAAGAGAGCTCAGTAAGTTGCCCACAGCAAAAGTTCCACTGTTCTTCAGTCAGCGGAGATTGAAGGTCCTCATTCTAATATTGGAGGGATTTAGGTGTGACCACTGGTGTTGTGTTCTGCATTTGCCTGTATATTCGGGTGACCAGTCTACGAGGGGACGGGGAGCCCAACACGCTCTCCAAGGCAGGGAAAATCAGGGGGGCCAACGGGAAGTCCTCGCTAAGTGCGCGGCATGCCGTTCACAGTCTGTGATACAGAAACAATTCAGAGAAGGGTACAGTCTGTCCTTCGTCTGCCACCGGAGGGGACATAAATGTGTTGTCGGGAAACAGATCAGCAAATGTATGAAGGTGCATTTTCTGCTCTAGGGGTTTGCCAATGCTGTCCCCAATACATGGCAACAACGGGTTTTGCACCAGTGAAAGCGAGGGGGCATAGAGCAACGGGACTCCTGCCCGTTTGCGCAATTCCTCCCATACCCAATGCAGTTTTTCAGCAGAATCTCCATCCCCTCTGGGGCGTTGCGCTTTTACACAAATACAACAAGAGAACCAAGTCTGGTTCAGTGGATATATACTAGGGCCTAACAAATAGGTACCTATTAAAATGCAAAGCACAACTGGAAAGAAATGGACAGATAGAGATACATCAAATATTTGATGTATCTCTATCTGTCCATTTCTTTCCAGTTGTGCTTTGCATTTTAATAGGTACCTATTTGTTAGGCCCTAGTATATATCCACTGAACCGGACTTGGTTCTCTTGTTGAGTTTGTTGCTTTCTACCCCGTATAAACCGGTTCTTTATTGTTTTCTTGGGGTCCCCCTTTCGTAAATAGTGCTTTTACACAAATAGCCACTTTTAGCAGAACTGGCGCTACAGCATCTTGTTTTACCGCTACATGGGGCTGGAAGGGAGTTGGGTGGGTTCAGAAGTGTAAAAATTGGGCCTGAGCGCAAAGCGCATAGAGACGCATGTCTGGGACGCCCAAGCCACCCTGCTTCAGGGGTAACATCAGCATATCCCAAGAGGCCCTTGCCTGTCCACCCGCCCACGCCAACGCAACCAGATGCGATCTTAAGGTGGTGAAAAAATGCGATGTGAGTGGAATCGGTATGTTTGCAAATAGATATAGAAATTTGGGCAATATGACCATTTTAGCCACAGCGATCCTCCCCGTGAGTGACAAGGGTAGTCTTGCCCATATCTTTACCTTCTCTCCCAACCACATGATAGCTCTCCCATAGTTTAAGTTACACATTTCTTGAAGATCTCGGCTTATCCATATCCCCAGATACTTGACCGCATCCGCCTCCCACTTCAGGGGATATTCAGAAGACACCTGTGGGGTGTTGTCTGTCAGGGGAAAAATTACCGACTTGGACCAGTTTACAGAAATCCCAGCCAGACCTCCGAATCGAATAAATTCACGCAGCACTGGGTCTAGATTGTCCTTCGGGTTTATAAGGTAGAGGGTCACATCGTCTGCATACAATTATATGAGAAGGTTCCTGGAGCTGAACCTTCTACCTGCCGTGTGATGTTGCCGGATTCTAGCAGCCAAAGGCTCCATTGCTATTGCAGACAGTAGCGGGGAAAGGGGGCATCCCTGCCTCGTACCTTGTGAAATGAGGAAGGGTTCTGAGACTAGGCCGTTTACCCTGACCCGGGCGCTGGGCATGGTATATAGCAGGTGAATCTTTTTAATGAGAAGTGGGCTAAAGCCCATCCGACCCAATATGGCAAATAAATATGGCCACTCGAGAGTGTCAAAGGCCTTAGTGGCATCTAAAAACACCACGCGGCCTGAATATCCGGGTGCAGGTAATGCAAGGTGGAAAAAATCGTACGTATGTTGTGTGAGGTCGATCTCCATGGAATAAATCCTGATTGATCAGGGAGCGCTATCAAAGGTAGCATCGGCTGCACCCGGTTTCCAATTAACTTGGCCAGAATTTTCACATCTACATTTATCAAGGAGAGAGGCCTGTAGGAGTCCAACTCCTCTGCCGGTTTATCTGGTTTTAGCAATGCGATGACTAGAGCCTCACGCATGGTTGCAGGTAGTATTCCCTCTCCCAAAGCCTCTTCATACACGGCAGCAGTCTAGGGGCCAACTCCTCAGCGTATGACTTATAAAAGGCTGTGGTTAAGCAGTCTGGGCCAGGAGCCTTGTCGAGTGGCAAGCTCCTTATGACTTGTGCCAAATCTTCCGAACTTATCGGGAGATCCATATATTCCCTATGGGTGTCATTAAACCATACCAGCGCAATCGAGTAAAAAAAGAATTCCATCCCCTCCGGGCATGTTTCCTGAGTGGCTGTATAAAGGTTAGAATAGAAATCGGAGAAGGCATTCAGGATGTCTCCCAGACCTCTAATCGTGGTGTCAGATGCTGTGTGTAGTTCATGGATATATGTCATGGATCTTGGTGGTCTTAGCATACCTGCCAGCGTTCTCCCCGGCCTCTCCCCTTCCTCGTACCTCCTGGCCTCTGCATATTTTCCCAAGAATTTCACCTCACGTTGTGCTTCTTCAGCGTAGTCTAACAGCAGACCAACTATGTCTTGGTCGCCTGTGTCGTAGAATTTATGTTTGAGTTCTTTTATACTAGTCTCCAGGAATGCGAGCGTGCCTCTTATAGCCCTTAGCACTCCTGAATGGTGGGCTATACATTGGCCTCTGATTACAACTTTAAATGCCTCCCATAGGGATGTCTCGGTTTCCACCGACCCAGTGTTTAGCTCGAAATAATCAGTGATATCCTTCCTAATCTCTTCTTTAAAAGCATCATCAAGCAGGGCATGCGGCGGGAGGCGCCATGCGAAGGCCCGTCGAGGCAGATTCAGGATCAGTAATTTCAGCAAGCAGGGAGCATGATCGGATAGAGAGCGGGGCATGTGTTCCACATCCGCAGTCCACATAGCTACATCTTGTGTTACCAACCAATAATCCAGGAGGGACCATGCATTGCGGTGATCCGAAATACAGGTACCTTCCGTCAGTGCTTCATGTCTACTCCGCCATATATCAATTAGTCCACCGTCAGCCCTTATCTCCTTAAGGGCAGTGCTAGCCATTGGATTTAATGTTCGAGCAGCTCCCCTCCTTTCAAGCGCATCATCAAGGATAGCATTGAAGGTCCCCCCCCCCCAGATAATCGTGTCGCAACCAGTTGCCCTAATCTTCACCCAGACCTTGTGAAAGAATTCAGGGGAGTCAACATTTGGACCGTATATAAGAGCCCCTGAACCAAGATATAGTGTCCCTCCGGGTCCCCCTGAACCGACCCCTCCCTCCAGTCTAGTCCCCGCCTGATCAATACAGCTACTCTGCGGGCATAGTTTGAGTATATAGCAGAGTAGCCATGACCCCATCTATTATAGCGCAGTCGTTGTGACGGCGTGGTGTTCAAGTGTGTTTCCTGCAGCAGGCAGATATCTACATTGTGTCGTGCTAAATAGGCATGAACCAACCTGGACTTCCTACCATCGTTAAGCCCCCGAATATTCCAAGTCAAACAATTCAATGTCTTATCGGACCTGTGTGTATCGAGCTTTGGTTCAGATTTTGGAAACAGTCAGACCGACATGGCCCATACCTTCCGCAGATGACAACAGACACACACCCAGTTGCATTTATACTGGCATTTAACAACAAAACAGTCCCTCCCCTCCACCCAACGCCCACTCCAACCCCCCAATTAGGTTGTAGATTACCCATCCTAAACATTAAACACAAACCAATTCTCGTCAAGCAAGGGAGCTTTCCCATGGGGGCGTAACTATGTCGGCAACTACCCTGTATTGGACAGGGTGGTCGGAAAATCTGCGGGAAACTTAGCTCGCCCAGAGTCACATTTGTTTGAAACAATTAAAGTCAGCGTGAGAGGAAACCTTGAAATTCAAATGCACAAATAAAACAACAATTCTCCAGCTCCCATCTGAACAGCTTAACAGGGTCCATATACACTCAATACGATACCCACATCAGTCATTGTCACTTAGCTGGCCTCCTGCTGCTCTCGCACTTTCCTGATGTCCCTTGGTTTTCTTTCCTCCAATATCCTTATCGAATTTCAAGGCTGACTTGGCGTCTGTAAAGAAGTGGGCAGTTCCATCAAACGATACTTTGAGTTTAGCTGGGTATAGTAGAGAATATGGGATCTGCGCCTGTGGAAGGACACGTTTGGCCGGGAGAAATTCTGGCCTCGCCGCCTGCATCGCTGGGGCAAAGTATGGGTAGAACGAGATATTATTTCCTTTATGCGTGATTTTGCCCTTTTCTCTAGCCAGTCGCAGGATGAGGTCCCTGTCTTGATAATTCAGAAGCTTCGCAATAATAGGCCTGGGCGGCGCACCAATGGGAGGTTTTTGTCCCAGCGATCTATGCGCTCTTTCCACCACAAACACCGCAGAGAGATGTGGGTCAAAGAGTTCATGTAGCAGATCTGCGATATAGGTCTCCATTTTAGATATGGCAGTCGTCTCCGGAATACCTGTAACGCGGAGGTTATTGCGTCTTGACCTGGCCTCCCAATCGTCGTTTTTAGCTCTAATAACCCTGAGTAGTTTGTCCATGTGTAGCAGCTGTTCCTTAGTTTCTACCTGGAATTAATGGAACTCAGTATGACGATTTTCCAGCGTGTCCAGACGCGTCTCGTGCGTTGACACCTGTGACTTAACAGAGTCTAATTGTGATGCTAGGGTATCCAGTTTAGTGTCAATGTTGCGGAGACTAGAACGCGCCTCCAGCATAAGTGTCCGCAGATCTTCTCCCTGGTCTTCTGCATTGGGATCTCGCTGGCCCTCCGCTTGTGTCTCCGGCTCCGAGTCCGCATGTCGTGTTGAATGCTTATGATCAAAGGTCAGCTTCGGCTGCTTAGCATCCTGTTTGCCCATTATGGCTGAGAATAACAGTCAATGCACCCCCGACGCAGCGCTGTCAGAATTTCGCAACGACTCAGCCCCTGCTCTTCTCCGTTTACAGTGGTTTTCACGTGCGGTTACACCTGCTCTGATGGTCCGCTTTTGATGCCCCGTGGTTTGTACAGGCCGTACGTGTTTGGAGCTAGTGCGCACTTCATGTATCTAAGCTCCCTTTTTGGTTACCACATACGGATAGGGGCGGAGGTACATGGTGGTATGGTCTGCTGCTGAGCAACAGGCTTTATTCCCGGGCCACAACTGCTTTCACTTCCCGCCTTGGCCCACTATCCATCACGGGCTTGGCAGAACAGTATTCACACTCACAATTTGAAAGTCAGAACAGGGGCAGCCAGCCAAAGCACATCTTACAGTTCCACCACAGGAAAGCGATTCTCCCATCCGCACCATAACAATGGGGGGCAACAATTGCCTCCGCGCCGATCCTCACCTGGTCGTCACCCGGCTACTTCGCCTTCAAAGGGCCCCAGCACCTGCCAGCAGCTCAGTCGCCCTCAGTCGCTCATCGCCATAGGCACGCCTCCCGTGAAACCAGCGGTATTTGGGCAAGGCAGCCCCGCAAGCATAGGAGTGGCTACAGGCCAGAGAGCAAGGCGCTGCCAAGCTGCGGTGCCGAGCGCACCCACGTGGAGGTCTCGGGCTCGGGCTTCTAGGGTCTGGCCCTGCTGTCATGCACAGTTCGGGGAGTGTGCACCTCTTCTATAGCCACCTCACTTTTATACTTAAATTGCGCCTCTCACTCATTTGCCATTTAGGTCTCAGCGTAGCTGCCCCGCAGCTGAAATGCCCGCATCGGGCACCTCCGGGAATGCCTCACAAAATGGCGGCCGTGCACTCATTTGTTGGATTGCAATTTGGCGTCGCAGATCACTCACTCAGCCGCATCACATAAAAGCCATCATCTGTCTTGCAGCAGCGGCACGTCGCAGTCTCCTTCCCCAGCACTCCCGCAGGCAGCGCCGCCACCGGGCGCGCACAACGAGGGCTCACAGGTCAGCAAGCACCGCGCTCCGCTTCCTTTCCCCAGTCACCAGACAGAGCCTTCACAATGGTCCTCACCTCGCCCGTAGGATGCCTGTTGTCGGAGTGGATGTTTCTCCGGCGGTTACGGGTGATGCTCCTCCTCTTAACTAGAGGCTTTAGGCAACGGGGCAGCCCCGGTCTCGATTTTCAGCATTACCCGGCAGCCTTCCAGCGCAACCTCCAGTGGTCTTTCGGCGCAGATGCCGTCAAGTCCCGATCTCGACTTTCGTGCACAGATTAGTTAAGAAATCACATCCACAGCTGTCCCACGCCATCCACCGAGCCTGCAGGTGATCTGGGCAGCTTCTGGTCAACCCGAAGTGCAGGATTTTGCTAGGATTTCAGTCCGGCCGGCGGAGCACACTCAAGGAGCGGCCATTCCGCTGCTCAGCAGGCCACGCCCCCCTTCGGACGTGATCTTGAGTATTTCCTCAGCCAACTCCTTGGAAGGGTCAGATCTCAGTTGGGAGTAGCTGACACCGTCTTGCAGTTGTTTCATGATCTCAGTCTTGTAAGCTGTTGTATCCTGTACCACAATTGCTCCACCCTTATCCGCGGATTTGATAACAATGTCCTTGTTGTTTTTCAAACTCAGAAGGGCTGCATTCTCCAACTTGCTGGTATTGGGAGTGGTATGTTTGTATGAGGAAAGTAATTTTGTCACGTCGCTCAGTACCATACTTTCATATGACAAAATCCTATTGGTCATGGCATTGGTAGGTGGGACGAAGGTAGATGGAACTCTTAGTCCTGTATGCGATGTCGAAGGCGATGTTGGACAATTTTTGAAAAAGTACATGAGGTGGATTTTGCGAACAAATCTGTGAAGTTCTTTCTTAATGTTGAAGGTATTAGGATGAGTTGTGGGTGCAAATGACAAGCCTTTGGAAAGGATATTCTTTTCCTCTTCCTTCAAAACGTATGATGAGATATTTACTACCGGGTTTTCACTTGCTTCTACCATCTGTATACCTTGCGTCGTGTCGCTATTTCTCCATGGCTCTCCGGTTGAAAACGGACCTGCTTGGACACGGTGCCCCGGCCCCTCTACCAGTTCACATTGGTGGACTGTTTGCATCGCGGACAGTCCCCTTGGCCAGTTCCCACTCCGTCCTCTTGTGGGGGTCTCCATTGGCCTTCACCTAAAAAGGAAAGTAGCCTTGAGGTGGATACCAATTCTCCTGGTATCCGTAGTCAGAGCTGTGGCCCGGTTGTTCGTTGTCACTATCAGTACTTGCAGATGAATCAGAGAGAGTGGTACAATTTCTTCTGCCCCTATAACCACCCCTCCCTCTGCCGGTAAACCGTCCTTGGTTGTCCTGTTTGTAATAATCCTCGTTTAAATAGGGATAAGTGTTTTCATGGGCAGCCCCTTCATAAGAATAGATCCGTGTGACATATGGGAGACTCATGGCCGCCTCATCGCATTCTGCGGAGTTGGAAGGGGGAGGGGCATCATCATGCATTACTCACTGGCTGCCATGTCCATGTGGGCTTTGGGCACCGAGGCCGTCAGCTCCAGGACTCATCATTAGGCTGGGCACATTCACTTTTCGTATTTAAATTAAGTTATAAATAGTAAATACCCATCACTCCCAAGAGGGCTAGAGAGGGCAGGGCATATAAAATAAAATTATTTTAAAGGCGGCACCCACCGAGGCCTGCCTCTGCCTCACCATGTGTGGTCAGCTGCCCGCAGAGGCCTAGCACAGGCCCTGCGGTGCCGGGGGACCAGCACTCCGGAGGGCCCCCAATCATTCATGGGCAGCGGCAGGCCCTTCATAAGAATATATCTGTGACGTAGTGTACCCAACCCTCCCTCAACATTCTAAACATTGATAATGATCTACTTTACTGTACGGGTGAGGATAGGGGTACATGGAAGCGGGTGTCAGATAAGGTGGAAATGGGAATAAAATAAGTGCCCAACTTAACCATAAAATGACTTATGTGTTTCCTTGGTCTCCACCATTGTCGTTTCTTGGCCCCTCTCTCTCCGGCGGTCTCTATTTACACCTTTTTACCCATACTCCACTCCCTGATGCTCCCCTTCCTGCTCCCCATTTACATTTTTTTTTTTTTTTTAAGAGGGCTTACAGCAGCATCAAAGTATGACTGGACTGCTCGCTTTTTTGGCATCAAAGTACTACTGGGCTGCTTGTTTTTGTTTTGTTTGGTTGCTTTAGCACGTGCTGTGTTCTTCACTTTTTCATTTTTAATGTACTACTCTAACATGCCTATCGCCATGTTAGAACAACAAATTAAAAATAACAAGATGACCATAATGGATCACAATGCATGCGCACATATGCGTCGCAACCCATGCACATGTGTGTGGACTAATACGTACGCATTGGTGGCCATCTTGGAATTCGTTTTTTAATGTAAAACCATGACGCATGCGGTTGCATGCGGATGGCAAAGTAAAAAAAGCATTGTCACAACTAATAGCTCGGCCTCTTAGCTCTGAGGCCTGTTGGCTTGCACAATGTTTCTTAGGATGCAAGCTTTACCTTGCCCATTGCTTTTTGCATCCTTATTACTTGAATAGATCTGCCTAATTAATTGTGACTCCCACATGAAGCGGTGACTTGACCTCTGTCCATTGCTAGAAAACATCTTGGGAAGATTTAGGTCTGCATCTCCCTGGCAAGAGACAATTGAATTCACTGTCGGGAGGTTGGAGATGTTCCTATCCAAGTGCCTGTCTCTGCAGGTGCGAACTTAAGGTACTTTAAGGCGAAATGTATGGGAGACTCATGGCCGCCTCATCGCATTCTGCGGAGGTGGAGGGGGGGGTCATCATCACGCATTACGTCACTGGCTGCCATGTCCACGTGTGCTTTGGGCACCGAAGGCCTGTCCAGGCCTCATCACACTGTGTATGGCCGATGCCTAGACTCGATGTGTGTTTTGCACAAAGAGGCTTTCCAGAGCCCTGACCCCATTGGTGAAACTGAAGGCCAAGCAGGGTTGGTATGTCTCGCTATGCGTAGATTATATACCCCAAAGTGGTTTCTGTTGCAACACCAATAAGCTTATGCCCAGTGTGATGGTCAGTGCCGCCACAGACACCGTCTGCCGGCTCGGAGCCATCTCTTCCGGGACCCCTCGGGAAAAACCTATGTATGTACATTTATGCGGTATGTATGCTCTCTCAGATGCTAAATACCGGACGCTAAACACCGGCACGTTGCAAACGCATTTCAGTATCTTGGAAAACATATCTTGTACTACCTGCAGGTAGCTTGGTACTGAGACATCATATCCATCATGCGACGTGCCTAGACAGATCTTGAAATTTGGGATTCTTTGCCCCTGAACCTAATGGGTGGACTAGCTTTGTACATAACGATAGTACTCCCTCACTTTTTGTGCGTTTCACACAATTTCCCTTTCATTATATTCCCCATACGTGGACTACTTCCCTAGCGCTGAAAAGATGGTCTATAAATGGAGGGGCTTCCACTGCAAATCTGCACAGAACAGCAGCCCTCGGACCCCAGGACAGTAGGACAATGGTGACGTGAGTTGGCTGTACTCTGAGGACCTGTTTTTATACGTTACCTCCCTGTGGCTTGGACACAAACTACATAAGATTTACTAGTAATACCCACTATGTTAGGTAGCACGGTTTACAGTTGCATTGTATTTTGTTTTTTATTTTCTTTGCACAATCAATAAAAACATATATAAAAGAAGCAGAATGCCTTGAACCCATTGCGGGAGGACACAACTAATGCATCATCACATGGAAATATGTGAGATATGTGTGCTTAAGGTTTCTTTCTTTGCTTTCTGTTTCCCTTATAAATATGAGTGACTACTGAAGACGTTCTAAAACTGAGTAACTGCTTTTGTCATAGAGATCCTTTTGTTACTTGCAGTTTGTAAGTTAAAATCCTAATATACAACAGTGAGCTATTAACTGTCATCTGAGAGCTGCATGCAAACTGCAAGGTAAAAATTGGAGCGTTATGTTTTTTCCCCCAGTCTTTCGTTCATTACCCTAATGTTTCAAAAATAAATAGTTATATTTTTATTTTCAGCACCTGCTAAAGCCTGACAACCATTACCACATTTTTGGGCAATTTTTCGGCGAAGAACAAGAAGCCCCAATCTCCTTTGCTGCTCTTTCACCCCGGCTATGACCCAGCAAACACCAGTATTAAAGGTAAGGAAACTGATGCTATTATTTTTTTACATTGGAGTTAGGGCTATGTATGTGGTCACTCTACATGTTGGTTGGGGTGGGTGCACATTCTGAATATTGTACCCTTAGTGGATGGAATTTACTAATTGCCTTAGCGCCTGTGATTTGGTCAATAACGGTTGTTAAAGGCACTATCTATCCCTTGCCAAGGCCCTCAAGCAGTGTCTGTTTCAGTGCCTTCAGCAACCACTATGGCACACAGAGGCAGCAGCCAGTAAGGCTGTATTTTTAACAGTCATGTTGTGCAAAGGGGAGCTGTTGGAGTTTTATTGCGATACTGCACAAGATATATGTATTTATACTGAAATTTGATATTATTGCACCACACCTTATACGTTGTACTTTGATTATTGACAGGTTTCTTTAATATTGGTAAGGCCAGCATCGGCATGATGAATACAGTAGAACAGCTAATTACAAGGTCATTCCAAACACGGCCACTGGAAGAGAAACTACATTTAAAGCAATTAGGACCTCATCGGCCTGACATAAAACTACAGCAAACTTCCCAGGACAGAGGAAAATTGTCCAAACGTACATTCTCAAACGCCTGGTACACAAAAGCTGATTGGCTTACAGGGTCCCCTTTAAGAAATTCTCTGTTCTGCTTCCCCTGCTTGCTGTTTGGTGGTGACTTTTCTTGGACAAATCAAGGAGTCACAGACTTGAAACATTTGTCTGAAAAAATAAAGGAGCATGCACACACAAGAAAGCATATGGAAAACATGACGAGACTGGGAATGTTGGGGGAAGACACACCGATTGAGCAGCAGATAAACGATGCATACCGCAATACAATACAGAAACACAGTTGATAGGAATAGACAGATTCTATAAAAAATAATTGATTGAATTTGTTTCTGTGGTGCTTTCGAACTGGCATTGCGAGCCCATGATGAATCAGAACGTTCCTCAAAACCTGGAATATTCAGAGGCCTTGTGGATTTAATAGCAAGCATAGACAAAGAAATGGAAGCACATTTAGCAAGTGCTACAGTCTTTAAGGGCACCTCTAAAACTATACAAAATTAACTCCTTGAGTGTATGCTCGAAATTATAAGAAGCCATATTGTGCAAGAGTTGCAAAACACAGACTTTGTGGCTATTCACTGATGTGGCCACTAAAACACAGTCCGTATTAGTCTTTCAGTACCTGGACAATGACAATAATGTTGTGGAGAGGTTCTATGATTTCACACATTTAAGAGACTCTAGTGCAGAAACCATTACTGCAGCTATACTGCGTCAACTGAGCGTACTTTTTCCAGAGGTGCCTCAAAAAAAAAAAACTTATCGCACAAAGTTATGATGGTGCGTTCGTAATGAGTGGAAGCCTTGGTGGAGTACAGAAATAAATTAGAGATGTGTACCCTAATGCTCATTATGTGCACTGTTACGCCCACCAACTTAATCTTATTATGCAACAGGCAGTATCAAAGATCTCAGAGACACAAATTTTCTTTCAGGATGTAGGAGGCATGGCAGCATTCTTCTCACGTTCCCCCAAAAGAACGGACGCACTTCAGGAGATTGTGGACAAAAGGGTTCCAAGGAGATCCTCAACTCGTTGGAACTTTAACATATGTACAATCAAACTAATATATCAATATAGGGAGGACCTTGTGAAATGTTTTGAAGCCATAGAAGCCAATGAAACCTTTGATTTCAAAACTCACAGTGAAGCCCGTGGCTTTGCTAGAACACTAAAAGACAGAGAGTTTCAGTTCTTTCTGTTTTTATTTCATGAGATAATGTTATCTGTCGACATTTTATTCAAGCAGTTACAAGCACGAGAGATAGATACTGTCTCTGTGAAAAGATATACCACTATGTTGTCGAAAGCATAAGCAAAGTGAGAGATGAGGTTGACAATTTAGACAGCAGACTGCCAGAGGATTCTACTTTTTCAAACCACAGGAAAAACATCACCAGTCTGGTCCGAAACGCAAAGGAGATATGTGACATTGTAATTGTGCATGCACAAGAACGTTTTGCTTTCACAAAACATTTGGTGAGTGCCGCATTATTGGAAAGTGACTGCTTTGCAAACTATGATGAATCCTTCCCTGAGCATGCTCTGAATGAGGCTGTGGAAGCTTATCCTATGCTCAACAAAGAGGACCTGAAAACTGAGTTGACTGTACTGTACGCAATGCCTGTGTACCGGAAGGCCAAAGGTGCCAGGTCTATGCTGGCTTTACTTCATAAACTTAATATGGAAAAGTCACTTACATACAGAGACAGTGGCATTACTAAAAATTGTCATTACCACTCCTATGACAACAGCAGAGTCAGAACGATGTTTTTCCACATTGAAGAGGATTAAGACATTCCTGAGGAACACCATGCTTGAGGAAAGACTAAATGCTTTGGCAATGCTCTCTATAGAGAGCGAACTAGTGAAAAGAATCCCAGACTTTAACATTCAAGTTATTGAAAAGTTTGCTGCTCTTAAGACAGATGTGCTGATTTTAGATAAAAAAAGTAAACAATATGTTGAATGCTGCTAGTTTGCAACCTGTTTAGTTGTTTGTTAAATAAAAAACATCTGTGAGGTACTCAGAAATGCATTATATCTCGAAGTCTGTTATGAAGCTCTGTGGTAATACTGAATAAGCAACTACCTAGGTTATATGACATCTCTCTATTAATGTAATAACTGCACTTTCACAATTGCTTTATTAAACTTCCTGCTTTCTCAAACTTGCTTGAAAATGCAAAAGTTTTCCACTCTTTTTTCAAACTTTGCTCGGGGGTGAACCCCCCCAAGCCCCCTTAGGTTGTTCGAGCTTGCTCGCTACGGTCGCCCACTACGGTGCAGTATGACAATCCTCTTATGACTCACCACTTTCAAATGTCACCGGCTGCCACTGTTAACTACTTTACAGGACTGCGACTCTTACATCAGTGGAATAACAGCTTTCAACAAACGTCCCCATTTTCAATTGAGCAAAATGCCGAAGGCATGATGGGGTAATAGCGACAGAGCCAGTAGCTACCTAACTCCAAATTTTAGCACATATTTAGGTTAGGAGCTGATAAACGTATGGTGCAAACATTTCAAGAGAACCTCGCACTTGTAAATCAGGAACTGGCTATACCTACAGGAGTAATACATTGGTGTACATTGCGAGCAACACTGACAATCTGCAACACTCACAGGGTCCCAAACACTGTGGTATTTAATAGAAATGGAAAAACTCAACTGCACAGATAACTGCCTCTTATCATAAAAATGGATATTACTACAACATAAGTTGGCTAATTCTGGAAGCATGGTGAAAATAAACAAATACTGGCAGGTAGTACCCTGACAGTAACACCCTTAACAAAAGAAATAGAAAACAGAAGCCACTAGTTGGCCCTGGAACAACGTAACAACAAGCCATCTAGAAGTCTTGAGAAGCCTTAGAACATGCAACTGACAATATAGCTATATACTTAAATCTATTGGAAGGAGCCCAAAGAGAAATATCCATCACAGAGATACAATCCACATTAGCAATGGTATGGCATACAGTACAAGAAACAAAAAATAAACTTGGTGAACTTCAAGAATAAGTATGATTTCTTAAATCCATAGTGGAATACTCAGAGGAGGATCCTTACTCCCCAACCTCTCAGAGAGCAGATCCCGTCGACTTGTAAGTCATATTTCTTTGTAAATGTGAATGAATTATGTAACGCATCTGCACACTCATGTCCTCAAGCACCTTCAGTTGGTATACAAAATGCTATGAGGTTACTTCCTGCCTTTTAACTCAGGACCAGCTTTGATGTTCTCATCTTTGCAAGGGAGTTTACTTCAAGTTTGTTTGTCTTACACACTAAACCTGACTGGGATTGGACCATAGTTTGATAAAAACAAAACATGAGCTTCAATATTGCCTAGGTCATCATCTTAGATCTGCTCTGTCTGCTTCTCTGAGCTACTTGATACAATGGAGTTACCAATGGTTGTCGATCTGTATCAATGATGATACCTCATGTTTAGAATTGTCTGTTTTTATTAAAAAAAAGCTTCAATAGTCATCAAAGTTTCTATAAAGAAATCATAAGACCTGGCTTTTTGGCTCTCAATAATCTCAGATTATGCTCTTTCGAGTCAAACTTGACTCAAATCAATTCAACTCGACTCATTTAGAGTTTGGATTATGAATGGGGGAGCAAAGGAAAAGATTACTGAAAGCTTGAAGGAAGCAAAGAAGCACGAGGTGTATAGTGATGGGCTGT
Source organism: Triturus cristatus (assembly GCF_964204655.1). Taxonomy (NCBI): domain Eukaryota; kingdom Metazoa; phylum Chordata; class Amphibia; order Caudata; family Salamandridae; genus Triturus; species Triturus cristatus. The sequence goes on from NC_140584.1 coordinate 815,675,318, forward strand.
ACTGTTAGACTTAAATAATGCAATTTAGATTTGTATTTGTTTTCTTTGTAAAGCACAGATAACACTGTAAAGGAAGTGCATTTAGTTTAAACATAAAATGTTTCCAAGCTATTGGCTACTTTTAAGACCCTGCTTGCGGCAAACATGTTCCACCGAACGCTGTTTGGGCTTGCCACTGCAGTTTTCCAAAGAATAATGTAAAGCTATTTAAAATATTGTGAAACCTAATCACATATTATGTACTTCATTGTTATCGTATTTTTTCATATATACAAATCTACATATCACTGTGTGTACCGATATATTTTTTATAATAAACAATCTGTTTTCCTTGTAACATAAAATCTTTGTTTCTTATTGATCTGAAGTGTACTATAGCCTCAATTACGCTTGCTTAGTTGTATGGCTCTAATAGGTCTAGTTAACTTTTTTTGGGGGGTAGTGCATTTGCTCATTTATGCAGACTGCAGCCTTGTTTTCAGTTTGGCAAATGGAAGCAGAATTTTAGGAGACTAAGGAACTCAGTATAGTATTCATGAATGATATCTTATCTTCAAGGACATCTCACATTTCCCCTAGGAGAATATCTTACCACCTGCTCAAAAGTTGTTACTGAAAGTAACAAGTTTCTGTCACCTGATTAGGTTCAATATACTTGTATTGAGAGAACACGTATGTATACTGTACGAAATGTCATGTATTTTAGCATGAGGCTCCAACTGACTCTTTTCTAGTGAGAGCTCAGTCAGTTGAAACATAAATTGTTTTTGTATTTATTTGCTTCATTGCTCGTTCGCTATTTCTACATTAAACATGTTAGACTAAAGGGCTTCCTGACTTGTTACGTTTTAGTCATAGCTTCTTCTATGATGAAATGCAGATCCAGGGCATGCTGAATATGGCCATAACCAAATGATGAGGTGATGTGCAGGTTGATGAAAAACAGCCTATCTATTAAGGCAAAGGCTAGCTTAGAAGTCTCTAGTCTCATTTAATTAGAGTGCACCATATCCAAAGAAGAAATGTGATTCAAGATCATTTCGGTGTATGCCCCACCCAAAGCTGCTTTGTCCAGGGACAAGGAACAATGGTGTTTATTTCATGCACTAGTCCATTATTACTCAAAACCTGAAGGCTACTTTTCATGCAAACGTCAGTTTTCAGACCTGTTAAGAAGAAGGGTACACATTATTTGTTGTCTGGTGCTTTCAATTTCTTTAAAGGGTATAACAAAAGATATGTACTTATGCACTTTGGCACAGTTTGACATCTTGTGTTAGACTAGGGAGTCAGTAGCTGATGCGGGTGGTCTGTGTGACTTGTTGCCCAGACTGATGAGGAAAAAGAAGGTGTGATGTTTTTCTTGCAATCCTAAAAGGAGAAAAGGTTAACTTCTCTGTGGAAATTAAGAGACATTCGTGTGTGGTAGTGCTATAGATCATTTCAGGTCTTATTTACAAGGGTTTCCAATAGTGGGTCAAAGGCCTACACAGCCTTGAATCACAGTCATTTGTAAGAGGTTGCATGGTGCAACTCACAAAATAACAAGGTGGCTGCTGAGAGTGTGGGCATAGTTGGGGATCATAGCACCTTTTGACCCCACCCCTCTTGCAACTGTCCTATTTACGGATGCTTGGGAAGGGCTTGAGAAAGGTCAGTACAGAGAGTGCTTGGGACCATTATCAATTCAGCAACCGTTCTGCAGTGCCACAATTTTAAGACATGCTTGGCAACAAAAACTCATGGGAATCCAGAAAGCACATCTACTTTAATATATGTCCACTGTGGATCCTAAGAGGTTCCAAAATAGGTTCAATAAAACACGCCTGTGGGCATCCGGACCATGAAACATGGTCGTTTAGGATATACTCCTGCAATGCCTCCAGTCGACAGTAAACTCTTTCCGTCGTGGCCCCATAAACACAATGGTGGCAAGTTCTCTGCGGTCGGGCTGCCGCAAATACATCCAAGCTTAACTTGCCCTGAGACGAGAACGAGCCAGAAGCAGGTATCATAATAAAGACCAAATTGCCGTGTCCAGAGTAAAAGCGTTCCTCCCTAACGCGTTTCAAAGCTTGTGCGGCTTCTTCTTCAGTGGGAAACAACACAGTCAATAGAGGAAACTGCTTTAAGAATTTATAGCCCATGCGCAATTTAAATTACCCCAGGTGGGCGCAGTGTAAGGCATGCTGGTTCTTATAGTCCTGATAACAGCAGAAGTATTTCCCTAGGGGGTTCTGTTTCCTGTTTGGTACAGGCGGCACGGAGCGCGGGGCTTGAAGTCTGTTCCGTTATCCTGTTCCGGAGCTCCAGTGCTCCAGTGTTCCGTTGCTTCACTGTGGTTGTTCCAAAGACCCACATCCCCCCAAAATCCCTTCCTGCAAGGTTACAACCCCTGCAGAGGCGGCCGGTGAGGCGAGGACCGGGTGCGGCTTGCAGGTGCTCACGGGCTCTGACGTGGATTGGAGAGAGGTCTGTTGCGGCTAGCGACCCAGCCACAGAGCCGTGAGAGGGTGGTGAGAAGGCCGTACTTCTACGCACCTACAGTGCAGCCAACGGTGCGGCCGTGAGTGCTGGGGCCGCGTGGGAGTCGACGGCCTGACCCCAGAATAAGTCTACAAGACATAGTACCCAGAGGTGCTGCAACTCCCCAGTGAGGAAGGGGGGCTATCCATCCCGTGTTTAAAGTGCATTCAGGGCTCTGAGCCTTTGCTGCTGTTGCTGTTAGGAGGCAGACCACAAGCCTCGGACATCTCCGCTGCGGGGGAAGCTGCAGAAAGTCGCTGAGTTCCTTCCACATCAGGAGGCACTTGTTAAAAGCCTACCAGGCTCCTGCAGTGCAAAGACTGGGCCAAGAGGCTGGGTTGGGCCAACTCTCTAAATTGTCATGTTTGGATCCTGTTCTTAAGTTTTGCCACAGAATCTCTGGTGACTTAAGTGGAGGCAAAGCCTTATTAGGAGGTTAACAATGAGCCAAGATCAATTGAGGTAACAAATTTGATTTGCTTATGTATTGTTTGTATGCGGGTTACTAATCATGGGAAGACGGAAAGCCGCAGCAGTTGTGACCCCTGCTAGTGCCACACTGCAAGTTTCTGTACAAGGTAATTAATAAGGACATTGAAATAACGGAGCAAAGACTTTCACTTGTCCCTATTCCATCAGTTTCTCCTCTGGCCTTGTTGGATATTTTCATCAGTGACACTGAGTACAGGCCCCCATTACCACTTTCGCCAGAGGTGAACATTATTACCAAGATATTTGTTGTAAAAAGGTTGATTCAAACTCACCAATTCCTAATCTGTCGATGGGGGAGCCCAGATGCCGACAGGCGACAGGACGGAAAAAGAAAAGGGTAGAGTGGTTGGAGATAGACCCTAAGTTCAAGGAACAGTACCCTGTGCTTACAAAAATCCGGAAGGAGCAATTAAAGGGGAGTGCTAACAGGGCAAGGGGTGGTTTGGGGAGGGGGCCTTGCTAGAGACACTGGATATTTCCTTCCTCATCAAAATAAATCAAATTATAGTAGAGGCCTTGAACCCTATTTTTGAACGTCTGGGCCATATCGAAGACCAGCTATGTCTAGTCGTGAGGAACTCTAAAAATAAAATATTACCTACCGAGGTGAGGAATGCGGCTACCCACATTGATAACCGTAAGGCCGCCTCTGCTGAGAGAAGCGCCACTTTAACCATCACACATTCTCCCATTTTGAATGTAGCTGGCCCCAATAAGTCTACTCTTCCGACTAATCAGGATCCCTGGATAACAGTTCCATCTAGGACAATACAGGAAGTGTGCAAAGGGAGTAGCATTTCTGGTCAGACTGGGCCGAACAATGGGAGATTGTATCACACACACACCAATTGCCTACCACTTTCATCTACTGACAAAGGTTGGGATGGTTCGCAAGATCTATAAACCTACTGCCTGACTGCACCCCCTATACCATGGTATTAGCAGGAGTCCCCCCACTGCCATTAGGTTCGCATGAAGACTGCCAAAGCCTTATAAATAAATCTTCCCATTGGTGCACTAGCAAAATAAACTGCCAGACTAATTTGCTCGATAACATTATTATTGCACGGCTGGTGGTCTGGTTAGGCCACACACCGACATCTGTGGGGGGTGATTGTGTGGTCCCCTCCTTCAGGAACCCTAGATGTACACTCTTTGTGTTGCAACGCATTACGGATGTGTTAGGGGAGAATGGTCCCATAAGGGCATATCTCCTACGGTTCTTTTATCCTCCCCTTTCGGGCTTATACTCCAGAGAAAGGCAAAATCAATCCAGACCCATACAAGGTAATTTTATTAGTTCCCAGCCTATCATCCTGTCAAATCGCTATGAAGTGTTTTCTGGTCTAATAGATATTGATTGACTGCAGGATTCGCCCTGTCAATCAGACGATGAGGGAAGCCTGGCCAACTTAGGTAAAACTTTACAGGGTATGTATGACATGTGAGGAGGTAAATACATCTGTAGAGCAGGTTACTCCAGTTGAGGGCATATTTGAGGTGCCTGCCAACTTACACCAGGGCCCTGTTTAGCAGACAGTTGTTGCCATGGAAAACTTTAAAATACAATCATTGAATATAGCAGGCATTCGCTCTAAATCTGTGAATGAGTACTGGATGGGTTGCATTAAAGGCTTCGACCTTTTATGTTTACAAGAAATCTGGTCTTTAGATGATATCTTTATTGATGGCTATCGTTCCTTCTGTGTTCCCACAGCACAATCCCCATCAGGGAGAGCAAAGGGTGGTATTATGGTGCTTATTGCGGTTAAATATGGAACTATAGTAGTCAAATGTATACGCGTATCTCCGTGGTTTCAACTAATAGCCATTTCGCGTCTGGCCAAGGTTAAAATACTATTGGTAAATTGGTACCATTTTTGATAAAGGTAATTGTCAAGTAATAGAGTCCCTGCAAGTGGAAATGACCAAAGACCCCATGAAATGGCAACCGTTATGTCTTTTATGGATTGGGGATTTTAATTGTACAATTTGTCAGTTCAGTTCTCAGAGTGTGTGTGGGTTGAAAGATATTGAGCGGCAGCACCTAACTCACTTAACTCACTCTCCCCAGGGCAATGCACTAAAATATATTCTTATGACCAATGATTTAAGCTTCTTAAACAATTATGGTTGTATGCTGTTTTTGGATCATCCAACTTTTACTGATGGTGGTAGGGCCAGCATGATTGATTGTATGTTAATGTCAAAGCAATTTACCACTTTTGTCCTGGATTTCAAGGTCAAGCCAAATTGTGCGAGTGATCATTACACTCTCCTTGCTTTGTTTGACCTGCAACCAAATAAAGGGTGTGGTGATAATCGCCCAATCTATTTTAACCCTAACAAAGGATGTAGGTCGAACTAGGGACATGTAAACCTGGTAAATTTCAAGGAAGATACCATTATAAGTAATTATAACCTAATAGACAGATGTTTACAGTTAAATTCTTCCCTGGCAGAAGTGGTTCAGGCATTCAAGCTATTTTGTGGTGATGTAGCGCAGACCAGGAAAGTCACGCAAAAACAATCGATCGAGGCACAATGGTTTAATACAGAATGCTCCAACGCCCACAAGGAATTAAAAAGTACACTACATAATATCCCCCGTGACAGTGAGCTAATTGAAGCTACCAGGAGTAAATACAAAAAGGTGATTGAAGATAAGAAAAAGGAAATAAGGTTTATGGCGTGGGAGGATCAGGAACAAGCTGGCTCACTCAAAGATTCCCCAAAATTCTGGTAAATCATTAAACGCCCATTGTTTACAGAAGAGGTTAGGCAGATGGACTCACTGATCCTAGGTGAAACATGGGAAGCCCATTTTGCAGGCATTTTTAATCCTTTACATAAGGGGCCAGAAGACGAACCAGGGGACCTAACTTTAGCCTCCAAACTAAGTCGAGGTTGCTCCATCACAGGGCAAGCCTCTGACCCGATGGGGTGCCGCTTGATCTTTTAGAAAATAATCTTAAACTGTGGGCTTCCTTGCTTACGAATGTCTTCAAAGCAGCTATTACTGGACCATTGCCCTCATCATGGAAGGGAGCAATAGTGGTCCCAGTTTTCAGAAAAGGTGCAAGAAGTGACCCAGCATAGGCCCATTTCATTTATAGATGCCATGGCTAAGGTTCTGGGCAGGGTCCTCCTTGCACACTAGGAAGACTTGGCATCTGAAAATGAGATAATGTCCAATACTCAATATGGCTTCAGGAGGGGGCGGGGTACAACTGAACAATGTCTTAATTTATCTCTAATTATGAACAAGCACGTTAGGTCCATGAAGAGCTCTATCCATCTGGCCTTCATGGACCTATCTAGCGCTTTTGATACTGTCAACCAAGATCAATTATAGGCTATGTTGGAAGGTATGGGTGTGGAAAAAGAGCTAGTAACCCTACTCTGCTGGCTTCACTCCAGTACCACAGTCACAATAAGATATGGCAGTAATGGGGAAAAAACTCTTCTAATTATTTCTACGGAGGGAGTCAGGAAAGGCTGTATCCTAGCCCCTTCCTGTTTTTAATTTATACAAATGGGCTGGAGGCTTTCTTATTAAGTAAGAAACTTGACTTTCTCAAAATGAGTAATAAACCTGTCCCGCTTTTATCTTATGGAGATGACACTGTTTTATTAGCTAGGACAGCTATGAGTTTGAAGAAATCTCTTGATGCTTTTACTGATTTTATGACCTCTCTCGATTCAAAAGTAAACTTTATCAAATCATGCACAATGGTATGTGGGCCTAAAACCACTAAAACTAAAACCTTTACTGTTCAGGGTAAGAAAATAGAAAAGGTCAGTAATTTCTCATACCTGGGCAATCTTTTTAACAATCAGTTGACATGGGAACCACTTTTAACTTTAAGAGTGCAGCAGACAAGTAGAGCAGTGGGTGCACTATTCTGTTTTGCTTGTAAAGTGGGGCGTTAGCCTGTGAAGGAATTAATTACCCTCTATGGAGCCAAAAGTCTTTCTATTGCCACATATGGAGCTGGGGTTTGGGGCTACTCTAAAAGCCAACAGCTTGTAGTAATGGAAAACACATTTATGAAAAGATTACTGATGCTCTCGAAAAGCGCACCTACCCTATTCTGCCATATGGAACTTGGTTTAGAATTTATAGAGGACAGCGTAAGCCGTGCTCCTTTGCTCCTATGGGCCAAGATATGGACCTCAGATAATTTAACGTTTTCGCGCGATGTTATCAAAGAATGCCTAAAATCTGACAATGTTTTAAAGACTCCATGGTTTCAATATTTAAGGAGGAAATACCAAGAGATTGGTTTGGATTTTGTTTTTAAAACCCTGAAGGTATACCCCTGAATGCCAAAAGTATTCTCAAGGAGGCGTACTGCTCGAAGGACGATAGGCTTATTAGTCACCAACATGGCAATATGGGAGACCCCCACTTGTTTCCTGCCCTTGCACAATTTTATCTATCATTCTCTATTAACAAGTTACAATTTTATTTAACCAGGTTTCGTTTATGCACCGTGCACGTTTTGCTGGCATTTCCTCGCCAAGATGGGTCGTCAAACAAGCTTATGCCATGCCCATGTGCCTATGCTCAAAGCACTATGCACTTTGTATCTTTTTGCACATTGTATAAATCAGAGAGAACTAGATTTCTGCTCACATTATTAGGGATTATTCGCCCTTGTTCGTATAGTGATGGTTTTAACTTTTTACTGTCACTGGGTATGGCTGATATCTGTACTGCAGTAGCTAATTATATAAGAGGTTCCATTGCAATCATAAAGCGTTATGCGTAAAATCTGTATAGAAACTACTAGGGTTACAGTCAGTTGTTTACATTGTTCTTTTGTAAAAGCTTAATATGAAATAGGTGCAGCTTACAAAGTGTTCCTTTTAACTCTTTTGTGATTTTTGTTTGCATTGTATTTTAAACCTTTTAATCTGTAAATCGTTTTATGGTTCTCTGAGCTGAAATAAATTTATTCTTGACATGACTTTTCAAAATGTCATAAAGATTCATCAAATGGTGCCATAGTTATTAGCAAACCTAACAACAGTTTGTCTGTGGGAAAAGTTGGCCCTAGCTATAACTACATACTGACTATTGCTGGTAGCTAATATATATATATATATATATATTCTTCATCATCTTACTGCCAAAGCTTCCCCCAGGCCTGCGACGCTGGTGCCGTCAGTGGTGGCAGTAACCACTTCAAATAATTATGATCCCGTTCCCCCAAGCAAATTCCGGAGGAGAAAGGGACAGCACACCAGGAAACAGCACAAAAAGACTTTTATTTGTGCACTAACTTAATTCAGGACGACGCGTTTCGGCGTTTAGCCTTTGACAAAGGCTAAACGCCGAAACGCGTCGTCCTGAATTAAGTTAGTGCACAAATAAAAGTCTTTTTGTGCTGTTTCCTGGTGTGCTGTCCCTTTCTCCTCCGGAATTTGCTTGGGGGAACGGGATCATAATTATATATATATATATATATATATATATATATATATCCAAAAATATCCGCAAATAAGCAACGCACTCTCAGTAGCATTTTTGCTACTGAGAGTGCGTTGCTTATTTGCGGATACTTTTGGATTGAATTTGCCGGCGGTAGCTCTACCGGCTTAACGCACCACCCAACTACGGGCGAGATTCCCAGGAGGAGCTGACTGTGTTTATGCATATATATATATATATATATATATCACTTCACCTCGTGATACATCCAATTATTTAGAAGAAAAGACGAGTGCAGACCTCCAATTGTGCAACAATTATTTATTCTTCAGTCTTCTACCATTTACATATATATATATTTTGTTTTACACAAAACAGAAGAACATTTACAATTTAATTCCAAACCATTAAATAAATTACCAAACAAATAAAATAAAAAAACACAATCACAAAGAATATTATAAAAATGTAAAAACAAAAAAAATATAAGCAAATACTATAAAATTATAAACAAAAAATAATCAACCAATACTTGGAAATGTATTAGAGTCTGGGAATAATAGATATACTATTCCCACCTTAGTTTATGCAACAGTGGAGAAATTGTAGGACTTCAGAGGGAATAAACACATTATTACCACTCCAAATAGTGCAAAAGTAGGGGGAAAAGTTGGACTTTAGAGGGGTTACATTTACTATTCCCACTCCAGTCTGTGCAACAATAGAGAAAGCGTTAGACTTCCGAGGGGTTAAATTAACTATTCTGACTCAAGTATGTGTAACAGTAGGGAAAGAGTTAGACTTCTAAGGGGTAATATTTACTATTCCCACTTCAGTCTGTGCAACAGTAGGGATAGTGTTGGACTTGGGAGGGATATCATTTAATATTACCACTCTTGTCTGTGAAACAATAGGAAAGTGTTTGACTTTGGAGGGATTAAATTTACTGTTTCCACTCCAGTCTGTGCAACAGTAGGAAAAGAGTTGGACTTCGGAAGGGTAAGCTTTACTGATCTCACTCCAGTCTGTGCAACAGTAGGGAAAGAGTTGGACTTCGGAGGGGTATAATTTATTATTCCCACTCCAGTTTGTGAGAGAGTAGGGAAAGCGTTGGACTTCAGAAGGGTAAGATTTACTATTCCCACTCCAGTCTGTGGAGCAATAGGGACAGTGTTGGACTCAGAAGGGTGAGATTTACTATTCCCACTCTAGTCTGTGCAACAGTGGGGAAAGCATTGGACTTTGGAGGACTATGATTTACTATTCCTACTCCAGTCTAAGCAACAGTAGGTAAACTACTTCTCTTCAAACACATTACATAATTGAATAACTCTATTAATTTAGAAATAATATAAATCTCTATATATAAACATTCTTACTTAAATTAAAATATATATAAGAATTACAAAAATAAACAACAATTGTCCTATTTACAAAATTCATAAACAATGAAATAATCAATTTTCAATTGAAAAATGATGCTTATTTAATTATTACTTAATTAACTTTCCACCCTATACCCCTACAAACCTAGCAACCCACTCCTAAAATATAATGAAAAAAAATAAGTATAACCCAGTCTACATAATTTATAAACAGTTACATTGTCAGGCTCTGTGCTCTTCGGTTTCGCTCGGGAGCAGAATGTTCCCAACGCCCCTTCCCAGCTCTCTGGGCCACTCGCCGATTGATACAAGTAAGCCCAAGTGAACCGGTGGGGGGAAAGGGGAATTGGACACAGAAGAGACAGTCACTACGTCTTTTTCTTTCTTGAGTGTTGTCGCTCTTCCTATCTTCCACTGTTGTGATTGAAGTGGATGTACTGTGAGGAAAAGAATAATCGTTAATTAAGCGCTCTACTCTTCTCTCATTTCTACTCTGCCCTAATGACTTTTCCTAGGTTATACCCACCCTGACTTTTAGTGACCGATGCTCCTCTTCTGTTGTGTGGTGGTGGTGTCGCCTTGTGGTGTAGTTTTTTCTGCAATACAAATGATCTATCTTAGTTACCCTACTCTCTCTCCTACTACTAGGCTTTTATTTCTTGCTACTACAGACTCGCTTAACCCAGCTACCACTGACGGCGCCTCTAACTGGATTCTGGTTGGGGAGTTCTTTTTCTTCTTCTACTTATTGACTGCTGCTACCATGTTTTTTCTTTTCTCATCCCTCCTCGTGTCAGTGCTCCTATTTCAACTCTACTGAAGAGGCTTCTTGGGAGTCTCTTATCGCTACTAAGAGGGAGTTCTGCCCCACTATAATGATTCTATGCACTGTTCTCTTTATTCACTACCCTGAGGTAATATTAGTTCAACATGGCAATTCACTGTGGGTTGAAAGTCGGGAACCTTCCCTGACTGCTGACTGGATTTTTTACTGAGGTACATAAGAGGTATATTTCTCGTTGTCACTGAAAATTCTCCTCATAATCTTCGTTACAGAAAAAGGTACTAATTCGTATGATATATCATACTAGGATGACGAGATACAACATGAGTTTGTCTTCTTCCGCTAAGTTCGTTTTTGTAGGCAAGTAACTCTCACTGATATACTCCGAGGGGAGTTACGGAACAGTCTTACTTAGTGCTCAGGAAACTTGGACTTGAATTCCTCTCAAACTTGACGATGAATTCTCTTCTTCGACGCGTGGCACAAATAACGACTCTTTCTCCTCACGACTCCGGTGAAGTGCGCCTCTCCACCGGGCTGACACCTGGATCCTACTGATTGTCCTGGAACGCTAGAGCGCTAACTTGCTGCTCAAGCGTTCCAACAGCGGCGGCCATCTTAGATTCCAGTCTTACTCCTTTTAGCTTGGGGGTTACTATAGCGCCTGCTCTGCTGATCCTGACAGTACCCCCTCTCAAAGGGCGTCCTACCATCCTGGGCTTATTAGGAAATCTCCTGTGAAATTCCCTAATTAAACGAGGAGCATGGATGTTTGAAGAAACTTCCCACGCTCTTTCTTCGGGCCCATAACCTTTCCAATCCAATAAATAGTACATTTGGCCATTTCGTATCTTGGAGTCCAAGACTCGCTGTACCTCAAATTCTTCCCCCAATTCAGTGTGGATTGGTTTTGGGGGTATTTTAACTCGTAGGTCTCTTGAAACCTTTTTCAATAAGGAGACATGAAAAACGGGATGCACCCGCAATCCTTTGGGTAACTTCAACTGATAGTTTACTGTACTTAGTTTTTTCTCAATCTCATAAGGCCCTACAAATCTGGGTTGAAACTTCCTAACCCCCTTGAGCCTAAGGTTTTTTGTGTTTAGCCAAACCTTCTCTCCAACTAGTAAATCTGGTTCCTTCCTTCTTCTTTTATCAGAATGGAATTTGTAAGTCGCCTTTGCCTTGGTTAAATTGTCTGTGGCTAGTGAATGCACTCTCGTCATGTGATCAACTAAATTTGTTACTGCTGGAACATCTACCTCTTGAAAATCTACAGCTTGATGGGGATGTCTTCCTGTATTTAAATAAAAGGGGGAATAACCTGTGGACATGTTTTTTGCATTATTGTGGGCAAACTCCGCTGCCCACAGATAATCCGGCCAATCTCCTTCCTGTTCTAATAAGCAGAGCCTTAGATACTGCTCTAACTCTTGGTTTGTGCGCTCCGTTTGGCCATCTGTCTCTGGGTGATAACTAGTCGTGTACCTAGAGTCAATACTTAATTTTTTAGTGAAGGCCTTCCAGAAATGGGATAAAAATTGGGATTCCCTATCGGATATCACCACCCTGGGTATGCCATGGGCTCGAACCATGTGTTGGCTAAAGGCATGCGCCAGAATTACTGCCGTGGGTACTCCCTTCAAAGGTACAAAATGTGCCATTTTCGTAAATGCGTCTACACACACCAAAATAGTATCATAACCCTTACTGGATGGTAAATCTACTATTAAATCTAAGGTTATCGTGTGCCATGGGTGTGGTGGTGTAGGCAAAGGTTGAAGTAACCCTTGCGGAGCTTGCCTTTCCGGCTTTCCCCTAGCGCAAATGTCACAAGTGGCCACATATTGTCGCACATCCTTTGCCAAACTGGGCCACCAAAAGCGTCGCCTCACTAGATCTTCGGTCTTAGTTATTCCCTTATGGCCTGCCAACAGATCATCGTGACTTTCCTTCAAGGCCTGTTGCTGCATCTCTGTTGTCGGCAAGTAAAGGACCCCATGATGATATGGTAAACCTTCCCGCACCTCTCGACCAGAATCTTCTCTCACCCATTCTTCCAATTCCTCTTTGGTCATAGAGAATTGCTTCTTCTTGTCCTGTGATTCTCGTAAAACTGCTCCAATTATTTTCTCGGATGGGATGATGGTCTGATCCTTCACCTCCTCCATGACTTCTTCAGTTCCTCTCCTAGATAGGGCATCCGCCTTACCATTCTGAGCCCCTGGACGGTAAGTAATTATGAAGTCATAGTCCGCAAAATATAATGACCATCTCAACTGTCTTGGTGTCAAAGTTCTCGCAGACTTCAAGAATTTCAGATTTCGGTGATCTGTGTAGACGGTTACCACATGTCTGGCCCCCATTAGGTAGTGTCTCCAGTCCTTGAAGGCATCCTTAATGGCCAACAACTCCTTCTCAGTGATGGTATAATTAACTTCTGGTGCCGTCAACTTCCTCGAACGATAGGCCACTGGGTGCAGTTGACCAGTTGATTTGTGTCTCTGTGATAGCACTCCTCCTAAGGCCCAATTGGAGGCATCTGTCTCTACAAAAAATGGCTCTGATGGATCTGGATGCAATAGAATTGGGGCGGAAGTAAAATCTCTTTTTAACTGTTTGAATGACTCTTCTGCCTCCTCTGACCACTCAAATTTGACACCTTTCCTTAGCAGCCTCGTCATTGGAATTAACTTCTGAGAGAAATTTTGAATGAACCTCCTGTAAAAATTGGCAAATCCGATAAAGCTTTGGATTTCCTTCACAGTTTTCGGAGATTCCCACTCCAGAACTGCCTTGATTTTACTCTCGTCCATAGTCACCCCACTGGGGGCGAGCACAAAACCCAAGAATTCCACGGATGATACTCCAAAGGCGCATTTTTCCAGCTTGGCATAAAGACGGTGCTCTCGCAGTTTCCGCAACACCTTCTTGACATGCTCTTCATGTTCTTCCACGTTGCTCGAATAAATGAGGATGTCATCTATATACACCAATGCATGCCGATCGATAAACTCCTTCAAGACATCATTAATGAAATGCTGAAAAGCTGCTGGGGCATTACATAGGCCATACGGCATCACTTGATATTCAAATAGGCCATGTTTTGTCCGAAATGCCGTCTTCCACTCATCCCCTTCCCGAATTCGGACCAGGTGGTAGGCCCCTCTCAAGTCCAATTTTGTATAAATTTTTGCCTCCTTCACCTGATCCAGTAATACAGAAATCAAGGGCAAGGGATACCGATTCTTAACCGTTATTCTGTTTATTGCCCTGTAGTCAATGCAGGTTCTTAATTCCCCATTCTTTTTGGGAATAAAAAAAAGTGGCGATGACACGGGGGACTGCGACGGTCTTATGAAACCGTTCTCCAGATATTTGTGCAGATACTCCTTCAAGTGCTCATCCTCCTTCTCGGTTAGAGCATAGATCCTACTACATGGAAGATTGGATCCGGGTTCCAATTCTATCTTGCAATCGAAATTTCGATGCGGAGGAAGTCTTTCCGCCTCCATTTCACTAAATACATCTTGGTACTCTTCATATTCCTCGGGTAGTTCTACGGTGTTGATCACACAGATTGTGGATTTTCCTTCGCTTAAAAGAAGGGCCTGGGTTTTTTCTGGATGTCCGAGACCTCCCAAATAACAGTGTTCCTTGCAATACTCTGAGTTCAAGGACACCGTTCGAGCTCCCCAGTCTATCGTTGGGTTGTGTTCGGTTAGCCAAGGTAACCCCAGAATTAATTGGAACTGCGGAGCATCGATTAAATTGAATTGGATATCTTCTCGATGACCTTCTTCAGACTCCAACTCCACGATTTCAGTATGACTCACTATGGGTCCAGATGAAAGATTCGTGCCATCTACTGCTCGAACCGCCTCACTTCTCTCCTTTTTGATGGCCCTCAATCCAATTTTTTCCGCGAACTTCAGGTCACAGAAATTGCCTGTTGCTCCCGAATCTAACATCACTGCGACTCGCCGTAATGTTTGTTCCCGGTAACGCAGCGTCATCATTAAGATTAAGTGGGGAGCTGCAGACTGCAAGGTATTCGCCAGGGTATGAGCATTTGGAGCTGTTTCTTCATCGGCAACCACCAGTCCAACTCCGCTTACTGGTGGTGCAAGGCGTTTCCCGCCGGCTTCTGCTTGGGCTTCTTCTGGCAATCCCGAACAAAATGCCCAGATCCTCCACAATATAAACATTGCTTGTTCAGCCTCCTTCTTTCCTTCTCCTCCTTGGAAAGTGGACCTCGAATTGTCCCAATCTGCATGGGCTCTCCCCCACGGGCAACGTCACCTTCCTTACTGCCTTCTGTTCTCACCCGATCAAACCGAGGCACACTTGGACGATAATCTCGCCTCCTTTCTCCTCTTCTCTCTCCTTGACGGAAGTCAATTTCTAAAACTAGATCGATCAATGCTGATATCTCCGTGGGTCGATTGGGTACTTGTGCTAATGCATCCTTCAACTCGTCCTTTAGGCCTCGATAAAACACTGCAGCTCTCTTGTTCTCTGGCCAGTCCGTTTCTACCACCAACTTATTAAATTGAGCCAAGTAAGCTACTAGGTCTCTGCTTCCCTGTCTAATTTCCAATAGTTCATTGTCTGTGGCCTGGGATACTCTTCTTCTGTCAAAAATGCGAAGGAATTCTTTCTTGAATTCATCCAGATCATATAACAATGGAGCGTTGCAGGTGACCAGAGGCATAGACCACGACGCCGCATCTCCACTTAAGTACGACAATATGAAGGCCACTCTAGACTGCGCATCGGGAAACAATGCCGGACGACACATAAAATGTAACGTGCATTGGGTCAAAAATACCTGTGCCTTCTGGGGATCTCCACTAAAACGCTCTGGGGGCGCCAAGGGAATTACAGGTGACAAGGAATGAATTACTTGTGTCGTAACTTTAGGCTGAGTGCCCGAAGACTCACTGGAAGCTCCTTCTGAATTAACTGGGTACCTAAAACTTGGGTCCGAGGCTATGCCACTCATTTTTAAGTTTAAATCTGTGGTTTCCTTTCGCAATTCCCTATTCTCCTCTCTAACGGAAATTAACTCTCTTTGGATTCCTTCTAAAACCTCTCCTAATTTTTTCAAGTCCAAACCTTCGGCCATTCTGCTCAAGAGCGAATAAAAAACGTGGGCACTTCACTCTGTCAGGCTCTGTGCTCTTCGGTTTCGCTCGGGAGCAGAATGTTCCCAACGCCCCTTCCCAGCTCTCTGGGCCACTCGCCGATTGATACAAGTAAGCCCAAGTGAACCGGTGGGGGGAAAGGGGAATTGGACAGAGAAGAGACAGTCACTACGTCTTTTTCTTTCTTGAGTGTTGTCGCTCTTCCTATCTTCCACTGTTGTGATTGAAGTGGATGTACTGTGAGGAAAAGAATAATCGTTAATTAAGCGCTCTACTCTTCTCTCATTTCTACTCTGCCCTAATGACTTTTCCTAGGTTATACCCACCCTGACTTTTAGTGACCGATGCTCCTCTTCTGTTGTGTGGTGGTGGTGTCGCCTTGTGGTGTAGTTTTTTCTGCAATACAAATGATCTATCTTAGTTACCCTACTCTCTCTCCTACTACTAGGCTTTTATTTCTTGCTACTACAGACTCGCTTACCCCAGCTACCACTGACGGCGCCTCTAACTGGATTCTGGTTGGGGAGTTCTTTTTCTTCTTCTACTTATTGACTGCTGCTACCATGTTTTTTCTTTTCTCATCCCTCCTCGTGTCAGTGCTCCTATTTCAACTCTACTGAAGAGGCTTCTTGGGAGTCTCTTATCGCTACTAAGAGGGAGTTCTGCCCCACTATAATGATTCTATGCACTGTTCTCTTTATTCACTACCCTGAGGTAATATTAGTTCAACATGGCAATTCACTGTGGGTTGAAAGTCGGGAACCTTCCCTGACTGCTGACTGGATTTTTTACTGAGGTACATAAGAGGTATATTTCTCGTTGTCACTGAAAATTCTCCTCATAAACTTCGTTACAGAAAAAGGTACTAATTCGTATGATATATCATACTAGGATGACGAGATACAACATGAGTTTGTCTTCTTCCGCTAAGTTCGTTTTTGTAGGCAAGTAACTCTCACTGATATACTCCGAGGGGAGTTACGGAACAGTCTTACTTAGTGCTCAGGAAACTTGGACTTGAATTCCTCTCAAACTTGACGATGAATTCTCTTCTTCGACGCGTGGCACAAATAACGACTCTTTCTCCTCACGACTCCGGTGAAGTGCGCCTCTCCACCGGGCTGACACCTGGATCCTACTGATTGTCCTGGAACGCTAGAGCGCTAACTTGCTGCTCAAGCGTTCCAACAGCGGCGGCCATCTTAGATTCCAGTCTTACTCCTTTTAGCTTGGGGGTTACTATAGCGCCTGCTCTGCTGATCCTGACATACATAATTATCAATTAGTAGTTAATTGTTAATAATTGGTACTTAACTTCCCACCCTACATCCCTACAAACCTAGCAGCCAAGACCTAAAATAGAACTAAAACATATAATTACTAAACAATTTACATACTTATTCATCAGTTAAATATATATATCTGTGTATATATATATATATATATATATATATATATTTATTATTTAATTAACTTCCCATCGTATACTCCTACAAACCTAGCAATCTGCAACTAAAATACATCAATATTACATAATGTACATAATTAATAATCAACTCAATAATTAATAATGAATTAATTAAGTGTTAATTAATTAATATTTAGCTTCCTGCCCTAAACCCCTACAAACGTAGCAACCCACACCTAAAATAGAAGTATAATACATCAGTACCACATAATATACATACTGAATATCAATCACATACTTACTTAAAATGATTAATTAATTATTAATTATTATTAAATTAACTTTCCACTCTGTCCCCCACAAACCCAACGGCCCATTATGACACTATAAATTACTACTAACTAACTAAGTAAAAAGTTCTAAATCACTTAAAATTACAAACTATACTTACAAAAATTATAACAATTACACAAACAATACTAACACATAAAATTAATATATAAACTAGCATATAAACTAAAACACATTAAATGAATTAATACAGGATATTCTTTACAAGTATGTTATAACGATATTCTTAAGAAGGATATTACTGGCCGGAAAAAACGATTTTCTAGGCAACGATATTTCTATAAACACTATCACGAGAGGGGGGACTAGGAGCGGTTTAGAGAAGAAAAGAGGGAAAAAATGTTCGAGGTCCTGAACCTGCGCTCCTAAGGCAATATTCTCTAACAAAGTGGTAACAGTTCCTAAAAGGGGAAGACAAGGACTCTACAACCTAACTATGGTTCTGAGTGACTTGTGAATATCGCCAAATGACAGTTGAGAATGTTTGAAGTGGGGAAAGATCTCCTGGAATCTTTGGTGCCCTCACACACCCTTGCGGGTGTAAAGCATCATCATTGGGCAGTGCTCCTCGTGGGGGTGGCGCTGCAGTCCCTCACGGGCCCTACAAGAGGGCTCTTTGATGGAGATCTTTTTAAGTAGGTGCCGCACTTGTGCATGTGGGTGTGTGGGTCAAGTGAGTAGGTGTCAGTGAGATTAAAATTACCTCTCGGTACCCTGGCAAATTTAATGATGGGTCCTTAGGGTAAATTAAAAAGTTGGTGGGGTTTGGAGACTATCCTTCAAGCTAGATAAAGGAAGGGACCAGTGTGTTCCCACCGCTCTCAAACCGGGAACAAAGTGTGTGGTGTACTAAAATGGGTGATGGTCGACATGTTTCAAGCAATCTATTGGTCCCTAGTGGATCCCTGTGCACTTCATCAGGACCGGGTGCAAACATTAATAAATAGTGGGAGTCAGGGAAAGACACCCTGTATTCCCACTTTACCTATCGTTGGGTCAAGTCAGACGTCTCTGCGTCCGAGACACATATTATCCGTGTGCTCTTCAAAACCCAAAACTCTCCCCACACTGAAGGAAGGCCACGTAAGCGGGTAGTCAGGCCCCCTGGTGAGGAAGCGTTTCTTCCTCGTTGAGGTGCCATTAAACCTGTCGCCTGATCAGGTAACGCCGGATATTTCTATATCACAATAGTTTTCTTTTTGATATTTCTGTCTCCCGATATTTACAACTCAATATTTTGTCCAAATTCCATTTTTATGCACATGAGTGTTTCTCAAAAGAGTAAACAATGTAACCAAAGAGAGATTATAGCTGCTAGCTGATAATAGGGTGCATTAGAAATTGAATTTGTATTATTTGATTTGTTGCATAGTGTCATTGAGATGTCACTGTTTGTGTCTCAGAAGTGTGGATCGAATAGCATTAAACTAATTTCAGAGTAGCTGGGGAAGCACGTACACCACACTGTCCTGGTGATTGGCTTCACAGTGAAGACTAAGTTAGGAATCTTCTGTTTGCTCACAACAGGTGGCATCTGCATATGGTTGTATATGAAAAGAGTAGTTTTTGTCATGCAGATGTGCCCATCACTCTACCTGGACTAACAGGTATATATCTGACAAGCACACTAACATTGCAGGTGTAACATTCCAGAAGGCACACCCTAAACACAACAAACACGTTATGTCTTCTTATGATGTTGTTTGGGAAGTATATTAAACATTATATCACGGATCATTTAACACAACATAACGTAACTCACCATAACACAGCAACAAGATTAAAGCGCCATTCAAGCAGATGCCAGATGATTTCTCATGTGCAATGCAAAGTACTATTCATGAACACCAGCACAATAAGCAGTAGGAACTGACCTGCTTTGTCTTCGACTCCCTCACACCTCCATGATCTGTGTGCTGCGTCGATGAAATAGGGGGCAGGAACCCTCCACCCCGAAGAGGCTCCTGTGTAGCATGGTCTTCTCTGTCATCCTGGTGCCTCACCTGCCCTTGTTTTACTGAAAGAGAGTGATAAGCATGCCTTAATTTTGTTAGAGATAGTTGTTTGAGTCTTCAATGTGAGTAAATGGTCTCAGTTCCACTTCAGACACCTGGAACTTGTGTGCCAACTATGCAGCTAAAACACATCTACTACCCATTATCTTTTTTGATTGCTCTATTGCCCTTTCCCTAACATGTGGAACTGGAGTTCAAATGACACCTCCGATGTGTGCAGTAAAAGCACTAGGTAGAGACACTGGACAGTTTGACCAGGCATTGTTGGCAGATATGGGTTCCATGGAATTTTGGATGCAACTGCCAGGTGCGCGCCATGAAATTTCATACTAGAAAGGGAATTCTGTCAGGTAAAAAACAACCCCAACTTTTTTTTAAAGAAGTGGTCATATATGGAGAACAAAGGTAAGGAGGAGGAAATCAAAATAAAAACATCTATCGACACTCTTTTACCAAACCACAGACAGTTGACTGAGAGTCTTCAGAGGAAATTTTCAGAAAGGGAGGGCCCCAGCTGTGAATAAAAATTTCTTTCTGCGCCTATACCATTTGAAATTCATATTTTTGTATTTTTCTTAAATTTTCCATTTACTTTTTCAAGTGATTGTACATTATACTTTCCAGGAGAGGAACCAAGCAGTCAGAGGGAAGACAACAACACAATTTCTATGTAAGGCCCCCGATTTAAAGAATTCACATCCTAATCATCATCCACAGCACCCAAAATGGGATGTAGAAATAACGTGGCAGTTGTGTTCTGTATAATGCAATCAATCGTAGTTGCCTGCATTTGCTTAATGAAGTTGCTCATATGTGATGTAATGCATTTGATTTAACGTGAACCATATTAAAGTTGCACCTAGATGTGACTAATTGTGTTTAATGTGTAGCATTTCATAAGTTGATTGCAATGAAAATTGCATTTGTTGTGCTTATGTAAAATGAAAGGTCTAAATGAAATGTTCACTTATGTGTATTTGAAGGCCCTTGTGTCTCATTCTTATGTTGACCAAATTATATAGGCCTGAAATGTCACTCAATTAATCAATCAAAGCTTTATTTCGATAAAAATTATATCATAAAAGCATCGACATACAGACATAAAGGATGCAGTTTGACATGTAAAAGATAAGTAGATAAAAGTTAATAAATACATTTGATATATAGTATAATATTTACAATGAGATGAAAAAAGAATTAAATTCAACTATTCATCCCAGAGCTTATGATTGAGAGTAGCAGTCTAAAAATGGTGAGGTGTTAAAAACTAGGAATACATATCAGAACGGAAAGACTTGAGCCTGATTATCCAGGACCTTCCAAGGAATTTGGCTACGCCACAAACCAGCACGGCCCTGGTGTCTGATTGTAAGATTCTAAGTGCTACACAATGGTTCAATGTTCCCAGCTGTCCACAGACAGGACTTAGCCACCTGTCTCTTGGGTTTTTATAGGCTGGGCATGTTGTAAATATGGAAGTACTTTGTGAAGTACTTGATAGAAGCAACCCACCTGTGGTCAGCAGTCTAGCACAGTGGTTCTTAACCTGTGTCCGGTGACCCCTGTCTGCAGAGCCAACTCAGTGGGTCTGTGATTGCTTACAAATTTAAATAATATTGCAGATAAACAGATAAATAAACTGTATTAAAAAGAAGCAAATAGTACAATTGAAATTTGTAAAATCCTCTGTAAATGTGAAGGAATTAGAAATTGGAGGGTAAAAACTGTTAATATCCTCTGATTGATTAGTGGAGCAGCAAGTTCATTAAATAGAATACAATATGGATGATGAGTGGCATCAACTGAATTTAGAAATGCTCCAAACTTACTATTTAAATTAAAATAGCATTTTTTATATTTGTTTGTGAATTAAATATGTCATCATTTGTGTATTTGCTTGATGAACGTTTGTTTCTCTCTATTTTGTGTATTGGTTTGTGGTTCAAACAATCAGAAATGCTGGCTTCCAGTAATGACTAAGTAGGGGCTTTAGATTCAAATAATGATTTAGTAGCGGTCACCCGGCTCCAGTAATGAATAAGTGGAGTCTACTGAAGTCAAAAGGCTAAGAACCACTGATTGAATACATTCATTGTATAATACTGATTCTGCAAAATTACAGACGTGGATTGGAGTGCATGTGCTCCTACACTTTAATTTTGAGATTTAAATTAGTTTTGATCCAAATTTAAATATGAATGCAATCAACATTATCAAGTCACAAATCTCTTGCCAGTGGTTCAATATAATGTAATAGGAGGAATTCTGAGCTATACTTTACCATACTCAGATTTTTTTCGGCCAGAAAATTGGCCCCCATAGAAAGTTGAATGTAATTTTCCAGTCTGGCGCGGAGAAGTTTGAAAATAAATGTTCCCAAAAGAGGGGGCTGGAGTTTTGGATTTTGTTTCCATATGTTCTTGATTTTCCGCTGCAGAATGTTCTTCACTGTGGTCAAACTCCATAGGTGTTACCTGGAAACAAGCCCACAAACAAAAAAATCTGTTTAAAAGTAAATAACAATCACTGGAATATCAATAGGTCTGGCTTATAAATTAAGTGTCTCCCAAGCTATTGATGGGTTTAGGCACCTAACATGCTGAACCGTTCTTCCACCCTTTGACTCATTCTTTCATTAAACCACACCACTCAGATACTGTGTTTCTGTGGTCAGTGTATATCTGTTTAGCAGTTATTTGCTACCCAAAAATGTGTTGAGTGAGTGTTAAGATTCCCTTAAGATATCTTAGCATGTGACTTCAGAAACATGAAAATCACAAATCCTGTCACTTTTTAGAGATATTATTGGGTGATTATGAGCTTGTATTTATTTTTTTCAGCCATTTTGAATTCTCTTGTTGCATAAAACTCATGAATTCGGTTGACTGCAATGTTTTTTGTAGGGAAATGGGAAAGCACCATTAGCGGAGGTTTTTAAAAAACTTTTATTTGTCAGTTTTAACAAAAACTTTACAGAGGTATTGGGTAAAACCAAGGATATACAGGACAGCGTAAATGAGGTAGAGAAAGAAGAAGAAGACAATGGCCAATATAGACCCACGTCTTCACTGTGGCCCAAAAGCCACAATCCACCGGAGTTGCACCTACACTCATCACATCCCCGAATTGCCCTCAAAGGGCTCACTGACTCTAATCACTCTAACCCCATCACTCTTTTCAGTTCTCCCTGGCAGAGGAAGTACCTGTTGCCTCTGGATCTAGAAAGACATCACATAGATCGCTCCAGAAAGCAAGTTCTTCTTCTACTACTTTGTCATCTTGTTTCCTCAGCCTCATATGAGACTCTTCAGCAACAGGCCATTCCAACACATCACTACACCAACGATTAATATCAGGCGCTCTCTGTCCCATCCAGGTAATTGCAATCCGGCGCCTGGTCAGGACCAATGCCAGATGCCAGATGCAAGAATCAATATGGCAATTTATTGCCTTAGGTTGTCTAATATTGCCTAATAGACAGCACTGCGGTGTGTGGTCAAATGGTATATGTATGGTTCTCTGTATCTCTGCTACCACCCGAGTCCAGAATCCCTGCACCACCCAACACTGCCAGGCTTCGTGCAGGACATAAGCCCCTCTAACACCACATCTGGGGCAAGCATCTGCACTGAAGGGAGACATGTCTTACGGAGACTTGGCTCTCTCAAGACTCCGTTGCTATTCCGGCCCTGGCCCTGCCCGCTGGCTATGCTCTCAACAATCTAAACAGAACGGCTGGAAGAGGTGGGGGCATTGCAAACAAACGCCTGAAGTCTCATCCCGGAAAACATCTCCAACTGTGAAAGCGCCCTTTTTAAAACTGCACTGACTGACAATTTCACATTTTCTGGGCTGCTAATCTACCGTCAGCCCGGCCCGTCCAAAGCATTTAGAGAAGCTATGGCCAATGCTGTCACCACATTGGTACTTAAAACAGCCAATTTTAACATTTTCGGAGACCTGAATCTCCATCTGGAATCACACTGTGATCCTAATATCAACAGCTTCTTAGGTGATATGGCAGCTTGTCAACTGTTTCAACTGGTCCCGGGGCCCATGCACCTGGCTGGTCATCTCCTTGACCTCATTTTTTCCAACATTTCGTCCTTAGAGGTTCAGGCCCCTCTCCCTATGACATGAACAGACCACTCCCTTATTTCTTTACTTATATGCCTAGCAGGCTCTAAAATCACAGCCACACCGCAATCCTTTGAATAAACGCCCTTGGCACAAAGTAGATCCTGCCATCTTCTGGGTTGCCCTAAGCACTCAGAGACCTGAACTGCCCACTAACATAGAGGTAGCCAATAACTCCTTTCTGGGCTGGGTCACTTAAGCACTGGACAAGTGTATTCCAGCTAAATGGACCTGTCCTAAAAGTGCACGGGCCAACGTCTGGTTCGACGAGTCTCTGACTTTAGCGAGGAAGAATTGTAAGGTCCTAGAATGAGCCTGGAGACGGCCCTACGATCCCAAAGCCAAATCACGGTACAGAAACTTGATCAAGGCCTATCATAAACTGGTCCGGAAGGCAAGAGCTGCATATTTTGCTAATAAAATAAACACGAGTAACCAACCCACCAAAACTATTTTTTCTCCCCTAAAAGACATGGTAAAATCCCCTCCAGTCCCAGATGGCACCATATCTTCCAACTCTCAGTGTGAGGTACTGGCAAAATTCTTCATCGCCAAGGTCTAGCATATCTATGGCAGTTGTTGCCCTGACAGTAAAGATCTGCACCCTTTTATGGGGTCTCCCTCTAGCTTTGCAATCCACTCTCTGTCTTTCTTTCTTTCTTCCTTTCCTCCTATCTACTTTGAAGCCCTCTGGAAGTCTGGAACTGACCAATCTGTCTCTATCCTCTGCGTCGATCCCGGAATCTTGGACACACGCCAAAGATATACCTCTGCTGAAAAAAACCTACACTGGAGGCTTTCAGGCCTGAAAATTTCTGTCGATTTCCCTGCTCCCATTCTTTGCTAAAATAGCGGAATCATATGTAAACACTATTTTAAGTCAGTTACTGGACCTCAATTTGATTCTGGACTTGGGATAGTACAGAGTCTGCTCTGCTAGCGGTCATTGAGCAGATGCGGGCCTCTCTGAACCAGGGCAGAACCTTGGAGCTGATTCTGCTCGACCTGAGCGCAGCATTCGACGTGGTCTCCCACACGCTCCTGCTGCACCAGTTGCGGGAGATCGGCATCGGTGGCAAAACCCTCTACTGGCTTTCTTCTTTCTTGGCCGATAGGACTTTTCAAGTCATCTCTCCACCTTTCCATTTCCACATCCACCCTCTACGCTGTGGCGTCCCCCACGGCTCAGCATTAAGTCCTACCTGTTCAAAAGCCATTGGCTCTGGTAGCAAAAGCTTGTAACATCTCCTTGGTGTCATATGCAGATGACATGCAGTTGGTGCTCTCCTTCTCTAATTATCCTAGTCAGGACGCCATGAAATTTCAGGAGGACCTGACCGCCATGTCTGATTGCATAGCGGACAATTGTCTTCAGTAGAACTCCACTAAATCAGAAATCCTTCTCTTAGGTAGCGACACCCACCTTTGGGGTAGCCATTGGTGGCCTCCTGTGCTTGGCTCAACCCCCCCCTGCCTAAACCTGCTGTTAAGAACCTGGGGGTCTGGGTGGATAGCACCCTCTCTTTTGACGCCCACGCTAAATCAGCTGCAGGCACCTGTTTCAGACTGTTACTGGGCCTAAAGCCCATTTTAGGACTCTTTAATTCTCACACTCGTTAGATGGCTAGGCTGGACTACTGCAACGCGCTGCTCCTTGACTCTAATAAGTCAGTAATCAAAAGGCTCCAGCATGCCCAGAATGCCGCAGCCCGTACTCTGTTTGCGCTTCCTATGCACCACCCTGTCTCTGGCCTCCTCAGCCGGCTACACTGGCTGCCAATAGAGCAAAGAATTCACTTTAAAGTTCTTTGTATCACTCCCAAAATTATTTTGGGCATCTGCCCTGTGATTCGGATGATCTATGTCTTCCTTACATACCTGCATGTGCCTTGCGCTCGACGGATCTCCATCTGGCTCGGGTGCCCCAGGTAGGCAGGGCCAGAGCTGGAGGGTGATCTTTCAAGGCGATCGCGCCCGCCCTTTGGAACTCTCTGCCTCTTCCCAAAAAATGCACTTCTGACCACTGCGTCTTTAAAAGGGCCGTGAAGACTTGGCTATTCTCTGATCATTAGTTGCCTCCACCTACCCACTCTACCCCGCTACCTTTAGCGATGGAACGCCCCGTTGCTGGGACAGCCATGCGCTCTGTAAATATTTTATCATAACAAATGAGGTGTAAGCCGATAGGGGTGAGGTAGGTCCTGTGCAGAAACTTAAAGTGCCCTCACTTAAATCTGGCATTACAGGAGATGATCTGGGTAAGCCTGTTAACTCTAGCTCCAGTTTGCCTCAGAAACTTGAGTGTGCAAGTATATGTGCCTAGCATGCCGGGAGCATGAGTGAGGGATCGCCAAATCAGATCACATTGTCTTAAATAACAACGTGAACAGGTGGTGGCCTGCGCCGCAGGTCAGTAGAATCCCCAGAGTCTGTGAAGGTGGTGGAGCAGATGGGAAGTACGGCCAGGCTTTCCTGGCTATATTCGCCAATCCTGCATGCTGTAGGAATTGACCAGGCCCAAGGGAGAAGGCAAGGCATGCCTCCTCAAATAGGAGGACATTTTCAGTTGGGTACAGGTCACCAAGGAGTTCACATCCACCATCTTGCCACATTTAAAAGGTCAATTTGTCCATCATTTGTCATACAGGTTTCAGGATCCAAAGTAGGAGTTCTCGGTGGAAGGGAATACGTTTTACTACAGTCCGGTCAAATTCATGCCAGATGTTGCCGCATGCCTGACTATTTGAGGGACATCCTTCGGGAGTACTGCACCCTCCAAATAGGAGTTCAGGTAAGCTGTACATCTCTATTCTACCAGCTGATAAATTAGTAAATTATTTTCGCAATTGTCTTAGGTGCAACCAACAAGCCACATGCTGTAGTTGGGCGATTAATATAAATCAAGTCATGGGGTCTCTAGACCTCCCTCGTAATGCTGTCTGGTCAGTGTCACCAGGGCCCCCCTCCTATGCCCTCCCACCCAACAAAGAGATATAATGATGGAGTCCAATTGGCCAAAAATCCTTGATGGTATAGGAGACAAGGAATTCTGTAGGACATACAGGCATCTGGGGAGCAGAACCATCTTGGCTATAGCCAATCCACCCATTAATAAGCGAAGTAAAGTGTTCCAAAAGAGGACAGATGACTGAAGCTCCTGGGAGTGACCTTAGCTCCCTCCGGAGTGGTTTAGTGAGTTAAGAGTAGAGGGGTCTGTTTTCTGCATAGTATACAGGCTAAGAGACGGTAAGCATCGCTTTTAGCCCAGTCAATGTAATTTCCTCCCTTCGTATATGTCTGCCTGTAGCAGTCGGCAGTCTCCGCATGTGAGGCCCAAACAAGTGCCCCTCAGTGCTTTGCCTTAAAGGCTTCCCACTCCATGGATCTATGTGAGGTGGAGCCTTAGTTCGTATCAAGATACTCAGTGAGGAAGCGGTCCAATGTCTCACGACCCTCCGAATTGTCTAGGAGGTCCGCTGGGAGTTTCCACAACCATCCTGCCTGTAAGGCATTGCCCCAATTCAGTTTACAGCTAACAACGGAATGATTGGCTAAAAATCTCGCAGCAGGGACCCACCCACAAGCACCCTATTCAGTCTACTGTGAGTGTTGTGTGTGAAGGAGCGGCAGGTAAATACCTGTTATGTAGGATGCGCTATCCACCAAACATTGTGTAAGTTCTGCATTACTTCGTGTAATGACAAGCATGGTTGAAGTACAGAATGAGGGAGGGCTATTCATAGAGGCATCAAAAATGCCGTTTGTTTTGAGAAAAATAATTTTCGGCAAATCAACATTGTGAGGTTTCATAAATTTGTGAATTGAGCCTTCATTTTGAATACAAAAATGATGTAGGCAAATTGCCTTTTCCATTGTAAAGGCCTTTTTACGATCCTGCAATTTTGGTGCTGCTTTACAAAATTTGGCAGACTTTTATAAAGCTTGTCAAAAGGTTGGGGGGAGCTCAATGGGGTATAAGAAGTTTACAAATGCTAATAATCTTGGTGAACTTTCACAAATCTGCATGAAATATTGCAGTCTGTTATCTCCTTAAGCACTGTGCTAGGAACTCAAGGAGGCAGAGTATTCATGTCTTGGTAATAAACGCTAGGAGGCACCATATCATCTGCTGGTGTTAAACAAAATCTGATTTAATGTTTCTAAAACAGATTTTTAACAACTCTGGTGATTCGAGTCTGTTACTTTCAGGTTATTTCTCAAAAACCCTAACCTAGTCAAAAGGTCCTTACCTCGTAGTGTCAGTTGCAATACATTTTTCCATTTCAACTTTCAACCTAACATTATCAGGCACAACACAAAGAGAATAGTGCTAGTAAAGCCTCAAATACACTCACTTTCAGAGAAAAATGGCAGCACGAGCTCCTGACCCTGAACAGTCATGGACAGGTGCAGGTGGGATTGCCTTAAGCATACCGTCGGTACACAATCGACCAATGTACATGTCCAAGCAGTCACCTCCATGTTAAAGGCAACAAAGACATCACATTGGAAAAAGTCAAGTGCTTCTGCTGTGTTAGGAATCACCGTAATAGAAAAACGATCATGGAAAGCCCACATAGATTTGGCATGCAGAAATGTAGAGATTGCTGGAAGAGGCATAACACAGCCCGTCCATTCTATGATGCATTCAAATCTAAACATCATAATGATGAGTAAAGACAGAAACATCCTGACAACTCTCAGCACCAAGGAGACAGACAATTGATATCTACCAACCAAAGAGAGGTTGAAAAAGACCCTATGCTCTACACTATAAAGAGTGAAGACAGAAAAAGCAAGCTTGATACACAGGCTGAAATTAAGTCCCTTCAGGTGTCCCTTGCCTGAAAATTCCAGGGCTAGTACCAGTCTGAAAGGTAGCAAAAGTACAGCCTGATAATCCGTCTGAGCAATATTAACCATAAACCAACATTGGTGAGGGCAGTTTTCATCAAGTCATAAGGACAAGGGCACGATTGACTCATGATCCCTTGAGTATGATGCTTCCGACTGTAAATCCCTAAGACCCAGGTTGAATAGGAGAGGACTACTAGTGCTACCAACCTGAGTGCAGAGCGTACAACTCCACAAGCACAGTCTCCAACTGGTTCTCCTATTTTTATTAGCATGCTGTAAGTGTACTAAGGCACTCCAAACTTAGTCCTGATGATGCTCTAACTGCAGAAATTCTCCTTGAAGTCATGGATCTTTAGAAACTGGGACCAAGGCAAATGTTCAACAAAGCAAGAGCCCAGAGGCGGGTGGGTAGGAAAAAGAAGCAGGAGGACATGGAACTGTGCCAAAGAGTCAGAAAATTTTAAAACAATGAAATAAAATATTAAAATATGAAAGAACACACAACCCAATGCCTCATGCCACTGACCGAACCAAATGCATTTCTATTCTTGCTTAAATTATCACCTCATTCATGTAACCCAAGATAGCTGTTTTATGCTGCAGAAACAGAGTGTCATATCATATTCACTGTGGCGAGCCATCACTGTACGTGGGCTATGCATTTATGTATTTCAGAATCTTAGTGGGTTGTGTACAGGGAATCCTACAGACCTTGGCTCTTTTTCTACATACATTTTGCTGCTTTCACAAAGCAAACTAATAAAAGGTTAAGTTGCCACTATTGCTTATGCAGATGTAAAAGAAGAAAGGCTGCTCAAAGATGCAGTTATCAATGGTATAACTTCACACAATTGACCCTTGACGTCATTTGTGTTTTCTTGACAAAGCTTTCTTTCTATATCATCACTGATGAAACCTCATATTACATAAAAGTCGGTGTACCGTCTACTGATTAAGGAATTATACAAACGAGATTTTACAGGGTGAACAAGATATTATGACTGTATCATTCCTATCTTTGGGTCTCCCTAATTTTATATTGTCGCCTTTATAAAAATGGATCACTCCCAAGCATGTCAACAGAAGATGAAATCAACTCCCTGATGGTCCCAACACATTTTCCTGAGTGGGGTTCTTACCAGTTGGCAAATGTGGCCAACAAAGCACATGACCTACATCTCACTTGTTCTCTGTACAATATATGGATCTCACTTGTTCACTGTTTCAATTGCAATGAACACAACTCCATGTTTTCCAGTGCCTTTTGAGCATTTAATTTAATAATTACTACTCTGTCATGTAGAATATGGGGAATTCCAAAGAAGATGTATCTTGTGGTAGATGTGGAGTATGTTGGAGTTAGTCTTTCAAGATCTACAAACGGTACCTCTGGAAAATCAATGTGTGATTCCTGTTCATTCCTTGTGGACGCCCTCTCATGCCGAGATGTCGCTCCCAGGCCCAGTGTTCTTCTAGAAGCTACGCTGGGTGCTGGTACTCGGACTCGCCAACCACGTCCTTCAGATCCTTCCTTCAACTCTTCTTCATTCTCCTGTTCCTCCAGCACAGGACTGCACTGACCTGCAGGAAAAGGATGTTTTATCAGTTACAGTAATGCTAATGAACCGCGCTACAGAAAGACATTGTGATCCTAAAGTCCTTCTTTGTCCTTTCTCTCATGGTCCCAAGTGGTCAATCATCTGCCCTGGCTCAAAATATTATCCTATTTCAACACCCAATTTTCACTCATCCTCATCAACGATTTTTCTTCCCTGCACCCTCTTCCTCCTCAGTCCTCTTTAGTGTTTGCCTTGAAAGTAAACTATCCTCTCCCCTGCCCTGACTGGAATTCATTGTAAGATGATCCACTCTTCATGATGCAGGTAAGAGAGTAGAACAAAGTGCCCTGCTCTATATGCATGAGTGCGATTTGGACATTGAAAACTACAACCATATACTAGTCTGTTACCATAGTGTGTGTATCATCAGTTTACATCCTGCTAATGCACAGATGTTTTTTCTTCGCGATGTATGTGTTTCTTCTCTAGGCAACAGAAAAACAGCAAAGGTTTACTAAAGCGTATCAGCATTTTTTTCTTTTGACAGTAGGACATAGTCTAAGGCTCTTGTTACGAGTAGGGTGAAGGGCTATCACCTTTGGGGACATCTCTCCACCGCGCTATGAGTAGTCTGGTGTTTCTGGACCTGGAATTACTGTTCCAAAAACATTGTACCTATTATTGCCTGATGGGGATCCACATCAAGTAAAATCACAGCTGGAGAGTGCAGAGGTAGACCCTGGTCCCCTCTCGCACCATGGGGTGAGCAGACAATACTCCCCCCCAGCCAGGCCGCAATCTCCCCTAACCTGGGCACCGTCACGGCCCACCAACATCCTGACTCATGCTGCACCCTTATCTCGCTGACATTTCCTGCAAGCGCAGAGCAAGCAATAAATGTCAGCATTCACAGGAGTCAGGAAAAACTGTGGAAATGGACCCACTAATTTTGATCGCTGTGGTTATTCCCTGTTCCGAAGACAAAAACTTGCATTGGTCAGATTAAAATGGGATATACAGACACAAATGGAATCTTTACTTAAGGGAATTTGTTGTGCATGCTTATGCCACACAAGGCTTCATAATGCTATCCAGACACTGCACTCTGTACCTCCCCTTGTCAACGCTGTGATCAATAAGGGATGAATCAGGTTTTCAAACATTTCTGAAGACATTTTTGATACTGAATCTGTCCCAGGAGTAATGGGTGAGCACACCATGCAGTTGGCACCAGCACCAAGAAGGCTCTCCTTCTTTTTTATAATTCTGTGCACCCAGTATTACAAACAAAGAGGTTGCTCACTAATCATAGGAGCTGCTTTAGTACATATCTTGGCATACTTTCAGAAATACTTTCAAGGTTTACAGATCACACGGTGCCTTAAACTTAATATATTTTTCAGCAAACAGTACTGTATTCTTGCCATACATTATCTAAACTTGACTACTGCAATGCCTTACACCTGGGACTCATGAGATGTCTGATCATGCATATCAAGCAAGAAGGATAGTATAGAACACAAGTAAATGATCCACCAAATAGCAATAACACCAATAACAACAACATCTACCCTTTTCTTCAGGAATGCCATTTGCTTTCAGTCTCATCAAGAACCATTTTCAAAGCCCATTGTCTGATCCACTGTACTCTGTGGAGCTCGCTTCCAAAACAGTTAAAGTAGAGAATCTAAATGTACAATTTTGGATCCCATCTCTATTCCAACTGAAGGGTTCACCCTTTAATTGAAATATAAATAAAACACTTTCAGGTATTTCAGGGAGTTACTCTCCAGGATAATCTGTGTACTAGCATATCGAAATCATTTCCAGTGTGTTTTGGAGAAGCAATATCCAGGATAATCTGTATTAATCTGCATAGCTGAAGAACTGAAACCCAAAATCATGAATCAGTTTCAAGAGAGGCATGCGGTCCACGTTGAAACAGTGAGGCATCAAGGCAGAAGGCCTGCATCCTCTGAGCTCCTTTGGTTTAGTCCTTTACTGCAAGTGATCTGGAGGGGTAAGTGATATTTACCAACCAATTTAAAAATTAATACCATGAGGCTCAGAATTTATCAGGTGCAATAAATAGCACCTATTACAAGTTGAGCCTTACTAAAATTCAACAGAGGAAAATCCAAATGTGTGATTTTTGTTGCAGCCAGCATTTAACAGGTGCAATAAACATCACATCAGTTGTAATTGTGTTCCATAGACAAACAGTTGTTCGTACAAGGATCATTAATTTATGAGGCACTCGTAAGCGAAGTCTCAGACAGAAACAAAGACATAGAGATTTGCTGAACTTTCTCAGACACAAATGATTCAGCTCCCTCCAACTTAAAATGTGGACTAGACGTTTTGTGATGGCTGCCAGTGTGTAGGCCACAGACAGGTATGACAAAATTAAGGAACCTATACTGCCTCTATCTGTGATCATGCTAAGATTATACAGCACCATTAGCTGGCACAGATCTAGTACATGGTACAGTGCTTGAGCTTGCTTGAGATTTGCTCTTGAGATTGTCATTCTCAAGATACACTTGTAACTGTGAAATGGCAATCTGTTCCAGACATTTGGATGGATAAGATGAGTTAGATATTGGCCTAACATTTCCAGGATCCAATAGGCTAAGTCTAGATTTCTTCTTAAGCAATGGAGCAACAGCTGCCATTTTCCATTTGATTAGGACCGATGTTGAAGTTATAAAGGCA
This sequence comes from Triturus cristatus, assembly GCF_964204655.1. NCBI lineage: Eukaryota > Metazoa > Chordata > Amphibia > Caudata > Salamandridae > Triturus > Triturus cristatus. The sequence goes on from NC_140584.1 coordinate 815,708,131, forward strand.
ATGAGAATACTATGAAGGCATCAAGTCAACATGGGGGTCTGCTAAGATATTTCTGTATGCTGGTGATGGGATAGGATAAAAGTCATTCTGTATTTTGAATGCCCTCATCGTGAGGAATTTATACATAGTGTGAATGAAACATGATTGCGCGATGTTAAGTTTAATGCTTCTAGTATTATAAGAACTCATGTATGACCTTCAAATCAGTATTAAATCTCTTGATAACTGATTTACCCAAAGTTCCAAAGGCTCTGATAACAAATTGATCTCAGCAATTCTGGGTTACATAGGTGGTTTATAGAGGTTCTTATAAATATTTGGTACAATGTGTAATAATCTAATCATCAAGCCGTTGGACAAAAAGATTCGTATAAGAATCATCTGTTCTACCACATCCAATGTGATCCAATGTGATATTAGAAACCTACAGATTAAAAGTATTCTTTGGAATACAGTCTATATATTCCAACTTTTTCACTCTCATTGGTGGTTGTACTTGTGAAAAAGTAGGTGTTGGGGTAGGGATGGCAAGGTCTTCCCTCCTCTTGGGTTGGTAACGGCCATCACCATCAATCAAGTGGTGCTTTATTTCTTGACTAACAAGACTGTGATCCGGAGACTACTGGCATTAGCGGACTCCTGCACATAAGTCCCCCGCTAAGCTGTAGAAAGATTCACTGCAATTACTTAGTGGTTTGGAACCAGCTGTGCAAAGACTAGTTCAAACACATACTTGCTAATACATCCTTGGTTCCCACCGAAGAATGTTGTGGTTATACTCTCAATATCCTGGCCCATCCACTGGAAGCACATTATGCAAATCTATCTTCAGTGAGTTGTGAACCAAATTATATATGTCCCTGCACAGGAAAATGTTGGAGCGTGAGGAAATCTTATTTTTAAGCCATTCCGAGATCTAGGGTTGTGATGGTCCACAAAGACAAAGCCATTGTCCTATTTTACATCAGAAAATAAAGGGCGACTCACTGTCCAGGACTTTATCACCTGTTTAAGTTCAGTGAGTTTGGCACTGCAACAAGGCATTGCAGCTACTTTTTAAGGCATGGACGAAGTCAGCAGTTGCCCAGGGCTCCAACTTTTGAACGGGTCCTAGGAAAGTGAAGTTTTTCTCTATCTCACTTCTGTGTATTTTACTATATATATATATTTACTATCACAACCTTTAACGTATAAGTCAACATCGTTTGCATCATGCTCTTCAATTGATAGAAAATGAGTAATAAAATTCAACGTTATTACGAACGGAGGCCCCAAAATATTTCTTGCCAATGGCCCTGAAAAGCCTTAATATTACACTGAAGGCTGGCCTCCCACATTCTGAGCATTAATAATGCCAAAGCATGTAGCCAACGGAAAAATATCTACTCTTAGCATGGGTGGGAGATATTCCAGAAGTTATCACCCCTCCTAGCTAACTTAAAGGAAAGTTACATTCTATTAAGGATTCGGTGACCAGGATTACACATTCTCTCTTTGCTTTATTTTTTTACAGAAGCCACACAGAACACATCATCAAACATTAATAACAACCCCAACTACATTTCCATAGTTTTCAGTGAAAAGGTAGGCCAGTAAAAAACAACAAATCACAGGTCATCTCTGTCCTGTGTAAATGCTGGCAACACTCTCCTCTTGATTCGCTTCACTATATAAAATCTGTCATTACTCTTGTTTCTGATCTATTCATGTGCCAATAGACATATTATATCATGTAATCTCTATCTATCCATCATCAAGAAAGAAAACTACGTTTGTTTAAAAAGATATAAACTTACACCGAAAGATGAACTCTTCATACGGTGGGTTATTTAGAATATGCAACAACACATGCCGGATGAGATAATCGTCACGTCCTATCCCTAAAAGGACTGAAACTTTCACTATGTTAGCTAGGAAATGTTTCATTTTGTGTCACGACCAGCAGTGAGCATTATGCTAGTTCAACGCTTGTTGACCACCAGTGAAATCAAATCCAACACAGAGTTCAAATAGAATTGCTTGAAAGTAGGGTGAAATGACCAGTCCGCTGCATTCATAATGTCCTCAAGTCTCACACCCGGCAGGAGCCATTAGCACTCTAGTTGAGTGAGCCTGAAACATGGATACGTCATACCAGCCTCCCGCATCACCACTGTCACAACTAGGCTATAACTATAATCCATGCAGACTGGCCCATGCATCCCTGAAACCTAAGAGCCTTCATACTTATAAAATAACCACAATCACTTAGAAACATTCCAAGGACAAAGAGGGTAGATGGGAAGGGTAAGAGAGAAATAATGACGTGCCAGTTGAATGAAGCCTCTCTCACACCGAGTAAACGAAAGGCATACACATTCAAGGTTTGAACATTATTACAGCTAGAAAATTAGCAATTCAAAAACATACAGTCATTTGTATTTCACTGACTACCTGAAGGCTATGGGACACTTTTGATAAGAAGCTGAATGCAGAGATTCCAGGCAAATGAAGCTGAAGGAGGAAGAGTGAGTGGTAAGTAGCAAGAAGACAGTGATTACTGCCCAGTGAAGCTACCGCAGGAACACGAGAAAACTAAGATGCAAATAGGAATGGAGCCGGATACAGACTGGAACAAAGAGCAAATAAGACTAAGGGTGGGCGGAATTTGCAAAATTGACTTTCGCAAATTATCACGAAATTGCGCAAAATCTCCGCGAGGATGCGAAACTTGCATTTGTGGCTCCTCAACTACAATCTCTCTGGCAGCCACAAGCACCATGTAGCCCTTTGGTTCATGAGTCTGCCATGGATCCTCACCCCTGCGACTTGTAGACAAGTAAGTGCACTACAGTGGGAGAGGAGATGTGAAAAAAAGATTTCCCTGTGGATATCAATAACTAATGAAATGCCTGGATGGCACAATTCCTCTGTCCTCTGTTCATAGCCTTTGATACACTGAACCACACATAGTTTTAGGAAGTCTGGAATAGATATTGTCCATCTGGTGACATTACACGTAACCCTATGCCGGGTAAACATCATGCCCAGTGCACCTACATGTGACATCCTTCTGCAAGAAGCCAAACACAGTATAATGGCCAGTTTTCCTAACAGTTCCTTTCTACATTGTTCTGCAGGCAGGATAGGAACAGTTTCAAAACTCTATTAGCATCTCACAGCTGGAAGCACCCATGTCCTAGACGGGCAGACAGTGAGTTCTCTCATAGCAAATGTGTTACCTGCAGCTGCTCCCCTACAGAAACTATTTCCACCAAAATGGGTCCTGCCGAGTCTGCTGAAAGAAATATATTCACTGACCTCAGTGCCTGACCTGAAGCAGCCATTTCTGATAGAAAATTCATCACATGGACAAGGGTGGATCGTAATGGATTCATACTCCATTCTGCACAACAACCAGTCCAACTCCTCAATGCCAATCCATACCTTTTAACCATGCGGTCAGCCTATGCTATCTTGATGAATTCTGCAGCTTGTCTTGAATCGCCTGGGATCCCTATTGTTTCTGTAATCCTTCACAACTGGAGGTTGAGAGTTCCTGCCATCACCAGTCAGTAATTGAAACCCTGAGGGTCGATCACAAGATTCTGACTATTAGGGAGACCAATTGGAGAATCCTAAGAAAGTTGTATCAGAACTCCAAACCAAACTTGAGCTCTCCATATGGATGTGAAAAGGTTCAGATTTGCCACCTTTCTCCAAACTTGCACTGTCACCCTTGTAATCATAGTGAGCAGCAGGAATGCATAATTGCATACCATTCCTCATTCCTGCATAAACCCGTCTGATCCAAACAGGACACAAACACATTAATTTGGCATAAACCCCATCTGATCATGAGAGCCTGAAAAATCCCTGCATTCCGCCTCCTTTGAGCCCTATCAGGGTAGCCGAAGTCTTCTCCTCAGCGACCAGGGCTTGGCTGCTGCCTGCTTTGTACTTCAGAAATAAACTTCCAAAGCAGGAATTTGTTTCTTAAAAACAGCCCAGTCTACTGGTAGCTGACTCAATGATCAGATTCAGAGTTGATTCAAAGGAGGCCCTCCTTTTTCAGATCGGTTTGTGCTCTAGTGATCATGGAATCTGCGCTCTGGCATTTGAAGGGAGTTCTCGTGATTCTGAATATGTGAGTGTTCTCCTGAGATGGAAGACTTTCAGCTTTTACAGCGATGTGTAGTTGAGCGGCCCAGAAAGGCTGAATGTATGGAGGATGAAATAAGGCCCGTGAGGTATGCTCGTTGCATCAAAGAGATCTTGTCCCTTGTCAACAAACTCCTCAGCTCCCACTGACTGTTCCTACGTACTTAAATGCAATGCTTCCGTCAAATCGATTACAAACCCTTGAAAAGTCACGTTCCAATTGGCAGTCTGATCAGCTTTCTCATCATGACGACAAATCCCAAATCTTGTAATAAGGTGACCATTATCTGTAAAAGTTGGAGGAAATGATGCAGCAACTTTCGTCAAGCACTAGAGTGCTGATGAAAGGACAGAGTGGAGAACCCCGAATTCGTAAATCTGGGACCTCCAAAGCAATTGTAGATATCTGCGATGTAGTGTGCAGGAAGCTGGCTCTTTATACAGTTTAACAAAAAGAGTAATACTATGCAGAGTCCAGGTATTCCCTTATGAGTGGACAGGGTTTTGCTCTAGCAGTCCCAAGATGCTTTTTTTGGGGGTAGTGTGGTCGAATAGCCTTAGGCTTATCAGAGAGGAGTGTTAGACATTTGCAAATACACACATACATGGTACACATGACTCAATAAGGAGAGCCACACCAATTTATAAAAATAACATATATCTTTATATATATTTAGGCACCAGAATCAATATGATCAGGTAAGTACGTTTCAAGATAGAAATACTTTTAGGTTTCAAAAGTCGACACTTTGCAATTTTCATAGGTGGCAATGTTATCCTATTGAGGAAAAACAAATACTACATACAAGTTCTGTACAGCGACTTATGGGGCAAATCCTCAGGACTTAAGGTCAAGGCCCAAGGCAGCACCAGCAGGTTACCTCCGGCAGCACTAGGGTAACCGGGTACAGTTGTGCAATACAACGTCTGGTGCCCAATGTCAGGAGAGGCCCGTGCAGGTTAGAGCGGTGTGGCCGGGTGAGTGGGGGATTCGACAGACGACCACAAGGGAAAATTAAATAAATAATAAATGTTCCCTCATTGTCATCTGTCGAAATCACCCTCCCCCACCCGGCCCCACCGCTCTCACCTGCATGGGCCGTTGCTGCCCAATGTCACTCAATAGGGATTGGTCCAGTCGAAAAGAGGCTGCAGGTTTGGACTGTGAGGCCAGTCGGTCTGACCCAACAGGGTGGCTCAGGCCTCAAATGCTCAGGGACATGGAGACACCTTTGATCCACTTCCACTCGGGAACCTGATGACAGGTGCAGAGGTGTATTGAGGCACTGGGTTTTTCACAGCCAAGTCACTCGCGGTCAGGGGGGCTGCAAACAGAGGCTGCAGGCGGCATTGAGGAGTCCCCTCTTGGCAAACCCAAGGAGTTCCTGGGTCTTTGTAGAAGTGCTGGCAGTCCTCACAGGCTTTTGGAGGCACAGCAGCTTGCAGGGTGAGTCGCCTTTGGCGCAACTGTCAGAGATAGGTGAACAGGCTGGCAGGGTTGGTGCCAAGTCAGCTGCTTCTTCCTCAATTCTTGCTTTTCATGACTCTTCAGTCCTTCTTCTTCTTTAGGGTCAGCAGGATATGATTTTCCCATCCCAGGGGCTCCCCTAAATACCAGATTTAGGGGAGTGTAGGGTAATAGCGAATGGGCTACTTACCTCTGGGGTCACTATGCTCCCTATATGACCACTTCCTGAGGGAAATGGGCATAACCCTGTCCCAGAGTTCCTAATCCTACCATCATAAAGATGGCAGATCATGACATTTGGCATTCACTTCAGGTAGCCCACCCTAGGGGTGGAACTAGACTGAATGTGAACACGCCTTTCTGACTACTAACTTAACTGTCTGTCCAGGCACAAAATGGGCCCTCGTGAAGGGGGGTGGCATCCCTTTGAGTGAAGCCAGATTTGCATATCAAAGGCGATGGGCTCTTTGAAACCCCCTGCCTTGGAACGGTAATTTGCAGGTCATCCTGCGGGAGGGGATGTAAAACATCCTCTGTACGAGCAGGATGGGTTTCTGACCTCTTGAGAGCCAAGGCCCTCACCCCTGGGGGTCAGAAACTCATCTGTGGTGGCAGGCGGGCTAGCACCAGCCACTCAGCACACTAGTAGTTGGTAGGTTTTTAAGGGGCACCTCTAAGGTGCCCTATGGGTGCATGTATCAATACATCCATAACTGGAATCAGTGTGGGCTTATTAATACGAGATGTATGATACCAAATATCTTTGAATTCAGTAAAGCCATCATGTAGCTGGGGAACTAGTGTTTTGAATAGTGCCCAGCACATGTACTTAAAATGGCTTCCCTGATCACTTGCACTGACAGCAATTGAACTGACCGGCACAGGGGCATTTCTGCTCATGCAGATATGCCCTTCCATGGAGTATGGATCACCCTGCCTTCGGGCTGTAAGGCCTGCATTAGCGGTAACTTACACAGGCTCCATGCAGTGTCTGTGGATTGTGTGCCATGTTGTGTTTTCGGCACCAAGACACACAGCCTGCAATGGCAGTTTGCAAGCACTGGGTGAAGGGTTCCTTAGGGTGGCACAATTGGTCCTGCAGCCCTTAGGGACCCTCTTTAGCCTCTTTGCCTTAGGTACCAGGAGTGCCATTTACTAGGGACTTAGATGGATTGCTAAAAGTATTGCCAGTTGGGGAATTTTTTTTACATTTTTGGGAAAGATGTTTAGCCATCCCCGGTAACATGTTCCTTTAACTTGCCAAGTAACTATATGAATAAAGATTTCTTCTCCTTACTATTGGAGAGCAGCCAAAGGCCTAGCACCTGTCGGGGAAGACATCCTGCTCCTAGCAACGATCACCTCGCACCAGGTACAGTTTGTTTACCTCTTCATTGATCCCAATTTGAATGGGAGATGGCCATGGGAAATGTAAGCACAACAGTTTATGAGCAACACAGCTGAGAGTAGGCGTTGGCTCCAATGAGTTCTGTAATGTGTATGAACAAAGTGGACAGACTTGCTTTTGCAGAGAGGTCTGACTTCAAGGCTCCAAGTGCCACTGTGCTGCTGAGCACAGGGGGGTAACAAAGGTCCCTGCAGTCCTTTCGCGTTACGCCACTGGTTAAGCAGTATTTCAGGGCGATGCCTCCAGTCTGCTGGAGGTACTGACTGCTGGTAGAGGTGGGGGGTCAAGCTTACTGAGGAGGTAGCATTCTTTGGTCCCAAAGGGAAAGGCAATGAGCTGTAGGATGAGCAGCGACCTCAGAGTAGAACATGGAAGGATGTCACATTCACTGGAGGCTGAAGTACAGGAGGGACTGAGAGCGGAATAGCCACTACACCATTGCTTCCTTCATTTCTGTCGCACATGCAGCCTCCTGCTACTCTAACTCTGCTGCCAAAGGGGTACTCATGAGAAATGGGTTCAGTCTCAGAACACTGGGTAGTGCAGTCAATTGTTCTGACTGGTGATGGGGTTATAAGTATTAGAGTTGTGGAGTCAGTTGTGTTGGACTGTGTGCTGCAGTCACCTGCTTAGACTGTTGTCTGTGGTCTGCTGTGACAGGGTCTGGTTTCAGAGTCAGTTCTGTTACACAGAGAAAGTGTCAGTCTGAAGAACTAGAAAGTACAATAGGTAAGGGGTAAGTAATGAAGATTTAACAAGATCTCTGTGGTCGCAGCCAAGAGACCCAGCTAATGTCTGGAATAGTCAATTTCAGTCTTTTTCACTACTGACTTTGCCACTTACGCTTTATGACGGTATCCCATGAGAATCCAAAGTGAACGTCCCATGCCTATTCCTTTGCATGGGCCTTCGTTATGCGGTGAAACCATTGATAAATATATGAAAGGACTATGCAATCATAGGGGAATTTGTTAATGAGGGCAGTTGTGCAGTTGGTAAAAAAATTAATTGAAAGTATAATTGATGGTGTGCAATTTAAGAATCCGGACCATTACACCATGGTTGGAGTAACTGGGTTAATAAGTATGAAAACTGAAATTTGAGAAAACCTTTGAAAGCTGTTGTATTGTTATCATTTTTCCAATTTTGCACTAATCCTTGAATATGGTGTATTCTTAAAAATCTTTTCTTCACAATTATGTTTCTATATAAATATCATTAGTAGTACCAACCGTAAATGCATTTAACCTGTGTATACTATGTCATTAATAAAACTTCTGCTCTGTTAGATCCAAATCATTTAAAAATCAAACTGGCCATGCTTATTCCCAATCATTGAATTTCAGTTTTTGTCATGAACTCAAAGCACAGCCTTATGTAATTCAACTTCTCAGTGAATTTTGTGAGTTAAACACTGTCCTTGGTAAAGTCCTATGGATCTTTCAATATGTTATAGTATACTGGTTGCTCTATATGCACCAAGGGTTTATACTAGTCTGTGTGCATTTTAGATGTCATAGCGTTTTACTTAAGCAATCCATGTAATTGATTGCAGCATAGATTGCAGCTATAACGGTGGCAATATTACATCCAACACACACAGTGAGAGTGGGACAGGGGAGGTTGGAGAGACTCACAGCCGAGTTAGATCTTACACTACTAATCAGTTGTGTGTCTGGAAGGGGTTGTTAGCAAACGTTCGCTCACTACCTAAACAGAGACTTGGTTGAAATCAACCTCCACGCCTGACATTTTCCTGGCTCTCCCTGAGAACTATCGGATTCTTAGACTGGATAGAGTAGGGAAAGTGGGCGACAGAGTTGCTATAATTTTTAAAGAAGAGTTGAAAGCTACTATTATTGACTCCGTTTCAGATACCCAGATGGAAATCTGTATATTCAAACTGGAGCTGTCACATCAGAAAACTTTAAAGGGCGAGCTGTTATATCGCCCCCCGGGGTCACTTAGAGATTTTAATCTCAAATTAATTGAGAAAATGACCCCTCACATTATTGCTTCCAATCACTTCTTGCTGTTAGGGGATTTCAATATCCACAGTGAGGAGAAAGAGAACACTGAAGCTGCCAGCTTTTTAGCTGACATGGCCACTTTGGGCCTGGGAAAGATTAATACTGCTCCATCACATTTGGCAGGTCATACCCTGGATAATATACTTACCAATTCCCCTCTCATAAGTGCTGATCCTCCTTGTCCACTGACATGGTCGGATCACTCTATGATTCCTTTTCAGATCACTAGCTGCCTCAGCCAGCAATCAGCTGGCGGCACCCAGATGGCCCTTCAAAGACAATGGCTGGCATAAAGTCACGTATGACTCTTTTAGCAAACTATATACGCCCCCGATATTCAATGAACTTATGGTCAGTACCATGATGCTGAGGGTTTTTAATGATAATATTAGTACAATAATTGACACACTGGCTTAAAACATCGACTTTATAAATCTCAGGAAAAAAGTGGAGATTGGCACACTGCCAAGTTACGGATGGAAAATCCAGATGTAAAGTACTGGAAAAAAGCTGGCGCAAATCTCAGTTAGATAGCGAAACATCTAACTTCAAACTGGCTATTGCTGCCTATCACAAGAATTTTAAAATAGCACGGAAAAAGCATGTTATATTAAAACTGATCCAGGCAGGAAACTCAACAAAGGAACTATATAAAGTCCTTAACTTCTTTACTAAGCCCACAGCTTGCCCACAACAGAATATCCCCTCGCAGGAACTGTGTGACAACATAGCTGTGCACCTGGAGGATAAAATTAATTTGATCTATAATCAATTTCCTCAAAACCCCTGTCACGCGGAGCCCACAGACTCTAGCTCTCAAACGGTTAAGGACTTAGCTGCGGGCCTGGTTGGTTTCAAAGGTTTTCAGATTTCTCAGGTGGAAGCCATGCTTAGTACGGCGAAATCCGTCTCTCCTCTAAATGTGTTGCCAGCACACAAATATGCTCTGCTTGCTCATCTTCTAGCCGCCCCAATTACTGAGATTCTGAACACCTCTTTAAGCGAAGGTACTCTGCCTCTTGACTGGAAGTCTGCTCAAGTACAGTTTGCCAGGGTCGGTTTCGGTTCCAAGTCTGGCCCTGGTGCTCAGCATAAATCAAGTTACCTGAATACAGCATGTATGAATACAATCCAGGCAATTCAACTCAGCAAAGGCAGGTACACGTTATTAAAGACAGCATAAGCAGAGTGAGATAAAATTTCCATTCCCATGAAGGGAACCTCCCTAACGCTAAGGTTGTGAGTGAATTAGAAGCAGCAGGTGTCAGCAAACATAAAATTGCAAGTAGAACTAAATGAAGGTTCCAATAAAGAAAAGGAGAAATGTACTTGCGCTAGAAAGTAATTCTATGAGCAGAAATATGGAGCAGCACAATTTAGGCTCCACCCTTACATGTCACAGAAGCACAATACTTACGTGCACTTAGCACTATAAACTCTCTGTGTGTACATTTGTTGTGATGATTAAGGGGGGGGGATATCTTAACCCCATTGTAAACCTCTTGAAAAACATTACAAAGTAGGGAAAACTCAGCTCTTGGAGCTTAAATTCAAACATTCTCAATGAGAAAACAAAGTATGGTTTATTTGTGATTTCTCTAACACATTCTAAAAATGCACAACGTTATTTGCAGACAGTACCAGGTATAAGTGATTACACCTCAGACAAACCAAAACTGTCACTCAAGAGAATGTCCAATTTGGGGCAATTTCTATTCTAGTATCTCTTATTTTGCCATTTTATTTTGCGAATATAATTCTACACCAAATGTATCTTAAGCCTTCATTCCCAGGTGCACCGTGTCCCAGGGGTGTAGCACATCTGTGCAGATGTTACACAGCTCTACAGCACCAGAAATACAAACTCATGCCCAAGCACAAGACGTCTCCTTGAACTAATTCCAATGCAATCCAAATGAACTTCAATCATTGTTGATTATCTATTTGGGAAACATTGGGCAAGGCTCTACGCTCCATTGGCTTTTATTTCTTCAACACCATAGCTTCTAACTCCTGATTTGTACAATTCATTAATTCATGCAATTCTGATCCCTCAACCTCATTTCTCAACAGTGGCAGCTGCCAATTCATGTCCCAACATTCTTCACTCCCATTCAATCCAGCCTCATCCCCACTGCTGACACAGACTTTTCCACTTTGTCCATCTTCTTCATAATGGAGTCTGACCTTCAAGTCATCGCGTTCTGCCTTTAGTAGCTCTCCAGTTCTACATGATAATTCTACACCAAATGTATCTTAAGCCTTCATTCCCAGGTGCACCGTGTCCCAGGGGTGTAGCACATCTGTGCAGATGTTACACAGCTCTACAGCACCAGAAATACAAACTCATGCCCAAGCACAAGACGTCTCCTTGAACTAATTCCAATGCAATCCAAATGAACTTCAATCATTGTTGATTATCTATTTGGGAAACATTGGGCAAGGCTCTACGCTCCATTGGCTTTTATTTCTTCAACACCATAGCTTCTAACTCCTGATTTGTACAATTCATTAATTCATGCAATTCTGATCCCTCAACCTCATTTCTCAACAGTGGCAGCTGCCAATTCATGTCCCAACATTCTTCACTCCCATTCAATCCAGCCTCATCCCCACTGCTGACACAGACTTTTCCACTTTGTCCATCTTCTTCATAATGGAGTCTGACCTTCAAGTCATCGCGTTCTGCCTTTAGTAGCTCTCCAGTTGTAACCTCCCTCTCCTTCTCATCCCCTTTTTTCTTTCTTGAGTGTGGCAGGAAGAACCCCCTTCTGCACCCCCTTGATTTTCATGTGCATTTCACTGTGATTTGAAAGCACATCAGTGTCACCCCTTCAGGTCTAGCACTGCTGCCCCTCCCATTGGTAAGACCTCCCACTCCGCTCTTCAGATGCCACCGTCCTCCGGGACCTCTTTTCTGTTTGCCGCAGCTGCACGTCAAACAGGGGCTCACACCTCTAAATTACAGCATCCACGCCTACGACACCCAGCACTGCCCGAGCTCTGAGACCCTAAGTGCACTAGATCGTTCCTCGGCTATTATCTCGGATCCCTTAACACATAACCTCTATAGAAGTACCAGCTGCTCCAACACTGTTTACTACCCTTCCGTAGCAGCTTCCAGGAAATCTGAATGTTGGGAATGGGCAACCTGGGAGCAGAGCAGAACCAATCATTGGAGCCAAAGTAGAGCTGGCCATTCAGCTGCCTCCCCCTCCGTCAGTCAACCCTTTGTTAAATGTTGCTTCCTCCGGAAGGAAGGTATTCCACTAACGAGCCTTATGGACAGGAGGCAAATAATAAACAATAAGTTACCGCTCTTCTCCTGGAAGTACATTGAGTAACAGGGTCGGTACATTAATCTTCCATGAGCCCATTCTTGTAGCAAATCTTGCATTACGATAGATAGTAGAGTTTCTCCATTGCTTGAAGTATGTATTCATTGTTACTCTTAGAGGGTCTTTTTTGGAATAGTACACAGACTATTTAACTAATGATACTCAGGTGAAATGAAGTCTCGCTAGTATCGTGTCACACACGAGAACCTTCAGGTCCTCAATTGTCAGTGCTAGGTGCATAATACAAGTTTTATGAAGGTATATGTTGTTTATGCACACACATATTTCACATAACTATTAAATAAATGTGTTGTAATAGAGCTATAAGCCTCAAACGATTTCCTCTCTAATAGAATACCTATGCAAATATTGTTTATGTTATGTTGACAATAAGGTTTCATACCCATCCCTATTAAACATGTAATATCATACGAGGTGGTTTCACTATTATTAGTTGAATATCTTTACTATTGAAGATTGAAATACCGTCCATGTGGATAAGATTCATATGTAGCTTAAACCAAAAACCATGAGAAAGGATTGCCGCTTAGGAAACATGCCAGTATACACACATCTGTAGCAAATATAAAACAATGCCAGGGGATCCATTACAAATAATCGAGATACAATTGCAAGTCACTGCATAAAGTACATCCTGTAAGCTTCCTACAAGTTCCCATAAGGTATAGTTACAATGTTTGGTACAGGTGAGAAAAATTGAAATTGAATTGTGATGATAAAATATTGGATCCACCTTATGTAAGGATAAATTTACAAAACAAATCCTGACACCAAAACAATCTAACCAAAGGTTTTCACAAAATCCACCTGTAGAACCTCATATTCCACTACATGTCGACCAGGAACCCGTGATCAGTGATTCACCAAATCAAACAACCAAATTTAAGGCAACCAAAATGTGAAGAATATCATTGAGATGGCAGGGCGACTGCTAGTGGAATGTTGTGAATCCATGCCTAAGAGCAGAGCAGAACCACACACCGCTCTTGAACCACCTGAAAACGGAACTATTCCAATTCACCACCGACTGACCTCTACGCAGAGCAGAGACTGTGACAGAACAACATTGAACTAAGTTTTCTCCTGACTCTCTCCAAACCCCTTACTTCACACAGCTTTTATATAACGCACAACATTCCAAAGTGTCCCAAATATGCATGAAGCAAGTTAGAAAAGTGCTATCCATAAATAACAAATGCCAGTTTTTTTCTTGTTTTCATTGCTCTGTGGGATGTTTCTTTTCTGATGCATGCTCTCCTAGAGATGTTTCCTATTTTCTGCTTCACAGAACTTTCACAATGTCTTATATTATCGAGACCACGTCAAAGTCTTAAAGGTTTTCTCACTCAATAAATGGTAGTAGTGTGGTCATGAAGCTGTAAAGCAAACCGTAATAGTAGGACGGTGAAGGTACAGAGAGGATACGATGGCACGAATGAAAAGGAGAACAAGGGCTAGGTGGACAGAGAAACATGAAGAAGCACACAATAGTACATACTGGAATAACATAGACCACTAAGACTAGCCGAAGTCAGGCACCTCGGAAGTAGGTTTTCACTCGAGGAGAGATGGGACCCAAAGCCATGGTGAGCAGTCTCTTAAAGAACATTGTGCAGATATCATGTTAGCATTGCATGTTCATCGGTCCTGCTTATGCTCATCTTTTCTATACCTGAGATGCTTTTTTTCCGGGGCGCGGTCCCCGCGTGGTCATGAAGAGCGGATGACATCGCCGGCGGGAGGTGGTACTGAGCAGGGACAATCGAGAGGTCCTGCTGCCTCCTATAGGTCTGGAGGACTGGTGGCGAGTCCTGGATGGTTCCTGGAACAAACGAGAACAGGAAACTAATTTGTAGCTAGGTTTGCTTATTTCAGAACTTACAGAAAGCCATAGCCCAACTTTGGTAGCTTTATTCCATATTTGGACTGCTAAAATAATATGAATAAAAATAAACATTTTCAAACCAATAACAACTCGTTTTTAAAAGAACAGATACACGTCAGCATAAAAACAAATAGAACTATTTTAGTGGCACTACTTTTAGAATGCCAAACATATTCTTAATGGTTTACTAAACAATTAAAGACTTTGAAACTGCTCAGTATATGCTCCCAGGTTACAGTGGTGAGGCCCTCATCGGACACCCGGTCATTGAGTAGTGCCCGGAAAGGGTGGGAGGCGGGGGAGGGGTGGAGGGTGGGGAGATAGCGAAGCTGAGGGCCCCACCTTCCTGGGTCTCCTAAGAGCCTCATTGAATGATTACAGGCACATAACCTACAGAGACCAGCCTGCCCCCTGTGCTGCACTGGCATTGGCCCCAAGGTCCCAGGGATGACAAAAAAGGCAGCCGGGATTCAGGGATTCGCTTCTGACTGGGGCTTGAGTGGACAGAAGAAAAAGCAGGAATCCCTTTCGGACCCTGGAGATCTGGATCTGACGGTCAGTAGTGACTGATACCCCCTGAAGGTGTGGGCAGTCTCACCACACTTGTTTAGGAAACAAATGAGGGCCCTCATGCTGCTCAACATTTGCTCTCCAACAGGCTCCACCGGTGAAGCTCTCTGCAAAGATAAAGGGGCTCTCAGTGTGATCATAAGGGGGTTGTGTGAAATGCTATTCCCTCAGAACAGTGTTGGGGGGGGTGCATAACATTGCATAATATTATTTACATCAGAAGGTTCATAAAGGAAACATTCTGACTCTTCGATATGAATCAACAATCCATGCTTTCTTTAGTTTTGTTGTATGTTGTTCATATGATACATATTATTATATAATTTGACACTCTTCTTGAGAGTTCCATATGGAGGTTATCCACATGTGTAATATTGGTTGTAGTTGCCCCAAAGCCTTTCGGGCCCATGAAGGGCCCTTCAGCAGGAAGCATTTTTAATCATGGTGAGCCTTCTTTGAATAGATGCAGAGCTGTAGAAAGAGCGCGTCAGGATAAAAAAGCTGATATCAAAGGCTAGCCGGTTAAACCAGGCTAGCTTGTTGGGACGTGCCGTTCGGACCTGTGCTATGTTGAGTGACCCATCAGGATGCAGCATTCAAGAAATTTCAGCATTAACACTCGATGGGAGTAAATTTCCCTTTCTCTCTCCTTCTTGTTTTTCTCTCTCTCTCCCTCTGTGTCTCCACCCTTCCTCTCTCTCCACACAGTATATCAACCAATTTCAGATCCTCAATTTTAGGATGCCATAATATCAGTAAGAGATCTATCTATCTATCTATCTATCTATCTATCTATCTATCTATCTATCTATCTATCTATCTATCTATTAACCGTTGTTTGTTTCAGTGAATTTCGAAGCTTTTTTTTAACATACAGTAAGAGGTTATCACAATTCTTAACTATAATGTCACCTTCACCTTTGATTTTTTCTTTGAATTTCTATGGTTGTTTTAATGTAAAGTAATAGCTCTATCACCGTGCGCGATATGGAGATGGGCAGAAGGCCTGGCACATGGCTTCGGCGGTGCGCTGTGTGGGGCTGGGCGCAGGACCTGGCCTGTGGCCAAGCCTTGCGCCCAACGTGCCATACCCCCCGCAGTGCACATCCTTTGGCCAAAGCAAGGCCTTCCACCCAACCATGACTGACTATGTGATGCAACAATATAAAGGGTGAAATTTACAATAAGGCAGACCTACTGACTTTGCCAAATGGTCAGAACACCAAAATATAAAAAGCTGGCCCATAGGCTTTATCAAGGGGTAAGCTCATCAACATATATAACTATAGTCAAATGGATATTTCATTAATTCACACATTATTTAAAAAACAAAATTAACATGTCTTTGAGACTTTTTAAACATTTTTCAGACCACAGAGTGCCCCCATAGAACTACCCACAAGGGGTCCCTACACTCCAGCTGAAGAACATACAGCTCCAGCTTGAAGTACTTTGAATGCAATGAACCAGGACACTTACTGTTCTTTTTAATGTTGCTGTAGGGCTACTGCACTCCCTGCAGCCCACCACAACATTAACAAAATGGTTGGTGGTGCCCCTGCCCCTACTGAATGGCAAGGCCTCCGAAAAAGGCACTAGAAAGTTGGTTATATCAAAATAATGCACGACTTGCAATAGTCATCCTTCAACTTTGCTTCATCGGCACATCTCTAGCTGTCAATGTGCATGAAAACAGTTTGAATGTGTTATAGATTTAAGGGCTTGTATGTAATTTAAGGATGTCATGTCTTTATGGCACTGTAACACCACCCTACTACTAGAGTTTATTAGCCCTGAAAAGTGTTTTGCTTTAAACTTAATTGAAACTTTCTATTCGCTCAGAGTCTCATGTTTGATAATATTAGTAACAACTGTAATTGACTATGACTGTCATTTCGATCCCAATCTTCATCTGTGCTCTGCTCATAGCTTACATCTACACCTTCTTCCTCTAGTACTTTCCCTCTTCCCCCTCTTTCTTTTCCTTTCTTTCCCCATACTATGTGAGATATGTTTCCCTCCCCTCACTCCCATCCATCACACTGACACTCTTTGGCTAACCCGCTCCCTTCTCCATGTCCATGGAACTGAACAGTTGGGTCGAGTAATGGCACCTCCAACTCCCCCCCATTTCCTTTATAATCCCCAATCCGGACCCTTCTGCCCAACTGTATTACCATACTGGGCTTCATGTGGATTGATGAATTGATCTCTGCACTTAATTTCCAGATTCTTGGATCTGGTGCATTTATTAAGCTGAATTTATATTTTCTGTTTTACTCTTGATATGTTTACATACATTAACACAAAAGTAGCACAAGGGGGAAAGACACAGTCAGGCCGCCCCCCCCCCACTCAACAATCTATCAGCAGAAAAAAGACCTGACTCAAAATGAACAACAACCCTTGTATTCAAAACCCTATAACCTTTTTTCAAACACTCCCTCACCGGTGCGACTCACTGTCGGTAATCCAAGTGTCTGTATGTTCTTCTGATAACCAAATGTCAGTGAACCACAGGAAAGAGAAAACCTCCAAACAGATTCGTGAAAAAATGTGAGGAAGGAGAGAAAGCACCTCACAGTTGTAACACCAAGGGGGGCTTGCTGGTTGGTACTCATTAGCACACCCACTTATCATCATCGGTTGCTTTCTCACCGTAAAGAAAAGGTGTGTGTTCTATCGTGAATTTCTCAAACAATGAAGGAAGGAAAAGACAGTTAAGAAAAAATATGGACAACGCGCCAGCTGGTCACGTGTTCAACGGGTGACTGTCCACATTCATGTCACCGATACCGAGTCCTGCCGGACGGAGCTTTAATATGAAGAGTTGGTTGCAGGTACAAGGAATACTCGCAACCACTCGGTTTGGTGTTAATCTCAAGTGAAGTGAAGACTGGTAACCCCTGTAGCCCTGATGAAGTTGCTCAAACCTTTGGCAAAGAAACATGTCGGCTTTAACGAATTGAAAATGGTCTGACTTAAACCATTTTTGAATTGAGGACGCTCACAGCACTGGATAAAGTTATGTCCAGCCAGTGAGTAGTACCTCATTTTAAACACTGGGAATTGCTTTTCTTTTCTCACGGGGTCCAGTGGGCTCTTCAGTGACACTAAGCCCTCACAGTGCATTTATATTTGTTTCTTCACTGTCTTTTCCTTCCTTCATTGTTTGAGAAATTCACGATGAAACACACACCTTTTCTTTACGGTGAGAAAGAAACCGATGATGATAAGTGGGTGTGCTAGTGAGTACCAACCAGCAAGCCCCCTTGGTGTTACGACCGTAAGGTGCTTTCTCTCCTTCCTAACATTTTTTTCACGAATTATATCGTTGGATATAAATTCTGCATACTATATTGGTATATTTGTAGAAACACGATACAATTTCAGTCTTATTTATTTATATTTATTTAGAGTTTTATATGGCACAAACATGAACCAAGTGGATATCAGTGCGCCTTACAGAAGCTCAGGGTGAGAGAAACACGTACAGCAGACGATAATAAGTGATAATAACAGTCACAATAACAATATAGGGAGTAGTAGTACCAAGTTGGGGTTGAGAAGCTCCCTCTAGTTCAAAAGGGGGAAACAGAAAAAGCCATAGTAACAGGCGACAGATCGCAGGTTCAGCCGGTGTGCTTTATTGGTGCCAGGGCGTAGAGATCCTGGGAGCTAGAGCATGCATTTGTTCATCAATAGCACTTTCACTTGTTTTTAGAAAGACATAGGTGATGGGTTAACGCAGATTTTAGATGGTAGGGCATTCCAGATTCTTGGGGCAATGCCAGAGAAGGCCTGATTCTAAGTTTTCTTCTTAAATTTCTGCAGTTTTAGTAGTAGCGACATGGTGCTTCTTCAGGATTTAGTGCCACCAGATTGCTCCAGTTGTTTTGCATGGTACCTCCGGGTGTTGGAATGTAAGGCTTTGTGAGTCATGCAGGCAATTGTAAACTGAATTCTTACCTCTAAAGGGAGCCAGTTTAGTGATTTTAAATCTGGAGTAATGTGGTTATTACGTTTAGATCCAGTAATAAGTCTTGAAACTGAATTAAGGGAGGCCCTAGTGGGGAGGGGATGCAACTTTGATCTAGAAAGGCCACAAAGGGTTACATTTCTATTGTCCAACCTGGTGATTACTAGGGCATGAACAACTGATTTGAAGTCATCGAAGGGGAGGAAGGGTTTAATTTTCCTTAAGATGATCATTTCTGGAACTGAGCTCCTCTGGTGGCTGAGCTGATGTGCTCCTGCATGTGCAAATTCTCGTAGAGTGTTATCCACAATGATTTTGTGGAATCGATAACATGTGAAATATAATTGAGGGCTGTTAAATGTTTCATCCATTCAGCAATTTCAAGCGATTGTTTGGGGGGTGCAATTAAAAGGAATTCTGTTTTGAGAGTATTTATTCAAGGGGGTTGCAAGTCAACCAATTTGAGTTTTTTATAGAGTTGCGTTAGGATGCCTAATATCTTCAAAGGAGGAGATTTTCAGGTAAAGTTGGGTGTCGTCAGTGTACATGTGATAATTGATGTTTGATGATTTCAGAATTTTAGTTAATGGCTCCATGAAAAGGATAAAGAGAGTGGGTGAGTGCATGGAACCCTGTTGAATGCCTAATGTGACAGGTATGGGTTTGAACAGCGAATGATTAATCTTTATTCTTTCGGATCTATTGTGGAGGAAGGAGGCGAACAAGTGACGGACTGGACCAGAAAGCTCCATCCTGCTTTCAGTAAGTCATAGAGGTTGTTATGTTTCACCGTACTGAACGCTGATGAAAGGTCAAGGAGGATTAGAAGGTATGATGCATCTTGATCAAGCATTTGTAGTGCATCATCGACTATGTGAGTTAGGGCCGATTCAGTGCTGTGGCGAAGATAAAAGCCAGATTGGTATGGGTCTAAGAGTTGGAATTGATCAATGTGATTGCATAGCTCGATATGGACACATTTCTCAAGCAGCTTTGAAAGAGTCGGGATGTTGGAGATAGGACGGATGTTATTTAGATCAGTTTGGTCCGCAGTGGGTGTTTTTAAGAATGCGGGTTATCTGTTCAGACTTGAAGCAGTCTGGTATATGATGAGAAATAGAGTGTAACTATACAGATTATAACTGCAACAGTGCAAGCACATTACCCGAGGGGCTGCAGGTCGCATGAGAGTGACTGGTGCAAGTTGTCATGCATCATCATTGTAGGTCTAATGTATTTTAGATAGAGTATATAACTCAGCATGTAGTTAGTGTATTTCTAGATTACATATTTATTGTGTGTGAGGAAGCATAGGTTTTATTTATTTATTGTTCATATTTTAGGTATCATGTGTTGCCTGCAGGCCTCTTCACAGAGCCTTGGAATTAAATCAAGAGAAAAGGGGAATCAAGTGGAATACTCTATGTAAAGATACAAAAATAACATTGGCAGCATCTAGATGGTTGCAGTCTATCAAGAGACAACATGAACTGCCATATGCCACAATGAGTATGTTGTTGCAGAACGCTTAACTCAGTTTCAATTGTCACCTAGGGATTCATTGAGTCAGTCGTAACTGATAGCTGGTTGATCAGTAAATTTATTAAAATGTTGCGCTCTTCTGTCCCTGTGTGCCTGCTGTACAGAGAACGCCGCTATTCTGTTGAGTCAACTGACATATCCCTGGCCCTGCACCAGGCTGCGAAGCTTACTGCAACCTCTCTTTCTTCCAGCCCTATTTCTAGGGATATACATTTTGCGGGAACCAGTGCTCAGTTTGAGACCGTAGTTTCTGGTGCTCAGCACCAGAACTAAATTCCCAACACCAGCACTAATGGGTCCATATAATGACTGTTTTACGATGAGCACAAAAACATTGTCTAATAATTCAATCTACGTTAAAAAAGAATATTTCTTGCCACCCGCGCCTTTCTTATAGCTTTGGGCCGCCTGGAACATCCTGAATTGTCGCACTTGTAGGAGTGCAATGCGTACTTGTCGTGTTGGTACTGTCAGTGGCAGCGCTGGTAGGGGCAATGGGGGATGCAGGCTGCAGTGCCCCCTGCAAAGGGCACAGGCACTTACTTGTTTACAAATTAAGCACTGGAGCCTTCTCCATTTAGCATCCATCACGACAGTTGCGATACTATACCTGTAACCTCCGCCCTGAAATTTCCCCAATTCTACATATCCACCACCTGTAGCAGATGGATCCAGTTTCAAATCATATCAAAGACTTCTTTCCTCAATTCCCAGTTTCATCTTGTGCATAAGTTAGGGCGTCAGGTCATGTGGGCGCACGGGTTCGAAGGCAGGGCTTTTATTCATGAACGGACAGCACTCATTCACAAGCAGAACGTTTCGGGGGGAGGGGGGGGGGGGGAGGGGGGTGTCTGCACTTCTCATGTCAATAAGGTATCCACCGGCAGACGGAAAAGCTGCATAGTTCCATTTATCAACATTTACCCCTTTGCCCAATGAAAAAAACAAAGGAACGCCACAGAGTAGGTAAAAAGTGCATTCACTGGAACAAAATGCCTGGTCACTACAGACGTTTCTATTGAAATGTGTTCTATTACAGGGCTCTAGTGAGGCACGTCGGGCATCAAGGGGCTATGTAGACTGGGCTGGTAGGGGGCACATAATCTTGGCAGTCATTGACTACACGAGGAATAGTATATCTTCATCTATTGATGAACAAACTGTAGTCCAAAGGCTACTCGAACCGCTGTATTACTAGGAAAACTAGGTACTAATCCCTGCATTCCTATTGCTATTTTGGGTGATCTTGGACACACCATCTCACTTTCCTGTGCATCGGTTCCATTATGTGCCAAACCAGGGTGTTTATCAATAGGACTGACATTACAAAAAGATCTGATACAGACTGTTCAGCCGCAAAGTGCCTAGACGCAATTGAAGTCCACCCACCTTGCTACGGGTGTCAAATATGTTTGGTTTGCCATTGACCAGTCCATGCACTCAGCCATTCATCCTCCGAGGTCCAGTGCGTGTCTCAGTAGCCCGTGGGCCTGATGAAGCTAGTGTGCCCCAGGATTGCCAGCGGGTCTCCTCTTCCCTGTGGAGTGTGGAAGGTGTTCTTGGAAAGGTCGCATGTATTTACGGACAAAACCCACCAGCACTGTTTAAAAGCCTCGTCTATAAGTTTGGTAAAATCCGTCTGCCCAAACCTTTAAGGTCTCTGCAGCACTGCCATATGAGCCTCTGAAATGTGTACAGCTCCACTGCATCGCCTAACATTGTGGAATTGGGCTTATTTTATTTTTCAACAATGCCCATGCCATGTTGATTCGTTGTCATAACATATAACTGAGAATCTACAGAAAATGAAGTAGAAATGTAGAAGGTTAGATAGCTATAATAGGCTATGTGAAATTGCATTTTCTGAACTGTCTATGAATAGCTTTTTAAACATTTTTAAGGGAACTTATGCTGAAAAACAAACAGTTTTGCTCCTGGTTTCTTAAACTTCTAGAGATCCTGGCGAACCTGTGTCATTCTTGGGGAAGACCAGTCACTCTCGGAACAAAATGAAAGTAGAGCACTCTTTCTTAGTACCTTTTCAGAGCCTACTCCTCTTCTGCAAATTTATGTGAACATTATATGGTAAAATACACTATTAAGACCAATAAAAAATAAAAAAAACCCTCTAAGGCGAGCCCGGCTGGCTGCATGTCAGGGCTGGCATTACACCTGTAGTACCGGTATTAGATCACTATCCGCCACCGAAAGATATAGAAAATGTAAGGACCTCCATTGGTGGACATTGTTCTCTATCACTACAGCGTTACAAATTGTGCATAATAGTTAAAATGCATAACCCGGTGTCAGACAGGCCTTGTTCCAGACATGATTAAACACTGGAGCAGTTTGCTGCCTGTGCCATGATTAACCAAGGTGTGATGCCCTCAGACAAGGGGAACACCCACACATTCCTATCAGTGGCATCCCTTCAATTCTGAGATGCCATTTGAACAGTTGGCAGGGAGATAAATTTCTGCTTATCACCCTCTCAGATGCCCGTGTGTGCTCAGCTGGAAGCTGGATAACAGCAACACTGTGATGCCCGCTGAATACAAATGGCAGAACTCATATATATGTATTTATGTACAACAAATGGAGCCCAGCGTTGCAATGGGAGCCAAAGAGCACAGCTTGACTTATTGGGAGTTGAGTTGGACAGGCCGAACCACTGGCCTGAAGAGACAGGGGAATGAGGTTTCTATTGCAGTAAGAGTTCCCCTCGGTGGCGCATAACTTGTGAGACCCGCTATTTTCCATCGTGGGAAGCTGTCGTGACAACTGGCTGATTTCTTTTGATGTTTTGTTTTTGCAGTTTCATATAGCGCAAACTCGACCCGAAGGTATTGGCGCACTTCACAGGAGCACCAGTTACGTTACACAGGGACACATTCATTTTTGGTAGACACTGGGAGATTAAATGATTTGCCCAGAATCACAGGATGTTGAGCCAATACCGAGACCCGAACCAGGTTCCCCAGCGCCAAAGTCGTCAGCTCTGGCCTGTATGCCATATGCTGGATTTAAATTATACATTTGTAGATGATTGGGTCAGAGGACATTCTTATGTCACAAGGTGTCTGTAGAGTATGGATTCCAAATGGGATGTTAAGCCGCAAGGAATTTTTTTCTGCAATGTAAATTAAATAAGTAGATTTATATAGCACAGCTTATCACCCGCAAGAGAATCCAGGAGCTGTCCACGGGCACGGGGAGATTAAGTGATTTGCCCACAATCACGTATTGTTGAGCTGACACCGAGACTCAAACCCAGATCCCAAGTCAGCAGCTCTGCCCACTGAGCCACATCCTCTCAATCCAGTGACTTTACAAGCCCTAAGCTCATTAGCTAACCCTGGTGTACTGCTCCCTTCACTGGTAGATAAGGGAGGTGCTATAACTAGATTCTGTATTCTGTGTCCTGTTTTGGCTTCTGCCCTGTCCCTGCCTCTGCTCCTCCACCCGGCTCCTGTTGCATTACCAGTGGTTCTGGGCAGTGTTTACTTCCCTGCAAGGAAGCAGGGCT
Source organism: Triturus cristatus (assembly GCF_964204655.1). Lineage (NCBI taxonomy): Eukaryota > Metazoa > Chordata > Amphibia > Caudata > Salamandridae > Triturus > Triturus cristatus. The sequence continues at coordinate 815,732,038 of NC_140584.1, forward strand.
GTGTAGGTACCCTAAAGCAATACCACTTAGGACTACCACAGCCCCTGCAGTAGCCAAGGCCCTCCTGGGTGTCTTCACCAGGGTAGGGTTTCCTAAAGAGGTGGTTTCAGACAGAGGTTCCAACTTCATGTCTTCTTACCTGAAACACATGTGGAAGGAGTGTGGAGTGCAGTACAAGTATACTACACCCTACCATACACAAACCAATGGCCTTGTTGAGAGATTTAACAAGGCATTGAAAGGCATGATCATGGAACTCCCTGAAAAGCTCAAGAGGAGATGGGATGTCCTGTTGCCATGCCTGCTTTTCGCTTACAGAGAGGTGCCACAGAAGGGAGTAGGTTTCTCACCCATTGACCTTCTGTTTGGTCATCCTGTGAGGGGACCACTTTGTCTTGTGCTTGGCCTAAGGCCAAGAATGGCTGAGTACATGGAAAAGGCATCCAAGAATCTTGAGGCCAGCCAGGAGCTTCAGAAGCACTGGTATGACCAAAAAGCTGCACTGGTTGAATTTAAACCTGGGCAACAGGTGTGGGTTTTGGAGCCAGTGGCACCAAGGGCACTCCAAGATAGATGGAGTGGCCCTTACCCTATCCTGGAAAAAAAGAGTGAAGTCACCTACTTAGTTGACATGGGCACTAGCAGGACACCCAAAAGGGTTATCCATGTGAACCGCCTTAAACTCAACAATGACAGGGTTGACATCCCCATGCTGATGGTGACTGATGAGGAACAGGAAGCAGAGAGTGAACCTCTCCCTGATATCCTCTCCTACAGGCCAAAAGATGGGTCAGTAGATGGAGTTGTCTTTTCAGACACCCTCCCTGCCCAACAGCACATTGACTGCAAGCAAGTTTTCAACAGTATGCTAGTCTCTTTTCCCTGACTCCTGGTCTGACAAACTGGTGTACCCTTGATGTGGACACTGGTGCACCTGTCAAAAACAAGATCCATCGTCAGTCAGACCAAGTCAAGGAAAGCATCAAAGCTGAGGTCAGCAAGATGCTGGAGTTAGGGGTAATTGAACCCTCTGAGAACCCCTGGGCTAGCCCAGTGGTTCTAGTCCCCAAACCTCATCCACAGGGTGGAAAGAGAGAAATTAGGTTTTGTGTGGATTATAGAGGGCTCAACTCTGTCACCAAAACAGATGCTCACCCTATCCCAAGAGCAGATGAACTGATAGACAAACTAGGGGCAGCCAAATCTCTCAGTACCTTTGGCTTAACTGCAGGGTACTGGCAGATTGGCATGGCCCCAGGAGCAAAAGAGAAAACAGCATTCTCCACACCTGATGGGCATTATCAGTTCACCGTGATGCCTTTTGGGTTAAAGAATGCCCCTGCCACCTTCCAGAGGTTCGTGAACCAAGTCCTGGCTGGGTTGGAGTCCTTTAGTGCAGCTTATCTTGATGATATTGCTGTCTTTAGCTCCACCTGGCAGGATCACCTGATCCACCTTGGGAAGGCTCTAGAGGCTCTGCAAAAGGCAGGCCTCACTATCAAGGCATCCAAATAACAGATAGGGCAGGGCACTGTGGTGTACTTGGGCCACCTTGTTGGTGGAGGCCAGGTACAACCCTTACAGCCCAAGATCCAGGCCATCCTGGACTGGGCAGCTCCAACAACCCAGACTCAAGTCAGGGCATTCATTGGTTTGACTGGGTACTAAGGGATATGGGTCCATTGTGACCCCCCTCACAGAACTTACCTCCAAGAAGATGCCCAAGAAGGTTAACTGGACAGTTAGTTGCCAAACGGCTTTTAACACCCTGAAAGAAACAATGTGCTCAGATCCAAATCTAAACGCTCCAGATTATGCCAAGCAGTTCATAGTGCAGACTGATGCCTCTGAGCTAGGGATAGGAGCAGTCCTATCCCAGACCAATGATGAAGGCCATGACAAACCTGTTGCTTTTATAAGCAGGAGGCTTCTCCCCAGAGAGCAGCGTTGGAGTGCCATTGAGAGGGATGCATTTGCTGTGGTTTGGTCCCTGAAGAAGTTGAGGCCATACCTGTTTGGTACTCACTTCCTGGTTCAAACTGACCACAGACCTCTCAGATGGCTAATGCAAATGAAAGGAGAAAATCCAAAACTACTAAGGTGGTTCATCTCCCTACAGGGAATGGATTTTAAAGTGGAACACCGACCAGGGACTGCCCATGCCAATGCAGATGGACTCTCCAGGTTCTTCCAACTTAGACAATGAAGACTCCATAGGGCAAGGTTAGTCTCATCACCTTTCATTTGGGGGGGGGGGGGGGGGGTGATTGTGTGAGAAAGTGCCATCTTTCTTGCATGGTATGCCCCCACTTTTTGCTGAATTGCCGATGTACTTTAACTGAGTGTGCCATGGGCTCCTGCCAATCAGGTACCCAGGGCCTGTGTTCCTTCCCTAAAACTGCATGACAGCCTAAACCCAATTGGCATCTCTGGCCACATGTCAGCCCCTGGTAAATGGTACCCTAGTAACCAGGGGCTTGTGACCAGAGAAGGCCCCTAAGGGCTGCAGCACTTATTGTGCCACCCTTAGAGGCCCTGTACCCTGACACACACACACTGCCTTTGCAGGCTGAGTGTCTGGGTGCAGAACAAAACAGAGAGTCGACATGGCACACATCCCTGTGTGCCATGCCCACAACACACATTGCCCTGGCATACCTCAGTCACCCCTCTAGTTGGGTGCCCTATGCCAGTGGTGTGGGTACAGGTGCATGAGCCCTGTGCCCCTACAGTACCCAGGTCCATTTCTGGGCACTGTAAGTGCAGTGCTGCCATTTAAGAGTATATGGTGCTGGGAGATCGTCAACACAAACTCCACAGCACCATGATGGCTACACTGAAGACTAAGAAGTTTGGTATCAAACTTCTCAGCACATTAAACCCGCACTGATGCCAGTGTGGGATTTAATGTACAATGCACGACAGAGGGTATCTTGGAGATGCCCCCTGAACCTAACCTACAATCCACGTCTTGTCTGAGGGGCTGCCTAGGCTGCCACACAGCAGAAATGTTGCTGGGCCCCTGGGTAGAGAGCCAACCGCTCTCCTGGGCCTGCAACAATGCACATCCTGGGCTAGGTGCTAGGTCTCCTCCCCCAGGATGGGCAGGGGAAGCTTCAAAGGCATGCCGCCTTTGTGAGCTTCTCCAGACCACTTGCTGTACTCAGCAACTGGCCCCTACCGGTTCTGACCCCCACTCTGGCGGGAAGACTGTCCGGAAACCCCAAGGAAGGAAAGGGGGTGTGCCAGCCTCTGCCAACCCCACCCCTCAGGTGGGGGAGTTGAGGTGAAGCAAATCTCCGGGCTCTCGCCATCTTGAAGATGGGAAGGCCTGCCCAATCAGGACTAGGCTACTGCCCCCCTCCCACAGGAGAGTGGTAGGATAGGGGGTGTACCCACCCCAGGGAAGGGACCCGTTGGTCCCTGCCCTTTACCTACCTGTAACGCCCCTAAATTTAGTATTTAGGGGCATCCTGAACCTTCCTTCCTCAGATCCAGATTCTGAAACCAGAAGATCAAGAAACAAGAAGACCTGCCGTGCAGCTGCTAACAAGAGGAAGACACCAACTGATTTGGCCCCTGCCCTACAGGCCTGTCGACCCTCGAACCTGCTCCTGCTAAACCCCGGCATCTCCAGTGGTGAGCAACCTCAAAAACCCCGGAGGACCTGACTGCCTTGTGACTCTAACTAACTGGGACTTCCACGAGCAGTGGTACTGCTCAAAGCAAGTAACAAGCCCCCGGCATCAGCCAGAAACCGCAACTCCTACACACTCTGCAACCGCCAAGCCTGGCCTGTGCTGGAGTGAACAAAGACCACAAGGACGTCCCCCCGGTGACTGTGACCCCGAATCCAGCACCCAAGGACCCACCTCGACGCTCCTGATGACGCCTGCAGCCTCAGAACCAGGGACCTCTCCAACCGCGACCAGCAGAGGGTAAGATTTCCCGACGCCAAAAGGCACCCCTGCACCCGGCGCCCTGCAGCCCCCTGTGCCCAGCTCCTGGGTGCCTACCTGGGTGCCTACCTGTCCTCCAACTACCCAACTTACCTCTCGAAGTGGTGGTCGCACTTGAAGAATCTTCGTCCCCGAGCTTGCAGCCTTTGTTCGTTCTTGAGCTTCTCCATTGAAATCCATTGAGCGCCCAACGGCTCAAAAGCACCCTGCACCCGGCTGCCCTGAGTGCCCCTGGGAGTGCAACCTCTGTCCTACCTAATCTACTTCCCCATTTGCCCTGAGCAAGTGACCAGGAGCCCAGCTCCCGCAGCCGCGTGGGCTGCTAGCCAGCAGCAACCAACCAAACCCCTGACTCCCATAGGATAACATTGGGCCTAACTCACTCTGCATCCAGCTGCCCCTGTGCCGCTGAGGGTGTAACAACTGTAGCTACCTGACCCTGGGAGACCCCTGAGTCTATGCCCAGAACCTTAACTCTGCCAGTCGAGTACTTACCCAAAAGCCGATAACTCACTTGTCTTCGATAGGGTAATATTAACTGGTTTAACTTGGAAATTCTTCTAAGTGTCGAGTTTTGAAACTTTAAAATATTCATCTAAAATCAGCCGAATAATGAAAACGAATTTACTCACCTATCAGGAGAGATCCCAGTGCTGGATCTTGGTGCCCAGCACTGACCCTGAAAAGTAATTACAACCGTACTTACCTATAACTTGATTTTCCTCCATAGGATAACATTGCCTGGCCTTTGCCAGAAATTTTTTTAAGTGTCGATTTTGCAAACTTACAAATATTCGTTAAACATCGCCTGTATAACAAAAAAACATTCTTTCAACTGTTGGAGTACTGACTCTTGAGACTGTCTTGTGTTAATGCTTTTTTTTTCTTTGATTAGTTTGCCTACTAGTCCCTCCTCCTCTACTCTTGTGACCTCCCATAAGGACTACCCCTCTTACATCTGCTAATAATCTGTGTGTTTCATTTATGATGTCAGAGCACTATTTTTCTTAATAAGCTGGTGTTGCAGGCAGCAGCTACCAGTTCCACACCGCATTTCCCCAACCCTAATGGTATCTTTAATGCATTTTGTTTAATTTTTATCTTGAAGTATGGCAGCTGCGTCTTTCTTTTGTTCTGCACAGCTCGCCTACCTCCATTTTTTTAAATAAATAACTTAAAACATTATTTAACTCTCACCCCAGCACCCTTTTCACGAGCACCGCGCTTTATCTTTTACTATTTGAAATTATTTATTTTGTTGCAGCAAGGTATCTAATGGTGTTATTAATTTATATAACTTCTTTTGTGGCAGTGTGCATGCAGCGCTTTATCTAGAAATATGGCAGCCTGGGGAGAGCGTTTGTAGGGTGCCCGCATGGCTCAGATATCGGCAAAGGAGCAGAGTGCATTGCAAATTAAGCACAGGCGGGACGTTCGCAAGAGATGGTGGATTTGAAATTGGAAGCGTGGATGGAGTGCAAAACATCCATGGGCATACAGTATGGGGTAGGGAAGAATCAGGGTTACTTTAGCATGAGTGGAGCATGCATTCATAATGTAAAGAAAGCAGTCGAGAAGCTTGAAAAGTAGCTGAGAATGCACACAGTGTGCTAGCACATATAAATGTCGAAAGGGCGCTTTACAAAAGAAATGGGAGGGAGTAATACAACAGTTTTGTGCACATTGGGGCCTAGTGAAGAGGTTCCAATGCAGTTTTCCAGGATGTAGTGGGGTTACACTTGGAGTTGGTGCAATTCTATAAAATAAGGGCACTAAGCAGACAAAATCAGAGGTGGCGTCGTAGTTTGGTGCATGTCAAGAGCATGAAGAATGCGCGTAAAGGGCCTCATTATGATGTGACTCCGTCCGCAAGTCAGAGGCTTTCTGAGTCACATTAACGGTTTCACTTCCTACTGCCGCATTACAATGCAGGTGGTCGAAAGTGAAACCAGCCGGTCATTGTTTCTGGTTTCCGACAGACTCCCTATTGACGGCGTTTCTGCCGTCGGGCTAATGATGTCGGTTTCCGACAGGCTTTCCATGTCGGGCTTTCTGACATGTAAAGCCTGTCAGAAAGTAACTTTGGGTTACCCTAACAGGGCCCCCTTTCTCCCTGCAGCCTCCGGTTGGGGGCCGAGGGGGCACCTATGATTCTCCCATTTCTCTATGGGAGCTTGTGCTATGACCGGTTTATGGCCGCAGCACAAGCTCCCATAGGGAAATGGAAGTATGCGACAGCACCATGTGCAGACGCATTGTAATACTGCGGTCAGGACCAAAGAGCTGAGAATTCCGCAAAGGTCCACCCGACATTCTAATAAGGCCCTAAATGTTCACCCAACCTACCAGAAAAGGATCTGGGTGGCCAATGTTTCTGTCGAGAGGGTAAAATTAATGTGCCCCATTTCTTTCACATTACGGTGTCCAGGAACAATATGAAAGGGTTTAGCAATTGCTCTACCATTCAATTCAATGTTTTGCTGTTGCCCAATTAAACAGCTGCCAGATCTAATTAAAGGCGCTATGTAACTTCCTGGTCTGTCTCTCAGCGCACCACGTAGGCCCCACCCCCATATACATTTCCCTAGGTTTAGTGACACTTGGACACCCACCACCTGGGATGTATTTATCCGTGCTTGCACACAATGGTTTATTATACATTTTTTAAGTGAGGGTTGTTTTATAAGTTACAACTCCCCTTCCCCATACTTGTCTCCCTCCCCCTGTCTGGAAAAGTATCTCTTGCCTTTAGCAGCAAGCAGATGTTTTTGTTTGTGCTGCCAAATTGGCACATCCCATTTCCACCTCCCATCCCCAAGCCCCCACCTCCTCTCTGTGATGGATGCCGCTAATTGCACTCAGCTCCTTCTCAGCAGAGGCTGCAAGCATCTCCACTCCCCCTCTCTGTGCATTTCTGTGAATAGGGCTCATTATCTATGCAGGTTCCCCTCGTTCCATTCAAGCCTCTCTCCCTCCTCTGCTCTTTTCTCGGTGGGGAGGAGGCATTTTCTTCATACACACAAACAGTTAACTATAGGAGCCTAGGATGAGAGGGTACCTGGACCAGCAAGTGTGGTACTCCTTTCCTAACGTGAGTATCCTCTTTACTCTGCATCCATATGTGCAAGTCCTCACTTTGATCATATCTACTTAGTTTTTTTTTTACTTTAAAAAAATAATGCTATCGATAGAGACGGCCTAGAGTCTTTCCTCCACATTTTCAGTATATAAAACGTACGCAATTGTTTGTCCTGATGTGCGGACCATGTGATTTCACAGTATGAGGGATAAGTGGTTTGATGGTCCACATACAACCGATGAGCAAGTGTGTTATGGAGTAAATGAGCGTCTCCAAGAAATACTTAATACATAGCATATTGCATTTTCTAAATTTGTTGGGATTTATACACTACTTCCCATGGCTGGTTCTCTATTTTGTTGATACTACTTTGTTTCTTTATCTCTTGCACTAGCACCTAAATGTGACCCTGATTTATTGAGCAGGTGCCCCTGAGGTACTCTTGCACACTGTTCCCTAAAAAGCCATAATTTCAGCTGTATAGTTGTTCTGCTGCTTGAGTCTTTCAGTGTGTTTGTGTGTTTGGGTATAGGGCTACTTAGTGATTAGTGAACGCTCTAACCTTTATTACTATTGTTCTCAGTGGTACTTCCTCATTCTTAGTCCTCTAGGCAGTGCTGCAGCTGTGTCTCTGGTCCCTGTGGTAATTCCTCATTCTTAGTCCTCTAGGCAGTGCTGCAGCTGCTTCTCTGGCTCCATCAGTAATTCCTCTTTCTAAGTTCTCTGGGTAGTGCTGCAGCTTTGTCTCTGGTCACAGTGGTAATTCGTCATTTTAAATCATCTAGACAGTGCTGCAGCTGCTTATCTGGTCCCATCAGTAATTCCTCATTCTAAGTCCTCTAGGCAGTGCTGCAACTCAGTCTCTGGTCACAATGGTAATTCCCCATTCTTAGTTCCTCTAGGCAGTGCTGCAGTTGCATCTCTGTTCCCACTGATAATTCCTCATTTTTAGTCCTACAGACAGTGCTGCCAGCTGCTTCTCTGGTCCCAGTGGTAATTACCCATTCTTCAAGGCAGTGCTACAGCTGTCTCTCATTCCAGTGGTAATTCCTCATTCTTAGTCCTCTAAACTCCTGTAGTAAAAAACTATATCATTTACAACACCAATAGCTCTAACTTTCTCCTACTGCATAACAAATGCTTGTTTGAAATGTCATTGGTTGTTTTATTTGTGCCTGATTTGAGAGGGTGGCAGAAACCCTGAAACGCTGTAATAAAAAAATACATAAGAAACACAATAAATAGAACCTCTTTTAAAAAAGTAGCTGTTTTTAATACGCAACTGACAGAAATCACTTATGACAAGAGCTGCAGGGACAGATACTGTGATGGGGTACACTGGAAGGTGCCCATGTGTCACTGGAGAAGCAACAAAAACCAGACTTTTTCAGTTATAATGGCTGAAATTTGCCTTCAAATGAATGACTGCCACAGTAAGTTTCACAGAGGAATGTCATTGGCACCTTCCTACTAACTCTAGAACGTAAGGTTGTGTTTCGTGGTCTGTGACGTCTCTGCACTCCTCCATTGCGCGAGTCAGATGTATATTGTGCACGTTAAAGACTGTATCCCCTCATACTGTGCGATACCAAAATAGCAAGTTTTTTATATCGACCTCCACATATATATTCAATCCACAATATCGACTTGCACTATATAGTTATGGTAAGTACATGAGGGTTTAGAATAGTAAACCTATACTTTCCTATATGTGATTACCTTGAATGTATTGTGGCAGTCGGCATTTTGGTATTTTGGTTTAGTTTTGTATTCCTGTACTCGATATTTTGACGTACTCCATATTTGTATTCAATAGTCATAGGATCAAGAAGGTAACTAACAACCTCTTTGAGATATGGGGCCAGATGTATCACAGGGTTTTGCCCATTCTGTGTCTATGGGAAAATGTATTCTTACATATGGCCCATGGTTCTGAAGGAATGCCGAATTTCAAACCGTTGCAAGAGAGCGTGCAGTGGTCTAGGGGTTGCCTCGCTCATTCCCACCAGCCTTCCTTCCCTAGTGGTCCATCAGGTGGTTGGTCTCACCTGCATACTGAAGACGGTACACCGTAGACGGATCCCAGGTTTGGGACAGACAGGACAGATATCGTTTGGCGGAGTATCCGGGGTGCATCTGTCGATCAGTCCTGTTGCCCTCTTCCCTGAGGAAGTGGAGGTATGGCTGCCAGCCTCCATCGTATAAACCCTTCTAAAAGCAAAAAATAAAACAAAAAACAAAAGTCATTTGGAAGGTTACAAATCAAGCAAATGAAATTATGGAGTGATGATTGAACAAGCATTGGCAAAGCCAATAGGTCTCGCCTGTGCAAGGGCTATTGGCTTTGTTGTACACCAGCATGGCTGCTGTTCAGCGTGGCTAAAAAGTTAGTGGCATCGAGGAGAGTGGCATGACGTGTCGTAGAGTGTAATGGCAAAAAGTAGAGTAGAGTGGTGTAGAGTTTAGTAGTGTAGAGTTTAATGACATAGATGGTAGTGTATTGGAGCGGTACAGAGTGGAGACGCATACAGTGGCGTATAGTGGAGTGGCATAGAGTAGAATGAGCTTGGCGCTGAGTGTTGCAGAATATAGTGGTGTAGAGTGCAGTAGCGTAGAGTGCAGCATAATAGAATGCAGTGGTGAGATTTAAGTGTTGCATAGTAGAATGCTGTGGCATAGAGTGCATTTGTGCAGAGTTTAGCGGCAGAGAACAGTGGCACAGAGTGCTGCAGAGCTGAGTGGTGTAGAGTGGTGCAGAGTAGAGTGGCTTGATGTTCTTTGTAAACTTTGTGACCCTCGGGTTACTTTTTTTTAATTATTATTTCTTTTTCCCACCAACAGTTAAATACAGTTAAATAAATTCATACACTATGAATAATAAATAGCTTATAAAAGGGAGGATAAAAACTATTTTTCAGCATTTCATATCTGACAGTAAAATAGCATTATTTGTCAATATTCAGGACACCAAAGATTCTAAATCATTTAAGCTGTAGCTTAGCAAGCCTCCGTGTCAATTTTCCATTTGTGGATGGGGGTCCAGATATGTTTCCCTAAAGAATGATGATGGATTAAACCCAGATCAGTTGACTGGGGGTGAGTGCTTGCAATGTTCCACACTCCGCCCATCATCCCCTTTGGTTTTGCCTAGTTTTGAAGCAGCTTAGACTCAAAGGCTGGTCAACATAGTGGGTTTGGGCCCCAAGTGCTGATGCTTTTAGAAAAGGATACTAGGAACTCATAAAATGTAAATGTAAATGTATGAGTCTTGTAAAGCGCACTGCTGCCCTGAGGCGTCCTGGCGCTGTAGAGCGCTGGGGAACCCGTCCTGGCTATCCCTGTGAGATGGTCACTCCTGGGTATCTCCAAGGTGAAACCAGGCATCCCCGGCAAATGTGGGGGGCCGTTGTGGAGATGAGGCAAGCTAATGCCCAGAGTTGCCGAGTGTGATCCCTGGTTAGAGTAGACACCGAGGCGAGAATTATCGAGTCCGCTGGCCCTGGTCCACAACCCTGCCGCATCGGGAATTGAACCCTGGTCCCGGGCCGTCCTCTGCTTCCGGGTCTGCTGCCTCTAACCAGTGAGCCACACCACTCCACCAAGTACACACGCTCAGATTGAAAAGAGTCAGATCACAAATATAGGTATCCAAGAAACTGATCCAAGTTATCCAAGAAATTGAGTTACTTCATGTTTGCCCATCCACCAGGAAGCACCCAACTGATGACTTTATGGATTGGGGTAGAATCAAGTTCCTTGTTCCTGTACTCTGCAAAACCATCATCCTCACCAAGTTGCACAGAGGAGTCAGGCAGAGCTAAATTCATGCGCAGTTGTTTAACCACTTCTGCCGACTCTGTCTCCTTGAAATATCTACTCTGCTGCTTCGTATGAGGTGTCTGAGTTCAGGTAGTATAGTCTGTCCTTTTTGGGTCGAGGGGAACCATCTTTTGCCTTGAAAGCAACCTCAATTGCCATATAAAAAATTTCCTGAAGCAGTTTCACCTCAGCCTGAGTAGAATGCTCAAGATTATTAGAAAAATGGGGAGCTTCCTCTCCTCGTGGCTGTATCTCCACATGTTTTTGTTTTGAGGAATGTTTCCCTGCCATGCTGCAACAGGAAATGGACAGAAAAACACTACTTTTAGGCAAAATGTTTCAGCCAGCATCGACTCACTTTCAGAAGTTGTGGACTTTCTGAGTCTCCTGAATTATCAAGGAAGTGTTTTCATGTTGTTTGTGATGACCACCGAGGTGAGGTTATCATGTTGTTGGATGCAGCACTTAGCACTGGAATGGGTGAAGAAGTGTATGGTAAAGAAAATTATGGTAAGATACCCATTTTGCTCATTTTGAGTTTGACTGACGCGGGGCATCTTCCAAACAATGGCACAAACCCCAGTCACCAAAAGTTGTGGCTTTCCCGCGACAAATATAGAGGTGGGGAAATACAGGGCTTGTGATGGCAGAACATCTTCTGGCTCCTGATTACAGACCCAGCATTTGGCGGCTAGACCATAGAAATCACTGTTCTGCCCTATTTAGGGCAAGGTGAGCATCGTTTGAAGTCTCTGCACATATAAACCCGTATATAAACTCGTATAAACCCTTCTAAAAGCAAAAAATAAAACAAAAAACAAAAGTCATTTGGAAGGTTACAAATCAAGCAAATGAAATAATGGAGTGATGATTGAACAAGCATTGGCAAAGCCAATAGGTCTCGCCTGTGCAAGGGCTATTGGCTTTGTTGTACACCAGCATGGCTGCTGTTCAGCGTGGCTAAAAAGTTAGTGGCATCGAGGAGAGTGGCATGACGTGTCGTAGAGTGTAATGGCAAAAAGTAGAGTAGAGTGGTGTAGAGTTTAGTAGTGTAGAGTTTAATGACATAGATGGTAGTGTATTGGAGCGGTACAGAGTGGAGACGCATACAGTGGCGTATAGTGGAGTGGCATAGAGTAGAATGAGCTTGGCGCTGAGTGTTGCAGAATATAGTGGTGTAGAGTGCAGTAGCGTAGAGTGCAGCATAATAGAATGCAGTGGTGAGATTTAAGTGTTGCATAGTAGAATGCTGTGGCATAGAGTGCATTTGTGCAGAGTTTAGCGGCAGAGAACAGTGGCACAGAGTGCTGCAGAGCTGAGTGGTGTAGAGTGGTGCAGAGTAGAGTGGCTTGATGTTCTTTGTAAACTTTGTGACCCTCGGGTTACTTTTTTTTAATTATTATTTCTTTTTCCCACCAACAGTTAAATACAGTTAAATAAATTCATACACTATGAATAATAAATAGCTTATAAAAGGGAGGATAAAAACTATTTTTCAGCATTTCATATCTGACAGTAAAATAGCATTATTTGTCAATATTCAGGACACCAAAGATTCTAAATCATTTAAGCTGTAGCTTAGCAAGCCTCCGTGTCAATTTTCCATTTGTGGATGGGGGTCCAGATATGTTTCCCTAAAGAATGATGATGGATTAAACCCAGATCAGTTGACTGGGGGTGAGTGCTTGCAATGTTCCACACTCCGCCCATCATCCCCTTTGGTTTTGCCTAGTTTTGAAGCAGCTTAGACTCAAAGGCTGGTCAACATAGTGGGTTTGGGCCCCAAGTGCTGATGCTTTTAGAAAAGGATACTAGGAACTCATAAAATGTAAATGTAAATGTATGAGTCTTGTAAAGCGCACTGCTGCCCTGAGGCGTCCTGGCGCTGTAGAGCGCTGGGGAACCCGTCCTGGCTATCCCTGTGAGATGGTCACTCCTGGGTATCTCCAAGGTGAAACCAGGCATCCCCGGCAAATGTGGGGGGCCGTTGTGGAGATGAGGCAAGCTAATGCCCAGAGTTGCCGAGTGTGATCCCTGGTTAGAGTAGACACCGAGGCGAGAATTATCGAGTCCGCTGGCCCTGGTCCACAACCCTGCCGCATCGGGAATTGAACCCTGGTCCCGGGCCGTCCTCTGCTTCCGGGTCTGCTGCCTCTAACCAGTGAGCCACACCACTCCACCAAGTACACACGCTCAGATTGAAAAGAGTCAGATCACAAATATAGGTATCCAAGAAACTGATCCAAGTTATCCAAGAAATTGAGTTACTTCATGTTTGCCCATCCACCAGGAAGCACCCAACTGATGACTTTATGGATTGGTACAAAAGGGGGTGGTGATGGACGGAGCATCAGAACCAATCAAACACTCACACCCAGTCAACAGATCTGGGTTTGATCCATCACCATTTTTGAGCCCACTCTGCCACCCCAGTTCAGACATGGCCATATGCAAATCAGTCTGACCCTGTGCCTCATGGGAACAGTCCAGCCCGAACTGCCAAGCTATGCCTTCCATGGACCGGAAACAAGCTTCCTAGGACCGGTTTCTGGCATTTCAGCCGTCTTCAGCCAGGCTTGCTTGAATCCAGTGGCAAAGTGAGCAAGGGACTCACGTCTGAGCATACCCTGCCAACTTATGGCGAACAAAGCGGTACAAAAGGGGGTGGTGATGGACGGAGCATCAGAACCAATCAAACACTCACACCCAGTCAACAGATCTGGGTTTGATCCATCACCATTTTTGAGCCCACTCTGCCACCCCAGTTCAGACATGGCCATATGCAAATCAGTCTGACCCTGTGCCTCATGGGAACAGTCCAGCCCGAACTGCCAAGCTATGCCTTCCATGGACCGGAAACAAGCTTCCTAGGACCGGTTTCTGGCATTTCAGCCGTCTTCAGCCAGGCTTGCTTGAATCCAGTGGCAAAGTGAGCAAGGGACTCACGTCTGAGCATACCCTGCCAACTTATGGCGAACAAAGCGGTACAAAAGGGGGTGGTGATGGACGGAGCATCAGAACCAATCAAACACTCACACCCAGTCAACAGATCTGGGTTTGATCCATCACCATTTTTGAGCCCACTCTGCCACCCCAGTTCAGACATGGCCATATGCAAATCAGTCTGACCCTGTGCCTCATGGGAACAGTCCAGCCCGAACTGCCAAGCTATGCCTTCCATGGACCGGAAACAAGCTTCCTAGGACCGGTTTCTGGCATTTCAGCCGTCTTCAGCCAGGCTTGCTTGAATCCAGTGGCAAAGTGAGCAAGGGACTCACGTCTGAGCATACCCTGCCAACTTATGGCGAACAAAGCGGTACAAAAGGGGGTGGTGATGGACGGAGCATCAGAACCAATCAAACACTCACACCCAGTCAACAGATCTGGGTTTGATCCATCACCATTTTTGAGCCCACTCTGCCACCCCAGTTCAGACATGGCCATATGCAAATCAGTCTGACCCTGTGCCTCATGGGAACAGTCCAGCCCGAACTGCCAAGCTATGCCTTCCATGGACCGGAAACAAGCTTCCTAGGACCGGTTTCTGGCATTTCAGCCGTCTTCAGCCAGGCTTGCTTGAATCCAGTGGCAAAGTGAGCAAGGGACTCACGTCTGAGCATACCCTGCCAACTTATGGCGAACAAAGCGGTGCAAAAGGGGGTGGTGATGGACGGAGCATCAGAACCAATCAAACTGGAGTCAAGCTATCCTGGCTGATGACGGCTGATAGCCAGAAACCGGTCCTAGGATGCTTGATTCCGGTCCAGGGAAGACATGGCTTGGCAGTTCGGGCTGGACTGTTCCCATGAGGCACAGGGTCAAGACTGATTTGCATATGGCCATGTCTGAACTGGGGTGGCGTAGTGGGCAAAAGAACGATGGATTTAACCCAGATCTCTTGACTGGGGGAGAATGTCTGCATTGTCAGCATTCCGTCCATCATTTGTTTGTTGTAACGCTTTTCGCCCTAAGTGGGATGGGTATTCCCAGACGTGGGACCCGTGCTCACTACGCCACTGGAGTCAAGCTATCCTGGCTGATGACGGCTGATAGCCAGAAACCGGTCCTAGGATGCTTGATTCCGGTCCAGGGAAGACATGGCTTGGCAGTTCGGGCTGGACTGTTCCCATGAGGCACAGGGTCAAGACTGATTTGCATATGGCCATGTCTGAACTGGGGTGGCGTAGTGGGCAAAAGAACGATGGATTTAACCCAGATCTCTTGACTGGGGGAGAATGTCTGCATTGTCAGCATTCCGTCCATCATTTGTTTGTTGTAGCGCTTTTCGCCCTAAGTGGGATGGGTATTCCCAGACGTGGGACCCGTGCTCACTACGCCACTGGAGTCAAGCTATCCTGGCTGATGACGGCTGATAGCCAGAAACCGGTCCTAGGATGCTTGATTCCGGTCCAGGGAAGACATGGCTTGGCAGTTCGGGCTGGACTGTTCCCATGAGGCACAGGGTCAAGACTGATTTGCATATGGCCATGTCTGAACTGGGGTGGCGTAGTGGGCAAAAGAACGATGGATTTAACCCAGATCTCTTGACTGGGGGAGAATGTCTGCATTGTCAGCATTCCGTCCATCATTTGTTTGTTGTAACGCTTTTCGCCCTAAGTGGGATGGGTATTCCCAGACGTGGGACCCGTGCTCACTACGCCACTGGAGTCAAGCTATCCTGGCTGATGACGGCTGATAGCCAGAAACCGGTCCTAGGATGCTTGATTCCGGTCCAGGGAAGACATGGCTTGGCAGTTCGGGCTGGACTGTTCCCATGAGGCACAGGGTCAAGACTGATTTGCATATGGCCATGTCTGAACTGGGGTGGCGTAGTGGGCAAAAGAACGATGGATTTAACCCAGATCTCTTGACTGGGGGAGAATGTCTGCATTGTCAGCATTCCGTCCATCATTTGTTTGTTGTAACGACTTTATGGATTGGGGTAGAATCAAGTTCCTTGTTCCTGTACTCTGCAAAACCATCATCCTCACCAAGGTGCACAGAGGAGTCAGGCAGAGCTAAATTCATGCGCAGTTGTTTAACCACTTCTGCCGACTCTGTCTCCTTGAAATATCTACTCTGCTGCTTCGTATGAGGTGTCTGAGTTCAGGTAGTATAGTCTGTCCTTTTTGGGTCGAGGGGAACCATCTTTTGCCTTGAAAGCAACCTCAATTGCCATATAAAAAATTTCCTGAAGCAGTTTCACCTCAGCCTGAGTAGAATGCTCAAGATTATTAGAAAAATGGGGAGCTTCCTCTCCTCGTGGCTGTATCTCCACATGTTTTTGTTTTGAGGAATGTTTCCCTGCCATGCTGCAACAGGAAATGGACAGAAAAACACTACTTTTAGGCAAAATGTTTCAGCCAGCATCGACTCACTTTCAGAAGTTGTGGACTTTCTGAGTCTCCTGAATTATCAAGGAAGTGTTTTCATGTTGTTTGTGATGACCACCGAGGTGAGGTTATCATGTTGTTGGATGCAGCACTTAGCACTGGAATGGGTGAAGAAGTGTATGGTAAAGAAAATTATGGTAAGATACCCATTTTGCTCATTTTGAGTTTGACTGACGCGGGGCATCTTCCAAACAATGGCACAAACCCCAGTCACCAAAAGTTGTGGCTTTCCCGCGACAAATATAGAGGTGGGGAAATACAGGGCTTGTGATGGCAGAACATCTTCTGGCTCCTGATTACAGACCCAGCATTTGGCGGCTAGACCATAGAAATCACTGTTCTGCCCTATTTAGGGCAAGGTGAGCATCGTTTGAAGTCTCTGCACAGGTCAACTGTGGATTCACACCCAGGTAGAAAACTTTCTGTGTGTCAGAGTCATTGATTTTTGTTGTTGAGCACAATGGAATCTGAATAGTTACACAAGCACTTGTCTCCTCAAATATCTCACACAGCATCTCTAAATTGTTCAAAACACTGCTGCAAGAATCTTACTAAATCTTTCTTTAGGAACTGGGATATCTCCCCCTTCAGAAAAAGTTGCATTGGCTACCTACTGAAAAAATAAAGAAGCAGCTTTTAAAAGCCTCTGGATATATCATAAAACACTTCATGCTGTGGGAGAAAGACCACTATTTCATCTTTTTCAGCTTTACCAACCACATATGGTGCTTCGCTTGCCTAATGTACTTTAACTGTGCCTAAAATGCAAAGAATTTGTCATGGCGGCCTTTCTTTCTCATACCAAGCTTGTAACTCTGTGCCACTGCATACTCTTAGAGTCAATCAATCAATCCATCAATCGGGGATTTATAAAGCACAGCAAATCACCCGTGAGGGTCTCAAGGCTCTGGAGATGCTAACTGATTTGTGATGATCTGTTCATTCGAACAGCCAGATCTTGAGTCTTCTGAATTCTCGGAGCTATGAGGCAGTCTTGAGGTGCAGGGGAAGATCATTCCACGCTTTGGCAACCAGGTGTGCGAAGGAGCATCCTCCGCTGTTGCCTCTGCGGATGCGGGGGATTTCGGCAAAGAAGGGAGGATTGTAGGTGTCTGGTCGATTGGTGGAGGGTCAATTGTTTGTTGATGTATGCTGGTCCTTGTTCAACACCTTGAATTGGCATCTCTTCTGGATAGGGAGCCAGTGTAGCTTCTTGAGGTGCAGTGTGATGTGGATCCATCTGGGGAGGTTGAGGGTGAGGCTTGCCACTGAGTTTTGTATTGTCCGTAGTCTCTTCAGTAGGCATGTGGTGATTCCTATGTAGAGTGTGTTCCCGTAGTCCAGCCCGCTGGTGACGTCGGCCTGCATGATGGTCCTTCTGGTGTTGACTGACACCTGATCATCTTGCGGAGCATGCGTAAAGTGTGGAAGCAGGCAGATGAGACTGTGTTTACCTGTTTCTTCATAGATAAGTTGCTGTTCATGATGATGCAAGGTTGCAGGCATTGTCTGTCGGGCCGGGGGATGGGTGGAGTTCAGCAGGCCACCATGCGTCTCTCCAGGGCGAGGTGTTGTTCCCAAAGATGAGGACATCTGTCTTGTCTGTGTTGAGTTTGAGACAGGTGTCCTTCATCTAGTCGGCGACGTTCACAATACATCTGTGGAAGTTGGCTCTGGTGGTGGAGGGGTCTTCTGACAGCAAGAGGATGAGCTGGGTGTCGTCAGTGTGGGAGATGATTTTGAGGCCATGCGATCTGAGGATGTTGGCTAGAGGGGTCATATATGTGTTGAAGAGGGTGGGGCTGATGGACGATCCGTGGGGGATGCCGCAGATGACCATCTTGGGTTCCGAGGTGAATGATGGGAGACAGATTCTCTGGGTTCTTCTTGTGAGGTATGAGATGATCAATTTGAGGGCGTCTCCCTGGGTTACAATGTGGTGGAGCCTGTTGATCAAGATGTGATGGGAGATGGTGCCGAAGGCGACTGACAGGCCCACGAGGATCATGGCTGCTGTTTTGCCACAGTCCAGGAGGGCCCTGATGTCATTGATGACTGCTATCAGGGCTGTCATGGTGCTGTGGTTGGCTCAGAATCCTGATTGAAAGGGGTCAAGAAAGTTGCTGTGTCCAGGTGTTTTGAAAGTTGCTGGTTGAATGCCTTTTCAAAAACCTTTGCTGGAAAGGGGGGCAAGGAGATGGGCCGGTAGTTCTTTGGTTATGCTGGGCCAGAGGATGGTTTCTTAAAGAGTTCTTCAATGAGCAACAACCTTTAGTTCTGGAAAGCATTAATGGCCTAGTTTTTGGAACAGAATTTGGCTTTAATCTGCTACTAGATTCTCCACAGCCACCTTAACTGTATTTGTGTGCTCTAAACAAAATACAGAAAGAAATAAACTGTTATGCCCAGCCTAACTACAATAAAATGAGCATAATATATTTTGAACTTCTAAGGCCAGTCTACGTCAGAGTTTGCATTAGTTTCAAATATTGGTGTTCATGTTTCACTTGTAACTTTTACCTTTCAATGTCGGTAAATAAAGGATCTAAAAAGCATGAAAATGTGTTGAGCTGCCCAAAATCACACACTGTGATCAAGTGAGGAAGCTGGATTTAAACCTCAGATGTACAGGTTGCACTATTGAAAATGGAGTCCCTTTATATTCTTGTAGAATAATGACACAGGACCACATACTGGGCCAGACTTATGATAACCTGGTCGCAAAATAGTGGTTGCAATTTGCTAGCAGTATTTTTGCGACCAGTAATGATTTTTAAGGTCTGACATATGTACTAATATGTTGGTTCCAAAAAATCCAAATCATTGTGGGTTGCAGTCTGACCTACCTCATGAGCATTAATGAGATATGTCGCAAATGGCTACTACAATTGGAGGTCATCAGAGGGACCGCCATGTCTGTGATTTTCGTTCAATAAAGAGCACTTTTAAATGATAGGCATGAGCCCAAGGGATGTTTGAAGGCTGGTTAACAAGAGATAGACCTTCATAGAAGAGGATGCGGAAATGTCTGTTGCGAGGCCTGTTTTGTTTTTTTTGTTTGTTTATAAGTTAGCAGTTGTCCATTTTTTCATATATCTCAAAGGGCAACAGGACCCCTTTCCTATTGCAAATGCACTATCACTTCCTTTGAGGTGTCTGAAAAATATCAATATTTTGTGACCGGATTTCGGTGGCAAAACATTGATACAATCGATACTAATTCGGTGTGTGGAAGGGGCATTGAAAATACAGCTCACCCTGTTATTGAATCAGGATCTATTTGGAATCCCATTTTAGAGTTGGAAAATCTCCTCTGTCTCCTAAAAAGGGATTAGTACAAAACAATTAGAATTTTAACGGTCACAAATGTCAAATTGGAGTGTTTGAAACTGTTGAAATGCTTAGTACTTCTGGTCCTTAAGCTTTACTTGTTAAGATACCATGACTATTAAAATACGGGCACCAGTGGGGAGTCCTTTCACAGCTCGAAGCAGATAACACGTGAAAAGCTTGTTAAAGACCCAGTTGTAGGGTGGTTAAGCAGCCCAGATTTGTTAAGACAGTCCTGTTTTTTCACTAATTATCCTGGAAAATGTTGTTAAATGTAGTATGTCGCATGCTTTCATAGAGAATGATTCAAAACAAAAAGAGGGGCGACTTTTCATAAGTTTGTTTGGAGCATTAGAGCCTCCTTAGATATATAGTTTTCTAATCTGGTGAGCGCTGTCAATTAAGTCATTCCATGCCTCTTGGAAATGTCAATTTGAAGTCCTACTTCTATGTTTGTGTGAGTCCTGTTTTCTGTTTTTCAAAATCCAGTCACCCTGCTCAAAGGCCGAGTCTCAAGGCTTTCCTTGTTATATTTTAAAGTAAGTTTTTCTTAATACTGTGTACATGAAACCTTTTGGGCTGGAAACATACAGTGCATCAAGATCAGGAATCAAAAAGAGTCTTAAATATGAGCAGACTCACCTGTTTTCGCCCATAGGATAAGATGGCCCCTGCCAAGTCTCGAAGCGTACGCAGCTCAATCTTATACTTTCTCTTTCTGGGTCCACGCCTGACCCGGCCCGTCCTTTCAACTGCTAACTTACGTGATGGCAGGGCCAGGTCTTCTGCATAGAGAACCAAAGCCCCTCTTTTGGTGGTGTAAGTCTTATGAAGAGAATGACGCCAAGTACCCTGCTCCAGAACGGTCTCATGGCTGACGTGAACCAATCCTTTTTGATTCTTCCAGTTAAAATAATCCTAGAGGGATGAACGAAAGACTGAGTTAACAGCTTTAACACACATTTCCACATTGTTTTCTTCTGAATGTTTCTCCCTAATGCTTGTTATCCCTGGTGAGTCATTTGGGAAACCAGAGGCCGTATTATGCATTTTGGCATTGCATAAAGGACTGCAGATGCTTGTGGCATTGTGTGAAGTGGAAGAGGGTAGAGTGAAGTGACGTGGAGTGGCGCAGAGTTTGGCGAAGAGTGGAGTGACGTAAAATAGAGAGACAAAGAATGGGGTGGAGTAGAGTGGTATGGTTTAGAGTGGAGTGGTGTAAAGTGGACAGGAGTGGCATAAAGTAGAATGGCATATAGTGGAGTGGCATGGAGTAGAGTGTCAGAGAAAGGAACGGAGTGGCATACAGTGGAGTGGAGTGGTGTAGAGTAGAAAAGCTTAGAGCAGTGCAGTTGTGGGTGTAAGTAACTAAAGCATCAATAGAGATGGCAGATAGGATGAAAGCAACATAAATTAGAAGTTGCATGCCTGTATTAAAAGTAGGAAAACACATTGCACATCCAGGAATAATACCAAAATGCTTATAAAATAAAATAAAAGTGTATTGCAAAAAGACAAGGAAGAACAAAGATGAAGAAGAGCACATACACTCGGTACATGAAAGAATGGGAAGACCGCATGAGATAAGCAGGCGAAAGTTAGCAAATGAGCGTTAATAGAGAAGGCATACAGAGTGGAAGCAACATAAATAAGAAGCTGTATGCCTTTGTTAAAAGTAGCAAAGCACATTGCAGGTACAAGAATATTACCGGAACGCTTATAAAATGTAAACCAAAGTGTATTTGCAAAAAGATGAGGAAGAACACATGGAATTGGTCCATGCTCCAGGGAAGAGCTATCACAAGAAAGAAATGGAAGGCTACATGACCTAAGCAATCGAAATTTGTAAATGAGAGTGACAACGAAACCAACGAATTATATGATGTGGGCAGATTGTAAGCCCACTGAATTGTAAACAATACATCTTGCAGCACAGTGCAAGCGCTGTGTAGGCGAGACCTAATGTAGGATTGCTCTAAAATAGTCAATCCTGGGTTGGCTGTCTGTGGATTTTCGGTCAGGACTGCACAAGTTTCTTGAAACTTCTTAGCTTGGGGGAGACTTTTTGCAGAGGCTGAGGTGAGAAAGATGATTTTCGAACTTTATTTTGAGGTATTGTAAACTAAGCAGGCTGATTTGAAAATAAAGACATTTTTAAATGTGATTTAAATTCAGACAATCCATAAGCACTTGCTAACCCTGAGGTGGTTTTGAGGTATATTTTATATAATAAACTTCAGTGTGAGTAAGGAAAAAAGAATTCCTTGTTATCATTCTCATGCTGTAAACTAGTGCCGCTTCAAACATGCCTTTGAAGCCAAAGGTAGGCATTTCTCAACGATGATGATTAATCACAAGGTCTTTTGTCCTGTTTAGTATTCTTCAACGAAAAACAAGAGGCTGTGTCCAAACCTTACCCCCATCCTTCATTTAGGTGGGATAATGCTGCCCTCACACCAAAAGATAGCCATAATTGGAGTAGAGTGGGCATCTCAAGCACTGGTCCCTGGTGCTACGGTATATACGGCACTTCTTACTCCTAAACCATGTATTACGCAAACGATAGTCCACTTAAACTTGAACAAATTAACATGCATCACAACAGTAACATATCTACTACAATATTACACTTAAAAACATCCAAAAACAATTGTCAAGCCACTGCCATTCATTTCAAACCGAATGCCTCAGCCACAGCTTTAACTTTATATATTTTAAAGAATGGGAACTGATGGAGCAGGTAAAGCAAAATGTTGTATACCTCCTCTATTTTGCATGAAAATATTAATCATTTAACTGACTAAAATAATAACTTGAATTAACCGTGTGCTGTGTTGTATTAATCAACTATTTGCACTCTTTGTAAACACCAATTACACGTGGGGCTTATTGCTATTTTGCATGGCAGAATAACCTTAATACCTAACTATGGTACGCATATTAACAGTAGTACGTGTGGTAATAGAACATTGCATGATTTATGTTGCTTTTGTGATGTTTGCGATCCTGTTTTGGATCGAAGGGTGAGTTTTATTGCCTTAAATGTCGCTAAATGCTAGGACAATACTAATACATAAAGGGATTAGTGAGGGTTTAACATTAGAACCTTCATTTCTGTATATTAATTATTCTTTTGTGTTTGTTTTGCATAAGTTGGCATTTGGGCCTACCAAAATATGGCATCCAAAATGGAGTTCGGAAGTGGCCACCGTCTCGTGAGTGCAATGTCTACTGCGCAGACTCGGATGGCTCCGTAGACCTCCAGGCAACCCTCGTCAGAGCACAGTGTTCCTGGTCAAGGATAGGAACATGGAGGATTGCCAAACTTCAGTCAGTAAAAACTGGTCTAAAAGAACAATAGAGACATACAAGCAAGCAACTACAATGTTGCATGAGGATGTCATACACGGAGGAAATGAACCAGCGAAATCCGTCAGACCCCAAGCTAGTGGGAAAATTGGATGAAATTGCAAAACCTCATCAAATCAACCAATCACATGCGTCCTTAGTCTAAGAAATGTTTCATGTTGTCCCGAATTTTATTATAAAAAGGGCAGTAGAATAGGGAGGAGTTTAGAATGGAGATCGATTGATGACCGCACACCCCTATCGACCAAACAGGTGATGACAGATGCTTGCACGATTTCTGGTCCTTTGGAGATCTTTGGGACTGTAACGTGCTGAGCAAAGAACTTTCCGGACTTTGAGCCTTGGCCTGCTTATTTGGGACAATCAAACAGCTAAATTTGATTTATGCAGAGCCAATTGAATTAGAAAAGTCCCGCTAGCCAGACTAGGTAAATATAAAATGTCATGCGATTTGTGCTGATCTATTGAAATTCTAAACTTTGATTTACCAAAATGGTAATATCAAGTGGAAACAAAATTTAGATAAAGAAATAATTGATTAACAAAAGTTGCGAGTTTGTGGTTTTTTTAATGAAGGATTAGAGGATTCTGTCCAACTAATTGGTCTGTCGACCAAGTGGTGGAGTGTCTTGATGTTAAGGTTAGGATTCCTATAGGTGGTGATGCAAATGTATATTCTGTAAATAACCTTTCTTCCCGATAGGTGATAAGGTGCTCCCCCACATGTCCAGCGCGTATCATCATTCCTCCTGTGTGCAGACTTGTGAGGTGTGACATATGAGTGTTGATCTTATGGGCCCCACCAATGAATGCGTGTGTGAATGAGCAAGTGTGACGTCGGGTCTGCTACGCAGAGAGGATAGTTGTAAATCTGCTCTTTTCCCCGGATTTTGCGCTGGATAATTTTTTTCTGGTAGCAGAATGATGGTTTTTATTGGGTAGTTTGGTGATTATTGCTTATTGATTTCCTATTTTTGATTATTGATTATTTGATTGCGGATGTTTGGATGAGTATTGATTTATGTATTAACATTCTATGTTGCGTTGCATTGCGTTCTATGTTGTTTTTGAAGACTTCTGGGATGTAGGAAGTCAGATGACCTGTGGCAGGAGAAGTCACATGGTGAATTGTTTGTTGCCCTGTAGGCACACGGGGAAAACGTGTGACGATTGAAGTTGCACGACGCATTGTCTGGGTTCGATTTGGTAACATCGCCGTGTGACATTTCTGTGTGAAAGAGGTGTATGGGTAGCGAAGGCCACCTGTGAAATTTTGGTCTTAAGTAACAGGAGTTCATGTGAACTTTGATTACGCTTATCACTGGAAAGATATTAGGTGGTCCCTAAGCTGGCTAGAAGGATAAAGTAGAGGGAAGTGCTACTTTATTAACGGATGAAATAATTCTGTAGTAGGGCAGAGGTAAGCACTGCTCTCTGGAAAGACA
Source organism: Triturus cristatus (assembly GCF_964204655.1). NCBI lineage: Eukaryota > Metazoa > Chordata > Amphibia > Caudata > Salamandridae > Triturus > Triturus cristatus. The sequence continues at coordinate 815,756,432 of NC_140584.1, forward strand.
GGATTCTGTGTGAATGTACTACATTTTTCCGTATGAATGTGTGTAAACGAAATAGCATTCGACTTAATTGTGAAACTCTGGTCTTAATTATCAGGAGCAGTGTGTCTCCAACAGGTGTCTTATCTCCAGAGAAACGGTTAGTTAATGCTTGCTAGAAGGGTAAGGTAGAGGGAAGTGCTACTTTATTGGCAAATGTAATAATTCCGTAGTAGAGCAGAGGTAAGCGCTGTTCTCGGAAAAGACGGAATTCTTGTGGAAAAGATCAATAACTATTCCTGTTAGCAAAACGGACAATGGTGGTGTTTTTTATGTCATTACTAACAGATTTTGAGTAAAGAAAGCGTAAGAGAAAGTTTGCCGATAATTTTTGTAAAGGAGGGGTCAGCAGAAGCAGGAGTGGCAAGAAAAGCTGACGTCAGAAATACCGCGCTGGGATTGGCCAGCTGTAGGGTGACAAAAACTCTCTGGATTGGTGTGTTAGTGTGAGTCGCCCTGGGATTGGAGAATTGCAAAAGTGACGTCAACGCACACGATTTGTGCGTTAGTGTGAGTCGCGCTACAATTGGATAAGACAACAGGACAGTCGTAAGAGAATTCTAGCGATACACAGAATAGAGAAAATTATGTATTACGATCCACCAGAAAATGAGAAAAAGTCCTGGTTTGGAAAAATTAAGAGCTTTTTTAAGAAGGACGAGCCGATTGTGACTAGAGAGGGACAGTTGCTTCCACCACCTAAATCACCTGCATCCTTCATGGTTGCGAAATATGGGTATCATACATGTATTTGGCTAGACAATTGGGTACACAAAAGATGATGGAGTTTTAGCATTTCCAGAACATGGTTCATTCAATTTAGCGGTATTAAGGAATTTAAGAGAAAGAATGATGAGATTAGAACCGAGACCTAGACCTACTCAGTTTGAAGCATTGACAGAATGGGAAGATGAAATGTATGAAAGAGAACGACAGCGGAGTGGCAGAAGGTATAAATACATGTTTGGTAGACCATGTGGACAAGAGAATCACGATGACAGAAGGAGGAGATGGCGAAGTGCAAACATGACTGATGGGATGTTCCCTATGAGAAATGTTGAAGAAACTAATAGTAGAAAATGTACAGAGAAGAATAATAATACAGGATCAGAAGGTTACAAGTATGGTGTGCCTGAGTCGGAGGATGATATACTGGAGGACATGTTTTATAAAAATCCACCCCGTATCAACCCAATTCCATGTTATTGACACCAAGGGCCCAATAAAAGAGACCCCACAGAATATAACATTTGAGTCAATACCACCTGAGGTAGGGAGAAATAATCATTTTAGAGAATCAGAAAATACACAACCTGGTAAAATGACAAATGAAAACTCAGCTGAATTAGCCAGAACCACTTTAGAGTTAACTGAAATATGGAAGCTGTAACTGTTCCTGTAACAATAGGACCCGTAATGCCTATTTTCGATAAGTAGAAGGATAGTGAGCATTGTCTAACGATCTCTTACAACAGTAATAAGCAAGCTGAATCAGAAAAAAGAGATTTGGGATCAAATACATAGAGACCAGTGACAGGAACTTCTGGGTTAAGTACTCCTAAAAATCTGACAGTGAATCAGAGCCTAGTGAATAAGACAATAATGACGACAGAATCAGTACCAGGGACACCAAAATGTTTAGAACAAACAAGAAGTGAAACAATTCATGTAGGTCCCACTACTGAGGAATAAAGTGAATGGTTAAGGAGCTTACAGCAAAAAGATGCAAAACCTCGACCTTTAGATGTGGCAAAGTTAAAAATTGTCTTGGAAGAATTAATAGTAGGGACTATCCCCACAGAAAAATTAAAAGCATATCAGGATGAAGAGCTAATGTTTCTATGTAAAAGCATAACCTGGAGAGCAAGAAACTTACATGAAAGATTGGAAGAAGTGGCGAGTGAGATGGGTATCGAATTTGAAAAAATAAAATCATTGAAAAAACCATACAGAGTAGACTTTGCCGAGAAAGACATTGAGAATTTGAACACAGCAGGAAGAATCATTCAAATTAAAGGTTTAATTGTTTTGCTAAGAAAATGGGGCGATGTAGATAAATGGAAAAGTAGGTGGTTTCGGAAACGAGATGATGCAACAGACAAAACGTTTGCAGCTTTTCCAGTAAGAGAAAAAGAAAAGGTAGTAACTGAATGTCCCATGAGGGAGATTCCAGGCGAAGGCTATGTGCATGTCTCCTGGACCAGACAAGACATTTTATAATTCACCAATGACTTTCCTCGGTTGCGCGAGAAGCCGGTTGAATGGTACAGGCAGGTAGACAGGTTTGTAAAGTTATCAAAGGTACTATGGATCGATTTGAACATTTTATTTGACATAGTTGTGCCAGCAGACCTATGGGCAGATTGTAAAATTACAATAGGTTGTCCTACTCAAGAATACCCTAGGGATCCAAAAACAGGTGCTCCTGATCCAGAAGTAGTGAGAAAATATGAACAAGTAGTTACCTTTCTGAAAAATAAAGTGCCTCCTAAAGAAACTGATTGGGTAAAAATTGATAGAACTCACCAAGAAGTAAAAAAATTTGTGCACGCCTACTATGAGAGATTATTGTTGGCTTTTAAAAATACAGTGGTGTTGAAAATTTGAGTGAGAAGGACTTGAGTCATTTTGTATATCGATTTGTATATGGGTTGCGTCCTGAAGTGAGTGAAATGATTAAACAGCATACAGTGGATTGGCAAAATAAAATGATAGATGAAGTACTGAGACATGCAAAATATTTTAGTGATGAGATCGAAGCCAAGCAGCGTAAATTAAAAGAAAAAGCCATGTGGGCTCAAGTAAAAGTGGCAGAAAGACAGGAAGCCCAATAGATTGAACAAGCAAATGGTACAAACATGAAACAAAAACCCAATATTGGGAAAGGGAAAGGACAGATTAGCATAGAAGAAGCCAAAAAGAAATGGCCTTGTCATAATTGCAGAAGGATAGGGCATTGGAGAACCAAGTGTAAATTTCCCCGAAGTGCTAATGGCGATAATGCATCATTGAATCCACAGGTGCAGAATGAGGTGAGTTGTCAACCACAGCGACAGCAGCAGGTTGTTGCCCACCTGTGTCAGGTGCCAAAACCTCCTTTTCCACAGAGCGTGAATCCTCAGAAATACAGTAAAGAGACAGGATTCTACAACCAAGAACAGGTAACTAAGCTGCCATGCACTAGTGCTGTTTCGCAGTATTGGCTACAACGCGATGAGAGTGAGTCAGAAGAAAGCTATTGACGGTGCCGAGGGGAGGAAGAAGAGTGGGTACTTGGCACAACTCGAGAAATAGACCAGACAGGTCCTTTTTTGGATGGAAAGATAAATGACGAAAACATTACTTTCCTAGTAGATACTGGTGCTATTCGTTCAACTGTTAGGTCAGCTGATGTTAAAAATCATCCTCTCTCGGATGAAACAATCCAAGTAGTTGGAGTATCCAACAGACAGATAAAAACGTATCACACTGAATCAGTTTAGGTTAAAATAGGGAAATTTACCGAAATGCACCGTTTTGTCGTATGCGATTCAAGACCTGTAAATTTGTTAGGAAGAGACTTGCTGTGCAAAATGAATTGCACAATATTCTGTACTCCTGATGGAATAGCTTTTGAGACTCCTGATGAGGACGTACTGTACAAAATGACTATAGCAAAAATGGAACCTGAAATTACTGAGGCATTTGCGGTATTTGACCCTGAGGAATTGCCTCAAGAGCTGAAGAAAACAGTGAAAACGGAGGTATGGGATTTCACAGGAGAAGATGTGGGATTAATGAAAAATTTAGATCCCGTTAAAATTTCTGTAAAGGAAGGAGTAAGTTATCCAAATATTACACAATACAAATTGACACCCGAGATAATAGCAGGAGTTACTCTTATAATAGACAGAATGATTGAACAAGGTATTTTGAGGGAAATAATGAGCAGTCCATGTAACTCACCAATTATGGGTCTGAAAAAGCTTAACGGAACTTTCAGGATAGTACAAGACCTGAGAAAAGTAAATAAGATCGTTGTATCATGTTGTCCCATTGTACCAAATCCTTCTGTGATTTTATATCAGATTCCTCATGATGCAGAATGGTACACAGTGATTGATTTGTGTCATGCTTTCTTTTCCATTCCTCTGCGCCCTGACAGCCAACAGATTTTTGCGTTCCCGTTTGGCGAACGTACCTTAACATGGTGCCGAATCCCACAGGGGTATACAGAGAGTCCCTCGATATTTAATCAGATCCTGAAAAAGTCCATAGAAGATTTAAAAATGCCTGAAAGTTCAGTACTTGTCCAATATATCGATGACTTACTTGTGGCATCGAGAACTCGAGAAGCTTGTGTAGTGGATACTGTTGCATTGCTGAGTAATTTGGCAGATGGAGGACTTAAAGTATACCCATCAAAATTACAATTCTGTCAGAAAGAAGTACAATATTTAGGCCATAAAATTTAAAAAGGGCTAAGAAAAGTGACTGCAGAAAGGATCAGAATAATAAAAGGAATGAGAGCCCCAATGACTCAGAGAGAAGTGAGGATGTTTCTTGGAAGGGTTGGATATTGCCGCCAGTGGATTAGTAATTTATCATTGATTGCAAAACCTTTAGTGCGCTTAACAAAGAGTGATGTAAAAGACCCCATTGAATTAAATAAGGAAGAGTTGAAGGCTTTTAAACAATTGAGAGATGGCCTGTGTGAAGCCCCTGCTCTTGGCATGCCTGACTATGAGAAAGAATTTGAACTCTATGGCAGCAAGAGAAATGGATCTGCACTTTCTGTATTAATACAGAAGCACAGAAAACTGAGAAGACCAATTGAATATTTTTCAGCTATGTTAGACCCTGTAGCTGTAGCATTGCCTGGTTGTTTGAAAGCTGTAGCAGCAACATGTAAGAGTCTGGAACAGAGCGAAGGAATTGTGATGGGATATCCTGTGAGAGTGTTTGTACCACATGATGTGGCAATCCTTTTAACAAGAAGCCACACTCAGTTTATGACACACAGTCATCTAACTAAATATGAGAAAGTCATATTAGGTGCAACAAATGTGAGCCTTGTGAGATGTCTGAATGTGAACCCTTCAACACTGTTACCTGATGCTGAGAATGTGGAAGTCAGAGATGATGTGGATCATGACTGTTTGGAAGTGCTTGATTTTTGTACCAAGCCACGTCCTGATATAAAAGATGTACCTTTGACAGAAAGCGACTATGTGATGTTTGTGGATGGATCATGCCTGAGAACAGACGAGGGAATTTTGAGTGCAGCACATCTGACTTTGGGCAGATCTGGTCCCAAAGAGGGTTTTTGACATCGAGTGGAACTCCTATAAGGAATGCTGAAGTGGTTGGGTGATACAGCTGCCTAAGCAATTTGTAGTAGTGACATAGTGACATGTGCTGCACACTCGAAATCTGCTGACTATATATCAGCGGGGAACGAGTTTGCCAACGACATGGCACAATATTGTGCACGAAATCAGAACTCTGTGAATAGGGGTAGGGAAAAAGAAATTAATCCATGTCCTTTGCTGTTTACTAACACTGTGAATACATGGGAAGAAGTAAGGCAGTTACAAGAAGAAGCTGGAGATGAGGAAAAAAGACAGTGGGTAAAAGCAGGATGTGCACCATGAGAGACAGATCATGTGTTGGTTTATCGGGGTGGAAGACCAGTCATGCCCGATAGCATGGTTTCTACCGTGGCACAAATGTATCATGGACAAGCACATGTAGGGAGAGATGCTATGATCAGACTTTTCAAACAGACATGGTATAATGGAAAATTCAGACTTGTAGCTGAGAGCCTTTGTCAGAGATGTCTTATATGTCTGCAATACAATCCCGGAAGAAAAACAGTGGTAAGTCTAGGAACGATAGGACGAGAAGGAGGGCCTTTCACAAGCATGCAGATTGACTTCATTGAAATGCCCCCCTGCAATAGGTTGAGGTATTTTCTAGTTATAGTTTGTCTGTTTTCTCAATGGGTGGAAGCATACCCAACAAGAATCATTGATGGAATTACAGTAGCAAAGCTACTATTGAGAGAGTTCATTCCCAGATTTGGTTTTCCAGTAACGATCGAGTCAGATAGAGGAAAACATTTCCATAATGAAATCATGAAGCTAATTTGTGAGGCATTGTATGTACAACAGAAACTGCATTGCCCCTATCACCCAGAGGCTTCTGATGGGGTGGAACAAGTAAATGGCACCATTAAAAACAGATTGGGGAAAATGTGTTTAGCCACAGGTTTGAAACGGCCTGATGTCTGCCTCTGGTACTCATGAAAATTAGATCTATTCCGGATAGGAATACTGGCTTAAGCCCTCATGAGATAGTGATGGGGAGAGCAATGAGACATATATGCATTCCTGTCAACAAGCTATTGCCTATATCTGATGACTTGGTGTTGGACTATTGCAAGGGGTTGGCTGATTCCGTTTATTCTGTGTTTCATCAGGTTGGATCGGATGCAACCACTCTTGAAAAGAAACCAGCTCATGATCTGAGCCCAGGTGACTGGGTAAGAATCAAAGTGCATGGAAGAAGAAATTATCTGGTCCCCAGGTGGGGTAAACCACGTCAGGGGATCCTGACCACGACGACAGCTGTTCTGAGTCAGATGCAGAAGAAACAAGAGCAAAACCAACTCCTGAAAGGGGGGAGTCAGGATCAAGTCTAGTTATAGCACCAGAGAATCTACCATTAAGAAGGAAATTGCTAATTTCTGACACTAGCTCAGAGTCAGACACTGAACCAGTACAAGTACACAAGAGTATAAAAGAAAACAGCAAAGAGACTGTCAAAGAAATTCTTGATAAAGAAGCTCCGCATGATAAAACAAGAGAAATTCCACCTGAGATAACAGAGGTAGATGGTGAGGTGAAAGATACAATGAGAGAGGGAAAGATTGTTGCGGAAGATCCTAGAGGAGATGTAGGGAAACCATACATCCAGGTAGAAGAAGGGACAGTTATTCAGCAGGCAGATTGTGTGGAAGAACCACGAGGAGGGACAGAAATAGATGAGAAAAAAAAGTGGTGGAAAGAAAGACTATTGAAAGTAAGAGTCAAATTGGAACTGAATCTGAGGACAGTGACGAAGAAGTACCAGAAGGTCGAGTCCTGAGAAAAGAGCATGGAGAACTGAGAGAAATGAAAAGGGAAATAAGTTAAAAAGGCAAGCGAAGGATGAAATTTGGCCAAACATGATAAAGAGATTAAGATACAGATTGACACGAGTAAATTCATCCAGAGCTGAAAAAGTGAATGGGGTGTCTAGCCAAGAGAAATCAAAAGACGTGAAACAGACACCCTTAGAGGATAGCAAACGAACGAGAAAACCCAACCAGAAGTATAAGTCACCAGAATGGTCGTACGTGGCACTTCCTGAAGTACAATAAGAGGCAGACAGCCAAGGAGATCCAGAGGTGACTATACCAGAAATGGTTGAGGATAGCGAAGAATCGGAAATCCTGAGAGTTATCTTGTCCGACATCGGGAAAGAGACGGATGTTCAGGAAATTCTGAATCAAGATTGTGAGAAAAGAGTGAAAGACGATTAAATGCCAAACCGAGGAGACAAAAGTGCTCCAGAAGAGAAACTTGAAAATTACTGAATAAAAGACATAACAGAAAAGAACCAAGTAGGTGCTTAGAGCCTTGGGTTTAGACAAAACTAGTTGTGAAGTAGACGAGGCTAAGTCAAAAGACACTGATCATTTTCCGAAATGGCAAACGCAGAAAGTAGAAAATCTAAATGTGTGTTCCTTCGAAGATGGTGCAAAATGTGTTGTTGTTGTACAGGATTACTAATGCTTCTGTGGAGTGTGTTAGCCTTAATGGTTTCATTTAAAGTTACATTAGAGACCATAGAAGGTCATAGTGAGAATAAGACTGATGTAGAAAAGATTCAGAAGATGTATCCAACTAAAATAGATAGGAATTATTTACATAAAGATAGGTCCATAACTGATTTTTCTAACAATGTTTTTTCAAAATTACTTTATGAATATGTAAAAACAATGGATGTAAGAGATTGCTACGTATGCATGCAGTTGCCTGCATCAATGTCTGAGGGAGTGACGTACCATCACTTTCCAGTAACATATCGAATAACATGTAGTGTATTAGCAAGTTTATTTTACAAAACAGGGAAACTAGAATATTAGTCCATAAATTGAATAAAGTAAAACCTGGTAAAGTGTTAGGTGAATTCTTCTTAGAAACTAGAGAATTAACATTAGAATCAGTATTAAAAAATAATCTCACTGGTAGTCTGAAAAGAGAAGAAAAGACTTTCTTAGATATGGTAGAAGAGAGGAGAACAAAAATGCAGAAGAAGGTACCTGAGGGAAAAGAAGAAAAGACAGTTTGGGATTTTGAAAGAGAAAAACATTTGAAAGGAGAAACTAGTCCAGCAATGGCCTTAGATTGGCCAGAGAAAGGGAAATTGTGTATTAGAAGAAATCAAACTGCGTATGATAACTATTTCATAGGTGCAAGTGATTGCCATGATACTTATAGAATCATGGGTGGATGGGGATTTAAAGGAGGAAATTATCCCATATTTCCTGGATTTTATTTTATTTACGGGAACAAAGCTTATTATCGATTACCTGACCATTGGTATGGCACATGTTACCTAGGCCTGGTTTTCCCAAAGATGTTTCATGTGGGAAGGGGAAAAGATGGTGCACATGAGATAGGTAGACAACTAACACGTATAAGAAGAGAATCTTGGGCAGAAATTGTAGGAGATATCTCTGGAGCACTTACTCTAGCAGTTGGAATATCTCTGAATGCACATAAAATTAGAAAATTATCAACAGTAGTGGATCATTTGTCAACAAATGGTTGCCATGCGAGCAATGGTGATGGTAAATCGACTTGCCTTTGATATAATTTTGGCAAAAGAGGGTGGAGTCTGTGGAATGCGGAAAGTTCAACATTGTTGTACTTATATTCCTGACGAAAGTCAAGATTTAAAAACATACATAAAGAATATAACTGATTTGCATGAGGAGATTGTCCCACTGGAGGTTGAAGGTATATGGGAAAAGATTGGGAAAATGTTTTCTACTATTAAGGACTTTCTATTCAAATTAGGTAGTACCTTTATTGGTAAGATTTTATTTCCATTAACATGTGTGATATTTTTAGTATTAATTCTGAGACTAGGATGTTTATGTAACAAGAGAAGAAAATTACACAAAAACATATAAAAAGAGAAACTGCAAAGAAAAGAGGCAAAGAAAGAAAAGAAAGAGAAATGGAAGAGGTAGAATTAGAAGAATGGAAAGAGAATGTGTATAAGAAAACAAGAGAAGAAGAGACAGGGGAAACAATTATCAGCCTCATGCATCAACCCAAAATCCAGTCGGTAAAATACCGATTCGCTAATAGCTCCCGGTATTAAGTTAAAAATACCCAATCCCAATGCATCAACCCAAAAGCAGAAATCGCTATTTAAGGAATCCTTAAATAGCGATTCTTTAAATAGGGATTCCTTAAATACCGATTCCTTAAATAGGGATTCCTTAAATACCGATTCCTTAAATAGCGATTGCATTTAAGGAATCCCAAAGTGAGATTCCTTAAATGCAATGCATCAAAGTTAAAAAATTAGCGATTTCGCTAATAGGGGGAGCAAATTACCATGAAGATGAACTGCATGGTAATTTGCAAAAACTTTGAAAAATGCACTTTTGTGCATTTTTCAAAGTTTCATGTTGCGCACACACATGCCCTTAGAGCATGTGTGTGTGCAACATATGTGCACATATCATTTTCAGGGGTGCTATAGGGTGTCATTTTGACACCCTTGCACCCTTGAAATTGCATGAGCAATTAGCGAGAACCTACTTGTACTCGCTATTTGCTCATGCAATCTCCGATTCATTCCTATGGGCCTGGAGGCCCATAGGAATGTTTGGGACGGCATTCCTTAATTGCTACTCGCTATTTGCTAGTAGCAATTAAGGAAAGTTAAGGAATCGCTATTTGAATAGCGATTCCTACATGCATAGCCTTTTGCTATTCCTTATTAGCGAATCCTTATTTTTCGCTAATAAGGAATCGCAAATGCTAATGTTGATGCATATGCCCCTTTGTGATCTAACAAAACATAAAGAGAACCAAATTCATTTCAATTGCAAATTTTATCAAAATTTTAAGGTATTTTGTGGTGATATTAAAAATCACCAAAGGGGGAATTGATGGAGCAGGTAAAGCAAAATATTAATCATTTAACTGACTAAAATAATAACTTGAATTAACCGTGTGCTGTGTTATATTAATCAACTATTTGCACCCTTTGTAAACACCACTTACACGTGGGACTTATTGCTATTTTGCATGGCAAAATAACCTTAATAACTAACTATGGTACGCATATTAACAGTATTACGTGTGGTAATAGGATATTGCATGATTTATGTTGCTTTTGTGATGTTTGCGTTCCCGTTTTGGATCGAAGGGTGAGTTTTATTGCCTTAAATGTCGCTAGAAGCTAGGAAAATACTAATATATAAAGGGATTAGTGAGGGTTTAACATTAGAACCTTCATTTCTGTATATTAATTATTCTTTTGTGTTTGTTTTGCTTAAGTTGGCATTTGGGCCTACCAAAATATGGCATCCAAAATAGAGCTCGGAAGTGGCCACCGTCTCGTGAGCGCGATGTCTACTGCGCAGACTCGGATGGCTCCGTAGACCTCCAGGCAACCCTCGTCAGCGCACAGTGTTCCTGGTCAAAGATAGCAACATGGAGGACTGCCAAACTTCAGTCAGTAAAAACTGGTCTAAATGAACAATAAATAGAGACATACAAACAAGCAACTACAATGTTGCATGAGGATGTCATACATGGAGGAAATGAACCAGCGAAATCCGTGAGACTCCAAGCTAGTGGGAAAATTGGATGAAATTGCAAAACCTCATCAAATCAACCAATCACATGAGTATAAGAAATGTTTCATGTTGTCCCGAATTTTATTATAAAAAGGGCAGTAGAATAGGGAGGAGTTTAGAATGGATATCGATTGATGACCGCACACCCCTGTCGACCCCACAGGTGATAACAGATGCTTGCACGATTTCTGGTCCTTTAGAGATCTTTGGGACTGTAACGTGCTGAGCAAAGAACTTTCCGGACTTTGAGCCTTGGCCTGCTTATTTGGGACAATTGAACAGCTAAATTTGATTTATGTAGAGCCAATTGAATTAGAAAAGTCCCGCTAGCCAGAATAGGTAAATATAAAATGTCATGCGATTTGTGCTGATCTATTGAAATTCTAAACTTTGATTGACCAAACATCAAGTAGAAACAAAATTTAGATAAACAAATAATTGATTAACAAAATTTACAAGTTGTGGTTTTTTAATGACGGATTAGAGTATTCTGAAGCTTAAATGTGTTTTAGCTGGTTCTAAATCACTATCAACTAGTCCAACTAATTGGTCCGTCGACCAAGTGGTGGAGTGTCTTGATGTTAAGGTTAGGATTCCTATAGGTGGTGATACAAATGTATATTCTGTAAATAACTTTTCTTCCCTATAGGTAATAAGGTGCTCCCCCACATGTCCAGCGCGTATCATCATCCCTCCTGTGTGCAGACTCGTGAGGTGTGACGTATGAGTGTTGGTGTTATGGGCCCCACCAATGAATGCGTGTGGGTCTGTGACGCTGGGAGGATAGTTGTAAATCAGCTCTTTTCCCCGGATTTTGTGCTGGATCAAAAATGATACTGTAGTTTTCTTAAATCTGGGGGCAAATAACACAACAGACAAGTTAACTCATTAGGAATTATGCAGTGACAGGTACAGGTCATAGTAGGTAAGGGATTTTTCCAGAAATGTGTTATGTATGGGCAGAGGAGGGATAGAATCATGGATGTCAATTCCCAAGAATGGGAGGGGTAGTGATAGGGGCTTCACTCAACTTCCGCCTTAATTATATCACAGGAAGTGACATCATATAATCTTTGACACTGAAACATTTGACCTTTGAGCCTCTAAGTGTTGTCTCATGACTTTAACCATGATGACATTTTCCCTGAGAGGTAGGAAGTGAAGCGAGTGAGCCCAACTTCTTCTAGAAAGGGATCGAGGGGGGTTCCTCCTTCCCAAGAAAATGTTGATCAAAATGGAGCCAAAAAGTGCATTTTAAAGCACGAATCAAATCAAAATCAGCTTTATTCAGTGCAACAAATCTCACCATAAAAGCATAAAAACATTCCTACATTTATATTAACATTTCTAGTTCATACAAATACAGTGAAAATAATTTAAACATACATTTATAGAATGTTTAAAAACCATGGTACAGTCATTAAGCATGCTTAGAGGGCTAAAGGCAATAGAGCATTATAGGCTAATCAGGGGACGTAACATCCAATCTTGGGATATGAAGTGCTAGTGCATAAAGGTGCGTAGTAATACCTAAAGTGCAACGTGTCACATCATATCAAGATTACATCAAAATTTACTTTATCCGATTTCATGACAGAAGAAATCATAAAAGTGTCTAGCAGCAATCATGGATATACACATGGGAAAAAACCTTTAAAATACAATCTACAAAAATTTATAAAAGTTTTTAAAATTTAATAAAATTACAAAAGTTACATTGTAGCCCGGGACCTAATGATCGCCTACAAATAGGTTGTAACAGCCAAAATAGTTGCCGGTGTTTCCAACATCTGTAATCTTAAAAGTGCTACCCTACAGTATCTAATATTCCAGCTTTTAAGAATCGGTCTAAGGTACATCTGCCTGGGTATAGAAAAATATTTACAAAATAAAGTGCAGTGCATTGTTGATTGTAATGAAACATCATCACAAGGGCATGCAGGTATATCAGATGACCAGAAATTTAAAACCATTCTAAAAAAGGAGCTAAGTCGAAAATGAGCCAAAAGCATACGGCTAAAACTATCCTGTACTGACAGCAAATATTGTTGAAGACCCAAGCCACTCAGGATGAGATGATGTGCCACTACAATGTGTTTTGCTCTCTCTTTAGACCATCTTTGATCTTCGAGCAATTTCAAGCAGTATGCTTTCAAATCTTTCCTAGAAATATCCTCCAAGCTGCTTGGGTCCGTAAAATATGCAGGGTGCCCAATGGCTTTGGTTATCGTTTTTATATAATTAAACCACACCATGTCTTTCTATCTCTCAAGTTTAAGGCAGTCCAAGATTACCTCTCTATTGAAGCCTGTCTCATCTGTGACCCACACCTTAAGCCACAGTAATAACGGAGCTATCTTAATAGCATCCGATATATAAGAGAGTCCCAATTCCTGATGGCAACTATAGGTGGCAGAAGAAATAGGGACTCCCAAAAGATAGCGGATAAAACTATTTTCACAAGTTTGTATGATATCAGGTTCTTCGATGCTCCATAAACCGGCCCCATACAGCCCAGCGCATTTTAAAGCACGATTTTCTTATAAATTTACAAAAAGAAAGTGGACCCTGATAGTGCCCTTATTAAAAATTGGCACCTTTCATGGTGAACCAGGCAAATGAAACCTAACGTTCTCAAGGAATTGACTATATATTTTTCAAAATGTGCTGAATGCCCCCAAAGTTATCTTCAGGGCCAGCAGTTCGTCACATCTTCCCCCCAATTAACCATAGGTGCCCTCTAAGGCCAAAAAGTACATAAGATATGCCATGATTTTGTCATTAGTACCTTTCATATATCATAGACGTCCTTTATGTCATAATTCCACTGTTGCGCTCCATTATGCAAAGAATTACCTGCAAGATGCCAACATTGTTTGCCATAGTTGTGCCAATAATTTCCTCCAGTATACCAGTACCAGCATTTTGCCACACATGCCTCTATGCCAAGAAGCACCATCGGTATGCCACTAGCATCAATTTGTCATGGATGTTCCCATAAGACAAGTATTACCGTATGTCAGTGGCAATATTTAGTCACAGGTGCCCTCTCATATTAAGAATTGCCTGCAGTGTGCCAGTGCCAGCATTTTGCCATTGGTGCCTCCATAAGCAAAAAATTACATTCAGTTTGCCAGGGCTAGATGCAGATTTGCAAGCATAAAAACACATCCTCAATCACACTTACACTCATTCACTCACACTCATTCTTACTAGCTCACTCACACTTTTACTCTCACTCACTCTTAATCGGTCTCACTCATACTTTCCCTCTCTCATTCTCATATAAGTCACATGGGCATTTGGACCCCATTCCACCTGCCTCTAAAATGCCCCCTCCATCTTGGAAAACAGTTCCCTCCCACAACACCCGTACACGCCCGATACGCACCACCAATTTACTCTCGGAGAGCGATCTCCTCTCTCTTCTGCACTCTTACGACCCCCAACTCCCTTCCATCCTCTCAGGCTACCATCCCGACTATCCCCCTCAACCCTCGCAGACCCGCCACACACAACAACAGAGGAGTATGTGCTAATAACCTTAGAAGAATCCTTGTACCTCCAGATCCCTCTTCTTCCCTCTCTGCACCCCATCTGAAATGCACTCTTCTTAACTGCCGATCAGCCTCCAGACATGCTGCAAACATAGCTGACCTCATCATCTCCCAGGAGCTTGACATCCTATTTCTTACGGAAACCTGGCTAACAGATTCATCCACACCACTACTCGACATCCTCGTCCCTCCTAACTACGACATCATTAGACTCGATAGATCGGACAAGATAGGGGGCGGCATAGCTTGTATACATCGCAGCAGCATCACCATAAACAGAGCCATTTCGCCATCTTTCACATCTTGCGAATACTTATGCCTAAACATTTGCTGCAAGGGCAAACCTGTTTGCTCATTCCACATCATCTACCATCCCCCAGGAGACAACCTCCTTTTCATCGAACATCTCATGGATTTGATCTCCTCAAACAACGGGCGGCAAATTACCCAAATATTCCTAGGCGACTTCAATCTCCATTGGAATGACATTAATGACTCAGGGGTCAACAGTTTCAAAAACTTCCTGGATGATCTAGCCTTCACCCAATCCTGCAGTAGTCCTACTCACATTAAAGGATCAACCCTTGATCTCATTATCTCCAAAGCTGACGTCATCCAGGTAGACTCGATCCACCCATGCGACTGGTCCGACCATCACATTATTGCCTTTCACATCAAAGAAACCTTTAAACTCAACTCATCGCAACCCACAAAACCAAAGATCTGGAAACGAGACTGGAAAAAAATCAACCCCAACTCACTACCCGCCTCCAGCTATAACCTGCTCCAGCCCCCTGTAAACACCTCTGACGTCCATGTTCTCACGAATCACTATCTCGACGCCATGACCTCGATAATAAATGAGGCCGCCCCACTGCAACTTAAGAGAGCTCCCATTAAAGATTCCAAGCCCTGGTACAACGCTCTACTTAATGAAGATCGAAGAGCCCTCAGATCCTCAGAACGCAACTGGAGAGCAGTCCCATCGGCTCTCCACCTCAAACTTCTTAGGAAAAAGAGAAATGCATACTACAAAAAAATTGAACGCACTAAAGCTGACTTCTTCAGACACCAACTTGACCAAGCTAAAAACCGGCCAAAAAAGCTCTTCGAACTTGTCAAAAATCAATCCAAGGAAGCTCCCCAACAGGCCCGAGACCTAGATCGCCCACAACCTAACTGTCAAGAATTCTCCACCTTCTTCAATCTGAAGACCGACAACCTCATAAAGGACCTCCTTAATGACAGCCCACCACACACTGCTCCCCATACGGTTATCACCCCGTTATTTACACCCATCCCATGCCTTTCCCCCCCTAAGGCCTGCCCCAAAAACAAGGCAGCATGGTCTTCCTTTGAGACGTACACTGAAGACGACCTAGGCAAGATCCTCAACAACCTGAAACCGGCCAATCATTTCACTGACCCCCTCCCGGCTAAAGCAGTCAAAGCCCTTTCACCGTGGCTCCTTCCACTCTGGACCAAAATCATTAACAGCTCACTCCAACAAGGCTGCATCCCGGACTCCCTCAAAGTAGGCCAAGTCTCACCTATCCTAAAGAAACTCACTGCGGACCCCTCTGACCTCAACAACTACCGTCCCATTTCCAATATCCCCACTTTGGCCAAATTGCTAGAAAAATGTGTAAACGGGCAACTGACCAATCACATGGATCACTTCAACCTACTAAATAAACACCAATCAGGCTTCAGAGCGGGTCACAGCACTGAATCGGCCATGACACACATTCTTGATGATGCGCTACAAATCCTTGACCAGAATGGTTCGTGCTTACTCATCTTACTAGACCTCTCATCAGCCTTTGATACGGTCAAACACCAGAAACTATTAGATCTCCTGGAGCATAGGATGGGTCTGTCTGGCACAGTGCTAAAATGGTTTACATCCTTCCTGAATAACCGTTCACAAAAATTCAAGGTCAACAACGCGCTCTCCAATGCCTCCCCTGTATCTCTTGGGGTGCCGCAAGGGTCCGCACTCTCACCGTCCTTATTCAACCTGTTCATGGAACCGCTCACTGAAATCCTGCAAACATCCAATGTTCAATTTCATATGTATGCAGACGACACACAACTATACCTCAAGATCAATTCCATAGAGGACATTAATTTGCTCAACTCCACACTCATGATCACCCAGTCTTGGTTATCAGAAAATCACCTCAAACTCAACGCATTAAAAACAGAATTCCTCCTCATAGCACCACCGGCCAAGATCCCTCTAATGCATGACCTGATCAAACAACTCTCCGCGTTCAACGTACAACCAACTATCGTGGATTCTGCAAAATCCTTGGGGATCACTCTCGACAACAATCTCATGATGCAAAAACACATCAGTAACGCCACAAAGAGAGCTAATTTCCAGATAAGTACCCTAAGGAAGCTGAAACCCTTCCTGCCAATCGAGGACCTCAAGTTGGCAGTACAAGCCCTAGTTCTCCCTTGTGTGGATTACGGAAGCGTCTCCCTGTGTGGGCTACCAAAAGCCGCAACAGCGCCCTTAAGAGCGTCTATCAACGCTGCGGCAAGACTCATCACTGGCTCGAAAAGAACTGCACACATTACCCCTGACTTAAAATCCTTGAATTGGCTTCCATTTGAAGCTAGACTCCACCTAAAAGTGGCGTGCATGACTCATAAAGCCTTACACCACAACTCTCCCAGCTACCTCGCGCAGAAACTGACAATCTCTGGTGGTCTACGGACTTCCAGGAGTGCCGAAAACCTTTTACTGAAACCTCAAAGGTTCAACAAAAAGAAAACATATAATCGATCCTTCTCTGGGATGGCGCCCAAAATTTGGAACACTCTTCCCCCCGAAACCAGACGGAATGCCTCCTCCGCCGCTTTCAAAAAAGAAGTCAAAGCGCTTCTCATGGCAAAATTTACTTGAGCTCCTTCCCTTCAGAACTGAGTTCGCTAGTTCCTGTCTTATGTGACAGCACCATGTTGTAATCCCTCTATACCACTATATTTGCCCTCATCATGGTTTTTATGTTTGTTCACTTGCTTATCTCTGTTTTTTGTTCCTCTTATAGGCTGCTGTTATGTAAAGCGCTCTGATATCCGCAAGGATCTTGTTCGCGCTCTATAAAACTTTCTAAATAAATAAATAAATAAATAAACCTCACTCACTAATTCTCAGTCTTTCTTATTTCCATGCACAGTTACACTCACTCATTGTCACTCGCTCTCACTCATTCTCATTCACATTCCCTCACACTCTCTAATATTCCTCAAATCATTCTTATGCATTCTCATTTACCCTTTCTCACTCACTTCCAGTAATTATTCTACTTGTTCCCACATCCTCAGTCAGTCAGTCAAAATTACTTTATTCGGTTCATAGCAAAAACCAGAAAAGTACAGTAGACATAAGACGATACAAACATTATAAAAACCTTTAAAATAGTATTTACAAATATATTAAGAGATGATATTAATAATAAATTGATCAAAATTCAGAAATTAACTACACTAAGACCACGTGATTTTTTTCCTTAGACTCATTGAGATTACTAAAAAATTAGCTATGTTAAAAATCTCCCAAGGAGAACCCAACATCTGGAGATGCAAAAGTGCTGGTTTAACCTGTCTAAATCCTTTATATTTTATGAGGGGGATAATATATTTTTTACAAATTAAAGACAGGTGGCTGCAAAAGAAGATAAAGTGCGTAGTGTCTTGAGTGGAGAATCTGTCACAAGAACAGATCTCCAGATCCCTCTCCTTCGTCCACCCAGGGGAATCAGTAAGTAGAAGATGGAATTTGTTCATTCTGAACCTGATTAATAAAAAAACGATGGTTCATGTTATTTACAATACCCAGGTAAGGCTCTAGGCTATTAGAAGTAATGATCAGCTGATGAGCCCTTACTGTGGGTTTAAGTAACTCCTTTTCTTCCCTTATTAGCATTGCCCTCTGTTTATAGCTATCTTTAGCCCATTTTAAGTCCCCCTTTAATATGTTACTTGGATAATCACATTTTTCTGGCCGACCCAATTCACTGGCTAGGTTCTTGATATAATTCAACCAGGGGATAGTTTTGCCATACTCTAGAGTTAAGCAATCTTTTATGATCGTATGGTTCAACTCTAGTTCAGGGTTAAGCCAAATTGAAATCCATTTCAAAAGTGGGGCTAAAGCTATACGGTCTGCTAGATAGTCAAGCCCACATTCTTGGTGGACAATGTAACCCGAAGTTGAGCAGGGGAGGGATAATAAGGATTTTAAGAATTTGTCTTCTACAACCTGTAAATCAAGAACTTTTTTGGTTACCCACAAATCAGCGCCATACAATGCAATAGAAGTGCATTTAGCTACATAGATGTTCAACATAGCTTGCATAGGCCTCACCCCCAATTTACGTCCAAACTCCAGGACAGCAAGTGTTGCCCTAGCGAAAGCATTACGTTTAGCTGCTAGTTGTGGGGCCCAGGTAGACTTATCATCAAAAATGACCCCCAAATAAGGGAATCTCGTAACCCGGGATAGAACGTGGCCTTCGCAGAACATGGTCTTTGCTCTCTTTGGTTTGCTGCCCACGATCATCACATGGGATTTGGAAAAATTCACGCCAAGATCAAGTGCGATCATAAATTTTACAAAAGAATCTAAAAGGTTTTGGAGCCCTACTGCAGTACGTGCTAATAGGGCGGCATCATCTGCATATAGTAATGCCGGGATGGAGTATTTGCCCGCCCTAGGGATATCCTTGCATGACTCAGTTAATACAGAGCCCAAATCGTTAATATAAAGTGTAAAAAGCAGGGGGGCTAAAATACAACCTTGCCTAACGCCATTAGTGATTCCAATCTTATCCGTGCAATTACCCAGGCGATCATATCTGACAGTGGCAGTGAGGTCTCTATGTAGATCCGCAAGGAAATACACAATATTTGCATCTATGCCACATTTAAGGAGTAACCCCCATAGTTTCGAACGATTTACTCGATCGAACGCCGAGGACAAGTCCATAAACGCTAGATATAACGTCCCTTTTTTAGCTATGGTATATTTGCCTATTAATAGGTGAAGGTTCAGGCTTTGGTCTATGGTCCCGCGACCCTTACGGAACCCATATTGTAGGCACGAAAGGGTATCCGTGTCTTCGAGCCAATCTGTTAGTTTGCCCAGAACCACGCGCCCCAAAACCTTCACTGCTGAATCAATAAGGGAGATAGGCCGATAACAGCTAGGGTCCCCCCTGCTACCTTTCTTAAAAATGGGTATGATCACAGATTCGGACCAACTGTCCGGAATACCTGCGATACATACCCTATTAAAAACATTTGTTAATACTATGGACCAAGTCTCAGGATCAGACTTAAAGAGGTCCGCTGGGACACCATCGGGACCTGGAGCCTTGTTACTTGTCATCTTCCCGATGGCCTCCACCACCTCTGTCTTAGAGACTAATAAAGTATATGGGTTCACAATGGGGGAAGAAGTACTCAATTCCCCACAGGTGCCCATTTCATAGACTGACTTAAAATGGGAGTGCCACGATTGTTTCCCAATACCGCAATCTAATTGGTCGTTACATGTATCACGAAAAAAGGGTTTATTTACCACAGACCAAAACTTGGCACTATTTCTGAGGACATCCACGCAAGAGAGTTCTTCCCATGCGTCCTCCCTAATCTTCTTTTTCCTGGTGTCCAGAATTTTCTTATATTCTTTCCTCAGCCCAGCAACAATAACCCTATTCACAGGCTTGCATTTTAGGGCGGCCTTCAACTTTCTATTTGCAGTTGAGCAATTTTTATCAAACCACCCCAGCTCGGCCTTATCCTTATGTTTACCTGGGCATCTCAGGTCTGCAAAAATCTGCGAGCAGATTACAGAGTATGCCACCAGAACCTCGTCATTCCCTGCTTCAGGATCCAGGCACGTATTTAACTCAGGTCCTACCTTGCTTTTTAGATTATTATAAAAATCGCCTGGAATAACTTTATTCCATTTAATTCTGAGATCCTGATCTGTAGGACGGATATCCGATTTATCCGTACTAACCTGGGATGTAACAGGTTTTTTATAGAGGTTCAAAAGAGTGAGGATCACGGGATTATAGTCGCTGAAATGGGTCCAAGTCGCCATGTAACTGTTGATACCAACCCCAAAAACTGAACTAACAAAAATATAATCAATGACTGACTGAATTTTTCCCATTTCCTTTAAAAGTGGGTATATTATCATCCTCCATAAGAGGGAGTAACAAACCATGGTCTGCCAGTATAGTTTCGAGAAGATCTCCCGCCACTGTATGTTCAAAGTGTGCATCCCCTGACTCAGTCGGACCCAGAGGATCCACGGAAAAGCACTTATGTGAGCAACCATGGATGTTAAAATCACCCATAATTATGGTAAGACAATTTCATTCACTCTGGCCACGCCCCCATGAAAATGAGTTAACACCCTCTAGTGATAGTGCTGGCGCTATATGTGCTAAACAAAAACATAGCTCTGTTTAGAAAACAGTATCAAGCCATGAAACTACAGTTCAGCTTCACTGCCCCCTGACTAGGTTGTTTATGATGATTTCTGCCCTCTTTGAAGGCAATAACCGCTGCTAATGGCCCTCCTGCAATTATGGACTCCAGTCAAACGACAGAGCACATAATAAGAGGACGAGCAATTACAAACTGGTAGTTTTCATCAGCATGTGCACAGTAGGCCTATTTGCACCTGTACATCTAATCCCAACAAACACAAGTAGTCTCGGTCTGCTTCCTGCCTCTGCAAGTGAACCTTGAATGCAGAGCAAAAACATTAGTTAATGCAGGTATTCCAAGAAGTCTAATAGGCAGCGAATCCTGGGTGAAAAACATCCTATTTATTCAAATGTACAATTGAATGTTATATGGCCACCCACTCCCTCTTTCTCTGCTCAGACGAGCAGCATAGGTGTCGAGGACCACGCACAGCCTAGCGTCCAGCCGCCTACTCCTCCACCATTCTCTCCGATTGCTTTAGCTCCTGCAAATGTTTAAAAAAATGCCCAGTGTCCTGACAACTTATGTGTAAACTTGAAGAAAATTACCTGCTGTCCTGCCAACCACTTCAACTGCCCTCGATATTCACCGCCCCCCCTCCAACCACATGTAAAGTGTACTTCACTACCTCCTGACCCGCAGCCCTCCCCGCCACCTTCGATTATACCCCCTCACACTTGCCTTATACAGAAAACCAGTAGCAGGCATCCTGCCACTGACCCACTCCACCTTCTGCACACTCCACCACCCTCCCATCCTGAGGCAGCGGGTCCTGCAAAGGCCCACTCCACCTTCTGCACACTCCGCCACCCTCCCATCCTGAGGCAGCAGGGTCCTGCAAAGACTCACCCCACCTTTTGCACCCTCCGCCACCTCCCATCCTGAGGCAGCAGGGTCCTGCAGAGACTCACCCCACCTTTTGCACATTCCGCCACCTCCCATCCTGAGGCAGCGAGGTCCTGCAGAGACTCACCCCACCTTCTGCACACTCCGCCACCCTGCCATCCTGAGGCAGCGAGGTCCTGCAGAGACCCACTCCACCGTCTGCACACTCCGCCACCCTCCCATCCTGAGACAGCGGGGTCCTGCAGAGACCCACTCCCTCTTCTGCACACTCCACCACCCTCCCATCCTGAGGCAGCAGGGTCCTGCAGAGACTCACCCCACCTTTTGCACACTCCGCCACCTCCCATCCTGAGGCAGCGAGGTCCTGCAGAGACTCACCCCACCTTCTGCACACTCCGCCACCCTCCCATCCTGAGGCAGCGAGGTCCCGCAGAGACCCACTCCACCGTCTGCACACTCCGCCACCTCCCATCCTGAGACAGCGGGGTCCTGCAGAGACCCACTCCCTCTTCTGCACACCACACCACCCTCCCATCCTGAGGTAGCGGGGTCCTGCAGAGACCCACTCCACCACCTCCCATCCTGAGGCAATGGGGTCCTGCAGAGACCCACTCCACCTTCTGCACACTCTGCCACCTCCCATCCTGAGGCAGCGAGGTCCTGCAGAGACCCACTTCACCGTCTGCACACTCCGCCACCCTCCCATCCTGAGGTAGTGCGTTCCTGCCACTGACCCACTCCACCTTCTGCATACTCCGCCACCTCCCATCCTTAGACAGCGGGGTCCTGCAGAGACCCACTCCACCTTCTGCACACTCTGCCACCTCCCATCCTGAGGCAGCGGGGTCCTGCAGAGACCCACTCCACCTTCTGCACACTCCGCCACCCTCACATCCTGAGACAGCGGGGTCCTGCAGAGACCCACTCCCTCTTCTGCACACTCCACCACCCTCTCATCCTGAGGTAGCGGGGTCCCGCAGAGACCCACTCCACCGTCTGCACACTCCGCCACCCTCCCATCCTGAGGTAGCGGGTTCCTGCCATTGACCCACTCCACCTTCTGCATACTCCGCCACCTCCCATCCTTAGACAGCGGGGTCCTGCAGAGACCCACTCCACCTTCTGCACACTCTGCCACCTCCCATCCTGAGGCAGCGGGGTCATGCAGAGACACACTCCACCTTCTGCACACTCCGCCACCCTCACATCCTGAGGCAGAGGGGTCCTGCAGAGACCCACTCCCTCTTCTGCACACTCCGCCACCCTCCCATCCTGAGGCAGCGGGGTCCTGCAGAGGCCCACTCCACCTTCTGCACACTCTGCCACCCTCCCATCCTGAGGCAGCGGGGTCCTGCAGAGACCCACTCCACCTTCTGCACACTCCGCCACCCTCCCATCCTGAGGCAGAGGGGTCCTGCAGAGACCCACTCCACCTTCTGCACACTCCGCCACCTCCCATCCTGAGGCAGCGGGGACCTGCAGAGACCCACTCCCCCTTCTGCACACTCCACCACCTCCCATCCTGAGGCAGCGGGGTCCTGCAGAGACCCACTCCACCTTCTGCACACTCTGCCACCTCCCATCCTGAGGCATCGGCATCCTGCAGAGACCCACTCCACCTTCTGCACACTCCGCCACCCTCCCATCCTGAGGCAGCGGGGTCCTGCAAAGACCCACTCCACCTTCTGCACACTCCGCCACCTCCCATCCTGAGGCAGCGGGGTCCTGCTGAGACCCACGGTGACAGGGGAGATGGTACAGCCGCCGGTATCCCCTGCCTCTCTCTGGGCTCTA
The DNA here is from genome assembly GCF_964204655.1 of Triturus cristatus. NCBI lineage: Eukaryota > Metazoa > Chordata > Amphibia > Caudata > Salamandridae > Triturus > Triturus cristatus. Next base: position 815,780,093 of record NC_140584.1, read on the forward strand.
GAGACCTTGTGGAGGCAGTGGATCCCACCAGAAAGAACAAGGGCTGCCCCCTTGGTGTTTCACTGCTCCAATGTCAGAGCAGTGAGAGCACAAGCTTTTTTTTCCATTGCTCTGATGTCAGAGAAGTCAATAACTGGGATTAGAAACCCATGTTTAAGTACACTGGTTCCTTGGGAACCATGCATAAAAATATTAGGAAAAAAAGAGAAAATGCAGAAAAAGAAAAAATTAATAGATATTTAGTGCTTAATACCACAGGCTTGCATCTCCAAAGCGCTTTTAGTAACAGGTGCAATTAGTAGTAGTGTTTCATAAGGGTCGAGAACTGCTACAATTATAAGTTCAATAAAAAAAAACATCCATCTAAAGCCTATGTTTGTGCTCAGACTGTTCTTGCAAATAGTTAGTAATTCTGCTCACACCCGTCTGGCCCTAACACAGTTTCATTTGTTTCTCAGTCTCTTTGAAAAGGCCTTACTGTCACTCCCAAGCCTCCCTCTGATCTCTCGTTGACAAATGTCATTTCGTGAGGGCTCCTCTCTGCTGGGATATGCTAATATTCTTCCCTGTGGTTATAGCCCTGGCATGATATAACGTGTCTCCCTTGGGGTCCGCAGCGTGGGCTGACAAGCGTCACAAGTGTCTGGCTGCTGATAGCTCCTCAAAGGTCTTCATCAGTTTTCAATATTACTCAGCACTCTCAAGACAAGATAAAAAAAATAACTACAACTCCCAGAAAGCATTGCTCTGTTTTTCTGGAAAATATGGAATTAGGATTCACTTTACACATTTTGTGGGGCACTAGAAACTGACATATTTTGAGAACCCCTTAAGGAACATTTATTAGTAACTAATGTTAGAAATGCCAGATCTTCATGGCCTCGCCATTATCCATCCCGCATCCTGGCCATTTCCAGCAACTTACTCTAACAAATTGGTCACTAGACACTTTCACCCTTGATCCTCTCAGACCACCACCTTTCACTCGACTGCAGAACTGATCCTAACAGAAACTTACTGAGGAAATTACAGAGCCAAACCATCGTCAAATCCAACATCTTTCTCCTGGTCTTCAACCTCACAGGCAATTGCTACAGTAAGACCTTGCAGAAAACATGCCCCTTCTTGTCACCACGAGAATCAAACAAACCATTGAACAAGCCCGGGCCAAAGTTAACATTGTCAATGTTGACTTCATAACCTTAGAGTCTCAAATGATGGTGGATTTGTCTGATCACACTGTCATACCGATTATCATCCTACTAACAACAACCACCCACCACAATCAAACAAAAACCAATATCAACTTCCCACTGCACTTATTTAAACTCATCCTGAATGCCAGTATCGACACTCATGCACTACAGATCGAGGCGTAGTCTATAAGACAAACACACCTTACATGATGGCGAGTCCAAGTACTCATTGACAGCAAAGGGGCTATCAGCAAGCCAGAAACAACAACATAAAAAACAAAATCCTAAACTGAAATATATTCATTCTTCCCTTGGAAACCACACCCCAAAAGCCAAAGACACCTATAAACATTATGCTTCATCTTTAAAGCCATCAAGGCCATCATCCAAACCATCAAACACTGGCTCACTTTGATATCAGACCCCATGATACTGCACTAAACTGGCAGTTGTTATTCACTAACCCAAGACTAGATCTAGTACTGCATCAATAGTGCTGAATTGCAGCATTCATGTAGCGCTTATTACCCCTAGGTGGAGTGCAGAAGTGGGTACCATGCTACACCATGTAGGGTGTGACATTGGGAGACTAGCAAATGAACCTTTGCAGGAAGAGTTTCCATGTTGTGTGTGGTTGACCCCTGAGGTGCAGTTATCATGTTGTAGGATGCAGTGCTCAGCAGCGTAGGGTGAAAAGAGCATGCAGGATAAACATGTAGTTTACTCTGTGAGATATGCCGGCAGCGTTAGCTCTGCAGGTCCATTTTTGGTTTTTGCAGTTATTATAAGAGTGATTTCACCCCTACTCCTGTATTGGTTGCTGCATTAGCGTTAACCAGGCAGCAAACTTATAAAGCTGGAACTGTAATAGGTACAGGGAAAAGAATGTCAAAGATCTGCCCAAATGGACTGTGATAGTCCTTCTGTGGGATCATCATGGTTGGGAGATAATTGAAGATTACAGTACATAGCTAGTGGACCACCAGGGTCAGACTAAGTTAGAGCCTACCCTTGGCCAGCATTATTTGCCAATCTTTCTATAGTATACCTACTTTGTAGTACACCTGCCCAGTTGCTGTAGGGTGGTTAGATGCATCAGTCCGAGACAGACACTAGCTCATAGGGCTATTCTGAAATCATTTCATCCCAGGTCTAACTGTGCTAAAAGGTTTAAAAAGTGAAAATGAGAGGGACCCCTTGCCAAGCCAGGGGAAATAGGGTACTTATACTAAGTATAAAGGGAGATTCCCAGGCAGACCAATTAATACACTAACATGTGACTTGAAGCCCATATGTTAGAACATGTACACATTCAAATTTAGCAGACAAATGAACTAAAATAGTTAAAAATGAATATTTTATTTTTATATGATTAAAAACACTGTAAAAATATTTTCATAATGGTGTATGCAAAAATTGATCGGGGAGAACAGTTATGACTCACAGCGTACAATCCTATATGTGTGGAAAAATTCCAAACTATACTGTATCTCAAAGATGAAGCCGTTAGTGCGGATTATGTCCTGTAATAGCGCTATTACAGGACATAATCCGCACTAACGGCTTCATCTTTGAGATACAGTATAGTTTGAGTGTTCCAAAGAGTAGCATTGTTGAATATTTTAACGGATGTGTCAAAATAATGATAAAAATCAATTGTCTGTCTTTGTCTCTCTGTTTAGTTGATTAGAACATAATAGTAACGAGAATAACCTGTCAGGCTGAGTTTGGAATTTTTCCACACATATAGGATTGTACGCTGTGAGTCATAACTGTTCTCCCCGATCAATTTTTGCATACACCATTATGAAAATATTTTTACAGTGTTTTTAATCATATAAAAATAAAATATTCATTTTTAACTATTTTAGTTCATTTGTCTGCTAAATTTGAATGTGTACATGTTCTAACATATGGGCTTCAAGTCACATGTTAGTGTATTAATTGGTCTGCCTGGGAATCTCCCTTTATACTTACTAACTGTGCTAAAACAGGATTGGTGTTTATCCTGTAGCGTGTGTACGCTATAAGCGGCTATGAGACCTGTGTATGTATAATAAAGCACCAAGCCAGAAGTCAGGCAGGTGTCCTGGAGTGACCATCCCATTTTGGGAGGCAGGAAGCTTACCTCTGTTTTATAGTTGGAGAGGTAGAGTTTCTGGTCCTAAGCCCTTTACAGGTCCTAACAGCTTCACACAGGGAAGATGCCTTGTCTTCTATGTCCATTGACTTGATTCCGAGGAGGTGGTATTAAATAGGGAGGATGTGAAGGGCCCCATTTCTGGTCATGTGACCCTTCACCAGGTCTCGAGCTGTACCTGAGCAGCCATTTCTTAGCCTTTGCTTGGTCAGCTCTGCTTTCAGGGTGAAGGTCCTGCAAGCCAAAAACAAGGGGGTGGGAGTAAGAGCAGAAGGTAGTAGGATGGCAGCCAACTATACTCACATTCACAACACCACAAAATAGTTTGCCCTTACAGTTTGTCTTAGAGGCATGGTGGTTGAGACAACACCCGCAACACAAATGTTTACAGACAGAAAGAACACTCTGCTGCTATTGTTGCAGTCATTTTACTGATGCTGTCTTCGTGAAAAGGCTCACCCCCTTTTTTAAAACAAGGTTGAGAAAAGTGTGATGATTAAAATCCAAAGCAAGATACTGCTGTCTCTAACAGCCCTATATGCAATAGATTTTTTAAAACTGCCTCCACATACAGACAGACCTTGCTAACAACTTTACCACCCTTAAATGCACCAGATATGGAATAGGTATGACAATAGTTCCCTGTCAAGACTAGACTGGAAATCAAAATTAGCTCTGAACAAAATGTTCAAATCACTCCCACTTGCAAGGAGCAACCACTAGAATGGAACCTACTGGCACACTGACATGGGGTGGGGGAGGGGGGAGTAGGGGACTGGGTGGGGAAGGTTGTTCCGTCTCCTAGAGAGTCAGTTTTGCTGCTAACTGTGCGGTACTTCCTGGAGAGGAGGAGGTGGGGAGATGTTTGATGACTTGCTGATTTGGAAAACAATAAAACGTTTCAACAGAAAATAGAATGGAACCTACTGGGCTTGATTGGGTCATGGCAGCCCATCCTGTTCTGAAAGCAGACACCTAACCTGCAGCCCAACTGGAAAATGTCAGAGTGGCAGAATGGGCAGTCTAGTTCAGTGGTGTAACAAAAGCACCTGCAGCCCCTGTGGTGTGGGGGGACCCTGAGCTCCAGGGAGCCCCCTCAGAAAAAGTGGTAGGTGGTGGGCATGAGAGGTGGGGCACCCTCTATGTACTTTGCATGGGGAGGATCAGGTTTTGTCACGCCATTGGGACTTGGGAGAACATGCGACCCTATCTTGAGTTCATCATAGCAAATTCTGTAGGCTTTTTACTCACTTCTCAACCCACAAAAAATTCAAGGGGGTTGCTGAAGGCTTCCTGGATCATAGTTTGCAACCCAGAGCACGGTTATATAGTCTGAAGAAGTACACCATATGCACTCTCTGTTTAGCTAAGCAAGAATACAGTCATGTCACTGGGTTGCAGAGGACTGACAGTAGTGGAGGATAATTGTGGAAGGACTGCCCGTTCTACCTTTCTTCTGCCTGTAGGAGCCATCTACTAGCCTCCCGGTGTTATTAAATTGGTTAGCAAATCAGACCTTCACTCCATCCATGTTCAACATGGATGGCATGTGTAAGTGAATTCTGTGTGTAGAGGATGTGTATGGGGTGTGTCTATTAAAGGTGGCTCTGTCCACAGGATCAATTTTGTTTTCCTTACTCAAATATCACCTAACATGGAAGGAGGAGAGAGCCTTAGATAGCATTGATAATTGCATGGTTCCCCCAGAACATTACAGAGATCCTTTGTAGTGGGCCAGACTTTAGAGTATGGATGAGAGAAGACAGAGGGTCCATTTGAAACTTAGAGAAATTCACCTGTCCTTTGTTCACTGGAAGCCCCCCCCCCCCCCCACACACACACACAGTTTAACAGGTAGTTATGTGGGCTGATCTCTACCTCTTTGGGCCCTTGTTTTGGGTCTCACTTAACAGGAGACTCCCAACTCCACCTCGCTGCCCCTTTTTCTGCTGACACCTGACAAAGGCCATGGCTGAAACAGTCTGAAAGAAATATGCAAAGGACAGTAGCTGGCCAAAACCTGTCTCAGAGCTGTTTGTTGAAATATACAAATCCTGCCAGGAGCTTTATTATAAAGATGGGACAGAAACATCTGCCAGTATGCCAAGATTCATCTACCAGATTACAGGGTCCCACACCAGGGGTGACTGAGAAACTCTTCTGAGCTCTACGGGTGACAATATCCTACCCCACTCCACTGTATCAGTTTCATACCAGGAACCTGGGGAGTCCTACAATCTGCCAGGAGAAGCTTTATAGCAACCTGTTCTGAGAGAAGGAGCTGACTGACTGCTTAGGAGTGGTACTGAAGGTCCCCTTGAATAAGAAAGCCAGTGCTCAGACATGGGGGACAGTGAAGGTGCTGAAGTGACCATTAACTGAAGCTGCTACTACAACAAGTGGGGACGTGCACATCTTACACTTACGGGTAAGGTCCAAGTATCCTGGGTGCTCTTCTATCACTTGCTGACCTGTGGAATTGCCTTGACCTTGGGGCATTCCTGAAGTTTGCCAATGTTATGTTATGTTATGTTATATTATACACATTTATAAAGCTACCCCAGCAACAGGGCGTCCCAGTGCTAGCAGACAGGTAGCCAGAGATAGAAAAGCTAGATGTAAGAGAAAAGCCAGGTTTTAATCAGTTTCCTAAAGGCCCAATGATCCTGTGTACTACGGGCAGCCAATGGAATAGAGTTCCATAGAGCAGGGGCTTGGACCTTGAAAGAACATCCCCCTGCTCTACGCCTGCTCACTCGGGGAGTGCACACCAGATGCAGGTCAGCAGAGCGCAATGTTCGCGATGGAGCATATGAAGTGCTCAGACCCTGTAAAATGTGGGGACCCTGGCCGTGTAGAATCTTATGTGTGATGCAGAGGGTTTTAAACTGAACCCTCTGTTTGATTGGCAGCCAGTGAAAACGACGGAGAAGATTGAAGGTGTGGCAGTACTTGTGCTTTGAGGTTAACCCACAAAGAGAAGCTACCACCTAGAATTGTAAGTGTTCCGATGCCACACTGCTGATTGCCCAACATTGCAGGAGCGAAGAATATCCTAATCCTCTACCCACACCGCAGTCGCTGTCACCATGATTATATATATATTCACTGAAAAAACCATAGGTTTCACACATGTTATAGTTAGCTGGAAATTTTACTGATAACAAATCAATGAAATTCCCCCGTTATAGTTACTGCAGGCAACTATAACTCACGCGACCGCAATCCTCTGCTGATGGTAATACTGTATTTAGACAATTATTTGCCCATGTGTTCTTCCATTAAATTTTAGCTATACATATATTACAAATATTTTTTTTTCATAAAGACACATATGTCATCAGCAGAGGATTGCGGTCGCGTGAGTTATAGTTGCCTGCAGTAACTATAACGGGGGAATTTCATTGGTTTTTTATCAGTAAAATTTCCAGCTAACTATAACATGTGTGAAACCTATGGTTTTTTCAGTGAATTTGCAAGGTTTTTTAAATGCTAATTCCTAACTATAACGTGTGAGAAAACCCATGGTTTTTTTCAGTGAATTTGTACGGTTTTTTAAATGCAAATTTTTTTTGACATTTTTTGTAAACCTATGTATAAAATAATATATGTACTATATCCTGCATTATGGAAAGGTTTTTTTTTTTTTTTTATGCATTTTTTTCCGTGCGCGTACGGTAAGCTGACGGTACGCGCTCCGTACGTCATAAGTACGGTGCGCGTACGTAATAGGATACGCGTACCGTAAGCTGACGCTATGTGCTCAGCACGTCATAAGTACAGCGCGCCTACATAATACGTGCGTGACGTACGCGTACACGCGGAAGCAACGTCGCGGTTACGCAGGGGCGTGTAATGCGCATGCGCGAGTGCATCTTACGTACGCGCTCCGTAAGCGTCACGTTTGCGCATGCGTACTTGTTTAAGAGCGCGTACCGTGAGCTTACGGAGCGCGCACGGTAGGTCATGTGATCCACAAAGAACACTTTTCATTGGTTGAAATTACTTTCAGTTCCAGAAACTTTCCACACCACACCCATTCTCCTCATTACTGCTTGAAAGAACACTTTTCATTGGTTTAAACTACTTTCAGTTCCAGAAACTTCAAACACCACACCCATTCCCCTCATTACTGCTTGAGATCCCTTAGGAGAAGGAGCTGGATTGACATTGGGATACAATGGCAGAACAGCAGAGCTCTTCTGAGAGTGAGGCCAGCAGCACCACCATGATCCAGAGAAGGAGGAAACAAAAGACTTCTTTTGTATGGGAGTATTTTACTTTTCCAGAGGGGGAGAAAAAGGTGAATGCTCAATTGGTCACTTGCACACTTTGTGGCCGTGTTTTATCTAGAGGAAATCCAAGGAAGAAATATTCCTTTGGAAATCACACTATGAAAAGACACCTGCAGGATAGACATCCCAGGACCTTTGCTCGACATACTGGAGAAAACTCTTCAGTAAGTCACCAGAGCCCAACCTCAGATGCTCAGCCGAGTACATCATCGGCAGCTCAGCTGAGCCCTTCCTCTGAGGTGGGAGCATCACCTTCTTCTTTTCCTGTGGACATTAACCCTCGATTTGGGAGGGTTGAAATGAGGTGTACAAGATGTGGTGGTCTTATTGTTTATGGGGAGATCAGTCTTCCCCTTATTAACAATAAGATAGACCAGCATGTTTGTAGACGCTTATAATATTCCCATTCTTTCTTTCCTCTATCCCTGTATTAACCCAACGGCTCTTATAAGAGCCAACCTTACCTCACAATTTTTTTTATTTTTTTTTAAGCTTTCCTTTTTGCAAATTTTTTTTTGCCGTGCGCGCACGGTACGCATAATTCCGTGAATTTCGCGGAATTTCGCAGTTTACACCGTGCGCGTACGCTACGCGCATTCGGCGATTTTTCGAAAAAAAAAAAAATTTCATTTTTGCCCTTGAGGGTCCTTCTAGGACCCCCTGACCAAGGCTAGGGGTCAGGAACTGTCGAGCCTGCCCCCTTTTCACATTATCCACCTTTTTTATTCACCCCCCTGACAGTGCGAGTGACAAAATGGCGGCCGACACTTCCTCCTTTCTTTCGATTCGAATGTTTACTAAGATCTAACAGCCAATCAGATGTGAGCTCGCGCACGCCACCGTACGCGCACGGTAAGCGCACCGTAAGCTGCCACAGATATATATATTGATTTAAATGCTATTTTCTCAGAATCTACTGAACAGATTTACACCAAACCTACAAAAGGCACTTCCTTGACCTGGGGACTACCTCTCTGCCAAATTTCATTAAATTCTGTTCAGCCGTTCGGGCTGTAGCTCTGTCTAAAGGTCCTATGGAAAAATGCATGGGAAAAACACGTTTTGGGACCCCCCTTTTATCTCAGCCCCCGCTTGACGAATCCCCCCGAGACTTTCAGGGTAGGAGCGGAGCGTAGCGCCCCACCTATTTTGAAACATTTGCGAGGATTCGACGACCAGCGCCAAAGTTATTCAAAATAGAATGTTGCGGATTTCCTATGGAAACGTGGTCCTAACTATAACTACCTACTGGCGACCGCCAGTAGGTAATATATATATATATATATATATATTATCTACTCAGTAGATAGTTATAGTTAGGACCGTGTTTCCATAGGAAATCCGCAACATTCTATTTGGAATAACTTTGGCGCCGGTTGACGAATCCTCGCAAAATTTTCAAAATAGGTGGGGCGCTCCGCTCCACTCCTACCCTGAAAGTCTCGGGGTGATTCGTCAAGCGGGGGCCGAGAAAAAAGGGGGGTCCCAAAACGTGTTTTCCCCATGCATTTTTCCATAGGACCTTTAGTCGAAGGTACAGCCCGAACGGCTGAACAGAATTACTTGAAATTTGGCAGAGAGGTAGTCCTCAGGTCAGGGAAGTGCCTTTTGCAGGTCTGGTGTCAATCTGTTCAGTAGTTCCTGAGAAAATCAAAAGTAAAATCATATATATGTGGGCGGAGCCTAACCACACATCTCATCCTGAGATCTGATTGGCTGTCAGCACTTCATCCAAGAAGTGTTGGCAGCCATCTTGGGACCAATATACATGATAGCACCTCATTAAAAAGCATTGCAGTTAATAGAAGGTTTTAAGACTTTAGTTACATTATAAATCATTTGTTGATGGTACCATACTCATTTTAGGAATTGTGGTATGTTCTAAGGTGATTTCACCATGTGAAAAAGCCTTCTGCTGGGATAGCATGATTGAGAGAAAAATATTTTCTCATGCTTTTCCCACAGAGGTTTGGAAGGTGATCTATAAGCTAAACTGAGAGCTTATTTTCTGTAAATTCACATTATCTTTCTCAGTCATGTGAGAATGAAGTCTGACATTCTCAGTAAAACATGTACATCCAACAAGGGCAGAGACTGTCAGTTGATTCCTTTGTGTTCTACTGCAGCTTCCCAGAGTGTTCCAAAGAACAACTAGAGCGCTAACAGTCCTACTTATGATAAACGTATGGCACACCTGAAGCCATCTTGCTTGGATTAAAGTGGTAACTCTTAAAACATTTAATTTAAAGAGGAACAAAATGAGGGGATCATTTTCCATAAAAAGTATGATTAGTGCTGCAGAAAGAAAAATTAGGGCACATTTTGAGTGACTTCTCAAATCCTCTTCTATTTCATTAAAAAATTCTGACATGCAGACTGAAACATGCACTTTCAATACCAGCAGCAGTTTTCCCTGGTGAGCAGTAGCTTTACTACAATCAATCAATCAATCAATCAATATGAACTTTATTCGGATAAAAAACAGCATATCCATAAAAGTACAGTTTAAAAAATACAGTATTTACAAATATCACATAAAAGAAATTAATCCAAATTCATGGAGTTACGAAAGCGTACGGCCATTTTTAAAAAAGATCCTACTCGAAAACATAATTCATCATTATCAATTGCAAGCACCAGCTCATAAGCTATTTTGTAGTCAGTTACGCATCGGGTTTTAAAATATGGAATCAAATTTTTTTCCGTAAGAGGTATATAAAAAGAACAAAAGAATAAAAAATATAACATAGATTGTTTCAGATTATGGGTACATGGACAGAGGGTATGATCAAGGTTCGGAGAATAACCAGTTGGAAAGGACAGTAAATATTTCATGGTATCTGTCCTTAGCCTGAAGAATAGGCCCCTTTCCCAGCGGCCAACAGATTTTAAAAGGTATTTAGGCATAACTGTGGTTACGTGCTCGATTTGCATATATCTAGCAACCAAGGTTTTTTTACATTCCGCTGCTAGTCTTATTTCTTTGTAGGATGCATAGAGTAGTTTTTCCACAGTTTTAGTGCTTGGAAGGTTGTGGGCTAGAGGGTTTGAAAAGAAGTGTTCCAAATTCAGGCTATTTAAGCTTTTGTAGACTCCAGCCAACCATGGTATAGCCAGCCCTCGGTCACATCTTAGGCAATCCAAAATAATTTCCCTAGTCAGTTGCGCAACCGAATTCTTCCAGATTCTAAGCCAGAACAATGTCGGGCGAGCCTTAATGAAGTCCTCCACATAAAATAAATGGAGCTCGCTATGACAAGCATATATGGAAGAGAAAAATGGGGCACCCAGTATTTTACGGCAGAACCTGTTCTCTTCTCGTTGAACGGGTGTGCTGACAATGTTCCCCCATACCTCTGCACCATATGTAACGGTTGGAATACATTGTGTTCTGTAAATTTTGACGATAGCAGGCACTTCCTCTATATTTTTAGATTTGGGTAGCCTGAGAATTGTGTTAATGGAATTAACAAATTTCCTTTTGCAGTGGACAATGTGATCATTCCATAACCCGTTAGATGCGAAAACCAGACCAAGAAACGGAAAAGTGCAGGTGCTAGACAATCTGATAGACTTAGATACAATAGAAAGATTAAAATGCTTCTTAGACCCACATGACATTAAAAACGATTTCTTGAAATTAGTGCACAAATCTAATGTTGCCATGAATTCCACAAACCCATGTACCAAAGCTCGCAAGGCATTAGGGGTGCGCCCCATTAACACAGCATCATCTGCGTAAAGCAGGGCGGGGATCTTGTTACCACCGATGCTTGGGACGTCCTCAGTTAAGGGCAATAGAGATTTGGATAGATCATTGATGTGTAATATAAATAGGAGAGGGGCCAAGACACAGCCCTGTCTGACCCCCCATCCAATTTCAATAGGTTTAGAGATCTCACCGTTTCTTCCTATGCGAACCCTGGCTCTCAGGTCTCTGTGTATATATGCCAAGAAGGAGACTAACGAGTCATCAAGGCCAAGATTTAAAAGGGTTAGCCACAGTCGTGATCTATTAACAAAATCGAAGGCTGAGGTAAGGTCCATGAATGCCAGATACATTGGTGTTTTCTTGGCTATAGTGTATTTACTGACAATCAAATGTAGGTTCAGGCATTGTTCCACTGTGCCAACCTTACTCCTGAAGCCCAATTGGGACGGGTGCAAGACCTTATTATCCTCAGCCCATAAATTGATTCTGTTAAATATCACCCACCCCAAGATTTTCAAGGTGTTATCGATCAATGAAATTGGCCTATAACAGCTCGGGTTAGATCGGTCCCCTTTCTTAAAAATTGGAACAATTGTGCTAAGTGACCAAGTGTCTGGGATAGATGAGTTAGTGAGATTATTGAAAACGTTTGTGAGAAGTGGTGCCCAAAAATCAGGTTTACTTTTGATAAGGTCGATAGGAAGACCGTCTGGTCCGGGGGCTTTACCCCCCAGGCTTTGGGCTATTGCCTCTTCGACCTCATGTAAATCGATCTGTATCCCACCGGTGTATATATATTCTTTTTTGGGACTATTAGAGATAGGGGCAGCGTATATCTTACTAAAATGGGCCTCCCAAGATTCGCTCAGAATATTACAGGCAATTGGTGAGGGGGTATTGCCCATAGATTTCATATCCTTAACTGCCTTCCAAAAATTCTTGCTGTCTTTTAGCACGTTTGCCTGCATAAGGTTTGCCCAGTAATTGTTGGTAAGCTCTTCCTTTCTACATTTAATGGCTTTTTTATAATTAGCCCTGAGCGATGATATAGAAGATGCCACTCTTTTTTTTTTTTTTTTTTTAAACCTTTATTTGTGCATATGAAAAGAACAAATACGGGCCTACAACCGTCAGGCCGGCCACGGTACGGTTAAGCACTGGTACAAACATTACATCCCCTGCGCATCCACGGTCGAGATTAGCAACGAGTCATGAGGTATACACTGGAGAGATCCTTGACACCAGGGGAAGGAGAAGTGAAGGTTAATTTTAAGGTTTTCAAAATAATTTTATCAGGGAAAAAATCAGTAAAGAATAAGAACCAAGGAGATTCGAGTCCGCAAGATAGCTTCACCACACGGGAGAGTAGCAGCATCATTAAAACGGTCATGGAAGGAAAATCTCAGGCAGTGAGGCGATGCAGTTATATAACAGGATAGTCACATGAGTAAATATGCACCCCTCCAGAGCCGCCCCCACTCAATCCACCCCACACCCGGACCCCGAATCGAAACAAGTATAGCGCAGAAACATAAAAGAAAAAGGCCCATAGAACTAAGTAGAAACGGTGAATTACCCCCCCACCCTACACCAATGCGGAGGCTACGGCCTGCCCCCCCCCAGCATAGTGCCTGTCGCCCAATGAACCCGAAATATAGACAAGAGAGAAAGTAGGAATAGAGTAAAGAAAAATAAAAGAACAGAGAGGTAAGTGGGGAGGAGCCTACGTTACCCCAGAGCGCCCGAAACCATCGGCCAGCTATGGCCTGCACACACTGAGAACCCACTACGCCAAAAGCGGTCGTGTGAAGATAACGTGTCACAACAATTTAAATGAAGGCGGACAAACCGCGACGAGTGCGCACAACATATGCAAACAGTTCCAGTCCCAGTCCAGCCCATCCGTGAAACCATGGCGATATAAATCAGTTCAGCCCTGGCCCGATCGCGGGCTTAAGATTACACCAGCCCCGACATGAAGGCCCCGCACCCCGTGCAGACAAAGACAATATGGCCGCTTGGGAGAAGATGGTGAAGTAGTGTCACAAAATGGCCGCCGACCATCTATTGAGGTCCCCTTGTGCACCACATAAAGTCCCGACCTGGCATGTAAAGTACAGGAGTTCCACAGAAAAGAAGCAGTAGGCCACCATGAACGGTTCCTCGAGGACGTCAGGTGTCGCTCTGCTGGATACTCTTGCGGGCACGGTGAGGCAGGCAACAACGAAGCAGGCAGCAATGAACGGGGAGACAAAGTATCCGCAATTGAGCTGGAGAGCGATTGATCCTGGGTGCCGGTAAAGCCAGATGCAGGCACCAGTGTAGCACGATCATAAGCAGCCATTGCGTCCCCGCAAGAGGACAAAAGCACTGGCAGACCCACGCCTCGTTGATGACAAACGGGGTGCTCACGACCCGCAGCCGACAGTATGGAGTCAAACCGCTCACTCAGCGCTTGCAAGCCAAGACACATTTGTAGACGAAAGTCCCGCAGGGCAGCCAGAACGGAGCCGCATGTCAGCGGAGGCTGCGCCCCCACATCGGTAGCAATCCGGGACGGCACTGTGGAGCTGGTGTCTGGTAGAGGGAGGGCGAAGCGGGCAGCGGGCGAGACCGGAGTAGCATCCCCCAGTCGCGAGCAGGCAATCAACGCCATGTTTTACCGCAGAACAGTACAGTGGCCAGGGGGGGGGTCGTAGCAAGGAGGCAATTCCCCTCAGGTCTGCGCCGCAACAGGGAAAAGCCAACAGTCGCTGCCCTTCCCTCGGGTTCTCTTTGCAGCCGACTAGGCAATAGAAGAAGGGGGTCTGCAGCCTCCCACAGCGCGGTCCACAGAACGGGGCAGGAGACCCGCCGCACCGGGGCTTACCCTATAGCTCCAGCCCATCAGGTGCGGGGTGCAGGAGGTGTCCGGACGTCCCTCCCCCGGCTCATCCGGCGACAGTCCGTGGTGTGAGGTGGGACCGGGACCTCGGGGCTCAGGTTTACGCTAGCGGGTCCGGTAACTGCGGAGCTTCCAGGGGGCCGGCCAAGGCCACAATAGAGCAGGGGTCCAGTGCGGAGAACAAAAGCACCAAGAACTCCGGCGTCCGGGCGGGCTAAGACTCCGGGAAAGCGGCGGCGCGGTCAGCGCGTCGTCGCACACGTTGCACCTCGAAAATCGGCGAGGATAGGAGTCAGGATGATAGTCCGAGGCCAAGGGCCGACGGAGCCGGGCGCTCAAGCGTCTGCTCCGGTCGCCATCTTGGCTCCTCCCCCGAAGATGCCACTCTTGGTTTGCTTACTAGGGCCTTTCTTAGCGCTCTATTAGCTGCAGAGCATTCCGCGTTAAACCAACCAAACTCAGGATTTGGCTCCCTTGTCGGTTTAGACAGTATATTTTTAATGCCAGAGCATAACCCTGAAAAGACATTAACTACCTTTATATTGTGAAAACATGGCGATAAACAGATATCGACCAGATTTAAATGGTGTTTTATCATTTTTTCAAATAATATATTATTGTCGATGTTACGCCAAACGACTCTAAGTTTATCATTTGATGCCACCAGGTCGCGTGCACCAAGCGCACAATCGTGCGCTGGGCGGCGTGTGAAGCTTAGAGTAGTACTAATAGGGTTATGGTCACTTTGCATAGTTTGGATCACCTCTGCCTTTAATACATAGCTTCTTAAGGGAGCAGTTATAAATATATAATCAATAATAGAGGTGGATCCTCTGCTTCTATAGGTTGGAATTGGGCTGCTTCCAAGGGGGGAAACGTCTGCAATCTGCATAACATTCAAAAAATGGTGGGAATTTAAAAGATTCACTAACTGTTCCCCTCTTTGGCTCAGAGGTGCTTGAGTGTCAAGTCGGATAACTGAAAGAATGTCTTTTTGGATCTTTACATTGAAATCGCCGCCCAAACATATACCCGTAATTTGGTCACCGCGATTATTGGATTGTAATTTTAAAACAAAATTAAACAGAGATGAAAAGTTCATATTGGGCACAGTTTTAAAATCATCATTATAAAAATTAATCAGATAAATTGAGACTCCCCTAGTGTAAAGGACTGCTTGAAATTTATCACTGTTCGTGGGTATGATTCTGAAGCGGCCGCCTGCCTTAATGTTAATCCAAATTGAAAGACCGCCAGCAGGTCTACCTATGGTGGGGATGGGGGACAAGATATTAAAACATTCAAACCCCTCCATATACAGCTCCTGGGTTGCCCAAGTCTCCTGGAACATGACAACATCCTGCTGATTAATTAGATCTTGCCAATCCACTAAATTTAGCTTAGATGTCAGACCAGCTATGTTCCAGCTCAATATTTTGAGTGTCTGGTTATCTTCCCTAGTTAGTGATGTGTCCGGTATAGGGGCATGGAGACTTACTTGGGTTGGTATTGGGATTGTAACCTCTTCCCTAGTAAGTGATGTGTCCAGTATAGGAGCGTGGAGACTTACTTGGGTTGATATTGAGATTGTGGCCTCAGTTCTTGATTCATTTGCTGCCTGGGAGGGCAGTCAATCTTGACTGTCCAAACCCGACAGCAAAGTGAATCTATTATGGGTTGGAGTATAATTATATATGGTTCGGGCTGATGTTTCGAATACAGGTTTATAAAAATAGCCAAGGGGTAAAGCCCATATGTTAGTGTCATGACCATTCTGTTCCATCTGGGATGTCAAAATAGTTTTAGCCACCGATTGTCTCCGAAAATTAATAATAATGCAATCACCATTGATAACTTTAGGTGAGGTCCCCAACCAGCCAACTCGTCGTACCATAATTATGTTCCCAATCAATGAGGGCCTGAATCTCTTATGTCAGGTAAGCCAATCCACGCACTTACAGCGTAATTGCTCTCAGGACTCAGTCTGATCTTCTCTTAGAGGGGGTACGCCTGCTAAGATTATGACGTATGGGCATGCCTCAGGGGGCAGATTTAACACCTCCTTATTGCCCGCAGTGTGATTTATTGGCTTAGGATTAGTATCGGCCTCTTGTGTGGTCTTGTTTGTTGGGTTCACAGATACATTCCTGGTGGGTGTCTTATTATTTGACGTATTACTATCAGAAGTTTCGATAATATGGTCTGGAGGTCTGTTGACATCCTTAATGTTTCTCGCATCAAAGCAAGTACGAATCTTATTGCAAGTCACACAGTTGCTGAGTCCCAGGATTGGGTTGGGCGTCGCATCGATATTTTGTTGGGGAATGGGTATACTACTAGAGGGAGTATTAGCGGTTCGCCCACCAATATTGGCACGGTCGCATATCTTAGCGGGAGCTTGAGATACCACATTCACAGATTGTGATGCCAAATTAGGAACTTGAACAGACAGAAAGTTACTAATGCGGTCTTGCAATAAAGAGAGGAAATTGTCAAGAACTGGCTTAATATGATCGGTAATAACAGTGACTAAATAACTCGTATCAATTGTTCTGTTTGCAGAGTCATTGTCAATAGAGGAAAGAGAATAGTTATTGTCTGTTTGAGTTCCAACCGTATGAGAGATCATATCAACCGGAGAAGCCTCCTCAGTTATTTGATTGGTAGATGGATGAAGCCATGAAGTTAAGGTCGAGCGTGTGGAACAAGGGCGGCTGGGTTGCTTCCTCTTCACGCTAGCTGTCTTTTCAGCTTTCCTTTTGTGTTTGGCCCCAGAAGTAGATGTCGGTGTGTTCCTTGCATCTAGGTTTGATGCAGGTAAGTCAGATAATATGGTGTCATGAGCCGCTTCACAGGCCAATACAGGGGCTTCGGAGTTGTTAGCGGACAGGTCGCTAGTTTCACCAGTGGGTCCGCTAGGTGGTGCAGTGAATGGAACAGATTGGCCCAAACCAAGAGATAACCGTCTCTCCGTCAGCTCGATTTCGTTACTTACGATACTGACCGCCCTCTCCAACATATTTTCTATGCATGTGGTAGTAGATTTCGTGACAGGGGCATTAGTGCGCTTCCCCATAGTTCTCAGAGTAGCAATAACAGTACGGCAGTAATGCAAGGGGGTAACAATGTCAGTTACGGTAAGATAAAGGAAGTGGGTGGCGCTCACCTGACAAATGACCTCTGGCTGTCTTCAATTGTCAGGGGTATGGCCCAGACCAGACTCCTCCGTGCTCTGACGGGCAAGGACGGGCCCGCCCTTGGCCCGGGATTTGCCCGGGCGCTGCCCGCGCACATCCCGCGCTGCGGTGGCACCCAGCGGCTTAAGTGTTGTTCCGGCACGCCTGGGTGACGTCACCTGCAGCACCGATGGTGTGGGATGCCGGGTAGCGTAGTCACCTTCTAGCCGTTCCCCTCACGGCATCAGGAATGAAGAAATAACCAGTATTCCCCCACTGGCGAAGCCGTTCCCCTCACGGCGGATGAAA
Organism: Triturus cristatus; assembly: GCF_964204655.1. Classification (NCBI taxonomy): domain Eukaryota; kingdom Metazoa; phylum Chordata; class Amphibia; order Caudata; family Salamandridae; genus Triturus; species Triturus cristatus. The sequence goes on from NC_140584.1 coordinate 815,797,805, forward strand.
AGGTATGGATTGTGTCAGGCTCTCAAGCGCGTCCCGCGCTGCGGTGGCACCCAGCGGCTTAAGTGCTGTTCCGGCACGCCTGGGTGACGTCACCTGCAGCGCCGATGGTGTGGGATGCCGGGTAGCGTAGTCGCCTTCTAGCCGTTCCCCTCACGGCGTCAGGAATGAAGAAATAACCAGGATTCCCCCACTGGCGAAGCCGTTCCCCTCACGGCGGATGAAAAGGTATGGATTGTGTCAGGCTCTCAAGCGCGTCCCGCGCTGCGGTGGCACCCAGCGGCTTAAGTGCTGTTCCGGCACGCCTGGGTGACGTCACCTGCAGCGCCGATGGTGTGGGATGCCGGGTAGCGTAGTCGCCTTCTAGCCATTCCCCTCACGGCGTCAGGAATGAAGAAATAACCAGGATTCCCCCACTGGCGAAGCCGTTCCCCTCACGGCGGATGAAAAGGTATGGATTGTGTCAGGCTCTCAAGCTTTACTACAGTGATCTAATGAGCAAAAAGAGTGCTAACATTCTGAATTTATGGCAAATGTGTGACACATCTGAATGCCTTCTTGATGGAATCAAAGTAAAAAACTGAAAGTATTTCCTACTGAGGAGACTGCAGTAAATGAGGAAATTAGGAAACTTCATAACAAATCAGTCTCCCAAGATGGCCACCAGAGACAAAAGAGCCCAAATGTAGCCCAAATATCACCCAGATGTAGCCCAAGTATAGCCCAATGACAGAATGTCCCAGAGTGTTCTTAAAAACAACTAGAGCGCTTACTGTCTTCATTATGACAAAAGTATGGCACACCTGAAGCCATCTTGATTGGAATAAACTGGTAACACTTAAAACATTTCATTTAAAAAGGAACACAATGAGGGGGTTCATTTTGCCATAGTAATTATGATTAATGCTGAAGAAAGAAAATGAGGGCACATTTTGAGTGACTTCTCAAATCCTCTTCTATTTCATTAAAAAATTCTGACATGCAGACTGAAACATGCACTTTGAATACCAGCAGCAGACTTCCCTGGTGAGCAGTAGCTTTACTACAGTGATCTAATGAACAACTAGAGTGCTAACATTCAGAATTTATGGCAAATGTGTGACATATCTGAATACCTTCATGATGGAATCAAAGTAAAAAACTGAAAGCATTTCCTACTGAGGAGACTGCAGTACATGAGGAAATTAGGAAACTTCATAACAAATAAATCTCCCAAGATGGCCAACGGAGACAAAAGAGCCCAAATGTAGCCCAAAATCACCTAGATGTAGCCCAAATATAGCCCAATGACAGAAGTGTGCAAAACACTTATTATTTTGTGTTTTTGCAGTGTTATATAGTGCAGACTTGTCAGGTATTGGAGTGCTTTACATGAGCATTGGTTACATCACACAAGAACAAATTCATTTTGGTTGTAGACATGGGGAGACTAAGTGATTTGACCAGAATCACAGAATGTCGAGCTGAAGCAGAAACTCCAACCTGGTTCCCCAGTTGCAAAGTCTGCAGTTCTGGAAGTAACACCACATCCTCTCCCCTAAGTGCAACATTTAATCAAGTGGTCAACTGGATAAAAAAACATAAAGATAACAAATAATTTAAAAGTGCTTTGTCGCTATTTGAAAACTCAGAAAATATGTCTTTAGTTTAGTCTTTTAGAGCACTAACCATAATTTTGATGCCAATAAGACCCTCTCATATATGTAATTTCTAAAGGAAATGCTCTAGGTATTACAGTTTTGATTACATCAAGATGACATCAGGCGTTCCACTCTTTTGTAATAAATATAGAATGTTAGCAATCTAGTTGTTCATTAGGATACTGTTGAGAGGCAGAGGCCAGGGGCACTGACTCTGAAAATTGAAGGCAGGTAGGAGGGTGCAAAGGCAATAATTTAACCACACTGAGCAGGCAGGAAGGGCCGTGGCAGCACAACAGACTAAGGAGGGCAGTGGAAAGGGGGGCAGGGGCAACAAACCAACAATACAGGACTTGCAAGAGAGGCTGTGGCAATGTAATAGACCATTGTGGGCAGAAGGAAGAGGCAATGGTAGTACAAACATACATGCCAACAGACCCGATTCAGCCAGGAAACGTCCAATGTTTTTAAGATCAAATGGGCTTTATTTGATCTGTCTCCTGTCTACAATCTCCTCTTTTTCAATGTAACTCAAAGGGGAAAATCAATACCCCAGTTTTTTTTCAAAATCTCCCTCTTACCAAGTTCAAAATGTTCGCAAGTATGGTACATTGGATCATGGAAGGAAATGGGGTAGGGACATGGACTTGGATAACAGAGACAGGAGGGACATGGAGAGGTGCACCAAACTGACCCTGCAGGGCAGGAATCAGGGTTTGCAGCAGCACAATACACCACACAGGGCATGCGGGACGGGAGTGCAGCACAACAATCCATAGAAAGCAAGATGGAGGGGACAGGACCATGCACATGGACAACAGAGAACAGAGGGGCAAGAGGCAATGGTAGCTAGCTGACCATAATGGACAGACAGGAGAGAAAGCTGCAGCATAACAGACCATAAAGGGCAAGAGGGACGGATCAGGGGCATTACAATGGAACAGACAAGCCAGGAGGGAGGGAGTAGGGGTCTGCACATGTAAACAGAGGGCTGGGGGCAAGGGGGCAGGGCAGGAGCAGCAAGATAGCCATGGAGGTCAGGCAGGATGGGCACTAGAAGCAAGACACACCATGAAGAGCAACAGTGAGACTGTGATGGCATACACACAGACCATGGAGGGAAGGTGGGAGGGGGTCAGGGGCAGCTAACTGACCACACAGGGAAGGTGGGAGGGGCCATGGCAGCACAGAAGACCATGCATGGCAAGTAGGAGGGTTAGTGGCAGCACAATGGCTATGATGGGCAAGAAGGAGGGTGCAGGGGCATGCACAAAGGACGATGGAGGATAGAAGGGAGGGTCAGGACCTGTGCACAGACAAGAAAGTTCAGGGGAAGGGGCCTCACAACAGACCGCATGGGGCAGGCAGGAGGAGCAGTTGCAGCACAACAGACCAGGGAGGGCAGAAGGGTGTGGCAGTACAATGGACCATGTAGGACAGGAGGAAGAGGATAGGGGCATAGCATGTGGACAGGCAGGGTGGAGGTGGCAGTGACAGGTTACAGTCATCTGACAATGCTAGGCAGGTGGGAGGGGAGTGGCAGCTCAACAGAACACTCAGAGTAGATAGAAGTGGCAGGTCCATGGAACATGGTGGGCAAAAAGGATGGAGCAGGGGCATGCACAAAGACATCGGAGGGCAGGGGGAAGGAGAATAGGGGTAGCAAGCTAAGCACAGAGTTTAAGCAGGAGGTCAATGATGGGGCATAGAATTGGGCAATGGAGGGCAGGAGAAGTGGACTGGTACATCATACTAAATTGAGGGCAGTGGCAGCACATCAGACCATGCATGGCAGGAAGGAGGAGGCTAGTCCATGGATTCACACAACAGAGGATAGGGAGGAGGGGGATGGGGCAGCAAGCTAACTGTTCAGAGAAGGCGGGTATTAGGAACTTTATTGTTTTTAAAACGTGTGTCTGTGCGAACTACTTAAAATATGAACAAGTATGCAGCATAATCTCACTTTTATTCAGGAAGAAGAGGACATTTGTGACTGTGACTCCGGGCTCACTTGGCAGAAACACCCCCTGACCCTCCACCCCCTATCGCAAAATGTAATGCCCGTGAAAAGGGTAGGTGAACACAGTGTTATATAGAACATAGTCCTGAGAGCACGATTGTAAATGAAAACTAGATATAGTGTATGGTATAAACTATGCACCAAAAAGTGTGATATAAGATGAACCGGGCGTGAAATATAATATGCAATACATTGTGCGCAATGACAGATTCATTGGAGAGCGCGAGATAGCACAGGCACTAGCGCGTGCTATGCGATATGCGCCTTGGAGTGTAATATGCACAGGGCAGTGTTGTGTAACCTAGCTAGTCTCTAAAGTTGTAATATAAAATATGTGCTGGGGAGTGTAACATTGCATATGCACTGTGACAAAGATATGGATCCCAGATTGTAATATGTATGGCATAGCACTGTGCGTTATAACATAGGCATCGAGGAAGACACGTTAGATGGGGCAATATAACCCGTGCGAAGACAAGTGTGGCATGACATATTCACGGGGTGGTGTTACAGTGCACATGGGCTAGAGAGTGTCATAGCATATGCACTAGCTAGTGGAATACAACACAGAGGTGTGTGGCACTCAGCAGGCAATGGTGGGTGTAACACAGCATTGGGCTCTGCCAGGAGCGCGCTGTGACTCTCAAGTGATGTTCGTCCCCTTTCCAGAGAGTAAAATAAAAAGTATTACACATCCGGCAGTGGATGTGTGTTTTATTAACCATGAGGGGGGTTTCTTGCATAGGTTTGGTCGAATTTTTGTCGAATCCCCTTTGAATGGCTTGGTGTGCATGTGTATTAAATGTGCCCGTCAATAGCTACCCATGTTTGTATAAATAAACGACAAGGGTGTCTACCGGGATTAGGCACGGTAGGGCATCAGACATGTCAGAGCTTCACTAGCTGTGTAAATACATTCCACGTGGATTCATTGTATGCATAGTCGCCTTTTAATGAATATCACGCAAATCGTCATGGTGATAGGTACATACGGTTTGTCCAGCATGTCCTAGGTGTGTCTATAAATATATATTTTTTTAAAATAATAAAAAACAGTGGCCGGCCCTGGGGATTGGGGTCAAAAAAATATAATTAGGAGACAGGCCCTGGGGGATGGGGTCATCAGGGCCAATAAATTAGAATAAGAAGGGAAACCACACAGCCCCCCTTCTTCAAAAATTAAAATAAATAAAAGACTGCCATCGTGCCGGAGGCCACGCCCCCTCCTTGCAGCTCTCTGCAAACGCGCCCCCTGGCGAGTTGTAAGTTGGGGAATTAATTCCTCTTCAATACTGAGGGTCCCTGAGGGCCAACTAGCCCAACAGGCATCTCCAGTATGCGCCAGGGAGCTGCGCTGCAGACAGGTGTTCTGAGGCCAAGCCCCTTTTTACACCTCTCTGCAACGCAGCTCTGTGGCGCTTACTGGAGGTACCTAGTGGTCTAGTTTGACCCTAGGGACCCTTAGGATTCAAGGGGACTTAATCTCTCAACTTAGAACAGCCACAGGGCGCGTTTACACAGTGGTGAAGGGAGGGGACGGGGCCTGAGGTGACGTGTGCAAACACGCACTATGGCACGTTTTAAATTGGGGATATAATTTCCCTTCAATACTGAGGGCCCCTGGGGGCTAACTAGCCCACCAAGTGCTTCCAGTAAGCGCCACTGAGCTGCATTGCAGAGAGGTGGTCCAGGCCGTGCCACTTTTTACACCTCTCTGCAACGCAGCTCTGTGGCACTTACTGGAGGTACCTAGTGGGCTAATTGGACCCTAGGGACCCTCAGGATTCAAATGAACTTAATCTCCCAACTAAAAACGGACACAGGGCATGTTTACACAGTGGTGAAGGGAGGGGACGGGGCCTGAGTTAACGTGTGCAAAAACGCCCTGTGGCCTGTTTTAAGAGGTAGTTTTAATCCCCCTGCCCTATTATATACTAGGGGCTTACAGAGGAGGTCATGCTAATCACAGGGGGACCCCAACGCATAATGTTCCCTAGTGTATGTAGGTGTTTTCACTGTATTCTAAGTGTCTTTTAACAATGCACTGGCTCTAGGACTGGTTAGTCAGACTCAGTTACCACCAGTATCCATCTGAAAAAGTTAAGGGTACAGGATGATTTTGTAACAAGGCTTCTTCTGCTCTTCTTTTTGTTCTTTCTGCACGTTATCCTTCTTCCTGCACTTTTCTTCGTCTTTGAGGACTTCTGTTGCTTCTTTCTGCACTTCTTTTTTTTCTTTCTGTGCATTTTTTCTTCTTTCTTCACATGTCCTATCTCTGTAGGCGTAGTTAGAAATTAGCATTTAAAAAAACCTTTAAAATTCACAGAAAAAACCATAGGTTTCAGGCACGTTATAGTTAGGAATTAGCATTTAAAAAACCTCAGAAATTCACTGAAAAAACCATAGGTTTCAGGGGTGTTATAGTTAGCTGGACTTTTCACTTGTACAAAACCATTGAAATTCCCCCGTTATAGTTAGTTCAGCTAACTATAACTCGCGCGCCCGCAATGCACTGCTGATGACGTCACATATTACATCACTCATGACATAGTCAGTGACATCACTCATGACATCACTGATGACATCTCAAATGACATCACGGATGACATCACGGATGACATCATCCTTGTGATAGAGTGGCAGACCTCCTCTCACCCTAATATAACGTTTGATACACACATTCAAAAATAGAGACTAAAATTTTCAAAACAATGGACATACCAATACCAGTTACAACAACCTCTTCAGTAATTCTAAGATCCACATACACATCCACTCATTCACCAACAGTCCTATACAGTCACTCATACATGTACTCACTCATCATATGTACTCATACACTTATACATCCTGTTACACAATGCCACTCATCCATAGAGTTACTCACACACATAGTCACTCATGCTAATAAAGAATCAAACATACATTTACTTGCATATACAGTTATACACACACCACCACACTTACTTCTACGGAAACTTACACATACTTAGTCTTTTAAACAATCACTTATAGAAACACATACTTATTCATACAGGAACTCTTTCAATCTCTCACTCTCACATATACTCACGTATATACACCAATAGTCACATATACTAGTTTAAAACATATGTAGTTACTCATAAAGACACTATTGAGACAGTAATTCACTCACTAACACACCCATACACACACTCATCCACCCATACAGTCCTGCACACATGCTGTCTCCAACACATACAAACAGTGAGTCACTCATTCATGCACCTATGCACTACGTAATACCCCCCACCGAACCATGCAGACACTCAGACTGATACTCAAAAAACCAACTAATAACCTATATAGACACCCATGTAGCTACTCACCAACCCATGCAGCCACTTATACACAAAGTGAGAGACTGATACCGATATTTACATATTTAAACATTACTCACTAAGCCATGTATTCACTATGATACACTTAATCAGTCAGTTACACAATCAATTTTTCAAAAACAAATCATCCATTTAGACACTTATATACCCATTTATTCTTCCATCGACCTTGAGATATACATATATAAAACATATTTAATTTTCAGAAAAACACACATTCACTGGATGATGTCATCAGTGATGTCATCAGTGATGTCATTTGAGATGTCATCAGTGATGTCATGAGTAATGTCACTGACCATGTCATGAGTGATGTAATATGTGACGTCATCAGCAGTGCATTGCGGGCGCGCGAGTTATAGTTAGCTGAACTAACTATAACGGGGGAATTTCAATGGTTTTGTACAAGTGAAAAGTCCAGCTAACTATAACACCCCTGAAACCTATGGTTTTTCCAGTGAATATATATACATATATATATATATATATATATATATATATATATATATATATATATATATATATATGTATATATATATATATATATATTCACTGAAAAAACCATAGGTTTCACACATGTTATAGTTAGCGGAAATTTTACTGATAAAAAACCAGTGAAATTCCCCCGTTATAGTTAGCGCAGGCAACTATAACTCACGCGACTGCAATCCTCTGCTGATGCTAATACTGTATTTAGACACTTATTTGCCCATGTCTTCTTCCATACATTTTTAGCTATACATATATTACAAATATTTTTTTTTCATAAAGACACATATGTCATCAGCAGAAGATTGCAGTCGCGTGAGTTATAGTTGCCTGCGCTAACTATAACGGGGGAATTTCACTGGTTTTTTATCAGTAAAATTTCCGCTAACTATAACATGTGTGAAACCTATGGTTTTTTCAGTGAATTTGCAAGGTTTTTTAAATGCTAATTCCTAACTATAACGTGTGTGAAACCTATGGTTTTTTCAGTGAATTAGTACGGTTTTTTAAATGCTAAGTTTTTTTCCCTTATAATAAGCCCTGTACATTTGGTGGCCTTCGGCCACCAAATGTACAGGGGGTGGGGTAAGTGTGGATAGTGTTTTTTGCCCTTAACATAAAACCCTGTACATTTGGTGGCCTTAGGCCACCAAAAGTACAGGGGGTGGGGTAAGTGTGGATAGTGTTTTTTTTATTTTTATTTTTTTACCGTACGCTTACGGTAAGCGTACGGTAAGCGTACCCCGCGAAATTGCCGAAAAAAAAATAAAACCGTTTTTGCACTTGGGGGATGTTTGGGGACTCCCTCATCATGACTATGTGGGAGGGAGTTGTCAAAACAGCCCCTTTACATGTTTTTGGGCTTGATATTTTAAAAATCACTCTCAGTGCGAGAGACAAAATGGCGGCCGCCGCTTCCTGGTTTCGGCCGATTCGAATGTTTACTAAGATCTAAGAGCCAATCAGAATCGCGCTCGCGCACGCCACCGTACGCTTACCGTAAGCGTACGGTAAGCGTACCGTAAGCTGGCTCAGATATATATATTGATTTAAAGGCTATTTTCTCAGAATCTACTGAACAGATTTACACCAAACCTACAAAAGGCACTTCCTTGACCTAGGGACTACCTCTCTGCCAAATTTTGAGTAATTCTGTTCAGCCGTTCGGGCTGTAGCTCGTTCTAAAGGTCCTATGGAAAAATGCATGGGAAAAACGCGTTTTGGGACCCCCCTTTTATCTCAGCCCCCGCTTGACGGATCCCCCCGAGACTTTCAGGGTAAGAGCGGAGCGTAGCGCCCCACCTATTTTGAAAAATTTGCGAGGATTCGTCGACCGGCGCCAAAGTTATTCAAAATAGAATGTTGAGGTTTTCCTATGGAAACGTGGTCCTAACTATAACTACCTACTGGCTATCGCCAGTAGGTAATATATACATATATATATATATATATATATACATACATAATCATTGTGCTGGGAGAAGGTGGGGGGGATTTAAGGAAAAGAGAAAACGGTAGTCAGGCAGAATCTCCCTCTGTTGTTCTTGACCACAGATGGAACGTGAGGAAGGCACAGCTGGCTCTTAGAGGTAAGAGATAAAGAAGAGTTATAATGCAGATGAGTGTTAAATATATCTCTAACAAACATACATAACTAGGTGCACAATGTCGCAGGTGTAACTTAATTTTACCCCCTCAGTATGGTCGAGTTGACTTAAGGAAGGAGGAACTCGTAATAGCCTGATTCCAAACTTGTCAGTAAAAACACGGGAAGTAGTGTTTGTAATCCACAAAACAAATGGTGATGAAGTTCATTAGTCCTGATTCCCAAACACAACACCTTCTTGAAAAAAACATAAGCATGAGGGGAAAAAGAAACACACAGTGAGCCAAAAAAAAAAAAAGAATCCCAGAAGAACGGAGAGCCCAACGAACAGCCGGCTTGGAACTACTCCGTAATTCCACCCAAAATGCCCATCACGAGGTGGACAAGATACAAAAAATACCGGAACTAAGAGAAAGGAAGACGGGAACGCAGCCAAGTTACTCCCCTCATCCCCTCAGCAATTACAGTCCAAAACGCACTGATAAACCCCAGCGAAGAACGAGGGCTTCAAAGCAAGAATTTGTCCCAGCGGGGGCCCAACCGAGCATGCCCCAATCCTGAAGTAACAAATTCTCCACAGAGCATAGTTCCAGTAAAAAATCACGAGCGCAACAGGAGCTGTAGTCGTAGACATCCAGGAGGCAAGGAACCGGAAGCGAAACCAAGCACCGGCATCCCGCAGGCAGGATCTTAAATACCTGCTGCCGGTAAGAGAACTCGCTCCTACAAGTGCACCCAATTACGCATGTAGCTAGAAGAAAGAAAGGGAAAAGGTAGAAGGGGGGGAGAAAGAAGCCCCAATCCTAATAACCCCCTAAAACCCAACAGTAAGGCCCTGAGTAACTCATGACTGAATTTGGTGGTGCTACCTGACTGACCTGTGCCGAGGAAGAAGGCATCCTTTTTTTGATGAAAAGGAAATAGATCAATGTCAGAAGACCATCACTATGACCAAGGTGGTCTTCTAGCTTGTGCTTAGGCCTGAGGAAAAAAAATAGGAAGCCATGTGACCTGCACATAGGTACTTCACTGCTGGTACTGGCATTCCTGTCACACCTGACCGGGTATGTGCAGTTTCACTGGGCTGCAGTCATGCCAGCTAGGTTGGAGCAACAAGGGGATGATCCCAGTTCCGTGGGCTATGCTCTAAGCACATACCAATCCAAATATTTTCCCCTGGGCTTATTATTAAAATCTGATCTTTTGTTACATGGATACTTAGTATCAAGCTAAGAACAACCAATGCAGCTTTAATAACATAAAATACAAATTAGGCTGCAACCACAACATTTAGAATCTCCCAAATATTTAATAAAATGCACAAAGCATGTGCCTTCTCAGGGGACCTTAATAACGCTAACAATCTGTCTGAGTTCATGCAGCAATTACAACTAGATCAGAATGGGTTAAAAGCAGAAAATGCAACAGTTAAGGAAGCGTTGCAATGGGAGAGGACACATTTCACTCAATGGAGGGATACTAAACCCAAGGACAGTCGTCCAGTTTTGATCCCAGCCTGTGTTTGTAGAACCATTTCAGAGAGGGACATTTACAACTACTGACCAGAACTTGCATGTATCTGTCGCTACACCCAGTCCTGTGCCATTAGCAGCTCCAGAACACTTTCATGGTGACAGTACTAAATTTGCAGCCTTTATGAGTCAATGCCAATTACATTTCCTATGCAAACCTCAGGTGTTCCCCAATGACGCAGCTTAAGTAGCGTTTGTAATCTCTTATTTGGGAGGTGTATCCGCTAACTGGGCAATTCCTTTAGTAGAAACAAACAATCCTCTTTTTTATAACTATTCTACTTTTAAGGCTGCTATGACTAACATATTTGCAAAACATGTTCTTATCCAAGCAAGTGATAATGAGTTATTCAACCTACGACAAGGTTCTGAGGACCTGCTGACTTATATCACTACTTTCAGTCGACTAGTGGCAGAACGGGACTGGCAGAAAGAGAAAAGAACATCCTTATTCTATCGAGGGTTAAGAGAAAACCTTAATCTACCCAAAGAATACCAGGACTTTCAAGATGTTTTTGACCCAGTGAAAGCCACCCAACTGCCCCCACACAGAGGATTTTATTGCTGCATAGATCTCCTCCCAGGAGCAAGCCTGCCCTGCAGTAAAGTTTACATGTTGACAGAACCTGAAACTCAAAATCTACGCAAATATCTGGTTGCACTACTAGAGATTGGTTTTATACACCACTCCACATCGCCTGTATCTTCCCCACTCTTCTTTGTATACAAGAAGAATGGGGAGTTGAGGGCTTGTGCGGATTATAGGGCAGTCAATATGGTGACCATTAAGAAGCGCTATTCTCTTCCGTTAATTCTGGTACTACTTGCTCAGGTCAGAAATTCCAACATTTACACGAAACTAGATTTACGGGGAGCTTACCATGCAATCCATGTACGTGTAGAATGGAAAATCAGCTTTAGGACTGTGTTTGGGCTGTTTGAGTATACTGTTATACCCTTCAGGCTATGTTATTTTCTGGCAGCATTTCAATATTTAATTAATGAGGTCTTGAGAGAGTTTTTGGATGTTTGTGCAATCATCTACATAGACGACACTCTTATTTACTCAAATTCATGTACAGCATGTACGCACCATCTTGCAGCGCCTTCGGGAAAATGCTTTATTAGTTAAATAAAACAAATGCTCCTTCCATGTACAGCCAGAAGAGTCTAGGGTATCACTTAACTCCTAGGGGCATCAATATAGACTCCAAAAAGGTAGAAGCCATTATCAATTGGCCAACTCTAACAAATGTCAAGGAAATTCAACAAATACTTGGCTTCGACAATTTTTATCGTTGTTTCATCCTGCACCTTTCCGGGATAGTGTGCCCATAACACAGCTGCTTAAAAAGGGTCAATAATTCGCACAGTCTCCAGAAGCCAATCAGGAGTTGCAACTGTTAAAAAGTAGGTTCACCGCTGCACCCATTCTTCAGCATCCCAATTCAGCTCAGTCTGATTATGTTAAAAGCAGATGCTTCGCAGGTAGCCGTAGGAGGAATATTATCTCAAAAGAACCCAAGAACTGGCCACATGCATCCCACTACAGGGGGCTAAACATACAGTCACAAAATTCTCAGATCATAAAAATTTACAATTCTTTAGCTCCATTAGGCTCTCACCCCCTGCCAGATGTGATGGCTGCATTTCTTTAATGGGTTCAATTTCATAATCACCTATCACCCAGGGACCAAGCAGTTACAGTCTGATGTTCTTTCTAGACTGGGGTATGCTCACTTTTCCCATTCCACATCCGTCTCCCCTACTATCATTCCACCGAAAAGATAGTCGCAGTCAGCGAGAGTGACACCTTTAGGTGTCCTTATATGAAGAATATAAAAAACGAAAGGCCAAAGACTGGATCAAAACCCTTAACCATACTATCACAGATAAGCTGTTCCTTCATGTTCAGAAACTGTACTTCCCTACTGTAGAATTAAGATGTCACATAATTCAATGGAATCACAACAAAACATTAGAGGGGCACCCAGGTATAACGAAAACCCTATAGAATTGTCAAAAAACCTTCTGGTGGAACAACATGCGGAAGGATAAATAGGAATACGTATCTGCCCAACTTGTGCACGAAACAAGAACACTCATACTTCACCTACAGTCTTATTACAGCCTCCGCCTATACCCCCACTTCTTTGGCACAGCATTAGTCTGGATTGTATTACTAACCATCCAAAAAGCAATACCTTCACTACTATTTTAGTAGTTGTTGAAATGCTATCAAAAATGGCACAATTCATCCTCCTCATATTGTAAGCCTGCATGGTCTACCGAATAAAATCATCTCAGATCGCAATGTTTAGTTCACATCTAAATTTTGGAGAACACTGTGAAAAGTTAGGAATAGAGGTAGCCTTGTCATCTGTCTTCCACCCACACACCGACAGACAAACTGAACTGGTCAACAAATCCCCAGAAACTACACTAAGATGCTACTTATCCAGGTACATAGCACAATGGGATCAGGCCTTACACCTAACTGACAATCAGGCCTTACCCCTAGCTGACATGAAATATTACATTTATAATACCAGCACCCACCCAGCCACAAACTACACACCCTTCTTCTTCAAGTCAGGACAACATCCTCAGGCCTATCCCATCGATATATCAGGAGTTTCTACTACGCTACCTTCAGTCATAGAAAGATTAGAATAACTGCATGAGATTCAAAAACATGCTAGGACAAATTTAGCAAAAGGCAAATTGGTCATAAAGGCACAAGCTGACAAGCATGGAACCCCAGCACATAGATACAAGGAAGGAGACAGTGTATGGCTATCAACACGACACCTACAACTAGAAGGCCCAAGGAATATACGACCACAGTTTATAGGTCCTTATGACGTTATCAAGATAATAAATCCATCACCATCAAGCTACAGCTTCCCCCTGAATACACTATCCACCCAGTGTTTCACGTTTCACTGATCAAGTCATACCACCCAACCACACAAAAAAATACCCCATCTCTCGCCCATTCTGATTAATGGCCAACAAAGGTACGAAGTTCACTGTATCCCGGACTCTTAGCGATCTCAGGGAAAACTATTTTACCCTATAGATTCTAAAGTTTATGACCCTTCAAAGCTTTCCTGGGAACCGCCCTCCTCGGTTCATGCCTCCAGTCTGGTGAGATGATTTCATGCCCTCCACCGCACCAAACCACGACCAGTAAGACTGCCTTTGGGAGGGGCAACGCTTGTTCCCAAATCCTCCTGAGACTTGCCCTCGGTTTACAGGCGGAGACACTGCTCCGTTGGCAAATCCCAGGGGGAAGAGGGTTGGGATGGAAAGAGTGTGTAGAGTCAAAGCTGCTGTGGCACGTCTACTCAACAACAACACTGCAGCAGGCATTTACACCAATCTGATGAATGGTGCTAGCAGATATGGTACCTGAAAACAAACAAATAAGAAAGCTTTAGTCTAGTAATAACTCTATCTCTTAATGTATCACCTCACAAAAGCTTTTAAAATCTCAACCAACCTTTAGTTTTGTTGTTGTTTTGTTTTCACTTAGATTGCCCATAGAGGCCCCTTCATCAATGTTATCAAAACTGTAGTGAGTATGATTTCAGCATCAAACCAACAAGCAAATTTGGACGGGGTTAGATTCACCCCAGTCCTCTCTGGCAGAGCCCTGCCAACAGTATGTACAAGTTGAACAAAAACTCTGGTTACTTTTGTTTGCAGAATGATGTTGCGACTGAGCTCAGTGCATAGTAAAATCAAGTCTGTTATTGTGTCTCTCCTTTTCATCTTGTTCTTTTTTCCATCCAGGTGCAATACTAGTACTTTGCAGTGAGGTCAAAGCAGGAGGATCAAGGCAGCTGACAAGACAGATTCCTGGAAGTCAGAAAACAGGTAAGTGGCAGGCAAAGAGGCTAAGCGAAGGGGAGGAGTTTGGACGGTCTTTAAATAAGACCACTTTAGAACGTTCATAAAGGTCACATACTAATTGTTTTTAACAAGGAATAGTTGCAGATAATTAACTTGATGAGGCTGCCTTCTAGAAGGTGCTTTAGAATGTTCACAAAGGTCAGGTTCTAATTGCTAATAGTAAGGAACAGGTGCAGATGATTAATTTGATGAGGCTGTCTTCTGGAAGGTGTTTTAGAATGTTCACAAAGGTGTTGTTCTAATTGTTTATAGCAAGGAACAGGTGCAGATGATAAATTTGATAAGGCTGTCTTCTAGAAGGTGTTTTAGAATGTACACAAAGGTCGCGTTCTAATTGCTTATAGCCAGGAACGGGTGCAGGGGATTAATTTGATTGGGAATCCCTCAAAACACGTTTAAGCTGTAATTCCTGATTACAAAAGAGTAGATGCATCAAGTTTCATATCTTTGGAATGGTAATGATAAATTCTCTTTACTGGTAATGCTGGATTTAACATTACTATTTTAGAAATGCACCTTTTAGAAAATGGAGATTTCTATGCTCTGACTGCGTGGTGTGCCTTGAAGCCTGTTTCCAATACACATCTGGTATAGGTGACAGCTACACTTTGTGCATTCCCTCTAGACAGCCACAAACACAGGAAAGGTGAGCGTGACAGAGAACTCATCTGCATTAATCTACATTCTGATAGCTCTTCCTGGGAAGGAAGAGGGAGGGGAAGCTGACACTAACACCTGAATAGGCAGTGTTCTGTGTCCCTATCAAAGGGCTGATTACTCCCTAGTAGTAGTCTGGAGCCAGTGCTGGGATAATAGGGGGATCTGTCCACTTTGCTGGCTGCTGCTATGAAGGAACTGCTTTCTCCTTTGCTAAGCTGCCCTGCTTCCTTCTGAACTCTACCTTGCTGAGGAGAAGGACTGGACCCACCTCACTTGAACCCAGATTGACTCCAATGGCTTGCTGCTTGCCCCCTGTTCTGAAGTCTCAGGACCGTCAAAGACTTCCTTCAATTCGGCAACAGCACCTGGACTCTTCCATCTATGAGTCCTGCTCTGCCAAATGGTGCCAGTCCAGTCCGGGGCCCTTGGAAGGTGTTTTCTACAGACCAGAACCATCAAAATCGATGCAGTGATGACTTTGCGCTGATCGGAATCGATGTATTGGCCTTGGACACCAACACAGGAGCCGATCGACGGGCTGCATGGCTCGATGACAACAAGCAGCGTGGCTCCATGATGACGCAGCACCTGCATCGAAAACAGGGTTGTCAAAGACGCCTTCAGTGACTGTGCAGATCAGCACTGATGCTTGCCTCCATCCACGGGATAGACGACGGCATGGTGTCTCCTCGCATCGAGTCTTTGACTTCGACGCTTGCTCCATCCAAGGTACTTTCTCAGTGGGAGTTGTATGACGGAACAACGAGTTCCCCAACCCTGCATACCTAAACAATGCGGTCTGTATAACAACAGCATCTTAACCACACATTGCTTTACCACAAATGTTTGTGGTAAAGGCATGCATGGTAAAAGGGTATGCATGGCTAAGATTACCACCCTCTCCAATGCCCTAAGGCACAAACTTACCTGCCCCCTTCCCGCTCTGAAGTGCAAATACCACTATCCCCTCCCAACCCCCACGATGTGTCCTCCCCCTGCCCTAATGCTTAAAACACTGTCTTAAATAGGGCCCTGCCCTCCCCTAAGCTCTACAAATTCACCCAACCTCCCCCTAAGTCCTAAAAACTACCCCATCCCACTTCCTGAGCCCTAAAAAATACCCCAAACCCCCCTGAAAACTACTACGAACACTCCCAACCCTGAAAACTACCACACACCCTCCCACCCCTGAAAACTACCCTGAACCCCCTCCTACCCCTGAAAACTACCCTGTACACCCTCCACCTCTGAAAACTACCCCAAATCCCCCACCCCTGAAAACTACCCCAAACACCTCCCACCCCTGAAAATTACCCTGAAACCCCACCACACCTGAAAACTACCCCGAACCCGTGCCACCCCTAAACACTACCCCAAACACCCACCACCCCTGAACACTACCCCGAACCCCCACCACTCCTGAAAACTACCCGAACCCCCACCACCCCTGAACACTATCCTGAAACCCCTACCACCTCCAAAAACTACCCCGAACCCCCACCACCACTTAAAACTACCCCGAACCCCCATCATCCCTTAAAACTACCCCAAACCCCCACCATCCCATAAAACTACCCTGAAACCCCACCACCCCTGAAAACTACCACAACCCCTCCCCCAGGCCCAGCCCCAACTCCACTTACATGTCTGTGTCCGCATCCCAACGCTCCTCTTTTCCTGCCCATTCTGAACACTATAACGCATTTGCCTTAATCGTGCATGTGCGTGGTTAAGGCAAAGTCGTTGTTCAGGCAAGAGTAGTTATAGTTGCGGGCTTCGGCAACTCGTGGCTCTAGCCTCGTAGTTCTGGATGTTTCTCTTCAGCGGGACCTGTGTGAGCCCTGTAGCCGGCCTGCCCTCCATCGCGGTCGACCTGAACTTTAAATTTTGCCCCGGTCCAACGCAACCTCAAGTAACCCCTTAGTGCTATTGACTTCTAAGCACTACTTTTTGAGTTATTCTTTAAATTCATGATCCCGGTTCTACTAATTGGATTTTTGTTGTTTGGGTACTGTTTTATTCATAAAAGTATTCTCTATTTTTCTAAACCTGTGTGTATTATTTTTGTGTTTTTTTATTGTCCTACTGTGTGTTGCACAAATACTTCATTGCCTCTTTAGATAAGCCTGACGGCTCTGTGCCAAGATACCAGAGGGTGAGCACAGGCTATCTTTTAGTGTGTATCCAGCTTACCCTGGCTAGGATTGTGGTCCCTAATTGGGCAGGGTGCATCCCCCGGCCAACTAGAGACCCAATTTCTAACAATAGTCCCATGGGCCACTAGACATCCTCTGACATCATGCAGACGTCGCCCTGTAGGAGGTTCTCTGGGGACAGCACATTATCTGTAAAAAGGCACATAAAAGTGCACCATGGAACAAACAGGGAGAGTGAGCCTTTTGCATAATGAGCTCCCGGCATTTGAGTGATCAATCAAGCTGAGTTGGAGAAATGTACTGCTGACACCATTTCCTCGTGTTAGAGGGCGCTTGCTACTATGGGTGCTATTTTTGGTAATCCCGTGGAGCCAATTCATCGTCTACAATGATAGAGGTTTGCTGTCTGAGCATGTAGCCTGATTGGAAACCTTGGTTTCTGAGCTCTACAGACATGTATAATCTATGAGGCTGTCTTACTTTCCACTGACTTATCATTACTTTTCATTTTTTCATCTTGCCACCTGCACATACTATTTTCAATTTTACGTGTGAAACCTAATATTTAGCCACAAGTACATCTTAAAATTAAAATGTATGCTTGGACTGCAGTATTAGGAATATAAAAAGATGAGTCAAATTGTGCAATTTGTTCCCAAAATTGACCTGACATTCCATTAAAAAAAATCTGTGAAATGACACTTTAAGGCAAAATGTGGTCTTGCGCTAATTTTTGCAAACATGAATACACTTTGGGTAAAACAATTTCTTGAGATATACTGCCTGGCAAACAAGTTTTAGAAAGAAAATTAATCTGTGCGAACAATAGGGGTGGGCGGAATTTGCGAAATCCACTTTCGCAAATTATCGTGAAAATGTTTAAAATTATCGCAAACAAGCGGAAATATCGCGAAGATGCGGAATTTTTTCCCCCGCATGTTCGCGAGATTTTCTGCATGGTTGCGGGTCGCCAACTTACCCATGTGGTTGCTCGCGGCCATCTTGTTTTGAGTTGTCTCGAGGTGCATGATCGCGAGAAGAAAGACGTGATCGCGCGACGCATGACGTCACTGCGGGCGCGAACTGTCGCGAGACAGCGCAAATGGCTAAAAACAATCCAACATCTCATGGAGAACGCGACCGGATCAAGAAAACTTGTCGGCGAACGCAGGGATTCAGGTAAGGCGATCGCGCGCGCGCGAGAATGTATTATTTTACAGCGTGAGCAAGAAACAAATTATCGCCAAGCTGCGGAAAGCGGAAATTTTGACCTTTTCGTGCTCTTCGCGGAACGCGAAAATGGCAAATTATCGCAATTTCCGCGAACGGAACGAAATGTTTGCCCAGGCCTAGCGAACAAGTCTCTTGCATGGAAAAATTATGCAAAATTGTGTAAGGCAACATTTAAAGTAAATTCTGGAATTTTGTGTAACGCAAAATTCAGGAATTATGTGAATTTTGCCGTCATAATTAACATTTCTTGCAGGTCTAATTTTAACTGCTGCCATCTAGAGAGTTAGGGCCATGCATTATGCTACACTGTTTGAATTTGAACTTTATCTTGTCAGTCTTTCAGTATACTTATTTCAGAATTTACTTATAAAAAGCAATGGTTTACCTGTATTGAATGGTGTCTATATTAATTTAAGACCCCTATATTTTCCGAATTGAAAACATAAATGTGCACAATATTTGCATCCAGAGTCCTCGACAAATTACATATTTGTTTCTGACTCTCACTGTATGAAAAAGATTGCTGAAAGCAAAAATATGTATAGAAATGATGAGTGCAAGAATATGTAAAGAAATGGCAGTGCTCCTGGCAGAGCGATTCTTGTTCAGGAAGCTCTTGGACTGTTAGAGGCTGAAGCTTTCATGTTAACACACAAAAACGATAAGCCCTCAAGCAAGTGTAAACAAATACTGCATTTTACAAACTAGCTCTTGCTACATTGTGCCTTATTTGTCAGCGTCTAATAATCAGTGTGCATGTACCACTGGAGAGAATGGTAGCACATGGTTTCTTTCACTGTGCACTGGCAAAGCTACTGTTTCACAGTGTCACTGCCATGAATAAGCTGTGCACTGACTTTCCTTATACATTAGTAACTTGTTTGTATCTGGAGCTTCATGCTGCTGTCTGCTATTTTTAGGAGGTGTAAAAATGCTATTTCCCCTTCTACCTTATTTTATGGTACAAGAATGTATGAATAAACAGGTTTATTGTACAGTTATGTCAAACTATTACAGATCCTATATCTCCATTACTCGTGGTTTCCCTGTCAGAACTATTCATTGAGTTTTAGGATGCTATGGGCATTACACCACAAATGGAAGAAGCCACCGTTTCTGTTGTCCCTAAGCCAGGCAAGAACCCCTCCAAGTGTTCTTTATCAAGCATTTCTTGACTTAAAATAGACGCTAAGATATTCACAGGAATTTTGGATGATAGAATAGATGGGGTATTGTCATCTGCAACACCTGCTGATCAGGCAAGGTATGTGAGAATGCAAGCTGTAAAGACAACGCTAAGAAGGCACTGCATTTGGTCGATATAATTTAGTGAAAAGGGAGTGATACTGTGAATATCTCCCTCGATTCTGATGAGGCTTTTGGTAGGGTCGACTGGGATGCGGTTCCTGATGTCCTGGGGGCGCGGCTTGGGAATAAGGCAATTATCAACGACCAAGGGCCAAGAATAAAGGGAATTTACAGTACACAGTGCTCATAATCATCGACAGGGGATGTGACAGGGATGTCCCCTCTCTCCTCGTTACATATTGTTTGTCCTTGTTGTTGAGACCGTTACAGAAGACAGGGTCGGACTGGGAACCCAAAGCAGCCCCGGCAATTTTGTCTGACCAGCCGCGGGGGGAGTGGCTGGGAGGGTTTGAAGGATAAAGCACTGGTGCTTTTGTTACTGGGGGCCGATATTGCAGCACTGCGGCAAAACCGCCCCCTGTCCTTCCAGCCTCCTGGGGAAAAGCCAGATGCCCGCCTCGACCTGTCCAGCCCTGACAGAAGATTAGGGAACATGCATCAATCAGGAGTTACATTTGGGCAACATTGCTTCAAAGTCACTGTATTCACAGATACTTTGCTTGAGGTGGTAGAACCTGGAGTCCCTAGCAGAGCATATAATGAATTTGAAACGATTCAGTGTGGTCTCCATTTTCTGCATTAATCTCACTAAATCAGAGAGATTGGTAAGAGGTGGTGGGTTTGTCGGACTACATCCTTCCGCTGATCGTTTGTGTGGATACACATACTAGGGCTCAATCTAATACCTAACTTAACAAGCAAATAATCTACAGAAAACTTTATTGACCTATACAGACTGGTAAAGTTTATATTAGGTGCGATGTGCACACACGCGCTGTCCTGGGTCAGACACCATCCCGGATCAGACGCCAAGCAATCCTTAAAATGATAGTTCTTTGAAGATAGTTTACGTTTTTCAGACACTTCCATTGAGTCTAAAAATGAGTGCCATATGAATTCATTTTACATGTGAGGGCCAGAGACAGAGAATTTGCTGGAAGCAATGTCTTAGGCTTGCTTGACAGGGAGGATAGGCATGTATGCCCACCATGTATGTGATGTACGTCTAAAAATCTAAAAAGAAATATGTGAAACCCATAAACATTAAAACTCATCTACATAAAACATAACAGTACTCAGAGAGAGTACACATGGCAATACAGTGTCCATCATTGTACATATTTTGTGAACAATGCACTTGGTTAACAAAACATAGGAACAACCATCCCTGCAAAGATTCAGTAGTGGTCTTTTCACGAATCACATCTTCACATCTCAAAATGAAAATAGCATTTTGAGAAATTATAGGCCAGGCAGCTGGACACCTGTGCTCACTTGCTGAGCTTCTAACCAGATTTTGGTTTGTATTGCGCAGTGCTGAAAATACTGCTTGTATTGCACCTGTTACCTTGAGGGAAGACTTATGCTCAAAACAGCAGAATTGAATTGCTTATGTTGGTAAGCCATCGAGGAAAGTTATATGGGGTACGTCCCTATCCCCAGATAAATGTACAGAAAACAAAGTGGAAGAACCCACTAGCAAATTCGACTCACTGATATGCTTATCCATGCCAGAACCCATTAGGTTTGTTAAAAGACCCCTCACTTACCAACCTAGTTGATGGCATGCTTCTTCATTGGGGTCCCAACCGGGTAGCGGAGTGCCACCCAGTTGTGCTACAACGTCTGATTACAGCAGAGCTGGATTTGTGTAATTGTGTTATGAAATAGTGATGAGGGAGTGGTGCAAAATAAAATTGTCTCTGGTAGTCCTTACTGAATAGTACTTTATTCCCTGCGGCCCAGGGCAAGGTTAAAAAGAGAAGGGACAACTTTAAGATAAATTGATCTTTGTTGTCACTGTGGTCGGTCTACATGTTTCAGCCTTGTAAAAGATTGTGAGACTTTCTTCAGGACCAGGTGAAATAAGTGAGGGTGTGGCAAAAACACGCCATGTGTAACATTTATTCAACACACACGCTAAGGTGTGTTGTGCAAGTAGTGGTGTGTGTGTACTTACGGACCCACTGGAAAAACCAGTAAGAGAAAAAGAAGGAAAAGACAAGTAACATAAAATGCAATCGTATTTACAGTATTGTCACGCACTGGAGGGGCAAAAGAGAAACAGAGAAATGCGAGTGGTCAGATACCAGGGGAAGAAAGAGAGCAGAGATTCCTAAGGCAAAGCAGAACATAACAAATCTGAATGGCTCGCATGCTACTGAACAGCTTGGATGGCTGTACAGTTGCTGTTCCCACAGCAGCCGCTGAGGAAGCACTCGACACCTGTGAGCCTTTTGTAGAGCCCGTGCCCATTCCGACAGGAGCTGAAGCATCCCGTGTTGGCTCTAAGAATGCCGACATCAACATTAGAAAACGCTGAGGACACTGCAATATGTGTGCCTCTAATGGGTCCAGTAGTACATCTATGTCCGGAGGCACAACCGATGAAACTGTTAGACATATATGCAAGATGCATTCATATCTGCAGATTAGGCAGTGTAGCACAGACAAGACGCAGTCAATCCAGATTGATCTGAATGATAGCAACCAATGCTCACTTAACTCCCGAACCTGGGACGTCCATTGCATAGCAAGAAAACTATAAACCAGGATTCCCACTACAAGTAGTAGGACCAGCGGAAGCCCTCCAAAAACGCTTCCCAGTACTGAGTGTATAAATGATGGAATAACTCCAAAGATCGTCTGAAAGGTGCCAAGTAGCCCAGAACCTATGCACTTAAATAGGTGTACTATCCCACTCGTATCAGACATATTAATGATGCGATGTACCATTTCCCCGAAATAGAGCGGGAAGTTAGTTCGGACTAGTGCCTGTATCTCAGCCGAAGACCTTGCAGCCTGGAGATCAAAAGTCTCTCAGACTGAGGTTAAGGCCATAAAAGTATGGCTTTCAGTCTGCTCAGAGAATCAAACTGTATAAGGGAAACATTCAACGAGAGCCACAGTGGCGCCTCCCTGACTGTGTGGGTCAGTGGAAACAATACTTTCATACAACAAGTAACAGCGAAGCTTACTGTGACTAGATATGCGATGCCTGGCAGTATCCCACAACAACCTTGATCATTCAACATCAAATGAATCATGGCAGCTGGGGATCCTTTTGAGTGACATGATAGGTTTGCGACTGAAATATTACAAGCTCCGTGAAGCATAATATCCTGACAAATTAGAGACCCACTTAACGAATTATCGCAGTCTGAACTGCTGAGAAAGACTACAGTGTCCCCATTCCTGCATCTAAATCTGTAAGGTAATTCCCAAGATTCATGTATATATTCCTTACCCAATGCTTCACACCTGCCTACTTGGTGATACAGTAGACAATATAAGATAGGATAGGATAGCACTTGTAAAGCACACTAATACCCAGAGGTGTCAAGGCGCTATAGCTGACCAGGAGAACACAAGATGAGAGGCGGACAAGCAGCCAAGAACTAAGATGAAAAGAGCCAGGTTATCAGGTGTTTTTTAAAAGCCAAGAAGGAGTCTGTATTAGAAATGTAAATGGGTAAGGTGTTCCATAGCTTGGCGGCTGCTACCGAAAAGGAGTGGCCACCCCATCTAGTCCTGCGAAATCTAGAGGTCACAAGTTTTTTCTGTGTGGTGGATCTCAGTTGCCTCCCCGGAACATGTGAACATACCATTGAAAGAGATACTTCAGGTATGAGGTGCCCTTAGTATGCAAGGCCTTAAATACCATGCACAGAGCCTTAAACCAGATACGTTTCTAGACTGGGTCAGTGAAGGGAGCGAATCCCATCCCTGGCTGAAAGACGCTTGTGAATGTTCAGAACAAAACGAGCCGCCGAATTCTGTACCATCGAAAGTTTGTTAAGTGAAACACCGTTGATGTTGAGGTACAGAGCGTTAAAGTAGCCCAGTCGAGAAGTGATAAGGGCAATAATAATTGACTGGTGCAGCACAGGAGGAATAAAAGGAATGACCTTTTTCAGAATCCTCAAGATGTAGAAACAAGTGCTGACGGTGAGACTGACCTGGGCATCAAAACTCAGAGTATCATCAAAGATGACCCCCAGGTTTTTGGTTGTCCTAAATGGGGGCAGGGAGGGGTCCGTAGACAGTGTGTGAATGAGCAGGCCTGTAAACCTCAATAAACTTTGTTTAAAAAAAAAAGAGTCACGCATCTGAGCTAGTGTTAAAGTATTTATTAAGTTACGCTGAGGTGAGGTAGGCTCTGTGTAATATGTAAAAGTGCACTTATCGAAAACGGGCGTTTCTGGTGCCCTTCCACGCCCTTTCCACAATATCAGCCCAGGCTTTTTCCGGGATCTCCGCCCCCACATCCTCCTCCCACTTGTGTCGCAGTGCAGTCAGGGGCAACAGCATCTTCTGCGTCATACGTCTATACAGGCACGTAACCACCTTAAAGTTTCCTGCTACTGTTACTATGTATTGACACCCCAGGGACATTTTCGTCTCAATGAGGCACTCCCCCCACTGTTTACAGATGGCTGCAGTAGGTGCAGCATGTAATAAAAAGTCCCCCCCAATCAAGTCATATCGCTCCTGCAAATCATTAAAGGGAAGCATAGTGCCATCATCATATAAATCCCCGATAGTAGTCAGGCCTTTCTCTTTCCAACTTGCCAGTACCCTCCAGATACCTCCATGAGGTAACACCTCGCACATGGTTAGTGGGATGTCAGGCGCATATGGAACGTCAATCCTCGTCCTTTTCAAACTCCTTTTCCAACACTGCCTTGCTGTTTTGAGGTCCCCTGTGAGGTCGTTGGTGCACACAGGGAGGTTCAGCACAATATGGGAGAGTACTCTCAACTCCGGGGCTCTATCCCTCAGCTCTTCTGTCCCTGGCATCCTAGCTGCTATGTTTTGTGTGAGCCATTGTAATTGGGCTTCTAGGTAATAAGCCTCAAAATCAGGTACTGCCCATCCCCCTCTGACCGTGAACGCATCAATTTACTCGAAGCCCTGTCACTGTGCCAAGGTCATGAGCAATTCCTTCGCCCCTCGAAGTGCTTCCCTCGAATTCGCCAGAAACATTAGCAGATCGTCTGCATACAGAACAATATGGTGAATTTGCCCGTGCATGTAGAAGCCTTGGTAATGCTGTCCCGTCCTGGCCTTGGCCGCTAGTGGTTCCACTGCCAAAGCAAACAAGAGGGTGTCAGCGGACAACCCTGTCTCGTACCCCGAGTCACATCACAGTTGTCAGATATCAATCCACTCGTTTTAACCCCAGCCATGGAGTGCTTATATAATAAGGCCTTCCACTTTATAAACTTATCCCCAAGCCCCGATTTATTCATTACGTGGAACAAGTAAGGCCATTCAAGGCTATCAAATGCTTTTTTGATGTCAACTGCAAAAACAGTGGCCTTGTCCTTCGAGTAGGAATCAGCTTCCAAAATATGCAATAAGCGCTGAACATTAATAGCCGTGTTTCTGGTCAGGATGAACCCAGATTGGTCCTTATGCACTAAGGCCGACATATAAGGGAGAAGTCGAGTGGCTAAAATACGGCTCAAGATCTTATAATCTGTATTAAGCATGGATATCGGGCGATATGCAGATCTGTCCCAAGGTGGTTTCCCAGGTTTAAGGAGCAGGATGATAACGGCCTCTCGTGTCGTTGCAGGGAGTTGGCCTATCCGCTTCGCATCGTTATATAGCGTTACTAATCTAGGCGGCAACAGTTCAGAGTAGGTTAGGTGAAATTCTATCAGGAGCCCATCCCTGGTGTCTTGTTCTGCGCCATATGCTTAATGGCCCCCCCTCACCTCTGCAATCTCAATATCTCACCCCAGTGCATCCGCCTCCTCTCTATCCAAACGTGGCAGACTGCATGTGTAAGCCTATTCAAGTTGTTCTCTGTCAGGGCGATTTACTGGTATACAAGTCTGCATAATGGATGTATGACGTTACAACGCACACTATTACAACGCATGCACTTACAACGCATTTTTTACAACGCATAATCCATTACAACGCATGACATTACAACGCATGACACTACAACGCATTTTTAAAAAATACCTTTACAACGCACTACCATTACAACGCATACTACCTTTACAACGCATACCATTACAACGCATAATATTAAATTACATTTAAGGTAAGTATTAGATAGTATAGGGGTAAAAATTACTATTCTAACTCCAGGGGGTGCAACAGTAGGGTAAGTGGTGGATAGTATAGGGGTAAAAATTACTATTCTAACTCCAGGGGGTGCATCAGTAGGGTAAGTGTTGGATAGTATAGGGGTAAAAATTACTATTCTAACTCCAGGGGGTGCAACAGTAGGGTAAGTGTTGGATAGTGTAGGGGTAAAAATTACTATTCTAACTCCAGGGGGTGCAACAGTAGGGAAAGTGTTGGATAGTATAGGGGTAAAAATTACTATTCTAACTCCAGGGGGTGCATCAGTAGGGTAAGTGTTGGATAGTATAGGGGTAAAAATTACTATTCTAACTCCAGGGGGTGCAACAGTAGGGTAAGTGTTGGATAGTGTAGGGGTAAAAATTACTATTCTAACTCCAGGGGGTGCAACAGTAGGGTAAGTGTTGGATAGTGTAGGGGTAAAAATTACTATTCTAACTCCAGGGGGTGCAACAGTAGGGAAAGTGTTGGATAGTATAGGGGTAGAAATTACTATTCTAACTCCAGGGGGTGCATCAGTAGGGAAAGTGTTGGATAGTATAGGGGTAAAAATTACTATTCTAACTCCAGGAGGTGCATCAGTAGGGAAAGTGTTGGATAGTATAGGGGTAAAAATTACTATTCTAACTCCAGGGGGTGCATCAGTAGGGTAAGTGTTGGATAGTATAGGGGTAAAATTACTATTCTAACTCCAGGGGGTGCATCAGTAGGGAAAGTGTTGGATAGTATAGGGGTAAAAATTACTATTCTAACTCCAGGGGGTGCATCAGTAGGGTAAGTGTTGGATAGTATAGGGGTAAAAATTACTATTCTAACTCCAGGGGGTGCATCAGTAGGGTAAGTGTTGGATAGTATAGTGTAATATTATGCGTTGTAATGGTATGCGTTGTAATGGTAGTATGCGTTGTAATGGAATGCGTTGTAATGGTAGTTTTTAAAAATGCGTTGTAGTGTCATGCGTTGTAATATCATGCGTTGTAATGGATTATGCGTTGTAAAAAATGCGTTGTAATGGTAGTGCGTTGTAAAAGTTGCGTTGTAAAGGTTGTTCCCCCTGCATAATACTCAAAGAATACCTCATTTATACCTTGTTGAGTGCAACAAGCCTCCCCATGGTGATCTCTGAGCTCCAGTATCATTGAGCTTCGTCGAGTCGGGTTAGCTATCCACGCCAAGAGAGCTCCCGATTTGTCTCTTTCTGCATGGGCACGCGTAGTATATGCTCTATAATCTAAACAGCATAGGCGCTCTACTTGCGCCGCTACCGCCTCCTTTGCCTCCAAGAGCTCCCCTTGCTTATCTGGTCTCTCAGGGCAATCGCGCTCCACCTCTCGTAGGCGCTGGTCTACTTCCTGTACCTCACTCAAAAGCACTTTACACACCCCACTACCTCTGAGAAGCAGCGACCCCTAATGACTCTTTTAAAAGCGTCCCACTCCACTAATGTAGATGTCGCTGTGCCAGCATTGTCTTGAAAGTATTGAGTGATGTCGGTGCTCACTGTTTCACGAAAGACTTGGTCTTCTAAAGCTTCGGGACGCAGGTGTCATGTAGGTATCTTAGCCCGTGTGTGAGACCACTGCATTCGAATTAAGATGGGGTTATGATCTGATAACGTTCTAGTGAGGTACTCACTACTCTGCACTCCGGCATGCATATCCGAGGAGCATAAAAATGCATCTAGACGAACGTGGAGATCATGCAAAGCAGAGAAAAAGGAATAGTTTTGGTCCCCTGGGTGTTGAGCCCTCCAAGTGTCCACCAGCCCCAATTGCGCCTTGACTCTGCTATTTTATGAATGGACGTGTTAGGAAGCTGGGGGTGCAAACGATCTAGAACCCCATCAGAGATACAATTAAAATACCCCCCAATCAGTACTGCTCCTGGAAGAAAGGGCGTCAACCTCCCTGATAGCTGTAAGAAAAAGGCAGACTGTTCCGTGTTGGGAGCGTATATGTTCCCCAAGACTATGTCTCGACCATCTCGTTTCCCAGTAACCACTACATATCGACCTTCTGAGTCTGTAATTTGGTTTGTGCATTGAGAGGGCGCTCCGCCCGTACCCAAATCAGTACTCCCCTAGCAAATGTTGAGTAAGTAGTATAAAAAACTTGGCCACGCTTGCAA
Source organism: Triturus cristatus (assembly GCF_964204655.1). Classification (NCBI taxonomy): domain Eukaryota; kingdom Metazoa; phylum Chordata; class Amphibia; order Caudata; family Salamandridae; genus Triturus; species Triturus cristatus. Next base: position 815,826,018 of record NC_140584.1, read on the forward strand.
ATGGGTCTCCAGTAGTGCAATCTGAACCGCTCTACGGACTAAGTATGCATGTATTTTATGACGCCTCCACATTGGATGCATTCCCCGCACATTCCATGAAATACATTTTAAGTCATTGGTGGTACCCATTGCGATAATTCTACCAGCTTCCCAGGAAGACCTTCCCATGTCAGTTGCCTGGCCCTAACGAACCCCTTAAGTAACTAAAAACCCCAACTCCCCTCCCAGGACACTTGCTCTCAAACTAGCACACATCCAAACTATTTTAAGATCCACACAATCATCTGGTAGTTACAGAGGTACAAGGGAGTGCGGCTGACTCGAGGTGCTTACACTAATCATGGAGCATCAGCCTCATATGAGTGAAGTTAGCCTGGGGTCTATAACAGTCATTGTGAGTCCAGCTCCCCTCTAAGCACCTTAATCATTCTAGTTTACCACATACGCTCAAATAATGTCATCTGCAGTATTAGGTGTCACCACTGGCAACTTCACACTATCACAGTGTCCATTTCATTGTCCGCTGAGTCTCTGGAAGATCCGGTCTCGCCTACTGGGGTAGGGCTCCGACCCCTTGCCAGCTCCACCACTGCCTGCAAAGCCTCGGCCCGTTCTTTCTCTGTCTGAGAGGATGACTGTTTCTTCGGGGTCCTCCTGCGGGGTCGTCAGTTCAATAATTTCCCAGGGTCAGTGGGTCTCCGGCCGGCGGCTTCAAGTCCCCCATCTTGAGGCGTCTCGCCCTTGTAAACCTCTAGCCAATCCCAGGTTTCTCAGAGAGAGTCAAAGTAGTGAGTGTTCCCCTCCAGAATAATACGCAAGCGGGCCGAAAACATCAGAGAGTTTTGGAGACCCTCATCTCTCAGTGCTTTCTTGACCTCCACATAAGAGGACTGCTTCCTCTGCACCTCCAATGTATGATCTGGAAAAAGGGTAACCCTGCTGTTATCCACAATGAAGGGGCCCCCATATCTCGTTCTTTGCAGGAGTAAATCCCTATCCCGGAAGTGAAGCAGTCGGGCCACCACATGTCTCGAAGGCTAACGGCTTGGCAGGGACTCTGTGGGCCCTCTCCAGAGTATAGAAGGCAGTCCGGTCCTCTGGGGCAACTATGCTCCTGAACCAATTTTCAAAGTAGGACACCATATCGCCTCCTTCCGTTCCTTCCGACAGGCCCAAGACCCTGACATTATTTCTTCAGTAGCGCCCTTCCGCGTCTTCAGCCCTGTGCTCCAACAAGCTTACCCTGTCCGTGAGGGCCCCCATCTGCTGCTCCATAGCCTTTTGCACCGGTGTCAGTTCTGCAACGCTGGTCTCAGTGTTCTTAACCCGAGAATTTCTTATGCTCTTCCCGCAGCAGGCCAAGCCCAATCGCTACAGTACTAATGTCCGGGTGGAGAGTAGCCCTCTTGTCCGCCATGGCCTACAGTATTTTATTGAGCTGTTGCTGCACTGGGTCCTCCGGAGTAGTCTGCGGCTATTCTGGAGCGCTATTCCCTGAGTCCCGGGGGGCCCTGGCCCGGCGGCCCCTGGGTTTACCCATGACGGTGCGATAACAGCAGGCTACAGCAGCCTTGTCCCCACTATGCCTCCGTCAATTCGCAATTCACAACACAGTGCCTCTCAGGTGGTAACCCGCAGTGCACAGGTGCCCCACTTCAGGTGGTTGCCAGTACCTCTCTCCGCATGTTCTTCTGCAGCAGATGTGCCCCTCCACGATCCCTCAATCAAGTACTGCCAGCCAGCGTTCCAATTCTACTCACTGGGGGCGCACTGCCAAACCCCTCTCCAGGGGATTACCAGTCGCGGCACGTGGGTCAGCCACCTCGTTGTGCAGGTCCGGCCATGCAAATCACACTACAGTCATGGGCCTGCCGCTGTGCCTTTGTAACCAGGACTCACTGTAAATTCAAGTCCTAGGCCCTTTCCAGGAGCAAAAACCGCTATCACTTGCAGGCCCCTGGGATGAACATCACCTCCTGCTGGTCTGGTCTCACTAACGCTCACCGCGGTTCTGCCTCCTGCGGCTGCTCTCAGGCTCCCACCTCAGTTCGCTCCCATGCAGGCTTCCACTCTTATCAAGGCCCAAGGATGATTCGGTACTGCCTCCAAGTCACTCAGGTCTGCTCTGGCTGCAACCCACACGCTGCATGGCCCTACTGCGCTTGCCTCTGCTGCAATCTTCGGTCCCGGGCAGTTAGCTCCGCACAGCAGTAACCAGTTTTTTGTTTTCCGCCCCAGGGGGCCCCTCAGCCGCAGGCAAACTCCTCTATTCTACTGCTCGACCTGACACCTCTCAGATGCGCTGCTCCGAATTCCTTCGGCGCCGTTCACTCGAGGGGAGAGTAGGCCCACCCAGCATGCTCCACTCATGCCCGGGGTCGATTTCGCTCATAGCCGCAAAGCTGCAAACATCGGCCGTGCAGGCTTTTGCCACCCCCTGCTCCTCTCACTGGCGCGGCATTCACCAGTCCCCAGGGGCAGCCTCAGGTGGTCGCGGAGGGTCCTCCGTAAGGATCGGGCCGGGACACAGGTTTCCCATAGGCCGCCTCCGCTGCCATTTTGCACAGCCTCCGCTACCCGTTTCTCGCCGCTAGCTGCAGCTCCCAGCTCTCATCTCTATTGGCCGTCAGAGTCTTTCCAGGCACACTCCTCGTGACTCAGATCTCCTAGTGGGTGCTGAGTATGCTCAAAGCGGTCCCGGCTGTGCTATTTCAGAGGAGAAATTACGGGCTGATGCGGAGCTCTCTGCTCATGCATCCGCCATTGTCCTCAGCCAAGCCACACACCCTTATCGCAGAACTCTTGAGATGAGTTCAGCATATGTAGCCTCAGAGGCCCAGATAATTCCTTGACAACTTTGAACAACGTACTAGAGAAATTATTTGCTGATCTGATCTTCTCTGAGAAAAAGCACGATTGATTTGGCCTGAAAGATAGCCTCGATAGATTCGAAGAAGTATTTTCTGCTTCTCATTTCTTTTCACTGGGACAAGGATTAGCTCTCCATTTCCTCTCTTTTTAAAAAAAAACAACTCTTTTTATTGTAAAAACTTCGACAACAAGGCATAGGTTCATAGAGGCACAACACAGGTAACGGCATATACAAGGGTTCATCAGTACACAGTATACATTTACCGTTGGAGTTACGGGGAAGGGGAGACATCTGAATCGCTCAGTCTGGGGGGGGGGGGTACATATTTCACCTCGGTACAAGTTCCAAGGGGTCCAAATCTTAGACCACTTCCGGGGGCACCCCCTTGCTATGTATACAGATTTTTCACGTTGCATGCACCAATCAAGGTCCTTTTTCCATTCCGTGATTTTGGGTGCTTGGGGGGCCCCCCAGTGCTGTGCAATATTTCTTTTCGCTATCATACATGCAAGTGTGATCCATTGTATGGCATAGGCGTTGAGGTCCGTGGGCTCCCAGATATTAAGGAGACACCTGGGAGCCTCCGGCCGGAGTTCAACCTCCAGGACTTCACTAAGAATCGAATGTATCTTCTGCCAGTATTCTTGAATTATCCCACAATGCCATATGATATGTATAAATATGCATCCCCATCTGCAGGAGCCATCAGTTTGCTTCCCCATGTGCACCAGTTGCGGCCCTGTCAGATATGTTCTGTGTAATATTTTAAGTTGCACTAGGCGGAGCCTCGCTGATATTGCAACTGTTTTAGGGGATGAGATAGCTGTCTGCCACCCCTCATCATCTAATTCTATACCGTCCCTCGCCCATCTCTCTCTCAGCAGGGTAAGGGGGTCATGCATGTTATTGATCAGCTTTCTGTATGTCAGAGATATGGCCCGCTCGGGCAGGTATCCATCAAGGAGTCTGTCCTCCAGGGGGGTGCTAGCAGGTAGTGAGGCGTCGCCTGGCAGTGCGGTCCGCAGCGCGTGCCGGACCTGGATGTATCTGAATAGCTCGGAGTCGGCCAGTGAGTATTGGGTCTGCAAAGCACTAAACGGTTTTATTGCCCCCGCCTCCCAAAGATCACCAATTGTGGAGATACCGATCAAATCCCATTTGTCAAACCCCTTTGAATCTCCCAGGTATCCTAGTTTTTGTGAATCCCAAAGTGGGGTAGCACGTGTTAACCTGTTAGCCCAGCCCAATGACTGTGTCGCAGTGTGCCATATCTTGGTCGTGTGCTTGGTAGGTCCTGTCAGGGGGAACTTTCCTGGAGTGGAGTACAGTGCTCGACCGTACATCCCGCTGGGCAGAAGCCAGCGGTCCATACGGAATCCCGGGGCATCAGGGGGGCCATAGGTGCCATGATTGATCGCGATTAGGTGAGCTGCCCAACAGTATCTTTTAATGTCAGGCAGTCCAATTCCACCATCGTACCAGCCAAGCGTGAGCTTCGATAGTGCCATGCGTGGCCTGCCTTCCCAGAGGAGAGTCCTCTGGAGGCTCTCTATTTCCCCAAAGTATGAATTAGGAACGGGATCTGCGGCATTTTGCAAGGCATAGAGAAAGCGCGGCAGTGACATCATTTTGAATAATGCCGCCCTACCCAGTAAGGAGATGGGGAGCGATTTCCTGTGCAGAATGTCGCTTTTAAGGCGTTGCAGGGGTGGGGTCAGGTTACGTGTGTACCGAAGCGTCTGGTCCAGCGAGATAAATATGCCTAGGTATTTGAATCCGTCAGTGGCTATCGATATTGGGCAGTGTCGGGGCAATTGCGGGGTGTCACCGCTGAGGACATATATGAGGGACTTCTGCCAGTTAACTCGGAAGCCCGAGAATCTCCCAAAGATGTCAAGGATGTCCAGGAGGACATTAAGGGATCTCTTAGGGGAGGCTAGATAGAGAAGAATGTCATCCGCATACAGGGAGATTCTGTCCTCCCAGCCCGGCGCCCATCGCAGCCCACGAATGGCCACTTCATTGCGGATCCACGCTGCCAGGGGCTCGAGGGCCATGGCGAACAGGAGGGGAGAAAGGGGGCAGCCCTGGCGGGTGCCCCGCCCAAGCTCGAAGGGGGCGGATTTTCTATTATTTACTACTACCTGCGCCATGGGCGTGGCGTATAGGAGTTTCACCCAGCTGATGAAGACCGGGCCAAGACCAAGTTTTGTGAGCACTGCAAATAGATAAGGCCATTCAAGAGTGTCGAATGCCATAGTGGCATCTAGGGACGCTATGATCGCATCTTGTCGTATTGTGTGGGCCCTACCCAGCACCCCGTGTACTCTACGCAAATTCAAGGCAGTATTCCGCCGAGTCATAAAGCCTGACTGATCAGGATGGACTAGGTCCCCCACAACCTTAATCAGCCTATTCGCAAGTACCTTAGCTAGTATTTTGGGCTCAGCATTTAGTAACGAGATAGGCCGATAGGAGGCACAATCCGTTTTGGGCTTCCCCTCTTTACGTATGGTGACGATCGTGGCCAAGCGCTGGTCCAGAGGCAATAGTCCCATTTCCAGGCTGGAGGTGTACATGGACCTAAGATAGTGTCCTAATTTATCAGGGCGAAGCTTGTACAGCTCGATAGGGATACCGTTGGGGCCAAGAGCTTTACCCGGGCTGAGTGCCCGTATTGCTATTGCAATTTCCTCGGTGGAGAGGGAGCTGTCTAAGAACTGGTGGTCTGCCTCAGAAAGGGTAGGAAGGGAAATGTCCCTTAGGAAATCGAGGGAGTCCTCAACTGTGTGTGGGGCAACAGATTTGTATACTATAGAGTAGTGGGTTGCAAATCGTGTGGCTATCGCTTGGGGGTCTGTCACAGGGTTGCCGTCCACTCCCATTCCATTTCCTCTCTTGTCTTCAGCATTCCCGCCTAAGGGACATGAGTTCTACCGAAAACCAAGGGGCTGAAGGTTTAATTCTTTTAACAACACAATTTTTATAAGAAGTAGCAATGTCCAGGGCCCCATTATTACACTCACAAAATCCATCTGCAGCAGATGGGTATAAAAAAAACCCTAACATCAAATACTGATGCCAGGGTTACTTCCCAGTTTTCAAGTATAATTTAATCAAGCTCCTGCAGCATATCTGCCTAGGGGAGGGACAGTTTGCACCCGTAATGGGGCGCAACAAAAATAATTAGAACACGATCAACCCATGATTTACCCAACTACGAGGCTGGGCTACCTCAATGACCAGTTTATTATGGTTTGTAAAGATCACATCAAGGTTATGACCTGCTGTATGCCTGGGAGATTGCACCAGCTGACCATAACCAAGGTTGGCCATAAGATCCAGAAAGAGAGCAGAGTTATTGTCCTGACTATTGTCATAATGAAAGTTAAAATCCCCTAAGATTGTATATTGGGCAGCAGTCATATAAAGTTCTAAGGTTTGACACCAGACCTCCACAAACTTAGCTTGTGGCCCAGGAAGATAATATATCAGGAGACCCGCAACCGTAATTTATGCAGATACCCTAAACCCAAATGAGGCTGCCTCCAATAAGATGCCTGTGCTCTTCTCCACAGGATTAAGGGTACAGCTGAAGGTCTCACGTGCAACTAGGGCCAGGCCGCCTCCTCTCCGACCTGGTCGATCATATCTGAGAATAGTGTACCCAGGAGGGACAGCATCTACCAAGTCGGTCCAGAGTCGCCCCTTGCCTAAGTATCAGTAATAAAAAAGGCAGTCAGGGTTGAACGCCTGAATAGCCATGGCAATTTCAGATTTATGTTTGATCATGGAGCGTGCTTTAATAAGTGCCCATAAATAAAGCTAGCCTTGGGCGCCTGCTTGATGTCAACCCCTTATGAATAATCTTCCCCCGACCACTGGGACATGCAAAGAGTACCTGGGGTGGTGACCGATACGTTAATAGGGCTGAATTGACAGTGCTGGCAATGCTCATCCTCCCCGGTTGTCAGGTTAAGCCTACTCAAGCATGCCCCGTGTTGATTATTGGGACGCTACTGTAAGAGAGCGTCTGTAAGAGATGGGCCCTTGAGTATGTTCTTACCTTAGAACTTTGATCCCCTGGGTTTAGACAGGCAGCGTCCCTGGACCCTGGCACAGTCTAGGCACAGACGGGCGCAGATGGGTTTGCCTTCGGTGCTCCTATGGTGTGCCAGCGGTGACCTGCTGCCACATCTGCTGCGCGTCGGTGCTCGCATACTTCTAAATGGGAGTGGCCCTGATGAGTAACAGCTGGTCCGCCCCGTCTAAAATGGTGGGAGCGTAAGCCCAGTAGAAAAGGAAAAAGAGCGTTTCAGCTCCCTCTGCACAAACGGGAAACCGCGGTGGACTGGGGATCTGAAATAAGGCCTGACAGAAATCCCCACAGGAATCCCTCCAGCAAGAATCTCCTAAGGTGAAAAGTAGGACCGAACCGGGCTGCAAATAAGGGCCAAAAAAACATAGTTACATCAGCCTAACATAGCATAAATGTGAGTGTCACTAAAATAACTCAAAAACAAAAGGAAAATGTCAAAGCTTAAAAACAGCAGTGCCTCTACTTGCCAACTGTTCCGTTGCGTATCGGCGCCCGTGCATGTTTCTAAATTGGGGCGGCTCTAATGAGTAACAGCTGGCCTGTCCCGTACAAAATGGCGGGAGCAGAAGCCCAGCAGAAAAAAAAATACTGTTTCAGCTCCCTGGTCTGCACAAACAGGAAACCGCAGCAGACCAGGGAGCTGAAATAAGGCCTGGCAGAGAACTCCACAAGAATCCCTCCAGCAAGAATCCCCAAGGTAAAATGTAGGAACGAACCGGGCTGCAAATAAGGGCCAAAATAAACAAAGTTAGATCAGCCTAACATTGCATAGATGTGAGCGTCACTAGAAGAGCTTAGAAATATTGAAATTGGAATGTCGTGACTCGCAATGTAATATGGCCATGGATTAACCATTCTGTGGAGGGTGTGTCAGCCACTGTGACAGGTAATCGGTCCAATTTTTCAATGTGCAGCATTGTATATTTTGCATCTCTTCATGCCATTGCTGTCTGCCTTTCTGTTAGATTAAATGCATAAAACAGAGATGCAGTGTTGATATATCGCCAGGGAACGTGAGCAGAGCACAATGATTGTAGCGTCCAGCTTAATAGGAGAATGGATTGCAACTGCAATTGCCCATGTTGAAGAATAGACAGATCCTGTTCTATCATATCTATTGCAGAAGACACAATATTGCCTAGTGAATAAATCCTGGATGTTAGTGTGATCATGCCATTTTCGACCACTGCCAAGGTTAACCATGTCAATTTCATGCAATCGCGCCGCAGCCTCCCGTTGAGAGATTTTCCATACTTCGTTGTAAATAGCATATAAGAAGCGCTTTTGTTGTGGTGTCTGGAGACCTAACAAAAAATCCCTTAGATCCATGTCATCTGAAAGTAAGGACAAGTGTTGTTTCACCTGGGACAGTGTTAAAGTTCTCAGCCAGTCTAGGCATAGCTTCCCAACACTGTAGGATGTCACCACCTCCATGTGTTCTGATTGTATATAGCATTGATCTGGCTTATGGATACTAAACCCATCTGTGGTACCCTTGAATCTTGACTGAAACCTATTTGTGTCGATAGGCCAAACCAACCATACCTTACAATTGGGGTTTGATGAATTGTATGAACCATCATGCCTAAGGTAATCTAGCGTATCCTCACTATATTTTGCATAGTTAAGCCACCCCTCAAAGTGTGTGAGTGAGGGAATCCGAGTTGTGTTCAAGTCCTTAATCTTAGCTAGTCCAAGACAGAAAGTATGTTGCACTGTGTTGTTCAGGAAAATGATCTGCTGTGGTATGAGACATGCTCTAAATAATGCCTCAGTTCCATGAACTTGCCATATTTTAGTCCCACAGACCGATTTTGTGTCTATAGTGTGTTTCCATAATTCGAAACCCTGTTCAGACAGTTGGAAAATAAAGGATGCAGAGTATATCTGTTTTGTGTTAGTAAGCATTTTTTTCTTTGCAGGTGTAGGTGCAAGCTTATAATAATATGAGTGTGGGCCTGATATGTTAAACCCAGATAAATAGGCAAACTTATGTGCAAACGTTTGTGAACTGCCTTTTGGGGGTGTTGGGCAATGCTCCCATTGGTGATAAGTGAAAACATTACGTGAGATACTTGCTTTGTGCCAAAAATGATGACCATAATTTTGGTAACAATACAGGGTATCAAAATCAGATGCATCATCATACAATTCATTATCAGCAAATGCAGCAGATTGTTCTAAATCAAACAGCATACTATTCACAGTTTCAAAGTCCCAATCGTCAGAGAAAGTACTGGAGGTGATGATATAATTCAAGGAAATGTTTAATAAATATGGTATTCTCAAAAGTTCAGTGGGACCAAAAACATCATATGAAACCCTATCCCAAACTATTCCTTCAGGAACTGCAACTGCTGTAATGTTCAAAAGGACAATTCTCTTTGTTTAGGATGAGATGATGTATGTGGGTTCAGGACCAAGTTCAAATGTGGTACTGCGGAGCATTCTTGAAGATAGTGTCCGTTCAGGAGCAGGAAAAAGACAGTAACTACACCTATCCAAAAGACTTGGAACAGTAGACCAAGTGCAATCCAGAGCTGTAGCCTGGGAGAAACAAAGTAAGTCTTTTTCAGCCAAAGGTAGAGATCATGTATTTTTTCTTTACGGGAAGCAGGGGCTGGTGATTGCTCAGTTCCACTCGGATCCAGAGAGAAGGTATCAAAATCGATGAAGTAGCCAGGCGCTGTTCGATCTTTCTTTGGTAGCTCAGCAGGTTTTGTTGATCTGGCAGATGACTCATTATGAGACATATTTACAGAGATGTCGGTATTAGGCTGAATTGAGATCTGTGTCTCATTTTGTTTTGTAGCTGTTCAATTTCAACAGGTACGAGTACCATTCTGTTGTTGGTAACTCCATTACTTTGTTTAGTAGACTCTGTCTGCACTTCCCTTATAGTGCCGAGAGGAGACCGGCAGCTACCCAGGAACCCAAGCGGCCTTCTATTTAGTATCGGCCACATAGTGTGGTTTGAGCAGATCAATGGAGACAAATCTCTTTTCTTTCTTGCTTGCAAGAGGCAGAAGAAGTACTGTTCTTGTTCCTTCTATAGACAGGACAGGTACAGGAGCTCTGTAAGATGGCCCAAATTCTTTTTTGTCCACAATCTTTTCTCTGACCAGGTCCCCAATCTTTGGGACCCAGGCAGGTCTTGTAGGAACATCTTACACATCCCCACTGGCAGTGAGTTTTACTTGGACGTTGCTTTGTAATGCCTTGAATTAATTGAGTTCCTGTATAACAGCCAAACGATCATTGATGTCAAATGCCTTTTCATCCACCACTGTGCTGCCACAATCGAGGTTGGGTACCCACATTCTTGTCCCAAACAGGACCTCGCATGGAGTACGGCCTCCTAGGGAACTTCTTGGCATGTTACTAAGTGCCCTCTGGACCCCATAGAGGTGATTGACCCAACTGCCACCCAAGCCTAACACCCTTGCTGTTAAGGATTGCTTTAAGTCCTGGTTTTTCCGCTCCACAATCGAATTTCCCTCAGGATGATATGGGGAGGAGTACCGCAAGACTACACCCAAACTTCCCATAGCTTCTTTGTGAGCCCGAGAGCTAAATGCAGGGCCATAGTCAGAATGTAATGTGTCAATTGCGTGTGTTCTTATGAACACTTGCAAATCCTTTATAACAGTTTGGGAGTCAGCCGAGCGCTGAGGCCAAACCCACAGGAATCTAGAGCATGAATCCACTGCCTCCAAGATGTACTTGTAAGCCCCATCAGTTTGTAGTGGCCACAGTGGTATAAATAGACACATGCGAGGGGTCTGTATGATATCAGTAGGGGTGTTTGTGGTGGACGTGCTACGGTGGAACCTTTAATCTGATGACAGATGTCGCACTTAACCCCTTCAGCGCGGCGTGGATTTCCGCGCCACGCTGAAGGTTCCGTGCGTGGGCGGGGCCATGACGGAACGGTTCCGTCATGGGCACAGCGCAACCGACGTGCATGACGGAACCGTTCCGTCATGCGCGTTGAAGGGGTTAAGGACAAAGCTCTTGGTCTGCTTGGAAAGAACTGGCAACCAATAACGTTGTTTCAGTAGTAAAACTGTCACAGTAATACCTGTGTGTGCTGAACCCAGACCCAGACTTGGGTCCCGTGCTCTCCATGCCACTGGAGTCAAGCTATCCTGGCTGATGAGGGCTGAAAGCCCGAAACCGGTCCTAGGATGCTTGTTTCCAGTCCAGGGAGGATCTGACCTGGCAGTTCGGTCTGGACTGTTCTCATTCGGCGCAGGGTCAAGACTGATTTGCATATGGCTGGGTCCACACTGGAATGGCATGGTGAGCAAAAAAACAATGGATTTAGGCCCAGATCTCTGCACTGGGGTGAATGTATGACATTGTTCTGCATTCTGTCCATCAATTGTTCTTTTTGCATTTGTCACCCCGAGTGGGACGGGTATGCCCAGACGTGGATCCCGTGCTCTCCATGCCACTGGAGTCAAGCTATCCTGGCTGATGAGGGCTGAAAGGCCGAAACCGGTCCTAGGATGCTTGTTTCCACTCCAGGGAGGACCTGACCTGGCAGTTCGGGCTGGACTGTTCCCATTCGGCGCAGGGTCAAGACTGATTTGCATATGGCTGGGTCCAAACTGAAATGGCATGGTAAGCAAAAAAACTATGGATTTAGGCCCAGATCTCTGTACTGGGGAGAATGTATGACATTGTTCTGCATTCTGTCCATCAATTGTTCTTTTTACCCAGACTCATGTGTGCAGCTTGAATTAAACCTAATCTGCAATACATGTTTGGTATTACTCTATCCCCCATTCCTGGAATTTGAGCATACGGAATATTTTGCTCATCTAACTTGTATGAGTACTTGAGAGGAAACCCTTTTGGCAAGGCTGAGCTGTTTTTATGTGTAGTGATGACAGCTACCATTATCTGTTCATCTATCCTTGTGCTAGAACGAGTGATTGCAGAAATGGCAGCAATTCTCACTGTCACCTTGGCGACTTCATCAGCTAACAAATTCCCTTCAACGTGCACCCCAAGCCTTTTTTTCAGCTCTGACACTTGTTCCCAAAGCCACTTGTGATTTGTTGTGCAACCTTTGGAATCTCTAAACCCATCCTGGCCCCAATAATGAAGATATTTATTGTAGGACTAGACACAGTAAAATGAATTACTCACAATTAGTGTGGGGAATTCCTGATCCGTATTTTTTAGTGCCAGTATCAGGGCTTTTAGTTTTGCGAGCTCTGCCATGCAATCTCCTAGAGACTGCGTCTGCGTATTGCTAGGATGGAACTTGCTGTCCCGCAGACATCCCTTTACAATCGCACTTGCAGCGCTGCATTGCTGTTTACTTCCTACGGCAGGTTGAGCAGAACCGTCAGTGTAAATAATGTATTCATACTGATTTAACATCTGTTACAGTGAGAGAATAAGCCCAGTGCATCCATCGTGAATGTAGCGCTTTTGCGTTTGGAACGCTTGCTTTTGTAACGGCCTCTAAGGAGTCATGACAATGATGCTTTTCCTCTGATCATGTGCTCTTTCTCTCACTACATAATTGTGAACATAAAAATAATGCGCTGGAATAGATATCCAAAGAAATTAATATTGAAGGAAAACATGAACTAATCCTTCTCTTGGATTATAAATATTATCCAATAATTTCTTATGAATTTGTGTCACCGACACCAAAGAGTAGTTCAAAAAAATGATTTTTTATATATATTTTCATAGGCAAATTCTATAAGAGACAATACATATATACACAAATATACATAAATATATACAGAGAACACAAAAATAATAATTGGATCTATACAAATATTTTCGTCTTAACCCTGTTAGTTGGTACGGATGCCAAAGTGTCTTATCATAAGCATTCCGTCTAGTAGAGATAGCCCTGAATAATAGAAAAATCTTAACTGAGGGGAAATTATTCCCTCTTGTACATATTGAGTTCTTTTAATAATTTCAATTTGTATAGGGCTTCTCCAATTTGTGGAGTCGACACATTTCAGCCCGAATACTTTGGGCCTCATCAGGACTGGGGCAAACAAGGAAACCTCTTATAGATCCCGACACTACAGGGATCCGTGATGCAAAAAGTCCAAAAACCCTTTTGGTCTGCACCGATGATTCGTTCACTCGAATATGGCAGCAAAACAAATAAAAAATGAATTTGCAATCCGAGGGTAAACTAGCTTCCTGCCAGGATTCGCCCGAAGTATTCAATTTAAGTTCCGCGGCTGCCGGACAAACAGGGCACGGAGAACCGGGAACTCTCCTCTGTCTTCCGGCTACGTCACCCGAGTCACGTCTCTCACTACAGCAGTCTGTACTGCTGTAAATATTCTTTCAGTTGATGCAAAACACATTTCAGCCTTTGTGTACAAATGTGATGTGTATGCAATGGGTACAGTTTCACCTTCATTGAAGGTTAGGTAAGTGTACCTGGATTGACCCGCAACTACATGGAGCACCAAATTCGTGGTGTTTGCACGTGTGTAAGTGTTTGGAAGCTATCATGTCATCTTGTAAGTAACGGAGAATTTCTGTGTGTTCCTGTGTCCAATGTTGAGCTGAAAAATCAGGTCTTATTAAGGATTAGAAAGGTTTTACTTTTTCTGTGTGATCCAAAATGTATGTTCTACCAAAATGTAGGAATCCTAAAATGGACTGTAGATTTTTCAGAGTCTTTAGAGGTCAGAGCAGCGCACATTTTTCTAACAAAAATTAGCTGCTAGGCTTTTTCCTTCACTTGAGAGCTCATTTCCTAAAAATAGGACATCGGGGTGGGCAATTTTTGATTTTTTAAAGTTACATTTGTAGCCCTCAGAGGCAAACCCCAGAATTATGTTGGTCACCTTTGTTAACTGGTCTAATAGTTCATCATCCATCAGATACATAACATCTACATAGGACATTGCTTCATCATCAAAATTTTGAAGTAACTCTTAGTCGGAAGTGCAATGTGGGTCTCTTGGTTTGGCTCGCTCGTCTGATCTGCGTTCTGATCGTCTTTCCCTCTCCGAGTTTTTGGATGAAACCTGAATAGAACAAGAGGAACATGTATCAGTTTCCTGATACTTGTCAGGTTCCTTAATATTGCCACGGTTTCTAAGGTTATATTTTTTATCAGAGGGCTCCTGTTGAGGAGACCCACCCTGTGATTGTGATGTATTCTGCTTGTTAATTGATTGTTTATTATCCCATTTCTTTTCGGTCTTTGAGTTGTCCTTTTAGGGATTACCCATTAATTGTGGTTTCACAGGTCTAGCTCCTAAATTATCTCTACCCAGCGAAGCGTAGGTCTCTTAGATAATTTTAGGTAATTCCTACTCCTGTAGTGCAGGAGTGCATTTCTTCAGGCATTGGCATATAGTCACCACTGCTGCCTCTCCTTTTATGTTTGATAACATAATTGTGGATCCCTGTGAAAAACTGCCTATCAATTTCATCCCTAGGTCCGGGGTAGGTTCTGCCCCGTACTTGTTCTGTATTTGTTTTAAAACCTCTGGTATGACTGCTATTGAGGGGGTACCATGAGTCCTGGTTTAGACCGCAGGGAAGACTGTACCCACAAGTGGTACAATCCTCTATCGGGGAGTTATCCCCATTGGCAAGCAGATTGTCAGTATTCTGTGTTTTTATTGCAGACCAATGCGTGAAAAAACTGCCTCAAGTTGTGCTATTTTCTGCGCTATCCAGAATGGCATTTGCTCACGTTTAGTGGACATTCTTCCCATAATCATGTTCAGCGTTTGTGGGGTGCTTTTAGTTGCGGTCCCTTGTTGTTGACCTGTAGATTGAAGTGTGAGTGTTCACTTTACGAACTGATTAAGATTTCTGTGTAATTTTATTATTTCTTTGTTAAGTCGACGTAAGTCTGCTGCTGGCAATGTGTCAATTTCTGGGTGCGGTGTATAAGCAGCTAGAACCATCCAAGTCACCTTTGCACGAGTTTATGTGTTCCTGGTACATTAACAGGGCTTCTACGTCCTCGTATGGATTGCATCCATCTGGTATTCCATCCAGGATGTATGAATTAAATGTATTTGTACATGCATCTGCAGGTGGCAATTTGACCCGCAAATAGAACACCTCTGTTCTGTATACCTTCTGAGCCTCAATCATGAAGGGAATGGTCCTGCCTAATGCTGAGAGACCAACATTTTCTAATTTTATAGCAAGTGCATTTCTGCAATTTTCTGAAATGTTTATTGCACCTTCCTGTTCAGCTTTCCCTACATTTGCAGCCCCGTCTTAGACAGACATTGTGAATGGAAGTTTATGAAAATAGAGATATGGTTTTGCACAGTATGGGGAACCATAATCCTTCAAGCTTTAATAAACCTACAGCCAATACACAGCGTATACCCACTCCAGAAGTCTCTGGGTAAATGTAAGTAGGGGTCTCTGAGAAAAGCACGACTGAATTACTCAGACTTTACTGTTATATAAGAACCAAATCATTGTCGTGTAGGTCCTACCAATCTATATAGGATCTGCGTGTTTGGAGAACATAAACTAAGGGACTGGTGTTCAGACTGATTCCAGACACCCGCAAAGGATATGTTAGCCTGTAAACCAGCTAGCTCACAGTACCACTATAAACCCCCCAACCTTACCAAGGAATGAATAGCTTCTGGCAACTCTTTAAATGACAATCCTGATCCCTCAGGGATCGTGGAAACAGTACAGTACTTTTCGCTCAGTCACTTGTGCTTACTTTGTCTCAGAGAGATATACTGACTAAACAGTGGGGACGTTTTCAATAAGCATTTATTGAACCAGCGTCATTCTGGTATAAAATCCGTGTGCTGCAACAACCATTAGACTGAAACAGATATATACGGTTATAAGCCCCAGCAGAGTAAATAAAAGGTAGAACTCTGCCATGGTGATAAAACAATGAATATATATGCAGGCATATAGATACATGGCAATAGTCATGAGTACTCCTACGATGCAAGACCCTAACTAGATATACCTAAATATACCTAGCATGTATGTAGGTGTATAGCCAAGAATCCCCCTGGGAAATAGCCAACCCCATTACCTGATGTGAGAGAAGGGAGGACCCCGTCTTGGTCTCAACTTGGACACCACGCGAGTGATTTCAGACCACTGCTTGCTTGAGGGTCTGTATGCAGGGACTTCAGCGTCTCGTGTCAGCATGAAGGATTTTCTCCTCTGGTTTGCCCAGCGAAGATGTGGTACTTATATACCCAAAAAGCACCCTCAAGGGTTCTACCTAGATGTATCATGGTACTGCGGGCATGTTGGCCAAGGATGACAATAGTGGTGATCCTTATAAAGAGTTATTATTCGAAAGATGGTAATCCTGCTGTGATACTGAGAATCCTCATGCATAATAAGTGGAAAAAACACACGACATTTATGCGGCACCTAACTAGGTAAAAGGTCAGTGCTAGAACCGTTATGTAGAGCAAGGTAGGACAAATGTAGGTAAAAGGTCATGCAGCTACCTAGGCCTATATTGGAGTACATTGGGGTTCATAACAGGGTGATTATCATTACATTGTGTTAAACCTTGTAAACAGGAATTTTATTACCGGCACTCTCACAGATTACCATAATAGGCAAGCATTTTAGTGTTAGCTTGCCCCTATGAAAAATCACTGGAGTAGAAGAACTGCACTAAGAAAATCCTTGTTGTGCCACTTTATGAAGGGTTGCATATTGTTTTCCCAACTGTAATTTTGCACATATTTGCACATGTTTGTAATTGTATGCTGTATATCGATAATTGCCTTGTGGCAAAGCCTATATGAAATATAGTAGGACTGAGATGGTTACAATGACAAACCAGTGATAAAGGCTATAGGCCTGATCGGTTCTGTGGGAATATCTATCAGGTTCCTTAGATCTTATGCATTCATTATGAAAAGAAAAGACAAAGGCAATACTCCTAACCAATTAATTGTGAAAAAGAGTAGGCCTAGGCGGAGTTCGTGGAGTTCTACTCTGCAGAATTCCTCAAAGTGCCACGCTCCGCGGAGTTCCACCAGCAGCAGAGTCTGTTAAGTTGCGCAGTTCGCACTGATTTTTAGTGCCAGGAGTTTGTCCTGCTCTGTAAAATCAGATCAAGCAGCACTAGGCGTAGCGCCAAAGGGTGCAGCTGCTTTCTTCTGCTCGAGTAGACATTCTACTCGAGCGGCAGCTTCCTCAACGTGAGCTGCATAATTCTAAAAACAAGCGTTGCGACCTGTCGCGACCACCTGTGTTTAGAAATCTCACCAGGAGGAGGCCGAGCATGCAATTTTTTTTCATGGCCGCTCCCCAACTTAACATTAGTGAGCCACTCGAGAGAAAAAACTCCACTCCGTGTCACTTTGTGGAGCTTTGCGGAAGTCCGCACTCAGCGTGGAGTGGGCGAAACTCCGCAAACTTCACTGGCAGAGTGAAATTCTTCAACCACACCTAAAAAAGAGTTTGTTTAACCCAATAATCCTTTAAGGGCGGATTGTTATTTCATTGTGTTGAAGAGTGTAGTGTGTTACATGAAACAGGTTTTCATAGTAATCATAGGTTGTTGGCTGTCCCCTCACAAGCACTTGGGAATTGAAGATTGCAATGGGGTCATCCTTGTTAGGTCCTTTTAGGGGGACTTGTGTATTGGTTTACAACTACAATTTTGAATAGATTCGCAATTTCATGACCGCGAGCCTCATTTTGCTAGTTTATGTGCAACAAATGAGGCCTCAGATGGAGATGACAACAAGCCAATGATGAAGTCTGTGGGCTTGAGTGGTTTAGTGGGTAATGTTTTGTCAGATGCCGTAGCCCTGATTTGTTTATTATGGAAAGTTATGACAAAGATGGAAGGCATGTCTTACTGGCTGTAAAATGTATTTATTAAAGCCAGTGGGCCTTAATGGTGGATTGTTACTGCACTGTGTTAAAGCCTGTAGATAAGTATTGCATTATATGGATTCTCATAGATTGATAGGCCTGGGTTACTAAAATATGCCAGGGGTATGGTATTGGATACCGGTCTGACAAACAATGTAGGTACATTTGCATTGTGAGAATTCTTATTAGGCCCTCTAAAGTGGGGAATCTTTACTGTTTTGTAAACCTTCCGGTTTATATATTTCTAATATTATGAGTGCATACTTGATGGTATAGCAAGACTGAGTTGATTATAATGATGAGCTAAAATTAAATGTTATGGGGAGGATTGGTTCATTCGAAAAGGTTAGGTCAGATGCCATAGACCCGATCTGTTTGTAATGA
Organism: Triturus cristatus; assembly: GCF_964204655.1. NCBI lineage: Eukaryota > Metazoa > Chordata > Amphibia > Caudata > Salamandridae > Triturus > Triturus cristatus. The sequence continues at coordinate 815,844,230 of NC_140584.1, forward strand.
AAAATTGAAACAAAGGCCGTAGGAATTACATGTTTATGGTGAAAAGAATATACTGAAGCCATTAGTCCATTAGAGGTGAATTGACATTAAACTGAGTTAATTCCTGTACAGAGGGCTTTTGCTACATGGAATCTCACAGATTCCTGTAGTAAGCAAGGATTTTGGTGTTGGTTACCTCCTTTGACATACCAAAGGGGTAGAAGATTTGCCCTGTGGTAATCCTTGCTAGACCCTCTTAGGAGGACCTTCTGGCAGGCTCTTGTAATTAAAAAACATAAAAATCTCTACATGCATATATCTACATGGAATGTCTTTCGGTCAGACCTTCTGTCTGATTGAGTGCCATTTACATTCTGCTTCTCCAAAAGACAGCATACTACATGCAGCCAATCGCTAGCCCATTTCTGCCATTGGCTCTATTGCCCTGGGAGTAACAGCATTTTGCTTGAACACAAGTACACAACTGACGAAAAATTAGTGCACTTCAGCGTCTGGGCTTTTGGCCAGTCTTTTAGTTTTCCATTTCCTTCTTTTTGCTCCTTTTTCAAGGGTTTCCTGCTGCTCCCCAGACAGTCTTACAGGGCACTCGCTTGCTTCTCATGTAATCTACAGTTTGCTGCATCCTGGGCAGCCACTATTTCTTAACTGGATGGCCATCTTGGAATAGCTTAATCCATGGAATATCATTGTTTTACAGTTCAAAGTTGGCCACTTTGTTTACAAGAACTATGTTGGCCACCTTGGATCAGTACAACATTGATAAATTCCATACATTAGAATTTGAAGCATGCCATCTAGTGAGATAGTTACTTAGCAGCAACCATGGAATGGTATTGTGTATCATTGTTTTTACCCCTCTAAGATGGCTAACATGTTACTTCTAAATGTGGAAGATCTGTTGGAACATTGAAACAATACACTATGTACAGTACCACTGAAAGAAAGCCACCTGCTGCTTTATTTAGTTATAGTTTTGCAATGCAAGGATATGCCCACATCATTTAGGTGGCAGTCATTTTCGTTTTTACATTTATCTTTCAGGTGTTTTTTACATTTTCATGTATGTTTCATTGTTGATTTGTAAGGTATAAGAGCATAAATGAGTGACAAGCGTGCATGTATTATGACTTATTGGGTGTCTAAACGTATCAGTGATTGCAGAGGTTCTTCCATTTATAAGCCAGACCAATTGCCATTGACAATGCTTGTATTTTCAGTTTTCTCTCTGGCAGCCAGCTAAGGCTGAAGTTCTTGGGATATCTGCCACCTGTGCATTAACCTATGTACCTGCCTTCATACTTTTGAGGCTTTTCAGTCTGGCCCATAGCCTGGAATATATTTTTAGAGGTGGTGTGGCCTTCAGATATGACCAAACATTAAAGTTGTGAACAACTGGTGCATTCTTTCCCTAATACTTGTAGAGAAAAGGTACAGTGTTCAAGGTTTTAAAGCACATAATACTTTTTGGTGCTTTTTTCTTATTGGTGATATCGGTTCTACCACTAAATACTGACCACCAGAATATGGTGGTTCGGAAACATATTAAGGACAGAATATCAAAAGGTAAGTGCATTTAGGAAAGTATAGATTTACTATTTCTAACTCCACATCTGAATACCTTGAAGATGCATATATCACTTACATATATCTGAAGTAAGGTTAAGAATATCTATACTTATCTGTCAATAGTTTGGTTTCAATGTTCAAGCCTCAACCTTGTTTTCTCTCGAAATTCTGGTTTTGATACTCAGGATTAAGGGTGGGCGGACAACTCCGTTCCGCCCACGGAATGTGCGGAGATTTGCCCTTCCGCCTTCCGCGATAATAGGCGGAGAAACAGGGCAAATCTCCGCACACTCGGGGCATAATGGAAGTTAGATGAAATACATTAAAAAATAAATTTTTAGATAACCTTACCTTATTGGCAGCGTCCCCGGGCTTCCATCCTCCTCCACCACGTCTTCTTCTGGGAACTGCGCATGCGCGGGAGCCCGCGCGTATGCGCAGTTCCCAGAAGAAGACGCGATGGGGGAGGATGGAAGCCCTCAGTTCAGAGCCATACCTCCCACACCTCTTATCTAAAGGGGTGAATGTCCAGCCTCCTCACTTAACATTGTTTTGCTGGACATGTTCTACCTGAGACATTCTACATCAGAAAATCATCACACCTGGAAGGCACGTTGGGGATTAAATTTACGTAAAGTAAAGTTAGCTAACAATCTACTTTGTAAAGTGTGGAGTTCCCTAGTGCCACCCAACTTCATAAGTGAAGTTTAAACTTAACACACCACTAATTTAAAATATTTTTACAGAGAGCTTGGTGCATTTCTATTAAGTACATTTTGGGAATTTAGTAGCAAACAGTATGTTTTAACTATTTTAGGGCTGCAACAATGATGAGAACTAAGTAGAATGTAAATGCCATTTTACAGGGGAAGTTGGGAAGACCCCCACAATGTATTTCACTACAAAGTTGTGACAAAGATGAATAATTCAATGACATTTGATCAAAAGTGCCAGTCACAAACGCATGCGCAGTTCCCAGAAGAAGACGCGCTGGAGGAGTATGGAAGCCCGGGGACGCCGCCGATAAGGTAAGGTTATTTAAAAATGTATTTTTTAATGTATTTAATACTGCGGGCGGGAGGCGGGATGTACGTAACGGAACTATGCGGAGAGTGCGGAGATTGGTTCCATCTCCGTGCCTCTGCGCGTAGGTCCCTTACGCACATTATGCCCACCCTTACTCAGGATGAACATCGAGGGGTTCAACGTGAAGGGATTTGTGGATTTTTTTAAAGTTACACAATAAAGCACAGTCAATCAACTTTCCACAATCCAATTTTAAATCCTATCAAAAAGATGAGATTTAAAATAGAGCGGTGTAAAGTTGTAAAGTTGTCTGGCTCGCTACATTCTGTATTTTTTAAACTTCTTAAGCTTTGTGAAATGCAAAGCTTTGAAGTTCTTTTTTTAAACAAAATAAGCTAGCCTCAGTTCAGAGCCATACCTCCCACACCTCTTATCTAAAGGGGTGAATACCCAGCCTCCTCACTCAACATTGTTTTGCTGGAGGATGTTCTACCTGAGACACTCTACATCAGAAAATCATCACACCTGGAAGGCACGTTGGGATAAAATTTACGTAAAGTAAAGTTAGGTAACAATCTACTTTGTAAAGTGTGGGGTTTCCTAATGCCACCCAACTTCATTAGTGAAGTTTAAACTTAACACACCACTAATTTAAAATATTTTTACAGAGAGCTTGTCGCATTTCTATCAAGTATATTTTGGGAATTTAGTAGCAAACAGTATGTTTTAAATATTTTAGGGCTGCAACAATGATGAGAACTAAGTAGAATGTAAATGTCATTTTACAGGGGAAGTTGGGAGGACCCCCACAATGAATTTCACTACAAAGTTTTGACAAAAGATGAATAATTCAATTACATTTGATCAAAACTGCCAGTCAAAAATGCATGGACTTGAAGCAGGCTCCATCACTGGCATATAACCCTCATAGTTAAAAGCAAGTTGTGAGAAAGGTGATATACAAAAGGAGACCATTGCCAGACATCGAACAGCAAGATAGGTAGGTAGGCACAGTAAATGATAGGTGATTGTGTGAGCTTGGGATGGGTCCATTTGTGGCCTGTGGACTATCAGAGGACACTAGTTCCATCTCTAGTCGGAAAAGCATAGATGGGCAGGGTGCAACACTGCCTCTAAGGCACAGAGTGATGGATTCACAGTTTGCATCTAGAATTCTACTCCGTGATAACCTGTCTTTGATGCTGCTTGCATGGCACCTTCCATTTGGATGCTACAGAGTCCTCCACTTCCACAATTGGTGGCACTCTCTTCTCTTTCTCATATAGTAGACTCCTTGCGTAGAATTCTCAATCTGGCACCCTTAATGTACCTAACATTGCTTGGACGAGCATGCACTTATATGAGTGGCGAATATAGAAAGCATGGAAGCCTGCCATGTGGACTAGAAATGAAAAAATATTACTTGCAGGTGGATTGTTTGGCATCACTAGAGGTGCAGATAAAGGTCAAGCTTCATATTATGATGAAACAGTTAAGAGACTAACTTATTTAACTGTAAACTAGAAAGCCAAACCTTCAGAATAGAACATAGTTTTCTCAGCAAGTAGGTTTGTGGGTTCTACTTTTGAGCAACTATACTAATAAATGTAGACACGCCGATATGCATTATAAGGAAAAGCACCAGCACATCTCACCAAGACCATATGGTAACAAAGAACAAGAGGGTGCCAATGTTAAGCATTTATAAAAAGCAATGTGGATCAAGTAACAATGATTAGACCATAAGAGGACTTCAAAGACCACTATGCAAAGTGATCTTTGGGTCTTACACTAAGATCCTTTTTAGAAAACAGGTGCAGAATTGTGCAGTGAAATCATATTGGGCAAGTGGTATTGGCAAACATATGATAAGCTATAAATTCCACTTAAAATCTCCAATCACATTTTCTCCACATGTATTTATTTATTTATAAAGTTTTATATAGCTCAAACTTGATCCCGAAGGATATCAGAGCGCGTTACAGTTTGAGGGAAACAGATCAGTACATGAGTCAAAAAGGGAATAGACATTGGCATTGAATCAAATAGTGCACAAATATCTAACTCTCATTTTACTTGTTGAGGCTCTATTTTACTCTCTCTCTTCTCTACTCATCTACTAATCTTTCTCCCAACTGCCTCTCATCCTTTTCCGCACTACCCCTTTCCAGTTGCCACTGCATCTGTCTATCTTTCCCTTCCTGTTTTTCTTGCTCTCTTTCATGCTTTTTCTATTTACTCTTTTTCTTTCTCTCCTCTACTTTTCTAGAACTTCTTCTTTGTACTTTTCAATATTTTTACCTTTTTCCCTAGCTCTCTTCTCCATAGACCATGTATAGCAACTGAAACTTTCTTTTGGCTTTGCACAGCCATAAGCAGTGACTGCCACGTGTTTTTTGGACACTGTGCTTTTCGTTGTTCCTCAGTTCCGGAGGCATACCATACTGGGGGCATTCTGGAACTCGAGACGTCCTCTACAACCTTGTAGCACAGAGGTACAATGTGGCTATCATATCCCTGAAATTTCTATCAGATGGGGAGGACTAGGAGCGTTTTAAGTTCCAGCATACATGCTCCTGGCAAGTTGAACTTTCTAAAAGGGGTATGCAGTTCCTATTGAAAGCAAGAGAGAAGGTTGCTACTACAGGTCGAACATGTCCTAAGGGGTTAGCAAGGAACGTGACTCCTCAGGAGAAAGTGCCCTCACACACCCTGATGGGTGTCATGCTTCATCATTAAACTTTTGCTCTACGTTGGGCCAGCACTGCAATGCCCGAAGGGCACCCTCAAGGTGCCACTTTACCAAGGATCTTTTATTATGCCACCTGTGAAGGCTGTGTGTGTGGCTAGTAGTGTAGATTGGTGTAAATTAGTGTGTAAGTGTTAGTGCAATCCAAAAATAGAACAAGGGGTCTTCTCAAAATAGACTTTTTAATGAGAGTTTACTTGCCTATATTGAAAATAATGATGTCCACTAGAAATAATCATCTAAGACAGCCACTGGGTCAACATGTCTCAAGCCTGTGTGAGTCAAAAAATGATCTAGCAGCTATTCTTCAGGACCTATGTAACCTAATCTACACAATTATATATTTATTTACAATACAGTGACTATTTCTAGTGGACATTATTTTTAATTTAGGAAAGTGGACTCTGCCATTAAAAAGTCTTTTATGGACAATTAAAAAATACCAACCTACCAGCATACAGCCTAAGGAACATAAAGGCCCTCGATCAATATCATCAGCAGTCAGAAATCTTGGAGTAATCATGGATACAGACCTAAACTTGATGCCACGTGTTAACAACGTCACAGAGTGTCTTCTACACAATGAAAACACTATGTCGCATCTTCCCATACTTTTGGTACCAACAAAAGCTGCAAGCCATCCTCACACTCATAATCTCCAAGCTTGACTATGTCAACAGCCTATCGCTTTGTGCATCCCCATTCATCATACGCAAAATGCAACTCATCTAAAAAGTTGCGGCAAGACTTCTTCTCTGCCTTCACGCAAGAGAACACACGACTCCAGTCTTGCAATTACTCCACTGGCTACCTGTGGCTAGAAGAGCAATGCTCAAGACACTTTGAATTGTGCTCAGAGCCTCCAAAAGAAAAGGACAGCTAAACCTAAAAGTTAAATTCAGGCAAAACAAAGAAAACTGGGTATAGCCACGTAATTTCATATATAGTATTTCTGGCCCACACTAATACTAACACCTTAACACTGAGTGGTAAGCACCCAACTGTAATTTACACCTCTTAAATATCACATAAAACAAATCTGCTACAAGAGTTGTTCATCATTGCCGTGCAGCAAGTAAACCTGCCATCACCACGTGAACAAAGCAAAACCAAAGGGGATGATGGACGGAGTGTTGAACATTGCAAGCACTCACCCCCAGTCAACTGATCTGTGTTTAATCCATCATCATTCTTTAGCTCACTCCGCCACCACAGTTCAGACATGGCCATATGCAAATCAGTCTGACCCTGTGCCTCATGGGAACAGTCCAGCCCGAACTGCCAAGCCATGTCTTCCCTACAGGTGTGGAATAAACACATGGATTTTACTGATGGGGCTACATTGACTGAAGATGGTAAGTGGAATGAGGGTGGTGCTGTGGACATGCTGGGAAGAGGTATCTGGTGGGGTGTGGCCAACAAGCAACTCCCGTCCATGTGCTGCTCCTTACAGCTACACACTGCAAAGTGTCATGGAATCATGAAAGCTTGTAAAGTAAAAAAAACGACTAAACCGTGCGGAGTTGTGAGTTATCGAACTTTGGTCCCCTATACTGAGTGCCACTTGCTACACCATTTGGCTGGTCATGACATTTCACCTCTTCCAAAATATGTAGATTTAAGTTATTGTATCACTGTTCCCAGGATTTCCCAGGATTTCTGGTGCAGAACTTACTGCATTGTGATAGTTGTAATCTATATTATCCTTGCTCAATGTTTATCCAAATGAGGATTTGTCCTATAGAACTGGACACAACACTCCATATACGGCCTCCAGACCTGAACACGATAAGCCTGATGTGGTTCTAGAACTGGAAACACTACTCCTTTAAGTAAACCTTCAGAAGTAGATTCAATGGTCCAAAACAGGACAGTATTGGAGATAACCCATTCATCATGGCAGACGATGCTCTAAAGGTGGTCTCCAGAACTCAATACAATCCTCGGATGGGCCTTCAGAATTGAACAACCCTCCAGATGTGACCTGCATAGCTGGGCACAGTGCTCCAGACATGGACTCCTGAACTGGGCACAACCCTCAAATGTGACCTTCATAAAAAGAGAATTTCCAAATAAGGCCCCCTGACCTGAACACAAAGCTTCAGATGTGCCCTGCAGATCTGGACACAATCCTCTAGAGGTACCCACCTGTGATTTTACAATATCCTTTGGTCTAACCCACAAGCCTCACACCATGTAGCCACCATTGCCCTTAATCACCATACAGCCATATTGAACATTACCTGCAGTTTGAGATCATCTGTTAAGAAAATCCTGTGATCTCTCTCTCTAGTTTTAAGACCATAACACCCTCTCTCCATCCTGACTGCACCTAAGTCACTTTTTCCCCTGACGCATGGCTTTGTATTTAGAGGCCCTTAACCTTAGAGTCAGCTCAGACCACTCTTTTACTTTCCTTAAATAAATTCATTATAAATTCCTGCCAGGAATTAATTGACATGTTATTGTGACTTCTAGAGCCCAACTGGACCATCTCCGTGAGTTTTAAGTCTTATTGTGTCTGCAGAGTTTAATGTCCTCTTGTAAGATACTTTCTTTACCGGTGCATGTCATCACATCAAGTTAAAAAATACTGTAGTGCAAAAATATGATATCTGTTACAGATCACCACAGTATTGTGAAGGGAAGTATAAATAGGTAAGCAGAGATTTGCTATTCTTTAGTCCACATCTACGTACTTTTCACAGATACATATGGTCAATGAACATATATATGTTGTGTTGAGTATAGCAAATCTATACCTATCTATTGATACTCACCTCCATATTATTGCGGTAGTCCATATTCTGGCTATGATATTTTTTTAGAATGATAATATACAATTTCTGGTTGAGTAATAGCTGATGCCGCTTCACCGCATACACACACACACACACACACATGCTCACACTTCAATGGTTTCATTTTCCAAGAGAGATATTACGAGAGATATTACTGTCTCACTACTATGGACAACCGCAGCCCTGATTCCCGAGCAGAATATGCTGCATGACACTTTCCCACAGTGAATCAGGGATATTGGTGCATGATACGTTTTTTTTGAGTCCATATTTTTGAAGTCTGTATTTCAGGGATTTAGGTTTTGACCACCCCCACAGTGTAGGGTCGCAAAGCAGAATTGATTTCAGGATGGCCAGATCAGCACAGGATGTGATCTCAGAGCACATCGTTCTGTTTTTTCTTTGCTTGTGGCTTTCCTCAATATGGACCTTTGTCTCTAATTCTGGAAGATCTGAAGATGCACGAAACCATTCCCTACACACACTGTGGGGACTGTAAGGATTACAGGGGAGTCGTGGGCACTCTCTCCCAGGTTTGGGAACACTTGTGCTGTTGGGTGTACTGTACTCACCTCCGGTTCAAAGTGCACCTCCAGCCTCTGGTTGGGGCTGATCACCTGCCCCCGGCCGCGGCTCAGCAGAGAGAGGGTGGTCATTGTGTCATCACCGAACGCCCACCTTGGCAGCTGCCTCCAAAAAACACACCTGTAACTCCTTGACCCCTCACATCTCTGAGTGCAGCTATTCACACAGACGATACTCCACCCAACTGATGACGTGACAAATGGACATCCACTAAGTCAATATCACGAGGAGCCAATGACCCCCAGGCCGAGGTCTCACTAAAATGATGTCTGAACTGTTTTCCCACTGAGACAATTGGAGAATTGTATTTCTTTTTTTTAAATAAAAGTTTACTTGGAAACAAAGAACGCACTAACTGCTTAACCAATCCTGGGAAGGCTGAAATCCTTTCAAGCTCCGTCCGCTGTCCCACAGATCCGATATCGTCTCGAGCCGGTGTCTCACAGAGCAGGTATCCGCTGCCGAGCCGATGTCCTACTGATGTGATGATATCCTGCGGGGCCACCTGCACCCTATTGATATGTCACCAGCAGGGTCGGTATGCCGTCAGTGGTTTTCCCGCCAGGATCAGGTCCCGTCACTATCCCGCGCAGCCAATGTACTACCGAGCTGGTAACCCAGTCGAAGTCACGACGAGCCAGGCTACAAGTAGATAGACTTAACGTCGATCCAGTATCCCGTCGAGTCTAGTTCGAATTGGGGGCTGTGAGCACCCGCTGTCGCCGGGAAATCTCGGGCTTGTCTCTTAACTTTGAAGGGCGCCTCCGTCTCCCTGCTTGTGTGGCGCCGGTAAGAGTTCTAGCGATGCGAAGCCCGGGGAGCTTGGGAGTCCGCCCCGACAGAGTCTCCCACTTTCTTGGCTTCTCTCTCAGCTCTTGTTGTCCTTTCCGCGGCGGTTGCTAACTTGCTTCATCCCTGTATTTAATTTTGCTCCTCCAGCAGCATCCTGCCCCATTGTGCAGCAGGTTGTTTCCCGGTTGCCTTGGCAGCAGAGTGAAGTGAAGTTTTTGCAGGAGGGGCGCGGGGCACATACACCAAGGAGCCAGGCTCGGGTTTCAGGCTCAGCCCCAAAAAGAACATGTCAGTCGGTGTGTACGGGCTGCCCTGCCCCGCGCGCAGAGCTGCCAATTACCGGGTCATTCTTCTTTGTCCACAAGTCACTGTTCTCTGGCGTCTCGTCTTACTTCCGCCTTCGTAGTACCTGCGTGTGTCTCCTACTTGCGAAATATTTGACTATGTTATGTGTACAGTGCTGTAGGTGCTCTCTTGATGCATTCATTGAAATTGCATTTATATAGTACCCTTGAAGAGGCGTTGAAGCGCTTTTCAGCGAGTAGCACACTGTTCCGGAACCCAAAAAGTATTAGTGGTGAATTAGTATAGGGAAATCTGAAATTAATTCGAGGGGTGGATATGTGAGTCATAGTTGGGTTGAAAAGGATAGTGGAGGAATAGAAGAGGGAATGGTCAAGAAAGTGTTTATTTGGAGATCATAGCAGTAGGAGGAGGTTTGGGATGAGTAGAGGAGAAATGAAGGAGGGAAGAGTCTCTAGAAGTGGATTAGTGAGCGAGATGAGGTATGGATGAGTCTTGGATACATGAGGGAACGCTTTAGAAAGGCTTGTTTGGGAGATATGAGTAGTAAAAGATGTTTGAGATGATGCAAGGAGCAGTAGAGGAGGTCATAGTCTAGAAAGGGTTATTTTGGGGATCATAGCAGTGGTATGGGGTTTAGGGTGAGTCAGAGAGTGGAGGTAGAGGATACATTGGGTGAGGTATAGGGAGAGATTTAGAGTAATACATTGGAGATGCTGAATGAGTAGTTAAGTCATAAATATAAAGATACCTAAGTACATGGAAGGTATATATGTATAAGGAAGGTAATGTTGTATTTAATAAACTCAGACTTTCACGTGTTGCTGTACTTTAAGCTAATTCAAAAAAATATGTTTTTTTCCCTTTTTCATCCCTTTTAATAATTCAGTAGTGACGCAATTGTAGATAAATAGTTAGGCAAAGTAGCTAAGAGGGTTAAATATCTGCTGCACAGATCGTTTTGGGTTACAAGGAGGTCACTACCAAATCCAACTGGATTTTTCAGCATTTAATTCTTCCAAGCCCGATACTAACAGCACCGCTGAGTGGTGAGCTTAAATGCCTGGACATATGACAGATAAAGTACTGTGGCACAAAGAGACTAACACCCTACCTGAGGATCAGCCATTTTTAGGTAAAAGCCTAAAAACAACTGCGCTGTCTTGTTTGCTAAGGACATCTTGTAGGCATTCTGAAAGCTTCCCGTGGAATGCATTCCACCATTTTCTGAACATTGTCTTTGTGGTTTGTAACTTACATTTGCTTTCTTTATATTTGCTGGCTTTATTTGTTTTAGACTATCCAGCTTGAGTTTGTCTCTTCCCTTGCCCTAACCCTATTTACTGTATTCTTCCACCAGTACTGAATTTCTGCAAACAAGCCTTTACATCTTGTTCTTATCTCTTCACATTTGCTGTGCTTTCAAAGACAGGGGTCAACTATCATGCTCTGTCTTCCAGGGAGACTGTCTCCTGGTGTTTACTTTTCTTTCTCTAACTTCAAAGTGAGAGGTTTTATGTGACAATTATGCTGACTACTCGGTGTGCTATGGAATCTTTTTCTAGCACAAAACGAAATTTAAATGTCTGTAAATGAACTGTGCAGATATTTTAGAATATGTGAAGCACAAATGAAGCAAATTTTAGGGAAATTTTGAAGTGTGGTGGAAACAAATATTTTAATACAATCAAATCAATATTTATTTATTTAGTTAATTTATTTGTTTATTTATTTATTTAATTATTTAGATAGCGCGACATTCATCCCTTCTGGATATCACGGCACTGAGGTAGCGGAATAGTGGTGCGTGGGGCCGGTGCTGATTTCGAATATGGCATCAGTCTATAGGGAATAGGTGTGTTTTGAGTTTCTTCCTGAAAGTGGTGTAGTCTTTGCTCAGCCTAAGTTCTACTGGAAATCAAAAAACAAAATGGGGCGACCCGGTGTCCCTCAGAACCTATGTATAATGTTTATAAACAAAAAATGGTTCTGTCTGGTTTAATTATCCTTGCGCATAAAGAGTCACATAAACCAAATATCAATGAACCATGAATTAGACACACGCCTAACTAGGTAGGAAGCGTTATCTGGAATAATCAGACTAACAATGTTTGTGCATATCAACTTTGTATTTTATCAGAATTACTTCATTCAGATATATTTATTTTTTCAAAAGTACAAAGAGGCTGTTCAGAGATAGGTCAAGTATATACATCTTTTCAAAAGTACAAATATATACATCTAGTGCTCATATGACAAAGGTGCTTAGTGATTAACTTGGTGCAATATATACAAAGTGGTTTCAGGATTTATATACAAGGGAAAAGACAAAGTTTTTTGAGGCCGGACTGATAACCAAGAGCCCTACTAGCTGTAAATGCTTCTTTTAGTATGTATGGCCTTGGTAGGTCTGTGCCTAGTAGTATCGTCGACGTTTCAAACCACGGTGTGCTCCCTTCGGTAGTCACTACGGGTCTTCATCAGGACATGGTGTGGGGAGGGAGTGATTGATCAGTAACAGCCTAAGGATAGAGGACATGGCAATGTCAGGCGTGTGGAACACAAATTTCAGTAGTGTGTAGAACATGGAGCTAAGGTGAAGCACTCACCTAGTCTGTGCCAGAGAATGATTATGGCTGTGTAATCCCGGTAAGTTAGCCTGCAGGATTTGGCTATGAATAGCTGCGGAGGAAATGAATGGAGCGTCAGTTTTAGAACGCTTATGGAGTGGTTGGTTTAGTAAGTGAAGGGACAGTCACTGTGCCTTGTGTCCCGTGGTGCATAGGGCCTAACAGGCTGGTTGCGTGTGGCCAGTCCTGGTTCGCATATGAGACCAGGGGAAAAACCTAGCGGTGACGGCAAGGCGATTTGCGCGCCAGATAGTGACATGCAGACAAAAGTTAATTAATCAAGGTGATCTTAGAACGGTCAGGTGAGACTCGGTCGTGTACGGCTGAGGCAAGGGCAGCTGGTTTGGGTTGTTTGGATGGGGCCGCATGCAGATGTGAGTGGTTCTAGATCCAGTGATTAAAAGTAAACTAAACTAAGATCCCCAAACCAGTCGGGCTGGACTCGCGGTTGCTAAGTGCCGAGTGGGACTAGATCCCGCGTGTGGAGAGTAAGTAAGTAACAGATGCCAGCGGAGTCGGTCTGGCGTGGAAGCGGTTGGTGAAATGCCCATTTACACCCAGAGGAAACCAATTAAATTACAATTGAACCAATCGGGACCAGCAAAACCCGTCGGGCATGACAGAGCTGCGTGCATGCTAGGGGCCGAGCGGTGGGAGAGTCTCACCTGGATTCGCGTGATTCGGCCCGGGTTAGTCAGTGTTGGGAAGCAGGCATCCGTCCTGCAGTCGTGAAGAAAAAGAATCCTACCAACGGAGAGCACCGATTCACTCATTTAACAGCGTGGCACGCAGCGTGTACGTTGCCGTTACGTTCGGTTGCTAGGCAACCGGGAAGATCGATCAGGGTGACGATCGGTGTGCCGTGGCTCCCTATTTGAAGTTTCATAATACCCTAATGTAATGAAGATGTACATGTGAACTGTTTTGTCAGCTATAAATGGCCTTATAGATTCTGTTGCTCAAAAAGTTGAAGCATTCGGTTTGCCATGGTTTCGTATGTCTGCGATGTGATGATGAGATAATTCAAAAGCTGGACACAATAGGCCCATCAACATTGAACATTTGGCATGTGTGGTCAGTGTCTTAATATTTACACTTAGTGCTAGGCGCAAATACATCTTTACATGTGCCGTACATATACATTGTCATGGTTGAATAATTAGCATTTGCGGTCAGCAAAGTACATCCACGTTACCGTGATTTTAATACTGATTAATGTGAGGCGTCATTACATCTTTACATGCGCCTTGTGTATACACAATGTTATTGACATCACTATGGATACAAAGTTCGTTAATAAAAAGATAGATCAAATGTTTATTAATAAAATAGTACCAAGTGTGATATAGACCACAGTGAGGAATGGGAGTAGATGTTGTATACTATCTTTAATATACTTGACAGGTGGTGAACGCCACGGCATGTGGCTGTCTAAGAAACTTACACTTGGCTCCTCTGTTACAACTAGTATTTTTCATAATCACACCTATGTAGGAAGAGAGATTTTGTTTGTTATATATGTGCAGGAGAGTACCATGTTCTCTACGCAGACCTGTGTCTTGGTTACCTTATTTTTCTCTTAGGTTACCATTGACACATGGAGAGATCGTTTCCTATAGTAATAAATGTGGCAGGTAACAAATGCACCCACCACACTGTGTAGATAGTTGACATTTCAATAGGTCCTGAAGAATTGCCAAGGATCACTAGGACCGCGAGGCATGAAACATGTTGACTGCCATAGATGAGCATAGCTAAGCTGAACCCTGACGTCAGCAAGCTGCCACTCTGTTTTTGTTTTTAACCAAGTGGATAGCCATCCCCAATAAAGTCTTATTTTGGACTATCCAACTTGTTTTAATCACCTACACTTACTTACATCTACACCACTAGACCCCTCACACACACTGCACCATACAGCCAGGAACAGAAGATCTCCGCTAAAGAGCCCCTCTATGGGTGCCCGTCAGGTATTGCAGCGCCGACCCAACGAGGAGCAGGTCCATATGATGAAGCATGACACCTAGCTTGCTTGTGTGTGAGGACCCTAGTTCCGACTAGAGTAACTCCTCTCCTGTCATACATGGTTTCTTTGACACTTACACTCTCTCTCCCTCTACCCTGAGGGACTGCATACTCTTCAATTTTGGACAATTACAAGGACATATTTGCTGGACCTCTCTTGAAAGCCCACCAGTCCCCTTAATTGATAATATATGCTGTCTAAGAAATGCCATGTCACAAATGACCCATTTCAGCTCGAATACGGGGGGAGTCGCCTTCACGTACTCTAGCGGCTCAGTCGCCAGCATGTTGGAGGGAAGTTGCTGAATAGCAGGATTCTTCCGGTGGGAATCACCTGAAATTCATCATAACTGGAGCCACCATTACAGCAGCCCTCGTCTCCCCGCCTAAGTTCCCCCATTTTGGAATTGCGGCTAATGAGGCTCTATTTAACAGGCATGTTTTTAAAGTCCTGATGGTGATCCGCTCATCTTTTAAATGGATCGAAACGCCGTCGACACCCTAATACACCTTATACGCAAAAAAACCTTTCTTCATTCCGTTGTAAAGGTGTTGTAGTGATTTGTTCTCATAACACTGTATATCCTCCTTGTGTAACAAACCGGAAAGCTTTGCCTGAGCCCCCTGTTGTTCGTTTTCTCCTTTGTTTTTATACTCTACTGGCTAAGTAGGACACAGGATTGTGTCCCATTTTATGTATTGTTTTGTATGATTATATCCTAAGCCTACAAGTAAATATCAGACCTCTGTCCGGCTGGATAAGTCTACTAAATATAGCGACGATTGAGTCTATATTCATTCCTTTGGTTTCCATTTCACTTTCTGGGGACCACTGTTGTTGAAAACAAGGGATGAAACATAGGCAATAAATAGAGTGGGGCTCAGGGATGCTCCCTGTGGGACGCCACAGCTTAATATATTTAGACTTTATGAGAAGGCACGGTTTGAGTTCTGCTGCTCAAGAACAAGCTGAGCTTTTGCGTGTATCCCTTTTCCGTGCAGATTTTCTAACAGGAACTGATGGGAGACCGTGTTGAACGCCGCTGACAGGTCCAATAGGATCAGGGCCACTGCCTTACCCTGGTCTAATAATGCTGTTACGTTATCCAAGACGGTCAGGAGGGTTGCTTCTGTACTGTTGGTGGCCCTGAAGCCTGTTTGGGAGGGGTTTAGCAGGTCATTGTCTTCTAGATAATTAGACAACTGTCTGTTGACCAACTTCTCCATTACCTTTGAGAGGTATGGAAGTTGGGAAATCGGCCTATAGTTGACTGGGTTGGTCACATCTGAGCACGTCTTCTTCAGTAAGGGGGTCACTATGGCCTGTTTCCAAATCTCCGGGAAGACTGCCGTTTCTAGAGATTTGTTAAATAGCTGCGTGATAAATGGGCTCAGGCTGGGTATGATCTGCCTGAAGATAAGATGTGGACAGGGGTCAAGGGGGGATCCCCATTTAACTTCCGCCATAGCCTAGGCGACTTCCTCTTCAGTGAACGGGGTGAAGCTTCCCAGCTGTGCATGGGTGTCGGAATGGGGGTCCGTATTATCCCAGTTGGTGGGGTCTGCTGGGGCATTGATATTGAATGACAAGTAAATTGTGCTTATTTTGTCCGTGAAGAAGTTACTGATCATTTCACAGAATTCAGCAGATGGATGCAGGGTTTGGGACATGCAGGTCGGTTTGCATAGTTCTCGTACAATTTTATATAGCTCCTTTACTGAGTTGCTATTTTCGTTTATTCAATACACTTGGTGATGACATTTCTGCACATTATCATTTGTGTGCTGTATACTTTTATTTGTAAAAATGTATGTCTGTCAAATGTAATGGTCAGTTCAATTGAGGACAGTTCAATTGAATGGCAGTACGCCACCACACCATGAATATGCCAGTTTACCCCGCTCCACTCTACTGTGCACCACTCCACGGCACTGCACTCTACTCTGCACTACTCCCCACCACACCACTCTATGCCACTCCACGTTGCCTCACTGCACTATACTCTGCAACACTGCACTCTTCTCTGCATCGCTACACTCTATGCCACTTCACTCAGCACCTCTCTACTCTACAACAGTCCACTCTATGCCAATGCACTCAACCCCACACTACTCTACTACACCCCACTGACTACACTAATACACTCAAAGCCACTCTAATCTACTCAGCACTACTGCATTCTACGACACTGCACTCTATGACACTCTACTCTATGACTCTGCACTCTACGCCACTTCACTCTACTCTGAAATAATCTACTGTATGCCACTCTATTCCATGTTGTGCCATTCTACTCTACGCCACCCCACTCTATGCCACTGTAATCGGCCCTCCACCACTCCACCCTTCTGCCCTGTACGCCACTTTACTCTACGCCGCTGCACTCTAATTCAATACCCTCTACACTATTTTACTAAAAACGAATACACTCTATGCCACTGCACTCTATGCCAATCTACTCTGCATTACTGCACTGTAAGCCACTATACTTTACTCTGCAACACTCTACTCTATGCCACTATAGTCAGCACCATTGCACTCTATGTTACTTTACTCTGCACCACTCATTGCCATTGCACTCTACACCAATGCACTCTACACTCCCCTACTCTACCCTGGTGCATCACTCCACTCTATACCACTTCACTCATCACCTCTCTACACCACTCTACACTATGTCAATGCACTGTACCCCACACTACTCTACTATGCTCCGCTGTACTCTTCGACACTGCACTCTTTGCCAATCCACTCAATGCCACTCTAATCTACTCTGCACCACTGCATTCTATGACACTGTACTCTATGCCACTGCACTCTACACCACTTCTCTCTACTCTGAAACAATCTACTCTACACCACTCTATTCCATGCTGTGCCATTCCACTCTACGCCACTCTACTCTATGCCACTAAAATCTATTTTGCAGCACTCCACCCTACCCCACTACACTCTACACCACTCTACACTGCTGCACTCTATGCCAATGCACTCTACACCACTTTACTCAAAACCAATACACTCTACGCCACTGCACTCTCTCTGCACCACTGCACTGTACGCCAATATACTCTACTCTGCAACACTCTACTATACGTCACTGCACTCTACGCCACTCTAGTCTGTACCATTGCACTCTATGTCACTGTACTCTGTACCACTGTATTCCACTGCAGTCTATACCAATGCACTCTATGCCACTCTACTCTACACCATTGCATTATATGACACTCTTCTCTGCAACACTGCACTCTCTGCTACTGAAGTCTATACGCTACTCTACTCTGCACCACTTTACTATACGCCACACTACTGCACTCTATGCAAATGCACTCTACGTCAATGCACTCTATACCACTACACTCTATGCCATTTCACTCTATGCTCTGATCTACAGTGCACCACTGTACTCTATGACACTGCACTCCACTTCACTATATGCCTCTCTACTCTACTTTGCACCACTTTACTCTATGCAAGTGTACTCTCCCCCATTCTACAATGGCCCACTGCACTGTTCGCCACTGCACCACTGTAGTCTGCACCACTCTGCGCCAGTGCATTCTATGTCAATTCACTCTATCCACTGCACACTATGTTACAGCGCTCTGACACTCTACTCTGCAAAACAGCCCTCTCCACCACTGAACTAAACACCACTCTACTCTATGTCCCTCTACCCTATTCCACTTTACTATATGCCACTGCACTGTACTGTACACCACTCAACTGTACACCACTCTACGCCAATGCACTCAACACCACTACACTCAATGCTACTCTACTCTGTGTCACTCCACTCTATGCCACTCTAATCTATTCTGCAACACTGCAATCCATGCCACTGCACCCTACACCACTCTACTCTATTCCACTGAAATCTACACCACGCTACTTTACACCTTTGCACTCTACCCAGCACTACTCCACTCTACCCTTCACCGCTCCACTCTACGCCACTTCACTCTACTCTGAAATAATCTACTCTACATCACTGTACTGTGTATCGCTCTTCTCCACTCTGCGCCACTCCACTGTACGTCATTGCACTCTATGACTCTACAATCTACTCTGCACCATTCTACTCTATGTTACAGTACTCTATGCCAATGGACTCTACACCACTTTACTCAAAGCCAATGCACCCTACATCAATCTACTCTACACCACTGTATTTTACACCACTTCACTCTAGTCCACTCTACAACACTCCACTCTACAACTGTGGCAGGGATTCTGCTCATGCACAGAACTATGCGCAGAAAACCAGGACCTCAGTAAATTGTGGTGTACCAAAAACTCACCTCAGTACCCAGAACCCCTATCCGACTAGCATCAGTGTCTCATTCGTTCTCCATCCTACAGCGGAGCTACCAATGATTAGACAACCCAGAACAAGCGGCTTAGGTTACTCTCAGGAATGGTGGGAATCATTCGTCTTTATTCTCATACAAATCCACAACATGAGTAATCAGAGACACCGTAAAGTTTAAAATGTTTATTTTTAACTACGTGCTCTAAGATGCAGTATTTTGGCTAACATAAGCAGACAAATGATTAGAAATAAAACCATCAGCATTGTTACAATTCCATAAAACACAAAGGGGGAAATTATATTATAATGATAGTGGAAACAGGGCTTATAGCGCCTTGTGTACCACCCTCCCCTGGCTAGAAGCTAATTTTATAATAATAGAAGGTCTCTAGGCTTGAATGGGGAACCCCATACCTCCAAGATCACCTGAGGTGATTCACATCACAGGATCAGCAATTCTCTCTGTATCTGGAAAAGTTTTCTCCAAGTGCCAGCATCATGCATGTAATGCAATATTAAAGGCACCCGAGTTTCAGATATTTGCAGCTGTGTGCTTGTTGTGTCTAAAGCGTGGGCCGATCAGCCTGAATTCAACAGTCTACATTGTTATTTGACCTTGAAGGCTTCTGCACACAGTATTCAGACTAAGGTCGCGGTGTAAGTCTAGGGAAGTGAAAAACAGACCGTTCTCATATGAAGAAAAAGCGAGCAAGCAGTTTTACTTATAATAACAGTTGCGTGTAGTGTCGTGTGCAAAAGCGGCACAGTGGCAAGATGGCGTTTAACTTCTAAAACGCTTATGCTAACATAGCAATGTGGTACAAAAAACAATGGTCCTGGACCTATATTTCAATTGAATCGATCAAAGATTTTCATTTAACATATTATTGAGTAAAGCAATAGACATAGAAAATCAACATCAAAAAAGTCAACATAAAAAGTGCAACAAAAAGACCATGATCTGGATCACCATATATTTATTTAGAAAAATTAGGTGAAAACCAGACAGTACATAATACAAAGTAGCAATTTAAAGAAGGTTGCTCCAGAGGGAGACGTGCTCAAGAGTGACGTGGTAAAGAGAGAACCAAAGGCTCCAGGTAGGCATTTTTCCTACCTGGAGACGGCCGCGAAGTGAAGGCGCGCCTGCTTAACCCCCGGACTAATTCGATTACACGACCCTCTAAAGTGACTGGGAATCGCAATCATCTCCTTTGGTTCACCGGGGTGTATTTATTGAAACCAAGTGTGAAGATTACGGTTGGAGACGAATACCTCCATATTGGATCCATAAAGGAAACCATGGACTCATGTTCTCACCTGTAATTGATGGGTTGCCCAGTGTAGTCCTGATGAAGATCCGCCCGGCCGAGGAACTAATTGCCCTGTTGGCCATAAGTCGGATCGAAACGTCGACGCCCAATTAACCTAACCTGGACCCTCTGGCCTTTCTCACGTGCTACCCTAAAATTGATTTCTAGTACGAACTGATATAATAATCGTGTGTGAATATAATTGGGCCAGGTTACCCAAGGACGATGACTCACAACCGGTTCCGCTGTTTTTTGCCTTGACATATTGAAATTTTTTATATATCCTTGCTGAAGCATCTCTCTTTACCACGTCACTCTTGAGCACTCTGTTTCACTGCACGTCTCCCTCTGGAGCAACCTTCTTTAAATTGCTACTTTGTATTATGTACTGTCTGGTTTTCACCTAATTTTTCTAAATAAATATATGGTGATCCAGATCATGGTCTTTTTGTTGCACTTTTTATGTTGACTTTTTTGATGTTGATTTTCTATGTCTATTGCTTTACTCAATAATATGTTAAATGAAAATCTTTGATCGATTCAATTGAAATGTAGGTCCACGACCATTGTTTTTTGTACCATATAATACCCAGGTCCTTGATTACTTTGGGTTACCCCGTTTTTTATAATGGTAACATAGCAATGTGTGCAGGCAGAACCCTGTCTTCACTACACAACACTGTACTCCACAATACTCCACTCTATGACGCTCTACACCATTAAACTCTACTCCACTCTATGCCACTTACTCTACCCCCTCCCTTGATCGGACCACGAACAAAATAGGTAATCAATGTAGGAACGCAGAGTTCAAGTTCAACTGAGACAGAGCCAAGTTCATATTTTGCCAAACCGGATAATTGTTAGTGAAAAGTTCGAAATTGTCATGGAGAAAAAAATTCAAACTAAAAATTCAAGTGTGGGCGGTATACAGCCCATTCTGGAGCAAAAATAAAATTAAAAATTTGAGTTCGTACACGTTGAAGATGGACGAATTGTCAATTTAATCCATCAACGTACAAGCACAGTATGTCGTAACAGCCTCCAAGAGGAAGTCATTGTAATCATCAGTAAAGGATTCAGCCATCCAATCTAATAAAGTAAATGAACATACATGTTCTTCGATAGCCGGAGCCTCTAGCACCATCAGAGGCAAACTTGCGTGTTCTTCGATATAACTTTGCGCCAGGAAGTCACGGGCCGCTGCACATATATCCAAATTTCCTAGGATTCCGTGCGCAGCCGCACAGGCCATAATCCCGATACCAGATCAGTCCAACACATGAGCCACTAAGGGACTCATTAGTTGATCATAATCCGGGGCAGGAGACGCCGTGTTCGAAAGGCACAAATCCAGGGCCCATTCAAACGAACAATCTAGGCAATGGAAAACAGGTTGCACGCCAGTAAAGTACGAGAACCAGAAGGACAATCCATAGGCCACACTCAAAGTGGCCTGAGGTAGTGTTCCATAGTATTCAAGCATCCAGTTGTGAAGTTGGAGCAGCCGGGGCAAGCTGTCGTGTGACACAGATTGTGCAGCCATTGCGGAGCAAACAAATCAACAGCAGCACACCAGCAGTCAAGGCAAGGATTAATGGGAGCCCGCCGAAGACGCTCGAAAAAATAGAATGAAAAAATGTCGGTTCACACCAAATATAGTTTGGAATGAGGTCACAAGGCCGGAGCCCATAACTTTGAAAAAATGCGCCAAGCCAGTTGTTGACGAGGCATTGAATATAGTGTGAATCAGAGCACCGAAATTAAGTGGGAGATCAGTATTCAAAAGCGCATGCACCTCGGTGCGTGTGTTAGCTACGTGAAGGACAAATGTTTCACGAGAGGAAGTTAGGGTGACTTCTTTTTGGGACAATAGAGCCCTTATTCTGCTCATCTTGTTGAACTCTGCTTTCAAGGTTGGTATGGAAGGCCAGATAGATATATCGAGTCTCCCGTGCGGAGGCGGGAAAAGCACATTCTTACAAGTTGTGAGACAGTTACAATGTACGGAATCCCTGCTAGCATCCCGCAACACGCCTCATTATATAAAAGCAAATAACTACCGTTAGCTAGTAATGTGAAAGTCGGTATTATAGCTGGCACAGGATTTCCCTTTAAAATGCAAGCTAAATTCGGTGCGTGAACGTTGCACGCGCCATGCAATTGTATATTCTTGCAAACTAATGAGTGATCAGGTGTATAAGTGCACTCCTCTCTTTTTAAATAAACCTCTTTACTCTCTCTCAGGCACCTGTATGTGAATGGGAGTGACCAAACTTCATGGAGAAAAGCGCTACCCAAAGGTTCATATCTGCCTAAGGCATAGTGTTTCATACATGTACTGAACCTAAACAAAGGAAAAGGTAGTGTGATCAACCCATGAATAAGCCACACAGCTGAGTTCGATTCGACCACAGAAAATGGTAAAGGTTCCAACTTTTCAATATGCAATAGCGAATATGTAGCATCTTTCATGGACATAAACTGTTGTTTATCAGTCAGATTAAACGGTAAAAACAAAGATGATGTATTCATGTAGTTCCAGGGAACTTTCCCAGCCTTCAGTGTTTGTAAAGTCCATGCAAACTGCATTATAGAACGCAATTGATTTTGACCATGGTATAAAACAGACATATCATCTTGTACAATATCCACAACAGATGAAACAATATTATCTAATGTGTAAATTCTGGATGAAAGAGTGTTAATGCTATTATCAATGACAGCAAGCACTTTTTCCAAATTAGCTTGATCAATAGCTCTCAATCTAGAGGCAGCTTCAATTTGAGATCATTTCCAAACTTCGTTGTAAATAGCATATACCCATCTCTTGGACCTGCCTCCCACAGGGCCTTTAACAACATCATTCAAATCAACATTGTCACTCAATTGGGACAAATGAAGTTTAACTGACGCTAAGGTGGAAAGTTTAAGCCAGTTTTGACATAAGTTGCCTGCTGAATAGGTAGTAACAGAAGGGGAGATTTCAAACCGGGGGTCCACCCTAACCTGTGTATAGACTGAACTCAGACCCAGAAAACGAAGTTGGCACGAATCTGAAGTTTTTTGCCATAATAACCATCCTTGGGGATTTAAGTTGGAAATAGTGAAGGATGTATTTGTAATTAGTGACTGCAATTCTTCAGATCTGTGTGATTGCCCCAGGTAGGATAAGCGCCCAGATCAGGAATGATAGGGGCATTCATTTTTTTAGAAGTAACCAATCCAAAGAAAGTGGTTTGAAAAATAGTAGAATTCATAAAGAATATATGGTTTGGGATAAGGCATGCATAATGTAAAGCCGCGGTGCCCTGCACTTGCCAGGTTTTAGAACCCCAAACAGATTTAAGATCAATGGTATCTTTCCACAGCTCATAGCCCCCTATAGCTAATTCTTCCATAAAGGACTTCAAATACAGTAATTTAGTGTGTGTAAGTCTAACTTTGGAAGTGGACGTAGCATATATTTTAAAATAAAAGGCTTCAGGATTGGATTCACAAAAATCTGTAAAATATGTAAATTTCTTCAATAGAGTTTTCGAACTACCTTCAATGGGAGCTGGGCAATGTTCCCATTGTGTATAATTAACAACATTTCTAAATGTATTTGCTTTATGCAGGAAAAGATTGCCATAGTGTTGGTAGCAAAATAACTCTCCATAATCTGCTGAGTCTAAGTACTAATCTTCAGCATCAAAAGCAGCATAATATTTCAAATCAGAAAAAAGAGCCTGAACGGCTTGGACATACCAATCATCAGAGCCTATGTTTTGTTTCACAACATCCCCCATAGAGACACGAAGTACATTGGGGACATTAATCACCTCTGTAGGGCCGTGAAATTGAAATTTTACAGCATCCCATACAATCCCATCTAACAATGGCCAGGCAGTAATATTAACAAAAGTCTAGTCCCTCTTCATGATGTGTGATGAGGAGTGGGGTGCCAAAGTTCCATCAATTAATCTAATTGCAGATCTTTCTGTAAGATAATGTCCATTCACTAGATGAAAAAATACAACCACAAATCCAATTGACATAAACAAAAAAATAGATATGAGCACCAGCCAAATGTAAGTCCAAGGGGGAATTAAAAAATGTCTTTTAGGGGAGGAGCCTAGCGCGCAACCAAGATGGCCGCGTAGGTGCGAGGCTCCCGAGGACCTCCGCGACCTCCTGAATTAATCCTGGCGATATCCTGTCCTTGTTGAGGGGACTGTGTCGGTGAACCCGAGCTGAGGCGCCACCCGTTTTTTGGGCTCGAATCGGACCCCGAACACCGGTGGGAGCATCGATTGCAGGTTGCGGCCTTCTCCTCGCCGGCCCCCCGGATTGGAGTAGTGGGGCGATCCGGGGACGAAGTGAATAACAGCGGCGAGCGGGGCTGGGCGACTCGCGTACCCCGCACTTTCACTTTCGCTTTTGCGCCCTCCTTGCCTCAGGCGGGGTCGGGCTGCGGAGCGGGGTGCGGTGGTGTTGCCTTGTCCGGGTGCCCGGCTGACCCGCCGGCGGTGGGTTGACCCGCGGCCCGGTGGTCGCCCCCGCCCCCCCCCTGACACCCGTGATTTGGTGTGGCGGCCCGTGTGGAGATCTTGGCACGACGGTGGAAGGGCCAGCATGTCCACCAAACAAGATGGCGACCGGGCGAAGATGAAGACAACCCGCCGTGGCACGGCGCACCAGGCCAATAGTATGGATCCCTATACGCTCCAGAAGGGTTCTCCGGAGACATCGCGGTCATCCCTGGTGGGCCCGACGGAGGCGCCTGCCCAACCGGTGGATCTGACCCTCCGGGACGTCATGGGCGCCATCGCAGAGATGAAGGCCTCAGTGGACCAGCGTTTCGATACCTTGGCGCAAAAAATTGACTCGGTCCTGGTGGATGTGGGCCTTGTGAGGGCAGACTTGTCAAAAACGAACGACCGAGTTGACTCCCTGGCCCACACCACAACGAGCCTCACTACGGACGTGGTGGCCCTCCAGAAGGAGGTGCGCCGGCTTGGCCAGGCGAGCGCCCTGATGGACCGGCGACTGGAGGATTCCGAGGGTCGGGCCCGGAGGAACAATGTTCGCATTATTGGTGTGCCGGAGGGCCGAGAGGCGGAGGCGGCAGATCTCTTCGTGGAAGAACTGATCCTGACCCATCTCCAGCCCCGGGGGCTGAGTAAGCTTTTTGCGGTGGAGCGTGCCCACCGGGTCCCTGGGGGCCGCCCTAAGACCGGTGCCCCGCCGCGGCCTATTATTGCCCGGATTTTTAATTTCCGGGACAGAGACGCCATCCTCCAGACCTCCAGGCAACAGGGACCGGTCAGGCTGGACAACATGGATGTACACTTCTACCCAGACTTTACTCCGGCGGTCCAGAAGCAGCGACAGAGCTTTCTTGGTATCAAACGTCGCCTAAGGGACCTAAACCTCAAGTACTCAATGCTCTTTCCGGCTAAGCTGAGGGTGGAGGTGGATGGCCGTACGCACTTCTTCGACCGGCCCGAGGTGGCTGGGGACTGGTTAGATACTTTGCCTGGAGATCGGGGTGGGGGGGGCGCGGCTGGCGGGGAGGGCCCGCCGGATCAGAATTGAGGGGTGACTGTATAGGCCTTGCTCTGGATATTGTTCCTTTACCATATATTGCTTTCGTATGTTCCCCTCCCATGGAGGTCGGGTGGGGTCTGCTGGGGGCTTCCCTCCTCCTCGGGGGGACTAGTTAGTACTTAGCTATGGGGCGACAGGCACACTGCACTTTGGGGGGGCTGTCTGGGCTCATGCAGGGGTGCAGGGAGGGGGGAGTTCTGTTGGGACCGGGGGGTGGGGGGGGTGTGTTGTTTGTTCGCACCGCAAGGCAAACCCGCAACTGTTTTGTTGTTTTTAAGATGCTCGGTGGGGGGCGACCGATTGTTTTGACTTATGATGGGGGGTAGGGATTTGATTGTGTTGTCATGGAATGTTAACGGCCTGGGGGATAGGATTAAGCGTGGTGTGGTCCTGCAGTATTTAAAACGTATTTCTCCAGATGTTGTCTTCCTGCAGGAGACACACCTTATAGGTAACACCTTTCATGCAATGAATCGGCGGGGATATCGTTTGGCGGCCCACTCCGGCTTCACTTCGGGCTCGCGGGGGGTGGGTATTATGGTCAAGAACTCGCTCCCGTTGGAGATTGACGAGGTGCGCCATGATGAGAGGGGACGTTACACTGTTCTGGTGGGACGAATGGAGGGTAGAGTGTTTATCTTTATATCAGTGTACGTCCCGCCTGGGTTACAAGCCACTACATTTGCGGACCTGGGGCGCCTCCTTCTGGACCTTCCGGGTGGCCTGTTGGTGGTTGGAGGGGATTTTAACGCGGTTGCCTCTGGGTCTATGGATCGCCATCCCCCTAGGGACCTCCCCCGGGCACAGGCGTGGCTGCCCGGCCTTTTAGACACGCTGGGCCTGGTGGATTGCTGGCGCTTAAAGCATCCCGTATTGCAACAGTACACCTTCCACTCGGGGGCCCATGGTAGCCTCTCGCGGCTTGATTACATCCTTGTCCCGGCGGCCCAGGCAGGGAGGGTGGGGGAGGTGCGCCATTTGGCACGGGGTATCTCAGACCACTCCCCATTGTTGTTGCATTTCGATGTCTTCCCGAGGGGGGATGGCAGAGTGGCCCCGATCAATGCATGGTATTTGCGCGACCCCACCATTCGTGCCGACTTGATCAAATCCTTACAGCGCTATTTCGATGAGAATGTGGGGTCGGTCCCGTCTGCCATCTCCCTGTGGGAGGCTTTCAAGGTGGTTCTTAGAGGGGAGGCCCTCTCCTTTATTTCCAATGCCCGGCGGCGCGAGCGGGAGGAGGTGACCCGGGTTGAGGCCGAGATTGCAGAACTGGAGGGTGACCTGGGGAGCGGGGTAACAGACGCCAAGTTGCATGTTTTGCACTTAAAGCAGGCGGCCTATCGGGCCCTCGTCACGGAGGCGGCCAGGGGCCTCAGTAGAGAGCAGCAGGGGCGATTGTATGATGTGGGTGACAAGGCTGGCAAATTGATTGCGTGGTTGGACAAGAGGGAAAGAGCGAGCCGCGTGGTGCCTTTGATTGAGAGCGTGGATGGTGTGTGCGTCACTGAGCCGGAAGCCATTGTCTCCTGCTTCGCGGATTATTTCCGCGAAGTCTACTCCCCGGTTTCTCCCTGCTCGGAGGAAGATTCCCATGCCTTGCTTCGGGACATCGCACTGCCCTCCCTTACGGTGGAGGACAGGGATTCGCTGGATGCCCCGCCCACCTCGGACGAAATTGCCTCGGCTATTCGCTCGGTTGCATCCGGCAAGGCCATGGGCCCCAATGGTATTCCCATTGAGCTATACAAGCTACGCCCGGATGTGTTGGCGCCCCACCTGCGCGCGATGTTCCTTGCGGCCCACTCGCAGGGCTCCCTCCCGCCGGACCAGCGTCTGGCTACAATTGTGGTGATCCATAAGGAGGGGAAGCCCCGTGAGCGGGTCACATCCTATAGGCCGATTTCGCTTCTGAACGCGGAGCCCAAAATCCTCGCCAAGGTGTTAGCCAACCGGTTGGTTGGCGTGGTGGGCGATTTGGTCCACCAAGACCAATCGGGCTTTATACCACACCGCAACACGGCGCTTAATCTGCGGCGCCTACACGGGGTGCTCGCGCGTGTCCCATTTGTGCGGGAGCCGGCCATCTTGGCGTCCTTGGACGCCACCATGGCGTTTGATACGCTCGAATGGCCATATATTTGGGCGATGCTGGCGAAGTTTGGGTTCGGCCCGGGTTTCGTCAGCTGGGTCAAATTGCTATATTCGGGCCCGTTGGCACAGGTGGTGGTGAATGGGCGAGTATCTGCCCCATTCGCGCTGGGGCGGGGCACGCGACAGGGTTGTCCCCTGTCGCCTCTCCTGTTCGCCCTGGCCATGGAGCCCCTGGCGGAGTGGTTGCGGTGGCACCCTTCTATCCGTGGTCTCCGCTGGACCCCCGAGCATGAGGACCGCGTGTCCCTCTATGCTGACGATATCCTTTTGTATCTCGCCTCCCCGCGCAAGTCACTGATCGTCCTGGTTGATGTTTTGCGCTCCTTCGGTCGCAACTCAGGCCTGGTCATCAACTGGGCGAAATCCTGTGTCTATGTGCTCTCCGGGGAGGCCCCGGTCTTGCCACGGGACTGTCCGATCCAGATTGCCTCCCAGGGTTTCCGGTACCTGGGTATATATATCACTCTTGACCCGGAGGCCCGCTATGAGCGGAACTTGCTGCCCCCCCTCCAGCGTCTGAGGGAGGACGTGGTGCGCTGGCGGCGTCTGCCGCTCTCGCCGCTCGGCCGAGCGGCCTTATTTAAAATGATGTCCCTGCCGCGCTTCCTCTACGCCCTCCAGAATACCATGGACCTGGTCCCGGCACGCTACTTTCGCGAGGTGGAGGGCCTCCAGCGGCGCCTGTTCTGGGACGGGAGGCCGCGTATTGCTCTGGCTAAATTGACGCTCCCGTGGTACGATGGAGGGGTCGCCCTCCCGGACATCAAACGGTATTACTGGGCCTCCCAACTAGCTGCAATTAATCATGGCCTTTACGGGCCCGCCTTGAACCCGGCATTTGAGATGGACAGGACGCTTCTGCCCGGTGGCGATTATAATCGAGCGCTCTACTCTGGCGCGCCCGACTCCCGTTTGACGGGACCGACGCGTGTCATGGTGCGTGTCTGGCACGCGGCTAATGCAGCTATGGGGTGGAAGGACCGTTTGACCCGAGCGTCTCCGCTGTATGCATCTGAGAGGTTGGGCTCCCTGTGGACGTCGAAGGGCTTCGAGAAGTGGGACACGATCGGAATCAGCACGGTGGGAGATCTCTGGACGAGGGGGGGATTCAAAACTTTTGAGACGCTGCAGGCGGAGTTTCAGCTGCAGGGCAGTGAGTACTTTCGGTACCTACAGGTCCGCCATGCGCTGGGCTCCGTCTTCCCGGATGTTGCATCCATTCCGGAGTCTTCCCCCCTGGAGGACAGAGTGCTAGATGGCCATGTCCCGGACAGCACGATCTCCCTCATATACAAAAAATTGATTAACGATAGATCGTGTCTGCTGACTAGTCTCCGCGAGGCTTGGGTTGCCGACGGGCTGGAGCTGGACGACGAGGATTGGATCTCCGCGGTGGCCTCTCCGAAAGAGGTGGCCATCCCGGCTCGCCTTCGTTTCGTCCAGCTCAAGATCCTTCACCGGGTCTACGTGACGGGGCCAAGGCTTTTACGTATGGGTTTTGCCGGTGATGGAATGTGTAAGCGTGGCTGTGGTGCGTTGGCGACTTTCATGCATATACTGTGGGAGTGCCCGAAGGTGGAGCGATTCTGGCGTGGTGTGCATGAGGTTCTACGAATGGTTACGCGTGTCGCGCTGCTGCCTGAAGCGAGGAGATGCTTGCTGAATGTCTGGGAACCAAATGACTACTCGGTCCCGCAGGCGCGGTGGGTGACTTTGGGATACATGATAGCCAAGCGTGATATTGCCCAATTGTGGGGATCCCAGAGGCCCCCTGCGGTGTCGGCCTGGAAAGAGCATATGGATTGGTGTATGTTTCGTGAAAAGGTGGTGTATGTGGCGAGGGGTAAGCCTGGGGCGTGGATGAAACTCTGGGGCCCCTGGAACGCCTACCGCGGGGGTATTTGTGAGCCGCCGCTGCTATCGGCGGCCTCGCCGGCTCCGTCTCCCTAGATGGCGCCCCTCCCTTGGCCGCGGGCGCGCGGTCCCCCAGTCCCTGATCTACTCCCGTCCCCCTCTTCAGAATTTTGCTGCTGGTTTGGATCCCCCACTTATGGAGCACATGTTGTCACTTTGGATCGAGGGTTGCCTTGCGGTTGTGGTTTGTTTACGTTGTTTTGCTTTAAGAAAATGGAACCGTACTGTGGGCATGGAGCTGTGAGGCCTGCACCATTGATCACTCCTGTCTTCTACTGTGCACCGCTGAGAAAGTTTTTTTTGCTGTATGTATGTAATATGCTTTTGATGCTCTAGCGGCCGGCCGTGTGGTTGTAGGCCCATACCTGTAACTTCTATAAACTGCAATAAACGGTTTCAAAAAAAAAAAAAAAAAAAAAAAATGTCTTTTAAACCAAACAGCAAAAATAGACATTTTTTTTGATGTTGTTGAGTTAGTGTCAAATGAAAAATGTGACTAGTCAACTGCACTTGATTGCACACCAGGCAACGACACATCAGTGGGATAGGTATACTCAGTATCTTCATGGGGACCACCAGCCGGTGTAGTCAATATAGGATTAGTAACTGTATGCATCTCGATGGCAATGTCAGGCCTGTTGGTATTTGCCGGAGCCAAAACAGAATTTCTCAGCATTGCTGGACAAGAGACCGCTAGAGTCATACTAAGAAGAATCAGCCACTCGTTGTAGTTTGACATTGTCAATGGAGAGGGGCCGAACTCCTTCTTGTTCTCCACCTTCTCACGGACCAGGTCACCAACTCGAGGTAGCCAGCCAACTACCGGAATTTGAAGTGCAGCATCAGTTGTGAAGGGCAAGTGTTCCTTTGCAAGACTGTCTTGAGCCTCTTGTAGATTCTGTAACACAGCAGAATGATCATCTACGTCAAAGGGTGCGGTGGACGCCGCCATGTCTAGACCATCAAGGTCCGGGACAAACATTTTTATGCCAAAGATCATTTTGTATGGGGTCCGCCCACCCAGAGACCTTCTAGGGAGATTATTAAGTGCATGTTGAACGCTATACAAATGGGCCAACCAGTTTCTGCCAGTACCTAAAATCCTAGCTGTCAAGGATTGCTTTAAGTCACGGTTCATTCGTTCCAAACAGAATTGCCCTCAGGCCGGTATGGAGATGAAAATTTGACTTGGACCCCCATAGACCTGATGGCTTCCTTGTACGCCTTAGAGGCGAACACCGGACCCTGGTCCGAATGGAGGGTACCACATGCAAAAATTCCCACATAGACACGCAAATCCATGATAACAGTTCGAGGATCAGCACTCCTTTGTGGACAAACCCATAGAAAATGTGTGCACAAATCCGCTGCAACTAAGATGAACTTATACGTAGTATCAGAGGAGAAAGGACCACAGTGATCTAAATAAACACACCCAAGTGGTTTATTAGATATGTAAAACTGTGTTTGAGGTGGACGCGCAGCAGTCGAAGGTTTAATCTGCTGGCAAATGTCACAAGTAAGGACATAATCACGAGTTTATACAATCCGTGCCACCAGTAACGTTGTTGCAAGATAGTAACAGTCGCTGAGACGCCTGCATGAGCCGAGGCCATACCTTCGTGAGCGGCTGTTATCAAGGAAAGCCTGCGGTCCGCGTTGGGAATCAATCTATCACCAACGTTGTTAATTCTCACATAGGGAACTTTATCAGGACTTAAATGATAAGAGTATTTAGAAGGGAAACCTCTAGGGTAATTATCTCCCTTCTCTGTCACAGCAATTGCTGCCAAGATGTAATCATCAAGCTTACTTTTGGATCTTGTAACTGCTGCTACTAGATATGTCGCCACTGCAGTTTTCGCTGCTTCATCAGCTAAACTGTTACCAACAGCTTGTACTCCTACACGCTGGTGACCAAGAGTATGAATTACATTCATGAGAGGCAGACATTCTTTAAGTTCTGCGACTCGAACACAAAGCATTTTATGTTTGATTGTGCTACCTTTGGAATCTCGATATTCATTCTGAGTCCAAAAGAATAAATTGTCGTTGAAAGACTGAACACAGGAGGAGGAGCCTAGCGCGCATCCAAGATGGTCGCGTGAGCACAGGGCTCCCCGGACCCTTTCTGCTCCTCGGAATAAATCCTGAGACTATCCTGAGTTGGTGTATGGAATCTGAGAGAAGAAGACCAGCTGACTATATAGCTCTTTCCAAAATTCTAATCGGACCTGGGAATCCTGAGTTATCGTCGCCGGAACTTTTGGGACCCACCCGACGGAGGAGGCCGGGGTGGAGGTGACCCGTGGGGCCGGGCTGCAATTGAACAACAGCGGCCTCAGCGCGGTGCCAGTCACCGATTCAGCACTTTCGGTTTCGATTTTGGCCTTCAGGAGATCAGCTGGCGTGCGTGCTCAAGGTGGCGGGGTGCCTCTTGGGCCTCTGCCCGAGGTTTGCTTCCATCTGCTACGGACGGGTCTGACGCCTCCGACCCCTACACCGACAGTTTGTGATCCTTTCTCTGGCACCCGTGCACCCCTTGATCGGAGGTCCCATTGAGTGACGGCGCTCACATGGCGGGCAAAGGGGGACCGGAGGGGCGCAAGACCAAGGCCTCACTACGCGGGGGAGCGGTCCAGAGCAACAACATGGACCGCTATACCCAGGGCAGGGGGTCCCCTGGCGCTGCTGGCCTCTCCCCGGATGCTGCGGGGGGAGGCACGACCGTCGCTGCGGAACCTTCCCTACAGGACATTATGGGCGCCATCGAGGGCATCAGGGAAACTATCGCGACGCAATATGAGGCCCTGGCCCGTAAGATCGACACTGTCGCGATCGACGTCACCCTGATTCGGGCCGACCTCTCTAAAACCAACGAGAAGGTCCAGGCCCTTGATACACGGACCTCCACCTTGGGTGCGGAGGTGTCGGATCTGCGGGCCGCGCTTGGGGACATTAGAGTGGTCAACGACCACATGGCCCGGCGGCTTGAGGACTTCGAGGGACGGGCCCGACGCAACAATATCCGTATCATTGGGGTACCGGAGTCCTCCGACAGCCGCCCGGTGGACCTCGTGGTCGAGGAACTTATCCTGCAGCAGCTGTCCCCGGTTGGCCTAAGTAAATTCTTCGCTGTGGAGCGGGCCCATCGGGTTCCTGGCGGCCGGCCGCGGCCGGGGGCCCCCCCGAGGCCTATCGTGGCTAAACTGTTCCACTACAGGGACCGCGATGCTATTCTGCAGGCTTCACGGACCCGTGGCCCGGTCCGCTACGAGAACTCGATCGTCAACTTTTACCCGGACTTCACGCAACTGGTCCAGAAACAGCGGATGGGATTCCAGGGGGTGAAGCGCCGTCTCCGCGAGCTAGGCCTGAAGTATTCGATGCTCTACCCGGCGAAACTTCGAGTGGAGCATGGAGAGCGGACAGTCTTTTTTGACACTCCTGTGGCCGCAAGTGACTGGCTGGACTCGCTGCCGGACGGGGGTGGCCGGCCCGGGCCCTCTGGGGGCACCGCAGGTGACGGGTCCCCTTAGACTGACCTTTGGTCCTTGCTTTTGCGTTTTTGCACTGTACAGTTGGGTCTTACTTCTTTTGCATACTGTGTTTTACCAGGACCCGTGAGGGGTGCGGGCGGGTTCGGGTCCCTTTCCTCCTCCGGGGTCTTTTTGTAGAATGGGGTTAGCGGGGCGACAGGCACACTGCAAGTTGGGGGGGGGCTTAGGCCCGCAGGGGTGCAGGGTGGGGGGCGGTGGACTTGGGGTGGGGTTGGGGGGGAAGAGGGGTTGTTTAGTTGTGTGTTTTTTGTTTACAGGGCGAGGAATTGATTTTTATCCATATTTGGGAGCGGTGCGGCGGGCTGGGGGCTTCTTGCTCTATTGGAGGGGATGGGGGGAGACGGGTTGAGGCTTATGTCGTGGAACGTCAATGGGTTGGGGGACCGTATTAAGCGGGGTGTTGTACTGCAATATTTGCGCCGTTTGACTCCTGATGTGGTGTTTCTCCAGGAGACGCATTTGGTCGGCAATGTCTGCCATGCGATGCACAGAGGGGGATACCGCCTCGTAGCCCATTCTGGTTTCACAACTGGCTCCAGGGGGGTGGGCATTCTCCTGCGAACCTCCCTTCCGGTGGAGATCACGAGGATAGTCTCGGATGACAGAGGGCGCTATGTGTGTCTGATTGGGAGGTGGGAGGGGCAGCCCCTTACCCTGGTTTCAGTCTACGTCCCCCCGGGCCTCCAGAACTCCACCTTTGCTGATTTGGGTCGAATGCTGCTTGACCTCCCGGACGGCCTCCTGCTCATGGGCGGGGACTTTAATTCTGTGGTTTCGGGTGAACTGGATCGTCACCCACCGAGGACCCTCCCCGCTGCCCAGTCATGGCTGGGTGGGATGTTGGAGACCTTCGGCTTGGTGGATAGTTGGAGACTACTGCATCCGACCCAGTGCCAGTTCACTTTTCATTCGGGGGCGCATGGGAGTCTCTCCAGGTTAGACTACTTCCTTATGCCAGCGGCGCAGACTGGTCGGATTCGAGAGGTCAGACACCTGGCGCGTGGTATCTCCGACCATTCTCCGCTGTGGCTTCTCTTTGACACCGGGCCGCGGTCCGCAGGGCGGATAGCTCCCATTAACCCCTGGTACCTGCGGGACCCTGTGACTCGTGACAGCCTGGTTAAGGCCATGGACCAATACTTCAGTGAAAACGAGGGGTCGGTGTCGTCTGCGTTGTCCCTTTGGGAAGCCTTTAAAACTGTTATACGCGGACACGCCCTCGCCCAGATAGTGGTGGCCAAGAAGGTTAGGAGCGAGGCGGTGGTGAAGCTGGAGACTGACGTCTCGGGGCTGGAGTCGGCCTTGGAGGCGAATATTACTCCGGACGGGCTACATGCCCTTAGCCTGAAACAGTTCGAATATAGGTCCCTGGTCACTGACGCGGCCCAAACTATGTATAGGGAGCAGCAGGGCCGATTGTATGACGCGGGGGACAAGGCGGGAAAGTTGATTGCGTGGCTGGACAAAAAGGAGAGAGTGAATCGCGTGGTCCCCGAGTTGCGTGCTGCGGATGGTGGGTGTGTGACTGAACCGGATGAGATTGTGGAATGCTTCGCTGA
Source organism: Triturus cristatus (assembly GCF_964204655.1). NCBI lineage: Eukaryota > Metazoa > Chordata > Amphibia > Caudata > Salamandridae > Triturus > Triturus cristatus. Next base: position 815,879,118 of record NC_140584.1, read on the forward strand.
CCACCTCCGGGCGGTGTACTTCCCGGTGACTGACAGGGACGAAGATGACTCTCGCCTCCTATTGAGAGATATTGCTCTGCCCGGCCTGTCCGTTGAGGACCGGGAGCGGCTGGACGCCCCCTTATCGTCGGATAAAATAGCGACCGCGATTCGTTCCCTTCGCTCGGGCAAGGCTATGGGTCCTAACGGTCTGCCCATTGAACTATACAAATTGCGTCCTGATAAGCTTGCGCCCTTCCTCGGCCGCATGTTCCGCGACTCTCTTGCGGCGGGTTCCCTTCCGGCCGACCAGCGCCTGGCCACTATAGTCGTTCTCCCCAAGGAGGGCAAGCCGCGTGACCGCTGTACCTCTTACCGGCCTATTTCACTGCTCAATGCAGAGCCTAAAATCCTGGCGAAAGTCCTGGCCAATCGATTGTTGAGTGTCGTGTGCGACCTTATTCATCCGGACCAATGCGGCTTCATCCCGCACCGCAACACCGCTCTTAACTTGCGGCGTCTGCACGGGGTCCTCGCCAGGGCGGAGCTCCTCACCGAGCCGGCCGTGCTGGTCTCTTTGGATGCCACGATGGCATTTGACACTATTGAGTGGCCATTCCTCTGGGCCGTCTTGGATAAATTCGGCTTTGGGGAGGGATTTATTGGCTGGGTGAGGCTCCTTTACACGGGACCCATGGCTCAAGTGGTGGTGAATGGGCGGGTCTCTCGGCCCTTTGCCCTCGGCAGGGGCACGAGGCAGGGGTGCCCGTTGTCCCCGTTGCTTTTTGCTCTCGCCCTGGAGCCACTCGCTGCCTGGCTCCGTTGGGAGCCCTCGCTTAGAGGGATCCGGTGGGGCCCGGGCTTTGAAGATCGGGTCTCGCTGTATGCGGACGACATTCTCCTGTACCTCACCTCACCGCGGCAGTCACTCAACGTCCTCTTTGACGTTCTGACCTCCTTTGGGAACAATTCGGGTCTCACGATCAATTGGTCTAAATCCTGCGTTTATCCCATCGCTGGTGGTCCTCCTCTCCTGCCGCCTCGGCTCCCGATTCAAATATCTCTGAGCGGCTTTAAGTACCTGGGGATATACGTTTCGCTGGACCCGGTGGCTCGCTACGAGCAGAATCTTCTGCGTCCACTTCGGCGGCTGCGGGAGGACACGGCCCGGTGGTGCAGGCTGCCCCTGTCCCCGCTGGGTCGGGCCGCGCTGTTTAAAATGATGTCCCTTCCCAGGTTCCTCTATGCACTCCAGAACTCCTTTGACGTTATCCCAGTGGCCTACTTTCGGGAGGTGGAGAGCCTGCAGAGGAGACTGGTGTGGAACGGCCGGGCGCGTATTGCTCTTGCCAAGCTCACTCTCCCCTGGTATGACGGGGGCATCGCGCTTCCTGACATTCGCAGGTACTATTGGGCCTCGCAGCTATCTGCCATTAACCACGCCACGTATGCGCCCGGCTTGAATCCGGCGTATGAGATGGACAAGTTCCTGCTTCCCGGCGGGAACTACAACAGGGCACTTTATTCCCGCCTGGCTGACCGGACCCTTACGGGTCCTACTAAGATTGCTGTGCGGACCTGGAGGGCTGCCACTGCGGCCACGGGCTGGAGTGAGCGGATGACATGTGCTACTCCCTTGTTTGCCTCCGACCGCCTGGGCAGCTTGTGGACCACCAAGGGGTTTGACCAGTGGGACACGATTGGTATCAGCAAAGTGGGAGACCTGTGGCACAAGGGCGCGGTCAAGACTTTCGCGGTGCTCCAGGCCGAATACGAGCTGACCGACAGGGAGTTCTTCCGCTACGCCCAGGTTCGACACGCCCTGCTCTCGGTCTTCGGGGAGGGGACCACGGTCCCTGTTTCCTCGCCCCTCGAGGACCGCGTACTTGACGGACATGTCCCTGATAGTACTATTTCTTTAATTTATAAAAAATTGATTAATCACCGGGCGGATCTCCTGGTGCGCCTTCGGGAGGCTTGGACTGGGGATGGGGTCGAATTGGATGACGAAGACTGGCAGTCTGCACTGTCGTCCCCCAAGGAGGTTGCCATTCCGGCTCGTCTCCGGTTGGTACAGCTCAAGATTCTCCATCGGGTGTATGTTACGGGTCCGCGCTTGGTCGCGATGGGATTTTCCGACGACGGGCTCTGTAAACGAGGCTGCGGGCTCAGCGCCACCTTTCTTCATATCCTTTGGGAGTGTCGCGAGGTGGCGGACTATTGGCGCCGGGTCCACACGGTTATGGGACAGGTCACCGGGGTTGTACTGCTGCCGGAGGTGCGTCGCTGTGTCCTGAATGTGTGGGAGCCCAATGACTACAACGCGGCTCAGACTCGGTGGGCGGCCCTAGGGAACATGATTGCCAAGAGGGATATAGCGCAACTTTGGGGCGCTCAACGGCCGCCCACCGTGTCAGTATGGAAGGAGAATATGGACTGGTGTATGTTTCGGGAGAAGACAGTGTATGTGGCCCGTGGCAAGCCGGGGGCATGGGGTAGAATTTGGGGCCAATGGAATGCGTATCGCGGAGGCATCTGTACGCCCCCCCTGGTAGACACTGATATCGCCATGTCCCCCTGACCCTCGACGGTTCCTGGCGCTTTTTGTAACAACTACATAGGGACGTTCATCTTCCTTGACCCCCCTTTCCCCCCCCCCCCTCCGTCCCCGGCCTCCCGGTACTCCTCTCTTTAGCGGATTGCTCAAATGTTCTGACTGGAGTTTCCCGGGGGGAGCCTGAACCGCACTGGTATCCCTCGTAACTCGCCTTTTGTTTTTATTGTTTTTCTTTTGTTTCTGTTACTGTTGGACTGACGCTTGCTGTTCTTCGAGAACTATCTTGAGCCACTGCGGGGCAGTGCCCTGGGAACGGATTGCAACTTTGATATGTGTATATTTCCTTATGTACCTAGCGGCCGGCCCGGGTGGTTGTAGGCCCATACTTGTGACCGAATTGTTGCTCAATAAAAACTTTTTCAAAAAAAAAAAAAAAAAAAAAAAAAAAGAAAGACTGAACACAGTAGTAAGAGTCACTTACAATAAGAGTAGTCACACGGGGATCAGCAAACTCTAGTGCAAGCACCAGAGCACGTAGCTCTGCCAACTGGGCGGTACAGTCTCCTAATGTCTGCGTGTGGACTACATCTGACTTGAATTCGCCATTCACAATGGTACCAGCCACTATTGTGCAGGCCGCTGAATAAGCATGATTGGATTCAGTTGCTGGTTGTGCCGAACCGTCAGTATAAATGATACAATGGTAATCCTCAAGCGGGCGCTTGGACTGAGGAGCTGGATGAACAAATTCATACTGTAAGTACTCCTGAATTTGCAATGAGGAATCAAAGATAAACGTGACATCCGGAGACGTCAAGGAAGTGGCCCATTGTATCCAACGTGGATGCAAAGCTTTAGAATCAGGTACACTTGCCTTCGTCACTGCTTCAAGGGCAGGAAACCGTGTGAGAACCAACATGTGTTTCCCCTGCGACAGCCCTCTCTCTTTCAGAATTGCCATCTGTGCAGCAGTCAATACTTTTTCGACTGTGGAAAAGCGCATTTCAGCCGAAGTGTACAAGTGTGACTTGTAAGCAATAGGGACTGTGTCTCCCTCATTAAATGTTATGTACGTGAAACCCACTGCGCCAGGCACAATTCTTATTACGAGGTTTGTGTGGTTATCACAAATCAATAGATATTTAGATAGAAGAAGATCAGCCTGCAAAGAGTGCAGTATAGCTGAATGTTCTGGCAGCCAGCCAGCAAGATTTGGTAAAAGTAGGTTGTACCAAGGCATATAGCGGCTTAATACACTGGGCATAATCGGGAATGTAAGTAGGCCCGAAATAAAAAAAAACAGCATAGATTGTAGTTTTGTCAGAGTTGTTGAAGCGTGCAAAAATGCGCATTTCTCCAGGAAGTGAGGTGCTAAACCTCGTCCTTCGTTGTTGAGTTCCTAGCCCAAAAACAACACTGTATACTCTGCAATGTGTGATTTTGCAAAGTTAAATTTGGAACCGAAGTCCGCAAACATGACAATGATGCGGTCAACGCGGCACAGATAATTAGTCGTCCATGAGATAAATATCATCAACATATGAGTACGCATCAGGGTCAATGCTCTCTAACAGAGAGACTACACGGGCGGCAAAGACGCCTGGACTGTTTTTATAGCCCATGGCTAATCTTTTAAACTGCTTTTGTTTGCCGCCAGAAGTAAACGCTGTCCATTGGCTACTAATAGAGGACAGGTTATGACTATAAAAGCCATTTGAAATGTCAAGTGTGGTCTTAAACCTTTTTCTCACGAGACTATCAATGAGGGTAGAACTGTGGGTATTTTGTACCGCGCACGTCCGACATTGAGTGTTCAAAGGCTGATAATCCAAAACTAGGCGGTACGACCCATCAGGTTTGGTTACAGTGAAAAGAGGATTATTCATGGGTGACACACATGTTTCAATTACACCTTGATATTCCAATTGTTCAAGGATTTCTGTGACGTGAGCTCTAGCTTCTCGGCGCATGGGATGTTGAGGTTGTGGCTGTGACATAGACCATAACGGAATCTCATGGCTTGGCGATAGTTTATCCCACCCAACCTGAGTACGGTACAACGCCGGTGCAAGCACCTGAGCCCATTCTTCTGCAAAGTTCTGCACCTGCTCCTTCGGCATAGTGTGTGCGAAAGATAGGAGGATTTCATCCTCCCTTCTCGGAGCCGTCAAAACGAAAGGTGGGGGCCAGTCCGCCTCTGCTAACAAAATGTCATATGTAGAGGTCAGATTTTCCCAAAAAATCCCTTTTTTTGTACGTTGTATGTCACCTTCAATTAAAACGACTATGTCATATTGGGCCACATGCATCAACGAGAAAACTGCTCGCAAACGGGCAGATTAGCAGAATCTGCCCATTTGCAACCGGTATTTTTGCATTTGGGATGCATCATCCCAAATGCAAACATTGCAATTTAAGGAATCTCTAAATAGCGATTCCTTAAATTGCAATTGCATTTAAGGAATCCCAAATTGAGATTCCTTAAATGCAATGCATTAAAGTTAAAAAAATTAGCGATTTCGCTAATAGGGCGAGCAAATTACCATGAAGTTGAACTTCATGGTAATTAGCAAAAACTTTGAAAAATGCACTTTTGTGCATTTTTCAAAGTTTCATGTTGCGCACACACATGCCCTTAGAGCATGTGTGTGTGCAACATATGTGCACAGATCAATTTCAGGGGTGCAATAGGGTGTCATTTTGACACCCTTGCACCCTTGAAATTGCATGAGCAATTTGCGAGTACCTACTGGTACTCGCAATTTGCTCATGCAATCTCCAATTCATTCTTATGGGCCTGGAGGCCCATAGGAATGATTGGGACGGCATTCCTTAATTGCGACTCGCAATTTGCGAGTCGCAATTAAGGAATTTGTAGGAATCGCTATTTTTATAGCAATTCCTACATGCATAGGCTTTTGCAATTCCTTAATTGCGATTCCTTAAAAATCGCAATTTAGGAATCGAAAAAGTCTTTGTTGATGCATGTGCCAGATAGTCTGTCAGGGGGAGCCACTCTAGTGTCAACAGTTTCTACAGTAATAAACGTGTCAGTTGCTGTCGCCTCCAGATACGGATGCAGTGCTTGCCGCACTATTGTAACCTCTGCTGCGCTGTCTAGCAGTGTTAGTGCCCATGTTAGGTTCCGAAGCTGTGTTCTCACTATCTGTGGCATACCTCGCTGTTAGTGCAGCAACTTTCTTTTTCTGAATCTGAGGTCGTTGACGTGGAAAGTCGTCCTACTTGCCTTTACCATCAGCCAGGTGGGGCTGCTCTTGTCCTTGAAGGGCACCCCGACCTCTGCTGCGTTCACCTCCACCGGCTTGTGAGACCGATGTTTCCTGTGAAGAAGGAGGAGAACGTTGATTAGGAACCTGAAATCTATCAGGAGACCTAATTTGCGTGCGATCGCGCAACTCATATGTGCGTTCAGTAGTCAATAGTATTGGTGACACAGTACGTGACCCCTGTTTCTGTTTCTGCTTCCCCTGTTTTTTAGTTTTCCAATGTTGCTTAGGAAAAACAGGACGGTCGTCTTTAGTAGACTTAACCGTTTGAGTTTGCGGTTGTGCTGTTATTAAGGCAAAAGGCTTAACACCCAAACTATTGCGGCCAATGGTCTTATATGCCTCCGCAATAATCCTCGGTAACTGCTGGGGTTTATTGGCGTCGGCGACGAGGCGCAGCTCATTCGACACCTGAAAGTTAACTGCATCTCCCTTGACGTTAGCAAGGATGAGATCAGCAACTACGGCAAAAACGCCGACAAGCCTCATTCCCAACTCGCCCGCCTCCTCCGGACCGTGCTCATCCTGAACACGCTTAATCACGGAGGGCAGTACAGTCAGAGACAATGTGCTGAAGCACGTAGACTGCTGCAAATACTTTACCCCAGTTCTCACAATCGGTCACCTCAGGTACTAAGTCTTTCTGCAAACTAATTGTGAGAATCGTATTAGGAAATACTGCTTCCAGCTGGTCAAATTTCTCAGCAAGCCAATAAGGCATATCATTCTTATTCTGGGGGCGCTTGCCCATTACCGAATTAACCATGACGGGACTAATAGAAATCCTGGCCGGTGCAACTGGTTGCGTTGAAACCCCAGGTGCCCCCACCTGGAGATTGCGTGAGACGTATTGCACTAAAGCCCTATACACCGCTATCAAGGCGGTATGTAGCGGACATAAGTCATCCAACGGGGCTAGCAAATAACGTGGATGAGGTGTGAACCCGGCCAAGACTGGCCAAGTGGCTCCAGGGATTGACAAGGGACCTAACCGAACGGGAGTTACGGTGTGGGGGAGGGCGCCATTGAACCAAATACGATGCTGCCATGAGGAAATCGGAATTTTCTGCGTCCTATATGGTGTGTAATTCGCAGGAACTGCCGTAGAAGTGTAAGAGTGGAACGTGTTATCATCGGCATCCACTTCAGGAAACGTAACCCAAAAGTAGAAAAGCTCATAGGGGAACGATGCATCGGCACTCACTACAAAGATTACTGACATTCCATCGTCGGGCACCCCAAACTGCGTCAGATGGTGCGCGACTATGCGCTGCAATACCAACTTCAGCCATAAGGACCAAGTGAAGAAAAACAATCTATATTAAACTGTAGCACAAAAAGGGCCAGTAATTCAAAATGAAACCTTTTTTAATTGTCAAGCTTGAACGAACCTATAATCTATTATATAGGTAGGTTAATATGTCACTTCTGTCAACCGGAAACAGGAGTGAGGGTGTTGTGGACAAATATAAGCACTACTAAAGCGTCTCGAATACAAGGTCCGATGTTGGGCGCCATGTTGCGAGGATTCTGCTCATGCATAGAACTATGCACAGGAAACCAGGACCTCAGTTAATTGTGGTGTACCAAAAACTCACCTCAGTACCCAGAACCCCTATCCAACTAGCATCAGTGTCTCATTCGTTCTCCATCATACAGCGAAGCTACCAATGATTAGACAACCCAGAACAAGTGACTTAGGTTACTCTCAGGAATGGTGGGAATCAAAAACACTCTTTCGTCTTTATTCTCATACAAGTCAACAACATGAGTAATCAGAGACACGGTAAAGTTTAAAATTTTTAACTGCGTGCTCTAAGATGCAGTATTTTGGCTAACATAAGCAGACGAATGATTAGAAATAAAACCATCAGCATTGTTACAATTCCATAAAACACAAAGGGAGAAATCATATTATAATGATAGTGGAAACAGGTCTTTTAGCGCCTTGTGTACCACCCTCCCGTGGCTAGAAGTTAGTTGTATGATAATAGAAGGTCTCTAGGCTTGAATGGGGAACCCCATACCTCCAAGATCAGCTTAGGTGATTCACATCACAGGATCAGCAATGCTCTCTGTGTCTGGAAAGGTTTTTTCCAAGTGCCAGCATCATGCATGCAATGCAATATTAAAGGCACCCGAGTTTCAGATATTTGCAGCTGTGTGCTTGTTGTGTCTAGAGCATGGGCCGATCAACCTGAATTCAACAGCATACATTGTTATTTGACCTTGAAGGCTTCTGCACACAGTGTTCAGACTAAGGTCGCGGTGTATGTCTAGGGATGTGAAAAACAGACCGTTCTCATGTGAAGAAAAAACAAGCAAGCAATTTTACTTATAATAACAGTTGCGTGTAGTGTTGTGTACACAAGCGGCAAAGTGGCAAGATGGCGTTTAACTTCTAAAACGCTTATGCTAACATAGCAATGTGTGCAGGCAGAACCCTGTCTTCACTACACAACACTGTACTCCACAATACTCCACTCTATGACGCTCTACACCATTAAACTCTACTCCACTCTATGCCACTTACTCTATGCCACTCAACTATAGAACACCCTACTCCGGTCTATAGCACTCTACAACACTACTCCACTCTGCGATGCTCTACGCAATTTACTGCCACTATACTCCACTCTATTCTATGACACACTACTCCACTCTACTCTGCTCCACTCTTCATTAGTCCACTCAATGCCAATCCACTCTGACACTCTATGCCACTCCACTCTATGCCACTCCACTCTACAGCACTCTACTCAACTCTTTGCCACGCCACTCTGCAGCATTGTACTCCACTCTACGTCACTCTACTCTACAACACTCTACTCCACTCTACACAATACCCTTTATGCCACTCCGCTCTGCTCTACACCACTTCATCGAAATCTATGCCACTCCACTCTACTCCAGTCTGACACTCTACTCCACTCTACGCCACTCAACTCTACTCCACTCTATGCCCTTCCACTCTATGACACTCCACTCCCTCCATGATACTCCATAACACTCTACACCATTCCATTCTGTGACACTCCACTTCACTCCACGCGACTCAACTCTACACCACTCTACGCCACTGTGTGCAACAACTCTCTACGCCACTCCATAACACTCCACTATACTTAACTTTATGGCACTCCACTCCACTCTCCTTAACCCCACTAACTTTTGGCCATGCTGAACACCAGCCACTCCGGTGTAGAACATGGCTAAAATTTAAGCCAATAGCTCTTGTATAGGTGAGTCCTATTGCCTTTGCCAATGCTTGTTGGAAAAAGCTGACATCTAGTCTGGCCTCTTCATGCCAGCCACACACACATTTATGTGTAAGCCCTGGAGTGAGAACTCTAACTAAACATCGTAATTATTTTTTTAGAGCCACTGATATTTTCTCCATGCTAGTAGTGCTTTGCCATTTTATCCCAGTAGAGGGCACCTTGTAGTTTTAAAAAGTTTAGTCTGTCTACTAGTTCAATTCCTGGCTTGCAGGCTCCTGACAGTTAGCCTGTAATGCAACATGTAATGTTTACACTTGTTATGTGTTCCTTCTCCATAGTAGACAGCTTCACTTTCTTCAGTTGGAGGTGAGATCTGCTGGAGGAAGGAACTACAGGACGTGGGCTCCTTTTATTGGAATAAAGAAGAATCCACTTTTGTTATACAAAGCCACCTCAGACTTTGAGGCATATTTACAAGCCCCTATCGCCACCACAACGTCACTTTCACTGACGCTGTGATGGCGATAGGGGCCTCGCCTTATTTACAAGGCAGCTTTAAGCCAATTATAACATGGCTTAACACTGCCTTGTAAATAAGGCACCCTTTCACGCTGTATTTAGCGTGAAAGGGGAGGGCAATGGGTGTTGCAGTGGGCGTTCCACCGCAACACCCATTGATTTTGACTCTGCCCCCTGTTTACAAGGGCAGCGTAAATAGGAGGCAGCGCCAAAATTGAGACCAGGGAAAACCTGGTCCTAAACAGGCGAAATGAGTAGAAATGCTTTATTTCTCCTCGTTTTTGCTGGTTACATATCTGATGCATTGTGCATCACACATAGAAACAGCAAATTTGTTATTATTATTTATGTGCAGGAATGTCCCCCTTCCTGCACATAAACAATCATTTAAAAAAAAATCCTGTTTTGCAACATCTATGTGTGCATTAAGCAGCACACATAGAAGTAACAAAACAGCATTTGAAGATTGTCTAAGTACAGGAAAGGTGACCTTCCTGCACATAAACAATCTTCCCCTCAACATAGGCACCCTTGCACTACGGTGCAAGGGTGCCTGCGTTGGTCCTAGGCAGCTGAAGTTAGCGCCAGTGCAGATGGAAGCGCAGGGCTGTACCATATTCTAGTAAACATGGTGCAGCCCTGCTTTTCTAAAGTCACAAAGCGTGTTGTTAGCCCTCTTGGCATAACGACACGCTTTGTTACTTTATTGTGAATATGCCCCTCTTTGTTGTAATCAGCAACTCCTCACACCGCCAGGGTTGGACTGACCAATAGGGCAACCTGGCAGTGCCCGAAGGGCTGGTCTCACAGATCAGTGCATGGGTTGTTTTTGTGTCTGTTTGTGAGTACGTACAAATACATGCAGTCTCCCATACCTTGCAAAACACCTATACAGATTTTCTTTGCAAGTTTAAAACTTTCTTGATTTCCAAAGGAGGGCCATTTTTTAGCGCTCTGATTCGCCGCTATGGGCCACTTTTTTAGCTATCTGATTAGTTTACGTGTGCCACTTTTTTGGCTATCTTATTTGCTAATGGGGGCCACATTTAATTTTGTGCCTGGGCCTATTTTCTGTCTCAGTTGCTTGTGAGCACCTCACTCTGGCATGCTGCTCATATACCTTTCACCAAGTAAATATGTGACCACCCTTGCCCTCTGCGCTAACTGCTGCACTGTTTTGTCCCTGCTGTGTATTTATTTACTTTTTTGATAGAGTTCATTGAGGCCCTGTGAACAGGCAGAGAGAGCTTTACAGAGAATGGCATAGAAATAACAGTGATGCAAGCAAAAGACAATGGGCCTGATTTCGATCTCGGTGGACGGGTTACTCCATCACAACGGTGATGGATATGCCGTCTGCCAAAACATAAGTCCCATAAGATATAATAGAATTTATATTTCAGAAGACAGGATTTCAGTCACCGTTGTGATGGAGTAACCCGTACGCCGAGATCTAAATCAGGCCCAATGTCATAAGAACACAAATATAAGCAGTGCTTAATTTGTTAATTACATTAGTGAGGTGCCCACGATTTACACGCTGCCTTAATCCAGGCATGGCACAATCCACTTCCACAACAGATGTCTTCATGTAAACCTCATAGATTGACGTGAGTAAGTGGCCTTTCACAATGGAGGTTCAGGGGGAGTCTGCTGCCTACAAATATTCAATAAACTTAGATTGAAATAGTGCTTTTTGCATCACAGTTTTGCTTAGAAGTCTAAGACTCGGAAAGTGCACTCAAGATATCTGACTATCCCGCCCGTCCAATCACATGAACTACTCCGCCATCTCACAGCACTGATTGTGTACTACCCACTAGCCATGGCCATCTAACTAGGTATTCTCCCACTGATCACTCTCCACATGACCCCTGAACTACAGACTGCCTTCCTGACTGTAATGTGAAAGACTCTCCAAGCAGTCTGGTCCTGGAAGACCCTAACAAATTAGGTGAAGGATTGGAGAGCACTGGTCTCCTGACCCTCCAGAGGACACCAAACCTTCAAGAGGGCTCCATTGAGCCCAAGTTCAATGAATATCTGTGAGATATGGGATTCAGGGGCCCCTCATCACATTCGGCATGGGGTCCCATCATTTTACATAAGCCTCTTGGAGAGTGTAGTGGTAAGCAACAGGGACAGACTGCAGGAGTGGAAACATCTACTTTCAACGCAATTGTGCTGCAGTGTTCGCAGAGTGTTTGTTTATTTGACGGTGCACTAATTAGTTAAGTGTTGAGGCACCACCCCTGGAATTTAAACCTGTAGCCTGCAGCTTGCCCAGACACCTGGTAAAAACCTTTATACAGCAGTGCAATCGCACAAGCTCCTCAGAAGGCTATGTGACGTGGTGACCGCTGACACAAAAATTCTTGACAACAATCCACGGCACGTCTGAATGATTTGTTTGCACTGAATGTATATTTATATTGGACCAATATCTCCATTTTGTCGTCAGAAGGCAGGATAAGGACCACAAGTTTTGTGGGGCAGGAGAGGGACAAATCATATGACAGTTATATTATGTTGATTTGTACAGCACACTAATCACCCTTGAGGGTATCCAGGCACTCGAGCTGGTGTGTGGGCATGTGGTCTCTGTACAGTTATTTGAAGAGCTCTTGCAGAACTCCAGAAGTGGGTAAAAGGCTCTGAAGTGTAGTGATAGATCATTCCATGTTTTGGATGCCAGGTAGGAGAACGAACAACCTCCTGCTCTGCTTTTGTGAAAGCGGGGGGTGGTGGGTGGGAGATGCGAGTGAGCCTGAACATAGGGGTCTGGCAGGCTGGTGAAATTGTATGTGGCTGTTCAGGTAAGCTGGTCCAGTGCAGTGCAAAGCTTTGCATGTGTGCATGAGAAGCTTGAATTGACTGCGCTTAGTATGTGTGCATGGGAAGTTTGAATTGACTGCATTTGTGAATGGAGAGCCAGTGGAGCTCCCTAAGGTGGGGTGAGATATGGGTGCGGTGTGGAAATTAAGTATGAGTCTTGCACCCGCTTTTTGGAAGGTCCGAATTCTGTGTAAGAGGTGTTTGGAGATTACTGCGTGGAGTGCGTTACTGTAGTAAAGTCTGCTTGTGATGAGTGCTTGCGTGACGGTGCATCTGGTTTTCTGTGGCACGCACCTGAAGATCTTTCTTAACATAAGTGGAATGTGGAAGCAGGCAGCGCTCACTGCATTGGCTTGTGCAGTCATATTGAGCTTGTCATCCAGGATGATCCCCAGATTTCTGCTGTGGTCATTGGTGTTGGTCCTGGCTCTTTAGGCCACCAGCTGGTGTCCCACGAGGAGTTTCTGTTTCCAAAGATCAGTACTTCTGTCTTGTCGGAGCTGAGCTTCAAGCAGTTGGTTGATTTAATGACGCGGCAAGAAAAGGCAAATTACTGGGCGCAATACCGCAGATTTTGTGGCAGCATTACTTCATTCATTTGTACCCTTGTTAACACTGTTTTCGTATTGGATTCACCTCACTAGTAACAATTTAATGCTTAAATGCAGCAATAAGCTACTGAAGGGTGACCAAGCAACGTTTACAATGGTCCTTTTACTGCATGACAACACATCACTGTGTTTTTAGTAACTTGATCCATTTGAGCTGGAATCTTTTATTAGTTAAAATCTTGATATTTATGCAGCAGATTAGGGATTATGTGGCAAATGCGGGAAAACCCATAATTATGCAAGAAACGCAACAGAATCATAGAACTCCGGTGGCTCGCGACATGATCTAATTAATGCTGTGTGCTACAATTATTCGTACTCTTTAAAAAACATATCAAAGCGAATGGAAGTGAATAATGACGGACTCTGAAACAAATCACAACTACTTATGAAGGGGCCTGAATCCTTAATCTTCAGGCCTTGAAGCCAGATAATATACTGTGGTATCTTCATTTCCATGCAGGTCCGGACTGTGAACACAAACCGGCACCATGGGGGAGGATGGGGGGGAGATTAGCACTAACAAGAAGCAGCACTGCTGCCACATTAGCACTGCTGCCGCTTTTGCTACAGGGGCTGATATTGCAGCACTGCTACAAAACCGGCCCCCAGTAACAAAACCGCCCCGCTCAAAAACCGTCCCGCTACGGCCAGGCCGGCCCTGTTTCTATGCCATGATTTCTCCCCATAGTGTTATGTAACCTCCTGCTCAGTGAGAGTGACCCGTTGGGGCTTTCCTGATACCTTCTTACCAACTTCTACCTGTAACCTGAGTCTCCTACCTTGAGAACCAACATGATCTTCATCTTGCATCAATGAGCGTTGCACCTGGGACAAATTATACTTTCTTCTACTTGTTCTGGGTGTTATGTGTTTTGCCCATATGTTTCACAATTTTACTTGAGCTGTGGAATAGTTAGTGCATCCCAATCAGTTCTTACAGTTCTGGGTGATGAAGCAGGCATTCTGCAACCCAAACCATACTTACTTACCGTTGTTGGCGATGGACATTTGCATTTTGCCCAGACCATACTTGCCTTTACTTGTATTGGGTTACACCCAGACATTACTTATTATTATTATGCAAATTATACTTTCTGGTGATGGGGCACCTTTTTTGCGCTTAAACCGTACATGCTTTTATGTTGCTGATAGGCATTTATGTTGAGCCTAAATCATACTTAGGTTTACATGTATTGTGGCATTGCCTGCACCCAGACGTTACTTGTGATGGGCTTGTGAGTTACAACCCAAATAAATACATACTTTACAACTGCTTACTATTGCTAGTGATGGGGCATTTACTTTGCGCCCAAACCTTTTGCTTTGGGGCATATGTGTTGCATCCGTAGTGGAATATATTTTGCACTTTAATATTGGGCATGTGCATGACACCCATTGGGGCACACGTATTGCACCCTTGTACCTTGCTGCAGAGTCTGTGACTCTCTTATGACTCTCTTATGAGGTGTCACTTTTGTTGCGCCTTTATATTTTATTGTCTGCGGAGGGGGGGGAGGGAGGGTGTTTCTCCCAAGTGATGTATATATGTTTTATTCTTATCCTTGTATCATTATCTCTTCTCTGGTCCTTTTATTTTTATGAAATATGGGATTAAATTTGTACTCCCTTGCTTTGTTCGTTTTATGGATGGTGTCTATTACTGTCTTATTTGGATTTATATTTTCTATTTTTTCCAAAAAGAAGGGAGGTGTGTCGTATCTTCATTTTTATGCCACAAATTCGCCCCTTAGTGTTATGTCCCCTGCTGCTCAGCCAGAGTGACTGTGATGTAATCACAATGCTGATGTGTGCCGGGTTGAGTAAACGTCAGTTGCAGTGCATGGGCTGAGCAGCTGGGAGACTGCTCCCAGTGGGGCTTCCTTCATACCAACTTTACCTGTAACTTGAGACTTCTACCTTAAGAATAAACCTGATCTTTTTATCACCTTACTACTGGCTACCTTGCATCTTCATTTACCACAAATACCCATAACACTACGTGGGCCTCGTTATTCCTTTAGTCACAGACTCAACTGAACTGTTACCTCCTGCAGATATGGCATTTAACTGATGGCAGTCCCTCTTGTTTGCTGAAGCCCAGATTCAGACCTCCTGTGCAGATGTGTGCCAGTCAAAGGTCACGCATTTGAGATAAAAGTAAGAACTGCACCACTTAGCACACAGTGGAAAGCTAAGACCAGTTGCGACTCTTCAAAAGACTGCACACTGGCACTTCTGTAGGACGATAAAGCGTAACAGCCTTAGAGCACAATCTATTGTTTGCACACAATTACTGAAAATAGTGACCAAAAGTTGCCTCTGTTCACAGGGAGAAAGAAGGTGGTAAGAACACAATTTTGCCCTGTGTATTTTTCAAACGTTAAACTACTGTTTTTCCACCCATAACTGTTTAAATTGTACTCTTGGTTTCTGCGCAATTTGTACTGGTAAAACTGCTTTTTTTCTACCTGTGACTGTTTGAATGTTTGTCCTAGTTTCCCCTGTACTGTATTGGGGCCTGAGGGGGCAACCCCATCCCCCCCTGTTTCTATAAAGTTCGAAGGGCTCACTACACTCTCAGAGGCTAAGCAGAGTGTTTTTAAGAGACTGCTTAATCTGCTTTATGGTTTAAACCGTGTTTGGAAAGTGTATGTAGCACTTGTTTTTGGCTAGAAAAAAGTGATTTGTTTAAGTGCACGAAAAGCAGTATTTTAAGTGGCTTAGATTTGGGCCTTACCTGCAGGGAAACAACAGGACCTACAAAGTGTGGATTGAGGCTGTCTGTATCCACTGCGATTCTGGTCTTCAGGAGCATCTCCTTGCCTGTGTCTTCCTGATTAGCCCTCTAGCTGCCAAGCAACCATGAGTCCTCCTCCTCTCACACCTGCAGAAGCCCTTAAGGTTTATGCAGGGAACCCCAAAGCAGGCACCTCCATCTTATAGCCCCAGCCTCTCTGTGCCCTAAACAGCCTAGTGAACAAACAGAAAAGAAGAGGGTAAGAACACATACATGTGCTGTGCATTTTAGAAATGTTAAAACTGCTTTTCTTCAACCTGTGACTCTTGAAGTTGACTTCTTGGTTTCTGTGCCCTTTGTACAGTTAAAACTGCAGTTTTTTTTACCCGTGACTGTTTGAATTTCTGTCCTAGTTTCCCCTGTACTTTGCTTGGGCCTCCAGGGTCAACCCCCCCAGCAGCCTCCCTCCTTGTGTCTTTAAAGTTAAAACCGAACTACATGCTCAGGGCTAAGCAGAGTGTGTTAAAGAGACTGCTTAATCTGCTTTATGTTGAAACTGTCTTTGGAAAGTGTATGTAGCACTCGTCTTTGGCTAGAAAAAAGCAACTTGTTTAAGTGCACGAAAAGGAGTATTTTAAGTGGCATAGGTTTGGACCTTAAATGCAGGTTAAAAACAGGACCTCCAATGTGTGTATTGAGCCTGTATGTATCCAAGGAGATTCTGGTCTTCAAGAGTAGTTCCCTGCCCCCGGTCATCAGTCTGTGCTTAAGGTCACGTGACCCTTATAAAAGTTTTCTACTTGTCGTTTTATCTGTGCTCTGATTGGTTCCTGTATCTAGGGTTCCTATTGGGCTAAAGCCTTACTGTTTGGGTTCTGATTGGCTGTTCTGATTGGTTCCTGGGGCTAGGTGGTTTTCTATTGGACTTAGGGCTTGGGTTAGGGTTCTGATTGGTTAGGGTGTGGGCTAGGGTCCTATCGGCCAAAGGTGTTACCTGGTCACTAGGGCTATTTGAGCTTAGAGCTCATGGCGTACCAGCCTTGGAGAGGACAAGGGAAGTTGCCTGTTTGGGCCTCTTTGGAACTGGTCGGTCGTAGGGCCAGAACCGCCGCCCTTTTTTCCATTCCCCGGTAGCTACCAAATCTAATACAAACACTCATAACTCTTATCCATCCTGACTCACACACCAGAGACATTCTTTTCCAAAACACATGACCACCCCTTTTACCATTCACCTTCTACTCACCAACATTACTTTACATAAAAATCCTTCTCAGAAATCCACAACATAATCATCTCCTCTCACTACTCCCAAAAAATCATAACACACACACCAACACAACAAAGTCTCAAGACACACTATTGCATAATACTTTCAATCACAAAATAGAAACATACAGCCATTCCAACTCTCCTGACAACACAAATAATACACACACTAAACCATCTTTACTGCCAATCTTTCACTCTTCCCCACCTAACATAACTATACCAACACAACTCTCATTCAAACGCCTCTCATTCAGTGCACAATTCAAAGCCTTACAACATGACCCACATGCTTCACCAACACCCCTAACTCATACACCTTCCACCCTAAACAGACGCAAACAAAATAAACATGCCACTGTTCACAACTTCGCATCCCCATGTCTGTTACACAACAAGGCTACTCTACAAAAGCAAACACAAGGAGATGATAGACGGAGCACTGAAACTATTCAGACACTCACCCCAGTCACAGATCTGGGTTGAATCCATCATCGTTCTTTAGCTCACTTCGTCCCACCCCAGTTCAGACCCAGCCATATGAAAATCAGCCAAGACCCTGCTCCTCATGGGAACAGGCCAGCCCGAACTCCCAAACCAGGTCCTCCCTGGACCAGAAAAAGGCATCCTGGGACCGTTTTTGGGGTAACACCCTATATCAGCCAGGCTAGCTTGAATCCAGTGGCAAAGTGAGCAAGGGACCCAAGTCTGGGCATACCCTGCCAACTTAGGGCGAACAAAGCAAACACAAGGAGAGGATGGGCGGAGCACTCAAACATTTCAGACACTCACACCCAGTCACAGATCTGGGTTGAATCCATCATCGTTCTTTAGCTCACTTCACCATCCCAGTTGAGACCCAGCAATATGCAAATCAGTCATGATACTGTTCCTCATGGGAACAGTCCAGTCGGAACTGCCAAGCCAGGTCTTCCCTGGACCAAAAACAAGCATCCTGGGACCGGTTTCGGGGTAACACCCCTCATCAGCCAGGCTAGCTTGAATCCAGTAGCAAAGTGAGCAAGGGACCCACATCTGGGAATACCCTGCCAACTTAGGGTGAACAAAGCAAACACAAGGAGATGATGGATGGAGCACTGAAACCTTTCAGACACTCACCATCAGTCACAGATATGGGTTGAATCCATCATCGCTCTTTAGCTCACTTCACCACCCCAATGCAGACCCAGCCATACGCAAATCAGTCATGACCCTGTTCCTCATGGGAACAGCCCAGCCAAAGCTGCCAAGCCAGGTCTTCCCTGGACCGGAAACAAGCATCCTGGGACCGATTTCAGGGTAACACCCCTCATCAGCCAGGCTAGCTTAAATCCAGTGACAAAGTGAGCAAGGGACTCATGTCCGGGCATACCCTGTCAACTTAGGGCGAACACAGCAAACACCAGGAGATAATGGATAGAGCACTGAAACTTTTCAATTTTGAATACTTAGAAACAAAACTAATATCCAACACAGATCTAGATACAATAAATTCTGTTCAAAAACTAAATGAGTGGCTACAGTAGGCTTTTGATAACCTAATACCACTCAGAACAACAAAATGGGACGAAAAAAACAGGCAGCTGGGTGAAAAACAGAACTAAAAGAGATAAGACAGCAAATTAGAAACCTGCAATGCACCTGGCACAAAACAGCAATCAAAACAAACTTCACCCACAGAAACTTAACAGATTATACAAATCAGCAATCAAAAAAGCTAACAAAAGGTACTATTCAGACATAATTCAAAATGCCAACTGTACAAATAAAGAATATTATAAAATTCTCACAGAATGTCATAAACCTAAATGCATAGAAGGAACTTATCCCATTACTCAAGAATTCACAGACAAACTGGCAACTCATTACACAACCAAAGCAGACACGTTGGACTCCTATTTAAAACAAAGAAAAACCACCAGCACCAACACATTTCCAAAAATCTCCCCCAGGAGTAAGCTAACCTAGCCTCTCCATTCCTTCAAACAAATTTCACAAAGTGAATTTATGGATCTAGTCAAACCAAACAGGCCTGCCTCAGTCCACGAATATGCTAGAACATTCTTCTAACTTCCTCTGCTGCCACACCAGTAAGAAGAATCATCAATAATTTCTTAAAGACCTAAAAAAGTCATACATACACCCATTATAAAAGAAAACTAACCTGGACCCGCTTGACCTCGACAACTACAGACCGATTACAAATGGACCTTTCCTGGGCAAACTGCTAAAAGAGCAGCATTCGCCCAGATGTCACAATTATTTGAAAATAACTCCATACTGTCCGACTTCCAAGCAGGATTCTGCCAAGAAGAAGCACAGAATCTGCCTTCATTTCCACTTGAGATGACCTTAAAAACACAGTAGACTGGAACAGGGTTGATGCACTACTTCTCTTGTACCTATCAGCTGCCTTAGGCACAGTTGACCATGACACTCTAATACAAAGACTCTACAAAGTCAGCATAGAGAAAATGCTCTAGACTGGATCACATTCTACCTCCAAGAAAGAACAAATGTTAGCCATTCTCCACCTTTCTCATCCAAACCGTATTTCATAAAAGGAGGGGTCCCTTAAAGCTCTATCAACTCACCTATGATTTTCAACATCTACATGAAGTCATTACCGGCAATGATCAATTAATTTTAGCTCACATGCTATAACCATGCAGATGACATTAAACTGGAAAGCCCCGCAGACATTGAAAGCTCACAAATTTTCAGTTGCCCCAGAGCTGTTGATCAGTGGATAACACAGAACCATTTCAAACTGAATGCTTCCAAAATGGAAATACTCATATGTGGCGATTGGAAAAATTATGACCCACTCATCGCCTGGCCTGACGATCTGGACCACATCCTAAAGTATCTAAGTAAGTAAGAAACCTTGGAATTACCATGAATTCCAAGCTATCAATGAATGCTCAAGTGGACACATTAGCAAGGTCAAATGTCATTACCATGAAAACTCTGCAACACAACTTCCCCCACCTGGAATTTCCACACAAGGTCCAGGCACCTATCTCTCTTATACTGTCTGAACTTGATCATGCCAATGGCCTCTACCACGGATCATCTTTATCAACTATGAAACGACTACAAAGGATTCAGAACTCTGCTACATTTAAAGCCACAAGCGAGCATCTCCCCTGCCTTGAGAGCCCACATTGGTTACCGGTTGCCAGATGATGCACATTCAAGCTGCGATGATTCACCCACAAAGCAATTCATGGTGCAGGGCTGCTTTTCATCAAGAAAAAAATTGCCACCAACATTCAACATAGAAACCTCCACTCCAAATTGGCACAAAATCCCACCATTCAAGAAAAAAAAACCACATGTGGTACATCCTTCTCTGTTCAACAGCCAAACTATGGAACTCACTACCACCAAACATAAGATTCACGGATAACTATCTCTTCAGAAGGCTACTCAGTTGGCTTTACCTAACATAACCACCATACACAAACACAAATGTACAACATATCCCTGTGTATATAAGCTTTGGTTATATGTATGTATCTAGATTTGTGTATTTCTTTGTAGAAATATGTATTATAATTATGTTTATAAATATATAGTTATTCTTTAGGTATGCTTAACAAATGTACATATTATTTACGGTTATATTATTCTATGCTTAACATGTATATAGGTCACTGCACTGTTTTCATATAACTTATTTGATTAGATGCTTATGGTTCTCTATTTATCTATCACAATATATACATTTTATCATAACTATCTACAATTGCTTCACTATTGAATTATAGTGAAAAGAAAAAAACATATATAAATTAACTTAAAGTACAGCAACACTTGAAAGTCTTGAGAGTTTATTGAATACAACTTAAATGTTGATATATTATCTTCCTTATACATGTATATCTTCCTCGTACTTTTACATCTATATATTTATTACTTTAGTCCTACTGTACAAAAAAAACACCTTTGAGTCTCTCCAATGCTCTACCCTATATTTCACTCTATACTTCCCTCAATATATCCTCTACCTCCACTCTCTGACTCATCCCAAACCTCATTCTGCTATTATAATCTTCAAGATAACCCTTTCTAGATTCTTCCCTCCTCTTCCCCTCCTTGCATCACCTCAAACCTAATTTTACTACTAAGATCTCCAAAACAACCCTTTCTAAATTATTTCCTCATGTATCCCTCCTTAGGCTCACCTGATACCTCATTTTACTACTATGAATTTGCCTTAATTCATTTCTAGAGACTCTTCCCTCTCCCATCTCTTTCACTCCTTCACTCCTTCACCACATGGCCACCTCTCAAATTAATTCATATTTCCTTATACTAATTCATTACAACTACTTTTTAGGTTCCGGAGGAGCGTGCTAATTGCCGAAAAGTAGTTCAACACCTTGTTGGGTGTAGTAAGCTACATAAATACAATGACATTTACACTCAAACCCTTAACACTCAAAGCTCAGAAAATATTCAAGAAATGTATAAAGAAAGTCAACTATGCTTACGTCCTCTAGCCAACAGAGGGCATAAGAAGATATGTATCACCTACAAAGAAATATATTCAGGATAACAACTTGCATCTGTTAGGCCCCAGTTGTCTTTTACTGCCAGCCAACAAAATCTTTTAATGTGACTGACTGCTTTCAATAGGTGGAACTGATAATACTGGATAATCCTTTGAAAAGAAAGCAGTGTTCTAGTACAACAGGTTTGAGGAGACCCGAAACAACAAATGTGTACAGACCATGAAAGGTCTTATAAAAAAGTGCTGTTTCAGAGTCAGGGTGATTAATGTTCCCCTGCCTATTGTCTACCAGTTTGTGGTGGCTCCCTATGAGTGTCTCTGGAGGGAGCATTTTTGATCAGGTATTGTGATCTTCCTAACAACATATGCCGCTGTGATTGGGGTTATGGTTGTCTGGTCATACACTTAATGCGTCTCACCTATGTCAAAGCATGCATTTACCACGCATATGCCTTTTACAACACATATGCTTTCACCATGCAGGTAGGTATATATAAGGCAAGTGTTTTATATATATATATCTATATATATATATATATATATATATACATATATATATTCACTGAAAAAAATATAGGTTTCAGGCCTGATATAGTTAGGAATTAGCATTTAAAAAACCTTAGAAATTCACTGAAAAACAATAGGTTTTAGGGGTGTTATATTTAGCTGGACATTTCACTCGAACAAAATCATTGAAATTCATCCAATATAGTTAGTTGTACTAACTACATCTCGCGCGCCCGCAATCCACTGCTGATGATGTCACATATTGCATCGTTCATGACATGGTCAGTGACATCACTGATGACATCTCAAATGACATCACTGATGACATCATCCAGTGAATGTGGTTTGGTTTGTTATTTAAATATGTATTATATATAGCAATTTGCATTGAAGAATGAGTGGATATATAAATATAAATATCTGAATGGAGGATTTAGTAGCAGTGTGATTGACTGTTTACTTGACTAATTTATAGTGTCTCACTAAATATATTGGCTAGTGACTAAACTGTGTGAATATCTGTATCACTTTGTCAGTTGTTGTGTAAACTGCTGCACCAGTTGGTTACTAGCTACGTGAAAGTCTATATTAGTTATTGATTAGTTAACTGAGTATTTGTATGGGAGAGTAAATGTGTGTGTGGTTCGGTGGGGGTGTGTGACTGCCCAAAGATGTGTGAATAGTTGATTCAGTAGGTATATGAAGTTAAAACTACATGTTATAACAGTTGTTTGGGTGAGTGAATATCTTTATGAGTGTGGCGATGAGCCAATATATGTCTCAATGGTACATGTCCCACAAACTAGAAAAATAAAAGCCAGTGTATGTGTCAGTTGTTGTATATAAATAAGTATACATAAGACTCAGTGATTGTATGAGTGACTGTATGGATAACTGTATACTTGTAATAGTGTTTTTATAACACACTAACTATGAGTTCTTATCTATTTGAATAGATGAAGTGGTGTTTTTATAAGTGTATAGCTAAGTAAAAGTAAGTATGATCCATTGTTTGCATAAGTGAGTAGGATGAATCATAAGTGATTAGGATGGGTGCTGGTGTGTAATGTCGATATAGGTGTATAAGTATATTTGATAGTGTTCTATTGATCATTGACAGCATGTATGAGTGAATCTATAGGTAAGTGATTAGATGTGTGTATAGATCTAGGAATCACTGAGTGGGTGTTTAGAAACTTGTATTGGTGTGTCAATGGTTTTAAATCTGGCACTCTGTATTTTACAGAGAGTGATAAAAGGTTATACTAGTGTATGATGAGGTGTATCTGATTGTCATGTGGATTATGTCATCAGTGATGTCATTTGAGATTTCATCAGTGATGTCACTGACCATGTCATGAATGATGTAATATGTGACATCATCAGCAGTGGATTGCGGGCGCACAAGATATAGTTAGTACAACTAACTATATCGGATGAATTTCAATGGTTTTGTTTGAGTGAAATGTCCAGCTAACTATAACACCCCTAAAACCTATCGTTTTTTCAGTGAATTTCTAAGGTTTTTTTAAATGCTAATTCCTAACTATATCAGGCCTGAAACCTATGGTTTTTTCAGTGAATATCAAAGGTTTTTTAAATGCGAATTCCTAACTATATCAGGTCTGAAACCTATGGTTTTTTCAGTGAATTTCACAGGTTTTTTAAATGCTGATTCCTAACTATATCAGGCCTGAAACCTATGGATTGAAGAGCAATGAATTCCCCAACTTAAAAAGCGCCACAGGGCGTGTTTGCACACATATCACCTCAGGCCCCGCCCCCTACCTTCACCACTGTGAAAACGCGCCCTGTGGCGTGTTTTAAGTTGGGGGATTAAGTCCCCTTGAATCCTGAGGTCCCCTGGCATCCAACTAGCCCACCAGGTACCTCCAGTAAGTGCGACGGAGCTGCGTTGCAGAAAGGTGTAAAAAGGGGCGTGGCCTCATTATACCTCTCTGCAACGCAGCTCCCTGGCGCATACTGGAAGTCCCTGGTGGGCTAGTTGGGCCCCAGGAACCCCCAGTATTCAAGGGGAATTAGTTCCCCCTCTGCAAAAACGCCAGGGGGCGCATTTGCAGAGTGGTGCAAGGAGGGGGCGTGGCCTCCAGGCCGATCCCGTCTTTTTAATTTTTTTAGAAGGGGGGCTGTGTAGCCCCCCTTCTTTTTCTAAATTATTGTCCCTGGGGACCCCATCCCCCAGGGCCTGCCCCCAATTTGTTTTTGGTTTTTAAAAAAATCGGGAAGGGGGCTGCGTGGCCCCCCTCCTGAGCCCATAATTTGCCCCGGGGCATGTTTTTGTATAATTTTTTATTTTGGAGGGGGGCTGCCTTGCCCCCCTCCTCTGGCCACTTAAGGCCCCGGGGACCCCATCCCCCGGGGCCGGCCATTGATGTATATTTTTTTTATTTTTAAATAATGGGGAGGGGGGCCACGAGGCCCCCCTCCCGGGCCACTTATGGCCCCGGGGACCCCATCCCCCGGGGCCTGGCTCTCGTTGGGGACCGTGGGGGGGTCCCCGATCCCCCCATGGTCCAAGCCGGCTCCCCGCCTTCTGCGGGAGCCGGCATTGCTTTTGTTATGTTATGTTATTTGCAGCGCGCGATAACCCTTGGGTGTCCTGGTGCTAAGCACTGATTACCTGGGGAAGTCGAGGAGGACTATTGCAGGAACAGCCATGTCTTTCAGCTAACATGCTGCTCCCCATGTGGAAAAGCAATCTGCTTTGCTTCATTGAAGTAAGAGCAGGTTTCCCTGCTCTCCCTTCACTGAAGCAAAGCAGTTTGCAATGGCAGGGTGGGAGCCACAAGGGTCCCACCCTGTCATTGCAAACTACAGTGTCCCGGGGGTGGGCACCCCAGGACACTGCAGGAGCCGGCCCTGGGGGGTGGCGGTCCCCAGGGCCTAGACAAGGCTCCAGGAGGGGGGCCGCGTGGCCCCCCTCCCACATTTTACAGTTGCCCCGGGGGTGGCGGTCCCCGGGCCTGGGGGCCTGAGAGCCCCCCCACATATTTTAAAGAAGCCCCAGGGGGTGGCGTTCCCCGGGGCTGGGGGGGCCTGAGACCCCCCACCTATTTTAAAGTTGCCCCCCGGGAGGTGGCGGGCCAGGGGATGGGGGGGGCCTGAGAGCCCCCCCACCCATTTTAAAAAAGCCCTGGGGGTGGCGATCCCCAGGGCTGCGGGGGGCCGTGAGCCCCCGCCTATTTTATGTTAGGGCCCCGGGGGGTGGTAGTCCCCAGGGCAGTGTGGGGGGGATTGGGACCCCCACACACCTCCTTTTTCAATATACCCCCGGGGACCCAAATTTGGGTCCCCGGGGGCAAATTAGCATATGTAGGAAATATGCTAAAAAAAAATTCTATCGGCAGGATGCGCGCATCCAGAGCTCATCCTCCCGTTTTTTACAAAAAAATATATTTTTTTGGGCCTTGGGGGTCCTTGTGGGACCCCCTGAGCAGGCCTAGGGGGTCAGGGTGTTTCTACCCTGCCCCCTTTTTGCGTTTTGCGCCTTTTGTTTTTGGGTTTCTTGTGCCTCAGTTCTACCGAGGCACAAGATGGCTGCCAACACTTCCTGATTCAGAGTGTTGGCAGCCAATTAGAATACAGCTCGTGATCGGGAGGGTGCGGGGATCCTCCCAGGCCATAGATATATATGTACTTTTAACTCTAATTTTCTCAGGAACTACTGAACGGATTTATACCATTTAAGCAAAAGGCACAAGTCTGAACTGAGGACTACCTCTTTGCCAAATTTGGTGTAATTCCGTTCAGCAGTTCGGGCTGTAGCTGCGGCTAAAGGTCCTATGGGAAAATACATGGGGAAAACGCGTTTTGGGACCCCCTGTTTTCTCGGGCCCCGCTTGACGAATCACCGTGAAACTTTCAGGATAGGAGCGGACCAGAGCTGGCCAAAAGTTTGGAATATTTCGCGAAGATTCGTCAATTTTCGCCAACGTTATTCCAAATAGAATGTTGCGGATTTCCTATGGAAACTAAGTCCTAACTATATCTACCTACTGGCGACCGCCAGTAGGTAAAATATATATATATCTATATATATCTATATATATATATATATATCTATATATATATATATATATATAGATATATATATATATATATAAATATATTACCTACTGGCGGTCGCCAGTAGGTAGTTATAGTTAGGACCTATTTTCCATAGGAAATCCGCAACATTCTATTCCCAATAAGTCTGGCGCCGGTTGATGAATCCTCGCAAAATTTTCCAAACTCTTGGCCAGTTCTGCTCCGCTCCTACCCTGAAAGTTTTGTGGTGATTCATCAAGCGGGGGCTGAGAAAAAAGGGGGAATGACACCAAATTTGGCAAAGAGGTAGTCCTCAGTTCGGACTCGTGCCTTTTGCATATATGGTGTGAATCCGTTCAGTAGTTCCTGAGAAAATTAGAGTTAAAAGTACATAAATATCTATGGCCGCAGAGGATCCGCGCACCCTACACGCACCGTAAGCGCACCCTCCCCGAACTGAGCGCGCACCCTCTCGATCGCGTGCTGAATGCTAATTGGCTGTCGAGTGTCTCTCTACATTCGAAACCAGGAACTGTTGGCGGCCATTTTCTGCCTCGGTAGAAGCGAGGCTGAAGAAGCAAGGGGAATAAGTGTGTAAAACATATAAAGGGGGCAGAGTGGAAATACTCTGACCCTCTAGAGGTGCTTAGGGGGTCCCAGAAGGACCCCTTGGGGCACCTTTTTAAAAAAAAAAAACGGCAAAATGCGCGCACGGTGCGCGCATCCTATCGCGTTGGGTGCACGGATTCTCACGCGTTGGGTGCGCGGATCCACGGCAATGTTTTTTTAAAAAAGACAAGAAATCATTGGTTGTATGACTACTTTCTACACTGAAAGTTAGGGTGTATATTTCTGTTTTTTAAAGGTATTCTTATTGGTTAACAAAAACAGATTGTAAGGAACATTATAAATGATAAGCTGATATGTTGAAAAGTCAAGCACACTTCCTGCCTTGTTTAGTAACATTGTGTGCTGAACTTGTGACCTGTGAGCTCAGTGCAGTGTTCCATGAGCTGTTTCTATGGTAACAGGCAGAAGGCAGATTGGGGGAAGGGTTGAAATGTATTTCAGTTGGAAAGGGTTGAAATGTTTAACCAATAGAAATGTGTGTTTGCTTTTGAGTTTATGTGTGAAGGATTGTGATTTGATGTTTACATGTATATGTGTGGAAAATGAATGGGAAACTTTTCCATTCTTTGCTTTTGCTGAGAGGTGCACAGTGCAGAGATTCTGTAAAAGAAAATATGGTGAGTGACTGATATACTTCTTAATCTACAAAATAACTTGAAAGATGAGTTATTTAATTGTGAGGGGATGTATGTAGACTATTTTGATTTTAATCAGACTAATGTATTTCTCCTGCTAAAGTGTAGGGAGTACTTTTTTTCTCTACAATCTTATTGACAGTATGTGTGCATGTAGAAACCATTTTGTGATAAGAATTTGTGTTTTTCATGTGTTTGCAGACAGATAACTGTTGTTTTTATATTTTGGTAGAATTAGAAACCAGTCATTGTTTATGAATTTGTGAAATGAGTTATGTTATGTTTCTATACTAAAATGTAGTACTACTTCTAGATGAAGAAATGTGTTGGTATAGTGCAAGGGATAGTGTTGTTTGTCTAGAATCACACAGTGAGTCTGTGTGCATTTGGGAACCACTGTGAGAGAAGCATTTGGTAACATCGTGTATTTGCTGACAGATAACTGTTTTAACTTGTCATGTTGTGAAGTTTTAGTAGCATTAGAAGACAGTTATGGCTTATGATTTGATTAAATGAGTCAGGCTTTGACAGAAAAGTGCAGTCCTGAAATATGTAGATTGTGTGCAGTTCCGTTACCAGTTGCACTGTAGAGAATGAGTTTTGGTAAACTCCTAGGGATAGTGGTGCTTGTCTAGAATCACACTGTGAGTCTGTGTGCATTTGGGTAAGGATTGTGAGAGAAGCATTTGATAACATCGTGTATTTGCTGACAGATAACTGTTTTAAAACTGGTCATGTTGTCAAGTTTTGGTAGCATTAGAAGACAGTTCTGGCTTATGCTTTCATTAAATTAGTCAGGCATTGACAGTAAAGTGCAGTCGTGAAATATGTAGATTGTGTGCAGTTCCCTTACCACTTCCACTGTAGTGAATGAGTTTTGGTAAGCTGCTAGGGATAGTGTTGTTTGTCTAGAATCACCCTGTGAGTCTGTGTGCATTTGGGAACGACTGTGAGAGAAGTGTTTGGAAAATCTTGTATTTGCTGGCAGATAACTGTTTTAAAACATGTCATGTTGTCAAGTTTTAGTAGCATTAGAAGACAGTTATGGCTTTTGCTTTCATTAAATGAGTCAGGCATTTACAGTAAATTGCAGTCGTGAAATATGTAGATTGTGTGCAGTACCATTAACTCTTCCAGACTAGTGAATGAGTTTTGGTAAACTCCTAGGTTAGTATTGCTTGTCTAAAATCACACTGTGAGTCTGTGTGCATTTGGGTAAGAATTGTGAGAGAAGCATTTGGTAACATTGTGTATTTGCTGACAGATAACTGTTTTAAAACCTGTCATTTTGTCAAGTTTTAGTAGCATTAGAAGCCAGTCTTTGCTTATGCTTTGATTAAATGAGTCAGGCTTTGACATAAAAGTGCAGTCCTGAAATATGAAGATTGTGTGCAGTTCCCTTACCACTTCCACAGTAGTGAATGATTTTTGGTAAACTCCTAGGTATAGTGGTTGTTGTCTAGAATCACAATGTGAGTCTGTGTGCATTTGGGAAGCACTGTGAGAGAAGGATTTGGTAACATTGTGTATTTTTTAGCAGAAAACTCTTTTAAAACCTTTCATGTTGTCAAGTTTTAGTAGCATTAGAAGGTAGTCTTTGCTTATGCATTGATAAAATGAGTCAGGGTTTGACACTAAGGTGCAGTACCATGTACTATTATGTTCACTGTAGCAGAACTGAACATTTAAAAGTTTTACCTAAGCACTGTCCCAGAAGTAGTGTGATTATTTAGTCAGTTTCTAAGTACCAAATAGATTGCTTCAAATGTCTATGCAGTATGCATGTAGCGTTCTAACATACTCTATACTTGTCTTTTACACCTTCAATTCCCTATTCAGTATCCATACACTTCCAGGAAACACCCTGTCACGTCCTTTGCAGTCCTCTAGAGACCCATTCAACAGCATGTACTAATCCATTCACTGTGCCAAAACCCAAACACTTATCAATTCACAAAGACACTCTCTTTCCAGTACTCTAATGATTCAGTCACTGCCTAAGTATTCATGCACTTAGCCAGGTCTTAGCACATGGACTTCTTCAAACCCCTATCCACTATGCATGCAGTCCTCTAACCACCTACACACTTGTCTTTCACACCTTCAATTCCCCAGTTAGTATCCATTCACTTCCAGCAAACACCCTGTCACTCCCGTTGCACTCCTCTAGTGACCCATTCAGCATCATGTACTAATCCATTCTCTGTGCCAAAACCCAACCACTTATAAGTTCACCCAGGCACACTCCTTGCAGTACTCTAATCATTCAGTCAGTACCCAAGTACTGATCCAGTGACCAGGCCTTAGTATATGGACTGCTTCAAACCCCTATCCACTATGCATGCAGTCGTCTAACCACCTACACACTTGCCTTTCACACCTTCAATTCCCCAGTCAGTATCCATACACTTCCAGGAAACACCCTGTCACTCCCTTTGTAGTCCTCTTGTGACCCATTCAGCACCATGTACTAATCCATTCACTGTGCTAAAACCCAAACACTTATAAATTCACCTAGATACTATCTTTGCAGTACTCTAATCATTCACTCAGTGCCTAAGTATTCATGCACTGAGCCAGGCCTTAGCACATGGACTGCTTCAAACCCCTATGCACCATGCATGCAGTCTTCTAACCACATAGACACTTGTCTTTCACACTTTCAATTTCCTAGTCAGTATCCATACAGTCCAGCACTTGTCACTGCCTTTGCACTCCTCTAGTGACCCATTCAGTACCAAGTACTAATCCATTCCCTGTGCGAAAAGCCTAGCACTTATAAATTATCCTAGGCACTCTCCTTGCTGTACTCTAATCATTCAGTCAGTACCCAAGTAGTCATGCAGTGAGCCAGGCCTTAGCACATGGACTGCTTTAAATGCCTATGCAGTTTGGATGCAGTCGTCTAATCACCTACACAGATGTGTTTCACACCTTCAATTCCCTAGTTAGTATTCATAGTCTTCTAGCAAACACCCTGTCACTCACCCAGTGTGTCTCCTTATAGTACTGTAATCATTTAGTCAGTTAGCATGTAGAGTTTTAGTGAGGTAGGCTTTAGGGCATGAACTGCTTCAAAGTAGTATGCACTATGCATGTAGTGTTTTAACCATCGTCACACTTGTGGTTCAGGGACATGGTTTCTTAGTCAGTATTTATATAAAATGTGTTTGTACAGTAATGGAATAGTATAATTTTGAAAGTTATTAATATACATTTATTTGTGATTCTTTTTTACAGATACAGAATAGGAGTGTTTCTCATGTGTTTGCACTCTTCTCGTGCAAGATTGTTCGGATGAAGGGTCCTTAGGTGTTTCATCATACTTGCCGTGCCGCATGAGTATTTTTTGTTAGGATCCCCTCGTAACAGAACTCTTTTGAAAATCTTGTGCATGATCAAGGTGACATTGGTCTTTGTTTGCCCCTTGGGAAAAGTAAAAAATGTCCTCACCACTGAAGAAAAACGTTATGGGCGTGGTTCCTTCTGCAAAAATGTTTCCTCAGATTCGGTAAATATTTTAAAGCGGCAACATTTACAGTTTTTGTAAGTTAAACTTATAACATTTTGTTAGCTGTATGCATTTTATATATCTGTGATTTGTTTCTTGTGGTATTTTGTTGAGAATACCATGTTGTTTTTTTTTTAACAATCTTTCTGATTTTCCAGGTCTGTCGTCGACATCCATGGTGTCTACAGGAGTGTTCCGCCTTGTTGTTTTGTATTATTGTTGTTACATTTTGTTTATTAGTTTATCGTTCATATATATGTTAGTAAAAAAATAAAGTTTGAAAATAGTTTATTGTTTACTTATTTATGATTATAAAAAATAAAGTTTGAAAAAAATAATAATAACGTTTTTGGTTGTTCTCTTAACTGCTGTGTGATTCTTTCTTGTTCTTATTACTGTTATTTGATGGAGTCCACCATGGTGTTAAATTTTGGGGCACTTATCGCTGGAATACTGCTGATTTCTGCAGTTTGCTCCAACTTCTGAATAGTGTGTTAGATTTATCTCAACTTTACTTCCGTTAAAGTGCTGATAATGAAATGGAGACTAGCCGTTCTCGTGCAAAAAGACATGAGGTGCACCTTTCCAATTTATTCTAAATTCTAAAATCCTGTATTGAATTGCACTGAGGTATTGGCTGTACTTACAGCGTACACACAAAATCTATTAAGAAATCTCATTGTATTTATATTGATTGGGAATAGTGCGTCAGGTGCTGGATCTTGACGAGATACACTGCTCAGTTCGTATATTGTTCTGCACAAGAAAAAAATCACATCACAACTTTCACACCAATTGCAATGTGAAACAAATTCCGGCGATAAGACACGTTAGCACCAGGGATTTTACACCTGTTTTCTGCTGGTGTTAAGCAGGACAACTACCTGCACCATGAAAGGGAACACAGCCAAGAGCCACACCAGAACACCCACAGGTGCCATAGAGTCAATGAGCATGATACAGGGATACCCATGAGGGCCAGAAGACTCATCTCAACAACTCCAGGACCGCCAATGCCTCCCAAACCCACATCTTAGTAAGTGTGTCCCTGTGGTCATTGTCTTAACATGATAGGCACGAGCCCTGCAACATCACAGTGTGCTGTCACCTCAGCGTTGGCAGTGAGCCTGGACGTGTAGCTATGCACGCATCCTCCTGCATGCACAACCGGCAAGTGCTGGTCTGGGGTTCACAGGTCAGTGCAGGGGTGTGCCTATCCGGCAAGGAGAACGGGGTGTCTCGGACATGTCTGTGTACAGGAAGTGCGGTAAGTGTGTCTCTGTGTTCTGGTGTGGCCTGCTACAAGAGCCGCAGCAGTCGATGTTGTAAAGTGGCATGCACCACCTCCACTGGTGCATGCCACTTTACAACATCGACTGTGATGGTGTAGTTGGAATGTAGCAGGACATGCGCAAATAGGCATTACAATGATGTGCTGTACGAATGCATGAGATACAACAGCGCACCGTACAAAAGTGTGGGGGCTCGTGGGAGGGAGGAGCAGCCATTTGGCAATATAACACACAGTGAACTCGACCATGTGCCACATGCTGGGGATCTCATCCATGATGACCACGGTCGCAGACATCCCACAACACCAACGACTGGCCTTTCTACACATCCTGTATGCTCGTTTAGTGGTGTGATGTTGGTGGGTTGTGTGACTTGTGCTCTTTGGTGTCTTTCATTTTGGCCATTGTTAGTCTATATGTGTATTCTGCCCATCTCCCCCTCCCCCACTCCCTGCTTCTTCCTCTTCCTAGTGCTGTTGTGTCTATAATTTTGTTGCTGCACACATAAATACATGTAAAGAATAAATTAGAATAGTTCCTTGATTCTTTTAGGTTTCAAAACTTCTCTATTGTTTTTTTTTAAATTTTCCATATGAACTGTTTTTTTAATATTCAACAACACATAGAAGTCAGAAGTGCAACGTATTCTATCAACACACTTTCTAGAACATTCTACAACACGTGCAGGTTAAAAGTTCATCAATTTTTTAAAACTTAACGGTATTTTTTTGCAACATTTTCTTGAACATTTAACGACACGTGCAGGTTAAAAGTTCACGATTGTTTTAAGTTCCAACAGTGCCTTCCAAATGCAAGTAGCAGGTGTGGTTGAGCTGAGCAAATTTTATCCTATGATATGTACTCCATGTTGAAACTGCTTTTTCTTAACCAATCACAAAGATGCTTTTCCACAAAACTAATGTGCACCCTACTTTTAAAAAAGAATGCTTTTCATGATATCTTTAGAAATAAGTTATAGATAGGAATTAGCATTTAAAAAACCTTTGAAATTCCCTGAAACAACCATAGGTTTCAGGCACGTTATAGTTAGGAATTAGCTTTTAAAAAACCTTAGAAATTCACTGAAAAAACCATAGGTTTCAGGGGCGTTATAGTTAGCTGGACATTTCCCTCGTACACAACCCTAGAAATTCTCCTGTTATAGTTAGTTCAGCTAACTCGCGCCCCCGCAATGCACTGCTGATGACGTCACATATTACATCACTCATGACATGGTCAGTGACATCACTGATGACATCACTGATGACATCTTAAATGACATCACTGATGACAGTGTCTTAACTTCTAAGGAAACATATCACATCACAGGAAACACCAGCATGGCCTCTGAGAGAGAAGCTGGCAAACAGTTTGATGTAAAAGTAAACAATTGTAATTGCGTTGGAGTGCAAAGGTTATCAAACATACAATCATTAGAACAGGAATGCCACCTGCATTAATATTAATGTCCCCCACTCTGCGGGCCAAACTGCGAGTATCTGATTTCCCGGTTTTGCCCAGCCTCATGCTAATCGAGCATGTTTGTGAAAGCCCAGGACCACCTTGGACAAGAGTTTGGTCCTGGACTTGGAGGTGTGCACCAAATCAGCCCTCGAACATGACAGAAAACTAATGACCCTGTCACCGGTACATGTGTGTAGCACAGTGGTGGCATCATACTGTGTTTTGTACTGATCTTAGTGGGACCAAGCCTTTTACCTGCATTACAAGAGTAGGAGTATACTAGCCCACTCTGTACATTTCCGCAGCTAATGAAGTACCTGGAATCCTTGCCCCAAGATCTTGAGCACATGGATGTATTCATGTGGTGTCTCGCGAGTGTGTTATACAGTGTGTGAGCCAGGGCAGGACTGGGAACCTAATCCGGCCCAGGCAAACTGCCCGGCTGGCCTCGGAGGGAAGGGGGGGGTTTGCAGCCGAGCTGTTTTCTAGGGCCAGTTTCTGCTGATTTTGTTACAAGGGGAAATATTGACGGCCCCTGCTAACAAAAACGGCCCCACCATGCCGACCCAACAGTGAAACGGCCGGTGCCGCTATAGCCAGTCTGGCCCTGTTGTGAGCATAGGAGTGAACAAGAGTGGCACAAAGCTCTAGGTTCCATTTTGCAAGTTTGCCCAGCTCCTGTGCAGAAGCTAGAGGAACTAACTTTCCAAGTACAAATAAATTGCTGGCATTCCTGAAACTGGAGGGAGGCAACCTAAGCATTGAAGTTGGGAAAGAGCAGACAGGCTCCCTTAGAAATTCAATGAGATCCTTCGATGAATAAAGGCTAATGATTAGTCTTCTTGGAGACTGCCATTTGGTAGATGGTACAAGTTAAAGGTTTCTGTTATCAGTGTGTGATCATTGCCAGGTGTGGCTATGATACTCTAGTCAAATTGCTCACACCTTTTTTTGTCCTCTATTGTGGGTACTCGAGACTGGAGTCGACCCTTTTGCAAAGGGCATCACTCAAGACAAAGAATGAGTCTGGAGGACAGCCTGAGAAGGACACATAAAAGAAAAACCTACTGAAACTGGTTCTGAAAGTGCAGACTGGGAATGCACATCACCTGTCCGCTGTGCCTGTGTAAGAGTGGGAGCTTCTGGCCCACATGTTAATTTTCCAAGTTCTGTCTGACCAAGTAATGAGTGTTACACAGAGTGTTTCCATGCAACCAGCTGGTGTCTGCCTAAGAGTCAGCTTCCTTGAGGTGAGGGAGCATCGCCTGGTGTCTGACCTGGAGGAATAATTGCCGTTGTTGTCCTGGGCTGCATGTAGAGTCCTGCCTAGAGAGAAGGAGTGAGCCAACCCTGAAGTTTGGAATAAAGTTGGTGACCCTGGTGCTGTGGTCTGTCTATCAGAGACCCAAACAAACCACGACTGGCATGCTCCGAACTCAGAAATTGTCACTGAAGCCCACCGGAGTATCCAAGGCACTACGAAGATGATCCTGAGAGGGTCTCATTGCCACCTCTGCCATCACAGCCTTGACACAGCCTTGAGGTGAGGGAGCATCACCTGGTGTCTGACCTAGAGGCATAATTGCCGTTGTTGTCCTGGGCTGCATGTAGAGTCCTGCCTAGAGAGAAAGAGTGAGCCAACCCTGCAGTTTGGAATGAAGCTGATGACCCTGGTGCTGTGGTCTGTCTACCAGAGACCCAAACAAACCATGACTGGCATGCTCCCAACTCAGAAATTGTCACTGAAGCCCTCAGGAGTATCCAAGGCACTACGAAGATGAGCCTGAGTGGATCTCATTGCCACCTCTGCCATCACAGCCTTGACACTTGCCTGAGTGTTTCTGATTAGCCTTCACTACTGAAGAAGGGATTGACGTAGCCCGGTGGCACCTGCTTGTGTGCAACAAGTGACTGTTATCAACTGGGCCATGGCACTGGTTTATCTGTGCCAAGTGGCCCCTGCTGCCAAAGAAGAACTTTGTGAACCAGTGGTACCTGCCTCAGAGAGCCTGAATTAACTCACTCAGCATATCAAGTATGTGCCATGGGGACTGTACTTCCCAGAAGAAGATGGCTCATTCATTGTCAGCATGTGCCGGAACAATTATTGGCTGCCCATGGTGCTTACACTATGCATGCCTGGTTAGAATCAGCCGTAATTGACTAAAGCACATTGAACCTGCCAAGTAGCTGCCCTGGGACCTGTGCCTGGAAGGACTGTGTCACCGCCTCATCCCAGGGAGGTGTCACCTACTGTAAACAAGACTCACTGGATTGGAAGAAATAGGCCCATTGCAGCTACGACATCCACCTCCTGTCAATGCCATCAAACCTTGAAAAGGGCTACTAACTGTTGACAGCCACTCACTGCTGGTGCGTCTTGAACCCTAGCGAGTAGCTTGCACCTGCTCATCTGAGTGGGACCACCGCATGAATTGACTGAGCCTGCCACATCTCCAGTAAGCACAAACTGTGAGCAGAGGTCGAAACTACAGCCAACTGGGATCCACGAAACGGGTGAGAGACTGAACGTAAATACCGCTGAAAGAGACTAATAGCTAAACAGGAGGAAGCACCAGACTCTGGACTATGAGGGAGTAGAGTGATGGGTCGCTAGCCTTCTTAGATGCACTAGCCTTCACCTGCATCTCGGGTATCTGGTACTTTTTTTTATTCCTTTGTACTGCTGAGTCTATAGTAGATCCGCAGGGATTACAGATAGCAAGCTAAGATCTGATTGACTGATATCACATCAACAAAGATGTTGTGGCAGCCATTCTAGGACTCAGGGATACAATCCCTTGTCCTAGGAAAAAGTTATCAAATCACACAGAAGGAGTAGTGTAGGGATACTATATACCCGTAGGCCTTTTTTAAATGGTGCGACAGAGGATTCCTGGTGACAATTTAGGTTTAAATCTTTTTTATTGGTACAAACAATATTGCAATAAAACATTACAATGCCATCTGTTTAAAATCATATGTGTAGGCCGAACAATATGGCATAAAAGGAAACAAACCCCCAACTTCCCCCACCCCCGGTCTCCTCCCTGACCCTCTCACAGCCCCTCACCCTTAGTACCGTCTTCCACCCCCCCAACCCACCTTTGAGCAACAAGGGGGAAGAACAAGTAGCCACCTAATATCTTTATATCTGTGAGGAATGAGCCTGATCCTGTGTCAACGCAGGGAGACGTAGTAAGCGCAAATATCTGGGACATGTGAGTTCTCGAAAGTCAGTGCTTAACGAAGTAATAAAGGGACTCCACAAATCTGCAAAGGAAGTGCCATTTCCCTGAAGCGAAAAAGTTATGCGTCCCATCCCTATTACGTGCCATATCCTGTGTAGCCACCCCTGGAACGTAGGAATGCTCTCCTTGCCCCAGTGAGACAAAATATTCTGCAGGGCTGCGCCTAAAGCAATACCCATCTGCTTACCTCCGCGGGACTGGAGGGGGAAAGTAAGCGCGTTGGGTAGGCCCAAGAGGATATACGCAGGGAAACGCGGTATTTGCGTATTAAAGTGTTTGTCTATCTCATCACGAATTTGCTCCCAATATAGTGTGAGTTTTGGGCATTCCCACAACAAATGTGTCAGTGTGCCTTCTGTCTCGCACCCCCTCCAGCAACTCGGAGAACGGTCAGGGTAGCTCTTATGTAATCTGGAAGGGGTAAGGTACCAATAAGTCACTATCTTTGTGGCCGTTTCTATGCTGGAGACATTGCGAGCTGAGTGTCTGGATCTGTAAAAAATGTCCCCCGTTCCTTCTGCGATAATGAGCGTCCCAACACTGCCTCCCACCGCCGCTGCCCCGCTGACTTAGTTAACTGTTCCGGGGGTCTCAGAAGGTGGTAAAGCTCAGTGATGAGGCGCTTACTTGACTTTTTGGTGTGTAACCACTTCTTGTATGGGGTAAGCGGCCTTTGCGCCCCCTCACGCATGAATGGGTGCATAACCCAGTGGCGTATCTGCTGAAAATGATATTGCTCTGTCTCTGGGAGTTGAAAATCAAAGCGAAAGTCTTCAAAGCTCAGGGGACCCTCTATGTTAAAAAGTGGCAAATAGATCTGTGCCCTTCCTCTGTTCAGCGCTTGAAGGCCACCAGAACCAGAGCGGGAGGGAACTCAAGGTTGTTAGTTATAGGTGTGAGTGGAGACGGAAATGTGGTGAGGCAACAACTAACGACGGCCGTATCCAAAGCCTTCAGGGTCGCCCTGGTGACCTATAGAGCCCAGTGGGGCGTAGGGTTTTGCGCTCAGAAGGAATTCTCCATAGGGGCTGGCCTGCCAGGGCTCGTTCCATAAAGAGCCAATGCTTTTCAGACTCTTTCTAGGACCATTCCAATAAAACCCGCAGCTGGGCTGCCCGATAATATTGCTCGATATTCCTGGTG
The DNA here is from genome assembly GCF_964204655.1 of Triturus cristatus. Lineage (NCBI taxonomy): Eukaryota > Metazoa > Chordata > Amphibia > Caudata > Salamandridae > Triturus > Triturus cristatus. The sequence goes on from NC_140584.1 coordinate 815,917,135, forward strand.
ACCATTTAAAAGAAATGCTGCAGTCTCCCACCTTTTTTTAGAAACCCCAGGTGTAGGGCAGGGCATTGTATGAGTGATGTCATGAGTGATGTCACTGACCATGTCATGAGTGATGTAATATGTGACGTCATCAGCAGTGCATTGCGGGCGCGCGAGTTATAGTTAGCTGAACTAACTATAACGGGGGAATTTCAATGGTTTTGTACGAGTGAAAAGTCCAGCTAACTATAATGCCCCTGAAACCAATGGTTTTTTCTGTGAATTTCTAAGGTTTTTTAAATGCTAATTTCTAACTATGCCTACAGAGATAGGACATGTGAAGAAAGAAGAAAAAACGCACAGAAAGAAAAAAAAGAAATGCAGAAAGAAGCAACAGCAGTCCTCAAAGACGAAGAAAAGTGCAGGAAAAAGGATAATGTGCAGAAAGAACAAACAGAAGAGCAGAAAGAAGCCTTGTTGCAAAATCATCCTGTACCCTCAACTTTTTCAGACGGATACTGGTGGTAACTGAGTCTGACTAACCAGTCCTAGAGCCAGTGCTATGTTAAAAGACACTCAGAATACAGTGAAAACACCTACATACACTAGGGAACACTATGCGTTGGGGTCCCCCTGTGATTAGCATGACCTCCTCTGTAAGCCCCTAGTATATAATAGGGCAGGGGATTAAAACTACCTCTTAAAACGCGCCAGAGGGCGTGTTTTCACACGTCACCTCAGGCCCGTCCCCTCCCTTCCCCACTGTGTAAACACGCCCTGCGGCCGTTTTAAGTTGGGAGATTAAGTCCCCTTGAATCCTGAGGGTCCCTAGGGTCTAACTAGACCACTAGGTACCTCCTGTAAGCGCCAGAGAGCGCCGTTGCAGAGAGATGTAAAAAGGGGCATGGCCTAGACCAGCTCTCTGCAACGCAGCGCAGTGGCGCTTACTGGAAGCACCTGGTGGGCTAGTTGGCCCCTAGGATCCATCAGGATTGAAGTGGAATAATTTCCCCAATTTAAAACACGCCACAGGGCTTGTTTGCATACGTTAACTCAGGCCCCCTCCCCTCCCTTCACCACTCTGTAAACACGCCCTGTGGCCGGTTTTAGTTGGGAGATTAAGTTCATTTGAATCCTGAGGGTCCCTAGGGTCCAACTAGCCCACTAGGTACCTCCAGTAAGCGCCACAGAGCTGCGTTGCAGAGAGGTGTAAAAAGTGGCACGGCCTGGACCACCTCTCTGCAACGCAGCTCAGTGACGCTTACTGGAAGCACCTGGTGGCTAGTTAGCCCCCTGGGGCCCTCAGGATTGAAGGGGAATTATTTCCCCAACTTAAAAACGCGCCATAGTGCGTGTTTGCACACGTCACCTCAGGCCCCGTCCCCTCCCTTCCCCACTGTGTAAACACGCCCTGTGGCCGTTTTTTAAGTTGGGATATTAATTCCCCTTGAATCCTGAGGATCCCTAGGGGCAAAATAGCCCCCAGGGTCCCTCAGAATTGAAAGGGAATTATTTCCCCAACTTAAAATGCGCCACAGGGCGTGTTTGCACACGTCACCTCAGGCCTCGTCCCCTTCCTTCACCACTGTGGCCGTTCTAAGTTGAGAGATTAAGTCCCCTTGAATCCTAAGGGTCCCTAGGGTCAAACTAGCCCACTAGGTACCTCCAGTAAGCGCCACAGAGCTGTGTTGCATAGAGGTGTAAAAAGGGGCGTGGCCTCAGAACACCTGTCTGCAACGCAGCTCCCTGGTGCATACTGGATATACCTGTTGGGATAGTTGGCCCTCAGGGACCCTCAGTATTGAAGGGGAATTAATTCCCCAACTTACAACTGGCCAGGGGGCGCGTTTGCAGAGTGCTGCAAGGAGGGGGCGTGGCCTCCTGTGCGATGCCGGTCTTTTATTTATTTTATTCTTTTAAGAAGGAGGGCTGTGTGGCCCCCCTTCTTTTTCTAATGTATTGTCCCTGGGGACCCCATATCCCAGGGCCTGCACCCTAATTTCTTTTGTTGAAAAAAATAAATTTGGCCCTCCCAAGGCCTTAATCGGCCCCGGGGACCCCAACCCCTGGGTCATGGCCTTTTTTTTTTTTATTCTTTAGGAAGGGGGGCTGCGTTGCCCCCCTCCTCAGGCCACTTATGGCCCCGGGGACCCCATCCCTCGGGCCGGCCTTTGTTTTTTATTATTTAAAAAATATATATATTTATAGAAACACCTACGACATGCTGGACAAACCGTATGTACCTATCACCATGACGATTTGCGTGCTATTCATTAAAAGGCGACTATGCATACAATGAATCCACGTGGAATGTATTTACACCACTAGTGAAGCTCTGACGGGTCTGACGCCCTACCGTGCCTAATCCCGGCGCCCCCACCGGTGGGTACTCTCCAAGTAGACACCCTTGTCGTTTATTTATACAAACATGGGTAGCTACTGACGGGCACATTTAATACACACGCACACCAAGCCATTCAAAGGGGATTCGACAAAAATTCGAACAAATATGCAAGAAACCCCCCTCACGGTTAATAAAACACACATCCACCGCCGGATGTGTAATACTTTTTATTTAACTCTCTGGAAAGGAGACGAACCTCACTTGAGAGTCACAGCGTGCTCCTGGCTGAGCCCAATGCTGTGTTACACCCACCAGTGCCCGCCGAGTGCCACACATCTCTGTGTTGTATTCCACCAGCTAGTGCGTATGCTATGACACTCTCTAGCCCATTTGCACTGTAACACCACCCCGTGAATATGTCATGCCACACTTGCCTTCGCACAGGTTATATTGCCCCATCTAACGTGCCTTCCTCGATGCCTATGTTATAACGCACAGCGCTATGCCATACATTTTACAATCTGGGATCCATATCTTTGTCACAGTGCATATGCAACGTTACACTCCCCAGCACATATTTTATATTACAACTTTAGAGACTAGTTAGGGTACACAACACTGCCCTGTGCATATTACACTCCAAGGCGCATATCGCATAGCGCACGCTAGTGCCTGTGCTATCTCGCGCTCTCCAATGTATCTGTCATTGCGCACAATGTATTGCATATTTTACCTCACGCCCCGGTTCATCTTATATCACACTTTTTGGTGCATAGTTTATACCATATACTATATCTAGTTTTCATTTTCAATTTCAGGACTATGTTCTATGTAACACTGCGTCCACCTACCCTTTTCATGGGCATTACATTTTGCGATGGGGGGTGGTGGGTCAGGGGGTGTTTCTGCCAAGTGAGCCCGGAGTCACAGTCACAAACGTCCTCTTCTTCCTGAATAAAAGTGAGATTATGCTGCATACTTGTTCATATTTTAAGTAGTTCGCACAGACACACATTTTAACCCCTTCAGCGCTGGGCGAATTCCGCCGCGGTGCTGAAGGGTTCGAGCGCGGGCGGGACCATGACGGAACGGTTCCGTCATGAGCACAGCTCAACCGTGGCTCATGACGGAACCGTTCCGTCATGAGCATGGAAGGGGTTAAAAACAATAAAGTTCCTAATACCCACCTTCTCTGAACAGTTACCTCGCTGCCCCATCCACCTCCTCCCTATCCTCTGTTGTCTAAATCCATGGACTAGCCTCCTCCCTCCTGCCATGCATGGTCTGATGTGCCGCCACTGCCCTCCATTTAGCATGATGTACCAGTCCACTCCTCCTGCCCTCTATTGCCCAATTCTATGGCCCATCATTGACCTCCTGCTTAGCCTCTGTGCTTAGCTTGCTGCCCCTATTCTCCTCCCCCCTGCCCTCCGATGTCTTTGTGCATGACCCTGCTCCATCCTTTTTGCCCACCATGTTCCATGGACCTGCCACTCCTATCTAATCTTTGTGTTCTGTTGAGCTGACACTCCCCTCCCACCTGCCTAGCATTGTCAGATGACTGTAACCTGTCCCTGCTACCTACACCCTGCCTGTCCACATGCCATGCCCCTATCCACTTCCTCCTGTCCTCCATGGTCCATTTTACTGCCACACCCTTCTGCCCTCCCTGGTCTGTTGTGCTGCAACTGCTCCTCCTGCCTGCCCCGTGCGGTCTGTTGTGAGGCCCATTCCCTTGAACTCTCTTGTCTGTGCCCAGGTCCTGATCCTCCCTTCTATCCCCCATGGTCCTTTGTGCATGCCCCTGCACCCTCCTTCTTGCCCATCATAGCCATTGTGCTGCCACTAACCCTCCCGCTTGCCATGCATGGTCTTCTGTGCTGCCATGGACCCTCCCATCTTCCCTGTGTGGTCAGCTAGCTGCCCCTGACCCCCTCCCACCTTCCCTCCATGGTCTGTGTGTATGCCATCATAGTCTCATTGTTGCTCTCCATGGTGTGTCTTGTTTCTAGTTCCCATCCTGCCTGACCTCCATGGTCATCTTGCTGCTCCTGCCCTGCCCCTTGCCCCCAGCCCTCTGTTTCCATGTGCAGACCCCTATTCCCTCCCTCCTGGCTTGTCTGTTTCATTGTAATGCCCCTGATCCGTCCCTCCTGCCCTTTATGGTCTGTTATGCTGCAGCTTTCTCTCCTGTCTGTCCATTATGGTCAGCTAGCTACCATTGCCTCTTTTCCCTCTGTTCTCTGTTGTCCATGTGCCCTCCTATTGCTTTCTATGGTTGTTGTGCTGCACTCCCGTCCCGCATGCCCTGTGTGGTGTATTGTGCTGCTGCAAACCCTGATGCCCTGCCCTGTAGGGTCAGTTTGGTGCACCTCTCCATGTCCCTTCTGTCCTCTGTTATCCGAGTCCATGTTCCTTCCCCAATTCCTTCTGCCTTCCATGATCCATACTTGCGAACATTTTGAACTGGGTAAGAGGGAGATTTTGAAAAAAAACTGGGGTATTGATTTTCCCCTTTGAGTACATTGAAAAAGAGGAGATTGTAGACAGGAGACAGATCAAATAAAGCCCATTTGACCTTAAAAACATTGGACGTTTCCTGGCTGAAACGGGTCTGTTGGCATGTATGGTTGTACTACCACTGCCTCTTCCTTCTGCCCACAATGGTCTATTATATTGCCACAGCCTCTCTTGCCAGTCCTGTATTGTTGGTTTGTTGCCCCTGCTCCCCTTTCCACTGCCCTCCATAGTCTGTTGTGCTGCCACTGCCCTTCCTGCCTGCCCATTGTGGTCAAATTGTTGCCTCTGCACTCTCCTACCTGCCTTCAATTTTCAGAGTCCGTGCCCCTGGCCTCTGCCTCTCAACAGTATCCCAATGAACAACTAGATTGATAACATTCTATATTTATTACAAAAGTGTGGAACGCCTGACGTCATCTTGATGTAATTAAAACTGTAATACCTAGAGCATTTTCTTTAGAAATTACATATATGAGAGGGTCTTATTTGCAACAAAATTATGGTTAGTGCTCTAAAAAACTAAAATGAGGACATATTTTCTGAGTTTTCAAATAGCGACAAAGAACTTTTACATTATTTGTAATCTTTATGTTTTTTTATCCAGTTGACCACTTGATTAAATGTTGCACCTAGGGGAGAGGATGTGGTGTTACTTCTAGAGCTGCAGACTTTGCAACTGGGGAACCAGGTTGGAGTTTCTGCTTCAGCTCAACATTCTATGATTCTGGTCAAATCACTTAATCTCCCCATGTCTACAACCCAAAATGAATTTGATCTTGTGTGATGTAACCAATGCTCATGTAAAGCACTCCAATACCTGACAAGTCTGCACTATATAAAACTGCAAATACACAAACAATAAGTGTTTTGCACACTTCTGTCATTGGGCTACATGTGGGCTACATCTGGGTGATATTTGTGCTGCATTTGGGCTCTTGTCTCTGGTGGCCATCTTGGGAGATTTATTTGTTATGAAGTTTCCTAATTTCCTCATTTACTGCAGTCTCCTCAGTAGGAAATGCTTTCAGATTTTTACTTTGATTCCATCAAGAAGGTATTCAGATATGTCACACATTTGGCATAAATTCTGAATGTTAGCACTCTAGTTGCTCATTAGATCACTGTAGTAAAGCTACTGCTCACCACGGAAGTCTGCTGCTGGTATTAAACGTGCATGTTTCAGTGTGCATATCAGAATTTTTATAATGAAATAGAAGAGGATTTGAGAAGTCACTCAAAATGTGCCCTAATTTTTCTTTCTTCAGCACTAATCATAATTTCTATGGCAAAATGAACCCCCTCATTGTGTTCCTTTGTAAATTAAATGTTTTAAGTGTTACCAGTTTATTCCAATCAAGATGGCTTCAGGTGTGCCATACTTTTGTCATAAGTAAGACAGTAAGCACTCTAGTTGTTCGTTAGAACACTCTGGGACATTCTGTTATTGGGCTATACTTGGGCTACATCTGGGTGATATTTGGGCTACATTTGGGCTCTTTTGTCTCTGGTGGCCATCTTGGGAGATTTATTTGTTATGAAGTTTCCTAATTTCCTCATTTACTGCAGTCTCCTCAGTAGGAAATAGTTTCAGTTTTTTACTTTGGTTCCATCAAGAAGGCATTCAGATGTGTCACACATTTGCCATAAATTCTGAATGTTAGCACTCTAGTTGCTCATTAGATCACTGTAGTAAAGCTACTGCTCACCAGGGAAGTCTGCTGCTGGTATTCAAAGTGCATGTTTCAGTCTGCATGTCAGAATTTTTTTATGAAATAGAAGAGAAATTGAGAAGTCAAAATGTGCCCTAATTTTTCTTTCTGCAGCACTAATTCTAATTTCTGTGGCTAAATGAACCCCCTCATTTTGTTCCTTTGTGTAAATTAAATGTTTTAAGTGTTACCACTTTATTCCAATCAAGATGGCTTTAGGTGTGCCATACTTTTGTCATAAGTAAGACTGTTAGCGCTCTAGTTGTTCGTTAGAACACTCTCGGACATTCTGTCATTGGGCTATACTTGGGCTACATCTGGGTGATATTTGGGCTACATTTGGGCTCTTTTGTCTCTGGTGGCCATTTTGGGAGACTTGTTTGTTATGAAGTTTCCTAATTTCCTCATTAACTACAGTCTCCTCAGTAGGAAATACTTTCAGTTTTTTACTTTGATTCCATCAAGAAAGCATTCAGATGTGTCACACATTTGCCATAAATTCAGAATGTTAGCACTCTAGTTGCTTATTAGACCACTGTAGTAAAGCTACTGCTCACCAGGGAAGTCTGCTGCTGGTATTGAAAGTGCATGTTTCAGTCTGCATGTCAGAATTTTTTAATGAAATAGAAGAGGATTTGAGAAGTCACTCAAAATGTGCCCTAATTTTTCTTTTGTGTGTGTATTCAAAACAAGGGAACCCATAGGGTGAAGAGGACCTTGGGTAGTTACTTTTTAAAGAAAACAAACGGTCCATCAACCATAGATAAGTAAGAAAACAATGAATATAGACCAGAATCAGTACTATATTAGGTAGAAATGTCCATGCGGACATGTAGATTTAATATTTAACCATGATTATTCAGAATCAAAACGAACAAAATAGAGTGGGACACAGTCCTGTATCCTTCAACATAGAACAAATAACGACAATCACACATAAATAAACATTTTTCAGGCAAAACATAAGCTTAACGCCAATTTAAATGGTAGGGGCAAGCTTTTAGAAGGTAGACATTAATGCACTAGCTTTAACAAGTGAGTTTAACGTGCATGCTGTCTAAAGAGTCGACGACGTTTCGATCTGTATCAAGATACACAGATCATCATCAGGACGGAATTATACTAGCCTGAACATACACTGCCTGCGAAAGAAATGAAGAAACGGGGAGGGAGGCAGGGAGAACAACATTAGCATTTAAGGAATTGAAGAAAATGACAATTGACACAACCCTACTGAGGTTCATTTAACCAGTAGGATGTAGAACAACGCAGTGAAGGTCCAAATTGTTTTGGAAGACAAAAATGAATGACACAAGTGAGGGTGAATGAGACATTCGTGAATGCGCATATTTCAAAAAGGCCGAGTAGAACTGACAATAGCCAAACAATTAATAACAAGTAGTGCGGAGGGCTAATTAGCGTTTGCGAGCTAGTAATATAGTGACCAAGCATCGGGGGGGGCGCGGGAGGTGTTACATGGGGCCGCCGCTTGGTGAACTAAGTGATGTGAGGCATGCCGAGGTAGTTGCGTACCGCGGTAAAGGGTTGTGCCGTCACGAAAGGGCTGGTGCTACGGAGCAGCTGTAAAGTGTATAGGAGCCTAAAAAATTCTGCCATTGTGGAGCTCACCTGATAGCGAGTGCGGGTAAAAAAGCATCCAAGGGAGTAGGTTTTGCGATATGGTAGCTGGAGGAATAAGGAGGGATATGGTGAGAGCCGTGTGAGGCTGAAGTACGCGTGAGTGAACCGAGAGGGCGGTAACTCACCTATCTCAAGGTTGAATTGAACCATGTAGGAGGAATTAGTTCTTGGGGAGGAAGGTAGCGGCGCTGTGGAGAGGATATCCGGGAGCATCCGCAGTGGTGCCAGGCTGCTTGCCGATAACAAGGAGAGCCTAATGGGAGGAAGGGGATCAAAAGGTCAATGGTCCCGAGTAGGCAGCGGGGGTTGCTTGGACAAACGAGGCAGGGGTAAGGTCTTACCGTATGAAATCCGAATCGGAACACGAAGATCTCAGGGTTGAATTAAACCATGTAGGACGGATTAGTTCGTTGGGAGGAAGACAGCGGCGCTGTGGAGAGGATATCCGGGAGCGTCCGCAGTGGTGCCAGTCTGCTTGCCGATAACAAGGAGAGCCTAATGGGAGGAAGGGGATCAAGGGGTCAATGGTCCCGAGTAGGCAGCGGGGGTTGCTAGGACAACCGAGGCAGGAGCAAGGTCTTACCGTATGAATTCCGATTCGGAACACGCAGGATCGCTGGTCATTGCGCTGGTGAACCGGAAGTATTTAAGGGGCAGTGTGAAGCATGCGCGCATGCGCATATTGTACCTCCGAGCAGGTTGCATATGGGTACTGTGGGGGTGAGCCCCATGTTGGGTGAGTGAGTAATTCATTAGGGAGTGATTAAAGTGCCAAGTAAACAGCCTGGAAAATTAGAATTGGAGATATGGAGAACGTGATTATGGGGGGAAGGGGATGACACATTGTGTATAAATTACATACATTAACATTCAAGATTGGAGGCGACCTCTGTTGGAGGAGGACAGATTTAAAATACATAATTACAGAATTGTAAGAAGGAACAACAGAGTAGTTTGCAGGACATGTGATAGAATTAAATTAGCGTAGTCCAGTCCTCACTTCTGTTCAAACCATTTTTTATAGTATCCAAGCGAATGATGAGTTTGAGTTCTTCTTTGTTCGGTGCGCGCGTATAGATATTTATATGCTTTTAAATGCTATTTTCTCAGGAAATACTGAACAGATTGACACCAGACCTGCAAAAGGCACTTCCCTTACCTGAGGACTACCTCTCTGCCAAATTTCAAGTAATTCTGTTCAGCCGTTCGGGCTGTACCTTCGACTAAAGGTCCTATGGAAAAATGCATGGGGAAAAATGCGTTTTGGGACCCCCCTTTTTTCTCGGCCCCCGCTTGACGAATCACCCCGAGACTTTCAGGGTAGGAGCTGAGCGGAGCGCCCCATTTGTTTTGAAAATTTCGCGAGGATTCGTCAACCGGCGCCAAAGTTATTCAAAATAGAATTTTCAGATTTCCTATGGAAACACGCCAGTAGATAATATATATATATATATATATATAGATCCATCAACTTTCTCAAAAATATTCCAGTATTTTTAATCTGATGTATATTTAAATAATTCACACAATGCCATGTTTATAAATATTGATTATTCAAATGTTTAATAAAGTTTTAATATGAAACATGGCTGTGACTTTCTTTTTACATAGTTTTTATTATTACATATTGTAGACGAAAAATGTTAAAATAAATAGTCCGAGACCTATGTATATATTTTTAAATGAAACCAACATGTCTTTGAGTCTTTCTTTTAATTATTTTTGGTCTAGAAAATGCAATCATAAAAACAATAAGCCTGGGTGGAGTTTGTGCGGAACTCTGCAAAGTGCAAAAAAAAAACCTCTGCTGCGCCACGCAGAGCTCCGCAAGCGGCAGAGTGCGTTAGATAAATGCCGTTTGCGGTGATTTTCAGTGCCAGGTGCTTGTCCGCATTGTGCAATCATCGCGAACATGACCATGCACAGTGCAGGCGGGCGCTGCTTCCTTTCTGCCGCTCAATTAGATTTTTACTAGGGCGGCAGCTTTCTCAACGCGAACGGACAGTTTCTCAACGCAAGCGGTCACGAGCATACACGACCACTCGCAATGAGAAATCTGACCGCCCGTGTTGAGAAATCTCGCCGGGAGGTTGATTTTCCACACTCTTGCTCGGCAATTTGATGTTGATGATCGCGAACAAGGAAAAATCTCGCTCGGAGGGGGATTTTCCACGCTCGCGCTCGCAAACTTGACATTGACGAACGCAAACGAGGAAAAAAAACGTCTCTCACGAGCTCCGCGTAATGCGGAGTGTGGAAAACTACACGAGCGGAGTGGAGTTCATCGCCCAGACTTAAGAAAACAACCAAAAGAGGGTATTTCACTCCAGCTGAAAAGCATAGAGCTACAGCTAGGAGTGCTTTGGGATCATGACTTTAATGACCAAGGAGACTTACTGCTTTTTTAAATGTTTCTGAGAGGCTGCTGGATGACCTGCAGTCCCCAACAACATTATAAAAACAGGCTTAGTGGTGCCCCTCCCTATTCTAGGGGCACCACCAAGCTCAAAAAATATAACAATTAAAACCCTTGCAGACCTTTAAGGGGCACTTCCTCAAAGGAGCAGTGAATGAGCTTCTCCTGCCAATTCACTTTAAAAAAAATATTTGGCCGGTTAATTATTATTTTTTTTTTTAATGTTGTGATCTTGCAAAAGTCCAGTGGGAATCGTCCCCCCCAAGGGCTAGGGGTTCAGGGCATCCTTACCCTGTTCCCTTTTTTAAACTGAGGACAGGACTAAGTCCCCGAGTTCTATAATGGCTACCTGCAAATGCCTCCTCATGTTGCAGGCAGCCAATCTGAGTGCTAACTCCTGCAGGTGTGTGACTCCAATGGGAGCAAATTGGCCCAAGGGAACGAAAGCCCTGTGGGTCAATCAGAACACTCTATTTTTTAAAACTAGGTTTGAGGGACTCTTGCGAGAGTCCCTCAAAACCAACCACCCATAGAGACACATATTTTTGGACCTTAATTTCTCAGAAACTACTGCACGGATTTACACCAAATCACAAAAAGAACGCTTTCTGGACCAAGATCTACATTCCTGCCAAATTTGGTGCAATTCCGTTCATCAGGTTTTGCGGTAGTGCCGTTTTAAAAGAGTCTATGGAAAATGCATGGGGATTTTGCATTTTATAACCCCTCTTTTACTTGGCCTCCACTTGACGGATCACCCCGAAACATTCGATGCACAACCTAGGCAAAAAAGAGCATTTTTTTGGAAACTATGAAGATTTGTCAAACAACAACAAAGTTATTACAAAACAAATAAGGCATTTCCTATTGAAACGCTGACCTAACTATAATTACCCAGTGGCGACTGCCACTGGGATATTACCTACTGGCAGTCGCCAGTAGATATTTATAGTTAATCCGTGTTTCCATAGGAAAAGCATTTTTTACTTGCCTATATCTTTGGCACCGGTTGACGAATCTTCACAAAATTGTCCCCAAAAAGTGCCCTGGTGAATCTTGTCACGCATGGCAGAAAAAAGGAGGGGTAAAAAAAAGTGTGTTTCTCATGTTAATTCATGGAGAGATTTTAGTCGCGACTACAGCCCGAACCGCTGGAGGGAATTACACCGAATTGAGCAGAAAGGTATCTCTTGGTCCAGAAAGAGCCCTTTTTGTTATTTGGTGTAAATCCATTCAGAGTTTTTGAGAAATAAAAATAAAACAAATAAGTATCTATAGGGACGTGCATCCTTTGAGTATCTGACAGTCCCCATGTTAAAATTGGATTGGCTGCCAACACTCATCCAGGAAGTGTTGGCAGCCATCCTGGGACTCAGCTTACGCTGAGTCCCACAAAACAAAACATTAAAAGAAAATGACCTCCCCAAGGTCACATACAAAAAATAAATTGGAGGGCACACGGACCCCCAGGGACTTCCACCTCCCTAAGGCATAAAGGCCCATTGAAAATGGGGTCTGCGCGGACCCCCGATCCAGGAACCACCACCTTACCAGGGCTCTTCAATTGTTTTCCAAGAGGTGAGCCACACAGCACCCCCTCTCCCAGGCCATTCTCGCCTTGGGGGCTACCACCTGCCCGGGATAGGTCCTTCTAAATCAAAGGGAGGGCCCCCCACCTGGAGCCAATAATGGCCTTGGAACCGCCATGCCACAGGGCTGGCTAATGCTATGTCCCGGGGTACCAGCCCCGGGACATAACTGTTTGATTGGCGGAAGCTTTGACAGTTCCTGCCAAGTCACAGAAAACACTCCGCTTCCAGCAAGCAAGAGCAGATACATGCTCTTGCTTGCTAGAAGCGGAGCTTTTGTCTGTTTCCCTGCCTGCTGTTGCATGTTCAGCAGCTCCGTGTCTGTCAGAGCAATGCCGGCTCCCACAGGAGTCAGGGAGCCGGCTGGGACTGCAGGGACATCTCAAATGTCATCCTCACTGATGAAATCATCCACAGAAGCACACACACCCACTCACACCCCTATACAACCTGTCCTAAACCCACTCACATACCCATTCACAGACCCATATAAGTACTCACACAACCACTCACTCATCCATAGAGTCACTCACGTACCCCCTCATACAGGCACTCATCCAACCACTCACTCACCTATACAGCCACTGCCACACCAACTCACTCACCAATATAGTTACTCAAACAGCCACTCACACACCACACACATACCCATACTGGCACTCAGACACTCACTCACAAAAGGATACATATAGTCACACAGCCACTAACATAATATATGTAAAAATAATATCACTCATTAGTAGTACAGAAAGTATACTACTTTTGTAGTACCTTGGTAAATATTTCTAACACTCATAAACTTTAGAAATCACGCACACTCACTGGATGATGTCATCAGTGATGTCACTGATCATGTCATGAGTGGTATAATATGTGAGGTCATGAGCAGTGCATTGTGAGGGCATAGGTTATAGTTAGATCAGGTAACTATAACTGCTGAATTTCACTGGTTTTGTATGAGTGAAATCTGAGCCTAACTATAACTCCTCTGTACCCTTTGTTTTTTCAGTGAATTTCCAAGGTAAAAAAAAAAAATTCTTACTATAATGTCCTTAAATCCTTTGTTTTTTTCAGTGAATATATATATCTATAGATATATATAGATATATAAAAATATAGATATATAGATCTATATCTATGTATATATCTATATATATAATAACCCTGAGCGTAGTGAGCGTTGTAGGGCTACGTGGAGCATCACGTATTGTGGCCAAATCTACGCACACTCGCACACTCCGCGTAGCCCCACTATGCGCCGCCCGCCTCCCTCCCGCCCTCTTTTAAAATAACTTAAAGTGTTTAAAAGTAAGGGAAATGTCATACCTGGGCTCCCTCTTCCTGCTTCATTGGCAACTTCTTCCTCACAAATGCGCATGCGCAGGCGCCCGCGCATGCGCATTTGTGAGGAAGAAGTTGCCGATGAAGCAGGAAGAGGGAGCCCCGGGACACCACAGCTCAGGTAAGACATTTTCCTTACTTTTAAACACTTAAGTTATTTTAAAATGAGGGCGGGCGGGAGGCGGGTGGCAGGCAACTCTGCCTGCTACGCCTACTTCGTGGACCACGAAGTAGGCAGCACTACGCACACTCCGCGGGCGGAGCGGAGCACTACGCCCACCCGTAATATATAACATATATGGTTAAAGAAACAGGTTGGGATCTTACTATTGTTACAGGCAAGTATACACCTCTTCATCGACATTTAGACTAACAGGTTCTCTTGTATTCAGTCTAAGAACATACCTGTACTCCAATTGCCTGAGTGCTCTCTCTCTATCACCCCTTCTCGGAGATTTCTCTATCTGGTCAATAACTATATACCGCAAAAGGTTGGGATTGCAATCATGATGCTGTTTGAAATGCCTCGCCACAGGGTAGGACTTATCTACATTCTTAATCGCCCCAATGTGCTGTAGGACTCGCTTATGTACTTGCAGTATAGTACTGCTTACATATTTTTTATCGCAAGGGCAGATTAGTACGTACACCACAAATTCAGATTTACAATTGGGGGATTTGTTTATAGTTACTCTTTCTCGTAAATCAGTGTAAAGTGTTGTTGCATTCATACCCTGTGTGTATTCCTTGCACTTGCTGCACTTTTTGAATTCATTATCAGGAGTAAGCAAACATTTCCCGATCCGGAATCTGGTTTTTGACTATGCTGTCTTTAACAGACCTGGTTTTCCTGTAGGTTTTAGCAGTTCCGTCCTCCACTTCCATACCTAATGTTGGGTCTTGTTTGATTAAATGCCAGTGTCTGTGCAGAATCTTCCTTATCTGGTTATGTGCCGTACTGTATGTAGTGATGAACCTGCATTGCTCACTCAATTTATTAGCATCCTCTGCTATTAACCTCTATTCCCTATGAACTTTTGGATTAGACTGTTGATTGAATAGCAGGTCTGTCCTTGATTTGGTGCTCAATTTTTCTAGCTTGTCTAAGGATCACTTCATTGTATCCCCTTGATCTCAGTCTCTTGGTCATTTCATTCTTAGTTAATAGGAATGCCTCTTGAGCACTACAGATTCTTTTAACTCTCAATAATTCTCTGTATGGTATGCTACTTTGAGAGCACGGGGATGTGAGCAGGTAGCATGTAAGGTTGAATTACCTGAGATTGTTTTCCTATATACTCTGGTTGTAATTCTGTCCCCAATGACTTCTAACCGGACATCGAGAAAGTCAATGCACTTGTCACTCTCTCAGCAGGTAAAAGAGAGGTTTAAATCATTCACTTTGATCTTCCTAACAAATTCATCAACTGATGCTTGATCATCTTTCCACAGTATAAAAAGGTTATCAATGTACCTCAACCAGATGACAATATTCGATGACCAGTCATTTGCTTCTATATTGGGGAGCACCTGCTCCTCCCACTAGCCCATGTGTAGATTTGCATAGCTGGGGGCGATGCTGGTGCCCATCGCAGTTCCCTGCAACTGTTGGAAAATCTCATTATTAAATAGGAACACATCACTCATCAAACACCATTCAATCATACATATAAGCATCTCATTATGTTTTAAGTGCTGAATGGGTCTTGTTCTCAGAAAGTGATGTATGGCATTGATTCCATCTGTGTGTTGTATACTGGTGGACTTAGAATTCACATTTAGACACACCATCAGAAAGTCTGGTTCCCACTGTATATCAAAAATGTGTCTCAAGAAGTCTATACTGTCTTGAATGTGTAAGGGTAAGGCACGTACATAGGGTTGTAGGAAATAATCTAGGTATTTTGATACATTTTCAAGAAAGCTGCCAATTGCTGATGATTGGTCTACCAGGGGAGCATGCACTATTTTTGTGCACCTTCGGTAGAAGGTACAAAGTTGGCAATGTTGGGTGTTTGATGAGTAAAAAATCAAATTCCTCTTTACTTATAAGGTTAGTCTCACGCCAACCTTTCAGATCTTTATAAAATCTTTCTTTCAACTCCTCATACTCTCTTTTCGTGATCTCGCAATAACATTGCTCTTCATTCAATTGGCAATAAGCTTCTTGTAGATACATCTCCCTCGGCCATATCACTATATTGCCTCCCTTATCCCAGGCACGTATCACACATTTATCATTCTTCATGTATAGAAATCACTTATTTTTGTTTTCATTCGTTAATGTTAAATGTTATGTTATGAGTTGTAATCGATTGTGGCGCAACAACGCAACAAACTGTTATTGTTTTGAATTTTGATGTATTTTTTCCTTCAACCGGAACAATTTTGACGTTCTTTTTGACTAAAAAAACATGTTACAATATGGCCGTTGCTATGTGCAGAGTAATCAATGAGATGCGCATGTACCCTTCTTCTATGTTTAGCTATGTTTGTTAGATTAAATAATGCCCGGTAACTGCAAGTCAGCGTCGTGAAAAAGGCTTCCCACCGAAACACGTAGACGCTCTTTTACCGATTTGAATCTGAATGAAATTCCCCCGTTATAGTTAGTTCAGATAACTATAACTCACGCGACCGCCACTCTATCACAAGGATGATGTCATCAGTGATGTCATGAGTGATGCCACTGACCATGTCATGAGTGATGTAATATGTGACGTCATGAGCAGTGGATTGCGGGCGCGCGAGTTATAGTTATCTGAACTAACTATAACGGGGGAATTTCATTGTTTTTTTATGAGTGAAATATCCACCTAAATATAACATGTGTGAAACCTATGGTTTTTTAAGTGAATTTGCAAGGTTTTTTAAATGCTAATTCCTAACTATAACGTGTGTGAAACCTATGGTTTTTTCAGTGAATATATATATATATATATATATATATATATATATATATATATATATATATATATATATATATATTAAAGCGGAAGCTCTCAGGTTAGTGAGGCAGAAGAAGATTGCACTCAGCGTATTACTTTCAAGTCATTTTATTCTCTGCAATGCATTTCAACCTCAACTGGTCTTCATCACGGCCTCATTGTAAAATTAAAATGTTTTTATTTGCCCACTCCTTTGCAACAATGACTCACATGGGCCCTCTGGTGCAAAAAGTGAATTTTATTTATGTGAGGCTCACTATGCTGGCAGTGAGGAGGGCTCATTACAGAGATGTAACATGCCGGTACCACTCACCTAAACAAATGCACTGTTTGCATTAAAGTGTCTTAGGGTTACTATATACACTTTGGGAAGTGTATGTGGTGCAGAGAGTAGTGAGGTATTTTGTCGGCTTGACAGGGAGGATGAGGGACTGAAGGATTGGGAGGGGAGTAGAGTGGACATCAAGTTTTTCATACTGCCTGGATTTTGCTCCACGGTGAGCTGGGTATGCTTAAGGTTGATGTACCGGATGTCAAGAGGATAGTTTGATATTCATGGTGTTGGCAATCCTCCATCACATTTCTTTCTATTCTGTTGCTAGTACAGTCTCCATCTCTGTGAAGTGAAGTCAACATTTGTAGTAATCAATGTGTAGGATAGGGGACTATTTTTAGAGTGGAAGTTGATGAGAGGAATATGATTAGTCAGTCAGGCAGTAGATTTGTTTGCCAAAAAAAATACCCTTTCCTCCTTTTAAGACTACAAAAGAGAACCAAAAATGAAGACTTCCATGGCCCTGAGTAACAGTGGCGCCACAGCCACCATGCCAGCCATTCCTGCTGATGCTGGTAAGTCATATGTATTATTCCTTAATTTTAATAACTAGTGTGCATAATGCCTTCTGTATTTTCCACCTTCCCCTTATCTACTCTAGGGTCCATGCTGAATCCGCATACCACCCTGTGTTTTCTTTAATATGTCCTCTATTTCTGCAGTTGACTTTGTACTGTCTGCAGCTTTCTTTTCCTCTTTTTGTTACTGTGGCCATAACATATTCTTCATCCCTCTCTTAAATATCTTGTGGTTGACTGGAAGCTTTATTGAGCAAGCAGTTGATAGTACAGTAACATAGATGGTCATAGACCCCAACAGGATGTTGTACGCAGCACACCCCAGGTACAACTTTCATTCTACAGACTCTGTGGAACCCCCACCATTGTGTAAAGTTCCAAGATGTCATAAAAGGGCAGCATAGCAGAATACCAATATCATATGTACTTTCCCCTCCCTCCCACTTTCCATTATTGTTTTCTGACCCTTTCCTCGCCATTAACCACTATTGATCATTTCTTTCTCATAACGCTGATTTTTTTTACTAATGACTGCTTGCTTTTTAAAATGTCAAGTAAACCTTTGAAAGTGATACATTGAACAGTTATAACGTCACATTAGTTTAGTTAAGCATGTGAGCAAAATACTGTGGTTGGTACTGAGAGTCTACATTTGCATGTCATATTTTTGTGTAGGTCCTGACGTACTCCAGGCTACTCCTGAAGAGGGCACGGACAATTGTGTTGACAAAGGGTACGAAGCGGCTGCTGGGGCGAGTCGTAAGTCACTTTACTTTCTCAATTAAAACTGCTGCCTGTGTTAAGGAATTCCTTCCTTGCTTCCAAGCCCGCATACCAATCCTTTTATAAATTATCCAGCCTTCTATGTTTCTGGCTCAGCCTCCCTAACATTGAAAGTAATCGGTAGAAGTAAAGTTGTGTTGCCCAGTACCCACTCTTAACTACCACTCTGTTCCAACCAGTCTATAAATGACAATCCCATCTTGGCATGTGTCACATTTCTCTTACCATTTTTGCTTAAGTCTCCTTTACATGGCTTCTATTACTGTTCCATCTTTCATCTTCCACTATCCACTAACCACGCAGCTAAGCCTACTACATGACATGATCCAATCTTTCCATAACCAAACCTAAACCTAGCAAAGCCCCAACTTACCTTACCCAACACTTACGTACTCCATTGCCCAGGAATAAAATGAATGAAAAAAATTAATTCAATAATTAATGAATTTGGGGTGGAGGGTGTAGTGTGGAACTCAATCTAGTTCAATGGTAGGATTCAGGAGGGAGTAGGATAAGAGGAGGACCAATGGAATTTATGACATGCCATAAGTTGTTCCAAAACACAGCTGCCCATCCAGGTTGGCTCCAATAATGCTGCACGCTTTATACAAATATATTCAAATACATTGTGCTGCATACATTTAATGCACTATATTTTTCAATAGTAATATGCGTTTATTTTTAGAAACAAAAATCTTTCTTGATTATAACAGTGGCCATGGAATAATTGATACCACAAGCTGCAATTTGGGAATTATCCATAGAGAAAAAGTCCCTGTGACAAAGAATCAAATAAGAAAAAGTCCAGTGTCCCTAGTAAATCAGCAATGTTACTATCTAACTATATAAACAAGTGTTTGCATTGAGTACTACAATTCATGTTCTTTTCTTCTTTTCTTGAATCATCTTGCTGCTCCTGCCAGAGACCATGCCCTGAAGTCCCATCAGGAGATAGCTGCTCAGCTGTGCATACGGAAGATGAAGGCCATTGTGGAGGAGTACCAACAGCTGATGGTCCTGGAGGACGAAAAGGAGGATGCCACTGTGTTAGGCATCCAGACGGCCATGATATCGCCACCACAGCCGGTCCTATGCCACCCCACTTGAACCACAGAGGCCCCCCTTCAGCAACTAATCAAAGGCCTGGATGAAGCCAAGGAGAGCCAGCGCCAACTGGAGGAAAACAAGAAGGATATTTTCAATAAGACTGGAGGCCATGGAGGGACATTTATTTTAGGGAGGGAGCAGGCTTGTTGCTGGGGGTGAGGGTGCGACACACAGTGGGAATCGTTTTTTTAGTGTTTAGGGAGGGGGATTGGCCCTGTTGTGGGAGATGGGGGTTGGAAGGACAGTTGGTGACAGGGTTTTTAAGGTTTAAGGGGCAATGGTTTGCCTATTGTGAGAGGTGAAGGTATGAAGGATAATTGTGGCTGGGGCTTTTTAGGGTATAGGGGAGAGGAGGGTAGTATGTTGCGGAATATGTGGGTGCAACTTTGGAATGTTTTGCTAATAAAAGGGTGTATATATTTTCTTCAATATGTGTCTATTTATTTTTTTATTCACTACTAGGAATCACAGCTAAGCATAGCATCACTGTTCATTAAAAAGGAAGCTCACCATTGTAGTAACAACAGAGGCTGAGCCCCACACCTGGTTCATCACAAAGCAATTGTCCATCCACTTTGTCCACTCTTTAGTCTCCACCTATCAGAGCTCCCTTGCCACATTCGGAAGGTTACTTACCTTATCTACTCTAGTCCATCCCTTAGAATAAGTATTGAAAAACTGACCATCACCATCGCCCCCACCCTTAAAGACTTGATCAGTAATAGTTGTGGACTTACTGCCTTTGCAAAGCAATCCATCCTTCTTGGTCTTAGAACTTCTTTTCTTGCCTGAGTAGAAAAAGGGATGCCTGATACCTCCCCCAATTGGCCCAATACCACAATGAAGGGTTTCCAAGGGGCCTTCTTAATGCTAGTGGTGGGTGGCTTGCTGCTAAGAAAGAAGACATCCAAGAAAAACAAGTTTCTTCTTACTCTGAATGATGCTGGTGAACCAGCAAAAGGATTCTCATTCTGCATCACAGGCAACTAGACTAAAAGAAAACACAAAGTGAGTAGGAAATCCAAGACAGGGGCTATCATGACACAACACCAACCAGCAATACAGTGTAGATTTATTTAATGAAGTAAGCATCATGAAGCCCTCAAGTCTCAGGGTTCAGGAGAAGGTTACATCAGTAAAACCCATGGAGCATAGGTTGGGGTAAAAAACTACGTGCATCCTAGCCCACCCATTGTTGTAATTTATTGTCTTCACTATGATTTCTCTTTTCTTACCTGTGTAGGAGAGGAGATATAGGCACATTTTTAATTTTTGGTAACCTCCCCCTCCAAGTGGGAGGTCTGTTGATGGTGAGAATTAACTACAGAAAATATTGAACAACCTGGGGAAAGAGGGTTCGGGTTTCGTAAATGGCTGGGGAGGAAGAATTAGGGAAAAGTGAGAGGTAGACAAGCCATCATTCATCAAGTCCATGAGCCCCACAATGATGTCAAATCTGTGGTGGAAGGAAGATGACCATTCAGTTACCAACAAAAACAGTCTTTTCCTTTAGCAGCTCCCAGTCTCCCAAGGTAGAATTACCTAGGCTGGAAAAATGCAAAATAGTGAGCATCTGAACATTTAAAAAATATTGATAATAAAAGAAAAATGATACTGTATACAAATAGATGCTGTATGTATATTCTTCTGCCATTATCTGTCTTGGGCGCAGGACTGAATCGCTGAGAAGGAGTGCCGTGGAATTTCCTTGCATAATAGAAGGCCTGGGGAATGCAAAAAGAAAATGACAATATTGGAGAGTCAAGGTAAGCATGGTTCATGAGGAGTCTCTGTCAGAGTGTGAAGAGTAGGCTGACATAGTGGTGTTAACTAAGAGCCAATCTTGTATCGATCTCGGAGTCCTTTGATTCAATCAGACAGCCAACCAGCTGTATGCACTCAGCTGATCACCCAAGCAATGAAAACAATTAGCTGTGCCCATCATGTGACATGTCCAAAACACAGCCTCTTAATAAGAGTTTGCCACTTAAGCAACTAGCTTTCACTTTCCTAATTAACATACCTCTATCCAGTCCACAGGGATTGACCTCTTTGAATCCTTTCATTCCCCATAGAAGGAGATAGGCAATGTTTTTTTTAAAGGTTTTATCTAACAAAAGATCGAACCATTGAACAAGAAAATGAAAAACAAATGAGTATTGGTCTAGTCTAGGTACATTGAGTGGTCTCAGGAGAACCTAGAGATGATGGGCCCGATTCAGAAAAGTAATCTGAGAAAAAATCCTAACTTTACGACTTTCGGTATTTACAAAATGCATGTAGGAGTACTAAAGTAAGGAATCATAACTTTAGTACTCCTAAATGCCCTTTGTGAATATTGAAAGTTGTAAAGTTAGGATTTTGTCCCAGTTAAACTTAAGATTTGGCCTTCTTAAGACCAAAACTTAAGTTTAACTGAGACAAAGTCCTAATTGTACGACTTTCAGTATTCACAAAGGGCATTTAGGAGTACTAAAGTTAGTATTCCTAACTTTAGTACTCCTAAATGTATTTTGTGAATACCAAAAGTCATAAAGTAAGAATTTTGTCTCAGATTACTTTTGTGAATCGGGCCCCTTGGGCTTAAGTTACTGAAAGTACAATCCCAGTGGTAGCTATCCCAGTGGCACGGGAAAGGCAAGTATTGACCCAGAATGATCAGCCAAACATTACATATTACGTTCGTTTACCTGTAAAAAGCATACTAGCTATCACATAAATCATAATCGTTTGGTATTTATTGGTGAAAGTTACCTGTTCCAAGTGGGGTGTCAATTTACCTATGTATTTCTCTTTCCAATGGAAGCGATACACAAAACCTTGCAGTCTTTTGATTGTTCACTACAGCCTAATATGGCAGTGAAACAAAAGATAAGGATAGGTATGGGAGACATCTTCTTGTTCTTTTTATGAAGTGGAGACTTCCATTGCAGACTGATACCTTTGCTTATCCAAAGTCTGTGATTGAACCAAAGGTTGAATTGGTGTTTCTCACTTCTCACCGCTCAGTCAACCCTGGCAAAAAAGTTGCTGTGTCCTTGCACAATGGTCCACTGAAATGTATTTACAATAGCAGGCATAAGCTGCACTACCACACACCAATATATATATATATATATATTTTAAAGCAGTCATATCTGTTGTTGTGTTGTGTATTTAATCAGAAAAGTAGAATGTGTCCTCAAAATCATGGGGGTCGTCAGGAGGATGATCACTAGCCACACTTGTGATGCCAGATCAATTGCCCTCATCCGTATTTGTGTCTTCAGGAGAATTATATTTTTTTGGTATGAAGTGTTTGTTCATTTTAATCATTGTCAATGTTTCCATGTTTTGAGGAGAGAGACAGGTCCTTCTAACTTAGACAACTGCCCCCAGTTGCACTTATGCTCCGAAAATACACTCGCTACTGTACATGCTAGATGCTTTACTGCCAGTCTGTTGAGTTCTGACACTGTTCCTTCTTCACATCCCGATAGGTCAATGGGTCTGGAGCTAGGCACACCTCTGTTGAGTCATCCAGATAGTCTTGGACCATCTTCTCAATTGTCATTGGTGCTGCCTTTTGCTGCATATGCGTTGCCTGTGCCCTTGATTTAAGTTCTGCCATATGAAACCAAAATATCAATGATGCTAGAAGTGAAGCTGTTGTTGTTGGTTTAGTAGTAGCCAGCAATGGTGTTGATTACTGCTGCAGAGATTGAAAGCCAACAGCATCGCCTTTTCTGGAGGTTGAAGGCCTCACTTCAACTCTGCCTTAGCCTTGAATTTGCAGTCCTTCTTCTTCTAGATCACCTGCTTTCTTGAAGATCCTTGTCCTGTAAATTGAGACGCCGATTCTGATATGGGAATGAAAGTGGTCAGCTCTTTTTTTTTACTGTGAATCAAGTATCGTGCACAGCTTACCTTTTGGTAGGACAGAATCTGTTTTTGCATCCTTTGGTTAGTGTTCAAGTAAATGATTCGGCTATAAACCAAGGCAGCTGAATCTTCATTGACATTTCAAAATGTTTGTTCCACCTTTTTCAAATTGATCTGCAGTAGGTTCAACAACGGGGTCTCTTTGCTCATGGCATTCTCTTTCTTCTTTCTGACTTCCTGTGTCATAATCTCAAAGGGGAGTGGCATTTGTATCAGGAACTCTACTACTCCCACTTGTTCTCCTCCATCATTATGGCTTTGACAGTTTCATCCCCTTTCCTTTGATTTAGATAATTATTGATTGGTCTGTATTGCTCAAACAGCCATTACAGAATGTAGTAAGTTGAGTTCCAATGTGTTGGCACCTCCTGCACAAAAGCTTTTACAGGTATTTTATTAGCATGCTGAATGATACTCAACCACTTCTGGGCTTTGAACGAATAAGTAAAGTTAGTTATTCTTCAACAGGTGACCAGTACAGTATGTTGTTGACTACTACTTCGTTTTTGAGGAAGTACTGCAGACAGGACTCTGAAGTATCCTCTATGAGCCATGGCTTTGACAATATTACTACCATTGTCAGTAGCAACAAATACAATGTTGAGACCTCTGGGTTGCAGCCTTTGTAGACTTTGGTTTTTAATTCAGACGTATGCAATTTGTCCATGACAAACAACACAAGTGTTACATGCCACCAAATGCTCCAAAAAGCATCATCAGCGGTGAGACCAGCAGTTAGTCAGTCCTTCACTTGCTTGAAGTACATCCAGTGTGAAGTGATGCATATGTAATCTGTTGCTTGAAAACTGATTCACATGTCTGCCATTATGTGGATGGACCGAACAGCGCACGTCTTTATACATCTCTAATCACACTGCAGCACCTCATCATGCAGGGCTGGCACAGAAACTGTGCAAAACTAGGTCTAGCTTGGAACCTTCCCTTTTGTGCAGAGTGCAGAGTGTCTCCCCAAATTCAGGAAACACTTCTGGTTTCCATGAATCAAAAGGAGGGGGTCAAGCTCTAACATTTTGAACAGCTTTCCATTGTGTAAATGGACTTTTCATGGGTTCGATGAAATGGTGACTCTTTGGTGAAAATAGCCTTGAGAGTTGGTTTTTGTGACTGTTATCTTTGTGAACTTCCTGATCTGCTCCTACTTCTGGAAGATCAGGTGTTGTAGGGTGTGGATCATGTTGTTGAATAACCTATGAAGATTTGGTCTGCTGCTAAGACAATTTGATTTCAGGCTCATTGATCCACATGACTGCAGTCACTGCAGCGCTGAGAGACATGGTCTTTGGTTTTGGATGCGGTGTTGTTCATCCAGGTGTGATCCTTCTTCCATCCTCTTCCTGTCTAGAGAAGGGTGCAACAAGTATGTTGCATTTCTAGAAAAATTAGAGGGAATTGATGGTGGCAGATTCCTTCTGCTCCTCACTGTCCACTTTCTTGAAAGGAGCCTCCTTATTTGGGGAAATATTCTTTACTTTTTATATGAGATAGCACTTAGCACTAGAAAGAGTACTCAGCAGGAGACTCTGATGTTGCTGTCTGCTGTTTTGCAGACCTCTCTCTCAGTATTGTGTGTGACATGATGTCTCTTGCACCTGCAGGCAATAAAAATGAAGCCAAAGTCAGTGAGATCTAGCCCAGTCATCATCATCACAAATACTTACCAATACTGTACTCATGCATAAAGTAACTATTTTGTTCTAGACATTGGATGGGAAAAGCTAACTTCTGTCTCCTCGGTCCTATGAGTATCCTATAAGAGGTTGAGGGTCAGGCGCTAATCAAATAAATGAATTAAATAATGGGCAGTGTCCCTCCAGGGCCCATAAATGTCCTATGAGTGAGTGTCAGGGGGGCAAGCAAAACCCGAATAAATGAATTGAATTATATAATTGCTGGAGTCCCTCCAGGGCACATGGAAACCCCACGAGGGCAGGAAAAATCAAATAAATGAATTAAATAATTGCTGGTGTCCCTCTAGGGCCCATCGAACCCTTATAGGAGGCAGAGGTGACAGGCAAAAATTGAATAAATTAATCAAAAACTGTGTACTACAGTCAGCCACATGCACAAATAATTACATCAGGGAAAAAAATAAAAAAATATGTAATTGTCTTCGTCTATCGATGTTCCATTAACATAGCTTTTGAAAGTGGAAAAAAGAATTGAAGCACATTCTGACGTGCAAAACGGTGGTGCCTAGCGCATCCACCACATGGATATTGAAGAAGGACGAGACATGGAACACAAAGGAAAAATGGCCCCACACGTAACCACAAAATGGTGGTCACCACGTGGCCAACAAAGAAGGTGACATAGAGAACCATAGCACACACACACACATGCACACACATAGTCTATACAAAATGGACACAAATGGCAGCAAAAAGGGGGCATGGGGAGAAAAAACAAATGGTAGCCGATTATAAACTCACACACTGGCTACACAAAATGGCCACAGTTGAAAGGCCAGCAAAAAAGGAGACATGGAGCACAAAGAACATGGTTGCCCTATCCTGCCTGGATCCCGTACTTCCCACCCCAAAAAAATATTGTAGCATTGCAGGAAGAGGGTTGCACAGACAAGTTTATTTGCCCAAAGTTTCTCTGAGCGCCACATGGGACTGTCCTTTACCCTCACCAATACATCAGCAATGTGAGAAAATTTAATTAAATCGCCTTGATGTTAGGCAGGCTTAGCCATTCAGAAACGGATTTCAAGTTTGTGGGTCACTCATTTGAAATCAGAAATCGGGGAATTACGTTTCAAAGAATTCACACACTTATCAGCTTTGGCAGTGAATGTTTTCTCAGCTATCAGTACTTCTCTGGCTTCAGATCTATGTTGAACTCTATATTTTTTAAGAGTATCTGATATCACCCAAGTAAAACTAGCATGAAAGTATCCAGTAAATCATAGAAGATGTAGTTAATGAAATGCTGAAATGTGAGAGGGGCATGACAAAGGTGAAATGGCACCACCGCATGGTGCAGAGATTTTCAGGGGGGGCAACAAAGGTACCCCCCCCAGGGCCACGGACAGAGGACAGGGAGGAAGGGGGCCCTGCTAGGGGCCCCCAAAGTCACTTTTTGACAGTAGTTCCATGTCAGAAAGGCTGACATGGAACTGCTGTCAGAAAGTGCCATCATAATCCTGATAGTGGGAACGCCGTTCCAGTCAGATTAATCGGCTGGTTTAAACTCCTACTGCCATCTTTGTAATACGCCAGTCAGAGTTTAAACCTTAGATGTCGATCAGAAAGCCTCCAACCTGTGGTCGAAGTGTGGAAATGTGGATTTTCCTGATCAGTTATGTCCCCTATCTTGGACCCCAACGGTTCTATATGCATGTTACAAGTACATGTATGTTCCCTCCAGTTCCAGTTTCTAAGACGCAAACATATGTGTGTCTACCGTCGACATGTTCTCTGTCAGATCCGCCATCACAGGGCTGGATATTCGATTCCTAAGTATGAAAGGCCACCGACTTTATATGGCTAAGTTACTTCATTTTTACAGTTCAGGCAAGTAGGCCCGATTCTGTCCTCAAGCCTTTCCCTGCTCTCTGTCTCTGACAGCTTCAGCTTGAGCTCGCATCTGTATCCATGAACTTTGTCCTACTCCCTGTGCAGCTAACGGTGCCTGCCTCGGCCAGTTTTCGCCTGTCTGCCAAGAAGTTGTATTTCACCTTCGAATTATCTATTTTGCTCTCCAGCCGATGCATTCCTGTCCAGTGATTTAGGTAAACATTTCCTTTAGCTCACAAGCAAAGGACTCAGCCTTTCCGTCCTCCTGCAAGTGATTCATAGCCCTGTTGCCATGGAAAGTTTTCTATCCCTCGCATCTCATATAGACACTTAGACGCTTGTACACGTACACAGTCAGTATAGAATAGATTCTGTCCGAGAGTCTCTTCCTTGTGGATAACATAGTTCTTTAAACATAGGATGTTAGATATGATTTGGGATTAGGTTGACTTGACCCCCAGACTTCTCGTCTCCACATGTAGAGCTAAATGTCAAGTCCCCTTCACCCCCTAGTTGCACGTCAATTACACGTCATGCTGCCGCGCGCGCATCTATGCCAAGTATTATCTTATAGATCCACCTATGTCTGATAATTCTAACCAATCATGTTTCTTTTATTCCTTATTACGCCTAGTTTCGATTATGTCACTGTTTTGTCACTTTTCTTATCAAATGTTACGCCTTCTACATTCGTTTCATTGTAATGTACTTATTATAAAAATACATGTCTGTTAATAAATTATTGTACTTCACTTCCTGAACCCTCGTGGTGACGGAACCTGAAGGCCGCGACTCGAGTCGGCCATTTTGAATGGAATAAAGCCCATTAGAAAACCTCTTATACCACGGATTCTGCCTCTTGTTATTTTGAGCTATTTACTTTATTTTAAGATTCCGTATGAAATTCAGTCCGGTATTTTTATTTACCACATAATGGCGCCCGAATAGGGACACTTTCTCATCTCACGCGCCGGCGGTGCGTTGCAGGCCCGGTCTCCTGCCACAGCTGGACGGACCATAAACGCGTACCAGCAGGATTTCCTGTAAGCTCCCTCCGGTCAAGCGGGGGCGACTGAGGCTGCGATCAACCCAGACGAGGCGGTGAGAAGTGCGAAGTATCCCGACCAGAGCCTAGCTGAGAGAGCAAGATCCGAGGTATACAGAGGCCCACCAGGTTTTCCGAAATCCCGACGTCCAGAGGGTCCGATGTCCGCAGTTATCGAGTCCTGTCCATTCTCTGAGGCCTTCCGTTTCAAGGAGCTACTCGGTGAGTACCATCGCCGGGGAGGCGTGTTGACGCGCACATAGGTTGTGCCGGTCAAGACGGATTTGGGTACACAAATCCGGTCTGCACTGTTTAGCAGTGTATATGTACTGTTTAGCAGTATATCAAGTATTCCGAAGTATTCAGTTATTGTCAAGAATTCAGCGTGGTGATTAGTTAGGCAGACTGTCATCATTGTCGATCATTGTTATAATGTTTAATGTTTAATGTTTAAAGTATTCAGAAATGTCTTGCATATTGTGGTATGAATGACTGTTCATTGTTCACTGTTCATTTATGGTGTTTTTCGTATTAAGAAAATTCAAGAGTAAGTATCAGATCAGTTGTCAATATGCCGCTCTTCTCGAAGTTAAGACAGATTACTACCAGAAAAGGGGTGCTTGAAGAAGCAGTTCCTATTCCTCCTAGGGACACCCCAGGGCATTTTATGTACCATAAACATGGCTTAGATGCCATATTGTTTCTTGATCTATGGGTAGATTATACCAAAGGATTACCGGAAAGTCAAAGGTGGCCCATAGCGGGAACCTGGGATGCAGAGTGCATCATGAAAGTGGAGGAAGAGTTATGGAAAAGAAAGGTCAGACAGTCACAGAAAGACGCTGTTGAGTTATGGCGTAAAGAATCTCATAGACGAACAGAAAAAGCACGTAGACAAGAAGAGAGGAGTAAAGAAAGTTCAAATAAAGTTCAAGAAAATCTATTAATTGAGGAAGGTATCCGAGTGAAATCAGAACAAGTGAATAGACAAAGAAATGCTCTTATGAATGGTATGTATCCCCTTCTAGCCGAAGGACTACCTAAGGCTGTTACAGAGATGCCAAAAGACTTGCCACCCCCATTATTTCCAATTAAGGTACATCCAAAGGGGCATCCCAGAACCGCAGAAGATGTTTTTCTTTCCTCATATCTAGACGATGCAGCTCCCGAGTATGCTAACGCCACACCACATAGACCGTCTGGCGGAGGGGTTCAACGTCAGGATCAGGTATCTGTCCCCGTGCAACAGCAAGTCCCGATACAAGCTTCGGCAAGCACATCTGTTTCCGCATCTGTCTCCGCAGTCGATCCTATAAGGGTATCGACACCCATAGTTGCTGTGTCACGTTCAACGAATCCATTCACACCCGACGCCCCAGATGGGGCCACGGGAGGTGCTAGCAGTACCTTTACACCACCCAGAATAAATAAACTTGTTTTTCAAGAGTCAGCGCATTCACGTACACCTAAATTCGTAAGTGAACGTACGCTTAAGGAACTCCTTGTAAATTGTAGATATGACCCAGTGGTTGGTAAAGAGGACGAAATGGTCCTGGCATCATTACGTATCAGGCGAGCCGCAGAGTATTTAGCAAGGTTACCAGGGATGACTACGCATCTAGATAACATATATCATTTTGTTCAAACAGGACGAGATCCAGGATGTATTAACAGAGCTATGGAATTCCAGAAAGTAGAGATACAGGGGGAACTGTTACGTTTCCTCATAAACTGTGTAATCAGAAATCAAGATCGTCCGGGGGTAGACCCGAATGCAATGCTTATTCTTACAAAATGGAGTCAGAATATATCAGAAGGGAGACACGATAAGCAAAATTGTATAATAGCCATGTGCCGAAAAATACGTAAAGAAATAGAGCGTATTCATGAAGAGAGATTGGGAACAGACGAGTTTGAGCAAGATGAAGTGTCCGAATCAGGGAATTCCGCAAGACAGTCAGAGACCATAGCCTATGTAGGCAAAGGAAGATACTGTGAAAATACTAGATGTTTTTCTGATCCCATACACTCTGTATGTCCAAATAATAGCAGAACGTATCCGACGCCTGTAATAAATCTGAAATCTCCTGAACATTCGTTTCAAGCCGCAGACAAAATACTACGAGAACGAAGAGGTTACCACCTCCTCGATTCCATGGATGAGCAAGAATTAGCCAGATCAGCCGTTCACTGGATTGACAGTCCTGAAAAATACGGTGATGAGACCGTAGCACACACGTTTTTTAACCTCAGTACAGATGAACAACGTTTAGCTGGAATATATATGATTCAGCAACTCCTCATATTATATAAGAGCCAACATGCTGACCCTGGTCCTTTACCTGATATATTAACGGAACTACTCACGAACAGATGGAGAGGTTCTAGTAACAAGCTAATTAAAGAGATATTAGTGTCACGTAAGCAGTATGTCCTTTTTGTAAGTCCGGATTCTCTCTCGCTGCCCCACAGAGAAAGAGCGCCGTACTATATGGATAGACAAAATCCCCTACGAGAAGTGCACCCAATAAAAGGCGAAGACAATGAGTTTCACCGTGTATTTGTTTACACACCCATATCAAAAATGGAATTATTAGAAATGAAAAAAGTAGTACCTAGTCATGACAAAGACCCAGCGGGTTTCCACCGAGAAATTAAAGACATGTTACTGATGGGAGAGTACACCTTTCCTGATATTATGACGATATTAAAGGTGCTTTTGCCTGCTGGCATATATGAAAAACTGAAAGAAAAAGAGTGGGAAGTGGGAGACCAAAAGATAGACTGGACAGCATTAGCAGAGGAAGAAAGGGGCCGAGCTGCAGGTTCAGGGCTCGGGGATAAAGTTAAACTATTACCAGGTTTACTAGTACAGGTACTGCCACGTTTATTAACTACAAAAAAGGAAGATTGGGGTGCAATCACAGCCTGTAAACAAAAGCAAGATGAAGACACAAGCGATTATTATGCTCGATTTGAAAAATGTTTTGGTATAAATAGTGGTATAAAAGCAAGTAGTGACTCATATCCACATTTATTTGTGACAAAATTAGTGGAAAATGCATTGTCTCCAGTGAAGAATAGAATATTGAAATTCGAGAGTACCTGGCAAAGTAACACTCCGTCGCAAATGCTACAAATGTTACAGTATCATCACAATAGAATTAGGGATGAACAAGAACACGAGCATAGACGCATGAAGGATACAAAAATGAAAATGCTAGTTTCTCAGACAGTACCAGCAGATGGTCACAAAAAGGGTGTGACACATTCTGGTGATTCTGCAGTTCCTGTAAAAGGAACCTGCAATTACTGTAAACAACTAGGCCATTATGTACATGATTGTCCAGTCCTGAAACGTAATATAGCTACAGGTATTGCAAAGGAGAGACCACGATTAGTTAGACAAGATCAGAATGAACAAGGAGCTATGCAGCATGGACAGTCCATGCCAGTTCAGCAACAGTCCATGCCAGCCTCACAGCAACCCATACAGTTTGTGCCAGCTGCACCACCGCTGCCTGCTACTGCCACACAAACCACAACACGACAAATGTATCAGACTGCACAGTATGAATACCCTGAGTATCAGCGTTACGCATGAACCAGCCTAGAGAGGGAAGTTGACTTACCGCTTATCGAGATTCCTGTAGATCAAGAAGGACCTTATGTACATAGTGAATTATTAGGTCAAGATAGAAAATTCTTACTCGATACAGGGGCAAGTCGAACAACCATAAAACGTAGTGAAGTTCCAGGGGCACCCCTCTCAGGCTCTCAAAATGTTTCCCTTGGTTTTTCGGGAAAACCTATTGTTAATGAAGTATCACAGCCTCTACCACTTACGATAGGACCTTTGACACGAACTACAGATTTATTGCTTACTAAATCATGCCCAGAAAATCTGTTAGGAATTAAGACTCTGAAAGCACTAGGAGCCATAATATGTTGTTCTCCGGAAGGAGTAAGGTTGTTTTTACGTGATTTTAAAGGTCACTATGTGTCCAGAGACATGGATCCCCGACTACAGACTTTACCAGTACATCTATGGGCACAAGGCCCTACGGATGTTGGCTGCATGAACATTACACCCTATCGAGTTACATTGAAAGCAGGAGTGGTACTACCACGAATGCGACAATACAAGTTACCGCATGATGCTGTAGTGGCTTTGTTGAAAATCATTGATGAGCTGATTGCCCAGGGAGTAGTTGTAGAAACAGACTCCAATGTATGTAATTCACCGATAATTCCGATTCTTAAACGAACTGATCCTACTGCTCCGCCAGTATACCGATTGGTTATTGATTTGCGTGAACTAAACAAGTGTATTGTACCACAATTCCCTGTGGTCCCTGATATATCATCATTGTTGACAGCAATTGATTCCGAAGCAACATTCTTTACTGTAATTGATCTCAAGAATGCCTTTTTCAGCGTCCCAATAGATCCGGAAAGCCAATACTTGTTCGGATTCAGTTTAAATGGGCGCAGTTTTAAATTCTCACGCGCTCCCCAAGGATTCACAGAAAGCCCCAGCATCTACAGCCAAGCATTGAAACGAGAACTTGACAGTATCCACATGCCAGTCAATACTGCACTGCTTCAATATGTCGATGATCTGCTGATCACCGCGAGAAGCGAGTCAGAATGTGAAAAAGCTTCTCTGACAGTTTTACATTTCCTAGCCGACAAGGGGCACAAGGTGTCCCCTTCTAAGCTGCAATTCTGTGTTCAGCGAGTTATTTATCTTGGTCACTCGCTGTCCAAGGAGGGAAGGCAGCTTACACCAGATCGCATCCAGTTAATTGCTAACATGTCAATACCCCAGACACAAAAGGAAGTGCGGGCTTTTATAGGCCTCACTTCATATTGTAGGCAGTGGATCCCTCAGTACGCATTTCTAGCAAAACCACTCATTCAGTTAACCACACAGGAGGCAGCCACATCGACTGTTCTCCCTTGGACTCAGGAACATACACAAGCTTTTGAAAGCCTAAAGGAAGCTTTATGTCAAGCACCTGTTTTAGCAACACCATGTTATAGCAAACCTTTTACACTCTTTGTTACAGAACGCGAAGGTACTGCCTTGTCAGTACTCACTCAGGATCAAGCAGGATCATGCAAGCCATGTGCTTATTTTTCCAGTACATTAGATCCCGTAGCTCAGGCTTTGCCTGCATGCCTGAAATCAGTGGCAGCGACAGCTTTAGCAATCAGACAAAGCGATGCCATAGTATTAGGACACCCATTGACAGTTCAAGTACCACATGCAGTAGAGGTTCTTGTGAACCGAACACAAACACAACACTTGACCATAGCAAGACTTACCGGTTATGAACTGACATTGTTTCAACCACACATAGAGATCCGACGGTGTAATACATTGAATCCTGCTACACTATTACCTGTAATTGGAACAGACCCACTAGCTCATGATTGTGTTGAAATCATTGAAATAAAGACGAAACCTAGACAAGACTTGACAGACGTTCCATTGTTAGATCCAGACCTGACGTTGTATGTAGACGGATCATGCATGAGAGCAAGTACAGGAGATTTAGTGGCCGCGTATGCAGTCACAACAGACACTGAAGTTATTGAGACACATTGTATAGATACTCTGTCAGCCCAAGCAGCAGAACTTATTGCTCTAACGCAAGCCTGTATTCAAGCCACAAATAAGAAAGTTAATGTATACACTGACTCACGTTATGCATTCAGAGTTGTACACGACTTCGGCGTGCTGTGGCGAGAGAGAGGTTATCTAACGTCCCATGGTGCCCACATTCAGCACGGGCCCCTCATTCATGCTTTGTTAGACGCAATACATCTACCCACTGCTATATCGATTATGAAATGTAAAGCACACACGAAGGTTACTGATACCATTTCTCAAGGCAATGATTTAGCTGACAGAACAGCTAAACAGACTGCTCAGAATCGCACATTAGACATGACAAAGCCAATAGTTCAGACACCAACACAGTGTATGACAATTAAGGATCCCACACTTGACGTAATTGACATACAGACACATGCCACAGCAGAAGAAATAAAGAAGTGGACTGAACTAGGAGGGATCCAGACAGATCAAGGATGGATGACGAAGGAGAAATCTGTATGGTTTCTCCCTGATTCCATGGTTCAAGCCATTATAGCTACAGTTCACAGTCCAGCACATTTAGGAGAGAAGGCTATGCTAGACAGCATTCAGCACATTTGGTTCAACAAACATTTACGAGCAGCAGCTAAACAAAAAGTTCGTACCTGTATGATATGTTGTCAGTTTAATCCAGGAAAGAGTGTTCCCGTAGAGCAGGGTGGATTTCAGCCTCCTGACCATCCTTTTGAAATCCTCCAGATGGATTATATTCAGATGGAACGTTGTCGAGGATTCAAATATGTCCTCGTAGTTGTCTGCGCTCTCTCCCGTTGGACAGAGGCGTATCCCGTATCAGATTACACTGCCCCGACTACTGCCAAGCAGCTAGTTCGAGAATTCTTCCCACGGTACGGTTTACCACGTGTTGTATATTCAGATAACGGTCAGCCTTTCTCATCCGAATTAATGAAACATGTCTCACTCTTGTTGGGATATCAGTGGAAATTCCACTGTGTCCGACACCCCGAGGCAGCAGGTCTCGTAGAAAGACATAACCAGACACTGAAAATCAGACTGTCCAAAATATGTAGAGAGAAAGGTGTCGACTGGATAGTAGCATTACCAGTTGCACTCTTTTACATGAGAATGGTAGCACACTCTAGAACAGGGCTATCCCCGTATGAGGTGATCTTTGGTAGACCACCGAATATGTGGGGGACGCCTATACCACGCAAAATAACTGACATTGACTGTAACATGCTGACAGATTACTTGGCTTCCTTGATGTCTGCACTACAATCTTCTCGTTCACAGGTAGCTGCAGCCTTTCCCGACAACACTGAGGCGAAACCCCATGACGTTGTTCCGGGTAATCTTGTCTTTGTGAGAAATTTCGACAGGAAAAGTCAACTGGAGCCCAGGTGGAAAGCACCCAAGTTGGTCCTGTTGACCACAAGAACAGCCGTGAAGATCGAGGGACGCAAAGGGTGGATTCATTCAAGTCACGTCAAAAAATGTCATGGACTACCTTCAGATATAGACACTGTGCCCTGCACTCCCTCACAGACTGATTCAAAACTTCCTTTTGTTGAACAGAATGACTCTCAGTGCTATAAATTAAAGCTTAGGCCCAAACAGTCGAGCAATTTGATTGTTTAAGTCCTCTCCAAGGTGAAGCGGTTGAATTGTCTCCGACATGTATCCCTTGGACCTGAGTAGAGAAAATACCCGAGAAATGTTGAAACGACAGGCGTATTGTAAATCACTGCGTAGCTACTGTATGAGGACATTATTAATTTTGTTTTTATTGAGTATTTTAGTAATTATTACGAGTGTGATTTTGCACATATATCATCCTATCTCTAGACATGTTTATAATGTTGCTGCAGAACATTCTTTTAGTGACCTACCGCCACATGAATTATCTTATAGACTTGCGCTGCGCAATAACACCTTCATTAGTATGTTACATCATTCCCATCAGACTAGTAATGCGACCAATTGTTGGGTGTGTGGCCGACTTCCTCCCTATCAGAATAACAAAGGAGTTCTGCCTTTCTTTCCACATCCATTCACACACAATGGCTCCTGTGGAGCATGGTTTAGTTTATTAAATTCCATAGACCCAGACACAGCAGTTTATCAACAACATTGGATATGGGGAAATCTGAATCTAGTTTTATTCAAAGTCTGTCACCCTAATAAGGAGGGTCACCCCAGTAGAACAGGAACTGATTTAGAAAATGAAGTGTATAAATTAGGTAATTTTACGCCTAATCTTATGATTCTGAATGTCAAATCCGAAGTTGAACTAATTCTGCCCACTATGTCAGTATTTCCAGTTAAGGGTGAATTATGTGTAAGAAAAGTTGGTTCCATACATATGGGCCATAGCCAATGCGTTACTACAGTAGAATATAGTGATCAAGGTAAACCTTCATTTAGAGCTTCTCGCCATTCTTACTTCATATGTGGTCAGACGGCATATATACGTCTGCCTCTAGATTGGGATGGTACCTGTTACATAGCATTCCTTTTGCCACCTGTTTTCCTAGCTCCCCCTGATTATTATCGAAATGTTCATTTAGTACACAATAGAGAGCAAAGAGATCTCCCAGTTGTCGATTATACTGAGACAGCATGGGACAAGTATGTAGATTTCAATAAAGGTATCTTTCCCTATATAGGTACAATATCAAATAGTAAGCTGATACGCAGACTCACCAAGACTCTTGAAGCTGTAGTAAACGAGACTATAGCCGCCCTAGGCAATCTGACAGAGGAACAATCAGTGATGAGAATTGTTGTTCTCCAGAATCGTCTTGTCCTTGACGTCATCCTGGCCGATAGGGGCGGAGCTTGCAGGGTCATCGGATCCAGCTGCTGCATATTCATACCAGAAAATTCGCCATCTGTATATAAAGCTATAACACACCTTCATAAGATTGTAAGCCAGATACACGAAAATCCAGGCACTTGGACGTGGTCCGGGTGGTTTTGGAGTGTGATATCAGCCTGGGGATGGAGAGTTTTATCCTTCCTAGGTATTGGCCTTCTTATGCTCTTCAGTTGTTGTTTATGCCTGCAAGGTGGACCAGCGATTTGTGGTCTGTGTGCCACATCATGCATTCCACATCACAGGTCCCGTTCAGAATGCCGGAAGGAAGAAGAAATGATGCTCCATGAGCAAATCAATGGAATGATGAAGATTGATGTCTCGTGAAGGGCAAGAAGGGGACAAGGAGGGAATGTGGAAATGTGGATTTTCCTGATCAGTTATGTCCCCTATCTTGGACCCCAACGGTTCTATATGCATGTTACAAGTACATGTATGTTCCCTCCAGTTCCAGTTTCTAAGACGCAAACATATGTGTGTCTACCGTCGACATGTTCTCTGTCAGATCCGCCATCACAGGGCTGGATATTCGATTCCTAAGTATGAAAGGCCACCGACTTTATATGGCTAAGTTACTTCATTTTTACAGTTCAGGCAAGTAGGCCCGATTCTGTCCTCAAGCCTTTCCCTGCTCTCTGTCTCTGACAGCTTCAGCTTGAGCTCGCATCTGTATCCATGAACTTTGTCCTACTCCCTGTGCAGCTAACGGTGCCTGCCTCGGCCAGTTTTCGCCTGTCTGCCAAGAAGTTGTATTTCACCTTCGAATTATCTATTTTGCTCTCCAGCCGATGCATTCCTGTCCAGTGATTTAGGTAAACATTTCCTTTAGCTCACAAGCAAAGGACTCAGCCTTTCCGTCCTCCTGCAAGTGATTCATAGCCCTGTTGCCATGGAAAGTTTTCTATCCCTCGCATCTCATATAGACACTTAGACGCTTGTACACGTACACAGTCAGTATAGAATAGATTCTGTCCGAGAGTCTCTTCCTTGTGGATAACATAGTTCTTTAAACATAGGATGTTAGATATGATTTGGGATTAGGTTGACTTGACCCCCAGACTTCTCGTCTCCACATGTAGAGCTAAATGTCAAGTCCCCTTCACCCCCTAGTTGCACGTCAATTACACGTCATGCTGCCGCGCGCGCATCTATGCCAAGTATTATCTTATAGATCCACCTATGTCTGATAATTCTAACCAATCATGTTTCTTTTATTCCTTATTACGCCTAGTTTCGATTATGTCACTGTTTTGTCACTTTTCTTATCAAATGTTACGCCTTCTACATTCGTTTCATTGTAATGTACTTATTATAAAAATACATGTCTGTTAATAAATTATTGTACTTCACTTCCTGAACCCTCGTGGTGACGGAACCTGAAGGCCGCGACTCGAGTCGGCCATTTTGAATGGAATAAAGCCCATTAGAAAACCTCTTATACCACGGATTCTGCCTCTTGTTATTTTGAGCTATTTACTTTATTTTAAGATTCCGTATGAAATTCAGTCCGGTATTTTTATTTACCACAGAAGGCTTTACGACCGACATCCAAATCAGGCCCTCGGTTGCCAAAATGCTGAAGAGAAACTTCAAGGAAGACATTCACCAATCTATTACTGGATTGTTCAATTGCAGCCAAGTTCCAAACTTTACAAATGAGCGCTATACAAATAAATATAACATACAACAGGGCTGCAGCACCACGCAGCACACCAACTATCTTTCCACCACAGAACTGCCAGAACAGTGGCATTGATACATTCACATAGACACCAATCTATGCTGCTCAATGCGTACTGCATGCAAGAAACCCTACTTTGGTCTGAAGTGAGCTGAAGTCTAGTTTCTGTTGCACGGCATTCATCATCTCATGACAAGGTCGCAACTGACGCTGGCAGCACAAGACCTAAAAGACAACCTCTGACTTTAGTGTTTGCTTGGGTATATCATGGGTCAATAGGCAGCTATCATTTCAGCAGTTGTTTTGGGGTAGCTGGACCAATGGTCAGAAATAGTGCTTATCGTAGAAATGTTTTCTTATCTATTGCAATTAAAGTAATTTCACCAGAATCAGGATTTTGCACTGGTTAAGGGGCAGTTTGGGAATGGCCGAGAGTGAAAACTTCATGCCACACCATGTGTTAAATATGTAAATATTACTGTATATAAAACTTGATAAAATGAATATTAGAAATAAATAGCATCATGCCTGCTGCAGTTTTAATAATAAATTTCATATTTTAAAAATATGTCTAGATTCAGAACTTTTAAAATGTAATGAAAATCTGTAAATCTCTTTTTCAATTTAAAAACCCCAATTGAATCCTCAGCAAGGGTGATATTTTGCGGAATAGTTATAATAACTTACTATTCCTGGTGGTATGCACTACCGAGATCCAAAGTGGAGAAGACTTTTGGACCGGCCAAAGTTGGAACCATTTCATGTAGGTTTGGAAGAAGATGAGAGTACATCCAAATGGCATTATTGAGACTGCATAAGTCAATGCGAAGTCTCAATTCTCCAGATGCTTTCACAGAAATAACAATGGGGGACACCCAAGGTGATGACTGTACCGGTTCAATTATACCTTTTCACATAAATCCTTTAATATAATTTTAGGTTTCTCTCTATATACAAATGGTACTTTTCTGACCTTATGTTTTATGGGTACTACATCATTCTTCCACACTATACGATGTTTAAAACCTTGAAATTCACCTAGATCCTTACTGAAAACGTCATTATTTTCCTTCTCAATTGTGACATGAATTCACTCTTTTGTGTTGAACCTACTGTATCTCTTCAAGTATTGCTCTTCAGTTCAGCTACCACATATAGGTCTGATATCAAAGACCAGACCCTTCAGGCAGGTCTACCCTGTGCTTCTCTCACTGAATTTTCACCCACCTCTTCCGCGCAAGTTACTGCAATACTTTTTTTTTATTATTCTTTTTACTGAACACATCTGTGGATACAGCAGGATGAAATGGCATAGCATATTCACTTTTTTCCAGTTTTGTGGGGTTTTCTAAAAAGAAAACATCAGCAGGTGGCTAAGCACCATAAATTACTACGATACTTAATGGAGCCAAATCAGGTTCTCCTCATGACCCATGCCAACTGGAATACTCAAGCTTGTACCAGAGGTAATAGCTATCAATCTTTCATTTATTTATAACTCCATGTTTGCATTCAGAGTTTTCCATTTGGGAAAAAACCTCTAGCCTCCCCTTAATAAAGAAACCCAATTTGAATCCAACAGACCCTAACAATTACTCCCTATATCCTGCCTCCCCCTTCCTGCTAAAATAGTGGGAAAAAATCTAAATACAAAGTTAGCCCAATTTATCCATAAAAACCCCCTTCTGGACCGGACCCAGTTTGGGTTCAGACCAGAGCACAACACTGGCAGCACTATGTTTTACCTTGTATTTGCTAAACCATACAGAGCCAACCAATTTTACTTTGCATGTTTTAGAAAATGCCATAATGGATTTTGCGTAGGGACTGCACCACGAAAGTGACAGAACCCAGACACAAAATTTTGGTAAATCTGAGCCGCTGTTTTGAATAGTATTGGATTTGCTATGTGGACCCTAGCATTAATGTAAAAAAAATGTTTAAAGGCCGGCCCCCCTCGCCGGTTAAAACAAATAAATAAATACAGAAGATGCCAGGCCCCAGTGGATGAGGTCCCCTAAACCAAAATCGGCCCGGGAATAGAGCTGCTTGGCCCCCCTTCCCCATTCAAAAGAGCCTGGCCCCGGGGGATGGGTTCCCCGGGACGAACTTGGCCTAGGGAAGGGGGGCCACACAGTCCCCCTCCTGTTATAAACCCCAAAAATATATAATACAATAAGCGGACCGCCAAGATACTGGAGGCTCCGCCACTTTTCTGCACCACTCAGCAAACACACCTTCTGGCGCACAACTGATTGGGGGATGAAGTTCCTTAGCTTCAGAGCGTTCTTGGGGACCAAGTACCCCTCCTGTCACCTCCAGTAAGTCCCACACAGCGGGATTGCTGAGAGATCTTTGGAGGCCACGCCCCCTTTCTCCACCTCTCTGGAAACGCGCCTCCTGGCGCACTGCTGGTAGGGGGATGAAGTCCCCTTGGCTCTAAATTGTCCTTAGGGGCCAACAAGCCCTCCTCTTACCTGCAGTAACTCCCACACAGTGAAATTGTTGAGCGGTCTTCGGAGGCCATGCCCCCCTTCTCCACCACTCTGCAAACGTACCTCCTGGTGCACTGCTGGTTGGGAGATGAAGCTGTCTTGGATGCTGAGGATTCTTTGGGGGCTCAGAAGCCCTCATGTTACCTATAGTAAGTCAGACACAGCAAGATTCCTGTCGGTTTGTCGGAGCTCCCCCAACTTTCTCCACCACTCTGCAAGTGTAACTACTGGGTAAAAAACCATAGAAATTCACTTAAAAAACCAAATGTTACAGGGTCATTATAGTTAGGGAATAGAATTCAAAAAACCTTAGAAATTCACTGAAAAAAACAAAGGTTACAGGGACACTATAGTTAGGCTCAGATTTCACTCGCAACAAAACCAGTGAAATTCAGCAGTTATAGTTAGCTGAGCTAACTATAACTTACGCCCCCCGCACTGCACTGCTTATGACCTCACATATTACATCACTCATGACATGGTCAGGGACAACACTTATGACAACTTAAATTACATCACTGATGAAATAATCCACAGAACCACTCACACACCAACTCACACCCCATACAACTTCTTGTACGCCCACTCACACACCTACAGAATCACTCACATACCCATTCACAGACCCATACCAGTACTCGCACACCCACTCACTCCTCCATAGAGGTACTCACATGCCCACTCACCTGTCACATAGCCACACACTCACACATACAGCTACTCACATACCCACTTATTTACCTACACAGTCAGTGACACACCCACTCACTCACCTATACAGCCTCTCAGTGCATCCACTCACCCATACAAGCACTCACACACTCACTCACACACCCACACAATCACTTACATACCCGTTCACACATTCATACAAGCACTCACATGTCCGTTCATTCACCCATACAGCCATTCACACAGACACTCTGACATCCCTTTAATCTTTGGTTTTTTCAGTGAATTTCTAAGGTCTTATTAATTTTATTTCCTAAATATAACGATTCTGTAACCTTTGTTTTTTTTATAAGTGATATATGTACATATACATATATATATTTATCGCAATGGCGGTCGCCAATAGGTAGTTATGGTTAGGATCTAGTTTCCATAGGAAAAGCGTTTTTTTGTGTGGGTAATAACTTTGGTGCTGTTTGACAAATCTTCACAACATTTTCAAAAGTAGTACGCACCTGAGTTCAGCTGCTGTCAAGTGGGGGCTGAGTAAAGGGGGGGGGGTCCTAAAACGTGTTTTCCCCATGCAATTTCTCATAGGGATTTTAGAAATGACTACAGCCCGAACTGCTTAATAGAATTACACCAAATTTGTCAAAAAATATAGATCTTGATCCAGAAAAGGTGCTTTTTCTGATCTGGTGTAAATATATTGAGTAGTTTTTGAGCTATTAAAGAAAAAACAAATATGTATATCTAGAGGCTAGAGGCTCGGACCCTCCGCAAATCCAACAGTTCACATGCTGAGATCTGATTGACTGCCAACTCCAACTCTTCAACCAGGAAGTGAGGAAGTGTTGTCAACCATTTTGGGACTCGGATTCCACCAAGTCCAAAGAAAAAAGTAAAAAATAAAGAAAAGAGGGCAGGGTAGGAATACCCTCACCCCCTAGACCACCTAGGGTGCTGGGTGCCCCCAGGGACCCTGCCTGAGCGAGAAAGCATTTTTTTCAAAACTTTTGCAATAACAATCATTGTGGATTTGTGAATTTGCACAAAGCAAAATGCACATTTTCCCGCGCTTGTTTGTATTTCAGCCCCTGGGTAGACCAGGGCCCAGGGGCATAATATATATATATATATATATATATATATATATATATATATATATATATATATATATATATATATATATATATATATATATATATATATATATATATATATATATATTCAGTTAAAAAACCATAGGTTTCACACATGTTATAGTTAGTAGGACATTTCACTCGTGAAAAACCAATGAAATTCCCCGGTTATAGTTAGTGCAGGCATCTATAACTCACGCGACCGCAATCCTCTGCTGATGACGTCAGATATTACATCACTGTATTTAGACACTTATTTACCCATGTCTTCTTCCATTAATTTTTAGCTATACATATATTACAAATATTTTTTTTTCAGAAAAACACATATGTCATCAGTGATGTAATATCTGACGTCATCAGCAGAGGATTGCGGTAGCGTGAGTTATAGTTGCCTGCACTAACTATAACGGGGGAATTTCATTGGTTTTCCACGAGTGAAATGTCCTACTAACTATAACATGTGTGAAACCTATGGTTTTTTAAGTGAATTTGCAAGGTTTTTTAAATGCTAATTCCTAACTATAACGTGTGTGAAACCTATGGTTTTTTCAGTGAATTTGTACGTTTTTTTAAATGCTAAGTTATGTGTTATTTTTTTTTTTTGCCGTGCGCGCACGGTACGCGTAGTCGCGGAATCGTTACGTGAAGTTCACGGAATTTTTCCGTTTGCGCCGTGCGCGTACGCTACGCGCATTCCGTGATTTTTCGAAAAAAATTTACAATTAATTTTTGCCCTTGGGGGTCCTTCTGGGACCCCCTGACAAAGGCTAGGGGGTCAGGAACTGTCCACCCTGCCCCCTTTTCACGTTCTCCACCTTTGTTTTTCACCCCCTCAGACTGCGAGAGACAAAATGGCGGCCGACACTTCCTGGTTTCGACCGATTCGAATGTTTACTAAGATCTAACAACCAATCAGAATCGCGCTCGTGCACGGCAGCGTGGGCGTACGGTAAGCTTACGGTACGCGCTCGGAGCGCGCCTATAGATATATATATTGATTTAAATGCTATTTTCTCAGGAAATACTGAACAGATTTACACGAGACCTTCAAAAGGCGCATCCCTGACCTGAGGGCTACCTCTCCGCCAAATTTCAAGTAATTCTGTTCAGCCGTTCGGGCTGTAGCTCGGACTAAAGGTCCTATGGAAAAATGCATGGGGAAAACGCATTTTGGGACCCCCCGTTTTCTCAGCCCCCGCTGGACGAATTCCCCCGAGACTTTCAGGGTAGGAGCGGAGCGGAGCGCCCCACCTATTTTGAAAATTTCGCGAGGATTCGTCAACCGGCGCCAAAGTTATTCCAAATAGAATGTTGCGGATTTCCTATGGAAACACGGTCCTAACTATAACTATCTACTGGCGACCGCCAGTAGATAATATATACTATGTACTACTACGCCAGTAGATAGTTATAGTTTGTCAGGGGGTCCACGAAGGACCAAAAAGTACGAAAAATACATTTAATAATTTTTAAAAAAAATCGCGGAGTGCGCGTACGGTAAGCTTACCGTACGCGCACGGCAAAACAAAATAATAAAAAAAAAAAAGAAATAACAATCACATTTATTAAATAAATTGAAGGACCCGCAAGGGAGAAAAAAAATATTGTTACTGTGTAAAAAAAGGCGAGGCGCGCACGGTATGAACTGCGCAACGTGGGCGCTCGGTGCGCAAAGCGCACCGTGCGCGCAGGGTGTGCGCACGGTGAAAAACCAGAAAAAAAATAAAAAATAAATACATAACTTAGCATTTAAAAAACCGTACAAATTCACTGAAAAAACCATAGGTTTCACACACGTTATAGTTAGGAATTAGCATTTAAAAAACCTTGCAAATTCACTTAAAAAACCATAGGTTTCACACATGTTATAGTTAGCTGTACATTTCCCTCGTAAAAAACCAATGAAATTCCACGTTATAGTTAGATCAGGTAACTATAACTTGCGCAATCCACAATGTGTCATTTCAGATGTCATCATTGATGTGAAGAGTGATGTCACTGACCATGTCATGAGTGATGTAATATGTGACGTCATCAGCAGTTTATTGTGGCCGCGCAAGTTATAGTTACCTGATCTAACTATAACGTGGAATTTCATTGGTTTTTTACGAGTGAAATGTACAGCTAACTATAACATGTGTGAAACCTATGGTTTTTTAAGTGAATATATATATATATATATAGATTATGGGGAGGGGGCTCATGCCACCCCCTTCCCATGCCTGATATGGGCCACAGGGACTGCCATTTCCCCGGGTCCAGGTCAATTTGAAAATATCAGAGGGGGCCATCCTGTGTAGGGCTTTTATGGCTCTGTGAACTGCCACCTGTGATGGGTGGGTTTATTCTTAGCCTCTCCTGGTGAAGGCAGAGTCCATGATTCTCCCTTTAAAATTCTATGTGTACACAAATGCGCAAAATCACATGGAAGCCTTGCCTGTTTG
Source organism: Triturus cristatus (assembly GCF_964204655.1). Taxonomy (NCBI): domain Eukaryota; kingdom Metazoa; phylum Chordata; class Amphibia; order Caudata; family Salamandridae; genus Triturus; species Triturus cristatus. Next base: position 815,961,810 of record NC_140584.1, read on the forward strand.
ACCCTGCCCCGTCCACCTTAGTAGTATGCAAAGGTCTTCCCGCCTTTTGCTAGCATGATGGACAGCCTACCAAAAGGTCCCTCTGCGCGTTTCCTGCCCATTTTAGCGACGCCTTCTTCATGCTGAAGAATATGATGACATTGCCATGAAACAAAGAGCACTTACCTTATATAGTTAAGAGGAAGTACCCTTGTTTGGTGGAGATTTACCTCTTTGTAGTCTCATTGTCTTCTCTGTAGGAAGATTCATGTTATCACATATTTCTGGATATAGACTCATGTGGAACAATCACATTGCCGAAATGCACACAAGGTCACTGGAGACATTTCCTCATAGTCAATAACGCAGCTGTAGTGTAGAATATATGTACTAGACATTTACTCAACGAGTTAGCACTTACTAATTAACCAGTGGAAGTACTCCAGTTGGGTGATATTGTTTGCAAAACTGTGGACTCTTGTTGGATAAAGGGGCAGGTGAGGTTCTGTCCTGGGCCAGTCACTCACACAGCTACTGACAGACCCACAAGGACACTCACACACCCACTCACAGACCCATTCTGTCACCCTCACATCCACTCACAGACTCACAAAGCCACTTGCACATCCACCTACACACTCATAGTGACTCACATACCCACAAAACCACTCACACCTACTCAGATATCCATACAGCCATTCACACACCCACTCACACACACACATTACTATTCACACACCCACTTACAGACCCATACAGTGACTCACACACCCACTCACAGACCAATACAGTCACTCACACAGCCACTCACAGATCCATACAGCTACTCACAAACCAACTCATATACCTACACAGCCACTCACAAACACGCTCACACACAGATACTCAAACTCCCACTCACAGACCCATACAGCCACTTACACACCCATTTACCTACTCATAAATCCACTCACAAACCCACTCACACATGCTCAAAACTGCTCACACACCCACTCATACACCCATACAGACACTCACACATCAACTCACAGACCCATACAGCCACTCACACATCCACTCTCTGACCCCCATATAGCCACTCAAACACCTGCTCACATTCCCACAAAACCACTCAGACAAATATAGCCTGTCACATACCCTCTCACAAACCCATACAACCACTCACAAACCAACTCACCGACCTATACAGCCACTCACCCACTCTCAAAGGTTACAGTTAGGAAATAAAATTTTAAATAATATCATAAACTTCATAATTCACTAAAAAAACAAAGGTTACAGGTACTTTATAGTTACGAAATGCAATCGAAACAACCTTAGAAATTCACTGAAAAAAACAAAGGTTACATTATAGTTAGGCTCAGATTTCACACGCACAAAACCATAGATATCAGTGCTGTCATTTGAGATGTCATCAGTGATGTCATCAGTGATGTCACTGACCATGTCATGAGTGATGTAATATGTGTTGTCATAAGCAGTGCATTGCGGGAGCGAAAGTTATATTTAGCTCAGGTAACTTTAACGGCTGAAATTCTATGGTTTTGTGTGTGTGAAATCTGAGCCTAACTATAATATCCTTGTAACCTTTGCTTTTTTCAGTGAATTTCTACGTTTTTTTAATGTTGTTCCCTAACTATAACATCCCTATACATTTCGACATACTAGTCTTGATCACGGCTGGTAAGACTAGTATGTAAAAACGCATTGGCCTGGTTGTTATTTTGTGCAGTGAGGAATAAACATGCGGGCAATATGCCATAATATTAAGACTTACCCTGTGGCACGACATTTCAATAAAGTCCATTTCAAAAATGAGAAATAACAGAAATGTGTGGTTACTGATGAAATAGAAAAATATCTCAGGGGTGACAACAGAGAACACAAATTAATAGTTCTTGAATCCAGATATATTATTGATTTAGACACTATGATGCCACTAGGCTTCAATTTTAGTGAGGTGATGGCAGTAAATTTGGGTTAATTCTGCTGTTCATAATTGTATTGTTTTTCCAGTGGCCACTTAGGCCATGTGCTGTCATTAAGATTTTATTTGCAATTGGCTGTGTTACTGGTTGGTTATTTCTCTTAACTATTTGTGAACAGTTACTAGCACTATTGAGCTGATTTTTAACCTTCACTTTATTTTTTATTTTTACCTAGGTACCCGAACTGACTGATTTGAGCATAGCTAGATGTGCACTCTGTTTCTTCACTTTTTTAGAAGCACCTTTAGCGAGACCATCACCTGAGACCCAAAGACACATTTAGTCCACTTGACTATGGCATTCTTCATAGTTGCATTCTTCTAGATGCACCCTGGGGGTAGTGTATTTTCTGTACCTTGGCTAACCCTTCATTTATGTGGATATCATTATGGAGTATATTACATCAACTGCCACCCCAGTTGAGTACTACAGCTCTACATACAGTGCTGGTATTTACTGGTCCTTCATATCCCACAAGTGCTTGTACTCCGTTCTCTAGCCTTATTTGCAGATTAGATATTTTGGCTTCTGTGGAGGGATGGTGGGTAGTCACTCTGACTTTACCCTCATGGGCTGTATGTATGATTACTCCAGGGTTTTTTGGGCTGGGTATCTTTGACAATCCTATTGTGCCCGTCAGGACAGTACTGCTAGGATGGTAATTGTACATGACTGCTTGGTGCCATTTGAATGCTATCACTGTGTTAATCACCATGTTGTGTTATGTGATCTGCAACCTTGTGTTCCCAATGCCATTCCAAAATTCTTCTGTTTGACATCACTGTTGTTATTAACAGCGTTATGCAAGGTAATCCATAACCTTATGCTCCCACTTATAAGCTGGCACATTGATTTACATGGGACTTCAAGATGTATAGGTATTGTGACTTTTGAACCTTCAATAACACTGGGAACATCACCGTTGTTGACAATTAATGACACCACTGTGTATAGTATATGCCTCTTTTGCACATTTCATTATAGTGGCATTCCTTATCTTGCATTTATGGGCCCTATGTCTGGTGTTATACACCGTAAGTCTTTTTTCACTGTTTATTCCATTCGGTATAGAAATATTCCTCGTCAGCTATACTCTGTATCCATAACCAAGGCGTTATGCTTAAGCGCGGTGGAGAAGCTTGTGGATTAAATAGATTTTTCACCCGCAGGATGTGTCTGAGTATTCCCATACTTCAGGTTACTGAATGTGTATACGTATGCGTGTGTGTGTATATATACATATATATATATAGATATTTATATATATATATATATATACATATACACACACACGTCTGTATAGTGCTTCCAAAATGCTTGGACTCTGGAACCGGCCTCCCTGGCAGGTCAGGGCTTGTATGCGGCCATCACTGCTTTTAATTCAAATGTAACAGTGGAAAGATGAGCCACTCCAGTCGAATGCTTCAGACAATCTTTTATTAGGTGAAAATAAACTATAACACATTTCAGTTTCAGCCGCGTCTTGTTCACATGGCCTATGATGTAGTTCAATACATTTATAAACGTAATTACGTTAACAAAAAAAGTGAAAAAATACTTCATTTATATGTGAAAGGTACTTAGATAATTAAACATAATGAAGTTGGTGGATCCACATAAAGTGCACATTCAATTACATCATGTTACAATAGCAATTTGTCAAATATTACTGCCATTATTGCACTTGTGGTAATTATATCAACTTTTTTCATTTTCACAGGTTTCAGGTAGCCAGTTCATTTATAAGCGGTATTGCGTTGACAAAAGTGCATAAAGATTTCATCAGTGCTTGCAAAGTATTCCAATTAAATAAATAGAGTGGCTAAATTCACATGATATAGTGCACATCAATTCACGTGAGGTTCCAATAACTTTTGGAACCTGTTTTCTTTATCGTTATTGCACTCGTGAATTTTAACAGGCTTCGAGTAGCCAATTAAACAAATTTTACAGCCACCTTAGACACTATTTCCCATCAACAAAGATTCTTAACCAAAACAATGGTAATAACATTCTATTGTTCAATGGTTAAAATTACAGTCAACAACCATGTTATTTAGCTTGTTCGCCATAAATATTCGCTCAGTATATATAAATAGGTTTATTTAAACTTATGGAGCTACTGAATTACTGTTTCATGGATAAAAGTAGCCTTTAAATGGTTTTGAGCTAAAATAGCTAATTGAGTTCATTACAACAGGAAGTCCACTACTTAAATGGTACTGTAGTCCATCTGTGAAAATAATACACAAAGCAAAAATGAGTTACAATAAAAAGAGTAACCTAACATATGTTCACATAACAAATCTATAGATCACTGAGGTATTTCTGCAAAGGGATCAGGAAGCTAACTTATATCCCTAATAATTATACTTATTTCAAATGAACAAATAATTCTTCATCCATATTCATCCCTGCCAGTGTGGTGCATCCAGCTTCCAGGATGAATTTGGACCCTAACCTTCGGAGGGATAATACCCTATTCTCTCCTCTTGAGTGTTTGGGTACCGAGTCAATTCCAAAGTATTTAACCTTCCTGCAATCACCTTCATGGGTGTCATTGAAATGTTTAGCAGTGCTGTGGCTCTGATCAATACCTGTTACTGCTTGCATGTGTTCTAAAATATGCTTCTTAACAGGACAAATTTTAGAAACAATGTACCACTTGTTACAAGGGCAGACAATGACATACACAACAAAATCTGATCTGCACATAACATGCTGCACTATGCTTGACTTTTTTTGTGTACATGCCAAAACAGCCTGCTGTGTATTGGTGCCATATTTACATGCTTTACATGCTTAAAAACTTTGCTAGAAAAACAGACAATTGAGGTGAACAAATTCAGAGTATCGCTGGTGTTGTAGTGAGCTCTACATAGGAGCTGTTCTCCACCTAAACTTGGGAACTACCCAGAGTTCTCTGCTTGTTTTTTGCATACTTTATACGATACTATAAGTCTGAAAGGGTATTGTTATGACTTATACTGGGTCCTCCCTTATGTCTGGACAAAGCTAAGCCTCTCTGAAGAGCTAAAATGATAGCCAAACACGTCAGGGGTTGCTTTTATTCATTACAAGTAGGCTCAGATGGTATTATACCAGTCCAAAGCTCTAATACTGTAACTGGAGTGGTAAATGGATTTTGTCATTTTACAGCTCAGCCTGGATAGCACTGTGCTAATTCTATGCTTAAAGACTTTGCTGTAGAAATGGCAAAAGACTTTGTCCTTTTCTAGTTCGGCATGGATGGCACGGTGTTAATCCTATGCTTAAAAACGTTGCTAAAAAACAGACATTAGAGATCAGCAAGTTCAGAGTGTCACTGGTGTTGTAGGGTGCTCTATATAGGAGCTGATATCCACCTAAACTTGGGAACTACCCAGAGTTCTCTGCTTCGTTTGTATATATATATTAATACTAGCGAGGATATGCACACTTACGTCTAAACCCCATAATACAATACAAATAACAAATTTATTATTAAGAATCTGTATTGCCATATTATCAGAAAATTTAAATTAGTATGTTCCCGTACTGTAAAAAGAAACAATTCTTGTCTGTATATTTTCCCTTGAAATTTATGTAACTAATTACTTTAGTTTGTACACACAAGTTCTAACGTGAATAACAGAGTAGTCTTGCCATACCATACTTGAACAACAACCTGGAATGTTTTTTATTGACAGGAGTTTTTAAGGACTATTATCATTGCTTAATTTTTGCCTATTTATCAGATTTTAAGGGTTGAAATGTTTTTTATATAATATTTGTATACTATATATATCCTCATTTGTGGGAATCAACCTAATATTTCAGATAGCTATTTAGCAACACAGGTTACTGATAACGCAACTTGTTTTAACTCCTCAAACTTACACTGATAAGGTATTGAACCTCAAACAAGAAAATGGCATTAGCCAATATAAGTTTTTGCTGCTTGATACTTAACAATTTGCACTGAATTTTTGCACTATAATTGCACATTTTGCACATTATTAGACTTGCACATATACAAGGGGAAAAGGGAGGTACATTTTGCACTTAGTCACTTTACTATAGAAATAGCAGGACAAGGGACGTGACCATTACTAGGATGTAAACAAAGGTGATAAAAAGTGAATTTCACGTATTTATACATTTATTTTATCACGACAAATATGGATTTTAGCCAAGATGAATTTATAATTGTTTTACCCTAGTATTTAATGCTTTTAGATATTATATCCGTAATAATATGCATTTAAGCATTAACAATGATGTATGTTTTCTATGTCTATTGCTGCTAAAAACTGCACAGGCACTTTAAAGGGGGAATCTCCACCCCAAGGCCAATGTGATCAAGGCCATTGTTCGGCCAAAATGCGTCATGGCGACATGGTGATTGCTGAATAAAAACTACTGACTAATTTGGGTCTGCGCTTGTCCTTTCAAGCAAAAACAAAATGTCGGGCAAGTTTCCATAAATAAATAAATATATATATATATATATATATATATATATATATATATATATATATATATATATATATATATATATATATATATATGTGTGTGTGTTAAATGTTTTTCTCTGGCTCCCCGTTTGTGTCCCTCCGGTTCTTTCCCTGGTGGAGTGAGTCGTTTGTTGGATATATATATATATGCCAATCGTCGTCACCCGAAATGAGAAGGCACCACACCCAGCGTAAATTCAACCTTTTATTCTGATGGACAACAGCATGCTCAGCGAGGCCCTCGCAGCTTCATCTTTCAATGCCAAACGCGTTTCAGGAGCAGTCCCCCTTGTTCACTGGCTTATGTTGAAGAAAAAGACAGCTGTGCAGATTTGAATCGCACTCGCGACTACCTGTAGTCAAACCCGCCCTGATGGGCGTGTCCCAGCAAGGAATTCTGGTCGTTGTAGGCAGGTAAGTTCTTAAATCCAATGTGGATGCTGCTGTTTGCTTCCCTTTGTATTTGTAATCCCCTCTGGGTCGCTGTTTGAAGCCCGGCTGGGCCGCTGCTTTTCTCATGTCTCACCAGACGGTAAACGCCGTTCCATTTCCGCTCTTTAATTCGCAGGCGGATGGATCTGCTGGGGTAAGCAGTGGGGTAGCCTTCGTGGCCAGGGCAGGCCACATATATGCCAATCGTCGTCACCCGAAATGAGAAGGCACCACACCCAGCGTAAATTCAACCTTTTATTCTGATGGACAACAGCGTGCTCAGCGAGGCGCTCGCAGCTTCATCTTTCAATGCCAAACGTGTTTCAGGAGCAGTCCCCCTTGTTCACTGGCTTATGTTGAAGAAAAAGACAGCTGTGCAGATTTGAATCGCACTCGCGACTACCTGTAGTCAAACCCGCCCTGATGGGCGTGTCCCAGCAAGGAATTCTGGTCGTTGTAGGCAGGTAAATTCTTAAATCCAATGTGGATGCTGCTGTTTGCTTCCCTTCGTATTTGTAATCCCCTCTGGGTCGCTGTTTGAAGCCCGGCTGGGCCGCTGCTTTTCTCATGTCTCACCAGACGGTAAACGCCGTTCCATTTCCGCTCTTTAATTCGCAGGCGGATGGATCTGCTGGGGTAAGCAGTGGGGTAGCCTTCGTGGCCAGGGCAGGCCACATATATGCCAATCGTCGTCACCCGAAATGAGAAGACACCACACCCATCGTAAATTCAACCTTTTATTCTGATGGACAACAGCGTGCTCAGCAAGGCCCTCGCAGCTTCATCTTTCAATGCCAAACGCGTTTCAGGAGCAGTCCCCCTTGTTCACTGGCTTATGTTGAAGAAAAAGACAGCTGTGCAGATTTGAATCGCACTCGCGACTACTTGTAGTCAAACCCGCCCTGATGGGCGTGTCCCAGCAAGGAATTCTGGTCGTTGTAGGCAGGTAAGTTCTTAAATCCAATGTGGATGCTGCTGTTTGCTTCCCTTCGTATTTGTAATCCCCTCTGGGTCGCTGTTTGAAGCCCAGCTGGGCCGCTGCTTTTCTCATGTCTCACCAGACCGTAAACGCCGTTCCATTTCCGCTCTTTAATTCGCAGGCGGATGGATCTGCTGGGGTAAGCAGTGGGGTAGCCTTCGTGGCCAGGGCAGGCCACATATATGCCAATCGTCGTCACCCGAAATGAGAAGGCACCACACCCAGCGTAAATTCAACCTTTTATTCTGATGGGCAACAGCGTGCTCAGTGAGGCCCTCGCAGCTTCATCTTTCAATGCCAAATGCGTTTCAGGAGCAGTCCCCCTTGTTCACTGGCTTATGTTGAAGAAAAAGACAGCTGTGCAGATTTGAATCGCGCTCGCGACTACTTGTAGTCAAACCCGCCCTGATGGGCGTGTCACAGCAAGGAATTCTGGTCGTTGTAGGCAGGTAAGTTCTTAAATCCAATGTGGATGCTGCTGTTTGCTTCCCTTCGTATTTGTAATCCCCTCTGGGTCGCTGTTTGAAGCCCGGCTGGGCCGCTGCTTTTCTCATGTCTCACCAGACGGTAAACGCCGTTCCATTTCCGCTCTTTAATTCACAGGCGGATGGATCTGCGGTAAGCAATGGGGTAGCCTTTGTGGCCAGGGCAGGCCACATATATGCCAATCGTCATCACCCGAAATGAGAAAGCACCACACCCAGCGTAAATTCAACCTTTTATTCTGATGGACAACAGCGTGCTCAGCGAGGCCCTCGCAGCTTCATCTTTCAATGCCAAACACGTTTCAGGAGCAGCCCCCCTTGTTCACTGGCTTATGTTGAAGAAAAAGACAGCTGTGCAGATTTGAATCGCACTCGCGACTACTTGTAGTCAAACCCGCCCTGATGGGCGTGTCCCAGCAAGGAATTCTGGTCGTTGTAGGCAGGTAAGTTCTTAAATCCAATGTGGATGCTGCTGTTTGCTTCCCTTCGTATTTGTAATCCCCTCTGGGTCGCTGTTTGAAGCCCGGCTGGGCCGCTGCTTTTCTCATGTCTCACCAGACGGTAAACGCCGTTCCATTTCCGCTCTTTAATTCGCAGGCGGATGGATCTGCTGGGGTAAGCAGTGGGGTAGCCTTCGTGGCCAGGGCAGGCCACATATATATATGTGTATATTACCTACTGGCGATAGCCAGTAGGTAGTTATAGTTAGGACCACGTTTCCATAGGAAAACCTCAACATTCTATTTTGAATAACTTTGGCGCCGGTCGACGAATCCTCGCGAATTTCTCAAAATAGGTGGGGCGCTACGCTCCGCTCCTACCCTGAAAGTCTCGGGGGGATTCGTCAAGCGGGGGCTGAGATAAAAGGGGGGTCCCAAAACGCGTTTTTCCCATGCATTTTTCCATAGGACCTTTAGAACGAGCTACAGCCCGAATGGCTGAACAGAATTACTCAAAATTTGGCAGAGAGGTAGTCCCTAGGTCAAGGAAGTGCCTTTTGTAGGTTTGGTGTAAATCTGTTCAGTAGATTCTGAGAAAATAGCCTTTAAATCAATATATATATCTGAGCCAGCTTACGGTACGCTTACCGTACGCTTACGGTAAGCGTACGGTGGCGTGCGCGAGCGCGATTCTGATTGGCTCTTAGATCTTAGTAAACATTCGAATCGGCCGAAACCAGGAAGCGGCGGCCGCCATTTTGTCTCTCGCACTGAGAGAGATTTTTAAAATCGGAAGCCCAAAAACATGTAAAGGGGCTGTTTTGACAACTCCCTCCCACATAGTCATGTGGAGGGAGTCCCCAAACATCCCCCAAGTGCAAAAACGGTTTTATTTTTTTTTCGGCAATTTCGCGGGGTACGCTTACCGTACGCTTACGGTAAGCGTACGGTAAAAAAATAAAAATAAAAAAAACACTATCCACACTTACCCCACCCCCTGTGCTTTTGGTGGCCGAAGGCCACCAAATGTGCTGGGCTTATTACAATGGAAAAAAACACTATCCACACTTACCCCACCCCCTGTGCTTTTGGTGGCCGTAGGCCACCAAATGTACAGGGCTTATTATAAGGGAAAAAAACTTAGCATTTAAAAAACCGTACTAATTCACTGAAAAAACCATAGGTTTCACACACGTTATAGTTAGGAATTAGCATTTAAAAAACCTTGCAAATTCACTGAAAAAACCATAGGTTTCACACATGTTATAGTTAGTGGAAATTTTACTGATAAAAAACCAATGAAATTGCCCCGTTATAGTTAGCGCAGGCAACTATAACTCACGCGACCGCAATCCTCTGCTGATGACATATGTGTCTTTATGAAAAAAAAATATTTGTAATATATGTATAGCTAAAAATGTATGGAAGAAGACATGGGCAAATAAGTGTCTAAATACAGTATTAGCATCAGCAGAGGATTGTGGTCGCGTGAGTTATAGTTGCCTGCGCTAACTATAACGGGGCAATTTCATTGGTTTTTTATCAGTAAAATTTCCACTAACTATAACATGTGTGAAACCTATGGTTTTTTCAGTGAATATATATATATATTCACTGAAAAAAACATAGGTTTCAGGCACCTTATAGTTAGGAATTAGCATTTAAAAAACCTTAGAAGTTCATTCAAAAAACCATAGGTTTCAGGGGCCTTATAGTTAGCTGGACTTTTCACTCGTACAAAACCATTAAAATTCCCCCGTTATAGTTAGTTCAGCTAACTATAAGTCGCACGCCCACAATGCACTGCTGATGACGTCACATATTACATCACTCATGACATGGTCAGTGACATCACTCATGACATCACTGATGACATCTCAAATGACATCACTGATGACATCATCCAGTGAATGTGTGTTTTTCTGAAAATTACATATGTTTTAAATATGTATATCTCAAGGTCGATGGAAGAATAAATGGGTATATAAGTGTCTAAATGGATGATTTGTTTTTGAAAAATTGATTGTATAACTGACTGATTAAGTGTATCTTAGTGAATACATGGCTTAGTGAGTAATGTTTAAATATGTAAATATCTGTATCAGTCTCTCACGTTGTGTATAAGTGGCTGCATGGGTTGGTGAGTAGCTACATGAGTGTCTATATAGGTTATTAGTTCATTTTTTGAGTATCAGTATGATGGTCTGAGTGTCTGTATGGTTCGGTGGGGGGTATTACGTAGTGCATAGGTGCATGAATGAGTGACTCACTGTTTGTATGTGTTGAAAACAGCATGTATGCAGGACTGTATGGGTGGATGAGTGTGTGCATGGGTGTGTTAGTGAGTGAATGACTGTCTCAATAGTGTCTTTATGAGTAACTACATATGTGTTAAACTAGTATATGTGACTATTGGTGCATATAAGTGAGTATATGTGAGAGATTGAAAGAGTTCCTGTATGAATAAGTATGTGTTTCAATAAGTGATTGTTTAAAAGACTAAGTATGTGTAAGTTTCTGTAGCAGTAAGTGTGGTGGTGTGTGTATAACTGTATATGCAAGTAAATGGATGTTTGATTCTTTATTAGTATGAGTGACTATGGATGAGTGAAATTTTTCCATTACTCCCAGAGGCGGCCAGAGCATTGGTCACTGGTGGCATTATCCTCAGTAGACTAGACTACTGCAATGCTCTATTGCTGGACGTCCCCAAATTTTTGATTGAACGCCTCCAGAGAGTACAAACTATGGCGCCCAAACTGTCGCTGATGAAACCGCGTTGTTCATCAGGTTCGCTGGCCCTCGCAGAGCTTCATTGGTTACCGCTATCGCAGAGGATCCAATTTAAGTCCTTATGCTTGGTTTTTAAGGGCTTGCACGGACTAGGACCCATACCCCTTCAAGAGATATTTACGTGGTATATACCCACTAGGTGTCTTCGTTCTGCTACTGCTTACTTGGTGAAAGTTCCAAAGGTTCGGAAAGTTAAGTCAGGGGGTGGAGCCTTTAACTTTGCTGCTGCCAAGCTCTGGAACGGCCTCCCCCTGGAACTCAGACAGTCTCATGATCTTCTGCAGTTCAGGAGAAAACTCAAGACGTGGCTGTTTCCTAGAGCTTACTAACCTTTCGTATTGCTCTATTTTGTTCTATTTCCGGTTCCTCCAAGCCACCTGTTAATGTATCATGTACCGTAGCGCCGAGATACCCGTTGGGTGATTGTTGCGCTTTACAAATACTGCATACAATACAATACAATACAACTATAACAGGGGAATTTCAATGGTTTTGTACGAGTGAAAAGTCCAGCTAACTATAACGCCCCTGAAACCTATGTTTTTTTCAGTGAATTTCTAAGGTTTTTTAAATGCTAATTCCTAACTATAACGTGCCTGAAACCTATGGTTTTTTCAGTGAATTTCAAAGGTTTTTTAAATGCTAATTTCTAACTATGCCTACAGAGATAGGACATGTGAAGAAAAAAGAAAAAACGCACAGAAAGAAAAAAAAGAAATGCAGAAAGAAGCAACAGAAGTCCTCAAAGACGAAGAAAAGTGCAGGAAGAAGGATAACGAGAACAAACAGAAGAGCAGAAAGAAGCCTTGTTGCAAAATCATCCTGTACCCTCAACTTTTTCAGACGGATACTGGTGGTAACTGAGTCTGACTAACCAGTCCTAGAGCCAGTGCTATGTTAAAAGACACTCAGAATACAGTGAAAACACCTACATACACTAGGGAACACTATGCGTTGGGGTCCCCCTGTGATTAGCATGACCTCCTCTGTAAGCCCCTAGTATATATTAGGGCAGGGGATTAAAACTACCTCTTAAAACGCGCCTCAGGGCGTGTTTGCACATGTTAACTCAGGCCCCATCCCCTCCCTTCACCACTGTGTAAACACACCCTGTGGCCGTTTTTATTTGAGAGATTAAGTTCATTTGAATCCTGAGGGTCCAACTAGCCCACTAGGTACCTCCAGTAAGCGCCACAGAGCTGCGTTGCAGAGAGGTGTAAAAAGTGGCACGGCCTGGACCACCTCTCTGCAACGCAGCTCAGTGGCGCTTACTGGAAGCACCTGGTGGGCTAGTTAGCCCCCAGGGGCCCTCAGGATTGAAGGGGAATTATTTCCCCAACTTAAAACGCACCACAGAGCATGTTTGCACACGTCACCTCAGGCCCCGTCCCCTCCCTTCACCACTGTGTAAACGCGCCCTGTGGCCGTTCTAAGTTGAGAGATTAAGTCCCCTTGAATCCTAAGGGTCCCTAGGGTCAAACTAGCCAACTAGGTACCTCCAGTAAGCGCCACAGAGCTACGTTGCATAGAGGTGTAAAAAGGGGCGTGGCCTCAGAACACCTGTCAGCAACGCAGCTCCCTGGCGCATACTGGAGATACCTGTTGGGCTAGTTGGCCCTCAGGGACCCTCAGTATTGAAGGAGAATTAATTCCCCCAACTTACAACTGGCCAGGGGGCGCATTTGCAGAGTGCTACAAGGAGGGGGCGTGTCCTCCGGCGTGATGCCGGTCTTTTATTTATTTTATTTTTTTAAGAAGGAGGACTGTGTGGCCCCCCTTCTTTTCTAATTTATTTGCCCTGGGGACCCCATCCCCCAGGGTCTGCACCCTATTTTTTTTTGTTGAAAAAAATTAATTTGGCCCTCCCAAGGCCTTAATCGGCCCCGGGGACCCCAACCCCTGGGTCGTGGCCTTTTTTTTTTTATTCTTTAGGAGGGGGGCTGCATTGCCCCCCTCCTCAGGCCACTTATGGCCCCGCGGACCCCATCCCCCGGGCCGGCCTTTGTTTTTTATTATTTTTAAATAATATATATTTATAGAAACACCTAGGACATGCTGGACAAACCGTATGTACCTATCACCATGACGATTTGCGTGATATTCATTAAAAGGCGACTATGCATACAATGAATCCACGTGGAATGTATTTATACCGCTAGTGAAGCTCTGACGTGTCTGACACCCTACCGTGCTTAATCCCGGCGCCCCCGCCGGTGAGTACTCTCCAAATTGGACACCCTTGTAGTTTATTTATACAAACATGGGTAGCTATTGACGGGCACATTTAATACACAAGCACACCAAGCCATTCAAAGAGGATTCAACAAAAATTCGACCAAACTATGCAAGAAACCCCCCTCACGGTTAATAAAACACACATCCACCGCCAGATGTGTAATATTTTTTATTTTACTCTCTGGAAAGGAGACAAACCTCACTTGAGAGTCACAGCGTGCTCCTGGCTGAGCCCAATGCTGTGTTACACCCACCAGTGCCCGCCGAGTGCCACACACCTCTGTGTTGTATTCCACCAGCTAGTGCGTATGCTATGACACTCTCTAGCCCATGTGCACTGTAACACCACCCCATGAATATGTCATGCCACACTTGCCTTCGCACGGGTTATATTGCCCAATCTAACGTGCCTTCCTCGATGCCTATGTTATAACGCACAGCGCTATGCCATACATATTACAATCTGGGATCCATATCTTTGTCACAGTGCATATGCAACGTTACACTCCCCAGCACATATTTTATATTACAACTTTAGAGACTAGTTAGGTTACACAACACTGCCCTGTGCATATTACACTCCAAGGCGCATATCGCATAGCACGCGCTAGTGCTTGTGCTATCTCGCGCTCTCCAATGAATCTGTCATTGCGCACAATGTATTGCATATTATATTTCACGCCCTGGTTCATCTTATATCACACTTTTTGGTGCATAGTTTATACCATATACTATATCTAGTTTTCATTTTCAATCGTGCTCTCAGGACTATGTTCTATATAACACTGCATCCACCTATCCTTTTCACAGGCATTACATTTTGCGATGGGGGGTGGAGGGTCAGGGGGTGTTTCTGCCAAGTGAGCCCGGAGTCACAGTCACAAACGTCCTCTTCTTCCTGAATAAAAGTGAGATTATGCTGCATACTTGTTCATATTTTAAGTAGTTCGCACAGATACACATTTTAAAAACAATAAAGTTCCTAATACCCACCTTCTCTGAACAGTTAGCTTGCTGCCCCATCCACCTCCTCCCTATCCTCTGTTATCTGAATCCATGGACTAGCCTCCTCCCTCCTGCCATGCATGGTCTGATGTGCTGCCACTGCCCTCCATTTAGCATGATGTACCAGTCCACTCCTCCTGCCCTCCATTGCCCAATTCTATGGCCCATCATTGACCTCCTGCTTAGCCTCTGTGCTTAGCTTGCTGCCCCTATTCTCCTTCCCCCTGCCCTCCAATGTCTTTGTGCATGCCCCTGCTCCATCCTTTTTGCCCACCATGTTCCATGGACCTGCCACTCCTATCTACTCTGAGTGTTCTGTTGAGCTGCCACTCCCCTCCCACCTGCCTAGCATTGTCAGAGGACTGTATCCTGTCCCAGCCACCTCCACCCTGCCTGTCCACATGCCATGCCCCTATCCCCTTCCTCCTGTCCTCCATGGTCCATTTTACTGCCACACCCTTCTGCCCTCCCTGGTCTGTTGTGCTGCAACTGCTCCTCCTGCCTGCCCCGCGCGGTCTATTGTGAGGCCCCTTCCCCTGAACTCTCTTGTCTGTGCCCAGGTCCTGACCCTCCCTTCTATCCTCCATGGTCCTTTATGCATGCCCCTGCACCCTCCTTCTTGCCCATCATAGCCATTGAGATGCCACTAACCCTCCCGCTTGCCATGCATGGGCTTCTGTGCTGCCATGGCCCCTCCCACCTTCCCTGTGTGGTCAGCTAGCTGCCCCTGACCCCCTCCCACCTTCCCTCCATGGTTTGTGTGTATTCCAGCATAGTCTCATTGTTGCTCTCCATGGTGTGTGTTGTTTCTAGTACCCATCCTGCCTGACCTCCATGGTCATCTTGCTGATCTTGCCCTACCTCCTTGCCCCCAGCCCTCTGTTTCCATGTGCAGACCCCTATTCCCTCCCCCCTGGCTTGTCTGTTATGCTGCAGCTTTCTCTCCTGTCTGTCCATTATGGTCAGCTAGCTACCATTGCCTCTTTCCCCTCTGTTCTCTGTTGTCCATGTGCATTGTCCTGTCCTCTCCCTATTGCTTTCTATTGATTGTTGTGCTGCACTCCCGTCCCGCCTGCCCTGTGTGGTGTATTGTGCTGCTGCAAACCCTGATGCCTGTCCTGTAGGGTCAGTTTGGTGCACCTCTCCATGTCCCTCCTGTCCTCTGTTATCCGAGTCCATGTCCCTACCCCAATTCCTCCTGCCTACCATGATCCAATGTACCATACTTGCGAACATTTTGAACTTGGTAAGAGGGAGATTTTGAAAAAAAACTGGGGTATTGATTTTCCCCTTTGAGTTACATTGAAAAAGAGGAGATTGTAGACAGGAGACAGATCAAATAAAGCCCATTTGAGCTTAAAAACATTGGACGTTTCCTGGCTGAAACGGGTCTGTTGGCATGTATGGTTGTACTACCACTGCCTCTTCCTTCTGCCCACAATGGTCTATTATGTTGCCACATCCTCTCTTGCCAGTCCTGTATTGTTGGGTTGATGCCCCTGCCCCCCTTTCCACTGCCCTCCATAGTCTGTTGAGCTGCCACTGCCGTTCCTGCCTGCCCAGTGTGGTCAAATTGTTGCCTCTGCACTCTCCTACCTGCCTTCAATTTTCAGAGTCCGTGCCCCTGGCCTCTGCCTCTCAACAGTATCCCAATGAACAACTAGATTGCTAACATTCTATATTTATTACAAAAGTGTGGAACGCCTGACATCATCTTGATGTAATCAAAACTGTAATACCTAGAGCATTTCCTTTAGAAATTACATATATGAGAGGGTCTTATTTGCATCAAAATTATGGTTAGTGCTCTAAAAAACTAAAATGAGGACATATTTTCTGAGTTTTCAAATAGCGACAAAGAACTTTTAAATAATTTGTAATCTTTATGTTTTTTTATCCAGTTGACCACTTGATTAAATGTTGCACCTAGGGGAGAATGTGGTGTTACTTCCAGAGCTGCAGACTTTGCAACTGGGGAACCAGTTTGGAGTTTCTGCTTCAGCTCAACATTCTGTGATTCTGGTCAAATCACTTAATCTCCCCATGTCTACAACCAAAATGAATTTGATCTTGTGTGATGCAACCAATGCTCATGTAAAACACTCCAATACCTGACAAGTCTGCACTATATAAAACTGCAAATACACAAAAAATAAGTGTTTTGCACACTTCTGTCATTGGGCTACATGTGGGCTACATCTGGGTGATAATTGTGCTGCATTTGGGCTCTTTTGTCTCTGGTGGCCATCTTGGGAGATTTATTTGCTATGAAGTTTCCTAATTTCCTCATTTACTGCAGTCTCCTCACTAGGAAATGCTTTCCGTTTTTTACTTTGATTCCATCAAGAAGGTATTCAGATATGTCACACATTTGGCATAAATTCTGAATGTTAGCACTCTAGTTGCTCATTAGATCACTGTAGTAAAGCTACTGCTCACCACGGAAGTCTGCTGCTGGTATTAAAAGTGCATGTTTCAGTCTGTATATCAGAATATTTTAATGAAATAGAAGAGGATTTGAGAAGTCAAAATCTGCCCTAATTTTTCTTTCTGCAGCACTAATCATAATTTCTATGGCAAAATGAACCTCCTCATTTTGTTCCTTTGTAAATTTAATGTTTTACGTGTTACCACTTTATTCCAATCAAGATGGCTTCAGGTGTGCCATACTTTTGTCATAAGTAAGACTGTTAGCGCTCTAGTTGTTCGTTAGAACACTCTGGAACATTCTGTCATTGGGCTATACTTGGGCAACATCTGGGTGATATTTGGGCTACATTTGGGCTCTTTTGTCTCTGGTGGCCATCTTGGGAGATTTATTTGTTATGAAGTTTCCTAATTTCCTCATTTACTGCAGTCTCCTCAGTAGGAAATACTTTCAGTTTTTTATTTTGGTTCCATCAAGAAGGCATTCAGATGTGTCACATATTTGCCATAAATTCTGAATGTTAGCACTCTAGTTGCTCATTAGGTCACTGTAGTAAAGCTACTGCTCACCAGGGAAGTCTACTGCTGGTATTCAAAGTGCATGTTTCAGTCTGCATGTCAGATTTTTTTTTTTTTAGAAGAGGATTTAAGAAGTCAAAATGTGCCCTAATTTTTCTTTCTGCAGCACTAATCATAATTTCTATGGCAAAATGAACCCCCTCATTTTGTTCCTTTGTAAATTAAATGTTTTAAGTGTTACCACTTTATTCCAATCAAGATGGCTTCAGGTGTGCCATACTTTTGTCATAAGTAAGACTGTTAGCGCTCTAGTTGTTCGTTAGAACACTCTGGGACATTCTGTCATTGGGCTATACTTGGGCTACATCTGGGTGATATTTGGGCTACATTTGGGCTCTTTTGTCTCTGGTGGCCATTTTGGGAGACTTACTTGTTATGAAGTTTCCTAATTTCCTCATTTACTACAGTCTCCTCAGTAGGAAATACTTTCAGTTTTTTACTTTGATTCCATGAAGAAGGCATTCAGATGTGTCACACATTTGCTATAAATTCAGAATGTTAGCACTCTAGTTGCTTATTAGATCACTGTAGTAAAACTACTGCTCACCAGGGAAGTCTGCTGCTGGTATTGAAAGTGCATGTTTCAGTCTGCATGTCAGAATTTTTTAATGAAATAGAAGAGGATTTGAAAAGTCACTCAAAATGTGCCCTAATTTTTCTTGGGGAACAACCTTTACAACGCAACTTTTACAACGCACTACACTTACAACGCAATTTTTACAACGCAACATCCACTACAACGCATTCCATTACATCGCATGACACTACAACGCATTTTTAAAAACTACCTTTACAACGCATTCCATTACATCGCATACTACCTTTACAACGCATACCATTACAACGCATAATATTACACTACACTAGCCAACACTTACCCTACTGTTGCACCCCCTGGAGTTAGAATAGTAATTTTTACCCCTATACTATCCAACACTTACCCTACTGTTGCACCCCCTGGAGTTAGAATAGTAATTTTTACCCCTATACTATCCAACACTTACCCTACTGTTGCACCCCCTGGAGTTAGAATAGTAATTTTTACCCCTATACTATCCAACACTTACCCTACTGTTGCACCCCCTGGAGTTAGAATAGTAATTTTTACCCCTATACTATCCAACACTTACCCTACTGTTGCACCCCCTGGAGTAAGAATAGTAATTTTTACCCCTATACTATCCAACACTTACCCTACTGTTGCACCCCCTGGAGTTAGAATAGTAATTTTCACCCCTATACTATCCAACACTTACCCTACTGTTTCACCCCCTGGAGTTAGAATAGTAATTTTTACCCCTATACTATCCAATACTTACCTTAAATGCAATGTAATATTATGCGTTGTAATTGTATGCGTTGTTAAGGTAGTATGCGATGTAATGGAATGCGTTGTAAAAGTAGTTTTTAAAAATGCGTTGTAGTGTCATGCGATGTAATGGAATGCGTTGTAGTGGATGTTGCATTGTAAAAATTGCGTTGTAAGTGCATGCGTTGTAAAAGTATGCGTTGTAACGTCATACATCCATTTTTCTTTCTGCAGCACTAATCATACTTTCTATGGCAAAATGAACCCCCTCATTTTGTTCCTTTTTAAATTAAATGTTTTAAGAATTAACACTTTATTCCAATCAAGATGGCTTCAGGTGTGCAATACGTTTGTCATAAGTAGGACTGTTAGTGCTCTAGTTGTTCTTTAGAACACTCTAGGAAGCTGCAGTAAAACACAAAGGAATCAACTGACAGTCTCTGCCCTTGTTGGATGTACATGTTTTACTGAGAATGTCAGACTTCATTCTCACATGACTGAGAAAGATAATGTGAATTTACAGAAAATATGCTCTCAGTTTAGCTTATAGATCACCTTCCAAACCTCTGTGGGAAAAGCATGAGAAAATTGTTTTCTCTCAAACATGATTCATGATATCACAGGAGAAGGCTTTTTCACATGGTAAAATCACCTTAGAACACACCCCAATTCCTAAAATTAGTATGGTACCTACAACAAATGATTTATAATGTAACTAAAGTCTTAAAACCTTCTATCAACTGCAATGCTTTTTAATACGGTGCTATCATGTATATTGGTCCCAAGATGGCTGCCAACACTTCATGGATAAAGTACTGACAGCCAATCAGATCTCACCATGAGTTGTGTGGTTAGGCTCCGCCCAGATATATCTATCTTTTTAACTCTAATTTTCGCAGGAACTACTGAACGGATTTACACCATTTAAGCAAAAGGCACAAGTCTGAACTAAGGACTACCTCTTTGCCAAAGTTGGTGTAATTCCGTTCAGCAGTTCGGGCCGTAGCTGCGTCAACAGGTCCTATGGGAAAATGCATGGGGAAAACGTGTTTTGGGACCCCCCTTTTTTCTCGGCCCCCGCTTGATGAATCACCGTGCAATTTTCAGGATAGGAGCGGACCAGAGCTGGCCAAAAGTTTGGGAACTTTCACGACGATTCGTCAATCGGCGCCAATGTTATTCCAAATAGAATGTTGCGGATTTCCTATGGAAAATAGCTCCTAACTATAACTACCTACTGGCGACTGCCAGTAGGTAATATATATATATATATATATATATATATATATATATATATATATATATTTCAATGAAAAAACCATAGGTTTCAGGGACGTTATAGTTAGTTGCACATTTCTCTCGTACAAAACCATAGAAATTGCCCCATTATAGTTAGTTCACATATTATATCATTCATGACATGGTCAATGACATCACTGATGACATCTCAAATGACATCACTGATGACATCATCCAGTGACTGTGTGTTTCTGTAAAGTTTAAATATGTTTTATATATATATGCAAAGGTGTATTGAAGAATGAGTGGGTGTATAAGTGTGTGGATGGAGGATTTTGTAGGTGCATGACTGATTGTATAAGTGAGTGATTAAACGTGTCTTACTGAATGCATGGGTTAGTGACTAAACTGTGTGAATGTCTGTATCAGTCTGTCTGTTGTTGTGTAAGCTGCTGCATGAGTTGGTCAGCAGCTACATGAGTGTCTATATGGGCTATTGATTGGTTACCTGAGTATTTGTATGGGTGCCTGAGTGTGTGTGTGTGGCTGGGTGGGAGGTGTGTGACTCTGTGCATAGATGTGTGTGTGGTTGATTCACTGGGTGTATGGGTTTAAGAGTGCATGTGCAAACAGGCAGCTGTATGGGTGGGTGAGTGTGTATGGGTGTGTTGGTGAGAGAATGGATGTCTCAGTGGTACATGTCTAAGAAACTACATATGTAAAAGGCAGTATATGTGAGAGTTGGAGTATATAAATGACTATACGTGAGGGTCAGTGATTGTGAGAGTGGCTGTATGGATGAGTGTGTACTTGTATCAGTGATTGTATAAGAGAATAAGTTTGCATTTGTTTCTGTTTAAATAAGTGATGTGGTGTGTGTATAACTGTATAGGTCAGTAAATTGAAGTGATAGATTCTTTGCATGACTGACTAGCTGTGTGAGTGACTCCATGGATGAGTGTTTGTGTGTGAGTGTCTGTATAGTTGTATGAGTGCTTATGATAGTGTTGTATTGATGAGTGACTGCATGTATGAGTGACTTTATGGGTGAATGAGTGGACGTGTGTGTAGACCTAGGAATCAGTGACTGCGTATGTAGTAACTGGTATTGGTGTGTCAATGGTTTCGAAAATGGTAGTCTGTATTTTACAGTGGGTGTTTTAAAGATAATATCAGAATGTGAGGAGGTGCTTCAGATATTCACATGGATGATGTCATCAGTGATGTCATTTGAGATGTCATCAGTGATGTCACTGACCATGTCATGAATGATGTAATATGCGACGTCATCAGAAGTGCATTGCGGGTGCGCGAGTTATAGTTAGCTGAACTAACTATAATGGGGCAATTTTTATGGTTTCATACGAGAGAATTGTCCAACTAACTACAATGTCCCTGAAACCTATGGTTTTTTCAGTGAATTTCTCAGGTTTTTTAAATGCTAATTTCTAACTATAACGTGCCTGAAACCTATGTTTGTTTCAAGGCAATAAAAGTGTAACTTAGAGGATGATACAAATGCATTCATAAGTTTAGAAATAACACAAATAGCAGTACATTTCCAAAATACAACGTTAGAGGGGTATAATAGGGATTGAAAAAATAATTAAAATTATATATAAGTAAACAATGGGAAGTCAAAGAGGCTTGGTGACTTCTTGTATTGAGGGAGCGGGGGAGAAAGTGTTCTTTGCTACTGTACTTAGAAAGTGTGTGAGAGGGGACCAGAGGTGTAGCCTTTTCGTAGCTAAAGTGATAGGGTGGACTAGGGCTGTATCTAAACGCTGATTATGGCATACCGCATACCACCATGCTAAATAGGACAATTTAGAAGAGTCTTTCCAATGTTTTGATATCTGTTGAAACGTGTAACGTCCTGGCTTTCTCGGGGTTGGGACAAACAGACGACGGACCAGAGAAATGGAGGTTTAAGGATGATTTAATAAACAGATAAACAACTACAGACAACAAAGAATACCGGTACTGGAATCACCAGTTAAAGTACGATACCCATTCACAGCTCGTCTAACCGTCCTCCGCATGCACACCGGACCCGGTATGCTCCAACGGAGGGCACAGTGCTAAGCAGTGGCCGACAATGCCACTCGACCGCTGTGAAGGGTAGTTCCAAGGTTGTGGAATCTACGGGGGGGGGCACGTGGGAGTCACCCGGCCGGGCTCTCTACCACCTGGGAACAGCCGCTCTACCAGTATCCCCCAGAGTACTGCCACAACACAAAGACGCTGGGAACACCTCCTAGTGTGCGTCTCTTGTATCTGGGTTTAAGTGATGATACCCAAGGTGGCGCAGAGAATGGATGGGAGCAGCCGCTCTACCTATCCCAGTTCTCCTACGAGTGTCGATGGCTAAGACGCGGAAACACCTCCTGGATAGCGTCTTAGCTATAAGCGTGTGTTTACCCAAGGAACGAGGGTTGGGAGCTTCGGCTCGCACCAACCTTGTTTTCTCCAAATTGTCAGGCCGTTGGGAGCTTCGGCTCTACCAACGGGACTTGTGCCCAATGACGTTGAATACGGCTCTCAGAACGGGACAGGACACGGGCAGGAAGCACACGCCAGCACCTCTCCTCCGCTCCTTAGAATGTTCCTTCCGCCGCTCAACTCACCAACGGGTCCGTGTACCTCAACCAGGTACTCCTGCAAAGATCAGAATATCCGACGCCGAGTCCCAGTGATCTTCTCCTTAAGTAGTACTCTCGGCGTTGTATAACCATGACTCTTGAGTTGCAGAACATGAAAACTAGGCGTTACCCTTGGTGTTATGTAACCAGAACTCTTGAGTTGCATAACATGAAAACTAGGCGTTCCCCTTGGTGTTATGCAACCAGAACTCTTGAGTTGCATAACATGAAAACTAGGCGTTACCCTTGGTGTTATGTAACCAGAACTCTTGAGTTGCATAAGGCAATTGTTGCCGGAGGGCATTCTGGGAGTTGTAGTCCGCTCTCCTCCAAGCGCACCAGGTTCACGGAAGTGGCATCGTGGGAGGTAATCCATGTGCGTGAGGGGATTCCTGACAGTACATCCCCCTCCCATCAGCGCCCCCCATCAGGACCAGCACAGGAAGGATATCGACGATGGAACGACGATACCAGACGAGGAGCGTGAACCCCCGCCGCAGGTTCCCATGACTGCTCCTCGGGTCCGTACCCCTTCCATGCCACCAGATACCATAGTTTGCCCCTGCGCCACTTGGAATCCAAGATACCAGCCACCTCGTACTCCACCTCCGAATCCACAGTCACCGACACCGGCGTACGAGGCCTCACCGCGTTCGCGGGTTTCAAGAGGGAAACATGGAACACGGGATGGATCCGCAGGGACTGGGGAAGGCACACTTTCACGTTCACCGGGCTGATGCATCGAAGGATCCTATATGGGCCCATGAAGCGGGGATGGAACACGCTACTTTTCTTGAATCTCATGTGCCGTGTAGAGACCCAGACGTAATCTCCAGGTTTGTAGACCGGTCCAGGCCTTCTCCTCCTATCAGAAAAGGCTTTATACGTGGCTTTAGCCCCCTCCAGGGCAACTCGAGAACTCATCAAGGCCTCCTTGATGCGGGCCACCCTCTTGGCTGTTGTCGGCAATCTGTCTTCCCTGACCGGGTGCAGAAACGGCAAGAACCGGGGATGATGGCCGTAGTTACCATAAAAAGGGGAGGCCTTGGTGGAACAATGTGTGGCGTTGTTGTACGCGATTTCCGCGATCCAAAGTAGGTCCACCCACTCATCCTTCCCTTGCTCTACAAAACAACGTAGATATTGTTTGAGCGACTGGTTCAGGCGCTCCGTCTGGCCGTCCGTCTGCGGGTGATAACTCGTGGACATGGCAGACTTGACGTGTAACGCCGAACACCAAGTTTTCCAGAAGTGCGACGTGAACTGAGACCCCCTGTCCGACACGATCACGTTGGGTAGGCCATGTAGTCTCACTACATTCTTCAATAACAACAACGCCAGCTCTCCTGCCGAAGGTACCTGTTTGCAAGCGAGGAAGTGCCCCATCTTTGTGAGATAGTCCACCACCACCAGTATGGCCGTCTTTCCTTGATCCTTTGGTAGCCCGACAATGAAGTCTAAGGATATGTTTTCCCAGGGTTTGGTCGGTGTAGGAAGGGGTTGGAGGAGTCCTTGCGATCTTCTGTGGTCCGATTTCATGGATGCGCAAACGGTACATGATGAACACCAATTCCGGACGTCTGTTCTCATGGCAGGCCACCAGAACTGCCGTCCTAGGCTCGCTACCGTCTTTTCGACACCCAGATGGCCGGCACAGGGAGACACGTGGCACCAGGTGAAGGCCTGTTTTCGAAGCCTAGGCGTGGGTAACAACATACATCGTCCTTTCACCGGAATCCCGTCCTTCATTTGCCACTCCTTGTGACTGTGAAGCCACCTCCGCCACATGAAGGTATGGGTCCCCTTCTGGACCCCCCTGAGGAACGTCTGTGGTTGAATCACCCCTATCACAACTCCTGGAGGGATGATGGAATGTTCGGCAACCCGCTACGGATCCCTGGCATTCGATTGCCTCGAAAGCGCGTCCGCTTTCCTGTTCTCCGTACCGGGTTGGTATGTGATGTGGAAATTGAAACCGGAGAAAAAGATCATCCACCTCATTTGACGGGGAGACAAATGCCGCGCCGCCGTCAGAAACTGGAGGTTCCTGTGGTCCGTATACACTGTAACCACGTGTCTGGCCCCCATTAACAAATGCCTCCACTCAGCAAATGCGTCCTTTATCGCGAGTAGTTCCTTCTCCGCAATATGGTAATTGCGTTCCGCGTCATTCAATTTACGAGACATGTACGCCACAGGATGGAGTAAACCCGACACCTCATTCCTCTGAGATAGAATGGCACCCAGCGCCACATCAGAGGCGTCCGCTTCTACCACATAGGGTAATTCCGGATTCGAGTGAGCTAGCACCGGGGCGGTGCTGAAGGCCTTCTTGAGGGCCACAAATGCTGTTTGTGCTTCCGGTCCCCACACGAACTCCTGAGACTTCCTTAGTAGTTGCGTGATCGGGGCTACCAAGCCAGAAAACCCCTCAATAAAACGCCTGTAAAAGTTGGCGAAGCCAATGAAGCTCTGGACTTCCTTTACTCCTCGGGGCACCGGCCACTCCTCCACCGCTCTGATCTTGCGTTCCGCCATCTCCTGGCCGTTGGGGCTCAGCATCAACCCAAGGAATTCCACTGATGTGACGTGGAAATCACATTTGCTGAGTTTGCAGTATAGCATGTTTTCCCTCAGTTTTGTGAGAACCGCGGATACGTGCTGTACGTGTTCTTCCTCTGAGTTGGAGTAGATGAGTATGTCGTCTATATAAACGACCACGTAGATATCCAATACCT
The DNA here is from genome assembly GCF_964204655.1 of Triturus cristatus. Taxonomy (NCBI): domain Eukaryota; kingdom Metazoa; phylum Chordata; class Amphibia; order Caudata; family Salamandridae; genus Triturus; species Triturus cristatus. The sequence continues at coordinate 815,987,576 of NC_140584.1, forward strand.
CCCGGAACACCTCATTGAGGAAGTATTGGAAGGCGGCAGGGGCATTGCATAGTCCGAACGGCATGACAAGGTACTCAAAGAGCCCGAACCTGGTCTTAAAGGCGGTTTTCCATTCATCGCCGTCCCTCATGCGCACAAGATGGTATGCCCCCTTGAGATCAAGCTTCGTGTATATTTGGGCCTTTTTTACCTGTTCCAGGAGAACGCTTATGAGAGGCAGGGGGTACCGGTTTTTTATGGTTATCGCGTTCAAGGCCCTAAAGTCCACGCAGGCCCTCATTTCGCCATTCGCTTTCGGAATGAAAAAGAGAGGCGATGCGGCAGGGGATTTCGACGGCCTGATGAACCCCAGCCCTAGTAACTTATCCAAATATCCCCGTAGATGTACGTTTTCGGGTTCTGTTAGTGCATACAGTCTGCCGCTGGGAACGCTAGCCCCCGGAACCAGGTCGATTTGGCAGTCGAACGGTCTATGTGGAGGGAGCACCTCCGCTCGGATTTCATCGAAGACGTCCCCGAAACTGTGATACACTCTGGGCAGCTTTACGTCCTTTTCTGCTGCCGTGGCGACCGTGTGACCTTCGCCTACCTCACCTTCGTGGGGGTCCTGCCGCATGCCGCACCATTGTTCACAAAACGGGGAAGTCATCTCAATGTGATGCGTAGGCCAATCCACCGTTGGGTTATGTTTTTGGAGCCAGGGTAGACCCAATATGACCCCGTACTGCGGGGTTCTGATTATGCTAAAATCGATACGTTCGTTATGCAGTTTTCCGAACCTCACCGGTATTTCTCCTGTGTGCTGTCCGATAGGTCCGGTCACCAGACTTCTCCCATCCACTGCATACACCTCCTCTGGTATCTGTTTGGGAAGGAGAGTGAGACCCAGTCTCCGTGCTTCATTGTAGTCCATGAACATGCCCGTGGCTCCTGAATCAATCATGGCTACCACAGGTATCCACTGGTCCTGCACTCCTACGTTTAAGGTAATAAACAAATGTCTTCACCCTTTTTGATTCGGGCTCAACATGGAAGGGATGTGGGTGTGACTCCAAGATGCCCCTTCCCTAGACCCGGAGTCCCTCAGTTTTCCGCCGGTGCTTCCACCACTGCTGTCACCGTTTTGTTCGCTCGGTATCGTGAGGTTTTTGGCTTGGCTGGACACTCGCGTACTTAGTGCCCCTTTTTCCCGCAGTAAAGGCAAAGGCCTTGCTTGCGGCGTGATTCTTTTTCAGTGGCTGTAAGGCTCGCCCTTATAGCTCCTATGCCCATGGGTTCCGTCCTGGTGGAGGAGTTGGTCTCAGGGCCACCCATCGAAACATACGATGGCAGCGCTTTCCCTTTCCTCTTGTGATCGCCCTTTCTTTCGTTCAATCTATGGTCCAGCCGTAGCACCAGGTTGATCAAGCCTTCACATGTCTTGGGTTGGGGGTCGATTTGTGCTACCACATCTTTGAGCTCTTCGCTCAAGCCCTGGTGAAACAGCGCGGTTTGTTTGGCTATGGGCCACTTGGTTTCGGCCACTAACCTTCGAAAAGCATTAAGGTACTGCACCAGATCATTGTTGCCTTGCCTCAGCTCCAACATCTCTCGGTCGGCAGTATACGAGTCCGCCCTTCGATCAAACACCTTCAAGAATTCCTCGCGGAAGGCTCCCCAATCACATAGGATAGGGTCGTCCCTGCTCACCAGTGGGACTGCCCATTGCGCCGCGTTCCCAGCAAGATACGAGATCAGAAAGGCCACTTTGGCTTGGCTGGTAGGAAAGGCCTTTGGTTTGCAGGACAGATGCAGTGCTACTTGAGTGAGGAATACCTGCACTGTGTTGGGGTCTCCGCTGTACCTCTCTGGTGTCGCCAAAGGAATGGCTACGGGCATCTCTACCACAACCGCAGGAGCCATGGCCATGTGAGAGGCACCCGCCTGTAGCGGATCGTTCTGCAGAGCGTCCATTCTAGCCTTAACGTCTGCTGTTTCCTGTCTGGAAGCGGTGAGCTCTATTTGCATCGCGGCTAAGACGGCCAACACATCCTCAATCGTGGCCATGTCGTTCGCCCAACCAGGAGATAGTTATGGAAGAGGTCGAATATTATGTAACGTCCTGGCTTTCTCGGGATTGGGACAAACAGACGACGGACCAGAGAAATGGAGGTTTAAGGATGATTTAATAAACAGATAAACAACTACAGACAACAAAGAATACCGGTACTGGAATCACCAGTTAAAGTACGATACCCATTCACAGCTCGTCTAACCATCCTCCGCATGCACACCGGACCCAGTATGCTCCAACGGAGGGCACAGTGCTAAGCAGTGGCCGACAATGCCACTCGACCGCTGTGAAGGGTAGTTCCAAGGTTGTGGAATCTACGGGGGGGGCACGTGGGAGTCACCCGGCCGGGCTCTCTACCACCTGGGAACAGCCGCTCTACCAGTATCCCCCAGAGTACTGCCACAACACAAAGACGCTGGGAACACCTCCTAGTGTGCGTCTCTTGTATCCGGGTTTAAGTGATGATACCCAAGGTGGCGCAGAGAATGGATGGGAGCAGCCGCTCTACCTATCCCAGTTCTCCTACGAGTGTCGATGGCTAAGACGCGGAAACACCTCCTGGATAGCGTCTTAGCTATAAGCGTGTGTTTACCCAAGGAACGAGGGTTGGGAGCTTCGGCTCGCACCAACCTCGTTTTCTCCAAATTGTCAGGCCGTTGGGAGCTTCGGCTCTACCAACGGGACTTGTGCCCAATGACGTTGAATACGGCTCTCAGAACGGGACAGGACACGGGCAGGAAGCACACGCCAGCACCTCTCCTCCGCTCCTTAGAATGTTCCTTCCGCCACTCAACTCACCAACGGGTCCGTGTACCTCAACCAGGTACTCCTGCAAAGATCAGAATATCCGACGCCGAGTCCCAGTGATCTTCTCCTTAAGTAGTACTCTCGGCGTTGTATAACCATGACTCTAGAGTTGCATAACATGAAAACTAGGCGTTACCCTTGGTGTTATGTAACCAGAACTCTTGAGTTGCATAACATGAAAACTAGGCGTTCCCCTTGGTGTTATGCAACCAGAACTCTTGAGTTGCATAACATGAAAACTAGGCGTTACCCTTGGTGTTATGTAACCAGAACTCTTGAGTTGCATAAGGCAATTGTTGCCGGAGGGCATTCTGGGAGTCCTAGTCCGCTCTCCTCCAAGCGCACCAGGTTCACGGAAGTGGCATCGTGGGAGGGAATCCATGTGCGGGAGGGGATTCCTGACAAAACGCTACAGCCAGTAACAGATCAACGAGCCTTAGTTGGGATTGGCTTTTCCCCCAATCTGGTGCTAAGCTACCTAGGAAGATGTTAGTAAGGGATAGGGGTGTTTTGGTATGAAAAATAATGTTAATTTGGTGCCAAACTTGTTCCCAGAACTTAAAGACATGTGTACATGTGAATAGCATGTGTTTAAGATCAGCGCCACCCTGGGAACATGTCCAACATGTATCAGGATGTGTGTTATGTATTTTATTTAGGTAAACTGGGGTAAAAAAATACTTTTATTCCATAGAGTAGTAGGCCAGTCTGTTTCCAGATCAGATTCCCATGAGAGTTCTACTTTGGTTTTATGTCTTTTTTCAGGAGGTGCCATTAGGTGAGAATAAATGTTTGAAGCGCTGGGGTTTATGAGCAATAAATTGTGCCATGAAAAGAGGGGTTGGGAATGTAAGGGGGATGAGGTTGTAAATTTAGCACATGCCTCAATTATTGCACTCTGCAAAGTCAGAAATTTAGATTTAAAGGAAAGAGGTAAATGATAGATTGTAGTTGTGTGAATGGAATGGGTGAGCCCTTGTCGAAAAATTGATGAACCCAAAGCAGACCTGTGTTCCTCCAAACCCTTCAGTAAATAGGTTTTCCCCTTCATAAGAATCTGTTTGTTATGCCAGATTGTGGAATTGAGAAAAGTTTCTGAGTCGTGTGAGGTTAAATGAGATGCATTAGATAGTAGTTTACATGATTGCTTAAGTATGGGAGTAGAGAGTTTTTGTGGCTTTCGGATAAAGGAAAGAAATTCCTTGAATGAGAAAGGGGTTAAGAAAGAGAGTTTGAGATCCACCCCAAGAGGCCTATTCTCAGATTCAGAAGTGATCCAATTTGATAATTGTCTTAGTTGAAAAGCTTTATGATAGTTAGAGAAATGAGGAAAGTTAACCCCTCCTTCAGATTTTGGTCTTGTTAATTTCTGTAACGCCATTCTTGACTTTTGAGCATTCCTTCAAAAGGAAGTTAGAATGGAGTTAATTTTTTTGTAAAAGTTAGATGGAATGGACGTTGGTATGTTAGGAAGAACATATAAATGTATAGGTGTCAACATCATCTTGGTACTGTCCAAGCGACCCCACCAGGATAGATGTAGGGGATGCCACCTTGTAGTTAAAGATTTAGGTTTGGCAAAACATTTATCTATGTTTAGAGGTATAGATGCTTTAATGGAGGAAGAGAACCAGATACCAAGATATTTTATATGTTTAGAGTTCCAAGTGAAATTAGAAATCTTAAAATCATCTTTGAAAGTGTATTTGGTCAAGGGTAATATCTCGCATTTCCCTCTGTTTAATTTATAACCTGAAACCAGGCCATAATCATCCACTTCTCCTAAGAAGGCTTTGAGTGATGATTGTGGTTGGGAAGGAAAAACTAAGATATCATCAGCGTATGCAGCTAATTTAATTTTTTGAGGATCCGAGACAAAACCTGTGATGGATTGATTTTGATGGATTTTTGATAGGAATGGTTCTAACGCTAAATTGAAAAGAAAAGGTGATAGGGGACACCCTTGATGAACTCCTCGTTTGAGATTAAAGTAAGGAGAGACGAGACCATTAGTGATATTGCAGCTTTGGGTTCCGATAGAGTAGAGCAATTAAGGACGCGATTTTGGGTCCAAAACCAAACCATTTGAGAGTGTGGAACATAAATGGCCAGTAAACCCGATCAAAGGCTTTTTCCGCTTCTAACGCGATTGCTGCCAGGGAATCGGAATGATGTGATGATTTGGATATAATATCAAAAATAAACCTGATTGTTCCTTACCGAGTAACATGGGGAGATGCGGTTCTAGTCTTAGAGCTAAAGCTTTGGAAAAGATTTTATAATCCACGTTGACTAAGGAGATGGGTCTATAGTTTTTATGGAAGCGTGGGTCTTTATCGGTTTTTGGTATTAGACAGATTAAAGCTTCAGAGAAAGAGCCAATGGACTTGCGAGAAGTGATAAAGGAAGAAATAAGAGTGTGCAAGTGTGGGAGTAGTAAATGAGCACAGTGTAAATAAAATTCCACTGTGAAACCATCAGGGCCAGGAGCTTTGTCTTTTTTAAGGGTTTTTAAAGCATTGAATAATTCTGTTTGTGTGAGGTCAAATTCCAGTGATGTTAAATCCAATTGGGGGTTAATGTGTTTTTGCATTGTGGAGAAGTAGTGGTAGAGGTCTGTGTCTGAAGGTGTGTTTTCTGGTGTATAAAGAGACTTGTAGAAGTGTGCAAATTCTTGAAGAATTTCAGGATCTTTAAGTTTTGGTATTTGATTATCATCTATAATGGAATCAATGTGAAGTTGCTGTTGTTTAATTTTTAAGCATTTGACTAGAAGTTTGCCCGATTTATTTTGGCCCCCATAGTACTTTGCTGAGGATTTTAGTAAATATAAGGAAGCCTGTTTAGTAGTTGATTCATTAAAGGCTATCTTTGCATTAATAAGTTCTTTGAGAGTTTCTTTTGACTTTGATATATAAAAAGAGTGTTCAAGCTTTTTAATTTTATCAGGGTGTTGTGTGTTATGCGAAAAGCTTTGAGTTTGTTTGACACAAATCTAATTATGAAGTCTCTAGTAGTGGCTTTGAAGGCATCCCATACTGTGTGGAAGGAGACATCTTTCGTTAGATTAATAGAGAAGAATTATTGAGAAAAGGAGGCAAAAGAGGAGTTAAACTTGGGGTCGAGAAGTAAAGAGTTATTAAAACGCCTTTTCTTTGGTGATATGGAATGACTCAAAAGGTCTAGTTGAACCGAAACAGGGCCATGATCTGAAATAAGTATGGGGCCTATATCAGCAGAACGTAAGGATTGGGATACGTTTCGTGAAATAAAAATGTGATCGATTCTGGACTGCGATTGGTGTGGATGGAAGAAGAAAGAGTATTCTCTTTGGATGGGTAGCAAAGTCTAATAAACTCCTTTGTGTAATAGTTTGTATGACGGCTTTGTGCGCTGCATTTGAGTAAAAGTGGGAGTTAGAGTTCCTGTCAAGAAACAGATCCATCACTTGATTACAGTCGCCTGCAAGGATGAAGTTATCTGACGGGTATTTGAGTAGTAATTGAGAAATGTGTGACTAGAAACTTGCGTCACCAGCAGTAGGTGCATAGATGTTGAGCAAGGATAAGGTGGTCTTTCCTAACAAGAGATTTGTGAAAACCCATCTACCTTCAGTGTCGGTCTCTTGAGAAACAAGCTGAGCTTTCAGTGTTTTGTGACAAAGCGTTATAACCCTGTTACTTTTACCATCACCTGGCGAGTAAAAAACCTCACCGACCCAATTTCTTTTGAGTTTTAATGACTCACTTTCAGTGAGGTGAGTTTCTTGCAATAATGCAATATTAGTATCTAACTTTGATAAGTGGGATAGGACTCTCTGTCTTTTAATAGGGGAATTCAAGCCTCTGATATTCCATGAGATAACTTTTAAGAACATGTGTCAATTAAATGCAATAGAGACATAAGTGAACCAAGAAATCTTTGCACATTTTGAACAATATTTTTTCCCAAAAATTCAACAATGATAAGAATATAAAGCATAGGAAGATATTTTATATTAAGTACGAAGGTATTGAATGTGAAATCCAATTTAAGAAGAAAAGAAGGATAGAATATAGAGAGAGAGAGAAAGCAAGCAAAATATAGGAAAGAATGATACGTATGAGAAAGGTAGATGAGAGAATAGCACATATATAAGTGGGATACAGAAGGATATAAGGACGGAGGAAAGCATTGTGCAGAATAGGGTCTGGGGATAAGAAAGATAGAGAAATAGAAATGATGCGATTACAGTAAGAAAAAATAAGAATAAGTAGACCATACCTACACAGAACTCAAAACAATGAGTGGGGTGGGGTGATGAGGCCACAAGGAACGATGGGACGTCCAGACTCTACGAGGTGAGGCGGGGGCAGAAATCAGGATGGAACAACATGTAAGATGTACAAAGCGGACGAACTGAGACGGAACCTGTAAAAAGAAGGAATAATTAACAACATCAAAATTTTACCGCAAAATATCACAGTAAAGGGAAACATATTGCAAACTTGTAACCTGAAATCTAAAGATAACTTAAAGCATGCAAAGCTGAAGCAATTCTTTGAAGCAATAGCTATATGCTGATATATAAAAAAAAGAACAGTAGTGATTGAAACTACATATAATGTAAGCAATGGTATCCATTCAGTCTGAAGAGTGGATATTGAGAAAACTTCTTAACTTGGTTGGATCTTCATATACTGTGGTTTTATTGTTGAAAGTAACCTTGAAAATGCACGGATGAAACAAACCAAATCGAGCACCAACGGAGCGAAGCGCTGCTCTCACGGTGAGGAACTCTCTGCGTGAATCTGCTGTGGATTTTGCGTAATCTTGTGAGAAGAAGAGTTGATGTCCCGAAAAGGAAATCCCTTTCATGAGCCTGGCCACTGTTAAAACTTTGAGGAGGTCAGTGTATTCCAAAAAATACAATATAAATCCTCTCGATTTTCTTGTGCTGGAAGAAGCTGAGTGCGATGGACCAAGACGATGTGCCCTTTGAATATTGAGGGTAGTACCCTCGGGTAGATTAAGCATTGTTGGTAAGATCCTTTGGAAGAAGGAGATTGGGTCTGGCCCTTCTGAACCCTCTGCAATGCCATAGATATGAAGGTTATTTCTCCTAGTTCTATTTTCGAGGTTTTCAACCTGCTTTTGTAGTGGTATGACTTAAGAATGAAGAGCCTTAGTTTTAGCGAATGATGAGTTCAGCGTCTCAACACTATGTTCAACTTTAATAACTCTTTCTTCTAATTTCTCCCAACCGTCTGTTAGAAATGGTATTTTGGTGTTTGTCTCTTCAACAAATGGTCTTAAAGCTCGAATCTCCTCTAAAAGAAGATCCATGGAAACCGATGAGGTTTGCTTTGGCGGTGAAGGAGGATCCTTTTTCAGTCTTTTAGATGTTACTTTAGTAGCTGCCGAAGAGACAGTAGCGGGGGGTGTAGAAGCCATTTTAGGTGATGAAGTCAGAGGCTCATCCATTTAGAAAAATGAAGCGTCTAGTTGGACTAGACCAGAGAACTGCCTTGTAAACAATACTGAAAGAAGACATATACTCAGCACTTCCACAATTATTGGAAATCAATAGCACATCTGTTAATTCTATAATGATATAATTTGAAAGAAAAAAGGCGTAGGCTGAAGAGCAAGGAGATTATGGAATACACTTATCAGTTAAATGCAGGTGCTTAAAAAGCACATGGGTGTCTGTATAGTAGATAAAGGAAGATTGAAATGAGCCTTCTCAAATATGCAGTTGTATCAAGAAAAAAGTAAAAGTAAAGAATTCCTGTGAAGTAGGTTATAAAATGGAGGTTATTTCAAACATGAGTATCGAGCAGAAAGGACATAGAGAGCAATCATTAAAGCATATCCAAGAAGGGTGTTGAGGTTATAAAATGAGCCTCAGATATAAATTAGGATAATTTAGTCAGAAATAATAAAGTTTGATAAGGATTCCATATCCTTATTTGTAGTATGGATATTGTCTTTTTCCTCATGTAGGGCGGGAAAATTGCCTTCAGAAGCCAGAGCAGGGCTAGAGCACACAGAAATTCAACTGAGGTGATTGAAAAGACTCCTTCACCTTATAACTGTTGAGCTTTGCTGTCTTCTGTGTGAAAACTTGTGGTCGTCATGAAAATTAGCTGTGCCTTCCGATCAAGCGTACCTCAGGTCGCGGGCTTCCACAAAATGGAGGCCGGCGCTACCATCCGGTCGCGAAGGAAAACATTAAAATGCAGCCGGGAGGAGCTCCGCACTTTAGTTCTGCGGGTGGAGCAACAGTTCCGACATTCGCTCGTTTAAAAAAATTGAGCGTATGCCGTGTGTTGACTCAGTAGAATGCCGTCGTCATTCCGCCTTCGCTCGCCGGGTCAGGGAAGCGCCGCCATCTTCCTTGGGCGCAAGCCACGCCCCCCTTAAATGCTAATTTCTACTATAACATCCCTGAAAACTATGTTTTTTTCAGTGATTTTCAAAGGTTTTTTAAATGCTCATTTCTAACTATAACATACAAGTCTAGTTTCCAGAGTGGTGGAGAAAGGTGAGTGTGGCCTCCGAAACACCTCTTAGCAATCCCACTGTGTGGTATTTACTGGAGGTAACAGGAGGAGTAGTTAGCCCTCAACGTCAACCTTGGGGACCAACTAACCCTTTTATTGCCACCAGTAAGTCCCACACAGCAAGATTGCTAACTTCTTACATAAGGCCCGCCCCCTCCCTGCACCACTGTGCAAATATGCCCCCTAGCACGTTGTAAGTTGGGGGATTAAGTCCTCTTGAATCCTGAGGGTCCCTGGAGGCCAACTAGCCCACCATGAAGCGGCACAGAGCTGCGTTGCAGAGAGGTGTTCCAAGGCCATGCCCCTTTTTACACCTCTCTGCAATGCACCTCATGGGCGGTTACTGGAGGTACCTGGTGGGCTAGTTGGACCCAAGGGACCCTCAGGATTCAAGGGGACTTAATCGCCCAATTTACAATGCGCCAGAGGGCCTGTTTGCACAGTGATGCAGGGAGGGGGCGGGGCCTGATGTGACAAGTGTGCAAACGTGCCCTGTGGCGCGTTTTAAGTTGGGGGATTAAGTCCCCTTGAATCCTGAGGGTCCCTGGGGGCCAACTAGCCCACCAGGAACCTCCAGTAAGCACCACAGGGCTGCGTTGCAGAGAGGTGGTATTAGGCCACGCCCCTTTTTATATCTCTCTGCAACGCAACACTGTGGCACTTACTGGAGGTACCTGGTGGGCTAGTTGGCCCCCAGGGACCCTCAGGATTCAAGGAGACTTAATCTCCCAACTTAAAACATGTCACAGGACATGTCTGCACACATGTCACATTAGGCCCCGCCACCTCCCTTCACCACGGTGCAAACGCGCCCCATGCCATGTTTTAAGTTGGGAGATTAACTCCCCTTTAATCCTAAGGGTCCCTGGGGTCCAACTAGAACACCAGGTACCTCCAGTAAGCGCCACACAGCTGCGTTGCAGAGAGGTGTCAAAAGGGGCGTGGCCTCGCACCACCTCTCTGCAACGCAGCCCTGTGGCGCGTACTGGAGGAACCTGGTGGGCTAGATAGCCCCCAGGGACTCTCAGGATTCAAGGGGAACTAATTCCCCACCTTAAAATGTGCCATGGGGTGCGTTTGCACAGTGGTGCAGGAAGGGTGGCCAATTATGGCCCCTGGGACCCCATCCCCCGGGGCTGACCGGCCTTTTTTTTTTTTATTTAAAGGGGAGAGGGGCCGTGTGGCCCCCCTCCCAAGCCAGCCACTCTTGGCCCCAGGGACCCCAGTACCCAGGGTCTGGCCTCTCCGTTGGGGACTGTGGGGAGAGCCCCAATTCCCCCACTGTTATGTTATGTTATGTTAGATAGTTTTATATAGCATACAGCTGCCTCAGTGAAGAGGCTTCCCAGCTCTTGCGGCAGTATCGGTAAGAAGCTAGGGCTAGATGTAGGGGAAAGGTAGGTTTTAATAGCCTTATGGAATGACAGCAGGCAGTCTAGCCGCCGGATCTAGACAGGGAGGGAGTTCCATAGTTTTGCCTCCCGCTCTGAGGCGCTTCACTCGGGGAATTGTTGCTAGGAATTGCTTAGCAGAGCGTAACTAGCGTGTAGGGACGTATGGGACTAGCATAACTGTCCTCCTCGGGGAGGACAGTTTTAGGGTTTTAAAGGTCAGGCATAATGCTTTGAATTGGATCCGTTGAGGAATGGGTAGCCAGTGTAGGCGTCGCAAGGCTCATGAGGCTGAGTTGGTTCTGGGGAGACTCACTAATACTCGGGCGGTAGCGTTCTGCACTCACAGCATGCGAGTGATTTCGGCCTTGTTGGCGCCTAGCATGAGAGAATTAGCATAGTCTAATCTAAAAAGAATAGTCGACTGGACAATCAGCTGTCGGGTTGGAGGATCAAAGAAGCCCAGCATGGGCCTCAAGCCCCGAAGGAGTCCAAAGCACGTACCAGCGGTCTTCTTGGTATGTTCCTGAAACCCAAGGGTGGAATCAAACCAGATCCCTAGGTTTTTATTGCCGATTTAGGGGTAGGTGCAGAGCCCAGGGACTCCGGCCACCAGTGTTTGCTCCAGAGCCCATTGTCCTTCCCCACCAGCTGCACCTCTGATTTGCTGGCATTAAGTTGAAGGCAGTTTGCGGTCATCCAGTGCGCGACTGCCGCTAGGCCACTCCGAAATCGCACGGCGCCCTGGGAATGATCATTGGAGAGGGCCACAACTAGCTGTGTATCATCGGCGTACGAGACCATGGTCAAGCCATGATCCCTTGCCACTGCCACCAGGGGTTGGACGTAAAGATTGAACAACACGGGGCTTAAAGCCGACCCCTGGGGAACCCCCTGCTTGATGGCATGAGCATGTTTGAGGAAGGGGGGGCAGACACCTGGTATGATCTGTCAGAAAGAAAGGAATGGAACCACTCCAAGGCCAGACCCACCACCCCCACCTCTTCAAGCCGACGCAGGAGGATCTGATGGGATACTGTGTCAAACGCGGCGCTAAGATCGAGCAATATGAGAGCCGCAGTTTGTCCCTCATCCAGGATGGTCCGTAGATGTTCACTCACTGCTAGAAGCGCGGTCTCGGTACTATGCCCGGGCAGAAGCCATTCTGGGAGCGATCCAGGGCGCCTATGTTGTTCAGTTAGCCTGAAAGAATGGTATTGGTGTGGGCCTCCGCAATTTTAGCGACCCAGGGCAGGAGGGATATGAGTCGAACATTTTCTGGTTTGGTGGGATCAAGTGTCGGTTTTTTTCAGCAAGGGGACCACCCTAGCTTGTTTCCATGACAGGGGTACCACTGATGTGGAAAAGAAGGCATTGATAATCTGACGCAGAGGCGTCATAAGAACAGGTAGTGTATCCCTGAATTGGGTCGGCCTCATGGGATCTATAGGGGAGCCTGATTTAACTTTTTTGCTCAGAGTGAGGAACTCATCCTGGGAGATAGGGGGAATCGCTACCAGGGTATTGGTGAACTGAGGATCTGATGGAACCATGGGGTCTAGAGGGCAGATAGAGAAGGATTTATAAATGGCTTCAACTTTCTGGACGAAGAAAGTGGCCAGATCACTGCATTGCTGCTCAGACGTAATCCATGGAGTGGAGGGGTCCTTCCTAGTTTTAAAATCATTGAGGATTTTGAAAATGCTTTTTACCGGATTTTTACTTGTCTTAATCTCATTAGTGAGATAAGCTGATCGGGCCCGATGTATGGCCTTGTGGTAGCGTTTAATTGCATCCTGGTACGTCTTTTTGGCCCGAGGGTCATATGCCCTTTTCCAGACCCGTTCTAGCTTCTTACAAATGCTGCGCAGGGCTGCCAAAGAGTAATCATACCAGGGGTTGGAGTTAGAGCAGCGACCCTTAGACCATTTGGCAGGGATCAAGATGTCCGAGGCCTGTAATATCCAGTCACAGAATGATTTATACACTTGCTCAGGATCTGTGTCTAAGGTGGGGGAAGAGGAAGCCAAAGTGGAGAGCAAATCCTCTATTTTAAGTTTGTGCCAGCAACGTCTAAGAGTGGCTTTGGGGTAGGTTCTAGGAATAGGCTCAGAGAGCGGAAAGAAGATAGTAACTAAAAAGTGGTCGGACCAACACACTGGGCTAGGTGAGGAGAGAAGGGATGTTAGAGAAGACTGGGTCAAGTAAATGCCCTGCAGAGTGGGTGGGGCCCACTACCAACTGGCTTAACTGATAGGCATCTAAGTCAGCAAGCAAGCTGCTGACTTCGGGGTCATTAGGGCAGTCAAAGTGCAAATTAAGATCACCCACAAGGTTGAAATTCATAGCTGTCAGTGCCAAGGAACTCACGGCCTCAATGATGGCTGACTTGAATTCCAGGGTAGGTCCGGGGGGGCGATAGACTAGTAGACCAGAGAAGGAGGAGTGGGCATTGAAAGAGATCGCAAAACGAGCGCATTCGCACCCCGCTATATCCTCCTTGACAAGTGAGCAGCGGTAACAGGTTTTAAAAATAATAGCTATGCCTCCGCCTCTAGTCTCTCTATTAAGTGTCAGGATACTGAACCCTGGAGGAAGAGCGAGGCCAGGTTCAGCCACCGTGGCATCAGTCAACCAGGATTCTGTTATAAAAACACATCCGGTGATTCATCCTCAATGAGGTCATGGATCTCCATATAGTGTTTAATCAAGGATCGGACATTGAGATGGAGGATTTTCATAGTGGGTCTGGAGGGAGTCGGGGGCAATATGGGGCAGGATTTATAGCCACAATTGGAACAGCAGAAAGGTCCTTTCATTGTATCCCCCTGATACTGTCGACAAGGGCTGACCTGCTGGCCAATAGACATAAGCTGCTCCCTGGTGTATATTAGCACCCCAGACTTCAAACCGCCAGCATGTCTGGCGTCGGGCGACATCCAGGCGCGGACGGGCGCAGACAGTCTTGCCTTTGGCGCGCCGCCAGCGCTCCCGCGCCATGGACTTCCTAAATACTGTGTCCAGGCACAGGGAGAGGCAAAAGACTATACCGCCTCACTGAACAAGAATGGCGGCCGTGGAATGGCAAGCGGAAGTGGGGAAAAAATCACGCCGGTCGGACCTGAGCAGTGCTCCCTCCACATCAATCGCCCTTTAATGACTGCGGTGGACCGGGTAGGTGCAGAGGCCACACGACACACTGTGGAACCAGGTAAGTGCAGGAACAAAATGCGCTTTTTAGTCAGTTCGTGTCCCGCCGGCTCCCCGCCTCCTGCGGGAGCCAGCATTGCTTTTCCACAAGCGGAGCTGCTGACATGCAGCTCCCCTTGTGGAAAAGCAATCTGCTTTAGATTTTGGAAGCGAGAGCAGGAAACCTACTCTCGCTTCCAAAATCCGAACCAGTGTTTTCTATGAGAGGGCTTTGTTGTTCACCAGTGTTTGCTGGGGGGTGGCAGTGGGCACTGCCACCCCCCAGGGCCAGCTCCTGCAGTGTCCTGCCCTGCCATAGCAAACAGCAGTGTCCCGGGGGTTGGCACACCGGGACACTGCAGGAGCTGGCCCTGGGGGGTGGCAGTCCCCCCCAACCATTGCAAAGTGGTGGCCCCCAGGGCTCGGGGGTCCGTAACGGACCCTCGGATTTACATTTTTAGTGCCCCGGGGAGGTGGTGGTCCCCGGGGCATGTAGGGGGGCTCGAGCACCCCACACATGTTATTTTATTAAAAATAGAGCCCCGGGGAGGTGGCGGTCCCTGGGGTAGCGTAAGGGGATTGGGATCCCCCACACTTTTTTTTAACACCCCAGGAAGGTGGCGGTCTCTGGGGCAGCGTGGGGGGATTGGGACCCCCCACGCATTTTTTTAACAGCCCTGGGGAGGTAGCGGTCCCCCGAGGGCCCCCGCTAATGAATTTATAGTGCCCCCGGGACCTGGCCCACCTGGGGGCTTTTTTTAAGCAAAACGCACCAGACATTGGATTTCCATAGGCACTGGTAACGTAATTGAGAAAGGGAGAAGGGGGAGATGTCTCTCCGCTTGGGAACTCCGCAGTGCAAGTGCATATCATGGACAGTGGCAGCATAATTGTGCACTTGCGATTGATTTTAACTGGCTGCACCTCCAATTTTGGACTGTTTGTGACATTGGGGAATAACGCTATTGACAGCAATGAATGAACACTGGGCCATGCCACGTTGTCATTGAACAAAGTTGGTGCATTCTGGAGCCTGTAGTTGAACCCTCTGGCCTCATGACCACAAGGATCATTATCACACTCACCTATGAACAAGGCGTGATGACGCTGAAACGCGTAAGGATAAATTAGTGTTTTTCAATACTGCCGCTTCAGGCGAATAAAGTATTTTCTTGCATGGAAGCCGGAGTGGGGCTCTGGTTCTCTGTTGTTCTATTCAAACAGGATCCTCCGCTCCTGCTCACAGAGCCCGCCCTGCAGAGTTGGTGGCCCCCAGTAAAACAGAGAACGTTTTTGGAACATTATGGAGGGGGCATGACTCGCTCAAAACACACCAGCCATCAGATTTCCATAGGCACTGGTAACGTAATTGAGAAAGGGAGAAGGGGGCGATGTCTCTCTCCTTGGGAACTCCGCAGTGCAAGTGCATACCATGGACAGTGGCAGCATAATTGTGCACTTGCGATTGATTTTAACTGGCTGCACCTCCAATTTTGGACTGTTTGTGACATTGGGGAATAACGCTATTCACAGCAATGAATGAACACTGGGCCATGTCACGTTGTCATTGAACAAAGTTGGTGCATTCTGGGGCCTGTAGTTGAACCCTCTGGCCTCGTGACCACAAGGATCATTATCACACTCACCTGTGAACAAGGCGTGATGGCGCTGAAACGCGTAAGGATAAATGAGTGTTTTTCAATGCTGCCGCTTCAGACGAATAAAGGGGCATATTATCAAGCTAGGCGATAAAATTATCACCGCTTTAGCGGCAGAAAACTGCAGCTAAAACGGCGATAATGGGCTTGATAATATGCTCTATGGAATTCCAATTGAAGCCCATGTTAGATGGCCTTCACATCTAACATGGGCTTCAATTGGAATTCCATAGAGCATATTATCAAGCCCATTATAGCCGTTTTAGCGGCTGTTTTCTGCCGCTAAAGTGGCGATAATTTTATCGCCTAGCTTGATAATATGCCCCAAAGTCTTTTCCTGCATGGAAGCCGGAGAGAGGCTCTGATTCTCTGTTGTTCTATTCAAACAGGATCCTCCGCTCCTGCTCACAGAGCCCGCCCTGCAGAGTTGGTGGCCCCCAGTAAAACGGAGAACGTTTTTGGAATATATATATGTATATTTAACATACATCATGGGCAATTTAAAAGGTAAACAGAAAAAAATAAATGCAAGTTTACAAATGTATCACCATACACTAGAAGCATGTTTTGTAAACCTGCTAAACACAGGTCTAGTCCCACCAAAAGTCAGAAGAACACCCGGTAAATGGAAAGGAAAGGCAGACAAGAAGCTGGAAAACCGGTTTGAAGTGTTGTGCTCTGAAATTCTCAATCACACGAATCAGTCAAAAGATTTCACCGGGAGTCAATTAGGCAAACACAAATTAGCAATTATTTTGCCCAGTAAAGAAACTTGCCATGATGAATTATAACTGCGCCGTAATTAGTCAGCCGGACGCTGCGCACCATCTCTCGAACCTTTTCATCGAACTTCATTGCAGCTCACAACCAATTATAATTACCATTAGGAGATATCCGTTAACAGTTCTAATTTATATTAGATTATATAGAATCTATGGGTCTCTCAGAGGGAGATAAGTGAATGTTTAGAGTAATAAATGATGAAACGGGAGGATAGCACCGCGGCCGGCTCATGTCAAGGTTTTAAAACCCTTTCGAGGTCAGATCGTGGTGAACAAACGATGTCTAATTAGAAAGGTTTCAGAGCAGTAAGAACAGGCAGAGGTTGCATATTCAGTGGCCTTTGTACTTTACTTGCCTTAGACAATTTTATATTTTGGAAGTAATCAGAGGCAGCCATAATCTTTGCCGCAGAAAGTCCCATGGAGTATTAACATCCTATTCAAATTCAAATTCACTTTATTCGATTAGTATTCATGCCAATCATAAAAGCTCACTATACAGCACTAAATGCACATTCTAAAAATATTCGATTATAAAGCAGCATAAAAAGACACAATAAATCATTTTAGACAATTATGCATTTTTCTGGTTTTTAGGGAAAGATGTAAAAAAGACGACAACCTTCTTAGAAAGAACAAACCCGGGCGACATTGTTTGAATTTATGCTTGCGCATAGTTGGAAGTAAAAATCTTTTATGATGATCAATGTAACATTTACAAAAGAAAAAAATGTGCATTTCAGATTGGGGCGACACAACATCACAAGGACAGCATGATAGAGCTTGAAGATGGAAACTCAGCATACATGGGGTAAAATGTAATCGAAACCTTGTTAAAAAAAATCTGTGGCCGGGATTTTTCACCATCAACAGGTAAATCGGCTGTCCCACTAAGAGCCGCGGTCCTTCAAGATAATCCTGGACCGTATATTTAGCCTTATTTCACCCATTAAGGATAGAAAGCGAGTTTTTCTTGATATACTCAAAAATTTACTTGGTGTTTCAAATAAAATTCCCAACCACAGGGCAATTAAAATCTTTTTTATATACATAATCCAAGGAATCCTCTGTACATGTTCTAATGTGAGGCAATCCGTGATAAACTGTTTTGTCAAATTAATGGATTCCCTTTGCCATAAAGAGTGCCACAAAAAGATTGGTGCCATACCTATCTGATCAGATATATAGGGGACATCCAGTCCAAGATGGCAGTTAAAATTTGAACAGCTATCGGGGAGACCCACCATTTTTTCCAGAAGATATCTTCCAGCATTTGCATTGCCAACGAATTGACTTGGCCCCAGACTCCAGCACCATAGGAAGCTACTGAAGCAGATATTGCCTGGTATACTTTGTTTACAAAATGTATCTCTTTCGATCCTAGTTTTTTTGTAAAAGAAAGTATAGCATTATTACTTTTTCCCACATCAACCCTCTGTTGTTCACCATTGGGGACCACGTGGCCATCCTATCAAATGTTACCCCTAGATAAGAGAACATGTCCATCTGTGCGATTTTTCGCCCTGCAATATGGAAAGTTAGGGTTTTCTTAACTTTATGACTGGTCACTAGAATAAAGGAATTAGCCTTGTGCGTTATAGGGTCCAATTTTTCCATAAAATAGACATATGACTCTATCAGGTTCTGTAGTGTTCTACCCGAGCATGCAATTAAAACCGCATTGTCACTCATTTTGAGAAGTTTTCAATTTTATTTTATGGCCCATGGCTAGAGGCGTCCAATTAAATATGCATCCGCGTGGAAAAAAGATAAAATCTGTTAGTGAAACCCAGGAAATTCTCTGACAAGACATAAAATGCAAACCTTTCTCTATTGAATGCAAAAAACAATGAATCAAACTTCGTGAAATGGTACTCAATGTCTTTTTTATGTCAGACTTTACTATGAGTACTGAAAAGAAGAAAATAAAATAAGCAAAGCTTAAGCCCCCTCCTTGCACACATTGCACAGGTTGGCAGCAGCTGCTGAAGCCCTGATCCTTGGCCTCAGTCCTATCTCCTTCCTTTCTGATGCATCTGCACACTTGCTGTCTGGAAATGCATGTAGGGATAGAAAATATGCAGAGAATTTCCAAAAAGGGACAAAATCTCTTGGAAACTAAGAGGTACACTTAGAGCTTGATGAGATGGGAGGCCCGGTGTGGGGAGGGGGTGACTGCCTGCTGGAGCAGCCTCCACGTACCCCGTGGTAGTCAAAGGCAACAACCCATCTGCCCCAGGTCACTTACTTTCATGTGTCAGAAGGTCTGCCCTGTTTATGATGGGGAGGTCGCTGTGATGTGTTGGGATTGTTAATCACCAATTTGTCATGGATATCTATGTTTTCCTGATGCAGTAATAGCATGGTCCCATATAGTTCCAAGGCAGGTGCGGCGGTCTCAATGGAGTAACATTAGCCCCCGCCATCCCTAGGTGGCGAGGGCCCAAGCTCCAGGGCCAACCCAGTACTGTGCACAGGCAGCGGGCCCCTCGCTAGAGAGCTCCTGATCGGGACCGGAGAAGGGGGGACCCCCTCCATGTACTTTGACGGGTCGACCCCCCAAGTTTCGATATTCCACAGAGTGGACCCTGTTCAGGTACTTAACGGATCCACGAAGCACCTGAACAGAACAATGCTGAGGCGACTGAAGGCACCTCGACATAGGTGTAACCCCAGTGATTATGAAAGGCATGTTTTTTTCTTACTGATGGTGTGCATTTTTTCCTGCAGGCGAAGACACGTTTGTAAATGTACTGTTTTCATCTTCATATCAATTCATATTTCAGCTTATGGGGGGAGGCCAAATGGTAGGTGAACCACGGTGACCTGTGGAGCGGAAAATTAATGATTGGCGGGGTCACTTCTGGTCACCTTGGCTTCTGACATGGAATAAGGCACATAGAATACCGGTTTCACCTGGGCCTCAAAAGGTGCATTTGCAGCATTCTAAGGCCTTTACTTGTATTGGACATTGGGTCAGTCACTTACGCGGCCCTTACCAGCCTTCAATTCCCGATGTTTGCTCTAAAGGTTGGTGGCCCTTTGGGTTGGTAGAGAATGAGGTCTGCATCAGGAGACCCCGTTGCTCATCTCATCTCTCTGGTGGGTGCTGGGGGTAACCCAGGTGGTAGCTCTAGGGGGAAGGGTTTTTAGCATAAGTGGGTATTGCCTGAGTTTGCGTAAGACTGGACTTATTTTGCTCTAAACTGGGGCCCACAGCGGGCCCGGAAGGGTTAGGGGTACCGAGGGACCAGGTGGAAAGGTAAAACATGAGTATTACAAAAAATATTTCAAAGCACAGGGTTATAGATAACTTGACGTCTATCTGACTATGTATTTAGGAACAGAACATTCGACTAATTCTGTAAATATATGTTCTTATATGGTTTTTGTGAATTTAATGACATATTTTTGTACAGCTTGAAATGCTATTCTCTAACCAAAAGCAACAAATTAGGCCTCAAACAATTTTTTTTAATGACGGTGGGGTCATGAAGTGGAGGGGAGTGTCCCATTCCAGAGGCAATTGACGTGTCCCCTCTATATGGTGGCATGTTCCAGTTCGTTGAGGCATAAGACACATTGTTTCAAATTGTATCTCAGTTTAAATTCATCATGTCTACCTTCTTGGAGAGTTTACCTTTGCAATTAATGAATACAAACTTCTAAATTGTTTATTTGCAGAAGCCTCTCACAGCTATAGTTGTAAATTCATGCCTCATTTTGTCTTTGCAAGCACACAACAACACGCATGTCAATACTGATATCAGTTATTCTTCACATGATCACACATGACACTTGATGTGACCGTAAATCATAATTTTCTTTCTTTTTTCTTTCAATTTCTTTCAGTTCTAAAAATTGACAACAAATTTAACATTACAAAAACAAATCAAATGAGCTCGAGTTTTGTGTTTCGTAAACAAGTTTCTCTTTTTTGGAGGCAAGAGAAAAATAAGCATGCCTTGTAGGTTAAAGTTTAATATATATATATATATATATATATATATATATATATATATATATACACATACATACATATATATATATATATATATATATATATATATATATATATATATATATATATATTCCCATTCGTGTGCTCAGCACTTGAGGGTGCACTCTGAAAACCGCAATCTGTTCATTAGGGCAACGCCAGCACTTCAACCTCGAGTGTTCGCCTGACGCGTTTCGGATGGTTCCTTACTCATAGGCTCACTCCAATGATTTGCATATCAGCTGACACTCATTTCAAAATCCTCCAATGAGCTTCTTTCTAGCTTTTCCCAACGCCTGCTGGGACTCGTAGTGTCAGCCGCCGCCTCTTGCTCAATTGAGATTAGGTAAGTGTATAGTCCTTCGGCACTGATTGCGTCGTGATGTGCCGCTAATGCCCATCTTCAATTCGGTCCCCCACAAACGGCGACGACATGGATTGCGCGCCGTGGCCCCCTTTGGCAATCCTGGGGTGGTGCTACCCTCCTACGCCTTGAGCGGGCGCGACAATATTCCCATTCGTGTGCTCATCACTTGAGGGTGCACTCTGAAAACCGCAATCTGTTCATTAGGGCAACGCCAGCACTTCAACCTCGAGTATTCGCCTGACGCGTTTTGGATGGTTCCTTACTCATAGGCTCACTTCAATGATTTGCATATCAGCTGACACTCATTTCAAAATCCTCCAATGAGCTTCTTTCTAGCTTTTCCCAACGCCTGCTGGGACTCGTAGTGTCAGCCACCGCCTCTTGCTCAATTGAGATTAGGTAAGTGTATAGTCCTTCGGCACTGATTGCGCCGTGATGTGCCGCTAATGCCCATATTCAATTTGGTCCCCCACAAACGGCGATGACATGGATTGCGCGCCGTGGCCCCCTTTGGCAATCCTGGGGTGGTGCTACCCTCCTACGCCTTGAGCGGGCGCGACAATATTCCCATTCGTGTGCTCAGCACTTGAGGGTGCACTCTGAAAACCGCAATCTGTTTATTAGGGCAACGCCAGCACTTCAACCTCGAGTGTTCGTCTGACGCGTTTCGGATGGTTCCTTACTCATAGGCTCACTCCAATGATTTGCATATCAGCTGACACTCATTTGAAAATCCTCCAATGAGCTTCTTTCTGGCTTTTCCCAACGCCTGCTGGGACTCGTAGTGTCAGCCGCCGCCTCTTGCTCAATTGAGATTAGGTAAGTGTATAGTCCTTCGGCACGTCGCGCCCGCTCAAGGCGTAGGAGGGTAGCACCACCCCAGGATTGCCAAAAGGGGCAACGGCGCGCAATATATGTCGTCGCCATATGTGGGGGACTGAATTGAAGATGGGCATCAGCGGCACATCACGGCGCAATCAGTGCCGAAGGACTATACACTTACCTAATCTCATTTGAGCAAGAGGCGGCGGCTGACACTACGAGTCCCAGCAGGCGTTGGGAAAAGCCAGAAAGAAGCTCATTGGAGGATTTTCAAATGAGTGTCAGCTGATATGCAAATCATTGGAGTGAGCCTATGAGTAAGGAACCATCCGAAACGCGTCAGGCGAACACTCGAGGTTGAAGTGCTAGCGTTGCCCTAATGAACAGATTGCGGTCTACAGAGTGCACCCTCAAGTGCAGAGCATACGAACAGGAATATTGTCGCGCCCGCTCAAGGCGTAGGAGGGTAGCACCACCCCAGGATTGCCAAAGGGGGCCACGGCGCGCAATTCATGTCGTCGCCATATGTGGGGGACTGAATTGAAGATGGGTATCAGCGGCACATCACGGCGCAATCAGTGCCGAAGGACTATACACTTACCTAATCTCATTTGAGCAAGAGGCGGCGGCTGACACTACAAGTCCCAGCAGGCGTTGGGAAAAGCCAGAAAGAAGCTCATTGGAGGATTTTCAAATGAGTGTCAGCTGATATGCAAATCATTGGAGTGAGCCTATGAGTAAGGAACCATCCGAAACGCGTCAGGCGAACACTCGAGGTTGAAGTGCTAGCGTTTTCCTAATGAACAGATTGCGGTCTACAGAGTGCACCCTCAAGTGCAGAGCATACGAACAGGAATATTGTTGCGCCCGCTCAAGGCGTAGGAGGGTAGCACCACCCAAGGATTGCCAAAGGGGGCCATGGCGCGCAATTCATGTCGTCGCCATATGTGGGGGACTGAATTGAAGATGGGCATCAGCGGCACATCACGGCGCAATCAGTGCCGAAGGACTATACACTTACCTAATCTCATTTGAGCAAGAGGCGGCGGCTGACACTACGAGTCCCAGCAGGCGTTGGGAAAAGCCAGAAAGAAGCTCATTGGAGGATTTTCAAATGAGTGTCAGCTGATATACAAATCATTGGAGTGAGCCTATGAGTAAGGAACCATCCGAAACGCGTCAGGCGAACACTCGAGGTTGAAGTGCTAGCGTTGCCCTAATGAACAGATTGCGGTCTACAGAGTGCACCCTCAAGTGCAGAGCATACGAACAGGAATATTGTCGCGCCCGCTCAAGGCGTAGGAGGGTAGCACCACCCCAGGATTGCCAAAGGGGGCCACGGCGCGCAATTCATGTCGTCGCCATATGTGGGGGACTGAATTGAAGATGGGCATCAGCGGCACATCACGGCGCAATCAGTGCTGAAGGACTATACACTTACCTAATCTCATTTGAGCAAGAGGCGGCGGCTGACACTACGAGTCCCAGCAGGCGTTGGGAAAAGCCAGAAAGAAGCTCATTGGAGGATTTTCAATTGAGTGTCAGCTGATATGCAAATCATTGGAGTGAGCCTATGAGTAAGGAACCATCCAAAACGTGTCAGGCGAACACTCGAGGTTGAAGTGCTAGCGTTGCCCTAATGAACAGATTGCGGTCTACAGAGTGCACCCTCAAGTGCAGAGCATACGAACAGGAATATTGTTGCGCCCGCTCAAGGCGTAGGAGGGTAGCACCACCCCAGGATTGCCAAAGGGGGCCACGGCGCGCAATTCATGTCATCGCCATATGTGGGGGACTGAATTGAAGATGGGCATCAGCGGCACATCACGGCGCAATCAGTGCCGAAGGACTATACACTTACCTAATCTCATTTGAGCAAGAGGCGGCGGCTGACACTACGAGTCCCAGCAGGCGTTGGGAAAAGCCAGAAAGAAGCTCATTGGAGGATTTTCAAATGAGTGTCAGCTGATATGCAAATCATTGGAGTGAGCCTATGAGTAAGGAACCATCCGAAACGCGTCAGGCGAACTCTCGAGGTTGAAGTGCTAGCGTTGCCCTAATGAACAGATTGCGGTCTACAGAGTGCACCCTCAAGTGCAGAGCATACGAACAGGAATATATATATATATATACATATATATATATCTATATATATATATATATGTATATATATATATATATATATAGATATATATAGATATTATCTACTGGCGGTCGCCAGTAGATAGTTATAGTTAGGACCTATTTTCCATAGGAAATCCGCAACATTCTATTGCCAATAAGTCTGGTGCTGGTTGATGAATCCTCACGAAATTTTCCAAACTTTTGGCCAGCTCCGCTCCGCTCCTACCTTGAAAGTTTTGTGGTGATTCGTAAAGCGGGGGCCGAGAAAAAAGGGGGGTCCTAAATCGCGTTTTCCCCATGCAATATCCCATAGGATCTGTTGTCACAGCTACAGCCAGAACCACTGAACGGAATGACATCAAATTTGGCAAAGAGGTAGTCCTCAGTTCAGACTCGTGCCTTTTGCATAAATGGTGTGAATCTGTTCATTAGTTCCTGAGAAAATTAGGGTAAAAAAGTTAGTGATATCTATGGCCGGGGAGGATCCGCAGACCCTACCCGCACCGTAAGCGCACCCTCCCCGAATCGAGCGTGCACCCTCCCGTTCGCGCGCTGAATGCTAATTGGCTGTCGAGTGTCTGTCTACATTCGAAACTAGGAACTGTTGGCGGCCATTTTCTGCCTCGGTAGAAGCGAGGCTGATGAAGCAAGGGGAATAAGTGTGTAAAACAGATAATGGGGGCAGAGTGGAAATACTCTGACCCTCTAGAGGTGCTTATGGGGTCCCAGAAGGACCCCCTGAGGCCCCCTTTTAAAAAAAAAAACGGCGAAATGCGCGCAGGGTGCGCGCATCCTAACGCGTTTGGTGCACAGATCCTCTTGCGTTGGGTGCGCAGATCCGAGGAAAAAAAAATGAAAAAAGACAAGAAATCATTGGTTGTATGACAACTTTCTACACTGAAAGGTAGGGTGTATATTTCTGTTTTTTAAAGGCATGATTCTTATTGGTTAACAAAAACTGATTGTAAGGAACATTAAACATGATAAGCTGATATGTTGAAAAGTCAAGCACACTTGCTGTCTTGTTTAGCAACATTGTGTGCTGAACTTGTGACCTGTGTGCTCAGTGCAGTGTTCCATGACCTGTTTCTATGGTAACAGGCAGAAGGCAGATTGGTGAAGGGTTGAAATGTATTTGATTTGGAATGGGTTGAAATGTTTAACCCATAGAAATGTGTGTTTGCTTTTGAATTTATGTGTGAAGGATTGTGATTTGATGTTTACATGTATATGTGTGAAAAATGAAAGGGAAACTTTGCCATTCTTTGTTTTTGCTGAGAGGTGCACAGTGCAGAGATTCTGTAAAAGAAAATCTGGTGTGTGGCTGATATCTGGTGTGTGACTGACATACTTCTTAATCTACAAAACAACTTGAAAGGTGAGTTATTTAATTGTGAGGGGATATATGTAGACTATTTTGATTTTAATCAGACTAATGTATTTCTCCTGCTAAAGTGTAGGGAGTACTTTTTTTCTCTACCATCTTATTGACAGTGTGTGTGCATGTAGAAACCATTCTGTGATAAGCATTTGTGTTTTTCATGTGTTTGCAGACAGATAACTGTGCTGTTTTTATATTTTGGTAGAATTAGAAACCAGTCATTGTTTATGAATTTGTGGAATTAGTTATGTTTCTATACTAAAATGTAGTACTCCTTCTAGATGAAGAAATGTGTTTTGGTATAGTGCAAGGGATAGTGTTGTTTGTCTAGAATCACACAGTGAGTATGTGTTCATTTGGGAACCACTGTGAGAGAAGTATTTGGTAACATCGTGTATTTGCTGACAGATAACTGTTTTAAAACCTGTCTTGTTGTCAAGTTTTAGTAGCATTGGAAGGCAGTTTTTGCTTATGCTTTGATTAAATGAGTCAGGCTTTGACACAAAAGTGCAGTCCTGAAATATGTAGATTGTGTGCAGTTCCCTTACCACTGCCACTGTAGTGAATGAGTTTTGGTAAACTCCTAGGGATAGTGGTGCTTGTCTAAAGTCACACTGTGAGTCTGTGTGCATTTGGGAACCACTGCGAGAGAAGCATTTCGTAACATCGTGCATTTTCTGACAGATAACTTTTTTAAAACCTGTCATGTTGCCAAGTTTTAGTAGCATTAGAAGCCAGTCTTTGCCTATGTGTTGATTAAATGAGTTAGGCTTTGACACAGAAGTGCAGTCCTGAAATATGTAGATTGTGTGCAATTCCCTTACCAATTCCACAGTAGTGAATGATTTTTGGTAAACTCCTAGGTATAGTGGTTGTTGTCTAGAATCACACTGTGAGTCTGTGTGCATTTGGGAACCACTGTGAGAGAAGTATTTGGTAACATTGTTTATTTGGTGACAGATAACTGTTTTAAAACCTGTCATGTTGTCAAGTTTTAGTAGCATTAGAAGCCAGTCTTTGCTTATGCATTGATAAAATGATTCATGCTTTGACACTAATGTGCTGTACTTTAATATGTAGATTGTGTGTAGTCTCCTTACCCCTTGCACAGTAGTGAATGAGTTTTGGTAAGCTGCTAGGGATAGTGATGCTTGTCTAGAATCACACTGTGAGTCTGTGTGCATTTGGGAACCACTGTGAGAGAAGTATTTGGTAACATTGTGTATTTGGTGACAGATAACTGTTTTAAAACCTGTCATGTTGTCAAGTTTTAGTAGCATTAGAAGCCAGTCTTTGCTTATGCATTGATAAAATGATTCATGCTTTGACACTAATGTGCTGTACTTTAATATGTAGATTGTGTGTAGTCTCCTTACCCCTTGCACAGTAGTGAATGAGTTTTGGTAAGCTGCTAGGGATAGTGATGCTTGTCTAGAATCACACTGTGAGTCTGTGTGCATTTGGGAACCACTGTGAGAGAAGCATTTGGTAACATTGTGTATTTGCTGACAGATAACTGTTTTAAAACCTGTCTTGTTGTCAAGTTTTAGTAGCATTAGAGGCCAGTTTTTGCTTATGCTTTGATTAAATGAGTCAGGCTTTGACACAAAAGTGCAGTCCTGAAATATGTAGATTGTGTGCAGTTCCCTTATCACTTCCACAGTAGTGAATGATTTTTTGTAAACTCCTAGGTATAGTGGTTGTTGTCTAGAATCACACTGTAAGTCTGTGTGCATTTGGGAACCACTGTGAGAGAAGCATTTGGTAACATTGTGTATTTTCTGGCAGATAACTCTTTTAAAACCTGTCATGTTGTCAAGTTTTAGTAGCCAGTCTTTGCTTATGCATTGATTAAATGAGTCATGCTTTGACACTAATGTGCTGTACTTAAATATGTAGATTGTGTGCAGTACCCTTACCTCTTCTAGATTAGTGAATGAGTTTTGGTAAACTCCTAGGATAGTGTTGCTTGTCTAAAATCACACTGTGGGTCTGTGTACATTTGGGTAAGGATTGTGATAGAAGCATTTTGTAACATCATGTATTTGCTGACAGATAACTGTTTTAAAACTGGTCATGTTAAGTTTTAGTAGCTTTAGAAGCTATTCTTTGCTTATTCATTGATAAAATGAGCCAGGGTTTGACACTAACGTGCAGTACGATGTACTATTCTCTTCACTGTGCCAGAACTGAAAATGTAAAAGTTTTACCCAGGCACTGTCCTAGCAGTAGTCTGATGATTTAGTCAGTTTCCAAGTACTCATGTTGTGAACCATACATTACCACATAGACTGCTTCAAATGTCTATGCAGTATGCATGCAGTCTTCTAACATACTATACACTTGTCTTTCACATCTTCAATTCCCTAGTCAGTATCCATACAGTCCAGCAAACATCCTGTCACTCCCTTTGCACTCCTCGAGTGACCCATTCAGTACCAAGTACTAATCCATTCACTGTGTCAAAAGCCAACCACTTATAAATTCATCCAGGCACTCTCTTTGCTGTACTCTAATCATTCTGTCAGTTCCCAAGTACTCATGCAGTGAGCCAGGCCTTCGCACATAGACTGCTTCAAATGCCACTCCCAAAATCACACACTCTCACATATAGTTATATACTCTTACACACATATACACTGTGTTTCACATATGTAGTTACTGACACATTTACAACTGAGATATACATTCAATCACTAACACACCCTTACATACAGTCACCCAACACATACAGTCCATCACAGATGCACTCTTAAAACCATGCACCCACTGAATCACCCACTCACACATCTATGCACAGAGTCACACACACCCTACCCACACAAACACTCAGGCACCCATACAGATACTCAGACAACCAATCAATAACCCATATAGACACTCATATAGCTATTCACAAAACCATGCAGTCACTTATACACCAACACACAGACACATACAGACATTCACACAGTTTAGTCACTAGTCTGCAGTGAGATACATTTAATGACTCACTTATAGAGTCAGTTACGCACCTGGAAAATCACCCATTCACACACTTATACACCCACTCATTCTTCCATAGGCCTTTCACTATAAATATATAAAACATATTTAAACTTTTCAGAAAAACACACATTCACTGGATGATGTCATCAGTGATGTCATCAGTGATGTCATTTGAGATGTCATCAGTGATGTCATCAGTGATGCCACTGACCATGTCATGAGTGATGTAATATGTGACGTCATCAGCAGTGCATTGCGGGGGCGCGAGTTATAGTTAGCTGAACTAACTATAACAGGGGAATTTCTAGGGTTTTGTACTAGGGAAATGTCCAGCTAACTATAACACCCCTGAAACCTATGGTTTTTTTAGTGAATTTCTAAGGTTTTTAAATGCCAATTCCTAACTATAACGTGCATGAAACCTATGTTTTTTTCAGTGAATATATATATATTTAAAAAAAAACACAATAGCAACCTTTGTCAGGGCCAAAACTAGACAGTGAACTATTCTGGCTCAGAACAATATTTAATTTAGAATGGATAATTTTTTGGGGACCAAGTTGTACAAAAATGAGCCAACATAGTATATTTTTTTAAAGCACACGTGTGTGGTTAAATAATAGTCGACGGATTTCGAACCCATTGATGTAAGTTAACAGGGTTCTCCTCAGGACTCAGAACTCCTTGAGAGCTCTTTTTGAGATCCACAAATCCCTTCTGTCAAATTAATCCTTGACCTAGTTCAGCCATAATAGTACTGGTATTCCAACATTTGTTTTGAAAACTCTTACGCGTCCCTATGCAATCCGTTATAACTGGGCGTGTATGGGAGACCACTGTGTTCTTGATATCTGGATTCCGAATGCCAGTTCATGGGCGCGGGCATTCATTTAGTAGACATTCTTTTGTCTTCAGACATATTCCGTGCCAAGCACGGAGGCCGTGACGATAGCTCCTTATCTTTGTGAAAAGCCGGAACCCGCCGGTGACTTTTAATTGTTCAAGGGTAGAAATTTCTAATAGCTGTTGTTGAGAAAGTCGTTGTGCCGTTTCAATTGTTTCCTCTTTGGATGGAATATTTAATTTTTTATGTCACAGAGTTCTGTTTGATGTTTTAAAGATGATAAAGACAACTACATATTTAATTAAATGAATGCCTTTTCCAAATATTGGATCGGATTGGAATATGTGGTTTTCCTTTTCTGCCACAGTACATATCTTTTAATTATGTGAAGTAAGTGCAGTTCACTGAAGGCCAGAATATATTCATGGTACATTTATTGTCATTCTGCGAATCTCTAAATAATCTGCAATTAGCAAAAAAGGACCTGCAGTGACAGCAGCTTTATTTTAGGGATTACATAGATAATCTCTCAAATATATTTCACTCTAGTTTCTGTGATGTTATCCCACAATATCGAAGTTGAAATGTCAGCATTTACATATATCAAGACTATGATATGGACTTCTGTAATACTCTCATAAGAGAGCGACTATCTGTAAATCTACCCCTCTGAGGATAGTTCGGGAGTCAATTTCATGGTCAAGATATATCTACAGATCGCTATATCGGGGTTGGATACTGTGACATACATCTGTCGATTTTTATGCGTTTTCTTCAGATTGAGACTTATTTTCCACATATTTCCGTATATTTTGCTACAGATTTTAACTGTTAATTATTGCACAAAAGCTTCACGTGAACCTAAATCGTAGGGTAGGCGCCTCCTACATCTGTGGAAAAATGCTCTTTTATGGGGCTCATTTATCTTACATTACTATTAGCGTAAAAGCAGTTGCTGCAGGGCCATTTTCTTACTACCAAGCAGTAGTCCCTTGATGGCAACCCCGTTTGTCAGACTTTACAGCCCTTAGCAGGCACAGAAACTGTAAGCTTGCCTCTATTAACAGAGCCAATGACACCTATTGCACACTGTCACTTGAGGTATCCTAGCAGGGTGGGTAGGGAAAGGTAAAGGCCATTCAAACATGTTACTCCATTGTCACAAGAAGTTATTAGACATTTAGAAAAGGGGTTTTAGAGTGCAAGAAATGCAAACAAGCATTTGCAATGCAATAGGTCTCGCATTCATGCAAGTTTAAGCTATTGGCATTGTAAATGACACTGCCTTTTATTTAAGTTTTAAAAAAGAAAACAAAAATAAAAGGCATTGTTATTTGTAATGTGAGTAGCTCAAACTTGCGTAAATGCGAGACCTATTGCATTGCAAATGCTTGTTCTGCAAATGTAGAGGGGAGTAGAATTACGTGTTGTCAAGTAGAGTGGAAATATGCAGAGTGAAATTATGATGTGTGGGGTGAAATTATGTGGCATGAAAGTATGTTGAGTGGCTTGGAACTGTGTGGCATGGAGCTGAATTGTGAGATGTGGAATTCTTTGGCGTGGTGTGGCATAGACTGCAATTGTATGGAAATGAATTCTGTTACCTGGAGTTAAATTATGTGGCATGGTGTGGAATTAAGGGATGTGGTGTGGAATTAGTTGGCATGGCGTGGAGTAGGATTATATGGTGTGGAATTGTGTGGAGTGGAATTGTGTGGCATGGAATTGTGTGGCATGGAATTGTGTTGAGAGGAATAGAAGTATATGTCATGGAGTGGAAATATGTGGCATGGAATGAAATTATGTGGTGGACTTGAATTATGTGCCGCTAAGTGGAATTATGTTATTGAGTGGATTCATTAATAGTGGAGTGGAATTATGTGGCATGGAATTACGTTCCATGGAGTGTAATTATGTGGTATGGCATGGAATTAATTGGTGTGGATTTGTGTGGTGTGGCCTAGAATTGTGGGGTGTTGAGGGAAATTGTGAGACATGGAATTGTGTGGCGTGGTATGCAATTGTGTGACATGGAGTGCAATTCTGCGGAGAGGAAGTATGGGGGTGGAGTGGAATTATGTGATGTGGTGTGGAATTATGGGGTGTGGTATGGAATTATGTGGCATGCAATTGTGTGCCATGGAATGGAATTATGTGGTGTGGATTTATGAGAAGTGGAGAGCACTTTATGTGGCATGGAATTATGTGGAGTGGAATTATTTTGCATTCACTGAGATAGACATGTTACTGTGTGGCGTGAACTACAATTATGTGACGTGGTGTGCAATTGTGTGGAGAGGAATTCAGTGCCGTGAAGTGGAATTATGTGACATGGTGTGAAATCAAGTGGTGTGGCATAGAATTAGGTGGCAAGGAGTGGAATTATGCTCCGTGGAGTAGAATTATGAGATGTGACATGGAATGGTCTGGCATGGAATTGTCTGGTGTGGAATTGTGTGGTGTGAAATTATGTTGGTTTGGGGAGATTTAATTTAGGTGGTACAGTGTGGTACAATGTGGAATTATGTGGTATGGAGTGGAATTATGTCTCATGGAGTGGAATTATGTAGCATGATGTGGAGTCGTGATGTTGCATGGAGTGAAATTATGTGGGATGGAGTTGAATTGTGTGGCATGGAATTGTGGGGTGTTGACTAGTGGAATTATGTGGTGTAGAGTAGAATTAGGTGGCGTGAAATTTTGTGGAGAAGAATTGTGTTGCATGGAATTGTTTGGCATGGTATTGTGCGGCATTGAGAGGATTGGAATTATGCGACATGGAGTGGAATTATGTGGCTTGGATTGGAAATATTAGGGTGGAGTGCACTTAGGTGGCATGGAGTTGAATTGTGTGGTTCAGAATTGTGTTGCATGGAGTGTAATTGTGTTGACTGGAGTGGAATTGTGCAACGTGGAATTGTGTGGCGTGAAATGCAATTGTGTGATGTGGAGTGCAATTGGGTGACATGGAGTGTCACTGAGTGGAGTGGAAATCATATAGCATGGAGTGGAATTATGTGACATGGTAATGAATTGTGTGGTGTTGAGTGGAATTACGTGCCATGGAATTATGTGGCATGGAGCCGAATTATGTTGATTTGAATTGTGTGGCATGGCATTACATGCCATGGATTGGCTTTAAGTGGCGCAGAATTTTTTGGCATGGAATTGTGTGGTGTGAAATTGTATGGCGTGCAATTGTGTGCCATGGAGTGAAATTTTGAGACATGGAATTGTGAGGAGTGCCACTGTGTGACATGGAGTGCAATTGTGTGGAGTGGGATTAAGTGATGTGGAGTGGAATTATGTGACGTGGTGTGGAATTATGTGGTGTGGAGTGAAAGTGTGTGGCATATAGTAGAATTATGTGGCATGGATTTATGTGATGTGCAATTGTGTCGCATGGCAAGGAATTGAGTTGAGTGGAAATATGTTGATCTGAATTATGTGGCACGAAAGGGAAGAGGCATTATGTGACACAGAGTGGAATTATGTTGTAGGGAGTGAAATTATGTGGCATAGTATGTGGCATGATGTGGAATTATATGTTGTGCACTGAAGTGGAATTATGTGGTATGGAGTAGAATTATGTGGCATGGAATTGTGTGAGTGGAAATTTGTGGCATGAGTGGAATTATGAGATGTGGAATTGTGTTGCATGGAACTGTGAGGCCTTGAGTGGTGTGGAATTATGTGGCATGGGGTGAAATGATGTGGTATGGAGTGGATTGAAAATAGGTGGAGTGGAATTATGTGACTTGGAGGGGTAATATATGGCATGAAATTATGTGGTGTGGAGTTGAATTACGTTGCGTGGAACTTGGTTGCGTGGGATTCTGTGGTGTGGAGTCGAATTGTGAGACATGGAATTGTGCAGCATGGAGAGCAATTGTGTGGCATGAAGGGCAGATGTGTAACTTGGAGTGCAATTGTGTGATGTGGAATGCCATTGTGTGGAGTGAAGTCATGTAGGGAGGAGTGGAAATATGTTACACTTTGTTGAATTATGTGGTGTTCTGTCAAATTATGTGGCATGATGTGGAGTGGCATTATGTGATGTGGAGTAGAATTATGTGACATAGAATTGTGTAGCATGGCGTGGAATTGTGTTGCATTGAGTGGTGTAAAATTATGTGGCATATAATAAAGCATAATTATGTATAGAGGTCATTTAAGTGCCTGCTGCTTGTTTCCTCTGACAGATGGTCACTTGAGAGCAATGGAGTTTGGAGCTGATCAATAACGTGTCCACAGGACCCAATGTGTTCTCTGCTCAGAGGGGAAACAGCAATTAAGGAGGATGTCTCTGTCTCCCTTCACGCCCAGGGAGGAGGGAGATGCGAGCAGAGCATCAAAGGGCTGGGTGAGAAGGGAGGGGGGAATGCAAGGGTCAAAGCAGCGAAAGTGAAAGTAATCCAGCAGAGCATCAAAGGACTGGGTGAGAAGGGAGGGGGGAATGCAATTAGCAGAGGAGCAGCTGTGCACGTGCATGTGATCTCGTGCACTCAAGGTTTAGGCCAGCCAAAAGTGTGGGTAGCACTTTGAAAATCCCACATATAAAATGTCTCTTCGAGCCTTTGGCTCACGAGACCTAAAAAGGGCACACAGAGGCAACAATAGCATTCGACAACACATATTAGCCTATGACAATGAAGTGATTTAAGTGGGCTGAAAAAAATGGGGGGTCGTAAAGTAGGTGTTGCCCAAGAAGCAGAAACAAAACACCATTTGCAAGAGTTGTGACCTCTGTAACTAAGGACAGACCCTAATGCGTGTGAGCTACAATTACTTCTGGTCCCTGTGGTTTTTTTTTGCATCTTTTATATAGCGCGAACTCGACCTGAAGGTATTGGAGCGCTGTACATGAGCACCGTATTGACATTACACATTCAGGCACGGGGAGAATAAGTGATTTACCCAGAATCACAGGATGCGGACGCGACCCCGAGGCTCGAACCCTGGTTGCCAGCACCCAAGTCGGTAGTCTAGCCCACGGACCACATCCTCTCCCTGGTTCTGATTCGCCCAACCTCCTGGATTTCCTGGTCATGCTTCAACTTTGGACCTCCTCTTCCTCCGGGTCCTCCTTGTGCTGGTTCTGGTCTTCCTGGTGGCCCTGGTACTCTGGACCTCCTGGTTACCCTCTCTCTGTTCCCTCCTCTGCCTGTTCCTCCTCCTCTGACCAGTTCACCTCCTACACTTCATGCTCCTGGGTCTCTATCTCCTCTCTCTGGTCTAACACTCCATCCTCCTTGTCCTTCTCTACGCTCCTGCAGCAACTCCCTACCCACATCTGGAGTCAGCCACAGACGCTTTCCAAGCGCAGCCTGCCTGAGTATCCTCAAGCGCAGTCCTGTAAACCATGGTGACGGAAAGATATTTATTTCCATTTTTTTGCTGATCAAAGTGTTATGCCTTTAAGTGTATTGTATAATCTATGCTCAAGCATTTTACATAACATCACAGTATACATTTAAATACGTGGATATGTATTCCTTTTCTATGCACGAACCGCTGATGTTATTAGTTAACCCAACAATACTCATCGAGCCGACTCTGGCAGGGTGCAAACATTATTTCTCTACAGCTGTGTTTAGGGCCTACTGGCCTGTAGGTTGACATACAGAGCCCTTTGTAAGTTGCACTCAACTGACTGAGCTATCGTCCTAGCTGTGTGGTGTTTATGTGTACATGGACAAGTAGAGGTCTGCATTGAGGCGCATTGCGGCAAATGCGAAGTGACCCTCCAGCCACGTCAAGATTTCCACTGTGGTACAATGACGTTACCTCCTTACAAAGGCACTGGAACAAAAGGGTCTGTGTGCGCAATAAAAGCAGGTATTGGCAAAGCCAATAGGTATTGCTTTTTATTCTTTTGGATTTGTCAAAAACGTATGGCGTAACAAAGGCCCACGCAGTGTGGTGGTGGGGGGGAGGCGAGCACCAGGGGGCCCCTCAGCACAGTACCCTGGCCTGAGAGCTCCCGAGTGAGTCTGGAGGGGGGCCCTCAATGTACTTTGCAAGGGGGCCCCCTTATCTTTCGTTATGCCACTGTGATGAGGCGCATGTGTCATCACATGTGTGCACACGCATAGGGTGAAGCAGCAATGTGTTTTGGGGTTTTTGTTTATTTACAGTTGTTAGCCGGCATACATCACTTGGAACGGTGAATCCAAAACATAAGTTTATCTGCCTGAAAGTGCTTTTTATGGTCTGACGTGACAGCGCAGCCGTTGCCAAACAATTATGTGAGCATCACTAAAGAGTCTTTGGTTCCATCCACATGTTCGGAGTTAGGAGTCCATATTTTGTTAGGGCAAAGATCATGTGCTTTCTCAAAAAAGTGCTTGCCCTCCAGACAGCTGTGATCATTTTGTTTATTATACAGCTGCTTGAGCCTGAACTTTCAGAGGCACACATATGACAGAGTAATGCTACTAAAGTGTCTTAGATAATTAGATAATTTGAGATGTTTTACATGTAAGGCTTCACATAACCATACAACATTCCTTTAAAGCCAGACCTATTAGCAATGCTTGTTTGAAAACGTAGTGGCCTCATAGCAAATGACAACTGCCCAAGGGAAGATATTTGATGGAGTGAAGAGGCACTTGAAGAAGAGAGCAAAAATAGTTAACGAAAAGAAAACAGTAATTCCCTACTCGGGTGGCTGTGGAAGGATGCAAGTCATTCAATCAAAAGTAGGCATTGCGGAAAAATACAGGGGGAGTGGCCAAGATGACGACCTAGTCGGACGCACCGCCCGGAGGCTCCTCGCAGCGTATCCCCCCTCCCCGGTTCAATACCCTCGAGATCCCCAATTGAGCTTCCCCAGGTCCGTGGCACTGCTTGGGCACACGGGACGTCGCCACCGAGAGCTGCTTGTCTGGTCCG
This sequence comes from Triturus cristatus, assembly GCF_964204655.1. Classification (NCBI taxonomy): domain Eukaryota; kingdom Metazoa; phylum Chordata; class Amphibia; order Caudata; family Salamandridae; genus Triturus; species Triturus cristatus. The sequence continues at coordinate 816,023,421 of NC_140584.1, forward strand.
GGGCAGCGCGGTGACTCACCATCTGCCTAGCGCGTCCCGCGGAAGATGGCGCCTGAGCCGCGCTTGTCGCGGACCGTTGCCGCGGCAACTCTTCGTTAGTCCCAGGAGTTGGGGGAGGCTGCCGGACCGGCCGAGATCGCCGAGGGAGGTGCCTGCTGCTTCAAGAGGACTGGTGGCTGGGCTCCGAACTCTGTGCAGCAAGCGGCCTGAGGCGGTGGGCTGACGCCAGCGTGTTTGTGCCCGAGGCCAGGGGGCCTCCATCAGCAGGTGATCGCAACCAGGGGTGCGGCGGGGCGGAAAGCAAGAGGCGGACTGAGCGCTGAGTGGTGGGCAGCGGCACCGATCCCAGTCCTGTTGCCCGGCCGGGGGCGGCGGTGGGTGCGAGCCTGCAGGCCCTGAGGCGAGAGAGCGAGAGACGTGGGTGGACGGCGGGAAGGCCTACACCGGCAGAGGAAAGGCTCCAGTCCCAGCGAGGGGCAGACGGCGGTCGCTTGCCTGCGCGGCACGCCCGTTTATTTCGCGCACTGAGGCCCACTGGCAACGAGTTGGGGGCGGCCCGGGTTGGGGTCGGGTCTCGCGGGTGGGCCCCTGCTGAGCAAGAAATAGCGACCTGGGACGGATCAGAGTGCGGGGGCCCTCTCTGCGCTCTCGGCCCCGCTGGACGGGCTGCCTCCACGGGCACCACACGGCTCCCCCCCCTGGGACATTGGCAGCACGGATTGAAGACGCATCAGGGGCCTGGGGCAGGTCCAGACCACATAATTGGTGCTGGGGGTGCTTTTCCGGACTGCGGGGCCGCCCTTCTGACGCCTGTTGAGCATGAGCGCTCGCCGCTGAGACGGCAGGAATAGCGAGGTGGGCGGCGTGGGCCCCATAGCCCGTCAGTGCTGTTGAGATGCCCCGGTTTGCCTGTGGGATTCCTGGGGTGCCCCGTGGCCCCTGTTCTCCGCCTCGGCGGACACGTCTGGACGCTCCGCTGCTGGGGTTCGGCCGGAGGACCTGTGGAGAGGGTACAGACGGGCGGAGGTGAAGATCGGGACCGATTGTGGAACAGGTCCGGCGGTGGAGCAGCATTTCCTTGGGTAGCTGGACACATTAGCTACCCCTGAGCAGAGGGGCAGTGTGCGACTGGACTGTGCTGGTGGGGGCCGCGCGATGGCGGGCGCGAGGAAGAAGGGGGGAGAAAACTCAAGGACATGCTCACCAAAACCTCTACATCGGGGGACACTGTGCTGGTGTCCCAGTCCCACCCTGACCAGGAGCCGAGGGACATGCCTATCACTAGAGAGTTTATGGAGAAGCTCTTTAATACGCTACGAGACGACTTTCAGACTCTGAAACAGGAGGTCGCCGGCGAAGTCAGGGAAATACGCCGTGAGGTCGACGACCTGGGGGAGCGGGTGGCAGTCATTGAAAACGGAGAACAATCCAGGAGCGAGGAAGTAGAGCTCCCACAACAAGAAATTATGCGCCTCAAGGAGCAACAGGTGGACCTCCAAGCGCACGCTGAGGATTTGGAGAATCGGTCAAGACGCAACAACGTCGCTGGATACCTTCGGGGCCTCTTCAGGGACATTCTAGGGGAGCCTTCGGATTTTGAGATTCGTATTGACCGAGCATATAGGGTGGGAGTGGGGAGGCGGGCTTCGGCACCTCCTCCGGACATTCTGGCCTTCCTGCTGGACTTCCAGCTGAAAGAACGCATACTCGGGGAGGCCCGGCTGAAACAGCCTCTCCAATATCAGGGACGATCTGTGGCCCTCTTTCAGGATGTAGCTTCCCTCACCCTGCAGAAGAGGAAAGCATTCAAAGAGGTGACAGCCTATTTGAAAGACAAAGGGGTGCCGTACTCATGGGGACACCCCTTCCGCCTCATCTTCAAATGGAACGGCAAGTTGCAGCAGCTGCGCACCCTCCAGGAGACTTGTGATCTTTTGGGCCTAGCATGCCGAAGCCGGGCGACCTCCCCCAGCCCATCGCAGCAACCGCCAGGGAACGAATGACGGAGGGTGGGGGGTGGACGCTCGCCCGTAGCTGCATCAAAGCCGGACGCGGAGGCTATGTCCCAGGAGAGGGCATCGGCCTTGGAGGCGGTGCAGCGTGATACCTCGACCCTGGAGTGACGTTTGCAAGCACATGGGGATTCCATAGCAAGACAGTATAGCTGACCTGGGGAGGCGGGGAGGGAGCCGGGGCGGATGGGGCCACACAAAGACCCTACTCTCTCCTTTTTCCTCTCCATTTGCCGGCTTCTCTAGAGGGCGGGCACTGGACAATGATGGTTTGTTGGGAGTGCTATGTTGGGGTTAGGGGGGGGAGGGTCAGGTGGGGCGTGGGTTGGGGTAGGAGGGGTATCGGGGGTTGGTTTGGTGGGTCACCCTGGAGGAGACTTCGTTGGGGGTTGGGGAGGGAGGGCTGGCAGGGGGGGGACAGGGATGCAGTTACAGGGATGGGGGGGAGGGAGTTACCGGTGTGCTGCCACGAGGAGAACATGGTTAGAGGCGACATCTATGAGTGGGTGCTTCACGGCGGACTCCATGCGTTAGCTTCCCCTTCACACAAACTCCTATGGCTCAGCTGAACCACACTCAGCGAACTAACACGTCTACCCCTGCAACCCAGGTCCTCACTCTCAATGTGAAGGGGCTGAATAACCCCATCAAGAGACGGGCGATTCTTAGCTATCTGGAGAACTCGGGGGCCTCGATCTGCCTATTGCAGGAAACGCATCTGTTGTCTAAGGATTGGCACAGAATGCGATCTCGGGCATTCCCCCACCAATTCTACTCCTCCGGGCCAGATAAGAAGGGAGGTGTGGCTATATTATTGGCGAGGCACTTCCCTGGCAAACTCGGGGACAAAATAGCGGAGATAAAGGGGCGACTGTTGGCGTACAGGATTTGGGTGGGGGACACCCCTGTCATTATAGGTTCCCTCTACGCTCCCAACACTGGGCAGGAGCCCTTTCTCATGGACTCCCTGTCGGAGGTACTCCGTTATCACGACAGGCATATTTTAATTGGTGGTGACCTCAACCTCGTCATGGACTCTGGACAGGACAGATCAGGACACCGACAGGGGGGCATGGGGGCGTTATCAAGTGCAGGGCGGGATTGGCTACAGAGCAGGGGGCTGATAGATCTCTGGCGAACAGCTCACCCTCGCAGCACGCAATACTCCTTTTTCTCCCATGTACACCAAACATATGCTCGCCTTGACCACTTTATAGGGTCGTCCGATCTACACACCCTGGTCCGGACCGTCGAGATCGTCCCTGCTGCTCTCTCGGACCATGATGCCGTGACTGTGACTGTCGACATATGCCCTCGGCGTCATCCAAACGGGAGGTGGCGACTCCGGGAGTCCCTGCTACAACGCCCAGACGTCACGCAGCAGGTTCTTAAATGCATCACTGATTACATGACATCTAACGACACGCCTGACATTTCTCTGGCTACACTGTGGGGAGCCCTTAAAGCAGTGGTGAGAGGGGAATTAATCACCATTTCCGCGGCTGACAACAAACTCCGCAAAGAAAAAAGGGAGGAGTTGGCCGCTAAGGTGGCGGAACTCGAGAGAGTACACAGCCGCACAGGGGCCCCGCGAATGTGGCGACAATTGAAATCGGCCAGAGCCCAATTGGCTAGCCTGGACCTTGATAGGGCGGAGTATGCCGCCCTGCGGCTTAAGCACTCCTACTACATAGGGGGGGATAAAACCGGGAAGCTTCTGGCGAGCAAACTCCGAGCCAGGGCTCAACGCTCCAAAATTGCAGCCCTCCACACCTCATCCGGAGAACGGGTTGAAGGCGACGAGCAGATCGCAGAAGCCCTTCGTGACTTTTACGCCAACCTGTACAGCAGAGATCCTACGCTCGACGATACAGGGGAAGTTTATCTCCACCAGGCAGCGGTGACAGCCATTGATGCGTCCGGGGCCACGGCGTTAGACGCACCCATCAGAGTGGAGGAAGTCATTGGCGCTATCTCCCGCCTCAAGCCGCTGAAGTCACCGGGGCCGGATGGGTTTTCCGCAGGCTTCCATAAAGCCTTCTGTCACACCCTAGCTCCGATACTGACTCGCCTGTTTAACTCTTTCGAGGGCCCGGGTTCAATCCCTGCAGACATGCTAGCGGCCGATATTGTCGTTATTCCCAAGCCCGGGAAAGATCCTACTCAGTGCGCAGCATACCGTCCAATTACCCTGCTTAATCTTGACTTAAAGCTTTTCATGGGTGTCTTGGCGGCCAGGTTGGGCCCACGTCTGCCGGGCATAATCGAGCCTGACCAATCAGGTTTCATACCCAACAGGCAAAGTAGCGATAACACCAAACGGTTAATGCATCTGATAGATAAAGCCCACTATATGGAATTAGATGCTGTCCTACTCTCTGTCGACGCTGAGAAGGCGTTCGACAGGGTAGATTGGGGCTTTCTGGACAGAACACTCGAGCGCTTTGGTATTGGGAACCGATTTAGGGCCTGGGTCGCAAGCTGCTAAGATCAACCCCAGGCGACGATCCGGGTCAATGGGGTCAGCTCTCGGAAATTTGACATTCGTCGGGGCACTAGACAGGGGTGTCCTCTGTCCCCCTTGCTCTTTGCGCTATACATTGAACGCCTAGCGCAACGGATCAGAGACAACCCCAACATCTCGGGTATTCCCTTTGGGGGGAGCGTCATACTGTTAATTTATATGCAGACGACATCCTAGCGACCCTTGATACACCCAGCCGGTCGGTCCCAGAGTTTTTGCAGGAGTTGACGGCGTTTGGCAAGGTCTCGGGATTTAAAGTCAATGTGGGGAAATCTATGCTGTTGCCACTAGGCCTGAACGAAGCTGCTGCTGGGGGCACGTTTCAGGGGTTCGGGGATCTGCGACCCCAAACGGAGATCCCATACTTGGGGATTACTCTTACTCCGTCCACTGACCAAACAGTTGCGCACAACTATTCTAACCTCCTCTCCCAAATCACTCGGGATCTTCGCAGGTGGCAGACTCATCCCCTGTCGCTGCTGGGCCGAGTAGCGGCGGTTAAAATGTCCATTTTGCCTAAAATACTGTATGTATTTCAGACTATTCCGGTAGTACCCCCCATGCGCTATATACGTTCATTGCAACAAGAGATACACCATTTTATCTGGGCTGGGAAACGTCCGAGGGTGCGTAGGGATTTGGCTTGCCGACCCCCGGATGACGGGGGCCTGGGTATTCCCCATCGACTGACATACTTCAGAGCGACGCAACTTCGCTACCTCGTAGAGTGGAGTCGACCGGAATCGGAGAAGCGATGGCTCTTCCAGGACAGGGCGATGGTAGGCCTTTCTTTGTGGAAGGTACCTTTTCTGAAACCTTCGGATAGACCGAAGTACCTTAACAGATCTCCCATCACTCGCTCAGTACTACGAGTATGGGACGCAGTGGTGACCCAACGGAACCTTACTTCCTTCCCGTCGCCGCTCACACCCTTATTTGACAACCCGGACTTCCCCCCGGGCTTAGTTACACGGGCATTCCCACAATGGCGGGCTTCGGCCTGTAGATCTGCAGGACACCTCTTTGATCTGGACGGGTTCCTCTCGTATACGGAGTTGTCTACTTGGCATGGGATTAAGAACCCTAAAAGATTTCAATATTTCCAACTTCGCCATTGGCTCCTTCACCCCGACGTGCGCACTCTGGTTAGCAGGCATCTTACGTCCTATGAGAAATGGCTATTATCAAAGCACTCTGACCGTCAACTGATTTCTGACTTATACCTATTATTACGCCCACCGGCACCCCTGGAGCGTTCAGCGGGGCAGCGACGGTGGGAGACAGAACTGGGCAGGACCCTCTCGCTAAAGGAATGGCAACAGATTTATTATAGGGCGAATCACTCGGCCAGGAACACAGCTAGCAAGGAAGCTGCAGTTAAAGTCGCCCTTTACTGGTACCTGACCCCGGCCAGACTGCATAAAATTAACCCAGATCGGAGTCCCACTTGCTGGAGGGGCTGCGATGAGGAGGGAACGCTGACGCACTTCCTCTGGGACTGTAGGGAGGTGACAGGCTACTGGACAGCAGTCTTTAACGATATCAATACTTATTTTGAAACCGAAATACCCCGCTTTCCTGAATACGCCCTCCTAGGGTTGCCCAACTCACTCACCTTCCCATTGAAATCCATTCGGGGGAAACAAATGGGGCTAGTAATGGGTGCAGCGGTACACCATATCTTATCGCTCTGGGGCACGCAAACTCGCCCGACACACACTGGGTGGCTGCATAAGTTGTGGCATATTATTGGGATGGAACGGATACACGCCAATCTCACCCACTCCGCAGACTCCTTCCGTACTATCTGGCATCCCATCCTTTCTTTGCTGGCGCGGGAATTTAACGAAGTCACATGCCCCAGATATCGCCGCTTGCTCAGACTTACTGACGCCCCACAGTCCACGAATACAGCTTAGGCGACACCTCATTGATACGCTCTTACGACACAGCAGCACACCAGTAATGGGGAGGGAGGGGGGGTCAAGGGGGTGGAGTTGGATTAGGGAGGGGAGGGGAATATAGGGGGGGTCGGACCAGGCATGGACCGGTGCATGGCCCTTTCAATTTGACACCACGTACCGGGCCTAAGGTTCGACATTCTCTTCTCTTGGTCCCGATCCTCAGTACAAGGCCTCGGCTATGTACATGTGGGCTACGCCACTACACCTGCGTATGGGGGCTGGTAGGCTGCGCATGGATGGTGCTGGGTCTTTTCGCCTGTACGACTGCCTGTTTGAAACCAATAAATAAAGCTATTTAAAAAAAAAAAAGTAGGCATGGCTGTCAAGGTTTCAGATTGCTATGTGTGACATTTTCATAATTTCAGTGTATTTATGAGCGAAAATTTCTTGCAAGCAATATAGCGGAAATTACACCCATTTGAGCAACAAGGCACTCTAAGAAGTTCTTAAAACTGCTGCAAAGTGCCAGAGATGGAAGGGCACAAACCTAGTGCCCTTGAAACCTGATACCATTAAACAGATGTGTAACCCTGAATTTAAACAAGTTTTACAGAGGCAGTACTTTATTAAAGTTGTGTGCACCTATGCGGATACACTCACAGTTACATAGAAAAGATAATATTACTGGATGCAACAGATCAAACAGGATGTGAGCTGGGCCAGCGCGGATTTCAGTTGCCTGCTAATCATAATTAGGGCTCCCGGTTTTATGGTATTTTTTTTTTGTCATTTCCATCTGTGTTTATCCATATTTCTTTTTTGCTAATTTACATGTATTTATCCAGCTGAAATGTGTATATTTCTGCATTTATTTAACCAGTTAATGTGCACTCATGCCTGAACACCTCACAGCTTTCAATGATATATACACACTCAGATGGTAAAATATGCACTTGTAAGATAGTATGTACATTTTAGTATCAAGTTTGTGCAAATCTACTGCTATTTAAGGCTCTTTACTAAAATCCATATTTTTTTTAATCCTCATGCCTGTCAATCTACACAGCTATTAGCCTGGAAGTCATGATTGACAGCATTTAAAACCACTCAAAAACAACACAATTGGGGGCGTGGCCTGACCGCGAGGCAAGATGGACGCTTAGTGCCTCGGCTCCGCCGTAAACCTCCTCTCAATACACCATCCTGTCATCTATCCTGACATCCTGCACCGAGAACCAACGCTCCAGGACTGGCGATCCCTGCTGCTGCTTGGTGGAGCCCCGGCGCTGCCTCCGTCCCGGCGCTACAGCTTCCGCTGCTTTGGGCCCTGTGACACTCCCGCGACCGGGGACTGAGGTGGCCATACGTCCGGCCGCGGCTCACCGGAAGCGGCCGAGGCGGCGATCGAGTGACGGCGGCGCTTCGGCGCCAACTCATCGGATCTCCTCTCGAGGGTGCGGGACGCGCCTTACACTGCTCCTTGGCGCTGTTCCCCCCCCCCCCGAGACACCCCCTGGGGGCATATCGAAGGAGACGAGCCTTGCTGAGGAGACTTCGTCAGCGCCATTGAGGAGGTGACTTCTTCCCTCGCCATCCGTTTCGAGCGCTGAGGACTGCCGGGGGTCGCCGGAGTGGAGTGTGCCCCGAGTGCGGGGAGCGATGTTCCCTGCTCCAAGGTACAGCGTTGGAGTGTGACTGCGGGGGGATTGCGGACTGGGGCGCTCCCTCCTGTGTGCCCGGCTGCCTGTTGCGGAGTGCCTATTTGCCCCATACGGAAGCTATCTGAGGCGCGTCTTTGAACTCGGCGCTGAGAGTGGCTTATTCCCGGACCTTGAATGACATTGCTCCCTGGGTCCCTGGCGACCCGGCGCGCTGTGACCCCCTGCTGGCCCTCAAGTTCACGCAGTGAGTGCATGGTGTCTCAGGGGTGGGCGAGCTTCCCGGAACCTGGCGGGACCCTTTACGACCTCCTATAAATGTAGGCGGCCACAACGTGGACCTCTCCTTGCCGGGGGTGTGCGGCAGAGATAATTTACGGACGCCCCTTCTTTTCAGACGCCATTCCCACGTTGAGATCTTGACCGCGCTCGCTCACCTCTAGCGACGCCGCTGGACTGGCTGGGGGCAGCGAGATGTCTGGAGCTAAGGGGGCCAGGACATCTCAGCAAAGCAAACTGGATCGCTACGCCTGCACAAAGTCGGACCTGCACGACAAGAGGGCGCAGGGAGACATGCCCAAGAGTGGCGCAGATCAAACGCCCCCTGAGCCCACTATGAAGGACCTCATGGCAGCCATTACGGGCATTCGCACGTCTATAGACACTCTCTCCTCAGAGATGACGCTCATCAGGGCCGACCTCGCCAATTATCGAGAGAAAGTGCAACAGCTTGAAACCACCACCACAGGCCTCATGGGCGATACCTCTCAGCTTCAAACCGAGGTTGCGGAGCTTCAGGCCTTCCGTAAATTTGCAGAAGATAAGCTCGATGACTATGAGGGAAGGATGAGGCGCAACAACGTCCGTGTCCTAGGGGTGCCGGAAAAAATGGAGGGCCCTGCTGTTGACCTATTCATCGAGAACTTAATCACGACTAAACTGCAACCTAAGGGACTCTCCAAGCTCTTTGTTGTGGAGAGGGCACACACGATTCCGGGGGGCCGCCCGAGGCCAGGGGCGCCACCCCGCCCCATACTGGCCCGTCTGCTCAACTACCGCGACAGGGACACTATCCTCCAGACCGCCAGAGTTGCCCCCCCGCTCCGCCTTGATAATGCTACTATTACCTTTTTCCCTGACTTTACCCGCGGGGTGCAGATGCGTCGCCGCACGTTTCAAGAAGTCAAAAAACGTCTCCGGGCCGTTGACCTCAAATATGCCATTCTCTTTCCAGCGAGATTGCGTGTAGAGGCGGAGGGGGAAACACACTTTTTCGACCATCCAGAGGCCGCATCGGACTGGCTGGACAGCCGAGGAGACCGAGGGAGGAGCGGCCCCTCGGGTAGCTGATTTGCGGGAGGCGGGGGCGTAGCAACACTGATACGATCTTGTTGTCGCTGTCTTCCGGTATGTGTGGAATTGACCTGAAGACTCCCCTGTGGCGCCTAATGCTGGGACTTGTGCTTCACTGGGGCATTACAGGGAACTGCTCAGTCTGACCCTCCTGAACATTGATTCCGATGTGATTACCATTGAGAGTGAGGATCGGGGTACGGTTGAAGCCTCCCCCCCACGTTCTTTCTTTAGCTGGTTTTTCTCCTTTTTTCTCATTTTGTTTGATGGGCGACAGGCACTCTGCATTTGTTGTTCAGATGGGCAGTTTGAGGCCCAGAGTGCAGGGAAGCAGGGAGGGGGGAAGTTGGGAGGGAATGTATTTTTTCTTGGTTAGTATTTATGTTAATGTGATCGACGGCATGGCCTCTAACTTTACACCGCAACCGTATGCACCACCGACACACAAATGGGTACGCAACGCAACAAGGAGGTCAAAATCTTAAGTTGGAACGTTAACGGGCTGGGGGACAAGATCAAGCGCAGTGTAGTGACCCAAGACGTCAAACGGCTCTCCCCGGACATAGTTTTACTCCAAGAAACGCATCTGCTGGGCAACAACTGTGGGGCACTGAATAGGTGGGGGTATTCGATGGCGGCACATGCGGGCTTCACGTCTGGGTCGAGGGGTGTGGGCATCATGGTTAGGAAATCCTTCCCATTGTCGATTGTCTCCACATTCACAGACGACCTTGGGCTCTACGTGGGTGTCACAGGCACGTGGGAGGGCCACACTACAACCTTCCTCTCTGTTTATGCACCCCCTGGACTGCAATTGACGACTTTTACCGACCTTGGTGCTCTACTACTCACACTGCCAGTGGGTCACCTTGTCATGGGCGGTGACTTTAACTCTGTCGTCTCCGGCGAGTTGGACAGGCACCCGCCGCGCCCCTTGCCCGCAGCGACACACTCGCTCTCTAGCTTTCTGGACGCAATGGGTCTAGTAGATGTGTGGAGAGCCTACCACCCAGATAAAATACAACACACCTTTTATTCTCATGCACATCGCAGCCTCTCCCGCTTAGATTACATTCTTGCCCCCGCCTCCCAGATCGCCAATGTCCACGAGATCAGACATCTGCCCAGGGGTATCTCTGATCACTCCCCCCTCTGGACACATATCGTCCTGGATCATGCGCAAGTCGGACGCATTGCCCCCCTCAACCCATGGCACTTCAAAAACCCCAAGATACGAAAAGATCTGCTCAAATCCATAGATGACTACTTTACAGAAAACGAGCATACCGTTGACTCCCCCCAAACACTCTGGGAAGCGTTCAAAACTGTGGTCCGAGGGCAGGCCCTTTCCCTAATAGCGGGTGCAAAGAAAGACAGACTGAAAGACATCTCCGATGTCGAACATAGGGTACACCGTCTGGAGCAGACTGTCAACTCAAACCCCACACCTGATGTGCTACACGAGCTAAGACTCTGCCAGGACGAGTATAGAGCCCTGGTCACAGAGCGCGCCAAAATAATGGGACAAGAAAAACTGGGCCGTATATACGACTGGGGAGACAAGGCCGGGAAATTACTAGCCTGGCTAGACAAGAGAGAGCGTGCTAGTCGTCTGGTGCCTGAACTCCGAGGGACCGACGGTAACCCTGTGACAGACCCCCAAGCCATAGCTACCCAATTTGCGGCCCACTACCAAAAGGTGTATACTTCGGTGGCCCCTCACACACTCGAGGATTCTATCGCCCTACTCAGGGACATCTCCCTCCCTACCCTGCCAGATACGAGTCGCCAATTTCTAGATAGCTCGCTCTCTACGGACGAAATCGCGCTGGCAATTCGGACGCTTCGGCCGGGTAAAGCTCTCGGCCCCAATGGTATCCCTATCGAGCTCTACAAGCTCCGCCCTGACAAACTGGGACACTATCTCCAATCCATGTATAACTCCAGTCTAGAGACGGGAACACTACCATTAGACCAGCGCCTGGCCACCATCGTCACCATATACAAAGAAGGGAAACCCAAAACCGACTGCTCCTCCTATAGGCCCATCTCCCTACTTAACGCCGAGCCTAAAATCCTAGCTAAAGTACTCTCTAACAGACTGATCAAGGTCATAGGGGACCTTGTCCATCCAGATCAATCCGGCTTCATGCCTCGGCGCAATACCGCCCTTAACCTCCGCAAGGTGCACAGGGTACTGGGCAGGGCCCCAACCATAGGCGAGGACGCCATTGTCGCGTCCCTAGACGCTACTATGGCCTTTGATACCATCGAATGGAACTACCTGTTTGCAGTACTAGCAAAATTTGGATTTGGCCCGGTCTTTATCAATTGGGTGAAACTCCTATATGCTCACCCTATGGCACAGGTGGTCGTCAATAACAGACAATCCGCCCCCTTTGTACTGGGTCGCGGCACCAGACAGGGCTGCCCCCTCTCCCCTCTCCTACTTGCTCTGGCCCTTGAACCCCTAGCAGCATGGATACGCAACGATGTGGTCATCCGCGGATTACAATGGGCGCCGGGCTGGGAGGACCGTATCTCTTTGTATGCTGACGATCTCCTCCTCTACCTCGCCTCCCCTAAGAGATCCCTTATTGTACTGTTCGACATCCTAAACGTCTTCGGGCGTTACTCTGGATTCCAGATCAATTGGCAGAAGTCTCTCATATATGTTGTGGGACCTCCCCTCAATTGCCTCGGAACTGCCCGATATCGGTGGCCGCAGACGGTTTCACGTACCTGGGCATATTTATCTCTCTAGATCCGACTTTCCGATATTCCCGCAATTTGGGCCCACCCTTGCAACGCCTCAAAAGCGGCATCGTACATTGGAAAACGCTCCCTATTTCCTTATTGGGCAAGGCAGCGTTGTTCAAAATGATGTCCCTCCCACGCTTTCTATACGCGCTTCAGAACGCCGCGGACCCTGTGCCCAATTCATACTTTAGGGAGATCGAGGGCCTGCAGAGGGACCTCCTCTGGGATGGACGGCCACGTATAGCCTTCACAAAGCTCACACTTGGGTGGTATGACGGTGGAATTGGGCTGCCTGACATTAAAAAATACTATTGGGTGGCTCACCTCACAGCCATCAACCATGGCACTTATGGCCCCCCTGATGCCCCTGGATTTCGTATGGACCGCTGGCTACTCCCCGGCGGGACCTACAACCGTGCACTGTACTCCGCACCTGGCAAGATCCCGCTTACGGGGCCCACCAACCACACGGTTAGGGTATGGCATACGGCGACAAAATCGCTGGAGTGGGCGAACAAACTTACGCTAGCCACCCCGCTCTGGGACTCACAAAAGTTAGGATACCTGGGCGACTCAAAAGGTTTTGATAAGTGGGACCTTAATCGGTATTTCCACTATCGGAGATCTCTGGACGGCGGAGGGAGTGAAGTCGTTTAACACGCTCCAGACGCAACACTCAATGGCTGACTCAGAGTTGTTCAGATATCTTCAGGTCCGCCATGCGCTACAGGCCGCTTTGCCAAGGGACGCCGCCCTACCAGCTAACTCCCCGCTGGAGGACAGACTCCTTGATGGATATCTCCCAGAGCGTGCCATATCTCTGACTTACAGGAAGATAATTAATAACATGCCTGACCCCCTGACCCTACTGCGGGAAAAATGGACTGAGGACGGAATAGAACTAGACGACGAAGGGTGGCAGACGGCCATTTCATCCCCCAAAACAGTAGCAATCTCAGCCCGGCTCCGCCTGGTGCAACTAAAAATCCTACACAGAACATATATTACGGGGCCCCAATTGGTACATATGGGGGGACACACAGATGGGTCATGTAGACGTGGGTGTTCCCAGCCAGGTATCTTCACACACATCCTCTGGCACTGCAGGTTCATCCAGGAGTATTGGCACAAGATACATGCCATCATGAGTGAAACCCTCGAGATGGACATCCGGCCGGAAGCTCCTAGATGCCTCCTAAATATTTGGGAGCCCACAGACCTCAATGCCTATGCCATACACTGGGTGACACTTGCCTGTATGATAGCCAAGAGGAACATTGCGCAGCACTGGGGGGCTGCCCAGGCACCTGCAATAAAAGACTGGGAAAAGGACCTTGATTGGTGCATGCAACGAGAAAAATCTGTTTACATTGCAAGGGGCTGCCCCAGAAAATGGTCCAAAATCTGGACCCCCTGGAACTTATACCGAGGTGAAATATGTACCAACCCCCCCCAGACTCTACGACGACGATGTCTCCCCTTCCCCGTAACCCCAACTGTATAAATGTGTTATGCATTGCTGAATCCTTGTGCTTGCCACTACCTCTGCGGTGTTCTTATGAAACTATGCCTTGTTGTCGATGTTTCTTTAATAAAAAGAGTTATAAAAAAATAAAAACAACACAATTTCCGATTTTATCCACATTTAAAAATAAATACAGACAGGGAAAAATGGTTTTCTGTATGTATTTATCTGTAAGAATCAGTAAAAAAACAGGGAGACTTAATCATAATTTACTCAGTCACTGTCAGCTGAGTCGCAGGCTCGGAGCGCTGCCCAGGCCGCAGCAGCACCGGCAAGCCTTGGGAGAGTTAGGCTGAGGCACAGGCTGTATTAATAATTTCAAAAGACTTTAGCTCTAAATAATTAAAATCATTTCATTTACCGACTCCACTGACTCACAGTTTGTCAGCTGAGTGGTCTGCCTGTAGTGCACAACTGCCCAGCCCCCCAGTGGCACTATCTGCAGCCTGAGAGCAGCCAGTCAGAGCTACAGGCTCTGCTGAGACAGTGACGCTGTTAAAGTGAAAGTATAAGTTGCTGGATCTCATCCCAACGAGTTAGTGGAACTCTGTAATATAATATAAACAAATTCCAAGTATCAGTATTAACTGGCTTCAATGCCTGAGCTCAGTCTCAGAGCAGCTGAACTGTGTGAGCAGGCTGTGACTGAGCTGTACACTTACAGGCACAGAATGATGACGCGCTCTGCTCTAAAAAGTACATTAAATATAAGTTTTGAGCTATCTGAGTGAGCGTCACTGTATGGGCCAGCCGCAGCGACTCCCCTGCAGCATCCGCAGTCCAGGACTTGACTCGCCCGGCAATGAAGCTGCAGTTCAGTGCAGGCTGCAGAGGCACCGCTACTTCGACGTGGGCTGTGGTCCCGGGTCAGGTCCGGAGACCAATGCAATACACGTCTGCATGGTGTGAGGAGTGGTGGACGGTGCTGCCAAACTTTAAACTGTCTCATGAACTGCCACCGCTCATGCCAAGGAGGCCTACCAAAGTTTTATGGATGTCTCAGCAGCAGCTATGATTGGGCAAATTATTACAGACTCTTTTCAGGCCAGGGCACAAGTCGGGGGTACACACAGGTCCCCCTGCCAAGACGTTGGGCCACACAGAAATATGCTGAACTTGTCTAGGTGTAATTTTCAGACACTGGGACCTGTTCAGTAGCGCCTGTACGTTGTCTGCTTTCCATTCCCAGCAGCACCCGCCGGCAGTGGGGGAGCTCTTTTATTCACCTCCAGCTGGGCCCAGGTTAAGGGGCCATCAGGCCTCCTTTTGTTTGAATATCCTGACTGGAGGCGACCTGGAACCTCACACTTAAATGTAAATGCCACGGAGGGGGAACAAACGCTGACAGCTTGTCATCTCTTCACAGGTACTTAAGTAAGCCCTGCTGGTGCTTCGCGATACGCTTAGCTTGCCTCTCGCCTCTTTTAATTGATTTTATTTAACTTGTGTGATGTTTTAGAACTATGTTTTGAAATTGCTGTGTTTGAAATTCATTGCGGCTAATTTTTTTAAGATCTTTGTTCCTACCGTTGGCCTGTACACCAGCTGCTCAGTCCTTAGTCCTTAGTGAGTGCCGACCCCGGCCTAAGGCAAGCCCGTCTGCACCCGTCCTCGCCCCAACAGGACCAGGGGCCAGTCATCATGCCCAAATTTTCTCCTACTCCTCACAAGAATTAAAACTTCTGCACTCTAGTAACTACTCTCTCAATCCCCTTACTAATGTTAGACTAATTAAACAAGGAATTATGGAAGCCGGGGCCTCCTTCCCCGAAATTACCATTCTCCCCCATGCCACAATCACTACCCAAAGACAGACCAGATATACTGACCCTAAACTAAACATCTTCTACCTCAGCACCCGTTCATTGGTGAAACATCAGCTTGACATATTCAATCTTCTAGATTCAAGCCACTCTGACATCCTATTCCTAACGGAAACTTGGCTGTCACAGCACTCAGCCCCAGACATTCTAGCAGCCCTCCCTAATAATTACTATATCCTACAGGCAAATCACACACTAGGAAATGTAGGTGGAGGAGTAGCGGCCATTGTTCGCCAAGATTTAAAATTCACAAACTTAACCTCACTTGATCTACCTTCGGTAGACAACTTAGTCCTTAAGTTGGAGTCGCTCTCGACTCCTTTAATGTGTGTGCTACTATATAGACCACCCAAGAATATGTTCTTGTTTCCCCATTCCCTGGCTGAACAGTTGGCTGAGCTAATTACCAACAATGCAATAATGTTGCTGATTGGTGATTTTAACTACTGGGCCAACGACACACAAGGCGGACCCCATGCCAAAGAACTGAATGATCTCCTTAGTAGATTAAACCTTACTCAGCAAATAACTACGACCACACACACTAAGGGACACACGTTGGACCAGGTGTGGACAGCTAACATTACAGTGTCCGCACTGACTCTCACTGCATTTGGTCTGATCATTCCTTAATTCAGTTTACTATTAAGGACATTGCTATAGTAAAGCCCCTAAGTTTAAAAAGATTAGTAGCTAGGAACTGGAATAATATTAATAGAACCCATTTCCATGCCACCTTAGCAAATACAGTTCCAACCCGCCAGACGTCACTTAATTCAAGTGAGAAAACCTCACAGCATGGCTCACTGTGGCCAGCAATGAACATGCTCCACTAAGAACAATTCGATCAGAAAGACGCCATGAGGCACAAGGATGGTTCTCTCCTGACTTACAAAGCCAAAAACTAGCAGTTCACCAATTCGAAAGGGAATGGAGAACTAGCTATTCTTTAGATAAAAAAGAGAGCTATTTGATTTAACTGAAAGAGTATAAAAAGTCAATTTCTTCAGCTAAGGCTGTCTACCTCTCTTAAAAAATCATGAGCTCTACCAACAGGTCCAAAGAAATATTTGCCACCGTGAATGAATTATCCAATCCTGATAGAGTTACATTAAAATCTACACCCAGCCAAGGCTTTTGTAACTCCCTCAATTTGTTCTTTATTGATAAAATTGTTACAATAATAGCCAGTATTCCCCCTGCCCTGCTCCTGAGGGTTCACCTTCAATGCTGGAAAATCCATGCTCTCTTGAACAGTTCTCAGCAATAGACAGTCAGACTTTTTGGGATCTTCTGTCTAAAGTAAAGTTGGGATCATCTACTGACAGTTGCCCGCCCAATAGCCTAAATTAAGTTTTCACCACCTTCCCCGGACCCGCCTTGGCACTTCTTAATGACTGCCTAGCACAGGGCTGTGTTACGAGAGCTTTCAAAGAAGCAACAGTCGTCCCCCTGCTAAAAAAATTAGGTGCGGATCCTGGGATTTTGACTAACTATCGGCCCATCTCCCTGCTTCCCTATTCGGCCAAAATATTGGAATCTCATGTGGCCAAATGTCTCTGTGCTTTCATTGAGCAGTCTTACTTCCTTGATCCTAACCAAGCAGGTTTCCGGCCACCCCATTCTACTGAGGCAGTAATACTTACTGTACTGGATACGCTCCAAAAGGAAGCCGAGAAGGGCCCCCCCAGGCTTTGGTGCTGCTGGACCTGTCTGCGGCATTTGACATGGTCGATCATGGCATCCTAATCAACCGTGTCAGGGCGGCCGGTCTCAAGGGGGTGGCGTCCAGCTGGATTGAATCATTTCTCGAAGAGCGTACTCAGTTAGTGCGTCTCTCCCAGTTTTCTGCACCTAAAATAGCAACAACATGTGGAGTACCTCAGGGCTCCTCGTTGTCCCATCATTTATTCAATCTTTACCTTCTCCCCTTACTTCACTCCCTACAAAATAGGAAGGTATGCACGTATAATTATGCAGATGATCTGCAACTGGTGTTCTCTATCAATAAATCACCGGATTCGATATATGAATTCCAGGCAACGATGCTACACATCCGTGACTGGATGAATAACAACCAGTAAAATTAAACCCAGACAAAACGGAAGTGATTCTGATAGGCGGCCCCCTGAACCCCTGAAACGCACAGTTTTGGCCAAGTGAATTAGGCTCCCCACCTAACCCTTATTCCTCAGCCAAAAGTCTGGGAGTGATCATCATTAGTGACCTCACTATGAAATCTCAGATAGGAGCAGTAACTTCCACCTGTTTCTTTCAGCTGAGGAAGATAAGGAAGATTACTTACTCGGGAAGCCTTATTCCAGGTGGTCCTAGCCATGGTGATATCACACCTGGATTATGCCAACTCTCCATACTTTGGCATTCTGCTCTATCTCACCAAAAGACTGCAGATGGTAGAGAACCAGGCAGCCAGGTTCATATCCCAACAACCCAGATGGGAACACATCTCTCCCACTATGAAGGATCTACATTGGCTTCCTATCCCACAAAGATGTGCATTTAAAGTTGGTTGCCTTATTTTCAAAACCCTGCATGGTGCTAGCCCAAAATTCATATCCAGACTTGTTAAGTAATATGTACCTGCACAGAGCCTATGCTCTGCCCACAAGACCCTTCTAACCATTCCTTCCTATAAACAGAAACGAATAGGTGGCTGCAGGTTTGCAGTATTGGCACCCAGCTTCTGGAATACTCTTCCTTTGGACATAAGAACCTGCACTAAATTCTCTAGATTCCGTAGGCTTCTTAAGACTTGGCTATTTATCCAAGCTTATAGCTAGATTCTGCCGACAACTAAATACATGGGGCCCCAGCAATACGTTAAGTCAGCGCCAAGAAACCAATCGGTGTATGTGCGCTTTATAAGAAATTTTAACATAACATAACATTAAGAGAGGCATGCTTTTGCCTTTGCTCAGTCCCTGTATGTAAGAGATGCATGCACTGTAAGAATGTCAGATGTGTTGGTCTGTCCCAGTAATTACACAAATAATTTCAGTAGCACTATTTTATTTCTTTTCAAGCTCTATGCAACCCAGTGAAGGGTGTCAGAGTGCTTTATGTAACACACACATTATACATTGACAATAAACTAACGTGTACAAGATAAGTCACATGAGATAGGGTTCCAAGGTGTAGCAGTCACATGTCCTTCATAGCTCACTGTGCTATACTAGAAGGATTACAATTTATATACTGCAGGTTACACAAAGGATCTCTGTGTTAAAAGCAGTAACCCTCTTTACTATCTACAAAAAATAAAAATCTGTCATGTGCATGTTACATGTTGTTCTTTGCAGGAGACACAATAACCTTATACAACTTTGATTCAAATCTGGGACTTCACAAAACACAGATCTCTCCAACAAATGCGTTAAACTCCAGAGTTATCTCACCAACATTACTATTCCCTGAGATTTACTGGGCACCTTTACAGCAAATGTGTTGGAAGTGGAGGTCCTTATCGCTTACCGCCGCCCCCAAATGCTGGAGGCGGGAGTTCCCGTCCCCTCGATTCAACGTTAGGCTAAGTAAGGACACCGTCTGAGATAGCCCTGCTCACCCCCTTAGCAGCTTGGCACACGCAGCCAGGCTTATCTCCAAGGCACGAGTGTAGAGTATGTGCAACCATGCTCACAGTAACCCACTGACGTCACCACAAATAGACTCCACACAAGTTTTTATAAAATGAGTATAAACCTTATATAAGAGGTTATACGATACGACCACACGATACAAAATCAACATACAAGAATGGGTAGTATTCTTTCCAGTGGGTTGGTAGGTTCTAATCCCAACTACCACTTCTAACCAACAGTTAAGCTCACTTCTAATCGTTTCCAAAAGGTTAGGCCAGTTGTATTGCTAGAATCGCACACGTTGCAAAAGAAAACAAATACTGCAATGCGTAACAATATTCTCTTGAGAGAAACAATGCCATAAGTAGCGCCACAGTCATGTAGGTTGCAATAGAAGGAATAATATAATGCGTATCACTACCAGCATGCCCTGTACCAGGAAGAAACAAAGCAATGGGTCTCGCTACAATACTGTACTGTACAAATGAAGAAATAATGCACTGCGCCATCTTAAAATCAGATACTGTGCAATGAAGAATTAATGCAATGTGCCACGTTACAATCAGGTAATCTGCAAGGGAAAAATAACGCAGTGCTTAGCGCACCAAGCATGTAGTTCGTCAGGCACAAATTAGGTCAGGCGTCATATGAAAGTTCGATAGTTTGTTAGCAGCAATAATGCAAAGTGTAATACCACAGTTTAGGTGCTCCGTTAGAAATGCCCCCGCTATGGATCAAATGATGACACAAAACTACTGCTTCCCACTCCGGTTCCAGTACTGGCCCTCCTTGGGTCAGCATGGGCCGAGATCCGAGCCGAAGCAACAGGCTCGCGCAGCTGACAGAAGCGAGAGGCCGAGAGAGTGTCCCTCCGGAACCACACCCCAACCCAGGTGGTGATCCACGTTACATGGGGGGGCGCGACCCCACTCTCCTCTCCGACGTCAGTGACTTGGGCCTTGATCCAGAACTCCGTCACGGGTTGGGGCGAATTCGGGCTGGTGATTCCGCTCCTCCAGGGCTGCCGGTCCGGCCCGCTGCTGATCTATTCCGAGGGCCCAATGACTTGGTCCTCCTTACGGCGGTCTCAGTCAACACCAAGATCCGCTCTCAGCACTGTGGAGACTTTACTTCAAATTAGGTGCACACCTTACCCCAGCATTCCTCACCAGCGCCTCAGGTAGCACCTCGACACGCACACCGCACGTCCGAGACTCGCCTCTTCTCTGGTGCTCACGATGACCCGGCGCTCTTCACCAACGCCCCGCTTGCACCTCGACACGCACCCTGCGCGTCAGAGTCTCTCCTCTTCTCCCGGTGCACATGATGTCCAGGCGCTCTTCCCCTTCGCCCTGGCTGCACCACGACACTCTGGCGTCTGAGACTCACTTCTTTCCTTCGGTGCACACAATGTCCAGGCGCTCCTCACCAATGCCCAGGCTGCACAACGACATGCACTCTGCGCGTCTGAGACTCACTTCTTCTTTTGGTACACACAACGACCAGGCGCTGTTCACCAACTCCCTGGCCTGCACCACGACACGCACCCAGCGCGTCCGAGTCTCGCTTCGTCTCCCCATGCACATCATGACCAGGCGCTCCTCACCAACGCCTTGGCCTGCACCACGATACGCACACTGCGCATCTGAGACTCAGCTTACTCCTGCGTGCCCACGATCACAAAGCACAACTTCTGAGGGTCTCAAGTTGCAAAAGCACACGCACACCGTGTTGCTTGGGACTTCTCCGGAAACTTTTATGATCCTGTATTTCCAAACAGGGAGCCAGCTCACCTCGGGCCCTTGGGGTTACAAGACACAGCACAAAGCATAGTCTTCTTCAAGCAGGGGGACCCAGCGCCTCCAAGTACAGTCCCAACAGCCTCTCCCTTGGTTAGAACAGCAAACTGCAGACCAGCTCCAGATCACGAAGCAAGGATTGGATTTTCCACAGCAGCCTCTTCAGTTGCTTCTTCTTTATCAGAGGTTCCTCTTGACCACAGAATGGGTCCAAGCCTTTTCAGTCTCAATCCATTTCTGTTTCATTCCAACATTCAGGGGTTTCAGCTCTCGTAGTTATACCCCTTTATCCCCTTTATGTCTTTGAAGTTCGTTTGTGCTCAGGGATCCCTGACCCCTCCCTAAATCAGTTCTGGGTGTCTCCCTCCCAGTGTCACCGCTCTCCCTTTGAAACTGGGGGTCTGGATCCTTAATCACTCAGCAGGAGATGGGTCAATTGGTTTATAGCACCCGCCCAGGCCTTTTCACCTCCTGGGCGTCTCCTCCACCTACTCTCCAGATGCAGGGCAGCCTGGTGCCACCTCAACCCCTCCCTGGGTCAAGACCTCTCCCAGCTCCTCTCACCTTTCAGTTCCAGACAGACAATCCACATTTCAGCAGAGACACACAGAAATGCCTAGAGCACAAAACTCAGCCACTTTCTAAAAGAGTGGTTTCTGAACACACAGTGACAAAACCACCTTCACAGAAAGATGTGTTATGATGACACTGTGAGTTCATACATACTAAACGTCACCTCTTCATTATGAACTGACAGGAAACTAGGCTAACAAACACAACACCCAGCCTCCCCAATTCTGTCCTATGGGCAGAATAGCCTTTCAGAAGTGAAAAACGAAATGGAGTGTTTTTCACTGTCAGAACATAACACACACCTTAGGATATGTCCTGCCTTTTACCTACACTGCACCCTGCCCAGGGATTACCCGGTACCTACCACAGGGGTGCCCAATGTGTATGTAAAAGGGAAATCCTGGCCTGACAAGTGGTTGCACTTGTGAGGCCAACATGCTACTTAGCGTTCTGCGTGCAGGCCATACACTGCAGGCCTGAGGTCCCTTCTCCGCGCGCCTTGCATTACTAGCCCTGGCACACACAGTGCACATCACTAGGGACTTTCCTAGTAAGGCAAACATACCAATCATGGCCAACCAATTACCATTACATTTTACATAGGGAACACTTGTACTTTGACCCTGATCAGCAGTGGCAAAGTACCCAAAGCATCTAAATTGGCATCTCTATGTCAGGAAAACGGTCTATGGGGAAAGCAAAGAGTTTAGGAAACTTTAGCCAAAAAGGCTAAGTCCTACAAAATGCCTTAACACAATCAAATATTTTAAACTGTAGACTTTGCAACCAATTAAGTATAACAGATCTACAGCTATCCTTGCCAATTTCTTTGTGGCAGGGTTTAAAAAAATGAGTGTATTAGTTGAGGCCCAGATTTTGTGTCTGGATTGTGCCACTTTTTTGGCACAACCCCGACACCAAATCTCATTTGTTAAATCTCATAATGCGCTTAAATGTACTCATGATATACCTGATAAATGTGTGAGGTCTTACTATCTGATGTCACTTCCAGTGAGGTCACGTGCAATGTCACGTGACTTGACATCTTGCGCTGTGATGGCACGCGTAATGATTTCACTTGCGTACTGCCTAACCTGGTTAGTCCCCCAACTTCTTTTTTTAGGACTTGTGCCTTGCTTCAGCCACGTGAATCTGAATGCCATGGTCAACGGGTGTATGGTGTGCATTGTAGCCGAGTGAGTTGACCCAGCCCCCAAGCCTACCACAGCAGCGTGTACACGCGCTGCCAGTTTTCGCTCAGTCAGTGTTAATTAGCAGCGCTCAGGCTTGGTGAGGCGCTATAAATGCGTGACTTCGCATTTCATTGCGGTGATGCAGGCCACCACACTGAAATGCGTTAGTCTAACGCCTGATACGTAGGACTTGGCAGGGCTGACTATGGTAAAGAGACTTTACATCAGGGAAGATACAAACACAATAAAAGAAAGGAAATCCATTGAATAAGAAACAAGCAATCGAGAGTGACAAGAAAGCTAAGGAATGTGTTGGGTTTAAACCCACTATAGGTCTTTGGTATGGTCCAGAAGGGGTCTTTCCACAACAGCTAACCGTCTGCAGAAGAGACCTGAATAAATAGATATAAAAAAGTTGCTGGAAGAGATGAAAAAAAATCTCTAAACTATGTGCTCATCCCATAGTGAAAGCGAAGGCGAGAGCACTCCGGCGGGGTTACAAATGGATTACACATATACATTGAGGCGGGATGATTGTATGTAAAATCAATTGCCTCCGAGAGAAAGTTGACAGAGTTGCTCCAGAAAAAGAAAGCAGGTGTTTGTGAACATGCGCTGTGAAGGGGTGCCTGCGAGTGGCCAATGTCTGTTGGCATGGCGATTCAGAGACCAGAGCGACAGCAGCAACGCGTGCCTCTAAACACAGCTTTAGAGACTTCAGAGATGTAAGCTGGCAGGAATGTGAACGCCTGCAGTGGCGCGACCATGACCCGGCTGGGGAGCAGCCGCCAAGGACATTTGTTCAATTATGTTAATGGGTTGTCTGTCCCTACTTCTAAGCCTGTAACTCAGCTTTGGCAGTTTGCATTTAGAATTTGAAATATTATGGTATGGCAGAACCAGTATTGGCAAATCCAATACGCCTTGCTTTCGCAAGCATGCACTGTTTTTCATTCATTTTATGTTTTTTCAAACGTAAAAAAATGCAGAAAAATGCTAAACATAAAAAAATATATAAATTAAAAGGAGTGGCCCAGAAGCTCATGCACACGAGAACTTTGAATCAAGTGCACTCAATCTCAGGTGACTGTGCACACATGCTCGGACAAAATGCTGTCGCTCACACTGCAAGGCGGTCAACGGATGAATTGGGCGACCATTGCCCTATACTGTATGCTGTAATGGTCAGAATCAAAATGTGACAAAATGTGAACAGGCCAATGGAGGAAGAGGAATAACTTAAGGCCTGTGCGTTTTTTAGTTTGACACTGGAAAAGATTGAGCTGGCAAGACAGCTGAAGTTCTCTCTTGACGAGGCCTTAAAAGAAGACCCAAAAAGTCCACAATTTTCATAGCCACAAAGTGAACAGAAATACTATTCAAAGGTCCAGAGATATAAACGTGTGCTATAAAGTATATTTTACATAAAGTTTAGTTAAGTGCTGGAGTCTCCAGATTAGGTTCTGTTCGCCTCAGTGGAGAGGGCACACAAAGATGAAGGCCATAGACTGTTATTTTCTCACTTAATTGAAGTTTGGTGCAGGCTGTTATTTTATACTTGTACACATGTTCTATTGTGGGCATACATTCACAACCAAGCACAGATGAAAGGATGTTATGCACTTACAGTACACTTTAATTCTAATTGGCGGCCCCTTGCTTACAAATAAAGGAAGATGTTCATTTTCATTACATTATAATGAGTCTTAATTGGTTTTTCATCATGGGCTTCATCTCATCCATGCTTCCTTAGACTGCATTGAAATTATAAAAATATTTTATTATATATATTAATTTACGGGCTGGATTCCACCCGTTTGATTGCACCGGTTACGAGTGCACTGTAAGCTGGAATCGTCTTGGTGGAGATATATATATATATTTTCACAGAAGAAACCATAGGTTTCAGGCCTGATATAGTTAGGAATTAGCATTTAAAAAACCTTAGAAAGTCACTGAAAAAACCATAGGTTTTAGGGGTGTTATAGTTAGCTGGACATTTCACTCGAACAAAACCATTGAAATTCCTCCGATATAGTTAGTTGTACTAACTACATCTCACGTGCCCGCAATCCACTGCTGATGATGTCACATATTACATCATTCATGACATGGTCAGTGACATCACTGATGACATCTCAAATGACATCACTGATGACATCATCCAGTGAATGTGGTTTGGTTCGTTATTTAAATAGCAGGTCAGTAGTGTTTTCGTTACTTTTTCTTACTCAGTGGTGGCTCCTGGATCCAACACTGGTGAATGTCCTGTAAACAGTTGAAAGAATGTGTTTAAGTCATACAGACGATTTTTTAGGAATATTTTTAGTTTGTGAAAATAGACACTTAGAAACTTTTCTGCTGAAAACCACACAATGGATTCCTATGGAAGGAAATACAAGTTACTGGTAAGTACGCTAAGAATTACTTTTCAGGGTCAGTGCTGGTCTAAAAGATGCAGCACTGGGTTCTCTCCTGATAACAGGTGAGTAAATCGGAATTCATAGTTCGGCTGATTTTAGAGGAATATTTGTACGTTTCAAAAATGGATACAGAAACTTTTCTGCTGAAAACCACACAATGGATTCGTATGGAATGAAAAACAAGTTACTGTGTAAGCACGCTTAGAATTACTTTTCAGGGTCAGTGCTGGTCTAAAAGATACAGCACTGGGTTCTCTCCTGATAACAGGTGAGTAAATCAGAAATCGCAGTTCGGCTGATTTTAGAGGAATATTTGTACGTTTAAAAAATGGACACTTAGAAACTTTTCTGCTGAAAACCACTAAATGGATTCCTATGGAAGGAAATACAAGTTACTGGTAAGTAAATCGGAATTCGTAGTTCGACTGATTTTAGAGGAATATTTGTACAATGGTGAAGGAAGGGGGTGGGGCCTTAGGTGACGTGTGTAAACACGCCCTGAGGCGCGTTTTAAGTTGGGGAATTAATTCCTCTTCAATCCTGCGGTCCCCTGGGGGCCAACTAGCCCACCAGGTACCTCCAGTATGCGCCAGGGAGCTGTGTTGCAGAGAGGTGTTCAGAGGCCACGCCCCTTTTTACAACACTCTGCAACGCAGCTACGTGGCGCTCACTGGAGGTACCTGGTGGGCTAGTTGGCCCCTAGGGGACCTCTGGATTGAAGAGGAATTAATTCCCCAACTTAAAACACGCCACAGGTGTGTTTGCACACATATCACCTCAGGCCCCGTCCCCTACCTTCACCACTGTGCAAACGCGCCCCGTGGCGTGTTTTAAGTTGGGGGATTAAGTCCCCTTGAATCCTGAGGTCTCCTGGTGGCCAACTAGCCCACCAAGTACCCCCAGTATGCGCCAGGGAGATGCGTTGCAGAGAGGTGTACATCCCACATTTTGAAGTTGCCCCGGGGGGGTGGCGGTCCCCGGGGCTGGGGGGGGGCCTGAGAGCCCCCCCACCCCAAATGTTTTCAAGCCCCGGGGGGTGGCGGTCCCCGGGGCTGCGAGGGGGCCGTGAGCCCCCGCCTATATTATGTTAGAGCCCCAGGGGGTGGCAGTCCCCGGGGCAGTGTGGGGGGGATTGGGACCCCCCCACACTATTTTTTCATTATGCCCCCGGGATTTGCCCCCCCCCCCGGGGGCAAATTAGCATATTTAGGGCAGATTTTTTTTTTCTAACGGCAGGATGCGCGCATCCAGCGCACATACTCCCGTTAAAAAAAAAAAAAGTTTTTGGTCCTTGTGGGACCCCATGAGCAGGCCTAGGGGTCAGGGGGTTTCTACCCTGCCCCCTTTTCACGTTTTGCGATGTTTTTTGGGGGGTTTCTTGTGCCTCGGTTCTACCGAGGCACAAGATGGCTGCCAACACTTCCTGATTCAGAGTGTTCTCAGCCAATTAAAATTCAGCTCGTGATCGGGAGGGTACGCGGATCCTCCGAGGCCATAGATATATATGTACTTTAAACTCTCATTTTCTCTGGAACTACTGAACGGATTTACACCATTTAAGCAAAAGGCACGAGTCTGAACTAAGGACTACCTCTTTGCCAAATTTGGTGCAATTCCGTTCAGCAGTTCGGGCTGTAGCTGCGGCTAAAGGTCCTATGGGAAATTGCATGGGGAAAACGCATTTTGGGACCCCCCTTTTTTCTCTGCCCCCGCTTGATGAATCACCGTGATAGGAGCGGACCGGAGCTGGCCAAAAGTTTTGAAAATTTCGCGAAGATTCGTCAATCGGCGCCAAAGTTATTCCAAATAGAATGTTGCGGGTTTCCTATGGAAAATAGGTCCTAACTATATCTACCTGTCATCAGCTGTCCAACTGTCAAAACAACTGACAGCTGGTGACAAGAGTAGCAGTACGGTGTCCTCGCAGGGACACAGAAAAGCGTAACAACATATGGTGTCCTCGCAGAGACACACATGGCAAACATGACACATCCTCCTCCTTTGGAAGGAGAGAATGAAAGAGGAAAAGAAGGATGGAAGGAAAGGAAGAAATGAGGTTGAGCGAGTGGAGGAGAGAGAGAGAGTGAGAAAAAGAGAAAGAGAAGAAAGAGAGTGAGAGAGAATAACAAATGGCAAACAATGTGGTGCGGAGAGGGTGGGATCACTCACAAATGTAATCCGCCAGTTTGACAGGAGGTAGCAACCTCCTGCCAGCTCTGCTAGTGGTGGTGGTTTGCGAGGTGTCATGCAAAGGCGTGGCTGATAATTATCTTGCTCACAGTGTTTCCATCAGCTAAAACATGCACAGGTGCAGTGGCAGGCTGCACGGCCATGTTGGGAAAGCTGGTTTAGGTGGTGTGGAATTCAAAGTCAGAGTCATCATCAGATAAATCGGTGGGCTTACATCTGTCATTCCTAGAAGTGGAAAGCTCACATGAATCACTATAGGGCTTTGCGTTGGTGGACTCCTTCAACATGTTATTGTAAAAGGATAAAGACGAGAAGTGCCACACTTTACCGTCGCTCAGGAGAGTTACACCTCGCGTACAGTTAAAGGGTGGGAGTACCTATACTGACCCTTGCCTATGTGCCCACTTCTCTTGACCTTGACAAGGTCCCCGATGTTGACCTCAACAGGTTTACAGCCATGCTTTAGGTCGTATCTGGCCTTACTACTGGTTTGGGCCCGTGTCAAACTCTCCTTAACCTGGGCAGATGACCAGTGTACTCTTTTCGCGGCCCGGGTCCAACCCACATTGTCTTTGGACAGCGGTGTCCTTCCCCGCATACGTTCAAATGGGCTGTGGCCAGTAGAGTCCATGGGTGTTATGCGATATGCCCAGATTGTTTTACGAATTTCTTGTTTCCAACTCAGGCCGTTGCTGCAGGCCAGTTGCACTATTTCCTTAAGTACTCTGTTCAAGCGTTTTAACGACACCGTTGCCCGCTGGATGGTAAACAGAGGTCGTTTTGTGTTCAATTTGATTTCTCGACATATAAGCCTTGAACACTTCTGACGTGAATTGAGGTCCATTGTCACTTACAGTCTGTTTTGGGAGACCTTCATGTGTGAACACATCAGCAAAAAATCTGACTATGCAGGTGGAATCCGCTTTCTTTACGATCTTGAGTTCGGGCCCCTTGGAAAAATGGTTGACGATTACAATGATATACCATTGCTCCGTATGCTCTAATATGGGACCCATTATATCCACCCCTACCCTCTCCCAGGGCATAGAGGTCATGGAATGGGATGAAATGGTGGTCTGAAAGTGACCTGTGTTTTATCTGAGTTGACACATAGGGTGCAATCTCTGACCATCCTCTCAACTGCCAAACTAATGCCAGGCCACCAATAGCTGTTTTTGACCCTGCTCTTAGTTTTCCCTATGCCTAAATGTCCTTCATGGCACAAGTTCAGTATTTTCCTCCTGAGACTGCTGGGAGGATTGGCTCTACCTCCTGTTAATAGCAGACCATTTTCGAGTGAAAGATCATCCTTGACCTCCCAGAAGTGTTGCAAGGACTCGGATAACTTGCCCTTACATGACCACCCATTATTTAACATTTTAACCACTTGATTTAAGTCTTCATCCTTGTCCAGTTCACTTAACCATACTTCCTTAGAAATTTCATCAATTTTACTGTCTAGGGTGGCTACGCATGATTCATCAATCTCCTGCTGTTTGTCAGCGTTCTTCAGCTCAACTGGCATTCTGCTCAAAAAGTCTGCTACAACATTCTTTACACCTGTCACATACTGAATGTTGTAATTGTAGTCAAACAGGCGTACTGATAATCTTGCCAGCCTTGGTGAAGCCGCGTAGTACAGCCCCTTAGTCGTGAATACTTTAGTTAGGGGTTTGTGGTCAGTGCACAGCGTGACTTTGTTTCCCCACACAAATTGTCTGAAATGTTCCAGAGCCCATACGCATGCAAGTGCTTCACGCGCAATGATCGAGAATTTCTCCTCGGAGGTGGTCAAGGCGCGCGATGCAAAGGCTATTGTGCACTCTACCCCTTTTTTGTCCTTCTGAGTGAGTACGGCTCCTAGTCCTTTTGAACTTGCATCTGTGGTGACAAAGTTCTCTAATGACGGGTCAAAACCTTGCAATGGTAGGGTAGATCATATTTCTTCTTTTAATGTAGAAAACGATTTTTGACTCACCTCCGTCCATTGGAACTTCTTTTTTTGTTTAAGAAGTTGTCTCAATTCAAATGTCTTGCTTGAAAAGTTTTCTACAAACTTCGCATAAAACTCAACAAGACCCAAGAAGGATCTTAACTCATCCTTGTTGCTGGGCACAGGTGAATTCTCAATTGCATGTAAGAGTTCATTTTTTGGTTTTATACCCTCACCTGTAATCTCATGACCGAGATAGTTCACTGATTTGCATGCAAATTTGCACTTCTTGCGCTCTGCTGTTAACCCTTTGGCATCCAGGATATCTAGAACTTGCTTTACCTTGGTATCATGTTCCTCCTTGGTCTTACCCATTATAAGGATATCATCTTGGAACATAAGAATCCCAGAGACTTCTTTGAAAGCGTGATGCATTCGCCTCTGAAACATCGCCGCTACTGATGCTAATCTGAATGGTACACTGGTAAATCTGAAACATCCAAAGGGCGTAACGAAAGTAGTGAGCTTTTTGCTGTCGCGATGAAAGGGTACCTGGTGGTATGCCGACTTCAAATCGATTGTAGAAAACCACTTAACCCCCTTGGTGTTGGCCAACATCTCGTTTATCTTTGGGAGAGGAAATTGTTCGACGACTATGTTGTTGTTGAGGTCATGCAAATCGATACACAACCTCAATTTTCCATTGGGACGTTTGGCCACGACCAAGGGTGCAACCCATTCCGAGGCCTCTACTCATTCAATGATGCCTTCTTCGAGCAGCTTGTCCAGTTGAGTTTTTACTTCATCTTTGATAGAAAACGGTAGATTTCTTGCTTTGTGTACAATTGGCTAGGCATCTGGTTTCACTTGGATCCTATGTTGATACCCTTTAAGTGCACCTATCTTACCGCTAAAAACCCTTGGGTTTTTGTGCAGCATGGATTTGCCATAATCATCCTGGTCCTGAACTACCAAAACAGGATCAGACTTGCTGGGGTCGAGTATGATACCTAGGTTGCCCTGGTCCATCCACCCTAGCACTGATGGTCCAACCGCAGACACATACAATTTTCTGGTGGATTTCCTTCCTTTGAACTTGAAATCCAGCTCCCTGACCCCACATACATCAATTGGTTCACCAGTGAAGGACTTGATGACAATGTCGGGTCTTTCGAGTTGTTCACCAATGCTGTGCTTGAACTTTTCCTCCCATACTTTGTTGTTGACTATAGTGTAGGGCGAACCCGAGTCAGCTACAATACTGATCTCAACTCCCCCAATGGTCATGTTACAGACTGGTTTTTCTTTTTAGTTGCGCCGTCATCGTTGACCTTGTCAATCTGATCTTCCTCTGTGTTCAGCACAAACATGTTGACATCATCCTCTTCCGATGTGTCTTGATATTCTGCCTCATCTTCTTCCACAACTTTGACTGAGCGTGCATATTTCTTAGGGCATGCTTTTTGAAAATGTCTGAATACTCCACAGTATGAACACTTTACGCTGCGTGCTGGCCATTTCATATCATCAGCCATATGGGAAGTGCTTCCACACCTGTAGCATCGCCTCATGTTGCCCACAACTAGTCTGTTGTAGGTACCTTTTGTTCCCTTGTTGCTCCACGTTTGTTTAGCTTTTCGTTTAAACTCTGTTATTTTGTTTACAGTTTCCCCCTCCTTCTTCTCCTTGCTTTCGTTCAGAACTGCTTTGGTGCAACGACCTGAGAGTTCTGCTTTTCTTGCAATATCTATGATGTTCTGTAGGGGGTATTCACCTTTGGCTCACAAATTGTCCTGTATGTTGGAACTCGACCCTTGCATGAGAATTTCGTCCCTTATGAATTCATCGTGCAGGCTTCCAAAACGACAGTTTATTGCAAGTTTTTTTAGAGATGACACATAGTCGTCGATGGACTCCTCTTTCCCTTGCTTCCTGTGGAAGAATTTATACCTGTCCACGCTTACGCAAACTGTCGGTTTGTAGTAGGTGTTAAGGTCGTTGATTGCATTTTGAAATACATCGCCCTCATTTTCCCCTCTGGTTTTCTTATTTATTTTATTGAACACTTTAATTCCAGCAGCACCTAGACAGTGTAGTAACATTTTGTATTTCTTCTCCGCTTTAAAGTCTTCGTCATCCTCAAAATTTGATATATAGTTTATGAAATAGTCCCTTCATTCCTCCCACTTGAGTGAAGGTTCACCTCCTGTGGGTAGGAATTCTTGAGGGGGTGGTAAATTCCACAAATGCCCAGACGCCATGTTGTATTATTTAAATGTTTTGGCTTGAGTACTGTTACACTGTGTATAAGTATGCTCAGACACTTCGTTTATTTATTTTGCAAAGAATGTCCCTGAAGAGCTGCAAGCGTATGCATTGTACTTGCTCCGATAACGTTGTTTACTTTCTTGTTTTCGTTTTGAAAGCTAAGATGGCGGCACGTTTACGTGTGTCAACGTCATCGAATAGACTGGAATGCTGAATTTTAGTGACTCAAGATGGCCGCCGGTGCGTGACGTCAGTACGTTTCTATATCAGCTGTTGCAAACGCCTGCCTATCCTGAGGCACACTCAGCTGACAGTTGAAGCCGGCGGTTGTTTCAGTTGAACTGTCACCAGGTTTGTTGGTTCCTCACTAAATAACAAGTAATTTCCAGCCGATGTACACTTTATGCCGCTTTATCTTTTTCATTCACGGTTGACAATTAGACTCTCTGTCATTCCGTTCCGTTTCATGTACAATTATTCACATTTTCTCCTGTTGCTTCGTCTTGGACTATTTCAGTGTTTCACTCTTCATATACACGCATTCGTTTTATCAATGACTGACCTCTTTTGTTCTGAATCCTTCCTCTATTCATTTTACTTTGGCAGCGTTTATTCTTCAAAATTTTCTCTTTTCAGTACTCAATTAATTCTCCATTTCTCTCTTCATTTGGTGGGTCCGCATGTCGGTGCTCGTCGCCAATTCTGTAAAGAATTGTCTGACAAGAGCTTAGTAAAGCAAACTCTTTATTTTGTGTAAGTACACCAACACAGGCTCCGCAACGCGGAGCGCAAGGAATGCTGCCGCTCAGGTTGTCATCAGCTGTCCAACTGTCAAAACAACTGACAGCTGGTGACAAGAGTAGCGGTACGGTGTCCTTGCAGGGACACAGAAAAGCGTAACAACATATGGTGTCCTCGCAGGGACACACATGGCAAACATAACAATATATATATATATATATTCCCTGCTGCTGCCCAGGTTCACATTTAAAACGCCAAATTTAATCCAATTAAAACGGCCATTGTGACGCGTTTCGGCTGAGACACCAGCCTTTCTCACACAATTTGAGCGCCATATTGATTGCCTTATTTAAACTCTACACAAAACACGTGATGCATGGATATAGAAGACAGAAAAATATACAACTGCTCTCATTTTTTCTAACTACAATATTTGAACACTTTTTTTATCTAAGCATCATGATTTGAACATTGGATGCAATACCATCACGCAAGTGCATTTAATCTTGCGACTGCACGTTTTGATGCTAATTCCCAATGAGGACCTCTGGTGAATACCTAAGACAAGTGTCAGGTCATCATATATTAAACACCAGTGTGTGCAATACAACTTGGACTGTGCATATAGATAAGTAAAATTGCAAGTCACATATAAATTGACATCGTGGTTGTTGAGTTGTTTTCGTTTTCATAAAATTATGCGCCCACATACACTACTCGCAATTAACAGACACATGCAATTTAATGTGCTAAAATGACTGTAGTCCGTGTGCAGAAACACTGCCATTTAGAAACACTTCTAAATACTCTCTAAGAGAAAAGGAAAACAGCAGACTCCCATCTAAAACTGCCCATCTCGCTTGAGGAAAGGGAGAGAGTTTTAAAGTACTGTGCTGCTGACCACTACTGATCATTATGTCCCAGATCTCCTAAAGCAATCCTAACTGTGGCAGCAGCCATGTCAATCAGAGTCATGGCTGCTCACCATTGACCACAGCTCCTCAGATGCAAAACAAAGAAGTTCAGATTCATTATACCTCTTGTCACATGAAAACTGCGATTAATTGTTCTCCATCCTTGGCAGTGTTCTTCATTTTGGCAATGCGTAGATATTATATTCCGTGGCAGTCGCCACCTGGTAGTTATAATTAGGATCGTGTTTCTATAGGAAATGCATTTTTTGTGTTACTAATAGTTTTGGCCCATTTGACGGATCTCCATGAAACTTTCCCCAAAAGTGCCATTTTTTGATTAGTTTGCGCATGGAAAGTTTCGGGGTGATTGCCAAGCAGGGGTCAAGAAATAGGACGGTCCCAAAGTCTAAAAAAAGGTAAAAAAGACATAGAGGGGCAGGTCAGGAATACCGTGACAACCTAGCACTGGTGGTGATGTCCAGAGGGACCCCGCCAGGGGCCAAAAAATGTTGCAGCAAACTCACGGAGGATCCGCATATCCATGGCAAATGAAAAAAAAAGGAAGCTTGGGCATCCCCCCGTGGGCCAGAAGTAATTTTAAGATGAGTGGGTGTGCAGCTGCTATTAGCCTCAGGGACCCCTCCCCGGGGCCCAATGTAACAAATGTGGGGCGGGTTGGCTCCTCTCCCTGAGCCACATTCAGCCACAGGGACAGATCCCTGAGGCCTCATTTATTAAATATGGGGAGGGCGGCCCTCCTCCCGAAGCCATTATAGGCCCGGAGAGCCAACCCCCTGGGCCTAAACGTCTACAAAAGTGGAGGGAGTTGCAAGTCTCCCCTTCCCTTTAAAGTGTCATTAAAAGGCACTAAGGACCCCATTCCCCAGGTCTGCTATTTACATTTATAGGGAGGCCCCACTCCCAGAGCTATTAATTGTACTGGGGACCCCATCTCCCGGGGCTGGCTCACATGCTATGTCCTGAGGAGCCCACCCTAGGACACAGCAGTTTCCCTGCCAGCACCGGCACCAAACAAGTTCTCATCCTGCTCAAACATGATCACTCTAGCCTTAACGGCCCTGCACTGACTACAAGTTGCAAGAAGAATTTCCTTCAAAGCTCTCTGCATCACCCACAGAGCAAACCACAGCATCCATGTAATATTAGAAAAACCAAAAATCACATAGAATTAAAAAATAAAATGTATACATGACGTGGGTTCCATTCTCACTGTGCCATAGGACTCAAGCTATACCTCACTGATGAAACCTATGAACTGTCAAAACTGGACTGGAGTTGCTTTTGGTAGCTTGGGAGTTTGGGATGGACTTTTCCCATGAGGAGCAAGGTCGGTGCTGATTTGCATATGGTGGGCCTTTTTTCTAGCGTGACACGGTGAGTGAAAAATGATGGACTGGAATGCAGCCCAAGCGATTACCAGTGGCTCAGATTACTTCAAGCATTCTATTCATCACCTTGTGATGCCATTGATGCCCATCTCTGGGGCCGCACATATTATGTATGGGTAGAGGGGAGGCACAACCTGCGTCCCCGAGCCAGTAGAGGCCCCAGGGAGCCCACCCCAAGGGCCAAAAAGAATTTTGTATAGGTAAGGGTGCTGCACGCCCCCCCACCTTCCAGGGCCATGACAGGTCCTGGGCTGTAATTTTGTAAAATGTGGTGGGGGCCATGTGGCCCCCCTCGCTGAACCTCAAAAAGCCCTGGGGACTCCATCCCCTCGGACTGGCTCAGATGCTATGATCCAGGCAGCCCACTGCTGGGACATAGCAGTTTCCTTGCCTGCAGCGGCATGGGCAGGGAAACCTGGCGGGAGCATCTTCAAAACTCCCGCCAAGTGGGAGCAAACACCGATTCCACTCCTAGTGGTGGAGAGCTTCAAAAATCATCCGGCCTGCTAGGTGTGGACAGATCAAAAGATAGCTCCTGCCCACAGGGAGCAGCATTTGGAGCTGTATGTGGGGAGCAGGCTGGGGCTGCGGGGGTCTTGGGGGCCATTTGAGATGTAATCAGTGACGTCATAAATGATGTCATAGAACATGTAATGAGTGATATCATATGTGAGGTCATAAGCAGTGCATGGCGGGAGTGCAAGTAATAGTTAGTGCTGCTAACTATAACTGCTGAATTTCTGTGTTCTTTTAGTTTAAAACATTAATGTAGAAATAGAAGTGGAGGACTCTCCTTCTCCCACATCTCAGCAAAGTCCTAGAACAGCCTCCCCACACACCTCCAGACCATCACCTCACTTCCAGAATTCCGAATGGCCCTCAAGACCTGGCTGTTCGAATAAGCCTACTGTCAGAACCATCCCAAAGACACTTAGAAAAAGAGTTAAGGCAGTCAATGCAATCCACCCTCGAGGAAAATCAGGCGCCTCGGGGATGGTTAATTCCAACCTATGGAGAGTTAAATGGAATCGGGGTAATTCCAAGATGGCTGCCAAAATGCATTCAGTACCAAACCACTCTACTATTGTCAGGGCTTTCCACTGAAGCCTCGAGCAGAAAGTTCAGCGCCTTAAGATTCTACTCTGTGCACTTCACCAAGTTTCTTCCCCTGTGAGGAAGGTATTTTTGTTTCGTCAGATATGATAGAGGCGTCCTTTTTTGAGGTGTCATTTAGTTCCTTTGAGAAATTCTGGTCTGGCAATTACCTGTTCAAGTGAGTGGTGACTCAGAAGCGATTTTTTCTTCAGACGTGTAAGGCGGAGCCTCGCTTATTCCCTGTTAGCATAGTGCAAGTGTATCCTTCCTAAGCTCCGATTAATAGAGTCTGGAGACTAGTGTCTCTTTTATTCAGCTGGCTGAAGACAAGACCAGTGCCCCTTTTCATTCTGCTGACTCTGAAGACAGAAAAGACAGAAGACAGAAAAAGAACCGGAACAGCAATGGCCTTCAGGAAACGCTAGCAGCTGAAAACCTCAGGATATTCCATACAGAAAGCTAAGTGAAAATTAACCGTTCCTTATTATTGGAAATTACTGTCTGAGAAAGATTAGTTTGTGTCTACGCTTGAGTTGCTCAAAGAACACAAGAAAGGGTCTGTAACTAAGAACTGTAAAGAAAAGACTATATGAGGAAACAAGTTTTATGAGCCACTCAGGAACCAATATTTTCTCTTTCATGAAACAAAAAGGAATGGAGAGATGTTATTGCATTTGTACATAATACTAAATGCAACACATCGATAGAAGAGGGGCTCAATCCTAATTTACTCTGGGTATGTAGTATTGGCACTAAGAATATTATTTAGTTAAGAAATACAGATATATATAGATGTTTTAAACAAATGTACATTGTGTTTCTTACAGTTTTAACTAGAACCACCCAGAAAAGAAGCAAGAACTATCGACATGTGGGTCCAATCAGAAGATAGGGTGTGTCCACAATAAGTTAGAACACCAGAGAGAATCAGGCAGTCTCTTCTTTGTCCTCATCCCCTTTCCCCCTTGGATCCCACCTATCATTATTACATTTTTTTATTATGAAGGGGTACCGCGAGGAGCATTGGGAATTGTCGGCATTCTGCTCCTGTGTAAGTTTGTACAAGGGTCTGAGACTGCGGGACCTGGAAGTGCCTGAATACCCTATCGGTTGATTGCTGTGCTTTATAAATCCTGATTGATTGATTAAATGTTGTCATAAACAAATTCACCTAACTATATCAATACTTTAACGGCCCAGGGAAAGGGGGCCACATGCCCCCCCTTCCTAAAAAATAAATAAATAAATTTTAAAAAAACACTACAGCAAGTTGCAGGAAGCCCTGCCTCCTTTCTTCACCATTGTGCAAACACGCCTCCTGGCGCACTGCTGGTGAGGAAAGGAAGTCCCCTGGGCTGCAGATGGTCCTTGGGGCCAACAAACTCTCCTGTTAACTCCAATAAGTCTCGCACACGATAATTGGTGAGAGGTCTTTGGAGGCCATGTCACTTTTCTCCACCACTCTGCAAATGCGTTATCTGGCCCACTACTGGTTGGGGAATTAATTCCACTTTATTCCTGAGGGTCTAAGTACTAAAGTGGACTTCTTCCTCCAACTGGTAGTATGCCAGGACGCGCACACCCAATCACTGATTCATAGATCTACACGCACATCCACTTGCTCATCCGTAGAGCCACTCATACACCCACTCAGTCACTAATACAGCCACTCACATATCCACTGATACACCCATACACCCACTCACACATTGAGTCAGTCACCCATAGAGCTAATCACATACCTACTCACTCACCCATACAACCAATCACACAGCCACTTACTCACACATACAGTTACGCACACACTCGCTCATACACATACTAACACATACTCACTCACCTATACAGTCAGTTATATAAGCACACACTCACCCATACAGTCACTCTCACATTCACTCACTCACCCATACAGTCACTCATATACTCCATCACTCACCTATACTGCCTTTTACAAACCCAGTTACTCACCCATGTACCACAGGCATATCCACTTACTCATTCACACAACCATACACATACTCACTCACCCATACAGCCCCTCACACATGCACTCACTAACCCATACAGCCACTGACTCACCCACTCATCCATACAGGCAGTCACATACACCTTCACCTACACACACTGACAGTCAGACACCCATACAGGTACTCAGACAACCAATCACTCACCCATACAGCCACTCACGTATCCACTCACATACCCATACAGCCACTTTGACGCCACCTGATTGACTGATACAGACATTCACACAACCAGTCACTCACCGATATATTCACTGAGACACATAAACACATACTTATACAGTCAGTCATGCAGCCATGGAATCACCCATACAGGCACTCATACACCCACTAGTTCACCAATACACCTCGGTATATATATTTAACACTGATAAACATTTTGAGATGTCATCAGTGATGTCATTTGAAATGTCATCAGTGATGTCATCAGTGATGTAAATGACCATGTCATCAATGAAGTAATATGTGAAGTTATAAGCAGTGCATTGCCCGGGATGATGTTTTAGTTATCTCAGCTAACTACCACTGCTGAATTTCACAGGTTTTGTACTAGTGAAATCACATCCTAAATACAACATCCCTGTAATCTTTGGCTAAGGTATACACCTAAGCAAGGCAGAAGCCACCACTCTAGTCAGGGTAAGTAAGTTACACACCTAAGATAACCCCTGCTCACCCCCTTGGTATCTTGGCACAGAGCAGTCAGGCTTATCCCAGAGACAATATGTAAAGTATTGCATACACAAACACACACACACACACTCACACACACAGTAACACAGTGAAAACACTACAAAAGAACTAAACACCAGTTTAGAAAAATAGCCAACATTTATCTAACTTAAGCAAAACCCAAAACAACAAAAATACAACATACACAAATCAAGATATCACTTTTAAAGATTAAATCAAGTATAGCTCTTAGAGATCAGGAAAAACTCCAACTGGGACTATTTGGTCACGGTCGACGTTGATGTTTCCACAATTCAGTCCAACCTCGATGGAGGTTACGGTTATGGAGTCGGGCAGACCCCAGCACAGTACCTTGGATGCGTCGGTAAAAACAAAGACAATGCAAAACACAAAGGCGGTGAAGCATCACGGAGGATGGTGCGGCGTCAGTTCCTTACTGTTGCAGGGGAGGTGATGCGTCAGTTCCTTACTGCAAGGCGGAGGAGGTGAGGCGTCGGTTCCTTACTGCTGCAGGGGAGGTAACACTGGAGTTGCCAGTGCAGTACGTCGATTCCTTACTGTGGAGCAGCCTTGAATAGGTGTCGAGAGTCAAACCGCGAGGCTTCGGTTTCCACAGTGTCGGTGTCGTACCAGGCCACAGGTGCCGGAGTCAGAGCGGTGTGCCACGGACTTTGATGGTGTGGTGCTCGAGACTCATGCAGTAGCATAGCTTCAGAGGTGCTGAGGTGTCATCGGAGCCTGCAATGCCAGTCACGGTCGATGCACTGAGCGGGACCATGGCTCCGGTGCAGGCAGCGGCACGGTCTCAGAGTTGTAGACAGATGACTGTTCCGAAGCAGATCGGCGTTGATGCCTTGGTTTCTTTTTACTAGCACCCCAGACTCACTTCCGAAGACCCAGGTAATAGAATTGGCACCACTCAACAAGTAGGACTCCTCGGCAAAGGGGTCAAGGGGTTGCAGGTGAACTCTTTGATGGCCCTGAGACTTCTTAACAGGAGGGAAGCTCAACGCAAGCCCTTGGAGAACCTTGGAAGCAGGATGTAAAAAGCAAAGTTCAGCACCAAAGCAAACAGCAATGTGGCAGTCCCTCATGAGAGCTATCCAGCTCTTCTTCCTGGCAGAATGTTCCCAACCCTGTAGTGTTCTGAGTATATGGTGTCACAGGTCGAGTACTTATACCCATTTCAGCCTTTGAAGTAGGCAAACTTCAAAGAAAGGTCTTTGTAGTACACAAGACTCAGCCCTTCTATGCCCTGGCTCCAGACACACTACAGAGGGTGGAGACGACTTTGTGTGAGAACAGGCACACCCCTATTCAGGTGTCAGTGTCAACTCCTCCCTCTACTCTAGCACAGGAAGGCTGATGGGCCATCCGGATATGCAAGACACACTTCAGCTCCCTTTGTGTAACTGTCGAAAGTGAATGCACAAACAGCTCAACGGTCATCCTGACCCAGATGTGTACTCAGAGACAGGCAGGGGCACAGAATGTTTAAAGTAAGGAAATGCCAACTTTCTAAAAGTGGCATTTTCAAACCAGCAATTTAAAAACCAATTTCACTAAAAGTTATGTTTTTAAATTGAGTCCAGAGACACTAAACTCCAATTTTCTATCAGCTTCTAATTGGCAGATCCTTTTGTAAAATGTTACGAGGCAGCTCCAATACTAGCCTATAGGAGTGATGGGCCTTGTTGTAGTGAAAAACGAATTTAGCAGTTTTTCACTACCAGGACATGTAAAACACAACAATAAATGTCCTACCTATTAGATACACTACACTCTGCCCATGGAGCTACCTTGGGCCTACGTTAGAAGTGCCTTACATGTAACAAAAGTGAAGGTTTGGGCCTGGCAATTGGGTGCACTTGCCAGGTCGACATGGCACTTTAAAACCGCACGCACAGAAACTGCAGTGACAGGTCTGAGGCATGTTTGCAAGGCTACATATGGGTGGCACAATCACTGCTGCAGGCTCATTGGTAGCGTTTGATTTACTGGTCCTGGGCACACGTGGTGCACTGTACTAACGACTTACAAGTAAATCAAATATGCCAATCGTGGAGAAAACAATTAGCATCACATTTCAGGGAGAGAGCATATGCTCTTTAGCATTGATTAGCAGTGGTAAAGTGCCCAGAGTCCTAACACCAACAAAAAGAAGGTCAGAAAAATAGGAGGGACTAGGCAAAAAGTTTGGGGATAACCCTGCAAAAAGGTCCAAATCCAACATATACAATAACTGCTGACTTTCTATGGTTTTGTGTGTGTGAAATCTGAACCTAACTATAACGTCCCAGTAACGTTTTTTTTTTAGTGAATGTAATTTTTTTTAAATATAAATTGTACAATTCGACCCATAAGTTCAATTTACTAATATACATTTTCGATTAAAATTCATTCTTGTTATATAATTTAAAACTAAAAATAAAGGTAAGGTAGCTCATGCAGTCTTTGTATAAATGTAATGCGCCAAGTATTTCTTTATTACAAATTTATTTTATGGATCCACAGATCCATCGCAAATCTCCATTCAAATAAGGGGTCTGCTGGTTATATTGTAAACATTCAATACTAAAACAACAACACATTTTATACAAATATATGCTATTGCAATTTGTATAAGTGTATGACTGCCTGTGTGTGTGTGTGTGTGTGTGTGAATGGCTGTGTGGGGCTGTGAGTGGGTGAGTGAGTGGTTTTGTGGGTCTGTGAGTGGATGTATGGGTGTGTGAGTGGTTGTGTGGGTGTGTAAGTGTTGTGTGAGTGTGTGAGTGGCTGTGTGGGTCTGTGAGTGGGTGTGTGAGTGCTTTTGTGGGTCTATGAGTGGGTGTCTGAGTGGCTGTATGGGTGTGTGAGTGTGTAAGTTTGTGCATGAGTGTCTGAGTGAGTGTGTGAGTAGCTATGTGGTTCTGTGAGTAGGGATATGTGCTTTTTTGCAATTTCTCTCAGATTTGGGTGGCTCCAGGTAGATCTATTGATCCTCACACACTGATTTTTGGGGACAATTTTGTTGCCACGTGACAGACAATCTCCAGCAGTCTCATGTGGTCAGGGTAGCTCTACCCTGACCCCTTCTATCACTTCAAAATGTTATTTTCCCCCTGGCAACTGAGTCTCAATGCACAAAATGGCAGCCGCAACTTTCCTCTCAGGAGAAAAATAAGTGTGGGGACGTGTGCACAGGTTGGTCACCCACCAGAAATGGATGCAGGCCTTGCGGCCAAAGCAACGTGCATTAGGAGGCTGGGCACATGGGAGGAGTTGGACACAGGGCTAGCCACAGACCAAGCCATGCAGCCAACCCCACACCCTGCACAACCTAAATCTATGATCAGTGAAGGACTTCGGTGATTATAATAAAAAAAAGCAGGCATTCACTGAAAAATCTAAAAGGTTAAAGTGACGCTATATTGAACTAATTTAATAAAATCTTACTTTTTGTTAAACAATATCCTGGAAGTTTCCTGAAAAAAAGGTTAAAGTGATGTTATACTTACGCATGGTAAATAAGACTTTACTTTACGTTGAAGAAACCTTAGAAATTAAGTTAAATAACAAAGTTATAAGTGACTTCATAATGCGGTAAAGTAATAAGATTTTAGCTTATGTTTTTAAAAAAAATGAAATTCACAGAAAAAACAAAGGTTGAAGTGACGTTATAATTAGGTGTTACATTAATATAGAAACTGAGGTTTAAAAAAATAAACATTAGTTATAGTTTGCTGAGCTAACTATAACTTCTGCCCTCACCATACACTGCATATGCAAAAATAACAGTTGATGGACAGAATGCAGAACAATGTCATACATTCACCCCAGTACAGAGATCTGGGCCTAAATCCATCGGTTTTTTTCTCACCATGCCATTCCAGTTTGAACCCAGCCATATGCAAATCAGTCTTGACCCTGTGCCTCATGGGAACAGTCCAGCCCGAATTGCCAAGCCAGGTCCTCCCTGGACTGGAAACAAGCATCCTAGGACCGGTTTCGGGGTTTCACCCCTCTTCAGCCAGGATAGCTTGATTCCAGTGGCATGGAGAGCAAGGGACCCACGTCTGAGCATACCCTTACCACTCGGGGTGACAAATGCAAAAATAACAGTTGATGGACAGAATGCAGAACAATGTCATACATTCACCCCAGTACAGAGATCTGGGCCTAAATCCATCGTTTTTTTGCTCACCATGCCATTCCAGTTTGAACCCAGCCATATGCAAATCAGTCTTGACCCTGTGCCTCATGGGAACAGTCCAGCCCGAATTGCCAAGCCAGGTCCTCCCTGGACTGGAAACAAGCATCCTAGGACCGGTTTTGGGGTTTCGCCCCTCTTCAGCCAGGATAGCTTGATTCCAGTGGCATGGAGAGCAAGGGACCCACGTCTGGGCATACCCTTACCACTCGGGGTGACAAATGCAAAAATAACAGTTGATGGACAGAATGCAGAACAATGTCATACATTCACCCCAGTACAGAGACCTGGGCCTAAATCCATCGTTTTTTTGCTCACCATGCCATTCCAGTTTGAACCCAGCCATATGCAAATCAGTCTTGACCCTGTGCCTCATGGGAACAGTCCAGCCCGAATTGCCAAGCCAGGTCCTCCCTGGACTGGAAACAAGCACCCTAGGACCGGTTTCGGGGTTTCACCCCTCTTCAGCCAGGATAGCTTGATTCCAGTGGCATGGAGAGCAAGGGACCCACGTCTGGACATACCCTTACCACTCGGGGTGACAAATGCAAAAATAACAGTTGATGGACAGAATGCAGAACAATGTCATACATTCACCCCAGCACAGAGATCTGGGCCTAAATCCATCGTTTTTTTGCTCACCATGCCATTCCAGTTTGAACCCAGCCATATGCAAATCAGTCTTGACCCTGTGCCTCATGGGTAGGGGTGGGCGGAATTTGCGAAAGCGACTTTCGCAAATTATCGCGAAAATGTTTAAAATCTCCGCAAACACGCGGAAGTATCGCGAAGATGCGGAAGTTTTTTTCCCGCCCATTCGCGGGATTTTCTGCGTGTTCGCGGCTCGCCAACTTACCCATGCGGTTGCTTGCGGGCGCTGCCATCTTGTTTTCACTCTTCTCGCGGTGCATGATCGCGAGAAGAAAGACGTGATCGCGCGACGCATGACGTCACTGCGGGCGCGAACTGTCGCTAGACAGCGCAAATGGCTAAAACAATACAACATCTCATGGAGAACGCGACCGGATCGGGAAAACTTGTCGGCGAACGCGGGGATTCAGGTAAGGCGATCGCGCGGGCACGAGAATGTATTATTTTACAGCGCGAGCAAGAACCAAATTATCGCAAAGCTGCGGAATGCGGAAATTTTGACATTTCCGCGCTCTCCGCGGAACGCGGAAATGCCAAAATATCGCAAATTCCGCGAACGGAACGGAAATTTTGCCCAGGCCTACTCATGGGAACAGTCCAGCC
This sequence comes from Triturus cristatus, assembly GCF_964204655.1. Classification (NCBI taxonomy): domain Eukaryota; kingdom Metazoa; phylum Chordata; class Amphibia; order Caudata; family Salamandridae; genus Triturus; species Triturus cristatus. The sequence continues at coordinate 816,067,280 of NC_140584.1, forward strand.
CGAATTGCCAAGCCAGGTCCTCCCTGGACTGGAAACAAGCATCCTAGGACTGGTTTCGGGGTTTCACCCCTCTTCAGCCAGGATAGCTTGATTCCAGTGGCATGGAGAGCAAGGGACCCACGTCTGGGCATACCCTTACCACTCGGGGTGACAAATGCAAAAATAACAGTTGATGGACAGAATGCAGAACAATGTCATACATTCACCCCAGTACAGAGATCTGGGCCTAAATCCATCGTTTTTTTGCTCACCATGCCTTTCCAGTTTGAACCCAGCCATATGCAAATCAGTCTTGACCCTGTGCCTCATGGGAACAGTCCAGCCCGAATTGCCAAGCCAGGTCCTCCCTGGACTGGAAACAAGCATCCTAGGACCGGTTTCGGGGTTTCACCCCTCTTCAGCCAGGATAGCTTGATTCCAGTGGCATGGAGAGCAAGGGACCCATGTCTGGGCATACCCTTACCACTCGGGGTGACAAATGCAAAAATAACAGTTGACGGACAGAATGCAGAACAATGTCATACATTCACCCCAGTACAGAGATCTGGGCCTAAATCCATCGTTTTTTTGCTCACCATGCCATTCCAGTTTGAACCCAGCCATATGCAAATCAGTCTTGACCCTGTGCCTCATGGGAACAGTCAAGCCCGAATTGCCAAGCCAGGTCCTCCCTGGACTGGAAACAAGCATCCTAGGACCGGTTTCGGGGTTTCACCCCTCTTCAGCCATTATAGCTTGATTCCAGTGGCATGGAGAGCAAGGGACCCACGTCTGGGCATACCCTTACCACTCAGGGTGACAAATGCAAAAATAACAGTTGATGGACAGAATGCAGAACAATGTCATACATTCACAATGTTGCAATGTTCAACACTCCGTCCATCATTTCCTTTGGTTTTTGCTTTGTTCGCCATAAGTTGGCAGGGTATGCTCAGACGTGAGTCCCTTGCTTACTTTGCCACTGGATTCAAGCAAGCCCGGCTGAAAACGGCTGAAATGCCAGAAACCGGTCCTGGGAAGCTTGTTTCCGGTCCAGGGAAGACATGGCTTGGCAGTCCGGGCTGGACTGTTCCCATGAGGCACAGGGTCAGACTGATTTGCATATGGCCATGACGGAACTGGGGTGGCAGAGTGGGCTAAAGAACGGTGATGGATTAAACCCAGATCAATTGACTGGGGGTGACTGCTTGCAATGTTCAACACTCCGTCCATCATTTCCTTTGGTTTTTGCTTTATGACCTTACATATTACATTACTTATGACATGTTAAATTACATCATTGATGAAATCACTGATGACATATCAAATGACATCACTCTCACATCACTGGTGACATCATCCAATTGATATGACAGTTTGCTATAAGTTTTTCATACCGGAAAGTATGTACCCAGGCACATGCAGCCCCAGTTTTCTAGAACATCTGTAGTACTTATGGGCATATCCTTTTGCAGTAAGTGGAAACAAGCACACTATGAAGCATATCTGTAAAATCACCCACAAGAAGTAGATATTATGCTCTTTTTTAATGGTAGTGTAGTGCGTGAGAAATGTAATGGATATGTAGACATTAATGTGATCATCAACTAATTAAACCTTCGATGCCATTCAAAAACAGTGTTTGGTTGTTATTTACCTATGAGAAAAATGTGTTTTCATATGGTGTGGTTGTGTGACCTCACCGTGTAACAATGGCATACTTTTGTATCAGGATGTGGCATCGACTCAGTCAGTCAGGGAATGAAAACTAAAATGATAATAAAATTGTTTTATTATCATTTTATTCTTCATTTGCTGGCACTGAGCAGTGGGGCAACGTTCCTTCGCTATTTTGGAGGAGGTGCCGCTGCAATAACCAGTTGACACTGGTCTACTGATCTCGGGTAACTGCAAAGCCAGTAGTGTTATGTGCACAGGTTAGGCCCATGTAGCAATGCTGCACATATTCTTACATTGTCCTCTATCAGCACAGTAACATTTCAGTGTACCATTTGCACATATTTGTGTGCAAGCTTGACAATGTTTGGATTAGTTTCTCTGCAATGGCTCTGCTTTATACATCTGGCTTTACGCAACATTATCAAGATGCCTTGAACACTGAGTACAAGGCCTTTACGCACGCTGTACAAATGTTGTTCTATCTTCATCCACAGGGCGACAGGGCTATCTACATATCCAAAACAATGCTAATCTGCATATATATCGCAAGGATGCTTTTTATTATAAATACACATAAGTGTTTCTGGATTTAGCAGAGGAGACACTTCAGCTGACATCGAGGGGTCCCTGGATGCTAAGGCTACGTCAAGCAGCTTCCTAACATCTCAGTGAGTAATGTCCAGTTCGTGACCATGACGGCGTCCTCCATTGTTTCCCGCCAGCTAATTTGGTTGGGTCATCCAGTGGGGGATTCTTGGCTATACACCTACATACACTCTAGATGCACAGAGAGCATGGACTGCATAGTAGAAGTACGCCAGATTACCACCATGTCTTATATGCCTGCATATATGCAATGTTTTAGCACCATGGTGGAACTATACCTGCTATTCACTATTTTGGTGCCTGTAATCACTTTCATATGCTTCTGTCTACTGATGATCTCAGCACATGTATTTTATACACAAATAACGGTTCCATAGATATATTGAAAATGCCCCATTGTGCATACTCTGTATATTTCTCTGAGAAAAAAAGTGCATGAGTGATTGGGCGAAGGGGTCCTAGATCTGTCATCATCTGATCCCTGAGGGGTCAGGGTTGTCATGTTCAGTGGTTGCCAGAAACCATTCACTCCCTGTTTGTGTTAAGGGGAGTTTTGGTAGCACTGAGAGCTAGCTGGTCTCTGGCCACATATACTATGGGGGTGCATGGAATCAGTCTAGGCACCTCACCCAAAGTTTATGCTGTCCTCAAACATGCAGATCCTACGAATTAGTGGGAACTACACAACAGTAGTTCCCTTTAACTTGCAGTAGCTTCTGGGCTGGGTGATCAAACTGCACAATGACTATACTTCTAGGCTCAGCAGATTGGGGTACAACTTTTGAGGATTGGAACTCGGTCTCCTAGATTGCACTTCAGTGATTAGGCATTCCTGGCTACCAACTCTCCGAGGCAGGCTTCTTCAGCTTTTAGGATGCTGTGGATGTAACAGAGAGTCAGCAAACTGGCTCTTGGATTCATCTTCTCTGTCTGGGGCTCATGGACGACCATTCCTTGAACGTGACACCCCTTTCTTTGCTCGGCCAAGATGCATTGGGTGCACTCCAGTCTTTGTACAGCTTCTCTTAGCTGATTCCAAGGAACAGCAGGGCAGTCCTTTAATCCTTTCTCCATTACAGACGTCATCTGAGGTATAGGTGCCAGGGGTGCCAATTTTATAATTGTTTTTTGCCCTCTGGAATGTGGTGACTACTAGTCAATGGGCTATCATGTTTCCTCAAGCATAGTGATGACTTCCTGTGAAGTGTGGCTTCTAGCCATTCAAGAATGCTCCATTCTACCCACGCCCAACATGGCAGAACCTTTATCTGGGTATGTTATACAGATGGCAGAACCTTTATCTGGTATGTTATACAGATTTGTAGAGTGCACTATCCCCTAGAAGGGTATCCTGGCACTGAGCAAGTGTGAGTCTAACTACAACTAGGACCCAGTGGGACTACTCAAAAAACCAAGTTTAACTTCTTGCGCAAGAAGTGAGGCGGAGGCCTTTATGTGCAGCAGCAAGTCGTCCCAAGCTTTAAAAGTGTTGTAGGAGAAGGGCCAACTGCTGGATTTGGTTTTCCGTTTGCGTGGGATTTATGCAAGTAGAAGTACGGGCAAACAGAGATGTCTGGAAGGTTTGTGAAAGTGGATGTAATTGTTGAGGTATACTGCACCTGTGTTATGTAGTGCCTTAAAAGTGTGGGTGAGGAGTTTGAATTGGGTTTGTTTTTTGAATGTGGAGCCAGTGAACCTCATTTAGGTGTGATGTGATGACAGTGAGGTGTGGAAGGCTGGGCTGATTCTGGCTACTGAGTTCTGAATAGTCTGCAGCTTTCTGGTGAGTTTTTTGATGATCCCTGCATACAGGATTTTCCCGTAATCCAACTTGCCTGTGACCAGGGTGTGTGTGATGGTTTTTCCAGGTACTGATTGGGAGCCCTTTTAAAGTCTTCTTCAGCAGCTTCACGGTATGGAAGCATGAGGCAGTGACAGCATTGACTTAGGCGATCATGTCGCGTTTGCTGTTGATGGTGATCCTGAGGTACTTGGAGTGGGTTGCGGGGGTTGGTGTTAGTCATAACTCTGTTGGCCACTGGGTGGAGTCCCACGGTGATGTGCTCTTCCTGAAGATCACAATTTTGATCTTGTCGGTGATCAACTTTAAACAGTTCATCTTTATCCAGTGGATGATTTCCATCATGCAGGCAGTGAACTTGATTCGGATACTAGGCGCCTTGTCCGTGAAGGAGTGAATGAGTTATGTGTCGTTGGCGTAGGAGAGGACATTAATGCTGTGAGTGCAGATGATGCTGGTGAGAGTGATCATGTATGTGTTGAAGAGGGTCAGGCTCCGGGAGGATCCTTGTGGACCTCCGAAGATGAGGTCACGGGCATCAGAGGAGTACAGTGCCAGGCTGACTGACTGGATACTTTCAGTCAGGAAGTACTGATTCATCAGAGTGCGTGTTTTGGATTTTGATGTCGTGTATGTGTTGGATGTGGTGGGAGACGGTGTCCAATGCTGCTAAGAGATCCAGGAAGATGAGGGCTGCAGCACCTTGTCTGTCTGGAGTAATTTATATGTCATCCATGACAGAGATGAAGGCAGTTTCCATGTTGTGGCTGGGTCTGGAACCAGACTGAGTGTTGTTGAGGAGTCGGTGGTCATTAAGGTTTTTGGTGAGGTGTCTGTTAATGATTTTCTCTAAGATCTTGGCTGGGAATTGCAGCAGGGAGATTGGTCTCTAGCTAATGAGTGTTGAAGGATCTGCAAAGGGTTTCTTCAGCAATGGGAGGACAGCTATGTGTTTCCAAGTGTGGGAATTTGGCAGAGATTGCTGTTAGCATGAGCTGAAGCCAGTTTGTTTTTGGCAGCCATCTTGACTGACCATGTGCTCGCCATGTGCTCCTTCCGTCTTCGCTGTTGCCTACCCTTGTACTTTGCTAGAGGACTGTCTATAGTTAGCTCCTGCAACACTGCACATGCTCAGAAGACGTCTGTAGCTGCCCAAGCACCTGCCCTAGTCTGTAACTGTCAGGCTGTTTTAACTGATGTCAGCAACTCATTGCTCCTCCCACTTTGTTGACTGAGCATTTTCTGTATGACCATCTATGTGTGTAACTCTTCCTATGTGTACTTGTACCGCCTCCTTTTGAGCTCTTGTGTGGGTATAAAAGACCCACAGTTCTTCTACTCCTTGAGCTACCTCATACACTGCCTGAGGGTTTTGTATAGATGTAGTTACACTCATGAGGTTTAATAAACTGTTCTCTTGATATTCCAGCTTCCGTGCCAATCTCTACTTATTGGTCTGAGGACTAGTGTGCAGAAGGGCAAACCCCTAGCACCGGTAGGCCTTGCTGAGGCCTACTTCTACAAATTGCCACCCGTCACGTGGGGCTCATCGGCAACTTGGCTGCCCGAAGGAGTGGTCTTGTCGGAGGATTGGAATGTCTCTACGGATGATCACTGCATGAGCAGACCCGTGTCTTAGCAGCCGAGGTGTCTTTGCCATTTTCCCAATCTGACCCTCCAGGTGGTGCCGGTCCTCAACTGAGATTCCTTCTGGCATTCGTCGTGCAGAGACCATTTGGTCGATTCAGAACTTGGCTGGAGACTTTTGCTTGGTAAGGTCGTCGACATTTGTTTGCTTGTTTGGCCAAAATCTTGACTTGTTTGGGAATATATGAATTGCAATTTATATAGGCAGGTAATGAGAAACGTTGAAAACTTGAACGGGGGTTAAGTGCTACTTTGCGTATAATATTGTATATGCTACAATATTCCTGGCATGCTTGTTTCAAGCGCACTTCGTAGAATGTGTTGCTTTCTTGGAGGTACCAATATGGATCTTGAATGAACTCAGCCAGCTCCCCCCAAGGGGACACCAAATAGGGATATGTACATTAAACATGGTATTTCTTCTATAATGTATAGTGCACTATGGAATAAATATACTAGCAAGGATCCTGAGTTGCGATGGCCTATAAATGAGTCATTCGATCTTAGAAAAATGTAGTATGTGGAACAATGTATGTTTAAGCGCAAAAGTAGACAAGATATGTTTGACTGTGTACGAATATGGGAGAAAGAAGCGCGTGAACGAGTGAGACGAGAGGAAGCTTTAGCAGAAAAAGAACAGCGCAAAAATATCTATGCGAAAGCGCTGGAGATGAAACTTAAAGATGCAAAGGAAACAAAAGAGAGGGAGGCTAGGGAGCATCGCTTACAGGTAAATGGCCAATACCCTGTCCGGAGTCCCCTTTACCCTCTACTTAATAAAATGTTCTCGTGATATTCCAGCTTCTGTGCCAATCTCTACTTATTGGTCTGAGGACTAGTGCGCATAGAAGGGCGAACACCTAGCACCGGTAGGCCTTGCTGAGGTCTACTTCTATACAAGCATCTGGGAAAGTTGAGGAAGAGGTGGAGGCATTCAAAATGGGTGTGAGCATGGCGCAATGGGTTGCATTCCACAGGAGTAGGTGTGGTGGGGGCATGGATGAGATCAGACCACTGATTGGATGGACTTCATGGTGGCTGTAGTTTCTTTTGGGGTGATTACACACCATGTGGTTAGCAATGATTATTTAGATATGATCAGAAGATGTTTGGCGAGGATTGTCTTGTCTGGTTGTGGGCTGAATTTGCTGTAAATGGCTGTGATTTTTTTGCTGTAGAATTGAGAGCGATTGTTGCAAAGGTCCTGTAAGGGGGTGGCCAAGTTGCAGGCGGCTGATAGAGAGGTGAAATCTTTCACAATGGCAAAGATTTCTTTGGGTAAGGGTGCCATGAAGTTGGTAGTGGGTTCCAGTGATCTGTAAATGAGTGTGCCGCTTAGGGGGAGGTTGGCTGTGACATGGAGCTTGAACAACAGGCTTTTTTTAATGTTGGAGGATGACGTGTGTGGTGCAGCGGATAGTGTTCTTGTGGATGATGGTGAGTCAGTCTCCAGACTTGTGAAGTCTGCCTTGTCTGGCAATCTTCCAGCCAGGGAGAGGGCTGACTGTGGTGATGTCAGGTGCAGATGCAGGGCTCTGCCAGATTTTTGTGAGTAAAACTAGATTTGGTCCCAAATCCCTGTGATGTGTGTTGAGGAGGGTGTTTGGTGATGTTGCTACGGTGAGTATTGGGTTTCGGTAAGTGTATGAAAACTTGCAGGAAGGACAGGAGAATGTTCCCTAGGTGTTGTGTGGTGTGGCAAGGCAGCAGCGTGTGGAGCAGCGGCGAGGATTAAGGGCACGGTGGATCTCAGCATGAAGGGGGAGGACCAGGGTTCCTGTCACTGGGTGAGGTTCAGCTACAGACAGGTGCAGATGGCCTTCTTGGTGTGTGGGGCTCCCTATCCCACCCCAGAGGTGTGGCTACCTGGGAGCTAAACACCCTTGGAAAAAACATTTTTGAAATAGCTTCCCCCTTTCTGCCCAAGATGCTAGCCTGTTTGTTAAAAAAAAGAGCAGCCCCTCTCATGTGTGAATACTATTTGTCCTTCAAAGGAGCCCTCCCCTTTAAAGCTCACCTTTTATTCTCACACCCTTATTGGCCTTCCTACCAGGAGAAAATCACAGCTCTTCCTTTGGCAGGCCCTTTGCATTCCTTCCTGAGAGTCATTCACACCTTTCTCCAGGTGGGCAGAAGGCTGCCTTCAGGAAAGAAACTTGTGTACAACCGTAAACAGTCACTGGAAACTTTGGACAACATAGTGTTAATGTTCTAAAGTTAAGTAGATCCAGTGTAACCAGTGTATACATTTAATTTTTACTGATCGCTCTTGTTTCAAACACAATTTTTTTTAAACATGATACAAGTCAGCTTCGAAAACTGCTTTTTAACATCATACATATTGCTCACATCTACTAAAGGATTGTTGTAGAAACTGATGTTAAGACCAGTTCCACGATATTGAGTCACAGAAATTAGAAAGGCACTCCCCCGTACTCTAATTGCCTTGTTTCTACCCTATTGGAGACATTAATTTAAATCAATACATATTTATGAGGTGTTGCCAATCTTGCCTATGACTTTTTACAGGTGATACAACATACCTCTTCGATATCAGGATAATTACAACCTCCAATTTTTAATAACGCGCACAATCTTCGAATAGCTTGGGGTGCTAAGAAATAATTGACAACGTTTTAGAGATTGTCACAATTCAACGTTGCCATGCGGCGACTCTGTGCATAAAAGGATCTCTCAGCACATTTAATTAAATCACACAAACATACGGATTAGAACGACAAGGAAAATGCACATAGTACAGCTGCATGAAGTGCTCTTTCTTTCTTTTTACTTATTACACAACTTTCAGTGCGGGCTAAAAGGTAACAATAAACAGAAGGTTTTTAAGGGTAAACAAGTAGAACCATGATTAATTGTCAAATACATTTATCCTGTTGTCTTGTCGACTTTGTTTACAGTCTCCCCTGAAGAAGGACTCAACAAATTCCGAAATGCATTGGGCATAATTTCACATGAAGCCTATATTCATGAAGAATATGTATGATGTTGTTAAGAGGCAGTTTTTGAAGCTGACTTGTAGTATGATTAATTAAAATTAAATGTATACACTGGTTACATTGATGACAGTTGAATATGACTTTTAGGATAATTTCATAACATTGTGCATGCTGTTCCGCACAATGGTCATTGTATGGATCTACTTTACATTTACAGAAAACGTGCATTAGACAGAACATGTTTCAGCTTAGCACATGTATATAGGTTAAAACAGTAGGAAAGTGCTTGAGGCTATCAAAAATAAGAGTGCACCATATACACAAATCACAGGATTTCAATGTTATAAAGTTTAATTAAGTTCGACTCGGGCATCAAGTTGGGTTTAAATTAATGATTTACTTGATACCTTTGAGTATCATATTTAGTAGCCCCAGTCAGAAGCTGACACTGCTGTGTCGTCAATGTATAACTCTGTACTCGCCATTGGGAATAATAGCCTTTCCACAGTGAAAACAACAATACTGGATTTCGTTAGCATGTAAACAGAAATCCACAGGTGAATGATATATTGTAAGGAGGAGCTTTAGTTTTTCTGACATATTTTTGGTAACAGGCCTTTAATTTAAGGCACGACCTATTTGAAACATATGTCTGCAACTCAAACTAGTTATGCTATGTCTCCACCTTACATTAGTGAAGTACCTGTAGCTAGAATGTGTATCATGTAACTTGTACCATACTGAATGAGACTAATCTTCAGTACTACATTGACTCTGTTCAAGGAGCAGTAGCTTAGATGATGTGATCAGTGATCAGCGATGTCATCAATGAGGGCATTCTAAAAAACATCAGTGATGTCATCAATGATGTAATTGACCATGTCATGAGTGATATAATATGTGAGGTTATAAGCAGGGCATGATCTCAGTGTTTTTTTTAACTGTATTTTTATATTACTAGAACACCTAGCTATAATGTCACCGTAATCTAATATATATACACTTAAAGTAACGTTATAGTTAGGTGTGAAAAAAAGATTTTTTTTTTTTTTTTTTAAAACATATAAATTCACTTAAAAAACAAAGGTTAAAGTAATGTGGGAGTTTGGTGCATCTGTCAGTGCCATTAACGTTTTGAACTAAAAAAAACATTCACCAGCAATAGTTAGCAGCGCTAACTATAACTTGTGTCCCTGCCATGCATTGCTTATGCTTATGGCCTCATATATGACGTCATTCATGACATGTTCTATGCCATCATTTATGACGTCACTGATGACATCATTGATGACACTACTGATGACATCATCCTAGCTGCTTTTGTACACATTGCTCTTTTTTTATAGTTGTATATAGCGCGACCTCAACCCGAAGATATCAGGTATCAGAGCGTTTTACATGAGCACCAGTTTTGTTACAGATGGACACGTTTATTTTTGATTTAGGCGCGGAGAGATTAAGTGATTTGCCCAGAATCACAGGATGTTGAGCATCCCTGCTGAGACTCAAACCCGGTTCCCCAACTTCGAGGTCGACCGCTCTAGCCGTAACACTACATCCTCTTTAAACTGGCATACCATTAGAGCTATGAAAGTAAGTGCAAAAAGTTCCATATTATATGAAGCGTCTTTACTGCTATCATACATACAACCCCCCTAAGTAAAGCAAATTTGTGTGATTTGTAACACTGACCCTGTACCATACACTTCATGGGTTGCGAACTTCATTTTGACTATAAACCTCAGATGAAATGGTAACGTATCCTACGAACATTGTTCAATCTGCTTGTTTAATCTGCTGCGGGCAGGGAAACCTCTATGGCCCAGGAGAGGGCTCCCTGCGACATAGCTGCTGAGCCACCCCCGGGGGTAGGCTCCCGGTGCCATCAATGGCTCAGGGAAGAAGGCTGCCTGGCACCCCTCCCTTAAAGATATTGGTCGCAAGGGTGGGCTCCCTGGGGCCTTTCAGGCTCGGGAAGGAGAGCCGCATGGCCCATTCCCATTTTGTACATTTTTTGCCATGTGGGTAGGCTCCTTTGGGCCTTTAAAGGCTTGAGGGTGGCCATGTGGACCCCTCGTAAATCAAACAAGGGGCACTGTTCCAGGGTCGGTGTACGCAGTCCTCATAAATGGGAGGACATAGGAGAAAAAAGAGGGAGGGAAACAGGGGAGGAAGAGAGGTGCCAGGTCAAGGGGTGGGGAGAGACACAAATTGCCATCATCAGACAGAACCTCGGTAACGGTAGGGAGGAAAACCTCTTTTTTGTATGGATAGATTTTTTCTCTATCACAGTTTTTGAGGTCTTTCTGTAGTTCAGTGATCTTTTGGTTGAGAAGATAATCGCGATGATCCGCTATTTCTGTGTTGATTTCCGCTAGGCGGGTTTTATACGCTGAGAAGCTGATGCCGGTTTTGAGGCCGTTCTCTGCTACGTTGATTTTTATTATTAAGGCTTCAGAGAGTCTCTTAGCGGTGCTGATTATCAAGACAATCCAGTCACGGGTACACTTCCAGGCTATTTGGCTCCATTCCCGCCTAAAAATCAGGTCTTCCAAAAATATCCTGGGCGCTGTACGGACCAACAGGCCGTTAGGTGCTGCGTTGGCTCGGAGGTATTCAGTCATTACTGAGCCATGGAGGGCGATTTTGACTTGCAGTTTTTTGAGAGAGGCTAACGAGTTCCAGTCGCCATGGGTGCTGGTTGACGCTGTGTTTCCGTCACTATCCAGTAGTGACGGAGTTCTTAAGATTTCCGCCACAATGTCCTGACCAAAGCTCAGGCCTAGGTTGTCCCCCATGGTGGAGGTGGTCATGTCTCAAAAAAGAAGGGGGGGGAAAAGGTGTAGAAAGAAAGGTAGGGTCCCTCGGCTGAGCCGCCGTGCAAAGTATTAATTCAAAAATGGAAGAGGGGGGACTGGGAGCCTATTAATGGTCCAGTGCCCGTGCTCCACAAGGGTAATACGTAAATCAAACAAGGGGCACTGTTCCAGGGTCGGTGTATGCAAGAAGTCAACACGCAGTCCTCATAAATGTGAGGACATAGGAGAAAAAAGAGGGAGGGAAACAGGGGAGGAAGAGAGGTGCCAGGTCAAGGGGTGGGGAGAGACACAAATTGTCTCTTGTTGCCCTCACACATCCCAAGGTATGTCATGCTTCATCATCGGGCAGTTGCTCCTCGTCGGGCCGGCGGTGCAATGCCCTACGGGTCCCCCGAAGGGTCTCTTTGACGTAGATCTTTTTAGAGAGCTGCTGATGGGTGCATGTGGGTGTGTGGGTAACAGGTAAGGTCTGAGGGACAGTGCGTGCGTGCAGTGTGAATTAAAAATGCCTAAGGGTTGCCAAAAAAGAGGTTTTAATGAAGAGGTACCCTTGGCAGAATAAAAAAACCCGTAGGTTAGAGGTTACCAGCATGGGCGCAATGTGCCCGGGTAACTATGCTAAGGTCGACATGTTTCACGCCTGAAACGGTCTGAAAGATCATTGGCGTTTCTTCAGGACCAAATGTGTGAGTGGAGCGTAGTGAGTGCACGGACGTGTGTGTTATGAGTGGGGTAATATTAGTCCACTCGAAATAGGGGGGAGAGAGAGGCAGCCTACAAACTAATAGTCAGTGGCTGTCATCGATCCTAAATAGATCTGTGCCCCCTAAATAATGACCTGTGGAGACAAGAGGAAAAGAAGGGAGATAAAACACACAGGGGTCAGGACAGTTCGCTCTTTGCCCTGTGGTATGTTGGCCCAGACATCAATGGTCCAGGAAATGTGAAGCATTAAAAGCAGTAGTGAGAGACATTGTGTATCAGTGGTTTTAAAAGCAGTATGATCACCCAAGGGGAAACTGCATCATCAACCATGGCGGGGCGCAGTGGGGGTGGGGAGTTCAAAGCTACTGGCCCTAGCACAGGAATAGTGCCCGGGCTCAGGAGGTGAACACCCCTAGTAACACGTGTCACCCCGGTCGAGGTTGTGGCAGCAGTTAAAAGAACCTTAGGTGAAGCCCGCGTAGAGACACGCCTGTGGTGTGCAGCGCCTCAAGGCCACACTCGGCCTGGTCCCAAAATTCATGGTGTGAACCGCTCTCCATATAAATCAATGTGGGCACCAGGTCTTGGCTCCCCAGGGCCTCTTGAGGCATGGGGAGGGGGGCAAGGTGGCCCTCCTCCCCATTATTAGTAAGATCAGCCCCAGGAGGGGCCTCCCCGGGGCCACTAAAGGCTTGGGAAGAGCAGTCCCACTCCCCTTTCTTAACACAGCCCCAGGGGTAGGCCCCACCGGGCTAATACTATATAAATGTAGCCTAGTCGCCATTTTTCTTCGCAATCCAACATATTTTTGCCATTTCTTCATTTTTTGGCCCCAGGAGTGGGGTCCCTTTGGGCCCCCCCACCCATGGAGTCTGGGGAGCCAGAGTGCCCCTACCCTGGTCCATTATCTCTTTTTTTTCTACAGCTTCAGGACAGGTGACTAAGTCCTGAGGCCAATAATGGCTGCCAGCAAAAAAAAAATCTTTTTGCTGGCAGCCAATCAGAACACTACATCTTTTAAATTGGTACTCCCGCTAGAGTCTCTGAGACTGTAACGAGCCCAACCATCCAAATAGCTATATTTTTTCACCCATAAATTTCAAAAAACACCATTGGATTTACACCAAATCACAAGAGTACAATCTGCGGACCATGATCTAGCTTCCTGACGAATTTGGTGCTATTCCATTTAGCAGTTTTTGCTGTAGCCTGTCTTAAAGAAGTCTATTGAAAATGCAAGATATTTTGCGTTTTGGGGCCTCCCTTTCTTCTCGGCCCCCACTTGACAAATCTCCCCGAAACTTGCCATGCTCAAACTAGACAAAAAGTAAAACCTTTTTGGAAAGTTTCGTGGTGATTCGTCAAACGGTGCTAAAGTTATTAGTAACACAAAAAACACTTTTAGCATGGAAATGTGGTCCTAACTACAACTACCTAGTGGCAAATGCCACTAGGTAAAATATATATGTCATCAATTATGTCATTTGAGAGGTCAGTGATGTCATAAATGATGTCATAGAACATGTCATGAATTATGTCATATGTGAGGACAGTGCATGGCGGGGTTGCAAGTTATAGTTAGGGCTGCTAACTATAAATGCTGAATTTCTATGTTTTTTTAGTTCAAAGCGTTAACATTGTCACTGAGAAATTTACCTAACTATAACCTTACTTTCATCTCTGTTTTTTTCAGTAAATTTCTAGGTTTTTTTTAATAGAAAATACATTTTTATTACACCTAACTAGAACGTTACTTTAACTTTTGTTTTTTTCAGTGAATTCTAGGGTTTTTTAAACGTAAAGTAATAAATACGATACGTGAAAAAGCAACCCCCAGCCACAAGCGACCTTCCGCCGTTTGTGGCGGGGCTTTGGCTGCAGAACCTGGCTGCACAGGTTGGCCATATGGCCTGGCGTTGGGGACCTCATCCCTCAGGGTCACTCATTAAAATTAAGAGGAGGTGAGCATGCAGCCCCCTCCCCAGGCCATTTTCAGCCCCAGGGACCCCATCCCTCAGTGCCCGGCACCATTTTGAAGGTGGAGTTTGGCCTGTGTCCCCCCTTCCCTGGGCCGGTTTTGGCCCTTGGCACTCCATCCCTAGAGCCCAGTACTATTATTGAAGGGGGCAAACGGCTCCCCTCCCTGGGCGGATTTGACCCTGAAGACCCCATCCCCCAGGGCCTGGCCACATTTTGAAGGGGGAGGGGGGCATGTGGCCCCCCTCCCAGAAGCTATTTCTGCCCTGGGGACCCTATCTCCTCGGGCCCAGCAAAGTATACAGGGGAGAGGGCGCATGCAGGCCCCTCCCTCTGGCTGTTTTTGGCCCCAGGGTACCCATCCCCCGAGGCCCAGCACCAATATAAATGGAGAGAAGGGAACATGGCCACCTCCCTAGGCTGTTTCCGACCTGATGACACCATCTACGGGGCCCAGCACCTACTTAGATTGGTGGGGGGGCATGTAGCCTCCATTCCTGGTCGTTTTATACCCCAGGGACCCCATCCCCCAGGGCCAGGCAGCTATTTAAATGGGAAGGGGGTATGTGGCCCCCCCTCCCCAGGCCGATTGTCACCCTAGGGACCTCATATCCCAGGGCCTGGCCAACAAAGGGTGGGTGCCCTGGTGCCCACAAAGGGCACCCACCATATCCTAGTTGGGGGGCCCACAAGGGCCTTGGGGCAAAAAAGTTGCTTCCTGTAGGCTAGAGCCCTATTCAGATCTGTTACCCTGCCCGCATCTCTGCAGGCAGGGAAATAGATATAAAGTCCGCTCACAGCTAGCGGGAGCATTTTTAAAGCTCCCGCCAGCTGGGAATGGATTTTGTGTTAGCTCTCGCTTAGTGGGAGAGTGAGAGCAGAAAACACATGTTTCCCTGCCTGTACCAGTGCGGGCAGGGAAACCACTAAGTCCCGGGGTGGGCAACCTGGGACATAGCCTGTGAGCTGGCCCTGGGGGTGGACTCCCTAGGCCATTAGTGGCCTCAGGAGGGGGACAGCGTGACCCACCTACCTAAAAAGAATGGGTCAGAGTTTGAGCTCCCCGGAACCTTTTTTGGGTCTGGGTGGGGGGCAGCGCAGTTCCCCCTTCTGTTATTATGTATTTTTGGCACCAGGCCCCCTCGAGGCTCAGGAAGGGGGGATGCACAGCCCCCCTTGCCAGAATACTAAATGTCAGCCCCGGATTGGGCTCTACGGGGCTCGCAAGACTCTGGCCCCCTCCTGGGCTGATTTTGGCCCCAGGAGCTTATCCCCCAGGGCCTGCCCCCTTTTTAAAAAATGTATCTATTTTTTAAAAGAGAAGGGGGCCGCGAGGTCACAGGGACTCAATCCTCCGGGGCCTGGCCTCTAGTCCAGGTGCCCTGGTCTCACCCATGCCCCCCCAGACACTTTGTTAGGGACCGCGGGGGGAACCTGAAGGCCTCTGCGGTGCCTGCCAGTTCCCCACGTCCTGCAGGAGCCGGCATTGCTTTTGGACAGAGGGAGCTGCTGAACATGCAGCTCCCTCATTCCAAAAGCAATTCTGCTCCACTTTCAGCAAGCAATACCTACTATTGCCAGTAGTGTGTGTGTGTGTGTATATATATATATATATATATATATATATATATATATATATATATATATATATATGTTCGCTCCTTTTGCCCACACGGTGAAGCAGCACTCGGACAGAAACAGATGGTGGCAAGCCTTTTATTGTAGGTATGAACGGACTCCTGCCTGGCTGCTTACAATGACAGCCATTCCCCCATCTCGCCTGACGCGTTTCAGAAGATCTACTTCCTTCCTCAGAGGCCTTAGTTGGAATGGTTACGTGCCGCCGTACTCAGTGCTCAATTCATAGTGCAAGTGTTCACACCCCCTGATGGGCGGGTCCAATGACCGCAAGGCACTGTAGGAGTCTGAGTCCCGGTAAAATATAGTCCTGAATGATTGCACTAATCCCTGCGAAAAGCAGTTTACAGCCCATAGATGAGCCCCCATCCAGCAGTGTCCGCTCTCAATCCTCAGCTTCCATCCCACAAACACAGCTCGGTATATCCCGCTCTGCGATGCCCCCTCGATTCACGGGGTGGTGCATGCTTCGGCGGCTGGGCCGCCGCCTAAAATGTTCGCTCCTTTTGCCCACACGGTGAAGCAGCACTCGGACAGAAACAGATGGTGGCAAGCCTTTTATTGTAGGTATGAACGGACTCCTGCCTGGCTGCTTACAATGAATATTTAGGCGGCTGCCCCGCCGCCGAAGGAGCACCACCCCGCGGATTGTAAGGGGGCCGCAGTGTTCGAGGATTCCTTGCGGGCACACATTGCTGAGTGGCTGGGCTGGATTTAGAGCAGCGACGGCACGTTGAGGCCCATCAGAGGGCTTGCACTGCCTCAACAGTAACATTATCCGACCACAAGTCCCAGAAAGCTCAGTACCAATAGGACAGCCCATTCAGAGGCGATCCATCATTTAAAGTGTGGGCGTGGTCAGGACACATCGATTTCACCGTCGAATGCCTCAGATGAAGGAGATTCCGAAACGCGTCAGGTACAGCGACGTGTGAGCTGTCATGATTATCGACGTGCCTAGCTGTTTTTACCAACAAATACCTACCTGGGATTCCTGGCTGCAGAGTGCTTCTTCACTCCTTGGGCACCTTGAAGCAGAATATATATATATATATATATATATATATATATGAATAATCAATCACCGTCCCATTCTCCGAAGTCAAAAGGAGACACACAGGTACAGACCAAAAAGTGCTGCGGATATCAAGTTTTCAGTGCAACTTTATTCCGTGCAACTTGACATGACGCCTTTCGGTCGCGTTACCACGACCTTGATCACATGACACGCTAAGATCAAGTATTCCTTTAAATTATCCCACAATGCACCCTTCTCCCTAATCAGCCAATGGCAGTACATAATGAAACTAAATAACATACTATAGTGGCCAGGAACAAACATGATCATCAACAGGTAAAAGAAATACTAATCCTATCAAACACATATGATGCAATAAAGTACATATAGTGTAAAAAATATTCTCCAATTGTTAAAAACAATATAGAAAGTTCCTGATCATAAAATCATTGTATGTACCTATGACTGACTACATGGGAGGCTGAGTGTGATTGAACCACAGTGTAAGTGCTTAAGATAAGAAAGAATGTATACTTCTTGGAGACGGGGAATAACCCCTAAACACCGAGCCGATATTGAATTCATAGTTAGGCCTGTAGGTACAAACTTTAAATGTGCAAACATTAAAAGGGAAACTGTAGCAGGTACAATTAAATGGTTATTATATTGTGTTTGTGGATGATGCCAGAAATTGAACATCAGCTGCTAGGGAAGGCTGAGGTCATCCATGGTCAAACATATATATCCCCCTGTACATAATAATAGGGGCATAGATCTGCTAAGATTGACTGAATGATTGGAAAGTTCCGAAAGGGTTCTGCCGTAGCTATTTGATTTAAAGAACATTCTATATAGTATCAATCACCCTAACGCTCATAGTGCCACTTTTGATAGAAGATATTAAAGTGCAAGTGCAATAAAATATCATAGCATACAAGGTATAAATAGATAAAAATCAATAAGAACAAAGTATAAAACAGATAACTTGTGCAAGACAGAGTAAAACGGTCCCACTTAGTCCCACCTGTTGGGCAAAGATATACTAAAGTGCAAGTGCTTTTGACCGTTATCTTAGTTAGCAGCAGATAAATTCCTAATATATCTCAATCAATACTGCATGTGCAAAATAAGCATCATGACCACAAAGTAATACATAAACACCATCAAGGGTAGCAACAATAAAACAACCCCAACATTGTTAATATAGCACGTGTCACCAAATACAGGGAAATAGCAGCATAGAGAAGGTAAAGAATTAATATTTATGCAGAAACTCAACACTAGAATGATAATAACATAGTTGAATTAATACTGCTCATTCAGGTGTAAATCCTAATACAGTGAAATCACCATGTTGCATCATAAAAACCGTCTAAATATCCAGAAACAAGCCCCAGTTAAAAACCCAAAAGAAACCACAAAAGGTTAGAATCAGGTTAATAACAGAGCGTGAACTGGTTAAGAGAACGGCAAGAATAATGCCTACAGCTAGAATCACCTTTGACACAAAAGCCAGATGTGCACAAAAAAGTGGAAAACAACTAATTTTTATAGAAAATTGTGCAAATCCTCTCCCGTGTTGAGCCATTGGGCATCTTGGTGTCAAGTAATAATATATAGTGGGATTCTAGTTGTCTCAATCTTTTCTTTCTATTCCCGCCTCTTGATAGTTTAGGTACTGCATCAATAACAAAGTATCTCAAATCATTCAGGTTGTTGTGGTGAAAACTAATTTGAAATGGCGTGCCACGGGGTAACTGGCGTCAGAGTTCACGATAGCACGAAGATGTTGTAGAATCACGGGTAAATACCTGTAGTTTTGTGCTACCATCATATTTGAACTTGTACGAACACTCAAGTATGTATACTGCGTGATCCGTTTTGCAAGTAAAAAACCCAGATATTTTGGTAGGGTTAGATTCAAAAGCATTAGTGAACTCAGACGTGGTGGTTCAAATTTGCAGGCCCTGCATGTACTGCACTTAAAAAACCCTGTGCGTTTGGATAGCCATGTACCTGTCTTTGTTATCTCTGGGCTCGTTCTTACCAGGGCATCCCTCATAGAGGGTGCACTCCTGAATGTAATCTGAGGCAGATTAGGGACCAATTGTAACATGGTAAAATCAGTTTGGACAATAGGCCAGTTCTTATAGACGCCCCTTCTTATCTCTTTGTCCTGGCTGCAAAAGGTGGTAATTAGCCGAACAGGAGCTGGTCCAGAAGATGTAATAGTGTTTTTGCGCATAGTCTTATTGGAGACTGTTCCCAAATAGTCGATACGGTTCATACTATTCGCTTTGGACAAAGCATGTTTCAAATCATTAATCTTGTATCCACAAGCTAGAAATCTGTCAAAGGATTTATTCTGACAGCTCACCAGATCCTTTTCGGAAGTACAAATACGTCTTATACGTAAGAATTCCCCATAAGGGATACTTTTCAAAAGGTGGTGAGGGTGAGAACTTTGGGCATGCAATATTGCATTGCTCGCTGTCATCTTCCTGTGGAGCTTAGTTTGCAACATGCTATTTTCAATAAATAGTGCTACATCCAAAAATTGGACTTTTCCTGAGCTGATCTGAGCAGTGAATTCTAGATTGAGACTGTTGTTATTGACACATTCTACAAAATTGTTGGCTGATTCAAGTGACCCCTTCCAGATAATACAAATATCATCAATGAATCGCCACCATCGGACAACATGGGCTTCATACAACTCGCCGTGAGTCTGCCTGAGGACATGCTCCTCCCACCAGCCAACGTGTAAACACGCATAGCTGGGGGTGAAGCAAGCCCCATGGCCATGCCCCGCAGCTGCTGGAAGACCTCATTATTGAACATAAAATAGTTGTTATTTGAACAAAGTTCAATCATGTGCAATAACATAGTGTTGTGTTGGTAAAAAACGATACTTCTTTTCTCCAAATTGAACTTGACTGCATCTAGCCCGTCAGTATGTCGTATACTAGTATACAAAGAACAAATGTCCATAACAATGAACAAATAATCATCCTGCCAGGTCACCGATTGCACAGTGGATAAAAAGTGTCCGGTATCCTTGATAAAAGAAGGCAGCTCCTCAACAAGTTCATGCAGGAAATAGTCTACGTATTTGGACATGGCTTCAAACAGGCTCCTCTGCGCTGATATAATGGGTCTACCTGGAATAGGCAACCATTGTTTATGTACCTTTGGGATTAAATATAGTACTGCTGTAGTAGGAAAATCAACTTTTAAAAAGCAATACTCATTTTTGTTCAACAAACCATCCCTTTTCCATTGACCAAGTACCTTGTGGACCAAATCCTTAAGTTGTTTCATATCATTGGCCGTTGCTCTTTTGTAGCATGAGACATCATTAAGATGACGCTAGGCCTCTTGTAGATACTCAACTTTAGGCCACAGCACAGTGTTACCCCTTTTATCTGCCTTGGTTATAATTATGTCGGAATTATCTTTCAACTTCTTCATTAGTGCTGCATATTGTATATCCCTGTATCAGCAATGTTTCATTTTCGCCAGTACTTTACGATTGAGGGTTTTGAGGTCATGGATGACACACTCACTAAACGTGTCGATGGCATCTTTGGGCATGAGCGGGATGAAGGTAGATTGTGGACGAAAAGGGCTTTGGGCAGGTTGATGGGTCAGGTTGATTGCCAGAGGTACCGAGATTTACTAGTTGGTCCTGTGTGCTAAAAACATCATCATCAGTGTTAACCACAAGCGCATGGATGTTCTTTAGATTGGTAATGTCACCTACTTGTAACTTACTACTAGGTTTGTCTGTTTCCAAAATAGTGGTAGCTTTGATTGTAGCTTTACTCAATTTGAAATGTTTTAAAAGCATAAGCTTACGGATGAATTTGAAAATATCGATTCTAGTTTGCACGTATTTGATTCGGTTAGGCGGGCAGTATGACAGACTTAAAGACAGTAATCGAGTTTCTGCTGCAGTAAGATTGAAATTGGTTAAGTTGATGACAGTATTGTCCACAGGTGTGTGTTGCTCGATGTTTAATTTTTCTTCTTTGCATTGCGCCATCTTCCCCTGTAATTTCCTGATTTTGCATTGGCGCCTTTGTTACATTTTTTCCTCCGTCTGCGCCTCTATTCGCATGAGTACTCTGCCGTAGAGTTTGACGGCGGTCCTCTACTAAAAAACTGAGTTCCTCCGATGGTGAGAGACTATTTGGTGTTACTGCTGGTAACTGATTGAGTCCACTTTCTTCTGATCCCGTACTACTTGCCACTGAACTGAGGTCACTCTCACTAATTTCAGTAGTGTGTAAAGTAGTTGTGGTGGCTGATGATCTTTTAGGCCCCATTGCTTGTCTTTTAGCTATATCAAATTTGCATGCAAAGGTGAATATTCTGCCCGATTCAGTCTTTTTTGTCCCTTGCAAATTTAAATATTTTGCTGGCTTTGATTGTTTCCTCATGTTTTTGAAGCCGTAGATCAATTTCTGCTCTGCTTTTCTTAATAAGATCTTGTTGTTCATGCCCTGACACTATCAGATTATGGGAATCGATTTGTTTAAGTATCTCCTCTCTATCAACAGCAGCGTATTTTATTAATATTGTAACCATGTTCATGGAGGCTTCAAGATTATTTGTGGCCCATTCTTTTAGCATCAGCGGGTTGGGGTTTTCAAACGAGGGAGCAATTGAAACCCGCAACCCGCGTTGTACTCTCCCCACTTCTTTGTATTTTTCAAGCGACCGCTTCTCCCACCATTTAGTCAACTCGTTACAAAGAAGTTTCTCTAAAATTTTGAGGTGCTTTTTTACATCATTTGTCGTTCTAAGATTGTTATTGTTGCTGCCCCCTGGTGTCTGATCAGTTTCAGGCAAATTATCAAATAAAGTGTCCGCTACAGCTTCTCGATCTCGTAGCGTGTCTGCCAAGGTAGACATATTGGCCATATTTATAGTTAAATAAGCACTCGGGATTCTGACTCCAATATTCGAAGACACGCTCCCTTGTAATATCAGCACTATCCCTGTTGCCTGCTTATGCCACAAGGCTGTGTGGCCCAGGCTTACCGTCAAAGAAAAAAGTTGGTCCGCTGGCGTCCTCCGACTCTACGCGAGCCTTCCGTCTTCCTTGGATGCTGCCGGGGCTCACAATCCAGCAAAGTTACGGCAGCGGGGGGCTGACTTGCAAAGAAACTCCTTCCGGGTAAATGAAAATCGCGTTCGCGATGTTGGCCGTGAGCAAGCCTGCCACTAAGCACAGGGACGGTGCGTAGGGGCAGAGACAGCCGTAATACGCCAGAAATAGATGAATAATCACCATTCCATTCTCCGAAGTCAATATATATATATGTATTCACAAAAAACCCAAATGATACAGGGACGTTATAGTAATCTTCACATTTTACACACACTAACCCATGGTTATCTCAAGTAACTATAACTCGTGCACCAAGGAAACTAATTTTACAGTAAATGTTGCAGTGATATTATTAATGATGTGATAAAAGATTTCATAAGTGATGTAATATGTATGGTAATTAGCAGTGCATGGAGAGGGCGCTAGTTATAGATATCTTAGTGCACGAGTTATAGTTACTTGAGATAACCATAACTATAACTGATGAATTTCTATGGTTTTGTGTGTGTAAAATATGAACCTAACTATAACATTCATGTAACTTTTGTTTTTTTAGTGGCTTTCTAAGGTTTTTTTAATTGTATTTCCTAATGATAACGTCCCTGTAACCTTTGGGTTTTTCAGTGCCGGGGCCTACAGGTGCAAAGTGTACCTTTAAATATAAAGAAATATAAATATATGTATGTCTATTTAATATATATATAATATATACTTATATATCTTTATATTTAAAGGTACACTTTGCACCTGTAGGCTCTGGCACCGAATTGGGCTACTTGTTGTGCAGACTGTGCAAGAGAAGAATGATGACACTTGCAGTCAGGTGAGCCAATGGCTAACTTCGGCCATAAAGGCAATTCCCAAGGGTGTTTGTAGGCCTCCACAGGTTAGGAGTTTTCTATTGGTCTTTGTATGAATTTCAAACTGTGTCTGTGATGAACTATATTGAGCACTATTTACAAGCCCAATATAATGTTCTGCCAATATGGTGAGCAATAGTCAATCCTACCACCCACTCGCAGGGACAAATGTGAAGAGCAGTGACGCTTATTTTAGTCTTTCTGGCAAGATATCAGTCCCCTTCGAAGAAGTTGGTAACAGGGTGGGTAAGATCTGTAAAATCCATATTAGCAGTAATATGGAACAATTATCACCCCATTGTGAGTAGCCATTACTGAAGTCAGCAGCCAGTAAAATCCCTGGCACTGTTGCAAAGTTCTCAATGATCTTGTGATCTGTGACCGCTTTAATGGTTTGCCAGATTTCAGCAACTTGTTTCCCAGAGATATTTTCTCCTTCAAAAGACAGCTATATTATCTTTGTATACTCCTCAGGTCAGAATGATGTACTCTAAAGACATCCACATTGATCTGGGACCATGGCATTTCCTCTTGACGGAAATCAACCATATACGAGTCCATGGATCCATTGATAAGTGCTGAGACCTCCATTAAAAATAGCTTTGGCCTGGTTTCCCCTCCTTTAGCAGTTTTTCTATGAATGGAGAGATGCTGAGACAGGACCACTGAGGCACTGGCAATTGTACCTGAAGCCCTAAGATTCACATATATGATTCCCCTGGTCAGACAGCTCAGTGAAAAAGGATGGGTTCCAGGTTGTTTTAGATTTACAGTCTCTGTTGTTTGATTGGTTGACAGCTGATAGTGGCGGAATCGACACTGAAGAGAATAATAGTGAATCACAGCCAACAATATGCCATTGGACTGCAGTGATTGAGGCAGCCATCATAAATGTTGGGACTGTTAGTTTAGGTTTTTTGTCTACATTTTCAGAATGAGGTGACACTAACCTTTTGGGTATGCGTTTGAGGAGGCTCATGAGGTAAAGGTTCTGCCAGAGTCAGTTATTTATACCTAGAAGAATGAGACTGTTGAAAAGTCAGAACCTCAGAGGATCCCTTAACCACCATTGAGGTCAAGCAGGAAATGTTGTATTAGTATTTTTCAATTCCAATTTTTCTTTAGTTCTTTGATGAAGAAGTCGATGTTGAAGCAGACATTCTACCAGCAGTCCAGTCGTCCCTCACTGCTGTTTTAGATGAAAAAGTGACACAAACGTCACCCTTCTGGGGCTTGGAACGTGGGTGCAGGCAACAAATGCACAAGGAAGGGGATGTAGTGCCTTGTGTATCATAGAGCGTGGTACCCCTATGGTCTATAAAAGACTTTGTAGTCTAGTGACGTAAGGGATTGGGTGTGTGTTAATAAAATTCATGAGGCAGTATGAATCAGTTGACGGTTACACTCTACAGGATAAATACGTGTAATACTGAGCTCCATGTGTGGTGTAATTCATTTACATGCTTCTGGGCCTGGGGAGGATGCTACAACTGGCGACGAGATAAGAGATACGTAAACCCCGCAACCCGAAGAGTCGAGAGTGCTCTCCCAGAGAGTTTTCCAAGGTCCAGCAAACTGCTTATGCATGCCACGTGCGCCTCAGTCAAAGTGAAAGATCGACGACTGGCATTTGTGGAGTCAAAGCGCAACTTCAGCCAGTATGAGACCTTCGAAGCAAGTGAAGGCCTCAAGGAAAGTTTAAGTTATAGTTGATCATAAAATTGCTAATACGACCGAGAAGTGAAGTGTAACGCCACAACTCAACACAGAGCCATCATTCATACAGTACGGTAACGCTAAAGGCAGTGACCGCCAGGTACAGAAAGCGCACCAAACAGCAACAGCCAGATGCACGAGAACGTTGTGAGGGGAAGCAGATAAATGCAAAGGAAGGCTAAAAGCGGATAAATCCAGGTACAATACAGAAGGCTAAGAGTGATGAAGAACAAGAGCAAGAGACAAAGCCGCTATTCACCAAACACTAGTCAGTGGGCTGATGCTCGCAGCAGTGACACCGGCCGGAAAACACTGTAGTTCAAGTGCAGCCTGAACAGCATATAATCCTGGCAGCCGCTGCAGAAAACAGCACAAAGTATGATGCCGCCTTTTTCTTAAAATCAACGTCTTCATTTGATACCGTCAAAAAGAAGAGTCTTGGCGCTCAAAGGACTTCTTGGATAAAAACCTTTGATGATTTCATTGATGCACTAGAAATAACCGATGACAAAAAACTCATCAAATATTTTTAAAGCATAGCAGAAGGAGTAAAAGAAGTGATAAAGAAAATACCACAGGTGGGCAGAGTATCTTACCATGATGTCAAGGTGGCATTGATCCTCAAGTTCAATCCGATGTGATACGTTGACTATGGAAAGTACATCTTCAAACAAGAGAGACAGAGAGATGGTAAAACAATGGATGAATTTATTGAAAGACTTGAATTGCCCATCAAACACTGTAGGTTCAATTAATTTAATGACAAAGAAGCCATTCATCTCAGTCACAGATGGTTGTCTGTCCGACTTCTTCAGATGTTGAATGCATAGAGACACTCAGTCTGGAGCATGTGTTCATGGCTGCCAGAGCTGAAGAACGTAATGACAAACAAGACACTGACATGGAGGCTGGAGGAGCCCAAAGTGAATTGGCATTGAGTATGAAAAGCAAGAATAAACACAAGATGGATTGCTGCAGATTGATGACTCTGAAGAAGAAGCAGCTGTGTTTTCGATGTGGATTTTTTCTTTTCCACATGAAGGTAAATGTCCCGCCATTGGGCAGATATGTAAAGCCTCTGGTAAAGAGAATCATTTTGTAACATTTTGCAAAGCATGAGAAAAAGTGAGTGTGTTCTGCCGAAAAAGGCAAAATGGCTGCCAGTGTGTCACATCGTGAAAACAAAATGACTACCAGTGCATCATTTCGTCAAGACAAGATGGCTGACAGAAGCATTACAGTCACGCTCACCGAAGTAAACGGCAACATCAGTTGAGTCAAGCAGAAACTGAAATTGTCATCAAATTCCTTGTTGAGAGGTTGTTCGACATCACTGCCGAGTGACAGTGAAGAAGATGGGTGTGCGATGTCGATGCGGACTACTTAAAGATGTGCCCATGTGGGTCGGATTTCTTGCAAGAAGGAATACAAGTCAGAAAAGATCACGACATTCATTTGGATATTGTCCCATTGCAAAATTGAAGGTTAATTGTTGCTATATACCATTTATCACAGACAGTGGTGCATCTATAAATATCATGCCAGCTCACACCATCAAAAACAAAGAATACATGTGGGCAGCCTCAACACCACTGCAAAGTCAAGGTTCATTTATGGCAACTATGAAACATAACAAGACGAGGTACAGGTCCCAATCCATGTCCTTCAGGACACTTTGTCGTGTGCATGCTTGCTCAGCTTCAGGACTGCTGCTGACATGGGACTAATTTCTGTCAACTACAATGTCAATGCTCATGCCGAAATTGTGAACCAGTTTCCGTCATTGTTTCATGGATTAGGCAAACTTAAGACAATGAAAGTGAAGCGACAAAATGAGAAAATGTGTCCTGTTGCTCTAGGCAACTCTCTTGACATTCAAGGATAGTTGGTGACCGGACTGTGTTAACCACCTTATCTTCCATGCTGTATTTATTTTATCCCTGGTTCTGCTTCCTTACTGCCTGCCTACTATGTAATGCAATTTCCGTCTGTTTTTCTTTACAGTATGTATGTAAAGAGCTCTGATACCTACGGGTCAAGCTAGCGCTATATAAAACTTTTAAAATAAATAAATAAGGCCCTTGTTGAATTGCCTTTCATCTACAAGAAGCTGTGAAAAAATAAAAAGCGTTGATGTGCACAGGACATTACGTTTCAGAAAGGAGACAAGTTGTGACAAGTAAGGGACACACGGTGACTGTCCACCGTCCTGGAAAGTCCAATAGAGGGACTCCTCATATTTCAAGCACCTGCCTTGGAGTCTGTCAACTCCAGTCATCCGGAGTGAGGCTTTGTCATCAGTGGGTAAGGAGAGTCCCAGAGCTTCATCAGTGTCTAGATCACCGGTGCCTGCTGCGGTTGTTTCTCCAGCCTCACACCACGAGATCTGGAAGAGTGGTATGAGCGCCTCGACAACTATGATGTATATATATTTTTTTTTATTTAACAAAGGGGAAGATGTAGGGTCTTTTGTATATAGAGCGCAGGACCCCTATGGTTCCTAATGGACTCTGTAGTCTAGTGATGCAAGTGATTGGGTGTGGTTAGTAAAATTCATGACGCAGTACTAGTCAGTTAATGGTTACACTCTAGAGAATAAAGACGTACAATACCGAGCTCTGTGTATTCCTACTTCATTTACATGCTACTGGGCTGGGGAGGACGCTACAGAGGAGTCACTGATAAATACTTTTTCCCCTCAGGCCCTGAAAAAATAGACTTCTTCAATGAGAGCTGTAGTTTTGAAGCTTTCTTTCCTTTTCAGTTTCCTCACAAACAAAACACACTTCTCACTTCAAATGAGGTTTAAATGGACAAGGAAGAAACTATTTGAGGAAGAAAGGCAAATGTGAATGCTTTTGGGAGGTTCCATTACACAACACTTGGTTGAAAATCTGACCAGTGGAGTCTTTGAGGGGAGTAGAGGTTTGCCTGTCGCCACCCCATTGGCTGGAGCTTGCATCACAGAACGGGGAGGATAGACTACATGTAGTAAATCTCTATGCAATGTTGATTGAGTGTATGTGTATTTTCCTGTTCCAATAGAATACGGCTCTGATTTCAAGGTTGGTGGTAGACCATCAAAGTTGCACAATGTAAATACCATGGGATTCTGTACATAACATTTGTTACATAACACTGATTATGAGTTTCTACCATGCTCAGCGGAAACGTTATTTAACACATGTGTAAAATAACGAATGTGTGCTATTTACGCATGTGGTAAATACTGAATGTTATTTAGCCATGCGCTAAATACCTCACCCGATGCACGCACAACCACAAAACATCAGGAAATAGCCATTTTCAGGCATTGGTAGTTCCAGGAGTAAGAACATGAATCCCTAGAGAACAGAAATAGCCAAAGCAACACTCAAAAGGGTCTTAGGACACCCTAAATGTACACCAATTACTCCTTTGTGTGTTGGGGCATGCAGACATCCATTTTGTGCAGACAAAGCACTTTGAAACAAGACAAACACAATCCACGGCCATCCTCTGATATCACTCAGTCATCACAAGCAGGAACCTGACAAACTTTTCTACCATGGACGCAGGTAGGGAAAAGAAGTAAAAGTTTACGGATACTGAGAGGGAGGTCTTGGCCAAAGAGGTGGTAAGGCACCATGACAACTGTCTAATGGGCCATCTCATGCTAAAGATACCACCAAAAACAAAGAAAAACATGTTTGCTTGAGGAGTTAATGGCCTGAATCAACATATTCACGATGTTTAGAACATTAAAAAAAGGTTGAAAACCTTGAAATTTTAGTTACTTAACCAAGTTGCCAAGCACAAGCACTAAAACATGGTAACTGGTCTTAGTTCTCCATCTCGGTTCTACTCAAACTGTGGCAGACATGTAAGAAGGTTTTGAGGTCAGAGGAATCCCAGTTAAAAGTCATGAGAGTTGTAATGGAAGAACATGTGGCTGTTGAAAAGTTGACTTGGCTGAGAATCCTCATTGTTGTGAACAGTGGCTGATTTAATTTGTGACACATTTTCACAATCATCCATGCATAGTCATAGGGACTAATGAAACTCTAATGGTACTGCTGACGTATTGAGATTGGGTTACAGCAATCATAATGCACTGTAATATTGATGATGAAGGGTTGATCTGCCTGCCCAATACCTTAAGCGTGATGTGTTACCACAGTATGACGAATGTTGCTTCTCGCCAGCATCATAACATTGTGGTTTCATACAGAGCATTTAACACATTGCTTCAGTATACACAGATCCACATCACAAAGCATTTGCACATAAATAGTGTGTTTCATTTTACAGTTTCAGCACACTTGTTCCTGTCTACCTGCAGTCACCACGTGTACATGAGTGCAATCAATTGACCTGACATCCTAGTCAGGAAATCCTACTGTAGCACAGATGTTTGCTTTGCTGGAACTAGTTGTGTGGGTGTCCAAGAGGAACTGTACATGCTGCTTATTCACTCTCTGCAAAGCATCCATCACTCAGAAGAGTATTTTGCTAAAGGTTGACTGAGAAATGTCACACTAAACCTACTTTCCGCTGCACAATGCCTGTTGTAAAGAATTCCAGTGCTTCTAGCATATTTAGGAAGGTGGGAATGGTAGTCGATCCCTATGTTGGGCTCCAGGGTATCAGAAATGGTGAAAATATGTTTGTATGATGCCTATATCGAGCCTGTGTATCATCTGGATCTCAAGCTGAGTCATGTTTATGGGTTCTAGCCTTACTCGGTCAATCAAGGCTCTTATCATGTGCTGCTGCGCCATTTGCATCCATTGATTGGTGGCTTGGTTTCCATCCTCATGCTGCATGGTTTGTTGTAGCAGAACATGGATCTTTATATAAATTCTGTTTATTGAATATGAAACAAACAGCACAAGTCAAACAAATTGAAGACTCATAAACACTGTTCCCAATGATGCGCGCGCCTGCGCGCGCGCACTTCTCCGCCCCCAGCGCGCAGTGCCATGTGTGCAGCGCGCACAGACTGCACATCCCGCGAGAGAATTCGCGCCGCCGCCGCTTTTAAAAGGCGCGCGACGAAAGAAACGGGCATTTCCAGATTGAGGAGGACGGCGGCGGAAGTGACCATTTTGCAGTGGAACACTCGGGAGCGGAGGTAAGCGTAATGTGGCCAATTGCTGTCCTTTTGTTTGTGCTTCTGTATTGCCCTGAAGTGCACGCACTGATTGCTGTAGTCTTTGATTAGTAGAGCGAGGCTGCGGGGGAGATTGTGTGCCCTTATTTAAGTATTCATGTTAATTGCAGCTCCTTCACGAGCTGCGATTAACATGAATACTTAAATAAAATCACGCAATCTCCCCCGCAGCCTCGCTTTACTATCAGAGCAATACAGCAAGTTTAAAACCACGGCGTGTGCTTTTTAGGGTAATCGGCCTTGTTTGCAGACTTGCTATATTGTTCTGATAGTAAAGCGAGGCTGCGGGCAGATTGAGTGCTTTTGTTTAAGTATCCATGTTAATCGCAGCCCCTTCACGAGCTGCGATTAACATGGATACTTAAACAAAAGCACTCAATCTGCCCGCAGCCTCGCTTTACTATCAGAACAATACAGCAAGTCTGCAAACTAGGCCGATTACCCTAAAAAGCACACGCCGTGGTTTTAAACTTGCTGTATTGTTTTGAGCATAGGGTGACCAATCGTACGTAATTTCGGTCGTCTGTCTGTTGTCCGTGAAGGATTCTTTAACGGACGCCATTTGTCCGTAATTTTAACCGGGCACCGGTGGCACAACCCTAAAGCCGGCACAGCTTCCACCCACCTTCCTGCTTGACTCTGATGCCGTTGAGTTCAGGTGTAACAGACTCCGATGCAGTACCAAAGCTCAGATACCCAGCAGCATTGGAGAGGCACAGCGGGATGGCTACCCTCACACCTTCAGCCCTTGATGAGCTGTTAAGAGGTGCTTGAAGGTGACTGAGGGAGGGGCTGCAGCTTCAGGAGCAGGGGCATCTATTCAGATGCAAACAGCCCTGAACGCATCATGTCTCTGCAATTTAGAGAGACCTCACACATTCCCTTTATGCGCAGGGCCCCAAACATCCTAGAACCGGCCCTGATTACCCCGAGGTAGCACGTGGATCTCTTCACAAAGCTCAATTACTGTCACTAAATTGTAAGCAAACCTCGGTTCTTCAAACGTGCAGTCTATAATGTAATGTAATGTAATAAAAAAAAGAAATGGCACAATCGCACCCACACTGATGGACAATCAGTTAAATCAGTTCTCTTGGAGTATCTCCTTTAAGTACTGTACATCACAGTGGGGGATGGCAACACTAACATTTTGGAAAGAGAGCCTGTCTTCTCGTTGTCCTGTCAAGGAGGTGGTGAGGAGCTCTACCCCACCCTGGAAGAGACCAAGATGATACTAGAATACTGCATGCCCATCCCTGTGCCCACCCTGGTGGATCCTGTTCCCCCTCCTGTGATGGCTCCTGCCCGCCCCCCCCCAGGATGGCTCCTGCACCCCCCCCCCCCTGTGGTGGATCCCGTCTCCGCCCTGGGTGGCTTCTGTCCCAGTCCTGGAATGGCTCCTGCAGCGAGGGTTAACTTCTTGATGGGCCTCTTCTCAAAAAGGCACAGCTCAAAATTAATATGAAAAGTTGGGCGAGTGAGTAAGTGAAGGGATGGCTGGATGAATTCGTTGGATTGATTGAATAGATGGATAATGAGAGAGGATGGATGGATTGATGAGTGAGTGGAAGGATGGATAAGAGAAAAGGTAAATAGCTGAATGTATGGGTGGAAAGGTAGCTGGGTGGGTAAAAGGGTGGATGGATGAGTGAAAGGATGGCTGAGTGAAAAGGTGGATGGTGAGTGGGTGGATTGATGAGTGAAATGATGGATGGATTGATGAACTGATAAGTGCAAGGGTGAATGGATGGACGGATGAGTGAAAGGGTGGATGTAAGGATGCATGAGTGAGTGAAAGGAAGGGTAGATGGACAAAAGGATGAATAGATGAGTGAACAAGTGAAAGGATAGATGGATGAGAGAAAGGATGGATGAGTGATAGGGTCAATTGATGGATTCATGAGTGGGTGAGTAGATGGATGGGTGGATGGATGGACGGAAGGATAGCTAAGTGAAAGGGTCGATGGAGAGAGAAAGGGAGGATAGATGACTGAAAGGGTGGATGGGTGAAAGGATGAGTGACTGGGTGGATGGATGAGTAAGTGAAAGGATGGCTGGATGGGTAAATGGCTGGATGGATGAGTGAATGGATGGGTAGAAGAGTGGATGGATGAGTGTACAGATGGATAGGGTGAAAGGGTGGATGGATGGATAATGGATCGATGAGTGAAAGAATGGATGAAGGGATGGATGAGTGAAATGATAGATGGAAGGATACATGATAGGTTTGCAAATGGTTGAATATGTTTAGATATGGCTGGGCTTACTTATATACTATTGCACGGCCTCCCCTGATGTGTCTGTAAAACTTACCTATTGTCCTGAAGTTTTGTCCTGAATTTTGACCTCCTGTCCTGAATTTGTGTCCTGAATTTTGACCCCTTGTACTGAATTTTTACACTCACCGTCCTGAATTTGCACCAATGCCAGTTGGTCACCCTATTTGAGCAGGCAGCCTCGAACACTGACTGCTCCCGGGTGAAGGACGCAGCCCGGCTCAGTGTTCCTTGTGCTTCGTGTCCTGCTCTCCCCAAGTGATGAGGAGTGGCTGAGAGCCTGTGACTACCAGGGCTGATTTGGGCTGCCAGTCTGGCCCTGCATAAGAGCTCCGCTGTGCCCACGTCTGATTCCCTGTAGGGTGACCAACCTTCCCTTAAGTTATTTTAGTATGATGTCTGTAAGGCGTCCGTAGTTTGGGGTCCCCTGAAGTGTACTTGCCTGTGTAACCAATTATGTCATGGCATGTTTATCCAATTTGAAAACCGGCCTTAAGACCCTTAACGTGGTGATGTATGTGTGTAAATGCACCATCTTTTCACTTTTAAGTAAACGTTTGGATTGACATCTGGCACTGCACACGCGCGCGGTCTGGTTCCTGGCGCACATAGCCATGGCTGCAGCGCACAGAGTCCCTCCACTGCCGCACAAAGAGGAAAGCAATTAGAGGGAACATTGCTCCTATCCCTGTTGAAAAAGCATCAAATATGTCCATATTCCATGGTACATGGCACAAGAACTTAATAAAAGCATACATATCGGGGTGTAGCCCATGCAAGATGCTATCAGGTCCCACATAGTGAACTATACTACAGAAAAAGAACACTACTCGCTTGGACCCCATCTCCATTTATCTTGACAAGAGACACAGTGCAAAGAGAGCAAATTAAAAAAAAGACGAATCTAGAAGCGAGAAAACAACGCTCCCAGTACCTCAAGTGTTGAACATGAGCCTATCCTTGGCAATGCGGTGGAAGCATTGGGGACGCTCCATGCATGACTTTGCAAAATATAAATACTTCCCCTAATCTATGGGGCCCTCAAACCAGGAAAGCAACAGGGAACTGCCACCAATTACATATAAAAAATAAGGTAAAAGAAGGACCAAATGTGAGATTCTCGAAGTGGAGGGAAAAGGGAGGATGCGCTGAAAGGAGCCAGACCCTTGGGCGTAAGTTGAGGGGTCATCTGGGCGTAAAGGGCTAAGTAGTCTGGCTTAGGCTGGTCATTCTGGGGGAGTCCGATTTCTGGCCCTAGAATATGGTTCAAGGGAGTCCTCAAACAACTGCAAGGCCCGAAGTCTGGGAGGAACCAACCGGTCGTGGTGAAGTAGTGTATAAGAGGTTGCCAAGTGCGAGTGAAACGTGTATCTGTATGGTTTATGCGCGCGGTAAGCAGTTCAAGGACTAAAACATTCCACAGTCAAAGAAACCAGGTGGCAATAGGGGGAGGATGCGGTTTCTTCCAAAATAATGCTATTGACTGTCTATCCGCTCCCAGCATATGGAGAATCAAGCGCCAATCTGCGTATGTCATAGCATTGAGTGTTGAGGGTTTAATGCTCAAAAGCGTAACTGCTGGGGAAAAAGGAATAGGAAATCCCACAACCTCTTTGATGTGACTGAGGACCTTCTTCCAAAACATCGTGCGGTCGGGCATGACCACCAAATGTGAATAAAGCCCCCTCTATCCCTCTGGCACCTCCAACAAGTCAGAGGGAGTTTGGGAACATTTGGTGCAAGCGGGTTGGAGTGTAATAGCACCGCATCATTAACTTGTATGCTGACTCGCGTTGCGGCGTGCTCTGATAGGTCTTTGGGATATCCCGCCACAAAGGGGCCCACCCTTCAGGAGGTACCTCTTCTTCTAGATCTGAAGCCCACCGCGTCTGATATCTATGGGACGTGGGTCGCTGAGAGCGTTGTAAAACAGTGTATGTATTAGAAATCAGACCCTTTGATCCCTCAAATTTACGAACCAGGGACTCAAAGGCGGTAAGAAGTCTAGTGGCTCCCTGAATGTAGGTCTGGGAGCTAAGCCAATGACATAGCTGGTAATATTGCACGTGACCCCCCTGTGAGATGGAACTTTTGCCTACATTGGTCATATGTGAGGAAATCCTCTCCCTGAAAGAGGTCTTGGATAACCCGGCATTCACCTACTGCCCATGTACTAAATGCCTGAGTTTGCAAGGCCGGGGGGAACACAGGATTACGGAATATAGGCGTATTATTATTATTAATAATAATAATTACATATGTAAGGCACAACAGCTACCCAAAAAGGGTTTCCCGGCGCCGGCCAGTTCAAGGAATAGGTAGCAGCTTAAAGCTTATTGGTTGAAAAGACAGGTTTTTAAGTATTTGCGGAATTGGCCGTTTCATTCTGGATTGAGGTGGGGAGTGAGTGCCAAAGGGAAGAGCCAAGGTGTGCAAAAGATCTTCGGCCCATCCGAGATAAATTGACTCTAGGCACAGTAAATTTCCCTTGAGTAGATGAGCAGAGGCAGCGAGAAGGCACATAGGGGCAGACCAGAGACTGCAGAAACTGAGGGGCCACACCTGTTTTGATTTTAAACATGTAGCTCAGGGCTTTGAACTTGATGCGGTTCTCCACCCTGAGCTAATGCAGGTCCCCGGAAACAGAGCTAGTTCTAGGAACCCGGCAAAGAAGTCTTGCAGCCAAGTTCTGGACCATCTGTAGCCTGCGAGTCACCACCTTATTTGTTCCCAGGTAAAGAATGTTACCGTTGTCCAGTCTAGAGGTGACAAGCGCCTGGACTACAGTTCTCTGGGCAGGCTCCGGCAACATCCAAATGATCTTTTTTAGCCATTTCAAGATGGCAAAACATGTGGCGGGTACCTTATCAGCCTGATGTTGCATAGTTAGTGAGTCATCAATTATGACACCCAAGTTGCGGACTTGGCGTGAGGGCTAAGGCCAATCTCACTAGGCCAATGTTGGGGCCCCCAGAGATCCTTATTTTTACCTAAGACCAAAACCTCGGTTTGATCTCCAATGAGCTTAAGGTAATTGGCCTGCATCCATGAGGCAATTTTACCTAAGCCCAACTGGAGGAGGGAAGTCTCAGCTGTGCTCTCCATTGACAGAGAGAAGATAATCTGGGAGTCGTCCGCATAAGAGAACAGGGACAAGCCAGCACCCTCAGCAACATCAGCCAAAGGTCTGAGATACAAATTAAATAGTAAAGGGCTATGGATGGAGCCCTGCGGTACCCCATAAGGTGAGAGAAGGGTATCAGAACTAGCAGTGGGAGAAAAAACTTGGAAGGTTCGATTGGCAAGAAAAGAGATGAGCCAATCGAGGGCTGAGCCGCAGACACCCAAAGATCTTAAGCTTTCCACTAGCACGGTGTGCGACACCATGTCAAAAGCTGCGCTTAAATCAAGCAATATAAGGGCCACAGTGTCTCCGGCATCTAGATGATGACGCAGTCTTTCTGTGTCCCCAAAAAGTGCAGTTTCTGTTGAAAAACCCGCTCTGAATCCAGATTGAGATGAATGAAGGATTTTCTGTGATTCTACAAATTTAGACAACTGTGCGTAGATGTTCTTTTCCAAAATCTTTTGGGGATGGGAACGTTGTCAGGCCTCTGGAAGTCGCCAGCTTGTCCCATATCTCCAATACTGTCTTCATAGGGGTGGCTATGTAGGTGCTGCAGGGGCGTGCACCACGCAGGAGCCAATCCAGGTCCCACAAAGGTCTACAAGATACAGCTCGATCTAGATGAAACCAATGTTTTTCACTCTCGCGAACCACCCACTCCGATATATATCGAAGGTGACAGGCCCAACAGTATTCCAAAAGATTGGGGCACGCTAGTCCACCCCGGTCACTAGGCAGCATAAGATTCCTATTGGAAAAGCATGGGCGGGATTTCCCCAATTTAAATTTGGTAAAGTCACGTTGTAGGGCAAGAATATCGGCCTGTGGTATTGGAGTGGGCAGGGTTTGAAAGAGGTATTGAATTTTAGGGAGAAGGGACATTTTAATGGTGTTGACACGTCCCAACCAGGCAAGAGGAAGGCCCTTCCATCTATGCAATTCCTCCCGGATGGCCTTCCTATATCTAGGCCAGTTGGACAGAGTCCATGTCAAGAGTTTAGGGGTAGGAGTATAGGGGTAAGATCTAGGCCCAGATACCGAATCGATACGTCTGTCCATTGTACATGAATCTGGTCTCGTAGTTCCTGGACCTCAGAGGCTGGGAGAGTAAGATTAAGGGCATGAGATTTGTCAAGATTGATCCAGTATCCCGATGCATCTTCAAAGGCTGTCAGGAGAGAAGCCACAGCGGGGGAGGGACGTAGATGGGGAGGATAATGAGAGAAGGAGGTCATCAGCAAAGAGGGAGGCTTCATGGTCATACCCCCATGGGGATACCTTGTAAATTCGTGGTGTGACGAATGGCGATAGCCAGACGCTCCATAACCAGGGCAAACAACAGAGGGGATAGCGGACACCCCTGTCTGGTGCCCCGGTAAATGGGAATAGGGGCAGTGAGGCGACCATTGAACCGTATGTGGGTAGAGGGTTTCACGTAAGGCGCCTTCAATTTGGAGACCATTTCCGGTCCCAGCCCCACTCTCCACAGTACTTCTTTAAGGAATCCCCAGTCCACTCGATCAAAGGCTTTCTCCGCGTCGAGGGATACCAGACAGGCAGGGATACTTCTATAGTGTACCTTTTCCACAAGGTGGGCTATCTTACAGATATTGTCCGCCCCCTGGCGACAGCGGATAAACCCCACTTGATTGGGATCGATGAGACCAGGAAGATGAGGCTCCAGACGGAGGGCTAGGATTTTGGTGTAGATCTTTGCGTCGGTGTTTAACAAAGCAATAGGGCAGTATGATGCGGGAAGGGAATGGTCTTTACCCAGCTTAGGGATAAGTACCACATCCGCTTCGTTCATTGAGGGATTGAGATCCAAAGCGTCCGTTAAGCTGTTAAAAAGATGGAGTAAATGGTCCC
This sequence comes from Triturus cristatus, assembly GCF_964204655.1. Taxonomy (NCBI): domain Eukaryota; kingdom Metazoa; phylum Chordata; class Amphibia; order Caudata; family Salamandridae; genus Triturus; species Triturus cristatus. The sequence continues at coordinate 816,104,223 of NC_140584.1, forward strand.
GAAGCTGCGTGGAAAAGACCCGATAAAAAGTGACGGGCAGTCCATCCGGCCCAGGGATCTTACCGATTGGAAGTTGCTTCAAAGCCTTAGCAATCTCGTCATAAGTGATGGGATTTTCCAGCAATTTTGTAAAGTGAGGGTCAATAGGATCCCAGGGGCAAGAGTTAAGAAAAGCAGTCTCAAACAAATAGAGGGAAAAGGGGGCTTTTAAATAATAACAATCAATCTTATTGTTATCATCACAGGTCCAGCATACATGCCCATCAATAAGTGGAAACAAAAGGTATGCAGTTCCTAAAGTAAACGCAAGGTGTGTTAGAATCACTAAAGGGTACCAGGGTGATACTGAGAAAATTGATGTGAAAAACAGGAGTCATGGTAACTCCTTTTGGAAAAGAAGACCCTCGCACACCCAACAAGCGGGTGTCTTGCTTCATCACCGGGTCTTTGCTCCTTATCGGGCCGGCAGGTGCAATGCCCGATCAGGCACCCAATGGGGCCTTCCTATCGGAGATCTTTATTTCCAACGCCGATGAGTGAGGTGAGTGTGGGGGCAAGGGGGTTAATTATAGTAGTGAGTGTAGGTGCAAATGAGGTGAAAGTAAGTGTATTAAAACAGGGGTAGGTGATCCACTAAACAATTTTAATAAAGCATGGTCACCATCCTGATTAAAACCAAAAATAATCCGCACATTTCTCACCTTAAGGTATGTGAGTGAATGTGCTAAGGGGATCAATAGGTCAACATGTTTCTTGCCTTATAATATAATAAATGGCGATTCTTCAGGACCGGGGGAATAATGCGGCTACCTACACCTTTTTGGTGGTGCCCACAACCTCTAAGAGGTAACACTGGTGGACACACATACAGCACCCTAAAAATGTGTGGTACCGTGGGTAAAAGAGCACACCCTCCTAGGCTGTGCTGTATTCAAGGCCAGGGTGAGAGAGCACTAAATTTTAGTGTCGATTCCGTGGTATCGGAAACACCGTCCGCCTAAAATCTCACCAGCCACTGCAGTCTGAAAAGAAAAGCAGTAACAGCCTCAGGAGAGCAAGGAGCATTTACATAGAGGTCTCCATAGAATTTCTCTAATTCCAGGCCTTTATTTGCCTCCGCAATGGCCCATGAGCCATTTGGGTGCCTGAGGTTGGCAATGTGTGCTCTCGCTGTCTGCACTCAGATGCGCCGTGCTGGGCACGCCCGACCTTATACCCCCCTGTGTAAAACTTCTGCTTGAAGTTGAGTAGAAGTCTCTCTGCCTTGTTAGTACGGTGCAGACGCAATTGGCCTCGTAATTCAGCTAAGCGATGTTTATTGAGGAGAGACGGATGGAGATGATCCTTGCGTTCTAGGGTTTTGATGTCTCTTGAGAGAGTGGTTTCAACTAACCTAGCCTCCTGGGTCCTGGCGATCGATATAGACGTGATGACTCCCCGAATAGTAGCTTTAAAAGCATCCCATCGAGTGTCCTCAAGTGTGTCGGTGAGGGAATTAGCAAGAAAGAAAGCCTCAATCTCTTCTTGGATATCCGCCACATCCACAGGGTCCTGAAGGACCTGAGGGGGCAGTCTCTATCGGGGTAGGGACTCTTTACGGGGATTACAGGGTTGGAGGGAAACCGGACATGGGTGTGATCCAATAGGGATATATCAGATATCTCCGTGCCGCTCAGAGCATGCACCAAGGGTAGGAAGAGCAAGTAGTAATCTATACGAGAATATGACCAGTGCGTATGGGAGAAAAAGGAGTATTCCTTAGAGTCCGGGTGTATATGTCTCCAGGCATCAACTAAGTCTATAATAGTATTCCTCAGTGCCGCCAACATTGCCCCAGAACTTTGGTGTGTCTGCGCAGTGCAATCCCATTCTGGGTCCCAAACCAGATCAAAATCTCCCCCGATGATAATTGGAGTTGTGACTGACTGTAGTAGCTCCCTAAGGTGTAGGCGTAGGAAAGCATCCTAGTGTTGATTAGGGGCATATATGTTGACAAAGGTTAGAGTCCACCCACCCCCAGCCATATGTGCCTTAATAAACCTCCTGCCCTCGTCTGTCGTGACTGTGGGAGTCATCTTATGCCAGCCATATTTATATAAAATTGCAGCACATGGATCTTACATAGCATACTATGGTGGCCTAGGACGCTGCATTCATTTTGGTGCACTGTAAAATGGAAGTGTGAGCTGCTGCAATCAACCTCTGTTAGCTTCACCTGTTCCTAGCTGTTAATGTAGTCTGGCCCAGTGTGCAGGTTTGTGTGATATTTTAATATTTTCAGCTCAAAGTGTACATGTACTGTGGTTGTTTTGCATTATTGTGTCGGTCTTTTAATTTTTCTATTGTGTTACAATTTTGCTTTCATTCCCTACACGTTCATGAATTTTTACCACCTGCTCTTAACTGGTGCCATTTTAAGGTGGTATGTTCCACTGGTTTTTAATGACCTCTCATACTTGTAATTGGGTGTTATTTACCACATGCGTTATTTTGCATGTGGTAAATAGCATATGTGTTAAATAGCTCATGTGGACTACAAACATCAGGTATTTAGCACACATGGTAAATAACAAATGCAGCCGTTAACGCATCATCAGATGATTCATTGAAATCATGTGATATTTACCCCTGCATGTGGTAATTACCACTACGACTAACTCATAATCAGGGCCTAAGGGCCTGATTACGAGTTTAGGCATTATATATTGCCCCTGATTAATAACGATACCACAGGGTATGTTATTTATTGGGTGAAAAATAACACATTTTACGAGTTATTGAAGAATAACATTCAGATTTTGATGATTAACACACCAAAATCCACTGATATGATAAATACTATATGTTTTTCCCCTGCAAAATTTCAGCAGGTTTGACCTGTCAAACTTTAACAAAGGTTGAGCTATTTAACGCATCCGATAACTATCGGATTCGTTGAATACCATCAAACTTGTAATTTCGACCCATGTGTAAACAAAAGTTTACATATGGGTTGGACTCGTAATCAGGGCCTAATAGTGTCCTCAGCCTCAGAATGAGTAGCAACTCAAGCATGTGAATCTATTAAGGATCCACTGCTAAGCGATCATTCTTCTGCCTTTAACTGCTTTGAGATTTATAGTTATGTTGTTGTTGTATTGGTTTTTAACTGATTGGCAGCAGTGAGGGATAGGCCCTGGGCACAGTGGTGGTGTTTTTACAGGAGTATGTTGACAGAGTTAATGTCCAACTGTATTTCTTTAGGGACCAGTTTACTGCAGGTTCATGTTGTATTTCTGCAGGAGGGTGAGTGTAGTGTTGTACTACAGGGAAGACTCTAGTGCTAGATATAAGTACAGAAAGGCTGTTAACAGAAGCAAGGAATATTGGGCTGGCTCTCAGAATTTTATGTTACATTTGGGATTCAGATGAGGATTGTGACAGAACTCTTGTTGACGGATCTCATAAAAAAGTCTTCATAAATACGACTGTCTGGTATATCTTGTTTTTTTATTTAAAAAAAATACCCACAGCTACTCTTGCACTAATTGCGAGATGCCCCTGGAATAGACACGTGTTCCTTTGACACCAAACCCTTACTTCATTATGGCACTGTGGATGATAGGCAGACCTTGTAGTGAGGAGGCAACAGGTAAACCATCAGGATCCCACTTGAATGGCAGAGTTGGAACTCTTAACTACACGATGCTGAAACGCAAAGACCAGATTAGACTGAAATGAATGGAGCAGACTGTTTGCAGTTTAAGGTTGCAGCATATCATGAGCACCATAGAGAATATAGGCGAGAAAAAATGTAAATGTCATTGATTAGAATCTTGAACTGGGGAAAAAATCGTAATTTTTAAAAAACATACAGCCTGGTGCAGTGTAATAACTAGGTGCATGTTTCTGTTTTTTGGGGGGGGGGGGGGGGAGGGAGGAAGGTGATGTGTGAACTAATTTAGTCTGAGATCCATTCAGAGACTCAATATGATTATTACAATGGGGGGTTGGAAGAATTAGTGCACTGAAAGGGCCTATGTTCAAGGAAAATCAGCCCATTGGCCAATATGTGCTGTACACGCTAGTAGACGGTAATAATCCGTAAGTTTATAACATGTAGATGGGCAGGAGAAACATATGGTACTGCTAGGTTTACATAAAATCTAAAAACGTGTTGCAATTCTTAAAACTTTGAACCTCACATAATATGGTTGTTGTGTTTCAAGTAAAGTTTTCCCTTAAAGGGTTTACTATAAAATCAATCAATCTGTATTTGTAAAGCGCGGATAATCACCCGTGAGGGTATCCGGGCGCTGAAAATACTGCTGCAGAGGCATAGTCGAATATCCAGCTCTTATGTTCTTTTCTGAATTCCAGTAGAGAGGATGAGGTCCGTAGGTGAAGAGGGAGATCGTTCCAGGACTTGGTCGTGAGGTAGGAGATGGAGCGTCCTCCACTATTGCGGCGGTGAATATGGGGGGGAGAGGTGAAGGGCGGGAGGCAGATTCTCTGTGTTCTGCCTGTGAGGGAGGAGGTGATCCATTTGAGAGCTTCTCCTTGGAGTCCGATGCTGTGGAGCCTTCTGATCAGGGTGTAGTGTAATACCGTGCTGAACACTGCTGAGAAGTCAAGGAGCATTAGGGCTGCCGATTTACCTTGGTCAAGGATGGATCTGATGTCGTCTGTGGCTGCAATCAGTGCAGTTTTGGTGCTGTGGTTGGTATGGAATCCGGAACGGGACGAGTCCAGAAGGTCATCATTCCCAGGTTTTCTGTAAGTTGGCAGTTGGTGGCCTTCTTAAGGACTATGCCTGGAAAAGGGAGCAGAGAGATGGGGCGGTAGTTCTTGAGATTGTTGGGGTCGGCAGATGGTTTGTTGAGTAGAGGCATGGCCTCTGCGTGCTTCCATTTCTTTGGAAAAGTGGCCGTGTTCATCGATGCATTGAGGACGGAGGTGAGCTCACTGCTGATCATCTTACTCTTGAGGTTGAAGACACTTGTCTTTTTTAGGAGTTTTGGTTGAGGGCTGTTTTGAAGGTTGTTCAGCCCATGGGATCCATGCTAGTGTTACAAAAAAGGAAGGAACCAAGAGCTTTTATACTGAGGTCCTGCACAGTGCTCCAAATGTATAATCAAAAACCAGGTGTGCAGTTCCTCGGGAAGAGAGGGGGGAAGAGCGATTAGTCTCTATAGAATGCCCTCACACACCTAGCAAGGTGTCATGCTTCATCATAGGGCTGTGCTCCTCGTCGGGCCGGCGCTGCAATGCCCGACGAGCTCCCTCGAAGGGGCTCTTTTTCGGAGATCTTTTTAGAGACAGCCGTATGGGTGCGTGGGGGTAGGTGCAACAAGTGTAGTGAGTGGTGGTGTGGTGGGTTAAAATAGGTATGGTATTGCCAATCAGGGAACAATTTTATTCTGGTGGTATAGCAGCCTAATTAAAATAGGTGAACCCTAACGGGATTATAATGCTCCCCAGGGAAGTAAAAAGGTCGACATGTTTCTTGCCCTGTGCTTAAACGGGTCGGTGGCAATTCTTCAGGACCAGGTGAGAGAGTGCTCAAAATAATCTCTACTACATAATGGGTGACAATAAAATTTGTACATCAACAAAGAGGGTCCATGGAGTCCCAAAGGGGAGTGGACCCACTGTTGCGAGACCCCCTGGGATACAGATATTGCTGTACGGATTCACCAATAAAGCCAAAATTAACTCGCCGAGGGTTGGGCGTGCATATAGCCGTGCTCCTACTGAGGCTCTGGCTTCCGTGCTAGTGTGCCGTTTCCTATGGAGTCATTTGTAGATGTGCTTCATAGTTCTTAGTTCTGCCATGTACCAACTTGCGTGCTTGGAGAATCTTTAGGGTTTTATAGGTTTGCAGGGGTGACTGTCCAGGCAGAGAAGTTCTTGACTGCCTGTTCGAGGGGGTGTTGGTGCATTGGCTTTCTGTGATCTTGTTCCAGCTGCGGTGTGGCATGCTGGGTGGCAGTGCCAGGGAATCTCAAGATGGTGAAGTGGACAATGGTGTGGTCGGTCCAGAGGAGCTCGTGACATGGCTATACTTGATTGTCGCAGGCCGTGAAGAACGGGTCGAGTATATGACTTGCAATGTGGGTGGGGTTGGTGACCAGTTGCTTGAGGCTGATGTTACTCATGCTTCAAGGAGGTTGGCAGTGTTGGTGTCAATGAATTGGAAATTGAGGTCACAAGGAAGATGTTTTCAGAATCGATGGCAAGTTGGGCGATGAATTGGGCAATGGCATTGCAGAAGCTGAAGCGGGATCCTGGGGGCCTATAGGCAAGGGTGTCTCTGATGGTTATTTTGAGTCAGTTCGGATCTGGAAGTGGAGGTGCTCAATGATAGGGGTGACGTCATCTGCATTATGGTGCTATGGGTAGACTTGTGAATGATGGCAATTCCGCCTCCATGCTTGTTAATGCAGACTTGGTGTGCCATCTTGTGTGGCTGCAGTGATGTCAGGTGCGGATGTGGGGTTGAGCCAGGTCTGACAAGAAAACGTCAGGGTGAGGGAGGTGATGATATCCCAAATTTCAGTGGCATGCTCACAGAGGGATTGTGCATTGAGCAGGAGGCAGTGGAGAAGGTCTGGGTAGTTGGGGTAGTGGTGGTGGTCGTCTTACATGCAGGAGATTCGGTGGTGAAGGAGAAGAGGCAGTGCCAGTAGGAGAACGATCCCGTCATGGATCACAGGGAGCTGCGGCAGCAGTTGTTGTTGCAGAGTCACGTGTTTAGGGATAGAAGCTTGGTAGTGGTGTATGTTCAGGTGGCTGTCGGGCAAGTGGTCCTGGCGCCAGGCACGGTCTGGGTGCACACAAGCTTACTCCATAAATAGTCCTGGGAGGGGCTAGCATGTGGCACGAGGTTCAGGGCGGTAAAAGGAAACGATGGGAGCAGGAAAATGAGACATGGGCAAATGGAACATCAAAATAATGCAAGAATTCACAAACAAAACATAAAATGCCAGCAGGACTGTGCAGTAAGGGGGTTACAATCACTGGAGGACCGGTAGTCCCAGTGTAGACACAGAGCAAAAGGCGGCAACCGGGAACGGAGAAGTCCCTGACTGTATCAGAATGCTGTAGTCCCATTTGACTGCGATTACATTGATAATTCCCCAAGCGTGAGCAGATAGATCCTTTAGCATTTGAAAACCTATGATGTTATGATGGCGGTTATGATAGCAATCGCATCAGAAATTCGATTCTAGGTGTGTCGAACATGACCTGTGACACAGACAATGGGTACCCTACTCTCTACAGACAGACAGAATGTATACAGGTTTTCATCTTTATTAAGATAGGTCTTTGGTTATGATCTTAAATAGAATGGTATACACCCCGATAGAGGGTCTAGACAGCGGTTATGGACAGATGTGTGATGGCATGCAGTTATTTTGCAACGTTTCTCATTCATTACACAATTGCCATTAACGTGCTTACACAACAGAGTGGAGGCACTGTATTAGAGTTAGAGCAAAGGCTAACAATTTTATTTCGTCGTTAATCAGTTAGTGCTGCTGGACTCAAGACAAAGATGTCATGTTGACAAACTCAGGAAAAAGAGAGCGAGACTCATTGTTCTGTTATACGGCTCTATCCACCGGAAATATGCGGTTCTACAGACCCTAGTGGCATCCGCATATTTACAGATTTAAAGAGCTGGCGCTTAATTTGAAGATTAGCAAAAAATGCTGCTGTGTGGGCAGACCCTTTGCCGTGGCTGACAGGTCACCTGTTAGTTACTAACAAGGTGACCGTTTTCCCCAGAAAGTATAATTAGGGTATGCTAAAATGACAAAATAGTACTGCCAAAAAATATGCCACATAGTTTTCCATTTCTTGCCACATAATTTAGTCACCTCTGATATTTAGGTTCTATTTTACCTCATAATTCCAGTTGCCCGTCCTTAATGTCAAGCGCCACATTTTACGGGACTGTAAATGTGGGTCTGGTACTGTTGAGGACCAGAGGAAGGTTCCATTCCCCACTGAGTGGGTTCCTTAGAGGGCGAGAATTCCCCTGCACCCGTACCAGAGGTAAACAGCTTTAAGTCCAGAACAGTAAATAAAAAATGTAATGACTGATCACCCTAGCAGGTTTATAATGCTTTACAAAAGACGCTAATATGCAGCTTTTAGAGAGTGGTAGACTACAGTCATCACATCTCCACAACTCACTAAAGTTCAGTTACTTCTTTAGGGTGGAATGGGAACAGAAGACGAGGGTGGCCTAGCATCCCAGGTAAAGCGCCTGCTCGCCACCATTAAGGAAAGGCCATGAATTGGCCAAACAGGTTATCGTGGGGAAGCAGGTGATGTGAGAGGCCAACATAGAAGATGAGGAGTCCGTACACTTGTATAGCTTCAACTGACATTAGCTTTCAATCAATGTGTGTAATCTGGATCCCTGGCGCCATTTTAGACACTCTTGGAGGCAGGACAAAAATGCTGGGGGCTGCTCATGACATGGGACAGATGATGATCCCTCGATAAGAACTGGAAGGGGACTGCAGGGCTTTGCATAACTTCCAGTCCTCCATTGAACAGACCGGCGGCCGCAGCGGCACCCGTGCTCGATGGGTGCCGGGAAGGGCGCGTTAGACTTGCTCATTTACGATAACAGTATGGGAAGGCCCAGCTTTGGGCCCTGGGAAATCTGATCGCCTATTTTTAAAGTGGGCGCTTTGGCGAGGACGGTACCAGACCACCAGCAGGGTCTGCAATATTTCAGAATTACCTTCTGCAGGAAAGAATGAAACAGAACACTTTGGAATTTCCAGCGGCCGCTTGTTTTGGCAGTAAGCCTATTTCTGGGTTCCTCCAAGCAAGAGATTACAGTCTCACTTATAGCTCTAGTTAAAGCAGCAAAAGGTGCTGGGTGGGAGGATTGCTTGAAAAATCACACCTGCTGGCCATCACTCAGGGCTGCGAGAGATTTCTAATGGCGAAGACTTTTACAGCCATCACCTTTGCTCCTACAAATCTCGTTTTCATATGTACTCTGATGGAGAGCTCCTCACCACGGCCTCAATTAAGAGGTTAGTTGTAAAAAAAAAAAAACACCAAATCTTCACATTTGGTAAATACCAGTTCCGTAGAGGTTTGATAAATAACACGTGTTAAAAAACATTTATAATGAGTTTTTACTGTGTACCACGGAATCAGTATTTTTTACTACGGGCCGGATTCCAAGTTAGTCAGAACGAAGGTGCTATTTTTCGCACCTGATAAGTAACTGTGGGGTTTATTACTAATAGAGTGTGATAATAACCCCTATCATAGGTTTTTGGAATAACGTGGACTTTGGTGCTTATTGCACCCAACCCTGAATGGTACAGCAAATTACAATTTCACCCTGTTAAATTCCATTAGGTTTACCTGCCAAAATTCGATGAAGGAGAAGAAGTTTTTATCACATTCGGTAATTACTAAATGCAGTAAACACAACCCAATTTAGAGTCCCGTTCCTCAACAAACAGGGGTTTATGCAAGAGTCAGAAAATTCTGATAAAAACTTGTAATCAGAGCCTGCATGTGTTAAATACCGAATGAGTGCTATTAGCTGCATGTGGCAAATAAACAGCACATGCAAAAAACATCAGGAGGTGCCCATTTTCACGCATCAAAAGTTTCTGGGGTGAGAAATGTAATCCCTAGAGATCAGAAACAGCCATAGCAACAAACAGATGGAACTGCGGATACTTCCAAAGCACACCAACAACTGTTTTCTGTATGGGAGTGTGCAGGCATTCATTGTGTGTGGACAATACACCTTGAAAACAAGACAAACACTATCCATAGTCATCCTCTGATGCCACTCAATCATCACAAGCAGAAACCTGCCAAACTATTCCATCATGAACGCCAGAAGACAAAAGAAGTACATGCTAAGGGATCCGGAGGTGTAGGTCCTGGCCAAGGAGGTGGTAATTACACCATGACCGTCTAATGTGTAATCGCATGCTGAAGATGATACACAAAAACATTCCTGTGAAAGGAAATGACATACAAAATCAATACGATATCAATAGATCTACATGATGTTGAGAACATCGAAAACAGGTTCTAAACCATGAAATGCTCGGTACTTAACTGAGATGCAAAGCAAATGCACTAGAGCATAGCAACTGGTAAAAGTTATCCACCTCAGCTCTACCTCAAGCCACAGGAAGACACAATTACGACCATCCTCAACATGTCCGAGTGGAAGACATGAAAGAAGGTCGAGGTTGGAGGGATCCAAGGTAAGAAACATAAGAGTACTAATGGAAGTACACATGCTTTTTAAAAAGTTGACTTGTCTGAGAATCATCATCACTGTGAACAGTGATCAGAGTAATTTGGTACACATGTTCCCACTGAACCACGTATATATTACACCATAGGGGCTACTAACTTTCTAATGGCACTGATTAATGTACTATAACAATCATAATGCATTGTAATCTTGATGATGAAGGGTAGATGTATCTACCCATGGAGGGTGCTGTATAACCACAGTATGACTAATGTTCATTTCCAGCCGAATCACAGCACTGTAGCTTGATCCAGGGAACCTAACACAGCAGGTCAGTATATAGATGTCCACATCACACAGCATGTGCACATTAATAGTGAACTTCATTTTACGGTTGCAGCACACTTGTTCCCGTCTATGTGAGACCGCCAGATGTACGAGTGCAGCAAATTGACCCTAGGATGTCCTGAAATACTGCTGTAGCACAGATGTTTGCTCTGTGGCATTGGTTGAGTGGGTGTTCAAGGGGAACCCTATATGCTGCCCATTCACTCTCTGCAATGCATCCATCACATAGCAGGATATTTTGATGAAGGTTGACAGAGAAATCCCATGCACCAATCCTACTGTCCAAAGTATGGGGCCTGCTGCAAACAATTCTAGCTCTGCTAGCATTTTCCAGAAGAGAGGGTGGCAGTGGATCTCTGTTTTAGACTCCACAGTATCTGTAATGATGAAAATACGTTTTTGAATTGGTGCCCATATTGAGCCTGTACATCCTCTGGCTCCCATTTACAGGTTACAGCCTTACTGTGTCAATCCTGGCTCTCCTGCGTTGCTGTGCTGTTTTAGATCATTTATCGGTGGCCTAGTTTTTATCCTTTTGCTGCGTGGTTTATTGTAGCAGAACATGGATCCAGCATAGAATGATATAGTGGACTAACCGTCCTAAATCCATGGTGATGATCTGTGGAATGGACTTTCGAGCTGCAATAACCAACCTGTGAAGACTTCCACTGTCCAAGTCTGTTTTTGTAGGTCTGGCCCTATGTGCAGGGTGTGTGTAATTTTTCTGTTTTTTTCCATTATAGGGTTGGTCATCATGGTTTCTGTATTAATTTACAGCTTTTCTTTCATTCTCCGCACTTTCAGGAATTTTTACCACCTGCTTTTAACTGGAGGCATTTTTTCACTGGTACTCAATGACCTCTCAACCTTGTAAATGAGTTTAACCATATTATTTTTTGCACGGTAAATATCGTATGCGGGCTACATCCATGCGGATCTAGCACATGCTAAATATCACACTCTGCTTTTAACTTGTGATCAGACAATTTGTTAAAGTCATGCGCTATTTACCGTGGAATGCAACAATTACCACAACACCTAACTCAATATCGGCCCATATGTGTAAGCCTGCAAGAGTGGAAATTGCAGATCAGCAGCAAGTCCAGCATGGCCTTTTTGTATGGATAAGAGTGCTGCGTAGCATCATGTTCAGCTGAACCAAAAGCTTGTGTTCAAAATCCCAACTGTTGGTTTTTTTATTTCACTCCACGAGGCCAACAGTACAACGCCTTTTCTGAGTGTGCCGTTTTCAGGTAGTGCATATTAAGAAAGGAAGAAAAAGAAAAATGGTCCCTCATATAATAAGATTACGTTTTGTGGCAAAAAAAAGACGTCCACAGTATCTTAACTCTCCTGCATGCCCCTACAATCATTCATGTTGAATTACTTATATAGATGCATGCCTTCAGTGGGACACATGTTCCCCCTTTTATTTTAAATCTATATGTAAAAAGTGAGGCTGCGTTGTCGTACAACACTGAAACACGTTCAGTGGAATGGGTGTTTTATAGTACCAGAGCCACACAGACGAAATGTGTTTCCCCTTTCTAATCTGAACACTCGTATTATATTAGGTTCCGCATGCCAAAAAAAAAAAATCAGTACTGCCAAAAGGGTTTAGGATACATTAATCTTATAGAACCCTAACATCTTAATCTTCTGTAACCAGGCATACTAATCTGCCATCATTGTAGGTCTGGGGTCATTTACAGCTGCAATTTTTTCATGGAGGGACGAAGACTTGAGGTGCTTCGTTGTAATCTTTCGGATATGCGCTCATTTTTAGCAGATATTTCTGTATGGTGGATTTTTACGGGTAGATGTTGTTCACGGTCTACAGATGAGCCAAACTCAGGGCACACGGCGCCTGCACCACTCCCAAACAATGGAAGAAAGTTAAAGTCAGCAGCGAGGAAATGATTTCTAGGTCGAGCACACAGGCAGTTTTAATGTTTTAAAGCCACAGGCAAAGAAGCAAAACCATTGCATACATGTATACAGAGAAGCTCTGGACCCGCCCTCGTCTTCCGGGGGTCTGCTCAACTGTCATTCACTTTTCACTTCCACAGGATTTGGCAAATCCACTTGCGATTGATGGCGTTCTTTTTAAACCCTAATCACATGTTCACATCTGCCAAAAAAATAAAATAAAAAAAATAAAAAGAAGTGTAACTTCAGTGCCAGGGCTGGTATGCCACCAACATTTTTCTGACGAAAATATTTCCATTGTTTACCCTTTAATTTTGTATGTTTAATCTATATTTTCTGGTTATACCAATTCAAATCCAGTGTAGACCTGCTCACTGGGAAGCAACCTAACTGCTCGATTAAATTTTTTTTTGTTAATGTACATTTTCTTTACATGCACACAGCTTGTACGTTTGGGCGGTGGTATGTTTTCTATTTCCCTTTTCTAGTGTTGTGACATATGAAATAAATAAAAATACCAAAAACTATATATACACACACGCTAGATTGCATAGCCCCAAACTATTGCCTTTGCCTAGAGTCAGTTTCGAAGCGCTGCAGTCAAATGGAACTTCGGGGCGCTGCAACCACAATGGACCAATCCTGATAAGCAACATCCTAGAGGAGCAGAAGACCATTACTAAAGCAGAAACTCAGTCCGTAGTTTGGATTTGTGTCAGTTGCACGCGAGGATGAAGGCGAAAAAAAGTGTCGTGGACTGGAGTTACAGGATATACTGACAATGCGATGAGCCCTCAGTTGTACATCTGTGAACATTATAAGCTATAGCAATATCGTTCTCTGCAGTCACAGCACTTCAAGTTATGCCCGTTTTAAGTAGGAGAAGTTAGTGTGTGCAAAGTGTGCCAAACATTTGAGTCTTCACTTTTGCTCGCTAAACTATGGCTTAAAAACCAAAAAAAAAAAATGCACATGCAATACATAAAATGGCACAGGTCTGTTAAATTGTCACTCGTGTGTTGCTTCTGCCCACGCCACGATATAACAGTGCAACGTTTAATCCACTCCCTCCCTACATTTTGAATTACTGCCAAAACACGGGAGAATTGTCCACATCCACTGGCAATGCTGGCTCAAAGTGTGTTTTATTTAATTTTCATTTTAACTTGAAATACCAGCTGTCTTCAATGCCCTGTCAGAGGTACTAAGCGCTATATAAATGCAATTTATTTAGCTTGCTCTCCGGATGCTCAGTTGAGAGGGAAATAATGTTCCGACACATATTTCAATTTGCTGCCATGAAGTGCCTAAGAGACATTGTAACACTGTAGCTGCCTACTATTTTGAATACTTGATTAGCAGGTAATTTCTTGTCCTACAATTCGGATAATAAAGTGATTGCACAGCTGAAAGGCTTACCCAACATGTTTCTTAATCTTCTAATCATTATTGGCAGCAGCATTTGGATGGCTGCGTGCTCCACCCTCTCCCCCCCCCCCCACACTTTAATTTGTGCCATATGCTTATATTTTAATTTAAAAAAATATATATATATATACACACACACACACTGACTTCGCCAATGCTCGTTCCAAAGATGACTGGAAGAGAAACGGCGTCCCGCTAAAGAGAAAATGTGCATTTAAAGGAGGGAGCAACTGTGCAACTAATTTTACAAGAATAGGGCTGTCAATTTTCTGCAGTCAGTCTAGTCAGAATTAGGTATTTGCTATGAAAACGGTTTCTCAAGATGTATGCACGTCCCATTACAGAACAGTTTACCTACAAACAGGAAGTACAGGTGTACTCATTTTTTGAGCCAGTTGCATACAGAATGACAAATTACCTCATTTATATAGCGCCACATCCCAAAACGATTCTGCTTCTAAGTGTAGCAAATAACTAGCGATATATATATATATATATATATACACATACACACACACACCTATATATATGCACGTAGTACTACAGTCGCGTACAATGTGGCAAATGACCAAAGTGAAGTGAGCGAGCTAAAGTTTATGAAGGTATCAATGGCGAATGGCTCTAGTATTTGTTGGGCGGGGTTTCCTCTTACTGCAGCCATAGTACGAGCCAAGCCCAGCCTAAGTGTGAGCACACCGAGTATTACCACCAGTATCCCTACTCTGTCATCTATGCGGAGGCATTGTTGGTCCTTTTTGGCACTGCAGCGTGATGGCATCGGAACAGAGGCATGCATAACCAGTGTGTGGATTGTATGCGTGCACAAAGGACCGGATTTTGGAGCGATGGGAAAAACAGATCACCTTTTGTTGAGCATCTCACCAGCAAAACATCACAGTGGGTTAGTCGGGTTTGGTAGCAGGGCAGGTTACATAGGTGTATCATTAACTGAAGGTTCTTGCATGGTGTTCACGACTTCCATTTGGCTGTGAATGTCTTTGGCAGTTTAATGCCATGTGCTACAGAAAAATACTGCAACTGTTCACAGAATGAAATGGATGAGAGCAAAGGGAGGGCAGACATTAATCACATAGTATTTTTGTAAAAGATGTTTATTTGTCTAGCCTTAATTGTGAAACTGCTTGCATCTCTTGCAGGGCAATAGAGGTAAAAACATTATAAATACATATATATCTTCGTACAAAACAGCATATTTACAATATATATATGTACATATACAGGTGCAGCAAAACGTTTGGCTTCTTTTAAACATTCATTCTTGTAAAGAAAGCAGGGTTTTCCTCTCAAAATATCTGGACAGTTTGCTAAAAACAAACAAAAAAGGAGACGTATTTAGCATTCGTGCGTGCGGTGTGCAAATAGTGTAAACTGGACGCCTGTGACAATCATAAAGACACTACAATGGTAACTGGTCCCTGAAGATCGGGGCAGAAGAGTATATGTATTTCGTTATGAACAAATTACGAGAATTCTGATGCCACAATACTAACATTACTGACTAAAGATGTAAACCAAAGTCTATCGTTTGTTACAAGAGTTATTAAACCATTACAAGTGGCCAAGAAGTCGTTCGAAAGGGAAGTGAACCGTGGCACACCAGTCATCTTCAATGCACCCATGCATAAGGCTAGCTACAGAAGCGCGCCGGTGACACCGCGTGGTGGAAGTATAGCGGTGCCAGGACAATGATAAAGTAGGACAACAAAGTCCGAGACATGCCTTATGTAAAACCTACTCGAATTTTCATTTTTGAACGTGGAGGTAGTAACACCCAGAATCAATCAATGGTGCAAATCATCTAATAAGTAACATTACCGATAAGGAACAGCGATTCAATTAGCCTAATGACGCTCTGTTGAGTATTTCTATCGAGATCTGCGGACACACAAACCCAACAAAAGAACGGCTAGGTAGCAGGGGGATTCATTTTCCATATTGAATCCGCCTTCAAATTTCACTTTAAGAACTGTTTCAACATATTGCTACCAGAGTAAGGAAAAAGAAAAAAAAACCAGCACAAAAAAACACGTATGCAAATACGCTCATTAAAAGTTAAGATTCTAGGAGTGGTGTATCCATGCTCGCATGAAATAATAAAGCAAACAACAGCATTAGAGGACTCCTTACTTACAAAGCCAAAAGAAAAGAAGAATCTAAACATCACTTCCCCTTGCAGCCAAAACAGTAGGTTCGGTACAATGTCATTACAGAGCAGCGTTGCTGGTAGCCGCAGTGGCTGTAATGTAGCAGAGTTCGTGTGGATATTTCAAGTTACTTGTCCTGAAGATAACCCACATTACAAGGATGGGCATCTTCACATAACTTTGGGGAGATGAGGGTCGTGTACAATAGGACTGATGAGCATTCAAGTAATGAGCAGCGGATAAGATGGAATGCAGGAGTCCAGTTAAAGTCATCGTATTTCCTGAAAAATGGGTCTGTCACAGTTCCACGCACAGTGGTACAAGGTAAGGCTTCGGGGACTGCTGTGCGCCCCCCAGTTCACTGTCCAACATACACGGTTTTAGGCCAGACCCTACAAGCCCCGCTTATTGCCATTCAGAAAGGCCACACCGATGTCCAAGTTCTGTGCACCCTTGACAGTGCAGTATTCAAGTCTTATAGGCCATGAGCTCATACTGTCGTCTCCCCCTTCCCTGTGCCCCTCAACCTGTGGTAGAAGCTCTGCCAGGACTGCAGGG
Source organism: Triturus cristatus (assembly GCF_964204655.1). Classification (NCBI taxonomy): domain Eukaryota; kingdom Metazoa; phylum Chordata; class Amphibia; order Caudata; family Salamandridae; genus Triturus; species Triturus cristatus. The sequence continues at coordinate 816,120,891 of NC_140584.1, forward strand.
TCTTGCCGGACCAGACCCAGACGCCGGAGGTGATGCCCACAATCATTGTCATGAGATACTTTATCATGAAGACGGTGAAGTCCGGGCCTGCTGGAGGGGAAGGCCCCTGCGGCGGGCAGGGAACGGCCAGGCTCTTGCAGGTCTGCAGCCTCCAGCCTCGCTCCCAGGCCCCTCGGGAGGCCTGCTCGTAGAAGAGGCAGGCCAGCAGTAGGGCGGCGGGCACTGTGTGGAGCACGCTGAACACCCCAATGCGCACCATCAACCGCTCCAGCTTGTCAGTCTGCGAACCACCGCTCTTCATAACGGTGCGGATCCGGAAAAGAGACACGAAGCCGGCCAGCAGGAAGGCAGTGCCAGCCGCCAGGTAGGCTGCGAGGGGCCCCAGCACCAGGGCCCGCAACGCAGGGGCACTGCTTAGGCCCACGTAGCAGACGCCGCTGAGGGGGTCCCCGTCTACCCGGCCCAGCGCCAGCACTACGATGGTCTGCGCGGCCGGCAGTGCCCAGGCCCCCAGGTGGAACCACTGAGCCTGGGCTTCTATGGCCTCCCGGCCCCACTTGAGACCTGCCGATAGGAACCAGGCGAGCGAGAGCACGACCCACCAGGCGGAGGAGGCCATGCCGAAGAAGTAGAGCAGCATGAAGAGCGCCGTGCAGCCCTCGCGCTTGGTGCCCTGCACCACGGTGCGCCAGCCCCCGGGCCCGGCCGGCTCCAGGCAGGCCGCGCGCTGCCCCAGCGCCCAGCCCGCGCCGTAGGCGACCGCCACCATCAGGTAGCAGCCGGACAGGAAGATGATGGGCCGCTCGGGGTAGCGGAAGCGCCGGGTGTCCACCAGGTAGGTCAGCACGGTGAAGAGCGTCGAGAGTCCGCAGAGCAGCGCCCAGCTGCCCACCCAGGCCCGGGCGAAGCGCGCCTCGGCCTCAGAGAAGTACATGAGTCCGTGTGGGCGGCTCGGCTCGCACGGGACGCCGCAGTCGCGCTCCCCCAGGAAGCGGTAGCCCAGGTAGGGGGGCACCCGGAGGTGCAGCGGGCAGCCGGAAGGCGTCGGGTCCGAGGCGCCTGCCGAGGGCGCAGGGGTGGGCGGCAGGCCGGTGGGCGCTTCCGAGCTGTTCTGGCCCACGCATATCTCGCCGGCGCCGTGCACCGGGAAGAGCTCGCAGCGCAGCCGCTCCGGCCACTGGAAGCCAAACTTGTTCATGAGCGCCTCGCAGCCGTGGCGGGCCCGCTCGCACAGGGAGCGGCAGGGCGGGATGGCCTGCTCCAGCACGGTGCACACCGGCGCGTACATGGAGCACAGGAAGAAGCGCAACTCCGGCGAGCACTGCACCTTGACCAGCGGGTAGAACTGATGCACCTCCAGCCCGGCGTCCTCCTGGCTTACGTGGCCCAGCAGGTTGGGAAAGATTGTCTGGTTGTAGGCGATGTCGGCGCACAGCGGGATGGAGATGGGCTGGCAGAACCCGTGGTCCGGGATGGAGAGGCCCTTCTCGCCGTGGTAAGGCTGGGCGGCGCGGGCAGGGAGCCCCAGGACCAGTAGCAACAGTAGGGCTGGGGGAGGCGCCATCCCCGGTGAGACGTTTGCCGGCCTCAGGGCAACTCCAACAAGTTTACGGCAGTCCGTGGAGGCTCGAGAGGAACGTGCAGTACAAGGCAAACTGAAAAAGTACCCAAAAGCAATCAGTCCAGAATGGCGTACTCCCTTCAGCACATGTGGCACTTGAGAAAATAACGGGGGTATGTTCGTACCTTTGAGACAGTGCTGTCTGGTTTCTGAAGTATGTCCAGTTAGTTTCTTGGGCTGTAGCCAAATCTTTAGTTTCTCTTTACCGTTCAAGTTCCCCCCAAAAACTTTCAGGTTCGGCAAAACTCTTTTTCCCCCCGGAAAAACAAACTTTTCTGTGGAATCTGCGCTCTTCTTTAAAACAAGTTTTAAAATGTGCCCAATGTAATCCAGTTGGTGGCACGAAGTTTCCTTTTCGTGGAGCCGAGCACAAGTATAACGGTTTTTGGTCGCACCGAGGAGTGGCTAGGTGTCAGTCCAGGAAGGAAGGCTTACCAGGCAGCGATCTCCCCTCTTCCTGCAGTATCTCTAGAGAAAGAAAGTTAAACTCCAGTAAGGCATGATGCTTTCATGTCCGAGGTCGCCTTTCACCTAACTTTCCGTTGGCGAATTGTCTTTTCGGTTTCTGCCCGGCGTCTCTTTCCTTGCTCTTCAGCGGAGTACTCACTCGGTTGACAGGTAGGAGTAGCATCAGTGTTTTTCGCCACAGCTGCCACAACACTTTAAATCGCCGCACGACCACTTCCTAGTCCGCGAGACTTCGAATCAACCGCGCGCCGAGTGTGTATACGGCGTTATAAAGGGAATGGTCGCCCCTCCCCCCTCCAATTCCCAGTTCCCATTCAATAAAACTGTGGAGTGAAGGAGCACCAGGCGAGGGCGTGCGCAGCAGTTTTGCCGGTCCAATCGCTATTTTTGTTGTTTTTACTGCTGCTTTCCAATTGGCTGCTGGGTTCACGTCGCGTGGAATGTTTAGAGTTGAGGTAGAACAAAACTAAACCCTGTAGCCGGACTCCCCCTTTTCCGGTCTGAATTGGTCTCAGCCAGAGCGCCAAGAAGGAGCAGGCGGGAACTCGAACGGCGGCCTCTAGGAGTTTGTTTTTCCACAGATTTATGGCTGTGTGAAAGTTGTAAACCGTCAACGTCTGGCACAATGAAGTCAAAGAGATACTACATCAAGTGCAGGGTCCGAGAACTTGGAATAAAGAAAGATATTCTCTGTGGGTTTTTTATGTGAAACTGGCAGGTCGAGGGTCTTCAGCTTCACACAGACAGGTTAGCCACGCCACGGAACTCGACCATGGAGCTGTGGTGTCAAAGCTGAAAACCTCTCTATAAATTGACATGAGAATAAATCACTAAACAATCTAGCTAAACGCTACTTAGGCACGAAATAGTCATTATTTAAACCAACGTTATATATTGCTAACATGGCTGCTCAACACGTTTAGCAGAAATAGCTGGTACCAGAAAATGCCATGATACTTAAACTCGTCTTCTTGTTAGGAGTTTTAAGTTGGTTCATAAGCCAATTGAATTTGCTGGGAAAAACGTTATTTTTCATGGAAAGCATATATATTGCTAGATGATGCGTGGCGCTTGTTCCTTACTGGAGGAAGGGAGATAATCCTAAAAAGTTCGTTAATAAAGACTTCTGTGTTCACTTATTGTAGAAGTCTTGCTATTTTTTCTGTGTAATCAAATGTACATTGTTTTACACTTTTTTAGCTGATTAAAATCAGTTACATTAAGAGATCTGAAATGAAGATTAGGAAACCTCTACGATGCCCTTTTATGAGCCACAATTTTAATTCTCAAAATATTGGCAGGTGTGATGGGGAAGTTCTTTAGACTGATGGACATCGGAATCAGTGCAATAATGAATGTTGGGGTACAAAAGACAACGCTCTGAAAGAGGGTATAGCGGAGCTGCTAGTTGTTGCCTATGGCACGAAATGACTCCGTTTTGAATCCCACAGCTCTCAGTACACTAGGCTTCAAGGAACCAACTTTTAGTGTAAAAGGTGCAGCTCCTGTATGCGTTGTGTTGCAACTTCATGTACATATGTTGGCTGGTTTTAGCTGTGCGAGGAAAGAAATTTAGGATGGAACACATTTTGGAACATGGAGATGAAGGGGCTGAAGGATGGAGCCGTGGTCCCTTTTATACTCCTGTTTTTTACCCTAAAACCCGTTTTCCTCAAGTACTCAAGCTGTGCTTACTGTCCTCTTTACACTAGCAAGGTGAGTGAGTATGCAGGAGCACAAGGGAAGACCATCTCCACGGACGCCTCTTTCTGCTGTGTTCATCATTACAGTCATCCACCAGACGCAGCTGCTTCTCATAGACATAGCAATGGAGATTATCCTTGCAAACCCCACAAGCAACCCTGTCCAGTACTGAGTGGATGTCAGCCATTGTCTCTACTCTCACGCGCCAGTCTTGCACCGTGCACCTCTGGCGCTCTAATCCGGCACTGCATGGCCAAAATCAGGGGTGCAACTAGACTCGTACTTGGGGGGGCTGGGTGGGAGCTAGAACTAAGCAGTGTTGGTGGGGCTACTATTTTACACACTGGGAACCGAGACATCATTTGAATACACATTTGAAAGGTCAATATGGTTGGGTTTAATGCACTAACGCACGGAGAAGACATATGTATTGTATGTTAAGACAGGTAGCCAGGAAGAGTTTTGTAGTCTTCTTTATTAGTTCCAAGTTGCAGATGGTAGATATACACAACAGTCCTTTAGCCAGATGTATCCACTGCGCCAACCTTTACTCCAGCCCCACCAAGAGCAGCCTCCCTGCTGCTCAGCCCATCTCAACTGTCACCACTCATCCACACAGGCACCCAAGCATTCCATTCATCACAGTCGCACCAACATTCCAACCAACTCTCACTGGCTGAGCAGCTAGGAGACAGCTAGGCTGGGTAGCATACAATAACACTGTGAGGGTATAACAATATGTCTATGCCTGTTTTATACTTCAGTCAATCAATCAGAGTACTTGTAAAGCGCGCTACTTACCCGTGAGGGTCCCAAGGCGCTGAGGGGATGGGGGGGTGCTGCTACTGCTCGAAGAGCCAGGTCTTGAGGAGTCTTCTGAAGGCCAGTAGGTCTTGGGTCTGCCGTAGGTGGGTGGGGAGGGTGTTCCAGGTCTTGGCGGCGAGTTAGGAGAAGGATCTGCCGCCGGAGGTCGTTCGTTGGATGCGGGGGACAGCAGCGAGGCTGGCGGAGCGGAGCTGGCGGGTGGGGGTGTAGAAGCTAAGTCTGCTGGTCAGGTAGGCTGGTCCGGTGTTGTGGAGTGCTTTGTGTGCGTGGGTGAGGAGCTTGAAGGTGATCCTCTTGTTGACGGGGAGCCAGTGTAGGTCTCTGGTGGGGGGTGATGTGGCTGCGGCGGGGGACGTTGATGATCAGTCGGGCGGAGGCGTTTTGGATGCGTTGTAGTCATCGTAGGTGTTTGGCTGGGATTCCTGCGTAGAGTGCATTGCCGTAGTCCAGTCTGCTGCTGACGAGGGCCTGTGTCACCGTTCTTCTTGTTTCGGTCGGGATCCACTTGTAGATCCTGCGGAGCATGCGCAGGGTGTTGTAGCAGGAGGAGGAGACGGCGTTGACCTACTTAGACATGGAGAGGGAGGAGTCGAGGATGAATCCTAGATTGCGTGCATGGTCGGTGGGTGTTGGTGCTGTTCCCAGTGTGGTCGGCCACCAGGAGTCGTCCCAGGCTGAGGGGGTGGGTCCGAGGATGAGGACTTCCGTCTTGTCCGAGTTCAGCATCAGACGGCTGCTCCTCATCCAGTCGGCGATGGCCTTCATTCCCTCGTGGAGGTTGGTTTTGGCGGTGTGTGGGTCCTTGGTGAGGGAGAGGATGATCTGGGTGTCATCGGCATAGGAGATGATGTTGAGGTCGTGAAGGCGGGCCACTTGTGCGAGGGGGGCCATGTAGAAGTTGAACAGCGTCGGGCTGAGGGATGAGCCCTGGGGGACGCCGCAGAGGATGTCGGTGGCTTCGGATCGGAAGGGTGGGAGGCGGACGCTCTGGGTTCTGCCGGAGAGGAAGGACGTGGTCCAGTCAAGAGCCTTCTCTTGGATTCCGGCTGCTAGGAGGCGTGTCTTAAGAGTGCGATGGCAGACCGTGTCGAAGGCGGCTGACAGGTCCAGGAGGATGAGGGCTGATGTTTCGCCGTTGTCTAGTTGACGCCTGATGTCGTCTGTGGCGGCGATGAGGGCTGTCTCGGTGCTGTGGTTTCGTCTGAATCCGGACTGGGACGGGTCCAAAGGATGTTGTTGTCTTCCAGGTGGCGGGTCAGTTGCATGTTGACGATTTTCTCGATGACCTTTGCCGGGAAGGGGAGCAGGGAGATGGGCTGGAAGTTCTTGAGGTCCTTGGGGTCCGCTTTGGGCTTCTTGAGGAGGGCGTTGATTTCGATGTGCTTCCAGCTTTCCGGGAATGTCGCTGTTCCGATGTAGATGTTGATGACCTTTCGTAGTTGGGGTGCGATGGCTGCGTCTGCTTTGTTGAAAAAGTGGTGTGGGCACGGGTCAGACGGAGATCCCGAGTGGTGGTGTTCACAGGGGGGGTGGAGTCTGGCATAGTCGGGGCAGTCGTGGTGTTGAAGCTGTCGTGGATGTCGGCGATCTTGCGGTGGAAGAAGATGGCTAGTGAGTCGCACAGTTCTTGTGAGGGTGGGATGTTGTTGGCGCGGGAGTTGGAGAGTTCCTTTACGATGCTGAAGAGCTCTTTGCTGTAGTGTGCATTGTTAGCCAGGCGGTCTTTGAAGGAGGATCTCTTGGCTAATCTGATGAGGTGGTGGTGTCTGCGGGTGGTGTCCTTGAGGGCTGTGTGGTTGTCCGGTGTGCGTTCGTGGAGCCATGTCTTCTCCAGTTTCCGGCATGCGCGTTTGGAGGTCTGGAGCTCGTCGGTGAACCAGGTGGCTCTCTTGTTGGCGTGGCTGTTGGAGGGTTTCTTGAGTGGGGCGAGGGTGTTGGCGCAGTCGTCGATCCACTGTCTGAGGTTGCGGGCTGCGGCGTCTGGGTTGGTGGGGTCGGTGGGTGGGTTTTTGGCGAGGGAGGTGATCAGCTGATCTTCGGTGACTTTGCTCCAGCCGCGGCGAGGTAGCTGTTTGGTGTGGTGGTGCGTGGTTGTTTTCTTGAAGGTGAAATGGATGCAGCGGTGGTCGGTCCAGTGGAGTTCGGTGATGTGGTTGAAGGCGACGTGGGAGCCTGTGGAGAAGACGGGATCCAGCGTGTGGCCTGCGGCGTGGGTGGGTGCGGTGACGAGTTGTCTGCGGCCGAGGTTGGCGTAGTCCAGTCTGCTGCTGACGAGGGCCTGTGTCACCGTTCTTCTTGTTTCGGTCGGGATCCACTTGTAGATCCTGCGGAGCATGCGCAGGGTGTTGTAGCAGGAGGAGGAGACGGCGTTGACCTACTTAGACATGGAGAGGGAGGAGTCGAGGATGAATCCTAGATTGCGTGCATGGTCGGTGGGTGTTGGTGCTGTTCCCAGTGTGGTCGGCCACCAGGAGTCGTCCCAGGCTGAGGGGGTGGGTCCGAGGATGAGGACTTCCGTCTTGTCCGAGTTCAGCATCAGACGGCTGCTCCTCATCCAGTCGGCGATGGCCTTCATTCCCTCGTGGAGGTTGGTTTTGGCGGTGTGTGGGTCCTTGGTGAGGGAGAGGATGATCTGGGTGTCATCGGCGTAGGAGATGATGTTGAGGTCGTGAAGGCGGGCCACTTGTGCGAGGGGGGCCATGTAGAAGTTGAACAGCGTCGGGCTGAGGGATGAGCCCTGGGGGACGCCGCAGAGGATGTCGGTGGCTTCGGATCGGAAGGGTGGGAGGCGGACGCTCTGGGTTCTGCCGGAGAGGAAGGACGTGGTCCAGTCAAGAGCCTTCTCTTGGATTCCGGCTGCTAGGAGGCGTGTCTTTAGAGTGCGATGGCAGACCGTGTCGAAGGCGGCTGACAGGTCCAGGAGGATGAGGGCTGATGTTTCGCCGTTGTCTAGTTGACGCCTGATGTCGTCTGTGGCGGCGATGAGGGCTGTCTCGGTGCTGTGGTTTCGTCTGAATCCGGACTGGGACGGGTCCAAAGGATGTTGTTGTCTTCCAGGTGGCGGGTCAGTTGCATGTTGACGATTTTCTCGATGACCTTTGCCGGGAAGGGGAGCAGGGAGATGGGCTGGAAGTTCTTGAGGTCCTTGGGGTCCGCTTTGGGCTTCTTGAGGAGGGCGTTGATTTCGATGTGCTTCCAGCTTTCCGGGAATGTCGCTGTTACGATGTAGATGTTGATGACCTTTCGTAGTTGGGGTGCGATGGCTGCGTCTGCTTTGTTGAAAAAGTGGTGTGGGCACGGGTCAGACGGAGATCCCGAGTGGTGGTGTTCACAGGGGGGGTGGAGTCGGGCATAGTCGGGGCAGTCGTGGTGTTGAAGCTGTCGTGGATGTCGGCGATCTTGCGGTGGAAGAAGATGGCTAGTGAGTCGCACAGTTCTTGTGAGGGTGGGATGTTGTTGGCGCGGGAGTTGGAGAGTTCCTTTACGATGCTGAAGAGCTCTTTGCTGTCGTGTGCATTGTTAGCCAGGCGGTCTTTGAAGGAGGATCTCTTGGCTAATCTGATGAGGTGGTGGTGTCTGCGGGTGGTGTCCTTGAGGGCTGTGTGGTTGTCCGGTGTGCGTTCGTGGAGCCATGTCTTCTCCAGTTTCCGGCATGCGCGTTTGGAGGTCTGGAGCTCGTCGGTGAACCAGGTGGCTCTCTTGTTGGCGTGGCTGTTGGAGGGTTTCTTGAGTGGGGCGAGGGTGTTGGCGCAGTCGTCGATCCACTGTCTGAGGTTGCGGGCTGCGGCGTCTGGGTTGGTGGGGTCGGTGGGTGGGTTTTTGGCGAGGGAGGTGATCAGCTGATCTTCGGTGACTTTGCTCCAGCCGCGGCGAGGTAGCTGTTTGGTGTGGTGGTGCGTGGTTGTTTTCTTGAAGGTGAAATGGATGCAGCGGTGGTCGGTCTAGTGGAGTTCGGTGATGTGGTTGAAGGCGACGTGGGAGCCTGTGGAGAAGACGGGATCCAGCGTGTGGCCTGCGGCGTGGGTGGGTGCGGTGACGAGTTGTCTGCGGCCGAGGTTGGCGAGGTTGTTGATCAGGGTGGCGGAGTTGGCGTTGTTGTTGTTCTCGAGGTGGAAGTTCAGGTCCCCGAGGAGGATGTAGTCCGTGGAGGTGAGTGTGTGGGTGCTGGCGAGGTCGGCGATGGAGTCGCTGAACTGAGCCCGGGGTCCAGGAGGTCTGTAGATGAGTGTTGGGGTCAGTGTGGATCCGGAAGTGCAGGTGTTCGGCGGTGTTGAGGGTGTCGTCTGCGTGGGTGGCGACCTTGAAGGTAGACTTGTGGACGATGGCTATTCCTCCTCCGATTCCGTTGGCGTGATCCCTGCGGATGATCTTGTAGCCGTCCGGGATGGCTATGGCGATGTCGGGCGCCGAGGAGTCGTTCCACCAGGTCTCGGTCAGGGAGGCCACGTCTGGGGCGGAGGTGTCGAGCAGATCCCAGAGCTCAACGGCGTGTTTGCGTGCGGAGCGGGTGTTGAGGAGTATGCAGCGGAGGTGGTTGGGTCCAGTCCTTGGAGGTTTGGTGGTTCTGTCGCAGGTGAAGCTGCAGGTGTGGCAGGAGAAGGGTCCGTGGGTCCGTTTCGGGGCGGCCTGGAAGCAGGTGTGGTTTCAGCCAGCGTTGAGTGCGTGGAGGGTGCTGGCGTCGTAGTGGATTCTGGTGCCATGGCGTTCGCGGGGTCCAGGGGTTCTAGTGCTGGGCGCGGTCCAGGCACGGATGGGCGCAGACGGGTTTGCCTTAGGCGCGGCCGCTGCGCGCGGCTGCTTCTCGGCCTGCATATGAGGGGTGTTGGGAGAGAGGAGCAGCTGGGAGGCGGGAGCGGGGAGACCAATGGGTGTGCAGGGGACGGGGCCGCGGGGGAGCAGCGGCGGGAAGGTCCGGATCGGCGGGGGCGGGGGGAACTGGCACGTGGGGCAGAGGGTAAGGAAAAAGGAAAAGAGCCCAGGAACAAGGAGGCAGCAATGAGGCAGGAACCAGGCGGTCAGGTGACGAGCAGCGGCGTGGGGGCGACCAGCCTGCAAGCAGGGTCAGAGGTTTCTCCTGCTACCGCTTCTCGGCCTGCATATGAGGTGGCTTGGGAGGGAGGAGCAGCTGGGAGGCGGGAGCGGGGAGGCCAATGGGTGTGAAGGGGGGCGGGCCGTGGGGGAGCAGCGGCGGGAAGGGCCGGATCGGGAGCGGCGGGGGGGAACTGGCGCGCAGGGCAGAGGGGAAGGAAAAAGGAAAAGAGCCCAGGAACAAGGAGGCAGGAATCAGGCGGTCAGGTGACGAGCACCGGCGTGGGGTCGACCTGCCTGTAGCACATTAAAGCCAGATCTTTTGTCTTCGCCAATGCATTCCTGCAACAAGCATTGACAAAGCTAAACAGTCCCATCTACGCAACTTATTGGCTTTGTCAATGCTTTTAGCCATGTTGCACTGCAGCACTCCGTGGCTAAATGTTTAAAGAAAAAAAGCACTATGAAGCAGCCAGTACTGATTGCATCATAGCGCTTTTTTCATTGCTGGCGGGAGGGTTGGAATCATCCACACTTCTGTGTTGCAATCCCTCCCTCAGATATGCCTACAACCCACCCTCCCGCCAGCAGTTAAAAAAAATGCCATGATGCGGCCAACGCTGGGCACATCAGAGTGCTTTAAAAAAAATATTTTCAGCCCCACTGCACAACAGCCATGGTCCTGTGTAACACGGCTAAACACATTAGAAAGCCAATAGCTCACATAGTAGACATATAGGCTTTGCCAAAGGTTTTTTTCTTTTAATTTTCAGCACTGCCAGGCTTTCTCCAGTGGTCTTGAACAGGAAAAAGTATGTTGGAACATCTTCCCAAATTAGGGTAGATGGTCAACAGTACTTTGACCGACACTCTAATATCCGACAGGCCATTGGTTAAAGGTTTCACTAGGGGACTCAGCATAGGCTTCGCCATCAGAAACATGACAGTTCACCTGACTCTAGACAGAGCTAGGCAACCATGATTTTAGTGGGCTGTATAATCTGGCATGTTTTCAACAGAGTATCCCACCTGCCAAACTGTAAATGAGGGCCTATTCTGCTTTATTGGGGGGAGGGTGCTGTGTATATTACAGCGGAACAGTTGGAACTGCCTAGATATACGGATGCAAAAACAACAATTGATGGACAGAATGCAGAACAATGTCATACATTCACCCCAGTACAGCGATCTGGGCCTAAATCCATCGTTTTTTTGCTCACCATGCCGTTCCAGCTTGAACCCAGCCATATGCAAATCAGTCTTGACCCTGTGCCTCATGGGAACAGTCCAGCCCGAACTGCCAAGCCAGGTCCTCCCTGGACTGGAAACAAGCATCCTAGGACCGGTTTCGGGGTTTCACCCCTCTTCAGCCAGGATAGCTTGATTCCAGTGGCATGGAGAGCAAGGGACCCACGTCTGGGCATACCCTTCCCACTCGGGGTGACAAATGCAAAAACAACAATTGATGGACAGAATGCAGAACAATGTCATACATTCACCCCAGTACAGCGATCTGGGCCTAAATCCATCGTTTTTTTGCTCACCATGCCGTTCCAGCTTGAACCCAGCCATATGCAAATCAGTCTTGACCCTGTGCCTCATGGGAACAGTCCAGCCCGAACTGCCAAGCCAGGTCCTCCCTGGACTGGAAACAAGCATCCTAGGACCGGTTTCGGGGTTTCACCCCTCTTCAGCCAGGATAGCTTGATTCCAGTGGCATGGAGAGCAAGGGACCCACGTCTGGGCATACCCTTCCCACTCGGGGTGACAAATGCAAAAACAACAATTGATGGACAGAATGCAGAACAATGTCATACATTCACCCCAGTACAGCGATCTGGGCCTAAATCCATCGTTTTTTTGCTCACCATGCCGTTCCAGCTTGAACCCAGCCATATGCAAATCAGTCTTGACCCTGTGCCTCATGGGAACAGTCCAGCCCGAACTGCCAAGCCAGGTCCTCCCTGGACTGGAAACAATATACGGAGCCTGGAGACTGCCATCTTGAAGCTTATTACAGGTAGATAAAGAAAAAGCCCATGCATAGGTGTTGTTTGGGTGCGCCGAGGAAGCAGGGGCTAAAATAGTGTCTTATGCTGACGACACCCAGCTGCTGTTTACTTGTGAGAAGGGCGCTGATTTTAATGGTACTCTGATTAATTCCTGTCTTTCAAAAGTCTTCTCCTGGTTTAGTCACAATCATTTAAAATGCAACTCCGAGAAATCAGAGATTATTTTTTTCGGGCCACGTCCCTCTGACGCTTGGTATACATGGTGGCCACAAGACATGTCCCCCCCGTGTCATCTGTCTCCACCGTGAAAAACCTTGGAGTCAAGTTGGATGCAACTCTCTCTATGAAAGTCCAAGTTCAGACTGTGGCTGGGGTCTGTTTTGGACTACTGAGAATGCTGCGTAATTTCCTTCCCTTGCTCTCCATTCCCATAGGAAAACTGTTGGCCAGGCCTTGGTAGTCTTCAGACTGGATTATGTGAATTCCTTGTATCTCGGCCACCCGGACTATCTCTTGGGCTGACTACAAGTGATTCAGAATGCAGCGGCTAGGGCCATCTTCTTGACTGGGCCCAGAACCCATACCTCTCAGCTTCTGTCCTCACTGCACTGGCTACCGGTGCGGAAAAGAATACATTTCAAGGCCCTGGTGCTGGTTTTGAAAGCCTTCCACAAGATTGGAGCACCCTACCTTAGGGACAGATTTCAACCCTACCTCCCTCAGCGCACTTTGAGATCTTCTTCCCAACTGCTGATTACCGTCCCAAAGGTTCAATTCTTCTGGGTAGGGGGTAGATCTTTTCATGCCGTGGCCTCTAGGCTGTGGAATAGCCTACCTTTCGCTATCAGACAGAACCCTGACCTTTTTATTTTCAGAAAAAGTCTGAAGACGTGGTTCTTTCAGCTGTGAATCTCAGAGTCGTGGTTGTGCATGGTTTGATGTTATGTGGTCTTCACTTTTCTCTTTAGCGCCGGGACACTCTTGGGAGTAGCCGTGCGCTATACAAATATAGATTAACATAACATAACAGTGCACCCTAGAAATATCATTACTGTTTAAGAACGCGTACACTGTCGCACTTTTTGGCCCAGAAGTCCTTGTGTTTTTTCAGTGTTTCAGGCTCAGCACACTGGATTTTCTCCTTAAGCGAGGTCGTATGATTCTCCTGGAAGAACCTTCTTACGAACAATGCAACACATTTTAAATGTTCTTTGCCAGTTAATTAAATTAGAGCCTTGACAGGCCATATACCTGTGTCCTTGAAGTCAGTTCCATCTATCTGCTTCTGATGCTGAGACATATGCCTGGTTCACATTAGGGACAGGGCTTGTGGTTTCTTTATGACCCTGGTGGTTGTTGGTGGAGGACAGGTGAACGAGACTGAGATGAAGCTCAACTTAGACACACCTGGGCTGGTGGTAGTGGGATCAGAATATTGATTTTTGCAAGGTTGGATCCGTACCCCGTAAGCATGCAAGATTTGGACAGTCCCAAAGTCAGAGCTATGCAGCTTCGGATTACTATCCGACAATATCCTCAACATGCTTAGCTGTGATTTGTCACAGAGATTTATCCACATTTTGACCCTTGTGTTCTCTGACATTGTGCCAACCTTGACCTGCAGACCATTGTAGATTCCTGACCTTCACATCTCATCCTTTCGATTCATAGTGGTTGGTGAGTAGTAGTTTCCCTTTCCACTCACTATGATGCAGCTGAACCCCTTGTTCGGTCTGATCACTGCACACTTCCCCTCCCCCAGTGTCCCTGGATGCACCTTCCACTTTCCAAGGCATTCTTTTGCCTGAGCCCCAATGCTGCTCATACCGCCACTGATGGTGCCTTCCTACTGGGCATGACTCTAGCACGTCTGGGATGTGACAGTGGCACAATGGTATCCACCATCACTAAACACAGGCCATGGCATATTGACAGTGATTCTTAGCAAATTGTCTACTTTTGGCAGGATTGATAGAAGGGGTGCCTGATTGGGCCCTGCTTTGTCAATCATATTGAGAGGATAGCACCATGAATTGCTATTGGTGAAAAGCGTTGTTGGGCGGTGTTCCATTTGAGAGCCATTAGGCCTCTTTGTAGGTTTGCCTTTTATTAGACAAAGCTCTGTACGTCAGTGCTCTAACATCTCAAACTTGGCATGACTGTTTGGTCATGATTGGTGGTTAAGATAAAGTACACATGGGCAGTTTATAGTTTTACCTAATCATTCAAAGGGTCTAAAACAGCACTGTCATAAAGGGCAAGCAGACACAGTCTAAATATGATCCTTCACCAATAGCAGGAATTAGACACAGCTTCTGACATCATCACATATGCGATGTGTACATATGTTTTGCCTGGCCCTTGACTTGCGCCTGCGCCCATACCGATTTACAGGAGCTCCGACCATGTCCATCGCTTTTGAGCCCACCTCCTGTGCTGTCACTTGAAGATCCCCATCTCGACTTCCTCTCCCTTCTCGACCTTCCTCTTCTCTCTCTTATTCTCCTGCTCTCTCCTGTTTCACCACTTTCTCTGCCTCGTTGCCCTTTGTACGCCTATGCTGCTTTCTAGACGTTTTTTCTTTCCTTTCTCTTTTATTCTTTGCCACTCTCTTCAGCATTTCTCACTTTTTCCTTGCCGTTTTCTGTGCATCTCTCATTCTTTCTCATGGGTTCCTTGCTGATTTTTTGTACATTTCTCATTGTTCTTTGCCACTCTTCTGCATTTCTAATTCCTTTTTATGCATTCTTTGCCTCTCTCTCATTTCACCACTTTCTCTGACTCTTTGCACTTTGAACTCCTTTACTGCTTTCTGGGATTTTTCTCTTTCTCTTCTCATTTTATTTTCTACCACTTTTTTTTATCATTTCTCGCCCTTTCCTTGCCATTCCCTGTTCAACTCTATTTTTTTCTCAGTAATTCCTTGATGCTTTTTTGTTAATTTCTTAGTCTTTCCTTGATGCTTCTCTGTGCATTTCTGATTCTTTCTCATTCGTCGATTTCCTCTCTCCTGTTTCACAGCATTCTATGCCTCTTTGCCCTTTGACTTTCATTGCCGCTTTCTGGTTCTTTTTCATCCTTCACTTTCCTTTCTCTTTTTTTCTCTGCCGCCTATTTTAACATTTCTCATCGACCCAGTTATCAAATTTCACAAGAAACTGAAGACATTGTTCTTCACCTAGTCTTGGCCCTGGCTCGGCCCATGCTGTGCCTGCTTTTCAGCACCAGGTTACCCTCCTCGATGAACCTTGCCCCTGGCATTGCCATGCCTTCAATATGGCTCCAAACCATAATGTTAGCTAAGTGTTTACCACCTCAACAAAGGATTGAGTGCCTCTCACAAGGTACATATCAGCCATCCAGAAAAAGTTAAATGTTTGTAAACTTATGCGCACAGAGATGCGTCAGAGCTATTTCATGGAGGACCTGGCCTTGCAGTTCGTGCTGGACTGTTCCCACTGGAGCAGGGTCGAACCTGATTTACATATAGCTCGGTCTAAACTGAGGTTGCATAGTGTTCAAAATAACAATTGACTTATATGTGGCCCTCTTTAATTACCAGTGGCTGAGATTAATTCAAGTATTTCATCCATCACTTTTTTGTATGCTACAATTTGTAATGACAGCATTTGTGTTGTGTTTGGTCACAATTTAGTAGCTCTCCATATTTGTATTTGAAGTAATGATGCCATTGCGTGAGACAGTGAAGCACCCTGCACATTTAGAGTTAACTTGAATATCGCAAATGAACAAAAATATCTGCCATGGACCACGACATTTAATGCACTCATTAATGACACGCATTCTGGCGGTTCCACCACCACCTATGCCACCAGAAGCCTTGAGGCATATCAGACAGTGCAGCTGTCTGGTTTGTCTAACGCATGGGTACTCACAAACTTTTTCCCGGGGGCCAAAATTTCAGCCTGGCTTGTGGCCGAGGGCCACCCAGATGGGCCTGCACAATGGGGGTGGGGCGGTGGGAGGGGTGGGCTCACTGGGGGCGGGGCTACAGGGGTAAATAAAATCACCCGCTTTTCGAAACATTACTAGACAACACTGTATTTTGAAATGTGATATATGTATGTATGTACCCCAAATAAATACTGTCAATATTTTAATTTTTACTGGGATCTGTGTGTTTCTGACCATAGTTTTCCATCTTTGCCTTGTTTAGGAAGCACACAGTTCCCTGGTCTTAGGCCCGCAGTTGCGCAGACTCTTGGACACACCCTTCATTTGTCTCCCGGAAGACACAACTCAAACCCCTATGCCTCCTAAACTCGCTCCAAACAACCCTTAATAGCCCTGTTGAGAGTTTACAGTACCAAACCCAAAGATCAACCAGCAAAACTCAGAAGCGTACATGCAAAGTGCATTGGCAGAGATAGGTTTCCTGTGCTCTGTCCAGCCACTGTGCACACCTCAGCTCATGAAATTTACCACATGCATGTAACCCCAGGTAATACAAGCATCAGTGACACCAGGCTGCCATATTCTTAATGGACTTAGAAAGTACATGCATAAATGGTCCCATGCTGTAATGTGCATGCATGGTCCCACTCAATACATGCATTCATGTACTCAGACTGTAATGCACATTTACAATGTGACCAGCATGATGGGCAAGAGACCTGCTGCCTTCTCACGCTGCCTTCTCCTAGTCAATAAGCTTGTCCAACAATGCAGCAGAGGTATTGTAGTGTCATCTCTAAAATGGCTATCATCTCAGGTAGGTGCATGTCATTTCATAACAATGCATGTATCAGGCAGCACGTCTACTACTAATCTTCCCTGAGCCCTACACTCAATGACTCAGCTCCTAGGGTCCACTGTGATCCTATGAATTCACTTTGACCCTGCACTCTAACTCGGACCCTACCATATGACTGTTTCATGCTTACCATATTCCTCTACTTTACCCCCTCATCCTACCTCCACCCACCACTTTGGCATTAATAATTCCTTTTTTTTTCTGACCCGTCCCACAGCCTGGCACTCTGTCACAACTTTACTCTTCTCCTATTGTTTTACTCTCAATGTACACCACTCATTATACCTCTTCCCCTACCCGTGGTTCTTTACTTATCTCAAATGCCTCTCACACTGTCCCTACCCCCGCTTTCTATTACTATCATCTCAATCTGGTCCCAGTACCTCTTTGCTCTGCTCATAAGCTTCCTCTGTCTGACCCTCCAACCTCATTATTCTACCCCTCTTCACTCTGCTTATACTAGTTTCCTGGCCCCTCTATTTCACTATGCTCATAGCCTGTCATTTTGCACCTACATTGGCCTCAACTTCTTATACTGCGTGTACTCTCTCCACACCTTGACTTTTTTTTTTGAAAACATATTTTATTTAATTCGTCAATTAGCCATCACAGCGCAAAGCTCTGTACTCCAGAGACATCTGCCAAATCAGACATACGTATACATGAAAGCAAACAACAATTGTTTATGTAACATCAAGATGTGTAACAAAGGCATGCTAAGTTATAATAAGTTTCCCCACCCATAACTCCCACCCTCCCTCTCCCCACCCCCTTGTGATCGCACTGCATCCTCTTAATCCTGTTCACAGTCTAAAGAAACAAACAAAAAGTCCCACCCTAGTAGCTGGCACCCCCACGACCCCCCCCCTCTCCGCAACTGGACCATGCTAGCAACTACCCCAGTGAATGGGTCTCCGCATCTGCCGGCGGCTCTAACCATATGCCCCGATATTCCGCCCACCGTTTCCTAATCTTATAGTGCTTGCGTGGGCATTCCCTGGCCACAAAGATGGGCTGCTCCAGCCCCATACAAAAATCCAATCCATTCTTCCATGCAGCCATTGAAGGGGCCCGCGGCGCCTTCCACTCCCTAGCAATATCTTGTTTCGCCAGCGTAAACCCCAACAACATAGCAAAAGATGTCGTTTGTAGACATTGCCCCCTATCCCTTCCATAACGTGAAGGCGGGCCAGCTGCGGTGTTTGAGAGAGTTCCCACCCAAGCACCTCCGAGAGGCATGCAAATACCCCCTCCAAAAACAATCTAAGGACGTACACTGCCAGGAAAGTGCCCTCCTCCCGACCACATCGAAGACACTCTGGGGAAGCAATCAATCCCGCCCGCCACAGTCGTGTTCTAGTAAAGTAGACCCTGTGGAGATATTTGAACTGGACCAGACGGAGTTGCATCGCTATTGCCGTGCCCCGCGGAGCTGCCAGTGCTTCCGTCCAGTCCTCCTCCTCTAAGGCACCCACGTCAGCCTCCCAGTCTCCCCAAAGCTTTTGTAATGTGGAGGAACAGTGGGTAACCAGGGATTGGTATATCCGGGAGATCTTTTTGTCTTGTAGGTCCCCCATAAAGACTTTCGCCTCCAGTGAACTAAATTCTGGGAGAGACTCCAAACCCTCCAGGTTAGGAGACAGGGCATGACGAAACTGGAGGTACCGAAAAAATTGAGACCGTGACATATGGAACTCCCTCTGAAGGTCCTGGAAGGGCTTGAGTGCCTTGCCCCTGATAACCTCTCCAAGGGTTGAAATGCCAATGTCGTCCCATCACCGGAAGCCCTGTAGGGCCGCCAGTTGGGGCAGGCGCCCATTGTTCCACAGAGGGGTCTCCCGAGTCAAGGTATTCCACCATCCCATACGGCGCAGGGCTTGCCTCCAAATCTGGAACACCACCTGTGTGACCGATGGCAGCGCACCCCTCAACGGCGCAGAGTATAGGAGTGTGTGTAATGAGTGGCGCCCCATGAGTTGCCGTTCCAGCGCATATGCCGGGTCTCCCCTATCCCCATACCACCAGTCATTAAGAACCAGCAGGTGCGATGCCTGGTGGTACGATAGAATGTCAGAGGACGCAAGACCTCCGCAATAAGTGGACAGAAAGCACGTGCGTAGTGCCATGCGCAACCTACCCCCCTCCCACAAAAATTGCCCGAGCATAGAATTCACCAGCCAGAACCATCTAGGCGGGATCGGGTACGGGTGATTCTGTAGCTGGTAGAGGAGCCGGGGATGCGCTACCATCTTGAATATTGCCGATCTGCCAAACAGAGTCAGAGGCATACGTGACCAAGATTTAAGGTCTGAACGAACTGGCTCCCACACTGGAGCCACGTTCCGTTCCCAGGAGATTGCCAGTATATCTGAAAGGAACACCCCTAGGTATTTCAAGCCCCCCACCGCCAACTGGACCGAGGACGCCCATGCCCCCACTCTCGTTCGATCTCCCAGGACCCACAAGGTGGATTTGCGGGGATTCATATACAACCCCAACGTCTCCCCAAAAATCTGCATGATGCGTAGAAGCCGCGGCCCCGTCCTGTCCACTGCTGTAAGAAAAAAAGGACATCATCTGAATATAGCGCGATCCGGTCGAACATTCAAATCCACGGACCTGCGCATCGATGCGTACCCACGCCGCCAGCGGCTCCATGGCTAGGGCAAAGAGGTATGGAGACAGGGGACACCCCTGCCTTGTGCCCCGTCCTATAGAAAAAGTGGAGGAGGACGCACCAGCCACCCAAACCGACGCTGTTAGCTCTGTGTAGAGGAGCATTATGTAAGAGAGGAAGCGGGGGCCAAGATTGAGTCTCCGTAGCAGTGAGAAGAGGTAAACCCAGCTTAGGGAATCGAACGCCCTGTCCATGTCTGCCAGGAGAAGCGCCCCCGGTTCTCCCATCTGCCGTATGGCCGCCACCGCTGCGTGCGCCCGCCTTATGGTGTGTCTGGTCGCCCTCTGGGGCATAAACCCCGCCTGGTCCGGGTGTACAAGAACAGAAATGTGGGGCAGAAGACAATTGGCCAAAGCCTTCGCCAGGATTTTGGCCTCCATGTTTAAGAGGGAAATGGGGCGATACGAGGCATGTTGGTCTGGGGGTCAGCCGGGCTTATGGAACACCACCACTTCCACATGCCTCCAATCCGGAGGGAGCACGCCCCTTTCCCGGGCCTCCTCCACTACCGCCCGGTAATAAGGGGCTAGCTGCATATTGTAACGACGGAAGAATTCGCTAGCAAACCCATTGGATCCAGGTGCCTTACCAGGATTGAGCTCCCCCAGTGCCACTCCCAACTCCTTATCAGTCAAGGTGACCTCCAGCTGGTCTCGCACCTCATCTGGCACCATTTTGGGGGGCAGGTCTGCGAGGAACTTATCAATGGTGGATTCTCACAAATATTCCCGGGGGGGCGTACAGCTCCGCATAGTATGCAGCAAAACTCTCCGCTATGGCAGAGGGGTCAGTAATCAGCGTCCCCGCCGAATCCAGTATTCGCGGTAGGGCCTGGGCGTGGAAGGCACCCTGACAGAGACGGTGCAGCATTTTGCTAGACTTGTCCCCCGTTGGTATACCCTGCTGCGTGTCGCCAGCCAGACCTGGCGCGCCTCATCCAGCAACAGGGCGGCACAGGCCTGTTGTGCAAAAAGCAATTGCCGCATGTGCTGATGCCTCCTTGCCTCCCGACACCGGTGCTCAAGTGCCTCCACGTCTGCCTCTGCACAAGTCAGTTGCTCCCTACGCTTTCTATGGGCCGTTGCGCACCAGGATATATCAATCCCACGCAAGGTAGGCCTCAACGCCTCTCACAACGTCGCGGCGCCAGAGACAGACCCCTCATTATCCGTCAGGTACTGGGCAATTGCTTCGCTCATATGGGTCTCGTACTCTGCATTCTGCAACTGCCAAACTGATACACGCCAAAGAAACGGTTGTTTCTCTCTACCTATATATAGCTCCAGGGACACCGGAGAGTGGTCCGAGAGGCCGCGAGGCAAAATTTCCACCAACGCCACCCTATCGACTGCCACCAGAGGGACAAAGAAGTAGTCAATTCTGGATAGTGAGTTATGAACCGCCGAGAGGTACGTGAAACCCCGCCGATCGCCATGCATACGTTGCCATACGTCAATCCAGTCCAATCCCGTAAATAGTGAATGCAGTTTCGTGGGAAGACCACCCCCGGGGCTACCCCCATTTCTGGTCCTATCTTTGGCCAAGTCCATAACATCGTTCCAGTCCCCACCCACCACGGATAACCCATCTGGCATGTCGGCCCACAAGGAATGCAGTTTCTCTACCAGATTCCATTGTAGGGGGGGGTGCATAGACACTGCCCAATGTCAGGAAATCCTCCCCGATCCTGCCCCGAATAAATAGATAGCGCCCCTGCGTGTCAGTCCACTGTTGTACGTGCACATTGGGGACCCTACGGTGTACTAGGATCGCTACTCCCCGTGAACCCCTTGTAAATCCAACGTGGAAGACCTGCTGAAATCCATAACGTTGCAAGCAAAGATCCTTTGTGCCCAAAAGATGCGTTTCCTGCAATATAAGAACATCGGCCTTAGCCCTCTTTGCCTGATGGAGTATCGCCCCACGTTTTATTTTATCCAGGGCCCCACGCACATTCCAACAGATAATGTGGAGACTGCCCGGGGTTATCTGGCTATCCTCTGGAACTCCTGCCATGAGGGGGCGCGTGTTCCTGCAGAGCGGATAGTGAAACGTGGTGGTGCATGTGTAAAGAACAACAAGCGTCTAGCGGGCGTGCGATCTGAAAACTTAAACAACCCCCCCCAACAAACCCCGCACCCCATACCTCAAAACCACTGAAGTATCTGTCGCGGTAGGGCTTGTCCCCAATCCCCAACGGGGGGGATGAAGACCGCCCCAACCAATGGATCCGCAACTCACAGCCCATGTCCTCTGAGCATGTCTCCGACCAATGCAGTCTTGGCGGAGAGACTAGCCCACATCATAACTCCCCTGAAAAATAGCTACGACTGTTCCACAAAGCCCCATTAACTTCATACATTAGGGTTCAAGAGTTTGTCGCCCTGAGGTAGAGCCCCCCCCCCCCGAGAGGAGGCGCTGCAGGACTGGGAGCACCGCCGGGATCTGGATCATCTCCTGCTCTTCTGGTGTGGACCCCGGGGGCCCCTCTGAGCTACCTCACTCGATGAAGAGTGGGACTCCCTTCCAGGCGGTGTATGTGGCCTCACCCGCACCGTTTCGTCTCTCCATTTGAATACCTCCTCCGGGGTGTCAAAGAAGTGAGTGCGGGAACGAAATACCACCCGAAGGCGCGCAGGAAATAGCAGGGCGTATGGAAGCTTAAGGTCTCTCAAGTGGGCTTTCGCTGCCGTGAATAACTGGCGCTGCTGCTGGACTAGTCTCGTATAGTCGGGAAATATAAGAATGCAGGCATTATTGTATTGCAGGGATTCCTTAGCCCTAGCTTGCTTCAGGATAGCATCCTGGTCAAGGTAATTTAACAGTTTGACGATAACTGGCCGCAGGCGAGCCCCCACCGGGGGTTTCTGCACAAGCGCTCTGTGGGCCCGTTCCACAACAAAACACCGGGACATGGCCTCAGGAGGAAGCCAGCTCTCCAGCCATTGCGTAAGGAATAGCTCTATGTTGCCCTCTTCGCAGCCCTCCGGAAACCCGACAAAACGGAGGTTGTTGCGTCGAGCCCTCCCTTCCGCATCTTCAACTCGAAGCGCAAGGCCCTTTTGGATGGTCTCCATCTTGGCAACCCTCTTCTTTAATATGGTGACATCATCTTCCACCCCTGAAATCCGGGACTCAGCCTCCATAATACGGGGCACTGCGTTGCGCAAATCCTGCCGCAAGAGCATGCCGTCCGCATCAACTGCCCCAATTTTTGCGTCCAACATGTCCCTGGATTGGGTGATAGCAGCCAGGAGGGCTGCATTGTCTGGTAGAGCTCCCGACAGGCCCCCAGAGGCCCCAGCTGCTGTCCCCAGACCAGTGAACTTGTCGGTGGGGCCCTGCTTATTCGATCCGTCACCTCCTTTGTCCCTTGTCATGTCCGCCCCTGAAGACCCCACACAATCCCAGGAAGAGCCGGGCAGGGCGCAGGCGTGGGAACTACCAGCTCCCGAGGTCTGACCAGACCGCCGAATATGCACCTACCAGAAGAAGCTTCAAATCCACCGGCCAACAAGACCTCTCAGGGACCCCACCTCACCAGGGGCTCCCGGGCCCGTATACGTGGTCTAATCGACTGCCGGGACGAGGCCCCTGTAGATGAATTTGTGAGACTCGCACTCACCCCCGCTGTGCGGTCCCACCAGGGGTAATAACAGCCCCTAGTCCCAGGGGCCCGATGCAGGCCCACGCGGCCCGACCGACCGCCGGTGTGGGCACCCCCACAATCCCGGTTGAACTCTGGGGGGGGGGGAAGAGGTGTAGGAAGCCAGACAGCAGTCTTCACAGCCCACCCCTCGCGGCTCGACTGCGCTGCCAGTCTCCCACTACTGCATCACACACAGGGGGAAGATACTCCAGGGCACGTGAGCTAGCCATCCAGAGTCCAGGCCGGCACCCCAGAGGACCCAGTACGGGGGAGGGACTGAGGCCGATCCCAAGTCACCGGGAATCTGCCCCCGCAGCCCGACTCTGCCGCCGAGCCAGTGGAAAGATGAGGGAGTCCCTTAGGCAGCAGGCCAACCCCACGCGGCCCGACCGACTGCCGATTTGGAAGTCCCACGGGCCCCTGTAGAACTCAGAGGGGGAGAAGAAAAGATCAAATGGCAAACCCCCCAGTCACCTCCCCAGCAGGCCGGTTGTGCCGCCGGTCCCCCACACAATGCCAAAAAACCAAGAAAGGGGGGGCCACACTGCAGATCGCAAGCTCGCGACCCTTTTTTAGCAACCTCCAGTGCCACCGGCCGCCCCATCCGCCTGGGGGGCCCAATCACGTATCGCAGCTCCCGCCTCACCTGCTCTGCCCGATCCAGCCGCCGGGTCTCCTCCGCAGATTGTGTCCCGGGCCAGGCTGCTGAGCAGCGGAGCAGTGCTCAGCACTCCCGCCAGTCATCCAGGTCTTCCACCAACATCAGGGCTCACCGATCCAGTTGGTATGCCGGTGGGCGGGCCCAGCATGCCGCACGCCCCCCACCTGTCTCCAGCGGCCCCAAGCGCGACTCCTCGGCTCCACCGCCGGTAATCAGGCCTCCCTCCAGGTGCAGTCCAATCGCGCTGCTAAGGATCGCAGTAGACTCCCAAAAGCCTCTCAGGGCGAGGATAGGGGCAGCATAGTGCTGATGAGCCGTCGCGATGGTGTCTCAAGAGTCAGGGGAGTCGGAATAAATAACGGATATTCGGTGGGCTGGACAGAGCTCACTTAGCACACGTCCGCCATGTTGGCTTGCCAAGCCACTCCCCCACACCTTGACTTTTTAATGCTGCTCCTGCTCTCCTTCCATCACACTCTGCCCCTATCTGGCCACACCGTTTTGGTGCCACACTGCTCTACTTTATTCAGCATTATTTCTCTCACTCTCCTCATACCCTATCAAACTGCCTAGCCTCTCATTGTGCCCTGACACTTTATCCTACGCCTAACCTCTCATTGCATGCTAACGCACCACTCTACGCCTATCCTCTCGTTGTGCCCTACTGCGTCACTCAGCACCTACCCACTCGTTGTGCCTGAACACCTTCACTCTACTGAAGGTTTACTCTACTGTTAAGCCAGTCCCTTTGTCCTTCCTTCAGTTCTGCTTTATACCTTCACTGCTTCTCTTCACTTTGCTGTTGCTTCCATTACCGTGTTGTACCCCTCACTATTTCCTTGCCCATGTCCTTGACAATATAGTCCTTACGTGTAAAGCAGCCCACTCTTCCTGTCCTTACTCTGCTCCTGCCCGCTCACACTCCTCATAACCTGTAGTATCCTTACTCTGCGCTCATGTTTGACATTGCTCCTACTCCCTCGCTCTCTTATGTTAACCCCTCACCTTTCTATACCTCCTCACTGCGCTTCTCATTCTGCTTGTATGCTTTACTCATACAGAGTCTGCCAGTACCTCTGTTTTTCCTTTCTCTGTCCCTTCCCTTTACCTCTACCGTCTTATTCTGCCTCTGCCCATTCATCTCTATGTACACACTGTGCCCCTGTCCCCTCAGCTCTGACTACCTAATGTGTGCCACAACCAATAACTATTTGCCGTTCAGTTTGCAGCATAAAAGACCTGATGCTACATCTGTGCAGCGACTCAGACTGGTAGTGTTGGATGACTAAAAAGTAATACACTTTCTAAATAACTGCACAAAGCAAGCTGAATTGCCTGTAAAAAATGTTACAAATATTTTCCACAACACAGGCACATAAATGTTTCACTCAGAATCACACAATTTAATAAAGTGAGGAAGCTGGTATTTGTACACAGTTATCCTGCTGGGCTGCTTCCGAGGCATATAACTTTGTGTATAAACTGCATCTCCCCCCAATTTCACCTGTAAACTTTCCGTAGCACCGCTGTTGTGAACAGAGAGCCTGTAGCATTCCATTTACCTAAAGTGAAGCCATGCCATGAAACAAAAGGCTAGGCGCAGCCCACGGATCCATGTGAGGACTTTGCTGGATCCTTATTTTATTTATTCTGTTTACACCACCTGTCTGCTCTGAGACCATGAGGAAGGAAAGTCCGGGCTCGGCTGAAACTCTAACCAGGGGCCTTAAAAACATAAATTTAACTATAGAGACAGCTCTGTTTTAGTGGCACCAATTGAGAGATTAAAGAGGCTACACTGTCTGTGAGCAGTACGTACAAGTAGCACAGCCAAGGTACTCAGTGGCAGGGCGAGCAAGTGAAGCCAGAGAGGGAGGTGAGAGAGGGTGCTATGGGTGAGCATGGAGGCACTAGTTTGTCATCTTTTATGCTTTTCCGGGCAAATGCGGCCGCCGAGGAATTACGGCAGAAATTGTGCCATTTCCGTGCCTGCTGATTTCTACTGGGGCCGCATGGAATGACCTGGCGGGCCGCAAGTGGCCCGCGGGCCGTACTTTGAGTACCACCGGTTTAACGGCATCTTGGGGACATTCGGAAAGCTTATACAGGAATACATTCCACCTAATGCTTACCATTGGGTTTGTGGTTTGTAACACACATTTGTTTGCTTTCTATTTGGTGGCTTTATTTGTTTTAGGTTTTCTGGCTTGAGTTCTTCCCTTGCCAAAACCCTGTTTACCGTATTCTTCCACCAGTACTGAATTTCTGCAAATGCGCCTTTACATCTTGTTCTTGTCTTGTCACATTTTATGTTCATTCAAAGACAGAGGTCAAATGTCAAGCTCTGTCTTCCAGGGAGCTTAGTGTTTTCTTTTCTTTCTCTGACTTCAAAGAAAGAGGATTTAATGTGACAACCCTGCTGGTTACCCATATGAGACAGAAAGGTTGTCGTTATTTTTTCTAGCTGGCTACTCAGGTTGTGCTGTACAATGTTATTTTTTTCTATCACAGAACAAAATTTAAATGTCTGTAATTTAACTGTGCAGATATGGAAAACACAAATGAAGCAATTTTTTTGTAACTCTGAAGTGTGGTGGAAACAAACATTTGAATACGACCAAAATAAATCAATACATTAGATGATGACATTTCCACACATTGTTTGTGTGCTGTATACTTTATTAGTAAAACTGTATGTCTGTGCAAATGTGATTGTCATTTAAATTGAAGATGTGTTGTCTGTAATGGCAGTGCACTACCACACCATGCATACTCCACTCTACGCCACTCCACTCTGCACTTCTCTATAACACTGCACTCTACTCTTCACCACTCCATTCCAGCTGCGGCCCGTGCAGGTAAGAGCGGTGGGCCGGGTGGGGTAAGGGGCATTTCGACAGACTACGAAGAGGGAAAATTATTTATTTATTTAATTTTCCTTCGTTGTTTTCTGTCAAAATCTCCCTCCACCCAGCCCCACCGCTCTTACCATCATGGGCTGCGGCTGCTCCATACTGCATCACTGCACTCTACTCTACACCACTTCACTCTATGCCACTTCACTCAATGCCTCTCTACTCTACACCACTGTACTCTTATTACTGCACTCTATCACACTGTACTCTATGCCACTGCACTCTACGCCACTTTACTCAACTCTAAAACAATCTGCTCTATGCCACTGTATTCCACTCTGCGCCATGCCACTGCAATCTACACCACTTCACTCAAAACCAAAACACTCTATGTCAATCTATTCTGCATCACTGCATTGTACGCTTCTGTACTCTGCCGTGCAACACTGTACTCTGTCACTGCACTCTACGCCATTCTACTCTACAGCATTGAAGTCTACATCACTTTACTCTGCACCACTCTACACCACTGCATTCTACACCAATGCACTCTACACTATTGCACTCTCAACACTCTACTCTGCACCACTTTACTCTGCTCCATTTTACTTTGCGCCACTCTACTCTGTGCCACTATAATATACGCCACTATATTGTAGGACAATGACTCTATGGCACGCTAATCTACTGTGCACCACTGCACTCTATGACACTGCACTTTGTGCCACTTCACTGTATGCCTTTCAACTGTATGCCACTCTGCATCACTCCACTGTACGCCACTCTAATCTAGTCTGCACCACTGCACTCCACGCCACTGCACTCTACACCACTCTGCTCTATGCCACCGCACTCTACGCCATACATCTCTATACCTCTGCACTCTACCCTGCACCACTCCACTCCATGCCACTTCAATCTACTCTGAAACAATCTACTCTATGCCACTGCACTCCAATCTGCACCACTGCACTCTATGCCATTGCGCTCTACGCCACTGCAATCGACTCTGCACCACTTTATGCTACGTTACTGCACTCTACATCAATGGGTAGGAACTCAGCCCGGGAGCTCCCGGGTCAGAGATCACCAAATCGGTGAAAATCCCCGTCTCTACCCAGCCATCCGCCTCCTATCTTCCCACTTCCAACTCCCTTTGACATCGGACTTGGTTCTACAGCGTGGCCTACCTCTAGGGGCGAACTCCAGGACCCCGACGTTCCTCTAGCCTTGCCTGCGCACCTCACCAGGTTCGGGCCATCCGAGCCGGACGTGAGGCGATTCTGACTCCCACTGTCCTGCCGATATGGGGCTGTTCCTCTGTCGGACACGCAGCACCATCGCTGGACAAATTTCCTCCAGACTGGGCATGCTTCAACTGGTCGGCTTTCCTCGTCTGCACTGACACTGAGGATTGCCCAGATGGGGGTAGCCAGAGTTCTCTGCTCGTGCAGCATCACTCATCCAGACTGCAGTCTCCTGTTAGCGTGCCCAGGTCCGGCCTTAGCACTGGTAGCACCCGCTCCAACAATTATAAACCGATGCTGGATCGGCGAGATGAAGCCTCTGCGCAGCGCGGAGGTCGCTTGATATGCAACTTTAGATGGGCTCCCTTTGCACCCCAAGGACTCTCGCTGCGACCCTTCATGCACGCAGCGGGCATGGGCAGCCAGAGTGAGAGCTGACCCTGACCCTGCAGGAGACCCTGGAGGCGGCCATATGCCTTGAAAGCTACCCACGAGCGCGGATCGAGGTGTTGGTCCTAGTGCTGGAGGATCGAGGCTGTGCCCTGCCCACAGCCGTGTCCTGCGCCGCACTGGCCCTGGCTGACACCGGCATCGAGATGTACATGGACATGGACGGCACAGTTGTGCTTTGGCGACCACCTGCCTCCCCCCCTCCTTTTTGGCTGTCTGGCTCCTTTCCCCTTCTTGTTCCTCCTCCGTTGGGTCGGTTCCCTGATTTTCTTTGGAATTGGCCCTTCTAACTTTTGGACTGGATCTTGTGTGCCCTCCGCCATTTTGGGACCATCTCCTGTTGTCGCTCTTGTCCTTGGTCCGTCATCTTGCGAACTGGTCTGTCCCTCCGTCCCCGCTGGTCTCCAGCTGGGCGACCTATCGATCGTCCTCATTCTCCAGGGATCTGTTCCCTGTTTGTGACTATTGTTTAGACTTATGGTCCGATCTCCGTTTTCTCTCTCTCTCTTTCCTGTCCCTATCTGCTTTTCTTACTTGTTTCTCACTGATGCTCTTGTAAATGCCCTGCCCTGTAAATTTGTAACATATAATTGTCCATCCCTAATCGCTTTTTAAATGTAATCTTGAGTGTTTTGCAACTTGTATATATGTCATTCTAACCACTAGAATCTGTAGTAGACATATTTACTTATTAATCTTCAACTTGTATATATGCAACTCTAATCTCTAGTATCTTTAGTAGGAGTATATACTGACTACTGTTCTTTTGCGATTTTAGAGTTGTTCTGTCTGTATCTTTTATGTAACGCATGTACTCTCTTCCTTGAGTTACTTTACAACTTGTACATTTGCAATCTTTCCCTCCTTTCGCTCCACTTGTACATTTGCAATTTTTTTTTTAATGTAACTCATGTAATCCAAAGTCCTAATGTAACGCAACTGGTTCTTTTGTAAAGCACTCTGACACCTTCGGGTAATGTTCGCGCTATATAAAATCGCATTAAATAAATAATAAATAAATACACCACGTTACACAAAGCCAATGCAATCTACGCAGTCTACTCTGCACCACTGTACTTTATGCCATGTCAGTATAGTCCACTCTGACACTCCACTCCACAATACTCCACTCTATGATGTTCTACTCCATTAAACTCTACTCCACGCTCTGCCACTCCACTCTGCAGCACAACTCCACTCGACGACGCTCTACACAACTACATCTATGCCACTCCATGCCACTTCACTCTATTATATGACACACTACTCCACTCTATGCCACTCCACTCTATGCTACTCCACTGCCACTCCACTATGCCACCTCACTCTACTCTGACACTCCACTGTACAACAATCTACTTCACTCTATACCATTCCACTCTCCTACACTACTCCACTCTATGCCACTCCACTCTACAAAAATCTACTCTTCAACTCTCTAGTCCACTCTACGCAACACCGTCTAGTCCACTCCAGACACTATATAACACTCCATTCTAAAACACTCTACTTCACTGCACTTTACACCCTTCCACTCCATGACATACTACTCCCTCCACAACACTCTATACCACGCCACTCTGTGACACTCCATTTCACTCCACGCCACTCTACTCTACATCACTCTACACCTCTCCATGCACGCCACTCTACGCCACTCCACGACTCTACTCCACTCCATAATACTCCACTCTACTTCACTTTGCAACACTCCGCTCTCCTTTACCCCATCAACCTTTAGCCATGCTGAACAGCAGCCCCACTGGTGTACAACATGGCTAAAACATATTGGCAAAGCTAATAGCTCTTGCATAGACGAGACCTATTGGCTTTGCCAATGCTTGTTTCTACAACTGATGGTCCATCCAGCGAGTGAGGGGTTCTGTTGTTGAATCTAATGTCATGAGGTTTAATCCCCGTTCCTCGGTTCCTTTATCCACTGAAATTAGGACAGTTGTAAACAGATACAACTTGCACACCAGTTTTATGGGCAATATAAAAACTGGACTTTCACATTTACTTGAGTTGCCGCAGAGTATCAAAGTATTAATTGTTTATCCAGGGCAACAGTCCCTAAAGGGATTTGATGACTGAAAGATAGAAATGGAGCTTTCACTTACACAAATAATTAACATAGGGGAGTTGGCAGTGATCTGGCTTTTTGATCTTTTTATGTTGTTAAAAAATATAAATGCTGAATTGTTCCTTGAAACAAGTCTTACCAGGCGTTTCTAAAATCATGTGCGGAACTCCCTTTCTAATAAAAGCGCCCCCTCTGTTTTAAGTTGGTTTTTTCTTATTTTGGGCAGTTTTATGTAATTCGAACTCGACCCGAAGGTATTGGAGCGCTTAACATGAGCACCAGTTACTCCCCCCCCCCCTCCTCTCCCCCCCCTCCCCACGGAACCACCTTCTCCTGTGAATGTCGCTGCTCGCTTCTCTCCGAGGGTGAACTTATGTAGAGGAGCAGGAAGTTTCTCCAAAATATAGTTTTGTTTTCGTGACGAGGGAGCACAGAATGCAAAGACAAATCTAGGGTATCAATACAAAACGACACAAAGTGTTCGCATCCGAATTTATTTATGATATATCGAACACAGAGCATCGAAGCCCAACGCTTTCCGTTCTTTGCGCTTTGTTCTTTGCTACTTGCATAAACACTCTAAAGTAATGACATCTTGCATAAGAAGGCGCATGGAGGAGAACAGCCTGGAGATCAGGTCAACAAAATAAGCTGCTTTAAATCTATCAACATAAGACCTTGAAAGCGGCTTGAAGGGTGTAAAGGAATTCCTCAAGTTCCTGTTTACCAAATCCCCTCCCTCCTTTTAATCCCGTGGCAGGCTCTGATTGAGTTACCTCTGTCTGCTGGCCCTCTGCAGCTCTTAATCCCCTCCCCCCAGGCCGCACTAATATCTCAATCTTTCTTCCGAAAGAGAAGGCAAAAAACGCTTTTTAAAATGAATTGTGCTCTCCCTGGAAATGTGTGAATGTTTGCCTAAGAGCCGTGTGCCCCTTGGGTAAATGCAGATAAAACCCATTCGCGTTATCTGTGCAGCAGATGAAGGCAATTAAGTAATTTGCTAAACACGATATTACCCACTTCATTCTGAGTAATTGAATGTACCAGACTCATCTGGAGGCAGCAACCGTTCATAGAGCTAGGAAGTGTTTATTGATACAGTCTGGGAAATTGATAGAAGCACAGATTGGAGAAGAGGGGCGTGACGTCACTAGAGGGCACTCTGGGGACTACTTAACTCAGTAAATCGAGCTTGGGATATCAAGCATGCCAGGGACTGCCCTTGCAGAGAGAGGTTCTTCAGGGATTGAACCTCTGTGGATTTTTCAGCCTTTGACTCAATGAGCCCCGGCTCCCTTGAGAGCCCCAGGGCAGCACTGGAAGCCACCGGCCTCTCCAAATTGATTGTCAGTCAAGGCCCATTTTCTTGATTAAATCTTGATCTTCCCTAACATACTTTGGGATTAGGTCCCTCCCCTAATTAGTCACTATTTACGGTTCTGCTGGGCTAACCGGCTGAGGTTTACTCATGCAGCCTTTAGCATGACAAGAGAGAAACCAGCCGGCATCTTTGATAGTTCCCTTGCTTTTTAAATAATTGATTTCGCTAGACGCCTTGCGCTCTTTCGAGACGAATCCTGAGGGAAGGAATTTGCACATTTCCCAGTGAACTACAACTGAAAGTCCAAGGGAATGCAGCCATGTAAGAAGAACACATACATGTGTCAGATTTCTGATTTCCAGGCCCTGCTGCAGGTTTCTATACTTCAAATTAAACGCTTGGTCCTGTATATCCCTCATGGTGTGCAGGTCGCGTATTGCGATGCGCGGGAGTCATTGCGGAATGAGAAACGATCTGCAGATGGACATCACTGGTTCCTGACAACTCTTTATAAAATAGGCTTCGGCACTGCCGGTGTCCCCCATACACAGAATGGAGAAATTGGGGTTCATGAGTTTTGGGGCTATACATATGTAGGGTTCATTCCAAAACACGAAAGGGTGGCTCTGTGAAAATATTGTCACAATGTTCTACAGCCATTTAAGGAAGGAGGTGTCAAATGTAAAATCTAGGTAAACGAACTGAGGCATTACTGCACAATTTGTAAATTGCCAAGGGGTGCAAGGTTGTTTTTGAAGCTGCAAGCAGAAATTTAAGGGGAAAGCAAGAGGAAAGTGGGGGTATATGTGGCCGTATGCCAAGCACAAATATGCAGATCATGTGACGTGGGAATCCTCACCTAAAATATTGTGTCAGTAATCCAAGACCTCATTTTCAATGCAGTGTCCTGTTCTAGGTGCCTCTGGAGTATTGTATCCAGATCTGGAGGCCTCGGTGCCAATATTTTCTAAGCCTTGGGTGGAATACTGTGCCTAGTTCTGTAGGCCCTATCTGTAATATTGCATTTAGTGCTGAAAGCACCATCGGAAGTTTTGTTTTCAGTCCTGAAGGCCTTGTGGAGGTCATGTCTGAAGTATTGTGCCGATTTCTGTGCACCACTTGTGGAGGACTGGATGTAGTTCTGGAGATCGCAACTGAAAATGTGTCCAGTATTGAGGATTGCACCTTCGGGGGGAATAAAGGCGGACCAAATGATTACAGAAGCAGACATCCAGAATGGTGCATCGTTCAATCCACAAGTGCTGTGAGTAGAGGTTTGAAAATTCAAAATGGTATGCTGGGCAAAGAATGAACGCGACTGCATCATAAAGACATTATTTTTTTAAAAATAAATATTTGTTATTATTTTGTGATAAAACATCAAACAACTCAGCAGGTACATCTTAATCAGTGACCATTGATTACAAATGACAAAGTTTGCAGTTAGTAAGGATACAGAGTTTACGGCATTATGAATTTCTTCCATGACCCCTACGATGCCGCCCACCCCTTGTGTTAGACACCCCACAGGTCCCTTAGCTAGGTGTGAGCATAGAGTAACGAACCCTGCTCGCCATTTAGGTGCCTTCCAATACATCTGTCTCCTCATCTTCCATCTCTATGTTGTAGTAGCTCGCCATGGCTGCCATACTTTCCTAAACTTTCTCGGTCAACCTCTCGCTTTATATGCTGCCTTCTCGGCACCCATGTATATGTCCATGCCCGTCCACCACTCTTTCAAGGTGGGAAGTTCTGGTCTCCCCCAGTATTTAGCTATATCACGTTTTGCCACTACGAGGCCTAGGTTACTCAGCAGAAGTTGATACCTTGGAATGTCGACGTCTGTGTGGATGCCCAATAGAACGTACTTAGGGTCCATCGGGATTTGTGCCTGCAGGATGTTACTGAGTTCCTGCACTTTCCGTGTCCAGTAGCTATGTATTGGACGGCAGTCCCATAAGGTGTGGACGAAGGATCCACATTCTGTTCTACAACACAGACATTCCGGCGATCTCTGCCCTACCCATCATATGTAATTTAGCCCTGTCATAGTATACCCTATGTAAGATTTTAAACTGAACCAGTCGTAGCTAAAGCTTGATCACCACCTCCCTAGGGTGCATTAGGGCCGTCTCCCAATCTATTTCCTCTAGTGTAGCTACAAGTTCCTCCCACTTGCCTCGGAGTGGTAATAGGTTATCGGGCATATTGTTTATTAGGGTTTTGTATGTCCATGAGACTGCTTTCTCCGGTATCTCTTCTTGTAGCAACCGGCCTTTTAATGGGGCATATTCCAGGAGATCTACGGTGTCAGGTTTTTGCGTCTGCCAAGCGTGTCAGAGTTGAATATATTTATAATACTGCTTGTCCGTCAGGCTATATTCCGTTTGTATCTCTGCAAACGTTAACAGGGCACCCTGTCATGTTATGTCCCCAAGAGTAGTGATCCCAATAGCGTCCCATCCTTTGAACCCCTGTAATTTTGCCAATTCAGGCAGCCGTTTACCTTCCCAAAGAGGTGTGACCTAGTTAGTCTCTATTCCCATTTCATCACACGTTTGGCTTCTCTCCATGCCTCAATCGCCCTCTGCGTTGCTGGCAGCAGACTTGTCCCCCTCTTGGCCCCCGTATATGTAGTGGAGGTGAGAGCGTTTTTGGAATTGAAGTCTCTCCAGGGCGTATGGGGGATGGTCCTTTATAATTAATAACTACGAGGTGTGCCGCTCTATAATATGCCCGGACCTCCGGTAGCACTATTCCCCCGTTATACTGGCTGCTTTGCAGCGCAACTCGGGGGTGGCACCCGTCCCATAGCAAGGTTCATAGTTAATTATTGATCGCCCTAAAGAGTACCTCCGGTATTCTACAATACGTGTTTTGGAAAATGTATAATAGCTTGGGTAACGTGATCATTTTGAATATAGCAGCCCTTCCCAGTAGTGTCAGGGGGAGACGCCGCCACCTAGTCGCGTCGTCTCTGAAATCCGCTAGAACGAGCTGGATGTTATGGGTGATGCAGTTTGTCACATTTTCAGAAATGAAGAGTCCTAGATATTTGAAGCCCTCTTTAGCAATGGGAAGGTGCACCGGTACGGAGTGAATGTCAGTGCACCCCCCTATTGAGTATACAGTTGACTTCCACCAGTTGATCTTGTACCCCGCCTGTTTACCATAATTTTCGACTACATGAAAAATGATCGGGAGTGTCCTATCAGGGTTAGTTATATACAATAGGATGTCGTCTGCGTAAAGTGAGATTTGTTCATCCAACAACTGTCCCTTGGAATCCTGGAACCCTGTTGAATCAGGGTGTGCTCTAATCAGAAATGCTAGGGGTTCCAGAACTAGTGCAAAGAGCAAGGGGGACAGCAGACAGCCCTGTCTGGTCCCCCTCTGGATGGGAAACTTGGCTGCTTTAAGGCCATTCACTCTTACTCTAGTCCTGGGATTTGTGTATAAAATATCGACCCACGTCTGGAAGTTATGCCCAAAGCCCAATTTTACAAGGACCCGTCTCATAAAAGGCCAATGTACCGTATCAAATGCCTTTTCGGCGTCGAGTGAGAGAAGCAGATGGGGAATCTCACTCCCTGTGGCTGTGTCCAGCCAGTTTGCTAGCCTACAGAGGTTGAGACGTGTGGCACGTTTGGGCATAAAGCCTGACTGGTCCTTGTGTACCAAGGAAGTAATAACCGCCAATACTTGTGTGGCGAGTATGGAGACAAAGATCTTGGTTTCGACATTGAGGAGCGAAATTGGGCGATAGGAGCCACAATTTTCTGGGGGCTTGCCCGATTTCGGTATGGCCTCTACTGTGGCCTGACAGAGGTCCGGGGAGAGTGCACCCTCATCTTTTGCCGCTAAAAACATGTTTAATAGACGTGGAGCTAACATAATATTGTTTAATTTGAAAAATTCCCCTAGCAGTCCATTTGGCCCTGGGGTTTTCACTGACTTCTGCTTGGCAATGGCCGCAGAGACTTCTTCTAAACTGATCTCAGCTTCTAAGGTCGCTGTGTCCTCAGTTTGCAAGACAGGCATGTCTATTGCCTTGAGATAATCATCTAAGCTATTCTCGTCAGTCGTCAACCGGGCCACGTATAAATTAGTATAATAATCAGCGAATGCCATCGCGGGTGCTGTTGTATGTCGTGTCCCCGCCTCTTCTATTTGGTCTACCCAATTTGCTTCTCTTTCTTTCCGGCTTAACCAGGCTAGCAACTTCCCCGCTCTATCCCCCACTCGTATAGTTTGTGTTGAGTGATCTAAATTTGGATGCAAGCTTCGCCCTCTACTAAGACTCGGAATTCCCTCCGCTTGACCTCTAATTGCCAAAGCACCCCTTCCTTTGTATCTGAGAACAGTTTCTTTTCTAGTTCTAGCAATTTGCCTTCCAATTTCTTGTATTTGTAACATTTCCTCTCTACGTTTTCGTGCAATTACGTCTTGCAGCCTCCCCCTTAGGACTGCCTTGTATGCCTCCCAGAGGGTGCCCTCAGAGGTTACAGAGCCTTCGGTATCTTGGAAAAATAATTTGGTCTCAATGGCGACGGTGTCCGCTACTGTTTTGTCATGTAACTCCCAGGCATTGAGCCTGCAGTCCGACTTGGGCCTATGGTCCATGCCCCCTACCTTTAATTTCAGTAGTGAGTGATCCGAGATCCCACTGGCCAGATATTCTATATCTTCGATATCTTGAATCTCCCCTGACGGGGCAAAGAGGTAGTCAATTCGGGAAAAGGTCTTGTGTCGGCCACAAAGGTCGGTCAGTCCTAACGATCTCACAAATTCCGCCAGTGGGGTGGGCGTCTGAGTGCCCGTCGCCACACGGGATCTATCCAAGTGTGGGTTCATCACATCATTGAAGTCGTCCCCTATTATGTGGATTGAAGAGTCTGAGTCTAACAATATCTTGGCCACTGCCTGTAGTGTCTGGGGCTGCAGTCGCGGCGGGGCATAAAACACTGGCCAGGGTAAACTCCCTCCGTCCCCATGTACCCCTGACCACTGCATATGTGCCCCCAGGGTCAACCCAGGTCTTGGTTACCTGAAAGGGTTGAGTTTTTTTAATAAGGTCAGCCACTCCACGGGCTCCAGGGGAGAATCCATCATGAGCTAGTGTAGCATAAGCCCCTCTCCCAATAAATGCGCATCTGTTACCTCAGAGATGGGTCTCTTGCAGGAGGACCACGTCAGGCTCGGTCCGTTTGATATATCTGTTCACTAGACCCCTCTTAATATTACTGCCTAATCTGTTGACATTCCACGTCAACACAGTATATGGTGTGTCGTGCATTGTGTTCTTTGTTCATACGGTTCGTACGAGGAGTGTTTCCTAACCTGACAACCCCTATCCTGCTGTATCCAACTCTGTAATGTAAGACATACTGCTGTAACTAAGAAAAAAAAACTCCATGCTCTCTCCCCTTCCCCTCCCTGGACCCCCCACCCCACATCCACACGCAAACTACGTCTAACCGCTCAACTGTCAACATGACAACAGGCTTGTGAATCCACCGAGGAATCTGGTGAACCCTCCCTTTCCCACCCCCTTATCCCCAAAGAATGACCAAGGCTACAAAGGATATTATCCCAGTTCAGGAGAGTATGTCACACAGTCTCTCCCTGGTGCAAACAAGTCTAGGAGGGGGAGCCTCCTTGCAGTCGCTGTTTTGCCAGCCTGTTCATTGCTCACACCCTTGGTTCACATTTCTTCGCCACTTTTGTTCATTAGCAGTTGACGTTCGGGTGCTATTTCCAGAGCCGTCGCCCCAGATCCCTCTACATTGTGAATGTCCTTAAGCAGGGGGTAGTCACCGTCAGTGTCCTCCAGGGATTCTTGATCAGAATGATCAGCATGAGTACTGTCTCCTTGAGTCAAGTCTCTGGTGGTGGCCTGAGCCGCCCCCTCCTCTGAGGGTTCTCCTCTCTGCCGATATGGAGTCCCAGGCTGCGTGGTCCCCGGGCGCTTCAGATTCTTCGCGGTAAGACGCCTCCTCGGCCTTGTTCTTTGCGGTCTAGGCTCCCATCGTGATTGTGAGTCCCCAGGACGCGTCGTGTTGCTACCTATCTCTGGTCTGGGCCTCGGGCGTTCCCCGAACCATGCCCAGGCGTCTTCAGGCGTTTGAAAAAACTGGGTCAAGTCTTGGAAAATGACCTTGAGTTTGGCTGGAAAGAGAAGCATATATTGGATGTGTAGAGCCCGGAGTTTAACTTTTACGGAGTCGAAGGACCTCCGCATCTTCGGCACCTCCCTAGAGTAATCTAGTAAGATAAGATTCTGGTGTTGGCCAATTTGAGTTCTCCCAGTTTTCGCGATTCTCTTAGAATTACGTCCTGATCTTGATAGTTCAGAAATCGCCCGATTAGGAGGCGCGAAGGGGCCCCAGGCAGAGGCCTCATAGCCGACATCCTGTGTGCTCTCTCAATGAGAAAACAGGTGGAAAACCTGGCGCCTGGTAGGGCTTCTCTCACCCATTTCATCAGAGAGGCGATTGGATCCGTGTTCTCCTGTCCTTCTGGTACCCCAATAAAGCAAAGATTGTTTCTCCGAGCTCTGTTTTCCGCATCATCGACCTTCCACATCACCTCCCGTATGCCGTCTCCTTTGGATTTATGGGCCCGGTCCTCTACCTCTGATATGAGAGCCTCTGTTTGCGTGAGCCGGTCTGTGATGTTGCGTACGTCCTGCCAAAGGAGAGACACCTTTGTTCGTATCTCAGCCATTTTGCCTTCAATTGCCTCTCTCGAGGCATGGATTGCCTGAAGTATTGCTGCATTACCTGGTACACTGGCATTCTCCCCATCTAATTATGTGGGCACGGGTAGCACCTTAGTGTACTTATCCATCTTCCCCTGCTTTTGCGTCTTGGGTTCCTTATCTTTGGCCATTGTCGGATATAGCAGTTGAGTACTATTGTCTGCTCATCCTGAGGCCAGCAGTACCAGTGGGAGGGTCACAAGCTCGTTACGGGGAGGCTAGTATGTTGAGCAGTATCTGGGAGATGGGAACGTTGCACCCCCACGTGTGATATTAACTGAAGGACTATTAGCATAAGTCCTCTTCCTTTACTACGACGCAGTGACTCAGGCCAGTATATGATGGCTTCCCCTGATGCTTGTTACACTTCTGTCCGCCGAGATCTCTCTCTAGTGTTCACCAGTTACACATTCCCCAGTGGTGTTTCCCCTGGGCCTCCTCTGTGTTCCCCTTCAGATATTCCAGCCCGTGTGGTATCGTAGGGCCAGCCGGTACCATAGGCCCGATCTCGGGCATGCATCCACAGCGTCCCAGGCCTTGTCGACGTCTGGCGCGGTGCTACCCCAGAGTAGTTCTCTACTTGGAGAGAGACGGACCAGTTTTATATACAAATGGCCGTTTCATGCACCCCAGGGTGTCCACAGGCAGGCGGTCCGTGAAAAACCATGTAGCGAACCCAGCAAGACACTACATAACTTCTACAGGGATTCACTACTACAGGGCTCCCATTGTTTGTCTCTGTGTCCGGTGGCCAGAGGGCTCAGGTAATGTACATTGCCTGAAGGCCGTCACTCGCATCTGACGTCACTTCCCTCGAGCCCTCGGACACTCGCCGCTGCTTCGCGGCCTCTCCGGCCTGTTCAGCTAGTAGCCCGTCTTTCAAAGGAGCCCGGTCATGAAGCTGGGCACTGGGAGGACCACAGCATTAGGACAGGTCCATCCACAGCGTAACGCTCCTCAGGATCACTGCGGGCACCTGCCTTCACAGCGGCCAGGGGGGAGGAAAGGGAAGATCCACACTCACTGTGCAGGAGTCCAACTGCGCATGTCTTCTCTGCCCAAAGAGACGGCTACACTAGCATCAGCGCTGCGCCCTCACCAGCCTCTTTTACCGGCAGCCGTTCACCGCCTCCGGGCGTGTCCGCAGGTAACTTGCGTCCCTCACAGGCCCGGGTTCACACGGAGCCACTGCGCTGAGACAAGCCTGTCCCCAGCTCGCGTCACGGCAGGATCGCAGTGCAACACCTCGCCGCGGTGAGTCGAGGGGGAAGGAAAGGGGTGCCGTCCCTCACCGTGCAGCAAGAGATACCTCCACGGCTACCCAGAGGGGGGAAACTTCCGCCCCGGCGGTCGTGGGTCTGCAGGACTCAGTCTCGGCGGTATCCGCCCCTCCGTCGGCCAACAAAGTCGGTGTTTCACCGGTGGGCAGACACTGCAGTAGGCGCCATACAGCGTATGGGTATTCCTCCTATCGGTGCCGTGAGGAGCCCCAGGGCAATGCTGCGCAATTATTGGTCCGGTCGGCCATCTTGGCGGCCGAGTCCCGTCGTCGTGTGGATTGCGTTTCTGCCCCAGATCCAGCCGCAGCGGCCATTAAGGCGGCTTCCTCTGCAGGGCTGAGATTCGACGCACTCTTAGCTTGGAGGTGAGTGTGTTATTCGTGGCTAGAAGACAGGATTTCAGGCAGGATTAGTGTCGGGCGATCAGAGCCTCAGCAAATACGGCTACTCAGCCATGCCTCTGGCCAGCCCCCCCGTAAAGACATTATTGGGAGTTTTACAGAATTTG
This sequence comes from Triturus cristatus, assembly GCF_964204655.1. Taxonomy (NCBI): domain Eukaryota; kingdom Metazoa; phylum Chordata; class Amphibia; order Caudata; family Salamandridae; genus Triturus; species Triturus cristatus. Next base: position 816,160,814 of record NC_140584.1, read on the forward strand.
CTATCTTATAATGCATTGAATGCACAGCACTTTGTGATTCCATATGACAGTTACAGTACTCTTTAAATGTGTGGATGCTTTATCAGCAGTTCATAAGGCGTGTTGCCAGCCATGCCAAAGATGCAAATTTGAGTTTGCAGTTTAGTCTCACACTTTCACTAGTTTGTACTTCAAACTCCTAATAGTTGTAAACACAGTAGTATTGACAGAAGTTTTCAGCAAAGTGTACTCCTGGAACTCATATGAGGAGACTTGCAAATGTAAACATAAATGGTCCTATTGTGGGTTCCCCATGCACCTTGAGTTCAATTGCTTTAAGAAGTCCAAGGAGAAAGGATCACAGAAGTGATGTGCAGCCACAGCTTCTCCTCTTTATCCAGTTGATTTGCAGACAAGACCCCTTGACATAACTAATACGCTAACTCACACCACAGGGAACTCCACTGGCTCACGATACACAAACATGCTTTGACAAACTCCTTACACACACATTGAAGGCACTACACAACTTAGGCCCCACCGAAAGTCACAATTACTTTTCCAAACATTTCTGTTCCACAGGACTACTTACACACATTCCACACATACATAGAACCAGATCAGAAAGACAGGTGTTCTCTTACATTGCTCCTAAAGTGTGGAATGGCCTCCACTCCACATCAGAGTCTCCTCCGCCTTCTCCACTCTTCTTGAATTCCGCAAAAAGCTAAAGACCTGACTTTTCAACTAACCAACCTGCCATAGGCAAGGCTAGGCGTATTTACCTGCTCCCATCGTGGGTGATAGGGCACTTTGCAAATAGACATAACATAACTCATAAGTGGTCCAAGAATTTCACTGTGGCTATTATGCTTTCAAAATCCCCATCTGGAGTGTGGGGAGGAACAAATCATTTAAGAGACAAAAGTCTTTAGCAGCAAACAAAGAAGTAACGAGGAGAAAATTTGGAAAAGGGAGAAGTGTGGGCAGGGTTTCCGGTGCAGTTGAGTCACAGCCGTTCAAAAATTGTGTATGACCCCCTTAGGTACTGTGCCTAAAAAGGCTTTTTATATTGATGCTAATTTGTCATCACCCAAAGGTGAATGTGTGAACAGTGCTATACGTCCAGTACTTCGCTCGTTCAAATACGCTTCTCTTTCCCATGCCATAACTTGTGCTTAGGTCTCTCAGTAAAGGGGCCCTCTTGGTGAAGGTGTACATAGAGGCAGCCTTCAATCTGTTAGCAGTCCACCCTCAAGACTTCTGCCTCTTGGATTTTCAGTTTGAAGGTTTCCTTTTTTTGGCCAAGTTTTTGACCATGGATTGTGTTGCCTCCCGTTCCTACTATGAACATTTCAGTATCTTCTTAGAATGGCTGTTCAAACAGAAAGATAGAACAGACCTGGTTATGCATTACTTGCATAGATTCTTGTTTTTTGGGCCGAAGGGACTCTGATAAAGAGTGACAATGGTTCATAATACTGCAAATTGATTTCAAGGTTTGGGTTTCCCCTGGCAGGTGACAAAATCAACGGAGCAGCCACAATGTAATTTTTCTTGGCGTTGTGCTTGATTTGGTGTGAGGAGTCTGTTGTCTGCCGCTTGAGAAAGTGGTGCCATTCAGGGCATTAATAAGGACCTGCTAGAGGGCCAGCAAGGGCACATTGCATCAGGTGTAGGTATTTATCTGGCACCTCAGTTTTGCTCTTTGCATCATCCCAATGGGTCATCCTTTTCAAGATCAATATCCAATACCCATGTCTGGATTAAAAGAAAAGCACCATATGACAAGGCTATCTTCAGAGAGCAGGCAAGACTATTCATTTGGGCCTCCTTTATCCATTCCCCACTCATCCTTGGAAACGTGGCACCAAGTACTGCCAGGCCTCCTTAAGCTAATCTAACACCTAAGACCTAGAAAGCCTATGAGGAGGAATTTTACGGCTACTTAGATTTTCTGGATGGGGCCATGGGCTTGGGATCAGCTTCTTGGGCACCTTGGAGAGGACGGGATGTCAACAGCATATGTAAATAGACACATCACAGCACTGGTTTCTTTTGTCAGGCCAATGGAGGCTACTGAATACACCAACTCATTTAACAGTCGAAAAGTATTGGAAGGTTGGAGGAAACTCAACAGCACAAGGAATGCCGCAAGGAAGTCGATTGATATGGACAAACAGCTTGACGTTTGTAGCGCCCCTAGGGCATCTGCACTTCAAGGCGGCATTCTGTATGACGTTTTATGGCACACTGAGTGTTAGTGAGCTAGTGGCCAGTGCAAAGGGCGACTTGTGATGGGGCGGTTGGTCCTCACCAACATGTGCTGGCTGGGTGATGCATGCTTTAGCTGTCTCAACTCCCCTCCTCTAACACAATTTAACAGGAGGTGGGGAGGTAGGTTCGGAGGAGATAGCCCTTCAAAAGGCAGCAGATCACCTTTGCTGCCCTGTGGTGGTGTCTGGGTGTACATTTGTCAGCCCTCAAATTGCCAGGCTTCTACACTATTTGTCTATAACAGTGGGGTTTCTTTCTCCACGTTTCAGTTCAGAATAGTGTTACCCATGGACCTACGTGTGACAGAGATTGAGTCTGCTCATTTCAATCCTCACTCCTTTAGGATTGAAGAAGCCACTTCTGCCACAAGACAAGTAAAACGGATTGGGAGATGATGATCAGATTGTTACACATGCTATTTGGCCCCGTAACCTGATTTAGCAGGGTGTTTGGCTGTTTTGAAATTGTACCAATGATATTGTTTCTTACGTTCAGCGAGCAGCAGACATTTTCCCAGCATGCAATTTTAAACGGCGAAAGTTGAAGGCTGGTTTCAAGATGAGATGGTTTGGTGCCCGTGGTCATGAGTGCTGCAATTGAGAGATGTTGTTGAAAGGACTTTAGGCGCGAGGTGTACGCCATCTGCCCTCATAGTATTAAACTTTGGTAGGATTGATATCAGCTTTACATTATTGTCTAGTACTGTTGTTTATTACTACCTCACATGGACAGATAATGCCTCACCTTGCCATGTACAGCATCTCATGTATATGACCAGAAGTGGGAGTGAGAAGCTATGTAAGGTGTAAATCTCAACCTCCCTACCCAAAAGAGGGTTAACCTATGTTATTGTGACCTCTTCAAACCGAGAGATCGGTTGTGGGGTCCTAGAATAGCTCTAGAAAGTGAAGGATCTGCACCCAGGTGAATTAGTGTGATCCTGGCATCTCTTGGATGTTTTTGTAGGATCCTCACCCACAGGTATCACCTGTGGCATGCTTCATCATCAGATCCTCACACGCTACACCTACTGTGAGTGGGTGGGCTCAACGTAGACTGTAAGCAGAACTCTTATGTACAAAATTTAGCCACACAAGCTGAAGTGGAATCTAGTTTCAGATCCCTTTCCATCTTCCCTGTATTTCAGCTAAGACCACACTCATGTCAGTGTTCATCACCATTATTCCAGGGATGCCCTTTAACACAAAAGGAATGGCCTTCATTATGCCTGAGGTAACTGCCATAATTCCAGACATGGCCACAATTATGAACAGAATGGTTCCCAAAATGCTATAAATGGGCTCCATGATGGGGAGCCTAATGTAAGAAAAGGTCATCATATGTCAAGGAGCTAAGGGAGGCGACACGGACATTCACTCAGACACACTCACACATGCTTTTACTGTGACGCACACAGACTGCAGCACATATGTACACAGACATACAATAAAATAAACTGACGGTCGTAACTGCGCATGCAACCACACAACTCCTTAATCTTACATTCTCATTGTAAATGCCGCAGTAACTTTGAAACTGGGCATAAACACGAATTCCCTCAAGGTAACATCTAGAAAAATTTCAATGGCCAAAACAGTGTGGAAAATTGGATACTATATGGTAAAATAGGTTGCCAAGTTCTTTACCACACAGCCTTACCCATTTTTCAGAGAAAAACTCAGACTGCTGCCAAAAAATCAGTCTAGTGCCACATGGGATGGGTATTTTCACTGGGTGTGTGTTTTTTGCATCTTATTTCTTGCAGCGGTATGTCTACTTATTAGGGATGGGCGGAATTTGCGTAGTCGCGCTACGCAGAGCTCCACAAAATAGTAAAAAATCTCCGTGAGCACGCAATAGTTCCGCGAACATGCAGAATTGCTTGTTCCGCCCATTCGCGATGCTTTTTTCTTGTTTGTTAACGCTGTTTGCGTGCTCGGGGAGAAATATCTCGCAAACACGCATTTTGAAAGAGCGAACAAGCAAAACATTCCGCAAAGCCGCGGATCGCAGAATTTTTGGCAATTCCGCGTTCTCTGCGGAATGCGAAATTATCCAAATTCCACGTGCGGAACGGAATTTACCGCCCAGGCCTACTATTTATTGCTTCATTGCACACATCCGATTATACCTCCAGTTTAGTGCCGCATCTGGCTAGCATCTTTTTTGTGCAAGCATCTTTTGAGTGTACAGGGTTTGTGTGGCCCAGCATTTTACGCCACTTGACAAGGGCCCAACCCCATTTCTTTTTAACTAGCATTTGGCTAGCACCGGCATGGTAAGGTGTAACATACTGCCACAATCACATCTTCGCAGAGGTAACTTTTGGCACCACTTTTTGCTTGAACTAGCACGCATAAGGTGTAGTGGCAAATTTAGGTCACCATGTTCTATATTTGGTACAAAATATGGTTCTCATGTCAATGATGATGAAACGTTCGTTTAACACTTGGCAGAGCTGATCCGAGGCATACAGCGAACAAGCCAGTGGAGTCAAACCAGCTGCAGTTTCGACAGCATTTAAACATTGGTTACCAGTCTACGCAGAGAGGATAAGAATTAAATGGGCATAGACTTTAAACTGCACCTCAAATTATATATATTCAAGGAAGCATAGCAGCCGACTGTGAAGGTGGTTTGCTGATGCCCTTGTTTATATATAGTATTTACGTGGGACAGAATCAATGCTTAAATGAGTTTATTTGAAATGTCCTTGAATGAAGATTTTGAGATCAATCATATGTATCTCCTGTGGTCAGTGGACTTTCAGAAGGGAAATAAGCTTTACTGAAAGGAGCAAGGGCAGATCCCACGCTCCTTGATCCCACCCCGGAAGACAGACTTGCTCAAAGGAAGTCAAGAAACCGAGGCTCTGGCACGATGCCAGAATAGAATATTTCTGGAATCTGATAACCCAACTCCCAATCACAAAGAAGCTAATTTGTGCTCAACACTAAGTCCTGGTTTACAACTGATATAGTATTATTCTATAGACATGTCTCACTTTTTATAGGGGTTCTTAAATCTGGCATTTAGTCTTTTTCTAAGCGCAGCCAATTTTGGCAGCTAAAGAAACCGAGGCACAGTGACACAAGGTAGGTCTCCATGCATCACACATTTCGGACAAGTCTGAAAGCCGCTATCACAACTTGTCCCTTGTTCTCCTGGTTCCACAATTGGCATTTTAATCCCTAAGCACCATTTAATGCTAGGATGCTGTAATAGTTACGCCCACCATATCTGTGGGCAAGTGTATGTAGGCTGCGCCCTCCACTGCAGAAACACGCACCCGCTACATGGACTTCCATTGTTTAGAAGGATGCTCTGCAATCCATCCTAGGATGTGTCATGTTATTGCCACTTGGTTTCAATGAAGTAAACCGGGACCCCCTCTACTCCTCCCACGACGCACATAGTACAACGTGTCCCACCCACAGTGATTTAGGCAGGGGCGTAGGAAGGGGGGGTGCGGTGGGTGCGGGCTGCCCCGGGTGTCATCACTGAGGGGGGTGACAAAATGGCAAAAATATGTGTTTCAAACAGATATTTTTGCCATTTTGTCACCCCCGCCCCCTCAGTACTTGTCACCCCCAGCTTGACATGGCAAAAATATGTGTTTCAAACACATATTTTTGCCATTTTGTCAAGCTGGGGGTGACAAGAAATGTTCCGTACCGGGTACCACCTGACCTTGCTACACCACTGGATTTAAGTCCAGAATCCTTGATTGCCCGAGGTCACAAAAATGACACAACCAGCATGGACTCGGCACTGACGTACATTGGGTGAACCAAAAATATCACTCATGAAACTCCAATGTGGTGACAAGACTGTACAAGGCTAGAGTTTGGCCCTGGAAATATGTTGGAAAAACAACAATTGATGGACAGAATGCAGAACAATGTCATACATTCACCCCAGTACAGAGATCTGGGCCTAAATCCATCGTTTTTTTGCTCACCATGCCATTCCAGTTTGAACCCAGCCATATGCAAATCAGTCTTGACCCTGTGCCCCATGGGAACAGTCCAGCCCGAACTGCCAAGCCAGGTCCTCCCTGGACTGGAAACAAGCATCCTAGGACCGGTTTCGGGCTTTCAGCCCTCGTCAGCCAGGATAGCCTGATTCCAGTGGCATGGAGAGCAAGGGACTCACGTCTGAGCATACCCTTCCCACTCGGGGTGACAAATGCAAAAACAACAATTGATGGACAGAATGCAGAACAATGTCATACATTCACCCCAGTACAGAGATCTGGGCCTAAATCCATCGTTTTTTTGCTCACCATGCCATTCCAGTTTGAACCCAGCCATATGCAAATCAGTCTTGACCCTGTGCCCCATGGGAACAGTCCAGCCCGAACTGCCAAGCCAGGTCCTCCCTAGACTGGAAACAAGCATCCTAGGACCGGTTTCGGGCTTTCAGCCCTCGTCAGCCAGGATAGCCTGATTCCAGTGGCATGGAGAGCAAGGGACTCACGTCTGAGCATACCCTTCCCACTCGGGGTGACAAATGCAGAAACAACAATTGATGGACAGAATGCAGAACAATGTCATACATTCACCCCAGTACAGAGATCTGGGCCTAAATCCATCGTTTTTATGCTCACCATGCCATTCCAGTTTGAACCCAGCCATATGCAAATCAGTCTTGACCCTGTGCCCCATGGGAACAGTCCAGCCCGAACTGCCAAGCCAGGTCCTCCCTGGACTGGAAACAAGCATCCTAGGACCGGTTTCGGGCTTTCAGCCCTCGTCAGCCAGGATAGCCTGATTCCAGTGGCATGGAGAGCAAGGGACTCACGTCTGAGCATACCCTTCCCACTCGGGGTGACAAATGCAAAAACAACAATTGATGGACAGAATGCAGAACAATGTCATACATTCACCCCAGTACAGAGATCTGGGCCTAAATCCATCGTTTTTTTGCTCACCATGCCATTCCAGTTTGAATCCAGCCATATGCAAATCAGTCTTGACCCTGTGCCTCACTACGCCACTGGAGTCAAGCTATCCTGGCTGATGACGGCTGATAGCCAGAAACCGGTCCTAGGATGCTTGATTCCGGTCCAGGGAAGACATGGCTTGGCAGTTCGGGCTGGACTGTTCCCATGAGGCACAGGGTCAAGACTGATTTGCATATGGCCATGTCTAAACTGGGGTGGCGTAGTGGGCAAAAGAACGATGGATTTAACCCAGATCTGTTGACTGGGGGAGAATGTCTGCATTGTCAGCATTCCGTCCATCAATTGTTTGTTGTAACGCTTTTCGCCCTAAGTGGGATGGGTATTCCCAGACGTGGGACCCGTGCTCACTACGCCACTGGAGTCAAGCTATCCTGGCTGATGACGGCTGATAGCCAGAAACCGGTCCTAGGATGCTTGATTCCGGTCCAGGGAAGACATGGCTTGGCAGTTCGGGCTGGACTGTTCCCATGAGGCACAGGGTCAAGACTGATTTGCATATGGCCATGTCTAAACTGGGGTGGCGTAGTGGGCAAAAGAACGACGGATTTAACCCAGATCTGTTGACTGGGGGAGAATGTCTGCATTGTCAGCATTCCGTCCATCAATTGTTTGTTGTAACGCTTTTCGCCCTAAGTGGGATGGGTATTCTCAGACGTGGGACCCGTGCTCACTACGCCACTGGAGTCAAGCTATCCTGGCTGATGACGGCTGATAGCCAGAAACCGGTCCTAGGATGCTTGATTCCGGTCCAGGGAAGACATGGCTTGGCAGTTCGGGCTGGACTGTTCCCATGAGGCACAGGGTCAAGACTGATTTGCATATGGCCATGTCTAAACTGGGGTGGCGTAGTGGGCAAAAGAACGATGGATTTAACCCAGATCTGTTGACTGGGGGAGAATGTCTGCATTGTCAGCATTCCGTCCATCAATTGTTTGTTGTAACGCTTTTCGCCCTAAGTGGGATGGGTACTCCCAGACGTGGGACCCGTGCTCACTACGCCACTGGAGTCAAGCTATCCTGGCTGATGACGGCTGATAGCCAGAAACCGGTCCTAGGATGCTTGATTCCGGTCCAGGGAAGACATGGCTTGGCAGTTCGGGCTGGACTGTTCCCATGAGGCACAGGGTCAAGACTGATTTGCATATGGCCATGTCTAAACTGGGGTGGCATAGTGGGCAAAAGAACGATGGATTTAACCCAGATCTGTTGACTGGGGGAGAATGTCTGCATTGTCAGCATTCCGTCCATCAATTGTTTGTTGTAACGCTTTTCGCCCTAAGTGGGATGGGTATTCCCAGACGTGGGACCCGTGCTCACTACGCCACTGGAGTCAAGCTATCCTGGCTGATGACGGCTGATAGCCAGAAACCGGTCCTAGGATGCTTGATTCCGGTCCAGGGAAGACATGGCTTGGCAGTTCGGGCTGGACTGTTCCCATGAGGCACAGGGTCAAGACTGATTTGCATATGGCCATGTCTAAACTGGGGTGGCGTAGTGGGCAAAAGAACGATGGATTTAACCCAGATCTGTTGACTGGGGGAGAATGTCTGCATTGTCAGCATTCCGTCCATCAATTGTTTGTTGTAACGCTTTTCGCCCTAAGTGGGATGGGTATTCCCAGACGTGGGACCCGTGCTCACTACGCCACTGGAGTCAAGCTATCCTGGCTGATGACGGCTGATAGCCAGAAACCGGTCCTAGGATGCTTGATTCCGGTCCAGGGAAGACATGGCTTGGCAGTTCGGGCTGGACTGTTCCCATGAGGCACAGGGTCAAGACTGATTTGCATATGGCCATGTCTAAACTGGGGTGGCGTAGTGGGCAAAAGAACGATGGATTTAACCCAGATCTGTTGACTGGGGGAGAATGTCTGCATTGTCAGCATTCCGTCCATCAATTGTTTGTTGTAACGCTTTTCGCCCTAAGTGGGATGGGTATTCCCAGATGTGGGACCCGTGCTCACTACGCCACTGGAGTCAAGCTATCCTGGCTGATGACGGCTGATAGCCAGAAACCGGTCCTAGGATGCTTGATTCCGGTCCAGGGAAGACATGGCTTGGCAGTTCGGGCTGGACTGTTCCCATGAGGCACAGGGTCAAGACTGATTTGCATATGGCCATGTCTAAACTGGGGTGGCGTAGTGGGCAAAAGAACGATGGATTTAACCCAGATCTGTTGACTGGGGGAGAATGTCTGCATTGTCAGCATTCCGTCCATCAATTGTTTGTTGTAACGCTTTTCGCCCTAAGTGGGATGGGTATTCCCAGACGTGGGACCCGTGCTCACTACGCCACTGGAGTCAAGCTATCCTGGCTGATGACGGCTGATAGCCAGAAACCGGTCCTAGGATGCTTGATTCCGGTCCAGGGAAGACATGGCTTGGCAGTTCGGGCTGGACTGTTCCCATGAGGCACAGGGTCAAGACTGATTTGCATATGGCCATGTCTAAACTGGGGTGGCGTAGTGGGCAAAAGAACGATGGATTTAACCCAGATCTGTTGACTGGGGGAGAATGTCTGCATTGTCAGCATTCCGTCCATCAATTGTTTGTTGTAACGCTTTTCGCCCTAAGTGGGATGGGTATTCCCAGACGTGGGACCCGTGCTCACTACGCCACTGGAGTCAAGCTATCCTGGCTGATGACGGCTGATAGCCAGAAACCGGTCCTAGGATGCTTGATTCCGGTCCAGGGAAGACATGGCTTGGCAGTTCGGGCTGGACTGTTCCCATGAGGCACAGGGTCAAGACTGATTTGCATATGGCCATGTCTAAACTGGGGTGGCGTAGTGGGCAAAAGAACGATGGATTTAACCCAGATCTGTTGACTGGGGGAAAATGTCTGCATTGTCAGCATTCCGTCCATCAATTGTTTGTTGTAACGCTGGAAATATGTTGGGGCATGGGGGGAAAAGATGGGTACATTCCCGGCATCCAGATCTCTGAACCACGCGTATTTTCTAACGCCAAGCCCTTCCTGGTGGTACCTGAGGGACTGACCTCCCAAACATCTCCACAACACAACTGACTGCGACTGTTTGGGGCTGGGGGGGGGGTGTCATTGACAACCCATTTGAAATGACAGTAATAACATGTAAAGCGCACGTTCACCCAGAAGAGTATCTTGGCGCTGAATAACAGATGTTTATTGTTACCCAAGTTAATGGTACTCATAAGAGATTACCTCCCGAATGCAGCCATTGGACAGTTACTTTTCCGTGCCACTGCCACTATCTGATCATTATGTAATCGACCAGCTCGAGATGAGACGTTCTCAGGTGTGACATGTCCTGGCACAGGGGGCGTGAACGCCACAGCATGCAGGTGCAGCCGGGGTAAGGGCGCTTAACCCCGTGCCCGGCTCTTCCTTCCTCTCGGGAGCCCCGGAGGTGAGATTCACGCTTTTGAAAACGACGAAGCTGAGTCTCAGGTGGGGGCCAGGTGACGCCGGCGTCAGCCTTGCCGAAGACAGGTGAGACAATAGCCAGGTATCCCCTGTCCGAAACGTGACCCGCCACCTCCGCCGTGAAGCGAGCTCTGACAAATGGGGCCGCTTTGTGTCGACCGCTCGTCCATCACCTGGAACGGCCATGGGAGAGTTTAGTTGCCACCCGCATGGGATTGGACACCAGATATATCTCACCTGCGATAAGATCGCGAGACCCCTCCTCGGGGGCGCTGACCCCCAAACCCTCAGCCCCAGCGCGGTGTTGATGTTCTAAAGGCGTTTCATTAGCACTGGATTACAGGCCTTTCACTGTCAGAAAGCGCTTGTAATTAGTATTAAAAGGCAGGAATGCTCTCAGATGGAGGTAGGCAGATTATGAAGCGCCTGGCAGGTGCAAACATGTCTGAAAAGAAATGTGTTTATGAGGCACCCCCCTGAGCTGCACGAATTAGGGTTCATGGGCAGCCAGCCGCTGATTTAACTTTGCAAAGCAGGCTGCAATCAACTTTAGAAAAGTATGGGTTGCATACTTTCCATCAGAAAATTATACAGTTGTAACCTGCAGTGGTAAAGTTTTGTTATATTAATAGAGATTTTTTAGCGCTCTATTACCATTAGTGTGGCCTCTCAGTGCTGTCGCGTCCGCCTTAGTCTTGAGTACTAGCTCGTCTGATGCCTTTGGGCAACAGGGTGACTGGTGTTTGTGTATCTGCCACTTGTGCGTTTCTGAGTTTCATGTACCTGAAAGAAACCTCACTCAGTTTGTCCCTTGGCAGCCACCAGAGGATTGGCAGAGGGGAGGAAAGTTAGCCTTGTGTTAGGAAGACCGGATGAGGAAGTGCAACACCCCAGTAGGCCTAGGACATGCTGGGCTGTAATAAGACACACACATAACACACCTCGCAGAATGTACTAGCAAACAACACGCGCATTCACCCTGCTTCATATATGGGCACACATACATTGCCACTCCTGCCATGAAATGGGCAACATGTGAACTGCAAATGCAAACAAGCATTGGCTGCCAGCCTTTTGGCTTTGTCAAAACACACACACACACCCTCGACCCTCGCTTCCACCATACATGCACACATGCCAAAGCAGGCATGGTTAAAGGCAGATGCGAGTTGCAGACAACAAATGGTCAAGCACTGAAGGCTACAATAAAAATGATGCAGCAAAACACACACATTGTAGCATATACATAAAGGAAGATGAAAGATGCTTTAATAAATGACATGATTATCGCCGTCGTGGGAGAGACCCACCGATGACACACACCACACATGCACCATGGCACACAAACAGACGCAAATATACTTATAGCCAGGGTACTTTGGAAGCAACACTCACGACCTGCATCCAGTTGTGTGCAAGGAAAAATCTCTTAAGTCAATCGCACTGTTGCTAGCTTATTTATCTATCGTTATGAACTTCATTTTTCAATCCTCCGGGTAGTACTGTTTTTTACTTGTCATACAGCTTTGTTATTAGGCCTTGCGTTAGCCAGAACCTTTTGATTTTAGTAACTATATATATATATATATATATATACGCACACACACACACACATAGATTCTTTCAGCAAGCCCTCTTCAATGATTGGTCTGTTGTTGTTCCTTTCACATTTTCTTTTTACTCACAAAAGCATATAGCATAGAGAACAAGCATTTACAATGCAACGGTCTCGGCATTGTTAAAGTTAGAGCTATCGGCATTGCTCATGACATTATTTTTGTTTATGTTTTTGTTTTTAAAACATTTTAAGAAACGGCATTGTTATTTACAATGTCAATAGCTTAATCACTCTCAAATGCGAGACCTATTGCATTTACACCCACACATACAACGCCACCCACACACACAGAGCCACCCACAGAGCCACTCACATAGAGCAACCCACACACAAATAGAGCCACCTACACACACACACGCAGTAGCCCACTGACCTATTTACATTATGTGCAACCAACATGACATAATGCAAGAGGCAGGCAAATTCAGATGATGCTGCTCTACAGAGTAACTTATTTCAGGCACAAAATGTGGAAAAACACTTAAGTAAGTCTACGGCTCTGGTTACTCGACTTGCGAAAAATGTAGAGTAGGGTTTCATTGGACAGGTTCTTTTTGTCAAGTTAGTTTGTCAAGTCATTGTAAAACTACTATAGTTGCCTGCTTTCGTACTTGTTGCTATGTACTACGGAGAACAACTCAAAATTATTTTACTCCATATAGTTAACAAGAATGCGTTAATGAATTTTGAAGCTACCATTCTCTTTCCGTTTCTAGTGTTCTTTCCCTTTAGTAACTTAATTTAACTTGGCTTAGTTAACTTGTTCCTTGAAAGTTTTTGTGGAGTCACGCATTTTTTTCAAGATTATTTTTTTCTTTTTAACTGCAGCTTTATTAGGCTCGTTGAGTTCTTTTATCTCTTGAAGGACAATACATTTCCCAACTGAACACTGTTTAGTGATGATTTCTGTGTATGTCTATTTTAGTGAAGTCTCCCTGTTACTTTAATCTTGTACATGTATTTACTGCAGTTTTACCACTTTACAGTTGTGCCTTTATTTTAAAACCTCAATGTCAAAGGTTGTGTCATCAACATGCAAATTAGATTTCACGCCTAAGAATTTAGATAACTTGAGAGTGCTGGGTAACTGTGCAATATTGGTATGAAGCGAAATGTGTCCAGCTGCACTTCGGGCAGCGTGGGCATGACTAATGGGTCCGACTCCTGTAGGGGGGGGGGAGCACGATGTGAGGACAGAGACATTTCATAGGGGGGTATAGAGAGGTGTGCCCTGCAGCAGGCCACGCCCACATATGTTTCATTTCATAACAACATTACGTGGCACTGCTGTCACCCGAAGAAACAAACATGTGGTAATGGACGTTGTTGCACGAATCCCGGAGATTCCCACGTTTCGGGTACCTACCAGGGGGTCTTTCGGGCAGGATGGGGCTCCAGACCAACCTGCTGTCCGTCAGTTGTACGTCGCAGCTCTGCTTGCCGACAGTAAATATCCCGCGAAGCATAACCTGCTGACCCCCGCCACTGTCCTCCCTGCCGGCTGCAGCCCGAGGTCCGCCCCGGAGCACTGACGAAGAAGCATTCCATCCACAACTCGTCTTCTTCTCATGCGTCTCAGTACCTTCTTCTGGGCTTATTTCCCAGGCCTGGATCTTCCCGCTGCGTGCAGGGGTGTGCAAAGTCCTGTCAGACATTTTTAGTGGGGCGAGAAAGTTTTTGCATAGATGTGCGCGGCCTCGGTTGCTAGAGTAACGGGTGTTGCATGCTCCTCGGGGTAGACTTCCTCGAGTGGGCTGGGCTTTCGCTTTGCCAGCCGCCATGTTAGTGCTTCGTAGTGGTATGGGAGGAGACTGTTACTACAGAGGCACGTATGTTTCTTACCGAAGCCTCTTTGCATTTTCCTTCGAGCTTCAGCTTTTGTATTTAATGTTTATTTAACACCTGCGTGTTTACTAATAATCTGCTTGTGTTGGTTCTCTGTATTCCGGATTCCACATCAAGGTTCATTTTATAATACATTTTAAGACATCCACTCATTTGAAATAGCTGAAAACCAATTCAAGTATATCGGTACCATTGTAGATGCAGTCGTACAGAGGAGTTAAGAAGTTGAAAAATAACATTTTTAAATAAATGCACGCTTGCCAACATTTAGGCACACATACAAGGGAAGTTTAGAGCAAAACGTGAGAATACATTTCGTATTGTGAGGTGGAAACCGTTTTAAGCTAGAGAAAGCAAAATGGCACAAATCTCCGAGGTCAAGCAGAAATACCTACGCAGCGGCGTTTTCGGATTCGGGGGCGTGTTTTTCTTTCTCTCCTCTTGCCATTGGCTGGAATGTTTACATTCCAGAGGAGAAAAAGAATCGAAAAAACACGCCCCCGAATCCGAAAAAGACGGGGCTTAAAAGGACAGACGCCCCTCTCCTCCAATGGCTGGCCTCCATTTAGGAAGCCAGCCAATGGAGAAGAGGGGCGTGTTCAAACCCCGTACTGAAATCATTAAATCTCGCGAGCGAGACTGCGCAAGCGCAGCCTTCGCTAGCCGAGACCTAAAAAGGGTCAGCCCGCTTCAGCCATTGGCTAAGTTCACTGTGAGTGACAGCATTCAGCTCTAGCTCTTTCACAAGGAGCACATCCACACAAAAAGTAGTTCCCTTCAGTACCATGGACTGCTATAGCAATGCGTGCTTTTTGAGACCAAAAAAATGTATTTGCTTCTTTCCATTTCTTAATACATTGTGATTGGCTATCGGTAGGCTGGGAGCTGGTTGCTTCCTCCTGCTTCCTGCATCCTGCTGCGGGACCAGAGTCAGGAAGAAGAGGACAGAGGAGAAGCGGTAGCTGTCACAGGTAAGTGTTTTTTTACTTTTATCGTCTGCCCCACCCTCCTGCCCCCGCCCTGGCTCACCACTCGGGTCCGGTAGCACCTGCTACTACAGACAAGAAATGCATGCTGACACACCACACCACTCAAGTCCACTCTATGCCACAGAATACCACTCTTGTGTCAGTCTACGGCACTCCACTCTATGCCACTCTACTCTACGCCACTCTACTTGTCACTCTACTCTACACCACTCCACACCACTTCATTCTACTCTATGCCACTCCACTCGACTCCACACAACTCTATGCCATATTACTCCACTCCATTCCATTCTATGCCATTCTGATCTATGCCACCCTACTCTATGCCACTCCACTCTATACCAATCTAATCTACATCACTGTACTCTATGCCACACTACTCCACCCCACTCTATTCCACTCTACTCTATGCCACTCTAATCTATGCCACTCCCCTCTCTGCAAGTCGACACCACTCTACTGTACACTACTCCAGTCTATGCTATTCTACACCACTCTACTCTATGCCCCTCCACTATACGCCACTCCACTCTACACCACTCCACTGTACTCTACACCATGCCATTAACTTTTAGCCATGCACATCCATGGTGCTATACAACGTGTCTAAAACACATTGACAAAACCAATAGCTTTCATATAGGCGAGACCTATTGAATTTACCAATGCTTGTTATAGGTAGGGTCACTTCACTTTCTACACTGGTTGTGTGAGAGTATCCAGCTTACAAATATGGCTATATAAAATGTAATTATTTGTGCAATATATGTTCAGTAAAATACAGGATTATGACATTTCTTAAGAAATTAAACACAAGGGGTGGCCTCTGCCCATCAGTAACCTCAGCAAGTTACACAAGTATAGAACACTAGACTAATCAAAGGAGGCAAAAACTGCATGATACCTGCATGGTCTGAGGTGGTGTGACTGTTGCTACCTACGTATTCTCTGCTCGTGACATTCTGGGACTGCCCAAGCTAATGCCATGTACCAGTAACAGTAATTTCTGCAGAAGTGTTATGCAACATCTGTTCTAGTGAAGAACACGTAGACCGTGCCACCTCTAAATATGCTACGCCCAAGCGCTTGTGGCTAAGCTAGCATCATGCACTGTCTGAATGTGGTTCTTGAGCAAGCCTTGCGTTACGAGAGCAGCTTACTTTCAGCAACCGCAGAGACATTTAATTAGATCTTTTATGTCAACGTTCTACGGGCCTGTAAAGTAGATATGTGGTATCACAAAGCAGGCAGCTCAATTAGGTTAGGAAGGTAACTATAAAAATGGCTTACTCAATACTAACGTAAAAATAAATTTAAAACACACTTTTTTTATAGAAATAATAATTTAATAAATAAATACTTTAAAATAAAATAACCCCAATTTTCTCTATTGAAAATAATAAAAAAATAGTAACCAAACTCCAGTCCAAAAACATTGAAAAAATGAAAGTATTCACATACACTAATGGAAGTACAATCCTATAAACACTAGAAAAATACATACATTTTGTAGGGTTAGGGAATCAAAATCCAAACTAACAGATGTGGAGGTAAACACGTACATCAGGTACACTAACACACCATTACAACTACAGTTCAGCAAAAATTTAGGAAGTGCATGTAATAGAGGAGGGGCCATATTTACCATTCTAACTCCAATCTAACAAGCACTGGGAAAGTGCATACACTGGAGAGTCAGGTTTACTATTCTAACTCCAATCTAGCACGCTTTGGGAAAAGTGCATATGGGGAGGCAAGGGGAAGTGGTTTACTATTTTAATTCCAATGTAACAAACATTGGGTAAGTGCATACATTAAAGGAAGAGGATAGAGTCATATTTACTATTCTAACACCAGTCTAGCAATCACTGGGGAGAGACTGTTTATCTGCCAGGTCATATTAACTGCAGCCAAATAATATAATTTCCCTGTGAAATACATTTTTTAAACTTACAAAAATCATTCTTTTTTTCTCATTAAATATGTATTTTTGGGGGGCGTGGCCGGCAGCCGAACGAAATGGCCGCTGCCTAGAGAAGTTCCGGACCGCCGCAGACTTCCCTGATCATCCGTTCAGCCATCCGCAGTTTGACTCAACAGGAAACACGAGGTGACGGGATCGGAAGGCATCAGGCATCGATCCGTCCACTCGTGGTGCTCGCAGCCCTTAAATTGATCCGGCCCGGCTGTGTTCAGCAACCGCGGTCTACGCACTACCTTGAAGCTGGGGCCTCAAGTAGATTCCCGTCCCCCAGCAGTCTAGCAGTCTGGATACATCAGCACCGTCGCCCACCAATGGGCAGCCTCAACGATGGCCTGGACAGTGAGTGGGGGCGTGCCTCACTGCAGAGACGCCTGGCAAGATAACCAGCTGGCAGAGTCCCGGCGAAAACACCAAGGACAGTATTCAGGCACCGTGCGTCGGTCCCTCGCAGTGGAAAGCAGGGCCGGGTGTAGAGCGCCTCGATTAAGACTGTCAAGGCGTCGCCTAAAGCCCCCAAAGTATATGTACATATAGGCCTGCCTGTGAATGTTAGGCGGCCCCCACGGCTTACCATCCCGCTATATCGTATAACTGACTGTGCGAAGTGATGCCATATATGGTGCAAATTCCACATCACCATTTACATCACGGCTTGCTCTCAGCGGAAGAGGGGCCCGGCTGTACTACCCCGCCTAAACATATGTACATGAACTTTGGCTATCGGAGACACCACGAGCATTGATCTCGCGGATCCAACAACACTGCTATACGTCTACACCAAAACAGCTTGGGTAGCCACTGCATGGGAACCTGGAATTGAGACAAGCTGCTGTGCTACACCAGAGTAATGGAGGAAGGGTGGAAGTTCATCCATAACGTAATTTGACCACAAGGCGGAAACCTACTGGCGCAACCCCTAACTGCAGCCCATCAACGAGAGTGAAATGTGGTGTCCGAGCTTAGGGGTAATAAACCCGAAAGGCTGAGTGTGACAATCTTACACACTGGCAGGCAGCGGGGAGTACTACCACCTAAACTCGCACAACTACTAAACTCGGTTAATCTACGGCACTATGGGAGGCAGGGGTCAGCGCGTCACACACCAAACCAAACTGGACAAATTTGCTTGTACTAAATCCAGCCAGGAGCTGCCAGATCACACAGAGACGTCTGCAGAGGGTCATGACGAAGCAGAGAACAAAGAAGTCACGCTCCAAGACATTATGGCTACGCTTAAGAAGGTGCATACGTCCTTGGAGTCCAGAATAGACACCATAGCCACCGAACTCACGTTAATACGAGCGGACACTCCGGAAAGTGAGTACGAGAGTATCAGAAGTAGAAACCATGACAACCAGCCTCTCAGTGGATAGGATCGCCCTTAAACGACAAGTGGCGCAACTAGAAACCAAAAACAAAGCAATGGCGGCAAAACTGGACGATTTTGAAGGCCGCTCCCGGCATAATAATGTACGCCTCATTGGTGTGCCAGAAGGAGCAGGAGGACCAGAACTTGACCTTTTTGTAGAAAACCTGATCAAAAACCAATTACAACCCGAGGCCTCTCTAATTACTTTTCAGTCGAAAGAGCCCACCGGGTTCCGGGAGGCAGGCCTAAGCCGGGCGCGCCACCAAGACCTATACGTGCCCGGATCTTTAACTTTAGAGATCGCGACAACATTTTGCAGACCGCTAGAGTTGCCTCTCTGGTTAATATGAACACAGTACAATCTCTTTCTTCCCCCACCACACAGCTGCCATAGCCAAGCAAAGGCCCAACTTCCTTGCAATAAAGAAAGAACTGCGAGCTCGCGAGCTCAAATACTCTATGATGTTCCCCTCGAAACTAAGAGTTGTAGCAAATGGAAAAGTATTGTTCTTCACAACACCAGAGGATGTGCAAGACTGGCTAGACGGCTGGCACCAAGTTACTAATCGTGGTTGACCCTGGAGGGAACGATCGAACAACATCAAGTGGGTCACAGATGGAGTGGTAAGATGAAGCGACCGTAGGCGATGGACCCAACAGAGACGACCATTTGAAGTAGCATTAGAACTCACACTAGAGGCTGGGAGCCTCAGACACAACCCATCGACATGCTAAGGAACTTCTAAACAGCTGCTGCAATGTCCAATTATCATAGAGGGCCCTGAAAGTATAGATCCAACGACCAGATGCTCTGGAATATCCAATGCAACACTGGTAGCATCTGACGGCATCTACTGACCAACCCTTGGAAAAATGAAGCACGACGTTGTGATGAGAGTAATCACCACTATGGACTCATGACCAACTGCAAGATATAGTGTAACAGATAAGATGGATTCTGGGGAGGGCACCGGGGTGGGTTCCACCCTGCAAAGGTATTGGACAATGGGTATCAGGCACTCTGCAATGTTGGGGAGGCGGGTAGTTTGTAAACCATCATGCAGGGAGGCAGGGAAGGGGGTAGGGCAATTGTTCATACTTATTGTTTTCTGTTCATTTTGTTTGTATCCTTTGTAGTTTTCGTTTATGGTACAATAACACCAAACCTCCCCTATGAACTAATTAATATATAGGTGGTACATCCTATATTAGAAATAACATAATTGTCCCACAGACAGTTTTTATTTTCTTATTTTATTTTATCAAAAACTTTTTTTTGTAATTAAATGTATAAATTCATTTGTAAGAGAGTTCATTACTATACACAGATTTAAATGGAACAGCCCCACCATGAGATTATACAAAATTTACAAGGACATTGTAACACCACAAATCACACGCACACCAAACATACCATACACAACTCAATAAAGAAGAACAACAATACATCCAACAACCATCAATAAACAGGTAACACAATAAGCATTTAAAAATTCATATCAAAACAACAAACAAACAGCGCCGACGCGTGTTTCGGAGTGGAAGTTAGACCAACAATTCCTTTGTCAGGGCGCAGAAGGAGCAATTCATGAGGTGGTCAGGTCCCATCCCTAGGCCTTGAACATATATTTACACAGTGGTGTAGGGGGCTCTTTTTTCACAATATATATATATGTGTGTAAACATAATTCAGGCGGCACGGACAAGCAGGAGAAAAGACCATGTACTAGGTCAAGAATCAGGATAACTTCAAGAAAGTCAGAAGTACATTGGAATATAAAAACAATATACTAAGCCCAGTAACAGAGAGGCGGACAATGGGCAGTGTAAAGGCCTCAAGCTGCTATGCCATGAAGATGCTATGTTTCACAAACGAAGGGCAAGTTAAATGTGGACCGCAGTGAATTCCAAAGCGGGAGAGCCAGATGAGCTAATATTAGCTGGGTGTCCGCCCGATGAAAGGATGTCCCTGGTAGGTCAAGGCCACAGCTTGTACATTCTTCTGATTCAAATATGCCGGGGGTCTCTGTTTCCGTATATGGTACATGCAAAAACAACAGTTGACGGACAGAATGTAGAACAATGTCATACATTCACCCCAGTACAGAGATCTGGGCCAAAATCCATCGTTTTTTTGCTCACCATGCCGTTCCAGCCATATGCAAATCAGTCTTGACCGTGTGCCTCATGGGAACAGTCCAACCCGACCTGCCAAGCCAGGTCCTCCCTGGACTGGAAACAAGCATCCTAGGACCGGTTTCGGGGTTTCACCCCTCTTCAGCCAGGATAGCTTGATTGCAGTGGCATGGAGAGCACGGGACCCACATCTGGGCATACCCTTCCCACTCGGGGTGACAAATGCAAAAACAACAGTTGATGGACAGAATGTAGAACAATGTCATACATTCACCCCAGTACAGAGATCTGGGCCTAAATCCATCGGTTTTTTTCACTTCCATGACCGCTCAGATATCAACACGCATCAACTCCAACTTAAAAAACAAGAATACAAGTAATACTTGTGGGAAGACGCAAAAACCCGACTGACAGCCACGCGCTACACCGTATACGAAGTAGGAGATAAAGCCGGCAAGCTGCTGGCATGGCTAGATAAACGGGAGCGAGCTAGTCGCTGGGTGGCAGAATTTCAACACGCCACGGGAGAGGTAGTAACAGATTCTCAAACCATCGCAAACACATTGGCACATCACTATGCGAAGGTGTACACCCCAGCAACCAATACAGCAGGAGGAGGTGGAGGCGTTTCTCCGAGATATCCGGTTTACTACACTCACAAAAGAGGATGCAAAACTACTGGAGTCAGACCTCACCGCTGAGGAACTGGCGATACCAATAGGAAACATGCAGTCGGGGAAGGCTCTGGGGCCGAATGGTATCCCTATTGAACTATATAAAGAAAGTGCAACCGTAATCACCCCTCATCTATTAAAAATGTTTAGCGCAAGCCTAGAAAGAGGAGAACTCCCTAAAGATCAGAGAATAGCAATGGTCGTGGCCATACATAAACTGGGGAAGCCAGCTCACAACTGTGCCTCGCACAGACCTATCTCCTTAATCAACGCTGAAGCCAAGGTTTTGGCCAAAGCGTTAGCAAATAGACTGACACCTCACCTAACTAAACTGATACACCCGGACCAGTCGGGGTTCATGCCCCGTAGAAACACGGCCCTAAATTTGAGGCGACTCCAGAGTGTATTAGGAAGAAGATACACGATACAAGAAGAAGCCGTCATACTGTCTCTTGACGCGCGTATCGGTTTTGATGCGGTAGAATGGCAATTCCTATTTGCAGTTCTCGTACCATTGGTATTCGGACCTAAGTTCTGCTCATGGGTAAGACTGCTATATACGAAACCCCTTGCACACGTAGTGGCGAATGGACACATATCCAAAGATTTTTCGTTAGGCACAGGCAGGGTTGCCCGCTATCGCCACTGCTTTTTGCCCTGGTGTTAGAACCCCTGGCGGCATGGATAAGGCAGGATCCGATAATTCGGGGAATTGGTTAGACAGAGAGCTGTGAGGATTGCAAATCTCTATATGCAGATGATATCTATATGGCCTCCCCCAAAAGTTCACTGCATAGAGTCCTGCATATCTGCGAAGCTTATGGGAAACGTTCAGGATATACAATCAACTGGAGCAAATCAATAATATATGTTCTGCAGCACCCACCGTCGAAACTGCCTAAAGGATGCACGGTTAAAATAGGAGAGGATAGCTTCAAGTACTTGGGGATCCACATTACTTCTGACTTGGAGGATTTCATGACCCTAAATCTCCTAGAACCCCTAAAGAGATTACGTAGGGATACTAAACATTGGCGGTCCCTGCCTTTAACACTCCTAGGAAGAGCAGCACTCTTCAAAATGATGGCACTTCCCCGATTTCTATATATACTACAAAATACCCCATTCATGGCCCCCCAAGCCTACTTCCGGGCGATAGAGGCAGAGGTAACTAAACTCCTGTGGAATGAAAAGCCGGCCCAGATAGCGATGGCCAAACTGTTTAGGACGTGGTACGACGGCGGCATCGCGCTACCAATGTACAAGCGTACTATTGGGCATCCCAATTGACCGTAATAAATCAGTGGATCCATGTCCCACACTCTGATCCGGCCTATCAACTCGATAGACTAATACTAGTTGCAGAGGGACTAAACCGAGTGCTGTATAACACTAACCACAAGATGGCTTTATTAGGACCGACACAACATACGATTCACCTTTGACATGTAGTGCTCAGAAAACTTGGGTGGAATAAAAGGATCACACAAGCAACACCCCTTTGGGATACAGGTATGATGGGCACACTACGTAACAGTAAGGGATTCAAACAATGACATAGGAATATCGCAGGTGGTTGACCTGTAGGCCAAGGGAAAAGTAATTCCATTTACCCAACTCCAGGACCAATACGAGATGGCACCTACAGAAATGTTCCGATATTACCAAATTAAGCAAGCACTGGAGGCAGTCATGCTGCTTGAAACCGTCCTCCCATAGGTCTCTTCCCTGGAAGACAGACTATTGACGGAACACATGCACAAAAAAGACACATCTTTAACATACCATAAAATCATCAATGATCACCCTGACCCCACACGATCCCTCCGGGTGAAATGACAGAGGTGAGAGACTTGGACGAGGCAGACTGGCACGAGGCTCTGGCTTCCCCACGGGAGGTGGCAATCCCTTCAAAACTATGCCTTATCCAACTGAAAGTGTTACATCGAATCTATTAAACTAGGACTAAACTTTACAAAATGGGACAGACAGACAATCAGCTCTGCCTTCGCCAGTGTGGAGCAATAGGCACATTTTATCATACACCGTGGGAATGCCCTGCAATAGTGACATACTGGGAGGCAGTCATGTCCACAATAACGGACGTAAGCGGGGCCCCTGTACCACTGGAGCCTCAGCGATGTTTATTAAACATATGTGAAGCCACAGGTCTTAATCTCACAACACAAACCTGGGCGACACTGGGTATAACCATAGCTAAGAGGAATATTGCCAAACAATGGGGTGCACGCAACGCTCCCACAGTAAGAGATTGGCGTAACAACATGGATATGTCAATGGTGACCGAAAGAGCGGTATACCTGCATAGAGGGTGCCCCAAGAAATGGGAAGGGGTGTGGGGAAAATGGAACGCCTTTAGAGGTAATATATGTGCAATACCGGTTGTTGAGTCATTATTGGAAGACAGTAGACAGTGAATGAACCGCAAATGTAGAATGTGTCTAATGTAAAGAACTCTTGTATTTATACAGTTTAGTTTGTCATGTAATGGAAGTTCGGACTGCAAGATGTGACAAATACTGGTCTCAATGTTTATTGAACATAATAATGTTCTGTACCAAATAAAAAGAGTTTAAAAAAAGATATGTATTTTTAAAAATATATAAATTAATTAAAAAAATCTAATAGGAGTATTAAATAGTATCTGAAAATCAACAGTCCACCTCAAATTCACCCATAAAATACATAGCTATAAAAAAATCTGTATGTCATATAATATTTATTCCCACAATATCTTTCCTTGTAAATTTAGAAAATATGAAGATTAAATAGATTACAATATAAATTGAAACGCAAACTCAGTCAAACCCACAAAATACTGCAACCCATTAAAAATAATGTTTGAAAAACTTTATGTAAACTTTATGTGAAATACAATTTTTCAATTAAAAATAGCAACTAATCACTCGCCAATATAAAATTAACATATTTATTATACATGAATCAATCATTCTTAGTTTCAATTATTTTATTTAAATTAACTACCGCCCATGAGTAAACAAGTTATGCTTACCTCAAGAATTAATTGCAATTTAAACATTTAAAAAAAAATATATATATTAGTCAATTAATATTTGATTTAAAGAAAATCTACCCACTAGATACCCCAATAAGCACAACAACCCAAACTTAAAAATGAATCCATAAATTATAAATGTAATAAGCAATTAAACATAAACATATAACAAAATATATAGCATAGTCAATCATTTAAAATTGATTATTATATAAGTAATTAAAATCTCTACCCACTCAATCCACAAATAAACCCAACAACTCAAAAACAAAATGTAGCACATTATTAATAAAAAATGTATTCAACTTTTAAACTCAAGTAACAATAACAGTTTTAACATAACTAACAAATTAATTAACATAAATGAATATATAGTTAACAAACCGGTGCCCACCCGATCCTCCAATAAACCCAACAACCCAGAATAAATATAAATAACAATAATATTTTTTTAAAGAATAATTTTACAATAACACATATAATAAAATAAAAACATAAAGCAATACAATAAAACATCATAATAAAAAGTGATATTTAAGTAAATTTCATTATAAACTTCAATGTAAGAGTAAACAGTTAAAAACAATATATGTACCTTTATTATTTGGATCCATTATATTTTTGTAGTCACAATATTTTTATCACAATATTAAGACCAGACTATATTTTGAAGTCAAGCTTATGTGGAACACCAACAAAGCCCTGACTGAAGAATGAAGTGAAATCTGTGTAAATGATGTTGGACAATTCACTGATTAAGTGGTATTCAAGTAATTCGTCGTCATTTGACTGAGATATAACAGGTAAAGCATGAGATTTGTTTGGGTTTACCAACAGACTTTACTGATTTGATAGATCAAATGGAGAATATTTGCTACATGCTATGCCCAGGAGATAAAAGCTGATATGTGAAGAGTGCATTGCCCCTTACAGTCACGCCTCTTGGTCTGGGCAGAGCAGGGATTCACATGCTCTTCCATACTCCCCTCTGCCGCTCTCCAGTTTCTGCAGAGTTCCTTCTGAAGGTGGAGAGGCTTCTATCATTGGAAGCATTAGATCTTGTTGTATGAACTAAATTGGTTCTGCTTTAGGTATTGCTTTGTGGGCTTGCTGTCCATTAGTCTATGCCTGAACATCATCTAGCCAATTGCCACTTTCCAACACAGAGGCTAAAGATTGGAATTGTAGCACAGAACGCTTTCGCCTCCATTTGAGAGATTGGCTGCATAAAACAGGTTAACTTATTTCAGATCCTGATTCCGATAGCACCATTAGACTTTTCTCTGGTTAATGAAAGTACATTATTGGAACAAGGTATTCTGCTTTTGCCTGAGGTTAGTACCACACTTCTCTAATATGGGAAACGTTGCTATGTATGATATCGGAAATGGAGGGTGATCCACATATCCCTACTTTGAAGACTTGCTGATCAAGGAAGACCACTTTAGAAGGGTGTTGGCTCCACTCTACTGTACTCTGAGTTTGTTAATAAAACAAGCAGAGCAATTTTTAAATAATTTTCAGAGCTTCCAACTGACTGTTGGTAAACATATCAATAGAAAATGTATGTTTACCTGATTCTATAGGAGCCTTACAATAGAGTATGACTCACTTTTGATGACCAGCTTCGTCTGCTTGATTTCACAAGGCTGTAGGCCTCATGGCTGCCTGTGTGTATGTGGTTCCCTCAGTCCGGCTGTAATATGATAGAGATGAACCCAACCCTATGCCAAGCGCTGGAGCCAGTAGTGGATGTCAAACCTATGCTGGTTCTAGTGGGACATTCATTGCTGGTGTACTGTAACCTTGCCTCATGGCCTGTGCCATAGCCCAGGTTTTTATCAGTGGAAACTCTGATGACCGGATTGTGACTCAGGAGGACTGAGAATGATTGACCATGAACTCCAACTCAACATTCTAATGAAGAAACAGGTTGGAGGTGAAAGATGATATTCCTAGTCTTTAAGGATATCCTTCACGCGGTTTTGGCAAATGTCCGATATTGACCAACAACACAACTGCTATGTTCTATGTAAAGAGGGTGAGAGTTATGCCCTTCCCCATTGTGCGCTGGTGGTAGGCCTCTAGTTCCACATTAAGTACAGATAGTGCAGTGTTCGCAGACCATCTCTGTGTGTGCCTGCATTAAGCACAGGTTATGAATAGTGCTGTAATCACAATCTTTCCATAGTCTTAGATATACTTGACATGGTACTCAAAGAATGCAGAATGTCCAGTTTGTCTATACTTCTGCATACAATAGGACCATCCAGCGCTCAACCACGGGGCCGTGATAATGCCAGATTGCCAAAAAAGCCCAGAGTAGATAAATTGAAATAACACAAATCTAAAGGAGGATCAGTGATATAGTCAGTAGCTCTGCTGAAAATATATCATGGTTCTGGGCCTCACAGTCCCTTGCTGGACACCCCTGCCTAAGCAAAACTGTTCAAGGTTTATTGTCTGTGTGTCTGGAATGGCTGCATTCAGCAGATTGTTCAATAAGTGCAGGGTTCAGTCTGCGTTTCCTTTTGCCCCAAGAACGGCCCTGGTGGCCTTCGCAGGGCAGCACCTGCAGCAAGTGCTGCACCTCTTAAATGCAGAGTTCATTACAGTGGTGGTCTAAGCAGGTACCTAAATAACACAAACAGCGAGGACAGGGTCATGATGAGGGGTGGCAGGCCATTGTTAGGTCTCGCCTAGCGACGCAGTGCATGCGCTGCTCGCTTGCGAGATCTATTGTTGTTGATTTTGCTTGCGAAGGGGGACAGGAGATTTGCACGCGTACGGACAGGAGATGTGCACACGGCGTTTCAACACAGCGTGTGCATGGCAAGCTTTCACTTTGCACGCAGCGTTTCAACACAGCGCGCATGGCTCACTTTCACTCTCCCTCACTCCCGCCCATTATCCCAGTTCAGAAGGAACAGCTCGACTGTAGAGTGGCAGCAATCGGTGTATTTGTCTAGGGGGCGAGGAAGTGTTTCTATTGCTCCCGTTTCAGTGTCTCAGCCTCTGTGTTCTGTACTGTGCTGTGTTTTGTTTCTGCCTACCTCTGTGTGTGATAGCATGGGGTAGATGTTGCCTCAGCTGCATTAGGGACCTGGGTCTGCCTCTGCCAGGGGATTCCAATGAAGAGTGCTTTGCATGCTATGTTCTGGGCAGTACCAGTCCTGTCGTAGGCATCATCATTTGCTGGACCACTTAGGGACAGGCGTGCCCCTGCAGCCTGCTTCAAGTGTGCTGCAGTGATCTGCCTCTGTAAATGTGCTACAGTAGAGGTCGATTCTGCCTCCAAAAGTCTACTGAACCTCCGCAGTAATATTTAAAGTGAAGTCCTCCTCTAAATGGAAAAGTTAAAGCTTGGGAAACGCGGTGGCGGCGGCGAGGAGGTGGGAGCTGTGGACAGGCGTGGGGTTATTGAGGTCAGACTGAGCGAGGCCTCCAGGTGCCTGAAATGCACTTTGATCATTTTCACTGCCACTCTCAGGTGGAAAAATAAAACATAAGGTCCTCCAAACTCCATGCTAATAGGTAATCAGTCCTAAAAAATAACAAGCATTGCAGTGCAATAGGTCTCGCATTTGCGAGAGTTATAGGTGGCACTCCAGGGGGTACAGCTCCCATGCTATTTAAGTTACAGTTTTCACAGGAAAAGCCTTTCTACGGTACGTCATGCATCTAGTCATTACAGCACTATTTCTAACAGTGGCCATCCCTGTACTGTTCAGCGTGGATGCATTTTAAGGCTGCATATGGTGGAATATTTCTGTGTGCCCTATAGTCAAAACAAACATTGCCTATTGGGAGGCGCGGGGATATTAACTAATTTGCCCACAATCACAGGTTGGTAAGCCAACGCCGTGATTCTAACATGGTTCTCTTACTTGTTGCTCCGCAGCTCTAGTCATTTTGTCACATCCGTGTGCTTTAGGGAAATTGCTAGTGCCATATTGTGTGCCTATGCTCCCATCTACAGTGTGCTATACATTATTTAAAAGCAAAAAGCCACATGCTGCAACGTTTATGTCTTTTGCGTTCGCTGTCTGCAAACTCCTTGCTTCCAATTTATTTCGCTCCCATTCAGCACATTGCGGCTGTTCAGTCATTTTTTAACTGCCTTTTCAGATCTTTTTTCCGCTTTTACTTGCAGTTTGTAGCTTCTAAAACTTTCATTGCGCGTTATTGTTCAACTTTACCCCATTATTTCAGGGTAGTTCACGCAATAGTTCTGGCTGGTGTTTTTTATACGTGCCTATATGTAGCGGTCTTATAACCTACAGAAAAATAGAGCGCTATACCATAGATGGAAATAATTTCGCCTACTACATACAAAGAAACAGACATAGGTGCTATTTCAATGTGCCGTTAGTAAACAAAGTACAACATGCGGTCACAAAAAAACAGCCGCGGTCCGTAGTAGGAGTAACTGCAGGGCGGTGACGTGGGGAGGGGGAGGGGCAGGGCGGGGGGTAGTAAACTATGGATTACGGAGGTTTACAGGTAAAATAACATATAAATTAATAAAACGAATTTCGTTGCGTGCACTGCATCGCATTTTGGGATGCATATGTTTACTACCCCCCACCCTGCCCCTCCCCCTCCCCACGTCACCGCCCTGCAGTTACTCCTATGACGGACTGCGGCTGATCTTCACTGCATTCCCTAATATCAAATACACCAACTGGAAAACATTTGCCTAACTACTTACTTTCCACGGGCCAGACGCATGCCCTCTAGCACTTTGTTTACTGTCTCAGAGGCTAATTTCTTCGTCTTATCCATACCACCATCTATTGTGGTATCACCTGAAGCCTACAACACACAAAAACATGTACTACAATATATACTGCAGTACACAAACACATTACTACTTGTTTACCCACTACACAATATTACAACTAATACTCGAACACAACTGTAATTCCCATTATTAATATCCTTATTAATCCTACAAATCATCATACCATCCAAGCAACTATTAATTGCAATAGTGAACCCTGCACACTGATGCTAACTACTCCTCTTACCACTAAACTAACTAAATAATACATTACACATTACATACTTAGTAAGCACATACATACAGCTACTTACCTGTTAAATATATTTAAACACTCCAAACAAAACCATTATGCAAAATTGTCATTACAATACCAAGAACTCTAACTCTAACTGATGCGAGACCTGTTGCATTGCAAATGCTTGTTTTTCCTTTATTTGTCTCTACACAGGATTAACTGAAAGTTCTCGGTCTGTCTGGTAAAAAAAAATACTTTTAAATGCACGTTTTCCAATAAGAATTAATGGTAGCCCATTAACAGGAAGTGTTTCAATTTGCATCTGAAAGGTATATCTGGGGTATTTAACCTGTGACTGCCTACAACAACAAGGAAGCCGGGAACTAAATGTCATTTTGCTTTTTATAATTCTATGCTTTGGCACTACGACATTGGGTAGCAACAGGTATTTTTTTCCAGCCAGCAGAATGTTGCATTGTGGGGCTTGTAGGTTTACTTTTAACAGTTTGATTATGGGCTGAAAGTGATTTTAGCTAAAATGCCAAAACTGATTAGTTATACATTACTTGGAACCACCTGTCAGCTAAAATTGTACAAAGTTGCCTATTCCAGTTCAAAAAATGCTTCTTTGACTCGTAAAACCAAAAATAAACTCTGCTCACATATATTGTGAGTGTTCACTCTTTAACTCACAAGCATTGGTAATGTGAATCGGTTTTCCTTGTGTGTCGTGAAAAGTTTTATTCAGAGCCTCACAACACTAAGGTTCGACATGGACAGTCACAGCACAACTTAGCCTAACACAAAGTATAAGTAAAGGACGGGTAGCAGAAGGAACATCACACCAGTCTCTTACACAGGCAGGTACAACACAGGTAACCCACACACTAAACAGTGAGTGAGAGACCTTAAAGGGGTTTTTCAATAAGCAGACATAAACACACAGAAGGTACAAAACTCCTGAAAGAAACAGCCACACCTCCTATTTAATTCCCATACATTAATGTATTCATATAGGATGACGAACACTTACCTCCCTACTATGGTATGTTTCATCAGTGGGTTTCCTATCTTGCATTGGGAAGTAGTCAAGACTACTACTGTTTACTGTTTGTACAGTTTCACAGTTATGGGTTCTCTAGTTTGGGTGAGGTCATGTTTCTTATGTCAATATTTATGTTTTCCCTTTGTTAAATTGTCAGACGTATATTAAAATGTTATGTGGCTGATCCCCAAATATTTTTTAACTGGCGTCTACCTACCTCCAAATAAAAAAAAGTAGAGGGCAAAGCAATAGACCCTACTTATCTTTCCCCTCAACACGTTTCAGTGCTGGAATATTGCCCATTTGGGCTCAGATATCTTCCCTAGGAATACAGGTCTCTCACATCAAAGACTGTGAAATAATCCCTGCTTCATAAGACATGTTCACCAGCTTCAGAAGAGGGGCGGGGCAATTTCCTCAGGTCACACTCCTAGGAAAGGTCTTGCAACATGTTATAGGTGATGCTGTTCGCACGTGCAGCAAGTCACTGTAATTGTAGCCTGCTCTATGAAATAGGCCATACCCACGGCATACTCGCAGCTGACTAGGTATGGACAGCCGGAGAGCATATGGCTACTATGCATTCAATACCAAAGCATCACCTACTTCGCTAACCATCTTGCTAATGTGGCTGTGGAAACAGGTCTATAAGGTTTCACATAGGACAAAAGCAGTTGATCGACCCCATGCGCTCTATACTCTAAGACTTTGTTCTCATACTCTTTCATACACCTCACCACACAAAGTTTCTCACAACCGTAAAACATAGGGTAGAAAACTGAATCCAACATTGTCTTAGATCTCTTCCAAATATTGAAATGTACTCCTTCTGATGAATATACTCTATTAGATAGTTCTAGTGCCTTGATGTCAGAAACTTTCCTAAAGGAGATTAAAGTATAACAAAGTAGCCAATTTCATTGAAATCTGTTTAAGGGATAGATAAGCAGGCATGAAAGCTGACGGGAACAAATTTTAGGTTAGCCCAGACCAACTTCCCTGCTGCAAGTGTCACTGACAGCCACGTTTTAAAAATAACTTTTACATATAAAAATTGTATTTTGGATTGTTTCACTTTAGCATTTTAGATTATATCACTGCACTGAGTGGCCTTCATAAAAGGTGCTCTCAAATGCAGTGATCATGGAAAAGGAGGCACAGTGAAGAAAAGGGCCTAGGGACACACTGTTTGATCAAACCTGGATGCTTGTTTTTGAAGCCAAGTTTCCTGACAACACATTATCCAATTCAGATCCTGGATGGAACACATTCTTTCCCTCTTCTGCTCTGATGACAATTTTATGAGTGACTCAAGAGGCAAGTTGGTTGTCTCGTGCCTCCTGTGAAAAGCTTTCGTTGTTGTTATAGATAAAGCAACATTATAGGCTATTAAACTATATGGAAGAATTTTAGTTCAGTGCATATATGAAATTGAATTATTTGAAGGGGCTCTCAAATGTGAAAAAGAGGTAAATTGAAGAAACGTATTTGCGCATAGTCACACAGTTTGTCCAAGTTGAGATTAAAACCAGGGTCTCTGAGTCAGGGCCCCACAACTAGTTTTGCCCTGGGTACATTTAAAGCTTCTGACTGGCTAGGGCATGTTATGCAAGGGGATTCAAAATACTCTTTATTGTATAGGGTGGAGCAACAGAAGAGGAACATCCCTCTTCATAGACAGATGCCCCTTGGGCAGAAACGACGCGAGGGCCTCCGTCAGAGGATAGGTACAGCTAGGGAAAAATCAGCACAAGCTTTTCCCATTACTGTCCATGTACACATCGGGCAGCAGCAGCGCAAGCTCTGCTCTTTTTAAGAGTAGGGACAGCATGGCAGTGACAAAGCAAGCTTACCTCTCTCACAGAAGGCGTAAGTGCAGTCTTCCGTTTCCCGCAGAACTCATCCAGCAGGGCAGAGTTGTGCAAACTTTAATCGCTCACAGAGTATGTACACTCAAGATGTGAGTGACATGTAGCCTAAAGAGCGATCTCAGGAGCAGGTGCTCAACTCACTGAGAGGAATGTATAAGAGGATGAGTGAGTAAAAATAAAGGTTTTGACACCATTCTCACGTAGGTGATATTCCAGGTCAGCACCCTCTGTTGATTCTTTGGTTTTCATGTATTGCCATATTTTAGTAACCGAGTAGGTAATTGTGATTTGGAGCAGCCACGCATCAGCCTAAGTGACCATGCTCTTGACAGACACACAGGTGCCAACCTCTCCAAAAAGGTTTTGAATGCATAGGCGTCAGGCTCTGGGTAGTCCCAGCCTCGGTGTGGCACCTGTTCAGAATGTGAAGGGCCGCCAGTGAAGCACAGGGTACACACAGAGCACAGACTGCATCATATATGTGTGCCTGGCTACAATTTGCACACTATGTGGACACTACAACATTTGGAGACTTAGCATCTCCCTACAGTCATCGCATGGTATGAATAGCCTTCTGTTAATGACCTCAGTATGTCAGGTGTCTGCTTGCATTAAGCATATGTTACAGCTGATAGAATGTTTATAGCATGGTTCTGTGCCTGCCTTCAAGAGCACGTGGTATAAGTGGTGCACTGAAAATGATATGCCTCTATGTCAGCCAACACTAAGCACAAGAAATAGATTGTGTAGTGTTCTCCGTTTGCTTCTATGTGTGGTTTTACTAAGCACATGCCACAAGTAGTGCAGTACTTGTAGTTTGCTTGTGCGCTTGTCTGCACTAGGCTACACGGCATAAATCGTGCTCATAAAACCACAGAAGAGGGGTGACATCTTGGTCTTGTCAGTTCTTAATGCACGTGCATTTGACGTCACCTTGTTTTGCTTCCGGTCCCTCGTAGTCTCCAGGCTGGGCCCTAGGGAAATAAACGCGCGTTACTCTAACGGCTCCGTGCACTACAGGGGAGATGAAAGGGCCAGGGAAATATGTATACTCTATCAAAACAGTTTTCCTTTCTGCCATCTGTTTCATTTATGAGTTGGTCGTGTCCCTTGTTTGCTTTTTAACTGGAAGGTTCAAAGCGCACGGCGCAAGATATCTAATCCTCAGATGTGTGTGGATAGTTGTCGAATGAAGGTGATACATCAAAGGAGGTAAAAACGGAAGAAACTTTGGTCCAAATGGAGAAGAGCTCACTTCCGGCGCGTCCTCTCCCTGGGGCTTCCACCTGCAAACTCTGTTAAGTTCCAGTTCGAATCCACAACGAGTACGGCCAGAACATGAAATGCCACACAAACAACAGCATGATGACAACAAGTAAGCACATGTATACAAAAAAACAGAGGTAGGACTAATATTAACTCACTACATCATTTTCCTCTTTTTAAAGCTGAGTGAGCCTCCAAAGAAAAAATAAAAGAACACATGCTGCAAGAGAAAAGTGGGCATTATTATAAATAAAAATCTCTATATTTCGCTGGCCTAGACACATTGTGAGAGAGGCGGTTATTATGCTGCGGTAGGTAGGGTATGTTTGACTGTTCGTCTGAGTTGATCTTTCAATATGCCCGCAGAGTTTGGTACTTGCAACACAGTAGGTGTATTGTTTGGTGTATTGTTTCGTGCATTGAGACAGTCACTCTCTTCCACTTTGGAAGAGAGTGACTCGGACACAATTGAATCTATCTCCTGAATTGACAGACATTGAATCTGAAGTATTCAACTAAGGTTGACTAGCAATTTCAGCCAACCAAGCATAATCTTGACAGGATTCTTCATTCAAACTACCCTCGTGTTGATTGACTCTGCTCGCCTGCTCTGGGGATAGTTAAACTTAGCATCCTTTACTCCACCATTCATTTTTATTGGTCAAAACTGAACTTTTGAATACTCTAATTATCTGTACAGGTCAGAGTAAAAAGTGACTCCACTTTTCTGATTTTGTTTGGTTTTGTAATTAAAACCCAGTCTCCTATTTGGAACTCTCTGCCTGTTGTTGAAATACACTTGACATCCTTGGAAAATAAACCCTTAACCCAGTCAGGGCAGGCTTGGGATCTAGGGTCTCTCTAAGATGTCGAAAAGGTGAACCATCCAATGTATTATGTGGAGTGGTTAAATATGTCTAGAGTTTTGTTCTTAAAAAAACTTCCACTCGTGCTCTAACAGCTATGGCAGATGGAATGCCTTCTTTTTTTAAACTTGTTCATCTCCTCATCCTTTTGAATGTGTTCATCCATTTGAGGTTGGAGAGTATAGTACCACCCTCAAAAGTTTTATGTAATGTGAAGTTATGAAGTCTTGCATATGTGTTGATGTAAAGTGTGTTCCATTATCTGTTTCAATTTCTTTAGTGCGACCTTCTATTTTGAATAGCCTTCTTAGAAATTTGATTACACAAGACGTAGTTGGAGCTGCTGTGAAGTCAAAGTACACCCACTTTGAAAGATAGTGTATTAAGACCAACAAGTACCTCTTGTCAGATGCTAATACATCAAAGGAACCGACAAAAACGAATGCTAATTTTGGCCAGACCTCTTCAGGAAACGGTACCATATGCAATGGAGTTTGAAACATTTTCCAATGCTTATTGTACAAGAGGCATATATTTCTTTTGTTTATCCAGCTACTAACTTGTGCATCCATGGCAGGCCACCAAACATAGGGGCCCATTAGGAAGGCGGGCGGATCCCCCCTGCCGGGATGGCGGTAGCCACTGCCGGCCCGGCTGGGGCGATCCGCCCGCCATCCTCACTAGAATGACACCCTGCCACATTAGGATGACTGGGGGGTCCACGGTGGACGTTAAGACCGTCCGCCGCTTTTCCGCCGGTAAGTGCCTGCATATGGTGGCGGTGTTTTGAATTTATCTACAGCCCAGGAACAGGCTAATGTCTGTCTCTCAACCGTGCTGCAATGTATTTAAGCCTGTTTTAAAGACCAAGATGTGAAAATAATGGTCTGTGACTTGTTTATCATTTGTGATAGAATAGCACATAACCCTGTTTGACTGCCATTTACGGTTAACACACACTTATGTTCAGCTACAAATGAAGAAAGTGCAGGTGCTGCCACAATTAGTTGTTTGACACTTTCAAAAGCTTCATTTGCTGACTCACTCCAGACATATTTTACTCCTTTCCTTAATAAATTGTGCAAGGGCTGTACTATTAGGGCGTATCCTTGAATATACCTCGAATAATATTCACTTCACTCTAAAAGGGATCTCAAGGTGTCTTTATCTTTTGGCGGTGTCACATCTCTGATTGCCTGGATCAAAAAAATAATTGGATTGATACCACATAAAGAAATAAAATGACCTACTTAATCTAAATCTTTAGTAAGAAACTGGTATTTCTATCTTTTGAGTGTGATACCAACTTCTTTGATAATACTCAAAAGCTTTTTCTTGTGTCTTGTTGTGCTCAGCCATAGTTTCTGCATATATTAGCACATCATCGTGATATGCCTGCTCTCCATTGACACCTGCCAAAATATTGTCCATCAATTTTTGAAAAACGCTTGCTGCAGATGCCAAACCAAAAGGTAGTCGTAAGAATTTGTGCAGCCCAAAAGGTGTTATGAATATGGTCAATTCTTACGATTCCTCGGCAAGCGGTATCTGATGATATGCAGACCTTAGATCTAGTAAGGAGAAGAACTAAGCATTACCAATATTAACTAGCAAGTCATGTATTTTTGGTAGTGGATGGCAATCCATGACAATGTATTTGATGAGTGTGCGCAAATCAATCGAAAGATGAATTTCTTCATACTTTTTACGCACAGTTAGTATGGGACTGACACGTTCTGAGGAATCAGTATTATCAATGAACCCTTCATCAATTAGTTTGTCCTAAATGTTTCTAAATCCGGTTTTACATTAAAAGGGCCCGGTATAAGTTTTAGCACCACTGGCACAGCGTTCTTCTTTAACCTTATTTGATGTTCAATTATTTTTTGTATCACCTATTTTATCACTGAAAACCTTTGGAATTTTTGCAGCAATAAATGTAGGATTGATTCAAATAGGGGGTATCAGAACCGGATACTAACATCGATCCTAATTTGACCAAATCCAGGCAACCAACATTTTTTTTGCCTTTTATGGTTACAAAGATTTTTGCAATAGTTTTTCTTCCTAAGCACATCAATTTTTCTAGAAAGTCCCCCAACATGTCAATATCCTGATCTCTATAAGCTTTGGGCAGTATATCTGGTGGACTGAGAGAATTTTCTTTTGCCCGGATTTGGTTCAACAGTACATCTGAATTAATGGTTATAGGTGAGCCCGAGTCAGCCATCATCTTTAACTGCACTTCCACAATACTTACATCACATTGTGGCCCCTTTACAGGCTTGCGAACAATGGTATCAAAGTCAAGTGTGAGTACCACTCTAGAAAAATCATGGGTCCATTCATGAGTGTCAACATCTACACTGCTTATTTGTATATGTCCCTCATTGCTCCTACACAGACTTTGTAAGTGACCTATTCTATGACACGTATTGCAAAACTTCCCTAAAGCTGCACAAGAAGGGTTGTCACTAAGTTGTGAATTTCTTTTGAAAACTTTTAATCGGTCTACCCTTAAGTGACACAGCATTCACAGACTCTGAGTCTTTCACCACGTTAATCGAAGGAATGCCAGACTCATTTGCTATACATTTGCTTGAGATTATAGATAGCTCAATACTCTTCGAAATATCTATAAGCTCGGAGAGAGTAGGATCATGACAACTCAAAAGACGCTCTTGGATTTTCTTGGAGTGACAACTATATACAAGTTGGTGCACAATATAAAAATCTAAAGATGCTCCAAAATTACAGGTGGATGCCAAGTTTCGTAATGCCGAGATATACTCTTCAACCGTCTTCTCATGGTTTTGTTTTCCCTTAAAAAAGTTACATCTTTCCAACAAAATTCTTGGTTTTTCTGTAAACTTGTTGGACAGTCTGGTAAATTCTTTGACATATTCATCTCATTGCTCAAAATCCTTGTTTGGAATATACTCCTGCAATTTATCAAAAATGTGTAGTCTCTACTGACCGAGAGGAATAAGGGCCAAATTACGAGTTGGACCCTCAAACTTGCAGTAGAGGTGCGGTGGTGGGTGGGAGCTGCCGTACCAGTTGGCTGACAGCCATTTAACAAGGACGGTAGTCCAACCGCCTTCGGCATGCCGCACCCGCTAGGGATCCGCGATCCCTGTTGGTGGCGCAACGGTCAGGGGAAGCAATATGCTTGGTGGTGCCACTGCAGCACTGCCAAGCATATTACGAGTTTCCCCACCGTCAGCCTTTTCATGGAGGTGACCCCACCATGAAAAGGCTGGCGGTGGGGAAACAAAGGGGGCCCTGCAGCGCCCCCTGTAACCTGTGTGCATAGGGGTGCATGCAGGGGAGCACATGTTGTGCCCCCTGTGTGCATGCACCCCTGTTCCTGCACGACATGGACTGCTCAGGCCATGCCATGCCGAAACGTGCATTGGTGGTCCTGTGGCGGTGCAGTTTAAGGCTCACTTATGATATTATTTATTATAATCTAGGGGGCGGGAGGCAGTGAGCTTTAGCGGAGTGGGAGCGGGGCAGTGGCGGGCCGCTCCACTCCCACGCCGCCAAACTCATAATCAGGCCCCAAATAATTTCCATTACACCAACAACAAATGCATGCAGCTCTTGCTTGCCTATTACCAATACAATGTATATTTGTATCTACTTATTTATGTATTTATTTAGCAAAAGTAATATTTCTATCAGTAACACTATGCATGGCAACAATGACTTACATAGAACAATGAGTGTAAAGTGGTTAAGATTATATTGAAATCAACAGCAGAGTTAACTAAACCAAATATCATTTACACACAGGGATGGAAACCATTTCCCTGTGGTAATGTAGAAGCCAGCCTTCTTATATGATACCAAATGCTTGAAGTGTGTTCCTTAGGCCCTGCTAAGTTAACATAGGAATTTCTGTACAAAATGGTTGTATGTTTCCAGTTTGTCTTAAGTAAGACTGCTATTGTAATGCAAGGCTTGCACAAGAAGGATCCGAAAATATAAAAGCTTAGCTACACATATTTCAGCATATTGTATTTCGAAATGTTTCTGATACGTGTTACGGAAAAGTACCAACATAATACATTGCATTACAGTAGAAAGTCCCCAAAGCTGCCTACTTAAGACACGTGGTCAGCAACAGTGTATTTAAGACCATAGAGGGTATGGCGTGGCTTAGGCAGTTGCTAATTGGTCAAATGACCCATGCTTAATTTGCGTTAAGTATATTATGATGATGCATCCTTTGTGGTTTGGGCCTATAAAAGTTGTCAGGAACGTCACATCATTAGACATTCAGTATCTATGCTGTCTGTCTCTGTGCCGCACGCACTTGCATTGTTTGTTGGTCTTCAATAAATTCTGCTATCTTCTGTGCTGACAG
Organism: Triturus cristatus; assembly: GCF_964204655.1. NCBI lineage: Eukaryota > Metazoa > Chordata > Amphibia > Caudata > Salamandridae > Triturus > Triturus cristatus. Next base: position 816,199,532 of record NC_140584.1, read on the forward strand.
AGAACTGTATTTGTGGTATTATTTCTTATTCTTTATTTCAGCTCCCACAGTACCACTTTGTTGCTTTGCGGCACAGCCATCCTTGAGAGTCTTCCGGCAGGTCTCAGCATGGTGCTACTCCACTGCACATCTGTTCTCGCTGAGACTTTGGGCCCGTGCTGCCATGCCTGTACATGTTGTGGTGCTGTAGTAAACCTAGTGTGGCAAAAACTATACTGAGGTTCCCCACTAACACCACAGACACAAACACACAACACATGTAAGGGAGTATAGTTCTCATTTGATCCACATTTTGTTATAAAAATCTTCATTGGTATGTTTACTAACATTTTGCACCGACTCTGCATCACAAAAGTGATGCAAATCGACTCACAATGTTTATATGAAATTTACTTTCTAGTGCAAAACATTTTTTTGGTGCTGGAAAGTCACCTGAAAGTAATGTCTACTGCAGCTTTACATTGCTTTGTGTCAAGGGGGACATACCATGGGTGCTACCTGGGCATTCCCATGCAGCCACTCATGGTATTGGCCGCATAATCCTGTCTACTAAAAGGACAGGGTTTTGCATAAAAATATAAACTTGTTTGAAATTGTCGTTATTGAGGACAAATGCTTTTCTTTCTAAATCTTTTCCATCTTTGCATTTGTGCTGGACTGTACAGCACACATCCAAAGTGTGGGGAATCCGCCATTGCATTCCAGAGCACGATTTAAAATCTCTTGCTCATAAACTGATACTCTCCAGAATAGACTATTGTAACTCTCTCTTGACTGGTCTCCCCAAAACCCATCTCACTACCCTGCAACCGATTCTACACTAGGGAACACAGTCATCTCAGCGGCCAAAAGGAATGACCACATCACACCTATGCTGAGCACTCTCCAATGGTTGCCAACTGAGGCCAAGACTGCCTGGATCACTCATAAGGCTCTACACACATCCACTCTTACCTGGTAGACAAACTCAAGCTATCTGGCAGCTCCAGATCATCGCATAAGTGCCAGAGCAACGCTACTAGAACCCCCATGCTTTCAAAAGGAATGACTGATGGCTCAATCCTTCTTGGGTAGCGCAGCCAGAATCTGGAACACATTACCCCCAAATCTATGCACAATCACCTCCCTGATGACTTTCAAAAACGGACCTGAAACCCTTCCCCTCCGACGATATTTTAGACGCTGCAATCAACTCTTGGCACAGACACTACCTTAACCCTGCTGTATATACCTTCTGTACATTCTGTTTTATGTAATGATCTACCATGTCGTATTCTCAACCTTTGTAATTATTTATAGCAGTATGTGTTCATCTATAACTTCCATGTAACATGTTTCTTTTGTAAAGCACTCTAGCACCTTTGGGTAATGTCTGTGCTATATAAATATGCTATATAAATACGCATAAATAAATAAATAATCATCTTGCTGCTACATTTTGCCAATTTGGTTTTAACCAACTTCCTGTATTCTGTGATCCAATTCCGCTCTTTGTTGAAGTTCTTGACTCTCATAGCTCCAGTCTAATATAGTTGAAGGTTGCTTCCTAACTAGCATGACCTATTTCCTTCTGGCCAACTTCTCCTCCGCATATTAAAAATGACCCAATCAGAGCATTTATTGTGTCCTACCTTTGCTTGAATTCACTTCAGTTTGTTGTTCGCTCTGGGTGCCTTTAGTTAGGTGCCTCACTTGCCTCAGGTTTCTTTGCCTTTGATCCAGTGTACCGTCATAGTTTTTGGAAGACATAACACCTACTGAGAGGCAGACCTGCCGACCTACAAAGGTTTTTCACCTTGCATGAGAAGAGTTTGAGGGGGTTGGTGGGAGGTTTGTGAGAGGGGGTAGCCTGTTTAGCTCATCACTGCCTAAGAATCCATGTAAGAGGGGGGCTATAGAGGAAGCAGTTCTAAGGGGTCTCTCAAAATACAAGAAACATCGGCTTCTGAAGTAAGAGGTGTAATGAGTTTTAGACCCAATGAGCCTGCAACACACGAGCTAGAATCCTGCTCTATGTAGGAGTATCTAGCTCACCCTATGCTCACTATGTTGGCTTCTCACCGAGTGATCGTGTGAAGAGAGACCATATCGTGTGACACACAGCGGCACTGTGTAAGTTGGCAGTTCTGTAGAGGGTGTTTCTGACTATCAGGTTTTACCTCCAGAAGCTCTTGATTGCAGTTCAGTTTGTGTTTTATCTCTCATCCGGAAGTTCCTGTGACCAAGGAAGAAATTAAGTCCTATCTTCAACAAAAGAAGACGTAGGCATTGACTTCTCAACAACCAAATCCTGATAGTCATTGACGGAAACAAGCACATGTCTAGGGTGATTATATTTCTTTCTCTAATTGAACACCCAGGTCTACAATATACATATTTTTGTATACATTTTGCAAACGTTGTGCAAAGCTACCTATTTTATTGGCATTTCTATGACAATTCCACACAGTAACAGTAATATCAATCAGTGACCTCACAAACAGTAAGATCAATATCAGTAATATACCTTTTTTTTTTTTTTGTAGAGTTTTATATAGCGCTAACTGGACCCGGAGGTATCAGAGCGCTTTACATAGATGTGGACATAATAGTTACATTGGTTGCATATGAGTAGATCCAAATAATATTAGACGTGCATCCTTCCTCCCCACCACCCTCGACTTAACATTGGTGAACGATTCAGATTTCTTGCCTTAAATATCTCCTCCCTCACTCCAAAACTACCCCCACCCTCTCAACACAGGCCAGCTAGAGTAAAAACTGCCTAGGTGAAGGTAAAAGCATACATGAGCGCGCATTTCTAGCTCTGTCCAAACCACTGTACTGTCAGCGTGTACTATGGGACCATCAGCTGAGGCCAATAATCTTTACTGAGGTGGTGCACCACCAACACAGTGCTTATGCCAGTATCCCATAACACCGAGCAGCATCCCTGCTTGACTATGACATCCCTGGGGACATGGTGGAGCCGGGGTCTTCCTCCCTGCTTGGTATGGAGTCCCCATCTGACGTTGAATCTCCATTTTGAAGCTCTTCCAGGAGACCCTCCCAGTCTCTAGGTACTTTCATGGAACTTTGTCCCTTCTTGGCCTCCATAAGGAGAGCAACACACTCGTACCTCTCCCCCCATCAAATTATTCAAATGAATTCCTTGGACCACCCATCAACAGTAGGGCCCGATTCTGCCTTCCAGTTACGGGTAATCTGTTGTTTTGCAAATCTACCTATCACTGAATGTCTTTATTGTAAAGCTCACTGTTACCCTACTAAACTAATGACTGAATGTGTGGCTCCTGGGTCTTCTCAAAGATTGCTAAACAGACTTCAACGAGTCCAGAATGCGGCACCCAGACTTGTGCTGAATATTCCCAAAAGCCAATCGATTCGGAATGGCCTAAAACGCCTCCACTGGCTCCTCCTTGGGAGGTAGGATTGTGTCTCTTTGTTAGGTTGGCATGTCAGCAACTAGAAGTGATTGGAGGCAGTTGTTGAGTTGAGGCCATCTAAAAGATTTGATTAGGGTGGTTGGTTTGGTGCGTGAGAAGAAGAGTTTGCTGAATGGGACAGTTGTGTACAAGGGGAAGGAGATGTGATATGGGGATGTCGCTGATGAACAGGTGCAGGTGTGGCAGGTCTTCAAGATTGTGCATATACCGAAGGAAAGTTGGGTACACTGCCGGATGGGCGGACCAGCTCAGGGGAGGTGGGCTACAGAGTTCAAAGTTAGGTACAGGTGAACAGGTACTTGTGGCGTAAGATATTGGCTACGGAAGAGCAGAATCATTTGAGTGTGAAGTTACATTTGTTGAAATGAAAAAGGGGTGCATCTTTAGGAATGGGGAATGTTATTGGACAGATTGAGACATGTATGAATGAACCCTTATTCTTAGACTGTATGGCGTCTGCCAAGGATTTCTTTGTGATGTGATGTGCACCCTATTAAAGCAGCCTTTTTCAACCAGTTCACACAGTTCTATGTTGTCAGCAGTTTATTGGGATGCGCCGCCTCACCCCAGGTCTTGGAAAGGGGCAGAGGCTTGATTGAGCAGAGGCAGTTGTAAGGCGTCAGGGATGGAGCAGGGAATGTGCCAGGACGGAGGCTCTGTTAGGGCACATCTGTCAACGGGCTACCTTTTGCTACACCATATGGCAGCGGGGACAGTTTCCTTCTGCCCAGAAAGGCAGCTGAAGCAGGCCCTTATTTGTTTTTCTTTAAGCTTCTCCAAACTTCAGTAATCATCAGTTGGGCAAAGTCCAAAGTTCACTATTACAAATATCTTTTAATTCTCCATTTATAGACTTTTTGAGGGCGACGTAATGTTTACCGTCACCTATTGGATGGAGGGTATGTAACATGGGGCGTAATAGGTTTGTTAGTTAAAAAGTTTCTAATGCAGAAGTTTGCAACAGAATTAGCATGTCTGATTCTTAAAATACATCAATCCCAATGCATTATAAAAACTGCTTTGCGACCAAATGTTCTGTTACTTTGTAGCATAGTCAGGAGTGCAGGATATGTTATAAAGACTTGGGAAATTTCATAGAAATGCAGCATGAATGTTATGTGCAATGGTGCAACAAAACCGGAGGGGTCAATCCCTGCGAAGTACCTGGAGGGCCCTCGAACAACCAATCGGATTTTTACAAACATGGGATTGAGAGCCAGACGGTATTTTAAAAGAAACGCAGTCTATGCATGGTGAAAATGACAGGTGTCTCAGAGCTCATAGGACCAGGAACCTGTGCCCCCTACACTGCAGGAGATGTGGCGCCTCTGTGCTATGGCCCTGGTTATCTGCTTTGGTACATGTGAGTGGGGCAGGATTCTGTGTACATTTCCTTATCTTGCCTCTTGTCTATGTTAGTAGAAAGGGATGTATTCTGTAGATGAAGTCTTTTATTATCTTTTGATATTTGTTCAGGGATGAATCTGATTACTTCTGCTACAAGTGCAAACTGGAGCTTGGGCCATTCAGTTTCTGACCAAACCAGTTAACATACAGGTTGAATCTCAACAAAACCTCCTTGCGCCTCATAAATGGCACCCCAGTCCTGATGCTGACTAGACTATCCGGCTGAAACGTGTCACCAGTTTCTATACTGAAAGGGGATACTATATTTTTAGACAATAGCATACAATACCTGTTTGGATACTTACATAATTATTGTTCTACACATTTCTCTGAGGTTCAAAAGGCATGCCCTTTACTTCATCATCCTCTGAGCTGAGCTATCCATATTTTCCCTGCTGATTTGAAGAAGATAAATCCAATTGGTCTGCACTCCAGGATGGTCATCAGGCTAATGTGTCCTGTAGATAGTTAAGACTGTCATTGTTTTGCAATTTTTGACTTGTCCTCTTCAATCTCAACTGTAAGACCAATTCATTGAGCTTGGACAGAATGGTAGATCTATATTCTTTATACAGCCACAGTTTCTACTCTTGCCACCCCTTGTTGTGTGGAATGGGTTTTGACAGCAAATAAAAATGTTGCTTTATAATTCAGACCACAAGCGAACTATTCACTAAGTGTCATAAAAGTCAAGGTAATCCACCTTTTCGAGTTCCATTTGTGATGATTAAATACTACCTGCCATCTCCTGTGTCCCTCCTGCCTAACTCCTGGAAAGTGTGGTCCTCAAACAGGAGCAGCACACTTTCGGTGGGCACAAGCACTGGAAGTTACACCACAATGTGGCCAAGAAGTAAATGTACCTGTGCCCCCACAACACTGTTAGACGTCTCATGATTTCTCGTCTAGAAAAAACCCTTTTGAAACGTGAAGCCATAAGTGTTTTCTGCACAATACAGCTGAACTCTTCTCTATGAAGGACCAAAGTATGATTCTAAGTAAATTCTGAAATCATGTGCGTTTTCTAGTCCCTAACATCCTACATACAAGAGAAGGCACATAGGGAGGGATGAGGCAGTACATGATAACAAGCATTGGCAAAACCAATATTTGCACTGGATGCCAGCCTTTTGGCTTTGTCAATGTTTGTTTTGTCATGGTTTTTGCAAAACTTTATTGTTGGGTAAGTTGCTGGTCCCACCTCAATTTAAAAAAACATTGGCTAAAACAAAACTATTTTTTTGTCCCAAAAGCACACATTGCCATAGTAGTCACTGAAGGGAACTACTGTCTTTGCATATGTGCTCATTACGAAAGGGAAGAATTATGTCAATCGCAGTGTAGTTAGCCAATGGCTGAAGTTTATCAACCCATTGCTCCATGCTGTAAAGGGCAGAAGAAATTGTGAATGACACATGAACAGACCAATGGGTGACGAGGGGGCTGAAAATCCCTTTAAGTAAGTACATTATATATACAATGTTGGTAAAATCAAAATGTCTTGGTTTTCAACAGACCCAAATATGTGTTGAAAAATTAGGGATTGGGGGATGTCATCAATGATAAAAATGTATTGTATACTGGGCAAAGGGAAGAATGTATGATGTTACAACGCATGCCTTTACAACGCAGTTTTTATATTGCAACATCCTTTACAACGCATACATTTACATCGCATCCCATTACAATGAACTTTTTTAAACTACATTAACAACGCATTCCATTACATAGCAATTTACCTTTACAATGCATACCATTACAACGCATACTATTACATTGCATTTAAGGTAAGTGTTGGATAGTGTAGGGGTAAAAATTACTATTCTAACTCCATGAGGTGCAACAGTAGGGTAAGTGTTGGATAGTGTAGGGGTACTATGCGTTGTAATGGTATGCGTGGTAATGACATGCAATGTAATGTCTGCGTTGTAGTGACATGCGTTGTAAAGGATGTTGCGATGTAACGACTGTGTTGTAAATGTAGTGCGATGTAATGGCTACGTTGTAAAGATTGTTTCCGCAAAGGGAAGGCAGTAAATGATAAGTAGATATTCTAAAATGCATCCTTCTATCCAGCTTTTATATGTTAATGGATTGAGAACACACTAGATCCCTTTCTTCGAGCGCTATGTGCATTAAGTGGGCTGGCATGGCAACATTTGCAAGCACTCTTTTTGGATACCAGTCTGGCACTGACCCTGACATCCATATTAAAGCATTGTGAACAAAAGGTTAGCAGTTTCTTGGTGAGCAGCACTGTGCTCAAAGTTTCCAGCGTCGAAAATGGAATTTAAATTCCCTAAATTCCCATGTTAATTAATGCATAGCCTGCTGTCTAAGATCAATATTAAGCTCAGCAAAAACAGCTTCCAGGTTTTCTAGACTCACTCCTGGGCTAAAAATTACATTTTCTATGAGCCCAACTGTGTTTTTTCATGATTTTTCAGAGGCGAGATTGTGGCGCCTCCAAGGACCACCTCTGATGGCTCAGAGGACCATGTGCTCTCAGGAGCAGCCCCTACACCTCTCCATTAAGAAGGTGCCTAATAGCAACATTCTTTCCTAATTTTTAATTTTTTTACATGAGTTTTAATCAAACCATAATGTAATATAATTCAAGGTGCAATACAGTAATTAATATTAACCCTAATATTTTAAGAAATGGCATGAAATATCAAATATATTCGAGTACAGAGAGAGCAATAAGATATGATCATGACACAGTGAGCATTATGTTTATAATCCTGCATTAAAAACTGTATTGTTATCGAATGAACTCAAAGCATTCTTACTTCAGAAAGTCTCACAAAAGAAAGGCTAGACTTCCTGGATTAGTCCCCTGTTAAACGCCCAGCATACACTTGCCCAGGAGTGCAAAGGGTGGACATTCCGGCCCCGGGGGCATGGGTTACACTTTATTGGCAAGGCCCATGGGGCTGTAGCCCCTGGTCTTGCATCTTGGGACCCCGGCAGCAGCACGGTGTTGGAGGGGCGGTGCCAGGAACAGGGCATAAAGCAACGGAGGGCTGAGGCCACCCCTCAAGGATGTAGGTGGTTGCACCTGTGTGGTCCAAGTAGATTTGGGAAAGTAAGTCCTCAGTGCTGCGGTATTCATTCTTTCGTGGGAATCACATGCAATTTTTCTAAATATGGTTCTTGTCAAATTTGTGTACCCCTGTGCACATGATTGTTCTACGCATTAAGATAAGTAACTTGTGTAATAATCTTTGACAAACTTTCCATGATTATGTAACATGGATCTGCTTTGCTAAGCTGAAAAGTTATGTTTGTGTTTTCCTCTGAATAAACATGACCCCTTATCCCAAACAATTTTGGTTTTGTCATTGACTCGGTTGGATTTGGGGGTCAGGTCCAAACTGGTGGCCTCCAGGTCCTATGACATCTGTGCAAACACTAGTGTTGAACTATCTGGGGCACTTGTGAGACCTTAGCATTGTTACCATCTATGGTGGTAACTTCATTGCACATGTTCTCTTTTTGAGTTAAACTTCCAGGCAAAGCACGATAAATGTTGTCAGAACTGAGGCAACTGTGCCGACAGTTTCAAGTGGGAGGCCAATGGCTGTGTACCCATGCTTATCCAACTCTCCTCTCCTGAAGCTGAGCATGGTTTCAAGCTCAGTGAGGAGCCACTCTCAGGTTGGCACTTTTACAGGAATAGAATTATTGCAAGTGCCTAGAGGTGATTCAGTTTGCAATGTGTGCTCTAAAAAACAGAACTCACAAGAGATGGGATAAAGGAACAAGGGACCCGAAGGGCAAAGATTACATTCACAAAATGTGGTGGCAAATTGTGCAGGGCCGGACTGGCCGTAGTGGGCACCGAGCATTTCCGCTAGGGTGGGGGCTGGTTTTGGGCACCCTGGGGGCCGTTTTTGTTACCTGTGGCCGGCAATATCGGCCCCCTGAACCACAAAATCGGCCGAAAACGGCCGTAGCAAACTGCTTGGCCGCACCCCCCTGCCGCCTCCTGGGTGCTGGCCGAGCAGTATGCCAGGGCCGGTTTTGGTTCCCAGTCTGGCCCTGAAATTGTTCACTCACTTTTTGTGACTGCAGTCTGTTTGTGAATTGACCTATTTATAAATAGATAAAATACAAAGGCGTTATTAGTGTCTGACGGATCGCACCTCAGAAAAAATATATATAATCAGACTGGGCAATGATAAGTATATTCAACTTCCCTTGTCACTCTCAGCAATGGAACAATTGATTGTGGTGCCTCTAAGGGTAAATGCAGCCGCGGCCTGTGGAGGGAGTTCCGTGGGGCGGTAAGGCGGGGCGGGGGAGGGGCAGGGTGGGGGGTTCTAAAAACCGGAATATGGATAATTGCAGGTAAGTAAACAATTAAATAAATAAAACGAATTTCGTAGCGCGCGCTGCATCGCATTTGTTTACTTACCTGCAATTATCCATATTCCGGTTTTTAGAACCCCCCGCCCTGCCCCTCCCCCGCCCCGCCTTACCGCCCCACGGAACTCCCTCCACGGGCCGCGGCTGGGTAAATGATGTACCCTACTACCTTCGGTACCTAAATACACAGGTACTGCCAACAGTTACTGTGTAATACAGTATAGCATGATAATACCCCGGCACTCTAAACGTAATATCCCTTCTTATGTAGAACCTTTATATGTTGACTTCACAAAATTGTCCCACCAATATGTCACAGGCAAACAATAGAGATAAGTTTATGCAAAAGACGTTTCTTTTAATTTAAAACAAATATCTTGAAATATCACAATTTCAGTCAAGACTGTGAAAACCCCTATTACAGAGAACATATAGATGGGGAAACTTTTATACAGAGGATTCAAAGCTACACAGTCTCGATCAAGATGCGCGAGAACAGCCGACACGTGTTTCGTCACATCCAGTGACTTCCTCAAGGCTTTCTAAAAAAGATTTATTTTCCGTGACAGCGGCCGATCCTGTTTCTTCATATATTTTTAGCAGGACGCGACTACGATATGACACTTGGCAGTGTTTTTCTTATTTGTCCCAAAAGAGACTTCGACCTGTGTCACATGCTGGAGTTCCGGAGATCAACCTATTAAGTAGTCCCAAAAGCTTGTATCGTAGAAGTTGGAAGCCCAAACCGCCGGATTGCTGAATTTACTATGCGGGGTCTATTATAGCCTTGAGCAAGAATTTGAATGTGGATGCGGTTCTACGAATAGATTTCTAAGGCCACCCAGATACAGGAACCACGACAAGCACACAGGGACAAGTATACTTTGGAAATTGCCTTTGAGCTTTTAATGAAATAATACGCTTTGAAAATATATCATAGACGTATACTTCTAGGATACTTCTAGGATCTACGATACAAGCTTGTGGGACTACTTAATAGATTGACCTCCGGAACTCCAGCCTGTGACACAGGTCGAAGTTTCTTTTGGGACAAATAAGAAAAACACTGCCAAGTGTCATATCGTAGTCGCGTCCTGCTAAAAATATATGAAGAAACAGGATCGGTCGCTGTCACGGAAAATAAATCTTTTTTAGAAAGCCTTGAGGAAGTCACTGGATGTGACAAAACATGTGTCGGCTGTTCTCACGCATCTTGATCGAGACTGTGTAGCTTTGAATCCTCTGTATAAAAGTTTCCCCATCTATATGTTCTTTGTAATAGGGGTTTTCACAGTCTTGACTGAAATTGTGATGTTTCAAGATATTTGTTTAAATTAAAAGAAACGTCTTTTGCATAAACTTATCAAAGTCAAAGTCAAAGCTTTATTTCGATAAAAAGTCATTATCATAAAAGCAGCTCAGTGTATAAAAAGTTACAGTTAAGAACAACAGTAATAAATTTAAAAAGATTTTATATCTCTGTTCCAACATTTAGAAAGGGCAATAGTTTCAAAAAATGTTTGTTCAGTTAAACTGGCCAACTAGTTGGTTAAATTTTAGAGGTTAAACAATTATGGCAGCATTTTCAGTTTAAGAAATTTTTCTAACAAAGAATTAAACAGATTGTTTTAGCTTTTTGGCTCGGATAGCCCAAGCCCAGGATAGAAACTTGGCTAGGGCGCAAGCATAGGGTACGCTACTGTCCGAAATAAGTATCCTGATTGCCACATCATGACTCCTAGTCCCCAGCTGACGGCATAGGTTTTTGAGCCAGACCCTCCTTGGAGTAGCATATTCGCCGCACACAAACATAAAATGTGCTAATGTTTCCGGTTTAACAAGACACGATGGGCATAGCTCAGACATTTCCATACAGGATTTCCATCTTTTAGTAAAGGTATTAAGTGGTAAGGTTCCCATTCTAAATCTAAAATACAAGGCCCTATCAAAGGGTTTTCCAATTGCATCCAGGTACAGTTCCCGCCTGGGGCAGTCTTTGAACCTCAGAAAGTCCTCTGTTAGCCTGCCCAGGGAGGTGCTAGAGTTTCTTTGAGAACAAATCCAGTCCCAATAAAGCTTTTTAAGTGTTTGCTTTGGGGGTGAAGTTCTACTTAGCCATGATTCAAGTTGACCCAACTTAATTAATAAGTTTTTCATGTCTTTTAGCCATTTGATTTTATACCAGCTTGGTGATGACATGATTTCCTTGAGGCCTCTGGCATATCCGCTTAGTTCTTCTACCCGCCAAATACGGGCCCATAATAATAAAGGGCGAAATTTCGCGATTTCGCCAATCTGGGTACAGCCAAGGTCCATGAATAAAGGAAGTGTCGGGGTGCCTTGTGGAAGGGACATTATTTCTCTGCAGAATTTGTTCTCAGATCTCTGCAGAGCGTCAGTGGACGAAAAGCCCCAGAGTTCCGCCCCATAAAGGGCAGAGCTAACTCCTTTAGCTGTGTAAATCTCAAGGACTGTTCCTATAGGCCTTGTTGTACTGGAACGTTGCTCTCTTAATAGGGCACCTGTAATCCTTTTGTGACTCAACAGCATTTTATCTAGGTGTGGCGTCCAGTCCATTTTATCCGAAAGGCGTATCCCAAGGTAATCAAAGACCTTTACCCTTTCCAGAAGCTCAGCGTTTAGGGTGGGGGAACGCACATGTTGTTTCGGTGGATTGAGGACAAGGTACTTCGTTTTGTTAGTATTTATTACCAGACCTCGTTTGGTACAAAATGATTGGAAATTGTCCAAAAGTCTCTGGAGTCCCATTGGGGTTTTGGAGATTAAAAGCGTATCATCCGCGAAGAGGAGGGTCGGTATGCGTTCGCCAGCCAGGGATGGCTCGTCAGATGGATGTTTGAGGAGATGCTCAACCACCCCATTGATGTAGAGAGAGAAAAGGGTGGGAGCCAGAACACATCCCTGGCGGACTCCTCTCTCGACCGGAATACTGCCCGTTTTCTCCCCTCCAGGGCCCCACCTGACCTGGGCAAAGCTGTCCTGGTGTAGTCTGACTAATAGGGATAGTAGATAATGTGGCAGCCCCATGTCAGCAAGTACTTTCCATAATAGGTCCCTAGGTACAAGGTCAAAGGCAGTCTTTAAATCGATAAACGCGAGATAAAGACTGCCCTTGCCTATAACCACAACCTTCCAATATACCATCATGAGCCTGAATGCCTGCTCAATCGTTCCAGTACCCACTCTAAAACCTGCCTGGAAGTCGGAAAGGATTTTATTTTCTTCTACCCAATTTAGGATTCTAAGTAACAGGACTTTGCCGACAACTTTTTGGCTGGTATCTAACAAGCTGATTGGCCTATAGTTAGATGGGTCATCCCTCGAACCTTTCTTATGGATGGGAACCACCTCCGCCCCTTTCCACGATGAGGGAATAGGGACACCCCTACAGATGGCAACAAGAAGGGAGTGGATCAATTTGCCCCATTTGGTGCTATCGGATTTTAGCAGGTCCCCGGGAATCCCATCAGGTCCGGCCGCTTTTTGTGGAATGATAGAGCTTATTGCGTATTCCACTTCCTTTAGCGTAAAATCAAAGTCAGTGGGGCAGAGTGCATAGTTTGTGGTAGGCAGGGATATAGCAGACCCTCTCCCGTTGGAGCCGTCCTGGCAGGAGTAGAGTTTGGAGAAGTGGTCCTCCCACACCTGGCTTGAGATGTTACAGGTTAGCAGATCACTGTCTGGTCTGTTACGTGCCCTTATAGTGTCCCAAAAATATTTAGAGTCTTTTTTCAGGCTGGCTTCTTTAAGGGTTAACCAGTAGGCATCTTCCCACTCCCTTTTGGCCAACCACAAGACCTTTTTATATTCCCTTCTAGCTATTTGAATTGATAAGGGGGACTTCCCTTTAACTGCCTCAATTAGACATGTCTTGGCCTTTCTGCATGATGCAGAATACCAGTCGTGTCTGCCTTTGGGTTTGGTTAGAGGTTTGGTTTTCCCTATAATCCCTTTTACCCAGAAAAGGTCCCCTATAGTTTTTATGGCTACTTCGTAGATAGTTGTTACCTTATCTGCTGCCGTAAATAAATCTATGGAGCTGATTACATCTTGTGTGCCATTAATCACCTCTTCAATAGTGGACAATTTATTAGTATTACACAAGATCTTATTCCACTTAAGGCGTCTTCCACAAGAGGAGACAGTAATCTCCTGTGGACAGCTCGGTGGTGCTAGCGGCGCTCTGGTAGACCAAGAATTCATTAGGGTTAGGGAAAGTGAGTTATGATCACTCTCTATGGTAGGAATAACAACCATATCGATGACCGAACTCCAGAGCCCCCGGTCCAGCAGAATATAGTCTATCCTTGTGGAGTGACCAACTCTGTTGAACGTTGGGGCACCCATCTGATCAGAACGTGTGCGGCCATTGGCTGCTCTTAATCCAAACTCTAATGTAAGTGCGTTAAGCTGTATTGCACTGCGAGTCCAGCGCTTAATGGGTGGGATAGAGAGGATGGGAATACCCCACCTACTGTCCTCTTCTCCTAAATCGGGTATTCCTTCTAGGGGGAGTGGCTCATATGTGCAGTTGAAATCTCCTGCTATTATGATATGGCCAGGTTCGTTATGGTCCCCTAATTGGGCCTCAAGTTCCGCTACTGTTGGTGAGATGCACCCATTTTTGGAGCCTCTAACGTAGACATCGTAGAGATCTACAAGTAGTCCCCCACGTTGGCCCGATAGAGAGATACCAAGGATGTCTGGGTTTCCTGCCTTTTTTATGGTTATCCGACAGTTGAGCGAAATGCTCACCCAGATGATAAGCCCCCCTGATGGCCGCCCCTTCCCTGCCTTAGGTTTTACAGCTGATGTATAAAATGTGACAAACCCGACACGGTGCAGTGGCTCAGTGATCCAGGTCTCTTGGAATACACAAATCTTGTGGGCGTCAATCAGGACATTCCACTCCGGGAGGCCTAATTTCCTAGAGATCCCCGCAAGGTTCCAACTAAGAATTTTTATCTCGCCATGTGTTGGATCACCATCGGGGATGGTAATAATTTTAGAATTTGGTGGGTCTACACTGTCCCTAGTAAAGATGTGGGCAAGTGGTATTAGGGGTGCCTCTGTTGGGGATTCGGAACATATAGGGAGAGATGTGGCTGGCGGAACATCCTCCATATCGTTATCGGTGATAGTGAGATTTATATCTGGACCTTCCATGAAGTTAAGTCAGTCTACCTCATCTAGCACACAGTATCTATTTGGATGAGCGAATTGTGAATACGAGGGGTAGAAAGAAGGGGGCAAGTCCTGCCATGGCTGTTGCCAATGATGGTTAGCGAATTGTGGAGGCTGAAGGGGTTGCTGCCACTGCTGAGCAGCCTGATATAGGGGTGGTAGATGTTGAAAAGGTTGTTGCCACTGAAGACTAGCATGATGTGGGAATAAAGATGAGAATTGTGGTGGTTGTTGCCAGTGTTTAGTGGTATGTTGCGGGGGATACACAGACCCTCTGTTAGTTGGAAAAGTAGGCCGATGGGGATTTAGTCTTGGCGGCATGGGAAGGAAATAAGACAAAGGGAGTGGATTGATTTGGGTAGCAGGACCACTATTGGGTGTATTGCATATGTAGCTGGCTGCCCCTATATCCCTAAAGTTAACTGTAATTACATCCCCTGCTATTGTTTTCTTACTCCTGCCCACCCAGTCCCCTCTACGCACTGTAAGAATTTCACCACTCATATTGCTAGGTAAAGGTTTGTGTAGTTGAAGCCACTGAGCACATTTGTTTTTTAGCTCTACAAAGGTTTCTTTTACTCCCTCCTTCAGTGGGGGAACGGCTGTCAGCACAACCACAAAAGGAGAGACTTCCGGTGGCAGGCTAATTGACTTAAAGCGCGCCTGCTTTGGCTTAGAGCCTTCGGGCTTGTTTGTAGAATGAGGAGCTGCAGGGTTAGTAGACTTTCCTGTGAGATCTTTTGCTTGTAAGTTGGTAGTTTTATTTCCACCAGCAGATTGTTGCAAAGCCGAAGTAGGACCCACCACCTTCGGAGTAGATAGGGGTGGGGATTGAGCAGAAGTATTCCCTATTTGGGACAGGTGTAATACAGCTGAATCCTTGGTAGCTGATGGTATTTTTGCCTTGTTAGATGCATCTTTAGGGGGCTTCACGCAAGGTGAAGGTTTGGGAAGCGTTTCTTTAATCCCTTGTGACTGAATAGACCCAGGCCCATTCATCTTATTAGGCCATTTCGAAGTTATTAGCGACGTGAGTCTGTCAAGTTTGGAGATTAAAGGCTTTATTTGCGCTGCTATTGTGGCCTCAAGGTCCAGTTTAAGATCTGTTACCATGTTTTCAACCCAGCAGGGTATGCCTGACGCCAGGTGCGGGGTAGGCGATATCAAGTTGTGATTCCTTGCTTTAGCTTTAGGTTTTTCCTTAGACTTGGTCTTGGACGCCACCTTTATAGGAATAGTAACCCTGCCCCCAGTGTTGATAGGTACAGAAAGTGTTCCTTTGTCCATTTGCCCATCTAGGCTTGGCTTCGTCTTTTCAGATGTCTGGCAGACTTCTAGATCTGGGGTAGCCTCAAGATCAACATAAGACGGATCCGAGTCTGATTGGGTGACTGACAAATCGACAACGTTCGGAACTGTGAATTCGCCAGCGGTGGTCAAGGGTAGGGGTAAGGAACAATTAATCAAAGCTTGCTGGGAGGGTGAATTTGCGTTTGCAAGAGAGCCCAAGGAAGAGCGCTTAGCGTTCATGAGGTCCAAGGAAACTCTTTTTTCCAGCAATATAATACTTTTATCGATGGTCTCATTCACCCGTGAAATAAAAAGATCTATAGGTCCAGTCACTTGTGCTACCGCCATGGCTTTTTTAGTACAGCTTCTAGTTCTATTGCGCATAGTTGACATCTGTGGTGCTGGGTCAGATGCAAGAAGGGGCCTCTCAAAAGCGGTAGATGATAGGGCTAGGAGGCGGGCACTATGTGTTTATAAAAGAGATGGAAATCACAGTTCCGCCTACCTTGCCAACGGATGAAGGGAGAGGATACAGGGGTTCAGGGCCAGGGCCGTCCTCTGCCTTCCTTGAATGGCCTTAAACGCCCCGGCCTTTGCCCCGCGCGCGTCCCGCATGCGCGTTGCTGCCACAGCTTATCTAAGGAGAGGTCAAGTGGAGAGGGCGGGAAGAGGACCAGCTGTGACCGATCTGCGCCGCTAGGCACGCTTGTCCTCGCAGTCCCGCCAAACTTATCTCTGTTGTTTGCCTGTGACATATTGGTGAGACAATTTTGTGAAGTAAACATATAAAGTTTATATATAAGAAGGGATATTACGTTTAGAGTGCCGGGGTATTATCATGCTATACTATTTATCAATAGGTCGGTCCACAAAATACTGAACCACAGATGGTCGCAAAACAAATTCCCTAATTAATATTAATTGAGCAGCTTGAAATTTGTGTCTCACTGCCATTGGCTACAGTCACAGGGATGGTGATATTCTAGGAAGACCAGACAACCATGTTTGTGATTGTGTTTAAATAAAGCAAACTTTTTGTTTTTAACTGCAGCCTGTTTTCCTAAAAGGAAATGGGCTGCATTAAAAAAAATCCCTTTTCCTAAAAGTTTGTTTGAAAGTTGGTACTGGCCCCCTGGAACTCTGTCTGTGCCACAAAAACTTTTTTATTCAAATTGACAAAGAGGATTGGTTCCACAAGGGGATCCCATCCCTTTTTTGGTCTCACCTGAGCCAGCGCATGCGCTGTTCTGCAAGACATTTAGTAAGTGGGTTTTCAAAGTGCTACCGCACGCTTTTGCTGGCCTCAAGCTTGCGTTTACGCGCTCGTGCACGCACGCAGCCACCATCTGCCTTTCTTTCATGGCTCCTTAAGCCTTATAGCACGTGAATCATGCTCCTCCACCCTCTTGCTCTCACTACCCCCTCCCTTCTCCCCCTCCCTCCTCGTCAGCTTCATGGCAGCGCGTGAATCATCCTCCTCCACCCCATTGCTCTCTGCTCTCTCGCTCTCTTCATTTCAGTGTTAGCCAAGATCAGACTCTCACACTACACACATCACAGAAATCTCTGACACGCAGCCCTCCGCCTCTGTAGCAACCCCTTCCCTGCTTAGCCTTTCCTCATGACCAACGCCCCCAACACACAACCCGGCCTCCCTCCCGCACACACACAACCCGCCCCCCCTCCTGGCCACTCACTGCCTATGAGCCTCCTCTCAGCCAGGTCCCTCGCCGCTTTATCTCCTCACTGCCCGTTTGTTGCCTGGCCTCTTTTTACCATCTTTCCTCCTCAAAGGCCGCGCACCGTTCACGGCCCGCCACCCATGCAGCCCCCACATAACCAGCTCGGCCTGCCACCCTCGGAACCTGTCGTGCCCACAGCAGACGTACCTCTGACAGCTGTACTCTTTACAGCATAGCCCTTACACCTCACAGCCAGCACACCAGCCTCTGCCCTCGTTGCTGCCCATTCCTCACAGCAGCCCTTCCCTTCTCTGTCATAGCCTGGTGCCCCTTCAAAGGCTGCCTTCTTCACAGCCTTCCTCACTGCTAGCCCTGCTCGCTGACTTTTCTTCTCACCGCCTACCTCCTCGAAGCCTGGCCTCATGCGCATACGTAAAATGAAGTCAAAATTTGACAGTGTAATGCAGATTTTCAAAGTGAAAAAACATAATTCCTAATTTTATATTCAACAAGAAGGCTCAGCAACACAGGCTGTGACCTGGTGTAGCCAAACAAAGTCACCAGACAGAATCCATGCAGCAAATCCATTGTGACTTGGTGCGACTCATTGACTCCAACGAATACAACACATACCAGGACCCCTGCTCCCCTCATCTTCAGCCTTCCTCCAGCTGCTATCCACTCTTTATCATCAAAAACACGACTGCACTCACTTCTGCAAGGAGGGAAGAAATCTGACTCTGGGTGTCATAAGGACTACAAGCCTTGTGTCAGCTGTCAAGATTGCAAAGTTTACTGTTAAAACCTCATCACCTCCCTTAAACTCCTACCCCACACCAGTTTCACCTGCGCAGAGCATCTTCATTAGTGTTTTAGCTGTTAGTAGTCTCCAAAATCAACTCGATCTCACACTGTCCAGCTCCTACACTTGTTCACATCCCCATTACGTCCTCATCCTGCCTGATATATCCCTATTCTTAAGACAGGTAGCCACTATGAGGTCCCCAAATCAACCCAAACATCAAGCTCTTAGCCATCTCATCTAAAGTGCTTCCTTTCTTTACCACTCTTTAAAACACTCGCATCTCTGGTACTCATCGGGAATGTTTCAAAATCGGCAGCAGTCATTCTATAACAGTAGCTGCCTGCAAATGACTTCTCACTTCAACAAAAACAAGCATTGGCATAGCCAATAGGTCTCGCATTTGGACACTAGGTTTAAGTGCCGGCCTCAGCTCAACATCCTGTGATCTTGGACAAATACTTAATCTTGAGATAATTTGTGCTCATGTAAAGCGCTCTATTGCCCATTGGCCAAGTTCTAGCTACATAAAACTACAAATAAAAAAAAATGTTCATTTCTGGTTAATACAGGCTCTCGTCAATAGTTGGTTAATAATAGTACCGATGAGCTGTACAAGTTAACAGAACCTCAGTTTCTTCTGTTCCTTACCTTTCTTTAGGGGGAGAGGTGTGGCGCAGAGGCCAGGGCGGCTGACTCTGGAGCGCGGGGCTCACGTTTCGATCGTCGGCAGCAGCTCAGCTCAGCACCATGTGACACTGGGCAGTAACTCACTTAATTTCCCCACAGACCCCCAGCGCCTTGAGCCCCTGTGGGGTGAATAGTTCGCGCTTTACAAATACCGGATTTTGATTGTTACCTATATCGTCGGTATCAACTAGAATGTAAGCTGACTTTTGTTTCTATAGAAACAGTATAACAAACTGTACCACAACCAGGGCGTGTTAACCTCGTAGCTTCATTGACTGACACGCACGCAGGGGTATACACAGCATATGCCGCCCCAGTCCCCGTAATGCTGGTGGGGGAAAGGAGGGTTCATCGTTTGAAGCCCGCCCCCCTAGTCGTAAGGCTATCACTGTTAATAGCTGGCGTAAGCGGCCTATCATGGGGTCACCATATTGCCCGCAAGATCAGGGTTGGGGTGGGAGAATATAAGAGAAGTTTTAAGGCATGGGCAAAGTTGGCCCTGGCCCCAAGCACCAGCCTTCCAGGGGGCCCGGATAGAGCCAGCTCTGTTCTGAGTCACAGAGTCTTTCCCTGATGACCTTGAATCATAAACAGACAGTTTTAAATACCGTTTTCCTGGAATTTATTCTTAATGTGGGTGATGTGTGAGTGTCTTTACATGCATTTTGCAAAGAAATGTTTTCTTTATGTGTCTTGCAACATCCATAAAAGTTTCTTTAGATTAAAACAGGGGACCTCATATATGCGAAATGGGTGTCACAGATATTATTTGCAGTAATATTAAATGGCTGCTGCTTTGGTACAGTATTGAAAACACTGGTCACTATTAGAATCTTAGATGTAAGCACATTTAGAATGTGGACTCGTGTGCCTGTGCACTGTCTGTGACCTGGCCATGGAGGGCATGAGAATAGATGAAATTATATCATACATTTACATCTGTTTCAAACGGGGCCCCCAAAATACGTTTGGCCCAGGGCCTCCAAAATCCTTAAGATGTCCCTGGAGACAATGTCTCGTTATGTCACTGAACACAACTGATCCCGTTCCTGATTTATATTTTAAAATGCACGTTCAACTGCCATCTCGAGCTTTCCAGAGCGAGCTGCAGGGTGACTGAAAAGGAGGCCCGCAGGCAGCTGTGTTTGAAGCATACATTATTGTATTAGTAATTTTACGAGATTTTTAACCCCCTTTCCCCGTATAGAGAAAGCAGCACCCTTGCTCCCGCCCTCCCGCCACAGACCCCTGCTGCTTCTGCACGCCCGGAACAGAGTTTCCCATATGTCACGCGCTGCTGCTCCAGTCAGAACAACACACGGAATTACTTTTCCTGACCGTTGCTGTTTTTTTATAACGGGACGTAAATAGTGCACATAATTAAGGGAGGGTGGAGGCTGTTGCCTTCTCTGACCATCCACCAAGAAGGACGGGGCTAGACCAGCCCAATATTACGAATCGCATCTTTCTCAAATAAAACAGGAAAGTGTACGACCTGCGTTGCTCCATGCAGGGGGAAAAACTATGCCAAGGTCTAAAAAAACGATTAAAACCGACCCCCTCCTTTTCATAGAAATGTAATAAACCGCCATACAATCACTGGCCTCGTGAAAAACACAGCCACTTGTTCACATGTTGCACTGTCCTCTAATTTCATAGATTCCATAAATCATTTCTAGACTAAAACCCATCAAAACAACATTTGTTGTGGCCTCTGCCTGCCCTTTGATCACATATAGAATAAGCCATTGGGTAGCGCGCATTGTAATCAGGGTTAAAAAGTCCCATATGTTTTATCATAGTCAGAAATGCCAATGTAAGCGCTTAGATCTCTGCCACTGTAAATAAAGTATACACAAAAAACAGAAGAGAACGCCTCGCGTTGAGAGCTTTTTTGCAGGCGGTAACAGGTTTCCCCTCTCCTCCCCCATCACCTCTTCCACGCCTTCCATACTCCCTTCTCACCTCCCCCCTTCCCCTCTGACCCATGACCTCCTGCCTAATAATTGCATTTAGGCCCAATTGCTGTGAAAATGGCGCCTTTTGTTTACCAAGTTTTCTTGGGCGGTGGGTGGGGGAGGGAAATGGAAGAAGGCAAATGTGGAGGGGGAGGGGAAGCCATGAATAGGCGAAAGAGGCCGGGGGAAAACAAACAGCATCCCCGCACAGGCCAGTATCTGGGCACCCAGGGAGACCCAGCAGCAGAAAGAGGGTGTTGCGTTTGCCCAGAGACCTGCAGTAGAAGGAACAATACATGTTTTCAGATAAACAAAGTAACAAAAATTGAAGCATGTTAACTTTTGCCTAAATGCTTGCCAGCTTTCGCCTTAAATAGAGGTGCCAATCTTTGGTGCAACTCATGAACCCTTTACTAACGGTTCCAATGCACATAGAATTACTCGAAATAAGTTCTACAGCGGTTAGACGCCTGCAGCTTCCAAGCACTGTACATCACGCATGCTGTTATTAAAGATGTAAACGCCCACTTTAAATAAATATTAAATTTGCTTTATCCCATGTCTCAGTGCATCTGCTTTTTTTCAAACTTACCTACATATATAGTTCATTAGACTAAAAGTGTCATTGTTAACATAACAGTAAAATGCATAAAAAAAGAGAAAATCATTTCATTTTCATTACTACACAACAGGCGCAAACATTAAATTTAGCAAGAATTTTCCATCTGACAAATGCAATCGAGTGATGATGTATAGAAAATAAAAACACAAAACTTTAATTCAGCTCTCTTGAGATGCAATTTTCTCAGTTCGTGATTAAAAGGATACATTCGTAAGCAATATGGCAGCGTATCTTTTCTACAAAGATGTAATGCACGCAGTATCACATCCTGGCTTCCGGGGTCACTTAGGTCTTCCTTCAGTATCAAGCCCAATAACATTTTACCAAAAAAAATAGAGCACTGAAGCTTAAGTGGAGGAGTTTGTTTGCCCAGGATTACCCGTGTGTGGTCGAGTGGGGAGCGCCGGGATTTAGGTGGCAGCAATCTTACTCAGATCAACAGAGCGGCCTTCAAACTGAATCAGAACTGCCATAATTAGAACCAGGTCGCAAACAAATCACAACAGCAGGCACGTCGTTCCATCGAGCTATCTTATAGGCAGTAGCAAAATATTCAAAATGATCTCTTCGTGTCTAAAAATCATAAATAGGTAAGGCCCCTCAGTCGTTCTGGGCGCTACTTAAGCCGCCATGTCTGTGGCGCGTTTCTCTTGGGCATATGTTCTGAATTTAGGCTCTTTCCATCATCACGTGATCATGGCACACACGTTGAAACGATTACCGGATATATGTGAACGAGTTCGCCTGCCTCAGTTCTATAACAAATAGCCGCGGAAGTATTCGGTGGCCTTACTCCAGCGAGGACAACAAAGAACTCATTTTTCAAAACTAGTCCGACAGGCATTGAATTTCCGCATTGGAATCCTCCTCATTTTTTTCTGGTACCCTACGCAGGAAATAGCCCTGCTCTGCTGTGCGAAAAGTTTACGGCTTGGCGCGAGGCACGGGGCATTTCCGCGCCAAACTCCCACTGCTCTGTGTGGTCTACCACAACCAAACAATCTCCATGGATTCTTCGAGAGTTGGTGTTTGCAGCACGCCAATGTCAGCTGAATCCCATGATGAAAAGTGTACACTACTGATGCACGCCAGTCACTGTACACTAGAGGACTTATTTACAAGCCCATTGTGCCACCGCTGCGTCACTTCCTCTCATATTAAACGTGACGCACCGTCGGCGCAAGGGATTGTAAATAAGCCACTAGGTTCGAAAACTCTATAGGGGAGATTTACAAGCCCCTTGCGCCACCCTTAAGTCACTTTTCCAATGTTACAAATGACGCAAAAGTGGCGCAAGGGGCTTGTAAATAGGCCCCCTATGAGCTTTGCTCATTTGAATATTGACCAAACTCAGGCATTTGTGTAATGCGGGAGCAGTGGCGTAGCAAAGCGTGCACCGGGCCTATATGTAAGTAAGGACATGGGCTCCTGTTCCCCTGCTAAGCACTAGTATAAAGTCGTAGTGGGGATGCAATGCCCCTTCCCTCATGCCCCCACTGCCACTGCACCTGCTGCACTAACAGCTTCGCTCCTGGTGTATAAGAGACACGCAGTCGTGATTTTTTTTTATTTCATTGGTTGCAGCATTTTCATACCCTAAACGTCACCGCGAATAGCCTAAAAGCAACAGAATAGTAATAATAAAAACGTCCCCAAGGAGACGCAGTCTTGTAGGTAGGGTGGCCACGTCATGACCGCCAGCCAGTCCTGGCTTGCAGAAAATATACATTGCGCAGAGCGAGGTGGCACCATACGTGTTTGTTACCACATACAGAGTGAAAATACATAGAGGCGTGGAGGAGACATGGTGATCTTCCCAGAAGTTGCCTTTAGTCAGGGACCGACACCAAGTTTAGAACCACAGCCCTTAGGGGAAAGGTTAACAATTTAACCAGATGACATCATCCATCGGCCCGGCCATCTTGGAGAGTGCAGTGGTCACCGTTGTCTCTAGAGTTTGTCCTGACCCCCTCTCCCCCCCCCCCCCACCCCCTCCTCCACCCCCTGCTTTGGCTCCACATAGTTGTTGGAAGTGCCAGGAAGCGCCACGTAAAATAAAACATGCTCTGCACCTCGCAACATATGCTGTGCCCAGCTACCTTTCACTACTTAGCAGCATAATTTTTCTTAAAATGTTTCATTCTTTGTGTGTACGCGTGTATACCTGCTTATCTATAAATACATATATAGAAACAGTCAGAAACATGTTACGCACCTATCTATACACACACCCGTTTGACCCCCCAGTTGTATCTGTGGCCCTATGTGTGGCCCAACCCCTAAAGTTCACTTCGGAGGAGTCACTGGCCTCCACCTGCCCTCCGCGTCGGTGAATCTCCGGAGCCCAAGCCCCCTCTCCGCGGAGGGCATTTAAGGGCACATCTGTAGGCCCCAGTGAGACCCCGTGAGCTGATTTAAGCTGATGGCTGTATCACAAAGGGAGCCCTAATGCCCTCCATTGTTTGCAGCAAAGCCGCCTTAAATCTCACCTGAGGAGGTAATTAGAAATATAATCCCCTTCTTAATTAGCCGCATACTTATCGCGCCCTTAATAGGCCGGCATCACCATCACAAAAGGCGCTGCTGACTCTCCCAGCCCAGGGCGTACACACATCTCCTCTCACCCTGGCCCTGAACTCCCCTTCCAGGGGCGCTATTCACGCGTATCCCGGCATCAGCACAACACTAACAGGCATTACCGAAAGTAAACGCAGCGCCCCTGTAGGTTTAGGACTTGACTTTTAATAGACGTGCCCTGTCGTGTGGCTGCCACAATATGTCGGTGGCAAGTCAGGGCAAGTCCGGGTCTTGATACGTTTTCGGCACGCCCTGAGACGTGGGTTCCCGGTCCCATGGACTCCTTCAGAGGCTAGGGCAGTCAGTCAGTCTGCACCTACGAACACATGCTCGAACACTTTTTTTATAGTTAAAAAAGCTGCTGGTTATACCTGCACCGTCATCTGAATTGGGGCTAAATCATACTAATTGATTTAGCAACAGACGAACACATATGTTTTTATTTGGTTGAAGGAAAGCTAACACCACGCAGTGTCGAGGAGCAGGCGCGCGAACCCTCCCATCTACAAGGCAGCATGGGCCGAACAGTGGCTTCCCTTCTAGGCGCCATTTCCACGTGTCTGCGGCGGGCAGAATCTGCGAGTTCTTGTAGACGTCGCCTCTGGGGCAGAGTCAGGGCAGAATTAAAACCCCGCGCTGGTGGTAGCTCAGTTTCGGTAGCCCAGCCTTGGGGAGGACAGACATATGAGGCGATTTGGCATTGAAATTCAGTCGTTATAGACACTATGTGCCCTGCGTGTTGGCTGTTGCAAACATCGTTGAAATAAGTAACATGGCATAAGGCTCTATTCAATTTGTTTTCTCAGTTTAGTTCATTGCAAAGCCGCCTAAGTGTGTGTTGTTTGTCGGCCATCTTTGCGGACAGTGGGCATTTGTCAAGCATTGGAGGTCAAAGGCGAAGAGGTGCCGGGGCTGCTCACCATATCACGAGGGATAGGGTGATCAGACGTCCCGGATTTGCCCATTTTCGACAGTTGTCCGGGCAGATTTCGGTAAAAGTGGCTCATGTCCCGGTTTTTTGAGAGGGTAAACTGAAAACAGTGAGATGCACTTTTTAGGTGTTCGAAAGCAGGGCTAGTAAGCAGCTGTTATGAGTAAGCAAATTTAATTAACAGGTATGATGCTGGTTTTAAAAATTAACATTTTTTTTTTATTTTCTTAGTGCCTATTCTGTGTTTCTATGGGGATGAGGGCTGTCATTCTTTGCCACTTTATTTATGTACATTTGTAGTCCTTTCTCTATTTTTGCGAAATGTCCCGGTTTTTGGGTCGCACGATCTGGTCACCCTAACGAGGGACACAGTCTAATTCCTAGGGAGTGCACATGCTGTGTGGCCTCACTGGACTCCAGTACAAACTGGGGGCACAGAGTTATATCTTGTGCTGAGGTGGAGGTTTAAAGTTGACAAAATCAACCTCACTTTAATGAAAAGTGCAGTTAAGAAGTACCCCGCACTGCCCAGTGGTGCAATGCAAACTGATGGAGACCGCCTGCAGAATGTAAAGAGGGTCCCCCATATCACACAGATATCAATTGGCCTTGGGCTGAATGGGGACCCCCTGAAGGGTTGTGGGGCCCTGAAGGGTTGGGCTCCCGTGCCACAGGGGCTGCATCAGCATGCGTTACACCCCTGACACCACCTCTTGAAAGAGAATATGATGTTTTTCTGTGACAGAGCTCACCTATCTGTTTTTGTACACTAAGGTTGCCTTTGCAAGTTTTGTTATGGTTGGATGGGAGGTGACACAGTGCCAAAGGGGTATTTTACCTCACCTTGTTTACCACTGAACCTTGCAAGTTGTGAGTGCTGTATAAATGTATTTAGACATGTTCTCCCTATTTTAAAGCCTAAGGGTTTGTTTTGGAGAGAAGCGGGTCTTGTCCTGCTCACTCCTGACTCTCTGACAGGACCTGTACCAGTCTTCGGGCTGAAGTAAGAGCAAGCAGCCTAGCCCTAGGGTGTCCACGTGCAGAGGTGGACACAATGCAGACACAAGACTCTACCTATAACCCCAAATAATGCCATGAGTTTTATGTTCTGGAAAAATTATGGCTGCATTTACTACATGTTACATACTAAACATGCAAAGAATATAATCGTCATTCATTTTTGTGCCCATCACTTTGTGTGCTTAAAATAAAGCTGTGCTGTCAACTGTGTTTAAGAGCCAAGAATAAATGATCATCTTTTATTCAAGGAGCCTCTGCATCCAATGAGGAATGGTCCTGTCCCTTCACAATGTTAGGTCCTCCACACCTGTCCCACCCTAGTTCCCACCTCTGTTTACACTTGGCCTGGGCCAGAGTGCCGATACCGGCGTGACAGCCAAGACCACCATTCCCAACATATGAGAACTCAGAAATGAAAGCAAGTCACTTGTTCAAAAGTGGAGGAGCTGGACAGTAGAAATCTCTGCAACACATTAAAACCTTAAAATAGAGCAATAGGCCACATTTAAACACCCAAAACATCTAACTACATAGACAACACCCACCAATACCAGTGTCAAATTAACCACCATAGCCACAGCTATCATTACGAATCAAACTAACAAATAGGAATAAACCTAAAGTTAAAGGGAGTAGGATGGGTATGACAAAGCATGCCGAAGGTCAGGTTTGGGGGCAATAAGGGTTTATTTACCCTTGACTGCCCAGAGTAACACTAGGGAGTCGCTGATGTCCCATGGATATTCATCCCTCCCCCAGTAGCGGCTCCTCTAGGGAGTGCTGTGGGGCAGTGGGGCGGGGGAGGGATAGGGGTAGTAAACTCCGGAATTGGGCCGAACGGAGTTGAGTAAAGAGATAAATAAATAAATAAAACAAATTACATTACAATATTTCTTTACTCAACTCCGTTCGGCTCAATTCCGGAGTTTAATACCCCCCACCCTAGCCTCCCCCACCCCACCCCACCCCACCGCCCCGCAGCACTCCCTCGAGCAGCAACGACTGCCCTCCCCACAAAACCATCAATGTCAATGACAAGGTCTGAAACCAGCTCTTTAGGTTAGGGGTTGTAAGACCTCCGGTCATATTTATTTTACACACACCCAAAAATATTTTTAGACATCAAAATGTGCACAGTAACCACATTATTTACATCTTGTTTACAAGTGAGACCTAGCCCGAACAAAGACTTTAATACATGGGAGTCACCCAACCATAACTCATTTGTTCCTGTGCAACCAACAAATCATGTGTTCCCAGTGAGATCATGACTGGTTCTGTGACTGTTCCTCTTAACCCCCTGTCCAGAGTACGGGTCCCTCCTTATGGGAGGACCCCACCTTCCCTCTCCCGGTCTGGGATCTCTAATGCAGGGGGCCCGGCTACCCTTGAGATACCTTCCTCGGCCATTCTTCACACCCAAGTTCCTCGTCCCACAAGGGCCTGTGCTAGATCGAGCCAACTATGCCTGTGCGAGTGGTTGACAGGTAAGGACTGTGTGTCAGCAGCTGCCAGCAACCCCCTGCACCACTGCAACCTCCTTTCGACTTGCTGCCAGCACCCCTTGGCGGGTCCAGTGATGCCAGTGTTATTTAGGTATAAAAGGATGCCATAAAGCGACTTGAAGTACCCCCACCAATCATGACCTCACCTGCCACAGGCCAGCATAGTTCCCCTACTATCTGCCCCCCATACTGTGCGTGTTGGCCGAGCCAGTCCAACAAGTTTTCCAGAAACATCGCATTACCTTCTTGTGATAAGTGTACCCCATCATGTAAGAAAAATCGATCACCCTTAATGCATCTGAGAGGTATAGATGACAGACTAGCGGTGTTCAACAACTTACTAACCTTCCTCTTCAGCCGTTTCACTGACTCATT
The DNA here is from genome assembly GCF_964204655.1 of Triturus cristatus. Classification (NCBI taxonomy): domain Eukaryota; kingdom Metazoa; phylum Chordata; class Amphibia; order Caudata; family Salamandridae; genus Triturus; species Triturus cristatus. The sequence continues at coordinate 816,227,413 of NC_140584.1, forward strand.
GAGGGCCCTGGCCGACTTACCACATCTCCAATCCAACCTCGGGACAATGTTGGACCATGCTAATATGGCCTCCGGGAACTCCTTTGAAACCCTACACATTTCAGAGACAATTCGTTCAAATAAGTCAGTACCTCCCAAATGCACAATTACAATCTCTGGAAGTAGAAGCCTCCAGGGCAACATTCTGTCGAATGCAGTTCTCAAGTTGGCCAAGCGTAGCCCTCCTTGTCTGCAGAAAGTCAGCTGATATTCGGCTTTCCTCACCCACATTGCATAGTCACCTGCAGAATGAAAAAGCTTTGCACGCCTCACATAACATCTGTACCACCTCTTACTCCTGCGTTGACAGGAGGCAATGAAGGCTATGATGTATCCAGCAGCTGCATCACCTTATCATGTACTCCACCTACGTTGACAGGAGAATACTATAAAGGATGGTCAAAATTAATGCCACTGCATTTATAACATGTTCAATCTCAGTCAGCGCTTATAGCAGTCAGACTTCCACCTGCCTACCCTTTGAACTGCTTGTCCCGCCAGCGTCATGCCTGCAGCCCCGATGGCTGTGCCAATCCGAAATGAATGCAAATTATACTCTGCCGGATCTAATCTTGCTGACACCAGGACCCTACTAAGCACCCTGGAAAGTTTGAACCTTGTGAGTGGCGGCCCATCCTCATATAGCAAAAGGGGGCCAACAGCTCCTTTTGCCCGATGTTTCCATAAAGGCTTCGAGATTCCTCAGCGGACAGCACTCATTCCCTGGGATCCTGTGAAGCAGTATGTTGTCCCCCTACCCATTTAGTCGGTCTTAGAGCGAGTAATGGTGACCACCAAGGAGCCGTTTGGCCATTGAACATCTGCTAGCTCCAAACCACCACTTTTGTACTTCTTGTTCTTTGCCACATGCTCCCCCTCCCTTAGTGCCCCATAGAATGCCAGGGAGAAAGCTACCCTAAACAGGCAAACCTCAGCTGGTGACCTGAACACCCTCTCAAGGCTGGCCACAATCTTTGCCAGTTTCAACGTGTCCATGGGTAGCCTGGAAACCTGCATTCCAATCTCTGCCAGCCCTTCACCAGGAAAGCTTTTGTCCCATTTGCGTAACCTAGCATCTTTGCAAAGAAGGACATTTCCGCAGTATGCCGCTTATTGTAGGACACAAGTCGCCTATCCCCTCTCAAGGCCTCAAGAAATGAGATTACAGACTCTGGTGAAAACCATTTACCAACCCCCTTGCTTTACCGAAACCTGCAATATGTGTAATATGCCCCCTTATAGGGACGCCTCATCCCAGCTGCTAAGCTGGCAGCCACGAGGTCTGGTAGACTGGGGCACCATAGTTGATTCAGGAACGGTGAAGGAAATTCCGCTGCTTCTGAATGGTGGTACCTGAAGGCCTGCATCTTAAAATGAGACAAAGTATCTGCTGAATTGTTCAATACACCAGGCACATGTTTGGATTTAGAGTTGACATTCAACCTCAAACATAGCAGTATGATTTCCTTTCAACAGCATCAAGCTCATCTTACACTTGGCCGCTTGCCGATTAATGTATTCCACCACAGTCATGTTGTCTGACTAGAATACCACTGATTGATTGTGGAATTGCGCTGGCCATATTATGAGTGCCACCAAGATGGGAAAGAGCTCCAAGAAACCAATGTTTGCCTCCAACCCAGATGCCATCCAGTCTACTGGACACCATTGGGCACACCAAGATGCACCCAAAATGGCACCAAAACCCATACTGCATGCAGAATCTGTAAACAAACCTAACTTCCTATTGGTCTTAGCGGGGTTTGACCATACCACTGCCCCATTGAAATCCTTCAAAAATTCCTCCCAGATTCTCATATCCTGTCGGACTTCATTTGTCAACCTAGTAAAATAGTTTCTCAACTTCAGGCCAGACATGGCCAGAGTGATTGACCTAGAAAATGGGTAGCCCATGGGTATGATACAAGGAGCATAATTCAAATGCCCTACCACCACCTGCAACTGATGTAATGTCACTTTCTAGGCAGGCCCACATTCCTCCAATGCCCTTGACTTTCGCATCGGAAAGCCTAGACATGCTTGCCTTGGAATCCTACTCTATCCCAAAGAATTCAATTGTTGCAGCTGGCCCACAGGTCTTTAGCCTGTGCTAGTGGCACTCCAAACATTCCCATCAATTCTTGGAAAGACTCTGAAGCCTTCACACATTCCGCCATATCTGGGGAACTCAGAAACAGGAAATTATCCAAATAATGCAGTGCCCACTGGTGCCCTGATCTCTGCCGGAATAACGACTCCAAAAAAGTACTAAACCTCTCGCAAGTAAGCACAGACTGAACAGCCCATAGGCATACATTTGTCAAATTAAAAGCCTCCCTCAAATTGGAAACCCCGTAAATGACAGTCATTGGGGTGCATTGGTAGCAGCCGAAAGGCAGATCCTATATCCTTCTTCGCTAACAATGTGTCAAGTCCCAGCTCCTGGAGCACTGCAATCGCCTGATCTAGTGAGGCGTTTCTGACTGAGCATAGTGTCCCATCAATAGCCTCATTGACCAACTGACCTCTGGACGCTGACTAGTTAAGAATCAAGCAGTACTTCCCAGTATCTTTCTTCGGGACCACCCCTATGGGGAAACACACGAAAATCTCCAGCGGGATGGAATCAAATGGACTGGCCACCCACCCCAGATTCACCTCCTTCAACATCTTCTTCCTGGCATCCAATTGATCACATCAATCTGGTCCCATGCCAGCGTGGGTCTAGTGGCCTTTATTCTCCTAAATTACTTCTCATAGTCCCTCCAAGTGGTGCCTCCAAACTCATCATGCGCGCATACCATCCTATTCTGATAGCACGCTAATTGTGCCCCTTGGGTCGGGAATCACTCAGCCATGATTGCCTGGAAAATTGTGAAACCCATGACCCAATTCAGGAATGTCTACTCAACCCTCTTGTTGTAAGGTCAATGCCCATAATTCCTAGAATGGGAGCACTCCTTTCACCTTTGCTCTCCTCCAGCCTAGGCCATTTTGCAATTAACTCACACATATCCACATAATTGCCTTTCCAAATCTTCTTCTTCACCACTACCGGCATGTGCTTGCCCAACCGATTGTGCCAGAACGCACATCCCCAAAACAATGCTCAGCACTAGTGCCAACGTACCTGATGGCGTTGACTCTTTAGGAAGGAGTAGGGCCCAACTGCTGCTGGTACTGCTTGCCAACACTGCCCGTGTGTGAAGTACCAGCCACTACTGACCCCTGTGCAACCTGAATGGGCAATACAGACCCATGAGTCGACCCTACAGGAGCGCATACAACTCCCACCTGCCCTTGTATACCTGGCCCCCCAACACTATCCACTCTCTGCTACATCTGCCAATGCACCCCCCCATTACAGGTGCGGACAACATCCCTATCTTCGATAGCCAAGGCAAAACACTCGCTAAGTTCGCAACCAAGTCTGGCTGTCCCAGGCCACCTGCTGGCGTGACCCCAATCACCATGCATCAATTGCTGTTCTGAACAATGCTGTTTGCTGCTGGCACTACCACTGTGGGCGAGCTACCCCTACCTTTAACACCACCCACACCGCCCACCATCACAACCTCAGGGATAACAGTCACAACTTGCCACCCTTATTACTTGCTTCCTGTCCCCTATCACGCTTCTTCTCTGGTGGTAATGCCACCCATGGAGCAACCCCTGGCCTCCTAGGCCTCTCAGCTGGAGCGGCTGGCTCCATAGGCTGCCCCCCCATGTGGGCATTGAGGATGCAAGAGGGCCAGAAGTTCCTCCACCACATCCATCCTGCATATGAATGCCTCCATATCTACAGTATGCGTGCGCTTGGCACCCTTCTTAGCTCCATCTGGCATCATTGCAGTAATCCTAGCTGTTATACCAAACAATGGCAATAACAACTTGACCAGTAGCGACCCTGGCGCCAACAGAGCTAACTCGACCAAACAAAGCCAATTGCTTATTAAGCAGAAAGTTAATACACTTTGCAGCATTCCAAAGGAATATGCCTTACTAAGCAATCCAATTATCCAAGATGGGGAAACAAAACATCATCAACAAAAAACTCAGTGAGCCCCCTGCCCAAGAACTATGAGCAAATTTGCCCAGGAAATCACTTCAGGTAAACAATTCTCAGTCCCCTCCCCCCCTCCCTCTGAGCACACACACCCTATAGCCCAAAAGACACTTGAAAGCCAAACAAAAGGGGCTCAAAATGGGCTTTAATGCACCCCCCATTTACCTCCACAGCCTGCCACAGCCCCTCAAGCCCGCTGGAGCCGCCACAGAGAGTTGAGAACGCTGAATAAACTACTGAGTCATGCAAAAAACCAGAGCTCAGTCCCTGTGGCTCCCATAGGGCCGAGCGTGATTAAAGGCTGTTGGCGGGGCCAAAGGCCTCAGCGCTGTTTTTGGGAGTGGGGGGGGGCCTCCATGATCTAGGGGTGTGGGGGAGCGTGAAGCAGGAGCGCTATATCCAAGGCAGTGGAGCAGGAACAAATGGACCGGCTCGTCTCTTCGCGTCTCCTTTTTGAAGAGCATGGTCTGACCAGCACAACCCCAGAGGCACATCAGTGCTTCTGGGGCAGCGCCCAGGTGGCCAATCCTCACCCCAGGCCAAGCGCCGCGAACCTCGAGATGGCTGCCGGCTCCCCGCCATATCGCCAAATATTTCAGTCCGCTCCCACCACTCTCAACCCCATGAATCCTGCGACATGTCCCTTTAAGCAGCGTGGACCAGTGGTGTGCTACAATTGGTATCACCACTGGCCCCCACTGGATGTCTTGCTCTGAAGGTCAGGCAATGTGCACGGCTGAGGTGAACATCTATCCACACCCAGCCACCTATTGCATATCCAAGAGGAGAGTTCTCTTTCCATAAAAAAGCTGAACTGTCCCGAAATGGGGCTTTTGAATATTTTTATGGTACTCCTGTACTTAAGGTTTGATGCAATTATCTTCACAACTAGTGGGAGTTGTCTGTCGTTTACTTTATAATGTCTTTGTGATGTCAATTTTTACTTAAAATATTTTCTTCTTTCCGTAAATCTGAATTTGTGTTAGTGGCCTTAATACTTTACTCAGCTAAAAGTAGTTAGTCATTATTTCAGGGGGGATGAGATGTGTAGAAAGGGTTCACAACACTTAAAATTATGGCAAACATTTCCTTGTTTAAAATATACATTGGAAGGAACCATTTTTTTTAAACCTTTTTTTTTTAATTTCAAGAAAAAGAAGGCACAATCAGCATTCCGTAATACATGTTACATAGGAATGACATGGTCCACTTACGTTTATACAATATTGGTAATCGTATATGTACACCACAAAAACCGTTTCGCTCATGCTTTGACTTACACAGCAATACTACCATCAATATGGGTCATATCTAAGTATGCACTTTCTAGAGGCACGGAGGGCAGTTCACATATATCTCCTCGAAGGAACCATTTTTTATTACTTCGGCGATGCATACATAATTTAATATGTAAATTGTGATCCAGCAATGAGAACTTCCAAAGTACTTTTCGCTTGTGAGTGCTGTAATTCCCCCAAATACCCCATGTTTCATTTCCTATGAAAGTGTAAGACAGCGTTGCTCACCAGAGATCCATGTTTTCTGCATTCAATGAGAAATTTGTTGCTATTATAAATGTAAATCAATGCAATCGACAAATTCGTTTGTTGTGTGTTTCATATATTTAGTCAATTTCATTCAATAACTACAACATGCTCTTCATATGTTTGCCAGCTCCCCCTTTCTTTGACTAATTTCCTCTTTTTTGCCTCACTTTTTCTTCCCTCTCTGCACACCACATCATTTACAGAATGGTATTTTTATCAAAAGACTAATAAATGAGTTTAAAAGCTTTTCTGCAATATGATATGCGCAAACACATGCAATGTGCAAATCCCATGTAACTGCATTCCTATCCTTTCAAACAATGCATCCACTTTTCCCGTTTTATCCCTTGGGGAATTTTAATTATTTGAAACATTTCCGTGGAGTCCTTTTAAGCCTGGGAAGGTGCCTCGGGGTACGTTTAAGCAACGCTGAGAAAACAGCCAGCCTTGCCGCTGCATACATCGACTGCATAATCCGTCAAACGTCAAGCGCTTTCTTTAATGTTTAATTCTGGGTTACACCTGATTAACCTGCATCATTTCTCTAAGGTAGGAATCTTCCACAGATTTTTCTGTTTAGAAAATCCCCTATTGTCTGTTTGGGGCAGAGCTCAAGAATTCGCTGACATTTTCTTGCATGTCAACATCATAAGTGGCAGCCATTTTACATTCGAGATGGTAAAAAGGCCAAAAACCAAGCCTTCTTGTGCGATCCACTCAGAATGTAGAATAAAAATATCCCACCACAGATTTGACTTGGTCCTTCTAGCCTTCAGTTCAGAAACGAGGATGAAAACGCAAATCTGTTAAACATTATAGATTACCCATCCTTTAAATGAAGCTTTACAAACCTCCCATCTGATTGAATTGTTTTTCTCAGCGAAGAGGCTGTTCTAAACAAGCATTTACAATGCAATGGTCTCGGCAATATTATAGGTAGAGCTATTGGTATTGCTCATTATTTTTTTTATCATTTTTGTATCCCTAAATAAATGGCATTGTCATTTCTATTGGCATTATTTTTTTTTTTGCATATGTGATACCTATTGCATTAGCAGAGAGAGAGTGATGTAGTGAGATAGAGAGAGAGAGTGAGGTATTGAAATAGAGAGTGAGGTAGTGAGATGAAATAGAGAGTGAGGTAGTGAGAGAGAGTGAGGTAGATAGAGAGTGAGGTATTGAAATAGAGAGTGAGGTAGTGAGATGAAATAGAGAGTGAGGTAGTGAGAGAGAGTGAGGTAGATAGAGAGTGAGGTAGTGAAAGAGTGAGTTAGTGAGTGAGGTATTTTCTGACGTAGTGAGATAGAAACAGTGAGTGATGTTGTGAGATAGAGAAAGATTGAGGTAGTGAAAGAGAGAGTGAGGTAGTGAGGGATGTTGTGAGGTATTAAGATAGAAACAGAGAGTGATGTAGCGAGGTAGTGAAAGAGTGAGTGTAAGTGACTTAGTGTATTTGAGAGAGAGAGTGAGGTAGTGAGATAGAGAGAGTGAATTAGTTAAAATGTCTTCGTACCAGCTGTGCTGCTGAAGTTTCTTTCACTTAGCATGATGTTTCAGAATACTGTCAATGGTTACCTCGCGCGGCGCAAGATTTCTTTCGCACCTCGTTATGATTGGCTGTAGTTGGAGACCATGTGTTTCCTGTTTGATACTCGCTCTGTGATTGGTCGGTTAGGCGGGCGCTGCCGGCCGGCCGGCTCCAGAATTATGGCGGAGGTCGGCCGGAGGTTGTTCTGGGTCCAGGCGCCCTGGAACCAAGTTGTCCGCGTAAAGGGGGTCCCGGAACACCACAGGGGAGTATTGGGGTTGAAGAAGGTGCCGTCTGGGTACTGGGGAATATGCAAAGAGTACTTGTCGGTGATCAAAGAGGTAGGGTATTTTGAGGAGGAGAATCTTTTACTGGAGTTGCAAAGAGAGTGTCAAGAGCTGCAGTCTGGGGCCGCCAACCGCAAAGAAGATCACGCTTCAACTAGTCGGGATGTGAAGTAATTAGGGCAGGCAACCGAGTTTATGGGAGAATGGGTTGTGGGGCGGCACGAGAGAGCAGTCCGTAAAGACCAGCAAGGGGCAGTGAGCCCAAGACATTGGAAAGGACAGGAGGGAGTCATTGGTCATAAGCTAGATGCTCTGAGGGTACTCTATATGCACCTTCTTAGTCGTGCTGCCTCTGCCGATCACTGGCCTTTGTCATCCTCACGTCAATGCTTCAGCTCAGCCAGAATGAACAGCGGCTCCACAGAGACAGTTGTGGGCGCTGCTGTCCACCCAACACACCGCGGGTTCCTGAAGTTGCTTTCAGGGAGCATGCAATCGCGCCCTTCACGAGTTACGGGCTTTCAGCAAGTCCCCGGGGGCTGTTCTCTGCTGCCGGCCAACAGAACTCTTTCACAAGGGCATACTCCACCACTAATGGAGCTGGAAGGAACAACGGCTCACTGAAGCAACCGCTCTTCCGCAGCAGCCCGACCGCCTACTACGATATCCTTGGAGTCACCGGTTCAGCCACGCAATCCCAGATCAAGACAGCCTACTACCGCCAGTCGTTCCGCTACCACCCGGACCGCAACAATGGCGACGAGGCGGCAGCGCTGCGCTTCACCGAGATTAGCGAGGCGTACCTCATCCTGGGCAGCGTCACCCAGCGCAAGAAGTACGACCGAGGAACGCCAAGCCAAGAGGACGTGCGAGCGGCGGGGAAGCCTCCGGGGAAGGTGGATGGCTCTACCATGCCCAAGAAGACCGAGAGCACGTCGTCCTCGTCCCGCTACACTCCCACCAAGCCAATCTTCGACGAGTTCTATCGAGCCCACTATGGCGAGCAGCTTGAACGGGAGCGGTACATGAAATGGAGACGCGAGGAGCTACAACGGCAAAAGAAGCACACCACTGCCTTTCTCCGAGGCAAAGCAGAAATGCCTCGGAGAAACGCAGTGGCGTTTTCGGATTCGGGGGCGTGTTTCTTTTTCTCTCCTCTTGCCATTGGCTGGAGGAGAGAAAAACACGCCTGAGAAAGGGCGGGGCTAAAAAGTGGAAAGAACAGCATGGAACACGCCCCCGAATCTGAAAAAGACGGAGCCTATTTGGAGGGACGGCTCTCTCCTCCAATGGCTGGCCTCCGTTTAGGAAGGCAGCCAATGGAGGAGAAGCAAAAAGAGAGGCGGGCTAAATAGCCACTCTAAGAAACATTAAATCTCCGGACTTCCGGTTCTGCCTTCGGCAGACCGGACGGTCCCTCGACCTAAAAAACAAAGGGAGAAAGCAGAGACAGAGAAGAGGGAGATGAAGAAGCAGCAGTATCTGGTGCTGGATTAAGTCTGAGGTGAATTGAATACTACACAGCCTCGTTATCTGGCCCGACGATTTTTAATAGCACCGCCGGAGCAGAGCTTTGGGCGTGAGCATTCATTCTTTTACAAATTAAGCGCTTAGCAGGTCCTGTCCCACTAGCTGGATTCAGTCAGGGGACTTCAAGGTGTCTTCTTACTATTGAAGAGTTATTTAAATGATCCCCCAACATGCTATGTACCAGTATCTCCATTTAGCGCTACCAGTACTGCGAGCTAACGAGGACTGGATCAACAGCCTGTATTTCACACCCTGTGCGCAGATAATGAAACTTGTCGAGCGAAGGGCATTTTTGCAGCACTTACGGGAAATTGCGAAACACAGCAAGTAACTTGCTGTATCAGCTCCACGGAAAAACCGTGCAAAAAAAGTTATTTGCACGGATTAATCAGTGCAACAGTTATAGTTTGCTATACTTGATGGCTGTAAATACGGACGGCAATGGAAAATATTTCTAAGGCACTCCTAACCTAAATAAAAAATAGCGCCTTGCGTTGTGAGTCAAGATTTGTGTAAAAAATGTTGGCAATAGCGTCAACGTTCTGGCACTTATGCTAACTGTGTGATCAGGCTGCTTCCTTTTATAGAATGAAAAATATAATAGGCAGTGGCTAATCTAACCTTAAAGTTGAGGTACCCTCTGGTATATTCACATGTAAGTGCAGCGTGACGCGAAAAAACAAATACCAGCTGGATGCATTTTGGGACATCGAGATGTCTTCTTTGATACAACACTGCATGACTATCTGCTCCACTTTAATTCGCAACATTTTCTGATGGTGTACGTTCTAGGCAACGATACAGGTTCATACTGAGTGCTCCTATGGGAATTCTAGTTGGCCAAAATCTTGCTCCGATTCTGGGGTCCAGCACCCTGGCACTTCCATACCAAAGGTGGTAAGGAAGCGAGTGGTCACCTGACTACAGAGAGCCATCACCTGATCGAGGGGTGTCACACGCTGCTGGGTGTGGAACCTCCCAAGCAACCATCAATCGAGGATGCAACTTAAAGGGATATGGTTACCGCTGGGGGACAATAGAGGGGACAGCCCCCTTAGCATTCCCCCCTTAGCACACCATCCCCCTCCCCGAAAGGGGGGTTAGTATTTCTTCCATGCCTACTGGCCGGAAAGGGGGGGCAATCTCCAGCGGACACCACCTCCCCCAGGGACAACGCACTTGCTGGGCAAGCCCTCCTTCCCTTCCAGCGCGCGGGCGGCAGACAGTTTTCCTACAAGACAATTGCTTGTGTTTTGTTCATAATGCAACTGTATAACTGTGTTTCTTTCTCCAAGCCAGGATCCACACAGAGCTAGTGTGACAACAGGGGTTAGGGGTGGGATGGCTAAGGCAGACAGCTGCCTGCTAATGGTACCTCATGTGCCAGTGAAATGGTTCTTTTCAACAAATGGAAATCTTTCCCGGGGTTAGTTCTCATTGTGTACATTCTCCTAAACACCATATAACAAACGTGTTCTGTACACAGAGAAACTGCTGACCAACAACCAGAAGTAACTCGCTGCATCACAACTTAGTGCTACACGAACACCTTGTCCCAGCGCAGGAAATGACGGGAGTCTCGCAAGGATCCGAATTCTGTCGCCTATTTCTGGTCTGGGATCCGCCGATTCAGTGAAATATGCTTTATACGTCATCGATTAATTCTCCGACCCCGGGACACAGTCCAGCAGCGCCTGCAATTGACTTCATTCTGGTCGCTGCATGAGCTCACAAGAGGCGAAACTGATTTCTGATTTTATTTCCAGCTGGGCCTAAAACAAAAGCCGATTTAAAAGAACCAGCGCTGCCTTGGCCAGAACTCCATTCAGTCTCCTGGGCACACATTACTCGTGCTCGTTTTACTGCACTTCTGGTCGGCCGCTCTTCTGCCGCAGATACTGTACAATTGGAAACCGCCAGCTCAGTCACGAGGCGGCCATTCATTCATTCATTCATTCATTTAGCCTCCAGCCAGAGCGGCTGCAGTCACGGGCAGGACGACCCGACTCCAAAGTGCCTAATTGAGGTCTGATGATGCCGAAATGTATGTATAGCTGCCAGGTGATAGTGACTCGTGGGACTTGGTGGCCAGCCAATAATTCATGGGAAGTGCCCAAGGAGTGAGCCAGGACCTTTCACATTTTTTAAAGTCTGATCCTGCACGAGTTCCATGTGCGGCCGGGCGCCGGCTTCCGAAAAGGCCAGGTATGAACGAGCGATCAGCATTTCCAAAGGGTCCGAGCTGCGGGGTCTGAGACACAGACAAGGCTGCAACTCAAAGGATGCACACCACTGCCTTTCTCCGAGGCAAAGCAGAAATGCCTCGGAGAAACGCAGTGGTGTTTTCGGATTCGGGGGCGTGTTTCTTTTTCTATCCTCTTGCCATTGGCTGGAGGAGAGAAAAACACGCCTGAGAAAGGGCGTGGCTAAAACGTGGAAAGAACAGCACGGAACACGCCCCCGAATCTGAAAAAGACGGAGCCTATTTGGAGGGACGGCTCTCTCCTCCAATGGCTGGCCTCCGTTTAGGAAGCCAGCCAATGGAAGAGAAGCAAAAAGAGAGGCGGGCTAAATAGCCACTCTAAGAAACATTAAATCTCCGGACTTCCGGTTCTGCCTTCGGCAGACCGGACGGTCCCTCGACCTAAAAAACACCTAACATATATTCTTGACACTTATCCATTGAGTGACTACCACATGCCCCTCCTGGACTTTAAATGGGATGAAAAAAGAGTGTGTGGAGTCTCTAAAAAGGGCATGGACTATGTAAGAAGGGTGTGGCTTAAACACCTAAACTACATTTCTGTGATTTCTATAGTGTTATTTTGGTGCCTCTCTGAGCTTTCTATTCTTGTATCCAGATATACAACACAACAACTGACAGACCCCTAAAATCAGCTAAGACAATTGGCTTTTTCAACAGTTGCTAGCTGTTTAACATAAATGAGTAACAACAATGATTTTGTGGCAAATCATTAATTGAAAATGTCTCTATCACTCCATTTATGTTCACTCTATGTTAGACATGTACATCCCATTTCTCTCCACATCTCCTTCATTCATGCCTTAGACCTCATTTCTTTCCTCTTTAGCCCTCTGTTTTCACTCTCTCCTGAAAGTGCCCTGGTATCTCCTTCACTCACCACCCTAAAACACACAACACAGCCAATCACCTGTAAACACCGCATTTTCTCTACTTTCGCCTTATTTTGACAACCGTGTACCTCCTTCACACATTTGCACTAAATCACAATTGCACTGAATCACAATTACAACTGGAATATGTAACCACTGCTCTGTGCGTTCTGCAGAGAGGCCAAGGATTGGATGACCATGCATTCTGGACACCTTTCTGACCCACTAACAGGCATTGTGAGAAGTTCGCACTGCCTTCAGGCTCAACTCCAGAGCTCTCTATCTATAGCAAACAAGCATTTACAATGCAATGGTCTCGGCATTGTTAAAGTTAGAGCTGTTGGCATTGCTCATGACATTATTTTTGTTTATGTTTTTGTTTTTAAAACATTTAAAGAAACGGCATTGTTATTTACAATGTCAATAGCTTAATCACTCTCAAATGCGAGACCTATTGCATTTACACCCACACACAGAGCCACCTACACACACACTGATTAAGCTATTGACATTGTAAATAACAATGCCGTTTCTTTACATGTTTGAAAAACAAAAACATAAACAAAAATGTCAAGAGCAATGCCAATAGCTGTAACTTTAACAATGCCGAGACCGTTGCATTGTAAATGCTTGTTATTGTTGATTTCAGTGAAATTATCATTTTTGTTAGCTCTCTGGATCGGTAATGGTGGGGGGGCACTTTTCTTTTGGTTCCCTAATGGGGGGGGGGGCTTTTATTTTGTTTCCCTGGCCTATTTTTTGTCCCAGTCTGAACCTGACAGATGTTTGGATGGAGGAGAAAGGGGAGCTGTTCCAGGGAGGTTCAACCTCACGTGCTTGGTGACCTCAGAGCTGTGGAGGAGAATTTTAATTTTCTGGCTACTCCTTAGACCTAAAACCTATATACATCACACACTAGTTCAGAGACTCTGCTCACTAACACCCAACCGCAGAGAAAATCCAACAAACACCAATCTACACTCACTCAGAAGGGGCAGGGCTGGTCTCAATACATCCTCGTGGAACGAGCCTCAGCAGTAGTTTTTTGAAGTTCTATATTCACTTCTTACTTTGGTGGTGTAAAAATGCAATATAAAGGAGAGAAGTCCTCTCTGGGCGAAAGTAAAGGAGGGAAGTGAGACTTACGCAGAGGTTGGGGTAATGAGAATAAGACCAAAGGAGGACAGGCCCGGGAGAGTGGAATAGAAGGTGAAACATGGGAAATAAAGTAGGAGAGAAAAAAGGGGGCCTTAGAAATTAGGACATACAATAGCGCGAGTGAGAAGATGGGAGCTGCTGTGACAAGGGGATAGAAAAAGAGAGGGTTACAGGCGGACAGAAAGGGAAAGGAGAATACCTATGGAAGGGAGACAGCGTGGCGCTGCAAACAGCGTGAAGAGGAGAGCGATAGAAGCAAGGGCGGCGTACAGCAGGATAGGGGAGGGTCAGAGGGGATCACGAAAAGGGAGAGAGGCGCTCGAGAGGCAAACACAAGCAGAAGGGGAGGGCTGAGAGGAGGGGCAGAGCGGTCCAGGAGGGGGCGTGTAACCAACCCGGAGGAAGAGAAAATGGCAGCAAAGTGAAACATGGGAAATAAAGTAGGAGAGAAAAAAGGGGGCATTAGAAATTAGGACATACAATAGCGCGAGTGAGAAGATGGGAGCTGCTGTGACAAGGGGATAGAAAAAGAGAGGGTTACAGACGGACAGAAAGGGAAAGGAGAATGCCTATGGAAGGGAGACAGCGTGGCGCTGCAAACAGCGTGAAGAGGAGAGCGATAGAAGCAAGGGCGGCGTACAGCAGGATAGGGGAGGGTCAGAGGGGATCACGAAAAGGGAGAGAGGCGCTCGAGAGGCAAACACAAGCAGAAGGGGAGGGCTGAGAGGAGGGGCAGAGCGGTCCAGGAGGGGGCGTGTAACCAACCCGGAGGAAGCGAAAATGGCAGCAAAATTACAACAAGCGTTCTCAATTGTTTGAAGAGAAGTAAATTGCTATTGCATGAATGCAGGACGAATAGTAACAAATCACTTTTTTTTAACGAAATCTATAAAAGTAGCAGATCGAACAAGCCGAGGGCACCGGAAGACACCACCGCCTTTCTCCGAGGCAGAGCAGAAATGCCTCAGAGAAACGCAGCGTCCTTTTCGGATTCGGGGGCGTGTTTTGCTGTTGTCTCCTCCCTGAGACTTCTCGCAAAAAACACGCCCCCCGATCCGAAAAGGACGGGGCCTAATCTGAATGACTGACCTCTTCTCCAATGGCTGGCCAGCATTCAAGAGGCCAGCCAATGGAGAACAGGGGAGAAGAGGGGCGGGTTCAAGCCCCTCTTCTCCAAGTCATTAAATCTCGGAGCGAGACTGCGCAAGCGCAGCCTTCGCAGCCGAGACCTAAAAAACAAAAGCGAGACACTGGAAAAATCTTTTTTTGAAAATAGCCTAGTAATGGAAAGGTACCCCCAACGCTCTCCTTCAACTCTTGTAGAACGCAGTCAATGAGCGACTACGTTTCTTTGTACTTCCATCATTGCCACCAACTAGGAAAGACAACAATACAATACAATCCACGAATTCTAAACTTCAGTCTCAGAACATTGATTTTTCGGATCCTGTCTACAGACGACCCCATTCTCCTTGTATTCTCCTATCAAGGATTTAAAAAATGCCCTTCAAGCCCAACTCAGTACAATGGAAACATATTATACCAAAAAACACTCCTATTAAGCCTAAAGTAATAATTTGGGGTCCACAAACTAATAGGGTGCAATGTAAGCCAATAACCTTGGGAAAAGATTGTGGTCAATCAAATCTCCTTGCACCTTGCAACACACAAAATATTAGATGATTCCCAGGTGGGTTTCACCCTTCCAGAAACACTGACTCAGCCCTGATCACAGTCGAATACTATCTACAAATGACTACTGATAGCGTACTCCCTCTGCCTCAAGCTTATTGGATCAACTAGCGTTCTGGGTGTCTGATAGAATATCGAAGCGAAAAATATCGTGTGGACAGAACATCGCGTCAGAAATATCGAGGATGAAAATATCAAGAAGGTCAGTGCAAATAGGTAAGTATAGATTTACTATTCTTAACTCCAATCCTATGTATCTTGACAATAGATATATATATAACGTCAAGGTACATAGGTGTGGAGTACAGCAAAAGTTTGCTTACCCATAGAAACGTACCTTCGCAATATTTTATCCTAGATATTCTTGACATGATATTTTTGACTCAATATTTTAGCCAAACACCAACATTCATCGATACAGCGGGCCATACTATCCTGAGCTCAAGGCAGGTTCAGTGCCATATCAAAGGATCCCCCCAGGCCTGGTTGAATTCCTTCCTAAGCAACATAACTCAAGGTGTAATGTTAAATTATTGTACTTTAATGTACTGTAATGTAAAAGGATTTGTAGAATGTGATCTAATCACCGTGCAGGTCTCTAGGCACTGAGTAGGTGAGAGGTCTAGAGCATCAGTTGAATAACTAGGGGGCCGATTCACAGAACTAACTTAAGACAAAATCCTAAACTTACTACTTTTGGTATTCACAGAAGTTAGGATTTTGTCTTAAGTTTGTCTTAAGACAAACTTAAGACAGACTTAAGACAGACTTAAGACAAACTTAAGACAAACTTAAGACAAACTTAAGACAGACTTAAGACTGTCTTAAGTCTGTCTTAAGTTTGTCTTAAGATAAACTTAAGACAAAATCCTAACTTCTGTGAATACCAAAAGTAGTAAGTTTAGGATTTTGTCTTAAGTTAGTTCTGTGAATCAGGCCCTAGGTCTTCTTTTTCATGCAGAAAGTTGTGAGCATGGTGGCTGTTCTGATGTCCTGGGGGAGGGCGTTCCAAGCTTTGCTGTTAGATAGGTGAATGAGTGGCCTCAGGCCTTGCTTCTGTGAATGTGGGCAATGTGTGCCTCAACGTTCCATTCTTTCACCCTGTTTATTCTAAATTCTACTTTTGACCCATTTACTAAAAAAAATCTGACTGTGATTTTTATAACTACACTGATGATACCACACTGATCTTTCAGTTAAACAGATACATGTTCAAAATGAATCCAGGATAGACTGTTCATGCTCCATTAAATATGGATGGGCTCAAACTAGCTTAAAATAAACATGGACAAAACAGAGATTCTAGTGGTTGGTGGTAACTTTTCAATATGGCCTCCTTTAATTTCTTCTGCGTTGAGCCCCTTGGTCCAACCAAAGGCCATTGTCAAAAATGTAGAAGTCACATGAAACCTTAAAATTAAAATGGAGGCCCCAATCTCAGTCTACTTTTCATCTCTGGAAACTGAAGCATACATAGCCTTCCTCTTCTTTTCCTTTGCAGTGGCTTCTTGACTTGGATCCCGACTTTATTATTGTAACGCCCTTTACCTAGGGATTTCCAACAAAAATGTAATTCTTTACAGATCAGTCAAAATCAGGTAGTCAGACTCCTAACCTCAGTGCATTTTTTTTCTTCCTCTTCCTTGAGTCTGTCAAACCTGCACTGTTTACCCATCCGTAAAAGAATTACATGTAAAATGTTGTGTCTCATTCCCAAATGCCATTATGGCTCCTCCCTGATTTCCTGAAATCCAAAATGATCAAGTATACGTCAGCGTGTTCACTTCATTCATCTCCATCCCTCCTGTTGGTCCCTTGCTTACGGAATTACAAGCATTAGACAGCACTCAAACATTACCACCGCCTGCTGAAAGAAACAAAGATGAACATCATAGCAGACCGCATAGAAGCTAGCACAAACCGCAGCAAGGAACTGTTTGTCATCATGAAGGAGGTCTCCAACCCTGCAGGACCCCTCTAAATCTGGATTCCGAGGCAACCACAGTACAGAGACAGCCCTGATTGCAGCCACTGACGACATCAGGGTCCTCCTGGACCATGGGGTAATGGCAGCCCTCATCCTCCTTGACCTGTCAGCTGGCTTCAGCACCTTCTCCCATAACATCTTGTTCAACAGACTCAACTATGTCGGAATTCAGGAAGACCCCCTCAAATGGATTACCTCATACATCACCAGAAGAACATAGAGAATCTATCTCCCACCGTAACCTCGGAACCCAAGAAGATTATATGCGGCATCCCTCATGGATCGTCCCTCAGCCCCACCCTCTTCAACACATACATGACCCCCCTGGCCAACACTGTCAGATCACATAAACTCGACATCATCTCCTATGCTGACGACATCCAGCTCATCCTCTTGCTCTCAGATGACCCCTCTACTACCAAAGCCAACTTCCACAGATGTCTGATTAACGTCACCTATTGGATGAAGGTCAACCGTCTCAAGCTCAACTCGGACAAGACGGAAGTCCTCATCTTTGGAAACAACACCTCACCATGAAACAACACATGGTGGCCTGCTGAACCGGGCTCATCCCCCACCCCTAAACACTACGCCCGCAACCTCAGCATCATCTTGGACAGCAAGCTATCTATGAAGAAACTGGTAAATGCAGTCTCGTCTGCCTCCTTCTACACCCTGCACATGCTCTGCAAGATCTTCAGATGGCTCCCGATCAACACCAGAAGAATGGTCACACAGGCCCTCGTCCCCAGCAGGCTCAACTACGGGAACACACTCTACGAACGAATCACCGCACGCCTCCTGAAGAGACTACAGACAATACAAAACTCAGCTGCAAGACTCATCCTCGACCTCTGAAGATTTAGCACACCACACCTCAAGAAGCTACCCTGGCTCCCGATCCAGAAGAGATGGCAGTTCAAGATGTTGACACACGCATACCAAGCCCTGCACAACTAAGAGCCAGCATACATCAACAAACGCATGACCTTCCACCAACCAACCAGACACCTCTGATCCGCCTCCCTCTTCCTCGAAGACACCCCTGGATCTGCCGAGGCAACAGTGGAGAACGCTTCTTCTCACACATGCTGGCCAAAGCTTGGAATGACCTTTCCCTGCACCTCAGGACCACCTCATCACTCTGGCAATTCAGGAAAGGGCTCAAGACCTGGCTGTTCGAATGAGAAGATCCCCATGAAGCAGTTACTAACTTCGGCACCTCAAGAGCTTTATGGGTGATTTGCCGCGCTTTATAAATCATTGTTTGATTGATTGATTGATTGAATAGCCTGCTTCTTTCTCTCAAGTCAATCTCCTCCCATCTTCATTTCAGAAAACAGCTCAATACATATCTGTTTGATAACTAACTTCCTATTTCCAAACCAATCTTGTATTTTGTCTTACTTCTAGCGTCAAGAGACTATCGGGTGTATGTTTGTGCTTTGTAAGTAACCTTTGTCATATCATAGCATATATCAAAACAGTCAATCGCTTTAGTGGAAATCTTCAAGTACCTGGGAGTAGACCCCATCTAGTTAACTAATCTGGAAGAAACATCTTGGTGATGCAATAGCCAGGGTTGAAGACACAACAAATACAATCTCACAATTTGCCAAAACACTTGTCAAAGTGAACCCACAAACCACTGCAACTGGTGCAAGCTAAAGTAGGAGGAACGATGTTGGGATGGAAAAGTCCATCGCATGGTAATGAACATGTACCCCTGCCCTGAGTACCTGACCTGCAGTGATATTTTGATCCTTGGTAGCGATTTTTGGTCATAAGTGAACATGGATCATGCATGTGCGCTATGAACTGGGCCTGTCTCATGGACTGTGGTCTGCTTAGACTGGGAGGGGCACCCAAAGCGATACCCTCAAGTAGTGGAAGGCTACTGCCTTCACCAGGAGTTAAGTGGTACGAGCGTGATGCTGGCAGCATACTGTGTTTTTAGTTTTTATTGAAGTAGAGTGTACAGGCCTATTTACCTGTGTCGCAGATGTGGCACCTGCTAACCTACTCTGGTAAAGCTTGCTTCTATGTGCTTAACTAACCCTTGGCAGGAAATGGATTGTGTGCAGTGCACAGATGTATGTGTGCTTGTGGGAAGGTCCGATGCATCAGAAAATAGCAGCCGGCTTGACCTACGATACCACTGAGAGTCAAGTGCTGACAGGGTACTTGGCCCAGTTGCGCCTAGCCAATGGTAGGCTGGGCCCCAGGACATCAGGAGTAAAAGGCTTCAACCACCACAGTTTGGCCAGTAGCTCCTGCGTGCTCCGTGGCCCTCTGAAAGGGATTTGTGACAAATAGTAATCTATGGAGCCGACCTTTGGGGCACTGGCATCAACAAGAGGCTGCCTGGAAACCTGCCTATGGAAAAACATTATGGATCTTCCCATTCCTCAACATCTGCACCAGTGGATGCAGACCTAGGGTATACGACTATTGAAGATAGAGCAGTAAAAGCCTAGTTGCGCTACGCAATCAACTGAGAATTCAGCCATACATCCACCTCATTATCAGCATAGAAGGAAGCTCTAAAATCTAAAACCACCACCATAATTTGTCTATACACAAATCTAGAAAAACTCTCGGACCTCTCAACTTGCACAAAATGCAGCCAGAACACCACCAAGGCTTTGCTGAAACAAATAGCGGAAAAGATTTCCCCCAAAAATGTGTCTCACCAGCGGAACAAGGAAAAGTACCTGATGCATCGTAGTGCTTTAGTTTGTAACATGTTTTGTTGTTGTGTGCTATTATTACTCTTGGCTTGAATGCCTGTTGGCACAAGCATCCTGTATTTGACCCCCAGTCCGAGGTGTGGAGAGGGCAGTGGAGGGCTAGACTGATGATTTTCTGATTTTTGCTCAGCGCTACCGTTCTTTACGTGAGGGGTGGCTAGTTAACTTATATAGGGCTGTCACACAGATTTTGCATGAGTGTGGGCCAAGGGGATAATAGGTCAATGTTCAATAAACTCAGGTTGGCACAAATAAAACAAGCATTGGCATAGCCAATAGGTCTCGCCTTTGGGACCTTATAAGTGTTTAGCCATGCAACAGTTGCATAACTAAATACTTATAAGGTCCCAAAAGCGAGACCTATTGGCTATGCCAAGCTGCCGTGCGGCCGCGAAAGTGTTCGCGATCAAACATCAAAGCGGCCGTGCAGCTGCGAAAGTGAAAGTAATCGCGGTAAAGCGCGGCGCGCGCGCCCGCGCACATGCACTGTAGCTCTAGGCTGGCCTGGTAGCACTTTTTGGAGCCCTCTCAATAAGTCTCGCCAGACCAGCGCATGCGCTGGGTCAGGCGAGACCTAAAAACCTTGCAGGAAAAGGGCGTTTCAAATGTCCACTGGAAGCAATCAGCTGGCTCCCAGTAGAAGGCAGTATCAAATTCAAATTTAGATGCTGCATGCACAAAGCGCTCAGGAATGAAATAGAAACTTGCCAGCTATATCAGTCAATGCACAAGTCATCTGCCAGAAAAATAACAAGCATTGGCAAACCCAATAGGTTTTGCATATGCCAGGTTTATTGGCTTTGTCAATGGTTTTTAGGCATGTTGCACAGCAATAGAGGATGCTATGAAACATGACCTAAACTATGTGATTCCCACAAAGAATCCTACCTGACTGGTATTTTGGTTTCTCTCTGAACTTTCTGTTATTTCCATATATGTAACACAACAAGTGGCACACCTAAATACGAGCCGGGACTATTGCCCTGGTCATTGGTTGTTAACTGTTTAAATAATATTAAAAATGTTTCTGAAAATATGAGACAGTACTATGGCCTATGGAAGGGGCAGTTGTCTTCAGAGTGTCTCCATCACTCCTGTTATATTTACTCCATTTTGGACATGTGCGCTCTTTTTCTCCCCACATCTTGTCAACCTGCATATCTTAAACTTCTTTTCTTTCCTCTTCAGCACCCTCTTTTCACTTTCTCCTAAATGCACTTCCTCTCATCTCTTCCAAACACACACAACACACCCACTCACCTGTAAGCTCAATATTTTGACAACTGCAAACCTCCTTCACGCATTTGTAAAGAATCGCAACTGGAATTCACACCCATTGCTCTGTGCATTCTACAAAGAGGCCAAGAATTGGATGACCATGTATTCCTCACACCTTTAAGTCTCAGCTCCAGAACTCTAAATCATTGGCCATTACAAACCTGGAGACCACACAGTTTGTCGTGAGTTCCCTGTAGAGCCCACTGTAGTTTCTTCCCTATGCAGAAGGCCGCTTTTGCTTTGCACACGTTATGAAGTAACACACTTGTTTTTGAGCCACACTGTTAATTTCTAAATAGGCGGCACATGTTTTGTTATTCAGCTCTTCTGCTCTGATTCAGTCTGAACATTTCGTACAAGGTCAAACAACACTGTGCCGTGTTTTTCTCTGTGGTCGGATACTAACACCTACACATAATAGAGAAATCGAGTTGCTGTTTTCGAACAAGACAAATCTCATCGTATAAGCCGAGACTTGTAATTCTGAAAATACAGAGGAGAGAGGCTTGAAGAGAAAAGGTCCTGAGATGAGAGAGCTGTGCATCTGATATGTAGACCAGCTGATTATGAGCTCAGGTATGGGGTCTGGCACTAATCCCAGAGATGTCTAATATATCACTGTTATCTCATAGTGAGGGTAGGCTTAGGCAGATTCGCCATTCGCTGACAGGGCGTTTCATTGTGTACAGTTTATTAATCATGCTAATCACATTGTTGACTTGCATATGTTTTCTAATTGCGGCACAGTTGCTTCATGATAGAGCACAATAATTTCAATAAATATTGTAAGCTTTCTTCATGTCTCTTTTCTGTTTATTGTAGACACCTAAGAGTGAGAGAATGAAAGAGGATGACCTATTACCGCAACCCTTGGGAGGGTTCAGTGTTATGTTCTGTGGTGCTAACTTACCTGTCGATCTGGAAGGTTAGGGGGGCAAGTAAAGCATCCCTACATACTGATGTTCTGTGATCCCAGGGATAGTTCTGTTTCTAAACAGAATCCCTCAGTCGCAGCTCGTGCAGGTAAGTGCGGCGAGGCGAGATGTCGACAGACGACGGAATAGGGAAAATTAAATAAATCCTATTCTGTCGTCTGTCGACAACCCCCCGCCACACCCGCTGTGCTTACATGCAGGAGCCGCAACTGGAATCCCTGCAACTAGTTTAAAGTATGCACCCTTTAAGAGTAACATGCTACACGAAAAACATACAGAAATACAACATCCTGGAAATAGCTAAGACTTAGCGAATGCAAGATAAAGAAAAAAGTGAAATATAAACAGGAATTAAATCACTGACACGGACTACCTTAACTTTTTTTACATTAATTATCCAGAAATCAAACAGAGTTTTTGCCAGTATAGTTAAGGACATGAATATAGGGCCCGTTAGGGACCCATTTCAATGTCCGTTTTTAATTAGTATCGAGTCTAAGACCCAGAGAGACCCGGGCCACTTAACGCCTGGGTGCTCGCTATCACATCTTTCAACACATCCTCTATGATCCTAAAAGGCAATTGCATAAGTATCTCAGCTCTACTATTTACAACTTTTGTATAACTAACTTCTCTCAAGTTACGTGTTTGGTGTTACTGAAAACCCCACAGATAAATAAATACAAAGAACATGAAGTTTATCAATCTTTATGCATTCCCTGGGCCCGATTCACAGAACTAACTTAAGACAAAATCCTAAACTTATTACCATTTTGGTATTCACAGAAGGCACTTACTCATTTTGTATTCACAGAAGGCACTTACTCCTTTCGGTATTCACTGTAGTTAGGAGTCCTTACTTTAGGACTCCTAAATGCCTTCTGTGAATACCGAAAGTCTTAAAGTTATGATTTTTCTCAGTTTAGGAGTAGTAAAGTTAGGACTCCTAACTTTAGGACTCCTAAATGCCTTCTGTGAATACCGAAAGTCTTAAAGTTAGGATTTTTCTCATTTCAGGAACAAGACATCAATTTTGTGATTTAGAGACTTCTTTTTGACATAGGGTCTTACTTAGCACTCGGCTGGCATCCCACTGTCCTGCCAACAGGGAAAATGAGTGACAGTTGTCCTGCTCTAAATAGCGCATGTCCACTGTGACTTTGACCCAGCCAGTGGCGACTGCTCAAAATCCGAAGTGGTGAGGCAGTTGGGGAGGGGGGGGGGGATGGAATACAAAACTAATAAAAACACAGACATAAAAAATAAATGAAAAAATATAAAACAGCTCTTACCTGCCGCTGGGGCCGCTGCCTTGCTCCTCTCCCGATCCACGACTCTGACAGTCCAGGGGTGGTGCGCACTGCGCAAGCTCCCAGATGCCAATCCTGACGCTGCTCTTATGCTGGGAATACCATTACCCAGCATGAGAGAAGCATTGGGATTGGTCTGAGCGGCCTGGTTTGCCGTCAGACAGTGCCTGGGACTGTTCTCCACTCGACTGTGCAGCACAGCTTGGGTTGGAGAAAAGTGCGCATGCTAGTTTGGCTGTCCTAATACGGCCGGCCAAACCGACGTGCACAGTTAACAGTGCCCATCACTCCTCCTCCCTACTGCAAGCTGTTGTTGTCAGATTGGATGGCCCAGCCCTGCACTGTGTTTTGGCTCACCAGCAGCCTGCAGGTCAGATGAAAAATAAAATAATAATAAAACTCTTTATCATTTGATTTTTCATGTGTTTTAATCTGCTGGCACTCAACAGTGGAGCGACACTTCTCCGCCATAATGGAGGAGCCGCCTTTGGACTCAGCAGTACTGTGGTGGAAAGACTGTTGGGCCAAGGATTACAGGCGGAGTCAGCAAAGGCTACACCAGTATTTACCCAGCAGTTTCACTGACTCTAATTAGAGCAGGTTTTGACAGTGCCCTACCAAACCTTAAATAAGTTCGATGTTCCTGTGTATCCATATGATTCCTCACATCAAGATGAGGATGAAAAAGATTCCACACAAGAGCCCTAAAGACATTTTGAATCCATATTTTGGTGGAACTCTGACCATATGTCTTGTGAACTACACACTTGTGGACCTGTATCACCAGTGACTCTGTAATTTAGGTTGGAAGTCCACTGCAAGTAGTCAGAAATGCATATTCTTTGGTCAGAGAAGGACAAGACGTTGAGTTAAGTTAGGTTCTTATTAATCTTCTGGGCTGAAAGTTAACTTCCTGGCACTAAACTAATGTAATCAGTTTCTCTGTATAGATGTTGCTCGGTTCAAAATGGAAAATATGACCATCTTCTTCCATGTAAAGATGCTGTAAAGACACAGAGAGGTACTCCATCCCATTTTCCCTGACAGCTGGAAATGGGACTTGGAAAATGAATGAACTCTAACGTGCTTGTTCCTACCATCCATCTCACAGGAGTGACACAAACAGAATCCATGGTCCCTAATGCAAGCATAGAAAATAGATCCATCTCCCTTGGTTGGTAGTAAAGGACAACTATAATTGGGGTGGAGTGGGCCTCTCATCAGGATCTTGGTGCCACTGCACCTGCTTCTCTGATGATAACTATACCCTTGTTTACATCAGGCCCCTCAGGAATGGGAGCACAATGTGGTCAACTTGGTTGTATCCTAAGAGAGGGGCAATGAAGTGGATCTGCTTGCCTTTGAGCTGGATAGAATATTTTTCTCTGTCTAAAGAGTCAATTAATTACCATTTTGATGGTGTGATGCACATTCTCCCTAAGTGGGAGCCAGTGTCAGCTGGTGACATTTGAAAGTGGTGGGCATAAACGTTTGGTATGACTACTATGTATTGAGCGACGCGGGCAAGCTTAATGGACATATGTGGGGTCGAGGCTGGATCCTCTTCCAGAGAAAATTAAAAAAAAAAAAGATTGGTTCATTTTATAGCAAATTAATTTAGTGATAAAGCAGTGAGAATGTATATTTTTGAAATGTAAACACATAAAAAACTGTCCTATATATTACTGCATTAATATGTTCAACAATTACTGTAATGTGCAGAATGTACAGCGCGAAAACTTCAGCCTTTTAAAGTGTGTGCTTGCCCAGCGCCTGGCACTGCATGGGGCAAAAACTTTGGAAGAAAATGCTCTAACTAGGTTTTGGGAAGGACCCACAGCTGCTGATTTTAATCAGTTATATTGAAATATTTGAAGACAGGTCTTTAATTGGAATGAACAATGTGGGGGGAGTCTCTAAAAGGGAACATGTAAAATAAAATTCTGTGATTCCCATAGTGTGCTACCCGACCGGTATTCTGGTTTCCCTCTGAAATGTAATTGCATCCAGATATATAACATAACTAATCTACACCTAAAACTTGTCAGTACGATTAACTTTGTCAAGGGGTGTTAGCTGTTTAACATAAATGAGTAACAACATGGATTTGTTACAAATAATTAACCTTCAAAATGTTTAAATTCTGAAATTACAATGGTATTGAGGCCTGTGGAGGGAGTTTTGGCCTTCAGTTATGTGCGCTTTTTATTAGATATATATGTGCTTTTTATCTGCACTTCTCGTCCATCTGCACATCTTCAACCACCTCTCTTTCCTCTTCAGCACCCCCTTTTCATGCTTCCCCAAATGGACTTCCATGCATCTCCCTCACTTCACCACTTCCAAACATACAATGCAATCACTCACATTTGAGCAATTTATTTACTTTTGCCCTGTAAATATATATTCATCTATGCACTCACTTCACACACATTTTCACAAAATTGCAATTACAACTGGAATACATGATGACCATTGTTCTGTTTGCTCTGTAGAGAGGCCAACCCACTGACAGGCACTTTGCTTTGGCTTCAGCGTCAGCACTCTCGATCAAAGCCTATTATAAACACCTGCAAAGCTCAAAGTATGCACGAAAAAAATACAGAGAGAAACACAAAATGATTAAATAGCTAACTCTTGAGGGAGGCATGATTAAGTAAAGCTTGAAATAAGAGAGGAACTAAATCGCCGACATGCATTGCCTTAACGTTTTTAACACTATTTGTTCGTAAATCAATCCATGTTTTTGGCAACAATGTTGTTAAGGGCATGACGATAATGCCAGTTTTAATGTCATACAGCAGATAACTGTCTACAGTAAGCACAAATCTCTTGCTTTGCGTTTGGCTCCGATATTTGGATCAAATTCACAATGGAACAAAAACCCTGGGCTGCTCATCTTTCGGACCCATTTCGTGGGGAACAAAAGCAGCAGGTCCACTTCTAACAGGGCCTGCGACGTGAAGCCAGGGTCTGGGGTGTAACTGTGGGGGAGGTTAGGGTGCCAAGGGGTATTAGAACAATATACATAACAGAAGATTAGCATTCTAACACTTACCATTGATGAGAACAAGGCACCAAAACACGTGCTTGCATCTACTCCTGCAAATGACAAATGGGAAAGGGTGGGATCTATGCCTGTGAATGATGGACGGCGGCTCTCACGCAGGGACTGAGACTCCAGCACACGAAATCATGACGTGGGAAGCGTCACTGGCCTACAGTGGATATGTGAAAGACCACAATGGCAATGGTTCATTATGAAGGTCTTTGGAACAGTAAGCCCTGAGTCTTGTGTCACAGTACAGAAAGTTGATTATTGCCTGGCTTCAGTCTCCTGCTTCAGGGAGAGGCAAGGCAGGCAGTCTGGGACAGACAGCTCAGACTTAAATACATAAAGTTGTTTAGAGATACGATAGTATCTCTAAATAAATCGCGCTATGTAAAATTTGTATAGGGATGTCAGGGGGGCCCCAGAGCCCTAATGGAGAATCCGCCCCTGGTGGGAGCGCTGTTTTGTTTTGGTTGCAATCAGAAATAAACGTTTTGAAACCTTGGCAACCTGCGACATAATCTAATCTGGAAGACCTCATTCATAGAATCAATTACTTCTGCCACAAATATATAGTCCTTTAAGTTTCTCCCCTCTATACTCTTCCAGATAGATGCTGCAGTATTCGGTTCACACTGTTCCTTTACTCCTATGGCCTTCCAGATTTTTATTTAAATCAGGATATGCGCTTGTTTATCTTCTTCTGAAAAACTCAGTCTAGTAGGTATGTGCAAATTGAAGACCCTCTTAATATCACAAGTCTGAAAATTCTGCTTTGATACCACTAAAAGCATCAGAAGTTCTCTACGTCTGTCACTAGTACTGTGATTGCCAACAGCATGTAAGCTTCTTAGTCAACAGTTACCAGATAAGGACCTGTTACTAAAGTTTCAGGAGTTGGTTTCTATTATGAAGGCTATTTACTATTCATATACATTTGACTAGGGCAAATGCATGGGACACTGTGTAGCAAAGAAAACCCTAATGTGGGAAAATCCATATGGTGGCAACATGGGTGACTCCACACTTCTCCACTAGGTGTTACACACTTGTTGCCTCATTTACAGATGATTATCAATTTGAGCAGACTGTCATTCACAAAATATTGCAAATTACAATTTATAGTCTTGAAACCTGGTTGAATAATGCTGTATCATCCTGCTCCTGGTACTATGAGTAATTATCCTTTTGCCTACTATGAACAACTATACCTGATCCTATTTTAGCCTTCAGCAATGGCCCTAGTGTGGTAAATTAGTTAGATATAGAAAAGTGGAGGGTTTGGTGGTAAGCACACAATAACATTTCTATTAATTATTCTTTCAGTTTGGTTCTGCCACCAAGTAGTTGAGATGCCACACTTGGTAATGGGAGAGAAACCAATGACTGAGACTGTCCTAATGAACAACCTTCAATACAACAGCCTTTCTCTTGTACATTTTTTCTGTTCCTTTTGTTTTGGAGCTGTTGTCAGACTCACCGTTCCATTGTGAAGTTGTCTGGACGTCAATGCTGAGTAGTCTGAGAAGACTAAGAAACCACTCTTGAAAACACAGGGGGAAGGGAAATCGGGAAAGACATGTTACTGCATCCCACCCTATCTTGGACCTGGTATGAATTTGTCTCGTATTCAAGCCCTTAAGAAAACGAACAAACATTTACTATATAGTCTCCTGAACTATCTAAAATACTGTGTATGAGTAGCTCGTGAGTGACTGGTAGCTCTTCAGCTACTTGTAAGTAGCTCTCTAGTGTGTAGGCCAGTAGACAAAATTTGAAGCTTTTGCTTGGTTGAAAAATGTATGCATTCCCAAATTAAAATATTTGATGGTTCAATCATGCGTTATTCTGGAGACTTATTACTAATATTATTACATTGGTGCTTGGGGCATTGCAGCTACGGCTGCCATGTAATAACCATAGTTGGGCATTCTAAATTCATACACATTTTGACATTACTGATGGCAACCCTACCTGATGCAATAAGGCGACAGCTGCTGGTAATCCTGCTTGGAGTGCTCACTAATGTAATCTTCTTGGACATGGTCACTGTTACCACACTAATAATATTAGTAGCTTGGGATTATTTTCATATACCATAAGTAGCTCTTATTACAGAAAAGGTTGGAGAATCCTGGTGTATGACATATCTTTCAAAGACGGCTAGCACTCTGCAGCTGCATGTGCTTGTGAATACAAATACTTTGCCTGTAACATTTAACATGAAAAGTTAGAGTTTAGCAGACAGATACTCCATAACTAATGTGACAAATAGCCTGTCCATCGTATTACAAGTGTCATAAACTGTAATGCACTTGTAATCAGGTGGATGGAAAATCTGTCACGTTTGTGACGGTGTAACCAGTCTGCCAAACTCTAAATCAAGCCCTTTTTTAGGTCTCTGCCTCTCGTAATACGAGGCTTTTTGGAATAGGTACGATTCCAGAAGCCTCGTCCCAGCTCCGCCTTCAACTTTGATTTGTGCGCATCGTTTGGCGTCACGAATTATGCCAAAGGCAGTGCAAGGATTGCACTGAAGGCATGCCACTCGCTGATTGTTGCCACCCTGTCTCCTTTTAACCACACCCTGCGGGATTGAATCTTTTACCCGCGGCGTTAGACAGTAGGTTTATTTTTTGCTTCTTGCACTTTTTAGAAAAAAATGACTTTGTAATTGTAACTGTATGCTTAATGCTGTCTTTTGTTTCTTTTATTTCTAGATTTGTTGTGCCTTGTTGTCCTACATGGAGGTAAAAGTCTGTTAAATTTTATAATCTGTGTTTCTTTAATCTATTTTCTTTTTTTTTTAACAGGTCCGTTGTCATTACGTGCCCCATTGACAAGCGAGCACAGGATGGCGGAGCGCAGCGATGCAACGGTACGATTTATTTAGCGCTATGCTATGTTTTCTAGGGATGAGGTTGTTAACAATTGTGTAAATGTTTAATGTGTTTCTTTTTTTCCAGGTCCGGTGTCATTACGTGCCCCATTGACAAGCGAGCACAGGATGGCGGTGGCGGAGCGCAGCGATGCAAAGGTATGCTTTATTTAGCGCTATGTTATGTTTTCTAGGGATGAGGTTGTTGACAATTGTGTAAATGTTTAATGTGTTTCTTTTTTTCCAGGTCCCCCATTGCCAAGCGCGAGCACAGGATGGCGGAGCGCAGCGATGCCAAGGTACGCTTTATTTAGCGCTATGTTATGTTTTCTAGGGATGAGGTTGTTGACAATTGTGTAAATGTTTAATGTGTTTCTTTATTTCCAGGTCCCCCATTGCCAAGCACGAGCACAGGATGGTGGAGCGCATCTCTCTACTACACACTCTCTAGTACTCACTCTCTACTACTCTGCTACTCCCTACTACTCACTCTCTACTACTCTACTACACACTCTCTACTACACAATCTCTACTACTCACTCTCTACTACACACTCTACTACACTCTACTACACTACTACACTCTACTACACTACTACACTCTACTACACACTCTCTACTACCCACTCACTACTACACACTCACTACTCTACTACACACTCTCTACTACACACTCACTACTCTCTACTACACACTCTCTACTACTCTACTACTCACTCTCTACTACTCACTCTACTACTCTCTACTACACACCCTACTACACACTCTCTACTACACACTCTCTACTACACACTCTCTACTACTCTACTACTCTCTACTACTCTACTACTCACTACTACACACTCTACTACACACTCACTACTCTCTACTACACACACTCTACTACTCACTCTCTACTACTCTACTACTCACTCTCAACTACTCTCTACTACTCTACTTCTCTCTACTACTTTACTACTCACTCTACTACACACTCTTCACTACACACTCTCTACTACTCTCCTACACACTCTCTACTACACACTACTACTCTCTACTACTCACTCTACTGCTCACTCTCTACTACACACTTTCTCCTACACACTCTCTACT
The DNA here is from genome assembly GCF_964204655.1 of Triturus cristatus. Taxonomy (NCBI): domain Eukaryota; kingdom Metazoa; phylum Chordata; class Amphibia; order Caudata; family Salamandridae; genus Triturus; species Triturus cristatus. The sequence continues at coordinate 816,257,676 of NC_140584.1, forward strand.
ACTCACTCTCTACTACACACTCTCTACTACACACTCTACTACTCACTCTCTACTACTCACTCTCTACTACTCACTCTCTACTACTCTATTACACACTCCACTACTCTCCTACACACTCTCTACTACTCTACTTCTCACTCTACTACTCACTCTCTACTACACACTCTCTACCACACACTCACTACCCTCTACTACACACTCTCTACTACTCTCTACTATTCTCTACTACACACTCTCTACTACACACTCTCTACTACACACTCACTACTCTCTACTTCTCACTCTCTACTACTCTACTACACACTCCACTACTCTCCTACACACTCTCTGCTACTCACTCTCTACTACTCTCCTACACACTCTCTACTACACACTACTACTCTCTACTGCTCACTCTACTGCTCACTCTCTACTACATGCTCTACTACACACTCTCTACTACTCTCTACTACTCACTCTCTACTACACACTCTACTACACAGTCTCTACTACACTCTACACTACACACTCTACACTACACACTCTACTACTCACTCTCTACTACTCTAATATTCACTCTCTACTACTCTCTCTACTACACACTCTCTACTACACACTCTTCACTACTCACTCTACACTACTCACTCTACACTACACACTCTACACTACACACTCTACACTACACACTACACCACTCACTCTACACCACTTACTCTACACCACTCACTCTCTACTACACTCTCTACTCTCTACTACACACTCTCTACTACTCTACTACACTCTCTACTACTCTACTACTCACTCTCTACTACTCACTCTACTACTCTCTACTACACACCCTACTACACACTCACTACTACACACTCTCTAGTACACACTCTCTAGTACACACTCTCTACTACACACTCTCTACTACTCTACTACTCACTCTACTACTCTCTACTACACACTCACTACTCTCTACTACACACTCTTTACTACACACTCTCTACTACTCTACTACTCACTCTACTACTCTCTACTACACACCCTACTACACACTCTCTACTACTCTACTACTCACTCTACTACACACTCTACAACACACTCACTACTCTCTACTACACACTCTCTACTACACACTCACTACTCTCTACTACACACTCTCTACTACTCACTCTCTACTACTCTACTACACACTCTACTACTCTCCTACACACTCTCTACTACACACTCTCTACTACTCACTCTCTACTACACACTCTACTACACTACACACTCTCTACTACTCACTCTCTACTACACACTCTCTACTACACACTCTACTACTCACTCTACTACTCACTCTCTACTACTCTACTATTCACTCTCTACTACTCTCTACTACACACTCTACGACACACTCTCTACTACACACTCTACTACTCTCTACTACACACTCTACTACACACTCTACTTCTCTCCTACAAACTCTCTACTACACACTACTACTCTCTACTGCTCACTCTACTGCTCACTCTACTTCACAATCTCTACTACACACTCTATTACACTACACACTACTACACTACACTCTCTACTACAAACTCTCTACTACACATTCTCTCCTACTCACTCTCTCCTACTCTACGACATACTCTACTACACACTCTACTACACACTCTCTACTACACACTCTCTACTACTCACTCTCTACTCTCTATTCTCTACCTCTCTCTCTACCTCTCTCTCTACCTCTCTACCTCTACCTCTCTACCTCTACCTCTCTCTACCTCTCTCTACGTGCGCACACATATATAGATATATGTATATATATGCATATGCATTTATATATATGTATATGTGTATATATATACATACATATATAAACATATATATACATCTGCATATCTATATAAATAGATGCATACATATACATATACATGTACATATTGTATCTACAGCAGGAAATGGGCATTGCGAACATCGAGGATTCCCCTGTACCCCGCTATCCATTTGGATTTAACACAAAATCCCCCACGCAGCACCTACCTGGATTCAAGGGCATTCTGGGACTGGTAGTTCCTATGAACTGCAATTTGGTGAGCAAACATTTGGGAAAGGGGGCGGAGCGGGTGACATCCAATGAGTAACTGGCATGATATTTAAATGCGGGTGAAAAGAAGCCTCCTGACTGTTATGGCATCTGAAGAAGTCCGTCAGGCCGAAATGCATTATGCCGCTGAAAAATTACAGGTGCCTCCAAAGATTCCCCGTTGTGGCCTCTGCTCTTTCGTTGTGGGGGAGATTGCTTTGATACATATACATATATGCATACATATGCATGTTATGTACATGAAAGTTTGAAAAACACTAATAAAAGCAAAGCTAAAAAAACACCTAATTACAAACAGAATTGCTTTAACTTAAATGAGGGCGAGACCTATTGCATTTACAATGCTTGTTCTGTTGTGTGATAAAACATACATGTGGAAACTATTCGTTCAACTACCTTACATTATACTGAATGCAACTTACAACATGTGCTGAAAACCAAATCAAATATGTGGTTCAAAGTCTTTGGAAGGAATGGGAGATTGTCACTCCACATACGAAACGTAATTTTAGCTCGGTAAACTCAGCTATGAAACAATACCGCCATGCAAACACTGATGGTACCACTCTAACAGCAAATAGGTTCCACAGAAGATTTTCAGCTGATTTCCAGATGTGATCACTGCACATGTTTTCAAACTGAGTGAGACATTTATTTGAAAAGTTTTATAGAGCGAGTACATGACCCGTGCCGGGTATCAGAGTGCTGTACATGTAAGCAAACCATAAAAGAAGTTAAGCTGACATAGGGAGATCGACATAGATATAACATAGCTATATGGAGACAATGTAAAATATAGTTGAGAGGTAGGTAGGTCCTGGCTTTAAAGCATGCTCAAAAGTTAGATTGGTGATGTCAAGTCTTTAGTTTCAGGCAGCTTTTTCAAGAACAGCCCTTTAAGTTCTTTTTTGAATGAGGATATAGAGGGCTTAGTTCTGATTTCCGGGGGGAAAGTGTTCCATATTCTTGGAGCAAGGTTTCAGTGTAAGAGTGCTGGCGCTATTTAGTGTCCGGTTTAGACCAGATAGTTTGAGTTTATTTGCCAGGTAAATTGGAGTGTTATAATGGAATGCTTTGTGCATCAGGCAGGTTATCTTGAACTGGATCCTTGCTTCAATAGTGAGCCAATTAAGTTAGGATAAATCAGGTGTGATGTGATCTTGTTTTCATGATCCTGTGAGGAGTCTGGCTGCTGAGTTCAGTGTAGCTCTCAGGGGGGCCAGTCGGGCTTTAGGCTGCCCCGCCAGGGTTGCAATTCCGTAGTTGAGGAGAGAGATGATTAGGTATTGGACTGCTAGCTGCATGTCATCAGTCAGTAAGAAAGGTTTGAGTTTTCTTAATGTGTTGAGTTCGTGATTGGCTCCTCTGATGGTTGCACTGATGTGGTTTTGCATATTCAGGTGTTTGTCCAGAGTTATCTCTAATGATTTAGCAGAGTCCACAATGTGAGGAGTGCAGTTGAGTGACGTTAGTAGTTTGAGCCAGTCTTGAATATGGGCTGAGTGATTATGGGGATCAATGAGGAGGAAATCGGTCTTGAGTGTGTTTAGCATAAGGTGATTATGAGTTAGCCAATGTTGGTTTTTTGGCAGAACAGAGTTAAGAGTTTTGATGCCATCAGTTGATGAGATTTTTAGTAGGTCTGGGCGGTAAATTCCGTTCCACTCGTGGAGATTTTTTACCGTTTCGCGGAGCTTTGCATAGCGCGACTACGCCAATTCCGCCCACCCCAAATTTTTAGTATAGTTGAGTGTCATCGGCGTACATGTGCTATTGGATGTTAGCGTACTTCAGTATTTCGGTGAGGGGTTCCATGATAGGTTAAAAAGCGTGGGTGAGAGTGTAAATCCTTGGGGCACTCCTATTGGTTCTGACGTATTCTTAGATCGAGAGAGTTTGATTTTGATTCTTTGCATTCTGTTGTGAAGGAATGAGGCAAACCAAGTTAAAACTGGACCGGATAGCCCCATTTTTTTCTCGAGGAGATGAATTAAGTTATCATGTTTGACTGCGTTGAATGCCGATGAGAGGTCAAGTAGTATGGGAAGGCAGAGTTCACTCTGGTCAAGTAATCTCAAGGTGTCGTCGACTATGTGTATTAGGGCAGTTTCAGCACTGTGTCTGGCTCTGAAACCCGATTGGAATTGGTCCAGGAGTTGAAACTGATCTATGTGATTACAGAGTAGTTTGTGAACACATTCCTCAAGCAGCTTGATTAAGGTCATGCTATTAGAGATTGGCCGGAAGTTGTTAGGATCAGATAATGCTGTTGGGATGGGAATGACCGCTATCCATTTGGATTTAACACAAAATCCCCCACGCAGCACCTACCTGGATTCAAGGGCATTCTGGGACTTGTAGTTCCTATGAACTGCAATTTGGTGAGCGAACATTTGGGAAAGGGGGCGGAGCGGGTGACATCCAATGAGTAACTGGCATGATATTTAAATGCGGGTGAAAAGAAGCCTCCTGACTGTTATGGCATCTGAAGAAGTCCGTCAGGCCGAAATGCATTATGCCGCTGAAAAATTACAGGTGCCTCCAAAGATTCCCCGTTGTGGCCTCTGCTCTTTCGTTGTGGGAGAGATTGCTTTGATACATATACATATATGCATACATATGCATATTATGTACATGAAAGTTTGAAAAACACTAATAAAAGCAAAGCTAAAAAAACACCTAATTACAAACAGAATTGCTTTAACTTAAATGAGGGCGAGACCTATTGCATTTACAATGTTTGTTCTGTTGTGTGATAATACATACATGTGGAAACTAATCGTTCAACTACCTTACATTATACTGAATGCAACTCACAACATGTGCTGAAAACCAAATCAAATATGTGGTTCAAAGTCTTTAGAAGGAATGGGAGATTGTCACTCCACATACAAAACGTAATTTTAGCTCGGTAAACTCAGCTATGAAAGAATACCGCCATGCAAACACTGATGGTACCACTCTAACAGCAAATAGGTTCCACAGAAGATTTTCAGCTGATTTCCAGATGTGATCACTGCACATTCTTTCAAACTGAGTGAGACATTTATTTGAAAAGTTTTATAGAGCGAGAACATGACCCGTGCCGGGTATCAGAGTGCTGTACATGTAAGCAAACCATAAAAGAAGTTAAGCTGACATAGGGAGATCGACATAGATATAACATAGCTATATGGAGACAAAGTAAAATATAGTTGAGAGGTAGGTAGGTCCTGGCTTTAATGCATGCTCAAAATTTAGATTGGTGATTTCAAGTCTTTAGTTTCAGGCAGCTTTTTCAAGAACAGCCCTTTAAGTTCTTTTTTGAATGAGGATATAGAGGGCTTAGTTCTGATTTCCGGGGGGAAAGTGTTCCATATTCTTGGAGCAAGGTTTCAGTGTAAGAGTGCTTGAGCTATTTAGTGTCCGGTTTAGACCAGAGAGTTCGAGTTTATTTGCCAGGTAAATTGGAGTGTTATAATGGAGTGCTTTGTGCATCAGGCAGGTTATCTTGAACTGGATCCTTGCTTCAATAGTGAGCCAATTAAGTTAGGATAAATCAGGTGTGATGTGATCTTGTTTTCGTGATCCTGTGAGGAGTCTGGCTGCTGAGTTCAGTGTAGCTCTCAGGGGGGCCAGTCGGGCTTTAGGCAGCCCCGCCAGGGTTGCAATTCCGTAGTTGAGGAGAGAGATGATTAGGTATTGGACTGCTAGCTGCATGTCATCAGTCAGTAAGAAAGGTTTGAGTTTTCTTAATGTGTTGAGTTCGTGATTGGCTCCTCTGATGGTTGCACTGATGTGGTTTTGCATATTCAGTTGTTTGTCCAGAGTTATCTCTAATGATTTAGCAGAGTCCACAATGTGAGGAGTGCAGTTGAGTGACGTTAGTAGTTTGAGCCAGTCTTGAATATGGGCTGAGTGATTATGGGGATCAATGAGGAGGAAATCGGTCTTGAGTGTGTTTAGCATAAGGTGATTATGAGTTAGCCAATGTTGGGTTGAGGCAGTCAAGAATCAGGCCCTGTATGAAAGATTGGTGAACGATTTTAGACCAGAGTGGGAGCACAGAGGATCTGAGCTCTTTGAAGTACTTGGTGGGTAGCAGATCATTGAAGTGATGTGATGGTTTCAGAGTAGTTATAATTGTGAGTAGTTTGTCATCATCTGGTAGTGATAAGGAGTCCCACAACGCATTCTTTTTTTGAGTATCCTCCATGAATCCTAAGATGGGGGAACTTAACAAGAGTAAACATGGAGAGGGAGTTTGTTGGTCTTAGAAATGTGTGTTTGGTATGGTGAGTTGTAGTTCCAGCTCAATTTTTCTCGTTTTGTCTCTGACATGAGCAGACAAAAACAGCCATCAGGAAGCAAGGATCTTCAGGGTAGTGCATTAATATACTAAAGTTCAAAGATGGCTTCCACATTCTAGTTCACAATTGTTCTAATGTAGGACCAGGAAAGACCTGGTCCGAGAACAAATTTCCCTTGTTTAGGAAAGACACACCATATACTCATCATTTAGGTTCCCATCTGAGAAGTATAGAATGTTACTTAAATCTGCATTCAATGTTAAATACCTGAACCCAATATTCAAAATATAAATGTTTCGACTGACTACATATAATGAACCATAAATGTACCTAAAGGCTATGTTTATCACCTTGATTGCCTCCGAGACGAATCCTCTCCTAATGCAACCAAAAGTACTGCATTTTATGTTGATGCTCTTCACAGCTGAGTTTTATTTAAGACTATATTTTTAGATCCCTTTGTATTTTCTATTTGACATGCTCAGATATTCATGCAAAAATGGACATACTGCGATTCATTTTTCAAGATGGCTTTTTGTGACGTGTTTTGTAGCAATGTTTATTTACATACTTGACACCCATACTGATTTAGGAAGTAGCTTACCGTTTTTTAATACTAAAGCCTATCGATCTTATTAATTTATCTAGTCATTCTACATCTTTTGCGGAAGCTGCGATTGAACTGGTTAACAGTTTGCAGCTAGTTGCCTGGTCAGGAAGCTAGTTACCAACAATAATGCACTGGCCTGGTATGGTTTCAGGTGACGTCTTCTGTTAGTGAAGTTAAGGTTAGCCGCAGAGCTTCAGGTCACTTGTTTCTTTCTTGTCTCTTATTTGCCATGCTGTCATAAGGGTCAAAAGCTACATGCGCATTTCCTCTGGTTTGGGCCTAATCCGATGCTATCCACGGACCAGAAGTTATGTTATGTAATTTGCCACTATGCCATCATTATGCTAATTAGTAGTCCAAAATGAACTTGCATCAGTGCTGGTGTGGAGAGGAATTTCAAAGCCAGAAATCAACTGGTCCCAATATGGTGATCAAAGTATCAATGTGCAAAATGTTGAACAGTTTGTATAGATTTTCTATACCTAACTCCACATACTCGTACCCTGGTGATATTTATATCTTCAAGGTACTCAGGTGTGGAGCTAAGAATAGGAAATCCATACCTCAGTTTGTGCGCTGAGCTCTGTGATATTTTTTCCCTTCAGTTTAAAATTCTAGACCAAAAATTCTTCTAGACTGGAAGAACTCACACTGTCAGCATACCCCCCCCACACATCTGAAGCACGAGATCTTATTTGCGAAGTCCTGCAGGGCTCCTTGCTCAGTCCAATGCTCTTCCACATCTACATGACCCCGCTGGCCGATGTCATATGAGCTCATAACATCAACTTCCTCACTTACACTGATGACACGCAACTGATATTGTCCTCGGAAAAAACACCCAAGACCAGGAACAAGTTTACCACATGCATGACAGAAGTAGCCATCTGGAGGAAATCCAATTGCCTCAAATTGAACTCGGACAAGTGGTCTTCAGGAAAAACGCCTCGCCATGGGACTCCACCCGGGGGTCCACAGACCTTGGACCCACCCCCTGCTCGTAAGTGCAAAACCTCAGAATATTCATAGACAACAAATTGGACATGACCACCCAAGTCAATACAGTGGTCTCAGCCTGCTTCAACGCACTAAGCATGCTGAAGAAAATGGTCAAGTGTCTACTAGACAACATCAGGAAAACAATCCCCCAAGCCCTCATCAGCAGCAGATAAGACTATGGAAATACACTGAATGCAGGGATTACCAACCAGCTCACAAGGAGAATGTAGACCATCCAAAACATAGAAGACAGGCTAGTCCCCAATCTCCTACACCGAGCCTAAATCACACCACACCTTAGGGAACTCCACTGGCTCCAGATACACAAGCACACACGTTAAACTCCTTACAAACACACCCACATAGCTTTCCCCAACACTGGTCCTGCCTGCCTGAACAGCCACATTCCCTTCCACCAACCTTCCAGCTGCCGCCGCTCTGCCAGGCTCTCACTAGCTCACACCCTAGGTATACACAACAGCAGAGCAGGAAGCCATGCCGTCTCCTACCTGGCTCCTAAAGACTGGAATGACCTCCCACAAACACATCAAAGTCTCCTCCTCTCCTCTTGACTTTTGCAAGAAACTGACGTTCTGGCTTTTCGAGTAAGCCCCAAGGGCTGGCCTCACACGCCTGCTACAGGGTGTCTGGATACCCTCACAAGTGATTAGCACGCTATAAGAGGAAAAATAACATAACATATATGAACTCACGTACAATAGCAATTCATTCTGTTTGTCATGCTTGTGCTAACTGAAATAGAAATAAGATGGTTAAAAAAATCCCCAAACTCTGCAGCCCTGATGGATTGTGCCACGAAGATTGGCTTGGTAAACCTTTTTAGGCATGTGTACAGCATCACAGATGCAATGCAGGATGGCTGAAAGTAAAGAAATTAGAAACTTTCTTTGGTTGCAATCTCCACATTATGCAGCACATAATATATTATGTGGCCAGTGCAGCAAATTAGCAAATGCACAAAAAGTGTTGCAGCCACATAATCACATAAATCTATTGGCCCTGTTCATGTTTTAGTAAAAGCAGGCATTGTTATGTAGTACACTCCTGTGCTGACACAAGATGCCAGGTGCTGACATTGTGAAGACACCCTCAAAGGAAGACATGGCTGCATGGGCTCATTTGGATAATATGACACAGTCCAAAAGCAGCACCTCACTATGGCCCATGTTATGAGAAGCCTATAGTTTTGAAAGTGGCTGGTAAATAGGCCTGGGTGTGAAATTCCGCTCCACTCGCGGAGTTTGCATTTTTTCCCACTCCACATTCCACGTAGTGCAAGGAGTTCCCAAAAACTACGTGGAGCAAAGTTTTTTTCTCACTCGCCAACGTTAAGTTTGCGAGTGCAAGCTAGGAGAATCTTACTCCAAGACACCTCCTGGTGAGATTTATCACCGTGCGCAGTCACGAATGGCCGCTACCTCTCGCATTGAGGAAGCCGTCGCTCAAGTAGAACATCTACTCGAGCGACAGAAAGAAGTAGCCCCCTCTTGCGCTGTGCACGGTGCCGTTCGTGCTGATTTTCCAGCGAGGGTCAAACACCCGGTGCTAAAAATCAGCACGAATGGTGTGACCTAACGCACTCCACCGCTTGCGCGACTCCACGCATTAATCCTTCATTACTCAATGGATTTTCAGGATTCATCTCGTAATCCCTGTTAATCTTATGATACAGCCCGTAAACTGCGTTAGTTCTGCATCCCTGGAGTCAACAGGACTTCCAGTAATAAGGGGAACTCCCTGAGTGCAGCATCAATACCTCCCAGTTGCAGAACTTGCACAGGGAGCAAAACAGGAGACCGGCTCACCCCCAACCTAATCTTATTTGGGCTGCATCAGCCCTAAGAAGTTATGTGGAAACACCGAATTGTACTCTCTGGTCAGAAATGCAGATATATGCAGGTGTGGACTTTGATTGTGTAAAACGATTCTCAGTGTTAAAGCTAAGAAATGTGTGGGTGGTGACATTCTATCACTCTTCGGAAAAGGTTGAAGGGCTTCTTTCTGATGCAGCACTTCAGATATGCACATTAGTGCTGGAAAAATGGACACAGAGAACGGTAGTGCTGCTTTGTTTGTGAAAATGAAAGTGTACAAAACAAGGAAGCGCACGTGCAGAGGACCGTCTCACACATTTCTCCAGTGCAGGAAGGAAAAATCTTCAAAATGGCGGCGGGTCCTGTACACTTCCACAAACCGTAGGGTGCTATTTGGGATGGTGGCGCATACATGTTAAAATATTCCTCCCTCGCAACCTTACCGTGCATGAGAAAGAGCAGCAAGGCACCAAAAAGCAGACTGTTGGCCTTTTCATGAATATTAATCGGCGAGCTCTCCCTGCTATTTCAGATCTGAACTGGTGCCCCCCTAAAAGAGCCCCAAATGAAGACACTAAAAGCTCTGGGAACGGCCCGCGCCGAGGCTCCAAAGAGCGGAGGCCTGGAAGGCAGTGACATCTCAAACCTGAGTTCAGAGGTCAGAGCAGGGGGCGGGGCCCGGCTTTGTCTCCTCTCTGCTTTGCTGAAAGCCCGACCCTAATGGAACTTTTCTAGCTGCGTTTTGGGTTATTTAGCGTCAAAAACAAAAGATTTATTTTTGGCCTCTCTTGGTTTTGTCCGAAAGTGACAGAAGTGACACACAGGGTGCCTCCCTTTAGGCCTCGGAGGCATTAGTGCTGTATCAGCCGCCAAAAGCTGCTTTGATTTATGTTTCTGCACATTTCTCTTTAGAAGTTGCGTTTTCTTAAAAACAAAATTCTACTAAAAGACATATGTGCGCTACGCTTACATATAAAATATACCGATAGTTCCAAAGTCCTCCGCATCCCACGTCATTATAGTAGACAAGCTGCATCAAACATTTTAGTAATGTCCTTAAAATCAACATTTCGTTTTTTTCACAACTTTTAATTTAGCCATATCCACGCTCACTCCACTCTCGAGATTGTCCGTAATTTAAAAAATCTCACTAGAACGAACACTTACGAAAATGAACCAAAGTTTCTGTCAATCAGTCAATCACTCACTCAATCGGGGGTTTATAGAGCGCGCTACTCACCCGTGAGGGTTTCGAGGCGCCGTCCTAAAATAGTGCGTTGCATAAAGCTGTTGAATGCTCTGCTAGTTCTGTAGACAGTTACATGATGATCTTTGTTTTGTGCAACATGGTTTCAGCCTGTGCATGTGTTGCTCAATAAATACCTTCAAACAACAGATCACACACTAATAATGTGCTATTCATATGTTATGTGTATTTGTTTAGCGCCCAAGACACCGGGCTGGTGCTGAAGCAGGAGCTGCATGGGCCAAGCCAGGGTCGGGCGAGGGGGAGAGCCAGGTCTTCAGTTTCTTGCCTAATTCAAGGGCGCGGGAGAAGGCTCTGAATGAAGGGGAGGCCTCTCCAGCATTTAGGAGCGGGGTGGGAGAAGGCATGACAACCGATCTACTTCTGCCTATGCAGGGGTGTGTGCGAGTAGGAGCCTGCCAGAGCCGAGGTAGGAATATCCCTCCTTACAACGCATGCCTTTTCCCCGCAGGCTATTAAAATGCGGCTGCTACAACGACCGCGTTGTAACAACGCATACCATTACCCCGCAAGTCATAACAACAACTTGCTCTAGGGGGGGCGCTGGATATTGGAATAGTATCATTTACAATTCCAACTCCAGTCTGTGCAACAGTAGGGAAGGTGTTGGATTTAGAAATCCAACACCTTCTGACCTCTCTGCACGTTGTTGTTATGACATGTGGGGAATGGTATGCGTTGTTACAATGCGGGCGTTGTAACAACCGCGTTGTAATAGCCTGTGGGGAAAGGGATTCGTGGTAAACTATGTTTTCCGTCTGGTAGGATTGTGGAAGTTTATGCAGCTGTTGAGGTATGTGGGGCCAACGTTGTGTACGGCTTTGTATCTGTGCGTGAGGAGTTTGAAGAGTGACGTTTGTGGATTGGGAGCCAGTGGAGCTCTTTGAGGTGTGCAGTGATGTGAATGCAGGTTGGGAGGTTGAGGGTGTGCCTGGCCGCTGAGTTTTGTGTGGTATGGGCAGCGGAGCGTTGATTCCAGCATAGAGTGCATTGCCCATAGTCCAGCTTGCTGGTGATGAGGGCTTGAGTGACTGTTCTGCGAGTGTCTGTGGGGAGCCATTTGAAGATCGTCTTGAGTGTAGCACTGACTTCCATAGTTTGCAGCTTCAGAGCACTACAAATAGTGTGTTATTATTTTCTTACCTCACTGGGGCCAAGGTCATCAACTTTCTAGATGAGATGCCTGAGTGACCCTGCCAGGGTGTAAACCTGTTAGGTGCTGGATGCTCACAGATACCGGACACAAAGCAATTACTTCACGGAGTTATCGACTTTTTGGGCTTCAGTACGCATCCAAGTCACTTTTTGTATGATTTGAACTCTCATTTGTAAGTTTGCAGTAAAAATGAAAATGTAGCTCTTTGTCGATCGTCTGTGTCACTGGTCTTTTCTTCTTTACTCAATCAGGTGTATCTATCCCAAAGACAAGCACCAACCCAGATCACTGAACTAAATAAGTCTTCCTTTTTAGGTATTTCTTGCATTTATGCCAAATCATTTGGAAATCACATAAGAAGAGGTCTAGGTATGTCAGGTGGAATTACAGCCTTTTTGAATGGCTCAAAGGTAGTACAAACATTTTGCTTCTGTAATGGAGTTTAGCTGTTGCACCATGCTAATTTGACATTTGATGTTTTTTCGACGGTGGATCTGTTAAAAATGAATTCTACCGGTACGGGAAACATTTTGTAGACTGGCATTTGCTCCATAGGGCTTTGTGCATATAACTGCTGACAAAAGTCATCAAATTAAAATAATATGAGAAAACATCCAAACTCTCATATGCAGTGCTTTATTTGTAAATAAATAAGTGCTCAGTACCACATGTTATTCATTTCAGAGGTGCAGTCAATCATGCTTCAACTCAGGAAAATTCATGCCCGTCTGCCATCCATCCTATGTCCCAGAACATACACTGCCCATTTCATCTCACGTGACAGGAGAAATAACTCCCATCAAGCATTGTGTGAGGGGGCGTTGCCGGCCATGGCAAGACGGCAGATGTTCTATAGCAGACCTGAGATCCAGACCCATCTGGGCAAAAATGTGAACAAGTGCCCACCACGAACTACAGGGTAGACAGGAGGCCGCTAGAGGAGAGCTGCAGAGGGCCGAGAGGCTTCGTGGGGCTTACGGCCGAGGAGGAGTCGGCATGAGGCCATACCCTAAGAGGACAACTTGGGAGGGAGCTGCGGCTTCAGAGGCTTGCACACTGCCTGGCCCGCTCCCATGGAGTGCCAGTGAGCGGAGGGTGCGGTGGGGATCACTTGGGCCTCATTGGCTGTCGTAAGGCATGGAGCAGGTGAAGAATCAGGCTGAGTCACGGCGGTGAGCCCGGAAGACCAGTCGAGTCGTGGCTCGGCGTGCTGGGTCCCCATTCTGGCTTCCCTCGTGTGGCCCCGCTGGGAGACAGGTATCGGTGGAGCCTGTCGCCCTCTTTCCCCGGTACTTTCTTGACTGGTAGCCATCCGTCTCCCGCATACATCTGAGGGCCCGGCAAGCTGGATGACAGCTGAGGCGAAGAGGAGCACCCCCACGTGCCATGACAGGAATGGCTGTGGTGCGGAGATGGGGAGAGCACAGACAACAAGGGTGGGCCCCCCAACTTTCATTCATACCTTACTCAGTGAGACTGCTTGTGACCCCACCTAGACAGAGAGTGACTCGTGCATTGGGCCTGGGGAGTGAAGCACATCGAGAAAGACTGGTGATACCGTCCTTTGAGTGACAGCATAGAGGCCACACGCATATCAGAATTGCTGACCCCTCTAGTGCCTGGACTGCATGTGCCTCCCCAGATGAATAAGTCTATCAGGGGTATGGCAAGTCCCCATTCACTGGTGATTGAGTCACCTTCCAACAGGAAGAAGCCCTTCCCTGACCCTCCCACGATTGGGGCCTGAGCTGAGAGAGGCAAGGAGGAACCTGCATAGTGCATGGGTCAGCGGGGGGAGGTTAGTGGAGCCCACCCCCCAAGGGACCCAGACACTGGAGGTAATGGCTGGTAGACAGTTTGAACCACCACACCGCCAACCAGCATCTCAGTGAAGCCACTGGATCACACAGGCACCTAGCTGCCATTGCCAACATCAGGTAGGACCTGCGGGGTAGAGTGGAGGCAGTGGCGGTCAAGTTGAGCCTGCTGCGCGATGATCAACAGAAATTCTCTGCTTGAGTCACGCAAATGTAAACTGCCCTCCAAACCCTTCAGCCAACTACAGGGAACCTAGAAGGAAAGGTCAGGGACCTCATGGCCAGAGCCCACATGTTGGAGAGCAGAGCAGAAGATGTTGAGGGCAGGTGACGCTGTAATAACTTGTGAATTGTTGGCTTTCCGGAGGGTGTGGAAGGGTTGTATCCTGTTGCATTATTTGAGAACTTGCTGTCTACAGCCTTGGTACCTACAAGCCTGTTGCCCTTCTTCTTGCTGGAGTGGGCCCATCAGGTACCAACCAGGCAGCCTCTGCCAGGTGCGCCGCTGTGGCCTGTGGTGGCCAAGTTGATGAAGTTTAGAGATAAGAAAACTATCCTGCAAGCTACTCGAAATGCAGGACCCATCACTCACAACAACGCCCATATTTTCCTGTTTCTAGATTACATGTTGGCGGTCCAGCGCTGCAGGGCTTCGTTACTGAGTGTACAGAAGAAATTGCACTCCGCTGGTCTAACTTTTTCTCTCTTATTCCCGGCCAAACTGAAAATCATCACAAATCATACTAGCTTTTTCTTTATGGAGCTCGCAGGTGCCTGGAACTGGGTGGAGCAGTGATGGTATGAGCCCTCAGAGTCAGGAACACTGGAGATGCACAAATGACTGACCATTCCTCACGTGGAAGGAGGCGCCATTGGTATGGGAGTGGAGGGACTGTGACAGCAGGCGCGCCCACCCCGTCCCAGGCCCTTGAGGAACAGATGCAGGCACTTTCAGTGCCACCAACATGTGGGTGGGGAAGGCTTCCCACTCCATTGATGATACAGACAGTGTATCGTCAGAGACAGGGTCAGAGTTGAGTGCCTCAGACTGCAGCCCTACCCTGGCTGATCTACCCATCGTTATGCCTCATACAGCAGATGACATTGCCTAACTGGACGTGAGTGGGGCTACCACCGCTCACAGGATTTGGGACTGAAAGCAGGGGGGGCGTGCCTGGGCTGGCACAGCTTGGAATGATGCCTGCTCCCCCTGATGTCCTGCCCTACTCACCCTGCAAAAATGGGGCATACATAGGTGGGGTGCTCGGAACAGCAAGCATGATACACTCAACCTTAGCAGTGTGAAAGAGGGTCCTGTGACACACTGCTCATATTGAGGTTCTGAAATTTGTCGTTTCTCGATCGTACCCAGACTCCATCTTGTGTTTTCCGCCATCTTAGGTTGCCCTCACTCAGGCAGCTGGTAAACGAGATGTTTTTGTCATTTCTGCCCTTGCGTGTCAGGTAGCTTTTCGTCCCGTGTTTATTAACTAGTGTCAGGGTCTGGCCGAATACACTAATTCATGTCTGAGCCGGATAATCCCCGCCCGAACTATCTGTTAGCTCACACCATTCTTTCCTCCCGCTTATCTTATCTACTGCCCTTCGCTACACATCTCATGCATTCTCTGGTCTCACAACTGTCCTTCTAGAACATACAACCATGTTTTCTTTCCTTGTAAACTGTATCATGTGGATTGCTTAAAGGGGCCAGCAACAAACATCACTTGGAACCCGAGTCAGTTTTTAGCTTAAACCATTGTTGGTAACATTTGTCGATGTCTCAAATTCTATATGTGTTTGGGTTATCCATTGTATCCATTGTATTTCACTGTATAAAAGCCTGTGCGCCACGGAGTTAGGCAGCAGTCTCTTGTGAACCCATCCCTGTGTGACTTCACGGACAACTGTACTAGCTGCAGCTAATAAAACTCGATCTTTTACGCCAGACGGAGTGTCCAGTGTCTCTGTATTGCAAGGCAGGAGAACTAAAGGATTTCAGGCGTACTCTGCGCCGCTTGGCCCTTAAAGGTCAAGTTCCTCAAATGGTGACCACGAAGGGACGGCATCAGTGGTAGCGATGCAGCCAGAAGGTCGTGAGGGGCCCCGCAAGAAAATTCCGGAGGAGGCGCCCCACGTGATTGACCCCTGTATGTCGGAAGTGGACCGAAGGATTTTACGGCGTGGCTTCTCCTTTCAGACGGCTGCTGCGACTGCTGCCCTGACTGCCGTCCTGCCTTGGCCCCGGGTTTTTGTGACGTTTTGGTAGAGCGAGACGATAGACGGACCTCCGGTTGGCGTAAGAAGATACTTAGTTAAGTATTTGATTGGTGAGTCGCTCCCACAAAATTTTGTTTTTTGGGTCTTTGAGTTTCTTTTTCGTATTTCAATTGTTGCAATAATTGAAGCCAAGGGGTGAGTACGTTTGTGCTGTTTTGTTAAGAATTGACCCCCCCCCCTTTTTGAAGTTTGTAGAATAGTCCAGAGAAATAACGATGCCTGGTCTAAGTAAGTTTCGTCGATTGTGTTGCTTAGGTTGTAGTAGGGACTCCCAGCTCGAGGACTCTTGGCCGATTCCTCCGGTTGGAACTCCCACTTATGAGCTCTATTCAAAACATGGTATTGGTCCCATTACTTTTAACGAAACATGGGTCCGATATACCAGAACAGATGGTGTTTTGCAGTGGCCACAAAATGGCAGTTTTGAGCCCAATATATTAGACAATTTAGAAACCACTTTGTTTAGAAGAAAAGCCCGGCCGGCAATGTTTGACTCGTTCCGCCTTTGGCGAAAGGAAGCCAAACAGAAAGAAATAAAACAAGCAAGAAGAGATCAAAAAGATAAAAATATGTCGATTTTACAGGCTGCCCAGCAGTTAAGAAATAACGAAGTAGACTCTGCTAGGGAGATATCAGAAAGACAACATCGCATGGCAGTAGATAGATGCTATCCGGTGTTGCCTACTTCCCCTTCAGAGAAGAGTAAAGATATAGAGGAAGACCCTTTAATGTCTTGTTTGTTGAATTCTCCCCCACCCTATGTGCAAACTCCTAATGCACCTCCTATGGCTCAGCCAGCAGCTGCTCAGCGACCTGCTCAGCCAAAGAATACTTCTCTTCTTCCTCAGCCTTTGTTTTCTCCTCCTCCTGTTATTCCATCTCCTTTAAATTCCTCTCTATCCCCTGTTCTGGTGAGAAACTCTCCAGGTACACCGAAGAGACTCACAAATGCTGTCACAAGTTTCTTTTAACCCTTAATCGGAGCCCTGAATCTGTCTCCGTCTTTTTCTAGACGACAATCTCGTTGTCAGATTCCTTTTACGGAAGAAAAAGCAGTATTAGGTTCCCTCGCCCGTAAATGGATTGAGAAAGGTCCAAAATATAGTACACAGGATATTATGAGCACCTTTTGTCAATGGACAGAGCCCATTCAAAGATATGTTTTTGACATAATGTGCGACACTCTCATTAAGGGTTGGGACGATATGGAATTAGACACGGCTCCTATGGAACTGATGAAACTCCAAGCCGATTTTGATAAAGGTTTTATAGTAGGAGCAGACGTTGAGAAAGCGGTGATTATGCGGATTGAATTTAGGACTTCATTTCTCTCTGTAAAACTCCCCGAAACTGATCTTATTGACAAAACTACACATTATCCAATGCGTGAAGTTCCCCCAGTATGGAGAGAGGCGGTAGGTGGTGCTCAGCCGGTGGCTGCTCATTTCCAACGTATATGGGCACATGAACCTTGGAAAAGAGCCAAAGTTTTAGCCCTTTAACAAACACTTCCAGACCCACGTAAAAATCCTGCTGGCTGTTATAAGGAGCTATCCCAGACAGTTGAGGCTTGCGTTATGAACTTAGCTGACATTGATATGTTATTTGGGAATATTGTTCCACTAGCAATATGGGCGAAAATTCGTAGGGAAGATCATGCTGCTGAACTAGGTGGTGTCTGGGCAGCTATTAGAGCTGCTGACACAGCACAAGTTGGCGGCGCAAAGCCTGAAGATCTGATTACAGCACTTCCTGGTAGAATCATTGATTTAATGAAGACTCTTATGCCTGCAGTACGAGTAAATTGGAATAAGTTAACCGCCTGTAAGCAAAAGAAAGACGAGAGCGTCTCCGATTTCTTCACTCGTTTTGAGGAGACCTTTCTGGATCATAGTGGTCAGGATATGAGCACGGAAGGTGGACAACACTTATTTGTGGACAAGTTCGTATTTAACTTGCTTCCCGAATTATCGAATAAATTAAAAAGTTCCGAGAGTGCATGGGCTGTTTCTTCTACTGCTAAAATATTTGCTACAGCACAATATTATGAAAACAGAGACAAGGAAGAGAAAGATAACCAGGAGAAGAAAAATAAAGATTTAAAAACAAAGGTTCTTTTACAGCAGGCTTATCCTCCACGTCCTGCTCAGCACCAGTCTTCTCAGCCCCCACAGTTTCACAAAGTGTTTCAGAAGCCCGAACATTATGTACCCCGATCTATGCTAGGTCCAAACCAATGTGCTTACTGTAAGGAAGAGGGACACTTTAACAGTAATTGTCCAGTTTTGCTCCAACGTAATAATGGAGTGTTTGTCCCACGAGGCCGTGGTAATTTCCAGTCAGTCTCCAGGGGTAGAGGTAGAGGTACGTCCCTCCAAGAGAAGCGTTCCTTTCCCTCTCCTAACGCTGTGAATTCTTTTGACCAACAGAGAGTCCAGTCTACACAATATTATAGTGACTATTATGTTGAAGGTAGCGACGAAAGTTTCCAAAATGAATAAGACAGCCATAGACAAAGTAAGGGAGTAGTATCAATTCCAGTAGATTAGAATGGTCCTTATGTCACTGTCAATGCAATGGGTATTTCAGAGCCATTTCTTTTAGATACTGGTGCAATGAGAAGTTCTATTATTCATTCTAAACTCCCTGGGGCACCTTTGTCTGGTTTAATAAACACGTCTGTAGGATTTTCCGGCGCCCCAGTTCGTAACCCAGTCTCTTGCCCTTTACCTGTTTGTATTGGTCCATATGACCTGGAAGCATCACTTATCCTTACAACTGGTTGTGGTGAGAATTTATTGGGTTTGGATCTGTTGAAAAAGTTACATGCCACGTTACACTGCTCCCCTTCTGGTGTGTATCTTACGCTAGGTAAGAAACTAACATCGTCAATGCATTTGTCTAGAGATAAGTTTCCACCTGAATTACTATCTCTTCCTGAAAGTCTTTGGGCTACGGGTCCGAATGATGTGGGTCGTCTTGCGATTCCACCATATATTGTCACTCTCAAGCCTAATGTTAAACTGCCACGTATAGCTCAGTATAAGATTTCCAATGAAGGTGAAAAAGCATTATTGGCTATTGTTCAAGATTTGGTCCAGAAGGGTGTGGTGGAAGAAACGAGAGGAAATGTGTGTAACAGCCCTATTCTTCCGATTCTTAAGCGAACTGATCCTTCTCAACCACCTGTCTATAGATTTGTGATTGATCTTCGAGAGGTGAACAGAATTGTTTCACCACAGTTCCCTGTTGTCCCAGACATTACAGCCTTACTGACGATGATACCAGCTTCAGCAGCTTGGTTCACCGTGATTGACTTAAAGAACGCTTTTTTCAGCATTCCTATTGCTAAAGAGAGCAGAGATATTTTTGGATTTTGTTTAGGAGGCCGAAGCTTCCGATTCAAGAGAGCACCACAAGGCTATTGTGAAAGTCCATCCATTTATAGTCAAGCTCTTAAGTCACAGCTTGATACATTCCCTTTGCCTCCAGGAGCCACTCTTATTCAGTATGTGGATGATTTGTTGATCGCGACTGATTCAAAGGATGTGTGTAAAGATGTGACTGTGGCATTGTTGCGGCATTTGTCTGATCTCAATCATAAGGTATCACCTTCTAAATTACAGTACGTGTGCCAAGAAATTACATACTTAGGTCATCTCTTATCAAAGGAGGGAAGGCGACTAACTCCCGAACTTATTGAAGCAATTACGCACATGTCTGTACCATCGACGCAGAGAGAAGTACGTGCTTTCTTGGGCATTACTTCCTACTGCAGACAATGGATACCTAATTTTTCATTATTGGCCAAACCTTTATTAGCACTTACACAGAAAGACACGCCCCATCCACTCCCATGGACTGATGAATGTCAGAAGAGTTTTTCTGACTTACGATCAGCCCTGTGTTCTGCTCCTGTGTTAGGTACCCCTGATTACAGTAAATGTTTCACGCTCTATGTCCATGAGAGAGAAGGTTGTGCATTGTCAGTTTTGACACAACAATTTGGAGACAAACAGAGGCCATGTGCCTACTTTTCTGCTACGTTAGACCCAGTAGCTAAGGCGTTACCTAGCTGTCTCAGAGCTACGGCGGCGACAGCAATCTCTATTCGTCAATCAGCTGGAGTAGTATTGGACCACACTCTCACTGTCATGGTACCACATGCTGTGGAAACTTTATTGAATAGAACTAAAACACAACATCTCACGAGTGCTCGGTTGTCTGGTTACGAGTTGACTCTCTTAGCAAGCCACATACGTATAAAGCGATGTAACACCTTGAATCCAGCTACTTTGTTACCACTCCCAGATGAAAGAGATCCTCAGGATCATCATGATTGCTTTCTTGGCACAGAAGAAGAAACAAAAGGAAGAATAGATTTAAAGGATACTGCGCTCGAGGATCCGTATGGAACCTTGTGGGTTGACGGTTCCTGTTTCAAATTACCCAATGGCGAGACTACCTCAGCTTATGCAGTCACCACATTACATACAGTAGTGGAGACAGCATGTATCAGATACAATTCAGCCCAGGCTGCAGAATTGATAGCCTTGACTAGAGCATGTGTGCTGTCGAAAAGGAAAAGAGTGAATGTTTACACAGACAGCCAATATGCCTTTGGCGTGGCACACAGTTTTGGTCGTTTATGGAAGGAAAGAGGATTCTTTACTTCCCATGGAACGAGGATTCAGCATGGCCAGTTGGTCACCGATCTTCTTGACTCTCTCACATTACCTACCCAAATTGCCATCATCAAGTGTAGTGCACATAAAAGAGTCACAGATGACATTGGTCGCGGGAATGCTTTCGCAGACGAGGTAGCGAAAAACACAGCTAGGGACATCACAAGTCACATGTATGTTGCAGGCCTTGCAAATCAGATCCCAGAAAGAGGAATGTGTGAGGATACAATTGAAAGCGTAAGTACGATTCAGGAAGAGGCTACAGAGAAAGAATTGAGTAAGTGGAAAGAAAGTACGGGAATGTTGGATTCAAATGGATGTTGGACAGAATTGTCAGAGCATCAACGATGGATGTTGCCAGATGCATATGTATTAACTGTAGTGACTATGGCTCATGGACCAGCTCACATTAGTGCTAAAGGCATATGCAAACTCCTGGCTCTAGTTTGGCAAAATGAAGGAATTCCGAAATGTGCAGACAATGTGGTAAAACATTGCATTATATGCTTAATGCATAACCCAGGGAAGGGTACTCCAACTCCTGCAGGCCATTTCTCTCCCCCTATGTACCCCTTTGAAGTATTACAGATTGATTATATACACATGGATCGATGCAACAATCTCAAGTATGTTCTGGTGGTAGTATGTGCATTCTCTAGATGGATAGAGGCTTGCCCCTTAAAAGATAACACAGCTGTATCAACTGCTAAAGTACTACTGAAAGAGTTTTTTCCTAGATTCGGTTTGCCGCGAATTGTCTGGAGTGACAATGGAAGTGAATTTGTAGGCAAAATCATGCAGAAAGTATGTACGGGTCTTGGTATTAGACAAAAATTCCATGCGGCAAACCATCCACAGTCAGCGGGTTTGGTAGAGTGCTACAATGGCATTCTCAAACTGAAATTGGCAAAGATTCAGGCCAGCACAGGTCTTGCCTGGCCTGACGCTTTACCATTGGCCTTACTATCCACCAGAACTACTGTATACTCTCGTATGGGACTTAGTCCATATGAAGTGATATTCGGATGCCCCGCCAACATTTGGGGAGTTCCTCGTCCTAGGAAGTACTCAGACATACCGTACCCTATGCTTATTGATTACCTTCATGACTTGACTGCTAAATTAAGTGTTCTTCGCCAACAGGTTCAAAGTGCTCTGCCAGAGGCCTCAACAGACACAGGTCACTCTATCAAACCGGGAGACTGGGTCTGCACCAAGAACTTTCAATGAAAGAAAAATCTTGATCCTCGCTGGTCACCTCCTCGCCAGGTTCTGCTGGCTACGCGGACAGCAATAAGGATAGAAGGCAAGAAAAATTAGGTCCACGCCGTGCATTGCAAAAAGGTACCCTTGCCCTTGCCTTTTGACCAGTGGGTCCACGGGGGCATAGGTGAGTCTGAAGGAGACAAGACTCCCCGGTTCGTACCATTTAGTAACGCACGGCTGGAAGACACCCAGACTGAGGAAGAAAGTGATGACACTCTTCAAAAAACCATTCCATTACATCTGCAAGTGAACACTACTAATCCGGAAATAATCTTTCAGGACCAAACGATTACAACAAAGAAGCGATACAACCTGAGGACCAGGCCTGAAGCAAAGACTTGAACATTTGTTACTTTTGCCACCGATGAACTATTTTTCCTTTTTAGATAGTATTTGTGCCATCTGTCCCCGTCGCAGGGTCTCGGTAGGAGTCTTGGATTGAACCTGGTTTATGGTCAAGATCCGCTAGGTTCAGGATTATCAAATAACCAAGTGATTGAGGAAGATTGCCGCGAGCGACAAATTTTTCTAGCCAGGATGGATGGTACATCACGTCAGGTAGATAGGAGACAGAATATGAAAACCAAATATTGTAAATCATTACGTAGTCGTTTTGGCGTAACCTTGTGTGTGTTGCTGATTCTATGTGTTTTATTAGCATGTATAGGTTGGATTGTCCATGTGTTACAACTAAAAACTGTTCCTTTATCTACTTCTGTACCTTCTCGTCCCACTAAAATTCAACACAAGATAAGTGCCCTTTCCTCACATGAACAAATAAGAAGGATGGAGTATCAAAATAATTTGTTTATCCAGCTGTTACACCAACACCAGTTAGTTGTCAACATATCTGACTGTTGGGTGTGTGGACTCATGCCTCACACTGCCCATAAAGGGATGCCCTATCTAGTATTGCCTTTCTGATATGAAGGTTCAGCATGGGCTTACCTGACCATTTTTTCGGCTGCCTACCACAACAGACTTCGATATCCGATAGGTACATTTGAGAATAGAATGGATTTTAGCCACTGTACTTTGATAAAGGGTATAGTGGCCATGGCTAAAATCCTAGGGAAGAGTAAGATTCCTTTGGATGAAAAGAAAGCCTACGAAGGTTGGAATGTAACTCATTACATTTCCAGTCTTCATAACAAGACCAAACAAGAGAAGTCTTCCCCAGCATGGACTGTACCCCACCAAGGCAACTTTTGCCTCCGAATCAATAGCAAGGAGAATGGCACTCAACAAAACTGTTCCCAGATATATGTATTCACGTCTCAAAATAACCCTCCATTGATCCCATCACAAGGAACCTATTTTTTCTGCTATGACAAAGCATATACATGGCTCCCCTCTGACTTTTCGGGAACATGTTACATAGCATTCTTGCTTCCCCCAACGTATACCGCACCCTCAGACCATCACAGACACAGATATGGTAGAGGCGTATTTGATGCCAAAGACACAGCTGGCCAGGAGGGAGGAGATTTCTTCAAAGGATTCATTCCCTTTCTGGGGACCAATGATTAACAGCGGAAACATTAGGCGATTAGTTCGCGTGGTTGAGACAACCATCGATGTTACTGCAGGTGCCTTAAGTAACATCACTGCAGAACTCCGAGCGGACCGTCTCATGACGTTACAAAACAGAATTGCGCTAGATGTGATCCTAGCAGACTGAGGAGGAGTCTGTAAATTAATTGGATCAAGCTGCTGTATATACATTCCTGATGACGCCCCGACTGTATATCAGGCCATCTCAAAATTACATACCATCTCCACATCGATCCATCAGGACGAAGGAGATTGGTCCCTCATGGGATGGTTATGGGGATTGTTATCTACCTGGGGATGGAAGATACTAACATTCCTTGGAGCAATTCTGGCCATCATATTCTCTTGTTGCTTGTGCATACATTGTGGTCCTGCTATCTGTGGTCTGTTCGCTACCTTATGTGTATCAAAGCCTGTAACCCAACAAACAGAGAATATTAAGATGATGGTCCAGCAACAGTTAAACGACCTTATGGCAATTGATATCGACTCCGACTCAGACTAACATGAGCCCAGTCATTGTGTTATTGCCTGAGTAATGGCAAAAGGAGGTTCTGAGGTTCTGAAATTTGTCGTTTCTCGATCGTACCCAGACTCCATCTTGTGTTTTCTGCCATCTTAGGTTGCCCTCACTCAGGCAGCTGGTAAACGAGATGTTTTTGTCATTTCTGCCCTTGCGTGTCAGGTACCTTTTCGTCCCGTGTTTATTAACTAGTGTCAGGGTCTGGCCGAATACACTAATTCATGTCTGAGCCCCGCCCGAACTATCTGTTAGCTCACACCATTCTTTCCTCCCGCTTATCTTATCTACTGCCCTTCGCTACACATCTCATGCATTCTCTGGTCTCACAACTGTCCTTCTAGAACATACAACCATGTGTTCTTTCCTTGTAAACTGTATCATGTGGATTCTCTTTGCAATTTGCTTAAAGGGGCCAGCAACAAACATCACCTGGAACCCGAGTCAGTTTTTAGCTTAAACCATTGTTGGTAACATTTGTCGATGTCTCAAATTCTATATGTGTTTGGGTTATCCATTGTATCCATTGTATTTTACTGTATAAAAGCCTGTGCGCCACGGAGTTAGGCAGCAGTCTCTTGTGAACCCATCCCTGTGTGACTTCACGGACAACTGTACTAGCTGCAGCTAATAAAACTCGATCTTTTACGCCAGACGGAGTGTCCAGTGTCTCTGTATTGCAAGGCAGGAGAACTAGAGGATTTCAGGCGTACTCTGCGCCGCTTGGCCCTTAAAGGTCAAGTTCCTCAATATACATGCCTGTCCTTGCTGGTGGGCCCCCTCCCTCACCCTCTAGGGGACATACTGTGCACTATGGCAGGATGCCTCAGGATCCCTGTGAGTTCTCATGTACGTCACTTGTTTGGGCAGCCAGACAATACTCTGCCGTCCTAGGATTGGGAGTTGGGAGTTTTGTTTATTGTTCTTACCGAGCCATACAACATGTTTAGCTGTTAGCACACACACAGCCTGCCCCCACACTAGAGCGCCTTGTGACGACTTGTGATGTAATGGTACGTGTGGTAACAACGACCGCGTTGTAAAGGTACCGCATTGTAGAGACAAAGTTGTAAACGCTGTTTCTCCACCCATGTCCATGTCTTACTGAAAATACATTTGGAAGAAGGTAACATCTGTTTTCATAATAAAAGCAGATAACATATGTTCTCACAATAACTATCCATTTCAAAGGAGAAAAGGGCTTCTTTGAAGTGAGTGTGATACTCACTGAAGTGAAGGTAGCTATAGATGGCAAAAGACTCAATAAGGACGATAGGGAAGAGGAAAAAATAAAAGTAGTACCTCAATCACAGCGCGATCAGCGAAGACAGCAATCAAGCTGAAGCAATCAGTACTTGCTCCAAGCTACAGTCGAAAGAAGAGGAAATGAAACCAGCACATGCTAGCCAATTAGAAGGTAGCAAATAAGAGTGACAATAAAGCCAACAAGTGTTCGGCAATGTGCGGGCTGCAAGCCCTTTGTTGTATACAATTTCTCACACAAGCAAGAGTGCATGCGCTGTCACAGTCAAGACCTAAAAAGGAATAACCTTCCCCATTGAAGGTTAAATAGATATGGATGTGTAGATGTGTGCATGTGCTAGTACTACAATGCTAACGTTCACAGGTGAGAGTTATTTTTCAATGTACACGCACTAATAACCTACAGACATCAAAGTGTGAGTGCAAATGTATCAGTTAAATAAACATAGAACTCTCCCAATTGCAACTTCATTTAGTCAACACCAAAAAATAGATATGAATAAATGCCAGTAGAGCAAGTCACAAATATGGCTAAACACAGAAGAATATTTACTAATTACATTAAAATGGTGTTCTAGTTGCATCAATTAAATATTTCCCTGAAGTAGGCAGTGTGTAAACCTGGGCCTCAAAGCCCAATAAAACAACTTTCTTCACCATTTTTCTTAAATTAATCCACTGTGCGTTTCTACCATTAATTGCTTGACCTATTCCAACAATATTACATATAGAATTGAATCATAGTGCCAGATGTAGCTCTGGGCTTTAGTACATCAGTACTAAACAACAGTTGTTATTAGCGACTAGTCTAATTGGCCATGTGAAACTTATTTTGACAATCACTATATGTACTTATGTGTTGGATGGCAAAATAAGAATTCAGCTTGAGTCACAATCCAACCTACCTAATTAATATTCATTAGGCAATTCGCAAATTGCGGCTCTATCCGATTGGTCCAAATCACAGGGATGGTGGCCTGCAGTGCTTGGCAGATCACTATGTGTGTCATTGTTTGTAAATTAAGGATTTTTTTTTTAAGTAGCCCATTTTCCTTAAAGGAACAGGGATGCTTTTTACTAAAAACAGTTTTGCTTTAAAAGTTTCCTTGAGAATAGGTCCAGGGGACCACTGCCTACTCCCCCTGAAACTTTTTCCCCAATTCACAAATGGGTAGGTGTCCAAAGGGGAGCCTTTGCCTTTTGGGATTATGTTACCATCTCAACATGGGAGTCTATACCTTTTCAGTGGCTGACAATTGAAATTTCAATCGCAAACCATTGATACATTAGATGCGAAGTTGCAATTTGGAGGGGACGCCACTAATAATGCCCATTTCAAATTGAGATTCCATATCCATTTCTAACCTTGTTTTAGGAGGGATGCAATATTGACGAGCCAGAGACGACATGGTTTGGGCTACCATGCACAGGGAAATCCCCTTGTTATAGAAGCTACTTCTGTGTAAATGCTGTCTCCTGGTATTTGGGACAAATGCTGCACGTGTAGATGCCCCCCCCACCCCAGAGAATAAAACTGAAATATTTTGCAGAGATTGGTCCACCAGCTTTCAAACGGAAGTGTACATCTGTTTAGGTGGCTGGGCACGAGCAAAATGCCGTCACTCACGGTGACGTAGCATGTGACTCAAGTGGGCAGACTGGCTGTCCCACACTGCAGGCTGTGGTGGGCAGGAGAAAACTGTGAATGGCACTTAGACAGAACACTTGATGATGAGAACTGTCCAGAAGCCATTTGTGTATGTGTAGAAATATGCATATTTATAATGGGTTTTTTGGAAAACATGAGGCTGGTGAGACAGCTAAAGCTGTTTCTAGGCCAGACCTAATAAAAGAACAGAATTAGTGAACTAAATTCAGCCCATACTGGGTGTAAAGCCATATGTATCTGACAAGATGGCTCGGTGGGTTGATGCTTGTGGTTGAGTGTATCACGTTAAAGCCACAGCAAGGCAGAATCGGCCTCCTGTTTTTCTCAGGCCAGTAAACTGAGCCCCATTCATTGGTGTAATAGTAATATTCAATTGGGTAGCATTAACATCAGCTATCAAGAGCTCTTACAAATGGCAGAATTGTGCTGTATATAAAAATACCAGTTCTTAGGCAACAAAACCCACTTACACTGTACTCCCTCATCTACCCACAATGCTGTTTGTCTTGATGCATCACTATTTTTAGTGGGCACCCTCTGTCTTTTCTCTTATATGTTGAAACTGCGTAAATGTCCGTGACATAAAAGTACGGAAATCGTGGACAACGCTCCTTATCAGAAACGGAATCTATTGTAATAAACACCCATGTCGCAGATCTTAATATCAGCAGTACAGCAGAACGCATGCTCTTATTTGTAATTGAGAAACCGCTTTCATGACAAATCTCACAGCTCCCAGGCAGCTGGGAACACTACCTTTCAAATAATAAGACGCATCGTGTAGGCTGCTGTTTCCTACACAGCTTCTGAAATAAGGCAGGGCACCTTGGATTGTTACACTTTATTTACCTCTACTAGAGTAGAAGGGATGCCCATCGGCTAGGTCAGCCCTTAGGGCACAAAAGGATCGGTATTAACAGCAAGGCTTCCATCATTAAATGTCTTTCGGGGTGGTGAATGCGCGCGCTCCTAATGGCCCCGCGCGCGGCATTATGGAGAAGGCTGAGAGGCCTAGCGGGATGTGTGTAGTCTTTCTTCACTCCCTGGACGACTCAGGCATCTCTGACGTAGATCCTTCCTACCTGCCCAGAAGTGCTGGATTCAACCCATCGGCATCGGAAGTGGTCGGAAATGGTGCGTCTTTCCTGGAGAGGATGGTTTCCTTTCTGTTCACAGCGTCCCATGAAGGCTTCCCCTTCTGAGGATTCGAGGAAGAAGGTTAACAGGAAGTGTAGAGGTAGAGGAACATTGAGGATGCTGTCAAAAAGATG
Organism: Triturus cristatus; assembly: GCF_964204655.1. Taxonomy (NCBI): domain Eukaryota; kingdom Metazoa; phylum Chordata; class Amphibia; order Caudata; family Salamandridae; genus Triturus; species Triturus cristatus. The sequence continues at coordinate 816,286,210 of NC_140584.1, forward strand.
TTTTCATTCTTTAAATAGACAAAGAAGCTTCTACCTTGATTGAGTACCGAAAACTCCAGCACCCTCAAATGAAAGCCGAAGAGCAGCAGGCCTCACAGCCTGCCCCCCCCTCACTTCCCCCCACACGGCAGTCTTTGAGGAGCAGGGTCTTGTGAGCTGCTGTCATTGCATCCTCGGATAAGGTGCAAACACGGGCCACAGTAAAGGATGGGTTTAAAAGGAATCCAGACTGTCATTCTATAGACTTGAGTCAGGGAGAACACTCAGATCCCTCCTGTAGTGCAACGAAAAGCTCCTTGAAGTCTGAGACTTAGAAGTTAAGCACCATAGATCCCAGTCTTCATAGCCAAACGAGAGCCAGAATAGATCATCCATAAGGCAGAATCTACTTGCTGTCAGCCGGATCCTTTAGGATAGCTTCACCAGCCAATGACATGTGACCGGCTAAGTCCACATGGATGTAGTCAGGGAGAGCCTTTTCCATGACCTGTGATAGGAAGAAACATTGACATGGATAGGGTGATAATGATATGCTCTGGTTCTTTCGTTTATTTATTTGCAATTTTCTATTGCTCAAATAAGATCCAAAAGGGTAAGTGAGCGCTTTACATAAGAACTATTAGTACTGTATACAAGCAGATTACAAAGGACAGTTTATTTATTTATTTATAAAGTTTTATATAGCGCAAACTTGACCCTAGAGTTACATAGGTTTCATTACATATCAACAGTTAAATCAATACGAAAAAAACCACAATCTTGAACATATTTTAACAGAAGGCTAACATAATTAGCATGTAGATCAGTGATTAATATCTGACGTATAAGATAGAAAGTCAAGTCAAGCAAAAAAGGCAAATTCATTATTCAAGATTTTATAGCCAAATGAAGAACAGAAACAGCTGGAAGCGGCGTTCAGACATCTTGTATGCCTCTCAGCTAGGCAGATAATGGCCATCGCCTTGGAGCCTCTGCCGGTCCTGTCTAGGCTCACTTGCTGCCCTTGCTGTCAGGGGCAAGGAAATCCATGCTAGGGTCTAGTGAAGTCACATCTGAGCAGCAGACAGTTCCTGGCAATCGCATGGCATTTCATGATGAAAGGTATACATGTTTTCAGCGTTCCATTGTTGGTTAAGGGATTGGAAGGAGCCAAAGCAAGATCTGAATAGAGGCTAGCGCCTAAAAAGCCCAAAGATGAAAAGAAGCTGCTGTAAACCAGGAGTAGTAGAGGTCAAGTGAATATTCAGTGTTTGTGGGACAGTGCCATTTCCCCCTTTAATATGGCTGGCACCCATTGCTCTTTTGTGTTTCTACAACAAGATAAGTAGGCTATAGGTTAGCGGTCTAGTTGTATATGTGGTGGTTGGCATAGCATGGCTACCTCCCTCGAAAACAGGAATCTGTCCTGCTGCAATAGATTCAGCAATTGCAAAAATAACAGTTGATGGACAGAATGCAGAACAATGTCATACAGAGATCTGGGCCTAAACCCATCGTTTTTTTGCTCACCATGCCATTCCAGTTTGAATCCAGCCATATGCAAATCAGTCTTGACACTGTGCCTCATGGGAACAGTCCAGCCCGAACTGCCAAGCCAGGTCCTCCCTGGACTGGAACCAAGCATCCTAGGACCGGTTTCGGGGTTTCACCCCTCTTCAGCCTGGATAGCTTGATTCCAGTGGCATGGAGAGCACGGGACTCACGTCTGAGCATACCCGTCCCACTCGGGGTGACAAATGCAAAAATAACAGTTGATGGACAGAATGTAGAACAATGTCATACATTCACCCCAGTACAGAGATCTGGGCCTAAATCCATCGTTTTTTTGCTCACCATGCCATTCCAGTTTGAATCCAGCCATATGCAAATCAGTCTTGACCCTGTGCCTCATGGGAACAGTCCAGCCCGAACTGCCAAGCCAGGTCCTCCCTGGACTGGAACCAAGCATCCTAGGACCGGTTTCGGGGTTTCACCCCTCTTCAGCCAGGATAGCTTGTTTCCAGTGGCATGAAGAGCACGGGACTCACGTCTGAGCATACCCGTCCCACTCGGGGTGACAAATGCAAAAATAACAGTTGATGGACAGAATGTAGAACAATGTCATACATTCACCCCAGTACAGAGATCTGGGCCTAAATCCATCGTTTTTTTGCTCACCATGCCATTCCAGTTTGAATCCAGCCATATGCAAATCAGTCTTGACCCTGTGCCTCATGGGAACAGTCCAGCCCGAACTGCCAAGCCAGGTCCTCCCTGGACTGGAACCAAGCATCCTAGGACCGGTTTCGGGGTTTCACCCCTCTTCAGCCAGGATAGCTTGATTCCAGTGGCATGAAGAGCACGGGACTCACGTCTGAGCATACCCGTCCCACAAATGACTGGTGACTTCATATAATAAAGATGCAGAGGGACAATACCTTTGACCTATGGGTGAAAAATGCAAAAATAACAGTTTATGGTCAGAATGCAGAACAATGTCATACATGCACCCCAGTACAGAGTTCTGGGCCTAAATCCATCGTTTTTTTGCTCACCATGCCATTCCAGTTTGAATCCAGCCATATGCAAATCAGTCTTGACCCTGTGCCTCATGGGAACAGTCCAGCCCGAACTGCCAAGCCAGGTCCTCCCTGGACTGGAACCAAGCATCCTAGGACCGGTTTCGGGGTTTCACCCCTCTTCAGCCAGGATATTCGAGGCACTCTCCGATCAAAACAGCTTTTCTTCCTCCACAAGTGTAAACAGGAGAACTAGCACTCACCGAAGCCGCCTCAGGCTGTATGCTACTTGGCTCAGGATTAGTTGGAATCCAGCACCCAATGCTGGTCTCAGAGCACTCTCATTCTTGACCTCCTGTCCATCAACCTTTCCCTTGTATGCATGGATATATGGATGGGTATTTATATGAGGCAAACCTAGCTATCAAGCACTGTATATCACATGAAAGGCTCGAAGATGATCGAGTGTGTACATCAAGTAGGGGTTACACAAATACATTTTACACATATTTAGACACAGGAATATTAAGTGACTTGTCCAGAATCAGACGATGTTGAGTCTAGCGCCGAGCCTGGGATTAGAACCTGGGGCTCCGGTTTCCAAAAGTAGCAGATCGAGCTGCCAGGCCGCATCTCCTCCTTTCATCCTCCTGGTTATACACAGTGCTAGGTACCTTGCATGCTCAATTACAGTCCCACCTTCTGCCATAATGAGTGCAAACCATTTTTTTAACCTAAACTCACTACTGTCGTGACTCAGGGAATGAGCAGAGATTCCTTTACCCAAAAGTGAGAGAGCTGAGAAAAGGATAGCATGCTATGAAAGCATAGCATAGCATGAAACTGTGGAGATCGGTTCAGACTGGGCTGATGAACAGGACCCAGGGTTTCCAGGTCAGGCAGAGAAGCTCAGCCAATCAGATTGCAGTAGAATCCCATCCAGAGTAATTTAAGCAGGTGAATGACAGTACCAAATTGCCTTGCAGCTGCTTAGTTATATGGTTGTCACTCACCTAGTTCAATCACTGTTTTGGCGGTTTCCTGCACATTTGTTTTGTTCTACCCTTTTTTCCCTTTTGCTTCCCTGTGTAGGCCTACGAAGATCTACCCTCCAGTGACTTCCATCTGCTATGTGATATGAGACATGACCACCACCTCTGGGAATCTTGTGGTGCTGCTGAGTTCGGGAAGGTAACCGGATACTTCCTGGGTTATTGGCTTTCCCTTATAGAGTATTAGGTAAGATCAATAAAGAAGGGGATTGCTACGGATTCATATATTGGCCCAACTACTATTACTTACCATCTGCCTTTGTCGCTATAGTCACTGTTGCTGGAGCAGTGGTGTGTGCAGTTCCTTTAACGACCTCCCAGAGTGAGTGGCCGGACGACTCATCTAACATGCCTGAGATCCATGAGAACCACTCTAGCATGTTTGACTCTCTTGCTCCCAGTTCTCATTTTGCCTTCTTACAAATAGCAGGGTGGAGATTTCTCTGCCTACTGTTCTTACTTAGTGGAGAGTGGTATACTAGCATAGCAATTTTCTCCTCCCACTAGGCTCACGCCTTGGTCATGAAAAACACCCAAAAAGGGCCCACAACTTTGGTTCACCCTTTTGCATGTGGAGTGAGGTTCTGATTCTAATCAAGTCGCCTAATTTAAAGTTGGAATAGTCACAACTTGTATGTAAGTCAAGGTACTTTTTGTTCTTTCCCTGGCTATGGTATATATTAGAATTCACAGTTCTTCTGCTTTCATTCTCTTTCAGCCCCAATGGTTCCGTTCAGATCAAAAGCACATCCATGCCATAAGGGAGAAGGGCAACCTTCCTCGCAAAAGGAAAAACGGTGTCTCCTGTGTCACAGAGAGTGGTCTAGCTCTGTATGCCCAGGTCATCATCTAGAGGATATTATGAACTTAGTACCTATTTGCTAAGCCCTATTGTATGCAATACTTGAAGGTACAATTAGTCCTTTCTACTTAACCATTAGCTTGGGGAAGGTATAAAAAAAAAGTTCTTCTGATTAGTACCAATGGTACTCAAAAAAACCTGCCACTAGCATTAAGTAGACAGAGTGCTTCTAGAACACACTAAAAAAATAAAAGTAACCTTTGACAAAAATTATGTTCAAAACCTATAATGGTTATACACTGACACTATTGAATAAAACATTGGACACTCTTAATGAACTGAGGAATGTTTATGCTTGCACATTGCAGTGTGCGCAATGTTCACCTGTGTTGAATTTGTGCATGCGGATCTAAAAAAAAAAATTAATTACAGTACCTTCAATACTGGGTAATATCAGGACAATACCTGCTGTGCATAGACGGTGAACAAAACAGTATAGGTAGCTGCAGACAAATGCTAAGTCCACAAGCACTGTCAATTTCTCCTCAGAAGTTCTGTACAACCTACAAATTGGCAGCCTCACCTAGGAATGAGACTTGGAATGCAAACTGTGAGGAGAGAGGTGAAAGCTAGTAGGACCAGTCATAGTGTGCTGCCTTGTGTTCCAGCAGGAACTCCTCCCAGACTGCCACTGTCATTCTGTTTCTTTTCCTTCAAAAGAATTGAAGCTCACCATGGTTTGCTGCAGTCAAGCGGTTCTACGCTACTTGACAATCCACACAACTTGTTGCAGTCCTACTGATGTTGCATCAGTGATCAAGGAAAGATGATGATATGCAGGAACAAGATGACCCTGCAAAACACTGCATGTTTCGGGGTTCTATTTTCTATCAGCGTGAGACCTTAGCCGCACTGTCAACTTCATGCAGTGGTCAATCATATCACACAGACTTTGGTATCCCATAATCATTGTCAGTGAATTGACAACAGTAGGCCAAATACAGTTGAACTATGTATTGTATATATTAACATGGCAGCAGGGAAAAGGTGATCTCTTCATCTGCCAAAACTGCCACACAAAGTGATATATTCCAGGCGCCACGGAACACAGTAAGTGAGCCGTGTGGCAAGAGACACTGGGACCTCACTACACTTACCTGATTAAAGAAGAAATACCCAGCAACATGCCCCAGGTACTTCTTCCACACTTCCCCTAAAGCAAGGATCGGTACACACCCCTTGCCACAGCTCCTCGTGGCATAGCCAGAACTTCCCATGCACAGCACAGGAGGACCAATGTTTGGGACCCAGGCCCGGTAGATGTCCAAAAGAAGAAGAATACTGGGTAAGCTACTCGTTGACCTTGCCCTACAAGATCGGCTTCGGTTTACGCTTTCCAGAATGGTTCTGGATGTTCTCCTGTCTCAAGGTGGGAACACCTCATAAGTAAAGACTGCAAAGAGAAAGACAGAGACAGGAATCCTAGTTTTGTACGGTGCAACCTGTGCCAGTGCTGTACAAAGGACGCACTTAGAGAAGAGGTAACCACACTTTGACACCATCTGGCTCTTATCTGATCCATTGAGCCCGCCTTCCTTCCAGCCTTTCTGGGACACAGGCTTCTTGGGAAATATTCTGATTTAAATTGGGCCTGAAGAAGCCCCATGTAGGGTTGCAACTGCGCCCCATGTCAGTAGGAGACCATGAGTCCAGTCCTGGCTTTGTCTCTTACACATCACTATCAAGGGAAGAGATCTGAAGTTGTTCCATGTCAAGTTTGAACAGTCCATCCAGTTAATTTTTTTGTTTGTTTGCATTTGGTGACCCCCTTGCTCTGTGTCACCAGAAGCACTTTTTTCACTTTTTTGCTTGAATCCAGTGGCAAAGTGAGCAAGGGACTCACGTCTGAGCATACCCTGCCAACTTATGGCGAACAAACCGGTCCTAGGAAGCTTGTTTCCGGTCCAGGGAAGGCATGGCTTGGCAGTTCGGGCTGGACTGTTCCCATGAGGCACAGGGTCAGACTGATTTGCATATGGCCATGTCTGAACTGGGGTGGCAGAGTGGGCTAAAGAACGGTGATGGATCAAACCCAGATCTGTTGACTGGGTGTGAGTATTTGATTGGTTCTGATGCTCCATCCATCACCACCCCCTTTTGTACCGCATCTGGTAAACTAAGCACTGGCGGAGTTATTTCACATGGAACAACTTGAGCGATACACCTGTCTATTAGTCCAATGGATTTGGTGTCAGTAAACCAAGAGTACGGCTCAGTAAATAAAGAATATTGATTGTCAAATGAGAGCCCACAGCTAGAAACACAGTGATCTGTAGACAGAGAGAGGGAGCAATACTGGCCCTAGATTGCCAGATGCCTTCCAATAACTGGTACTCCATATCTAGCACATCCTTTTATAAATCATAACTTTCATGTATGTTAGACCAATTGGTTCAACTGAACGGACTGAACACTACAAATCCCAGAATGCACCAAATTGTCCAGGTGAGAGGGGCCATCTGGTAATCCTGAGTGGTAGGCTAGTACTTTCAGATGCTCATAACATGACATACAAATTATCCCTAGTCTGCAGTCTAGCTCGGGTGGTTGAGGGCCTGCAGTAGAAACCTTTGTGAAAGCAACATGCCACTCTTTTAAACCCCATCCCGGTAGGTTCAGCCTTTCAGCGAGCTCTCAAACCGAGCTGCGTCCCTTATTAGTCAAGCCCATCCAGGCCCCTTTTTGCTTTCTGGAATTTGTTGTCCTATATTTAGAACGAGGAAAACAGAACTACAGGTTCCGAAATGCTTCTACAGTCTGCACTGTGTGAGCTGCTCAGACCTGACAAAGGAACAACTGCAGGCTCTGCTGTTTTCAGGAGTTTGAGTATGATAACATGAATATTGTTAAGTAGTGTTAATATCACGTATTATAATTTGGAGAGTTGTTCTTGTTTTTTTGTACGTTTTTAGTGGCAGCAGTAGCAGCATTAATATGACCTCGCAACTACTAGATTTGAGGAGTGTTCTGTGAAAATGATCCATGTTACAATATATATCCTTGCAGTTTTTCCCCGGTTACTCCAGCTCTGGTGAATACGTAATTGATTTAAATAGCCGTGAATTAACTGGACAATAATAGGCCACACCCACCTGGTGAAGGCAGCGCCCTTTTCGTGGCAGCAGAAGGCCAGCAGCAGGCGCTATGACACTTCCCGTCACTGCTGATAGGTTTGGACCGTCTTTATCTCCTCAGTCATGACCTCATGCTGAAGATGTTTCGTCCACATGGATAATATTTACTCAGCTGAGAGAAGAGCGGCTCTCTGTCAGTCCAGACCCACCTCTGTTTGCCTTCTCACACATGACGGCACCGGCAGACAAGCATTCCTTCCACTCTTCCTGTATTTTCACATTTTGTTTCACTCTCTGTCTCGCTCTCTGTTTAGCTGCTAAAAATCCCAAACTAACCTATGTAATTAAAACCCATAGAACATTCCCTGGTTCAAACTTCAGGTAGCGGGCCCTAGAGTTATGATCTAAAACTTAATTCAGACTGAAGTTTTCAATTCATGCTCAACTAGGAAACCACACGGTCTTCCCCCATGCACTGCTGACCCCGCACCAGATATCCATATGACTTTACTGGTGGCGCCACATTCCACGTTATCACAAACACGGAACATTGCTGATCGGCCAAGAAATACAAGATGACGTGGTAATTAAAGGATTCGGCTCCAGTGATAGCCCTAGCTGTCCACACACAGAGTACATTGAGAAGTTGAGAAGCAATATCAATGGCAGTTATAGATGTCCTCGCGGTTATTAGAAGTAGAGGAAAGACTGCAGATCTAAATCAGATACTCGCAAAGTAATGCTGCGCAGTGGCAAGTCTATTGTTCCATTAACAGATACATGGCAGCAACTAATGACATTTATCATGTATTATATTTTAATCAATTGAGGCTTTTGAAATAGCTAATATCTAGCCCTGTGATGAAATGGAGTACCCTGTACAGCCCAACATTGAAGAGCTGCTGTGTGTGGATGATACAAAGTCGAGTGTGCAAGTGGAAGATGTTTGCAAATAACACATAATGCAGGAGACGTGACAAGGGAAGAGATGAGTGGACAGGGGTAGGATGAGGGGCCATCAGCAGACAGGGAGGATTTTAGGGGGTGTCTGAAGGACAGAAGAATGGGGGTCAGTCTTAGATGAAGGGGTGTTCATTCTAGGTAAGGCGGTTATAGCAGGAGATGGCTTGCTTTACGATTTATTGTTTCTTTGTTTGCCTTGTGGGAGTGCCCATTTCTATCAGGTTTCTAATGCTTCTGATGTGGCGCTAGCCATGGAGCGGTAACAGCTCAGCTAGGCCTCACTGTTCCTGCTATGGATGGATCACCTTGTAAATGATGCACAGTGATCCGAAGACGATGCACTGCACATGCTCAGGCCCCTGAGGATCCTGAGGGTTGGGGTATGTGTTGTACTTGTGCTGGTAATGAGATGGGGGGCTGAGTTGAATAACCCTGCAAGTGTGGTGAGCACGGCGTTGCAAGATGCAATAAGAAGCGGGAGGTGTGCACTGGGAGTTGGTTTGGGGAAAATGCAGACTGGGCCTTTAGTCACACCCTATGCGCAGTAGCCTCAGTGCCCAGCTTTTATCTTTGGGGGCCATGAGGACTGGGCATAGGGCCTCACCGCACGCCACACTCAGAGCCTAGGGTCAGCTGCATACTGCCAGAATACTGCAGGCCAATGGGGACTAGACAGAGGATTGCCCAACTCCTGTGCTCAGTGGTGACTGCCCAAGGACAAATGTCAAATGCAATGCTTTTCAGCCAAGAGGGGAGGGCTTAGGTCATGGGTGTAAGGTACAACCTGTATTTAATGGCTTGATTCAGTGCCAATCCTCTGGGAGAAACAGCCTTTACAACGAAGGCTGAATCACGCATGCCTTTGCACGACGCAAGCCTTTATCACGCAGTATTTTACAACGAATATGCATTCACCACGCATGCCTTTACATCGAAAATTCCATTGTGAAGACATGAATGGTAAAGGCATATGCCATTAAGTTATTATTACTGTTAGTATTATTAGCAGTTATTAAAATTAGCGTACTTTGTGTTCTCAGGCAGCGTCGCATTTGCTGTGGTTACCGAACTGTGTTGCACGCGCTCACTACCACGTTTGATGTTGCCTCTCAGGAGCACTTGTATTACATTGCAACATTTTCTCCATTTGCTGGCTTTTCCGTTTATTGCTCCCAAAATCAGGCAGCCTTTCTCTCGAACTCCTGCCAGTGTCTGCTTCTCTGACGCTGAGTCTCAGAGAATTCCTCCCTCCCAGGGGCGTGGCCTTCCTTCATGCATCTTCACCAAAATTCAAAACAGGATTCCTCGGCATGATCACGCCCATGGAAAGGGGATACTGTTCCTACCCAAATCTTTCAATTGAACCCGTTACTATCGCTGGGCAGAACCACGCGTCCAGTCACTGGGCAGAAGCTGAGGCAGAATACAACATTTTCCAGCTATCGCTATTAAGGACACGGAGGCGAGGATCATGCTTTCTCAAATTCCTTTACTACTCACAGCAGCCAATGAGAAAAAAGTAATGAATGAATGAATGAATACTTTCTTATATAGCGCATGGCTACCCTAGGGCATCCCAGCACTGTGAGACCTGGAGGATGTTAGTAGACCTTCTTAAACAAAAACGTCTTTAGTTGCTTCCTGAAGATGGTAAGGTTTGATTCATGCCTGATATTGTCGGGGAGCTTATTCCAGAGTTTAGCCGCTTGTACAGAGAGTAGCCGGCCGCCCATCCGGGCGAGCTTCACCCTGGGCACTACGAGCAGATTACGATGATTGGATCTGAGAGATCCTATTGATTGATGGCGCTGAAACCAAGGGTTCAGAATGGAAGGGCCCATGTTATGAATGGACTTATGTGCCAAACACATAGCCTTAAATACGATCCTCTCCTGAATTGGGAGCCAATGAAGAGTTCGAATTGAGGTCTTTGCTGAGCAACGTTTGGGGACTTTCATGAGCAGACGTGCTGCGCAGTTCTGAACAGCTTGAAAAGTTTTTAAAGTGGCTGCTGATGTCCCCAGATATATGGCATTAGCGTAATCCAGTCTTGAAAGAATCAACGACTGGACCCGTATGCGTCTTGCTTCAAAGGGAAGAAGGTCAAGGACTTTTTTAAGCGATCTCATAAGACCATAGCAGGTTGCCGCCACCTTGTTGGCCTGATGTTGGAAATTTAGAGTGGCATCCATCCATACCCCTAGGCTTTTTATTTTGGTCTTAGGCTTAGGAGGGGTTCCCAGACAACTGGGCAACCAGGGGTCCAGGTTGATCGGAGCTTTAAAGCCCAACATCATGATGTCTGTTTTGGCTCCATTTAGTTTTAGGCAGGAGGAAGTCATCCATTCCAGGACATTGGTGAGACACGGGGTTAGATTGTTAAGCCCATGATGTGAATTATTGTCCCTTGCCAAAGAAACAACCAGCTGCGTGTCATCGGCGTAGGTGACAAGCTGAATTCCCCAAGGAAGCACCACATCAGCCAACGGTCTCATATAAATGTTAAAGAGTGTAGGGCTGAGTGATGATCCCTGGGGAACGCCGTGACTCAAATGCAACTGGTTTGATGACACCTCGTCCTCGAAGACGGAGAAATACCTGTCCGATAAAAAGGAGTGCAGCCATTTGAGAGCCAATCCTGATATCCCTGCAAGACGAAGCCGATGTAGCAGGAGAGAGTGATTTACCGTATCGAAAGCTGCGCTGAGGTCCAATAGGACCACCGCAGCGCAGCCTCCAGCATCCATAATCCTCCTGGCAGCCTCGACTACCGCCACCAGCGCTGTTTCGGTACCTTGCTTGAGTCTGAAACCAGTCTGAGAAGAGTGAAGGGCACCTGAAGATTCAACAAAAGAAGAGAGAACCTGGTTAACGTGCTTTTCAGCTATTTTGCTGAGACTAGGTAACAATGAAATAGGTCTATAGTTGGCCAGGTCTTCTGGGTCCGACTTAGTTTTTTTTAGTAAAGCACGTACCTTTGCTCTCTTCCAGTTCGGGGGAACCTCTCCTGAGGTCAAAGATGAATTAATGACCTGCATTATAATAGGGCAGACTGTTTTCGAGACCCGTTTGAGTACTGCCGGTGGAACGATGTCCTGAGGCGAGCCCGATTTTAAGTTGTTAAGATGACGTTCCACTGTAGCAAGATCTAATAGCGGAAAAGCCATGAGATCATCGCCTGAATTAGGGGCAACTACCTCCGAGCTTTCAGTAACATTCTCCAATTTATCAGGAGTGTGAGGGGTTGTTGGAAAACTAGTGTAGATATTAAATACTTTGGCCGCAAAAAAGTTGGCTAATGCCTCACAATGTTTCTGAAGGTCCGGTGGGGGGTTGATGATCCTAGGAGTAGCAACCAGTGATTGAAAGACTTTGAAAATCTCTCTAGTGGAATTATCTGCCTCTGAAATTTTTGTTTGATAGTATTCTGCTTGAGTGAGTTTAAGTAGTTTTTTATAAGACCTGAGGGCTGTTTTATATTCAGTTTTTGCAACGGGAGATAAGACTTTCCTCCATTTCCTTTCTGCCCGTTTGCACGACTGCTTATGTTGTTTGAGATTATCAGTGTACCATGGATGTTTACTATGACCTTCACGATGGCGCATTTCTTTTTTTGGAAGGATGGTATTTAGAGTGTGGTTCAGCCAGTTGTCAAAGGTTTCATTAGCAGCCACAGGATCCTCAAAAAGGGAGGGTGGATATCTCTTCAGGGCAGCTTCCCAGTCACTGACAGATAGTCTGGACCAGACTCGGCGGACTTTCTTTGAGAGGCTAACTTTATGGTTATGTATATCAGGCAACCAAGCAAAGAAAAGTAGGGCGTGATCTGACCAGGGGATAAAGTGGGGAGACTCACACACTATGTTCTTGAGATTAGTGAAACAATGGTCTAACAGATGACCTGCTGTATGTGTGGGGGAAGTCACAATTTGATCCAGGTGTACTAATCCCAAGGTATCCAGCAGGCATTGAGTAGCAGCTGTATCTGTTTCATCAAGATGAATATTAAGATCACCCAGGATGGAAAAATTAGAGGAGCTGCTAATGGAAAGGGAGATTTTATCAAGAAGATTATGACAAAAGCTGTGATGGTCACCCGGAGGTCTATAAACCAAGATCCCTGAGAAGGTACTCGTGGGCGAAATGGAGATGGAAAAGCCAAGGCTCTCGCAGTCTGTAACATTCAAATAAACTACATTTCCCATGAGGCTTTGAACCATGACTCCATAAACAGCCAATAGTAACCAAGGCTAATATAGAAAATAACGAGGCACCATCTTGACTACCTCTTTCTTTGCACAAAGCAGTTCTGTCCAAACACAAACAATAGTCAAAGCCATCAACAGAGAGCAACACAGCAAATCCGGCTCTCAACGGAGAGCAACTCTCAACAGACTCCCAAGGAGACAGTCCACCTCCATCCACGAAGAAGCTACATGTCCTGACACATCATCAAATTAATTCTGTTTTGAATCCATTCCTGCAAACACAAACAAGTTTGAAAATACAAAAATCCCCAAAGGATTTTATAACTCTGGGTGGAAAAAACTGACATCATATTATGCATCATCAGCCAACATGACAGTTATAAATCTTACCTGTCCCAACGGGTGGGAAAATCCTTGCCTCCGTGTCCTTAATAGAATCTAAAATTCTTGTCGCGATAGCTGGACAATTTTGTATTTTATGGCAGGACTGGAGGCTTCAGTTTATGATGGTTCAAAGCTGATCAAGAACCACAGAAGAAACGTGTAATAGGTTTATAGTAAAATACCTTAAACATTGAGTCCGAAGACCAGTCTGCAGCTTTTAAAATATCTTCCAAACGAGAACCCAAAATATAAGCCTTAGAGGCTATAGTGCCTCTGGCGGAGTGCGCACCATAAACAGAAATATCAATCCCTGCTTCAGACATAACCCACCTGACCCACCGTGCCAAGCTGGCCGCTGAAACTGGATGGAAAGGTTTTAGGATTGCCAACAGCAATTGACCCAAAGGATCTGTTCCATGAGCTAACGTCCGTTCCTCATATACCTTCAAACATTTTAAAACACATAACTTGTCATTGTGAGGAAAAGCAGGATTCTCAACCGAACGTGACATAGTCTTAGTCCTCCTGGTGATGATGAAAGACACACCCTGTGGAGAGAACATCCTTCCTGCCAAATCTAAGGCATGCACATCAGAAACCCTCTTACAGGAGATTAAACACAATAACATAGTATTAAACCAGATTGGTCGCACACTGCTACACCTACCAGGCGTGTTCCCCCAATGAAAATGGTCCCTGAAGGTCAGCGTATACACCTATGCTCGAGTGTGAATGCAAGTATGCGTGGCGTGTGCCATCCCTGGACACGTGTTTCGAGGTAGTTGCCTCTCGTCAGCAGGGAGTAGGAAAATGTGTGGGGTTGCTGTGTAAGCTGCTAAAATCGTTATCAGGTCTGGTACCTCTCGTAGCGCGCAGGTGCGTAACCACTAGTCCGTCGACTCCACCGGCTCAAGGGAGCCTGAATATAAAGTTAAACCAGATTGGTCGCACACTGCTACACCTACCAGGCGTGTTCCCCCAATGAAAATGGTCCCTGAAGATCAGCGTCGGCGGATACACCTATGCTCGAGTGTGAATGCAAGTATGCGTGGCGTGTGCCATCCCTGGACACGTGTTTCGAGGTAGTTGCCTCTCGTCAGCAGGGAGTAGGAAAATGTGTGGGGTTGCTGTGTAAGCTGCTAAAATCGTTATCAGGTCTAGTACCTCTCGTAGCGCGCAGGTGCGTAACCATGAGTCCGTCGACTCCACCGGCTCAAGGGAGCCTGAATATAAAGTTAAACCAGATTGGTCGCACACTGCTACACCTACCAGGCGTGTTCCCCCAATGAAAATGGTCCCTGAAGGTCAGCGTCGGCGGATACACCTATGCTCGAGTGTGAATGCAAGTATGCGTGGCGTGTGCCATCCCTGGACACGTGTTTCGAGGTAGTTGCCTCTCGTCAGCAGGGAGTAGGAAAATGTGTGGGGTTGCTGTGTAAGCTGCTAAAATCGTTATCAGGTCTAGTACCTCTCGTAGCGCGCAGGTGCGTAACCATGAGTCCGTCGACTCCACCGGCTCAAGGGAGCCTGAATATAAAGTTAAACCAGATTGGTCGCACACTGCTACACCTACCAGGCGTGTTCCCCCAATGAAAATGGTCCCTGAAGGTCAGCGTCGGCGGATACACCTATGCTCGAGTGTGAATGCAAGTATGCGTGGCGTGTGCCATCCCTGGACACGTGTTTCGAGGTAGTTGCCTCTCGTCAGCAGGGAGTAGGAAAATGTGTGGGGTTGCTGTGTAAGCTGCTAAAATCGTTATCAGGTCAAGTACCTCTCGTAGCGCGCAGGTGCGTAACCATGAGTCCGTCGACTCCACCGGCTCAAGGGAGCCTGAATATAAAGTTAAACCAGATTGGTCGCACACTGCTACACCTACCAGGCGTGTTCCCCCAATGAAAATGGTCCCTGAAGGTCAACGTCGGCGGATACCACTATGCTCGAGTGTGAATGCAAGTATGCGCGGCGTGTGCCATCCCTGGACACGTGTTTCGAGGTAGTTGCCTCTCGTCAGCAGGGAGTAGGAAAATGTGTGGGGTTGCTGTGTAAGCTGCTAAAATCGTTATCAGGTCAAGTACCTCTCGTAGCGCGCAGGTGCGTAACCATGAGTCCGTCGACTCCACCGGCTCAAGGGAGCCTGAATATAAAGTTAAACCAGATTGGTCGCACACTGCTACACCTACCAGGCGTGTTCCCCCAATGAAAATGGTCCCTGAAGGTCAGCGTCGGCGGATACACCTATGCTCGAGTGTGAATGCAAGTATGCGTGGCGTGTGCCATCCCTGGACACGTGTTTCGAGGTAGTTGCCTCTCGTCAGCAGGGAGTAGGAAAATGTGTGGGGTTGCTGTGTAAGCTGCTAAAATCGTTATCAGGTCTAGTACCTCTCGTAGCGCGCAGGTGCGTAACCATGAGTCCGTCGACTCCACCGGCTCAAGGGAGCCTGAATATAAAGTTAAACCAGATTGGTCGCACACTGCTACACCTACCAGGCGTGTTCCCCCAATGAAAATGGTCCCTGAAGGTCAGCGTCGGCGGATACACCTATGCTCGAGTGTGAATGCAAGTATGCGTGGCGTGTGCCATCCCTGGACACGTGTTTCGAGGTAGTTGCCTCTCGTCAGCAGGGAGTAGGAAAATGTGTGGGGTTGCTGTGTAAGCTGCTAAAATCGTTATCAGGTCTAGTACCTCTCGTAGCGCGCAGGCGCGTAACCATGAGTCCGTCGACTCCACCGGCTCAAGGGAGCCTGAATATAAAGTTAAACCAGATTGGTCGCACACTGCTACACCTACCAGGCGTGTTCCCCCAATGAAAATGGTCCCTGAAGGTCAGCGTCGGCGGATACACCTATGCTCGAGTGTGAATGCAAGTATGCGTGGCGTGTGCCATCCCTGGACACGTGTTTCGAGGTAGTTGCCTCTCGTCAGCAGGGAGTAGGAAAATGTGTGGGGTTGCTGTGTAAGCTGCTAAAATCGTTATCAGGTCTAGTACCTCTCGTAGCGCGCAGGTGCGTAACCATGAGTCCGTCGACTCCACCGGCTCAAGGGAGCCTGAATATAAAGTTAAACCAGATTGGTCGCACACTGCTACACCTACCAGGCGTGTTCCCCCAATGAAAATGGTCCCTGAAGGTCAGCGTCGGCGGATACACCTATGCTCGAGTGTGAATGCAAGTATGCGTGGCGTGTGCCATCCCTGGACACGTGTTTCGAGGTAGTTGCCTCTCGTCAGCAGGGAGTAGGAAAATGTGTGGGGTTGCTGTGTAAGCTGCTAAAATCGTTATCAGGTCTAGTACCTCTCGTAGCGCGCAGGTGCGTAACCATGAGTCCGTCGACTCCACCGGCTCAAGGGAGCCTGAATATAAAGTTAAACCAGATTGGTCGCACACTGCTACACCTACCAGGCGTGTTCCCCCAATGAAAATGGTCCCTGAAGGTCAGCGTCGGCGGATACACCTATGCTCGAGTGTGAATGCAAGTATGCGTGGCGTGTGCCATCCCTGGACACGTGTTTCGAGGTAGTTGCCTCTCGTCAGCAGGGAGTAGGAAAATGTGTGGGGTTGCTGTGTAAGCTGCTAAAATCGTTATCAGGTCTAGTACCTCTCGTAGCGCGCAGGTGCGTAACCATGAGTCCGTCGACTCCACCGGCTCAAGGGAGCCTGAATATAAAGTTAAACCAGATTGGTCGCACACTGCTACACCTACCAGGCGTGTTCCCCCAATGAAAATGGTCCCTGAAGGTCAGCGTCGGCGGATACACCTATGCTCGAGTGTGAATGCAAGTATGCGTGGCGTGTGCCATCCCTGGACACGTGTTTCGAGGTAGTTGCCTCTCGTCAGCAGGGAGTAGGAAAATGTGTGGGGTTGCTGTGTAAGCTGCTAAAATCGTTATCAGGTCTAGTACCTCTCGTAGCGCGCAGGTGCGTAACCATGAGTCCGTCGACTCCACCGGCTCAAGGGAGCCTAAATATAAAGTTAAACCAGATTGGTCGCACACTGCTACACCTACCAGGCGTGTTCCCCCAATGAAAATGGTCCCTGAAGGTCAGCGTCGGCGGATACACCTATGCTCGAGTGTGAATGCAAGTATGCGATGCGTGTGCCATCCCTGGACACGTGTTTCGAGGTAGTTGCCTCTCGTCAGCAGGGAGTAGGAAAATGTGTGGGGTTGCTGTGTAAGCTGCTAAAATCGTTATCAGGTCTAGTACCTCTTGGTCTGCACCTGCGCGCCAGGAGAGGTACTTGACCTGCTTTTAATTACATTTTGGCAGTCCACACGGCACCCCTTTACATTGACCTGCTCCCTGCTGACGAGAGGCAACTACGTCGAAACACGTGTCCAGGGATGGCTAACGCAACACATACTGTTCTATTTACATTTCGTGGCATAGGCGTACCCGCCGTCGCCACTACATTTCCCACAGTCCTTTGGGGCAACTTGCTGGTGTGACGAGCAGTGTGCGACCTACTCTTCCACAATTTAAACGGCTTCCTTGAGCTAACGGGCTGACGAGCCTTGGTCTGCACCTGCGCGCCAGGAGAGGTACTTGACCTGCTTTTAATTACATTTTGGCAGTCCACACGGCACCCCTTTACATTGACCTGCTCCCTGCTGACGAGAGGCAACTACCTCGAAACACGTGTCCAGGGATGGCTAACGCAACACATACTGTTCTATTTACATTTCGTGGCATAGGCGTACCCGCCGTCGCCACTACATTTCCCACAGTCCTTTGGGGCAACTTGCTGGTGTGACGAGCAGTGTGCGACCTACTCTTCCACAATTTAAACGGCTTCCTTGAGCTAACGGGCTGACAAGCCTTGGTCTGCACCTGCGCGCCAGGAGAGGTACTTGACCTGCTTTTAATTACATTTTGGCAGTCCACACGGCACCCCTTTACATTGACCTGCTCCCTGCTGACGAGAGGCAACTACCTCGAAACACGTGTCCAGGGATGGCTAACGCAACACATACTGTTCTATTTACATTTCGTGGCATAGGCGTACCCGCCGTCGCCACTACATTTCCCACAGTCCTTTGGGGCAACTTGCTGGTGTGACGAGCAGTGTGCGACCTACTCTTCCACAATAACATAGTAAGTTTTGCAGATAAATGTTTTAACGATAAATCTGTGTTATCTGGCCAAGATTCTAATAAAGACAAAACCTTAGAAACATCCCATAACGTATTGTATCTGGGACGAGGCGGGTGAGCAACTCTGATGCCCTTCAGTAATTTACACACCAGGGGATGCACCCCCACAGGCTGACCATCAATGTGATTGTGTCCAACCGGGAGAGCTGACCTGAAATTATTAACTGACCTATAAGAAAGTCCTGATTCCGCACATTCAGATAAAAAATCTAATACTTACTTTTACATCAGATCCCATGGGATCCACCTGTCGTTGAAGGCACCAACCCACCCATCGCTTCCACGATGCAGAATATCGTTTGCAGGTGGATGGAGCCCAAGCCTGGTGTTTAAACTCGGCAGCCGCCGATGAGGCCCTCAATTTGCTCATGTCTCCTGAGAGAATCCAAACCATGAGTGTTAACTGGTTCTGAAGGACCATAGGATGAGGGGATCCCACTGGGTCCTGGAGAAGCATGGGGAACACCAGAAGCTGAAATGGTAAATCAAACAATAACTCCAACAGTGTCGGAAACCAGGATTGAGTCTTCCACAGTGGAGTGATCAACACTAATGACGCCCCTTATCGACGGACCTGGGCGCCACTCTCGGAATCAGAGCGAAAGGAGGAAAAGCATAGTTCATCTGAGACCACCAATGGTTCAGGAACGCATCCGTTCCAATTGCCATCAAATCTGGTCTCCAGATGAAAAAACATGGGAGTTGAGCGTTGAGGCAAAGAGGTCTATCCTGCAAGGACCATGCATATTCATGATCTCTACAAAAAGCGATGGATGACGTCTCCAATCGCTGAAGTCCCTCAGAAACCTGGAGTTCCAGTGTGCTACCTGATTGAGCTTGCCGGGCAGATACCCCGCTACCACACTGATCTTCTGATCCAGGCAGAAATGCCAAAATTCCCTCGTAATGTTGGCCAACAGCCGGGATTTCGTCCCCCCTAGGCGATTTATGTACCTCACTGCTGAAACATTGTCCATCCGGAGGAGGATGCAACAATTGCTCTTCAGAGGTGAGATCGCGTTGATGGCAAAGGAGCCGGCTAACAACTCCAAACAGTTGATGTGTAACTTTAGTTCTTCGGTGGACCAACGTCCGCCTGTGGTAAAGTCTCCACATCTTACTCCCCAGCCCCAACGGCTGGCATCTGACTCTATGATGACGTCTGAAGAGGTTCCGAAAATGGCTTTGCCATTCCACGCTTCTGGAAAAGTGCCATCTTTCTTGCATGGTATGCCCCCCCCTTTTTGCTGAATTGCTGATGTACTTTGACTGAGTGTGCCCTAGGCTCCTGCCAATCAGGTACCCAGGGCCTATGTTCCTTCCCTAAAACTGTGTTTAAGCCTAAACCCAATTGGCATCTCTGGCCACATGTCAGCCCCTGGTAAGTGGTACACTAGGTACCCAGGGCCTTGTGACCAGAGAAGGCCCCTAAGGGCTGCAGCACTTATTGTGCCACCCTTAGAGGCCCTGTACCCTAACTCACACACTGCCCTTGCAGGCTGAGTGTCTGGGTGCAGAACAAAACAGAGTGTCGACATGGCACACATCCCTGTGTGCCATGCCCACAACACACACTGCCCTGGCATACATCAGCCACCCCTCTAGCTGGGTGCCCTATGCCAGTGGTGTGGGATCAGGTGCATGAGACCTGTGCCCCTACAGTACCCAGGTCCATTCCTGGGCACTGTAAGTGCAGTGCTGCTATTTAAGAGTATATGGTGCTGGGAGATCGTCAACACGAACTCCACAACACCATAATGGCTACACTAAAGACTGAGAAGTTTGATATCAAACTTCTCAGCACATTAAACCCGCACTGATGCCATTGTGGGATTTAATGTACAATGCACGACACGGGGCATCTTAGAGATGCCCCGTGAACTAACCTACAATCCACGTCTTGTCTGAGGGGCTACCTAGGCTGCCACACAGCAGACATGTTGCTGGACCCCTGGATAGAGAGCCATTCGCTCTCCTGGGCCTTCAACAATGCACAACCTGGGCGAGGTGCTAGATCTCCTCCCCCAGGATGGGCAGGGGAAGCTTCAAAGGCATGCCGCCTTTGTGAGCTTCTCCAGGCCACTTGCTGTACTCAGCAACTGGTCCCTACCGGTTCTGACCCCCACTCTGGTGGGAATACTGGCCGGAAACCCCAAAGAAGGAAAGGGGGTGTGCCAGCCTCTGCCAACCCCACCCCTCAGGTGGTGGAGGTGAGGTGAAGCACATCTCCGGGCTCTCGCCATCTTGAAGATGGGAAGCCCTGCCCAATCAGGACTAGGCTACTGTACCCACCCCAGGGAAGGGACCCATTGGTCCCTTCCCTTTACCTACCTGTAACGCCCCAAAATTTAGTATTTAGGGGCACCCTGCACCTTCCTTCCTCAGATCCAGATTCCTAAACAGCAAAGAAGATCACGAAACAGAAGACCTGTTGTGCAGCTGCTAACAAGAGGAAGACACCAACTGCTTTGGTCCCAGCCCTACCGGCCTGTCGACCCTCGAACCTGCTCTTGCTAAACCCCAGCATCTCCAGGACCTGGCTAGCTTGTGACTCTAAGCAACTGGGACTCCCACGAGCAGTGGTACTGCTCACAGCAAGTAACTGACCCCTGGCATCAGCCAGGAACCGCGAACGCTGCACACTCTGCACCCGCCAAGCCTGGCCTGTGCTTGAGTGGACAAAGACCACGAGGACGTTCCCCCGACGACTGTGACCCCAAATCCAGCACCCAAGGACCCACCTCGATGCTCCTGACGACGCCTGCAGCCTCAGAACAAGAGACCCCTCCAACCGCGACCAGCAGAGGGTAAGATTTCCCGATGCCAAAAGGCACCCCTGCACCCGGCACCCCTGCACCTGGCGCCCTGCAGCCCCCTGTGCCCAACTCCTGGGTGCCTACCTATCCTCCAACTTACCTCTCGAAGTGATGGTCGCACCTGAAGAATCTTCGTCCCCCAGCTTGCAGCCTCTGTTCGTTCTTAAGCTTCTCCATTGCAATCCATTGAGTGCCCAACGGCTGAAAAGCACCCTGCACCCAGCCGCCCGAGTGGCCCTGGCAGTGCCACTTCTACTCTAACCTACTTCCCCATTTGCCCTGAGCAAGTGACCAGGAGCCCAGCTCCCACAGCCGCGTGGCCAGCTAGCCAGCAGCCACCAACCAAGGGCCCCCCTGCCTCCCATAGAATAACACTGGGCCTAACTCACTCTGAAGCTGGCTGCCCCTGTGCCGCTGAGGGTGTAACAACTGTACTTACCTGACACTGGGAGACCCCTGGGTCTATGCCCAGAACCTTAACTCTGCCAGTCGAGTACTTACCCAAAAGCCGATAACTCGTGTTTCTTCCATAGGGTAACATTGACTGGTTTCACTTGGAAATTCTTTTAAGTGTCGAGTTCTGAAACTTTAAAATATTCATCTAAAATCAGCCAAAATACGAAAATGAAAATACTCACCTGTTATCAGGAGAGATCCCAGTGCTGGATCTTGGTGCCCAGCACTGACCCTGAAAAGTAATTACAACCGTACTTACCTATAACTTGATTTTCCTCGATAGGATAACATTGCCTGGTTTTCACCAGAAATTCTTCTGTCGATTTTGTAAACTTACAAATATTCGTTAAAAATCGCCTGTATAACAAAAACACATTCTTTCAACTGGTTATGGGAGATGTCCCAGTGCTGGATTCAGGATCCAACACTGACTTAGAAAAAGTAACTATAACCCCACTTACCTGCTATGTGAATTTCCTCCCATAGGATAACATTGGTGATTTTTGCTGAAAAAGTTTGTGTCAACCTTTAAAATACAATAATATTCCTTAAAAATCAGTACTGTAACCAAAATGTTTTTACTCACCTGTTTACAGGAGATGTCCCAGGACTGAATCTAGGATCCAGTCCTGTGGTAAGAAAAGTAATCCAAAAAGTAATCTATTGCATTTTGCTAGAAATTCTCATTGAGCTCAATGTCAATGTTTAATTGTGTTTGAAATTGTGTTGCCTATTGCAGCAACTGTAACTATTGCATTCAAAAGTCTATTACCTATTGAAAGTATTTATCTAAAGCATCTCATTCTGAGAAAGTATATTTTGATACCTATTGTTGGTTCCAAAATAAAATAACTATATATTTTTATACAAAAACCATTGGCCTAGAGTTCAGTTCTTGAGTGTGTGAGACCATTTGCTGACTGAGTGTGTACAACAAATGCTTTACACTGTCCTCTGATACTGCCTTACTGCTCAGCCAAGCTACTACTTTAGAGAGTAAGGTTAATCTAACTTTAGCCTCTGCCAAACCTCTGGGGACTGTGGACTCTGTGCACACTGTACCAATTTGGGAACAGTATATACAGAGCCACTTTCTTACATTGGTGGCAGAGGTGGGACACAAACTTGCATTTGTTGGACTACTTGGTTACCATCTGATCACACGACAGAACTCTTAAAATTGCCTTTAGAATTCTGATTGGTCTTTCCAAAATACTAAAAGCCTTGTCAGGGCCTTGCTCAAGTCCCATTAGAATTTTAGAAAAATAAAAGTCACTGTAGTCAAGGGTTAGAACTGTCAGATTAGAATGTCTCAAAGAAACCCAGCTATTAGTGAAAATAATACCATGCAGGACCTGTTGGAGGAGCTCAACCTCACACCTTACTTACACTTGTCTTTCAATGAATTGAGGTCCCTATGCAAACTTAAAAATGTACCAATGGGCCTGCATCTAACCAAACTAAGGCTCCAGGAGCTCTTGGCTGAGTATGCTAAGGACCACCCATCTGAACATGGTGATGACCAGTCAGATAAGGACAGGGAGGACGAGGAGGAGGATAATGACCCCCCCCCCCTCCCCAGTAATCCCTAAGGAGGAAAGGGCTACCATACCCTTGACTCCAAGAATCAACCTCTGGGAACCTAGAGACCACTTAGGTGAACCAGATACCAGGGAACTCACTGGGAGACCCCCCAGTGAAGAGGACAGCTTTCTAGCAAAGCTGGCCAAAAGATTGGATCTAGAGTCCAGACTCCTGGCTCTAGAGAAAGAAAGAGAGAAGATGGATTTAGCACCCATCAATGGTGGCAGCAATACTAAAACTAAGGATAGGGAGGAAACTTCTGATCCTAAAATCCCCAAAGGGATTGTCCCTAAATTTGAGGAAGGTGATGACATCACCAAGTGGTCCACAGCCTTTGACAGGGCTTGTGAAATGAGAAGAGTAAAGAAACCTCTCTGGGGGGCACTCCTGTGGGAACTGTTCTCTGGTAACTGCAGGGACAGACTTCCGACCCTCTCTGGGCCCGATGCAGGGTCCTATGACCTCATGAAGAAGACTCTAGTTGAGGGATTTGGGCTCACTACTGAGGAGTATAGAATTAGATTCAGGGGGGCTCACAAAACCCAGACCCAGTCCTGGATTGACTTCGTAGACTACTCAGTAAAGACACTGGATGATTGGTTAGCTGGACTTTACAATTTGTTTATGAAGGAACATATATTAAGTAATTGCACAAATGAAAAGTTGCATCAGCATTTGGTAGACCTAGGTCTAATTTCTCCCCAAGAATTGGGAAAGAAGGCAGACCACTGGGTTAAGACTAGGGTGACAAGGACAGCCATTGGGGGTGACCAGAAGAAGGTGGTTACAAAACCTCCCCAGGGGAAAGGTGGTGAGAATCCCCAAGATAAAAAGTCTGAGTCTTCCAAAGGGCCCCAAAAACCTGTTCAGGGGGGTGGGTCCCAAACTACTCCCTATGTGTCTCAACCCTATAGGGGAAAGAACTATGATCCCTCAAAGGCCTGGTGTAACAACTGTAAGAAGTTGGGACACTTAACAGTAGATGCATCTTACCCCCACAACAAGGCCCCTAAGGCAACCAGTACAGCTACACCGGGCGTGGCAAGTCTACAGATGGGATCCACAGTGTGCCCAGAGCAAATCAGGATGCACACTGAAGCAGTTCTAGTTTCAGAAGGGGAAGTTGAGTTTGCCACTGTAGCTGTGTGGCCACCCAACTTAAAGAAGTATTTGCAATACCCCTGGGTGAATGGAACTAGGATAGAATCTCTGAGAGATACAGGTGTCACTATGGTGAGAGACACACTGGTTTTCCCTGAGCAATATTGATTGGGAAAACCTACCCAGTCACCAATGCTGACAGTCTTACCACTAATCATCTAATGGCTATGGTGACATTAGGCTGGGGGGCGGGGGAGGGGGGAGTTACTGGCCTGAAACAGGTAGTGGTCTCTCAAAAGTTACCAGCTGCATGTCTGCTAGGAAATTATCTGGAAACCTCAGCCTGGGCTGAAGTTGAGTTGAAAACCCATGCAGCCATGCTGGGTATCCCTGAATTGGTGTGTGTGCAAACCAGAGCACAGAGCACGAGGAAGGGTGAAAAAGCGGGTTTGGAGTCTGAAAGTATGGCCCAACCAACCAAGAGAAAAGGCAAGAAGACTGGGGGACCAGCTTCTGTACAGCAAACCACTCAGGACCCCTCTCCACAGGGAGAGGACTTGGACACCCCAGAGGGAACTGAGCCCATGGAGTTAGACCCTTACCAGGTCGAACTCTTGGACCCAGGGGGACCCACTAGGGAAGAGCTGTGCCAGGTTCAGCAAGACTATCCCACTCTTGAAAGCCTGAGGCAGCAAGCTGTTTCAGAAGCAAAGGGAGGTGTCAGTGGTACCCACAGAGCTTATTGGGAAGAGGGATTACTGTATGCTGAGGCAAGAAACCCCACTCCTTGTACCACCAGGAGGGTGGTAGTGCCACAGAAGTACAGGGAGTTCCTCCTAACTTTGGCTCATGACATCCCCCTAACTGGACATCTGGGACAAACCAAAACTTGGGAAAGGCTAGTTAGTCACTTTTACTGGCCCCAGATGCACCAAAAGGTGAAGGAGTTTGTCAGCTCCTGTGTTACCTGTCAAGCCAGTGGCAAGACAGGGGGCCACCCAAAGGGCCCCCTAATCCCACTGCCAGTGGTGGGGGTGCACTTTGAAAGGGTAGGTGTGGACATTGTGGGTCCACTTGAACTTCCCACAGCCTCAGGGAACAAATTCATTCTAGTGGTAGTGGATCATGCTACTAGGGACCCTGAAGCAATTCCACGTAGGACTACTACAGCCCCTGCAGTAGCCAAGGCCCTCCTGGGTGTCTTCACCAGGGTAGGGTTTCCTAAGGAGGTGATTTCAGACAGAGATTCCAACTTCATGTCTGCACCTGAAGCACATGTGGAAGGAGTGTGGAGTGCAGTACACGTTTACTACACCCTACCATCCACAAACCAATGGCCTTGTTCAGAGATTTAACAAGACATTGAAAGGCATGATCATGGAACTCACTGAAAAACTCAAGAGGAGATGGGATGTCCTGTTGCCATGCCTGCTTTTCGCTTACAGAGAAGTGCCACAGAAGGGAGTAGGTTTCTCACCTTTTGAACTTCTGTTTGGTTATCCTGTGAGGGGACCACTTTGTCTTGTAAAGGAGGTCTGGGAGAGGCCTCTCCAAGAGCCCAAACAAGACATAGTAGACTATGTGCTTGGCCTAAGGTCCAGAATGGCTGAGTACATGGAAAAGGCATCCAAGAATCTTGAGGCCAGCCAGGAGCTTCAGAATCACTGGTATGACCAAAAAGCTGCACTGGTTGAATTTCAACCTGGGCAACAGGTGTGGGTTTTGGAGCCAGTGGCACCAAGGGCACTCCAAGATAGATGGAGTAGCCCTTACCCTATCCTAGAAAAAAAGAGTGAGGTCACCTACTTAGTTGACCAGGGCACTAGCAGGACACCCAAAAGGGTTATCCATGTGAACCGCCTTAAACTCTACAATGACAGGGCTGACATCACCATGCTGATGGTTACTGATGAGGAACAGGAAGCAGAGAGGGAACCTCTCACTGATATCCTCTCCTACATCCATCAGTAGATGGTGTAGTCTTTTCAGACACCCTCTCTGTCCAGCAGCAGACTGACTGCAAGCAAGTCTTGCAACAGTATGCTAGCCTCTTTTCCCTGACCCCTGGTTTGACAAACTGGTGTACTCATGATGTGGACACTGGTGACAGTGCACCTGTCGAAAACAAAATCTATCGTCAGTCAGACCAAGTCAAGGAAAGCATGAAAGCTGAAGTCAGCAAGATGCTGGAGTTAGGGGTTATTGAACCCTCTGAGAGCCCCAGGGCTAGCCCAGTGGTTCTGGTCCCCAAACCTCATCCACAGGGTGGAAAGAGAGAGATGAGGTTCTGTGTGGACTATAGAGGGCTCAACTCTGTCACCAAGACAGATGCTCACCCTATCCCAAGAGCCCAACGGCTCAAAAGCAACCTGCACCCAGCCGCCTGAGTGGCCCTGGCAGTACCACTTCTACTCTAACCTACTTCCCCATTTGCCCTGAGCAAGTGACCAGGAGCCCAGCTCCCACAGCCGCGTGGCCTGCTAGCCAGCAGCCACCAACCAACGGCCCCCTGCCTCCCATAGGATAACATTGGGCCTAACTCACTCTGCACCCATTTGCCCCTGTACCGCTGAGGGTGTAACAACTGTACTTACCTGACCCTGGGAGACCCCGGAGTCTATGCCCAGAACCTTAACACTGCCAGTTGAGTACTTACCCAAAAGCTGATAACTCTCTTTTCTTCCATAGGGTAACATTGACTGGTTTCACTTGGAAATTCTTTTAACTGTCGAGTTCTGAAACTTTAAAATATTCATCTAAAATCAGCCGAAATACGAAAACGAAAATACTCACCTGTTATCAGGAGAGATCCCAGAGCTGGATCTTGATGCCCAGCACTGACCCTGAAAAGTAATTACAACCGTACTTACCTATAACTTGATTTTCCTCCATAGGATAACATTGCCTGGTTTTCACCAGAAATTCTTGTTGATTTTGCAAGCTTACAAATATTCGTTAAAAATCGCCTGTATAACAAAAACACATTCTTTCAACTGTTTACGGGAGATGTCCCAGTGCTGGGTCCAGGATCCAACACTGAGTTAGAAAAAGTAACTATAACCCCACTTAGCTGGTATGTGAATTTCCTCCCATAGGATAACATTGGTGATTTTTGCTGAAAAAGTTTCAAAGTGTCAACTTTTAAAATACAATAATATTCCTTAAAAATCACTACTGTAACCAAAACGTTTTTACTCATCTGTTTACAGGAGATGTCACAGGACTGAATCTAGGATCCAGTCCTGTGGTAAGAAAAGTAATCCAAAAAGTAATCTATTGCATTTTACTAGAAATTCCCATTGAGCTCAATGTATAATTGTGTTTGAAATTGTGTTGCCTATTGCAACAACTGTAACTATTGCATTCAAAAGTCTGTTACCTATTGAAAGTATTTATCTAAAGCATCTCATTCTGAGAAAGTATATTTTGATACCTATTGTTGGATCCAAAATAAAACAACTATATATTTTTATACAAAAACCATTGGCCTAGAGTTCAGTTCTTGAGTGTGTGAGACCATTTGCTGACTGAGTGTGTACAACAAATGCTTTACACTGTCCTCTGATACTGCCTTACTGCTCGACCAAGCT
This sequence comes from Triturus cristatus, assembly GCF_964204655.1. NCBI lineage: Eukaryota > Metazoa > Chordata > Amphibia > Caudata > Salamandridae > Triturus > Triturus cristatus. Next base: position 816,313,949 of record NC_140584.1, read on the forward strand.
ACCACTTTAGAGAGTAAGGCTATATCTAACTTTAGCCTCTGCCAAACCTCTGGGGACTGTGGACTCTGTGCACACTGTACCTATTTGGGAACAGTATCTACTGAGCCACTTTCTTACAACGATTCCATGTGGTCCAACCACCAGCGGAGCTCCTCCTGAGCATCCAGGGACAGAGGAATCAAGTGATCGTACGCATAGCACTTCTGAAGGTAATAGAACTTCAGCCGTTGTAACTCTCTGTAATGGAAAGGCCCCGGGAAGATGGCCTGAATCGAGGATGCCAGTCAGCCCACAATCCTTGTCAGGGACCTCAACGAGACCATCTGTTTTGACAACATGGAACGAATCTCTCTCTTTATTGATCTGATCTTGGGCATAGGTAGAAGTAGCTAAGTGTTCACTGATTCTATTTGAAACCCTAGAAAATCAACCTGTTGCATTGGAGTGGTCATGGATTTTTTTAGATTTATCACAAACCCTAATTCCTGTAACAGAGAGGTTGTCCATTTTAGATGAGTGAGCAAGAGATTCTGATCTTGAGCGAGAAGTAGCATGTCGTCCAGGTAAATATTCATGCATACTCCCATCTCTCTCAATCGAGTGACCACTGGTTTCAGTAGTTTTGTAAACACCCAAGGGGAGGATGACAGACCGAAGGGAAGGGAAAGATACCAGTACCATTGCCCTTGCCACAAAAATTGAAGAAACTTCTGATGGTAGAGGCAAATGAGGACTGTTAGATAAGCGTCTTTTAGATCCAGACGAACCATCCAGTCATTTTCCAGTAATAGATCTCTCAAAAGATGGATGCCGTCCATCTTGAAGTGTCTGTATACTACAAAGGGATTGAACTCGCTCAGATTCAAGATTAACCTTTGTCCTCCTCCCTTTTATTGCACCAAGAAGACATTGCTGCAAAACCTGTCGGGAATGAAGGGTCCTACGGCAATAGCCTGCTTCTGCAACAGTTCTTGAAGTTCTGCATCGATAAAAGTTTGCTCTTGTAAGGAAAAAAGGAGAGGGAGGGGAGGAGCAGTTTGACAAGGGAACTCGATCAATTCTATTTGATAACCCTGGACTGTGTGCATAATCCATGCATCTGTGGTGATCATCGATCAATTGTTCGCAAAATGTAACAATCTGCCCCCAGGGGAATCATTGGAGAAGGTGAAGTACCTACCTGATGATTGATAATCAGAGTTCCTGAAGCCTCTGTTGATGCCCCTGTTGTATCTTCCAGGGTAAATCCCTGCCTGTTCCGGCTCCTGGGTGTAAGCTCTTTGACAGGGGGCGTATCCACAGTGAGGACTTGGATTGGAGTAGCGGCTGGTCGAGCGTCCTCTGCCACGACTGGCCCTGCCAGAGGGGGGGGGGGGGTGGAACACCCTTTTCAACGAAGCTTGTGATTTGTCCAAAGACGCAAAAGTGTTAACAAATTTGGAGATGTCCTTGACAAACCGCTCTCCAAAAAGTTGGCCTTCTGCCAGGGGGCCAGGTTCAGCGGACGCCAGCTCTGCTAGCTGGGGATCAATGCGCAAAGGCACCAACTTGCATCTCTCCGAGGAGATGGCACAGTTGGCATTGCCGAGGAGGCAGATGGCTCTCTGGGTCCAGCCAGCCAAGACCTCCGGGTGAATCGCCGCACCGGTCACCTGTGCCTGGAGGGCTAGTTCTAGAATCTTTGCTAGCGGGCCTGAAACATCCAACAGCTTGTCTTGACAGGCTCTCAGTGCGCGATCAATGCCCTTTTTGGGATCTTTTTTATATTTCTTAAGAAAAGTGGTCATGGATGAATCAATCTCTGGGGTGAGGGCAATCTTGTGGGCAAGGTATGGGCGAGGGCATTCAGATCTGAGGCGGGCTCTGACTTCCTTATCGAAGCCTGTGCGCAGATGGGTCTGCATGTATTCTGCCACTGCCGGGGCGGAAGCCCAATCTGAGGAGCGGGGGTGTACTATGTTGGAGGGGTCAAAGGTGAACGGGGATGGGTGGATGGCAGAGGAAGAGTGCTTGCGCTTCTTGGCGCGCTTACGGGGCGCGATTCCTGGGAAGAATCGGTATCTGTGTCTGTGTCAGTGAGGGGGGCTGGAGACGGAGGGGAGAGGGCTGGGCCAGAGGGTGCCTGAAGTGTGCCATGATCATGTTCTCTGGCCTTTTCAAGTTTGGAATGACGCTGCACATGGGGCCAGGGCAGGCCAGGGGATTTGGGTGGGGGAAGGGGGATGGATTAGGGGTACCAGAAGAGGGGGGAGTGGTACTAACCAACTGTTCCAGACGTTGAGAGATGGGTTGTAAGGCTGAGGAAAGAACTTTATCTAACTTTGAATCCAGTCTTTTGTTCGATGAGGGCCTCCATGTTCTCATCATAATAAAAATCTTCATCCTGGTCTGGACCATAAGCAGGTAAGTCCTCTTCATAGACTTCACAGTCTGACATCATAAATATACCCAAGGTATATATGCTCTATTAATTCCCCAGCGGGAAGCGCAGATTGTCCAACCCTACCTCTCAATTGAAAAGGGTGTCAGTGGAGCCAACAAACTAGGTACCAAAAACACCCTTGTACTAGGCCTAACGGAGGGTGAGTAGACCCTACCTGCCAATTCAAGCAAGGGTCTCCAAAAATAAATTTTGTTAGAGCAGGTAATGCAGGGGTTAATCCAGTGCTCGAAAGCTACCGAAAACGAGATAAATCTCTTTTAATAGGCCCGGTACCAGCTCTGAACTGCCAGCTGCTATTTCCCCTGATATTCAAGTGTGGGGCAGAGGCGTCCTCCAGCATTCACTATGGGGAGTGGTTGCGCGTGCAGAGATGCGCGCCAGCTTCCGAGACGCATGCTGAGCTCCCGATCGGGGCTCCGACGTGCGTCTCGCTCCCTGGGGAGGGGGGCATTCCCCACCCGAGCGCAGAGCGCACTGACTCCGGGCACAACCTTGCGTCGCGAGGAACGGCAAAATAAACAAGTAAAGCGGGCAAAATAATTGGACGAAAAATGTTGGCTATTACTACAGCGCAACACTCGCTGGGGGGAAAACATTACAAGGAAAGTGGCGATGCGAGCGCGGTGAGCACGTCGGCCGCTTGTGCTTCCTATGAAAACAACAATTATCATTCACACATGACAATAAACATAAATCCTTAATGCAAATGTCCTAAGCCAAGTATCTAATATATAAAATAATGAGGCACTTATCTTGACTGCGGAGCAGCAAAGAAAGAGGTAGTCAAGATGGTGCCTCGTTATTTTATATATTAGCCTTGGTTACTATTGGCTGTCTATGGAGGCGTGGTTCAAAGCCTCATGGGAAATGTAGTTTATTTGAATGTTTACTTTTACGAGACACCAAGCCTTCAAAATACATTAAAAATGACACAAACCAATATATATATATATATATAAAGTGTAAGTCTCTACTAAGCAGGTCTTTACAAGGAAAATGTGATTGTAAAGGCATATGCATGGTAAAGGCATATGCATGGTAAAAGTTATTCTACTAAAGGCAAGCGTGCTAAAGATGCATGCTTGATATTGACTGGGTTAAAAAGCATTCATTGTTATTAAATATTGCACAATGTTTGTGTTCATATGCAACTCTTCTTTGGGGAGTGTTTTTGAAAATACAAATATTTTTGGTGAGAGGCCATCTGAAACATGGTGGCTGCTCACCAAGTTTTTAATGCCTTTAGGAGCCATTGTGATGGTGGCTCCTGTGAATGCACGTAGATTCCCATTGGGACAGCAGTGATACCTAGATATGGCGGGCAGTAGTCCGTCATGGTTGGCGGATGTAATGTACTCTGCCACACTGACAGATGGTGAGCAACCCGCCAATCTTTAGGTTAGGCCCTTAGTCTCTTATTGCCAAATGTTTGTGGCCTTGAACACTTGATGACTGGTTGAGAGTTAAGATAGCACTTAAGTTAGTACCTTAAGTAACTACCTTAACCTTTTGATGTTTTGTGTTGTAGGTCCTATTCACCTCTTCTCAGCTTTAACTAAATTTTACTTAAAGTTTTTTCCTGATAATTTCATTGGGTCGTGGTTTTTCAAACTCAAATCTGTAGGGTCAACTTTATTATAGGTCCCTGGGAAAGATTTGATTTAATACTACTGCATTTTGTGCAATAAATCACCCTTACAGCGGCATTTTTGTCAGTGACAATCATTGAATATGTATGGTCCCAGTCACTAAGGGCCCTGAACAGCCTCTAGCATTAATAAAAATTAATGATCCACTCAAGTAATCAACATGAATATCCTAAGGCAATGCCCACTAAAACAACAAAAAGGTAGTCACGATGATTGTCAGAGCTCCTATGAAGTGATGAGAATCAATGGTCTGATGTAGAAAGGAACAGCAAGGCACCAAGAAATAATTAAGAAATAATGTTACTCGATGGCAGCAGCAAGATTAATGCTTGTTTCCCTCTTCTGTTGGCCAAGACCAAAAGAAATATCATAAGAGGGTGAGCTATCATCCACCGCCCTGTTTTGGCGGCTGGGAACAGATGTACCATCAGAAGTGGATCCAAAGAGGTGCTCTGCTTTCCAGCATATGAGACTGGACATCAAGGAGACTGGACATCGAGGAGTCCTCCCAGGCGTAAGGAATCGGAAAGCAGGAAGACAAAAGGAATAACAAGTAAAATAAATGTCCTTATCGTACAGTGTGATTGCATGTTGTATGGGGGTTAGATTAAACCCAATTACTCTAGCAACACTTTTTTAAAGTCTCCACCTAGGTTTGTGAACTGAGATTTATTTAATTGCGCACAGTAGAGTTGCAGTGAAGTAGGGGTCCACAGAGGGACTGAATGATGCAGGCTTCATTGATTAAAGGCAAGGGACAAACAGAGAAACTGAGGAAGGTGGGGTATATAGAAGAGCTGCAGGAATGAGGCAAGAGTGCACAGAGGGGTTTTAGGGAGAGTGGGGGCACACAGAGGGGTTGCAGATGAGCACACAGGTGAGCACCTGGGCTAGGTCAGGGTGGGAACCAAGGACCGCAGATGGACGGAAGCAGAGAGAGAGGCTACAGAAAGGTAGAGAACACATAAAAGGCATGTAGCCCACATAAGTCTGGGAAGGAGGTGTTGGGACTGCAGCAGCGCTGCTGGATGCCGCACAGAGAGAATGCCCACCCCCCATTATACATCCACATAACCAACATTATTCACCAACACTCCCACTACAATATATTTGCGCAACCAACAACCAACATCATACAGCAACATTTCCACCATAGTATATCGGCACAATCAACTGCCAACATCATATGCCAACACACCCACCAGAATACATCCACTAATTGACATCACCTCCACCATCCAGCCATATAACTAGTATTAGATTAGGCCTTCTAATGCTTTTGTAATGTCGCATCTTAGTTAGCATTCGCTACACCATTTTCTTTGCAGGCACCATTTTAGGCTGTTTGAAACTGATCTGGTCTATTTCTGAGAAATGGTCTTTGCTAAGTTTTGTTTCTGAAATGTTAGGTTTTGTTTCGGTAATGAATAGACTGTTCATGTTAGCGCATGCCTTTCTCACTAGATAGAGGCCCTCTCCCACTTGTCTGGTGGCGGGTCCATGGTGATACGACCTTGGATTGTATTAGGTTGTGTAAGATATGAGAACCAAAACCTTTTTTTTGTATTTCACTGTCCAGCGGCATCTGCCTGGAAAATTCCACTGTGGGCGTGGCTTGCCCAGCTATGAAATGTACATAATGTATCTCTATGTTCGCTGTTCTTCAGTTCCCTCTGTAGCACTCTCATGGACTGTACAGATGAAGCTGTAATGAAAGAGCCACTCTTGTTGTTGGGCACCCTATGCTGACCTTTGACTACCACCATTTTAACTGACTTTAGTGTGTTATTTTACCCCAGCCTTAAAGTAGGACGGTCCTGCATATGCCTGCTTCTCTTCCGTCTTGTAAACTTGCTGTCTTTTAGTGCGAGCTGTCACGGAGTAGAACAGTACTATTGGCTTTGACATGGCCTCATGTCATCTTGTTTTCTGACTTTGACTATTGGCTTTGACATGGCCTCATGTCATCTTGTTTTCTGATTTTGACTATTGTCTTTGACATGGCCTTTTGTCATTTTGTTTTCTGACTTTGCCTTACTTCAGTTGTTATGAGAATTATAAGTGCTTACTATTGGCTTTGACATGGCCTCATGTCTGGCTTTGCCTTGCTGCTCGCACGTAGCTGCAAAGTGGGGAGGGCAGGTTTCTGCTCTTCACTTGTTTTTCACTCCTCACTGACCAGAGTGAACTGGAATATGTTGTGGGAAGTGTCTGTGGAACGTACAACTCTGCCTTGGAGTAAAAATACGGGAGCTTGGCCAGCCTCCGTCTTGGCCTTGATGCAGACGGGTACAGCCAGCTCATTTTTTTCTAATGAGAAGGGGGCGAGGTTTTCTAGAAGCTTCGCCTCATGTTGAGTAATAGTATTAAAGCTGGGAACCTGCTGGGGCCAGGTGGAAGTTCACCACAGGATAGACGTATTGCTGTGGAGGTGACGGAACTGGAGTCCTGACTGAACTCCTTCCTGAGCTGTTGAAGGGCTTCCGCAGCTTGAGATGGCAAGGATGGTGCAACTTCAGTCGGTGAGGTGTTCTTAACCATTTATATGAATATATTTTCTACTCTTTGTAATTTGTATATATATTGTATTTTATTCTAATTGTTTATTGTAGTTAATTGGCACTTGGGAATCTACATTTACTGATATATTTGGCCTACCGTTCATTAATAAACTTGTGTGTGTGTGTGTGTGTTAAATGCACCTGAATTTGTTTTCTTTCTTCCCCTAAAGGGAGTGATGCATCCTTTCCTCGTCTTTGGGGGTGCTGCTTAAAGTGTATTATTTAAAGGTGCAGTGGTATATTTGCCTCCAAAGTGGGAGTGCAGGGTTTGGGTGTGTCCTTTTAGCGAAAAGCACATTCATTACAGGATCTCCACTCTGAGTATATAGGAATAAACAGTTATTGGTTCATATTCTCCACTGTCTGACCGGCTCTTCATTTGGTACGGAAGGCTGAGAGCTCGCTACTTGTGTTCTGCTGCATTTAAAGCTATTTCTTTGCACAAAGTGCATCCTTGCATTAATTTTGGACATGAAGGGGTATTTTTGCGCTAAGAAGCAGCACTAAACATAGAATTACTCTTTTCACGTAATCCAAGTGTAATCTTGCAGTATTCTCAGGTAGTTATAGGTGATCGCGCTACAGTGAATTACACGAGTAACACCCACCCTGACAGATAATGATCATCAAATGGCGACAAACGAACCACTATACGACTGCAACCCACATCATATGCAAACACATCCTTCATCATATTCCAACACACCCGCTGTTATATACCAACAAACACTATGATATATGAACACACTTAGGATCCTACAGCAACACACAACATCATACATCCACACAACCAACAACATACACCAATACATCTACCATTCCAAATCCACCCACCCACCATCATATGTCCCCCTAAAGTCACCATCAGTCACCATCACCCACCACCATACAACCACAGATCCACCATCATACACTGAGGCATCCCCCATCATACAGCAGCACACTCACCACAATCCATTCATATAGCCACTGTGCTGGACTGGTGTTTAATATATGGAATCAGGGAAAGCATCTAGGAGTAGAGATAGTGCCTATGCATGCTACAGGGTATTCAGATTTCAGTACACATTTCGATGTAATGCACAAGTTTATGCTATTAATAGTTAACATCCTACAAGGAGTTTTATCCCCCATCCTCAGTCGAAGAACAGAGCAGCAGAGTGAGGTATTGCTTGATGCTGTGAGGTTTCAGGTGACCATGATATAAGGTCTTCCACCCCAGCAGTAGGAGTTGGAAAACATCTTGACAGTTGCCTGAACGTTGTCGTCGCATAAAATTAACGTTGATGTTCTTGCAGAACATGAGCCAAAATATTTCTATCTATGCAGAGTCCAGGTTATCATTCGAGGGCAGCTACTGGCCCCACCAGCCTGAGAGAAGTTTCACTTGTGCAATGGTGGAAAACACCTGTAAAGTTGCCTTTGGAAACCAAGGTCAGGAACTAGAAGGCTCGACAAGGTAGAATTGTCAGATTTTTACCTATTTAAGAATGCGCCAAGCGCACTTAGTTAAGACTTGCTACAAGTGATCATCAAAGCATCGTGTCACCGCCCAGCTCTCCGTCCTGAGGGGACACCAACGACCTGATTCAGCGTTAGTCTCCCAGCCACAACAGAAAGACACAGAAAAGGGATGCGTGTGATAGTATATTTCTTTTACATAGCTTTGCTAATTGTATAATCTTTGCATATGTATCTTGTTGAGATCATTTTATATTTATATTTTAGTAAACCATTTTTATGTTTTCTTATTAATAAAAATATTAAACTGGTTGATGTCACTTCTCTGCGAGTGGGCCACTTATGCCAACCGTATAGCTATAAATTACCGGACTGTGGGCAATTAGACTGAACCAGTAGGAGGCAGCCACCATCTTAAGACTAGGGCACAGCCACATCATTCCTTAACACACCAAACATCATACATACACACCACCATCACTAGATACCAACATATCTACCACTGTATGTCAACACCATATTATAGGCCAACACATACACCACTATATGCCAACAGATCCACCTTCTTACGTCCACACAAACATCATACACCCACACACCCACCCTTATATAGCAACACACCAACCATGATTAGAAAGTGCACCCACCTTCCGATAGCCATAAAATTATAGTCATAGGAAACACATACACTATATGGCCATAGAACCAATAACTTACCATCATACGCCAACACATCAACACACCTATCATCATAAATCCACACTACTAAAACCGTTCACACTAAGAATCATTCGTCCATGCATCATCATAAGTCAACACATCCACTATCCTGTGATAATACATCAACTAACATACGTCTGCATAACTGTAGTGTTGTGTGAGTTTGTAATGACAGAAACCATGTGACTGTAGATAACCTCCGTAGAACTGTGACGTAAGCACTAGAGCATAGTGAAGTGAATGTAGGTTTAGAATGTTGAGCTTGCAGCTACACGCAGTACAATGAAGACGTGTTATACTAAGCTCCGTGTGTGGCGTAGTCATTGGTGAGTACCTGGGCTGGGCTGGGGAGGACGCTACAATAACTAACACCATACGCCAACAACCCCAACATAAAATGCCAACATGCCCACCTTTATACATATGTGCACTCACCATCATATAAAAACAAACTGTCAAGTTTGCACTAATCTATCAAGCGAGATCCAAGAGGCTCGATGTTGATTTCCACACTTCAGTGAACCCGCTGCCCCCATACAAAGGATACTATGCTAGTTAACAGGAGACCCAGGGAAAGGGAATGGGACAAGAAAGAGGAACAGAGACTAGATATCTTTAAACTGCCTGTTGCTACATCTAGGCTCAATCTGCACTGCAGACACACTGATATCTAAAGACAAGAAAGAGTTCTTTACAATTTCATCACGCTACATTTATAATACATTTATGAAATTCATTTACAATCATATTTAACATAAAAATATTTGTACACTTGTTTTCCAAAGTTTAATAACCCCTATTAGTTTTCCTAATACTTTCCCATAGGGAGACTCCGCAGTTGGAGTGGGGATCTCCCTATGGTAAATTTTATGGAAACATTCCCATACTTCACCATAGGAAGATCTTCTTGAGGTAAAGTATGCGGAAAACTAAAAAAGTTTAGTAAACTTGGAAAAAACAGTAAAACCATTTTTATGTTAAATATTATTGTAAAATAATGCTATATATTTATTTTAAATGTAGAGCCAGTAGAGAAAATGCTATAGGACTATAAACTTAAATTTCAATTAAATCGTTTATTAGTTTTAATACATGAAATTAAAGAAAATGTATTTTGCTGGAGTTCAAAACGTGCATTGGCAATTATTAAAAGTGATGTATAAAATTAATGAAAAGTAATTTAATTATATATATATATATATATATATATTTTTTTTTTCCTCCTCATATCACCAAAGAGCATCTGCAAAGCAAAAAACTGCATCGTCTAACTATCCGCCCAGCGGTCACTGCAATCGCCCTGATCCATTTTCACCTGGTCCCTCACCTTTGCCAGTGAATCAGTGTAATCATAGGGATGGATAGCCAACACCCAAGGAGCGACACCAAATTTGAAAGTCAGACCATATAGACAGGTCAGGCCTCTTAGCTGTTCCCCGGTCAAGGTGACAGATCCTGACTGTGGCCCTGACCAAGTCTTCTGCTGTCGGGGGCATGGGATCTCTTCATTTAAAGCAAATTTCCCTCCTGGCGATAAGAATAAAATAAAAGAGCAACCTTCTGTAGGACTGCCTCAACAGCAAAGTTAGTGCTCCATCGTCTCCTAGGAGGATAAGTGTTGCATTCAATTTGATCTCCCGATCGAAGATACCTTTTAGTGCTAGTTCTATACCATCCCAAAAATCTCTCAGGCGCGGGCATTCAACGAAAATGTGGACATCATTGGCTCCTAAGCAGCCACACTTCACACACTTAGGGGGAGGCTGAGGGGCAAACTTGGATATTTTGAGCGGAGTCCAATTGAGACAATTAATTGTAAAAAAAATGGTTCCGCTTCAAGTTAGCAGGTTTAACAGTTGAGTACAAAGTCTTCAATGAACTATCCCAAACTGACTCGATGACCTCCTCTGAAAGGGTTCCTCTCCACACAACAAAGGGAGGCAACAACATCTTCTCCTCTGCCACCAAAAATCCCCCATACCACCTTGCCACCTCTTTATTCTTAGGCCTGTTGTCCTTGAGACACACCTCCAAATCATAATCACCCCCAATCTCCTTTTTTGATTCCACAAACCAGGAAGAAAGTTGGATAAACGTAAATCTAGACCACTCGTTACTGGTTTTTGAATTTAATACTTCCCAGGGGTGAACTCCTTCCGATGATACCAATTCAGACCAAGTTGCACCCCCCCCCCTTCTGAGTAGAAGACTTAAAGCATCCTTTAAACATTCTGGGGTTCCGGGGGAGTCCCAAATTGGAGTGAAATCCGAGTAGTATCCGATGCCCCACCTCCTCCTGACCCTATACCAAATATCAAAGGCAGATCTCAGTACCTTTAATCCAACCTTCTTATAGAACCTGGGAGCACCAAATTTATATAAAAAGCCCTCCACACTCCAGTGTCTTACCATTTCCCCAAACATTTCCCCCAAGTGGAACCATCCACTTTTATCAGAAGCATCTGAATATTTTTAAATTGAAAAGCAACACAATACCAGTTATAAACAGGTAAAGCCAAGCCCTCTTTATTCCGCTTGCGCCTAAGTTTTTCCAGGATAGTCTAGCTTCTTTATGGGCCCAGATAAAACTCGCCACCTTCCCCAGAATTTTATCAATGCCCTGTTTGGGAAACCCAAGTGGAATAGCGTTAAAGAGATAGGTTAATTTAGGAAGGATAACCATGTTTCTCAGATTGACTCGTCCATAGATTGCCAACGGGAGATTTTTCCACCTCCTTCACAGGCATTCCATCTCTTTAGTAACCCTTAACAGATTAATATGTGGTATTCTATCAATATTGCTTATTACTGTGATACCCAGATATCTAAACTTAGAACTTACTTCCCCCTCCCAATTCGCAATATTCCAACACATAACCCTTGTTTTGGCGGTGTTAACTAAATAACCAGAAAAAGAGTGGAATTCCACCAACAGTTGTTCTACTCTCAGGATCGAAGTTTGAGGATCAGCCGTATAGATTAGTAAGTCGTCTGCATAAAGCGCGACTCTACAGCTATAAGGCAAGAAACTGAATGAGAAAACTAAAGCATCCAATCTCAGCTGTTGGGCGAGAGGCTCTATATAGATATCAAAAAGAAGGGGAGATAAAGGGCAACCCTGCCGTAACCCTCTTAGTATGTTAAACCTAGGGGATAATACACCATTAAAGAAGATCCTGGCCAAAGCTCCCGCATAGATAGCCTTAAGTGGGTTGATAAATTTAGAGCCAAATCCCATTGAACTCAAAACCTCCCAGAGGAAGACCCAGCATACTCGGTCAAATGCCTTAGAGGCATCTAACGCTACTACAGCCAAAGGGTCAGATCCTTCTATAGCAAGATCAATCGTGCCAATTAACTGTTGGGTCTGTTCCTGTATATATCTCTTAGGAATAAAGCCCTTCTGATCCAGATGGATAAGCTGAGGAGCGAACTTAGCCAATCTCTTCACTAAAATACTCATATAGATCTTAGAATCCGCAGTAAGCAGAGAGATTGGTCTATAAGAGTCCGCCCTAGTAGGATCTTTCGAGGGTTTTAAAATGAGAACTATGGAGGCCTCTTTCCATGATTTAGGCATCTGACCACCATACTTATGGATAGAATTAAACAGAGCTTCCAGAAATGACATCAGTTCCTCAATTAGAAGGCTATATACTTCATTTGGTAAGGCATCAGTACTTGCGGCTTTACCTTTCTTATCCTTAAATATACTCAAAAAGATCTCCTCCTTAGTAATTGGAGCATTAAGAGCCTCACTACTCTCATCTATTAGGTTGGGGAGCTGTAACTTCCTCAGCCACAACTTAATACACTCCAAATCAGGAGAAATTTCTTCCCCATATAGGATAGAAAAGAGAGACACTAAACAGGCCTGCATATGTTCCTGCTTCCCTGAGATGTCCCCTCTATCGTTTACGACCAGCTTTTCAATAAGATTCCTGGACCTGTCTGTCAAGGCCTTCCAGGCCAGTAGTACACCAGCTTTTTCCCCATATTCAAAAATCTGCATTGACTTTACATTCCACTGAGCCTTACATTTTTGGCCTAAATAGACCCTGTATTCTAACCTTGTGTCCTCAATTTGCTTCCTCAATCTTGCGTGAACATCAGGGGGCCACATTAAGCCTATTTTATCCTCCAACATTTTTAGGCTTGAACGTTCTGCCCTTTTTTGGGCCGAGGACAAGCTTTGCAGTTCCCCTCTGAGGAAGGCCTTAAACGTGTCCCATACGACATCCAGGGGGTAGATCTGAGGTTGTCCTGAAAGAACAACCTGCATGCTTGTTTTAATACCCCACCTATCTTAGGATCAGAAAGATTAGCTCTCCTTAGGGTCTATATAGGTCTCACCCAGGGAGAGAATCATTGCCGCATGGTCCAAAATATGGCCTGGAAGTATGTTTATAGATGTTATTTTTTCAACAATAGTCCTGTCAACAAAAAAAATAGTACAATCTAGAAAAATGACCATGTTTTTTACAATGAAAAGTAAAACCCTGACTAGTACCCATCTTGTATCTCCAGACATCCAACAGACCCAGTTCTAGCAAAATGTTTTTTAACATCCGTCGAGCCCGGGGGGGTGTTGTCATATCGACCTCTATTAGATCTATCCTGTACAGGATCCAGCAGAACATTAAAATCTCCCCCCATTATAATAGAGACCGAGACCTCCATTAAGCTCCATTCCAAATTGGATAGATGGGAGGGTTCATCGATATTGGGTCCATAAAAAACAGCGCAAGCTAACTCTACCCCCCCACAGTCCAAGGTAGCTATCAGCCACCTCCCAGATTTATCGGACTAAGAGGCCTTGATGGCACAGCTGCTCCTCTCTTAATTAGAATCGTGACCCCCCTACAGTGTGCAGACTGTTCTGATACTAGGAAGGGGTCTATCAAATGACATTTTGAAAATAAAGTGTTCCCTTCTAGGGTATCAAAGTGGGTCTCCAGGATCAGACAAATATGAGCACTACTCTCTTCCAAATACTTCATTAGCAATCTCTGCCTACGTTTACAGCTAAGCCCATTGACATTCCAGGATAAGATTTTTAACTCGTTAGTCCCCCACATCTAACATACCAAGGGCCACAGTTACCACAGGCTGACATAGAGATATATTTCAAAAACTAAGATGATAGAGGGAAAGCAATTATTTTCTATTTTTTCCCACTGTTCCCCACCACGTGCCCCCCCTTAACCACCCACCCTTTCACCCTCATGCCCATCCCACCTACCCCTGGGGATCCCTCCCTACCAATATAGGCCTAAAGCCTAGCGCCTCCACTGTCGGCCCAAAAAAAAAAAAAAAAAAGGAAATTCAGCGCATCAGGGCTCTCTCTACCCCCCCACCTCACCGCACGCCGACCTCCACTGCTCTACTTACTAACTCCCTTCTTAATTTCCTCAATCAGCAAATCCGCTACCTCCACAGAACAATGGATATACATATGGTTGTTCTACATTGTACGGAGGAAAGCAGGGAACTTTAACTGAGCTTTTGCACCAAGCTTATTGAATGCCTCCATCCTTTTCCCTAGCTCCCACTGCCTTAATGAAGTAGTATGGCAGAGATCTGATCGAGAAGGAATTGGAGCCTGCTGGAAAAGATCCTTCTTTTAAGGTGGAGGACAAAATTGCCTCCTTGACAGTATAAGTAAGGAAATTAAATTAAATTCTCCTTGGCCTTTATCGTCCAGGATTCCTCTTAAATGGATCTCGATGTACGCGCTGGATTTCGGTAGAGAGGTCAATCTCTGACCGATTTTTTAAAGCTGTATCTTGTAACAGTTTTATCACAAAAGCCTTAATATCAACGCCTTCCGTATTCGCCGGAATATTGATGAGTCTGAGGTTGTTCTTCCAAGAGTGGTTTTCGAGATGTTCCAGATCTTCTTTCATTTCCTTATTTTGTTGGGTTAACCGACTTACCTCTGCAGACGTCTTGATGATGGCTTGTTTAAGGATAGGTACCTCCTGCTCTAAAGCCTCCATTCTCAGAGAGACCTCCTCAAGTTTCTGCACCAAAGCAGCACAAGATGCTTGTATAGCAACCTGGTTCTGCTCAGTGATTACAAATCTACTCCTCCTTGAAGGCTAGAAGGATATCTACCAGTGTTTCTGAGCTCATCTGAGAGGGTTGACTAACAGCAGGTATTGATGATGTAGATTGCGTGGGCTCCTGTTCAAATTTGGGGTCCCCCCGTCCAAGGCATGGAATCGATTAAATGTAGAGATAGAGATTACGGTCTCTGCATTAAGGCCCAAATCCATTCTGGAATAGCCTGAAACTTCAGCTGCTCCTTTCAGGGCATAAGCAGGAGATGCAAGGACCTTATAGAAAGATTTCAGGGAGGGGGTGACCTTAACCTTGGATGAAACAATCATCTTCCCTCTGCCTCGACTCCTGGGGCTCTTGCCAGCCATAGTGGTGGAAAGTGTACTTTTCTCTGCTTTCCCTCATGGACCTTCCTTGGCTAGCTCCGGGGGTTTACTACACCCTTTCACTGTAGTATTTGCATCAGAGCCAGAATGGGGAGGAGGCAGGGCTTCCAGCCCTGGGAGAGATGTAACAAGACCCCCTAGTACGGAGAGTGTACCGACACGCTTTCCCAGTTGAAATTGAGGGCCTATTCTGTGTAATCCTATCCATCTCCATATGCTGCAAAACGAACCCCCAACTGGACCCTATTGGGCTTCCTTTCTTTTTTGTAAACCCCCAATTTAGAAATGTAGAAAGAGGTGTAGAGAAAATTGCCTCAGAGAGGAGTGTATGGAATCAGCTTGATCAATTTACACAAAGGGACTACCATCCAGCACCCCCTCCCCTAGCGGATAGATCTTACTGCCAATCTTAAATACATTTGTCCACCAAGCACATCCCCGAGTAGAAAGCAGCTCCTCAGCCAGATCAAACTTATGGAACGCTTCCCAACAGCAACCTGGAAGCAGGAAAATGCAACCCGGCAGCAGCGCGGCTTCCCAGGCGCTCCCTCCCAGCTGGGAACTTGGCGCCACACCGGCAGGAGAGCGCGGCCACTGCCTGACTCAGAAACCATCTAGGGGAAACACAACTGCCACTTGCACTCCCCCTACCTCCAAATTGAAGAAGACGGGGTCAATGGAGTGCCTGGTATGTGGGAGGGTAGAGCGAGGGGGGTGTACAAAGGCGAGAGAAACCTGTTAAATCAAATCTTGCTGACAGAAGACCAGTGGCCGTTATGCGGCAGCTGCCATGTTCCCTGCTGTCCCTCGGCTCCCATTAATTATATTTTTTATAAAATTAATGTTACAATAATTTTTACAATTACACAAAAGTCGTTAAAATATTTTATAATTAAATACAAAATATTTTCAATTCATGTCTATGTTAACATTAAATTAACTTTATTTAGGGTGCCCTATACTCTGAAATAACAGTCCAGAAGCAGATGACGAGAGTACTCGCTATATGTGATTATCGGGTTCTTGAATGGTTGTATTCCCTAGAACAAGCAAGGTGCGTACATTCACCTGCTAGGAGGGTTTGGTTACTTGTTTATTTAAAGGGAGCTTCTTTGTACACTCAAACTGTTTAGATTTTATTCATGACATGAAGACTCCATTGTGTTTTTTTGTATCTGTGGTCAACTGTGCCACTGCCTATGTAGCAATTGAACAAATGGTATATGTGAGGCTTGTTTACAAATCCGTGGCCTGAAGAAGATGTAAAAACCCAGCAAACACTCGAAAAATAACTCTATTTAGTTTTAAATATTTTAAAGAAATTAATTTTAGTTAACATTATTTCATATGGGGTTTTATTTTAAGTTCCTACCTCCATTTTTTTTATGGGAGGATTTTGCAATACTAATCTGGTAATTTGTGGTGCTGGATTTACTTCGGTTTCTTTTTGGTAATTGTAACTTAATTTAGTGCCATCCCCTTTTTCAGGAGCTGGAGATGTGTAAGTCTACACTTTTGAGTAACTTTACACTTGGATTTTGTGAATAGACCAAATTTGTTAAGTTACTCACAAATGTAAGAGTAAATTACGCATGTAAATTACTCACAAGTGCAAGTTACCTTTGTGTTTGCCTAGAAAGAAGCACTTTGAAACATGAGGAACGTATACTCCATCAATTCAGGATGCCGCCTCCATTGCAAGTCTTCTGAGAGCCGTGTGAAATTTAGCGACAAGTAGTCTGTCTTGACTTCACTTCTGTGTTTCACATAGTACGAGCATCGCAGACACGAAGTCTCACAGAAAGTGGTGACCACACATGCTCACCGTTTACCTCTCCTGATGTTGAAGATTTGCACACGCAAAACGTTCCAAGGTGCATGAGTTGGCACTTTCCAAGGGTATTCAGGTATGCAAGTGCCATCAGTCATGACACTCAACCACCATCATATGGCCACCCACACACCATCATATATGGCAAACCCACGGTTACATCTCCACACATCGAGCAATATACACCCACACACATGCAGAATTACACACTTACACCCTCCATCATAACTCCATCTACTCACCATTAAATGCCCATAGGAACCACAACTACTGCACACAGCATTATATGCCTGCACAGGATAAGCCTACACTCTGGCTATCAAACAACCCAATAGCCACGTTCTTATTCATACAACCATCAACATATGTACATATTGCATACACTAAAAAAACTTCCACACTGCCATCATCATACACCCACGCAGACAACATCATATGCCAACAATGATTCTTTCAAACACTTCTCAGTTTAAGCTTTCTCAAGTAACACCAAGGGTGAACAGGTTTAGAGGCAATATCTGTACATCACAGATGACATGGCAATGCACAGGAGAACCGTATTGTGACACCACTGATTGCTTACAACGTGTAACATGCGATTATGTATGTACTGTAAACTCTTTATTGACGTGTACGATGATTCTTCTAATGATGACTCTGTGATTTTATCTAATAAAAAGTCTTATAAAAAAAAAGTAACACCAAGGGTTGGGTTTAAAACTTACTTCGTACAGCAGGGTTGTGACATGAGGTGAAGGTCCTTTTACAAAATGTCATTACAAAAAAGAAATTCCCTAAAGATTAAAGTTGAAAGCTAGTTAAGGTTGATGATATGTTCATAGTGGCTTAGCCATAAAAAACAAAAACTAAAAAGACCAGAAATTGCCAAGAAAAGGTGCTGTCTTAACCTCATGACACAACCCGCCAACCTTAACATCTACCCCCACCATATAGTATGAAGAGCACACAACTGTTCAACCAAAAACTAACAAGCTACACAATATAAAACATCATGAACTACATCACATGGCAACGCTCCATCGTCATATATTCCTTTACACAATCAACCCATTACCCTTAAATTCATGAGTCCACCCACAATCCTGCAGCCGTAAACAAGACATCATATATGACTGTAGAAGCACATTACATGTGCACACAAACACCAGGATATGACCACACATCCCCTATCATCCAACCATATAGCCATGTTCATATGCCCACATCCATCAACATATGTCTATATATTCAACATTAAATGATCACACAGTTAATGCTATAAGCCAACATGCCCACCTTCATATATCCAAATGCAATAGTTCAAGCTGACAAACACCATCATATGCCAACAGAACCACCATTATACGCCCACAGAGCCACCATTTATCAGTCATAAATGGTGTGCATGCAGGTTCTTAGGTAAGCAAACATGCATCTATTTACATTCTTACAGGCGTAATAAATGGTTTGCTCAAACACTTCCAGCCACAAATCACAGCCAGAGCCACAGCCACTATCATATACCTTTACAGCCTCAATTAAAGGCCAATACAACTATTGTTATACATCCAAATGCAACCCATCATATATGATTACATCTACCAACATACACTGCACCACCACCATTCTATCTCAATATGGCAACCATCATGCACTCAAACATTCACCTTTCAACATAGATCAAACGTGTCACATAAGAACCCTTATCGTGCCAATATTCAACCTTTCATACACATCTTATCCCAAGATGTATTAAATAAAAACAGGGGCGGAAGATAATGTTGAAACACAAAGCGAAGGTGACACCTTTGAAAACATTCAGAGTCTTTTTTCTTCTTTTGAATATTGTTCTTTTCTTTTTCTAGGACTTTTAGCGCCTGCTTCAACTACTCTCAAATTGATCTGTAATGCACCATTCCACCTCCTTTTTAGAACATGAATATGGTTATTATTCTCATAACTTCCTTTTCCTTTGTTAGATTTCCTTTATCCTTGAATTGACTGTAGTTCTGTCTGTATAATATTCAAATGCATTCACATTCTTACCCCACCATGTCTTTATTCAAAGATAGCTATGCAGCTTCTCATTCTTTTCAGTCTGCCATTCAAATGGGTCTTTATACCCTTTTCTATGAACCATGTGCTAAATCCTCCTTCCGATCTTTCAGACTAAAGAAGTCTCTCTTCAGGGATTCATGTGCCATACCAGGCTCTGTGTTTCTCATCTGTGTTGTCTTTCGCTTTCTCCTGTAAAACATCTACAGCCGCCGTATGCCTTGTAATAGCTTCTTTTCGTCTTTCACCGGTTTTAAGCATGTAATCATTTTGAAATGTTTTTAAAACTATTTTGCAACGCACTGCCAAATTGCTATATAGTGCGCATGCACTGCAAAAAAACCAATATGTTTGAACCTTGCACTTGAAAATGCGATAAAATTACCTGTTACAGAGCACTACAATTAGAATTAAACTTGCTTTGTTCCTACAGTGCATGGATGAGAAAAATGAATGTGTGATAGAGTGGTTTCTTCTCTGATGTTAAATTGGTCCTCATGCACTCCGATGGAGGTAGAAAGAAACGAAGAGCCTAATTTATAGTCTAGTGGACGGTTACTCCATCACAAACTTAACGTCTATTCCCTCCACCATATTCCAAGTCCATTATATCCTATGGCTCTCGTAATAAGGCGGATGGGATATGTTTGTGACTGAGTAACCCGTCCACCAATCCACCAAACTCAACATCAGGTCTAAAGTCATACAAAGAAGATAAGACTAAAATACTCATGTGGGCGGATTCTGGATGTGATTGGCAATAACTCAAACCAATGGCTGAAGGTTCCCGAGCCAAAGATGCCAATGGCAGAAGGAACTGAAGTAAAGCCCCTTATAGTATGTACAGAATACAATATGTTTGCCATGAATAGTGTCAATAGACTTCCAACCTAATAGGAAGGAAATCTAATGAAATTAATTGAATTGGAAGGCTTTCCTTCAATTCTTTCACTGAATATTTTTCCTTCTCTCAAGGTGAAAGAATGATAATGATCACTTTTTGGGGACTACCGTAGTTATTGGTGCCTTTTATGGCAGTGTGGTAACTTAACAAAATGTGCCCTACTTTAACATTATTTAAGAAATTTATCAAAAGAACCTACAAAAAGCAATTTCATAGGATGAGGAGCAATTTAACACCGAGGTGCTTTCAAGATTACCTCAAGGCCCTCCTGCCTCCTTCATTTCCAATTGCATGAAATTCAGACACTGATGCTCCTTCTCTTTTTGTCACTTTTATCTGCAATTCACTCCTCTTTCAATTGGACCACTCATAGGACTAGGGCTGAGCGTAGGGGGCAGTCCCGATAGAACAGGAGGTAAAAACCCAAGGGCACAAAAACCTCTAAGGTGCTGTGTCACAATTTGAATCAATCAATCAGGGGTTTATAAAGTGCAGCTACAAACCCTTGGAGTTGGCAGGACTAGAGCAGCAGCAATGAAATCAATAGCATAACCAATCTAAAGGAGTTGACACATACTGGTGAGCTAATGAAAGATCCTTTGTATACTGGTACAACAAGAACCACCTGACCCCCAGAAGAAGAATTACCTGACTGAAAGTGGCTGGTCAGACTCAAATGGTATTCATTTTAGGTGGTCACATTTGAATTGGGTTAGTGTTTGGTGACCATCGTGGCATTGAATTTGTGTTCGGTGGCCGTCTTAGAATGGAGTTTCTCTAAAGGAAAGTTGAACTGAAGCTTCCAACTTTACAGTGGCCAACATACAGATCCTTATCAGAATAGTATGGAAAGAATGGATTTTGTTGGAAATGTTGTAGAATGTTGTTTAGCTGAAGCATGTCTATTTTACACATCTTTCTTAGTTTCCCAGTTTATTATCTGATAAACAGGTATCATGTTTGTTTTTACATACTCGAGTGCACTCCAGAGTAATCTCGGAAGCTTATTGGTGTAGTACAATACTCTTTATTCTGGGATATCAATTTTCTTTAGATTCTTTTGATTAATTTTGTAAAGAACTTCCCAGTGGAATATGCTTTTGTATTACTGATTTGTACCCTGTCCCTACTGGGCTAAGGGTTACCCCATTACCAACTTCAGTGGCCAGGGATGCACTTAGGCAAGCACATTTTGTCTTCAGTAGAGCACATTCACACACCAAGTGTTCTCTTGATTAGCCTAGCATCTCAGGTTTGTTACATTCAATGAGTGTGAAAATGTGACATTAACTCCTTCTCAGGAACGGGGTGAAGACCATATGCATCCACCAACTTGGCTCCTTTTAACTGCAGGGCGAGGTCCTATAACATAATCAGCTCCTCAAAAGCAACTATTTAAATAGTTTTGTTAATTCTAAAGCCTCATCATCATTAAGAAAGATTTTAAAGGAATTTTCACATAATCATGATAGCTAAATGACAACCTTTTGCTGTGCATTTTGTGATCATAGTTTGCTACACCGTGGAACCCAATGCATAGGAAAAGGTAAATTCACTGTTTAACTCAGAAGTATTGTATTGTAGTTGCCTGATGAAGCACTTAAACACTTTTGGAGGACGAGTAGGGTGCTACCCTATAAATATACTTCATTTGAAGATTGTGGGACTTATAGTGTTACATCTAGCTGCACATAAATATGTAGTAGAGTTGAAGGAAGTAAGAGATAGCACACTTAAGCTTACAAAGCATCATGATGCAGGCTTGTGAGACCTTAGTGGAAAATGTTTATTCTCATGGATGATGATCAGTGGCTTGCATTTATCATGTCACTGCTATCTTAGTACTTCTGCTTATGAGTTGAGTAGAGTAAAGGTGCGTAAGGGATAGTTACGCGCCGCATCCTTACTTGGGAAATCAGTTGTAGATCTTGGGTGAAAAATCATTTGTTGTGAAAGGGTGAGGTTGTTGCTGCTTTTCTGCATTCTAGGTGGTCTTGAGCATTGTTGTCTTGAACAGGACAGAGGTCCATAACTTTGCAACCTGTTTTGGAGAGTTAGGTTCAACAGTTGTGTGACTTCTTGCAGGGCGGGACAGTCAGCACATAGTCACTTGTCAGTCCAGAACAAGGGTGCTAGTCTGTGATTATCTTTGCAGTTATACCTGAAAGGAGGATGTACCAGTGCTGTAGGAGCCACAGGGGCAGTTCTTTAACCAGCCAAAGTTACGGAAACCTTTTGGTTTACAATATGCTTCAAAGGGAGAAGAAATATGCGTTTCTTTTTCAAGGAGTGGGTCTATGTTGTAATTCTCAGTAACCAGGGGAGCCTGACAAATAACTGATTCTGCAACAGCCCTACCAACTTCTACAGACAACATTCTGTTGGGGACTTTGGATTTAAAGTTAGTCCAAATACAATACTTGTAAAACAATATTTTGTTAAATAAACATAGTTAAAATGTATTTAAAATCTACATAGTTAACAGTGTATAATTTCTGTAAAATCTTATCAATAATAATATAAAAATGTACACGTTTCAGTAAAGATAACAATTGAAATTAAATGTACATATCCTAAAACATGTACATTAGTCAAATATCATAATAATTAAAATATTACATTACTTATTGGACAGTTTAAATGGGTTTGCTAAATAACAAAACTTCACAAATTAGTTCTAACATTGAAATCATACCAAAATAAATACTCACAATGAAACTAAAGTCTGTTAATTTACGATATTAATTATAATCCCAAAACATTGGACAAAAAGTGTAAATAGAAGAGGGTCGCAAATTCTTTTTTAACACAAGACCCACAGAAATTGAAGAAAGTGCACAAATAAAGAGAACCACATTTACTATTCTAAATTCAATCCAACAAACAATAGGGAAAAAAATTATTCAAAGAGGTGAGATTTACTATTCTAACTCTAGGACCACATGTCTTAATGAAATTCATTAATTTTGAGTGGGTCAGGTTTGTTAGTCTGACTCCAGTCTCAAAAACACTGGGAAATACATAAAATAAGGGGTGAAATTTACTATTTTATCTTCAGTCCTCCAAAAATTGAGCAACATGCATAAATAAAGGGGGTGAAATTTACCATTCTTGCTCCAGTCTCACAAACATTGGAAAAAGTGGCGGGTGAGATTTACAAACACTATGGAAAGTTCATAATTGTGGGAGGGGGTGAGACTTGCCATCTTAATTCCAGTGCACGTAAAAGTTTGGAAAGTGCATACATGAAAGGAATGAGATTTACTGTTCTTACTCCAGCCCCACAAAATGTGGGGAAGTGCATAAATAAAGGGGAGGGGAGATCAATTCTTCTAACTTCTGTATTACAAATATTGACGGAACCACATAAATTGCAGAGGTAATACTTCCTATTCTTAGTCTGAGTCAGCAAGGAGTGGCAAAGCACATAATTTATTTTGGGGGTGAGTTGATATTTTACTATACTAATGCCAGCCCAAATAAACAATGGGAAAAGTGTATTGCTTTTTAGGGATTCAAAAGTACTATTCTAACTCCAATTCCACTATTGGAGAAAGGATATAATATGGGGGGCAGGGCGAGGGCAGTATGAAATACTATTCTGCCCCAGTCCATCAAATGCTGGGGAAAGTGTATTAACTTTGAAGTGGTGAAATTGGCTATCTATCTGCAGTCCCCGCAAGCATCAGGGAATGCACATATATCATGGAGGTGACATTTACTATTCTAACACCAGCTTAAAATACATTGAAGCAGGTTAGATTGAGGACCACATATACAAAGAAATCTCTTTGCGATTTCCTAATTGCGTATCTTTTGCAATTCGCTATTAGGTAGTTGCAGAAGGTGATGTACTAATGTGTCTCAGACACATTAAGCGATTCCCGTGGGTCGCAAATTGACCTACCTCATCAATATTCATGAGGTAGATCACAATTTGCGACTCATTGGGAATCGCTAAAAACACAGGGATGGTGGCCTGCTGGGGACAGTGTTTGCTTTTAAATAAAGCAACTTAAAAGAAAAAATGCAGCCGGTTTTCCTTAAAAGAAAACGGGATGCATTTTGAAAAGAAAAATGAAACGTTCCAGTGGGACCACTGCCTGCCCGTAAAAAACATTTTTGCAACTATTCACAAAAGGAAAGTGGTCCCCTGGGGACATTTTCCTGTTTGCGACTGGCTTACTACCTACTTGAAGTAGGCGATTAAATGCAAATGTTTTGCAACCGCATTCCAGTCGCAAAACATTCATACATTCTCCTGCGACTTGCTATTAGGAAGGGACACCCTTAACGCGCCCCTTTGTAATAGCAATCCAAAAACCCTATTTTGCGATTCGGTAATAGGTTACCGACTCACAAAATAGGGTTAGAACATGTCAAAAGGATATTCAGCAGTCGTAAACCACCCAATTCTCTGTTTGCAACCGCTAAAACCTTTTGTGGACATGGCCCTTAGTATTTTAACTCCAATTTGTGGAAAGTCCATAAACAATGGGGCAGAATTTCTCTCACAAACATTAGGCAGAATATGTAAATTGTTAGGTTAGGTTTGTTAGTTTAACTACGTCCCTACAAACAATAGATAAAGTACACAAACTGAGGAAGGGGTGTCATTTACTATTCTAACTCCATCCCAACAAACTTTTGGAAAGTGTTTAATATGGGGGTAAAATGTACTATTTTACTCCAGCCCAAACCAGCACTGGGGAAAGTTCATCAAGTTTCAGAGGGTCAAATTTAATATTCTAACTGCAATCGACACAACATTGTTGAAGTACAGAATTTGAGGGCTACATTTTCCTATTATAGGTGCAAGCAGCAAAAAATTGGAAGAAGTGCATACATTGAGTAGAGCAGTCAGATTTACTGTTCTGACTCCAGTTCAACAAACTTTGGGAAAGTGAATAAATTGTGGTGGGATCAAATTTAGTAAAAGTTTATTTGAAAAATGTAGAAACAGGTGGAATGGTAGGGTCAAATATACTATTTTGCCACAAAAAACAAAAAATATTTTATTTCAATATTATTATTATTATTATTTTATTTGTTTATTAGATTAGAGTAAATTACAATACACACTGATGCATCAAGCAATGTACCCATCCCCAACACCCCCCAGGCCTCCCCCACCCCCAACCTGGCATGGCAATGAGATAGCATCCATCAACACAAGAGACATGAGTAGCGTAAGAAACGTATAGTGACACACAATAAGCCATGGCAATGAAGACAGTTGCGGCAACGATCATTGTCCCGTCAAATTACAGAGCAGCCTGTAAGTAATCACAGCATCACAGATCAGGGTGGCTTAACAAATATACAGTAAGTGGGGCCCAAAAAATCTTTTGGTCGGGAAGCCTCAGGTATTTCTTCAGCATAAGCCTCCAACTGATCCCTACAATAGAGTAAATCATGCATCCATTTCTTAACAGTGGCAATAGATTTAGCACCCCAATTCAATGCCACTGCCCTTTTTGCCAGTAGAGTCGAGACTGTAACTATTCGCCGATTGCAAGGCTTGAGACTCCTAACACAGCCTAGGAGGCACACATCTGGGGTGCAACGCACAGGCTCCATAACAACTTCCGCTAACACTTTCACCACTTTAGTCCAAAACGTAAATACACCAGCACATGTCCACGCCAGATGGAGAAAATCAGAGTCAGCCTGCCCGCACCGGACACAACTAGCACTCTCACGCAGCCCAAACTTACATAATTGCACTGGGGTGTAGTACAATTGGTGCAAAAACTTAAAGTGAATCATACGGAGATTGCAGTTTGATGTGAGGCGCCCAGTAAGAGCATAGCATGCCTGCCACTGCTCGGTCGTGAATGCGGTTCCCAGCTCTGTATTACATATCAGGAAAGAAGGGTGGTCCCCGGGCTCATTTTCCCTTTGCGAAGCATTGTATAGTCTGGTAATTAGGCCCTTTGTCTCTGCTACAGCCAGCACTGCCTGCAGTGCTCGCATTGTCCTTGGTTCTGCCGCACCCGGACATATATACACCCCAGCATAAAGCTGCGACGTTGATCTTCTTGTACATTTTGCAAGGTACGAAACTGCCCTGGTGTATACAAGTCTCCCATAGTAGTAATGCCCGCAGCAGCCAGCTCCCGCAACGTGAGCTTCTCCCGCACCGCCGAAATGTCTGGATGCGCAGCGATAGACAGCCACTGGGCATACAGATAGGGAAGCCAGGATCTCTTAGCTAGGGCCCTCCACGCCCATGCTGTACAAAGAGCGGGGTTTATTTCAGTTCTAGGTCCACCCATGCCCCCAGAGAGGGTGATGGCTGGAAGAGGCTAAGGGAGCAGAGCATCCTCTTCTATCGCAGTATGAGATTGAAAACACCCATGAAAGTGCCAATAATGCGCAAACTGCGCTTGTGCGCAGAGATAATAAAGCATTAAATCTGGTGCCTCGAATCCGCCGCGCTCCAAGGGCTGTACCAAAACATCCCAACTGCATCTGGGTTTCTTACCGCCCCATACAAATATGAGTAGCGCAGATTGAAGAGTACGGAACAATGTGATATTTAATCTGATAGGGAAATTGACAAATAGAGCAATTTGGCCAAAATAGACATTTTAATAACTGTGATTCGATCTGCTAACGAAAGAGGCAAACGTGTCCACCGCTCCGTCTGCTCAATAATCCGTGTGATCACCCGACCATAATTCTCAGTGATCACCCGATCCGGGTCTCTATGTAACCATATCCCTAGGTACTCGACCGGGTCCTGAGTCCACGCCAGCGGGAACTCAGTTTCCACCTCTAGGGTTCCAGCTGTGAGTGGAAACACAGTGGATTTCGCCCAATTAATCCCCAAACCTGAATACCTCTCAAATTTAACATATTCCCGAAGTAGTGCTGGGAGATAGGTTGCAGGTTCCCTTGCGTACGTACAACAGCATATCATCCGCGTAAAGGGAAACCACCAATGGTCGCTGACGAAAGCGCAAGGCAGCCGCTGCATGACATTGCTGGAGTTTACAAGCCAGCGGCTCCAACGCAAGCGCGAAAAGCATTGGTGACAGGGGGCAGCCCTGACGCGTGCCCCGCTCTATTGAGAAAGAGGAGGAGACCCACCCATTAACACGCACACGTGCCAGAGGTTCCGTGTATAGTATCCGTATCCACTGTAGAAAGAACGGAGGAAATCCCATTCTAGTGAAAACAGTAAACATATAGTCCCACTGAAGGGAATCAAAAGCCTTTACTGCGTCCAGTAACACAGCAACTGCCTGAAAGCCCAGATCAAAATAGTGCTGTGTGGAAAAAAACGTACGCAATTTGAGAGTGGGCGGGAGATGTCCATTATCGTAAGCCTCTGCAAACATCTCCAGCAGCCAAGGGGCCAACTCATCTGCGTAAGCTTTATAGAACTCACTTGGGAGTCCGTCTAGCCCAGCAGCCTTACACGTGGGAAGCGACATTATGGCCAGTTTTACGTCTTCAACATCAAAGAGCTGTGTGATGTACTCCCTATGCCTTTGGGACAACCACCCCAGTGCGACATCATCAAGATAAGTGTGTATCTCCGTTTGGGGCACAGTTGTTTCCTTCTCGTATAACGTAGTGTAATATTTAACAATAACATCGCTGATTTTGGGGGTTGTATAATGAGCTACATCATCCTCATCCAGCATCTCAGTAATATAAGCCTGACTCCGCTGCGCCACAAGTTTCTGGGAAAGAGATTTACCAGGGCATCCCCCTTCCCCATAATAACGAGCAATACTGCGTCTCGATCTGTGCAACAGTTCTTGATCCACGGTGCTGTTATGATCCGTAACAAGATCCTGTATTGCTGCTAGTGTGGTGGAGGAGAGGGACTGATCGTACTCACGCTCCAATGTAGATTACTGCTGCAAGCCTACGTATTCTACGCCTAATATCCCGCAACACACCAGCCTGCGCTCCTGTACAAGTGCTCCTAATCGTTACTTTAAATGCTTCCCAGAGCACTCCTGCACTTTCTACTGAGCCGCTGTTTTCCCTAAAAAAAAGTCCTAATCGCCTCCCCAATAGTCTGTTTAAACACAGGGTCAGTTAAGAAAGAGGGCTGTAGGCGCCATGTGAAGGGTGGTCACTCACAAGTTGGGACCTGCAGTTCAAGTAGAACGGGAGAATGGTCAGATAGAGTTCTAGCCATGTAACCAACTTTCAGTGTCCAAGTGCACACAGTTGCAGATACAATCCAGTAATCTAAGCGGGACCATGTCCCATGGACAGAGGATATGAAGGTACTTTCCTGTTCCCCTGGATGCTGAAGATGCCACACATCGTGTAAATTTCCAGCCTCCATAACCCCCAGCTTAAGCCTGGCGGCACTTCTGCTCATACGGTCAAGCGCTCCATCCAAGCACACGTTAAAATCGCCTCCCCAAATAATCTCGGCTGAGGGGAACCCAGTTATCCGGCGCCATACATCCGTAAAAAAGGAGGGATCGTCCACATTCGGACCATATACATTCACCAGTAATACACTCATGTTACCCAATTGACCATAAATTATCGCCACCCGTCCCTGCTCATCCGTTTCAGACGGCAAGACCTTAAATGGGACTCCTTTCTTAGCTAGAATCATAACGCCCCGTGAGTAGGTACAGTAAGAAGAAGCAATTCGCACTCCAGGCCACTTAGCCCCAACATTGCATTCAGATGATTTAGTAAGGTGTGTTTCCTGAAGGAGTGCAACTTGCACATCCATCCTGTCCAAGTACGCCAACACTGCTCGTATTTTTTGGGGGGTATTCAGACCCCGCACATTCCAGGTCAAGCACTTCACTCTACCACCCATACCACTCGTATCTTAATACACTCCCTGAAAGAAAAGAAGAACAGTGTGTCCTCAAATCCTGCATCTACTTTTTTGCGGTGCATCTCAATAGCTCATGTCATGCAGATAATTAGTGTCAATGCCGCACCCAGACCCCCTATCCCCTGCCCCCCACCCACTTCAGCTTCCCCAACATGCAAAAGCCATCCCAATGTGCTACCACTTGCCCCAAACAAAGAAAACAAAAAGGAACATTTTTGTGGGGTATACCCATTATAGGGAGGTCATCAGAGCGCTACTAACCTCCCAATTAGCAGGAGGCGGCTGAGCAGGTGTAGGGACTGTGCCACAGTGACTATGATAGTTTCGCCCAGCGTGCAGGCCATTTTTTAGTACAGCCTCTTAGGGAGGCACTGTTAGAAAATATCACCCGTATTACGTTGTGTACCATAGCAGTAAAAGACAAGATATAAACTATAGTCCGAGTTGAAGACGATTGATTTCCCACTTCTGTTCCTCATTGCTGTGTGCCGCACCAGACTCCCTCCGGTTCCGCTTCAGTTGCTTCGCGTGTTCAAGGGACGCCTTGGGATTAGAGAAGATTTTTGAATCCCCATCAGGGCCAATCCGTAGTCGAGCTGGATAGAGCATTGCATATGGGACTCCATCCAATTGCAGAAATGGCTTAACATTAACAAATTCTCTGTGGGCTGCTTGCACAGCAACAGTAAAGTCAGGGAAGAAGGCCAGAGCGTTACCTTGGTGGACAATAGAACCTTTATCTCTGGCCCTTTGAAGTATGGCATCACACTCTCTGTAGTTCAACACCCTGGCTATATTTGAGCGGGGAGGAGCCCCTGGGACCGGGCGTGCCGCAAGTGAGCAATGTGCACGCTCCACAATGAACATGGTGGACAGCTGCTCTGTGGCAAAAATGTCTTTTATGAGATTTTCTATAAAGGTCTCCATCTTTCCAACGTTGGTGGAGTCCGGCAGCCCCGTGAGTCTTCTGTTGTTACGCCGGGACCACGCTTCCAAGTCCTCATTCTTGGCCTGAATGAGGGCCATGACCTTTTCCATGTTCAATGTCTTGCTCGCAACTTCACTCAGTCCGTCCTCAGCTGCAGACACTTGTTGTTCCACCTCACCCATATGTGTGTTCAGTTTCTCTAGCTGTGCAGACATATGGTTCAGGCAGTGGTTTACTGTTGCCATGGTGCCCTCAATAGATTGCCGGCTGCGCTGCATGGCCAGCAACGTGGCCTCGAGCGTGGGCGGTGCATCACTAAGGGCATCCGCTTTAGACTCCGAAGCTGCTTTTTGTGTTGGCTTCGTCGATTTTCGTGCCTCAAAGGTGAGACGCGGCTGAGATTTGTCCGTCCTCCCCATGTTCAAGCACTGTAGCAAGAGCAGACCAAATAACAAATGGAGGGAGTAACAGGTGCCCACGCATGTTGCAAAGTGGCACCAAAAACTGAGCTTACAGGTCAGAGTATGGACACCATCATGAAGTCGGTACCCAGGTATGGCCAATAGACGCCAAGTGGGCCTCCAGCAAGGATGCACCCAGTCGTGCGGTAAAAGGCTGAAAAAGGAGGGGCTCTCGCTAGGTCACACCAGCCCCCCATCCAAAAGTGTCCGTTCAACCCAGGTACAGCGGCACGCCCCACCACGTCAGCCAAGTTCCAGGTGTTTAGAGCAGGATCCTAGGAGTCTGCTGTGTAGCCACCCAGTATATGGCCAGTTCAGAGGAGAGCCCGTCGATCACTGGTAGTGGGGGGCTGCACCAGTAGCAGTATTACCAGCAAGGGACCAGCAACAATATGCATGCTAGTCTCCCAGGCATACAGGCGGACCACACCGGACCCCCATGTGGTAGTAAAGCTATATCCCAGCCGGTGTCAATCTACATATTCAACGTCCCAGGGCACCACCACCTCGAGTCACCAACCACCGGGGCCCGCAACACTCAAATTGCAAAGCCGTTGTTACACTCCTGGTCCCAGCAGCCGCGGTCTCTTTATCACGTTGTCCAGAACCACGTTGCAGGCCACACTCTGAGGCCTAATCTCCCCCGAATCTTCAAGGCCGCAAATTGAAACTGGAACGTGGCCCCCACAGGCGATGTCCCCAGGCTTAAACAGGCAGCCTCCCACAGGTCGCCGGAGCACATCGCCCCTATCCCCCTCTTTCCCCCCCTCGGTGCTCCCCACGGCTCGCAGAGCGCGACCCTCACCCCCGGGCCCACACCCACCTCCATAGCTGCGAGCTGGATCAGGTCAGACCCTACTCACCGCTGTCGGCACCAGGAGGTCTCAATTGGCGACGGGCGCCCTCCAGGCAGTCGGGAGTAGAAATCCACAGTGCAGGCCACCGCGCCCTCTCCTCACACCGTGGGTCACCAATCAGGTCCACAGCACTCCAGCGGCAGCTACTCCCTCAGTAGGCGCAGTAGATGGTACTCCGTGCCGGCGACATTCACTATGCTCGGCCTGCGATCTTCTGGATGTCAGAAAACGCACGCAGCCACGGCCAAATCGGCAGGAGCTCACTCAGGGCCGCGCCGCAGGTGCCATCTTGTCCTCGCTCACCCGGACTCGTCGGCTGGGAACTGCAGCTCAGCATCACTGCCAAACACCGCCAGTTTTTCCCCACAAGGGCAGGAGAGTGGTAGCTCACAGTCCCCGTGCAGGAGGGCCACGGCTGTCACGAGCTAGTGGAGGATAATGATCGGATTTTAGCCCAGCCGGGCAGAGCTACACTAGCGTGCGGCCATCTTGCCGTGCCCCCTCTTATTTTAATATTATTTAAAAGTAATTTTGTGTTTCATTTATACGGTTTAATTTTTTTCAAAACATCATAAATATTTTATATATTGTAAAAAAACAAATCACAAATACTTCTAAATATTGTATTTGCTTGGAATGCATAAAATAAATTAAACATTTAAAAACGTATATTGTTGCAGAACGGTGTTAAAATTAAAATAGCGAAAACCATAATTTAAGAACAATACTAAATAGCGAAAATATATTCAAATTAATCTGCGATTTAAGGCCGGATTACGACTTTTGGCACTGCGGGAGTGGGCAGCATGCCACCGCCGTGCACCCACATTGCCAATAGTCGTTGCCGCCCGCCAGGTAACAAGATTGTTGTCTGGCGGATGGACGGTATGGTGGTCCCGCGGCAGTGCTGTTTAAAGGCTCATTGTTAGTCTTATACAGCATCGCTGTGGGACCGCCAGTTCACGTTCCTACACCGGAAGGATTGCACCATGTCGTGCATTCCTTCCCGTGCAGGAATTGAGGGTGCAAAACTGCAGGGGGGCACAACATGTGCCTGCCTGTATGCACCCCCTTGCTCAGGGGCAAGAGGGGGCCCAGTAGGGCCCCCTTTCTTTCCTTACTACCAGCAGTTACATGGAGGAAGAACCTCCATGACATTGCTGCATGACTGGCTCTAGGGCGGTACCATCGGTGCCACCGCACCGGGTGCAGACTTGGCAGGGGGCGTCATTTTTGCAAGTATATTGTCATTTAAAAAGCCTCTGATGCAGCATTCCTGGCTTTCAGCAATTATCAAGCATCAATTAAAATGGCAAGTTAACGCCGGTGATTAATCATCTTCATAGAAAGAGACTAGTGGAAGTTTTGACTCATCCAAAGGTAGCGTAGAGGGTTAAAATACCTGCTGCAAAGAACGTGTAACATGCAGATCACAAAGCGCATCCTATGCAAATAGGTCAGTGGGTTACTGCATCTGTAAGAGAGCTCCTTTTGTTACTTGTTGTTTGTGTAAGTCAAAATCCTAATATAGAACATTGAGCTATTAACTGTCATCAAACAGCTGCGTGCAAAAGTATTATGTTAGAGCTATAGGTTTTTTGCTCATCTTTCATTATCCTAATCTTGACAAAAGGGTTCATTTGGGTAGAAAACAATTCTCGTTATTAAAGAGAACCCCTAACAATGGTGTTACATTTTAAATTCTGAATTTGTGCTTTTCCGTAATAAGGGCTCTTAAACTATATTGCCTACCAGTATCGATGACATGTAACTTCTACACCACACCTTGTAGTCCTGTCTGATGTAACATTTCCTATACACTGATTTACACACACATATGATTGGATTGTCTCTGTGCAATGTGTGTGTGATGTAATTTGCTCTGACACCTTACAATGGTATGAGTGGTGCTATAAAACTAAATGAATCCCAGAGACAGTGGTTCTGCAGACTAGAGGGGCACTGTTAAAGGGTGGTGGTGAGGGAATCCATGGCAGAGGTGGTGATTGGGGGGGCGACAACAAACATTGTCGCACAGGGCCCCATCGGTGTTAAAGCCAGTCCTGCATCGGTGGTGGTGAGGGAAGTCGTAATATGCTTGGATGTGCCTCAGGATACCACCAAGCATATTGCAGCCCTCAGACCGTGGTTGCCTTCCGCAACGCAGTTTTCGCTTTGGACGACACGCGATTCCCCACCAGTTCACTTGGACGTGAAGGTACGCCTTTAACACCTTGACTGATCAACTCTGGTTTGAGGAGTCATTTACTGTGTCTACCTCTCATGGGCTCTTCCCATTACAGCACGGACCGGACTCTTTGTAACCCGGTCCTGATGATGACCTGAATTCTGCTCCCTGAGGCAGTTTCTGGGATTTCCAGAGGGTGGGTGTCAGTCTTGTCTGTATGTGGGCTTTCCACATCTCTATTCATGGCCTTCCCCATGCTGAATAGGGTCAGAGATTTGGACTACTATCCTTAAGGACAGAAATAAGGCCCTATACAGGGTGAAAACAGGGAGGGATCACCCTCAAAATTGATGGCACCATAGATGAAATGGTGTCTAACCTAGTAAAAATGTTCCAATGGTAAAACATGTTTAAAACGGAAATGCACTTTTGCGTTATATTTACCATAGGCAAATGTTCAACTTTCCTTCCATTCAAAGGCAGGAAGTGTAGTTACATAGCCGTATGCGTAACTATGTATGCATGTGAGTAAGCTGTGTGCAGTCTCAACTTCTCAGTATTTTTCTAACAGAAGGAACCTTATATTTTATGGTTCTGCATTCCACCAGCTATCTGCCTACAAGTGTTTAAGATTGTGGCAGCTCTTGTTGATTTTGTTCCTGTCTGCTTTGTAAACAAAGTTATGCAATGTATAATGAAATAACTGTAAATCTGCAGGCACGCACTTAGAACGTATTACTTTCATTTTTTTCAGTGTATTGTAAAATCAATAAACGGTGCCATAGCTGTCCTGGGACGCCCAGCAATGCGTTTCCAAACTGAAATTTCTGCCTCTCGGTATGTAACAGAAGCTGCTAATTTCCCCCTATCTCCCCCTTTCAGGCACCATATTTTTAATTCCTGCTTCAGTTTCCTGGTGCATCCTTTTAAACTTCCCAACAATTGTTGCTATTCAAGCCCTTCCCTGGGGCCACCTGCCAGCGCTTCTTTCTCATTCACTCGGGGTGCAAAGATCATGCACAATGCGGGCCGAGGGGAGGTCTTTCAACAGGGCCCCTCCTGGGAGCAGGCCGCGCTGCCCCACAGGACATTCAGGCCGGCCGTGGGCCCGCTGGCTCTGAATGGAGAAGGAGGGCCCGCGCCCGGCCTTGTAAGCCCCGAGGCACGCCGGGCCGGCTCAGCTCGGGGGTGAGGGCAGTAATGCGGAGCGCTGTTTGCCCGCTGCAGCTCGGTAAACATTGTGCACAATGGCGCCATGGACACCCAGCCCTGGGAAAGCACTGCGCTTGCCAGTCAGGGCAGACCCCGGTGTCAGTCAACAGACGAGCTGCTGACAGCCCAGATGTAGCCAGAGGCTGGCCTGACATCTGCCCGACTCTGAGCAGTTGGGATTTCAGAGGCCGGAACCTTCCACCTCAAACAGCCTTTCAAATGTTGTAGCTGAACAAGCCTTTCGGAGAGCGATCTCTGATTCCCCACTGCCCCAAACACAACCTGCCCCCCAGCACCCCTCCCCCCCCCCCCGCCTTTCAGAGACTCTTGGTTTCCTGACCTCCCTCTCACTCTACATCCTCTTGCAGGCATTACTATCATGTGCCTGACTCCGCCTCAGGCTAACCAGCCAGCAGTGCACAACGTATGTATGGACTTAAACTTTCATATTAGTGAACAACTGTATTTAAAACATTTTACACAATATCAACAATAAGGTGCATTGCAGTAGTATGTTAAATGTGTCGTCTACATGGGAACATGTGTATGTGTGTGTGTGTGAGTGTGTGTGTGTGTGTGCGTGCGCAGATTTACATCTAGATGTAGACTTACAAGTCTCAGCCCATCAGCTGAGGAGGTGGAGAGGCCCAAGGCTGAATTTATAGTATATTTACGTCTGTTTGTGGAAGTCTCCATCACTAAAGTGGAGATCTTAATTTACACACATACAACTCTACATGAGCCTATCTTTATCCTTAGGGTGCCAGCTTATGTGGCCTTTGCAAGCAGACACTCACCACTGCTTTGTTGCCAGTCATTTAGCTGTTCTCCGTGGCAGGATTCTTTATGCCTGAATTGTTGTTAGGGGATTGACTCAATCAGGACTTTATTTTGGAATTCACTTTCACAATTAAAGGACCCCTGAATATTCTGCAGTCCACCTTGTACTTACTAATTGAAGATGCCATGATTTTCTCCAATAGTGAAAAGTAACCACTATTCATGGCCCTCTGCTCATCCTACTTCCTACAGTCCTGATGATGACTCACTTATGACCCAGGGTCGAAACGCCTTAAACAGTAACTGGAGCAAGTTTTGGGATTTAATCAACCAAAAATGTTCTCCTACATGTGGAAGAGACTGGACAGCCAGCTTGATAACCATCTGCTAATTTTAACCTGGGTCTTCCGGATATCATTGTAAGAGATTATCTTAATTTGAACTAGAAGAACAGGACTGCAATTGAATCTTAATATTAATCTTAATTTGAAGACATGGAACACCCTCCCCATCCGCCTACGGCAGACCTTCTGACCTTCAGAAGACTTTTCAAGACCTGGCTCTTTGAACAGTAGCAGCTTCCCCCCCCCCCCCCCCCCCAGCGCATTGAGACCCTCACGGGTATGTAGTGCGCTTTACAAATGCTAGGATTGATTGATTGGAACCATACTCTTGGGTAAAGCTTCACCTTGATTCCTAAGATGGAGATTCCCTTTTTGATATAGGCCCCATGAAACTAATAGCCAGCCCTGCCTGTATTCTAGCTATATGTTCTCTCTGTGACCCGGAGAAGAGATTATCCCACTTCATTTTGATATCCTATATTATGGGGGACAAATAACAATGCCATGTTGAACTAACAACCCTCAGTGGATTGTTGCTAGAGTTGAATATAGGTTTTCAGGTGGCTTGAGGCCTGACCAAAAGCGCTGTATGCATTGTTAGAATACGTCCTACTATGGGAAGCCAAAAAGGTCCTTTGAAGACAGATGGAGTGTGGGTCTTTCAATATACATTTGTGTACTCATATTAAAAATGCATTTGGTAAAAGTGGTTGTAATTTGCACATCGATTTTTATAGTATGCATTTGTATTTTGTGAGCCGACCTATGTATTAATAGGTCAGTTCACAAAATACAGAATCGTTGTGGGTCACAATTCAACTTACCTCACAAATATTAATGAGCTTGGTTGCAAATTGTGAACCACTACTAATGGCAACAATCTCAGGCATGGTGGCCTGCTGGGGTCAGAAGACCACCATGCCTGTGATTGCTTTTCAATATAGCATTTTTAGGTCTCGCCTACGGAGCGCGCATGCGCTGCGTAGGAGAGACCTAATGCCATCGGCACAGCTTTGGGGACAAAAACGTGCACGTGTTGCATTGCTTGCTTGCAATGGCAACGCGTGCACGTCTGGCGATTTCCTTGCAGGAGCGCGCGGCGCCACATGGTCGCACGCTCCCGCAAGGGAATCTCGCAGGACCCCCACCCCTGCGCAAAAAGTAAACAAGCATTGGAATAGCCAATAGGTATCGCTTTTGGGACCTTATTAGTATGTTTACTTTTGCCATAATCGCGGCACGTAAAGCGCGGGTGCCGCGATTATAGCAAAAGTAAAGAAATAGATGTTTTTTTCTATTTCTTTACTTTTGCTATAATCGCGGCACCCGCGCTTTACATGCCGCGATTATAGCAAAAGTAAATATACTTATAAGGTCCCAAAAGCGAGACCTATTGGCTATGCCAATGCTTGTTTTTAATGCAGTCCATTTTCCTACATTGAAAATGGATAATTTTTTTTTTTTAAGTGTTTTACAAACAGTGAGCAGTGGCCCTGTGGATAGCTGCCTATTCCTAAAAAAATGTTTTAAACAAACACAAAGGGACCCCTTGCAATTTGCTAAACGTTTACCACCCTTCTTTAAGGTGGTAGTACAATGTAAGTGTTTTGCTACTGGACTTTAGGCCCCAAACATTATTACGACCCATAAGGATTTGGTATTTGGAAGGGACGTCCTTAATATTCCCCTTCCAAATAACAAATCGTAATGGTTCCCTAAACACAGTTAACGATTCAGAAAATATTTTTAAAATCATTAAATGAGCTTTTTTATATTTTAAAAAGTGTTTTAGCAATTACTGAATAAGAGGACTTGCGAATGCTAAAACAGGTTGTACCTGAGGCACTTTGTTACTTCTTTTTTTCCTCTTTTCAGAAAAAAAGATAATTTGAATTTTTTAATACTCGTGAAACTGAAACGCTGATGAATATGAACGTGTTTCTGTTTCATAGGTGTGATTTTTAAGTGTATGCAGTAAAGATGGTTCGACAACTTTTTCCTTAGCTGCAGTGTCTCCAGATGGCTCGATGGGGGTTTGTAAGATGTTTTTGGTTCCAACTGTTTGTTGGAGTGAGCGGGTGTACCACAGGCAGTGGCTTGTAGGACAGTGGAGTCTCTAGCCAATGTATTCATTATTCCTTTTTTTAAAAAGCACCAAACACCCACAGACGCAACATCAATTTGAATGGCTAAAAACAGCAATGAATGATAGAGACTTCTGTGGAAGATAAGTCTCCTGCGTGGTGATGGACATGCGCCCCTACCCAAGTGACCCAGCTCCCTGGAAATCAGGACCCCTGGTAAAGAGTTTTGGTCATGGGAGGACATGGATCATGCATGTGCACCATGACTGATGCCTGTCTCATGGTAATGTGGTGTAGTTGGACAGGGACGGATACACCAAGTGCTGACCTTGTAATGGTAGAAGGCTACTGCCCCTACTAGAAGTCAAATGACACAAACACAGTAGTGGCAGCATACCCATTTTGTGTTTCATAGTGAGTCAGTAGGCCTTTTTTCCTGTATCACAACAACAGTGCCTACTGGCCCCCTCAAATGGCTGTGTACTTAACTCACCCTTGGCCTGTATGGATTGTGTGTAGAAAGGACAGAGTGATACTTGCATGTGCATGCTGGGGTGTATGGGGGTGGCTGTGAATGGTACATAACATGGAGGTCTGCGGTTTCTGCGTTGGAAAAACAGGACCCGGAGAGTTTAGGAGAGGGGAGAACTACAACCACTGACAGGAGATGTGTATTTCTGACATTTCTGCGAGCTGGGGTAGGAACATACACACTAAAGGAAGGGGAGCAGAGTATCCTCTGTGCATATCACAGGTCTCTTTGAATCCTGGAAATGTTACTGGTCAGTAAGGCCTGGGCTCAGATGGTGGGACTGAGAAGGTTGGCACCGTGGAACAGGGAATGTGAGAAGTTGGCCTGGTATATGATGCTCACTAGTTAAAGTGATCACCTTGTACCATGCCAAGCAACCCTTATGGTGTGGTTGTAAGTCAACCTTTTCGGACTAGCTGCCCTAGTGGTAGCGTAGGCTAAGCAGTCTTTGAGGCTAAACTCGTGAAGCGTGTTAAGCCAGCTGTTTTACCAAATGCAACCCCCTTTTATACCAATGAAAGGACACCACACAGATATATATTCAAAATATATATGTATTTATTTCTCAAAGTAACCCCTAGTCTCTTTATGAGCACAGGAGCACAAATCGTCAAACAAGATTACAGTAGAATACACAGAAGTTGCACTTTATATGGATAGGCCCTGGTGGCCGCTCAAACCATATACTAAAATAGTGGTATAAGTACCACGAACAGAAAAGGGAAAAGGCCTAGGGCCTCTAGAATCGCTGGGCCTACAAGGAGCTAACTTCAGTTAGTGACCAGGAGGTCCACGGGTGGCGTGTGCAGAGCAAATAGTCACACGCGTGCTCCCATAGGTTTCAATGGGTGCGTAAAAAGTACAAAGTTACTGCAAAGAGGATCTTCCGGATGGACTAGGAACTCAAGATTTGGAACACAGGCACTAGAGATGTAATACTACACTTGGGCACAGGTGTGCCAGCTTTACCTCACCCACAGGAAGCGGGTGCATAGGCCTCGAAGTGCGTCGGGTTTCTTCTATCTGTTCCGTGGAGCCTGAAGATAAAGATGCTGCAGGCGGTCGGTCCGGGAGAGATGCAGTGGATCCAAGAGTGGATCGGAGATGTTGAAGACCTGTAAGCAGAGGGGACAGTGTTCACAGTCACTAGCCAGTGACCAGCGTGGCACCAGGTGGGTACCAGGCAATGTCGGGTGCAAACAGGAAGAAAGGTGTAGCTTGTCTCTGCAGCCACGTGGTCCCTGGAGGTCAACGACGTCCAGGAGTCGGTTCACGAGCTGTCCCACGCAGGCTCTCGCTGACGGCAGTGTTGGCGACTTGATCGAAGCAAACAAGCCTTGGCAAAAGCAATTGTTGTAGGAGATGAAATAAGCTGATGGTTCTGACCAGCAAGGTCAGAAGGACTGCCCCTTTGGAGGGGAGCAAGGGCCAGTCTGGAGCAACCAGACCAGCGGTGTATTTTGTGAAGTTCGTCGCCAAGATGGCTACTAGCCAGCGGGCCAGCAACCGGTTAGGCGCGTCGAGTGGCAAAATGCAGAAGGGCCCCACGCAGATCGTGGAGATGCTGGAGGGCTCACCTTTGGTGCAGATGTTGCTCGAGGGTTGGGCTTCTCAGATCCCAAAGCACAACTTGGAGGGAGCCTCGGTTGTTGCACTTGTCAGCTTGTCGTGGTCGTTTCAAGATGGCTGGTTCCACGTGTCTCGGTGCCTCCACGGGTCTCCTCTTTTCAGGGACTGTGGATCGGGCGGTGAGAGGTCTGGAGGTCTAGGTCTTGTCAGTCTCTGGGCTTGGGCTCCGGCGGGAGGCAGCAGCAAAGCAGACGTTGATTCGCTGGATGGTGCTTGCGTTAGCAAGGTGGTCACTCCCTGACCACAGGGGAGATTTCCTTCAGTCTTCTGTGCAGCAGAATGTCAAAGTTCCCGTCTTCTTCTTAGTTTCAAGTTGATTCCAGGATGTCTGAAGTCTTAGGACACAGCTCCTACCTTTAAGCGGATTCTAGGGGCCGGACTACCTGCTAGGTCCCTCCCTATGGGTGGGACCAGGAAGGGGGGTGGTTACACCCCCAATCCTTTGTCCAGCTCGCCCCAGGCCCGGGACTGGTGTGCCCCAGGACCGGTTTGAACTGGCATATGCACCGAGGCTCCTTGTGAGCCACAGGCATGTCTGGTTTCTTTCAAGCCCTACCTGACCAATACACAAAATCCTGTCTGGGGTGGTGCATGCACCTCCCCTGGCAGGAAACCCTTTGTCCACACCTCCCAAGCTGGAAGGACTCCCAGCAGCAGGAGGGCAGACTTGTGTCTGTGGTGGCAGCATCCATTTTGTGGGGCTGAGGCTATGTCTGATTTTACCCGGGTTTCAGGTACTGTACATGTCGTGTCCCTCTAGAAGGGTGGAATGCTAACCCCGTCGCCAGAATTGGCGAGGGGTTAGTATTCCAATTTGTATGACACCTTACTCGACATGTTTTGATAAAGCCAAACCAAAGATAGCATTTAACCGCGAGGTTCATAATGCACTTAAGAGTATATGGTATGACGATATCTGGAAACAGTAGAAGGAAGTTGTTCCGACCACTGCAGACAGGCTCAGCTCATGCCAGAGCACCATCTCACATGGAACCAAGCACTCTGCCTTCAGGATTGTTAAGGTCTGCCATAGGAGTGACTTATAGGTTACCAGGTGTCCCATTTAAGGTTAGGTATAGGTATACTACACCTAAGTAAGAGGTGATTACACCAACTTACCCCAGCTGAGGGATCAGCCAGTTGTGTCAAATTGTTAGGCCAAGCCTGGGGTGGCATAATACATGCTTCAGCCCCTGGCAGGCCTTGGGTACACCAATGCCCTGGGTACCTAGTGTACACTGGTACAGGGGCTGACAGGGTGATCCACTTCCAATTGGTTATGCACCTAGGGTGCATAGTTTTAATTTAGTAGAGAGAACAGCAGGCTGGGGGTCTGATTGGCAGACCCACAGCCTCAATATGTCAAAAACCAGTGAAGCAAAAAGCAAAAATATGGGGTGACCATAGGATAGCAGACCCTACTCTCCTACAGGGAAACTTTTTTTTTTAATAAATATTTTTTTTTGCATTTTTTCATCCTACCCAACATGGAATACAAATAACTGCAGCAGTTTGAAAGACAAGTATGTGAAATGCTGAGAGTCAAACAGCGGTACATATCTATATGTAAGATGGTACATGGGCAGCAAAATAATACATCGCATACAAACATATTTTCATCCCCCTTTCTGAACAGAACACTACATTTATGTTCAGGCCACTCAACACCGGAGCGTCACATGGTTAGCATTTGTTCAAGGCTCAATTGAGGAGCTTGTAACAACATCAACAAAATCCAGTCCATATTAATCCACTGGCCACATATTTTGCGAAATTTGGGGGGGCAACCCCTAGTAACATATGTAACCTTTTTGGCAGCCACATATAGATCCATTCCCCTTTCCATTCCTGGACAGTTGGAACTTCAGCCGCCTCCACCTTCCTGCCAAATCATGCTTGGTGACCACTAACCCCATGGCGCTAAATAGACGTTGGGGCCTAGGTAGATCTACGTCATTAGGGATATCCAATATAACTTATGCGGGCCCTGATGGAAATATAACCTCCAGGACTTTACCCAGCTCCTCCAGAATCGCAGTCCTGTACTTTTTGATGAGGGGGTAACCCCATACCGTATGCATGATGTCCCCTCTAGCAGTTTCACATCATAGGCATGTCAGGGATTCTGCCTTTACCCATCTTGTAGAGTCTATCTCTGTCATAGCATGCCCTATGCAGGATTTTGTACAGCCTAAGGCACAACTGGGACTTCTCTAGGATGCATAAGTGCTGCCCCCCAGTCAATATCTTCTAATTCTCCCATATCTCATACCCATTGTTCCCTCATGATGCCCAGGTTATCGAGTATATTGTTGTTCAATGTTTTATAGGTGAGTGATATAGACACTTTAGTGAGTTCCTCTTGTAACAATCTCCCCTCCAATGGTGCATACTCCGGTATCTCGATGGCTGCCAGACCCTCAGCCAGCCAAGCATGCCATAGCTGTGCATATTTAAAAAACTGGGATTGATGTAGGTAGTATTCTGTACGGAAGGTTGACAGAGATTTAAGCTCCCCACATTCCAGAATGCCACCAATGGTGGAGATTCAAATCAAAGCCAAGCCCCAAATCCCTGCAATTTGCCTATCTCGGGCAGCCATGTCCCTTGCCACACAGGTGTCTCTTTTGTAACATTACAGGTCTACCCCATGACACTCGTTGCCAATTCTCGGACATGGCCCGGAGAATATATCATGACTTGTCCCAATAAATTATGGGGTTTGGTAATGTAAAGCAGGATGTAATCTGCATAGAGGTAAATCTTCTCCACCACACTGTCAGCATCCGTGGTCTGGAAGCCTTGAATGTCAGGATGTACTCAGATATCGCAAGCCAGGGATTCCACTGTGAGGGCAAAATGGAGGGGGAAAGAGGACATCCCTGCCGTGTTCCTCGGCCAATGGGAAATTCAGAGGATAACAAACCATTAACTTTCACGGCAGCTTTTGGCTCTTGATAGAATAGTGATATACAGTTCCTAAATTTAGGCCCAACACCAAATTGAATTAGTGTGCTTTCTAAGAATGGCCAGTGTATCGCGTCAAATGCTTTCTCCACGTCTAGGGATGAGAAAACGTGAGGGGCAGTCCGGGTCTTAACTTCTGACATCCAGCTGTGGGTTTGATATAGATTCAGCCGGGTAGAACGACCCCGCATGAACCCGGATTGGTCCCTTTGAATGAGGGGAGTGATGAACTGCAGCAGACGTTTCACCAGTATCATGGCCAGAATTTTTACCTCAGTACTTAAGAGTGAGATCAGGCGATATGATTTGCACTTGTCTTGTGGTTTGCCCTCCTTATACATAACCGTCATGGTGGCTGTCCTGAGGCCGGGGGGGGGGGGGAGAGTGCCAATTTCACCCAACTCCTGAAATAGGTTTAACAAATGAGGTCCCAGAATATCTAGATAATGTTTATAGAACTCAGCAGGGATGTCGTTGGGCCGCGGCATCTTTCCGGTCTTTAATTTGGAAACCATTGCTTGTATCTCGCCAAGTGTGAGGTCACCTCTTAAGCGTGCCACAACCTCAGCACCCAGTATCGGGGTCAGAATACCGGCAAAGTATTGAGTAATTGCAGCGGAGTCTCACTGGGGTCGAGGCACGTAAAACTATTGTAATTATTACCGAATGCCTAGACAACCTGGGTGTCTGTGGCATATACTGTCCCCTCGTTGTCCCTGATACTACATATCCTTTATGCTTCTAATTCTTTTTTGCTAGGTCAGACAAGAAGTTTCCCGGCCTTGTCCCCCACCTCGTACAACCGGTGCAATGTTGCCAGCCTCTGAGTTCGAGCCCTGTCCTGCGCCAAATCATGGTATTCTGTACAGAGAACCTCCAACTGTCTAAAAAGCAGACCAGGTAGAGGATTTACCAATTT
This sequence comes from Triturus cristatus, assembly GCF_964204655.1. Taxonomy (NCBI): domain Eukaryota; kingdom Metazoa; phylum Chordata; class Amphibia; order Caudata; family Salamandridae; genus Triturus; species Triturus cristatus. The sequence continues at coordinate 816,357,753 of NC_140584.1, forward strand.
AGATTTTCCAGTTCCGCTATTTCCTACTTCTTTGTTTGAGAAACCAGGTTTTGTGCCCTGTCTCTCAGGACGGTTTTATAATCTTCCCATAGTGTGATTTTTGAAAGAACAGAGTCTTTATTTTCTATGGAGAAGAGTTCGATGTTTACCCTAATGCCCCTATCCATGCCCCAATCTCGCAGGTCCCATGCACTTATCTTCCACCCCGTGGCAGGAGATCTGGGTTTTGCTCCCAGCTGCACAAGGATAGGGAAGTGGTCAGACAATCCTCACACCAGATATTCTGCTCCGGTCACCTCTCCCACTTCACCGTCAGACACAAACATATAATCCAACCAGGAGTAGGCCCCATGCACCACAGAAAAATAAGAGTGTTGCCTGTCATGGGGTTGCTTCCGTCTCCATAATCAGACAGCCCCAGTGTCTCCACAAATCGGGCTAGGGGGGTAGTATGTGGGCTCTCAGTATGTACCATAGAACGATCCAACTGTATTTGCAAAACATCATTGAAATCCCCACCTAAATTATGAAGGTAACTGGGAGTTTCCAAAAGGATATCACCCACCCTAGCTAACAAGGTGGCCTGCAGCCAGGGATGGGGGAGGTGGGGTGGGGGGGGGGGGGGGTTGGTAGCTGCAAATTAACGTGATCTCCTGTCGAGCCCACATATCTTTCACTCCCACATACCTACCCCGTGGGTCACACCATTTCCGAATCATCATGTAAGGGGGTGACTTTTTTTAATCGAAATTGTCACACCCCTGGACCCTGAAGTATAGCCAGCATGAGCCAGAGTTGTATATGGTCCCCGCCCTAGAAAACGGCCCGGAGTGCCCTGGAGGTGCATCTCTTGCAGCATAACAACATAGGGTTGTAGACGCCAAACATAGTTCTGCACTAATCCACATTTCATTTTATTTAACGTGATTCACACTACTTCTGTACTTGCGTCATATTTCAATGCTTGAAAAGGTATGCAAATTATTTCTCAGCCCTTTAACGTTCCATTTCAACCCTGAAAGCCCTGGAGTGTCAGGGTGATGGATGCCATCATAATGTGTTCAGGCACTGTGTCCGCCCGCATGTTACCACCCCGCTTTGCCCATGTGCCGCTGTATTTGCATGTTGCCTCCAAAGACGACTACAGTAGCTCCAAAGAACAATGAAACTCCCACCCCGGAACGAACCACCGCCCTAGCCCCCTGAATATCCCTGACACGGTAAACCGCTTCATTTTATGACACTCGTGTACAAGAAGATACAGAGAGGTCTGTCGCCCTATCCCCACGGACTTCCTAAAACGTGAACACCATATCGGATAAGGAAAAGGGAAAGGAAAGAGGGGGAACAAGAAATGCAGGACACGCGGGGGAATTGAGCTGTTTGGTACAGCAGCGTGCAAAAGGCTGGATGGGAGCCACCATTCAGTTGTTGTGTTTTATCTGGGTCTGTGGGTCGCCTTACATACACTTTAGTAAGGGTGAATGAACTTTCTTTTGCAGCACAGTTTTGTGAACTTCCTGTGTTTGCTGTTTCCAAAGTTAAGATCCCCAGACGTCCTTTGCATGTGCCTGTGCAATGCTTTTCTCCATACTTAACACTTGGGTAGTTCATTTTCACAGTAACAGAAGCCATCCAAGCTCGATAGAGTGCGATTCACACTACTTCTGTACTTGCGTCATATTTCAATGCTTGAAAAGGTATGCAAATAATTTTCCTGTGCAAATTTCAATTTGACAAAGATTGAATCTGCATTGTAGAGGAGTTGCCATGCTAAGGGCCTCATTCTGAGGTCCCTGGAGACGCACCCAGAGTGAGTGCTACATGTCGTCCCGGTGACGTTAGCAGGTATTCTTGTGATATTATGCATCTAAGAAGATAGGCAATCAAAATAGTGTCGATTGTAGCACACCTGTTTATTTCCAAGAGGCATTGCCTGAGATTTAAAAGCACTAAGGACTGAATGTCCTCCCTTCTGCTCGCCTGCCCTGCCCACACCACACAGGTGAAACCACCAGTATCCCTGAGAGGGGGTTCCAACTCCCCTGCCCCCTTTTTGGCAGCTTGGTATTTGCAGAGGGAGGTGGGAATATGGCAGGTGACCATGTTGAGACTGCCTGCCATATCCCCCCCCCCCCGTGAACGCCATGCTGCCAAAGGGGACAGAGGAAGAGCAGGGGCAAGAGCCCTTTGCCCCACACTGGTTAGCTGTGAGACTATCCCTCAAGCCAGTGTGAACATCCCTATTGAATAGAATCAGCATAACACAAAACGGATGGTCGTAAAAACACACAGCAAATGCAAACAGTTGCAGAATTTATCAAAGCTAAACCAATTAGAGTACATGGTAAACAATCCTCATACTACACATCTAGGAAAATAGACAATCAAAATAGTGATGATTGTAGCGCGCATATCTTTTCCAAAGATGCATTCCCTAAGATGCCACCGCACTATGGACTGAATTTCCATCCTTTTGCTCACCTGCGTGGACCACACAGGTGAAACCATCTGTATCCCTGAGGGGTTGTCCCAATTCTTTGTGCACTTGACCACCTGCCATGGTCCTACCCCGAACACCATCCTGCCAAAAAGGGGGGGCAGAGGATGTGAGAGCAGGGGCTAGAGTCCTTTGCCCCTCTCTGGTTAGCTTTGAAACTATGCCCCAAGCCAGTGTAAATGTCCCTTTCTGTCCATGCCATCAGTGCTGTCCTAGAAGTATTTGGTGGAAAACCCGCTATGCCAGAGAGGAGTCCATGTTGCTTGTAAGGTAGCATGTGAAACCATGCAGTGAGGACATCTGTGAATGATCGACCCAACCAAGCAAACTCCCTCAGAACGGATTCCCTCACTTCCTTTCAGCCCAACTTTTCCCTTTTCATTACTACCCAAAGGCACAACAATAAGGTACGGGAACTGGAGTCCCTCGTGGCCCCTTTGGATCCTCACCATCTTCTGCATCTGAGGGATCTTTGGACCTCCCACTCCACACTATCAAAAGAAGACATTATTCAATACCATCGGCTTAGGTGCATGAATCTCCTGAAACTTGTATACAGCACGCCCCCCGAAGCAGTGACGATTGATCCACATGACTTTGGAGGACATTTCTATAAAAAAAAAAAAAAAAGGAAAGAAAGGCAGGTTAACAACTTGCATAATTAAGGAAAAATTATTATAGCTGTTCTGGGTGGATGTAACGTTTGAAAGAGTAAGATTACCACTGTCTGATAGTTTACTTTCCTGCTGTAGAAAGCCTGCACCTATTGTAAAGGTTGCAGTCCCTATTCTGAATGAATGGTAAGAATACCTGGACAGATCAGTCCCAATAGCCCTGAAGGGAGAGGAGAAGACCGCTGAGAACTGGTAGAGCGAAGGGCAATCACCATTTATAAATGGATAAATAAAATAGCTATCCTTATTTCCGGTCATAGAGCAAGGTAGACCCTCATACTGGCCACTGGACAGATCCTACAGTAACATAGCATCCGGAAGTTCGATGTGGGCCCCTTTGCCAACCTGCTCCGTTTTGGACCTCCTGAACCTGATGATCAATTTGTCCTGGACAATGTGGGTATCCAGCCATTTTAGGTGGCCAGGCTGGTCCTGCTTGGAATTGCCAACCAATTCACCCATTCTCAGGGCGCCATAGGAAGCCACTGCAAATGCGGACGAAAACAGCGCTACCTTATATGGCAAGCTGAACATCCTGTTTAAATTGACTAAAATGGCGGTGAGTTTATGCACTTCAACTGGCCTTCTACAGTTCTTGGACACTGGTTTCAGCCTGGCCTAACCCATGCAGGCTTTCCTCACCATGAACCTATTGCCCATGTCCCTGTATGTTTTGTAACTTAACCTCATAACCAGTCTCCTAGATTATGGAAATGCTTTACTGGTAGGAACATATGATACCCTGTTAACTAAATTGGAAGTAGTGCAGAATACATCCACACAGCTGATTTGCAACCTTCCTGCATGCTCAGAATCGGCCCGTTTGCGAAAGGGAAAAGGCCTTTTGGGATGTATCATCCCAAAAGGGCATCGCAAATTAGAGAATCGCAAAATTTGGACATGGACATTATTGACTAACTCTAGCCATATGTTCACTTCTTTTTGCTCACCCACACTTGCGTCCCAGCCATTCCCACTGTTCGAGAGATTAGGATTAAATGCAATCAAGCAGAATTACAGGACAGTGATGCAATGAGGATTCTGAAATGAGGACAAATGAAGGTGGGCAGATATGATACAGTGCAAAGAGAACACAGCAACATTTCTTGGATGCGCCTTGAAGGCCCCATGTCTCATCTATGCACCAATAATCATATTTCATGGCCTTGGGCTGCTGCACCGCCTGATGACTGACCACAATGGGAGTGAGAGGCACCACAGCAGTGCCCCACAGCGTGGGGCCGCAGCCACCCCAGGTCAGCAAAGGTGGTCGACAGCTGACAGGAGGAACAGATTGCTAATTATGAAAACGGAATGGGGGTGGGGCCGAGCTCAAATTGGAAGAAAACAGGACTGTGCAAATACTTCCCCAGCGGCCCCTACCACGAAAACGGGCTCCACGGGGGAAGCTGTGCCGACGCGGACCCAATGCCCCGACAGGGGAAGCTGTGCCGACGTGGACCCAATGCCCCAACAGGGGAAGCTGTGTCAACGTGGACCCAATGCCCCGACAGGGAAAGCCGTGTCGACGTGGACCCAATGCCCCGACAGGGGAAGCTGTGCTGAGGCGGACCCAATGCCCCGACAGAGGAAGCTGTGCTGAGGCGGACCCAATGCCCCGACATGTGAAGTATAAATGGAAAATAACTCAGGTAGGGCTGAGGACATAGCGTGAGTAAAGCCTCAGCAATTTAAATGGGGCTTACTACTTTACATGCCTGGAGTTAAAACAAGGGAGTTTGAAGAATCATAATAAAGAATTATCATAAAATTACTTAGTCAGGTTCAAGGTCAATGGGTGTTGTCTCTACAATTTAAAATGATAAGTTACTCTGTTGGGCCCAGGCTTAAATGCGGGTGAGGATAGTGGGAATAGTTACATTTCTCCATCAGGCTCGAGGATGCGGGGCAGTACGAGTTACACCCAGAAATGAAGAGTTAATCTGTCGGGTGTCAGGGGCCTGGAGTCGCGGTATGCCGTTGCTGTTTGGTGCTGGGTGTCCACTGAGAGCTGGGTGGGGCCTGCATTGCTTCATTGTAGGGTGACCAACTGGCAAGAGTGCAAATTCAGGACGGTAAGTGAAAAAATTCAGTACAAAGGGTCAAAATTCAGGACAGAAATTCAGGACAGAAGGTCAAAATTCAGGACAAAAAGTAAGTTCTGCAGACACAACAGAAGAGGTTGCACGATGTTATAAAAGTAACTAAATAGACAACCACTTAAGTACAATTCAAAATAAGTTTATATAGCTTGAGACAATCGTGCACGGTTTTTGGTACGCGTGCAGCTTTGAGCAACTGTGCAGGTCTTTTTGTGGTATTTCATATGATAATAATCTATTTATATGGTTACTGCACTGGGTTGTCCAGTCTGATATTTTGTTTACAACTCAGTAGTCAGGAAGATCTGCTCGGATGGACTTTGTTACTAGCATCTCATATCTGAGTGCCATTGTGAGATGTAAAACGGCACTCAAAGGTGGACTAAAGGGAGGATTGCTGTGAAGAACCCACTATAGGGAACGCATTATGGGTGTTTCAGCAAGTGGAACTTAAAATATGGATTCTGACTTTGCTTATGGGGGCTTCGCAGAGAGTTGCACTAGCTGACGGAAGTCACAAAGATGCTTTTCCCTGCATCTTTCTTAAAGAAGGCACTGTTGATACACTTTTACATAGTTTATTTTTGACGCCTTGCCTATTGCTACACACACAATATACATTTCAAGCACAGCTCATGGCACTATGAGGCTCTCCCTTAAACCTTACACCTAAAACAAAACATGCCAACATTTACAATTACTAGTGTAACATTCAATTAGCAGTTGGGTGTCACTCAAAATGTTATATGTATAGATTCCATACATAAGCACACAGCAAATACGGAATAGTAACTCATGGGCAAGGGAGTAGCCAGAAAATTTAAATACCTCTCACTTACAACTAAAGCTCTTATGGCACCAAGAAAGCAAAGTAAGTCATCACAACCCTCCCCATAAGAGCTCTGTTGTCCAAGGATCTAGCCATTCATCCTTCCATCAAACTCCTTATATCCACCATTTCAAACTTACATTCTGTCATCTATTAATTCTTTTATCCATCATTAAGTCTTTCACTATTCATTCTGTCCTTCCATCTGTGTGCCCATCCATATCCAAACCTTTTCAACCATTTGCAAACCTATTCATCATCTATCTTTCCATCTATCATTTCACTCATCCACCCCTTCACCCACCCTTCCACTCATCCATCCATCATCCATCGACCCTTTCACCCAATTATTCCTTTCACTCATCCATCCACTCTTCCACCCATCCATCCAACCATTTACTCTTCCACCCAAGCCATCCTTTCACTCATCCATCCACTTCCACCCATCCATCCATTCACTCACTCATCCATCCATTTACCCTTTCACCCATCCAGCCATCCTTTCATTTGCTCATCAATCCACTCAGTCACTCATCCATCCACCCATTCAACTTTTCACTCATCCATCCATCCTTTCTTCCAGGTCTCCACCTTCCCTTTCACTTATGTAGCATTCTTTCAATCGTCCATCTTTACATTCTTCTTTTCATCCATGCACCCATTTGCCCATCCATTCTGCCAATCATTCATCCATGCTTTCACTCATCCATCCATTAATCAATCCTACCTTTCCCTCTCTATTCCCCTTTCACTTAGCCATCCTTCTATCCACTCTTCACCCATCCACCCACTCATCCATGTACTCATCTACTCATGAATCCATCCATTGACCCTATCACTTATCCATTCATCCTTTCTCTCATCCATCCACACTTTCACTCACCCTTCCACTTATTAATTCATCAATCCATCCATCATTTCTCTCATCCAGCTACCCATTCACTCGCCCATCACCCACCCATTCACTCGCCCATCATCCACTCATTCACTCATCCATCCATACTTTTATTGATCTATTCACTCTTTTACCCATCCATCTACCCTTCCACCCATACATCCATCTATTTAACCTAATCCATCCTTCCACTCATGCATCCATCCATCCTTTCTCTCATTATCCATACATTCACCCTTTCACTCATCCATTCATTCTTTCACTAATCCATCAAGCCACTTACCCATTTCTTAACTTATTCACTAACCCACCTTTTCACATTAATTATGAGCTGAGCCTTTGTCTAATGAGTTGCAGACAGAAGAGGCCCATAAAGAACTTCATCCTTGCTGTAGTTCCTAAAGCAAGGGGTGGGGGAGGGTTCACTATGCCCCTGCACATAGGCAATCTGAAAACTTGAAAGTCATGAGTCATGCATGATGCACAGTGCCAAGTCGTGAGGTGACCGTGACATGGTGTTATTTCCAGGGCTTTAAGTGGGATGAAAAAACGGAGGGTCTCTCCATGGAGTGTGTCTGATGTAATTAAGGGTTGTGGCTTAAAACTCCTAAGTTAAAAATATGTGCTGAGCATGATGTGCCGCCCGACTGGTATTTTGCTGTTTCTATCATTGCATCCAGTAACATTAGAGCTAAAACAAGCCATGACTATTGGCTTTGTCAATGGAGGTTAGTTGCATAAAATAAATAAAAAAGCAGCAACTATGCCTTCGTTGTATATAATATTAAATATGTTTCAGCTCTAAAATGATGAGACTGTGTAAGAAATATAACCTCTTCTTTTTGACTTCTTTTGCCAGCTTCTTTTCATGAACTGGCACATAGCAGCATGGGCGTTCTTGGACATTTGTTTTGTACATTTCTTCCATCTTACCCTAACAGAATGCCCTGTCCTAGACCGCGGCAGGAGGAGGCCACACACGTGCACAATCTTCATAATCGCCCGTTGTAGGTGGCTGTTAGTGTGTGGAGGTGGGTGAGCCACTGAAAGCTATGAGCCGAGCTTTCATGTGGAGATAGCATTGTAAAGCTGGGGATCTGGCACTTTGAATGATCTCCTTACACATTTGGCTGAATGCAGCATAGGGCCACAAATAAACATTGGCTTTCGGATCTAAGGTGCCACGCGGGAACGTAGGGGGTAACTTATCGCAGAGTACTTTAGGGACAGTCTGGTAGATGCAGCTTGTTGTACATTTACTTCCCTCTAAATAACTCGCCATAGTGCAATTTCACTTCAGAACATCTTTGCATGGTGGAAACTTGTCAGCAAATGTTTGTAAATATTCGCAAAGTCAGGAGTTTTCAAGAGTTCACCTACTTTGCAAGGCATCCCCACACTCAAATGTCCACTCCCCAGTCCTGTGAGAAGACTTGCTCACACCAATATTACATAATGCTGGTTGGACAGTGCATGTGAGTAACTCTGGTTGCAAGTTCGTTTTGTGAAAACAGAACATTACTTTCTACTCCTAAACCAATCCATCTGCTCATATTAGTAGAAATTAATTGAGCTAAATACTTTTTGCTGTGGGTGTACCTCGATTTGTAATTGGTTTGGGAAGTCTGAAACCTATTTTATGGTTATTATATTTTTCAATATCTTCTTATGAATTAAGTGCATCTACTTTCAATCCGCTCCCCTGTGTGTTTACAAATCACTCCAACGGTAGGGGGTGTTCTACACTCTTATGAACAGAGCTCTTTCCGAACTTTGATTTTGTGGAAAGATTTTGAATTGAATTCAGCTTTGGTAATATGTTAGTAACTTCTTTGTTTAAGATTTGCATTAATTGATTATTGCTTGCGCCAACCTCCTTGGTTGGAGTGAACAAGATGCATTTGCCCATTTTGACTCTGGTTGATCAAGAGGGAGAGGCTAGGAGTAGCACGCTGGGGCCACACTTACTAACGCTTTTCTTGGTCTCGTCCAGTACAACGTGATAGGACACAAAAGGCAGCCACCACGTGCTGCAACAGCTCAAACTGGCAAATTGTCATTATGTATATGGCAATCATCAACCGCATACAGAATGACACTGGGCGGGGTGGGGCTGCTCTTGTACGAGGATGAGTGCGAGGCAGCCCCATCAGTGAGCTGAGGTCTCTCACAGGGGAACAGCTCTGCTCCCTGCAAGGCCCAAAATTACAGACAAAAGGCGTCAGTAAAAGGGATCCTCACGGGCAACGGATGTCAGGTCCAAATTACAGACGATCCGTGAAAGTTACGGACGGTTGGTCACCCTACTTCATAGTCCCTATGTCCCGATGGCACATCCAAATAGGGAGATGGTCGCATCACAGCCCCAGCTTTATATCTCAATGCCATCCACACAAGAGGTGACGTGCTAACCACATGCCCGTTTTTTTGTCCCCAGCCCTTGCTACTCGCAAGATGAGGGACAGGAAGCTCAATCTAAGCTCAATGCAGTGGCGTGTCAGGGGACCAGCACACCACCCTTTCCCGCTCTTTACATGCGTCGCAGGCGGCACACTCAGGGGCTGCCACAGGGGGCAAAAGGTCTTGCCACACCACTGGCTCAATGGTGCCTCCCCTGAGTCAGGCCAGTGAGTTGCAGGAGCGGGGAGAGGGGGAAGGAATGGGAGTGCAGCCCCACAGGCCTCCGAACACTAACGCCAAGCATACCAACAAGTGTACGTTATTTTAAATTTAAGCAGAATAAAATGAGAATGCACTGTCACAAGTCATACAATTTTCACACAGGTTCAAAAGTCAAAAACTGAAATAGCATTGGGGCCCCTGGGGGTGGTATCCGAATGGAAGTCCACCCCCTGGGTTCTTCGGGCGCTTCATCAGACACGAAAGAGAAAATATGGAAGGGAGAATGTGTTGGCGTGTACAAGCTAATGCATAGGAAGGTGTAGGCCAAGGAGGGTCCAAAGAAGAGTCCGGGGAGTTAGCAAAATGTCCAAGGGTACCCACCAACATAGACACATGGAATCAGCGTTTTTATATTCGCGGTGTCTATTGTGAGAACATTCCAGACAGATCGGTGTCCATATTTAAGTATATGGATATCATAAGGAAAGCACATATCGATTTTGGTGGATATTCGTGGCTACACTATGATTAAGAGTTTGGGGACAGGCTACGTGTGAAGGTAAATAAATCTTGGGGCAAAGTGGATAATGAGCTGTGGCTGCAATGGATGTATCCGGCGTGTCCGCCTCTAGCACTGCACACCGCTAGCGGTCTAGCGGTGCAATTAAGCCCCTTTCTCAGTAAACCCACCCTTGGAGGGGGTGTTCCTGGTACAGTCACACTACACCCAACTCAAGAGCTTGCTGGAGCTTTAACAGGGCATATTGCCCCATGAGTCCCTGCAAATACAAACACGAATGTATTAATGGTGGAGGAAAGCATGCAGTTTTGCAATGCTTTAGGAAACAGGCAAATTTGGGATTCATGGGGTAGGGCAGTTGGAGAGGAGGACAAAACCAACCTGGGCAAAAAGGTTTCTACACCAAATTAAGTAAGTGGTAAGGGAGCAGATGAGTAAGGAGGTGGCGGAAGGGAGGATAGCTGGCACATTTAACTACGGACCTTTTCAGGATTTAATGATTTCCCCACTTGGCGCTGGCCCGAAGAGAAACCCAGGGGGGATACAGATTGATTCATCACTTGTCTTGGTCAAAAGGGGCTTCAGTGAATAACTTTATAGCAAGAGAGGATTTAATGGTACAATTTGCATTGGTAGATGTGGCAATGGCTTTGATCAGGCAAAGTGGAGTTGGTTCTGAATTGGCAACATATGACACAAATATTTGCTTTCCAGTTGCTTCCAGTCCACCCACTTGATTTCCTTCTGTTGGGAAAACAGTTTGATGGACAAGTATATGTGGATAAGGTATTACTAATGGGATGTGCTGTGTCATGTAGGTTATTTGAATGTTTTAGTACTTTTTTTCAATGTTGATTTGCTGTGAAAACAGACTAGGAGTATGTTACCTACTATCTAGATGACTTCTTGCTTGTGGAAAGCGGAGGACATTGTGACTGGGCCTTACAGCAATTTCAAGAATTGTAGAGGAGTTTGGGGTTCCACTTGCACCCAAAAAGACAGACGGTCCAAGCACAGTATTAGTGTTTTTGGGCATTTAATTTTACACTGTCTCCATTGAGACTAGATTGCCAGAAAACAAGATCAAAGACTTGTTACAATTTCTAGACGGAGCCATTGAGCCCCTAAACTACTACTTCGTAAAATGCAGAAGTAACTGGGTCATCTTAACTTTGCTTGCAGGGTAGTCAGAGCTGGCAGTCTTTCTGTAGGAGGCTTGGTTTTGCTATGGAAGGGGCCAAACTGCCTCATTATATGATCAGAATCTCAGCTTCAGTTTGGGCAGATTTGGAAGTCTGGAGAATGTTCGAAACACATTTTTTTTAAACTTTATTTTTCATTTTGTAAATTGTAAACATTACAGTAGCCCTCCTCCTTTACACCCTTATCCACGAAAAGCATGCAGCATTACTAGGCACCTGTGGTTACATTACCATAACAAGTGATTATTAAAGAAAAAAAAACATTGAAATGATCCTCTTGGGTAGCCACATTTCTCAGAAACCCCAACACACTGCTAGTCTCAAACTACCAGTTTTCCCGTGTGGTATCCACACACTGCATTCTGTGGGGCGGCATCCACCCTTACTGGTATTCTCGTGTCTCTCGGGCTCTATAGCTACAGCGAAGTCTAGCCAATTGCCTTGTTGTTATGATCTTCAGGGTTCATATCTGCAGCAGCTCTACAAGTAAGGTATGCTTGGTATGGTCCCCAGATGTTTTTCGGCCTACAGCGTGTTGGAATGAGTGCATTATAATTATCGGATTGAGTATTGCAATATGATAGGTCTGTGCACCACTCTGTTAGTGTGGGAACGGGGCCTTTCATCCATCTCATAACTAGTCTTCTTTTGGCTATTAATACGCCCAGTGCTATCAGTTTCCTGGTTCCTTTAGTCAGATAATGTTCTAAAACACTTCAATGGAGTGACCATGTGCTTGGCAGATGAGGATTTTTATTGACAGATTGAAACATGTTCTGATACTGCCGGTGCGGATGGGTTTGGCCTTTTTTGGTGTTCAGAGACATAGCCTCAACAATGGATATGAGAAGCCAGGAGCATTGCATTCTCTGAATTATTTCCACCCTGAGTGGCCCTAACTTTGTTGGGAAAGGACTTGACACACAAAACAGTGAAATTTCATGTTGATAATACCATGGTGGTATCTTTGGTAAATGGGCAGAAGGCTAAGGAAAAAATGTTGCTGAAACTATTACAACGTTTAATGCTAGGGTGCTTAATGTTTACCATTGTTTTTAGAGCCAAACTTGTGCCGGGTGTAAATAATTCAATAGCAGGTGCCTTGTCTCATTCACAGTGGCAGAGATTCTGTGGTTTGACATCCGGAGCAGATCTGCAGAAGGCAGAGGTACCAACATAGATATGCGAGTGGGAGAATGAAAATACTCGTTTTGATTGAGACAGCACTAGCACAGAGTACCAGTACAGCTTATAGACAGGCTCGGGAGGACTTTCTAAGCACTGTGGTGGTTAGAAGAAGGCAAAGCTCTAGTGAGTTAGCACAACTAAGACCTGATGGGGTGAATATCATTATGCTCAATATCGAGTATGAGGTGTCACAGGATACAATTTCAGTCAAACTGGCAGGGGTCAGTTTTTATGGTAATCTTTTCTGGGGTTATGAAGCATCAGCAGGTGAAATGGGGCAGCGTATCCTTCAAAGATGGGCAAAAGAGATGAACAGAACTGGCAAGAAAAGGGAACCTATAAGAATGAGGAAGTTAGTTGATTTGTTAAACAATTTAAATCAGTTGTGTTGGTCAGAATTCGAAGCATAGTTACAGAAGCTTTGTACGTTATAGTTGTTTTTTGGTGCTTTTTGTATTTCAGCGTTACTGGGCAGCAATGCAGAGCAGGGTATGAGAGTGGAGACTTGAGATCGATTTGACCATCTGTGCCTTTCCTTAAAAGAATCCAAGACAGATCACCAAGATAAAAGGGTGAGAATTATACTCTAAGATTCACAATAGCATATGTCCACTCGAAGCTTGGTCAAAGCTCAGAGAGGTGGGGGGAGCACATGCAAGGTCCATAGTTTGCCCTGAGGATGAGAAAAGGTTAATGGCTGCTCAGGTGGGGGCAGTAATGCAAAATGGTTTAGTATGCATGGGTGACAATCCAGTGGATTTCAGAAGACATTCATTTAGTATTGGTGCAGCCTCAGAAGACCAGAGATGTTCACGTGGGGAAGTGATTGGATTGGGCATGTTGCAAGTGTTATATCCGGGATATTGAAATGCAATATTTAATTGAGATTTTCATATGTTTTTCTTTTGATTGCAGGTTATGTAGCGGGCCCGGGTATTGCATATCTGACATTATTTTGTAAAAGGGGCAGCTAAATAGGTAGAAACTTGTCCTTTTCGGCAGAAATCTGGGTTTTCAATCTACAGAAGTAAAGATTGAATGGTGGTGTGGGAGGGGATGAAATGGAGTCAGTTATTACCATGGTGGTCTTCACTGGCGGGAGGGAGACCATGTGCAGCTGTCTTGTTAATTCACGTTGGGGGCAAAGATTTGGTAACATTATCGGGGTTGGGGCTCTTGAAAGATATGAAGAAAGATTTGGAAGTTATTAGCATAATGTGGTCAGGCATTTGTATTATTTGGACGGCCTTGGTTCAAAGGCGTGTTTGGAGGGGAGCTGTAAAATACCCTGCACTTGAAAGGGCCAGAAGGAAAGTTAATCAGGAAATGAAGTGCTTTTGCAAAAGTAGGAGCATCGGGGTGGTAGAACATGCGGATATCATTAGTGACGATTTTACGTTTTATAGACAAGATGGAGTGAATTTGTCCTTCATGGGAAATGAGCTGTACTTGTTGGGTCTGAGGGACATTTTGAGAGCAAAAATGATAGTATCAAGTTGGTGTTAAGAGCTTATACTGGATGTTGGGGTGACAGCCTGCTGCTGTCCAGTAGGTTTTGAAGCTGTTGAAGAAGCGGCCTATAAATAGCCTAAAAGGTTTTAGTTTTTGCCACTATGACCTCATGGTGAAAGTCAGAGGGACCAGGTAAAAAGGCCTTTTCAGGGTTGTTCCCTGGATGGCAGGTAAGCATAAGGATCACGGAATGGGCCGGAAGACTTGGGGCGTGGCAGGGCGTACCTTGGAAAAGGGAGAATAGGGGAGAGTGTGGTTGGGGCAGGGGTGAGGGTACGGTGATTGAAATGAGAAGGGGTGATGAGAAAGGTGTGGATGGTTTTTCGGGATTGGTTCATGTCGGGGGTGCTTAAGAGGGGGAAATAGTTGAACTTTGTATTAGTGAGGCAGGCACTTGGACATAAGTATTATGCATTTAAGTTTTGACTGTTCACCTATCTAAATAAAGCAACCTTTTGCTCCTTAATCTGGCATGGTCATTATGTGCTGTTTTCGCTCGATGGGGCCCTTGGGGGTGTTGTCCATATGGACGTCCACCCCTTGGGTTCTTCGCGCAGGTGGCACAGTCCATTCCTAGGATGGTCAGGTTTGGAGGAGTTTGGGTACAGGGAAGGGGGAGGCGCACGGGCAACTTTGGCGGTTGGCTCATGAAGTGACAGTTGGGGACACAACAAGCCGTGCAGCAGGTTTTTTTTTAACCCTTCACCCTCCCTCCCTGTTTATGTTTTAGCTTAGCTACCAGTTGAGTTGATCTTCGTAAGAACGTTATGGCTTGCTTTACTGGGGTCTTCATGGTGGATGCTGAAGCTTAGTTGTCGCTTAGGACAAGTGACAGGGAAGAATAAGGATCACGGACCGGGCCAGAAGAGTTGGGGCATGGCAGGGCACACCTTGGTAGAGGGCTCACAAGGGAGAGATGGTTGGGGGAGGTGTGAACATACGGTGAATGAAATGAGAAGAGGTGGTTAGAAAGGTTTGGATGGTTTATCGGGGTTGGTTCTTGTTGAGGGGTGCTTGAGGGTGGGTGGGAAATAGTTGAACTTTTGTATTAGTGAGGTGGGATTTCGATATAAGTATTCTGTATTTAAGTTTCAACTGTGAGTCTGTCCTAATAAATAGGCCTTTTGCTCGTTAATCTTGCATGGTCACTATGCGCCATCTTCGCCCAGAGATCGGCATAGAAATTTATGAAACTGCAAAAAAATAACTTTGCAACTTTGAACACCAGTATACTTTAGAAACCTTTAGTGCACATGACTAGAATAAAAACAAATAAACAATGCTTTGTAGAGGGGACGTCGCCATGCGTGCCTAGTGAGAGGCAGAGGCCCTTCAGACTGGGTAAGGAGGGTTACCCCTGGTCTGGTTTAGCTGTAAGCTCCGTGATTGGCAGACATGTTAGCTGTAGCTCAGCCATTCTCTTTTTTGTCCCAGTGATCACCTGTTCGAACAGCGCAGATATCAGGGACATCACGCTGAAAAGAGTGGTACTCACATCACTGGTGGTAAATTGCAAAGACCGTGAGTGGTAACAGAGCTACCTCTTCCAGAAGCCTTTACTGTCACCAGATTAAGAAAATGCGGCATTAAATACTGTTAAACTGAAGTATCATCAAATGAAGACATTGGTAAGAAGGAGAAACTGCTAAAAAAAATATCACTGGGGGTAAAATAACGCCTGTGGTAAACTACAAACAGCGGTAAAATACCAAACAGCCAAATCCGCACTATATGACTGCCCTGAACCGTTGAAGCACACCTCGCTGCTGGAAGGGGGAGACTAGGGTAGTGTGTTGAGGCTCCAGCCAAAAGGTTGTTGGTTAAAATAGCTGGTCAGTGGCTGGCAGTGCCAGGAGCACGGGTGCCTGCTGCCAGCAGAACACAGGGCCCTTATAATTGGGTGAGGCACAACAGGAGTACATGAATTTTAAAATGGACGCTTTCCCATGTATTAGTGGTGCTAGAAAACAGGTTTATTGATCTCAGAAGAATTGAATGCTGAATGGACCACACAACCGCCCAATACCTCTTTGTGACGTAAAGTAGGCACTGGAGTCAACAGCTGTACAATACCTCTGTGTGACGTAAAGTAGTCTTTGGAGTCAACAACTGTACAATACCCCTGTGTGACATAATCACACCCTCACCATAGGCACAACGGCTAAAAACCTCTGGGTGCTCCATGCCTACTTCTTCCCTGGCTCACCCCCTCACAAACCCCCATGTGACGTTTAGTGCAAAATGTGTCCTATGGTCCAAGTGGATGCCAGGATGCATTCTGAGGTAACATACAATACCAAATGCTGGTTTTGCATTCCCCGTAATTATGCATGATTATTTCACATTTTCACGTAATTGCACAGAAGCAAAAGGCGAATGTTGCACACCCCTATATGTAATCTGACAGATTCCATAGCTAAGCAACTGCCCCTTACCCCATTGAGTGCTAATCTTACATCTTCCCTCGCCACAAACTGATCCTAAATTACAATGGCCCAAAATCATTGTGTGACCTTTTCCTAGCCCCTCATGAGGCCAAAACTGGCACCTAAACGTGCGACCGCATCCTACCCTCGCCATCCCAGATCTGCCCAATACCACTTTGTGGCACAATTCTAGGCCTTTTTCAGACCACACCCTCCTCGTATTCCACCGTGGTCTAATCTTATCCTCTTCAGCAGTACCCCTGTGGAGCTCAACCCTACCTCTCCATAATACACAACGTCCCAATACCCCAATTCTACCCATTCTTAGCGTACAATGCCCCAATAACCCTGCACATCCTCATCACGCCCCTTACTAGCACACACCGCCAAATACACCTGTGCGGATGAATGTTGCCATTCCTAGCATATAACATCCCGATACTCTTGTTGGTTTTGTACCTAAATAGTGAGTCCTTATTATTGTGCTACTACCATAATACTTCAGCACAAATTTCGATGATCAAAATTTCAACAAGGTAAATATATAAACTTAAATCGACATATAATGTACCTTGGTGATACATGTATATATCTTCATAGTATGTAGATGCCATATTAAAAATAGTAAATCTAATCGTACCACTGTATGCCTATATTGAAAATATTTTATTTGCCGATATTTTTGCTACAACATTAAAAACTCAATAACCGGACATACAGTCGCCCAATTTATCTGAATTCTACCCTTTCCTAGCACATCCCACTCCACCTGTGGTGCTAATCCTACTGCCACTCAGCTTCTAATGCCCCAATGCCCCTGGGCACCCTAATCCTGCCCCTTTGTAGCATTCAACTGTGTGGCCAAATACCACGCCTCCCAGCATACAACGTCCCGACAAGCCTGTGCAGCCTAATACCACCCCTTTCTAGCTTACAAGATACAGCGCCCCAATGCTCCTGTGTGGGCTTATATTATCTGTCCTTGCGTACAACGTCCCAATGCTCCTGTGCGGGCTTATATTATCTGTCCTTGCATACAACGCCCCAATGCTCCTGTGTGGCCTTATATTACCCATCCTTGCATACAACGTCCCAATGCTCCTGTGTGGCCTTATATTATCCATCCTTGCATACAACGTCCCAATGCTCCTGTGTGGCCTTTTATTATCCATCCTTGCATACAACGTCCCAATGCTCCTGTGTGGCCTTATATTATCCGTCCTTGCATACAACGTCCCAATGCTCCTGTGTGGCCTTATATTATCCGTCCTTGCATACAACGTCTCAATGCTCCTGTGCGGCCTCACATTATCCATCCTTGCATACAACGCCCCAATGGTCCTGTGTGGGCTTATATTATCCATCCTTGCATACAACGTCCCAATGCTCCTGTGCGGGCTTATATTATCCATCCTTGCATACAACGTCCCAATGCTCTTGTGCGGGCTTATATTATCTGTCCTTGCATACAACGCCCCAATGCTCTTGTGTGGCCTTATATTATCCATCCTTGCATACAACGCCCCAATGCTCCTGTGTGGCCTTATATTATCCGTCCTTGCATACAACGTCTCAATGCTCCTGTGCGGCCTCACATTATCCATCCTTGCATGCAACGCCCCAATGGTCCTGTGTGGGCTTATATTATCCATCCTTGCATACAACGTCCCAATGCTCCTGTGCGGGCTTATATTATCCATCCTTGCATACAACGTCCCAATGCTCCTGTGTGGCCTTTTATTATCCATCCTTGCATACAACGTCCCAATGCTCCTGTGTGGCCTTATATTATCCGTCCTTGCATACAACGTCCCAATGCTCCTGTGTGGCCTTATATTATCCATCCTTGTATACAACGCCCCAATGCTCCTGTGTGGCCTTATATTATCCATCCTTGCATACAACGTCCCAATGCTCCTGTGTGGCCTTATATTATCCATCCTTGCATACAACGCCCCAATGCTCCTGTGTGGCCTTATATTATCCATCCTTGCATACAACGTCCCAATGCTCCTGTGTGGCCTTTTATTATCCATCCTTGCATACAACGTCCCAATGCTCCTGTGTGGCCTTATATTATCCATCCTTGCATACAACGTCCCAATGCTCCTGTGTGGCCTTTTATTATCCATCCTTGCATACAACGTCCCAATGCTCCTGTGTGGCCTTATATTATCCGTCCTTGCATACAACGTCCCAATGCTCCTGTGTGGCCTTATATTATCCGTCCTTGCATACAACGTCTCAATGCTCCTGTGCGGCCTCACATTATCCATCCTTGCATACAACGCCCCAATGGTCCTGTGTGGGCTTATATTATCCATCCTTGCATACAACGTCCCAATGCTCCTGTGCGGGCTTATATTATCCATCCTTGCATACAACGTCCCAATGCTCTTGTGCGGGCTTATATTATCTGTCCTTGCATACAACGCCCCAATGCTCTTGTGTGGCCTTATATTATCCATCCTTGCATACAACGCCCCAATGCTCCTGTGTGGCCTTATATTATCCGTCCTTGCATACAACGTCTCAATGCTCCTGTGCGGCCTCACATTATCCATCCTTGCATACAACGCCCCAATGGTCCTGTGTGGGCTTATATTATCCATCCTTGCATACAACGTCCCAATGCTCCTGTGCGGGCTTATATTATCCATCCTTGCATACAACGTCCCAATGCTCCTGTGTGGCCTTTTATTATCCATCCTTGCATACAACGTCCCAATGCTCCTGTGTGGCCTTATATTATCCGTCCTTGCATACAACGTCCCAATGCTCCTGTGTGGCCTTATATTATCCATCCTTGTATACAACGCCCCAATGCTCCTGTGCGGGCTTATATTATCTGTCCTTGCATACAACGCCCCAATGCTCCTGTGTGGCCTTATATTATCCATCCTTGCATACAACGTCCCAATGCTCCTGTGTGGCCTTTTATTATCCATCCTTGCATACAACGTCCCAATGCTCCTGTGTGGCCTTATATTATCCGTCCTTGCATACAACGTCCCAATGCTCCTGTGTGGCCTTATATTATTCATCCTTGCATACAACGCCCCAATGCTCCTGTGCGGGCTTATATTATCTGTCCTTGCATACAACGCCCCAATGCTCCTGTGTGGCCTTATATTATCCGTCCTTGCATACAACGTCCCAATGCTCCTGTGTGGGCTTATATTATCTGTCCTTGCGTACAACGTCCCAATGCTCCTGTGCGGGCTTATATTATCTGTCCTTGCATACAACGCCCCAATGCTCCTGTGTGGCCTTATATTATCCATCCTTGCATACAACGTCCCAATGCTCCTGTGTGGCCTTTTATTATCCATCCTTGCATACAACGTCCCAATGCTCCTGTGTGGCCTTATATTATCCATCCTTGCATACAACGTCCCAATGCTCCTGTGTGGCCTTATATTATCCATCCTTGCATACAACGCCCCAATGCTCCTGTGCGGGCTTATATTATCTGTCCTTGCATACAACGCCCCAATGCTCTTGTGTGGCCTTATATTATCCATCCTTGCATACAATGCCCCAATGCTCCTGTGCGGCCTTATATTATCCGTCCTTGCATACAACGCCCCAATGCTCCTGTGCGGGCTTATATTATCTGTCCTTGCATACAACGCCCCAATGCTCCTGTGTGGCCTTATATTATCCGTCCTTGCATACAACGTCCCAATGCTCCTGTGTGGCCTTATATTATCCATCCTTGCATACAACGTCCCAATGCTCCTGTGTGTCCTTATATTATCCGTTCTTGCATAGAACGCCCCAATGCTCCTGTGTGGGCTTATATTATCCGTTCTTGCATAGAACGCCCCAATGGTCCTGTGTGGGCTTATATTATCCATCCTTGCATACAACGTCCCAATGCTCCTGTGTGGCCTTATATTATCCATCCTTGCATACAACGTCCCAATGCTCCTGTGCGGCCTTATATTATCCGTCCTTGCATACAACGCCCCAATGCTCCTGTGCGGGCTTATATTATCTGTCCTTGCATGGAACGCCCCAATGCTCCTGTGTGGCCTTATATTATCTGTCCTTGCATACAACGCCCCAATGCTCCTGTGCGGCCTTATATTATCCATCCTTACATACAACGTCCCAATGCTCCTGTGCGGCCTTATATTATCCGTCCTTGCATACAACGCCCCAATGCTCCTGTGCGGGCTTATATTATCTGTCCTTGCATACAACGCCCCAATGCTCCTGTGTGGCCTTATATTATCCATCCTTGCATACAATGCCCCAATGCTCCTGTGCGGCCTTATATTATCCGTCCTTGCATACAACACCCCAATGCTCCTGTGCGGGCTTATATTATCTGTCCTTGCATACAACGCCCCAATGCTCCTGTGTGGCCTTATATTATCCGTCCTTGCATACAACGCCCCAATGCTCCTGTGTGGCCTTATATTATCCATCCTTGCATACAACGTCCCAATGCTCCTGTGTGGGCTTATATTATCTGTCCTTGCGTACAATGTCCCAATGCTCCTGTGTGGGCTTATATTATCTGTCCTTGCATACAATGCCCCAATTCTCCTGTGTGGCCTTATATTATCCATCCGTGCATACAACGTCCCAATGCTCCTGTGTGGGCTTATATTATCTGTCCTTGCATACAACGTCCCAATGCTCCTGTGTGGGCTTATATTATCTGTCCTTGCATACAACGCCCCAATGCTCCTGTGTGGCCTTATATTACCCATCCTTGCATACAACGTCCCAATGCTCCTGTGTGGGCTTATATTATCCATCCTTGCATACAACGTCCCAATGCTCCTGTGTGGGCTTATATTATCTGTCCTTGCGTACAACGTCCCAATGCTCCTGTGTGGGCTTATATTATCTGCCCTTGCATACAATGCCCCATTGCTCCTGTGTGGCCTTATATTATCCATCCTTGCATACAACGTCCCAATGCTCCTGTGTGGGCTTATATTAGCTGTCCTTGCGTACAACGTCCCAATGCTCCTGTCTGGGCTTATATTATCTGTCCTTGCATACAACGCCCCAATGCTCCTGTGTGGCCTTATATTATCCATCCTTGCATACAACATTCCAATGCTCTTGTGTGGGCCTATATTATCTGTCCTTGCATAGAACGCCCCAATGCTCCTGTGTGGGCTTATATTATCCGTCCTTGCATACAACGACCCAATGCTCCTGTGTGGCCTTATATTATCTGTCCTTGCATACAACGCCCCAATGCTCCTGTGTGGCCTTATATTATCCGTCCTTGCATACAATGCCCCAATGCTCCTGTGTGGCCTTATATTATCCATCCTTGCATACAACGTCCCAATGCTCCTGTGTGGCCTTATATTATCCGTCCTTGCATACAACGCCCCAATGCTCCTGTGCGGCCGTATATTATCCGTCCTTGCATGCAACGCCCCAATGCTCCTGTGCGGGCTTATATTATCTGTCTTTGCATACAAAGCCCCAATGCTCCTGTGTGGCCTTACATTATCTGTCCTTGCATACAATGCCCCAATGCTCCTGTGCGGCCTCACATTATCCATCCTTACATACAACGTCCCAATGCTCCTGTGCGGGCTTATATTATCTGTCCTTGCATACAACGCCCCAATGCTCCTGTGTGGCCTTATATTATCCGTCCTTGCATACAACGCCCCAATGCTCCTGTGTGGCCTTATATTATCCATCCTTGCATACAACGTCCCAATGCTCCTGTGTGGCCTTATATTATCCGTTCCTGCATAGAACGTCCCAATGCTCCTGTGTGGGCTTATATTATCCGTTCTTGCATAGAACGCCCCAATGGTCCTGTGTGGGCTTATATTATCCATCCTTGCATACAACGTCCCAATGCTCCTGTGTGGCCTTATGTTATCCATCCTTGCATACAATGTCCCAATGCTCCTGTGCGGCCTTATATTATCCGTCCTTGCATAAACGCCCCAATGCTCCTGTGCGGGCTTATATTATCTGTCCTTGCATACAATGCCCCAATGCTCCTGTGCGGCCTCATATTATCCATCCTTACATACAACGTCCCAATGCTCCTGTGCGGCCTTATATTATCCATCCTTGCCTACAACGCCCCAATGCTCCTGTGCGGGCTTATATTATCTGTCCTTGCATACAACGCCCCAATGCTCCTGTGTGGCCTTATATTATCCATCCTTGCATAAAATACCCCAATGCTCCTGTGCGGCCTTATATTATCCGTCCTTGCATACAACGCCCCAATGCTCCTGTGCGGGCTTATATTATCTGTCCTTGCATACAACGCCCCAATGCTCCTGTGTGGCCTTATATTATCCGTCCTTGCATACAACGTCCCAATGCTCCTGTGTGGCCTTATATTATCCATCCTTGCATACAACGTCCCAATGCTCCTGTGTGTCCTTATATTATCCGTTCTTGCATAGAACGCCCCAATGCTCCTGTGTGGGCTTATATTATCCGTTCTTGCATAGAACGCCCCAATGGTCCTGTGTGGGCTTATATTATCCATCCTTGCATACAACGTCCCAATGCTCCTGTGTGGCCTTATATTATCCCTCCTTGCATACAACATCCCAATGCTCCTGTGCGGCCTTATATTATCCGTCCTTGCATACAACGCCCCAATGCTCCTGTGCGGGCTTATATTATCTGTCCTTGCATGGAACGCCCCAATGCTCCTGTGTGGCCTTATATTATCTGTCCTTGCATACAACGCCCCAATGCTCCTGTGCGGCCTTATATTATCCATCCTTACATACAACGTCCCAATGCTCCTGTGCGGCCTTATATTATCCGTCCTTGCATACAACGCCCCAATGCTCCTGTGCGGGCTTATATTATCTGTCTTTGCATACAACGCCCCAATGCCCCAATGCTCCTGTGCGGCCTTATATTATCCGTCCTTGCATACAACACCCAAATGCTCCTGTGCGGGCTTATATTATCTGTCCTTGCATACAACGCCCCAATGCTCCTGTGTGGCCTTATATTATCCGTCCTTGCATACAACGCCCCAATGCTCCTGTGTGGCCTTATATTATCCATCCTTGCATACAGCGTCCCAATGCTCCTGTGTGGGCTTATATTATCTGTCCTTGCATACAACGTCCCAATGCTCTTGTGTGGGCTTATATTATCTGTCCTTGCATACAACGCCCCAATGCTCCTGTGTAGCCTTATATTACCCATCCTTGCATACAACGTCCCAATGGTCCTGTGTGGGCTTATATTATCCATCCTTGCATACAATGTCCCAATGCTCCTGTGTGGGCTTATATTATCTGTCCTTGCATACAATGCCCCAATGCTCCTGTGTGGCCTTATATTATCCATCCTTGCATACAACGTCCCAATGCTCCTGTGTGGGCTTATATTATCTGTCCTTGCGTACAACGTCCCAATGCTCCTGTGTGGGCTTATATTATCTGTCCTTGCATACAACGCCCCAATGCTCCTGTGTGGCCTTATATTATCCATCCTTGCATACAACGTCCCAATGCTCCTGTGTGGGCTTATAATATCCGTCCTTGCATACAACGCCCCAATGCTCCTGTGTGGCCTTATATCATCCATCCTTGCATACAACGTCCCAATGCTCCTGTGTGGGCTTATATTATCCGTCCTTGCATACAACGTCCCAAAGTTCCTGTGTGGGCTTATATTATCTGTCCTTGCATACAACGTCCCAATGCTCCTGTCTGGGCTTATATTATCTGTCCTTGCATACAACGCCCCAATGCTCCTGTGTGGCCTTATATTATCCATCCTTGCATACAACATTCCAATGCTCTTGTGTGGGCCTATATTATCTGTCCTTGCATAAAACGCCCCAATGCTCCTGTGTGGCCTTATATTATCCGTCCTTGCATACAACGACCCAATGCTCCTGTGTGGCCTTATATTATCTGTCCTTGCATACAACGCCCCAATGCTCCTGTGTGGCCTTATATTATCCGTCCTTGCATACAACGCCCCAATGCTCCTGTGTGGCCTTATATTATCCATCCTTGCATACAACGTCCCAATGCTCCTGTGTGGCCTTATATTATCTGTCCTTGAATACAACGCCCCAATGCTCCTGTGCGGCCTTATATTATCCGTCCTTGCATGCAACGCCCCAATGCTCCTGTGCGGGCTTATATTATCTGTCCTTGCATTCAAAGCCCCAATGCTCCTGTGTGGCCTTATATTATCTGTCCTTGCATACAACGCCCCAATGCTCCTGTGCGGCCTCATATTATCCATCCTTACATACAACGTCCCAATGCTCCTGTGCGGGCTTATATTATCTGTCCTTGCATACAACGCCCCAATGCTCCTGTGTGGCCTTATATTATCCGTCCTTGCATACAACGCCCCAATACTCCTGTGTGGCCTTATATTATCTATCCTTGCATACAACGTCCCAATGCTCCTGTGTGGCCTTATATTATCCGTTCCTGCATAGAACGTCCCAATGCTCCTGTGTGGGCTTATATTATCCGTTCTTGCATAGAACGCCCCAATGGTCCTGTGTGGGCTTATATTATCCGTCCTTGCATACAACGTCCCAATGCTCCTGTGTGGCCTTATGTTATCCATCCTTGCATACAATGTCCCAATGCTCCTGTGCGGCCTTATATTATCCGTCCTTGCATACAACGCCCCAATGCTCCTGTGCGGGCTTATATTATCTGTCCTTGCATACAAAGCCCCAATGCTCCTGTGTGGCCTTATATTATCTGTCCTTGCATACAATGCCCCAATGCTCCTGTGCGGCCTCATATTATCCATCCTTACATACAACGTCCCAATGCTCCTGTGCGGCCTTATATTATCCATCCTTGCATACAACGCCCCAATGCTCCTGTGCGGGCTTATATTATCTGTCCTTGCATACAACGCCCCAATGCTCCTGTGTGGCCTTATATTATCCATCCTTGCATACAATGCCCCAATGCTCCTGTGCGGCCTTATATTATCCGTCCTTGCATGCAACGCCCCAATGCTCCTGTGCGGGCTTATATTATCTGTCCTTGCATACAACGCCCCAATGCTCCTGTGTGGCCTTATATTATCCGTCCTTGCATACAACGTCCCAATGCTCCTGTGTGGCCTTATATTATCCATCCTTGCATACAACGTCCCAATGCTCCTGTGTGTCCTTATATTATCCGTTCTTGCATAGAACGCCCCAATGCTCCTGTGTGGGCTTATATTATCCGTTCTTGCATAGAACGCCCCAATGGTCCTGTGTGGGCTTATATTATCCATCCTTGCATACAACGTCCCAATGCTCCTGTGTGGCCTTATATTATCCATCCTTGCATACAACGTCCCAATGCTCCTGTGCGGCCTTATATTATCCGTCCTTGCATACAACGCCCCAATGCTTCTGTGCGGGCTTATATTATCTGTCCTTGCATGGAACGCCCCAATGCTCCTGTGTGGCCTTATATTATCTGTCCTTGCATACAACGCCCCAATGCTCCTGTGCGGCCTTATATTATCCGTCCTTGCATACAACGCCCCAATGCTCCTGTGCGGGCTTATATTATCTGTCCTTGCATACAACTCCCCAATGCTCCTGTGTGGCCTTATATTATCCATCCTTGCATACAATGCCCCAATGCTCCTGTGCGGCCTTATATTATCCGTCCTTGCATACAACACCCCAATGCTCCTGTGCGGGCTTATATTATCTGTCCTTGCATACAACGCCCCAATGCTCCTGTGTGGCCTTATATTATCCGTCCTTGCATACAACGCCCCAATGCTCCTGTGTGGCCTTATATTATCCATCCTTGCATACAACGTCCCGATGCTCCTGTGTGGGCTTATATTATCTGTCCTTGCGTACAACGTCCCAATGCTCCTGTGTGGGCTTATATTATCTGTCCTTGCATACAACGCCCCAATGCTCCTGTGTGGCCTTATATTATCCATCCTTGCATACAACGTCCCAATGCTCCTGTGTGGGCTTATATTATCTGTCCTTGCGTACAACGTCCCAATGCTCCTGTGTGGGCTTATATTATCTGTCCTTGCATACAACGCCCCAATGCTCCTGTGTGGCCTTATATTACCTATCCTTGCATACAACATCCCAATGCTCCTGTGTGGGCTTATATTATCCATCCTTGCATACAACGTCCCAATGCTCCTGTGCGGGCTTATATTATCTGTCCTTGCATGGAATGCCCCAATGCTCCTGTGCGGGCTTATATTATCCGTCCTTGCATGGAACGCCCCAATGCTCCTGTGCGGCCTTATATTATCAATCCTTGCATACAACGCCCCAATGCTCCTGTGTGGCCTTATAATATCCGTCCTTGCATACAACGTCCCAATGCTCCTGTGCGACCTTATATTATCTGTCCTTGCATGGAATGCCCCAATGCTCCTGTGCGGGCTTATATTATCCATCCTTGCATACAACGTCCCAATGCTCCTGTGCGGCCTTATATTATCCGTCCTTGCATGGAATGCCCCAATGCTCCTGTGCGGGCTTATATTATCTGTCCTTGCATGGAATGCCCCAATGCTCCTGTGCGGGCTTATATTATCCGTCCTTGCATACAACGTCTCAATGCTCCTGTGCGGCCTTATATTATCTGTCCTTGCGTACAACGTCTCAATGCTCCTGTGTGGCCTTATATTATCCATCCTTGCATACAACGTCCCAATGCTCCTGTGCGGCCTTATATTATCCGTCCTTGCATACAACGCCCCAATGCTCCTGTGCGGGCTTATATTATCCGTCCTTGCATGGAACGCCCCAATGCTCCTGTGTGACCTTATATTATCTGTTGTTGCATACAACGTCCCAATGCTCCTGAGAGACCTCATATAATCTGTCCTTGCATACAACGCCCCAATGCTCCTGCATGGCCTTATATTACCCGTCCTTGAATACAATGTCCCAATACTCCTGCGCTGCCTTATATTATCTGTCCTTGATTACAACGCCCCAATGCTCCTGCTTGATCTTTTATTATCCCTCCTAACATACAACGTCCCAATGCTCCTGCACAGCCTTATACTATTCCTTTAGCACGTCTCTCATACTAGCCTTCCAGCATACAACGTCCCAATTATTATATTATCCGTCCTTGCATACAACGTCCCAGTGCTCCTGCGCTGCCTTATATTATCCCTCCAAGGATACAACGTCCCAGTGCACCTGCGCTGCCTTATATTATCCCTCCAAGGATACAACGTCCCAGTGCTCTTGCGCTGCCTTATATTATCCCTCCAAGGATACAACGTCCCAGTGCACCTGTGAAGACTAATTTTTCCAGAACTCATAGCTCCCCAATAACTGAGCATTGGCCCTGGGAACACTACACTCAACGTGCCATGTTCTAAGCTGGCAAAGGGCTGGGAAAGCTTATACAGCTGATGCATGCTGGAGCTGGACCACTGTCCAGAGGTGTTTTTTATGGCTGTGTTCCTACTACCTATATTGCCTGATGTGTCTCCATGAGGTGCCTGTTGTGTTGCTAGAACGCACCTGTCATTTAGCAGCTGAGAAATCCTGCCTGAGTGGCATTCCTCCGCCTGGTGTCTGCAGTGGGTATTCAGCTGTTGCATAAGGCACAGTTGGTTGCCTGCTCAGAAGTGGAAAGGTTGACCTCATATCCCTCCTAAAACTGCCTACTTATTTGTATGTCTATTCACAGAGTCCCTGTCCTCAACATCACGCCTCGTGAGTCAATCTTCGTAGCATTACTGTTGGCTGTGGTGATGTAGTGTTTAGACCGTGTAGCATGCTGCTGAAATGATGCAAGAGGTGGCAGGCGCGAAGTAGGTTCTGAAAGAGGCGACAGACCATTGGCCATCACACACTTTTCTGTCATTAAGGAAGCACTCAGCCATTTTGATCACAAACACATAAATGATCAACGTCGAAAAAAAAAGTGAGAGACGGCCACAAGGGTAAATTTAATAAATCATTTTGTGGTTGTCTGGCAAACTCCCCCCCAGCCGGCCCACCGCTCTTACCTGCAGCGGCTGCCCAGGACATCGGTACCAGCCTCAGCAAGCCTATTTTTTTTGGGGGGGGGGAGGAGGAGGCTTGGGGGCACAGTGGGGTTCAAAAGTGCCTCCTAGGTACTTATCGGCATGAGGCCCCACCCACTCCTCACACTGTGAGATTGTACTTCAAGTTGGCAGGTTTGTGAGTGGGGTACATTGACAGAATGCATGGACTTCCTCACAACGCGCAGTGGAATCTACCAACTACAGCAAACAAGAGGGGTAAACAGCTGCGGCCAGTGTAAGTAAGAGCGGTGGGGCAGGGTGGGGGGATTTTGACAGAAGACGATGAGGGAAAATTATTTTATTTATTTAATTTCCCCTCAATGTCGTCTGTTGAATCCCCCATTTCAACCCGGCTCACCACTCTGACCTGCACGCGCCGCTCCTGGGGGTAAAGGCAGCTCTCAAGAGATGCACGTGCAACATTAGTAATGGTGCAAAAACTCAGCTGATACAACGTCTACCCTGCTTCTGTGGTGGTAGGTGTTGGATTCTTCAGTCACTGTACGATTTAGTGACTGCATTCGTGTCACAGCAATACAGTGTGTGTGTCTGTGTTCACGTATGTGTGCATGCGTGTGTATGCGCACAAACTGTTCTCGACTCTGTCGTCCAGTCTATGCTTGTATTCTGTGCGACGGGTGAAGCAACAGTGTCATTCAGTGCCTCTGGTGGTCCCCGGCGGTGTGAACCTCGCACGCCCAGCCGGGCACATACACACCAGTGAGTGCTCACTGCCAGATTGGTACTAAACGTGAAGGTATGTGAACGCTGCATGTTTTCTAGGCCGACATCTTACAATTGTGCATGCATGTCCTGTAACAACGTAATTAACAAGCATTTTCAAATCCAATCGATCTAGTGTTGGCTGCCACCATTTTGGCTATATAAATGTTTTTGTTTTTTTTAAATCGGTTTATTGCTTTTTCAACAGAAATTACAAAACCGAATAAATCAAACAAATAAAACAATCAAACAGAAAACTAAAAAACTCTATAAACCAGGCAGGTGGGCATTAGTAGAAGTAAGAATTATATAAGCCCCATTGTGATGAATACCGGAGAGTGAGTGAGGTCAGTCATACAGTCAGTGCCAGACAAGGGATAACCGATATGTTCCAGGGACAGGGACCCTTAGCCCCACCCCGGGCCAGAGGCACGCAGCTGCCACCGCCTCTCTTCCCAGTCGCCACAGTCAGCCGCACAGCTCATACATCCCACAGGCCAACGGGTTCTAGACCACTGAGCGTTAGTCCACAGAGGCAGGATGTGAGCCAACCTCATTAGGGATAGTAAGGGAGTGTGACAGTAGTGCGGGTGATGGAGGGGACAAGGCCCTGTGTCTCTACTCCTCCCTTGACTTTCCAATTGCAGGCAAGTCACCATTATTGTGTCCCATGAGGGCAATAAGGGCACTCTCCGCATCCCTCTAGCTTCTTCCCTGTGCAGTGCTACCTTCTCGCCGTCTGCCGACTTGATCAGTTTTCTACCCCAGCTACCCAGGTCGTGCAAGAGGCTGATTTCCAACTCATCGTTAGTTACCTCTTCGCAAGTATAAGAGCTAAAACTGCGAATCTATCAGCTGCCTTCTGAGCTGCGTTATGCATATGTAGACCCTTTACATCACCTGTATGATTGAATCCCTATATGGGGTCAGGATCGGGCAGGACCATACCATATGGAAGAACCCAACCTCCGGCACACGACAGCGAGGGCAGTCTATCGACGCCCCGAGGAACATAGTGTGTAGTCGTCGGGGTGTAAGGTACGCATGGTGCAAGTAGTTACATTTAATATGCTTAAACCTGGCATTCTGAGATATCTTGGGGGCAGATATCAGTATTGACTTCCAGGCAGAGCCAGGAAGAGCTGGACCTAAGTCAATTTCCCATTGGTGTTGTAGGAGCAAGAGGTCCACCTGCCCGGCTCTGAACGGTACTCTGTACAGTAGGGTAATTACCTTGGTCAATCCAGGAATGAGAAAATGATAACAGAGGCAATCACGTTCCAGGGTTTCTGAGGAGCCCATCTTGAAAATGCTTGTCTTGTAATGGTTTTTTATGAAAT
Organism: Triturus cristatus; assembly: GCF_964204655.1. Classification (NCBI taxonomy): domain Eukaryota; kingdom Metazoa; phylum Chordata; class Amphibia; order Caudata; family Salamandridae; genus Triturus; species Triturus cristatus. Next base: position 816,388,298 of record NC_140584.1, read on the forward strand.
ATTGTTGTGGGATTGGCTGGGCCTTGGCCAATTCTAAAAAATGAAATGAGCAGCTTCAGCCTTTAACAAGGGTACAGAGCCTTTAACAATCATAATAGGCCCTGGTAGCGGGCAATAATGCTTAATTAAAGCAAAAATATATAAAACAAGCATTTACAATGCAACGGTCTCGGCATTGTTAAAGTTAGAGCTATTGGCATTGCTCATGACAATGCCGTTTCTTTAAATGTTTTAAAAACAAAAACATAAACAAAAATAATGTCACGAGCAATGCCAATAGCTCTAACTTTACCAATGCCGAGACCATTGCATTGTAAATGCTTGTTATGACAGTTTGCCACATGGTGGCACTTTTTGTTTCATTTAAAAACTGCAAAAAATAAGCACCCTTTCTCGTTCGCCTTTCCATCATAACCAACACTGTAAAGCGCTCCGAAACCTTACTCAGTCAAGAAGCGCTATTAGAAGAACGATAGATAAATACACATCCTCTCCAGCAGCGTTGGTAATCTCTGCCGAGAAGCCAGGTATTGAATGAGTGCAAGCTCGGCCCTTCTTTCGGCAGTCGAAGGCTGCTCTCTCCCAGGCAGGGCCATGGCACACAGCAGCTGCTAACAGTTTTATGTGTATGGATACCATTATTTATACGATCTTCATTTTCAATGGCTCTTAAGGAATGATAGCAAAAAAAGCACCTTTGCTGCATTAAATACAATGGTACTATGATTTTAGTCGCAGGACCAGCTGAGGTGGATTGATCACAGAAACAAAGCTTTTTAAAAGTGGATGATGCCCGAGCAAGGAAGCGCTGTGGGAGATCACAACACACAAGAGGGGGCGTGCCGAGATTTACAAACCGGTCCCAGGAGTAGCAAGGGTCTCAATCAGACGGATTCCGTCCACGCTCTGGACTTGACGTACTCATTATCAGCTACCTTACAGGTCAGACACCCCGCAGCCATCAGACTCGAGGGAGAGACAGACCTCGCTGATGTGCAGCGGGCTCCAGTCCAATGTAGGAACATAATACGCAACTAAACTCGGAGCAGGCAGACCCTCGCTGCAGTGTTCGCGTTTAGGCATTATTTGAAAATGGTTTGAATACCGTGTGTTTAAAGTACCAGAAGTCTACTTTAGTATTTTACACCTTGTCTCACTGAATTAGGAGCAGCCTTCACTGGGAATTTAGCAAGCCACTTACGATCCAATCATTAACCAGCGTAGTGCGGGCCTCCCACTTGAATACGTGGCGGAGGAGTGACGTTTACTAAAAGATTTACATTTCCGAACAGAAAAGGTCCCCATGGTAAAATAATCAGTGCTAGATCAATATATTAACATATGTGCTTTGTCCAATGGCTTGCTGTGGTCCAAAACACTGACAAAAGAGCAGCACAACTGACTAGGGTAAACTGACTAAGCGAATGTTATGCATAGGAATTCAAACTGCCTGAGTGCCCTCCGCTGGGTGGTACTTAAACAAGGCCCAGGAGCCCATTAGAGATGGACACTGCGAGAGGGCACTTCTCCCGCCTTGTCAAGTAGGAGATATCGGTCTGTGGGCTGCCAAGCACGTCATTTTCGGATCTGGGGGCGTGTTTTTCTTTTCTCTCCTCCAGCCATTGGCTGGAGGAGATAATTAGATTTGTTGAAAAAAACACGCCCCCGAATCCGAAAAGGACGGGGCCTGATCGGAGCGACGATCCTCTTCTCCAATGGCTGGCTAGCATTCAAGAGGCCAGCCAATGGAGAAGAGGAGAGAAGAGGGGCGGGTTCAAGCCCCTCTTCTCCAAAACATTAAATCTCCGGACTTCCGGTTCTGCCTTCGGCAGACCGGATGGTCCAGAGACCTAAAAACAGAACACCATTACTCACAGTGAAGTCAGCTGATTGCCTACATTCTGAAAGTTGTCCTTCTACGAAGTTGAGCTGGTTCTCGACTTGTGACATTGAATTTACGGTTTCGATGTTATAGTGCCCCTGTGGGTGGTGAGTAATGGGGGAACTGGTAGGAGGGCTGAAAAGAGTATTGCAGAGAATAAAAACGGTGTTCAACAAGGTACTTTGAAATTGCCTGCGGCACTTCATTAGATTTCATGCAGGCACACACTAGCACAGTTGAGGTTTTATGGTGCTAGAAATTCCCTCAAAATATCCGAGAGGGGGTCATAAACTCCAGAAATTGAAAAAGAGAGAAGCATTGGTGAAGCACAAGCTATATAGCTTGACGTCTCATGACATAAATGAATGTGGAGGAAGGGAGAACTAGACATGCCAGGCTCTCCCAGTTCGTTCTATGACTGAATTGGAGCAGAAAATGCTTGGATGATAGGAAGGTAAATGGAACAAGTATTGGCAAAGCCAATAGGTCTTGCCAATGTAAGAGCTATTGACTTTGCCAATAGGTTTTAGCATTGTTCTTCTTATATCAAAGAGGTGTGGGGGGTGCAGGAACGTTTAGGTCCTGCATACGAGCTCCTTACAATATCTGAAGATCCAACAAGAGTGTGCAGACTGTGTATAGGAACAGTTTGTTAGAGGGGGGATACGCTCCAATAGGAGCAAGAGCCCTCACACATCCAGATGGGTGTCATGCTTCATCATTGGGCTAGCTCCTCATCGGGCTGGCGCTGCAAGGCACGACAGGCACACGCAAGAGGGCACTTTGCAGGAGATCATTCTATAGAACTGCCGTTAGATTAAGTGAGGATGTGTGGGCTGGTAGTGTAGATTGGTAAATAGATGTGAAAGAAAAAAGTGTATTAAAATACAGTCAGTGATAAATGTCCCTAGATAGCTTAGGCATGGATCCAGCACTGAGTTTTTAATTTATAGTAAAATATTTACTTTTCAAATTACACATAGCAGTTTTTTTTGTGCAGTGTATTCCAGTACTTTGTAAAAATGTTGAGGTAAACGCAACATAATTTTTATTTTCGCCACTAAAAGCATCACACTTTCCTTGCTTCTGACCGATTATCTGACCACCCTGCTTGATTGTTCAGTACACTCGTTTGTTTTGATTCCAACTCTCCCTAGACCCTTACCCCTGTAAATGCTGCTGTTGTGCTGGCGCACCTCTTTCAGGTAGACCTTAACGTCACAGATGTTATTAGCTCATTCGCTGTTCAAAAGCCTTGCTTCGTGTACCATCTAAGTTCATATTAAGATGTACTTAATTTCCAGTGCAAACAAGAGACTGACCAAGCACCTTTAAAAGGAAACATCAACCTTGCCACTCAACGTGTTTAAAAAAAAAAAAGGAAAACAGGTTTCTTCTAAGAGAGAAGCAGAAGCAGTTAAGACTGAAATGAAACTTCAAATGGGCTCCTGTTGTCTAGTTTAATAATTTAATCATTTTTAAGGAAATCAATCACCTAATTGCTAAGGACGCACAGCAAGCGAATCACAATAAATGTTTTGTGCAATGGGCTCAAGCATTTGCCACCACGGTTTATCATATATGTGAACTTAAAACAACTACCATTTTAAAGAGCATTTCTAAGTAACTCTTTATGAAATGCGTAGGTGCCTGCCTAGTACCACAATGCCAAGATAATGACAAATGTCCATTAAAAGTGGTAATTACAACAAAAAAAAGATTATTGCAAAGTCGCAAACGATTTAGCCTACTAGACACTCTTTTCCATGGTTGATACTTTCTTTGCAGAGAGTAAGTCGAGTCTTTCTTTGCAGAGAGTAAGGCGAGCCTTTCTTTGCATAGAATAAAGTGAGCCTTTCTTTGCAGAGAGTAAGGCGAGCCTTTCTTTGCAGAGAGTAAGGCGAGTCTTTCTTTGCAGAGAGTAAGGCGAGCCTTTCTTTGCAGAGAGTAAGGCAAGCCTTGCTATGCAGAGTAAGGTGAGCCTTTCTTTGCATAGAATAAAGTGAGCCTTTCTTTGCAGAGAGTAAGGCGAGCCTTTCTTTGCAGAGAGTAAGGCGAGCCTTTCTTTGCAGAGAGTAAGGCGAGCCTTTCTTTGCAGAGAGTAAGGCGAGCCTTTCTTTGCAGAGAGTAAGGCGAGCCTTTCTTTGCAGAGAGTAAGGCGAGCCTCTCTTTGCAGAGAGTAAGGCGAGCCTTTTTTTGCAGAGAGTAAGGCGAGCCTTTCTTTGCAGAGAGTAAGGCGAGCCTTTCTTTGCAGAGAGTAAGGCGAGCCTTGCTGTGCAGAGAGTAAGGCGAGCCTTTCTTTGCAGAGAGTAAGGCGAGCCTTTCTTTGCAGAGAGTAAGGCGAGCCTTTCTTTGCAGAGAGTAAGGCGAGCCTTTCTTTGCAGCGAGTAAGGCGAGCATTTCTTTGCAGAGAGTAAGGCGAGCCTTGTTATGCAGAGTAAGGCCAGCCTTTCTTTGCAGAGAGTAAGGCGAGCCTTTTTTTGCAGAGAGTAAGGCAAGTCCTCCTTTGCAGACCAAGCATAGCCCATGCTATAGCAATGTTAGAGTGAATTTAGGTATAGCCACAGAGGCTTCTCCTAGCACATGCGTACATACTGGCAAGTACATCTCAAAGAGGAAGGCACTGGTGCTCATACCACAGCGCGGGTGATGTTTTTTCTATATGGATGTTTACGGTTGTTTTAGCTTAATGTTAAACTGAACCCTTCTTCAGATCCATAACATCCACTGTGTTTGTAATGCTAAGAGATAGGCAAAAAACCAGTCTTTGGAGGTAGAATCTGGGATTTTTCTTTTAACGCTCAACCAATATTTATTGACTGGATTGTGTTTTTGACTTCTTTCCAATGCACCTATGTCGGTCCCCTCTTTAAAGACTCTTTAGCAGAACCTCTGTGTAAAATCCTCATGGGGCTCTCCAGTACGGTGACCAGACATCCCCGTTTTCCACGGATGGTCACGGTTTTCGGAGCAGTGTCCCAGTGTCCCGACACTTTGCTCCAAATTACAGAAATATCCCGGTTTGTGTGGAGTGCCCAGGTTAAACACAGAAATGTCCCGGTTTTTTTACAGTGCCCAGGTTAAACACAGAAATGACCTGGTTTTTGTGCAGTGCCCAGGTTAAACACAGAAATGTCCCGGTTTGTGTGCAGTGCCCAGGTTAAACACAGAAATGTCCCGGTTTTTGTACAGTGCCCAGGTTAAACACAGAAATGTCCCGTTTTTTGTGCAGTGCCCAGGTGTGAGAAAGTGCCATCTTTCTTGCATGGTATGCCCCCACTTTTTGCTAAATTGCTGAATGTACTTTGACTGAGTGTACCCTGGACTCCTGCCAATCAGGTGCCCAGGGCCTATGTTCCTTCCTTAAAACACACAAACTCCAAATTGGCGAACCCTGGCCACATGTCAGCCCCTGGTAAATGGTACCCTAGGTACCCAGGGCCTTGTGACCAGGGAAGGCCCCTAAGGGCTGCAGCACTCATTGTGCCACCCTTAGAGGCCCTGTACCCTTACACACACACACTGCCTTTGCAGGCTGAGTGTCTGGGTGCAGGACAAAAATGAAGAGTCGACATGGCACACATCTCTGTGTGCCATGCCCATTACCTACACTGCCAAGGCATATGTCAGCCACCCCTCTGGATGGGTGCCTTATGTCCATGGTGTGGGCACAGGAGCAGGAGCCCTGTGCCCCTACAGTACCCAGGTCCATTCCCGGGCACTGTAAGTGCAGTGCTGCCATTTAAGAGTACATGGTGCTGAGAGCTCGTCAAACACGAGCTCCCCAGCACCATAATGGCAAAACTGAAGACTGGGAAGTTTGGTATCAAACTTCTCAGCACATTAAACCCACACTGATGCCAGTGTGGGATTTAATGTACCAAGCACCCCAGAGGGCATCTTAGAGATGCCCCCTTACAACTAACCTACAATCCACGTCTGCTCTGAGGCTGCCCAGGCTGCCACACAGCAGACACGTTGCTGGACCCCTGGGTGGGAGAGCCCCTGCTCTCCCGGGCCTGCAACAATGCACATCCTGGGGGAGGTGATAAATCCCCTCCCCCAGGATAAGCAAAGGGAAGCTTCAAAGGCCTGCCGCCTCTAGGAGTTTCCCCAGGCCACTGCAACCCCCCACTCTGGCGGGAAGCTTGGCTGGAAACCCCATACAAGGACAGGGGATGTGCCAGCCTGCCCACCCCACCCCTCAGGTGGGGGAGGCGAGGTGAAGCACATCTCCGGGCTCTCACCATCTTGAAGATGGAAGGCCCTACCCTATCAGGATTAGGCTACTGCCCCCCCTCCCACAGGAGAGAGGCAGGATAGGGGGTGTACCCACCCCAGGACAAGGACCCATTGGTGCCTGGCCTTCACCTACCTGTAACGCCCCTAAAGCTAGTATTTAGGGGCACCCTGAACCTTCCTTCCCCAGATCCCAGATTCGAAACTACAAGAAGAGCAAGAAGAACAAAGACCTGCCCTGCAGCTGCTAAAAAGAGGAAGACACCAACTGCTTTGGCCCCAGCCCTACCGGCCTGTCGACCCTCGAACCTGCTCCTGCTCCAGCGCGGCATCTCTTGTGGCCAGCAACCTCAGAAACCCCGGAGGACCTGGCTACCTTTGAACTCTGATTCCCTGGGACTCCCATGAGTAGAGGCTCTACTCAGAACCTACCTTTCACCCCTGGCAGCAGCCCTGAACCGCGATCCCAGCCCACTCTGCACCCGCCAAGCCTGGCCGGTACCAGAGTGAACTAAACCCACGAGGACGACCCCACGGCGACTGTGACCCCGAGTCCGGCACCCAGGGACCCCCCTCCACAATCCTGGAGAAGCCTGCAGCCTCAGAACAGAGTGCCACCCCAACCGCGATCAACAGAGGGTAAGATTTCCCGACACCAAAAGGCACCCCTGCACCCGGCGCCCCACGGCCCTCTGTGTCCAATCCCGGGGTACCTACCTATCCTCCAACTACCCAACTTACCTCTCGAAGTGGTGGTGGCACCTGAAGCCTCCTCGTCCCCGAGCCTGCAGTCTTTTGCGAAACCGGAGATTTCCCATAGAAATCAATTGAGCGCCCGACGGCTCAAAAGCACCCTGCACCCAGCCGCCCGAGTGGCCCTGGCAGTGAAAACTCTACTCTAACCTACTTCCCCACTTGCCCTGAGTAAGTGACCAGGAGCCCAGCTCCCACAGCCGCGTGGCTTGCCAGACAGCAGCCACCAACCAAGGCCCCCCCTATCCCTCATAGGATAACATTGGGCCTAACTCTCTCTGCACCCGGCCGTCCTGAAAGCGCTGAGGGTGAACTAACTGTATCTACCTGACACTGGGGGACCCCTGAGTCTATGCCCAGAACTTCGACTCTGCCAGTCGAGTACTTACCCTTAAACCGCTAACTTCATTTTCCTCATAGGGTAACATTGACTGGCTTTTTCTTGAAAATTCTTCTAAGTGTGGATTTTTCAAAACTCACAATAATCACCAAAAATCAGCCGAGTGACAAAAACGAATTTACTCACCTGCTCTTAGGTGAGCTCCCAGTGCTGGATCTTGGTGCCTAGCACTGACTCTGAAAAGTGCCCACAACTATACTTACCGTTAACTCATTTTTCTTCCATAGGAAACCATTGACTGTTTTTCTGTGAAATTTCTTCTAAGTGTTGATATCTGCAATTTCTAAATATTAGTCAAAAATCGTATAACATCTGAAAACGTAATTACTTACCTGTTTTGGATAAAGGTCCCAGTACTGAGTCTAGACACCCAGTGCTGGATTACAAAAGTAACGATAACCTACTGTACCTGTAACCTACATTTCCTTCCATAGGGAATCATTGATTGTTTGCTCTGAAATATTTTCTAAGTGCTAACTTTTGAAATAGCTAAATATTACTTAAAAATCATTACAGTACCAAAGTCGACTTTCAACAGCTGATTCTGAGAACGGACCCAGGACTGGATCTAGGATCCAAGCCTGGAATTACAAAAGTAATCTAAAAAGTAATCTGTTGCATATAATTTGAATTTATCATTGAGCTCAATGTATTGTGTTTAGAAATAGAGTTGCCTACTGCAACTACTTGAAACTGTTTACTAAAAAGTCTATTGCATATACAAAAGTATTTTTATGAAACATCTCCTGTCGAGAAAGTATATTTTAATTCCAAGTGTTGGTTCTAAAATAAAACAAGCATATATTTTTTATATACAACCCATTGGCCTAGAGTTCAGTTATTGAGTGTGTGGAACTATTTGTTGACTGAGTGTGTACAACAAATGCTTTACACTGTCCTCTGATACTGCCTTACTGCTCGACCAGGCTACCACTTTGGAGAGTAAGGTTATATCTAACTTTAACCTCTGTTAAACCCTTGGGGTCTGTGGAACCTGTACCTATTAAGGAACAGTATATACAGAGCCACTTTCTCACACCAGGTTAAACACAGAAATGTCCCGGTTTTTGTGCAGTGCCCAGGTTAATCACAGAAATGTCCCGGTTTGTGTGCAGTGCCCAGGTTAAACACAGAAATGTCCCGGTTTGTGTGCAGTGCCCAGGTTAAACACAGAAATGTCCCGGTTTGTGTGCAGTGCCCAGGTTAAACACAGAAATGTCCCGGTTTTTGTGCAGTGCCCAGGTTAAACACAGAAATGTCCCGGTTTTTGTGCAGTGCCCAGGTTAAACACAGAAATCTCCCGGTTTTTGTGCAGTGCCCAGGTTAAACACAGAAATGTCCCGGTTTGTGTGCAGTGCCCAGGTTAAACACAGAAATGTCCAGGTTTTTAAACAGTGTCTCGCGCGGAGACACTATTTAAAAACGGGACATTTCTCTGCTTGCGTCGCACAGGTGCTGAGACAGGTCTCTATTGGGCTCTCCATTTTTGCCTTCAGGATGAAAAAAAAATCTTACGGCTGCAGCAATACCACCCTTCACTGCCTTCAAAGAGACTCGTTCAAGTTCTTATACAGTCTCATCATTCCAGAACTGAAGCATTTTCAATGTTATGTACAACGAAGCCAAGGTTGGTGCTTATTTATCTTATGCAGCTAACAACAACTGACAAAGCTAATAGTCCTGGCTTGTTGTAGGTGTAATGTTACATGTTGTTTTATTTATCTGACTCAGTGCTTAATTTGTAAAATATTAATTGCCAGGGCTCTGACCAGGAGGCCACTGCAGCTTTCACTACCCATCGCACTTGTCATCGCTGCCAAAACAACTACTAACCATCTCTCTCGCGTGTAAATACGACAGTTCAGATTATTCCAGGTCCCCAAAGCTAAAGGAATGGCTGGGGAGGCAGGTATTGGAATGGCTGGGGAGGCAGGTATTGGAATGGCTGGGGAGACAGGTATTGGAATGGCTGGGGAGGCAGGTATTGGAATGGCTGGGGAGGCAGGTATTGGAATGGCTGGGGAGGCAGGTATTGGAATGGCTGGGGAGGCAGGTATTGGAATGGCTGGGGAGGCAGGTATTGGAATGGCTGGGGAGGCAGGTATTGGATTGGCTGGGGAGGCAGGTATTGGAATGGCTGGGGGGGCAGCTATTGGAATAGCTGGGGAGGCAGGTATTGGCATGGCTGGGGAGGCAGGTATTGGAATGGCTGGGGAGGCAGGTATTGGAATGGCTGGGGAGGCAGGTATTGGAATGGCTGGGGAGGCAGGTATTGGAATGGCTGGGGAGGCAGGTATTGGAATGGCTGGGGAGGCAGGTATTGGAATGGCTGGGGAGGCAGGTATTGGAATGGCTGGGGAGGCAGGTATTGGAATGGCTGGGGAGGCAGGTATTGGAATGGCTGGGGAGGCAGGTATTGGAATGGCTGGGAAGGCAGGTATTGGAATGGCTGGGGAGACATGAATTGGAATGGCTGGGGAGACAGGTATTGGAATGGCTGGGGAGACAGGTATTGGAATGGCTGGGGAGGCAGGTATTGGAATGGCTGGGGAGGCAGGTATTGGAATGGCTGGGGAGGCAGGTATTGGAATGGCTGGGGAGGCAGGTATTGGAATGGCTGGGGAGGCAGGTATTAGACTTTTTTTTATGTATATTGTTTTCCTCAACAGCTGTTATACTGCTCATCTCCAAATTCCATGAGCAGCGCCACCCTGTACAGTAGGGTAATTGCCTTGTTCATTCCAGGAATGAGAAAATGATAACAGCGACAATCACGTTCCAGGGTTTCCGAGGAGCCCATCTTGTAAATGCTTGTCTTGTAATGGTTTTTATAAAACCTTGTTGTGGGATTGGCTGGGCCTTGGCCAATTCTAAAAAATGGAACGAGCAGCTTCAGCCTTTAAAAAGGGTACAGAGCCTTTATCAATCATATTAGGCCCTGGCAGCGGGCAATAATGCTTAATAAAGCAAAAATATATAAAGAACAGAATACCATTGCTCGCAGTGAAGTCAGCTAACTGCCTAGATTCTGAAAGTTGTACCTTCTACGAAGTTGAGCTGGTTCTCGACTTGTGACATTGAATTTACGGTTTCGATGTTATAGTGCCCCTGTGGGTGGTGAGTAATGGGGGAACTGGTAGGAGGGCTGAAAAGAGTATTGCAGAGAATAAAAATGGTGTTCAACAAGGTAGTTTGAAATTGCCTGTGGCGCTTCATTAGATTTCATGCAGGCACACACTAGCACAGTTGAGGTTTTATGCTGCTACAAACTCACTCAAAATATCCGAGAGGGGGTCATAAACTCCTGAAACTGAAAAAGAGAGAAGCATTGGTGAAGCACAAGCTATACAGCTTGACGTCTCATGACATAAATGAATGTGGAGGAAGGGAGCACTAGACATGCCAGGCTCTCCCGGTTCGTTCTATGACTGAATTGGAGCAGAAAATGCTTGGATGATAGGAATGTAAATGGAACAAGTATTGGCAAAGCCAATAGGTCTTGCCAATGTAAGAGCTATTGACTTTGCCAATAGGTTTTAGCATTGTTCTTCTTATATCAAAGAGGTGTGGGGGGTGCAGGAACGTTTAGGTCCTGCATACGAGCTCCTTACAATATCTGAAGATCCAACAAGAGTGTGCAGACTGTGTATAGGAACAGTTTGTTAGAGGGGGGGATACACTCCAATCGGAGCAAGAGCCCTCACACATCCAAATGGGTGTCATGCTTCATCATTGGGCTAGCTGCTCGTCGGGCTGGCGCTGAAAGGCACGACGGGCAGACGCAAGAGGGCACTTTGCAGGAGATCATTCTATAGAACTGCCGTTAGATTAAGTGAGGATGTGTGGGCTGGTAGTGTAGATTGGTAAATAGATGTGAAAGAAAAAAGTGTATTACAATACAGTCAGTGATCCCCAGGGACAAACATTTTCAATGAATGAATTTACTTGTCTATTTAAAATGGTGATTACAACAGAAGGATGTAATGTAACCCTTACCCCTGTAAATGCTGCTGTTGTGCTGGTGCACCTCTTTCAGGTAAACCATAACGTCACAGATGTTATTAGCTCATTCGCTGTTCAAAAGCCTTGCTTCATGTACCATGCTAAATTCATATTAAGATGTACTTAATTTCCAACGCAAACAAGAGACTGACCAAGCACCTTTAAAAAGAAACATCAACCTTGCCACTCAACGTGTTAAAAAAAAAAAGGAAAACATGTTTCTTCTAAGAGAGAAGCAGAAGCAGTTAAGACTGAAATGAAACTTCAAATGGGCTCCTGTTGTCTAGTTTAATAATTTAATCATTTTAAGGAAATCAATCACCTAATTGCTAAGGACGCACAGCAAGCGAATCACAATAAATGTTTTGTGCAATGGGCTCAAGCATTTTCCACCACGGTTTATCATATATGTTAAATTAAAATAACTACCATTTTAAAGAGCATTTCTAAGTAACTCTTTATGAAATGCGTAGGTGCCTGCCTGGTGCCACAATGCCAAGATAATGGCAAATGTTCATTAAAAGTGGTGATTACAAAAAAAAAAGATTATTGCATAGTCGCAAACGATTTAGCCTACTAGACACTCTTTTCCATGGTTGAAACCGTGAGTGAATGAGGTGCAGGAGGAGGGGAACCTTGTTGTGGTTACTTCCACTACTCATTCGTCAAGAGTAAGGTGAGTCTTTCTTTGCAGAGAGTAAGGCTAGTCTTTCTTTGCAGAGAGTAAAATGAGTCTTTCTTTGCAGAGAGTAATGCGAGTCTTTCTTTGCAGAGAGCAAGGCGAGTCTTTCTTTGCAGAAAGTAAGGCAAGTCTTTCTTTGCAGAAAATAAGGCGAGTCTTTCTTTGCAGAAAATAAGGCGAGTCTTTCTTTGCAGAGAGTAAGGCGAGTCTTTCTTTGCAGAGAGTAAAAGGAGTCTTTCTTTGCAGAGAGTAAAAGGAGTCTTTCTTTGCAGAGAGTAATGCGAGTCTTTCTTTGCAGAGAGTAAGGCGAGTCTTTCTTTGCAGAGAGTAAAAGGAGTCTTTCTTTGCAGAGAGTAAAAGGAGTCTTTCTTTGCAGAGAGTAATGCGAGTCTTTCTTTGCTGAGAGTAATGCGAGTCTTTCTTTGCAGAGAGTAAAAGGAGTCTTTCTTTGCAGAGAGTAATGCGAGTCTTTCTTTGCAGAGAGTAAAAGGAGTCTTTCTTTGCAGAGAGTAATGCGAGTCTTTCTTTGCAGAGAGTAAGGCGAGTCTTTCTTTGCAGAGAGTAATGCGAGTCTTTCTTTGCAGAGAGTAATGCGAGTCTTTCTTTGCAGAGAATAGGGCGAGTCTTTCTTTGCAGAGAATAAGGCGAGTCTTTCTTTGCAGAGAGTAAGACGAGCCTTTCTTTGCATACAGCAAGGTGAGTCTTTCTTTGCAGAGAGTAAGCCGAGCCTTTCTTTGCATACAGTAAGGGGACTCTTTCTTTGCAGACAGTAAGGCGAGCCTTTCCTTGCACAGAGTAAGGCAAGTTTTTCTTTGCAGAGAGTAAGGCGAGCCTTTCTTTGCAGAGAATAAGGCGAGCCTTTCTTTGCAGAGAGTAAGGCGAGCCTTTCTTTGCAGAGAGTAAGGCAAGTCGTTCTTTGCAGACTGAGCATAGCCCATGCTATAGCAATGCTAGAGTGATGTTAGATATAGCCACATAGACTTCTCCCAGCACATGCGTACATACTGGCAAGTATATCTCAAGGAGGAAGGCCCCGGTGCTGATACCACAGCGCAAGTGATGGTTCTTCTATACAGATATTTATTGTTGTTTTAGCTTAATATTAAACTGAACCGTTCTTCAGATTCATGACATCCACTGTGTTTATAATGTTAAGAGATAGGCAAACAGTCTTTGGAGGTAGAATCTGGGATTTTTCTTTTAAAGCTCAACCAATATTTATTGACTGGATTGTGTTTTTGCCTTCTTTCCAATGCACTTATGTCCTTCTTCTCTTGAAGACTTTTTAGCAGAACCGCTGTGTAAAATCCTCATGGGGCTCTCCAGCCTTCATTTCCCTGTGTAGAATTACCTTTGTATTTTTCATTACCTGGTCATTCCCTTTATCATGTGATACGGGCAAAGCTTGTTTTTATTTCAGTCCACAAGTCCTAGATCTGTGCTGCTTAAACCAGGTGTCCTATATTTAGTGGGATTAAAATGAAGCGCTTCGAGAGAAATCAAGGCTGAATGTAATCACCTATTGGCTCTGCCAATACTTGTTGACTATGCAGTTGGATCCCGTTTTATTTTTCTCTTGGACCCATCACAGGCTCAAAGAAAGACATAGCGCTTCAAAAATGTATTTTATACATTCATTTGAAGCATTCAGTTACTCCAAGAGGTGCTCAGTTAAGAGTAACATTCCTGCAGATTAGGTCAATGTGTGCCTCAGTCAGGCCACAGATGCTGCTGTCCTCAATGGGAGTCATACAGCTGCTCTCCCTCCCTCCTTGTCCTTCTCCACAGGAGATATGCACTCTCTGCCTATTTCAAACTTTTCCTGGTCCATAAACAATAATTTAGCTCTACCTTCTTCCAACCTTCTTCTCTGTAGGGAATAAAGGAGCCCTCATTATTTCACGTTTCTCTGAGCCTTTCATCTGTAGGGTTTTGTAACAAGAGCACAACACAGGAAACGTTGTGGGCCATTGTTAGGTGTTCTCCTGGACTAACCCTGTTGCTTGTTAGTGGGGACAGAGTGTGAACTCAGCTGCAGAAAGGTGCTACTGCCTCTCTCAGGCTGCCTTCTTTACTCCACTGCCTTGAAGATATTCCAAATGTTAGTTGTGCACCTGAAGCATCTTTTGAGAGATGATTGATCAACATTAGCTAAAAAAGTATTATTTCCGGTTTACGCAGACATTTATTAGGTGTGCGTGTTTAGTAGTGGATTATTCAACTGTTATCTCTATGTCTCGACTAGGCCTGGGTGGTAAATTCTGTTCCGCTCGCGGGATTTGCAGAATTTGGGTAATTTCGCGTTCCGCGGAATTGCCAAAAACTCCACGGCTTCGTGGAATGTTTTGCTTGTTCGCGCTTTCAAAATGCGTGTTCGTGAGATATTTCCCCCCCCCCCCCGAGCACGCAAACAGGAAAAAAGCATCGCTAACGGGCGGAACAAGCAATTCCGCATGTTTGCGGAACTCTGCGTGCTCCTGGAGATTTTTTACAGTTTCGCGGAGCTCTGCGTAGCGCGACTACGCAAATTCCGCCCACCCCTAGTCTCGAAATACGCTAAAACATCCTTTAGGTAAATAATGTAAATTTTTAAATATCAAAATGATTTTTATTACATTTTCAAAAAGCAAGCACAACAAGAACAAAAGAGACAGTATAATTGAGAAGAGAACAAGTAAGTATAAAATCGTTAATAAATCATGATGTCACTTGGAGAGAAGATACATTCATGTAAACACTGTGTCTGTCAAACATATACAACACCAGAGTAAATAAATTGCTCAGCATGTGTGGATAAAAATAAAGAAGCAAAAGGGAAGGAGTAAGGATTAAGTGGGAAGGTCACTTATGTCGCTCGGGGAAACAGTCTCTTTCCTTAAAGTGTACTGTGGCTATCCATACCAGGTTAGGGGCATAGGATAAGTACGCTCATCCTTTGGTGGTTTGTTGCTAGTGAAGTAGTTATCTAAGGATTCCCATATAGGTCTGTGTTGTGGTTTCCAGGGGGAGTGTTGTAAGGCGATCTTGTTAGCACCCTTGATATGCCATACCCAATGAATGAAAGGAAGCCTTGTGTGTACTCATTTCACAAACTCCAAATACATACTAAAAAAACAAAAGAAATGACTTATTAGCCATAGATAAGAAATTACCCTCACGGATTAAATTCTCCGCTCTGGCCTCTGTCGGACACAACTAGAATAAAATACATTTTTTAATCAAATACTGCAGCGTATCTGCAAAGGCTTAGGTTACGAGGCTACAATGGGCTGAAGCATCTGTTGTGAACTTATTTTCTGTGAAATAACCTTATCACAAATACTGTTCCATATTGTACTACCTACTAGAAACAATATAGAACATATGACATTCTATGTTGCAGGACGTTTTTATAAACAATCTTCATGGAGCCCTCTCTTCTCTATCTTACCCTATTCGAAGTGGTAACTTGCTCCAAATAATCATCGACATGATGACACTGCTGCTCTTGATTCTACACAAGGCTAAAAAGTGCACGCACCAACATTTGATTGCCGCGCAAAGAGAGATCTATAATTAGAGGGGCCAGACCATCTCAACTTAATTTCTCTTCCTACGGACTCTGAGATCCTTCCAACACTTTGACCTCATTCTCTACTCAGGACGTTGCTAAAGAGCACAATTGTACCAGTTCCAATGGAGGAACAGGGAACTGGAATTTATTCTATTATATCTTCTTTGCATTCAGGAGAATCAGAGGTTTAGTACTGATCAACAACCTCAAGGGAGTCACCAGCTGGATATATTAGACCCAATTTCAAATAAAAGCACTTTAAAGAATCATTTGGCTCCCCCCAAAAGGAACCTTCATAACAGTAGATTTGATGCATGACTACATACATATTCTGGTGGTCTCTTGTCCTCAGAATCTTGTATGTTTTGATTATTGTCTTCTAGTTTTTGTTTGATTTAGGGGACCACCTTTAGTTCTGGGTGTTTTCCTTTGGTCTCATGCCTGTCCATTGAGCATTTACAAAGATGGTTCCTCCAATCATAATCCTTCTTTATCTACACGGATGGCATGTTTTCATCTGGATGACTGGTTGATTTGTGAGCCATTTCCAGAAGAACTCTGAAGCATTTAAACTTGTGCCGGTCCTGTCTTGCTCTACGTATATTCATCTTTAACCTCTCCACATATCAGGAGCTTCTTACGAGGAACAGAACATTTATCAGAGCTCATTTCCGCACAGAGCGGGGCATTGTATTTTTATCTGCAGAGAGGGCTAAGAGGTTGAGATAGATCTTGTGCTCCTCTGCTTTCTCACCAACATGAATCAGTTCACGTCCGGTGAAGGGCACCGAAGTGCACGGCCTGATGTCTGTTCTTGGTTCCAGGGTTGGCTGCATCTCTGGCTTCTGTAGTTAGGTCTTCCTCTGTTGTGTGCAGATTTAGATTCCGTATATAGGTTTCCAGATTTATGCCCTTATATAGGTACTATTCACATTGCCCTTATTTGGATAAAGAAATCCGGCCCTTATTTAGACATTGTCCGTATAACCAAATACAGGCATGGCCACCAACATCCGTCCATCCACGTCACAACGAATTCTTGGAAAACCAGACCCTTAAGCCTTTAGGAATTTCCCTCAGCTTGAATATTGATTTCACCAAGAACTCATTAAGTATGCATGAACATCTATTCCTTAGGGGTTCATTCATGACGTTCCTCTGCCTGACTTTTACGTCAATACTGGCATTCCTAGACACCTTCAAGGTATAAATATACCAGCACTTGCCCTGGCAAATAGCGGTTCCCGGAGGATTCGATCCAACCCAGACTACGCGGTTCGCCACGGCAAGTTCGGAAGGAGATCGAGTTCCAACCTGATGCACTGACCTGACGCTGTCCTCCTCCTCGCAGAGAATCCAGCTCCAGTGCTCTCTGACTTCCCTTGCGGGGGTTAGACTATCGAGTCTAGAAAAGAGATTCCAACCTCTCTCATTCTCAGGTATGGACCGGACTAGAACTTAGAGAAACTTTTGGCTACTCTTGGCTAAACTAAGATATAGCTAGCTATACTTTAGGAATAGCACCTACTTCAAACCTCATACTGCACTTAGGTTAGGTACAATGGGGTAGAACAATGTAGAAGCATCAGATGAGTATCACATTTTAGCTTGTGTTATTTATGTATGTATTTTGATTAATATATGTCATAGCTACAAACCATGCTATTGCAGTATTATTTTATCTTACTGCTAACCTCATACATATTGTCCTTTGCAGTCTGTCTTACGATTGTAGCCATTCAAATCTCTCGCACGAGAAATAAGACTGTTCAATAAACCCTTTTATTGAAACGCCCGTATCTCTATTTCTGTGCAACTCTGTAGAAACGAAGCATGCACGATTGACTGAGTGAAACTGTTACCTATTGTTTCCACGATTCTGAGACTGTTCCGATTCTAAAGGGAAACAAAGTTGTCATGTTTATGCGGTTGTCAGAGACTAATCCCTTCTTGTAATTTCAAGAAGTTTCTAGTGACCTCTGAGTTAGCTGGCACACACAAGTAATTAAGTTTAATAAACTCGATAGAGACATACTGACCTTAGTCCTATGTCAAACCTATAGTGTATGTTATTCCAATGCGCAGAGCCTATCAGGGATATAGGAACTACACTACATGGCACCCAACGGTTTGGTAAGGCACTAATTTAACGCTAGATACTGAAGTAACTCAGTTACGCTTTTCTCAGAGAACCTCTACTCATAAAACTCCATAAGACGTCTGCAGTGGGTAGGGATAATATCCGCCATAGCTGAGTAGGACAAAAGTCCTATGTATTAGCTGTTTGGTTTTGTTCAACGTTGAAGGATACAGTGCTCCAAAATATTGAGCAGCTTATCTTTGTTCACTTGAAACTTGCTCTGCAATTTTTCATTAAACAATGTCCGACACCGGAGATGTTGTCGTCGACAACGGTAAAGGTGCGGCTGACCTCACAGGTCTTAACGAAGACGAGTTGGGTGTTATACACATCTCACCAAATTTAAGGAGAGCCATCACTCTAAAACTTATAAAACATGGTCTGACACCAAGAGGTGGTAGAGCAGTTTTTGTGATAGATGCACATGAATCTCACCAGACAGAGGTATTCTATTCATGGATAGTATTCCCAGAATCAAATCCAGTAACACATATGATTCATTTCTACAAAGAAGATGAACCACCTGAGGAATATATTCCTTTCGAGGATATTGAAATTCCACTCACATACCAGGAGCATGAGCTCTGGTTTAAAGGCGCCCTAAAACATTACAATCACATTACCAGGCTCGGTCCACTAGGTAGACCAGGAGCAACATGGCCGATTCCTCCTGACATTGAAACTATGTCAGACATAGATTTACTTGCTCAACTCAAGGAGTTAATTAAGATGTATAGAGAATTGGTTCAATATGTCATACGGACTTTTACAGTCCAACAACTATTAACAATTCAAAGTCCAGCCCCTCATCAGGGGAATACACTAAAAATGACTCCACAGACTTTACACTCAGTCATGGGTAAATTATACGCAAAACGCGAACAAATTCCATTCTGGTTAGTTAAAAAATTTACTCAAATCGAAGCAGTATTTCCAAATACTAGCCCTTTTGAAAAACACAGAATTTTAACAATTTGTTTACTAATGGGGATCACACCACATCTGTAAGACTGCACCTCTTGGGGCACAGTCTTTGCTGCTATCTACACAAAAACACATGGTGTTCCGTCAATGGCGGTAATACCTGACGTCCTGAAATAGATTCAAAACGAATATGGGGCAAAGCCTGCTCTGAATTTAGGTATGAAGTTACTTAAAAATTTCGACCAGGTGTCAGCAATAACATTATCTAATATTAAAGGAGAAGCAGCATCAGTGGCAATCCACCAGAAACGAAGGGAATTTGATGTAACAGAACAACCTCAAGAACTAGCCAGAATAATTGAAAAATCCTTTGAGGAATTAGGCAGAGACAGTCTGGGAGGGAAACCAGTTAAACCACAACTGTCCGAAAGCCCTGAAAAGGTCTTTACTAAAAACACTCCTACCTCTTCTAAAAAGGAAGTGGGAAAATAGCAAACAGAATTTCAAAGAGAAGCGTTCTCATTCCCGAGGCAGGTCTCCTCCACAGAAGGAGCCCTCTGAAAGGAGGTACAACCTCAGGAATAGGGATTATTTGAGAAAACCTGATAGATATCAAGATAATGATACACGTTCCTCTCGTACCTTTCAGATATCGCCACAGACATCCGAAAGAAGAGGACGGTCAGAAAACAAGGAAGAAGGCGTGAAGTCTAAAGACGATCAACACGTTCAGAAAAATAAAGCAAAACCTCAATTCACCAAGAAAAGGTAGCAGGTCTGAAGATCAGACATGCCGAGAATACTGAGAACCCAACTCAGGAACGGAGAACGGGCCCAGACCATGCTGGACAGTGCCGCAGAAGTTACAATAGCTCGCCAGAACCTGAAGGGACTTCTGGAGACAGTGGACTTGAATGAAGAAATACAAGTTGAGACTGTAGACACCAGGGTTAGTTCTCCACATAGGTTATATAAAATAACACTCCGGATGGAGGGAGACATACCAAGAAAAGTGAAAGCACTCTTTTGGGAGCATCTTTCAAGGGGTTATGATATACTTCTAGCAGAAAAGGACTGGCCACCAGAATTTGTCAGGAAGGGCCCACATGGTGAGACCATCATTATGCCCGCCTTCTCTAACCATGTTCCAGTTCATTTAAAATATACATTAGCCAGGAAATGGGCAGTAGCCCAAGCCACAGCACTGTATAAAAATCATGTAGAATGGGATGAGGACTCACCTCACCATAAAATTCTATTAAAAAAATCAACTGACTGCACAAACGCAGTACCCAGTTAAGCAAGAAGCTAAAAAACAGGTCAGGGAGATTTAGATCAACTTTAATATCAGGGGGTGATTGAAACATGTACCTCATCAATGAACAATCCTTTGTTTCCTGACTCCAAACCAGACAATACATATCGTCTAGTTTTGGATTACAGACACTTAAATCCTTGTTGCAAAACATTTGCAGTGCAAAAAGCACACAGTACAGCATTAATGAATAACATTGTGCGTAAAAAATATAAAACCACATTGGACATTTCAAATGGTTTCTTTTGTCAAAATATTGCACCCGAAAGCACATATTTGACCGTTTTCTCAATAATGGGGACACAGCGTCAATTTTGTCAACTACCCCAGGGGTGCAAAAACAGCCCGGGGTTATTCTCAGCAAGGGTAACAGAGTTACTACAAACTTATGATGTCGAGGCATTGTCATATGTCGATGATATATATATCTGACAGGCGATGACCTGGACAGGCACTTGAACAGGGTGAGCACCATAATATTGGGCTTCGCCTCAGAGGGTTACAAATTCAACTTTAAAAAGTCATGAATTGCCCACCTCAACGTCCTTCTCCTAGGATATGAACTATCAAGTGAAGGCAAAAGCCTGGCAGCCAACGTTTTAGAAAAGTGTGCGCTGCTCCAACCTCCAAAACACAATGAAGAATTTACAATCGATTCTAGGTTACCTGAATTTTGGAAGAACTTACATTTTAAATTACGCAGAAAGGGTTAAACCTCTCTACGAATTAATCAAACCTGATTTTGAAATCACACATTGGACACAAAAACACACAGAAATTTTGCGTTCACTCCAAACAGACATGTTAGCAACAAAACACTTGCAAACATGCGTAAACGTACGCAACTTAGTGATCTGAATAAATCCGGGTCAGTGCGGATTCACCTACTTAACTTTTAACGAGGGTGAAAAAGTACCAATTGCATACAAAGCCCACTTGTATACACAAGCAGAAATGAATTCACTTCTACAGAAAAAATTCTGACAGCAGTTCAAACCGCTGTAGCAAAAGAAAGAGACCTAGCACAGGGGAAACGCATTATGATTGTGACTCCTGTACCAGCCCTAGAGTCAATTACAAAGGCTAGCATTCCAAATGCAAAAGCTTTACATCCGAGATGGATACAACGGGTTAATTCTCTTGCTGCAACTGATGTTGAATACGTCTTTGATCCAAATTTAAAAACACAAGCATTCCTGCAATATGAACACAAATGTCCTCTGCCTACTGAAATTCTCCCTCTTGACCAGTACGAATTTATAATTTATACTGACGGATCTGCACAGCCCTCTACGGGGAGTAAACAAACTTACCGTGCAGCATGTGCTATCGTTAAAGGTCGCATGTGAGATAGCAAATTCAGACCAATGGTCACAAAAACCCAATCTCTAGGAGATTGTACAGCTCAGCGAGCTGAACTACAAGCATTTAAGATGGCACTTGAAAATACAGATCGCGAATTCCCCACACTGATAGTGTGCGATTCTTTTTACTGTGTTCAATCTTACAATGAATATTTACAGAATTATATTCAAAATGGTTTCAAAGATGCAAAAGGTGGCACAATTAAGCACAAATTGCTTTTAGGAACAAGTAGTTCAGTTGCGAAATGGACTACAAAACAGTCACGTGATACACACGCTGAGTCACCAACGTGATGGCGTTCACGTTGAAGGGAATTCATTGGCTGATGAAGCCGCGAAAGGGGCTGTGCAAACGGCTTTCGTAGCTGCAATCACTCGTTCAAAACGAAAAAAGACAGCGAAATAATGCTGCCTGTCAATGCATCAAGCAAAGGCAGCGGTGCGGCATTACCTAAAAAGTTACCACTCAAATACTCATATATAATTGATGCGAACAATGTTCCGTTTGCTCGAATCCCTGGAGTGGGGGATAGGGTAATACCAAACATGGAACATAGACTAGGACTAAACCTAGCAGCACATGAAGGTCTCGCCTCTGCCCATGCAGGTGTTTCCACCATAGTATCGTTATTAAAACAGAGATACTGGTTATGTTTTGGACTGCAAAATATGCCAAAAGATGAAAGTCTCTACTGTGAAACGTCCTGCGCAGACGCACCTGTTAATTTCAGATAAACCATTAGCTTGGGTTTACCTGGACCAATGCGGTCCCTTTCAAAGGGCCTGGAACTATAAATATATCATGGTCGCAGTGGATTTGTGCTCTAGGTTCCTATGGATGTGGCCTCAGCGCTCGGCTGACGCTAGAACTGTTATAAAAGATTTGCGAGTCTTTATCGGCACATACGCAATGGGCACACTACATTCTGACCAGGGTCCTGCGTTTAGCTCTAGGGCTTACAAAGAAGACATGGCCATTCTTGGCGTAGCATTGCGGTATTCTTCTCCATTCCATCCTGAGGAAATTCTGTTGTGGGAAGAAAAAAACAGGACATAAAGCAGTCTATAACAGCTAGGGTATTAGGTCCGGGTGATGGGTGGGTCAAACATCTATATGAGGTCCAGCGCGCACTAAATAACTTGCCAAGAAGTTCTCTAGGGGGTGTCACTCCATATGAGGTCCTGTTTGGGACTAGAATGTTGGTTCCGGACTTAGATATGAGAGGCACAGTGGTGGAAAACAAACAATTTGATATCAAAGATCGTTTGGCTGTTTTACAGGACTTAAATGACCTAAAAAAGCGACAACGCAACGTGGTCCTGAAGCCAACCACCACTGAGAAAAATCCAGCCGTCCCAGCAAGGCCTGTCTGGATCCCAAAGCTTGGGGATCTAGTCAGAGAAAAGATCACGGATAAGAAGGAATTTGGGCCTTCGTACAGACAACCAGTACCTGTCCTAGCAATCCACGGATCAAGAACAGTACTTTTGCTGCCCCTTGCTGGTAAAAAAGAGAAAAGATTTGTGTCCATTGACCTGATCAAACCACACTATGTGGCCTATACTGAATAGTAGACCAAGTGGACTCCGCCAATGTAGCAGACGCACTCCTCTAGCTACAATCCAAGAGGTTGAAACTGAGAGACTCATCACCTTTGAAGATTCGACAGTAAGAAATAGAGGACTAAGCAACAATGCTATGGACCTTGTACCTCTTGAGACCCGAATAACAGTTCGTCCAGATACACCTGTCTACAAAGAAGTAACAAGTGATCAACTGGTTCCAGCAATTTCATCAAATACAGATGCAATTCCAACCATTGACAGAACTGCTTCTGGCTATTTCATGAACTTTGAAAGCAACAGACTTTTTTCATCAACTGGAAAAAACGTATCTGGTTTCACCATGGATTGAACTATGGATTGTTTTGGGAATATTCTTCTTTCTACTTTGGTTAGCTCTGGTAATAACTCTGGGTATGCTGATTAATGGAAGATATATTTAAATGGACACAGCAAGTAAAAGAGTGAACTTACTTCTCCAGCCACACAAATCATCCCATCGTGAAGCAAGAGACTTGTCAGCAGTGAACATCACAGTGATTCCTATACCTGATAGTACAGTTTGGGACAAAACCGAATATGACATTTTTGGTCCGTCTGAGCTTTTGAAGATTCCACATTTATTTAAAATTTCATTAAGTGACTTTATTACCTCCAGTACCTTTTCTGATGATTGTGACTTCGAGCCTGTTAATAATATGATGTCTGATCTGGAGATGTTAACTGCATTTACTAATAATGAATATTTACAAGGTTCATCAGACTATGAACAAATGTATTGTTATAACCACTATGGTCATCATTTCTTGCATAAATCTGCAATACCTAGAAATGTATTTATGTATAACCAATGGGAACATTGTCCAACGCCACCAAAGGGTAGCTCGAAAACGTTTGCAATGAAATTTCCATATTTTTCAGGGTTTAATATCTCGAATGCAGAGACATTTTACTATAAAAATGTCAATAAGACAGGAATGTAAAATATGTTAACGAATACCAAACAGATTTAGTCTACAGCCTTTATTGCCCAACTGTCTAGACAAGATTACGACTTTTGGAAAGACAACATTGAGACGAAAACTGTCTGGGGTACGAAAGATTGGCAAGTACAGGGAATAGAAGCTTTGTTTAGAGCCTGTATCATCCCTGAGCAAATTATGTTTTTGAACGACACCGTCCAACAAACATCATGCCTTGGATTAGCCAAGATAAAAGACATGAACTCACAAGGTTTTACCTTTCATAGGCCAGACCCACATTATGTCCAAAGACAGCATCCGGGGGTAGTAAGAACTTACAGTGTAGGGAAAGTTTGCCTTGATTGTCTACAGAAAGCTACACTAGAGGATGTAAAACAACACTTAACTTTACTTCAAGAAGATGCAGATCTTAGGGAATTCTTGCTAGGACCAAGAAACACGCGTCAAAAACGTTTCATATATGCCGGTATCTATGCTGCTTATAATGAAGCATGGAAGGTCACCCAAGCAGAGGCTGCAGAACGAATCCGAGAAATTGATCGTATTAATTTAGAGAAATCTCTCTCTGTAGCAGACAATGGGTTAACGACTCTGTCATCCAGGATATATTCTTTGGACAGCATTGTATCCTCTGTCATAGACATCATGGAACAAGACTTGGTCATGTTGGAACATGGTCAGTCACAACTACGTTCTATCATGCTATTAGGCTGGACGCTTCAAAACCTGCGTTCTGGCTATGTGCCTTGGCGTTTAATCAATACTACGTCACTGTTTGCAGAATTCAATCTCACTGACAGACAGATCAAACTGGCACAAAGGGGAGCAGACTATACGGTGCTGAGCATTGAAAAACTGGAGAAATTACCATTGACAGTGGCAGAAAAAACAGCTACTGAGTGGATCATACTTGGTAAGATTACTGTGCCTGTTACAACTTTCCATTTTCAGTTTTGCCTAAAAAGTATACCAGCAGGCAAATATGAAAGGTTGGGTAAAGAATACATCAAGACATACTGGGATTTACCTTACACACATAGATGTTGGAGTGGGGGATGTGGAGTGTTTCTTAGCCGTGAAAACTGTGAACACGCACTAAGCGGTTCTTTCATTTGTCAGGGTATTAACTTACACAGGGCCTGTGATGGTTCCACTACAAAATTATCCTGCCACCTGCACGGTTCACCGGCAGCAGTGATTAATCCACTCTTTGGTCAACTTTCAAACGGGAGTCACATTATGTTGAATGATCACAGCTGCTGTGGCATGCTGCCAGGTATCCCATATCTAGTAACGGTTACATCCAGGGTCACTTGCTGTATGCAAGTCTTGTTTCCACAAATAGACATAGTCAGGGAGTCGCCTTTATGGCCTTCACTGAATATCTCTTCTATACGAGTTTATACTCTAAGCAGAATGAAAGCCATTCTTTTACAAAAAACTGTACCTTTGACCTCTGCCAAGGAAACCTATACTCTCCAAGTCGCAAGGACTTCTGCAGAGATACATACCCTTTTGTATACAAACTGCCCTGTGCATTTCTCAGAAATATTAGGTCGTATCTTAAACATGTCTGATACGAGCGGTATTGTACATGTATTTAAGAACGTGTGTGCAGGACTGTTAGCACCTTTTCAAGCAGTCCTCTGAATTTTTCCAAACTTCATGCACTCTGTGTTTGGCAGACTGCCGCTCCTTTTAGCACTCGTTGCAGGGATACTATTTTTGCTCCTACTGCTACGATATGGCAAGCCAAATCACCAGCGATACCCAGTTCACCATGGAAAGAACTCTATTGGAGATCAGGTGTCGTGAGCGCATCGTCCAAATTCTGGGTGTACCTTGTCTACGAGAATTAAACACCACTTGGTTTCTGTCATTCTGACCAATTTGGCAAGATTGCATCTTACCTGTTCTATGCTGCCTGCTATGCGGTGAATCATGCGTGCTGGACATTTGTCTGACACTCCCATCAGTCATGCCTACGGATATCGATACTCTGCTGGACCCGATAATGGCCCATGCTATGTGTTGTCCCCAGCAGCTACCAATCCTGATGGCGGCATTCATTGAGATCTCACAGACGCAACATGCTAATGCTGAGGTACGAGAGGAAACACCAAGCGCGCAGGTAACATCCAATCTGGACATTGCTGATGCTTTCCATGCTGAAGGCGATAGTTTGCGTCTCTGTGCTGTTGATCTTCTACACAAGGTATTCCGACTCTCACCCACAACGGTAGACGACTTGTCTACAGGATTAGAAAATGTTATGTTTTCTCCATCCCCACACACTGACTTTTGATTCAAGTACACAGTGTTCCGGAGAGACTCTGAATTTGGCCTTCATTCTTTTTCAAACATGATACTGACTTTGGATGGAACTTTTTCTATGATTATATATATTTTTTTTCTCTTCCCGTCCTAAAAATTGTATTTTTCATTTTTTGGCACAGTAATCTGCTTATGGTAGAACTATTCATAGAGAACAGAATTCTTTGATAACACTTCCAGGGACAGTATGCCACCTTGTCATGTGTAACAAATTGACTTGTGTAACATGATATGAAATGGTTTCTGACCCTTTTTCTTCTTCTGTATTTACGAGCTATTTCATCACATGTATATATTTTTGTTCATTCATTTAGCATTCCAATGTGATCCTATGCTTAGAATGGAACATTGCCTTTTAATATGTACAACACTTTATGCATAGCAATGATTTTGTAATGTATTTTTAGAACATATGTCTTAGATATGTTTTTAGTTTATTTTAGCAAACCCATGTGATACTCTGTTTTAAGATATGTTTAGAACGTTTAGGATTTAGTAACGTCGTTTATACGAAACTGGAGTGGGTGTTGTGTGCAGATTTAGATTCCATATATAGGTGTCCCGATTTTTGCCCTTATATAGGTACAATTCATATTGCCCTTATTTTGGACATAGAAATCCGGCCCTTATTTAGACATTGTCCGTAGAAACCAAATACAGGCATGGCCACCAACATCCGTCCATCCACGTCACAACGAATTCTTGGGAAACCAGACCCTTAAGCCTTTAGGAATTTCCCTCAGCTTGAATATTGATTTCTCTAAGAACTCATTAAGTATGCATGAACATCTATTCCTTAGGGGTTCATTCATGACGTTCCTCGGCCCGACTTTTACGTCAATACTGGCATTCCAAGATACCTTCAAGGTATAAATATACCAGCAGTTGCCCTGGCAAATAGCGGTCCCCGGAGGATTTGATCCAACCCAGACTATGCGGTTCGCCACGGCAAGTTGGGAAGGAGATCGAGTTCCAGCCTGATGCACTGACCTGACGCTGTCATCCTCCTCGTAGAGAATTCAGCTCCAGTGCTCTCTGACTTCCCTTGCAGGGGGTTAGACTATCAAGTCCAGAAAAGAGATCCCAACCTCTCTCATTCTCAGGTATGGAGCTGGCTAGAACTTAGAGAAACTTTTGACAACACTTGGCTAAACTAAGATATAGCTAGCTATACTTTAGGAATAGCACCTACTTCAAACCTCGTACTGCACTTAGGTTAGGTACACTGGGATAGAACAATTTAGAAGCAGCAGATGAGTATCACATTTTAGCTTGTGTTATTTATGTATGTATTTTCATTAATATATGTCATAGCTACAAACCATGCTATTGCAGTATTATTTTATCTTACTGCTAACCTTGTACATATTGTACTTCGCAGTCTGTCTTACGATTGTAGCAATTCATATCTCTTGCACGAGAAATAAGACTGTTCAATAAACCCTTTTATTGAAAACGCCTGTGCAACTCTGTAGAAACGAAGCATGCACGATTGACTGAGTGAAACTGTTATCTATTGTTTCCACGATTCTGAGACTGTTCCGATTCTAAAGGGAAACAAAGTTGTCATGTTTATGCGGTTGTCAGAGACTAATCCCTTCTTGTAATTTCGAGAAGTTTCTAGTGACCTCTGAGTTAGCTGGCACACACAAGTAATTAAGTTTAATATACTCGATAGAGACATACTGACCTTAGTCCTATGTCAAATCTATAGTGTATGTTATTCCAATGCGCAGAGCCTATCAGGGATATAGGAACTACACTACACCTCAAAACATGAATCGGACTAACAGATCTTTGAATAGTTGATTTCAGTTTCTGAATCTCTTCATCTTCTGCTAAATTGATGGTTGAAGCCATTTCCCGTTTCGTGATCAAAACGGATGCCAATTCACTGGATTGAGGAGCTACTTTGCACATTGCAGATGGAAGTAGATGGAAAATTGTCACTGTAAGAATTATAGGGAGAGTCCTGTAGTTCTTCTAGGTCTATGTCACTTTCAGGCTTATCTTAAAGGGCATCATATACTGGTGCAGACATATAATTAAATGACAGTGACATAAATCATTCCTCAAGGGTGGACTCAGTCCATTTCTCTCAGGTGGGTGAGGAATCAGTTGGGATCTTGGGAAGAGCTTCATCTTTTGTCTTTGGGAGCTTACCATACAGAGATCAGGACAAAGTTCAGAACGACACCCTGAACAGAGGTTTCTCTTCCTCGCATGTTTTGTCCCGCTCCCCTTAAACTGTCAGGGCGCTTTGCCACAGGCTTGGAAAACAACTTTAGATAAGTTTGCTTTCCCAGAGAATGCTTAGTTCCCATGGTTTTGCTCAGTATTCCTGTTCCTGAAATTTGGCAGAATGATGCCTTATATCCAGGCCACATCGCCATCTTTGTTTCCATTTTTCCTCCAGTTACTGTTTTGATTTTCTTAAGGATTGGCTCTCCTCTGGCCATGCAGAGCTTGGTTTCATTCTCCTGTCAATGGCTCTACCGCCTTTCCTCTATGGTCCCAGGGGTGTCTTCCAATAGGGTGTCTGTCTCTTTCAGCATTGAGGTTGACAGGATAGCGTTAATGAGCAGTGGACTATACATGGGGATTGGCAGATATACGGCAAAGTCATTATTGCCAATTCTTTCTCTTGTTCTTCAATTCCTTTGGTAATTGATTGATTTTAGTCATTTGTAGAACGCAACAGCTGCTTCAAAACGAACGAAGTGTTGAGGTGCTTATAGAAGATACCATCAAAGTGTGAAATAGCCATATGATCCTAATAAGGAGTCTAATTGAGTAATCTATAAGCACCTCGTCTGACCACTAAAAGATGTATGAAAACAGGTAGGTCTTAAGTTGCTTTCAAAAGGCCTAGAAATTAGGTTGTTAACGGAGAGATAACGGTAGAGCATTCCATCTCTTGGCTGCCATTACCCTTTCTCTTGCTTTCTTGAATTTCTGGATCTTAATTTGCAACTTCTCTGACATCCCTCTGTCCCTGTCTGCAAGTGCTCTTCAGCGTAGGGGCGCTCGCCGGTTAACTCCGCATTGCAGGCGGTTGGTGGAGTTTTACCAAACTCTGCACTGCAAAGTGGAGCACGGAGTGGCAAAACTCCACAAACTCCACCGGAGGAGTGGAGTTCCCTGTCCACCCCTACTAATAGCTTTATTATGCAACCTCTTTTTTCTTAGAATTTTGGAGGCTGGGGCAATTCTGAAACCTGATCCACTGTTGAATCTCTTTCCAAAAGCAATCAGGAGGTTGTTTGCCTTTGTTTTTTTATTTTCATCCATCTCATGAGGACGAGGGTTTTGGACATTTGGAGGGCATTCCTAATTTATTAGAAACCCCTTTAGACTTTTTCTCAAGTCTGATAATTTTTTGTTAGTTTAGGATAGCAAGACAGGGCCTTAAGGCTATGTCTCTTTCTATTAGATGGTAGATGTGTTTTACAATTTCCCTTGCTTATTCCTAGGCAGGAATTGCTATCACTGAATATAGTACAGGTAGATCCACCCAAAGGTTTGGCAGCTTCTAAGTGGAGGTCAAGGGATTCCTTTGTCTGAGATTTGTAAGGCAGCAACTTGGTCCTCTATTTATACATTTGATAATCAACATCAACTGCAGAGATTAAATACAGAAATGTTTTCATTTGGACAGGGAGTACTCAGAGGTGGCTCCTCCATTAAGGCGGAGGAGCGTCACCCCACTGATTGAAACGCCCCCCCATGCCCCAGAGATGAAAACAAAATGATAATACAGTTAGCGTATTGCAATTTTATTTTCCCATAACCCGTCCCAAGCCGAGCATCAGGACAGGGGTGGGCAGCTGCTAACTGTCAGTAGCTGAAAGAAATTATGGGCAGGGCACTCAGTTTAAAGTGTGCATTCCATTTGGCCAGCCGGACATGCGCACTTTAAACCTCTAACTGCAGAAGTCTTGGACAGCTGAGTTGAGACCAAGCGAAGGCCTCCAGTGCTCTTTGGCTCACTGGGAGAGCCTGCTTCATCCAATGCAGGCCCTACTTCGCGCCTGCATTGGTTATGGGGGTTGCCTGGGGCCCGCGTTATAGGAGTATCCCAACGGGAGCATGGACATGCTGCAAGGTACGTGGGTTTTCTTTTCTTTAATGTTTTTAATGTATTTAATGTATCGCCGACATGCATTACATTACCGCTTTAAAGTTACAATAATGTAATTCATGTCGGCAATTTTGTTGATGTCATTTGCGCCGCATGCATCGGCTCCCACCTCCCATTTGCCCGCCCCATCACTCCCCGTAGGTGGCAGTCACCACTGGAGTACTTACCGCCATACTGTCTTAACTTTTTTTATTCTCTAATGTTGTGGCCACTGATGGATTTTTTTTTCATTTGTTGATTTATTTTGGAATTGGTATTTATCAAAAGTAATATGTGAGACAAGGATGAGGGATATAAGGATAATATTGATTTGTTAAATCAAAGTTGAGAACTAGAAACGTAGCCCATTTGATTACTCCACCAAATCAGTAAGGTACCTTCAATGTAATCATAATTTCCACATTTGTGACAGACATCGATTAAACTGTAGCTCTAGTAAAAGTTGATACGGGTCTATTTCTGATAAGTGTTTTCAAGACTAAGTGCCTGATTTAGAGTTTGGCGGATGGGATATTGGGTATATACTAAGGCACAGGTAATTATGCAGAAGATATGTCAGGTTCGTAATAGAGCATCGCATCCACCTAACTCTAGATCAGGTCCTATATATTATATGCTCTTACAAAAAAAGAAGTCCCAT
This sequence comes from Triturus cristatus, assembly GCF_964204655.1. Classification (NCBI taxonomy): domain Eukaryota; kingdom Metazoa; phylum Chordata; class Amphibia; order Caudata; family Salamandridae; genus Triturus; species Triturus cristatus. The sequence goes on from NC_140584.1 coordinate 816,419,213, forward strand.
ATTAAATCTTTCCTTGGGGATTGTCATTCATCCAGTACTTAATTTGCTACAGAATAAGTGATGGGTTCCAAAGTTTTTCTCAAAGGTCTGCCATCTGCATGGCCGTGTATCAGGGCTGCCGAATAACAATAATTTCACACACCACCAGACCCACCATGCCCTTTTATCTCAGTATTGTAGATTATTTTTCAGCCCTTCTTCCTTCCTATGTTTCTGATTTTTCATTCCAATCTTCCTCCTCCTTTCCCACTTCTTGCTCGTCTCTCCCTTGTCCTAGGTCAAAGGGTGTTGATTAAAAAGTAAGTCCCAGTCCCTCATAAAAAGAGTGCAGGTGGATCCCAAATGCTGGGTTCATCATTTTACTTCAATCTTTAGTAATAACAATAACAAGCGCGGCGCACACCGAATTGTCTTTAAGTAGAAAGAGAAGTGTTACTCAACACAATGGTACTCTGTTTTATCAACCTTAAGCCTATAAGGAAGTTCAGTGCCAGCCAAGGTTTGAACCTTTGTGTCTTTTTGGGCACTGGGGACCCAAGTCATAGGGAACCACTGTGGTGCTTGTCTGGGAGTAAGACACATCTCACTAAGTAAGGACACTGCGATTCGATTCAACGATTCGATTCAAAGTTTTATTTGATTCAGACCTCGACTGAGGTCAACAAATAATTGGATAATTGGATAATTGGATAATTGGATTTATACTCTTAAGATTGCTTTAAATCTCATTATACACATAGTAGGTTAAAATTGACAAATAAACGCACATTATAATTATTCGGGATGCACGCTTTTAGAACAATTCTAAGAAACTCTTTAAAAACTTGAACAGGTTGTGGCAAACAAATTCATTAGGAGATGACTTGCACGGCGTAATTAAGTCTTGAGTTAAAGTGACCTTGTATTTAAAACATATGGGGTTTATAAAATGTTGTCGTACCTCTACCAAAGTCTGATTTGGAGAAAAAAAAAGTACGTGGAAAAGATCTTGTACTCCTCAATTACACAAATCACAGACACCCGAGGAATGTTCAAGGGACTTCCATCTACAAGAATAAAATGTTAAAGGAAGAATTCCTAATCGCAGAAGAAAAGTACAGCGCCTTACTCTGTGTTCTAGTTGAAACTGTAGATAATGCTCGAGAGTTTTATATAGAGAATTTTCTGTAAACTTTTTGAAGTGCTTTAATTCTGTACAGTGCTCCCTATCTAGTGCAAAGCTTATTCTTTGCGTTGTATGTTTTAAAAAGGTCTTCAAATGGGCTGGAGACCAAGCCTGCAAAAGTGTAACAGTGCATTGAGATACCTCAAGGGCTATTTTGAGATTCCTATTAAAACTGTGTAGTGCCGCGGTTTCAAAAAAAAAATAAAAAAAAAATAAAAACTGTGTAGTGCCGAATCTTGTTTTAATTAGGCCTGGGTGAAAATTTCGTTCCGTTCGCGGAAATTGCGATAATTTGACATTTTCGCGTTCCGTGGAAAGCGCGAAAATGTCAAAATTTCCGCATTCCGCAGCTTAGCGATTATTTGGTTCTTGCTCGCGCGGTAAAATAATACATTCTCGCGCGCGCGCGATCGCCTTACCTGAATCCCTGCGTTCGCCGACAAGTTTTCTTGATCCGGTCGCGTTCTCCATGAGATGTTGTATTGTTTTTAGCCATTTGCGCTGTCTCGCGACAGTTCGCGCCCGCAGTGACGTCATGTGTCGCGCGATCACGTCTTTTTTCTTGCGATCATGCACCGCGAGACAACTGAAAACAAGATGGCCGCGCCCGCGAGCAACCACATGGGTAAGTTGGCGAGCCGCAACCATGCAGAAAATCTCACGAACATGCGGGAAAAAAACTTCCGCATCTTCGCGATATTTCCGCGTGTTTGCGATCATTTTTAACATTTTCGCGATAATTTGCGAATGTGGATTTCGCAAATTCCTCCCACCCCTAGTTTTAATATGTTTTAATATGTGTCTTAAAGAGCCAGGGGTGCATGTAAAAGATTAAAGGCCCAACATATAATATTAGAAATGGCTCAAGCATATGTACTTGTTAAGGGGAGCGCGAGGCGTAATGCTTCAACGGGGACTGATTGGGTGACTTTCAGCAGTTTTTATTGGATGGCCCCTTCTTTCACGTTTATTGGTCGCCAGGTTTTAATCTGTATATATTCCAAGGCATAAGACAAAATGGGTGGGATTTTCATACTACAGTCCTCCAGCATGGATTTAAAATGCCTATTACCAGTTAAGCAATAAAATCTCTGTAATGCCCCAACATGGGAGTTTAATTTTCGCTGAAGGTGCTGAAAATGGGAAACGTTTTGGAGGTTGTATGAAAAGATTTGGCCCAAATTCACAATCTTTCACTATCTCTATCGAGTTACATCCCAGTGACCAGGTAAAAGGAGGTAATTTCTTTCTTCCCCTGAAAGGTAGAATTTTAGTTTTGGAGATATTAAGGACCAGAAAATTCTCTTTTGAGTATCTATTTAATTCTACTCAATTTCTTTGTAGGCCAATAGGGGTATGGTCGAGTATAACAATATAATCTGCGTACATTAGGATATGGATTTCAGTTTGCTCTAGATTTGGGGGAAAATTATTAGTTTGGGAAAAGTACCCCAGAATGACGCTTATATACATGGAAAATAACAAGACACTGCATAAGGTAATGGGTAAGTAGGAATTGTATTTTAGTTCAGAGCTCTCAAGCTTCCCAGGGTCATGTGTGAGCAGTTCATCATGCACAAGTTTGTTTTGCTTTCCTGTACTTTTAGTACTTTGTAGCTCATTATAAAATCAAAACTACAAGCCCCAGAATGCAAAGCAATATGCTGGCATTGATGAGCTCTTTTTTAGGTCTCGGCCTGGCGAAAGCAGCGCATGCGCTGCTCTCGCCATGCAGGGGGCTTCTTGGAATCAATACGGATTCCGAAGCCATGTCAAAGCTCCGCCTTCAGTTTTCATTCGTGCGCGTCGTTTGGCATCACAAATTATGCAAAAGGCAGTGCAATGATTGCACCAGAGGCATTTTAATCCCTCCTTGTTGCCACCTTGTCCCCTTTTGGCCCCGCCCACCGTGATTGGATCTTTTATCAGCGGCGTTAGACTATGGCCTTTAATTACTGGGGAAGCACTATTTGTTTCCCCTTCCCTCTGTCTCTCTCCCCGAGCAGACCCTTCCCTCTTTCTCTCTCAGAGGCACAGCTGCTTGTTCTGTAATATCTAGACATAAAATATGGATTTTGAAAAGTCGCGTTTATGCTGGTGTACCAGCGCGTAATGTACGTCGCTCGACAAATTACTATTAAATGAAAATGCATTTGATTTTGAGGAAAACATGTAAAAAACTCAATGTGTGCATTTTTTAAAATTATTTAAATAGGATCATGTCGCGAAATGTTAAACTATCCAAATAGTGCAATTTTCGGTAGGACCATCACGGGATCTAGTAACGATTACATTGCGGTTTGTTTCTTTCAATGGAATCCGGTCCATTGAAAAATAGCGCGTTCTTTTCTTTGTTTTGCCCATGCCCCCATCTTATTCCATTCACCTTGATACCTATCCAGCTCCCCCTTTATGACCCGCAGCCCCAGTGCTTTACACGCTTTGACTCACAGTCCAGTTTCGCATGTACCCTCGCCCATTCTCCCTGTGCCCCCTCTCACCCAGTGCTCCCACCGCTCCTTGCCTGCCTCCAAATATGAAAAGACACAACACCAAACTACAAACAAGAACGTGCATGCGCAACACCAGGGGATCATAGAGCACTAGAGAAAGAGAGGACGTGGAAATACAAACCCAGACGGAAGACAAGAAAGACTGTCAGAGTGGTGAGGAAATATGAATTTTTATGATCAATTGTGTCCCCTATCTTAGACCCCAACGGCTCCATGTACATGCTACAAGTACATGTATGTTCCCTCCACTTCAAGCTATGAAGACGCAAATACAATTGTGTCCAACGTCAACATGTCCTCTTTCAGATCCGCCCTGAATGGGTCGAATATTCCGTTCCTAAGTATGCCTTGCCACCGTCTTTATATGGTGTACTTTTCACGTTTTACAGCTCAGGCGAGTAGGCCCTGAATTCTGCCATCGAGCCTTTTCCTGCCTTCTGCCTCTGAATGCTCCAGCCTGGACCTGCATCTGTATCAATGACCTTTGTCTTACTTCCTGCGCGGCTAACGGTGCCTGGCCCGGCCTGTTGCCTGCCAAGACTGTATTCAGCCTTCAAGTTATCTGCTCCGCTCCTCGAGAAATGCATTCCTGTCTAGTAGTTTAGGTAAACATCCTTCCAGCTACAGAGCAAAGGGCCCGGCCTTACTGTCTCCGTGCAAGTAATTCATGGCTTCTGTTGCCATGGTAGGCCCATGCCCCCTCGCATTTCATGAAGACACTTAGACGCTTGTACACGCACTAGCAGTCAGTATAGAATAGACTCTGTCCGAGAGACCTTCCCTTCCAGATAATATAGTTCCTTAAACACAAGATATTAGATACGATTTGGGATTAGGTTGTTCTGACATCCCAGACTTCTGTCTCCTCATGTAGGGCTAAATGTCAAGTCCCCTTCACCCTCCAGTTACACGTCAAACACACGTCATGCTACTGCGCGCACATCTCTGCCAAGTATTTCTGCTGACTTTGCAGGATTCACTTATGGATCCATCCACCTGTGTCATCATCAGAATGACGTTTCTAGTATACGCCTTTATGCACGCCTACTGTAACGCCTTTTTATTACGTATGTGTATTCTTATCTTTCCTATCAGCTGTTACGCCTCCTGCATCTGTCTTTACTGTAATACATTTACTATAAATATGACAACCTGTCAATAATGTATTGCCGTTCCCTTCCTGAACCTTCGTGGTGACGGAACCCGATTGCCTGGTTCGAACCAATTCCTTTGTAAGGAATAAATTCCCTTTTATAACCTCAAATACCACGGATTCTGCCTCTTATTTTTACTGAGTTATTCTTATTTAATTTTACCGCATAAATTAAGTCTAGGTAATTTAAATTTACCACATAATTGGCGCCCGAACAGGGACACCTCTCACACCCCACGCGCCGGAGGTGCGTTGCAGACCCGGTCTCCTGCCACAGCCGGACGGACAACTACGCGTACCCGCAGGATTTCCTGTATCTCCCTCAGGCCAACGGGGGGCGACTGAGGCTGCGATCAACACCCAGACGAGGCGGTGAGGAGTGCGGAGAATCCCGACCAGAGCCTAGCTGAGAGAGCAAGATCCGAGGTATACAGAGGCCCACCAGATTCCGAAGTTCCGAAGTATCTAAGTCACGAGTCCAGTCCAGTCCAGTTTGGTCTAGTCCAGTCCAGACTTCCGAGGCCTTCTGTTCCGTTCCGTGCTTCCCGGTGAGTACCGTTGCTGGGGACGCATCTAGACGTGCACATTGGTTTGTGCCGGTCAAGACGGGTTTGGGTACACAGACCTGGTCTGCACTGTTTCAGCAGTGTATCTGTGCTGTTTAGCAGTACATCTAGTATTATGCAGTTAGCTAGTTTTATTCTAGTTATCGTTGTTCGTTCTAAAATGTTTTGATATGTTTTAAATGTCGTGGTATGAGTGATTGTTCGATCTTCATTACTGTGTTCATTGTATTAATTGTGTTCAAGTCCGAGTAAGAATCAAGTAGCAAGGTTCAAGATGCCGTTATTCTCGAAATTAAGACAGATAAAAACTAGAAAAGGGATACTCGAGGAAGCTGTTCCCATTCCACCTAGGGACACTCCAGGGTACTTTATGTACCATAAACATGGCCTAGATGCCGTATTATATCTTGATTTATGGGTGGACTACACCAAGGATTTAGCAAAGAGTCAGAGATGGCCCGCTGCTGGGACATGGGATGCAGATTGCATCATGAGAGTAGAAGAAGTATTATGGAAAAAGAAAGCCAGACAGTCACAGAAAGATGCCATTGAATTATGGCGTAAAGAATCGCATAGACGCGCAGAGAAAGCGTTCAGAAAAGAAGAGAAAAGTAGAGAGAATTCAGACAAAACCCGAGAAAACATATTAATTGACGAAGGTATCCGAGTAAAAGCAGAACAAGTAGACAGACAACGAAACACTCTTATGAATGGTATGTATCCCCTTCTGGCCGAGGGTTTGCCTAAGGCCACCCTGGAGGTACCAAAAGATCTGCCACCTCCATTACTCCCGATTAAAGTACATCCCAAGACCGCAAAGGACATTTTCCTTTCTTCCTATTTAGATGATGCCGCCCCCGAATATGCTAATGGTGCGCAGCCACGCGCACCACCTGTTGACGACGCTCAATCCCAAGATCATCTGCCCCCACCTCCGCAGCAACAAACTCCTCCTCACGTTCTAAACGTTCCATCTGTTTCTACAGTCCTTCCTGCATCTACACTCTCTACCCTACATCCAACAAATCCTTTTGGACTTGGCACCTCAGGAGGTGCGACAGGAGGTTTTTCCACGCCACCGCCAGCACCTAGGTTGACTTATAGGGATTTAGCACACCAACGTACACCCCAAACAGCTAATCACAATATATTTAATGAGCCTCTTACAGATTGTAGATATGATCCAGTGCCCGGTAAACACGACAGAATGTTGCTATCATCAGTACGTTTACGACGAGTTTCGACCTATCTAATGACGCTACCAGGAATGATTGGTCATCTAGACAAAATATATCACTTTATCCAAACAGGGCAAGGTCCTGAAAGTATTGGCGAGGCCATGGAATACCAGAAAGTGGACATGCAAAAATTATTGTTACGCTTCTTCATAAACTGCTTGATCAGAAACAGAGATAGGCCTGAGGTAGATCCGGAGGAAATGCAAGTACTTACCAGATGGGGTCAGAATATAGCAGACGGAAAACATGATAAACAGAAGAATATAGAAGTTATGCACCGAAAGATCAGAAAAGAAGTAGAACGAATACATGAAAGAAGATTAGAGGCAGATAAAACTGAATCAGAGGGAGAGGAGGAGGAACAGTCAGAAATGACCACAGGACAATTAGAATTACCAGCTAGAGAAACGATAGCTTATGTAGGAAAAGGAAGATCTTTTAATAATACAATGCGTCCGATACGTCCAGAATGTAACAGAATTTTTCAAGCAGCCATCTCAAATCCAAGGACCCCTGAACACTTATTCCAGGCTACTGATAAATTACTTCGAGAACGAAGGGGGTACCATGTGCTCGATTCTATGGATGAACAAGAATTAGCCAGGTCAGCAGTACAATGGGCTGACAGTTCTGATAAATATAGTAATGACGCGCTAGTACATACGTTTCTGAATCTTTCACCAGACGAACAGCGCTTAGCTGGTATATACATGATACAACATCTCCTTATATTGTATAAAAACGAACACTCCGATCCTGGTCCCCTACCTGATATACTGATAGAATTACTCACGAATAAATGGAGAGGTATGGGTACCGATCTAATTAAAGAAATCCTAGAACATCGGCATCGATACAGTGCCTTCCTATGTCCAGAGCATGATTCAGCTCCCTCCATGAAAAGAAAAATTTATTACATAGACAGACAGAATCCCTTACGCGAAGTGCACCCAGTTAAAAATGTGGATGATTCTTTTTCGCGCGTGTTTGTGTACACGCCCATAACTAAAATAGAACTATTGGAAATGAAAAAATTAGTACCCAGCCATGACAAAGATCCAGCAGGTTTTCACCGTGAACTAAAGGACATGTTACTCATGGGTGATTATACCTATCCTGACATTATGAAAATATTGAAAGTATTATTGCCTGCCGGTATTTACGAGAAACTCAAAGAAAAGGAATGGGAGGTGGGAGACCAAAAGATTGATTGGACCGCATTAGAAAACGAAGAAAAAGCCCGAACAGCAGGCCGAGGGCTTGGGGAAAAAATTAAAGCATTGCCAGGATTATTAGTACAAGTATTGCCACGTTTATTAACTACAAAAAAGGAAGACTGGGGTGCAATCTCAGCCTGTAAACAGAAACCCGATGAAGACACTAGTGATTTCTATTCCCGATTTGAGAAATGTTTTGGTATTAATAGCGGCCTAAAAGCAAATAGCGAGTCATATCCACATCTTTTTGTAACAAAACTAGTCGAGAATTCCCTGCCCCAGGTTAAAAACAGTGTATTGAAAGTTGAGAGCACTTGGCAAGCTAACACTCCTTCACAAATGTTACAAATGTTACAGTATCACCAGAATAGAATTAGAGAAGAACAAGACCACGAACAGAGACGTATGAAAGACACAAAAAGGAAAATGCTTGTTGCTCAGTCAGTTCCAGCTGACGGTCATAAAAAGGGTGCGACACAGTCCAGTAATTCAGCGGTTCCTGTAAAAGGGACATGCAACTATTGTAAACAGCCAGGTCATTATATAAACGATTGTGCAGTTCTGAAACATAATATCTCTACGGGTAAAACCAAGGAGAGACCACGTCCGCCTAGACAGGATCAGATCCAACAACAAACACCTCAGAATGTACAGCCTATGCAAGCTGCACAACAGACCGTAGCGGTACCACAGTCACAGCCTATTGCCGCAACACAAAACACGACACAACAGATGTACCAGTATGCACAAAATGACTATCCAGAGTATCAGCGATACACATGAAATAGCCTAGAGAGGGAAGTTGGCTTACCCCTTATTGAGGTTCCCGTAGATCAAGAGGGTCCTTATGTACAGAGTCAAGTATTAGGGAAAGACAGAAAGTTTTTAATTGATACAGGGGCAAGCAGAACAACTATAAGTCACGACGAAGTTCCAGGGGCACCCCTCTCAGGCTCACAGAATATTTCCCTTGGTTTTTCAGGAAAGCCTACTATTAACGAAGTATCGCAACCGCTTCCACTTGCAGTTGGTCCATTGACACGGACTACAGATTTATTGCTTACTAAATCATGTCCAGAAAACTTGTTAGGTATAAAGACATTGAAAGCCCTAGGAGCTATAATATGTTGTTCTCCGGACGGAGTACGACTATTTTTGCGTGACTTTAAAGGTCACTACGTGTCAAGAGACATGGATCACCGGTTACAGAATCTACCTGCACATTTATGGGCACAAGGCCCCACTGATGTAGGTTGTATGCACATTACACCATATCGAGTCACACTCAAAGCAGGAGTGGTATTACCACGAATGCGACAATACAAGTTACCTCCAGATGCTGTAGTGGCTTTACTGCAAATCATTGACGAGCTCATTGCACAAGGAGTGGTTGTGGAAACCGACTCCAATGTATGTAATTCTCCGATCATCCCGATTCTTAAACGAACTGATCCAAAAGCACCCCCAGTATATCGATTGGTTATTGATCTGCGCGAATTGAATAAATGCATTGTACCACAATATCCCGTGGTCCCAGATATCTCTTCATTACTGACAGCTATTGATTCAGAAGCAACGTTCTTCACTGTAATTGACCTCAAGAACGCCTTCTTTAGCGTCCCAATCGATCCGGAAAGCCAATATTTGTTCGGATTCTGTTTAAATGGACGAAGCTTCAAATTTGCACGCGCACCTCAAGGATTCACAGAAAGCCCCAGCATCTACAGCCAAGCACTGAAAAGACAACTTGACAGTATCCACATGCCTGTTAACACTGCACTGCTTCAGTATGTCGATGATCTGCTGATCACCGCCCGAAACGAACCCGAATGTGAAAAAGCATCACTGACGGTTTTACATTTTCTGGCCGACAAGGGGCACAAGGTGTCCCCTTCGAAGCTGCAATTTTGTGTTCAGCAAGTTGTGTACCTTGGGCACTTGCTGTCCAAGGGGGGGAGACAGCTCACACCTGACCGAATCCAGTTAATTGTAAACATGCCACCACCCAAGACACAAAAGGAGGTACGGGCCTTCATAGGCCTCACTTCGTACTGTAGGCAGTGGATTCCCCAATACGCATTTCTAGCAAAACCACTCATTCAGTTGACAACCCAGGAGGTAGCGACTTCGACTGTCCTCCCTTGGACTCAGGCACATACACAAGCTTTTGAAGACTTAAAGAAAGCCTTATGTCAAGCACCTGTTTTAGCGACACCATGTTACAGTAAGCCTTTTACACTCTTCGTTACAGAACGCGAAGGTACTGCCTTGTCAGTACTCACTCAGGAACAAGCAGGATCACACAAACCATGTGCTTACTTTTCTAGCACATTAGATCCAGTAGCTCAGGCTCTGCCTACGTGCCTGAAATCAGTCGCAGCGACAGCTTTAGCGATCAGACAAAGCGATTCCATAGTATTAGGACATCAATTGACAGTGCAAGTTCCACACTCTGTGGAAGTTCTTTTAAACCGAACTCAGACTCAACACTTGACTATAGCACGACTGACGGGTTATGAACTAACATTGTTCCAGCCACACATAGAAATCAGACGTTGTAGTACATTAAATCCTGCCACACTTTTGCCAGTAAGTGGAACAGACCCATTGGCACATGATTGTATTGAAGTCATTACTATTACGACGAAACCCAGACAAGACTTGACAGACATTCCATTATCAGATCCAGACCTGACACTTTATGTAGATGGTTCATGCATGAGAACAAGTACAGGAGAGTTAGTGGCCGCTTACGCAGTCACGACAGACACTGAAGTCATTGAAACAAATTGTATTAACACTTTGTCAGCACAAGCAGCAGAGCTCATCGCTCTGACACAAGCCTGTATTCAAGCCAGAAATAAGAAAGTTAACATATACACAGATTCACGTTATGCATTCGGAGTTGTCCATGACTTCGGAGTCCTTTGGCGAGAGAGAGGTTATTTAACTTCTCATGGTGCCAACATTCAACACGGTCCCCTCATTCAAGCTCTGTTAGATGCAATACATCTGCCTACTTCGATATCTATCATGAAGTGTAAGGCCCATACAAAAGTCACCGATATTATTTCCCAGGGTAACGATCTAGCAGACCGAACAGCTAAACAGACAGCTCAGATTCGGAATCACGCAACGGACGTGACAAAGACAATAGTTCCGACATCGACACACTGCATGACAGTTAAGGATCCCGCCCTTGATGTAATTGACATACAGACACATGCTACACCAGAGGAAATAAAGAAATGGACTGAATTAGGAGGGATCCAAACAGATCAGGGATGGATGACGAAGGGAAAATCTATATGGTTTCTCCCCGACTCTATGGTTCAAGTTATCATTAACACAATACATAGTCCAGCGCACCTGGGAGAAAAAGCTATGCTAGATAGTATTCAACACATTTGGTTCAACAAACACTTACGAGCAGCAGCCAAACAGAAAGTGCGTACTTGCATGATTTGTTGTCAGTTCAACCCCGGTAAAAGCATTCCTGTAGAGCAAGGTGGATTTCAACCTCCCGATCACCCTTTTGAAGTCCTCCAGATGGATTATATCCAGATGGAACGTTGTCGAGGATTCAAATATGTCCTCGTAGTTGTATGTGCTCTTTCCCGTTGGACAGAGGCATATCCCGTCTCAGATTACACTGCCCCGACTACTGCCAAACAGTTAGTTCGTGAATTCTTCCCACGGTATGGTTTGCCCCGTATCGTGTACTCAGATAACGGCCAGCCGTTCTCATCCGAGCTAATGAAACACATTTCACTCTTGTTAGGCTATCAATGGAAATTCCACTGTGTCCGACATCCCGAGGCAGCAGGTCTCGTGGAGCGTCATAATCAGACTCTGAAAATTCGACTTTCTAAAATCTGCAGAGAGAAAGGTGTCGACTGGATAGTAGCCTTACCAGTTGCTCTCTTTTACATGAGAATGGTAGCACATTCTCGCACAGGGCTATCCCCATACGAGGTGGTCTTCGGTAGGCCACCAAATATGTGGGGGACGCCTATACCTCGAAAAATAACTGATGTCGATTGTAACATGCTGACAGATTACCTTGCTTCCTTGATGTCTGCACTACAATCTTGCCGTTCACAGGTAGCTGCAGCCTTTCCCGACAACACCGAGGTGAAGCCCCATGAAGTGGTTCCCGGAGACTTTGTCTTCATAAGAAATTTCGACAGGAGGAGCCCGCTGGAGCCTCGCTGGCAAACGCCGAAATTGGTAATTCTGACCACGAGGACAGCAGTGAAGATTGAGGGTCGCAAGGGTTGGCTACACTCGAGCCATATCAAGAAATTTCATGGACTACCTTCTGATTTGAACTCTCAGCCCTGCCTTCCCCCACAGACTGACTCAAAACTCCCCCTGGTTGAGAAAACCGAATCACAAGAATACAAACTGAAACTAAGGTCTAACAAGTCAGACAATTTGATTGTTTAAGTCCTCTCCTAGGTGAATCGGTTAAATTAGTCTCTGACATGTATCCTCTAGACCGAATTAGAGAGAGAAATAGACAGAAACAGCTCAAGAAACATGCATACTGTAAATCACTTCGTAGTCACTGTGTAGTGACATTATTGATTATGTTTTTTCTAAGTCTTTTGATTATTGCTGCAAGTATACTGTTGCACATGTACTATCCTATTTCCAAGCGTGCTTTCAATGTTACTGCTGAACATTCTTTTAGTGAATTACCTTCACATGAGTTGTCCTACAGATTTGCGCTGCGCAACAACACATTCATTAGTATGTTACATCATTCCCATCAGGCCAACAACGCTACAAATTGTTGGATATGTGGCCGACTCCCTCCCTATCAGAAATACAAGGGAGTTCTGCCCCTCTTTCCGTACCCGTTCACACACAATGGCTCCTGTGGAGCATGGTTTAGTTTGATTAATTCTTTAGATTCAAATACTGTAGTTTACCGGAGCAACTGGGTATGGGGAAACCTGAACTTAGTTTTGCTTAAAGCCTGTTACCCTAACAAGGAGGGACTTCCCAAAAAGACAGGAACTGACCTAGAAAATGAAGTATATGGATTAGGTAATTTTACACTTAACCTCATGATTCTGAATGTTGAATCCGAAGCTGCACCAGTCTTGCCCGCTATGTCAGTATTTCCAGTTAAAGGTGAATTATGTGTAAGAAAGAATGGTTCAGTACACATGGGTCATAGTAAATGTACCACTGTGATCGAATTCAGTGATAAAGGCAAGTCTACATTTAGAGCTTCCCGTCATTCCTACTTCATATGTGGTCATACCGCATATATACGTTTACCTCTAGATTGGGATGGTACCTGTTACATTGCATTCCTTCTGCCACCTGTTTTCCTAGCACCTCCTGATTATCATAGGAATACCCATTTAGTACACAATAGACCCCAGAGAGATCTCCCGATTGTCGACTACACTGAAACGGCATGGGAGCAATACACAGATTTCAATAAAGGTTTCTTTCCCTACATAGGTGTTGTCACTAATAGTAAACTGATACGTAGATTAACAAGAACCCTTGAAGCAGTAGTGAATGAAACTACTTCCGCCCTAGGCAACTTAACAGAGGAGCAGTCTGCGATGCGGATTGTTGTTCTTCAAAACGTCTTGTCCTTGACGTCATCCTGGCCGATAGGGGCGGAGCCTGTAGAGTCATCGGATCAAGTTGCTGTGTTTTCATTCCAGAAAACGCGCCATCCGTATATAAAGCCATAACTCGTCTTCATAAGATTGTAAGCCAGATACACCAGAATCCAGGCACCTGGACTTGGTCCGGTTGGCTCTGGAGCATGTTGTCAGCCTGGGGATGGAGGATCTTATCCTTCCTAGGTATTGGCCTTCTCATAATATTCAGTTGCTGCCTGTGTCTACAATGTGGACCAGCGATTTGCGGCCTGTGTGCCACAACATGTATCCCACGTTCAAGTTCTCATTCAAAATCCCGGAAGAAGAAAGAAGAGCAAATGATGTTACATGAACAGATTGATGGATTCCTAAGGATCGATATTTCATGAAGGGTCCGTAGGGGACAAGGAGGGAATGAGGAAATATGAATTTTTATGATCAATTGTGTCCCCTATCTTAGACCCCAACGGCTCCATGTACATGCTACAAGTACATGTATGTTCCCTCCACTTCAAGCTATGAAGACGCAAATACAATTGTTTCCAACGTCAACATGTCCTCTTTCAGATCCGCCCTGAATGGGTCGAATATTCTGTTCCTAAGTATGCCTTGCCACCGTCTTTATATGGTGTACTTTTCACGTTTTACAGCTCAGGCGAGTAGGCCCTGAATTCTGCCATCGAGCCTTTTCCTGCCTTCTGCCTCTGAATGCTCCAGCCTGGACCTGCATCTGTATCAATGACCTTTGTCTTACTTCCTGCGCGGCTAACGGTGCCTGGCCCGGCCTGTTGCCTGCCAAGACTGTATTCAGCCTTCAAGTTATCTGCTCCGCTCCTCGAGAAATGCATTCCTGTCTAGTAGTTTAGGTAAACATCCTTCCAGCTACAGAGCAAAGGGCCCGGCCTTACTGTCTCCGTGCAAGTAATTCATGGCTTCTGTTGCCATGGTAGGCCCATGCCCCCTCGCATTTCATGAAGACACTTAGACGCTTGTACACGCACTAGCAGTCAGTATAGAATAGACTCTGTCCGAGAGACCTTCCCTTCCAGATAATATAGTTCCTTAAACACAAGATATTAGATACGATTTGGGATTAGGTTGTTCTGACATCCCAGACTTCTGTCTCCTCATGTAGGGCTAAATGTCAAGTCCCCTTCACCCTCCAGTTACACGTCAAACACACGTCATGCTACTGCGCGCACATCTCTGCCAAGTATTTCTGCTGACTTTGCAGGATTCACTTATGGATCCACCCACCTGTGTCATCATCAGAATGACGTTTCTAGTATACGCCTTTATGCACGCCTACTGTAACGCCTTTTTATTACGTATGTGTATTCTTATCTTTCCTATCAGCTGTTACGCCTCCTGCATCTGTCTTTACTGTAATACATTTACTATAAATATGACAACCTGTCAATAATGTATTGCCGTTCCCTTCCTGAACCTTCGTGGTGACGGAACCCGATTGCCTGGTTCGAACCAATTCCTTTGTAAGGAATAAATTCCCTTTTATAACTTCAAATACCACGGATTCTGCCTCTTATTTTTACTGAGTTATTCTTATTTAATTTTACCGCATAAATTAAGTCTAGGTAATTTAAATTTACCACAGTGGAGCTTCCGGTTATTACAGCTACAACATCAGATGTGCCTGGCACGAGAGCAGAACTAATGCATCAAAAAGTGTGGGGAACCAGGTCCTGCCTCGACTGCTCAAAATGTGAACAAAAAATATTGGAAGAATATGCGCAGCACTTTGGCCGTCGTGCTCCGGTGCTGGAAGAAAATGTTATCCTTCAAGATCTAAAATACGGCCATCTTGGAAGCGGAAGGGGGTTAGTGGTCTGCTCCAGGCGGACATCTCGGAATGGGTTACATTAGACCATGTTACTTAGACCACAAATGAAGACATCTGCTTATAGATGAGGGAAACAAAAACAAGCATTGAAACTGCAATAGATTTCGCCTTTTATTAAATTAAAGCCATTTGCTTTGCTATACAATACCATTAGCAAAGCAAATGGCTTTAACTTAACCAAAGGGAGACCTATTGCATTTTCAATGCTTGTTATCAGTAGGCTAGATGTTTCCCATTTGTGGACTTCAAAGAGCTAATTTTCCGCTTCAACCTCCCTCCCCTTGCCTATCCCACCGGGGGTCTCAAGTTTCCCAGCTCCATGTGTGAGTAGCTCAACCAGGTCAGGATTTCTTTCAATTCTGAAACTTTTTTGTCCTCTTCATATTGTGAAAATAATGACTACAAATGGTAGAATGAAAAGAAAACATTGTGAACTGGACGAGCGACTCACACATGCATCTGAGAAACTTGTGAGTTCTGGCCATGGAAACTCCCCCCCCCATCGAAATCCAAACGTTGTCATGTATGACCGACCTCCAGAGAAACAGCGATTTCAATTCTCCCGTTCCATGCGTGAATAGTTCACCCATCCCAGGTATTTTCTTTAAATTCCCCTAACCGTAGCCCTAGATTTATCATGGGTTCACCCGGACTACAAATCCCAGCATGCAATGAAAACAAACCTGGCCTGGATGGCTTCTTATGCACGGAACAGGGAAACACGAGACGTCAAGTAATTTTGTACTGCACATTTATTAACTGCTCATTTTGAAATGAATACGTATGTTTTTTATCTCCTAGCACTTCCTGCTAGTACCGAGGACTACAGCTGACATTACTAAAAGTAAAATGGGCCTACAAGACGTTTTCCGCTCTTTGGTTGATTTTTGTAAGTCAGTCCTACTGTAAAGTATGATATATGGCATATTTTGTAAGTGGGACAGTTTGTGTTGTGGGCGAAAAACTGCCTTTTGAATTTCGGTATAAGCGTTTTGTATGGTAATAGTTCAACGGTGAAACAGTATCTTTCTGCGTTCAATGTGAATACCTTTTCCTTTTTTCATCACTTGTAGCTCCAGGAGCAAGTTGGTCCAGTCCGAGCTTTCGCTGCACCAGATTCTCAAAAACAGCATTTCCTTTCGAAACATAAAACCAGCAACACATCCCCCAGGTCTTTAAATGGGATTGAAACAAGCCTGGCTGGGCCTAATTTGTCCCCGGTGGCCTGGAGATATGCAGTGATTTCATTTCCTGTCTTTACTCTGCGCCACCTGGCCATGATTAGCAGCCTTTGGGCTACTCGAGGCCCCTCTGGCCACGGTAAGCCCAGGTGACTCACAAAAGCCTTGACAATTATTTGCCGTGGCCTCGGACCCCCGGGCTGTGGAAAAACAGGACTTTTGTGTTTCCAAATGCAAGCCAAACAAAAGCATTGTTAGGAGAAGAAAAATTAAAGCCCCTATTAGCAGCTCCCCGCTGCCCAGGTTTTAATGAATCCCGGGCCCACTATTTGTTCCCGACCATCTGAAGAGTAGGGCTACCGAAAAGCTCAGAACCTAAAGTGGATTTACTCGGCGCAAGAGGCGCTGGGTAAATCCATTTTAAGTTCGGTGCCTCTTAGTGGACTTTCCCATTATTCAGAAGGGGCTGGAACACATGGCAGGCCTGGATTACTTAAATGGATGAATTAACGGCTGTGCTGGGGTGGGGGGGAGTTCACAAGAGGCACACTTTGGGACACGTTTTCAAAAGGTAGAAATAACTTGTATCCCAAAAAAGAGATGAGCAAAACTCTCAAGTTGTTTGGGTGCACGTGTGAGCAACTTGTCCAGGGCAGGTTTTTTCCCCCTTTGCGTTCTGGTACTTGTAGGCAGAGGGTAATTTGCAAAAATTGTAACTCGGGGTGCAAATGGCTTTCCTAAGAGCCTACAGCTGGCATTTGCATAATTGTAAATAATGTTTCCAAATTTGTGGGGGGAAATATACCTATTTTGCCTACCCCTAATACAGATTTTAAAATGCAACATTTGAATATATACCAAACATGCCAAAGAGAAAACCCCCAGGAGTGAGACAAACTTACTACAAAGTTAATTCTTGACATATAGATGTCAGCTGACCCCCATGTCATGAGAGTGGCTTTCACGGAGCTCTCAAGTTTCCAGGCTCAGTGCCTCAGTAGCTCTTCCAGTTCAGGGTTTTCTTTATATTTTGGTATGCATAGTCCTGAGGTTTATAATGGTACAAATAGTACTACAAATCCCAGAATGCAACAAAGACATGGCTAGGCTGAGGTACTCGCACATTGAACTAGGGAACTCTCTTTCCACAGAAAGCTAATATTTTGTTGCATGCTTCCTATTATAAGTATGGATTTACAAATCCCAGCCGGTTTAGGGCTCTTGGTTGAAAAAGCAGACGTGGAGCAATGTCATTTTCATGACATGGGACAAGTTAACGGGCATAGCTCTAATAATGTCACTTTGTCCCATGTGAGGCATGAATTACCGTGTCATGTGTAAGCAGTTCTGTCTTTTTCACGTATTCACTGCCAGATGAGAGTAGCTTATCTACTCTTGCTTTTCCTCTAGTTATCCTATGTCAGGCATGAGTAAATAGTCCAGTTTTTCTTTTGCATTCTGGTACTTGAAGTTCAGCATTAAGACAGACCAGGACTACACACTCTGGAATTCAAATATAACCAGGACTTAATGAAATACATGGGACATATTGCGATCTCTGTCCACAGAAATACTAATAAAACTACGTCACCTATACCACGGTTCTATACCTACACCTGAAATCTAATCTAAACTCAAATGTAAAATTACAGTTCACAGGTTTTGCATATTTAGTATCCACATTCACAATTTGTGGGTCCACAGAATGGAAATCAAAGCCAGTAGGGTATTTTTAGAAATACTTGTCGGCTGCCTGTCACTGTAGGTCTGGATTAGATATGGCCAGATACTGCCTAGTCCCCCTCCCTTATCCCAGCAAACGACTTTTTTACTCAAAAACCTTTTGGGGCCAGTCAGATTCTCTGCCCTCTTCCCCCAAGGCAACAATGTCGACAACACACCAGCTTGGATTAAGGGTCAGAATAACCCCGGCCATATATTATCCATAACAATAACAAAAACATTTAATCTCAATATTTACATCATTTATACAAAACGCAGAAAGTCCGTTCCATTACATTGTACAGTGTGTCATTTGGCTATCCTTAACATGTTTCTAATACATAGTCATGCCTATTATAAGCTATGTGATCAGCAAAATTATCTTTCTGCGTATCCCTGTTTGAGCCTACGGCAAGGTCAATTACTGGTCCAAGGTCAACCTAGGTCCCACCCTCCTACCGGAGTGACCTTGTGCAGGAGGCCCAGTTCGCCAGAAGGTTGCCTCACCCCGGGCACCCCCTAGGCCCTCAACATTGTCCCCATAAGGGGCTGTGCTGTTATGCCCAGCTTACTTGCGCCCTTGCACATGTGCAGGGTTGGCCAAACAGCTTACTGGAAGCGGAACATCCCCTCCCCCCGCACCCTTTCAGCCTACCGGCTGTAACTGCCCCAGGAGTTGCATGAGAGACCATCTGTCCCCCCCTCAGGCGTCCCCATTAGACAATGATGTCTGCTAAGGACTGTAAACTATGCCCACCAATCATGACCTTACCCCCTGACCAAAGGATACTACTTGACTTTACATAAAAATATGACAAAATGCCCTAAAAGGAAAATTCGGTTAGTACGATAGACCATTGCATCATTACAATATCTTTTACCTTATCTAGAAAAACTAGAAAAACAAGAGTAACAAAACTACACATTCACAAAATTTCTGCCTCAGGGAATAGTGGGTGGGGAAAAACTCCTAATGAAGGGGCCTCGGTCCCGAGGCCCTCACAAATCGATGGGGCTGTGGAGCGGTGCAGAAAGAGACCAATCTCCTGCTCCACAGCCTTTTTATTGCCCCCTCGGCCGGGGAGCTGGTTGGTACCGGCTCCCTGGTCATATTTTCGTCGTATGACCCGAAAGCGCTTATTTCGCTTCCGGGTCACAGCTCCCGCAGCCAATCAGCTGCAGGCGTGGGAGTCGCTCGCGTCGCTTCTGTGCCCGCAGCGACCCCACCCCTGCCCCCACCTGGGCTTCAGGGGACCAGTGCGACCACCATACTTGGCGTCGTGCCCGAGTCCTGGTCCCGCCTTTGTAGGAGGTTTTCTCTCTTACTACAGACTTTTAGCATTTGATTTATCATTCTTTCTTCCATGGAATGCTTTGGTTTTAATGCATGAGGGACTCTTATCTAAAAAAGCACGCTAAGGCCCAGACGTACGGAGCCATTTAGCATTTCTTAATGGACTGAATCGCTATCTTGACCCATTAAAAAAAATTTAAATGGCCTTTTCAGGTTTACAGAGGGCCAAATCCAACCGCAATTTGTGATTTTTACACTGTAGAAATCGCAAAATGTGACCACGATTTAGGAATCGGAAATAGGGATTACCAATTTGGGATTCCTAAAGCACATGTACAAAGCATTTCCTAAATTCAATTATCATTGACTTAAAGTTGATGGTAACCATGTGCAAAATAAACAAAAATACAATAAAAATGCATTTTGTATTGTGACATTAACACCACATATGCCCATAGGGCATATGCTTATTGACATGTGCACTAGGAAATGTGCCGTGCCTCCAGGGGGGCCTTAAGCCCAGAGGCACACTTGTCTTTGCATTTCTTAAATTGTGATTTCCCATTCGGAAAACACAATTTAGGAAATGCAAACCATTTCCTATTTCGCCCATGAGTAGGACTGCAATGGCATTTCCTATTTGCGATTCCCTAATAGCGATTCCTAATCTGTGGGAATCTCTATTAGGGAATCACAAATTTTGTACATATTTTTTTGGATTTCTCAAATAGCTATTCCAACGGAGTTGCTATTAAAGAAATCCAAACGGGAACCTTAGTACATCTGGCCTTAAGTCATCACGCATTCATGTTTTTTTATATATACCCTTTCTATACATGCTACCATTAGCATCACCACCACTAACATCAAATGATTAATTTGAGAGCTGTGATTAGAACATGATGTGATAAATGAAATGTTTCATGCACCTTCATCATGTGTAAGCAATTTGCTGGACGCAGTGTTGCACGCATAAACTGGGCCAACTCAGCTGTTCATCATAGCTAAGTGCCCAGAGACAATTCAATCTGAGATGTGCATTACATCAATGCAAGGGTTGTCTGCCAATCCAGATGAAATAGACGGCCGACAAGGACGCTGTATAAAGCAGGCCACCTTATTCCAGGAAGAAATTCTAATTTATAAAACTGACATGATTTATTAATTAAATCAATGAAAACCTGTGAGCATACCGATTATGGTTTGCCGAGGATGCCATTTGCTGGCACCTGCTGTAGGCCCCTGCGTCCATAAATGTACCTTCTTATCATATTAAAACTATTATGTGAAACTGTATCCAGGCGGTTTATCTACAGCTACATCGGCCCAGGTGTGGAGTTTCAGAATTCGTTCTTTTTGCAGGTCACACGCTTTATAATGAAACCTATTTTAATTTGTAGTGCAAACACAGCTGTTATTTGACAGTCTCAATCCGACCAGTGAGGCGTTGAAAGTGTTTTCTAACACAATGCACGAAAAAAGGAATGCACACAGAGGCGCAGAATGAGGCGCAGAAAGAGTTTTGGGCTCCTTCCTGCAGCTGGGGCAAAGAGAGTGAAGCAATCACTTGAAGGTGAAATGGCCATTGCATAATTTACACAGTGTATTCATCCCTGAATACCTTTCTCTTTCTACAATTATACTCATTTCTTAACATTTAAACTGGGCTGTATTTAGCTGTTTCTAATACACGCATTAATTAGAGGCTCTGAGGCCTGACACCGTGCCAGCACAGCGCGTACATAGGACACAATAATACCACCTTATAATCGTGTCTCCATCACTGTCCTGCTCAGCCATATACAAAGTATGTTTCGTATATAGGCGGCATGTAGGGATTTATCTATATATTTTCTAAACATAATGTTTTGGACAATCTGATTGCCTACTAAACCAATATGAGCATAACTATGGGACACGCACTATTGCATCACCCACACTAGACTTCTCTTTATATATATATATCACATACATATAGAAGTAGACTGATGTTAAGAATTTTTTCTCAGTGCAAGATAGCAATTGTTATGTCACTTTGTTTATCTAATTTTCTTTGCACTCACTGAGAAGTATATTATATTATTATATATATCAAGGTCATTTTCATTTGTTTTTACCTAAATGACGCTAAAGTTCTATGTCTATACCAACCCACGGTTGCTGTGACAACCCTGAGTAGTTACTGTGCATATATAGATTGATTTTCATGGTGCCGGGCATTGGAGCAAGGCGGTTCGCCGCCGAAACGCATCAAGGTTTTGGTTATGATTAAAACTTCAGTGTCAGCGCCTGTTATTGGATGTTGCAACAGGATTGGTCATATATATATATATAGTTAGAAATGGGATTTCTGGTTGGCTAAGGTTTGCACCTAAGCCAGGCAGAAACCACCACTCTAGTCAGGACAAGGGAGTTACACTCCTAAAATAACCCCTGCTCACCCCCTTGGTAGCTTGGCACGAGCAGTCAGGCTTATCTTAGAGGCAGTGTGTAAAGCATTTGCACAAAACCAACAGTAACACAATGTAAGCACCACAAACGGACACCACACCAGTTTTAGAAAAATATCCAATATTTTTATATAGACAAGACCAAATAAGATAAAAATCCACCATACAGTACTTCAAAAATAGTTACTTCTCAAAATGTCTTTAAGTTGCAAAATACGTAGAAAAACACAATTCGTACGAGTCGGTAGCTCAATGCTGAATACAACAAAGTCTTGCAGTTCCCGCTGACCGCGTCGGTACGGGCCAGCAACAGCTGGACAAATTCGTTCACAGTACCTTTCTTAGTGTGACCCACACGGTGGTGCGAGTCGGTCTTGGAGTCCATCGCGGTTGCGATGCAAAGTGGAAGCGGTGCACGGTGCGGTGTCCCTCGATGCGGTGCGAGCAGCGGCTCGGTGACGATCATGCAGACGGCGTCGGTGAGACCAAGGCTTGCGGTGTAGGGCGAGTCGGTGCTCGATGCGGTGCTGGCAGGTTGCGGTGCAGGTGACAGAGCAGGTTGTGGTGTTCGTCGTGGTCAGGGTACAAGGTGGAAGCGGTGCAAGGTGCGGTGTCCCTCGATGCGGTACGAACAGCGGCTCGGTGACGATCGTGTAGACGGCATCGGTGAGACCAAGGCTTACGGTGCAGGGTGAGACGGTGCTCGATGCAGTGCTGACAAATTGCGATGCAAGCGACAGAGCCGGTTGGCGGAAATTGGCGCTGGCCGAGCCGGACAGCTGTGCGTGATGAGTCGGTCACGGGTGTCGAGCCAGCAGCGACCGTGTTGGTGTGCCCAGGCCAGCGAAGTGAAGCGAGGCGATGCAGTTTGCGGTGTCTCTCGATGCGGTGAAGGCAGCGGCTCGGTGACGGAGTCGGTGAGACCAAGACTTGCGGTACAGGGCGAGTTGGTGCGGCCTGCGGTGCCTTCAGGACACAAGGCCAGCGACGGAGTTGGTGACAGAGTTGGTCGTGGTTCCCTCTTCTCTGTGGCAACTGAAACAGCGGTTCCAAGAGCGGTACCCAGAGGTTGGTGAAGTCTTTGTAGTCCCTGAGACTTCTTAACAGGAGGCCAGCTCAGTTCAGGCCCTTGGAGATATTCAGCACAAGTAGAGAAAGTTCAGTCCAGTCCTTTCACTGCCCAAGGCAGAAGCAGCAGCTGCAGGCCAAAGCAACAAAGCAACAACACAGCAAAGGGGCAGTACTCCTCCTGGCAGCTCTTCCAGCTCTTCGTCTTGGCAGATTCCTTGATTCCAGTGAGATCTATGAAGTCTTTTCTATCCCTGAGACTTCCAACAGGAGGCAAACTCCACTTCAAGCCCTTGGAGAAAATTCTAACATCAGGATGATGAAAGTACAGTCCAGTCCTTTCCCTATCCAAGACAGAAGCAACCACTGCAGGCCAACCCCACAACACGCAGCATAGGTGCAGTACTCCTCCTCCAGCTTTCCCGGTCCTTCTTCCTGGCAGGTTCCTTAGATCAGAAGTAATCTAAATTCTTGGGATCAGGGTCCCACTACTTATACCCCAAAATCCTTTGTCCTCTGAGGGCAGAGGGGCCTTTGCCTAGTCCAAACCAGTTCTGGTCAGTCCTGGAGCACTTTGTTTACATGACTCCTTCTTTCCTTTCAGAGTGCAGGGCAGAGACATCAGACGTAAATATTTAAATTACCTGTACTATTTTTTATGCGGTAAAGTCTAGTAAGAATAACTCAGTCAAAATAAGAGGCAGAATCCGTGGTATTAGAGGTTCTGAAAAGGGCTTTATTCCTTACAAAGGAATTATAGTTCGAACTAGGCAACCATATTCCATCACCACGAAGGTTCAGGAAGGGATCAGCAATACATTATTGACAAGTAACAGTATATATATAAAAAGCATTGCATTAAGACAGATGCAGGAGGCGTAACAACTGATAATACAGATAAGAATACACATACGTAATGAAAATAGGTGTAAATACAGGCGTATACTAGAAACGTCATTTAAAATGATGTCACAAGTGGGTGGATCCATAAGAGAATCCTGCAGTGTCAGCAGAAATATTTGGCAGAGATGCGCGCGCAGCCGCATGACGTGTGATTGACGTACAACTAGAGGGTGAAGGGAACTTGACATTTGGCCCTACATGTGGAGACAGAAGTCTGGGGTGTCAGGACAACCTAGTCCTAAATCATATCTAATATCTTGTGTTTAAGGAACTATATTATCTGGAAGGAAGGGTCTTCTCGGACAGATCCTATTCTATACTGACTGTTAGTGCGTGTACAAGCGTCTATGTGTCTACATGTGATGCGAGGGGGCAGGAATCTTCCATAGTAACAGGGGCTATGAATTACTTGCAAAAAGACAGCGAGGCCGAGCCTTTTGCTCGGTAGCTGGAGGGATGTTTACCTAAACTACTAGACAGGAATGCATTGGATGAGGAGCGGAGCAGATAACTTGAAGGCTGAATACAGTTTTTGGCAGGCAACAGGCCGCGTCAGGCACCGTTAGCCGCGCAGGGAGTAAGACAAAGTTCATGGACACGGATGCAGGTCCAAGCTGGAGCATTTCAGAGGCAGAAACAGAAAAAGGCTTGATGGCAGAATTCAGGGCCTACTCGCCTTAACTACAAAACTAGAAAAGTGAACCACATAAAGTCGGTGGCCTTTCATACTTAGGAATGGAATATTCGACCCATTCATGGCGGATCTGAAAGAGGGCATGTTGACGTTGAACGCACATGTATTTGTGTCTTCATAGCTGGAACTGGAGGGAACATACATGTACTTATAGCATGTACATGGAGCCGTTGGGGTCTAAGATAGGGGACACAATTGACCATAAAAATTCACATTTCCACATTCCCTCCTTGTCCCCTACGGACCCTTATGAAATATCCATCTTCATCAATCCATCAATCTGTTCATATAGCATCATTTGTTCTTCTTTCTTCTTCCGGGATCTCGAATGAAAATTTGAAGGTGGGATACACGATGTGGCACATAGACCACAAATCGCTGGCCCACATTGTAGACACAAGCAGCAACTGAATAGTATGAGAAAGCCAATACCTAGGAAGGATAGGATCCTCCATCCCCAGGCTGACAACACGCTCCAGAACCAACCGGACCAAGTCCAGGTGCCTGGATTCTGGTGTATCTGGCTTACGATCTTATGAAGTCGAGTTATGGCTTTATATACTGACGGCGCGTTTTCTGGTATGAAAACACAGCAACTTGATCCGATGACCCTACAAGCTCCGCCCCTATCGGCCAGAATGACGTCAAGGACAAGACGATTTTGGAGAACAACAATCCGCATCGCAGACTGCTCCTCTGTTAAGTTGCCCAAGGCGGAAGTAGTTTCATTCACTACTGCTTCAAGGGTTCTAGTTAATCTACGTATCAGCTTACTATTAGTGACTGTACCTATGTAGGGAAAGAAACCTTTATTGAAATCTGTGTATTTCTCCCATGCTGTTTCAGTGTAGTCGACAATCGGGAGATCTCTCTGCTGTCTATTGTGTACTAAATGGGTATTCCTATGATAATCAGGCGGGGCTAGGAAAACAGGTGGCAGAAGGAATGCAATGTAACAGGTACCATCCCAATCTAGGGGTAGGCGTATGTATGCGGTGTGACCACAGATGAAGTAGGAGTGACGGGAAGCTCTAAATGTAGATTTGCCTTTATCACTGAATTCTATTACAGTGGTACATTTACTATGGCCCATGTGTATTGAACCATTCTTTCTTACACATAATTCGCCTCTAACTGGAAATACTGACATAGCGGGCAAGATCGGTGTAGCTTCGGATTCAATATTCAGGATCATAAGATTAAGTGTAAAGTTACCTAATCCATATACTTCATTTTCTAGATCAGTTCCTGTTCTTTTGGGAAGTCCCTCCTTGTTAGGGTAGCAGACTTTAAGTAAAACTAGGTTCAGGTTTCCCCATACCCAATTGTCTTGGTAAACTACTGAATTTGAATCTAGGGAATTAATCAAACTAAACCATGCTCCACAGGAGCCATTGTGTGTGAATGGATACGGAAAGAGGGGCAGAACTCCCTTGTATTTCTGATAGGGAGGGAGTCGGCCACATATCCAACAATTTGTAGCATTGCTGGTCTGATGAGAATGATGTAACATACTAATGAATGTGTTGTTGCGCAGCGCAAGTCTATAGGACAACTCATGTGGGGGTAATTCGCTAAAAGAATGTTCGGCAGTAGCATTGAAAGCATGCTTGGAGATAGGGTAATACATGTGTAATAATATACCGGAGATAATAATCAGAAGACTTAGAAAAAACATAATTAACAATGTCACTATGCAGTGACTACGAAGTGATTTACAGTACGCATGTGTCCTGAGCTGTTTCTGTCCATTTTTCTCTCTATTTCGGTCTAGAGGATACATGTCAGAGACAAATTCAACCGATTCACCTTGGAGAGGACTTAAACAATCAAATTGTCTGACTTGCTAGACCTTAGTTTCAGTTTATAGTTTTCACTCTTGGTTTTTTCAACCAGGGGTAGTTTTGAATCAGTCTGTGAGGGAATGCAGGGCTGAGGGTTCACGTCGGACGGTAGTCCATAAAATTTTTTGATGTGGCTCGAGTGCAACCACCCTTTACGTCCCTCAATCTTCACGGCTGTCCTTGTGGTCAATAAGACGAGCTTCGGCGACTGCCACCGAGGCTCCAGCTGGCTCCTCCTGTCAAAATTCCTCACAAACACGAGGTCCCCCGGAACCACGTCGTGGGGCTTCACCTCAGTGTTGTCGGGAAAAGCTGCAGCTACCTGTGAACGACAAGATTGTAGTGCAGACATCAAGGAAGCCAGGTAATCCGTCAGCATATTACAATCAACATCAGTTATTTTACGAGGTATAGGCGTCCCCCACATATTTGGTGGTCTACCGAAGATCACCTCATACGGGGATAGCCCTGTTCGAGAGTGTGCTACCATTCTCATGTAAAAGAGCGCAACTGGTAAAGCTACTATCCAGTCGACACCTTTTTCTCTACATACTTTGGACAGTCTAATTTTCAGAGTTTGATTATGTCGTTCCACTAGACCTGCTGCCTCGGGATGTCGGACACAGTGGAATTTCCATTGGTAGCCTAACAGAAGTGAAACATGTTTCATTAGCTCGGATGAGAACGGTTGGCCATTATCTGAGTACACGATACGGGGCAAACCATACCGTGGGAAGAATTCTCGAACTAACTGTTTGGCAGTAGTCGGGGCAGTGTAATCTGAGACGGGATACGCCTCTGTCCACCGGGAAAGAGCGCATACAACTACGAGGACATATTTGAATCCTCGACAACGTTCCATCTGGATATAATCCATCTGGAGGACTTCAAAAGGGTGATCGGGAGGTTGAAATCCACCCTGGTCTACAGGTACGCCTTTTCCTGGATTGAACTGACAACAAATCATACAGGTACGTACTTTCTGTTTAGCTGCTGCTCGTAAGTGTTTATTAAACCAAATGCGTTGAATACTGTCTAGCATAGCTTTCTCTCCTAGGTGCGCTGGACTATGTATTGTGTTAATGATGACCTGAACCATTGAGTCGGGGAGAAACCATATAGATTTTCCCTTCGTCATCCATCCTTGATCCGTTTGGATCCCTCCTAATTCAGTCCATCTCTTTATTTCTTCTGGTGTAGCATGTGTCTGTATGTCAATTACATCAAGGGTGGGATCCTTAACTGTCATACAGTGTGTTGGTGTCGGAACTATTGTCTTTGTCGTGTCAGTTGGATGAGTCTGATTCTGAGCAGTCTGTTTAGCTGTTCTGTCAGCTAGGTCGTTACCCTGAGAAATAATGTCCGTCACTTTCGTATGGGCTTTGCACTTCATGATAGATATTGAAGTAGGCAGATGTATTGCATCTAACAGAGCTTGAATAAGGGGACCGTGCTGGATGTGGGCACCGTGAGAAGTTAAATAACCTCTCTCTCGCCACAGCACGCCGAAGTCATGGACGACTCCGAATGCATAACGTGAATCTGTGTATATGTTGACTTTCTTATTTTTGGCTTGAATACAGGCTTGTGTCAGAGCGATGAGCTCTGCTGCTTGAGCTGACAAGGTATCGATACAATTTGTTTCAATAATTTCAGTGTCTGTTGTGACTGCATAAGCGGCCACTAATTCTCCTGTATTTGTTCTCATGCATGAACCATCTACATACAATGTCAGGTCTGGGTCTGATAATGGAATATCTGTCAAGTCTTGTCTGGGTTTCGTCGTAATAGTAATGACTTCAATACAATCATGTGCCAATGGGTCTGTTCCATTTAATGGCAAAAGTGTGGCAGGATTTAATGTACTACAGCGTCTGATTTCTATGTGTGGCTGGAACAATGTTAGTTCATAACCCGTCAGTCTTGCTATAGTCAAGTGTTGTGTTTGGGTCCGGTTCAAGAGAACCTCTACTGCGTGTGGTACTTGTACTGTCAATTGATGTCCTAACACTATGGCGTCGCTTTGTCTGATTGCTAAAGCTGTTGCTGCGACTGATTTCAGGCACGCAGGAAGAGCCTGAGCTACGGGATCTAATGTACTAGAAAAATAAGCACATGGCTTGTGTGATCCTGCTTGTTCCTGCGTGAGTACTGACAAAGCAGTACCTTCACGTTCTGTAACAAAAAGTGTAAAACGTTTGCTGTAACATGGCGTTGCTAAAACAGGTGCTTGGCATAAAGCTTTCTTTAAGCTTTCAAAAGCTTGTGTATGTTCCTGAGTCCAAGGGAGGACAGTCGGTGTCGCTGCCTCCTGTGTTGTTAACTGAATGAGTGGTTTAGCTAAAAATGCATATTGGGGGATCCACTGCCTACAGAACGAAGTGAGGCCTATGAAGGCCCGTACCTCCTTTTGTGTCTTGGGTGGTGGCATGTTTTCAATTAACTGGATGCGATCAGGTGTGAGCTGTCTCCCCCATTTGGACAGCAAGTGCCCTAGGTACACAACTTGCTGGACACAGAATTGTAGTTTCGAAGGGGACACTTTGTGCCCCTTGTCGGCTAAGAAATGTAAAACCGTCAGTGATGCTTTTTCACATTCAGGTTCGCTTCGTGCGGTGATCAGCAGATCATCGACGTATTGAAGCAGGGCAGTGTTAGCTGGCATGTGAACACTGTCAAGTTCTCTTTTCAGTGCTTGGCTATAGATGCTGGGGCTTTCTGTGAATCCTTGAGGTGCGCGTGTGAATTTAAAACTTCGTCCATTTAAACTGAATCCGAACAAATATTGGCTTTCCGGATCGATTGGGACGCTAAAGAAAGCGTTCTTGAGATCAATTACAGTAAAGAACGTTGCTTCTGAATCTATGGCCGTTAATAATGAAGAGATATCTGGGACCACGGGGTATTGTGGTACAATGCATTTATTTAATTCTCGCAGATCAATAACTAATCGATATACTGGTGGTGCTTTTGGATCGGTTCGTTTAAGAATCGGAATTATCGGGGAATTACATATATTGGAGTCGGTTTCTACAACCACTCCTTGTGCGATGAGCTCGTCAATGATTTGCAGTAAAGCCACAACAGCATCTGGCGGTAATTTGTATTGTCGCATTCGTGGTAGTACCACTCCTGTTTTGAGTGTGACTCGATATGGTGTAATGTGCATACAACCTACATCAGTGGGGCCTTGTGCCCATAAATGTGCAGGTAGATTCTGTAACCGGTGATCCATGTCTCTAGACACGTAGTGACCTTTAAAGTCACGCAAAAATAGTCGTACTCCTTCCGGAGAACAACATATTACAGCTCCTAGAGCCTTCAATGTTTTTATACCTAACAAGTTTTCTGGACATGATTTCGTAAGTAATAGATCTGTAGTCCGTGTCAATGGACCGACTGTAAATGCAAGTGGTTGCGATACTTCGTTAACAGTAGGCTTTCCCGAAAAACCAAGGGAAATATTTTGTGAGCCTGAGAGGAGTACCCCTGGGACTTCGCTGTGACGGATAGTGGTTCTGCTTGCCCCTGTGTCGAGTAGAAACTTTCTGTCTTTCCCTAATAACTGACTCTGTACATAAGGACCTTCTTGATCTACTGGAACCTCAATAAGGGGTAAGCCAACTTCCCTCTCTAGGCTATTTCATGTGTAGCGCTGATACTCTGGGTAGTCATTTTGTGCATACTGGTACATCTGTTGTGTCGTGTTTTGTGTTGCAGCAATAGGCTGTGGCTGTTGTTGTAGTTGTTGTTGTGGTTGTGGTGCGGTCTGTTGTACAGCTGGCATAGGCTGTATATTCTGAGGTACTTGTTGTTGGATCTGATCCTGTCTAGGCGGACGTGGTCTCTCTTTCGTTATACCCGTAGAGATATTATGTTTCAGAACTGCGCAATCGTGTATATAATGACCTGGCTGTTTACAATAGTTGCATGTCCCTCTAACAGGACCTACTGAATCATTGGACTGTGTCATACCCTTTTTATGACCGTCAACTGGAACTGACTGAGCAACAAGCATTTTCATTTTTGTGTCTTTCATACGTCTTTGTTCATGTTCTTGTTCTTCCCTAATTCTATTGTGATGATATTGTAACATTTGTAACATCTGTGACGGTGTGTTTCCTTGCCAGGTACTCTCGAATTTCAGTACTCTACTCTTGACTTGGGGCAGGGAATTCTCAACTAATTTTGTCACAAACAGATGTGGATACGATTCACTGCTTGCTTTTATGCCACTATTAATACCAAAACATTTTTCAAATCGGGAATAGAAATCACTAGTGTCTTCATCTTGTTTTTGGTTACAGGCTGAAATTGCACCCCAGTCTTCCTTTTTCGTAGTTAATAAACGTGGTAGTACCTGCACTAATAATCCTGGTAATGCTGTAGTCCTTTCCCCTAGCCCTGAACCTGCAGCTCGGGCCTTTTCTTCGTTTTCTAATACTGTCCAATCTATCTTTTGGTCTCCCACCTCCCATTCCTTTTCTTTGAGTTTCTCGTAAATACCGGCGGGTAATAGGACTTTTAATATTTTCATAATGTCCGGGTAAGTATACTCTCCCATGAGTAACATGTCTTTTATCTCACGGTGGAAACCTGCTGGGTCTTTGTCATGGCTAGGTACTACTTTCTTCATCTCTAATAATTCAATTTTAGTTATGGGCGCGTACACAAACACGCGTTTAAAAATATTGTCCTCACCTCTGACTGGGTGCACTTCGCGTAAGGGATTCTGTCTGTCTATGTGATACGTTTTTCTTTCCAACTTGGGGGGAACTGAAACATGTTCTGGGCATACGAAGACAATGTACTGGTGTCGATATTCTAGAATTTCTTTAATTAAATCAGTACCTGAACCTCTCCATTTATTCGTGAGTAATTCTATCAATATATCAGGCAGGGGACCGGGATCGGAGTGTTGGCTTCTATATAATATAACCAGATGTTGTATCATGTATATACCAGCTAAACGCTGTTCGTCTGGGGTAAGATTCAAAAACGTGTGTGCTAGCACATCATCACTGTATTTTTCAAAACTGTCAGCCCATTGTACTGCTGACCTGGCTAATTCTTGTTCATCCATAGAATCGAGCATATGATACCCCCTTCGGTCTCGAAGTAATTTATCAGCAGCCTGGAATAAGTGTTCAGGGGACTTCGTATTTAACATAGGGACTTGAAAATGTCTATTACATTCTGGACGTATCGGACGTATCGGGTTATTAAAGTATCGGATATTGTTACAAGGTCTTCCCCTACCTACATAAGCTATCGTTTCTAATTGTCCTGTGGGCATTTCTGATTCTTCCTCCTCCTCTCCCTCTGACTCAGTTTTGTCTGCCTCTAATCTGGCTTTATGTATTCGTTCTACTTCTTTGCGGATCTTTCGGCACATAAATACTATGCATGTCTGTTTATCATGTTTTCCCTCTGATATATTCTGACCCCATCGGGTAAGTACTTGCATTTCATCCTGGTCTACCTCAGACCTATCTCTGTCTCTGATCAAGCAGTTTATGAAGAAACGTAACAGTTGTCTCTGTATATCCGCTTTCTGGTATTCCATGGCTTCGTCAATACTTTCAGGGCCTTGCCCTGTTTGGACAAAGCGATATATATTGTCTAAATGTTTAATCATTCCTGGTAGCGTCGTTAAATATAGTGAGGCTCGTCGTATACGTAGTGATGATAGCAGCATTCTATCATTTTTACCGGGCACTGGATCATATCTACAATCTACAAGATGTTCCTTAAACATGTCGGACGTTGCTATTTGGGGTGTACGTTGGTTGGCTAAATCTCTAAGAGACGATTTGCTTCTTGATGGTGGCGTAGCAAAAATTGCTGTCGCACCTTCTGAGGTGCTAGGCACAAAAGGATTTGTGGGGTGTAAGGTAGAGACTGTGGATGCAGGAAAAGCGGTGGAAACAGATGGACCTGTGGGATCGTGCGGAGGAGTTTGTTGTTGCGGATGTGGGGGCGGATGATCTCGGCGTTGAGCACCATCGACAGGTGGCGTGTGTGGTGGACCATTAACATATTCTGGAGCTACATCGTCTAAATAAGAGGAAAGGAAAATATCTTTTGCGGTCTTGGGATGTGCTTTAGTCGGGAGTAATGGGGGTGGCAAATCTTTCGGTATTTCCGGGGTGGCCTTAGGTAAACCTTCGGCCAAAAGAGGATACATACCATTCATAAGAGTGTTTCGTTGTCTGTCTACTTGTTCTGTTTTTACTCGGATACCTTCCTCAACTAATACGTTTTCTCGGGCTCTATTTGAGTTCTCCCTACTTTTCTCTTCCAGTCTGAGCGCTTTCTCTGTACGCCTATGCGATTCTTTACGCCATAACTCAATAGCATCTTTCTGTGACTGTCTGGCTTTCTTTTTCCATAATTCTTCTTCTACTCTCATGATGCAATCTGCATCCCATGTCCCAGCTGCGGGCCACCTCTGACTTTCTGCTAGATCCTTGGTGTAGTCCACCCATAAGTCAAGATATAATACGGCATCTAGGCCATGTTTATGATACATAAAATACCCTGGAGTGTCCCTAGGTGGAATGGGAACAGCTTCTTCGAGTACTCCTTTTCTAGTTTTGATCTGTCTTAATTTTGAAAAGAACGGCATCTTTAAACCTTGTTACTTGGTTCTTACTCGAACTGGACTTGAACACAATTAATACGATAAACACAATATTGAACACTCATTCATACCACAATTTTTGGACACAGTAAAACATTTAACATTTAACATTTAATTTTTAACAAACAATGATAATT
This sequence comes from Triturus cristatus, assembly GCF_964204655.1. Taxonomy (NCBI): domain Eukaryota; kingdom Metazoa; phylum Chordata; class Amphibia; order Caudata; family Salamandridae; genus Triturus; species Triturus cristatus. Next base: position 816,452,495 of record NC_140584.1, read on the forward strand.
TAGAAGAAAACTAGTTACTGACATAATACTAATACTAGATAATACTGAACTATATACATGAACATACTGGATATACTGCTAAACAGTACAGATACACTGCTAAAACAGTGCAGACCGGATCTGTGTACCCAAACCCGTCAGGACCGGCACAAATTAATGTGCACGTCTAACTGCCTCCCCAGCAACGGTACTCACCGGGTAGCACGGAACGGAAGGCCTCGGAACTGAACTGAACTGGACCGGACTGGACTCGACTCGACTCGGAACTTCGGAACCTGGTGGGCCTCTGTATACCTCGGATCTTGCTCTCTCAGCTAGGCTCTGGTCGGGATACTTCGCACTTCTCACCGCCTCGTCTGGGTGTTGATCGCAGCCTCAGTCACCCCCGCTTGGCCGGAGGGAGATACAGGAAATCCTGCGGGTACGCGTTTTTGTCCGTTCAGCTATGGCAGGGGACCGGGCCTGCAACGCACCTCCGGCGCGTGAGATGAGAAAGTGTCCCTATTCGGGCGCCAATTTATGTGGTAAATATTTAAATTACCTGTACTATTTTTTATGCGGTAAAGTCTAGTAAGAATAACTCAGTCAAAATAAGAGGCAGAATCCGTGGTATTAGAGGTTCTGAAAAGGGCTTTATTCCTTACAAAGGAATTATAGTTCGAACTAGGCAACCATATTCCATCACCACGAAGGTTCAGGAAGGGATCAGCAATACATTATTGACAAGTAACAGTATATATATAAAAAGCATTGCATTAAGACAGATGCAGGAGGCGTAACAACTGATAATACAGATAAGAATACACATACGTAATGAAAATAGGCGTAAATACAGGCGTATACTAGAAACGTCATTTAAAATGATGTCACAAGTGGGTGGATCCATAAGAGAATCCTGCAGTGTCAGCAGAAATATTTGGCAGAGATGCGCGCGCAGCCGCATGACGTGTGATTGACGTACAACTAGAGGGTGAAGGGAACTTGACATTTGGCCCTACATGTGGAGACAGAAGTCTGGGGTGTCAGGACAACCTAGTCCTAAATCATATCTAATATCTTGTGTTTAAGGAACTATATTATCTGGAAGGAAGGGTCTTCTCGGACAGATCCTATTCTATACTGACTGTTAGTGCGTGTACAAGCGTCTATGTGTCTACATGTGATGCGAGGGGGCAGGAATCACCCATAGTAACAGGGGCTATGAATTACTTGCAAAAAGACAGCGAGGCCGAGCCTTTTGCTCGGTAGCTGGAGGGATATTTACCTAAACTACTAGACAGGAATGCATTGGATGAGGAGCGGAGCAGATAACTTGAAGGCTGAATACAGTTTTTGGCAGGCAACAGGCCGCGTCAGGCACCGTTAGCCGCGCAGGGAGTAAGACAAAGTTCATGGACACGGATGCAGGTCCAAGCTGGAGCATTTCAGAGGCAGAAACAGAAAAAGGCTTGATGGCAGAATTCAGGGCCTACTCGCCTTAACTACAAAACTAGAAAAGTGAACCACATAAAGTCGGTGGCCTTTCATACTTAGGAATGGAATATTCGACCCATTCATGGCGGATCTGAAAGAGGGCATGTTGACGTTGAACGCACATGTATTTGCGTCTTCATAGCTGGAACTGGAGGGAACATACATGTACTTATAGCATGTACATGGAGCCGTTGGGGTCTAAGATAGGGGACACAATTGACCATAAAAATTCACATTTCCACAGGAGGTGGAGCCAGCATTGTGGCGGAAAGGCAAAGCCCTGGAGCACTCTGTTGACATGATTCCTTCTCTCCTTTCACAGTGCAGGGCAGAGACATCAGACGCACCACAGGGGGTGGAGCCAGCACTGTGGGGGGCAGGCACAGTCCTATTCAGGTCCCAGGTGCAACTCCTCCCTCCCATCTAGATGCAGATCTCTCTATTCACCACTTACAGCAGTCCCCCTCAGTTCTCCACACACTAGGGGATCCCCCTCATGGGGTGGCCTTCCAGTACAGTCTAGGCTCCCCACCTGGTATTCCCCCATGGGACCACCCAGGCTCTGAGACCGGGTTTCGGGCACCTTGGGCCTCAGCCCCTTCCCACTTCTTCTCCGTGGAGACAGGACATGAGTCCCTACACCCTTCCCACGAAACCGGGACCTATCTGGGCTACCACGAATCCTTCCCACCACCCTTGGTTGGGAAATACCAGAACCACTTCCTACAGGGTCACCCCCAGATGCTTCTCCAGACCCTCTGGAATCAACCAAAAAGTCTGCCTCCAGTGCAAGCTCCATGGGGTCAGAGAACTCACACTCCACCGGGTGCTGGCATAGCTCTGGAAAACAGGGTCTTAAAATATGCTCTCCAAAAATTGAATCACACAGCCCCACACAGGTGGTAACCAAACTACCCTTCACCCAACCATCTAGTGCCTCAGAAGAGTACCCCACATCATTCTCACAAGACTGGTGAGACAGTGTCTGACTGTTGCTGTCTCCCAACCCATGCTCTTCTGGCTGGTCTGCATACTCACTTACCAGGGTTTCTATCATGGGGGAACCCCTCTCCCTGCACCTCTCATCTAGAGTCAGTAGAGTGTCCCTCCTACTACCAGGAAAATGATCCCCTGTGCCAGTTCCCCAATCCACCTCAGGGCCACTGAGCACCACTTGAGTTACCTCACAATCCTGAACCCCCTGGTGTATGTCAACCTCTTCCTTGAAGCAGGGCCCCAGATCTGTGTGTGCGTGTACCTCACCCTCAGTACTGGACCTAACACTTTTGCTGCCACCATCCGGGCTGGACAAAGCCCTACCGGCTTCCCAATCCAGCTCCAGCTCTCTCATTTTAAGCTCATAATCCAAGATCATCTTCCTTTCCTCAATGGCCATTCGTTTGTCTTCTATTTCCCTCTCCATCCGGAGCATTTCCAGCTCAAACTTCCTTGCTTCCCGCCTGTCCTCCAGCTCCTCATGGGACAAGCTACTGCTGCCTTGACTGGAGGGTTCCCCCCTCCCAAAAGCACATCCACCCTGGAAATAGGCTCCTCCGCCTCTCCGCTGAGATCACCAGATTGCCCTCTGGCATGTCTGGCTGCTACCCAGGGACTCAGCGCCTTTTGTAGCTCCTCCTTCCTGGTGAGGCCTCTGACCTGGACTTTCAGGTTCTTGCAAACTGATCTTAACTCCCTCACAGTGTAGGCTTTCAATCGATCCTCCTCAAAGGCAATATCCATTGATGCAAGTGACGACGCAATTGATTCAGGCATGTTGAAGCAAGTTTAAACTGGCAAGGTCAAAAAATAGGCCAAAAAGAAAAAGAACCTGTACGTGGTACGTAATGGTCTGCGATATGGTAGTAGTGCACACCAATCACTGTAAGTCAAGTGCAAACACAAGTCCTATCCTCACCGCTGACAGCCAATGTTAGAAATGGGATTTCTGGTTGGCTAAGGTTTGCACCCAAGCCAGGCAGAAACCACCATTCTAGTCAGGATAAGAGAGTTACACTCCTAAAATAACCCCTGCTCACCCCCTTGGTAGCTTGGCACGAGCAGTCAGGCTTATCTTAGAGGCAGTGTGTAAAGCATTTGCACAAAACCAACAGTAATACAATGTAAGCACTACAAACGGACACCACACCAGTTTTATAAAAATATCCAATATTTTTATATAAACAAGACCAAATACGATAAAAAATCAACCATACAGTACTTCAAAAATAGTTACTTCTCAAAATGCCGTTAAGTTGCAAAATACATTGAAAAACACAGTTCGTACGAGTCGGTAGCTCGGTCCGAGCCTACCGCAATGCTGAATACAACAGAGTCTCGCAGTTCCTGCTGACCGCGTCGGTATGGGCCAGCAACAGCGGGACAGATTCGTTCACAGTACCTTTCTTAGTGTGACCCACATGGCGGTGCGAGTCGGTCTTGGCGTCCGTTGCGGTTGCGATGCAAAGTGGAAGCGGTGCACGGTGCGGTGTCCCTCGATGTCGTGCGAGCAGCGGCTCGGTGACGATCGTGCAAACGGCGTTTGTGAGACCAAGGCTTGCGGTGCAGGGCGAGTCGGTGCTCGATGCGGTGCTGGCAGGTTGTGGTGCAGGTGACAGAGCCGGTTGTGGCGTTCGTCGCGGTCATGGTGCAAGGTGGAAGCGGTGCAAGGTGCGGTATCCCTCGATGCGGTGCGAGCAGCGGCTCGGTGACGATCATGTAGACGTCGTCATTGAGACCAACGGTGCTCGATGCGGTGCTGGCAAGTTGCGATGCAAGCGACAGAGCCGGTTGGCGGGAATTGGCGCTGGCCGCGTGACGAGTCGGTCACGGGTGTCGAGCCAGCAGCGACCGTGTTGTTGAGCCCAGGCCAGCGAAGTGAAGCGAGGCGATGCAAGTTGCGGTGTCTCTCGATGCGGTGCAGGCAGCGGCTCTGTGACGGAGTCGGTGAGACCAAGGCTTGCGGTGCAGGGCGAGTCGGTGCGGCCTGCGGTGCCTTCAGGACACAAGGCAAGCGACGGAGTCGGTGACAGAGTTGGTCGCGGTTCCCTCTTCTCTGTGGCAACTGAAACAGTGGTTCCAGGAGCGGTACCCAGAGGTTGGTGAAGTCTTTGCAGTCTCTGAAACTTCTTAACAGGAGGCCAGCTCAGTTCTGGGCCTTGGAGATACTCAGCACAAGTAGAGAAAGTTCAGTCCAGTCCTTTCACTGCCCAAGGCAGAAGCAGCAGCTGCTGGCCAACGCAACAAAGCAACAACACAGCAAAGGGACAGTTCTCCTCCTGGCTCTTCGTCTTGGCAGGTTCCTTGATTCCAGCGAGATCTATGAAGTCTTTTCTATCCCTGAGACTTCCAACAGGAGGCAAGCTCCACTTCAAGCCCTTGGAGAAAATTCTAACAGCAGGATGATGAAAGTACAGTCCAGTCCTTTCCCTATCCAAGACAGAAGCAACCACTGCAGGCCAACCCCACAACACGCAGCATAGAGGCAGTACTCCTCCTCCAGCTTTCCCGGTCGTTCTTCCTGGCAGGTTCCTTAGTTCAGAAGTAATCTAAATTCTTGGGATCAGGGTCCCACTACTTATACCCCAAACTCTTTTGTCCTCTGAGGGCAGAGGGGTCTTTGCCTAGTCCAAACCAGTTCTGGTCAGTCCTGGAGCACTTTGTTTACATGACTCCTTCTTTCCTTTCAGAGTGCAGGGCAGAGACATCGGACGCACCACAGGGGGTGGAGCAGGCACTGTGGGTGGCAGGCACAGTCCTATTCAGGTCCCAGGTGCAACTCCTCCCTCCCATCTAGATGCAGATCTCTCTATTCACCACTGGGCGGACTCACCCTGTCTCCTGGAATTCCCCAGCCCTGTCACTCAAACTCCAGACAGGGAATACACAACCTGGCAGAGGCAGGTTTGGATAGTTAGACAAGAAAATACCTACTTTCTAAAAGTGGTATTTTCAAACACAGAATGTTAAAACCAACTTTACTAAAAGATGTATTTTATCATTCTGAGTTCAGGCATACTAAATTCGAATTTCTACCATGTTCTCTGAGTCAGTTAGGATTATAAGATGTAATAATCAAACTGCCCATTCTGGCCTATGAAGAATAGGTGGCCTTGCAATAGTGAAAAACGAAAATGGCTGTAATTCACTATTAGGACATGCCACACACCAGGGCACGTCCTACCTTTCACATACAATGCACTCTGCCCACAGGGGTACCTTGGGCCTACCTTAGGGGTAACTAACATGTAGAAAAGGGAAGGTTTAGGGACTTGCAAATGTGTGCACTTGCCAAGTCGACATGGCAGCCCCAGGCTGCACACAGGCTCTGCAATGGCAGGCCTTAGACACACTTTACAGGCTGTTTGCGTGGGTGGCACAATCCAGTGCTGCAGCCCACCAACAGCATTTGATTTATAGGCCCTGGCACTCGCAGTGCACTTTACTAGGGACTGACACATAAATCAAATAGCCAATCATGGAAACACCCATCAAAACACAGTTTACACAGAGAGCATATGCACTTTAGCACTGATCAGCAGTATATATATATAAATAAGCGTTTTTTTGTGAGGATGTAAAGCGGCCTTGTCCCGTCGCGAGGAAGCCCGCTGCCGAATCTAGGGCAGATCGAGCGCTTGGAAATTTCGAGCGCACAGAGGGGAAAGGCTGCATGCAGGACTGAAATATGAGCAGCCAAGTTACCACTGAGTCCACCTCCACCTACTAAGGTTTTTCATCAAGGATTACTTCGTTGTCAGATGGCAGGACCCACTGGGCAAAACGAGGCAGAACTACAGGCTCCAGCATGCCTAGCAGCACTCACTAATGGAGGCGGAGCCATGTGTACTTATTAAGGTGTTCCTAATCAGCACTGCCACTGCACTTCCTGAGCCCGTGAGCAAGAACATTTCTGTTCGAAACGCGTTGGGTTTTAATTTCAGAAGAGAGACACTGTTGTTGTACTACGCTGCCAACATCCTGTATTAAAGGCATCAACTTTCCTCTGCGGCTCCTCAAATGGGCGTTTTTTTGTGAGGATATATATATATATATATATATATATATATATATATATATTATCTACTGGCGGTCGCCAGTAGATAGTTATAGTTAGGACCTATTTTAAATCCGCAACATTCTATTGGGAACATCTTTGGCGCCGATTGACGAATCTTCGCGAAATTCTCCAAACTTTTGGCCAGCTCCGCTCCGCTCCTACCCTGAAAGTTTTGCGGTGATCCGTGAAGCGGCGGGCGAGAAAAAAGGGGGGTCCCAAAACGCGTTTTCCTGATGCAATTTCCCATAGGATCTGTTGTCGCAGCTACAGCCCGAACCGCTGAACGGAATGACACCAACTTTGGCAAAGAGGTAGTCCTCAGTTGGGACTCGTGCCTTTTGCATATATGGTGTGAATCTGTTCAGTAGTTCCTGAGAAAATTAGGGTAAAAAAGTTAGTGATATCTATGGGCGCCGAGGATCCGCGGACCGTACCCGCACCGTAAGCGCACCCTCCCCGAACCGAGCGCGCACCCTCATGATCGCGCGCTGAATGCTAATTGGCTGTCGAGCGTCTCTCTACATTCGAAACCAGGAACTGTTGGCGGCCATTTTCTGCCTCGGTAGAAGCGGGGCTGAAAATGGAAGGTGAATAAGTGTGTAAAAGATATAAAGGGGGCAGAGTGGAAATACTCTGACCCTCTAGATCTGCTTAGGGGGTCCCAGAAGGACTCCCTGTGGCCCCCCTTTTTTAAAAAAAAAAAAAGCGGCGAAATGCGCGCACGGTGCGTGCATCCTATCGTGTTGGATGCACGGCAACGTTTTTTGAAAAACGACAAGAAATCATTGGTTGTATAACAACTTTCTACACTGAAAGGTAGGGTGTATATTTTTGTTTTTTAAAGGTATGATTGTTATTGGTTAACAAAAACAGATTGTAAGGAACATTATATATGATAAGCTGATATGTTGAAAAGTCAAGCACACTTCCTGCCTTGTGTAGGAACATTGTGTGCTGAACTTGTGACCTGTGAGCTCAGTGCAGTGTTCCTTGAGCTGTTTCTATGGTAACAGGCAGAAGGCAGATTGGGGGAAGGGTTGAAATGTATTTCAGTTGGAAAGGGTTGAAATGTTTAACAAATAGAAATGTGTGTTTGCTTTTGAGTTTATGTGCGAAGGATTGTGATTTGATGTTTACATGTATATGTGTGGAAAATGAAAGGGAAACTTTTTCATTCTTTGCTTTTGCTGAGAGGTGCACAGGGCAGAGATTCTGTAAAAGAAAATATGGTGAGTGACTGATATACTTCTTAATCTACAAAACAACTTGAAAGATGAGTTATTTAATTGTGAGGGGATGTATGTAGACTATTTTGATTTTAATCAGACTAATGTATTTTTCCTGCTAAAGTGTAGGGAGTACTTTTTTTTCTCTACAATCTTATTGACAGTGTGTGTGCATGTGGAAACCATTTTGTGATAAGGATTTGTTTTTTTCATGTGTTTGTAGACAGATAACTATGCAGTTTCTATATTTTGGTAGCATTAGAAACCAGTCATTGTTTATGAATTTGTGAAATGAGTTATGTTTCTGCAGTAAAATGTAGTACTCCTTGTAGATGAAGAAATGTGTTTTGGTATAGTGCAAGGGATAGTGGTGCTTGTCTAGAATCACACTGTGAGTGTGTGTGCATTTGGGAACCACTGTGAGAGAAGGATTGGGTAACATCGTGTATTTTCTGACAGAGAGCTCTTTTAAAACCGGTCATGTTGTCAAGTTTTAGTAGCATTAGAAGCCAGTCTTTGCTTATGTGTTGATTAAATGAGTCAGGCATTGACACTAAAGTGCAGTCGTGAAATATGTAGATTGTGTGCAGTTCCCTTATCACTTCCAGTGTAGTGAATGAGTTTTGGTAAACTCCTAGGGATAGTCGTGCTTGTCTAGAATCACACTGTGAGTCTGTGTGCATTTGGGAACCACTGTGAGAGAAGTGTTTGGTAACATCGTGTATTTGCTGAGAGAAAACTGTTTTGAAACCTGTCATGTTGTCAAGTTTTAGTACCATTAGAATCCAGTCTTTGCTTATGCGTTGATTAAATGAGTCATGCTTTGACATTGATGTGGTGTACTTAAATATGTAGATTGTGTGCAGTACCATTAACTCTTCCAGAGTAGTGAATGAGTTTTGGTAAACTCATAGGGATAGTGGTGCTTGTCTGGAATCACACTGTGAGTTAGTGTGTATTTGGGATCAGTGTGAGAGAATCATTTGGTAACATCATGTATTTGTTGACAGATAACTGTTTTAAAATCTGTCATGTTGTGAAGTTTTAGTAGCATTAGAATCCAGTCTTTGCTTATATGTTGATTAAATGAGTCATGCCTTGACACTGATGTGCTGTACTTAAATATGTAGATTGTGTGCAGTCCCCTTACCCCTTCCACAGTAGTGAATGAGTTTTGGTAAAGTCCTAGGATAGTGTTGATTGTCTAAAATCACACTGTGAGTCTGTGTGCATTTGGTTAAGGATTGTGAGAGAAGCATTTGGTAACATCGTGCAATTACTGACAGATAATTGTTTTAAAACCTGTCATGTTGTCAAGTTTTAGTAGCATTAGAAGCCAGTCTTTGCTTATGCGTTGATTAAATTAGTCAGGCATTGACATTACAGTGTAGTTGTGAAATATGTAGATTGTATGCCGTTCCTTTACCACTTCCACTGTAGTGAATGAGTTTTGGTAAACTCCTAGGGATAGTGTTGTTTGTCTAGAATCACACTGTGAGCCTGTGTGCATTTGGGAACCACTGTGAGAGAAGTGTTTGGTAACATTGTGTATTTGCTGACAGATAAGTGTTGTAAAACATGTTATGTTGTCAAGTTTTAGTAGCATTAGAAGACAGTTATGGCTTATGCTTTCATTATATGAGTCAGGCATTGACAGTAAATTGCAGTTGTGAAATATGTAGATTGTGTGCAGTTCCCTTACCACTTGCACTGTAGTGAATGAGTTTTGGTAAACTCATAGGGATAGTGGTGCTTGTCTAGAATCACACTGTGAGTTAGTGTGTATTTGGGATCACTGCGAGAGAAGCATTTGGTAACATCATGTATTTGCTGATAGATAACTGTTTTAAAACGTGTCATGTTGTGAAGTTTTAGTAGGATTAGAATCCAGTCTTTGCTTTTGCGTTGATTAAATGAGTCATGCTTTGACACTGATGTGGTGTACTTAAATATGTAGATTGTGTGCAGTACCATTAACTCTTCCAGAGTAGTGAATGAGTTTTGGTAAACTCCTAGGATAGTGTTGCTTGTCTAAAATCACACTGTGAATCTGTGCGCATTTGGGTAAGGATTGTGAGAGAAGCATTTGGTAACATCGTGTATTTGCTGACATATACCTGTTTTAAAACCGATCATGTTGTGAAGTTTTAGTAGCATTAGAAGCCAGTCTTTACTTATGCTTTGATTATATGAGTCAGGCTTTGACATAAAAGTGCAGTCCTGAAATATGAAGATTGTGTGCAATTCGCTTACCACTTCCACTGTAGTGAATGAGTTTTGGTAAATTCCTAGGGATAGTGGTGCTTGTCTAGAATCACACTGTGAGTCTGTGTGCATTTGAGAACCACTGTGAGAGAGGCATTTGGTAACATCGTGTATTTGCTGACAGATAACTAATTTAAAACCTCTCATGTTGTAAAGTTTTAGTAGCATTAGAAGCTAGTCTTTGCTTATGCATTGATAAAATGAGTCAGGGTTTGACACTAAGGTGCAGTACCATGTACTATTCTGTTCACTGTGGCAGAACTGAAAATTTAAAAGTTTTATCTAAGCATTGTCCTAGAAGTAGTCTGATTATTTAGTCAGTTTCTAAGTACCAAATAGACTGCTTCAAATGTCTATGCAGTATGCATGTAGTGTTCTAACATACTATACACTTGTCTTTTACACCTTCAATTCCCTAGTCAGTATCCATACACTTCCAGGAAATATCCTGTCACTTCCTTTGCAGTCCTCTAGAGACCCATTCAACAGCATGGACTAATCCATTCACTGTGCCAAAACCCAAACACTTATAAATTCACCAAGACACTCTCTTTCCAGTACTGTAATGATTCAGTCACTGCCTAAGTATTCATGCACAGAGCCAGGTCTTAGAATATGGACTTCTTCAAACCCCTATCCACTATGCATGCAGTCCTCTAAGCACCTACACACTTGTCATTCACACCTTCAATTCCCCAGTCAGTATCCGTTCACTTCCAGCAAACACCCTGTCACTCCATTTGCACTCCTCTAGTGACCCATTCAGCATCATGTACTAATCCATTCACTGCGCCAAACCCTAATAAATTCACCCAGGCACTCTCCTTGCAGTACTCTAATCATTCAGTCAGTACCCAAGTACTCATCGAGTGACCCAGGCCTTAGTATATGGACTGCTTCAAACCCTTATCCACTATGCATGCAGTCCTCTAACCACCTACACAATTGTCTTTCACACCTTCAATTCCCTAGTCAGTATCCATACACTTCCAGGAAATACCCTGTCACTCCCTTTGCAGTCCTCTAGTGACCCATTCAGCACCATGTACTAATCCATTCACTGTGCTAAAACCCAAACACTTATAAATTCACCAAGATACTATCTTTGCAGTACTCTAATCATTCAGTCAGTGCCTAAGTATTCATACACTGAGCCAGGCCTTAGCACATGGACTGCTTCAAACCCCTATGCACCATGCATGCAGTCTTCTAACCACCTAGACACTTGTCTTTCACACTTTCAATTTCCTAGTCAGTATCCATACAGTCCAGCACTTGTGACTGCCTTTGCACTCCTCTAGTGACTCATTCAGTACCAAGTACTAATCCATGCCCTGTGCGAAAATCCTAGCACTTATAAATTCGCCTAGGCACTCTCCTTGCTGTACTCTAATCATTCAGTCAGTACCCAAGTAGTCATGCAGTGAGCCAGGCCTTAGCACATGGACTGCTTTAAATGTCTATGCAGTATTGATGCAGGCCTCTAATCACCTACACAGTTGTCTTTCACACCTTCAATTATCTAATTAGTATTCATACTCTTCTAGCAAACACCCTGTCACTCACCCAGTGTGTCTCCTTATAGTACTGTAATCATTTAGTCAGTTAGCATGTAGTCTTTTAGTGAGGTAGGCTTTAGGGCATGAACTGCTTCAAAGTAGTATGCACTATGCATGTAGTGTTTTAACGATCGTCACACTTGTGGTTCAGGGCTATAGTTTCTTAGTCAGTTTTTATATAAAATGTGTTTGTACAGTAATGGAATAGTATAAATTTGAAAGTTATTAATATACAATTATTTGTGATTCTTTTTTACAGATACAGAACAGGAGTGTTTCTCATCTGTTTGCACTCTTCTCGTGCAAGATTGTTTGGATGAAGGGTGCTTAGGTGTTTCATCATACTTGCTGTGCCGCACAAGTATTTTTTGTTAGGATCCCCTCGTAACAGAACTCTTTGGCAAATCTTGCGAATGAAGAAGGTGGCATTGGTCTTTGTTTGCCCCTTGGAAAAAATTAAAAATGTCTTCACCACTGATGAAAAACGTTGTGGGCGTGGTGTCTTCTGCAAAAAAAATCCTCAGATTCGGTAAATATTTTGAAGCGGCAACATTTACAGTTTTTGTAAGTTAAACTTATAAAATTTTGTTAGCTGTATACATTTTATATATCTGTGATTTGTTTCTTGTGGTATTTTGTTAAGAATACCATGTTGTTTTTTTAACAATCTTTTTGATTTTCCAGGTCTGTCGTCGACATCCGTGGTTCCCACAGGAGTGTTCTGCTTTGTTGTTTTGTATTATTGTTGTTACATTTTGTTTATTAGTTTATTGTTTATATTTATGTTAATAAAAATATAAAGTTTGAAAATAGTTTATCGTTTATATATTTATTATTATAAAAAATAAAGTTTGAAAAAAAAAAAAATAATGTTTTTGGTTGTTCTCTTAACTGCTGTGTGACTCTTTCTTGTTCTTATTACTGTTATTTGATGGAGTCCACCATGGTGTTAAATTTTGGGGCACTTATCGCTGGAATACTAGTGATATCTGTAGTTTGCACCAACTTCTGAATAGTGTGTTAGATTTATCTCAACTTTACTTCCGTTAAAGTGCTGATAATGAAATGGAGAGTAGCCGTTCCCATGCAAAAAGACATGAGGTGCACCTTTGCGATTTATTCTAAATACTAAAATCCCGTATTGTATTGCACTGAGGTATTGGCTGCACTTACAGTGTACACACGAAATCTATTAAGAAATCTCATTGTATTTATATTGATTGGGAATAGTGCGTCAGGTGCTGGATCTTGACGAGATACACTGCTCAGTTCGTATATTGTTCTGCATCCGAAAAAAATCACATCACAACTTTCACACTAATTGCAATGCGAAACAAATTCCGGCGATAAGACACGTTAGCACCAGGGATTTTACACCTGCTTTCTGCTGGTGTTAAGCAGGACAACTACCTGCACCATGAAAGGGAACACAGCCAAGAGCCACACCAGAACACCCACAGGTTCCATAAAGTCAATGAGCATGATACAGGGATACCCATGAGGGCCAGAAGACTCATCTCAACAACTCCAGGACTGCCAATGCCCCCCAAACCCATATCTTAGTAAGTGTGTCCCTGTGGTCATTGTCTTAGCATGATAGGCACGAGCCCTGCAACATCACAGTGTGCTGTCACCTCAACGTTGGCAGTGAGCCTGGATGTGTAGCTACGTACGCATCCTCCTGCATGCACAACTGGCGTGTGCTGGTCTGGAGTTCACAGGTCAGTGGAGGGGTGTGCCTATCCGGCAAGGGGAACGGGGTGTCACGGACATGTCCGTGTACAGGAAGTGCAGTAAGTGTGTCTCTGTGTACTGGTGTGGCCTGTTGCAAGAGCCGCAGCAGTCGATGTTGTAAAGTGGCATGTACCACCTCCAAACGGCACTGTGATGTTGTTGTTGGAATGTAGCAGGACATGCGCAAATAGGCATTACAATGGCGTGCCGTACGAGTGCACGAGATACAACAGCTCACCGTACAAAAGTGTGGGGGCTCGTGGGAGGGAGGAGCAGCCGTTTGGCAACATAACACACAGTGAACTCGACCATGTGCCACATGCTGGGCATCTCATCCATGATGACCACGGTCGCAGACATCCCACAACACCAACGACTGGCCTTTGTACACATCCTGTATGAATGCAGCGGGGTTTTCACTTCTCGTTCAGTGGTGTGATGTTGGCGGGTTGTGTGACTTGTGCTCCTTGTTGGTGTGTTTCATTTTGCCCATTGTTTGTCTATACTTGTGCTGTACTTAATTGTACTTAATTGTGCATGTGTGCCATTCTGCCCATCTCCCCTCATCCCCCCACTCCCTGCTTCTTCCTCTTCATGGTGCTGTTGTGTCTATAATTTTGTTGCTGCACACATAAATACATGTAAAGAATAAATTAGAATAGTTCCTTGATTCTTTTAGGATTCAAAACTTCTCTATTGGTTTCTTTTTAATTTTCCATATGAACCGTTTTTTTTAATATTCAACAACACATAGAAGTCAGAAGTGCAACGTATTCTATCAACACACTTTCTAGAACATTCTTCAACACGTGCAGGTTAAAAGTTCATCAATTTTTTTAAACTTTACGATATTTTTTTGTAACATTTTCTTTAACATTTAATGACACGTGCAGGTTAAAATTTGACGATTGTTTTAAGTTCAAACAGTGCCTTCCAAATGCAAGTAGCAGGTGTGGTTGAGCTGAGCAAATTTTATCCTATGATATGTACTCCACGTTGAAACTGCTTTTTCTTAACCAATCACAAAGATGCTTTTCCACAAAACTAATGTGCACCCTACTTTTAAAAAAGAATGCTTTTCATGATATCTTCAGAGATAAGTTATAGATAGGAATTAGCATTTAAAAAACCTTTGAAATTCACTGAAAAAACCATAGGTTTCATGCACGTTATAGTTAGGCATTGGCATTTAAAAAACCTTTGAAATTCACTGAAAAAAACCAAAGGTTTCAGGGGTGTTATAGTTAGGAATTGGCATTTAAAAAACCTTAGAAATTCACTGAAAAAAACATAGGTTTCAGGGGTGTTATAGTTAGCTGGACATTTCCCTCATACAAAACCATTGAAATTCCCCTGTTATAGTTAGTTCAGCTAACTATAACTCGCTCCCCCGCAATGCACTGCTGATGACGTCACATATTACATCACTCATGACATGGTCAGTGACATCACTGATGACATCACTGATGCCATCTCAAATGACATCACTGATGACATCACTGATGACATCATCCAGTGACTGTGTGTTTCTGTAAATTTTAAATATGTTTTATATATTTATAGCGAAAGGCCTGTGGAAGAATGAGTGGCTGTACAAGTGTGTGAATGGATGATTTTCTAGGTGCGTAACTGACTCTATAAGTGAGTCATTAAATGTATCTTACTGCAGACTAGTGACTAAACTGTGTGAATGTCTGTATGTTTCTGTCTGTTGGTGTATAAGTGGCTGCATGGTTTTGTGAATAGCTATATGAGTGTCTATATGGGTTATCGATTGGTTGTCTGAGTATCTGTATGAGTGCCTGAGTGTTTGTGTGGGTAGGCTGTGTCTGACTCTGTGCATAGATGTGTGAGTGGGTGATTTTATGGGTGCATGGTTTTAAGAGTGCATCTGTGATGAACTGTATGGTTGAGTGAGTGTATGTATGGGTGTGTTAGGAATTGAATGTATATCTCAGTGGTACATTTGTGACTAACTACATATGTGAAAGGCAGTATATATGCGTGTAAGAGTATATAAGTGGGTATATGTGAGAGTGTGTGATTGTGAGAGTAGCTGTATGGATGAGTGTGTGCTTGTATCAATGATTGTATAAGAGCGTAAGAATGTGGTACTATTTTTATGAGTAAGTGAACTTGAGTGTGTATAACTGCATAGGTGAGTAAATGGGAGTGTGATTAATTATTTGCATGACTGACTAGGTGTGACAGTACCTCTATGGATGATTGGTGGTGTGTGAGTGTCTATGTAGGTGTATAAATGCATATGATAGTCTTGTACGGAGTGACTGTAAGTATGAGTGACTGTACATGTGAATGAGTGGAGGTGTATGTAGACCTAAGAGTTAATAAGTGGGTATGTAGTTATTGGTATTGGAGTATCTATGGTTTTGAGAATGGACGTCTGAAATTTTGAGTTCGTGTATCAACGGTTAAATTAGGGTGTGAGAAGATGCAGTAATTTATCACATGGCTGATGTCATCAGTGATGTCATCAGTGATGTCATTTGAGATGTCATCAGTGATGTCATCAGTGATGTCACTGACCATGTCATGAGTGATGTAATATGTGTTGTCATCAGCAGTGCATTGCGGGGGCGCGAGTTATAGTTAGCTGAACTAACTATAATAGGGGAATTTCAATGGTTTTGTACGAGGGAAATGTCCAGCTAACTATAACACCCCTGAAACCTATGGTTTTTTCAGTGAATTTATATATATAAATATATATATATATATATATATATATATATATATATCCTGCTCCCGTGCACCGTTGGTCAGCGTGTCACTCCTCAGGCGGGTGCTCCGTCGCGGCGATGCTCTGCGATACAAATTCTCGCTACCGATTCCTGCTTTCAACAAGGAAACCAGCACTCGCGGGATCAAATTGCAGCAAGTATCCTTTATTTGGAGCGTGCAACAAACAAACAAACGCATTTCAGAACTTGTCCTTCGTCAGTGTTTGCCATTCTTAGTCATCAGTCACATGTTATAAAGCACCATGGTTATGGACATAGACATAGAGGAAGGGTAATGCTCGTAAAATACAAGCACCATTTTATAATGGAGTTTCAATAGTAACATCAGTGCCCAATTTTCATATTTAGACACACCTTTAACAGTTCGCGATGTAAATAACGAAATTGTTTGTCATATTAATAAGCATAGGCATAAAGAGAGAAATGCTCATACAGTCCCAATGCCATTAAATAATGGTGTTACAATGTTACTATTAACGCCTAAGTCTCGTTTTTACATCCACACTTATCAATCCCTGGTAAATTCAACAAAGTAATTCATCATATTGATATTCAGCATTGATGTACAGTTACCATCAATCAATCTCGCCGTGTATCGGCCTAAGGCAATCACATTACCGTGATTGCCTAATTTTCCTCAAAACATTATGTCGTATATCGGCTTCTTTTTCTAATAACCATGTTATTGTGGCTGATAATAAAATATCCTATCCTTCAGCTGTACATTAAAAAATCATCAAAATCATTTCAAAACTGTTGGTCATTCTACTATCTAGGATCCCAGATGTACTGTCAGTTCTTCCCCACTATTTAACCCATATGGGGTCTTTGTTTGGATGTCACTGACCATGTCATGAGTGATGTAATATGTGACGTCATCAGTAGTGCATTGCGGGCGCGCGAGTTATAGTTAGCTGAACTAACTATAACGGGGGAATTTCATTGTTTTTTTACGAGTGAAATGTCCAGCTAACTATAACATGTGTGAAACCTTTGGTTTTTTCATTGAATTTCCAAGGTTTTTTAAATGTTAATTCCTAACTATAACGTGTGTGAAACCCATGGTTTTTTCAGTGAATTTCAAAGGTTTTTTAAATGCTAATTCCTAACTATAACGTGTGTGAAACCCATGGTTTTTTCAGTGAATTTGCAAGGTTTTTTAAATGCTCATTTTTTTTTATTCTTCTATTTTTTTTTACATATTTTTATTTTAATTTTCTATCCTTTTTTAAAGACTATGGTTAAATTTTTAAAATTCTATAATATGTTTTTTTAAATATATTTTATAAAATAAACAGGTAAAATTTATTAGCAATACATTTTTTCCTTTTTTTTTAGTACGCGTACCGTAAGCTTACGGTAAGCGTACGGTTTACGCAATGTCCGTAATTTATCTATGCTGTTTGCGTATAGTTACGCAATTTGCGTAGCCGCGCGTACTCCGCGTGGGGCGCGTACGCGTGTACGCTACACGCGCACGTTACGCGGAAGTGTCGGGGAGTGACTGTTATGCGCATGCGCGCAAGCGCGTGTCTTTTTTACGCGCATGCGTACTTTTGCCGTAAGCGCACCGTAAGTGTACCGTAAGCGTACGGTAGGTCATGTGATCATGAAACACAACTTTTGATTGGTTGAAACTACTTTCAGTTCTAGAACTCTCCTACACCACACCCATTCCCCTCATTTCTGCTTGTGATCCCTTAGGAGAAGGAGCTGGGTTGTCTTTGTGATACGATGGCAGAACAGCAGAGCTCTTCTGAGAGTGAGGCTAGCAGCACTACCTTGAGGCAGAGATCGAGGAAACAAAAGACCTCTTACGTATGGGATTATTTTACTTTTCCAGAAGGCCAGCAAAAGGTAAATGCACCCTTAGTGACTTGCAAGCTGTGTAAGCGTGTACTTTCAAGAGGTAATCCTGACAGGAAGTATTCCTTTGGGAATCACACCATGATGAGACACCTTAAGGATGTACACAGAAGGACACATGCTCGACTTACTGAAAGTAACCCTTCAGTAAATCAACCAAGCACATCCACAGCAGCTCAGCCTGGACCATCATCTGCAGAGCCGACTCCTTCTTCTGCAGGTCAGGTGAGCCCTTCATCTGTGGGGGGAGCATCTCCTTTTTCTGGTCCTCTGGAAATTAACCCTCGGTTTGTGAGGGTTGAAGTACGGTGCGCCCATTGTCACGATCTAATTACTTATAGGGAGACCAGTGTTTCCCTAGTGAACAGTAAAATAGATCAGCACACTTGTCGTACCGTCTAATATTCCCAATCTTTCTTTCCTCTGTCCCTGCATGAACACAACGGCTCTTTTAAGAGCCAACCTTACCTTTCATCTATTTTTTATAAATTTTTTTTAAAACTTTTTTTTTTTTTTTTTACCATACGCGTAATTTTTTTTTTTTTTTTTTTAAAACACTAAAAATCAATTATCACATTACAAGGTCCTTGAGAGACTACAATTAAAAACTGCAAATGTGATTGTAGAGAAGTGGAAAAAAGGGACCATGACATTATTGACTTACCATACCCACTCAAAAAAAGATTTATTCATTTAATTTATTTTTAATTGCTTTTAAAATGGTTATAGTTTTCGAAAATTTTCTATCTCAATCTGAAAAAAAAGAAAAAAGTATTAATATTTAATAAAACATTTAATAATACAGTACACATATTTACATATTTTTCAAAAAATATTTTTGCCTTTTTTTTGCTGTTTTCAGAAAATATTGCATTTCACTATAAATTGTGAAAGCAATTGCATTCATCATTTAACAGCAGGCAACAAAAAATTAACAATCTCAAAGATTGTTTTTAAAAAAGCCCAGTATCTTTTTTTTCATAAACATAACTTTAAAGAAATGCATAATATTCTAAAAAAATATCATCTAATATCTATACTTATTTCTTTAAAATACCGTCTGATATTTTTGTTTCAGAAGTATAATCACAATAATATATGTCAAATAACTCCACAATACATCTGGTTCCATTTCCTTTAGGCCAAATAGTAATTTTAAAATTCTTTTTTTGTTTAATTTCCAATGGTAATCCAATAAAAAACAAAAGTTTAAATTGTACAGATGTCACCGTTTCTCTGTAACATTTTGGTTTCCGATAGATTAATTAATAATTAAATAAGTCCACAATAGAATTGTTTACTTTTCCGCATGGCCAAATAGTAATTTTAAAAATCTTTTTTGAAAAAATTTCCAATGGCAATCCAATAACATTCCAAAATTTAAATTGTGCAGATGTAACCGATTTTTTCTAAATTTTTGGTTTTCCAAAGTTTCCTTAAAAAATGGAAAAATTCCACATTACAATTGGTTACCTTTCCATTAGGCCAAATGATAATTTGTTAAATCTTTTTATTTGTAAATTCCAAATGGTAATCCAATAAAATGGTAAAATTGTTTTCTCCAGATGTTGTCTAATCTCTCTAAAATTTAGGTTTCAGGAAGATTAGATAGGAATTTGCTAAATCAAAAGGCAAACGTTGCTTAAAAATCAATTGGGAATCATTACACAGTGTCCAGCCTTTTTCACATTTAAGATAAACTGTGTAATGACCAGAAGTTACAGTAGGTCCATCATGGAAAATTATTGCAACTGTTACAAAAGTTTTTCCTGAAATTGATAATTGCTGTCCTGTAAACTTCTTTATTAAAGTATCCAATTTTGAACCATCAGCTCTACATCGTTGCATCATTAAAATTACATACTGTCTGTATTCCTTTAAAATTAATGTTGAAAACATGTCAGATTTACACTCACTGCATTGCATGCTATGATTAGCATCTTTAACTAATTTAGCAAAAGTGACTGTTTTACTCTCTGGCAATGTTAAATAAATAAACCTTTCAGAATCAACATTAGAGCCACATATATTATAACAGTTTTCACAACTATGTTCCCATTTATAAGAGAGACCAAACATATTTTGTATTTGTACCCCTTCCTCTTCCAGTACCTGAAGAAAATACATCAAGAATTCCTGTGCATCTTGCTGTACATTTTGAGAAAACTGTGTTCGTCCTGAACATACATCTAAAACTTTTCTAATTTCAGTAGCACTTTCTATTTTAGTTTTATCATTACTCAGCTTTTCAAAAAGGAGACTCAGCACAGAACAGAATCTTTTTCCCTGATTTACTATTATCTGCTCTTGCAAACTTTCCAGATAAAATGCAACATTCAGCACTACATTAGCGTAGCAGTTGACACCAGAGCTATTTTCAAAATAACATCCTACAACCTGTTCTTCATTTTCCTTATTCTTTTTGCTTGCAATTACATCACTCCTCTTTTTTTTCCTCCTCTCTACATCTTCATTACAGATATTCTCATTTCTCCTTTTACGAGAAACTACACGTTTCTCCAACACAGGATACTGACCTAAATGAGGAGCATAGCTTCTTCTTAATCTATTATACTCCTTTACACAGTTTGTATCAGCACTAACTTTTGAATCATCAAAGTCTATCATGAATAAACCTGATAATGTTTTCACTCGTGACAAAGCAACATATGCCATACCTTCTTTGAACACAGTTGAACCAATATTCACAAATGCACTATCTACAGTCAATCCTTGAGACTTGTGAATAGTTACAGCATATGCTAGAGAAAACGGAAACTGCTTCCTACGTACATATAAGTCTTTCACAAGCATGAAACGAACTGTACAACGACAAATATCTTTAACTTCTTCTATCTGATCAAATTTTATTTTTAAACATTCAATTCCATCTTTTTTCTGATAATTAATAAAACCCACAACTCTTCCCATAGCTCCATTAACTAAACCTTTTTCAACATCCAAATTTCTCCTTAAAAATACTCTACAGTTCATGCAAACATATAGATTTTTTTCTAATCCAGCTGTTTTGGAAATCTTCTTCTCTAGTGAATCCAATTTATTTTTCAGTGTGCCTGTTAATGTGACAGTAATTCTTCCATCCTCAATTTTGTCCACTGCTTCCAATTTCCTGATATCTTCCTTTTCCAATTTCAAAAGCTCCTCATTGAATATTGAGCATTCACGTAGAGTTGGCATTAAGCAGATGACACTTTTGTTTTCTGCAATGTTCTTGTATATCTTCTCTGCAACTATTTCTTCCTTTGGAAATAAATTATGTAGCAGCCGA
Organism: Triturus cristatus; assembly: GCF_964204655.1. Taxonomy (NCBI): domain Eukaryota; kingdom Metazoa; phylum Chordata; class Amphibia; order Caudata; family Salamandridae; genus Triturus; species Triturus cristatus. The sequence goes on from NC_140584.1 coordinate 816,473,725, forward strand.
GTCTGTAATGCTTTTTTGCCAGCTTCTGTGAGTAGTCCAATCCTGATATCTTTCAGAATACTTCCATATTCTTCATCGTTTGCTTGCCTCATATTAGTTGTAAGTTCCTTGTACTCAAAGAAGGACCAAATATTTGCATTACCGATGCTTCCCAATGACTTCTTCGTGTCTTCATGTGTCACAGTATTAAACACTGGTTGTCCTTTAACTGGAGTAAGTTGCAAAAGATCTCCAAAAACTATGACGTGTTTTCCTCCAAATAACACGTCATAGTCTGACTTCAGAATTTGCTGCATTCTTAAATGCACAAAGGCAAGCATTAAGTTCGATACCACGCTCACCTCATCAATAATGAGAACTTGCATCTTCTTCAATACTCTTGAAACTTCCAAGCATGCTTCTCCAGTTAGCTTGTTGTATTGTATTTTGTTCTCATGCTCCACTGGTAACATTAGCAAACGATGTAAAGTGATTCCTTTTATGTTATATGCTGCTAACCCAGTTGGAGCAGTAACCACACAAGACAAAGTAGAATCCGTTTTTTGCTGTAGGTAGCTTCTGATGACTTTTATAAGGAAACTTTTTCCAGTTCCAGCTTGTCCGCTTACATACATCCTGATTGGATGAAATGATGTGCATGAGCACTCTTTTTTTTCATGTAGAAATCCGTGATCAATTTTGTTTCTGATCTCTTCATAAATTTGTTGCTGCTCTTGATTCAGTTGTCTTTCCAAATTTTGTAAGTCTATAAATTCTTCTTGAGCTTGATTCATAGCTGTTTCCACTTCATTCATGGCTATTGATGCTTAATTTTCAACGATTGGTTGTCCTAGGGGATCTTGACTGAGTGTTCCTGAACTTTGGCTGTCCTGAGAACTGTCTCTAGCTATTTCTGCTGCAATTGAAGTTTCCTGTTCAATTTCTTCATTTAACATTTGCAGATAAGTTGTGAATGTTCTGCATTGTATGCTGTCTTTGCAAGCATTAAATGAATCTTCATAGCTTTGAAATTCTCACAGTAGTTCATCCTCTGTACGCCATGGTTTAAAAGAGCCAAGTAGTAAAATTCCTTTTTGTCAGTAGTGTCGCAACTCAGCTTCCGGTGATTTATCAAACTTCCTTTTGTTTGCTTCACCAAACATCCTTCCTCACCAATAACTTTATATTTTCCATTGTTGATGTCTTCTGCGGCTTTCCGTGAATAAATGTAGTTCTGCAGCACTTCATAGAGAGACATGTTCTCCAGATGATGACTTCTCTTTGGGTAATATGTATCCAACATGTTTGATTTCAAAATATCTGTACTTTCTGGGTCATTCTCGGCCAAATATTCAATTTCTCCAACAGATTTCAGTACCCGATTTCTCATTGCTGCAAGGCCTAAACTTGCCCAAATTATTCTTCTTGATTTCGAGTAGAGACTTGCAGAAGATAACCTATCTGAACATTCGTAGGATCCAATTTCTCGATGCGATAACATCTTCAAACTGAAACTGTACAGCTTCTTACTGACAGTTTTCTCGTGAGAAATCTCTTCCCACATTTCCTTCAATTCTGTTTTTTCTGATTTCGTAATGTAAGACGTTACATATCGAGCAACAGCAATGGAATTGTCAGCTACATACTGTATATCCATGTTAGCGTTCCACATGGATAAAATCACTGGGTTGTAGTCATTTATATTTTTTGATTCTTCTTTTCTTTTAAGGTTGTAGGTATTCTTAGGTGATTTTCTTGTGATAGTATGTCTCACAGCTGACATAAAACTGTTAACTCTTCCATTTGAAAGAACAGGTCTAGGAAATCCAAATCGACATTTAGTGTAGTATTTATCTTTGCTCTTGTATTTCCGTCGACAGTATTTTCCACACCGATGACTTTGGAAACGTAAAACTTGCTCCTTTAACTTTTTCTCTTCTGTGCTTTTTGGTATAGCACATGTTGCATATTCTTCAATGTAAGATAACACTGCTTCATCAGTATCTGTTCCAAACTTTGGGGCATCCTTGATCCACAACAGCATATGAATATGAGGAGCACCTCTTGCCTGGTACTCTTTTCTCCAAAAGAAATCCACTACTTCTCCTAGAGGTGGATTTTTTTTATTGCAGATGAAGGACATCATAGCCTCAAATCTATGATTGAAATATCTGCACCATTAACCGGATCCAATGAGCACAGTTCTCCTGCTGTTTTGTATTCGATGTTTTTAATGTTTGAATTTGCCTCTCGTAGAAAATCCAGTAAATCATCCCAAGCGTACTCAGCACAGCTTAGGGTAAGGAACCATGTTGGTGTTCCTAAATTCCGTAACATGCATTTTAATTCACCATGGCGTCGGTACCAATATTCATTTGTCCCACGCTGACAAGCCATCAGATTGATCAGTTGTGTTTCCAAATGATCATCTCGGTGCTGCACTTTCTCCATAAAATCCTTAGCAGACACATTTTGTAAATGTACTCCACTTTTTAAAATGTGATTTACTGCATAAGACAGTGCAGACAAGTCGCTTTCAAATAAAAGATGGAACAAATAAGGAATACTTTGTCGAAATCTGGGATCTTCAGCATATAGTCTTGTAGTCCGATACTCAAAAGCTGGAATCTGTTCCGGACGTTCATCGTATCGTCCTCCTTTTCCTTTAGGAAACAGCTGGGGAAAACATCGAGCTTCCAAGCTCTCCTCCCATACACTCACGGGAGTTCCTTTTGCTTTCTTCATCTGAAATAGATCAATATTGTCTCCCATAACTTCTTTTGAATGAAGAGGATGTATGCTAAAATGTTCATAAATTTCTTCTTCCTTTGACTTGTCCACTTTTTCAATTTGTCCATTTGGTGTTTCTGTGTCTTCTTGTAAATCTTCTTCTTCTTCTTCTTCTTCTATATAAATTGATTCATACCATTTGTTATTCCTTTTCAAATACAAATTTGCTCTTTGTACTTTCCGTACATCTACCAGCTCCTGCCAAATCTTCTTATTCTTTGTAGGTACACCATTAACCAGAATAATTAATGGTTCAGTTTCCAAAGTATCCGCATCAATAGTTTCCATATTTTTTTTCAAATCCAAGGGCAAATACACCACTCTACCTTTTAAACCTCTCAGTAAATCTGAAGGAGGTAATTTACCAGTTTTGGGCTCCATACGTACTATGGTCTGGAACGGATGAACACATTGAATGAGTATAGACTCATATGTATTTAATTCAGAAAGTTCAGCAGGAATAGCATCCAATTCTAAATTATTATGTACAGCTCTGGTCGGCATTCTATTTTCCTCTAACTTGTTATAACAGTATTTACAAATACGCTGAACTTCACCCAATTCAAAACAATTTTCAAGAAATATATAGGTGGCAAAATCCTTCCAATTATAATTATCTTCATTTTCACTCTTTCTGTAGAGATCAACATACCTGGTTTGTTTTCTATAATGAGTTCTGCGGCAACAAATACAAGTTATATTTGGTCTTTCATTAGAGATTATTGCAAATTTTGTTATGTGATCATTAAACGTCTTACTTACAGAGGGTTCTACATTTTCTTCCACTTCTTCCTCATTTACTGTGTCCTTCTCTGCACTGTTTTGTTCAGGACCAAAGTAACAAAACTGAATTTCATCAACAACCTTCTCTACATCTGATACCGTTCCACGGAACAGAGCCCTATTCAATTCATCTAACTTTATTGCTGGACTTTTAGCAAAATACAACCGTCTCACAAACTTTCTCATTTCAGTATGATGAACAGCCAGCATCCTAAAATGATGGAAAACACTATTACACACTTTTCTAGATAGACAAGCCAGAGAATGACCCTGCAAACCAGTATTCTCTCTCATTCTGCATGGATCTAGACTTTGAAGCACCTTAATCTTCTGTTTCACACTTTTTTTGCTATATTCTCGTAGAAACTCACGAAATTTATCAATAGATTCCTGACGCACAGTGCAAATACTACTACAATTCCAAGTGTACACTGGGGCTTTAGGACGTCTCCCCATAGCCTCATCCGCCATCACTTGTACCTCATCTCTTGGAACCATTATCTCCTTCTCCATTATGCAACCATTTTTCACTTCATAAGCACGACCTCTGGTGTCAACTGCATGCAGCAAACTATTACTTTGAAAATAACTCTCTTCATTAAAAAAAGGTTCACTACTTGAACTATGCATCCATTTTCCTAAAAACACTTTACAAAAGTTTGTTCTGTTCACTACTCTTTTCCTTTTGCTATGTGATTTCAGTACATTAACCATTTTGTCTAATGTACGCATCCTATTCAAAATTAAAATGAATAGTTTCCTTTTTAATTCTAATGCCTTTGCTGCAATGGCTTCAATTTCTTTTTTTCTCTTATAAAACTTTGCCTTTTGCTTATATTTCTTCACATCCTTTATCAAATTGGACATAACTCTCCTCTGAAACATTTTTCTACGTATCTCTTTAAACGCTGTTTTTCTGTTTAAGTTTATCTTTTTAGTTGCAGAAGGTATATTTGCACTAACTAAATTCTCAATTTTTTCCTGTCCTTTTCGATTCAAATCATTCTTTCCAGTACAGACATTTTGTACATTTTTCCTTTTTTTGAATATGTTTCTTAGAAAATCTTTTTTTTGCTTACCAGAAGATTTTTTCTTCTTCCCAACATGAGCATCTTCAACTAACTTAGGTCCTCCAGTAGTCTTCAAATATAGGTTTTTTTCTGATCTTTTTTTGCTCTGGATTTTGTAGGCATCTTAAATTTTGTTCTCTGCTCTTCAGCAATACCTGAAAAAAACAAAAAAAAAATTCCTTTATTTTATTTAAATATATTACTACATTTGTTTTCACATTAGTCACAAAACGAAATTTCTTTGCCAATTTGAAAGCACACTTACTGCTCTTTTTTTTGGCAAGTGATAAACACTTTTACAGACTGACACATTATGAATCCACTTTTCAGATTTTTTACAAAGCACATGTCCAAACTGCTTTTTCAGACCAGCATCATTTGTAACCTGGGTGTCTGCCTACACTCCAGCAAGGGCAACCAGCCTTAGTGATGCTGAATGTATTTGCATTACTGACTGAAACCTCAAACCCCACTCGCTTGTGAATACTGTGCATGATTCCACATGGTAAGCAGCTACCTGTGTGCTAAGAGTCTGCTTCTGCACCAAAAAATGGCTCCCCCTTTCCATCTAATGCAACTGTGAAATCACCAGAGCAATACACAATAAATCTCTGCCTGTAATTCCTATTTGCACACAGAGTCATGTTTTCACATTAGTCACAAAACGAAATTTCTTTGCCAATTTGAAAGCACACTTACTGCTCTTTTTTTGGCAAGTGATAAACACTTTTACAGACTGACACATTATGAATCCACTTTTCAGATTTTTTACAAAGCACATGTCCAAACTGCTTTTTCAGACCAGCATCATTTGTAACCTGGGTGTCTGCCTACACTCCAGCAAGGGCAACCAGCCTTAGTGATGCTGAATGTATTTGCATTACTGACTGAAACCTCTAACCTCACTCTCTTGTGAATACTGTGCATGATTCCACATGGTAAGCAGCTACCTGTGTGCTAAGAGTCAGCTTCTGCACCAAAAAAAGGCTCCCCCTTTCCTTCTAATGCAACTGTGAAATCACCAGAGCAATACGCAATAAATCTCTGCCTGTAATTCCTATTTGCACACAGAGTCATGTTTTCACATTAGTCACAAAACGAAATTTCTTTGCCAATTTGAAAGCACACTTACTGCTCTTTTTTTTGGCAAGTGATAAACACTTTTACAGACTGACACATTATGAATCCACTTTTCAGATTTTTTACAAAGCACATGTCCAAACTGCTTTTTCAGAGCAGCATCATTTGTAACCTGGGTGTCTGCCTACACTCCAGCAAGGGCAACCAGCCTTAGTGATGCTGAATGTATTTGCATTACTGAGTCCAACCTCAAACCCTTAAACTATTCTTTTATTATACCAGTACACCTTAATTTATTGTGAAAACATAGTCCATATTATTTTACATGTTCCTCACATTTAAATTTCTCCCAAAACAGAAAATAATAAACACAACTTCAACAAAAAGAATTGCATTTCTATTATTAATTTCTTAATTTACCATATACATCCCCTCTCAGACTCTAAACTCACCTTTAAAATTAGTTAGTTGTGAAAGAAATGTGGCACTCAAACAGCAGATTATCAGAGCCAGGATCTCTGTTCTCTACACCTCTCTCCTCTCAGCAGAACCAGATAATGGCAAACTTTCCCTCTCTTTTTCCACACATATACATGTTAGTTTCAAATCTCAGTGCTTGCCCCTTTTTTTCAAATGTAATCACACATTTCTATTGGTTGAAAACCAACCCTTTTCCAAAAGTACCCTTCCCCCAACTTGACTTCTGCCTAGTACCCTTCCCCCAACTTGACTTCTGCCTGCTACCATAGCAACAGCTCATGGAACACTGCTGTGTGGAGTCAGGTCAGAAGTTCGCCAAACAATGTTTCAATTCCAAAGAGCAAGAGTGCTTGACTTTTCAAACCTAACAGCAAATCCATAGTACTGTTCTTTGGTAACACATTTTTCTGTACCAATACAAAACATGCTTCTATTAATTTACACATACAGCCTAGTTTTTATTCTAGAATGGTATGAAACAGCCAATCAGTTATTTTTTTTTGTGAAAAAAATATGTATGCCTCCATTTCCAAACTGTCTTTCTTTTCATATTGCCATTCTACTGAAAGACACCTCCTGAGTGCATCCAGTTCTCCTTTGAAGATGTTCACAGTGTGGATTGTAGGGCACAGCTATGTCTTCTGGAGTGAAAAGTATGCAGAGAAAACAGATATGGTGAGAGACCTTGCTTTGCCAAATGTAGACATTAAATGGATTGGTCAGAGAGGGTTAAAGTGGCACCAATTGATGCCATTGGTGAAATCCTTCATGCACATCCAACACCCTGACCTCATAATAGTGCACTGTGGTGGCAATGACCTAGGCACTTTGACTGGGGTAGGTCTGGAAATGCTTATGAAGGAGACCTTTGCACAACTGTTTTCACTTTTCCCTAAAACTGCCTTTGTGTTTTCTAACATATGCCAAAGGCAAAAATGGAACTGGTCCAATCATTTCTGTCCGCAGATTGACAAAGCAAGAAAGCACATCAACAAATCTGTTTCTGCTTTCCCCCGTGACTATGGTATGGGTTCCATTTACCACAACAACTTGCGTTATGACATGCAAGACATTTATAGAGGAGATGGTGTACACTTCAATGATGAAGGGAACAGAGTCTTCCTCTTAAACCTTAGACTCTGCATCGGTACTTACTTGTAGGTACCACTAAAAAATCACTTAATAAACACAACGGCTCTTTTTAGAGCCCCCTAATATCTAAACACTTAAATCTGATTTTCATTTTTTTTTTTATTTTTTTTTTCTACCGTACGCTTACCGTACGCGTACCCCGTGATTTTTTTTAAAATCAATAAATGTTTTCTTTGTACTTTTCTGTCCTTCTTTGACCCCCTTACAAATGTTAGGGGGTCTGTAACTCTCCTCCTTGCCCCCTTTTGTTGTTATCACTCTTTTTTTTCTGAGTGAAACACACGAAATGGCGGCCGCCGCTTCCTGGTTTCGACCGATTCGAATGTTTACTAAGATCTAAGAGCCAATCAGAATCGCGCTCGCGCACGCCACCGTACGCGTACGGTAAGCGTACCGTAAGCGCACCGTAAGCTGGCTCAGATATATATATTGATTTAAAGGCTATTTTCTCAGAATCTACTGAACAGATTTACACCAAACCTACAAAAGGCACTTCCTTGACCTGAGGACTACCTCTCTGCCAAATTTCTAGTAATTCTGTTCAGCCGTTCGGGCTGTAGCTGTGTCTAAAGGTCCTATGGAAAAATGCATGGGAAAAACGCGTTTTGGGACCCCCCTTTTATCTCAGCCCCCGCTTCACGAATCCCCCCGAGACTTTCAGGGTAGGTGCGGAGCGTAGCGCCCCACCTATTTTCAAAAAATTTGCGAGGATTCGCCGACCGGCGCCAAAGTTATTCAAAATAGAATGTTGCGGATTTCCTATGGAAACATGGTCCTAACTATAACTACCTACTGGCGACCGCCAGTAGGTAATATATATATATATATATATATATATATATATATATATATATATATATATATATATATATATATATATATTCTTAGTTGGAGTTTGCATTGTTTTATCATTTGGCAAGGGTTGTGGTCACTGCTTGCCCCAAGATTCCCAGCCAGTCCAGAGACTCTTTCAACATCTGGGCGCCAAGCTTGGACTAGAAGCGTCAGGGCATCTATAAGGAACCCTAGGCCTGTAATCAAGGCAATGGCTGTAGGTGCAGGTCCACAGCATCAGTGTAAAGTATTCCTTAAACGGGGAAACTTCCAGTGAATTGCTGCACCTGGGACAAAAGTCTCCAAATCTGCAAGAGTGAGATTAAAGTTTTTGCGCTCATAGCTAATGTGGTAAAAAAAATGTGAACTTTGGAATGTTGGCAGCTGCATTAAAAACAATGGAGTAGTTTAGAGCCAATTATAAATGGGATGAAGCACCCTCTGCCACACACCATAAGTATATTGTAAGCCACTGAGGAGTTCTGTGACCATATAGAGGAACAATACCAAAGGCAGAGTTATTTTATAAAGTCCGGGAACTCTGAGGTGACTTGCAATATCCTTACAATGTATGGTAGGGGGTACTTTATTCCTCATAATAGATGGTCACACTATCACCCTTCGTACATACCACTTAAATACATGATGTGTTACTCTTTCATATGAAAGAGATGGTATGTTTGAAACATAAAAGAAGGAAAGTAGACAGTTATTTGCTGCAAATAATTATGGAATCAGTTTAATGAAAGTTAGATTTTAAAAAACGCTATCGTTCAGAATGTGTACACAAAGCTGAGAGATTCTATCTTTCGTTGACTACCTAAAGCATGCAAAAAGCATTTTGCCATAAATATATATTTTCTGCTTACCACTGCTCATTTAGAAAAACACACTAGAAGAGGGAAAAGCTGGGTTTTGTTTTTGTTGTTTAAACTGCAGCATTTATTATGCTCCCTGTTCTGCCTTCCCCATGGCTCCTGGCAGCACGCATTTCTGACATCAGAACCCAGCTGTAATAAGTTATTACAGTGAAACAGCTACTTCATTTCTTTATTACAGGCAAGTAGACATGTTAGAAGTCGCTTGTAGTAATGAAATTAGAGATAGGTTTTAATACAGGTATTGCAGCACCCTGTGTATTATATATGGGATAAAGTACCCCCTGTCGTACATTGTAAGGATTTTGCAAGTCACCAAGTAATTCCATCACCATATAAAGGAATGAGGCCAAAGGTCAGATTCTTTATAAGAGTATAGAACTGTGAGGTGACTTGAAATATCCTCATTATGTGTGGCAGGGGGTACTTTATTCCCAATACTACATGGTCACACCATCACCTTTCCCACAAACCACTTTATTCCTTGATGCTTAGCTCTTTCATATGAAAGAGAGGATGCTAGTCAAGGTGAAGAATACAAATATAGTTTTTCTTGGAAAACTAAACACATAAAAGAACATTTAGATATTTGTTGAAAAAGACATCCGTTTAATACAAGTAATACAAGTAATATTTTGTTTTTAAAGCCTCAGTATCTCAAAATGTGCAAAAACATGCATAAGGATTCTATCTTTTCTATAATTACAGAAAGAGTGTAAAAAATAAACATGTTGCCATAAATATCTCCTTTCGCCTACAAAAAACAGAGAAGAGGAAAGAAAAGCCACATTTCCTTTTCATTCTTTAAACTGCTAATTTAGTAATACTCCTTGACCTGACCTGCCTTTCCCCTCAGCTGCTGGTTCTGGCAGTAGGCACTGTGATGTTAGAACTCAAATGTAATCAGTTATTGCAAATTAGTTCTGACATTTTTTCTAATAATTGGTGACGTAGTGCGTCACAAGTCATCAATTATAAAGAAATTAGAGATACGTTTTTATACAGGTATTGCGCAATCCCATGTTTTATAATTGGGATAATGCACCCCCTGTTATACATTATAAGGATACTGCAAGCCATTGAGGAGTTCCAAGTTCATACAGAGGAACGAGGGCAAAATGTGTAGACGCATGCATAGAGATTCTATCTTTCCTATAATGACCAACAGTGTGCAAAAATAAACATGTTGCCATAAATATTTCTTGTTATTAATTGGATCTCTAGTTGGCAGAGGTATGCACCCTGTCCAAGTAGGGACCACAATCCTAGTCAGGATAAGCTAGATACACATTAAAGATAACTTGTGCTCACCCTCTGGCAACACACACACACAGTAACACAATGAAAACACCACAAAAAAACTCCACACAGGTATAGAAAAATAAAGAATATATATCTGAGTAAATCAAGACCAAAACGACAAACATCCAATAAGTTGAACTGGAATTATGAATGTTTAAAGAATAAACCAAAAATAGTGCTTAAAAGTCAATAGTGCTATAAGATTACATGAGGTTGCGCTAGACCGGGGTAAATCCAAAGTTCAGGCCGACTGCGCTCCAGGGCAGGCTGGCTGCAAGACACAGACAGTTCCTACTGACAAAACACATTGGAAAGAGCAAAGCGTTGACGTCGAGGAGAGAAGTTGAGGAGGCGCCGCATCATCGTCGATCCCGTGGATGGAGGCAAGCGTCAGCGCTGATCCACACTGTCGAAAGGATCTTTGTCGACAAACCCCTGTACGATGCAGGCACTGCACGGTCGTCGAACTGCGCTGTCCATCCTCGTCGAGCTGCGCCAGCTGACGATTTGCTATCATTAAGCAGCCGCTGCATGGTCGTCGAAAGGGCAATGCGTCAGGTCAGATCGGTGCAAAGTCGCTGCTGTGTTGAGGTCGAGGGTTAAAAACAGCTGCAGAACTCACTTCTGAGGCACTGTGGGGAGTAATGAGCCCTTTGTATGTGAAACTGGACTGCCTATTCAGGTGGAACTGTCAGCTCCCCCCCTCTTCCTGCCCAGGAAGAGCTATCAGAATGTAGATGAATGCGATAAGTTCTCTGTCACACCCACCCTTCCTATGTTTGTGGCTTTCTAAAGGGAATGCACAGTGTGTAGCTGTCACCCATCCCAGACGTGTATTGGAGACACACTGGCAGTTTTATTTAGTTAGTTTTAGTTTCTACGCTATAACCATGCTGCATTGCTTGTCTGTATTTACTACTCAGGCACCTGTTGCCAAACCCCCTTGACTGACCTACCTACCTAAACAGATCACTGCACTCTCATGGAATGTTAATGGTCTTAATAAAAATATTAAGTGGGGCGCAGTGTTCCTGTACCTTAAACACCAGTCCCCACCGGTGGTGCTACTACAAGAAACACACCTGCTCAGCAATAACTGTCCTTTCCTACAGTGAGGCTGTTACACCAGGATGTATCATGCCGGCTACACTATTACTTCACATGGTGCAGCATTTCTCCTCAATGTGCAAAAAGATCAACTGGTGGACAGAGTGCTGAACAATGTCAAACATTCACCCCCAGTACAGAGATCTGGCCCTAAATCCATTATTTTTTGGTTCACCAAAATGCCATCCTCAATGATGAGTTAGATAGGAAAGGGTCATCTCGGACACTGCATCCCTTAGCTAGCACTGCATTGAACGCCATACTTTTGGATGGCGATCTGGTAGACGTCTGGAGACGACATCACCGACACATTACGGAGGGTACATGCATCTCTGAACACCATAAAGCATGGTCACGATTAGACTTCTGATTATCACGAGATGTGGCTACATGGGCAGGCGAGGTCACACATCTCCCTAGGTCCATATCGAACCACGTGCTGTGCCTTTTGTGATTAACACTTCTCAGGTCTGTCCCACGTATATTTGTGTGGTGGCTTCCGCAGAATGCACTTCTAGATGAGGCCTTCAAGGAGGAAATCAGAGGAGACATTAAGGACTATTTTTCACTGAATGCTGGATCGGTTGACACTGAGGCTTCTCTATGGGAATCCTTTAAGACAGTCATTAGGGGCAATTGCATCGCCCGCCAGGCCGGAGTGCTGAAGGCTATTCGTGGCACGCTGGACACTCTGGAAAAACAGATAAAAGAGTTGGAAACACGGTTTTACTCATCCAGTGACCCCAAGCTGCTGGCCCCTTTGAAGGAGAAATTGCTCGAATTTGAGGAAGAGGCGGACCACGAAGTAATGTTTTTGGGGAAACATGCCCAGGCCAGAAGGTACGGTGAGGGAGATAGACCGAGGAGGACACTTGCAGCAATGATACGCGTCCCATGATCCAATGCTTATGTGACTGAGCTGAAAGGTACACAACAGTCAGTCATTAAAGGACAGAGAGGTATACTAGACGAGTTTTCCTGTTTTTACTCTGACTTATATACTACTACGCAGAGATCTAGCCCGGATGACCTGGTACATATTCTAGACTCGCTGGAGATGCTCTGGCTAAGCCAGAGGTACAGGGACTACTTGGACTTCCCATTTATGGTAGAGGATGTCACCCAGGTTATCATGAGCTTACCGCTAAACAAGGCCCCTGGGTCAGACGGTTTAACATCCGCCTTCTACAAGACCTATGCAGAAGAACTGGCACCACACCTCATTGCATTATATGAGGAGGGTCAAACCTCGGGCATCTTACCACCATCGATGCGCAAAGCAATAATAATTACCTTGCTGATGCCCGGGAATCCGGAGAATGAACTGAACTCATATAGACCTCTGTCTTTAATTAACGTAGACGTGAAGATAGTGGGGAAGCTGATCGAGAATCGATTGCAGCCTCTCCTGCCATTAATCGCTCGCCCAGATCAATCGGGATTTATCCCAGGAAGATCAACCTCTCACAACCTAAGTACCCTATTGTCAGTGCTGCATTATTTACACCCTAATGTGCAGGCTGCTGCGGCTGTCTTCCTCGATGCTACGAAGGCATTTGATACGCTGGAGTGGCAGTATTTATTCGCTATACTGACTCGCATGGGATTTAGCCCGCTATTTAGCAATCTCATACGCCTACAATATACACAGCCTACAGCTCGGATCCGGGTGAATGGTTTGATTTCATCGCTGTTTGTTATCTCGCGAGGCACGAGGCAGGGATGCCCGTTGTCTCCTTTACTGTTTGTAATTGCGATGGAGCCACTTGCAGCCCACATTAGGCAACATCACACTGCCAAGGGGATTGGGTTTACGGTGAGGAGTCTTTTAATTTCCCTATATGCCGACAACGTCACACTATATGTGACAGACCCGGCATCAAATTTAGACCCGCTACTCCGGCAATTTATTAGATTTGGAGGTCTCTCTGGTGTCTCTGTCAATTGGGCCAAGTCGGTAATCTTTCCTATAACGGACGCCACCACCCAGGCTCTCTCTGAGTTCCCTCTTAAATGGGCGGACGAACCAGTGAAATATCTGGGCATATGGATCAGTAGAACCATGCAAGACATATGGGACATGAACTTCGGGCGAGCCATCACATGGCTGGAAGGAAAAGCAACTGCATGGGCTAAGCTCCCGCTGTCTCTGGCTGGGAAAATAGCATTAGTCAAGATGGTGGTGCTTCCTAAATTCCTTTATTTATTTGTCAACATCCCCATTCCCCTAACGCAAGCCTTTTTAAAATCTCTTCAATCCCATTTAGTCTCACTGGTCTGGGCGGGGGGGCAGGCACGAGTTTCATGGGACCTATTGACGCTTCCTTTGAGTCAAGGCGGGTTGGGAGCCCCAGATATGAAACTATATGCATGGAGCGCCCAGGCTCAGTTTCTTCACCACTGGGTTCACCCAACTCCCTTTCAACCCCACGTGGCTGTGGAGACAAGATGCTGCGGCACCGGTTCACCCTGTCGGTCGCTTTGTATATACCTTACAGGCGCCCCCGTGATGGCATAGACACGGTCGAGACCCTGAGATGGGCGTGGACTGAACTGCGGAAACGAGCTGGCATCAATATTTTGTATGCTCCCTCCATACCTTTGGCACATAACCCTATGCTGCCGAATGTAGGCAAGGGTATCAGTAAGACCTTAGCACAGAAGATGTGCCTCCACACTTTTGCGGACCTTTATCTGGAGAAACAGTTCCGACCGCAATGGGGGATCAAGCTGTACCTTTTACCGAACTCTTTGTCTATTAAAAACTGCGAGCTGCCTGTTGGTCCTTGCATAACAGCTTGCCGAGCCCCCCGCCTATCTTACCCACATTTGAAAACATGCTTAAATCAACGTCGCCACGTAGGCTAATCACTCGAATCTATAATCACATGCAAGTGTCGGCTCCTCTGACAGAGTCACGGGCGCTTCAGGCGTGGAATAAGGAACTTCCAGTTCCCCTGGAAGAGGACCAATGGACATATTGCTGTGGCCAGCTCACAGCTTTATCTCCTAATTATAAACTCCGCCTTATTCACTGTAAGTTTTTGCACAGATGTTATAAAATCTGTGCAAAAACACCTTCCGGTTTGCATTGAATGGGATTGAAAGCAGATGACAATTGTTGGAGATGCGGCTTTGCTTCTGCTTTCTACACATGTCGTGGAGTTGTACGTGGCTGGCATCATATTGGTCCGACATATTTACTATAATACATCAGATGATAGGCACACCTGATTATCCTAACCCCATACAAGGGCTGTTGGGCTATGTGAAGGACTCGCCTGTCAAAGTCCGTAAATTGCATGCAATGTTATTGTTGTTTGCTAAGTGCCAGGTAGCCATACACTGGGGACGAAAGGGGGTGCCCTCGAAAAAAGAGTGGATTAGCGACGTCACATTTGGGCATTCGCAATTGACCACCTTTTGGGAATTATAGCCTTCAGCGTCCAAACCCAAGGACATTTGGGAGCTTTTTGTTTTGTGGACACGAGACCATCAGGAGGCTGCTGTTGATACACTGACAGTCTCTGTAACTGTGTGAGAGACAAGGCTGACCTGGCGAAGGATGGGAATAGGGGTTGGAGTTTTGTTGGGGATGTGAGATGTAGCATTTTAGCCACCGAGTTTGCCCTCATGGTTATAATATGTAGCAGTGATGGAGTGAATTTCATCTGCAAACACCACAAGGGGCTTGGACGATGTTTCGTTGTGATTTACGACCGGGTGGTTCTATTTTCCTTCATATAATGTAACAATGATTAAGTAACCATGATCTGTCATTTGTGATCACAACAGCGAGCAGCTGTCAAGATAACTATGCAAGGATTAGTAACTGGCGTGTTGTTTGTACTGTTTGTAGCATTGTTATATAAAATGCCAATAAAGAAATAAAAACAATTTTAAAAAAGTCATGGTTGGGCCCCACCACTGCTTGAAATGTATAATAATGATGCCCTGAGGTCAGGGGAGCACCAAACGATTTAAGGGGGGGGCATGATCTCAGTAATTCAGAAACCAAAGAAGCCACCTGATATGTGCAAATCATACAGACCGATCTCCTTTCTCAACGGGGAGACCAAAATACTTGCCAAGGTGTTGGCAAACCACCTGGTGAAAATAATTACTTCCCTGATACACCCAGACCGATACGGCTTTATGCCGAACGTGGTATTTGCCACTGCCTTCACGCATTCACAACGCCATAGCCCTGACTAGAGACAAGACAGAATGTAGGGCCCTCATCTTGATTGATTTTGAAAAACCATTTCCTCCATCTACTGGAACATATGAATTTTGGTCCCCTCTGTCCCACTATGTCCAAGTACTATACTCAAAGCCGTAGGTGAGATCTGTGTAAACCGGAAACTCTCCCCAACCTTCAACATTGAATGTGGAACAAGGCAGGGCTGCCCACTGTCACCTCTCCTATTCGCTCTTGCCATTGAACCGCTGGAAGCGTGGATTTGAAGAGGCGCACATCTCAGCGGGGTCCGATGGCCTGATGGTTGCGAGGAAAGAGGGGAAACATCCATTACAACGCAGTCATTACAACGACCTACCTTTACAACGCAACTGTTACAACGCAACTGCCTTTATATAACATGCCATTACAATGCATGCCCTTACAACGCATTATAGAGTAAGTAATGGAGATATTTTTAGTATTTGGGTGGGTGTGAGTTTTGGGGTACATGGGAATAGTAATTTTTACCCCTACACTATTCAACACTTTCCCTACTGTTGCACTCACTGGAGTAGGAATAGTAATTTTTACCCCTACACTATCCAAAACTTAGTAATTGTTACCCCTACACTATCCAACACTTACTCTACTGTTGCACTTACTGGAGTGGGAATAGTAATTTTTACCCCTACACTATCCAACACTTACCTGACTGTTGCCCTAAAACGATTATGTGTTGTAATGGTATGCGTTGTAATGGCATGCGTTGTAATGAAATGCGTTGTAATGGTAGTTTCTAAAAATGCATTGTAATGGCATGAGTTGTAAAATCATGCGATGTAATGGTAGTTGCGATATTAAGACTGTGTTGTAAAAGCATGCGTTGTAATTGCATGCGTTGTAACGTCATATATTCAGACAGTCTTGTTATATGCTGATGACCTCCTACTTTACACCAGGGACCTTGAAACCTTCCTGCTCGACTCTTTACTATGTTGCAAATCTATGCAGACTCATTCGCCTTACCACAAACTGGCCCAAGTCCACTCACCCTAAATGATGCACAAGAGGACATTAGTTCTGCCTTTCCTTTACAGTTTAAATACCTAGGGATGCACATCTCACTTATCCAACAACAGGCAGGGGACCTAAATTTCACACCCCTAATAACTCAGATAAGGAAGGATTCGGACCATTGGGAAGTCCTCTGCTAAACATAGCGGGCAGAGGAGCGGTGTTCAAGATAATAGCGCTTCCCTGACTCTTCTACACTCTGCAGAACAACCCGCAGAATTTATAAAGTTCACCTTCTTCCGCACCCTGCAAGCCGACATGGTGAAATTCCTCTGGGGGACGGGCCCACAGTGTATCTCCTATCGCTCATGTGTACTTAACCCCTACAATGGGGTCCTGGGGATTGCAGACATAAGGCTATACTACTGGGCTAATCACTTTGTAGAAATACATTATTGGCTTTTTGAAAGATGGAATGACCCTCCATAGCAGTGGAACTCTGCTCCCTCGAGCACCATGGTGTTTTCTTGGTCTCTTTTATAGTACCACCACACCCACAACCCTTCCACCTGCAACAGAAACATCCCACACTTGTTGACACCAGGCACTGCGATGAACCAGGTGGCATGGAGTACTGATGCCAGGATGCCACTGTGTGCCGGGCACTGGCGTAAGCATATAGCCACATTTGAAGACTTTCTAGCATGGGACAACATAGGTACATCCAAATTGGGTGGCATATGGAAGGGTACAGCCTTGTGCACATTTCAATACCCTGTGGACACTTATACAATGCACAAAATGCATTTTTAGCTCTGTCTCGCAATGTGTCATGCCCGTGAGGCTTCCCTCAATCCCATGCAAACCCTCTCACAATAAAGCCCCCTTGAAATACGTCACGGAGTCTCAGATGGGCAGTAAAGCATTCCCACTTAATACTGCACACTGGTGAATAATACCCCAGACCCGATAATGGCATTGAGGGAAAGGTGGACGTGCAATGTGGGGCCTCTAGAAGAGGATGATTGGTTGGAGGCTAAAATGACCCTTAGGATGATGGCGATCTCTATGAAACTGTGACTAATTCAACTTAAATACCTTCACCGGGTATATTACAGCCCCACAAGACTTAATAAAATGAGGAGTAAATCGGACCCGCAGTGTTTGAGATGTCCGCACTCCCAGGGCACCTTCTTCCGTACAGTATGGGAATGTGCTGTCATACAATGGTATTGGCGGAATGTATGCACCACACTTTCAAAGGCGGTGCGTAGGACAGTAGTAATCGATACACACAGCCTTTTTGTTGCCAAAGGCTTCCTTATTACCAACAGAGACATAGCACGGCACTGGCGTTCCGCACAAGCATCTCCAATGGCTGAGTGAACACACGGATTAGACTATTGTGCTGCGGCAGAAACAGTCATATATACATTCCGTGGCAGCCTTGAGAAGCATCAGAATGTCTAGGGGGATTACAAGGCCTATGCAGATGTTTTTACCCCGCAAGGTTAACAAACTTACTGTGAATTCATATCCTGATTATTTGTTGAATAGGGGGTATCTGAACATTGTGCAGCATTGTTTACTTGTTTTTACAGACGCTGTTCTGTATGTATTAAAACCCAATAAACAGTGTTAGGAAAAAAATTGGGGTCTCAAAAAGTATACATTGCAATAGAAGTACCTGGCACTTAAGGAAGCTACTTTTTTGGGGGATGTGCTCCTGCTGAAAGCGTTGAATGCTGTCACTCACAGTGAAGTTAGTCAGCAGCTTTTATTTATTTATAAAGTTGTATATAGCGCTAGCTAAACCCGTGGGTATCAGAGCGCTTTACATACACAAAGGAAAAGAAAAAAATGGCATTACATCGCAGGACATGAGGATGCATGGAGATATAAGCAAAGACATAATACTTATGTATACAGTGAAGGGGAGAAAAACGCAGGTGGTTGAAACAGTCAGATATCCACCATCCTTGAAGGTCAAAGTGAGAGGGGGGTCCATTAGGTTATTGATGCCTAGGTTGGTTGACTTGGTCGGTAAAGTATTAGTTGAGGAGCAGGAGTTTAAGGTCCTTTTTGAAGCAAGAGAAGGATGGGTTGCATCGGAAGTCAATAGGGAGTGCGTTCCACATCCTGGGAACGTTACCAGAGAAGGATCGGCATTGGGTCGTTTTCCTTTTCAGTTTCGGGGGGATGAGAAGAAGTGAGTTGGTGCTTCTCATAGTTCTGGATTTTCCTGCTTTTACCAGTTTGCTGTTTAGGTAGTTGGAGGATTGGGCGTGAAGGGCCTTGTGTGTGATGCAGGCCAGTTTGTAAATACATCTACTTTCCATGGAAAGCCAGTTGAGTATGTTGAGGGTAGGTGTGATGTGTTCAAATCTTTTCACACCAGTTATGTTTCGAGCTGACATGTTAAGGACTGACCTTAGTGGGGCTAGGTGAGCTTTTGGTGAACCTGTTAGGGTGGCGTTCCCATAGCGCAGTTTAGAAAAGACTAGGGATTGTACTATTGTCTTGAGATCATCTTGGAGAATGAAAGGTTTAATTTTCTTGAGGTGTTTTAGAGAGTAAATTGCACCTTTTGCAGAGTTCTTTTTTTTTTTTTTTTTTTTTGTTTTTTAAACCGTTTATTACAAATCTCAAGAATATACAATTATGGGCCCACAACCTTCCGGCCGGCCGCTAGAAATGGCAGAAACATATGGCATACATTCATAAAACCCTTGGCATTCCAAGGGAGCATAAGCAGGAGTCATCAACATCATGGGCCACAGCCATAATACGTCACAGTGCGGTTTCATTTTATACAAACAACAAACAACACCCGCAAGGCTACCCTGCGGTCGAAAATAGCAGCACGTGCTCCCCAATGGGGAACCCCAACTATTAGAGGAGTCCAAAGAGGCGAAGGGAAACAGAGCGAGGACTGGGGGAACCCTGTGCCCGGGGCTAGGGGAAGGGGTCAGCTAAGGGGACGGGGCTGGTGAGGCAGCAGGCAGCAATGGTGGCGCGCAAATACTCCCACGGTAGGCGTTCCAGGGGCCCCACACTTTCACCCATGTCGCAGGCTTACCCCTCGCCACATACACCACCTTTTCTCGAAACATGCACCAGTCCATGTGCTCTTTCCAGGCCGACACCGTCGGGGGGTTCTGGGATCCCCACAGTTGCGCAATGTCACGCTTAGCAATCATATATCCCAGAGTCACCCACCACGTTTGCGGAGCCGAGTAGTCAGTTGGTTCCCACACATTCAACAGGCATCTCCTCGCTTCCGGCAGCAGCGCAACACGCGTAACCACTCGCAGGACCTCGTGCACACCGCGCCAGAGTCGCTCCACCTTCGGGCACTCCCATAAAATATGCAGGAAGGTCGCCACGGCACCACAACCACGCTTACACAAACCATCCACAGTGTAGCCCATGCGCTGAAGCCTTGGCCCCGTCATGTAGACCCGGTGGAGTATTTTGAGCTGGACGAAGCGAAGGCGAGCCGGTATAGCCACCTCCTTCGGAGAGGCCACCGCGGAGATCCAGTCCTCATCGTCCAATTCCAGACCGTCGGCAACCCAAGCCTCGCGAAGGCCAGTCAGCAAGCCCGATCGATCATTAATCAGTTTTTTATAAATAAGGGAGATCGTACTATCTGGGACGTGGCCATCTAGCACTCTATCCTCCAGGGGGGAAGACTCCGGGATGGAGGCGACGTCTGGGAAGACGGAGCCCAGTGCATGACGGATCTGCAGGTATCGAAAGTATTCACTACCCTGCAACTGAAACTCTGTCTGCAGCATCTCGAATGTTTTAAATCCTCCCCTCGACCAGAGATCCCCCACTTTGCTGATGCCTATCATGTCCCATTTCGCGAAGCCCTTCGAGGTCCAGAGAGAGCCCAACTTCTCAGACGCATACAGCGGTGATGCCCGGGTCAAACGGTCCTTCCACCCCATAGCTGCATTAGCCGCATGCCATACTCTGACCATGACACGCGTAGGTCCCGTCAAGCGAGCATCGGGCGCGCCAGAGTAGAGCGCTCGATTGTAGTCGCCACCGGGCAGTAGCATCTTGTCCATCTCAAACGCCGGGTTCAAGGCGGGCCCATAGAGGCCATGGTTAATTGCAGCTAGCTGGGAGGCCCAGTAATACCGTTTAATGTCCGGGAGGGCAATCCCCCCGTCATACCATGGGAGCGTCAACTTCGCCAGGGCAATGCGCGGCCTCCCGTCCCAGAACAGGCGGCGCTGTAAACTCTCCACCTCACGGAAGTAGCGCGCCGGGACCGGGTCCATAGTGTTCTGGAGAGCGTATAAGAAACGTGGCAACGACATCATCTTAAACAACGCCGCTCGGCCGAGCGGCGAAAGCGGCAGGCGCCGCCAGCGCACGACGTCCTCCTTCAAGCGCTGGAGAGGGGGAAGCAGGTTCCGCTCGTAGCGAGCCTCTGGGTCCAGAGTAATATAGACACCCAGGTATCGGAACCCCTGAGAGGCAATCTGAATCGGACAACCCCGCGGAAGGACAGGAGCCTCCCCAGAGAGCACATACACGCATGATTTAGCCCAGTTGATGACAAGGCCTGAGTTACGGCCGAATGAACGTAAAACATCAACCAGGACTATGAGTGACTTACGTGGGGAGGCTAGGTACAAAAGGATGTCGTCAGCGTATAGGGACACACGGTCCTCATATTCGGGGGTCCAACGGAGTCCACGGATGGAGGGGTGCCACCGCAGCCACTCCGCCAGGGGCTCCAAGGCCAGCGCGAACAGGAGCGGCGACAAGGGGCAGCCCTGTCGCGTGCCCCGGCCCAGCTCGAATGGGGCCGAAACTCTTCCATTCACCACCACCTGCGCCAATGGGCCCGAATACAACAATTTGACCCAACTGATGAAGCCCGGGCCGAATCCAAACTTCGCCAGCATCGCCCAAATGTATGGCCACTCAAGCGTGTCAAACGCCATCGTGGCGTCTAAGGACGCCAAAATGGCCGGCTCCCGCACGAATGGGACACGTGCGAGCACCCCGTGCAAGCGCCGCAGATTGAGGGCTGTATTGCGATGGGGGATAAAGCCGGACTGGTCTTGGTGAACCAGGTCGCCCACCACGCCGACCAGCCGATTGGCCAGCACCTTGGCGAGAATTTTGGGCTCCGCATTCAAAAGCGAGATAGGCCGATAGGATGTGACCCGGTCCCGAGGCCTCCCCTCCTTGTGGATCACCACGATAGTAGCCAGACGCTGGTCCGGCGGGAGGGAGCCCAGCGAGTGGGCCACCAGGAACATCGCGCGGAGGTGGGGCGCCAATACATCTGGTCGCAACTTATATAACTCGATAGGGATGCCATTTGGGCCCATGGCCTTGCCAGAGGCAACCGAACGTATGGCAAGGGCAATTTCGTCGGATGTAGGAGCGGCATCCAGCGACACCCTGTCCACCTCCGAGAGGGAAGGCAGCGCGATATCCCTAAGCAGGGAATGGGAGTCTTCCTCCGAGCAAGGAGAGACTGAAGAATACACCTCGCGGAAATAATCCGCGAAACAGGAGACAATTTCTTCTGGCTCGGTGACACTCACACCATCCGTCCTCTCAATCAGCGGGACCACACGATTCACTCTCTCCTTTTTATCCAACCACGCTATCAGTTTGCCCGCCTTATCACCCACATCATACAGTCGCCCCTGCTGCTCCCTACTGAGGCCCCTGGCCGCCTCCGTAACGAGGGCCCTGTAGGCCGCCTGCTTAAGTTGTAGGACATGCAGTGCAGCATCCGTCACTCCGCCCTCTAAATCACCCTCCAAGTCAGCAATTTCGGCCTCCACCCGGGTAACCTCCTCCCGCTCGCGCCTCCGGGCATGGGAAATGAGGGACAGGGCCTCCCCTCTGAGAACTGTCTTGAAGGCTTCCCACAAGGAGATAGCCGAAGGGACGGACCCCACATTCTCATCAAAGTATCGCTGCAGGGATTTAATCACAGCAGCGCGAATGGTGGGGTCGCGCAGGTACCAGGCATTGATGGGAACTACCCTGCCCTCACCCCTCGGAAGGACATCAAAATGGAACAGGAGCGGGGAGTGATCTGAAATACCTCGCGCCAGATGGCGCACCTCCCCCACACTCCCAGCATAGGCCGCCGGGACAAGGACATGATCAAGCCGTGAAAGGCTACCATGTGCCCCCGAGTGGAAAGTGTACTGCTGCTGCGTGGGATGTTTTAGGCGCCAGCAGTCCACCAATCCCAGTGTGTCCAAGAGGCCAGATAGCCACGCCTGGGCCCGGGGGAGGTCCCTAGGGGGGTGACGATCCAGAGTCCCGGAAACCACCGCATTGAAGTCCCCCCCCACCACTAGGAGTCCCCCCGGAAGGCCCAGGAGGAGGCGCCCCAGGTCTGCAAAAGTGGTCGCCTGCAACCCCGGTGGGACGTATACCGATACAAAAACCACCACTTTGCCTTCCATTCTCCCCACTAAAACAGCATAGCGCCCCCTATCATCATGGCGCACCTCATCAATTTCCAACGGGAGCGAGTTCTTCACCATAATGCCCACACCCCGTGAGCCCGACGTGAAGCCCGAATGGGCCACCAAACGATAGCCACGCCGATTCATGGCACAAAAAGAGTTTCCAATAAGGTGTGTCTCCTGCAGGAAGACTACATCGGGTGAGATTCGTTTCAAATACTGCAGGACCACACCTCGCTTGATCCTATCCCCCAGTCCATTAACGTTCCAAGACAACAAAGTCAACTCCCTACCCCCCATAACACACAGGAGCCATCAATCGTCCCCCGGAGAGCACCTTAAAAACAATACAGAAAAGGGTTTGCCTTGTGGTAAAAACGAACAACAACACCCCACCCCAACTCCCCCCCCCAACAGAACTCCCCCCTCCCTGCACCCCTGCATGAGCCCAAACAGCCCCCCCAAAGTGCAGTGTGCCTGTCGCCCCATAGATGGTGAAACTAACTAAACCCCCAGAGGAGGAGGGAGAACCCCCAAGAGACCCCACACGACCTCCACAGGAGGGGACTTACTCGAACAGGCGAACATTAAAAAATGACATCAATTTTGTCCAGAGCGAGGCATAATATTAGTCCCTCAGTCCTGATCCGGCGGGCCCTCGCCCCCCACCGCTCCCCCCCCCACCCCCCCCGATCCCGATCCCCAGGCAAAGTATCTAACCAATCCCCGGCTGCTTCGGGACGATCAAAGAAGTGCGTACGGCCATCCAGCTCCACCCGCAGCTTAGCCGGGAAAAGCATAGCGTACTTGAGATTTAGGTCCCGTAGACGACGTTTAACTCCGAGAAAGCTTAGTCTCTGCTTCTGGACCGCTGGGGTGAAGTCAGGATAAAAGTTTATGTCCATATTGTCGAGTCTGACCGGCCCCTTTAGTCTGGAGGATTGCAGGATAGCGTCTCTGTCTCGGAAGTTGAAAATCCGGGCGATGAGAGGCCTCGGGGGGGCTCCGGCCTTGGGCCTTCCTCCGGGAACCCTGTGGGCCCGCTCCACCGCGAAGAGTTTACTCAGTCCCCGGGGCTGGAGGTGGGTTAGAATCAAGTCCTCCACGAATAAATCCGCCGCCGCCTCCTCCCGTCCCTCAGGCACCCCGAGAATACGGACATTGTTCCTCCGGGCCCGACCCTCAGAATCCTCCAGGCGACGATCCAGCAGCGCGCTCGCCTGGCCAATTTTGCAGAGTTCTTGATGTGGTCTTTCATTGACAGGTTCTTATCCAGGGTAATGCCTAGTGACTTTACCGAGTCGGATAGGAGGAGGGAGCAGTTTAGAGCATCAAGGTTCTTGGGCCAGTCTTGAATAGGTCGGTGGTTACTTTTCGGAGAGAACAGTATTAATTCCGTTTTGTCCGGGTTCAGCTTTAAGTGGTTTGCGTTAAACCAGGTTTGGATCTTGGTTAGCGTGACATTGAGGTGTCGGACGTCATTGGGTGATTTGATTTTGTAGTATATTTGTGTGTCATCTGCATAAAGGTGGTATTGAAGCCCTGCTTGTTTCAGAATAATTGCAAGGGGTTCCATGAAGAGATTGAAGAGGGATGGTGAGAGGATCTATCCTTGCGGGACTCCAAGTTCGACTCGTGTTGTTACCGAGAGGCAGGAGTTTATTTTAATTTGTTGCGAACGGTGCTGAAGAAAGGAAGTGAACCATTCTAGTGCTGTGCCATCAATGCCAGAGTGCCTCCTCTGAGTCTCAAGTAAAGCTGGATGGTTTATTGTGTCGAATGCCATTGATAAGTCAATAAGGATGAGGAGACAGGCTTCACCTTCATCTAAGGCTCTGTGGGCTCTAAGCAGCTGAAATGGGCTGACCCACTGCCCCTTGTTGTGTGCTGTAGTAGCCAGAAGAAAAATATGTTTGACACAGTAACAGACTAATAGCTAAAAAGGGCTGGCTGGAAGCCCCTATAATGTAGTATATTATACATCTCATTTTAGTGAAATCTATAGGTCTTGGCTAGTGCCGGACCCAAAAATTACTTCCCTCTTGCATTTTTGAACTAGATAGGTGCCTTAATTGCGGTTGGACTCACTGCTAGGCAGCATCTTTTTAATCCAGGGGTTCCATTTGACAAGCTAATTTGATGAATTGTAGCCTTGGTTTGCCTCCAGTGAACTAAACTAACACTCCTGATGATAATTTGTGATAGAAAACACCAGGGGCTGTACTAACAAACACCCGAAGAGTGCAATGCATGCTAGCACACATTTATTTGCAGAAAAAACAGATTGCTGCTGTGTGCTTCTTTGCTGCAGGCTTCAGCTCACGAGCTAACTTTAGATTCTGCGCATGTGCAGGACACAGCACATTGTTTTTGGTGATCTGCTCGGTATGCGTGCAGCACCCACAGCTAGGGGGTGCATGGTGCAGATATGGGCGGCGTGTCCCATAGATGACAATGTTCTAGGACTGGATGTCATCGAATGAGGGGCTAACCTGGCCCTGTCTGGCTGAGCCACCTCCATCTCTACTGAGAGTGAGTCCCCGGTGGTAAGAGGTAAAGTGCTGGCACGCACCTTGCTCCTTTTTTGTGACAGACTGATCTTTTTTTATTTATTTATTTTAATGCGATTTTATATAGCGCAAACATTACCCAAATGTGTCAGAGCACTTTGCAAAAGAACCAGTTGCGTTATAAAAGGACTTTGGATTACATGAGTTACATAAGAGATACAAACAGAAAAAATAAAAATACATTGTAAATATACAAGTGGAGTGAAAGGAGGGAAAAATTGCAAATAGGAGTTGTAGTAAGTACAAAGGTCTACTACATATACTAGTGTTTAGAGTTATATACACAAGTGGAGTGAAAGGAGGGAAAAATTGCAAATGTACAAGTTGTAAAGTCACTCAAGGAAGAGATACAAACAGATAAACTCTAAAATCACATAGGAATGGTAGTAAGTACAAAGGTCTACTACATATACTAGTGGTTAGAATTATATATATTTATACAAATAGCAAATTCACTCAGGATTACATTTTAACAGTGATTAGGCTTAGACAATTATATATTACATATTTACAGAGCAGGAAATTCTTGCCATCGTTCAGCCAGGTGTTCAGGTGGTGTTGCACTCAAGGGTGGTGGTCTTGGGTCTGGAGGGATCCCCGAGTTGGAGATGTCCATAGGGGTAGAAGGCCGGATGGTGGTGGGGGAAGCAGCATGCTGGATCCCCGGGTTGATCTTGAGGTCATGCTGGGCTCCATCTTGTGGATAGAGGAGGGCACCCATGTTGAAGTCAGGCAACCAGAAGCGCGGGGATCCCCCTCCCCCACAGGGCCCCCCAGATGCCATCATCTCCCAGTGCAGATCTGAAGTCTCCCAAGTCCATTGAGAACACAAGACGAGGAAATGGCTGCCTTGGTATCTTCCATGAGTCTCACACAAAACTTTCAATCACTAGAGGAAGCTGCACATGGATAACTTTTAATAAATATGCGTCATATCCTGTTCCCATTCCTGTTCTCAATAGAGTGTGGGAAAGAGTGGCTGTATGCCCTCTATCTCATTACAGAAGTATCACCTGAGAAGAAGCGCCCGAAGCTTGCATTAAGGCGCTTTTTACCGGATGCGGATCCTTCCTGCTTCGGTGTCAGGAATGTATCCCTAGGGTAAATGAGGGACCGGTTTTAATCCGGTCTCCAAACAAGAGCCCACTGATGTGCCGGGTAAAGAGAGGCTGCGCGAGCTCCCTCTGG
This sequence comes from Triturus cristatus, assembly GCF_964204655.1. Taxonomy (NCBI): domain Eukaryota; kingdom Metazoa; phylum Chordata; class Amphibia; order Caudata; family Salamandridae; genus Triturus; species Triturus cristatus. Next base: position 816,500,599 of record NC_140584.1, read on the forward strand.
GAACTGCAAAGAAACAAGATTTTCATTGTTCAAGACGTGACGTCAACGTGCTCAGCACTTATGTATGTTCTTCTTCTACGGCAGAGGCACGAGGGATCTAACCCTAGCGCGCGTGCTTCTGGAAGGTCGACTCTAGGAAACTCAAAGAGTATGTGCTTTATTTAATATGCATGCAGACATAACCAAGGCTTCACATGATTTTTAATCAAATAACCTAATCTTGTTGATGGAGAACAGATGGTTATTGTTACCCAGTTAATGGAACTTCTTGTATCAGCGAGAGAAGGATGAGAGGCTGGGTGAGCCTTTCAGGATTCAAACCCATGAGGGTAAGAACTAGCACAGATACATTATTCCGCTGTGCCACAAGACCCAGCCTGGAGGTTGTGTTGATTAATGTTCAGACCACTAAAAACAAAAATATAGAACCACACAGGTTACAAAAATACGAAGATTCATTTAAAAACATCCGATTTTTATGGAAACACTTCAGGGGTAGCTTTGACGTGTATGCATTTATTTATTTTTGTGATTTTATATAGCGCAGATTTGGTCCTGAGGCATCAGAGCGCTTAACAATAGAGTCGAAAAAGATCAGTACCCTGTAGATAATACAAACAATTACCCTAGGAATAGTGATAGACGAGGTACCCCTGACGAGGGGGAAATACAAGTGCTTTAATGGGATGAAATGGGCGGGGGTGTGAAAAGGCGCCTGGCCATGAAACATAACTAGGACTCCTTAAAAGGGCGTGGCCTAACGGAGGGGACTCGGATCTCGTGCTCCACAAATTCGTAAAAAGTTCCTTCACAAATTCTTAAGCACCAATATATTTAAATTAATGCAGAAACGTTTTTCTGAGCCATTAGAAATAGCACGTCTGACAAGTTTTTTTTGTTTTAGGGAAATTACTAGTAGCTTTAAACAACTGACTCATTTTATTAGCTGATTACTACAGCGAGCCTGATTTCAAACTCTGCATAAAAAAGCCTAACCGATATTGTTTTGTGGTACTTTCATTTATCAGAAAATAGATCAGAAATGTTGACTTTCGGTTTGATAACATTATGCAGAGATATGATGTCTGTGCACTTTTCCTGACCAAGTGCCGAAGCACTGTCTTGTAGTGAAGCAGGACGTGTGATCCAAGAGTTGATCACAGCGACAGAGCGCCATGAACTAGGAATAGAGAAATCAACTCAACAGGACTTTGCTTCAGCTGCAGTGTACCCTCCATCCCTGTAACTGGGAGAAAGAAGAGTTTTCAAGGAACACTTTATCCAGGGCACATGTCATATAAAAAAGAAGTGATGGGACTGACCAAGTAAGACAATATGCAAATGACCTCATGACGTCACGACGTAGCGCTATTAAAAGAAATACAATAGTGCTATTGAAATTATTTGTAAAAATACTGGGATAGACTAACCCATCTGACTGTCTTACAGTGTCTGCATTAATATACAGGGACAGAAGAAAGGCAAACGCATGCCTCTCTTAAGTACCTGCGAAGAGAAGGCAAGCTGTGTGCCTTTGTTTCCAGGTGGCCCCCAGTCAGTATATAAACAAAAGGAGGCCAGATGGCCCCTTAACTTCGGCCCAGCTGGAGGTGAAAAAAAAGGCTCCCTGGCTGCCTGCACGATGCTGCTGGGAATGGAAAGCAGGCTACCTGCAGGTGCTGCTGAACGTTTCCCGGTGTCTGAAAATGACACCGGGACAAGTTCAGCATATTTCTGTGGGGCCCAACTTCTTGGCGGGGGTGGGACGGCGTTCACCCTGTGAAAAGAGTGGGGGAACGCCGTGTACCTGTGTGTACCCCCGACTCGAGCCCTGACTTTATCCTCGTTTAAGACCCCGCCTTTATTCTGATTAACCCCTTCAGCGTGGCGCGGATTTCCGCGCCACGCTGAAGATTCCGTGCGCGGGCGGGGCCATGACGGAACGGTTCCGTCATAAGCACAGCCCAACCGACGTGCATGACGGAACCGTTCCGTCAAGCGCGTCGAAGGGGTTAACTAAAAATGGTCAGAAATTCAGCACGTCCTCTCAACGGACAGGGCTGTTGTTTTTAGCTTGACCTTTTGAAAGATGACTATAAAGTTCCCTTAGGAACTTTAAATGAAACAAGTTGGAAAATATTGATTTTGCATTTCTTGTGGACTTGAAAAAATATCTAGAACCTGCTAAAAACTGGATGGCAGCAGTTTCATCAGCATCCTGCAACTAATCCCTGCCTATGTGTTACATTTAGAACAATTAGAACCACCCCTCGTACCCCCTGCAGATACCAGAGTGTGCGCTCTCAGATCACTATCAAGCAGTAGCGGCTGGTATCAGGGAAAAGTGCAGTCAGGGGACATTAACAACAAAAAATAAAAGATCTAACCTGCCGCCGGCCACCTCACTGCTCTTCTACTCTCCTGCTAGTGCACAGGCTCTAGGCTCCCAGAACCCCCTATGGCCAATCGAGACGCTGCTCTCATGCTGGTAATACCATCACCCACCAGGAGAGAAGCGCCGGGATTGGCATGAGCGGACTGGTTTTGCGCTCTGACGGGGGCTGGGAGCCATGTGCACTTTCAGCAGTGCCCGCCCCTCCCCCTCCGTGCTTGCTGCAGAATTGGTGCAAGGATGGCCCCGCCCCAAGATTGGGCTCAGAGAAGAAAAATAACCTGATAATAAAAGTGTTATTCTATTTTTCAAGTTTGCATCTGCTGGCAGGGGGGCGATGCTCCTCCGCCGTAACAGAGGAGCCGTCGCTGGTATCAAGTGATGATATCTTTGGATGAGCTCTTGAACATTGTTGTATGCATAACAAAGGAGCCTCTTCGAAGATCCATCAAAGGCTGGGGAGGGGTGGTACTTCACGGAGTTCGTATATTTTTCATGCTACGGGAACCTCATGTGCTATAACTATGCAGATGACACACAAATACTCCTTCATCTGGACTGCCCCAAAGACATTGTAAACTCTCCAATTTTCGGTTGTCTCAGAGCCGTGGATCAATGGATGACTTGGAGCCATCTCAAATTGAATGCTTCCAAAATGGAAATACTCACGTGTGGCGATTGGAAACATTATAACCCACTTGCCGCCTGGCCTGATGAACTGGGATCACCATTACAGTATCGAAGGAAGTAAGAAACCTCGGAATGACCATGGACTCCAAGCTATTGATGAATGTCCAAGTGGACAAACTGGCAAGATCAAGCTTTGTCACTATAAAAACTCTGCAACGAATCTTCCCCCATTTGGGATTTACACACAAGGTCCAAGCTAGCATCTCCCTTGTTCTGTCCAAACTCGATTACGCCAATAGCCTCTACCACGGATCACCTTTAACGACCATGAAAAGACTACAATGGATTCAAAACTCGGCTGCCAGACTACTCTTGCATGTCAAACCGCGAGACCACATCTTACCTACCTTGAAAGCCCTGCATTGGTTACCGGTTGCCAGAAGATCCACGTTCAAGCTGCCTTGTATCACCGACAAAGCAATACATGGAATGGGACCGCGCTTCATCAGGAATAAAATCACCAAACACATTCAACAAAGGAACCTCCGTTTTAGAGTGGCACCTTGCATCAAAATCCCAAGATACAAGAAAAAAAACATAGGTGGCACCTCCTTCTCTAGTCAAGCAGCCAAACTATGGAACTCTTTAGCCCTTAATATAAAATCCACGGACAACCAACTTATCTTCTGAAAACTACACAAGAATTGTCTCTTTCCCACAAAAGCACCATACACAAACAGAAATATGCAGCATATCCCTCTGTATATAAGCATTTATTTGTACTATAGATATGTACCTATCTTTGTGAATTGCTTTGTATAAACATGTTGAATAATTTTGTTGTTAAAATATAAATAAAATAATTTTTTAAGTACAACTACACTTAAAACCAGCGTTTATCTAATGAATATTTAATCTACATATACTTACTTTCTTTATGCATCTATATACCTTTCTTGTACTTGGATCTATATATTTATTACCTTTCTCCTAAAAAAGCACCTGGATCTATATATGTATTACTTTTCTCTTAAAAAAGCATATTCAATGCACTACCCTATTCCTCATCCTATACCTTTATCAATATCTTTAATCTACATATACGTACGTCCTTTATGCATCTATATACTTGCCATGTACTTATGGATCCATATATTTACTAATTTCTTGTAATTCAGCATATCCAATGCACTACCCTATTTCTCACCCTATACCTCTCTCAATATATCTTCTACCACAACTTTCTGACTCATGTCGAAGTTCTTTTATACTACTCTTTCCAATGTACTACCCTATTTCTCACCCTATAACTCTATCAATATATCCTCTACATCCACTCTCCCATTTATCCCAAACCCCATACCAATACTATGATCCCTAAAGAAACCCTTTCTAGACTGTCCCCTACACTACCCCTCTTTGCATCCTCTGACAACTCTTTTACTATACCAATCCTCCAAAACAAGCCTTTCTAAACTCTTCCCTCTGACTCTTCCCCTCCACATCCCTTTTTACTCATCCCAAGCCTCCTCCTTCGGCTATGACCTCCAAAACAAACACAAAAAAGTCTAAATCCTTCACTCTTCTATCCCTCCACTATCCTTTTTGATCACAATAACTGACTAACATGTCCACTTTTTCAAATTTCATATGTGACTATACTAATTCACCACTAATCTTTTATGGGTTCCAGAGTAGCGTGCTATTCGCCGAAAAAGCGCTTCAACACCTCATCAGGGGTAGCAAGCACTATATAAATACAAACCTTTTTCCCTCTTCTATCCATCCACCACCCCTCTCTATCCAAATAACTGAATAACATATGCACCACTCAAATTACATTCATATTTCACTATACAAATTCAACACTAATCCTTTATGAGATCCAGAGTAGCCTGCTACTCGCCAAAAAAGTGCTTCAACACCCCATCAGGGGTAGCAAGCGCTATATAAAGGCAAACCTCTTTACCTCTTCTATCCTTCTGAATCTAAATAATTGACTAACCTATCCACCACTCAAATTACTTTCATATTTCACTATACTAATTCAACACTAATTCTTTATAGGTTCTGAAGTAGCTAGCTACTCGCCGAAGAAGCGCTTTGATGCTTCGTCAGGGGTAGTAAGCGCTATATAAATGCAATTACAATACAATACAATAAAACACCACCCCATTCATGCATTGCTCCCAGCACAAGTTTGGGTCTGCAGAGTGCCTCAAGAACCAAAGCGAGAAGTGTACCGTCAATGGGGAGATCCTCTCAGCAAAAAAGATGCAATTTCCTTAGTTGGATTGAGTGTCAGCAAGTAATAGTAACTTGTTTTGTGCATAGCATTAAATACCACCATTTTGAGTCACGTAAATAAAAAGCTATATTATAAGCTCTGTAATGATATTCAGTGTATCAACCTTAGTTGCATGAAAGGCCAGGATTAAAACGTGCCTACAGATCACACAGATGTCAGCAGCGAACATTTAACTCACGGAATCATCTTACTAGCATAAATGGTTAACCTTCCATCCATTTGTAAAACCCGGGAGGAGATAAAGGCGCAAGGTATTATCAATAGATGACCCCCCTCAAACATGTACATACCAGTAATTAGAGATGCTCAGATGTTCCATCAGGGTTCCACATACAAACAAGAAACGCATGGAAAGAAAGATGGAACCTATCACAATAAGGAAGGGTGGCTGACTCCATCTCTTCTCTCTGAGGTTGAGATAAATTTGAAATGAGAACAAGCATTGGCAAAGCCAATAGCGCTCACCTATGCAAGAGCTATTGGCTTTACAATGTGTTTTAGCCATGTTGTGCACCAGAGTGGCTGCTGTTCAGCATTGCTAAAATTAGGTGCTGTAGAGGGTCGTGGAGTATCATGGAGTAGAGAATCATGGTGTAGAGAGTCGTGGTGTAGAGTGTTGGTGTGTAAGGTGTCGGTGCGTAAGGTATCAGGGCGTAGAGTGGAGGGACATAGAGTGAAAGATTTAGGGTGCAGGGGCATATAGCGGAGGGGCGTAGAGTGGGGGTGTAGAGTAGAGGAGCGTACAGTAGAGTGGATTAGAGTGGAGTTGAGTATGATGGAGCAAGGATTTGTATAAAATAGACTTGCTCGGAAGCAATCCTCTCAAATAACTTGTAATACCGTAATAATTGTGTTCGTAAATACTAATAACGCACCAGAAAATCCGTAAACTGAAGCTTGAGGGAAGCTTGCATATGTGTATTACTAACAAGTAACCTGTGTGTCTCTAAAATGGCTGCTAAACGCGGGATTCTGCATTGCGCATGCGTCTACTGCATCTACGTAGTATGACGAACTATCGCTTGGAGAGAAACCTTTGCAGCTGCGCAGTTGCCCTTAAAATGGCCGCTTCGAACTCACATGATAATGCGCATGCTTTGCTGAAACTAAACCATGTAAGTTTACTAAAATGCTAATGCGAAAGATTTATATAAGTAAATGGGAATAGAGTAGAGATAAGTGGTATACAGTGAAATCATTTATTTTTTATATTAATACTCTCTTTCTTTGACCTTTCTATTAGTTTGTATTTGGGCCTCCGTGCGGGACTGAAGCTTGCGCATCATATGACCATTTCACATGCGCAGTCGTAATGACCCAGGAGCCGCGATGCAAAGCCTTGAATGTCATCCTAAAGAAAACAGTAACATACCCTGGGAACAAGCATGATGTCCTGAGAACGCAAAGGATTTTAAATAAAATTGCATACATTGTATTGATTAACGGGTGGGAAATAAGGCATGGGAAAGAAAATTAAGGGGAGGGAACATAGAACAATGAGCTTAAAGAAAAAGTATTAAACTTAGCATGGTGTGATGATCATCGCCCCTTTCCTGTCCAATCAGAGTTAGGAGTTTCGTAAATTCGAAACATTTAGTGATGGTACATGGCATTAGAAAGGTATAATAGAGGTAGTTTAGTTAGGTTAGTTAGCACAGAGAAACCGAGAATGCTGAGAGACCGAGATGCTGTCCGAAATTTAAGAAAATACTGAAGAAGATCCAAATCCAGACTTAGAACTTTTGAGCCAATTAATTAGAAAAACATTGCAGAAGAATCGAGGAAGCACATAGTAGAAGGAGATTGCGGAAGAATCGAGGAGGAAGATAATGTCAGAGAGGGGTGCGGCGCAGGCGTCGTATCTAGAAGAGGTCATCTATCCTGTCCTGAAACCTGTCCTGAGCATTTGTCGCCTGATCTGTCCCATGGGACCCTTTCCAATTCCTTGCCAAGGGGTTGCTTTCCACACCATACTAGGTAAATATAATTCTGTGTAGTATGCCAATTTACTGCTCTCTCTTTTTTCTCCCTATGCAGGTACTGTCATCGTAATAATTTTGTTTAACGATTATCCTGTTTGAATCACTTTCTTTTCCTCCCCTTGTCAAAGACGGTGTTCTAACTGTATTTTGGTTCTTGGCTCACCTAAATTTAATAGATAAACAATTTGAACTCTCCCGAGTCTGTGGTTATTTAATAAAGGTTTATTTTATGTAATTTTTCATCTATATGGTTAACTAAAAGGTCCATTGACCAGAGGAAAATACATTGGATCAAGAGGTTTGGTAAGAAATAATTAGATAAAAATTCATCACACAGGTATTAGCACTATAAATTGACCCCAGTGGTATTTACTAGCCTACATGAATGAGTGTGTTTATAGGCCCAAGTGAATGTATAGTAAGTGAGTATCTGAGGTTGGTAACCCGCTGGATCAGTTTTTCTGGTAGCAGAGCTATGGTTTAATTTATTATCTAGTTAGGTGAAAAACGTTGAATTTGAATTATTAGTTATGCATTAACTTACCTGTTTGTACTTGTTTTATGTTGTCTGGAAATTCCCGGGAATATTGAATAGCAGGTGGTGAATGGAAACCACATTCAGTGAGGTTGCTCGTTTGCTAAAGGTAGTGCTGAAAGACTATGCAAGGTTGACAGTGCTGAATTAAGGACTATTTTGTATAAAAGTGAGAGTGATTGATAGCAAAGAGTTTGCTGGTGAAACTTTGGTCCTATATCACCTAGAAAGGGTAGTACTGAAGGAGTAGCCGGTTCATCGGTGCTTGAGTGAAGAGTAAGCGGAAGAGTTTTACTCATACTGTGTGAAGAGTAAGCGGAATAGTTTTACTCGCTGTAAATGTGAATCAACTTTGTGATTTTAGTGAAGCAAACAGAGTAGCGAATGTTTCTATGTTGTCATTTAATTAATTTATAAGAAAAATACGTTTTGTGTTACCTGGCAAAGGAGGGGTCAGTGCGGGTGCTGCACTGACGTCACAGAGGGCCGCGCTGGGATTGGTTGGAACAGCGGGCGTGTGACTGACACAAAATTGTAAAGGAGGGGTCAGTAGTAAGGAGTGATACTGACGTCACAGAAAAGCCGTGCTAGTATTGGCTAAGCGCATAGTGTGAAATAGAATTTGATTGGTCGAAAGAATAGGAGCCGCGCTGGTATTGGTCAAACATTAGAGTAAAAGCAAACCTTTTATTTGGCTAGAAAAATAGAGGCTACAATAATAATTGACAGTGGGCTTTGTATGTGGAGACACGATCCAACATTAATAGGGAATCGACCCGACAGAAGGTATTTAGGTTTTGCCAGAGAACAATATATAACAGTCAGGAAGCAAGTGCACAGAAAAGACCAAACATTTAACGATGACAGGTAGTGGAGAATCGGAAGATGATTTTATGGAGGACATTTTAATGAAAAACCCTCCACCTTACCAAGATGGACTGAGTAGAACTACTCCTAGTGCCCCGGTTTTGGGAACACTATTAGTTCCCCAAGTTATACATAACACAACAAATGGAAGGGTACTTCAGGAAAAAGAAAGAGAGGCAATAAACAAGAATAGAGAGGAATTAATACAGAAAATAACCCAATTGAGTACTCACCCTGAAGCACTAACTAATACCAGTGACTATAGGTCCGGTGGTTCCATTATATGGAGATAAGACAATCGCTCACAAACCCCCAGTCATGTCCACACCTACAATTGAAACCAGAAAAGAGAACTTAATCATTGATGATCAAGGCAGCGAATGTGAGTCAGTAATATCATTAAGGGATTTACCGATAAGAGGTCAGTTACATGAAACCCCTAGTTGTTCGAAGGAAGTACAAATAGAAACAGCCACAGGAGTTAAGAATGCCACAATAGTATCCCAGAAAAAATCGAAATATGGGCACAGGGAATAGACAAGCCGAAACAGCCAATGAAAATCCTAGATATCTTCAAATTGAAAGTAGAACTGGAAGAAATGATAGCTGGGTATGTGGGATTAGACAGGTTAAATACATACAGTGAAGAAGAGTTATTGTTTATCTGCAGAAGTATCACTAGAAATACAAAAATATTCCATGAGAAATTGACAGACTTAGCTTCTGAAATGGGAGTTGAAATAGGCAAATCCAAAGTATTACAGAAACCATACGGAGCAGAATTCAGTGATAAGGACCTGGAAAATATAAATATGTCTGGAAGAAAATTTCAGGTTAAAGAATTAATGACCATTTTACAAAAATGGGGGGGACAAATGGAAACCTAGATGGATGCGAAAAAAGGAAGACGCACGTGCCAATCGAACTACTTCTAAATTTGTGATGAAAGAAACAGGAAAGATAGAAAGATTATGTCCTATGAGGGAGGTCCCAGGAGGAGGATATGTACATGTTTCATGGACCAGACAGGATATTTTATCCTTTACAAATGATTTCCCGAAGTTAAGAGAAAAGCCAGTTGAGTTGTATTGGCAAGTTGAAAGATTTGTGAACGTTTCTAAAGTGTTGTTAAAGGATTTGGATGGTTTGTTTGACATTGTGGTACCTATTGCTTTATGGACAGAATGTAAAATTACTATTGATTGGCCTAGTGATGAATACCCGAGAGAAGAGAAAACAGGTGCTTCTTCGGAAGAGGTAATGAAGAAATATCACCAGGTGATCACTATCTTGAAAGGGAAAATTCCTCCGAAAGAAACAGATTGCGTAAAAATAGACAGAACAACCTAGGACAGAAATGAGTCCGTACATACTTATTATGAACGCTTAATGCAGGTATTTAAGCAGTATAGTAGTATAGTGGCTTTGAGAAAATTGGAGATAAATACATGGGACATTTTGTGTATCGATTTGTGATAGGATTAAAACGAGAAATTGGAGACATGATTTGTCAACACATGTTGTGTTGGCAAGCGAGGCCCATAGACGATATTCTCAAATACGCAAAGTATCGCGGAGTTGAGATTGACAATAAAAAAAAGAAATTAGAGGAAAAAATAATGTGGGCACAAGTAAAATTAGCAGAACAGCAGGAACTCCAACTAAACAGCCGGACAGGAAATCAAGGAAAGGGGCAAGGCCAAAATGAAAATAATGGGGAAAAACAGAAGGGACGAATGAGTAGAGAGGAGGCAAAGAAAAAGTTTCCTTGTCATGGGTGCGGAAGATTGGGGCATTGGAAAAACGAGTGTAAAATTATACAGAACAATAATGGCCCAAATTAAAATTTAAATCCACAGACGCAGAATGAGGTGATAATGAATCAACCGCAGCAGGTTGTAAATCTACAGAGTCAGTTGCCACCTGCCCCTATGCCAAATTTTGTGAATCAGGCCAAGTACAGTGCAGACACCGGATTGCAAGGAGGAAGTGGTAAGAAAAATTCTGTTACCTCGCAATTTCTTTTACAGGACCCGATTTAGATGACAGTGAACAATGAAGGTGCCTGAGGAGGGAGGAAAAGGAGTGCGTACTTGGCGCATCCTTACCGGTAGATCCGTCAGGTCCAAATGTTGATGGTAAAGTAGAAGAAAACGATATTACCTACTTATTGGACAATGGTGCTACCCGTTCTACTGTGAGAACAGCAGACATTCCAAACCTACTCCACTCGGGAGAAGCAATCCAAGTAGTGGGCATTTCCAATACACAGATTAGAACCCCTATTACAGAACCCATGGAGGTACGCATTGGCAATTGTAGGGAAATGCACAGATTTGTAGTGTGTGACTCCAGTCCTGTAAATTTATTAGGAAGAGATCTACTGTGCAAAATGAATTGCACAATATTTTGCACACCGGACGGTGTTGCAATTCAAACCCCAGATGAAGACGGAGTCTACAAATTCATGTTAGCTAAACAAGGCACTGAAAAAGACAAGATGTATTCTATGATGACCAGAGATGACTTACCTGATGAGGTAAAAACGACAGTAAATCCAGATGTGTGGGATTTTACAAGAAAAGATGTAGAGTTAATGGCAAATGTAGACCCAGTAAAAGTAACCGTAAAGGAAGGTGCAGTTTACCCAAACACTCGACAATACAAGATGAGTCCTGAAGGTAAAACTGGTGTTGCAGCAGAAATTGATCGAATGATTGAACAAGGCATTCTAAAAGAAATAATGAGTAGTCCCTGTAATTCACCTTTAATTGGCATAAAGAAACCTAACGGAAAATATAGGATAGTTCAGGACCTGAGAAAGATTAATAAGATTGTTGTACCTTGTTGCCCTGTAGTGCCCAACCCAGCCATGATTCTGTACCAGATACCATGGAAGGCAGGATGGTTTACTGTAATCAATCTATACCATGCCTTTTTCTCTATCCCATTACACCCAGACAGCCAATATCTTTTTTGCTTTAAATTTGAGGACTGTATTTTAGTTTGGAATCGCGTTCCTCAAGGGTACACTGAAAGTCCTTCAATTTTCAATCAGATACTGAAAAAGTGCCTAGAAACCTTAGTGTTGCCCAGAGAGTCAGTATTAATGCAGTATATTGACGACTTACTAATTGCATCTAAAACAAGAGATGACTGTGTTGCTGATTTGATTGCCTTTTGAACCATTTGGCTGAAGGTGGCCATAAAGTGTCCCCAGACAAATTACAGTTTTGCTGAACCGGAGTCAAATATCTTAGACACCAAATAGAACTTGGAGTGAGGAGAGTGGCTCCTGAGAGAATAGAAATAATAAGACAAATGAAATTGCAGCAAACCCAGAGAGAAATAAGAATGTTCCTTGGAGTTGTAGGATACTGTAGGCAGTGGATTGTAGGGTTTTCCTTGCTGGCCAAACCCTTAATACAACTGACCAAGAAACGAGCAAAAGATCCAATAGAATGGGATGATAAAAGTATGGAAGCATTTGTAAAATTACAAAAATGTCTATGTGAAACCCCAGCTGCAGGAATGCCAGATTATTCAAAAGAATTCGCACTGTTTTGTTGTGAAAGGAATAGTTGTGCACTCTTGGTTTTAACTCGGAGACATGGCTTGATGCGACGACCGGTGGCATATTTTTCACCTACTTTGGACCCTGAAGCCTCAGCTTTACCTGGTTGTTTAAAAGCAGTAGCTGCAACCTGTACAAGTCTAGAGCAAAGTGAAGCAATTGTGATGGGACATCCTGTAAAGGTAAACGTCCCACATTCAGTTGAGATTCTATTAACAAGAACTCAAACTCAATATCTCACTCCTAGTCGAATGACTAAATATGAAAGAATCATCTTAGGTGCTGAAGACGTGACAATAGTCTGGTGTACAGTGTTGAACCCTGCCACCTTGTTACCAGATGTCTATGGAGAAGAAGTGAGGGATGAAGTCGAACACGATTGTCTGGACGTGACTGGGCTTTGTACTAAGCCCCGTCCAGACATAAAGGAAGAACCCTTGAAGAATGCGGAACATAAGCTGTTTGTAGATGGCTCGTGTTTGTGCCATGAGGAGGGATGGCTGAGTGCTGCTTACATTGTATGTACATTGGCTGGAATAGTCGAAGCATCCTATTTGCCAGGAGTCAAATCTGCAAAAGTAGCCGAATTGGTGGCTTTGATTAAAGCCTGCAAAATTGGAAAAAATTGGAAAGTAACCATTTTTACTGATAGCCAGTATGGGTACGGGGTTGTGCATGATTTTGGCCAACTCTGGATGCAGAGGGTTTACTTGAATTCTTCAGGATCCCCAATTAAAAATGGAAATTTCGTAAAAGAATTGCTTAAAGCAATACAATTGCCAAAAGAAGTGGCAGTGGTCAAGTGTGCCGCACATCAGTTAGGAAATGACTATGTGACAGCTGGTAACAGGTATGCTGACCAGGTTGCCCAACATTGTGCCAAATATAAAATGGCAGTGAACAAGAAAATTGAAACAAGTGGAATCAGCAGCCAACTAATGCTACTCTCAGGTTTAGAAACATGGGAAGAAGTAAGACAACTGCAAAATGAGGCAGAGATGAAGGCAAAGGAAGAATGGGTGAAAGTAGGGTGCCATAAGAGGTCAGAAGATGATGTATGGATTAGCCCAGATGGCAGGCCAGTAATGCTAGACTATATGCTTTCACAAATGGCTAGGATGTATCAGAGAGACACTCACATAGGCAGGGATGCCATGATCAGACTCTTTAGACAGGATTGGTTTAATACAAAGTTCAGGAGTGTAGCAGAGAGTCTATACCAGAGATGCTTAATTTGTCAACAAATGAATCCAGGACAAAAGACTGTGGTCAGTATGGGAACAATTAGAAAAGCAGAAGGCCCATTTACAAGACTACAAATTGACTTTATTCAATTGCCACCTTGCAGAGGATTGAAGTACATACTCGTAATAGTCTGTTTTTTTTCACGGTGAGTGGAGGCATACCTTACTAGAAGAAATGGAAGTATAACAGTTGCCACACTTTTGTTGAGAGAACTGATTCCGAGATTCGGTTTTCCAGTGACTTTGGAATCAGATAGAGGGTCTCATTTTAATAATGAAGTAATTCGACTAATCTGTGAAGCATTTAAAATTGAACAAAAACTGCACTGTGCATACCGCCCAGAGGCTTCTGGAGTGGTAGAACAACTGAATCGCACTATAACAGCAAGACTGGGAAAGGTATGTGCATCTACCCCACTGTATTGGCCTGATGCTTTACCTCTTGTTCTGATGGGGCTCAGAAGCATTCCTGATAGGAACAGGGTTGTGTCCCCATGAAATACTCATGGGAAGAACAATGAGACAGGCATGTATACCAGGACACAAACTGTTCAATATATCTGATGACTTGGTATTAGAATATTGCAAAGAACTGGCTGACCTAGTGCATTCTATATCTCACCAGGTTGGAGAAGACGCACTTGCCAGGCAGCCGAATCAAGCAAATGATCTGAATCCTGGTGATTGGGTGGTGGTGAAGGAACACATTCGAGAGTTGTGTCTAGCACCCAGGTGGGGAAAACCACAGCAGGTTATATTGGTTACAACCACAGCAGTGAAATGTGCAGACTTACCTAATTGGATTCATGCAAGTGATCCAGCGCAAGACTGGGAAATGGGGAATAACATTTACCGATACCCTCCCTGCGTCGCAGACCCGACGTGACACTAGATCATTCACACACACAGTCATTGGTGGGGCCCATAACACCAACACTCATACGTCTCTCTCACGAGTCTGCACACAGGAGGGATGAGTAATTCAAGCGCTGGACATGTGGGGGGGAACACCTTATAACCTATAGGGAGAGAAAAGTTATTTGACAAAATATACATTAACATCCTTCGTCTATAGATCCCTAATCGTAAACATCAAGGCACTCCACCCACTTGGTCAACGGACCAATTTAGTGGGATTGGTTGATGGTGATTTAGAACCAGCTAAAACACATTTTAAGACTCAGAATCCTTAACTCTCTTTATGAAAAACCACAAACTCATTCTTCTTGTTAATCAATATTTGTTTATCTAAATTTTCATAATGACTTACATTTGCATTTGTCTCGTCAAAGTTTAGAATTTCTAGATCAATTCAAATAAATCGCAGAACATCATATTTACCTAATCTGGCTATTTGGAGTCCTCTAATTCATTGGCTCTGCATAACCAAATTTTGTCATAAATTGTCCGAAAAGCAGGCCAAAGCTCAAAGTTCTCTGCTCAGCACGTTACAGTCCCCAATTCATCAAAGGACCAGAAATCGTGCAAGCATCTAACATAGCCTGTGGATTTTGAAAAAGTTTGCAGTCATCAAGCAGTCGGGCAGCATCTGGATCATCAGGAAAGGCGTCACAACGAACAAAGGTGGGGAAAAATGATGAATAGCTAAAATAATAATAATAATAATCCCTCCCTATTCTACTACCCTTTTTATAGTAAAATCAAGTTAAAGAAGATACAATTTTAAGCTTTAGGACAGTCGTGATTGGCTGGTTGGTATGGTCCAACTCTTATTCCCAGATTTTCAGTACAGTTCGAGGGGTGAGGTCATTTGTCAGCGAAGTGTCGGCTTGTTCCGGTTTACTGTAAGGTTGATTATTCCCCTATCTTGGCTAACGTCCTGTTTCATATCCTTGACCAGGTACACGATGCGCAAAGGTGGCCAAGAGGTTCAGGATACATACTCGCACATGCGCAGTTGATTCCGCGCCTCACGAGACAGTGGCCTCTTCTGCGTGCGATGTCAGCGGCCATATTGGATTTAGGCCCAGATGTCAACTTAAGCGAAACAAACACAAAAGAATAATTAATACATAAAAATGGTGATTCTAATGTTAACCCCTTACTAATCCCTCTATGTGCTTGTATTTATCTAGCATATAGTGACATTTAAAGCCATTATATTCACCTTTTTCGATCCTCCTCGAGGATGCAACATCACAAAGCAACATATATCATGCAGTATTCTATTACCACATATACTATTATTAATATGCGTACAGATTTTAGTTATAAAGGTAGCCATGCAAATTGCAAATCCCACATGTACTTTAAGTATTAATAATGTTGATTAGTATACATGCAACACTCGTTTAATAATATTATAGTTATATAATTAGTATTTTCATGCAAGAATAGAGGAGGTATACAAAAGTTTGCACTACCTGCTCCATCAATCCCCCCTTTGGTGATTTTATCATCACAATACCTACAATTTTGTAAATTTATTATAAAAAGAAAATTAATTCATAGATATTTAGTTCACATTTCTGTTTTCCCAATTTCTTCTCCTCTTGCTTTTCTATACATACTATCTTTCATTTCTTCTATTTCTACTTCTTCAAATTCTCTTTCTCGTCTTTTATTCTCTTTCTTTTTCAAAGTTTCTCTTTTTAAATTTTTTTGTATTTTCTTTATTTTGCAACATAAACATCCTAGTCTTAAAACTAATACTAGAAAAATTGCACAGGTTAGTGGAAATAGGATTGTACCTATAAATGTACTACCTAATTTTAATAGGAAATCTTTAATAGAAGACAATTTCTTTCCAATCTTCTCCCAAACACCATCAACCTCCAGTGGTGCAATTTCCTCATGCAAATCAGTTATATTTTTAATGTATGACTTTAGATCTTGACTTTCGTCAGGAATGTAAGTACAACAATGTTGAACTTTCAGCATTCCACAGACTCCACTCTGTTTTGCCAAAATTATATCAAGGGCAAGTCGATTTTGCATTACCATGGCACGCATGGCAACCATTTCTGTATTTACCAATAAAAATCCTCCAGCGGTGCTTGTTGACAAGCGATCCACTACTGTTGATAATTTTTCATATTTTATGTGCATTCAGAGGTATTCCCACTGCTGGTATCAATGCTCTAAAAATGTCTCCCACAATTTCTGACCAAGAGTCTCTCGTTCTACGTGTTAGTTGTCTACCTAACTCATGTACACCATCTCTTCCTCTTCCCACATGGAATATCTTTGGGAAAACCAGGCCCACATAACATGTGCCAAACCAGTAATCTGGTAATCGATAATATGCTTTGTTCCCGCAGATAAAATATAATCCAAGAAAAACTGGATCATTTCCTTCTTTAAATCCCCATCCACCCATGATTCGATATGTATCATGGCAATCACTGTTACCTACAAAATAATTATCATATGCAGTTTGATTCCTTCTAATACACAACTTTCCTATCTGAGGCCAATCTAAAGCCATTGTTGGACTAGCTTCTCCTTTAAAATGTTTTTCCTTTTCAACATCCCAGACTGTCTTTTCCTCTCTTCCCTCAGATGCTTTCTTTTGCATTTTCAATCTCCTTTCTTCAACCATATCCAAGAACACTTTCACCTCCTTCTTTAAACTACAAGTTAGATTATTTCTAAATATGGACTCTAATGTTAGTTCTTTAGTTTCTAAGAAAAATTCACCTAATACCTTTACGGGTTTTACTTTATTTAATTTGTTAATTACAGGTACTTGTGAAAATATGTTATCTACATCTGAAAAATAATATTCTAATTTCCCTATTTTGTAAAACAAACTTGCTATTACACTACATGTTATTCCATACGTTACTGGGAGGTGATGATAGGTCACTCCCTCAGATACAGATGCAGGTAACTGCATGCAGACGTAGCAGTCCATCGTCTTTACATATTCATACAGTAATTTTGAAAATACATTGTTAGAGAAATCATTTATAGACCTGTCTTTATGTAAGTAATTTCTATCTATTTTAGTCGGATATACTTTCTGGAACTTTTCTACATTAGTTTTATTCTTACTATGTCCTTCTATTGTTTCCAGTGTAACCTTAAATGAAACCATTAGCGCTAACGCACTCCACAGAAGCATTAGTAATCCTGTACAACAACAACACATTTTGAACCATCTTCTAAGAAATACACATTTAGTTTTTCTACTTTCTGTGTTTGCCATTTCGAAAAATGATCAGTGTCTTTTGACTTAGCCTCTTCTACTTCACAACTAGTCTTGTCTAACCCAAGGCTCTAAGCACCTACTTGGTTCTATCAGTTATGTCTTTCCCCATAAATTATTGTCTTTCCTTTGGAATCACTTTTAGTCTTTTCAGTTTGGCATTTGATCGTCTTTCACTTTTCTTTCATAATCTTGATACAGAACTTCCTGAACATCCGTTTCTTCTCCAATGTCGGACAAGATAACTCTCAGGATTTCTGATTCTTCGTTTTCCTCATCCACTTCTGGTACAGTCACCTCTGGATTTTCTTGGCTATCCACCTCTTCTTTTATTTCAAGCAGCGCCACATATGACCATTCCGGCGACTTATACTTCTGGTTAGGTTTTCTTGTTCCCTTATTTTCTTCTGTTGTCGTTTTTCCCTCGTCTTTCAATTTTTCTTGACTAGATACTTCATTCACTTGTTCAGCTCTAGATGAATTCACTCGTGTCAATCGGTATCTCAATCTCTTTATTTTGTTTGGCCAAATTTCATCTCTTGCTGGTCTTTTCAATTTATTTCCTTTATCATTTTTCTCAGCTCTCCATGCTCTCTTTCTCAGGACTCAACCTTCTGGTTCTTCTTCATCACTGCTTTCTGATTCTGTTGCAACTTGACTTTTACCTTCAACTGTTTTTCTTTCCACCACTTCTTTTATTTTCCCTACTTCTGTCCCTCCTCGTGGTTCTTCCACACAATCTTCCTGCTGACTAACTGTCCCTTCCTCTAACTGGATGTTTGAATTCCCTACAACTCCTCGGGGGTCTTCCGCAAAAATCTTTCTCTCACTATTTGTATCTGGCACCTGACCATCTGCTTCTGTTACTTCAGGTGGAATTTCTCTCAACTTTCCATCAGGGACTTCCTTATCGAAAATTTCTTTAATTGTCTCTTCACTGCTTTTCTCTTGTCCAGTATGTACTTGTGCTTGTTCAGTTTCTGAGTCTGAGCTGGTATCTGAGATCTGCAACTTCCTTCTCAAGGGAATGTTCTCTGGGACAATGGTCAAATTTGGTTCTGACTCCCCCCTTTCAGGATTTTGTCTTGTTCTAGTGTCCTCAGTATCAGATTCAGAACTGGTTTCTGACTCTTCAAAGTACTCTCCTTCCTTATTATCCACTGGGTTTGGAAGTCGCAAGGTATGACTAGCATGGATCCAGTTCTTTACTCCTGCACACTTCACAGCTGTGGTCGTGGTTAGAATCACTTGTAGTGGTTTTCCCCAGTGTGGGACCAAACAGTTCCTTCGTCTGTGTACTTTAATTCTCACCCAGTCACCTGGGCTTAGATCATGAGCTGGCTTCTTTTCAAGGGTGGTGGCATCCGATTCAACCTAATGAAACACAGAATGTACGGCGTCAGCCATCCCCTTACAGTAATCCAACACCAAGTCATCAGAGATAGGCAATAACTTGTTGACTGGTATGAATACATGCCTCATTGCTCTCCCCATCACAATCTCGTGGGGACTCAAACCTGTGTTCCTATCTGGAATTGATCTAATAGTCATGAGTACCAGAGGCAAGACATCAGGCCATTTCAATCCTGTGGCTAAACACATTTTCCCTAATCTGTTTTTAATAGTGCCATTTACCTGTTCCACCACACCAGAAGCCTCTGGGCAATAGGCACAATGCAGTTTTTGTTGTACATTCAATGCTTCACAAATTAGCTTCATGATTTCATTATAGAAATGCTTTCCTCTATCTGATTCAATTGTGACTGGAAACCCAAATCTAGGGATGAATTCCCTCAAAAGCAGTTTTGCTACTGTAATACCATCACTCCTTCTTGTGGGATATTCTTCTACCCATCTAGAAAACAGGCAGACCATCACTAAAACATACCTCAACCTGTTACAGGGAGGCATCTCAATGAAGTTGATTTGCATTCTGGTGAAAGGCCCTCCTTCTCGACCTATCGTTCCTAGACTTACAACTGTTTTTCTTCCAGGATTGAACTGTTGACATATAAAGCATCTTTCACAAAGGCTCTCAGCTACAAGTCTGAATTTTGCATTATACCACGTCTGCTTAAATAATCTAATCATTGCATCTCTTCCTACATGGGCTTGTCCATGATACATCCGTGCCATGGCTGACACCATGCTATCAGGCATAACTGGTCTTCCATCCCGATAAACCCACACATGATCTGTTTCTCTTGGTGCACATCCTGCTTTTATCCACTGTCTCATTTCCTCATCTCCTGCTTCTTCCTGTAACTGCCTCACTTCTTCCCATGTATTCACAATGTTAGTAAACAACAAGGGATATGAATTCATTTCCTTTTCCTTTGCCCTATATACTGAATTCTGGTTTCTCGCACAATATTGAGCCATATCGTTTGCATACTTGTTCCCTGCTGCGATGTAATCTCCGATCTTTGAATGTGCAGCACACTTCACAACAGCCAATTGCTTAGGCAGCTGTATCGCCTCAAGCAATTTCCCAACCACTTCAGCATTCTTTATAGGGGTTCCACTTGAAGTCAAAAATTGTCTCTGTGACCAAATTTGGCCAAAGTCATGCACGAAACCGAAGCCATATTGACTATCGGTTATCACAGTCACTCTCACATTCTTTCCCAACTTACATGCTCTTGTCAATGCAAAGTGTTCAGCTACCTGGGCTGATTTTACTCCGTTTAGGTAAGATGCTTCCATTACCGCTGCAACTGTGCATACTGCATATGCTGCACTCAGAATTCCTTCGTCTGTTCTCAAGCATGACCGGTCCACAAACATCACATAGTCACTTTCTGACAAAGGTACATCTTTTATATCAGGACGTGGTTAGGTACAGAAATCAAGTACATCCAAACAGTCATGATCCACATCGTTTCTGACTTCCACATTCTCTGCATCAGGTAATAACGTTGAAGGATTCACATTCAGATATCTGACAAGGCTTACATTTGTTGCACCTAATATGACTTTCTCATATTTAGTCAGCCGACTATGCGTCATGAACTGAGTGCGGCTCCTTGTTAAAAGGATTGCCACGTCATGAGGTACAAACACTCGCACAGGATATCCCATCACAATACCTTCACTCTGTTCCAGACTCTTACAGGTGGCAGCCACCGCTTTCAAACAACCTGGCAATGCTACAGCTACACGGTCGAGTATAGCTGAAAAATATGCAATTGGTGTTCTCAGTTTTCCATGTTTCTGTATTAATACAGAGAGTGCACATCCATTCCTTTTGCTGCAGTATAGTTCAAACTCCTTCTCATAATCAGGCATAACAAGTGCTGGTGCCTCGCACAAACTGTCTCTCAATTGTTTAAAGGCTGTTAATTCTTCTCTATTTAATTAAACGGGGTCTTTTACATCACTTTTCATCAGGCTTACCAAAGGTTTTGCAATCAGGGAAAAGTTACTTATCCACTGACGACAATATCCAACCATTCCAAGAAACATTCTCACTTCTCTTTGCGTCATTGGGCCTCTCATTCCTATTATTATCTTGATTCTCTCTGCAGTTATTTTCCTCAGTCCTTTTTCAATTTTGTGGCCTAAATATTGTACTTCTGCTAAATGATTTAGCAATGCTATGGTATCCACTACACAAGCTTCTCGTGTTTTTGACCCCACAAGCAGGTCGTCAATGTATTGAACTAGTACTAAGCTCTCGGACATCTCTAGATCTTCTAAGGATTGTTTTCAATATCTGGTTAAATATTGAGGGGCTCTCTGTATACCCCTGTGGGATTCGGCACCATGCCAAAATACGTTCGCCAAAACGGAACGCAAATATCTGCTGACTGTCATGATGCAATGGGATGGAAAAGGAAGCATGCCACAGGTCAATCACTTTGTACCATTCTGCATCATGTGGAATCTGATACAAAATCACAGATGGATTTGGTACAATAGGACAACATGACACAACAATCTTGTTTATTTTTTTCAAGTCTTGCACTATTCTAAATGTTCCATTAGGCTTTTTCAGTCCCATAATTGGTGAATTACGTGGACTACTCATTATTTCTCTCAAAATACCTTCTTTAATCATTTTCTCTATTATAGGAGTAACTCCTTCAATTATTTCGGGTGTCAATTTGTACTTTTACAGGATCTACATTTTTCATGAATCCCACATCTACTCCTGTGAAATCCCAGACTTCTGCTTTTACTGTCTTTTTCAGTTCTTTTGGTAGTTCTTCAGGGTTAAATACAGCAAATGCTTCAGTAATTTTGGTTTCCATATTAGCCATAGTCATTTTATAGAGTACATCTTCATCAGGGTTCTCAAATGCTATACCATCAGGAGTGCAAAATATGGTGCAATTCATTTTGCACAACAAATCTCATCCTAACAAATTTACAGGGCTTGAATCACACACGACAAAGTGGTGCATTTCAGAAAATGTCCCTATGTTAACTTTTACTGGTTCAGTGAGATACATTTTAATCTGTCTGTTGGATACTCCAACTGCTTGGATTGTTTCGTCCGAGAGAGGAAGGTTTTTAACATCAGCTGACCTGACAGTGGATTGAGTAGCACCAGTATCTACTAGGAAAGTAATATTTTCGTCATTTACCTTTCCATCCACAAAAAGGCCTGTCTGGTATACTTCTAGAGTTGCGCCAAGTACGCACTCTTCTTCCTCCCCTCGGCACCATCAATAGCTTTCTTCTGACTCACTCATCGCTTTGTAGCCAATACTGCGAAACAACACTAGAGCACGGCAGCTTAGTTACCTGTTCTTCGTTGTAGAATCCTGTTTCATTACTGTATTTCTGAGGATTTACGCTCTGTGGAAAAGGCGGTTTTGGCGCCTGATTCTGTTGGGCAACAACCTGCTGCTGTCACTGTGGTTGACAACTCACCTCTTTCTGCACCTCAAATTCAATGATGCATTATCACCATTAGTACTCGGGGAAATTTAAACTCGGATTTCCAGTGCCCTAAACTTCCGCAATTATGACATGGCCACTTCTTTTTGGCTTCTTCTATATTAAATTGTCCCTTTCCTTTTCCAACATTAAATTTAGGTTTCATACCTGCACTATTGGCCTGTTCAATCAATTGAGCTTCCTGTCTTTCTGCCACCTTTACCTGTGCCCACATTGCCTTTTCTTTTAACTTACGCTGTTTGGCTTCAATTTCATCACTAAAATATTTTGCATGTCTCAGTACTTCATCTATTTTCTTATTTTGCCAGTCCACTGTATGCTGTTTAATCATTTCACTTATTTCTGGACGCAGCCCATATACAAATCGGTATACAAAATGACTTAAATCCTTTTCACTCAAATTTTCATCACCTTTAAACAGCTTAAAGGCGAGGATTAACCTCTCATAATAAGCGTGTACCGATTCCTTAGCTTCCTGATGAGTCCTGTCAATTTTTACCCAATCAGTCTCCTTGGGCGGTACCTTGTTTTTCAGAAAGTCAATTACCTGTTCATATTTTTTTCATAACTTCGGGGTCCGGGGCACCCGTTTTTGGGTCTCTAGGGTATTCTTGTGTAGGCCAGCTAATCATGATCTTGCATTCTGTCCATAAATCTGCTGGTACTATTATGTCAAAAGACTATTTAAATCAATCAATCCATAAAACTTTTGATAACTTTATGAACCTATCCACTTGCCCATACCACTCGACTGGCTTTTCGCGTAGTCAAGGGAAATCATTGGTAAATGACAAAATATCTTGTCTAGTCCAAGGGACATGTACATATCCTCCTCCTGGAATTTCTCTCATGGGACATTCTGTTACTACCTTTTCCTTTTCTCTTACGGGGAAAGCTGCAAATGTTTTGTCTGAAACATCATCTCGTTTTCGGAACCACCTACTTTTCCATTTATCTACATCTCCCCATTTTCTTAACAAAATGATTATGTCTTTAATCTGAGTTGTTCTTCCTGCGGTGTTTAGATTTTCAATATCCTTTTCAGAAAAATCTACTCTGTATGGTTTTTGTAAAGCTTTAGCTCTTTCGAAGTATATACCCATTTCATTTGCCACTTCTTCTAGTCTCTCATATAGATTCCTTGCTCTCCAGGTTATACTTTTACATAAAAATAGTAATTCTTCACCCTGATAGGCTTTTAACTTCTCCGTGGGGATAGTCCCTACTATTAATTCTTCCAAAACAATCTTCAGCTTGGCCACATCTATAGATTGGGATTCTTGATCTTTCTGCTGCAAACTCCTTAGCCATTCACTTAATTCTTCTGAAGTAGGCCCTACACTATCTTTCTCAGTATTTTGTTGTGCTAATATCTCTGGTGAGCCTGGGACTGATTCTGTCGTCATTATTATTCTATCCACTAAACTTTGATTTACTGTCAAATTTTTAGGCGTACTTTGTTCTGAAATACTTGTTGTTTGTCTCCATGGGTCCTCGTCTATATTCTTTTCTGGCCTCTTAGTTTGTTTATTACTGTTACAAGGAATCGTCAGACAATGCTCACTATCCTTCTGTTTATCAAAAATAGGCATTACAGGGGGACGTGGCTACGCGCCGGCGAAGATGGCCGCTTAGTTCGGAGCTCCGTCGGAGCGGCGGCCTTCCCCACAGATATCCGACCATTACCAGGCATGCGGAGCGGCCGCGGGGTGCAGCGGCCCTGCTGGTGACCTGTGCTCCTTAACCCTCGAAACCCCGGGGGCTGGGGACGCCTCCGCCGCGAAGTAACGGCGGCCGAACCGTGCGGCGCTGGGGAGAGCAGCGAAGACGGGAGGAGAGGGACACGCGACGTCCCGGACTCGCGGCCTACCCTTGAAGCGGCTAAATCGCTGGGCTGAACGTCGGCGGCGGGGATCCTGCCCTGAGGTGAACGACGGCTGGGACTGGACCTGTGTGGCAGAGTACCGCCTTCCTTGTGGTGACCAAGGGCGGCCGGGTGCATCGCTGCGACGATGGGCCGGAGGTGACGGAGGTGAGACAGCGATATTGGAGGCCGGCGGACAGCGCCATGTTTGCGGTGTGGCGTTGGGGCGGCCCGCTCCTCTCTGGAGTCAGTCCGGCTTCCGTGTACTCCTGCATCTAGATGCCCCCCGAAGAATCCCCCTGAGGCGGTGCCTGGAGGTGAAGCGCTAGTCCGGCGGGGCCCGGGGGCAGGGGCAGGACGGACATTCGCTAACCCCCGGAGCGGAGGGGAGTGAGGCGGCGCGCGCCTGGCGCCCCCCCTTTGGTTCTCCCTTGGGACACTGGAACGTGGTTCCCTTCACGACATCCGCTGACGGAGCACGCCCCGTCCTTGGGCCAGTTTGGAGGCGTCCCGGGGGAGGCTTGGCGACAGGCGGGACCATCCAGCTACGCGGCGACTCGCTACCTGAGCAGCGGGACTCCGCTGAGGGCCACGTGGCGGCCGGAGCGGCGGGGCCGGCGGGTGCCGCAGACCCAGACGAGGGCCCAGCTCGAGGGTTCGTGAGGAAGCCGCCCGGTGGGGCGTCACAGCAGGAGCGATCTCCGTAGCGGGCCCTTCTCGTGAAAAGGGGGCTTTGCGACAGATCCCATCATGAGGCCCAAGGGGACGGCGGCGGCCCAAGCTAACAAGTTGGACAAATATACGGTCCCGAAGCAGCCCCCCCAGTCCGAGGGGACAGCCGGGGAGCGGGATACACCGGCGGAGCCCTCCCTGGCGGCCATCATGTCCGCCATCCAGACACTGGGGACTACCCTTGAGACCAAAATCGACAAAATGTCCAACTAAATGAACCTTTTGCGCACAGACTTAAATAAAACATCGGATAAGGCCAGAGCCAATGAGACAGACATCGCGGAACTCCAGGCCTCCTCCAGAAAGCTTGAGCAAAGGGTGAATGAGCTAGTACACCAGCACCGCCAGGTGGCCCTGAAGCTGGAGGATCAGGAAGGGAGGGCCCGAAGAAACAACGTCCGAGTGGTGTGGGTCCCGGAGGGTTCAGAAGGGCCTAGTGTGGTCCTGTTCCTTGAGGTTCTAATCCTTAACACCCTGAGGCCGAGGAGGCTCTCCGCTATGTTCTCGGTTGAAAGAGCCCATCGTGCGCCGGTCCCCAGGCCTAAACCAGGGGCCCCGCCGCGCACCATCATAGCCCGGATCCTCAACTTTAGAGATAGGGACGCCCTTCTTCAAGCTGCGAGGCAGAAAGGGGACATACAATACGAAAACACGACGGTCAGATTTTTTCCTGACTTCACACTCAAGGTGCAATTGGAGCGTCGTTCGTATGAGGGGGTGAAGGCAGCATTGCGGGAGAGGGGCATCAAATACATGATGTTTTTCCCGGCGAAGCTCAAAGTTATTGACGGCAGTAGGTCCCTCTTCTTCACTTCGCCTTCAGAGGTGCAGGACTGGCTGGACAGGGGGGCTTCGCGTCAGACGGCCGGCACGGCGAGGGAGGACAGAGGCGCAGTGCGGACGGGCTCGATGCCCCCCCGAGCAGATGGGGCAGCGGTTGAAAAATCCAGTCAAGACTCCTGGCGTTCAAGATCCCGCAGTCCAGACATGGGTGACATTTGAGGACCGCAGGGTCGTTGGTGCTGTTGACTGGCGCCCGCCCCCCCCCTCGGAAGATTATCTGCTGAACTGTAATGTATATTCTCATTCCAAGACTTGATTGGGGGTGGTGTGCCTGGGGTGTCCACTCGGGGGTAGAGGCATCCCTCCTGGGGTGTGAGGGGAGGGCTCTGCGGGCGGAGGGGGGGCTGTGAACCTCCTGACGGGCTCGGCATGGGTGGGGCGCCCCGCTTATAGATGGCCTCGACAGTTTCATTTGAGGGAGGGGCGGGGGAGCGTAGCGGGAGGGGGCTGTTACTGCCGTGGTGATATGCTTGCATGCACTGGAGACCACTTGACAGGCTCATATTGGGGGTCGCCCTCCGGCTGGAGTTGGTGCTAGCGCACGCCTCGCGGTTAGGTTCGTAAGGGGGAGGGTATCTCTCTCCTTCTTGTTTAGGGTGAAAGGCGCTCTGCTAGTTGGGGGATGTGGGTAGTTGTAAGCCTCCACAGCAGGGTGGCAGGGAGGGGCGGGAGGCGGGGGGGCAGTCTGGGGGGGGGCGTTAGCTTAGTTAGCGGGGGGGAGTTTTATCGGTCACGAATACGCACTCTGTATGAGGGGGATCAGTGGGCCACAGCCTCAAGACGACAATACTGCATCATCTTTGGCAATGGCTATGAAGTGGGATAAGAGTATCAAGGTGCTTAGCTGGAATGTTAATGGGTTGGGGGACAAGCTCAAGAGGAGTATAGTGCTCCAGTTTCTCAAACGGCACCTTCCGGATGTTGTCCTCTTGCAGGAGACGCACCTCATTGGAAATGCCTGTCAGGCACTCAACAGGTGGGGGTAC
Source organism: Triturus cristatus (assembly GCF_964204655.1). NCBI lineage: Eukaryota > Metazoa > Chordata > Amphibia > Caudata > Salamandridae > Triturus > Triturus cristatus. Next base: position 816,527,632 of record NC_140584.1, read on the forward strand.
ACCTTGGCCGCCCACGCTGGCTTCACATCGGGATCCCGAGGGGTGGGCATTCTTCTACGCCGTAACTTCCCAATAGTGATCCAACGCACACACGCTGACCTGCTGGGCCGCTACGCAGTACTCACGGGTAGGTGGGAGGGCCGCACGCTTAACCTGGTGACAGTGTATATTCCGCCTGGTCTCCAGAACCAATCCTATCAGGAGTTGGGGGCACTTCTCCTCTCCCTCCCAGAGGGGCTGCTCCTGGTTGGGGGGATTTTAACGCAGTGGCGTCCGGGCATCTGGATAGACAGCCGCCACGGACCGTTGCTCCGGGACAGAGGTGGCTTGCCGACTTCCTGGAAACATATGGGCTGACTGACATATGGCGCCTGCGCCACCCCACTCAGCTGCAGTACACTTTCTTCTCGGGACCGCACCACACGTTCTCCGGGATAGACTATCTACTTACCCCCCTACAGCATGACACAGTGATTCAAGACGTTAAACATTTAGCCAGGGGTATATCGGATCATTCCCCGCTCTGGGCACACCTTACATTTGGAGAGAGGAGGGTGGGCTGTACCGCACCCATAAACCCCTGGTGGCTATGCAACCCGAGATTAGGAAGGCTCTCATGCAGTCCATAGAGCGCTACTTTACCGAAAATGTCAGCACGGTTGAGAGCCCGTCCACCCTCTGGGAGGCCTTCAAAACTGTGGTAAGGGGGGAGGCCCTATCTAAAATTGCCTGACGACGGAAGGAGAGGGAGAAGCAGATGCTCGAGATGGAGCAGGACCTCCTCGCTCTTGAGGGTGAAGCGCAGGTGCATGGGACCCTACAGACCCAGCATCAAATGCGGCTGAAGGCGGCTGAATATAAGGCCCTAGCCACGGAGGTGGCTAAGACACTAGCCATGCACAAGGGCGGGCAGTTGTATGACCAGGGGGACAAGGCGGGTAAGCTCATTGCTTGGCTAGATAAAAAGCAAATGGCACAGAGAGGAGTGGCCGAAATCCGCTCTGCGAAGGACGTTCCCCTGACCGAGCCGCAGCAGATAATCGGCGAATTTGCCGCCCATTTTAAAGGTGTATACAGTAGTGCCACAGACCGAACGGAAGAGGACTCAACTGACCTCCTGAAGGATATCAGGCTGCCGGTGCTCTCAGAGGAGGACCGTGACAGTCTGGACGGCGACCTCACCGTCGCCGAACTGGTCAAAGCTTTTGGAGACCTGCGGACGGGGAAGGCCTTGGGCCCAAACGGCATACCCATTGAGTTGTATAAGCTTAGGCTCGACAGTCTGGGTGTGCATCTCAAGAATATGTTCGATGACAGTAAGGCACGGGGGAAGCTGCAGAGAGACCAACGACTTGCCACCCTAGTGGCTATCCCCAAGGAGGGAAAACCCAGAGACCGCTGCTCCTCATATAGGCCAATATCGTTGCTAAACGCCGAATCTAAGATACTGGCCAAGCTCCTGGCGAACCGGCTCAAACCGTTGCTCACTAAGCTGGTCCATCCAGACCAGTCGGGCTTCATGCCGCACCGGAACACAGCTCTCAATCTACGGCGGCTCCACGGTGTTATGGGGCGCTGCCAGACGATCCAAAAGGATGCGGTGGTGGTGTCATTGGATGCTACTATAGCATTTGATACTCTGGAATGGCCCTATATGATGGCGGTTCTCAAGCGGCTGGGATTTGGTCCCAACTTTGTAGGATGGGTGCGTCTCCTCTATACCGAACCGTTGGCACAGGTGGTAGTCAACAACAGGGGCTCCGAGGTCTTCACACTCGAGAGGGGGATGAGACAGGGCTGCCCCCTCTCGCCCTTACTGTTTGCGCTCTGCCTCGAGCCGCTGGCGGCCTGGATAAGACAGGATCCATCGATACGAGGGCTGCGCTGGGCAGAGGGATGGGAGAACAGAATCTCTCTATACGCGGATGACGTCCTGCTCTACCTGGCCTCCCCGGCAAAATCGCTCCGGGTTGCATTAGATATCCTTACCAGCTTCGGGAAAAACTCCGGCTACAGTATCAACTGGGGCAAATTGCTGCTTTATGTGTTGCGCGGAGCCCCCCCTCCTCTCCCTCGTGGGTGCCCGATTCAGGTAGCCACGGAGGGATTCCGATATTTAGGAATATACATTTCCGGGGATGCAAAAAAACGCTTTGATGCGAATCTCAGGCCGCCTCTGCAGAGGTTCCAGAGGGACGTGGCTGCATGGAGGAAGCTCCCGTTGACATTGCTTGGGTGAGCGGCCCTGTTCAAAATGATGGCCCTACCGCGGTTTCTTTATGCGCTTCAAAATTACCCGGATTTGGTGCCACACAGATACTTTGCCGATATCGAAGCCGCCCAGCGGGACTTGCTCTGGAATAGGGCGCCACGTATAGCTCTCCAGAAGCTTACCTTGGGGTAGTACAACGGGGCATAGCCCTGCCAGACATCCGCAAATATTACTGGGCGGCGCATCTCTCAGCCATCAACCAGGGCACGTACAGTAGTGGGGACGACCCAGGGTACGGAATGGACAGATGGCTCCTCCCCGGAGGGAACTTTGAGGCGGTACTCTATTCTCGCCCTGGGAAATTTCCCCTAACGGGACCTACGCAACACTCGGTCCAACTGTGGCATATTGTAAACCGAAAGCTGGGCTGGACTGACAAATTGACGAAGGCTACCCCACTCTGGGTGTCGGAGAAGCTCGGGTTACTGGGGCGCACCAAGGGATTCCGCAGTTGGGATCTAATCGGTATATCCCGTATCGGGGACCTTTGGGGGGCTGAGTGTGTGCTGTCCTTCGCCGCTCTACAACAGTCACACGAATTAGCACAGAAAGAATATTTCCGCTATTTGCAGGTCCGCTACTCACTCACAACCAACATCCCACCGGGGACGCCTCTCCCGGAATCCTCCCCTCGAGAGGACAGACTGCTAGACGGTCACTTGCCGGAAAGGGCGATATCCCTCACCTACAAAAAACTCGTGCACCACTCCCCGGATCCAATGGGGCCCCTCAGGGGGAGGTGGGAGGCAGATGGCCTGGAAATTGATGAGGAGGAGTGGAGGGAAGCGCTCTCCTCCCCAAAGGAGGTGGCGATCTCGGCCAAACTGCGCCTGATCCAACTTAAAATACTACATCGGGCATATGTTTCCGTCACTAGGCTGAAATTGATGGGGAGGAGCGTGGATGGGCTCTGTCGGAGGCGGTGTGGGGACAGGGGGACATTTCTTCATGTGTTATGGGAATGCCCACTGGTCCAAGCATACTGGGCAAAGATACATGACTGTATAAGTGAGGTGTGGGGAATTCGGTTACGGCCCAATGCCTCTTAAACATCTGGGAGCCCACGGACCTTCCAGTGAGGGGCAAAAAGTGGGCAACGCTGGGGCTTACAGTGGCGAAATGTAACATTGCCCGCTTGTGGGGGGCGGAGGCACCACCACGGCTTGGAGTATGGAAAAATGACATGGACTGGTGCATGCTGCAGGAAAAGACAGTCTATATCTCGAGAGGTTGCCCCAAGAGTTGGGTGTCGATATGGTCTCCCTGGAACGCCTACCGAGGCCATATCTGTGAGCCCCCAATCTCCCCGCCCCTTGAAGCACTGTTGTCCCAATTAAATTATGAATGAGAACCTGCTCTCTTTTACTCTCTTATATATATTGCGTTGCATATCCGCCAATCGATTGATGGCTGTACCATTGTATTTCTCCTGCTCTGAAATGTGAAAGTGACCGTTTTGTTCCACTTTTGTTAATAAAAAGAATTTTTTAAAAATAGGCATTACAGGTCCTATGGTTACAGGAACAGTTACGGCTTCCAAATTTTTATTTAATTCCCTAATTTATTCAGTTAATTCTAAAGTGGTTTTTGCTAGTTCAGCTGAATTTTCAATACCCGTTTTTCCATGTTGTGTTTTCTCTATTTCTCTAAAAGGATTGTTTCTTCCTGTTTCTTGTGCTACTGATTCAAATTTTATATTTGGTGGAGTCTCTCTCATTGGGGCACTTGGTGTCAATAATGTGGAATCAGACTGATAAGGGGGTGGATTTTTATAAAACATGTCGTCAAGAACATCATCCTCCGATTCATGCACACCATACCCTTTTGACTCGATATTATTTCTCTTTTCCATACATTTTCTATTGCTAATTTCTTTAGCATTTCTCACAGGAAACAAACCCTCAGTCATATTTGCGCTTCGCCATCTCCTCATTCTATCATCATGATTCTCCTGTCCATATGATCTACCAAACATATATTTGTACCTTCCGCCACTCCTCTGTCGTTCTCTGTCATGCATCTCATCTTCCCATTCTGTCAATGCTTCAAACTGTGTTGGTCTAGGTCTGTGTTCTAGATTCATCATTCTCTCTCTCAAATTTCCTAAAACCGCTAAATTGAATGACCCATGTTCCGGAAATGCTAAAACTCCATCATCTTTTGTATACTTTGCCCAATTGTCCAACCAAATAAATGTATGATATCCGTATTTCGCAACCATAAAGGATGCGGGCGAGTTTGGTGGAGGAAGCAACTGTCCCTCTCTAGTCACAATCGGTTTGTCCTTTTTGAATAAACTCTTGATCTTTCCAAACCAGGTCTTTTTCTCTTTTTCTGGTGGGTTGTAATACATCATTTACTCTTCTGTGTATCGCTAGATTTTCCCTCCATTGTACCTCCTTTACAAAGTTTATTGGCAAACTTTCTTTCGTTCTTTCTGACTTACACATCTGTTAGTAACGACATAAAAACGCCACCATTATCTGTTTCGCTAACAAAAGAATAGTTAATGACCTTTCTTACAAGAATTCCGTCTTTCCCGAGAGCATCGCTTACCTCTGCCCTACTGCGGAATCGTTACTTCCGTTGATAAAGTAGCACATCCCTCTACCTTACCCTTCTAACAAGCATTAGCTAACCGTTTCTCCAGAATTAAGACACCTAGTTGGAGACGCTCTGCTCCTGAGAAATAAAACCAGAGTTTCACAATTAACCTGAATGCTATTTAATTCACGCACTTTCATACGGAAAATGTAGTTCATTCACACAGAATTCTGTCTTTCCCGAGAGCAACAAACAGTCTGCCCTACTACAGAATTATGACATACGTTAATAAAGTAGCACTTCCCTCTACTTTATCCTTCTAGCAAGCTTAGGGAACACCTATTACCTTTCCAGTGATAAGCGTAATCTGAGTGCCTTTTGGACTCCTGGTACATAAGACCAAAATTTCACAGGTGACCTTCGCTACCCTACATTTCTCTCATACAGAAAATGTCCCTAATGGCAACACACGACGATGTTACCGAATCGAACCCAGACAATGCGTTTTGCAACTCCAATCATCACACGTTTTCCCCGTGTACCTACAGGGCAACAACAATTCCGTCTTTCCCGAGAGCAGCGCTTACCTCTGCTCTACTACGGAACCGTTACAAACTTCCGACTTCCTACATCCCAGAAACCGTCAAACAACATAGAACTCGACGCGACTCAACATAGAGTGTTAATACATAATTCAATACTTATCCACAATCAATAATCAATAAGCAATTTACAAGCAATAATCACCAAACCAGAACAATAAAAACCCTAACTCTGCTACCAGAAAAACTGATCCAGCGCAAGACTGGGAAATGGGGAATAACATTAACCGATACCCTCCCTGCGTCGCAGACCCAACGTCACACTAGCTCATTCACACATGCAGTCATTGGTGGGGCCCATAACACCAACACTCATACGTCTCTCTCACAAGTCTGCACACAGGAGGGATGAGTAATTCAAGCGCTGGACATGTGGGGGGAACACCTTCTAACCTATAGGGAGAGAAAAGTTATTTTACAAAATATAAATTAACATCCTTCGCCTATAGATCCCTAATCCTAAACATCAAGGCACTCCACCCACTTGGTCAATAGACCAATTTAGTTGGATTAGTTGATGGTGATTTAGAACCAGCTAAAACACATTTTAAGACTCAGAATCCTTAACTCTCTTTATGAAAAACCACAAACTCATTCTTCTAGTTAATCAATATTTGTTTATCAAAATTTTCATAATGACTTATATTTGCATTTGTCTCGTCAAAGTTTAGAATTTCTAGATCAATTCAAATAAATTGCAGAACATCATATTTACCTAATCTGGCTATTTGGAGTCCTCTAATTCATTAAATCTGCATAACCAAATTTTGTCGTTAATTGTCCGAAAACCAGGCCAAAGCTCAAAGTTCTCTGCTCAGCACTTTACAGTCCCCAATTCATCAAAGGACCAGAAATCGTGCAAGCATCTATCATAGCCCGTGGATTTAGAAAAAGTTTGCAGTCATTAAGCGGTCGGGCAGCATCTGGATCATCAGGAAAGGCGTCACAACGAACGAAGGTGGGGAAAAATGATGAATAGCTAAAATAATAATAATAATCCCTCCCTATTCTACTACCCTTTTTATAGTAAAATCAAGTTAAAGAAGATACAATTTTAAGCTTCAGGACAGTCGTGATTGGCTGGTTGGGATCGTCCGACTCTTATTCCCAGATTTTCAGTACAGTTCGAGGGGTGAGGTCATTTGTCAGCGAAGTGTCGGCTTGTTCCGGTTTACAGTAAGGTTGATTGTTCCCCTATCTTGGCGAACGTCCCGTTTCATATCCTTGACCAGGGACACGATGCGCAAAGGTCGCCAGGAGGTTCAGGATACATACTCGCACATGCGCAGTTGATTCCGCGCCTCACGAGACAGTGGCCTCTTCTGCGTGCGATGTCAGCGGCCATATTGGATTTAGGCCCAGATGTCAACTTAAGCAAAACAAACACAAAAGAATAATTAATACATAAAAATAGTGATTCTAATGTTAACCCCTTACTAATCTCTCTATGTGCTTGTATTTATCTAGCATATAGCGACATTTGAAGCCATTATATTCACCTTTTTCGATCCTCCTCGAGGATGCAACATCACAAAGCAACATATATCATGCAGTATTCTATTACCACATATACTATTATTAATATGCGTACAGATTTTAGTTAAAAAAGGTTGTTTAGCCATGCAAATTGCAAATTCCACATGTACTTTAAGTATTAATAATGTTGATTAGTATACATGCAACACTCGTTTAATAATATTATAGTTAATAGATTATATAATTAGTATTTTCATGCAAGAATAGAGGAGGTATACAAAATCTTGCACTACCTGCTCCATCACAAGCCATACCAAGAGAGTACCAGCACCTGGCGCAGAAGGTTCCCAACTGGTACAAGCAGTAGAGGCTGCGAAAGGTTGTATAGCTGAAGGAGATAGAATAACAGATCCTGAAATAGCTGATAGAGAACAACCAAGCACAAGTCAGGATGACTGGACACCAGTGGTTTACATACCTGAAGTAAATTTGAGAACAAGAAGCCAAACCCGTTTAGAAAGACAGGAGAATACTGAGGACCAGTCAGGTATAGAAGAACCAGCTCAGGAAAGAGAAAATACAGCTGTTGGGGAACCTGAGCAGGAACAGACAAGGAGAGAACAATCTACTCAGACAGAAGTGGATGCAACCATTCATGATTCTGAGGAGGGACAGATAGGTCTAGAAGAACACATTCAGGCTGCAGAAAACCAAAGTGTAGTAAGTCCTGAGCAGGATCAGTTAGGAAAAAAAGAACAAGTTCAGGTAGAAGAAGAAGAGAGAGTCCAGATAAAACCTGAACAGTGTCAGACTAGGGAAGAAGAACACATCTAGGCAGAAAGGACATACAGGAGTAAGCCCTGGACAAGGTCAGACAGAGAGGAATTCTGAAAACGAAGATAACCAAGTTGTGCCACAACTTAACGAAAATAAAAGAGCACTCGAAGACAGTGACAGTGCAGTACAAGCAAAAAGGGTAAGAAGGGGTGATAACTGGCCAAGTGTTGTGAAAAGGTTAAAGTATCATTTCGAAACAGTTAATCAAGAACCTGATCAAGTAAACAAAATTTCTAGTCAGTCTGGGATATCCGCCGAACAGCCCAGATGACAAAGTCAAAGATTAAGAGTATTGAACAATAAGTTCAAAGGTCCTGAATGGACCTATGTAATTCTTGAAGAATTTGAGAATTTAGATTTAAATGAAGAAAGTGATGAAGAAATATTTGCCGAACAGATTGTCGAAGAAGTGAGACCAACCTGAAAATTTCCCAAAGAAGTTTTGAATTCCACAAGTAAATCGAAAGTAGAGAAGAGAAATCTTCGTAACTCAAAATGGCTGATGATAGGGCTGCTGGAAAACCGGAACGAAATTGTGTACAAAAATGTTGTAAAATATGCATATGTAGTATATTTTTAGTACTCATAGTTTGGTTAGTACTAACGGTAGCCATTCCTTATTTGATGGTTACAAAAGAAAGGAATAAGAGCACCTGATAAGTTAGATGTACACCACACTGTGACAAATAATGACACTGCTTTAAATGTATTTAGAAAGTTGCTGGTACAGTACGTGGACACTATGGAAGTTAGTTATTGTTATGTGTGTATGAAATTACCCGCATCAGTAGCAGAAGGTGTGACATGTCATCATATCCCATTAACATATGGTATCACTTGTAGTGTTTTAGCAAGTTTGTTTTATAGAACAGGGAAATTACAATATTATTATTCTAATGTAGATGACATTGGAAGAAGAATTGAAACCACTGGAAGTTGACAGTGTATGGAAGAAATTAACAAATAGTATTACTACAATAGGGAGCTGGTTTTCTAATATATAGGTAAGAGCATATTAGGTCAAATAATACAGCCAATCTTAGGGATACAATTATTAGTCTTAGCAGTAATGATATGGTTCAAATGTTGCTTGAAAAGAAAAAAAAATGGTATGAAGTAAATGAAAAGAGAAAGAAAACAAAGTATGAAGAGATACAACTTGAAGAAATGAAAGGAAATATATATAAAAGAATGAAGGGTTTACAGTGCAGAAATTAACAGAAAGGGAATGAAAAGGTTGAAGAAGAAATTGAGATGTGCTAAAGTTGGCATCTGATTTGGTGATGGAAATTTAGTGATGGCATAAAATGCCATCAGAGAGGGGATTGATGGAGCAAGGACTCGTATAAAAGAGACTTGCTCGGAAGCAATCCTCTCAAATAACTTGTAATACTGTAATAATTGTGTTCGTAAATACTAATAACGCACCAGAAAATCAGTACACTGAAGCTTGATGGAAATCTTTGACCTTAAAATGGCCGCTTCGAACTCACATGATAATGCGCATGCTTTGCTGAAACTAAACCATGTAAGTTTACTAAAATGCTAATGCGAAAGATTTATATAAGTAAATGGTAAGAGAGTAGAGATAAGTGGTATACAGTGAAATCATTTATTTTTGATTTTAATACTCTCTTTCTTTGACCTCTCTATTAGTTCGTATTTGGGCCTCCGTATGGGACTGAAGCTTGCGCATCATGTGACCATTTCATAAGCGCAGTTGTAACGACCCAGGAGCCGCGATGCAAAGCCTTGAATGTCATCCAAAAGAAAACAGTAACATACCCTTGGAACAAGCATGATGTCCTGAGAACGGAAAGGATTTTATATAAAATTGCATACATTGTATTGATTAACTTGTGAATACGGGTGTGAAATAAAGCATGGGAAAGAATTTTAAGGGGAGGGAACATAGCACAATGAGCATAAAGAAAAAGTATAAAACTTAGCATGGTGTGCTGATCATCTCCCCTTTCCTGTCCAATCAGAGTTAGGAGTTTCGTAAATTCGAAACATTTAGGGGTGGTACATGCCACTAGAAAGGTATAATAGAGGTAGTTTAGTCAGATTAGTTAACACAGAGAAACAGAGAATGAGACCGAGATGCTGTCCGAAATTTAAGAAAATACTGAAGAAGATCCAAATCCAGACTTAGAACTTTTGAGCCTATTAATTAGAAGAACATCGAGGAAGAATCGAGGAGGCACAAAATAGAAGGAGATCGCAGAAGAATCAAGGAGAAAGATAGTGTCAGAGAGGGGTGCGGCACAGGCGTCGTATCTAGAAGAGGTCATCTATCCTGTCCTGAAACCTGTTCTGAGCCTTTGTTGCCTGATCTGTCCCAGGGGACCCTTTCCAATTCCTTGGCCAAGGGGTTGGTTTCCACACCATACTAGGTAAATATAATTTTGTGTAGTATGCCAATGTACTGCTCTCTCTTTTTTCTCCCTATTCAGGTACTGTCATCGTAATAACTTTGTTTAACGATTATCCTGATTGATTCACTTTCTTTTCCTCCCCTTGTCAAAGACGGTGTTCTAACTATATTTTGGTTCTTGGCTCACCTGAATTTATTAGATAAACAATTTAAACTCTCCCGAGTCTGTGGTTATTTAATAATGGTTTACTATATGTAATTTTTCATCTATATAGTTAACTAAAAGGTCCATTGACCAGAGGAACATACATTGGATCAAGAGGTTTGGTAAGAAATAATTAGATAAAAATTCATCACACAGGTATTAGCATAATAAATTGACTCCAGTGGTATTTACTAGCCTACATGAATGAGTGTGTTTATGGGCCCAAGTGAATGTATAGTAAGTGAGTACCTGAGGTTGGTAACCTGCTGGATCAAGTGTCATAGACTAGAGTGGCATAGAGTGTCAAGGAGTGGCAGAGAGCGGAGAAAAGTGGAGTGGTGTACAGTGGAGTAGAGTGGTGTAGTCTGCCATATCACAGAGTGAAGTAGAGTGGAGTGGCATTGAAAGGCACACAGTGGAGTGGTGTAGAGTGTCGTAGAGTGGAGAAGAGTGAAGCTGTGTAGAGAGGAGTGGAGTAGAGTGGCGGAGAGTGGAGTAGAGTGGTGTGGCATAGAGTGTCATAGAGTGTCATAGAGTGGAGTGGCATAGAGTGGAGTGGCATAGAGTGGCGCTGAGTGGGATGGTGTAGAGTGGAGTTGTGTGTTGTAGAATAGAGTGGAGTGGAGTAGAACATTGAGTGGCGTACCATGGAGTGGTGTACAGTGGAGTAGTGTGTCATAGAGTATAGTGGAGTGGAGTGGCATAGAGTGAAGTGGAGTTGAGTTGAGTGGGCTTGTGTAGAGTGGAGTAGAGGGTTGTGGATTTGGCTAGTGTCATAGAGTGAAATTGATTTTCACAGAGTAGAGTGGCGTAGAGTGTCTTAGAGCGGAGCGATGTAGAGGGGCATAGAGTGATATACAGTGGAGTGGAGTAGAATGGAGTAGTGTGGTGTAGATTGGCATAGAATCGAGTAGAGAGTTGTAGAAGAGAGCTGCATAGAGTGAAGTTTTGTGAAATGGCGTAGCATAGAGTAGAGTAAAGGGTCATAGAATAGAGTGGAGTAGCATAGAGTGGAGTAAAGTGTCATATAATAGATTGGAGTGGCATAAAGTGGCATATTGTGGCATGGAGTGATGTAGAGTGGAATTAATTGTCATAGTGTAGAGTGGAGGGCGTAGAGTGGAGTAGAGTGTCATAGAGTGGAGTGGCATACAGTGGAGTGGCATAGAGAAGAATATCATGGTGTGGAGTGGTGTACAGTTAGAGTGCTGTAGAGTGGAGTAGTGTGTCGTAGAATGTAGGAGAGGAGTTGGCCTAATGGCTAGGGCGGTCAACCTCAAATCTGGGGAACTGGGTTAAAGACTCTGCAATGACGCTAAACATCCGGTGATTCTGGGCAAATCACTTAATCGCCCCGTGCCTAACAAAACAAGTATTGGCATAGCCAATAGGTCTCGCTTATGGGACCTTATAAGTATTTAGTTATGCAGCACAATATCCTTAGTGCAACAACATCAACTGTTGCATGGCTAAACACTTATAAGGTCCCAAAGGCGAGACCTATTGGCTATACCAATGCTTGTTAAAGAATTGTTACGATTTGCTATTTTCAAAATCAGACATTTCGAGCAAATGGGTGATTATTCTCAATTCGCTGTAAATTTTGTGTTGGGCCGATGTTGACTCCAACTGTGTGTGGGTGCAATAAATTCAGATAGCACTAACCAATTAAAAGTGCAATTTTTTTAAAAAATTGGTTAATTGTTTTTTGTAATACAATGACGGATCCCAATGTGCACATCTCTACGATATCTTGCCCAATCGGAATAGTGCTCTGAATAACAAAAGGAAAAAGTTCTGTAAGAGTGCACCTATGACTGACATGCATTTATTCATCTTCCATGAAAGTACCGCTGGTTTCAGACAAAGGAAGCTGCAAATGTAAAATAGTATGAATATCTTAGACATACATTGCATTGTCAGCAATATTGAATGATAGACAAGGAGAACATGGTGGCAGCACGCTGAGCTGCTGCTGCACCTGAAATCCTACCCGCTCCTCCAATGCTTTGTTTAGCTTTGTAATGAAGTGCTGAGGGTTTTTACAAGGACCAGGGAGTCTTATTACCTTTTCCAGCCTTTTTCCAGCCCTTTTCTTTTTTTCACTGTCGGGCCGCTCTGCTTGTTTTGAGTGGCGGCGGCGGTGGTTTGGTCCCCGGTTCGGTCCCGGGCTTGGTCCCGGGTTTGTTTCCTGGTTGCGCCAGTGGCCTGTGGGCGGCGGCGCTTGTTCCTGTTCCCTGAGCGGAGAGTCTGGGTGCTCGGTGTGCTCGGGAGTCTTGAGGCGGCTGCGGGTTGCACTCGCGGCTCCTGTGTTGTCCTGGCTTGGCCGCGATTCCCGCTTGGATCCATCTTTGTGTAGCCAGCGCGGCGGGTCGTGGAGTGAACGGGCGGCCTAAACGCGGCAAATCCCCCCCCGGACATTGGCACCTGGGAGCGCTCTCGGGTGTAGAGGGTGTGCGACCAGCTGGGCATCAGGTACGAGATTTGGCGGGGCCACGAGTGTGTTTGCTGTGGTTTTGCTGCGGTACGGTGGCCGTTTGGAAATCCCGCGGTCGACCGCTGAAGACTGAAGACTGGTGGGTGTGTGCGGAGCCCTAGAGGGTAGAAAGCAGATTGTGCCACTTGATCTCAGGACTGGGGATGGCATCAAGTCACATCATCGCGCCTCAAGTTAATGCACTAGTATAGACTCTGACTCTGCGCACTGCTGGAGACCATCGGCTCTGTCTTCCTAGTGGTCTCAGCAGCTGACATTTTTCAGCGCCTGGCTGTGCTTAATCTGATTTAAGGGGCCCTGCCGCAAGTACATAGCTCTCCACCTGGGAAATCCTATTGTGGCACAGTTGGGAGGACCGGGGAGTTGGGAGTCTTGGATTCCCTGTTCTCTTGGGCGTCTGTGTTGAGGCGCCTGGGTTGTTCGTGGGGGGGCTCGCTTGGGCTTTAGTCTGGGCTCCATTCGGGTTCTGTCGGTGGTCGGTCTCCTGCAGATGTGCGTCGGCGGTGGTGCATGCTGCTGTCCCGGCCCAGTTTCCGTTCCCTTCGCTCCCTCCGCCCCTCTCGGTTCGACGCGTTGGGGGGTAGCGGTGCTGGAGCTGAGGAGCGGCCCGTGGACTCCTCAGGGGTAGCATCAGAGGAGTGACGGTCAACCTGGAGCAGATTGAGGAAACTGAGGTGAACAGCAAGGACATCCAGGAACAGAGTGTTCGTAGCGCTGGGTCGGCCAACGCATCTCTTCAGCCACGGGACTGTGGAGGTTTGTGGGTCGACGGGGTGTCCAATACCAAGGTAGGAGGTGTCCCAGTTGATGTTGGTGTGAGCTCCGCTGCCTTAGCTCCTACCTCTGCCTCTACTTCTGTTTCTGCCTCTACTACTGTTTCCCTCTTGAGCAATAGTAAGAGTTTTAGAAAGGATAAAAGGCGTAGGGGAGGAGGAGGGCTTGTAAGGGCTAAATCCACTAAGAGAACTAACTATTGACCAGTTTCAGCTGTGTACCGGTGAAGATCACGGTAAAAGTAGCAGCGGTAATAGTAGCAATACTAACTGGAAGGCAAAGTCCCGAAAGGAGGGGAAAATAGATAAGAAGAACACCTCTACTTTCTTATCAGGGAAAGTAAAAATAAAGAATTCCAAACCAACTAAGGTTAAGGGACTTTTCCCAGACATTAAACCTAGGATCACTCCTTCCTTAGATCATACTTTAAGGTCCTGCCAGAAGTATTGTCTCTCGCGAGACAGGGAGAGGCTGTAAGGTTGGGGGGAGAGGCCGTAATTGAGTCAGAATCCAAATTGATCGGACCTGCAAACCCCGCCTTAAAATTGCCTCAGAAATAGCAAAGTCAAAGCCGGGGTATTTCATGCTGGTAGAGGACTGTGTTTCAGTGGTTATAGAAAGCTCCGGGTCAGCGAGCAGGGATAACAGGATGGAGGTAGTGAACCAGACATCCAAAGGGGTCTCTCGAGAAGCTTTTCAGGATCCATCTAAGGTCCAGAGTTCGGTTTCTGTGGTGGCACTTCCGGATGGAGAAACAATAGTTCAAAGTCTAGAGGCTCCAGCTCCAGAGGTACATTCGATCTCTTCCTTGGCGCTTCTTATGGCTTCATTAGCGGTGGACATAAAAAAGTGTTTTGAGGTCTCTGCCGCAAACTAAGGAGAGATCAGGAGCTTTTGCGAATCTCTGGATAAAAAAGTGGATCTCCTAAATGCAAGAACGGAAACACTAGAATCCAATGTGGAGGCATTAATGGAGCAGCTTGATGTTTTGAAAGTGGATTTTGTAGCCCTAAAAAGAGAAGAGGGAGCCCTACGGTACAGACTGGAAACATTAGAAAATAACTCCCGCAGGAACAATTTAAGAATACTGAACGTCCCAGAGGGGAGTGAGGGGGACAATCTTCAACCCTTCATGATCAATCTTCTAAAAGAATCGTTAGATCTAGATTTCTCTGATGAGGAACTGGATAGGGATTTTCAGAGAATCCACCGGGACCCCTTCAGAAGAACCCCGAATCGCTCTGAGCCGAGGAAAATCCTCATTAATTTTCACCTTACTCAGTGAAAGAGAGGATACTTAATCTATCCCTCAAATTTAAATATCTGAAAGGCAAGGACTTCCCTTTCCAGATTAGATCAGATTTGGCTAGAGTCACATTAGATAGGCAATGGGAACTGGGCAGGAAGTTGGAGGATTTTAAAAAGCTGGGAGCAGTGGCCCAACTTAAATTTCCTGCCTCTTTGAAGATCATGTTCCAAAATAAAATGTACAACTTGAGATTGGCACAGGAGGCTGAAGAATTGCTTGTAAACCTCGGGTTAGGTATGCGCTATATGTTGGCCTTTTGTTCCTTGTCTTGCCTATCGTTCCACCTGCTATATGGGCAGCTTATTTTTCTAAATATAGGGCTGGAAAATATAATACAAGCACTCTTTTAAGTATCTTGTGTGCTTTTCGATGCAGAATGCCTAGATGGGGAACAGCTAGGTCTTAAAGATAGGGAAGGGGGAGAAGGGAGAAGGGACAAAAAGGAGATCAAGATGTTCATAGACAATGCCTTTCCCCCCTTCCCTTTTTTTTTCTTTTATTCACAATATTTTAGGTTCATATCTATCGCTTTGTAATAGGCTGGCTTAGGTATAAGTAGGTTAGTATTGCACGTTTTTTGTTTTTTTTGCTTTTCCTTTTCTTGGCACTTCTGTGTGAGTTTTTCTTGAGGTGGATGTGGGTGGGAAATTTCAGGATGCAATTATCTGGACTTCATCTGTCCGGATGATTGGGGGTTGGGTTCTCCATGGGTGGGGGGTGGATGGGTATGGGCTTGGTGTAGGGGTAGGGGTGGGAGGAGGGAGGGAGAAAAATACAAAAAAAAAATCCTCATTTTCGCCACTTTGGATGTGTCCATTTTTAGAGTTAAGGTAAAGGGCGTAGGGATGAAAGCTGACACTGCTGACACTGCATATTCTGATAAGGCAGGGAAGGGGAGCCGCCATGACCTCCCTTCAGATTCTTTCCTGGAGTGTCAATGGCCTGCGCACTAGACCAAGGAGAGATAAGATCTTACAGTACTTGCGGGATTCATCTGCGCAGGTCATTGCCCTCCAGGAAACACATCTATTAGAAGATGAAATGGTCTCTCTGTTAAAGCCTCATAGGTGGGTGGGCTCCCATGTCAGCACAAATCAGTCGGCAAATATCCGGGGTGTATCAATTATTTTTAAGAAGTCAGCTAGGGCCCATGTCTGCTCGTATATAAAAGATCCAAATGGCAGATGGGTAATTGTAATAGCTTCAATAATGGATAACTTGTTAACTTTAATCGGATACTATGGTCCTAACCAGGACGATCCTTCTATTTTGAAGGCTATTTTTCTACATTTACTTGATTACCCAGAGCCAATGATCTTGGCAGGGGATTTCAATATTGTCTTGAACCCTGCACTGGATAAAACTCCAACTAATAGGGCTGTGGTCCTTTCCAAGTTTCGGGAATATTTGCTGGGGGCCATGAGACAGTTTACTCTATCAGATATCTGGAGGGACAGATCAGGGCAGCAGCAAGGGGTGTTGTACCGGAATTTTAAATACAGGCACCAGTCACGTATCGACTTTGTTTTGGTTAGCTATTCATTAAGGAGCCTGGTTAAAAGTGTAGGATATTTGGCACCCCATCTCTCGGACCATTCTGGGGTCTTTATGACTCTGAACTGCCAAGTGCCCAGCCCAATTAGGACCTGGTCTTTTAACCGTGCCACACTCTTGGAGGAGGAAGAAGTTTCCTTTCTCTCACAAGAAGCGGCATGGTTTCTGGAGGTGAATGTGGGTACAGCTTTAATAACCTCAGTCTGGGACTCTTTGAAAGCCTACCTACGTGGCCAGATTACTAATAGGTCCTGTTATAGGAAAAAAATATATAAGGAAGAAATCACAGATATCGAAGCCAGGTTGAAGGACGCAGAGGTAGGCCTCTCAGTTTCAGTACCTCCGGAAATCTTGCAGGAAAAGCGAGATAAGATTAGCGGATTGAAAGCCCAGCTTGAAAACATTCTGAATACTAGGCTCATGCGAAGGTGGGAAGCAAGCAAGATCTTCCATTTCAAATATGGAGAAGGAGCGGGAAAACTCCTTGCCTGGAAGAGTAAATCAGACCGAGCAAGGAGCTATATTAAGGAGATCAGAGAGGAGAGGGGTACGTTAGTTACTGACGAGGAAATTCGGGATGCTTTTCAGGCCTTCTTTCAAACCATCTATCAGGAGGATGGTAATGTAGATAGCCAGAGTGCTCATAGGTGGATCGAGGATATTTCGCTTCCCTCTCTCAGTTTAGAGCAACAACTATATTTAGACAGGGATTTTTACTGTGCGGAAGTAAGGGAGGCTATCTTCAATAGTAAGAACGGTAAGGCCGCAGGGCCAGATGGCTTACCTTCTGAGATCTATAAAGCAATAGGGGATCAGGTTATACCCATTATGACCAAACGTTTTAATCAGATCTTACAAGAAGGCCTGATCCCGCCAGACTCATGGAATGAGACCATCATAGTTTTGATCCTGAAACCAGGGAAAGCGGCATTCAATTGTGGGTCTTATAGACCCATATCTTAATTGAATGCCGACTATAAAATCTTTACCTCTATAATGGCAGCACGTCTGGGCACATTGGCTGGGGATATCCTGCATTCAGACCAGAAGGGCTTTGTGAAAGGTCGCCAGATATAGCACCTAACTTATGATCTAATTGGGGCAATAGATCCGGCATCTAAATACTCCATCCCCTTAGCAGCTATGACTTTGGACGCCACCAAGGCCTTCGACAGGGTGAATTGGCTATACCTGTCGGAGGTCTTGGAAAAATTCAATCATGGCGAGAAGTTTTGTCGTACAGTACAATCTATATATAATAGTCCCTCGGCTAGACTTTTGGTAAATGGCAGTGTCACGGCACCCTTCAATATATCTAGGGATACTAGACAGGGCTGCCCACTCTCCCCTCTCCTTTTTGACCTATACATGGAGCCATTTGCTCAACGGCTAAGAGATGATGTTAACATTCAGCCTTTTAGGTATGGAGAGTTGGAGAGGAAGCTAGCCCTGTAAGCCGATGATATTTAGATGTTTACTGCCGACCTAGAAAAGGCTTTTCCAGCTGTTATCAGTCAAGCTCAGGAGTTCGGACTAGTATCGGGGTACGACATTAATGCGGCTAAAACCGAGGTAATGGTTTGGAACTAGGAGGTAAATCAGTATCAACATCAGATAAGCCCCAGAATGAGATATCTAGGGGTCAATATAGTGCAAGATATAGCCAAGATTGCTGAGTTTAATCTGACTGCGGTGGTGAGACTGTGTGAATCTAATGAAGACCTGCGCCTCGCTCCCCCTTTCTATCATTAACCTGGCTAAAATGTCGATTCTTCCAAAAATCACTTCTCTTTTTAACTGTATCCCACTTTACTTTGAAAAATCACAAATTGACAAGATTCAGAGGGAGATTAACTCTTTTGTTTGGGGCTATAAATTTGCGAGGTTAGCCTGGAAAAAAGCTGAGACGCCAAAGAGAGAAGGGGGGCCTTGCCTTGCCTGATATTCAGCTTTACGCTTGGGCCTTCCAACTCTCCCATGCCCATATGCTTTTAAAAATGCCGATCAAGATTGGAATAGGAGGGATGTTTTTAGCAATGCAATGCTTCAGGGTGCACAGCTACCGGTGGAGGGTTTTTTGTTTAAGTTTGGGGATGTTAAGTTTTTCAAAAACGTAAGGCTAATGGTCTTGCAGGGCCTGGGTAAAACTTGGGCAGACTTGAGGAGGTCGGTCACTCTTGGTTACTTTTCTAGTATGGCTCCCTTATGGGACTCCCTTGGGGGTCCAGAATGCCTGAGGGACAGTTTGGCGATACCGTTAAGGGAATCTGGCCTGGCTGTTTGGGGAGACCTTATCACAGACAGCACTCTGGTAATATGGGAACAACTTAGTGAGAGGGTTGGGCCAGGTCTCTCTAGATTTAAATACTTCCAGCTGATTAGTTGGGTTCAGGCTCAGACACAAACGACCATGGGTAGTCTATTAGGGAAAGTCAACGATCTAGAGTACAACCTTGTGACCAGACCCCGAGGGAAGAAGGAAGTTTCCTTCTGGTATCAGGCAGTACTGGAGGCAGTGGATGGAGAGTTTAACCTTGCTGAGGATCTATGGGGAATTGTCCTACCAGATCAAGATTGTGACACTTTGTGGCAAACTTTGTGCCAACTCCTGCACGATATAGTAAAGCCAGCATGGTTAAAAAGGAACCATCTATATACTATACACAGGGCTTATTTTACTCCACTGAAGCTTTCCAAGATCAATAAAGAGCTGCCTGTATGCTGTAAGAAATGTGGATTGGCCTCTGCGTCCGACCCTCATATGTTCAAAGAGTGTCCAGCTCTGACCTCCTTTTGGGATAGCGTTGCCAAATTTTTGTCGGACCTAATAGGAACCCCTGTTATTATCGATTTATCCTTGGTCTTTTTTGGCCTTCAAGATAAGGTTAGAGGTCACGCAAGATCAATACTTTTTTATGCTGTGCTCCTGGCTAGGAGACAAATATGCATAAAATGGACAGATTCTATCCTTCCCTCCTTTTTTGACTGGCAATCTTCGATTCTGGTGAATTCCAAGTTGGACTTATTGAGAACTGGTAGCCAAAAGAAGATAACTTTCTGGAACATACTGAAAACGAGATGGAACCCGGAGTTGAGGGAGTAGGTTTCTATTTTTTTTTCTCTCCCTTTTCCGGGTCCTATGATTATGCTGCCTGAATACTCTTAGGGCCAGGCTGGGAATCCCCCCCTCCCAGTATGGGGTGGGGAGGTCCTAAGACAAAAGGCCATTTAGCTCTAGAAGCTTGCAAAATAGAGTTATCTCAGTGGGTGCTTTGGTGTACACATTGGGAAGTCTTAGTGCCGGTAGGGGGGAGATCTAAACTCTTAGTCGCCTACGCCTCTCAGATTGCTGAGTGAGGGCACGGACTGCTTGAGTGTGCATTCAAAGTGAGATTGGCGGTAAATTAGGACCAATAAATAAATAAATAAATAAATATCTTAGACATTGGACGGATGTGAAATCAGCAAAGTACAGGGATACAATTGCAGGCCCCGTGTATTCATTAGAAACGTACACTTCTTGTATTTAGCAGACAACAGGCCTGTGCGCGCCTCTTGATTCTCAGCATATGTCTTTTGCCCCCGATATGCTAGTTTCTTGTTGTAATTCGGGCACCTACCTCATGTAAATACAGTTCTTCAGAGCACAATAATGGAGGTGGGGGGGTGGGGAAGCACACGCATAATGGAGGGTTGAAGCACATGGTTATTGGAGGTCCGGGGAAGCACACGGAAAATGGAGATGGGCGGGTGGGCAGGGAAGCACACGGATAATGGAGGTGGGTGGGTGGGAAGGGAAACACATGGATAATGGAGGTGGGTGGGCTGGCGGGGAACCACACAGATAACGGAGGGGGGTGGACGGGCGGGGTTGGACACGGATAATGGAGGGGGTGGGTGGTGAAGCACACAGATAACGGAGGGGGGTGGACGGGCGGGGTAGCACACGGATAATGGAGGGGGTGGGCGGGGAAGCACACAGATAAAGGGGGTTGAGCGGGCGGGGAAGCACACAGATAATGGAGGGGGTTGGGCGGGCATGGAAGCACACAGATAACGGAGGGGGTTGGGCGGGTGGAGAAGCACACAGATAACGAAGGGGGCGGGTGGGCGGCGAAGCACACAGATGACGAAGGGAGTGGGCAGGCGGGGAAGCACACAGATAACAGAGGGGGTGGCCGAGCAGGGAAGCACACAGATAATGAAGTCACGCGTGATTTTAGTTATAGATTTAGTGCATTATTAAACGCTGCTCACAGGGATCATTAAGATAAAAAAAATCAATTAAAGTTAATAGAACCAGACAGGCAAAAAGCGAACAACTGAGTGTCTGAATCTTGTCGCCTGGCATGCGGATAACAGAATAAAATATTTATAAGAAACGGGTGGAGTTCACACAGATAACGAAGGGGGTGGGCGGGCGGGGAGGCACACAGATAACAAAGGGGGTGGGCCGGCGGGGAAGCACACAGATAACGAAGGGGGTGGGCAGGTGGGGAAGCACACAGATAATGAAAGGGGTTGGGCGGGCAGGGAAGCACACAGATAATGAAGGGGTGGAGGTGGCATGGGAACACACAGATAACGAAGGGGGTGGCTGGGCGAGGAAGCACACAGATAACAGAGGAGGTGGCCGGGCGGGGAAGCACACAGATAATCAAGTCGCGCGCGATTTTAGTTATAGATTTAGTGCATTATTAAACGCTGCTCACGGGGATCATTAAAATAAAAAAAACAATTAAAGTTAATAGAAACAGACAGGCAAAAAGTGAACAACTGAGTGTCTGTATCTTGTCGCTGGATAACAGAATAAAATATTTATAAGAAACGGGCAGAGTTCATATAGGATTTGTATGGCATGAGAATATGTATGAGGACCCTCTGCTGAAGCTGCCGAGCTTAGAAAAAGTGGTGCGTGGTAAATATTTCGTTACCGGTACTATTTTTTATGCGGTAAAATCTATCAAGAATAACTCAGTAAATATAAGAGGCAGAATCCGTGGTATTAGAGGTTTTAAAAGGCTTTATTCCTATACAAAGGAAGACAATTCGAATTGTGGGCCTTCTGTTCCATCACCACGAAAGTTCAGGAAGGAAGGGGGCATATATTATTGACAGATAGGCAGTTTTATAGAAAATACATTACAGTGAAACAGATGCAAGAGGCGTAACAGCTGATAAAAGGTGCATACGTAGCTAATAGAGGGCGTAATTCAAGAAACGTCACTAAACATGATGTCACAAGTGGGTGGATCCATAAAAGAATCCTGCAATGTCAGCAGAAATGTTTGGCAAAGATGCGCACGCAGCCGCATGACGTGTGATTTGACGTGCAACTAGAGGGTGAAGGGGACTTGACATTTAGCTCTACATGTGGAGACAGAAGTCTGGGGTTATGTCAACCTAATTCCAAATCATATCTAATATCCTATGTTTAAAGAACTGTGTTATCCAAAAGGAAAGGTCTCTTAGGATAGAATCTTATTCTATACTGACTATACTGACTGTTAGTGCGTGTACAAGCGTCTAAGTGTCTACACTAGATGCGAGGGGGTAGGAATATTCCATGGTAATGGGGCTATGAATTACTTGCATGAGGACAGCGAGGCCTGGCCCCTTTGCACGGTAGCTGGAGGAGTGTTTACCTAAACTACTAGACAGGAATGCATCGGATGAGGAGCGAAGGAGATAATCTCGAAGGTGAAATACAGTTTTTGGCAGGCGACAGGCTGGATCAGGCACCGTTAGCCGCGCAAGGAGTAAGACAAAGTTCATGGTCACAGATGCAGGCTCAGACTGGAGCTTTCAGAGGCAGAAGGCAGGAAAAGGCTTGATGACAGAATTCGGGCCTACTCGCCTGAATCTGTGAAATGTGGAAAGTGAACCACATAAAATCGGTGGCCTTTCATACTTAGGAATGGAATATCTGACCCATTCATGGCGGATCTGAAAGAGGACATGTTGACGGTGGACGCACATATATTTGCGTCTTCAGAACTGGAGCAGGAGGGAACATACATGTACTTATAGCATACACATGGAGCCGTTGGGGTCTACGATAGGGGACATAACTGATCACAAAATTCATATTTCCTCATTCCCTCCTTGTCCCCTTCGGACCCTTAGGAGATATCGATCTTCATCAATCCATCGATCTGTTCATATAGCATCATTTGTTCTTCTTTCTTCTTCCGGGATCTCGAATGAAAACTTGGAGGTGGGATACACGAGGTGGCACACAGACCACAAATCGCTGGCCCACATTGTAGACATAAGCAGCAACTGAATAGTATGAGAAAGCCAATACCTAGGAAGGATAGGATTCTCCATCCCCAGGCTGACAACACGCCCCAGAACCAACCGGACCAAGTCCAGGTGCCTGGACTCTGGTGTATCTGGCTTACAATCTTATGAAGGCGAGTTATGGCTTTATATACTGATGGCGAATTTTCTGGGATGAAAATGCAGCAACTTGATCCGATGACCCTACAAGCTCCGCCCCTATCGGCCAGGATGACGTCAAGGACAAGACGATTTTGGAGCACAACAATCCGCATAGCAGACTGCTCTTCTGTTAAATTGCCTAAGGCGGAAATAGTTTCATTCACTACTGCTTCAAGGGTTCTGGTTAATCTACGTATCAGCTTACTATTAGTGACTGTACCTATATAGGGAAAGAAACCTTTATTGAAATCTGTGTATTTCTCCCATGCTGTTTCAGTGTAATCGACAATTGGGAGATCTCTCTGCTGTCTATTGTGTACTAAATGGGTATTTCTATGATAATCAGGAGGAGCTAGGAAAACAGGTGGTAGAAGGAATGCTATGTAACAGGTACCATCCCAATCTAAAGGTAGACATATATATGCGGTCTGGCCACATATGAAGTAGGAATGATGGGAAGCTCTAAATGTAGACTTGCCTTGATCACTGAATTTTATTACAGTGGTGCATTTACTATGGCCCATGTGTATGGAGCCATTCTTTCTTATACATAATTCCCCTTTTACTGGGAATACTGACATGGCGGGCAAGATTGGTGTAGCTTCAGATTCAACGTTCAGGATCATGAGGTTAAGTGTAAAGTTACCTAATCCATATACTTCATTTTCTAGATCAGTTCCTGTTCTTTTGGGAAGTCCCTCCTCGTTAGGGTAGCAGACTTTAAGTAAAACTAGGTTCAGGTTTCCCCATACCCAGTTGTCTTGATAAACTGCGGAATTTGAATCTAGGGTATTAATCAAACTAAACCATGCTCCACAGGAGCCATTGTGTGTGAACGGATATGGAAAGAGGGGCAAAACTCCCTTATAGTTCTGATAGGGAGGGAGTCGGCCACATATCCAACAATTTGTGGCATTGCTGGTTTGATGGGAATGATGTAACATACTAATGAATGTGTTGTTGCGCAGCGCAAATCTATATGACAACTCATGCGGAGGAAATTCGCTAAAAGAATGTTCTGCAGTTATATTATAAGCACGTTTAAGAATAGGGTAATACATATGCAATAGTATGCTGAAAATAATGATCAGAAGACTTAGAAAAAACAAAATTAATAATGTTACTGTACAGTGACTACGAAGTGATTTACAATACGCATGCTTTTTCAGCTGCATTCGCTGATTTCTTTCTCTATTCCGGTCTAGAGGATACATGTCAGAGACAAATTCAACCGATTCACCTTGGAGAGGACTTAAACAATCAAATTGTCTGACTTATTAGACCTCAATTTTAGTTTATAAATTTCTGAGTTCGATTGCTCAACCAAGGGGAGCTTTGAGTCTGTCTTTGAGGAAATACAGGGTTGTGTATCTACACTGGGTGGTAGTCCATAAAATTTCTTGATATGACTCGAGTGCAACCACCCTTTTCTTCCCTCGATTTTCACGGCTGTCCTTGTGGTGAGTAAAACCAACTTCGGTGACTTCCACCTAGGATCCAGTTGGGTCTTCCGGTCAAAGTTCCTGACCAGCACCAGGTCACCAGGAACCACGTCATGGGGCTTCACCTCAGTATTGTCGGGAAAAGCTGCGGATACCTGTGAACGACAAGATTGTAGTGCAGACATCAAGGAAGCCAGGTAATCTGTCAGCATATTACAGTCAACGTCAGTGATTTTACGAGGTATAGGCGTCCCCCACATATTTGGTGGTCTACCGAAGATCACCTCATACGGGGATAGCCCTGTTCGAGAATGTGCTACCATTCTCATGTAAAAGAGCGCAACTGGTAAGGCTACTATCCAATCAACTCCTTTTTCTCTACATATTTTGGACAATCTAATTTTCAAAGTTTGATTATGGCGTTCCACGAGACCTGCTGCCTCGGGATGTCGGACACAGTGAAATTTCCATTGATAGCCTAATAGAAGGGAAACGTGTTTCATTAGTTCGGATGAGAACGGCTGGCCGTTATCTGAGTAGACAACACGTGGTAAACCGTACCGTGGGAAGAATTCTCGAACTAACTGTTTGGCAGTAGTCGGGGCAGTGTAATCTGAAACCGGGTATGCTTCTGTCCAACGGGAAAGAGCACAGACAACTACGAGAACATATTTGAATCCTCGACATCGTTCCATCTGGATATAATCCATCTGGAGGACTTCAAAAGCATGATTAGGAGGTTGAAATCCACCCTGCTCTACGGGGACGCTTTTACCTGGATTAAACTGACAACATATCATACAGGTACGAACCTTTTGTTTAGCTGCGGCTCGCAAGTGTTTGTTAAACCAAATGTGTTGAATGCTGTCTAGCATAGCTTTCTCTCCTAGGTGTGCTGGACTATGTATTGTGTTAATGATGACTTGGACCATAGAGTCGAGAAGAAACCATATAGATTTTTCCTTCGTCATCCATCCCTGATCTGTTTGGATCCCTCCTAATTCAGTCCATTTCTTTATTTCTTCTGGTGTAGCATGTGTCTGTATGTCAATTACATCAAGGGCGGGATCCTTAACTGTCATGCAATGTGTTAGTGTCGGGACTATTGTCTTTGTCGCGTCAATTGTGAGAGTCTGATTCTGAGCAGTCTGTTTAGCTGTTCTGTCAGCTAGGTCATTACCCTGAGAAATGATATCGGTAACTTTTGTATGGGCTTTGCATTTCATAATCGATATTGCAGTAGGTAGATGAATCGCGTCTAATAGGGCTTGAATGAGGGGTCCGTGTTGGATGTGGGCACCGTGAGAAGTTAAATAACCTCTCTCTCGCCACAGTACGCCGAAGTCATGGACGACTCCAAAGGCATAACGTGAATCTGTGTATATGTTGACTTTTTTATTTTTGGCTTGAATACAGGCTTGTGTCAGAGCGATGAGCTCTGCTGCTTGAGCTGACAAAGTGTTAATACGATTTGTTTCAATGACTTCAGTGTCTGTTGTGACTGCGTAAGCGGCCACTAACTCTCCTGTACTTGCTCTCATACATGACCCATCTACATACAATGTCAAGTCTGGATCTGACAAAGGGATATCTGTCAAGTCTTGTCTGGGTTTCGTTGTGATAGTAATAACTTCAACACAATCATGTGCCAATGGATCTGTTCCGCCCACTGGTAACAGTGTGGCAGGATTTAACGTATTACAACGTCTGATTTCTATATGTGGCTGAAACAATGTTAATTCGTAACCGGTGAGTCTCGCTATAGTCAAGTGTTGTGTCTGTGTGCGGTTCAAGAGAACCTCTACTGCGTGTGGTACTTGTACTGTCAATTGATGTCCTAACACTATGGCATCGCTTTGTCTGATTGCTAAAGCTGTTGCTGCCACCGATTTCAGGCACGCAGGAAGAGCCTGAGCTACTGGATCTAATGTACTCGAGAAATAAGCACATGCTTTATGTGATCCTGCTTGCTCCTGAGTGAGTACTGACAAAGCAGTACCTTCGCGTTCTGTAACGAAGAGTGTAAACTGTTTACTGTAACATGGTGTTGCTAGGACAGGTGCTTGGCATAAAGCTTTCTTTAAACTTTCAAAGGCGTGTGTATGTTCTTGAGTCCAAGGGAGGACAGTCGATGTGGCTGCCTCCTGTGTTGTCAACTGGATGAGTGGTTTTGCTAGAAATGCATATTGAGGGATCCATTGCCTACAGTA
The DNA here is from genome assembly GCF_964204655.1 of Triturus cristatus. Lineage (NCBI taxonomy): Eukaryota > Metazoa > Chordata > Amphibia > Caudata > Salamandridae > Triturus > Triturus cristatus. The sequence continues at coordinate 816,554,175 of NC_140584.1, forward strand.
TGAAGTGAGGCCTATAAAAGCCCGTACCTCCTTTTGTGTCTTGGGTGGTGGCATGTTAGCGATTAACTGGATGCGGTCGGATGTAAGCTGCCTTCCCTCCTTGGACAGTGAGTGCCCAAGGTAAACAACTCGCTGGACACAGAATTGCAGCTTAGAAGGGGACACCTTGTGCCCCTTGTCAGCCAAAAATTTTAAAACCGTCAGTGACGCTTTTTCACATTCAGGTTCGCTTCGGGCGGTGATCAGCAGATCATCGACATATTGAAGCAAGGCAGTGTTAACTGGCATGTGGATACTGTCAAGTTCTCGTTTCAGTGCTTGGCTATAGATGCTGGGGCTTTCTGTAAATCCTTGAGGTGCGCGTGTGAATTTAAAACTTCGTCCATTTAAACTAAATCCGAATAAATATTGACTTTCCGGATCAATTGGGACACTAAAGAAAGCATTCTTGAGATCAATTACAGTGAAGAACGTAGCTTCTGAGTCAATAGCTGTGAGTAATGAAGAGATATCTGGGACCACGGGGTATTGTGGCACAATACATTTATTTAATTCGCGCAGATCAATAACTAATCGATATACTGGTGGAGCTTTTGGATCCGTTCTTTTAAGAATCGGAATTATCGGAGAATTACATACATTGGAGTCAGTTTCGACAACCACTCCTTGTGTAATGAGCTCGTCAATGATTTGCAGCAAAGCCACAACAGCATCGGGTGGTAACTTGTATTGTCGTATTCGTGGTAGTATTACTCCTGTTTTTAGTGTGACACGATATGGTGTAATGTTCATGCAACCAACATCAGTGGGGCCTTGTGCCCATAAATGTATAGGTAAATTCTGCAGTCGGTGATCCATGTCTCTGGATACGTAGTGACCTTTAAAGTCACGTAAAAATAGTCGTACTCCTTCCGGAGAACAACATATTATAGCTCCTAGAGCTTTCAATGTTTTTATGCCTAACAAGTTTTCCGGACATTATTTAGTAAGCAATAAATCTGTAGTACATGTCAATGGACCAATCATAAGTGGAAGAGGTTGTGTTACATCATTTATTATATGTTTTCCTGAGAATCCAAGGGAAATATTCTGTGAGCCTGAGAGGGGTGCCCCTGGAACTTCACTGCGTCTTATAGTTGTTCTGCTTGCCCCTGTATCAAGTAAAAACTTTCTGTCTTCCCCTAATAGTTCACTATGTACATAAGGTCCCTCTTGGTCTACAGGAACCTCAATAAGGGGTAAGCCAACTTCCCTCTCTAGGCTATCTCATGAGTATCGCTGATAATCGGGATAATGATAATCTGCTTGTGCATACTGATACATCTGTTGTGTCGTTGCTTGTGTTGCAGCAATAGGCTGCGCTTGTGGTGGTGCTACAATTTGTTGTGGAGCTGCCTGTTGCGGAGCTAGCTGTTGCGGAGCTAACCTAGGTTGTGCTTGCTGAGTTATTTGTTGTTCGTTCTGATCCTGTCTAGGTGGGCGTGGTCTCTCATGTGTTCTACCTGTAGCAATATTATGTTTCAGGACTGGACAATCGTGTATATAATGACCTGGTTGTTTACAATAGTTGCATGTCCCTTTTGCAGGGCCTGCGGAATCACCCTTTTGATGACTATCGGCTGGAACCGACTGTGCAACAAGCATTTTCATTTTTGTATCTTTCATACGTCTTTGTTCGTGTTCTTGTTCTTCTTTAATTCTATTGTGATGATATTGTAACATCTGTAGCATCTGTGATGGGGTATTACCTTGCCAGGTACTTTCGAATTTCAATACTCTATTCTTAACTTGTATCAGAGAATTTTCAACTAATTTTGTCACAAACAGATGTGGGTATGACTCACTACTGGCTTTTATGCCACTATTTATACCAAAACATTTTTCAAATCGGGAATAAAAATCACTAGTATCTTCGTCTGGCTTTTGTTTACAGGCTGAGATTGCACCCCAGTCTTCCTTTTTCGTAGTTAATAAACGTGGCAGTACCTGTATTAGTAATCCTGCTAGTGCTGTAGTCTTTTCCCCAAGCCCTGCTCCTGCAGCTCGGGCCTTTTCTTCGTTTTCTAATGCTGTCCAATCTATCTTTTGGTCTCCCACCTCCCATTCTTTTTCTTTAAGTTTTTCATAAACACCGGCGGGTAATAGGACTTTTAATATTTTCATAATGTCGGGGTAGGTATACTCTCCCACGAGTAACATGTCTTTTATTTCACGGTGGAAACCTGCTGGGTCCTTGTCATGGCTGGGTACTACTTTCTTCATTTCTAATAATTCTAGTTTAGTTATAGGCGTGTACACAAACACGCGTGTAAAATTATCACCGGCACCTCTGATTGGGTGCACTTCGCGTAACGGGTTCTGTCTATCTATGTGATACATTTTTCTTCCCATTATGGGAACTGGAACGTGTTCTGGGCATACGAAATTTAAATATTGGTTTCGGAATTCTAGTATTTCTTTAATCAAATCAGTACCTGACCCTTTCCATATGTTCGTGAGTAGTTCTGTCAATATGTCAGGTAAGGGTCCTGGATCGGAGTGTTGGCTTTTATATAATATAAGGAGGTGTTGAATCATGTATATACTAGCTAAACGCTGTTCGTACGGGTCAAGATTCAGAAACGTGTGTGCAAGTACATCATCATTGTATTCGCCGGGACTGTCAGCCCATTGTACTGCTGACCTGGCTAATTCTTGTTCGTCCATGGAATCGAGCATGTGGTACCCCCTTCGATCTCGGAGTAATTTATCAGCGGCTTGGAATAAGTGTTCAGGGGATTTTGTATTTAGCCTAGGGTTTGGAAAATGTCTATTATATTCTGGACGTATTGGACGTACCGGATCATTAAAACCTCTGGTATTATTATGGGGTCTTCCTCTACCTACATAAGCTATTGTTTCTACTTGCTCTGACTCTTGCTCCTCCTCTTCTCTGTTTAGGTCAGCGGCGTCTACCTCTAAACTTTCTTCGTGTATTCGTTCTACTTCTTTGCGGATCTTTCGGTACATAGCTACTATACATAACTGTTTATCATGTCTCCCTTCTGATATATTCCGGCCCCAAGTGACAAGTTTTTGCATTTCTTCCGGATTTACCCCAGGCCGGTCTTGATTTCTGATTACACAGTTTATGAGGAAACGTAACAATTGTCCCTGTACCTCCGCTTTCTGGTACTCCATGGCTCTGCTAATACTTTCAGGACTTCGCCCTGACTGGACAAAGTGATACATATTTTCTAAATGTGTAGTCATTCCTGGTAGCTTCGTTAAATATATTGCAGCTCGTCGAATACGTAATGATGACAGCAGCATTTCGTCCCGTTTACCGGGTACAGGATCATATCTACAATCTACTAGAAGTTCCTTAAGCATGTCAGGAGTTGCTAGTTTGGGCGTACGTTGGAGGGCTAAATCTCTAAGAGTCTGTTTATTTCGCGGCGGAGTGGCAAACATGTCTGTCGTACCTCCTGTAGCACCGTCTGAGGTGCTAGGCACGAAAGGATTCGTTGGGCGTAGGATAGAGATTGTAGATGCGGGAAAGACTGTAGAAACGGACGGGTCTGTTGGAACTTGTGTAGGAGTTTGTAATTGCGGGGATACAGACGGATGCTCTTGGTGTTGAACACCATCGGCAAGCGGTGTGGGTGGTATGGCATTAGCATACTCGGGAGCAGCGTCATCTAAATAGGAGGAAAGAAAAACGTCCATTGCTGTTTTGGGATGTGATTTGGGATGTGCTTTTATCGGAAACAATGGAGGTGGCAAGTCTTTTGGTATTTCCGGAGTAGCCTTAGGTAACCCTTCAGCCAGAAGTGGATACATACCATTCATAAGGGCGTTTCTTTGTCTATCTACTTGTTCTGAGTTTACTCGAGTACCTTCCTCAAGTAATAGATTTTCTCGAGTTTTGTTTGAATTCTCTCTACCTTTCTCTTCCTGTCTGTGTGCTTTTTCTGTACGTCTGTATGATTCTTTACGCCATAATTCAATGGCATCTTTCTGTGACTGTCTGGCTTTCTTTTTCCATAATTCTTCTTCTACTCTCATGATGCAATCTGCATCCCAGGTCCCCGCTGCGGGCCATCTCTGACTCTCTGGTAATTCTTTGGTGTAGTCCACCCATAAATCAAGAAATAATACGGCATCTAGACCATGCTTATGATACATAAAGTATCCTGGAGTATCCCTAGGTGGAATGGGAACAGCTTCTTCGAGTACACCTTTTCTAGTTTTGATCTGTCTTAGTTTCGAAAAGAGCGGCATTTTTAGATCTTGTTTCTAGAACACACTTTGTACAAGAAAACACAATAATGAACAGTCATTCACACCACAATATATAGAACGTATTAAAACATTTAACGCTTAACAGTTTTACGAACAATGATAACTAATAGAAAACTAGTTATTGACATTATACTGACACTAGATAATACTTATTCATATGCAAGACATACTATATTACTATATATACTGCTAAACAGTACAGATACACTGCTGAAACAGTGCAGACCGGATTTGTGTACCCAAACCCGTCTTGACCGGCACAGACTATGTGCACGTAAAATGCCTCCCCGGTAATGGTACTCACCGGGTAGCTCGGAACGGAAGGCCTCGGAACGGAACTGAAACTGGACCGGACTGGACTTGACTCGACTGGACTCGGAACTTCGGAACCTGGTGGGACTCTGTATACCTCGGATCTTGCTCTCTCAGCTAGGCTCTGGTCGGGATACTTCGCACTTCTCACCGCCTCGTCTGGGTGTTGATCGCAGCCTCAGTCGTCCCCGCTTGGCCGGAGGGAGATACAGGAAATCCTGCGGGTACGCGTTTTTGTCCGTTCAGCTGTGGCAGGAGACCGGGCCTGCAACGCACCGCCGGCGCGTGAGATGAGAAAGTGTCCCTGTTCGGGCGCCAATTTATGTGGTAAATATTTCGTTACCGGTACTATTTTTTATGCGGTAAAATCTATCAAGAATAACTCAGTAAATATAAGAGGCAGAATCCGTGGTATTAGAGGTTTTAAAAGGCTTTATTCCTATACAAAGGAAGACAATTCGAATTGTGGGCCTTCTGTTCCATTACCACGAAAGTTCAGGAAGGAAGGGGGCATATATTATTGACAGATAGGCAGTTTTATAGAAAATACATTACAGTGAAACAGATGCAAGAGGCGTAACAGCTGATAAAAGGTGCATACGTAGCTAATAGAGGGCGTAATTCAAGAAACGTCACTAAACATGATGTCACAAGTGGGTGGATCCATAAAAGAATCCTGCAATGTCAGCAGAAATGTTTGGCAAAGATGCGCACGCAGCCGCATGACGTGTGATTTGACGTGCAACTAGAGGGTGAAGGGGACTTGACATTTAGCTCTACATGTGGAGACAGAAGTCTGGGGTTATGTCAACCTAATTCCAAATCATATCTAATATCCTATGTTTAAAGAACTGTGTTATCCAAAAGGAAAGGTCTCTTAGGATAGAATATTATTCTATACTGACTATACTGACTGTTAGTGTGTGTACAAGCGTCTAAGTGTCTACACTAGATGCGAGGGGGTAGGAATATTCCATGGTAATGGGGCTATGAATTACTTGCATGAGGACAGCGAGGCCTGGCCCCTTTGCACGGTAGCTGGAGGAGTGTTTACCTAAACTACTAGACAGGAATGCATCGGATGAGGAGCGAAGGAGATAATCTCGAAGGTGAAATACAGTTTTTGGCAGGCGACAGGCTGGATCAGGCACCGTTAGCCGCGCAAGGAGTAAGACAAAGTTCATGGTCACAGATGCAGGCTCAGACTGGAGCTTTCAGAGGCAGAAGGCAGGAAAAGGCTTGATGACAGAATTCGGGCCTACTCGCCTGAATCTGTGAAATGTGGAAAGTGAACCACATAAAATCGGTGGCCTTTCATACTTAGGAATGGAATATCTGACCCATTCATGGCGGATCTGAAAGAGGACATGTTGACGGTGGACGCACATATATTTGCGTCTTCAGAACTGGAGCAGGAGGGAACATACATGTACTTATAGCATACACATGGAGCCGTTGGGGTCTACGATAGGGGACATAACTGATCACAAAATTCATATTTCCTCAGTGTGTGCGCAGCCTGCTCTTTTTCAAAGCACATACTCGTGCTTGTGGCGCGCCGCTGCGCACTCCCAAAGGTGTATGCCGCAACAAGCACGAGTATGTGCTCCGAAAAAGAGCTGAACGACGGCTAAAGGTCCTCCTATGCAGCACATATGCGCTGTGTAGACGAGACCTAAAAATGAATGCGTCCTCATGCAATGCAACTGGTGCTATGTAAAGCGCTCTGATACCTGCTTCAGGTCAAGTTCTCACTATATAAAACGCTGTAAAATAAAAATAATTTTTTTAAAAATGTAGTGGAGTAGAGCATAGAGGGGCATACAGTGGAGTGGTGTAGAGTGGGGTAGTGTGTTGTAGAGTAGAGTGGAGTGGATGTGTGTAGAGTGGATCAGAGTGTCGAAAAGTGCAGTGGCGTAGAGAAGAGTGTCATAGAGTGGAGTAGATGATCGTAGAGTAGAGTGGCTTAAGAGTGGCATAGAGTGGAGTAGAGTGGAGTAGTGTAGTGGGACGTAGAGTTGAGTGGCTTAGAGTGGCATACAGTTGAGTGGTGTAGAGTGAAGTAGTGGAGTAGAGTGGCATTGAGTGTCATAGAATGGAGTGGCATACAGTGAAGTAGGGTGTTGTAGAGTCGAGTGTCGTGGAGTAAAATATCATAGAGTGGAGTGTCATAGAGAGGAGTAAAGTGAAATGGAGTGGTTTAGAGGTAATCACCTGGCGTGAAGTAGAGTGTCGAAATGTGGAGTGACATAGAGTGTCATGGGATGTCGTACAGTGGAGTGGTGTAGTATAGAGTGGTCTGGTGTAGAGTGCAGTAGAGTTGCAGAGTGGTGTAGAGTGGAGTGGCTTAGAGTGGAATGTCGTGGAGTTTTGTAGAGTGAAATGGTATACAGTGGTGTGGCATTGAGTACCTTGCAGTGCTGTAGAGTGGAGTGTTGTAGAGTGGAGTAGAGTGGCATAGAGTGGAATAGACTGGAGTGGCATAGGGTGGAATGTCGTGTCATGGAGTGGAGTGTCATGTCATAGAGTGTTGTGTTGTAGAGTGAAGTGGGATAGAGTGGTGTCATAGAGTGGAGTGACAGAGAGTTCAGTGTCGTAGAGTGGCATAGAGTGGAGTGGCGTAAAGTGCAGTATACATGGTGTGGTAGTGCACAGCGATTACAGACAATACATTTTCCAGTTGAAATGACCATTACATTTGCACATACAGTTTTACTGATAAAACTATACAGGATACAAACGATAATGTGTGGAAATGGCATCACCTAGTGTATTGATTTGTTTTATATTTGGTCAAAATATTTTTTGCCACCACATTTCAGAATTACAAAGAAATGTGCTTGATTTGTGCTCTCCAAATTCTGATATATTCTGAAATTTTTTCACAGTTCATTTACAGACATTTGAATTTTGTTGTGTGCTAGAAAAAAACCTTTCCATTCCAACCACCAGTATCCAGCAAGATTGTCACATAAATCCTCTCACTTTGTGGTCAGAAAAGTAAATGTCAAGCTCCCTTGGAAGACAGAGCCTGACATTTGGCCTCTGTCTTTGAATGCACAGCAAATGTGACAAGACAAAAAGAAAATGTAAAGGTGAGCACTCATGAACGAATACAAGGAGCGAGGGTAAAAAGGCTATGCTCCATGGGAGTAACAAAAACATGCTGGACAGGCTAAAACAAATGAAGTAGCAAATAGAAAGCAATCAAAATATGAGTTACAATTCTCAAAGCCAATGGTAAGCAATTGTCGGAATGCATTCTCAGTGAAGCTTTCAGAATGTCCCCAAGAAGTTCCTTTTCACAACTGGTCAGCTGCACTATCTGGTGATCTTAGACCTAAAAAGCAGTCCAAAATCTTGCCTCTGAGCTTAATTGATCTTTCAAAATGAAAATCGGAGTCCCATGATCTTCAATTATATAAAAAGTTCAAAGAAAAAGAATACGTAAGAAAACCCAGTCCATAGACATCTCTGTGACTCGGCTTGAGGAAAACATCTATTGCAGTGCAAAACGCATGAAACCTGACCCTGGAGAGATTTCGCATGTGGATTATGTTTGCAGTGGATTTACCAAAACTATTTTGTATTGCAAAATTGCACAAAATTTCACTGATTCACAGATTTAGGAAAGTTTTGTACCAAATTTGAATTTTTGTGGTGGTTTGCAAAAAATGGAAAACCACCATGAAACGTCAAACACTCTTGAAATTTTGTGTTTCACAGCTTATCATAGGTGCCTTTTTCCATCTGTTTATTGGAATCCTGAAGTGAAATTCCACGAAACGCTACTGTTTTGCAAAATGTATTCCACGAAACAAAAGAAAACTTTTACCCACGACTACTCGTCACTAGAGGTGAGCGAGCCCCTGAAAGCTTGAGACTGAAGCCTGGCGCTGGCTCACCTCACTCGAGGTCCTGTTCAAACCTTGAGCCCATAAAACGCCGAACTTTCGTGTGGCTTTTGCCGGCCGTCCTCTCTACCCTTCTCCACAAAGAGGTAAAAACAAAGCCTTACCATTTAAGGTAAAAACTAAAGCAGAGACAAATAGATACACATTGACTGGCTGAGTTATAGAAAGTGAAACCAAAACACTTTGATTAATGGCGGCTTCCCAGCTCGACCAACTTGTGTGATCTTTGGCAAATATTCTTGTTTCTGGATCCTCCTTCACTTTCGCACATGAAAGCACCTTGAAATACGCGCGTTCAGAATAACAACTGTACATAAGCATCTGGGCCACATACAGGGTTTACATGCCAATTGTCCTGCCCCTTAGTTCACTAATAGCACTGTCGCTATGTTGAGGGTGGGGGCAGGAATAATTTTAAGTTCATGGTTAAAAACTAGAAGTTTAATAAGTACTTCTCATTGCAGCCTTATAATGTGAGGTATTACTGTTGCAGAAAAATACTTTTTTGAATTTTATTAATTTTGAAAAGGCTTTATCATATTTTAGGTGCTGTTTTACATGTCAATCATTTTCAGGGCTCAGCTCGTGCACGGGTTCTAAGAGCCAAGCCAGACCCTTGGCTCGGCTCTGGCTCGGCCTGCCCTGCTCACTTGTTGGCTCGCACACCTCTACTCACCACCCTTAATATATGTGATGTCATTGGAGACCTTAAAAGATAGGTCCCTCCTAGAATTGACTAGGGAAGCTGCATAGAAACAATCGTTTTTTGTCATTATTTGGGCTAGGTGATGTCTAACACAATTTTTCCATGATCTCTCTTAAAAGGCCAATCAGAGAAAGGGTGGCTTTGATTACTTGCCTGACCCTAAAAAACATTTTCATCAAAAGAGGTAGCAAACTGTTTACGTCTTTCCTGGGAAGTAAATAACTCTGAATTTGTAATAGGGTTGGACCTCTCTACCACTGAAAGGCGAGAAAGCCGTGCTTCTGTTGCTATCTCTCCATCATCAGGAACATTCACCAGAGACTGGTCTCTGCTCTCCTTTCCTTCACATAAAAACCTTTCTCATCTCCCTGTATCAACCCAGGCCCCCAACCTCACAACCTATAATGCGGGTGTTATGTAAAGTCCTCACCTGTCCTTGGGGACAGATTTGTGCTCTTTAAATGCCCCTAATAAAACTAACCATCACATCCACGAAGGCCTCGGGCTGATTTCTTGCTTCCAGAGGTTTTGCCTGATAATACCCTTTGATGTTCTAGCTGTTGAATTATCTTCCTGTTGGAACATGTGCAGTATATCTAACACTGAATTGTTACAGTTTCTACCCACAGTTGATTTAGATGAAGGTGGTACTTGCGTAGCTGTCAAAAAGGTGGCCTGCCTATCTGCACCTGTGATGGCATATCCATCCCATTTTGTGTACCCTCGGTGGTGGACCTGTTGCCACCAGAGAAACCACCACCTTCTCATCAGCTCAGCAGGAGTTAACTGTTGGAAATGGTTAACCTAGGGGGACTGGTCTGCTACCACCATGGAAATGGCGGCAGACTTACGAAAAAAGTAAGCCTAGTGTCTACAATATTCTGGGATACATCCCACAGCACACCCAATTCTACCATATGGGCAGTGACTGTGTATCCCCACTTTCAAGGCACATTAGCAGTGCGCCCACATGCTGGCAGCATTTCCACCTGCACTGGTGTATTTTCTGCCAGAATATTTCTCCACCACGACAATGTGTCCAATCATCATAGATTCGGCCACCGTTCTGGAGAATCCTGGCTGACAACCCTAATCATGGCAGACCTTCAGTCACCCCATGGGGTGGGGGGGTGGGGGGGTGGTCATTGTATTGTAAATGTTTGTGCTTGCCGCCTAAAGTGTGTATTTTCAGAAAATTAAGAAAAACATTTCCAGGACCACCTAAACTCAGGGAAAGACTTCCATTGCCTAATCACATGTCCAAATCTGCAGTGCCTTGGAGTGATGATTTAGCGTGGTCTAAGGGTGTAAGACCCCAGAATGTGTGGTCCTTAGGAGCCAAGAGGCGCTAAATAGGATAGTACTCAAGCATTGGGAATTGTTTTCATTCCTACAAATTGAATCCTGGTTTATAGAAATTCTTCAATTAGCTCTCACTGAAGGCATTTTTTACAAGTTACATGATGATGTTCAAATGTTTCCTCAAATATGTAGTTACATTTTGGAACTGATAGAATGGGCTATAATTGAACCTTAAACATTTTTAAGTTTTTAACTGTGGAGGAGTAATATTCACAATTGAATAATATTCTAGTCTCACATTTTTTTACAGGTTTTCTCTCCTCTGATTCAATGCCCACTCACATTGTAGCAAGTGATGTGACCTGCATGCTATCATTAGTTCATCCTTTGATTGGCAGAAAGAGAACGGATGCATAATTATTTGAATGTAACCTTAATTTATATGCTAAGGGTACAGTATAAAAATAATTAAATGTTATTATTATCCTTTTATTGGTATTAATCAACTTCATCTTCAAAAAAACATCTTATCACAAGAAAACCTCAGGGAAGTAAAGTCACCTAATGAGTTTCTGCTGAATTGATCACTGTGAAGGTAAAACAAATCTAAGATGTGAATCAGGATACTGAAGAGTACCATGTGGACCAGCTAGCCAAGCATCCCACTCCCTCTTAATTGCCCCTAAACAATTTGGCTTGAAACATTAGCAACTCATTATTGGGCTCTTATACATGTTTTAAATAATTGTTTTTTATCTGTATGTTACTCCTTTGTACAGTGCGAAGATTGCAAAGGTTTCTTGTGACCACTTCCGTGTTTCAGAACACCTGTCCAGAATTAAAAAAACGTTTTTTTTAATAACATATTTTATTAGTTTTTGAGATATAGGCCTGCATACATATATATCGTCCAACATATGGTATTAACAACCTTTATGCACATCTGCATAGTGTATCACAGTTGAAGTGTAGTACATACAGTCATAAAATAATGCTCAAACATCCATAACCCACCCACCTCCCCACACCTACTAACTATCTAGCTCCCTCCCCCTCCCTAACCCGGCTCACTTCTATAGTAGCACGTCCTAGGGGCATCAGGTCTCTTTCAATTATGTTAAGTTCATGGTGTACACCTCTACACATTTGTAGTTCTGCAGGGTTCATGTAGGGTTTGTGATTGATGGGTACACGGTACCTTAAATATGGCATATGCTATACATTATTTAATGCAGGGAAGGTTCCGCAGAAACAAATGATTCCAGTATAGCATCCCATTCCAAGGAAACCGGGTTCTTCCTCAAACCTCTACAATTAAAAAAACTCTTAACGTTATTTTCACCTCTCTTGATTATGTTGTTGTTTGCTTTCCTGTTTCTTCCTTCAAATCATCTGTAAAGCGCTCTGATACTCTCACGGGTCATGTTCGCGCTATATAAAACTATATAAGTAAATAAATGAATTTAATCAATCTACGCCAGCGCAGTGCTGTGAATGGAAAGCATTTTCTCCGGAAACCCACAAACTGCAGAAGGGTACAGCAGGCGATGGCAGACAGGGTGCAGATTCAGGAAGTGCAGCGTCTTGGACTGCATGTCCCGGGGGTGCATGGCCTACAACAGGCAGCCTGTGGAGTGCAAGTATGTATGAATTGTTTTACAAACTCTGCCCCAAATGCATTCACAGAGAAAACTGTGACTGTAAAAACCCTATGGCCACACAAACCAAGTCCAATTTAAGGTAGCTGGAGGGGAGGCGGTTAATGCATTGGCTGTGCACATCTGTGTGTGTTCATCAAGGCTAATGGTATGATACCATTCACATTGTTTAAGTGGTAAATGCACTTGCGACAGCGATCTGTGCAATCTCTGTATAGGCTTGAATCACATAAAACATGAAAGGATTAGTAGGCCCACTGTAAAGTGCTAAAAGTAATCTGACCGAGATTGGCTTGTATCCTAGTAGGACAGCTCGGTTGGTTAATGCCTTGGTTGCTGAGATCCTTGTAAAACATACACAAGTTCCAACCCTAGTGAATTGGCTCAGTGGGTTATGTATCTGCTGCAAATATCTGCATCTAACCTGCAAACCATATGTTTGAATCTATGTTAATAAACAGCTAGTACTAAAGTCCAAAAACAAAGCCGTCTGTATTGTGTGCAATGTAAATGGGAATTATTAGTGTAACTGCATATAGACTTACATTCACACACAGCACCCATACCTCTGCATACCTTACATACAAGCAGAGTTTCCGAAAGTACAGCACTCTTAAATCTTATCATATCACTTGGACAACTTGTGAAAGGTCACACTGAGTGTAGATGAGTCTGAAGTCGATGTGTAGCGCTGTGCCTGCCTCTGCTGACTTTACCTTGACACATACTTCTAGCCAAGACTAAAGAAATGACTGATTGTCCTTAAAGGGAATTTGGGAAATAAGGAATTGCAGAGTGGGATTTAAGTGGGGCGCTCATCTAGGTGTGTTGGCTGGGAAGAGATCTCCTTGACCCCGAGTTTCATGGTGAACACACTCTTTCATTTAGGCCAAAGGCATAGTGTGGGTTGACTGTCCACTGAGGTCTGGCTCAACACAGTACACTGTCCGTGCCTGGAAAATACCTGCTTCAGATGCTCTCTCAGTCTCTCACTTTCTCACTCTCCCAATTACTCACTCACTCCCTCTGTCTCGCAACCTCTCTCACCCCTTCTTCACTTTAACACATTCTCACACTTACTCATTCATTTACTCACCCATATCTGTAAATAACTTTCTCTCACTCGATCTCAGTCACACATAATATGAAACGACATTGATTTTTATCTTTTTTTAAACCATTAAAGTTAGTTCTGAAAAGCAAGAAGCATTTGAAAAAAACATTTTAATTTAAGGGGTTTTACCTTTTTTTGGGTAAAAGGAAAAACATACATGAAATATTGGCTTAAAAAAAGCCCCCAAAAATTATTTCTGCACGTCTTCTGACGGAGAAGCACTTAATTTTTAGTTTCAAGTCATCCAATCGCACAATTTTGAAGCAGGGATCAGTTTCTTCTTCCTCCTCCTGCAAGATATGTTCAGGCTTCTCTGGCAGCGATGTCTAAATGCACGGCTATAAACAGGGCTTTAAGTGAGCCGGGTCTCACCGGTCCTGGGCACCAGCAGTTTTTTAAAGGGGGCCTCGAAACGGGTCTCTATCGGGCTCTGTTTTGCGCCCTGACAGGCGGTCCGTGTTTTTTCCGGACTGCAGTGTCAGCACGCACATCGACGTGCACGTGCTCACACTGCTCACTTCTCATTAGTGGAGAAGTTACGGCATGACGTCAGGCCAGGTGAGCGTTGTAGGGGAAGGGAAACCCTTTAAAGAGAGTCATTTTCTCTTTGGAGTTCCTTTCATTTTTTTGAAACTCAGGAGCAGCAACAATGTCGTGATGTCACCAGGGCTTTAAGTGGAAGCTTTTTCAATATTATATACAAGCCATAGTTGCTGCTTATTTATCTTATGCAACTTAAAACCATTGACAAAGCCAATAGTCCTGATTTGTTAGAGGTATGATGTTACTTGTTGTATAATATATCTGGATGCAATGACGAAACAGCAAAATACAAGTCAGGCGGCACACTATACTAAGCACAAATTTTTAGCTTACTTTTTTTAAGCCACGCCCTTAATTACATTGGCAGTGCCCCATTGACAGACCCCCCCCCCCCAATTTTTTCATCCCACTTAAAGCCCTGTCTATAGAGGATGTGCTAGCCTATCAGAGTCAAACTGCCTCTTTATTTTCTTGAGAAAGAAATGCTGTACATGCCGTGCATTAAGCAGTCGCGGCTCGAAATACTCGTGAGTGGAAGGGTGGGCGGGGGGTCGGTCGGGGGTTACCACGGGGGGGGGGGGGTTGAAAGAAAAATAAAAGGAAGAAAACCTACCTGACCGGGTCCTATGCCGCCTCTGCTCCTGGTTTTCCTAAACAGGAACAAGAGCATGCAGCCTCCCTCCCCTCTTGTAAGCCAATCACAATGCTGCAATGGCAGCGTTGTGATTGGTGCAGAGTCCCGGACAGCGCCCAGCCGGGCACCTGTAGGGAAGCTATTTTCTCTATGTAGGCTACATAGAGAAAATGTAGAGTGTGCATGACTGCTTTGGTGGGCCCCAGGGCCGACCAAACAGTCATAGTACTCAGAGTGGTGCAAGCCACTCCTCCCTGACCCGCCCACCCACAACCAGGCATACCCCTGTCTTCTGCTTTCTTGTAGCGCGAGAAGCAAAAACATAAAATAGTATTAAAAATACCCTTTTATGTTTCTGCTTCTCGCACTGCGAGAAAGCAGTGGGGCGGCGCTCCTCCGCCCTAATGGAGGAGCCGCCCCTGGCATTAAGATGCTTGAGCATCAGTGTAGTTCCAAAGCTGTATTTTCCTTGGCTACACCTGTTCAGCTTTTTGTTGCACAAAGTGCACGTCACGTTCTTCGATGACAATTTTTGTTTTCACTCAGCGAAAAGGTAAAAACCTTCCAAGCAATGGAAACTGCTGGTAACCTAGAATCCTCAGTCTGAACATCTTTCCATTCTTCATTTCCTACTTTTGTCAGGATTTCTCATCTAAGAAAAGTTTTGCTGTACCAAAAACGAAATATGTGGCAAAAAAACGATACAGTCTCCTATGGCAAGCAATGCAATGATTTGTGGAAGAAAGTCAAGAATTATTTGACTGTGGTACATTTTCTGGAACCAATCAAACTTCTGCATTGGCCCTAAGGGTTTGCTGTTCCTCTCTGGATCCTGGAAAAAAGGTAAGGGTTATCCCAGCACACTATGGATTCAAGGGAACAGGAGTTAATACTACAGATTTCCCGTGGCTTAAAATGTGGAAACATTGAAATGTAACACTACATTTGCAACTTTTCATTTGTGCTTGGATAACCCTTACATTTAAACAACGTATTACTATTTATTTGCATACCACACACAACTGCTTAAAAATCTCACTTTTGATTTGCGGTACTGGAAACAGAAGTTCTACCTCTGTCATCATGCTAGAGTCGCCACCCAGGAAAAAGACATGCAGTGTTATGCCTCTTCGAGGATCCATGGAGGATTTGTGAATCCTCAAACACCAAAAAAAGAATGGAGGGATCCGGTTGGCTACCAACAAAACTGACAATTCTTAAGAAACAAGCACCTCATCCTTGTGCAGACACCATTTGGCAGCCAACTCCCCACTGAGAAGGATACACTGAATGAAAGCACCAGCTTTTTCTCAGGGAAAACATTGACCACCACTAAAGCCAGTCAGGAAACAGCACTCTCCAGTTTGCCCCATTTACACGGCTTCCAGATGAAAGCTAGGTTGAAATGTCAGCCACATCAACATGAATTGAGCAAACACCCAAAGAGGCCAGGGAGTGCCCATTCTCACTTCCCCAAAAGGTGATTAAAAGGTAAAACCTTTCAGTGTCACCTGCATTTTGTGCAACCAAGTTCTGTTTTGTGGCCACAGTGGCCTTTATTCATTTGGACCTACAAGGTTGATTAAGCATTGCACAGCTCTGCTATTCATCCAAGTGATTGTTCCTGGGCAGAGCAGAGGAGGCAAGAAGAGGGAACGGAGGAAGAAAGAGTACCTGCAGAAGGTCTGCAAGCACAGGAAGAAGAGATTGGTCCCAGGCTCAAGATGTTTGCAACCTATTACACAGATATACCTGGGTGAATAGAACTCTAGAGAAATCCCTTCCCTTTTGGACCGGCATCTCAAAAAATATCATACAAGGTTCTTTGCCAGCCTTACAGAGTAATTTCATTGTAATATTTTTTTTTAAGTTACAAAAAACATTCAAAGCATCTGTGGGGGGAAAAGCTGTTTAAGAATCTAAAAAATAAATAATGAACCCTACACTCACAGCATATTGCTCTCTGGCCTGGTGACCACTCCCCCATACACATGACCAAAGACAGTGCATTGCTACGTTTTTAATTCACTGAAGAAAGCGAGGGTAAACCTATGGTTAGTTTTGCTAATAAGACCTTAGCATAAGTTTAAAAAGAAATCTGAAGTCTACTGAAAAACACAGTGAAGTTATTGTTACAAAACAAAACGTAAAACCACTGCTTATGACTTCATATATGACCTAATTCGTGACGTGTTAATTGGCATCATTTATTACATCAAAAATTACATCTCAAATGACATCATTGAGGACATCACTGAGGACATCATCTGTGATAGTGCTGTTGAAATAGGACTGTGAACCGTAAATAGTTCAACTATGAACAAAGCGCCCACGGTTGTAAGCAGCGGCAGCTGTCTATCTGAAAGAATGGGCGCTGGCAAGGCCTGGTGGTCAACTTCTGCTGCACACAGCCAAATGTCATAAGCAGTGGGGGTTGGCTGCTGTCATGATTCATGGGACGAAACGGGGAGGGTCGGACAACTGTTTAAAGGACCAACCTGCACATGCAGAAAAAGAAGAATGCTAAAGTCATGGAAACTGTGGAAGCCCTGTCATGCCTTAGTTGAAAACAGGAGCTGGGTCATCCAGCTCAGACAGAAATAGACAGCCAATCAGAGCAGCAAAAGGACTGCATCCCAGATAATTTAAGCAACCAGGTAGCAGGAACAAGTTGCCTCTCAACTGCTTGGTTGAATGGTGTTGCACGCTTAGTTTATTCACCATAATTGGTGTTTCCCTGCACCTTTGTTTTGTTTCCATTTCTCTTTGTATTTCTCTTCTCTGTTCCTTCATGTTATCTTGAAAGGTCAGCCTCCATTTTCATCTTCCAAGTTCAGGCCGGTTTTGCTATTTGACTTAACCATCTCTTCTCAGCATCTCCTGGTGCTCCGAGTAAGGCAGGGGCCGGCATTGGACACGCTGCATGTATGGCGGTCGTGCTGGCCCCCGATGGCACCACAGGGAGGTGGGCCGGGCCGCGCACGGTTGTGACGTGGCGGCCTCGGCTGCCTGCCCAATTGGCTGGTCGGCACGTGACCCGGAAGTGATAGGAATCACTTCTGGGGCGCGCATCGGCGACACGCCGCGAGCTGGTTAGAACCTGCTCCCGGCGCGAAAAGTGAATAAAAGGCTGGGGAGCAGCGAGGACGGCCTCTTTTCTCACCGCCCCCACAGCTGACAGGAAGCAGAGCTCCTCGGACCTTGGTAGGAGGCCCCATCAATTTCATTGTTCTTTGTTTTGTAGGAGAGAGGATCTCGGCGTCAGGAGGCGGCAGGCAGCTGGAGCTTCTGACCCCATCGTGGCAGTTTTTTTTTGTCTACTTGTTTCTGCAGGCTCTCCGCACTACGAGCTCCTTCTCTGCACAAGTCTACAGGAGCGGAGCACGGCACAGAGGATCAGCAGCTTGCAGAGCGCACCATCAATTCAGGCAGCTGCAAGCAGAGTGTTTCTGTTTTTTCTGTCTTTCAACTGCAGGCTCACAGCGCCACAGTGAACAGAGGGTGAGGAAGGTCACAGCGTCTGCAGGAAACAGCAGCTGGGGTGCTGGTGGAAGTTTTTCCTTGGGGTTTTCAGCGCTTGTGTTTTTCAAGGGGACACGGACAGACCTGCATTCCAGCGCTTCCGGGAGCCACATTGGTTTGAGAATACTCACCGGTCCACTGGATTAGCTGGTGTGTGTGGCTCTGGTTGCGTGGTTGCTTGTGGCCGGTCGTGGGCTCCCTACTACTGTGAGGTAAAGGTCAGGGCAGTGTCCCAGGCCAAGCAGCACTGTGGGGGTGTAATTAGTGACTAGTATAGTCTACGTTGGCTGTGCCAAGGGTGTTTTCAATCCGTGCCTTAGCATTTTGGGGTGGCACTATCAAGTTGGTGTAGTTTTTGGGAGTACATCAATCAATCGAGCAACGAGCCTCAGATACCCTGTGAACCGTTATGTTCATAGGAAGTAAGTTTGGCCACTATGGAGCAATACCCAGTGGGTATGAAAAAGCCCTCACTCACCAACCTGGTTGGTGACATGCTTCATCATTGGGCTTCCACTGGGACGACCGAATGTCATCCCAGTGTGCTGCGACGCCAGGTTACTGCGGAGCTGGGTTGGTTGTGTGGGGAAAGTGAATTTAAAATATCCAATCAAGTCAAAAAGAAACTTTATTAATTTTGCTTAAATGGAAAGGAGTAAAAAGGAGTGAGGGTCAAAAAAATAAAAGACCTGGTTCACTCCGTGGCGGTCAACATGTTTCTGCCTCATGGAGTGTTAATCGGGCATTTGTCAGGACCAGAGGGGGATGTGCGAAGCCCCGGTGGTGTGAACTCGCTAAGGTCCACCCAACCGTGGGCTGATGTGTGAAAAAACAAAAAAACACTGAATAGTGCGAACTCCGCCAAGTAAAATAATTAATTATGGGGAGAGGAACGAGTTTACTAGAGAGGCCAGTCCGTTAGAAGCCTCATGGATCCCGGTAGGGGGGTGGGAGCAAAATGGCACACCGCCCTTGCTGCTCTACACCCGCGATATGCCTAAACAGCCTCTTGCTGCCCGGCGGGTGGGGTAGGGTGGAAGGAATATGATAAAGACTTTAGGAGAGCAAAGGCTTCTGATCCTGACCTCACATGGGACCAAACTGACATGATTTTGTGGTTAGACTACTTGGGGCATGGGGCGCAAGACAGTTCCAAGGGCCAGTTCTTTTCAGACATTTTCCCCTGCTAGCTTCAGCGGCAGGGGGGGGGGAAAGGAGGCATGCTGGGACTTCAACAGGCGTACATGCACCAGGGCTGCAGGCACGTGTAAATTCAAGCACTCATGCTCCTTCTGTGGCAATACCTCCCACCCAGAGTCCAAGTGTTTTAAGAAATCAAAGGATAGGGGGGAAAGGAGCAGGAATGATGGTATTTCGCTTACAAAAGCCCATTCCCCATAATAACCAGTGCCTTGATTCCATGGTTGAATAGATACAATTGACCTTCATCTGCCAGGATGTTGCTAGAAGGTTTCAGAGATGGTTTCAGAATTCTCGTACCTGATTACGTAGGGGCACCCGAATGCAAGAATCAGCTATCTGTGAGGGCTAATCCAGGGGTAGCAGCAGCAAAAATTGAGAAAGAGCTGTACTTGGGCAGGATAGCAGGCCCATTTGACAGCGTTTCAGTAGAAATAATTGTCTGTTCTCCACTGGGGGTGGTCCCCCAAAAAGAACCAGGGGATTTTAGGTTGATTCATAACCTTTCAGCTCCTAGGGGTCAATTTTTAAATGACACCATTGACTACGAACTGTGCACGGTCAGGTACTCATCCTTTGATCAGGCTGTTGAGATTCTCAGGGGTTTGGCCCTGGCGCGCTTCTGGCGAAGTCAGACGTAGAGTTAGCTTTCCGCTTGTTGCCAGTACACCCTTTAGATTTCCACCTTCTGGGTTTCCAATTCCAGGGGAGGTTCTACATGGATAAATGCATGCCTTTGGGGTGCTCTGTTGCTTGTGCTTATTTTGAGAAATTCTGTTACTTTTTGGAATGGGTTTTCAGGCAGGTGACGGGGCACCAGTATGTGTTGCATTACCTAGATGACTTCCTCTTCCTTGGAGCACCAGGCTCTCAAGAGTGTGGGTGGGCACTGCAGGAATTCTGCGCACTCATGCAGCTTCTTGGGGTACCACTGGCACAAGGTAAGACTGGCGGCCATCCACAGTGATTGCATTTTTAGGGATAGAGTTGGACTCGGCGCAGGGTTGCTCACGGCTTCCCAAAGAAAAGATCACAAAATTCAGGTGGGCTTTACAGCAATGCTTGGCAAAAGAGAAGGTTACACTGCATCAGCTGCAAAGGACCGTGGGTCAGTTAAACTTTGCATTGAGGGTCATCCCAATGGCGCGACCATTCTCACGATCCATAGCACATGCCATATAAGGACTCAAAGAAAAACACCATCACACCAGGTTATCCAGCGACATGCGGATTTGGATGGCATTCCTGCATGACTTCAATGGCAAGGTACTGTGGCCCGGCCTGCTCACTCCCTCTGCAGAGTTAGGTTTCATGACTGACTCCGCAGGTAGTGAGGGTTTTGGCGCTATACTAGGTACTGAATGGGTGGCACAACGCTGGCCAGCATGGTAGGTAGAGAACGGTTTAACAGGCAACATTGGTTTTTTAGAGCTGTTCCCCGTCTTTGTGGCATTGTCTGTGTGGCCAGAGCAACTGAGGAACCAATCAGTTGTTTTCTGGTAAGACAACATGTCGGTGGTAGAATGCATCAATCAGCAAGCAGCAAGGTGTAAGCTGATCCTACGTCGGTTGAAGGAAATAATTCTGTTGTGCATGAAACTAAATATGCAATTTAGGGCTAAGCATGTCCCGGGAGTCTTAAATCACGCTGCTGATGCACTCTCTTGCTTTAAGATGCAGGTATTCAGGTCGCATCTCCCAGGAGCTGCGGAGAACCCGACGCCTTTCCCAGAACAGCTTTGGCAACTTGGTGCCCCCAACTACCGGACCTCATGGCAGCTAGCCTAGCACACAAAACCAGGAAGGCATACGAAGGGGCGTTTTGGGATACTGTATCTTCTTAGGGAAGGAATGGGAGGAGAAGTGGCAAGACACAAGGGCAATTATTTCTTACCTGAGGGCGCTAAGAGACGAGGGGCGCTCAGTGGCAGCAGCAAGGCGACATGTAGCGGCTATCTCCTTCTTTGCACAAGCAAGGGGCATGAGGGACCCCACTAATACCTTCACAGTGAGGAATGCCTTAAAGGGGTGGCAGCGTCTCCAAGGTTCACAGTCGGACCCAAGGCGGCCAATAGGTCTTAACACCTTGGCCACAAAACTTTGGGTTCTGGGCCAGGTTTGCAACACCAAGGCAGAAGCTTGCTTGTTCAGTGCCACCTTTTCACTGGCATTTTACGGCGCTTTTAGGATTGGGGAACTGGTGGCAAAGAACAAGCAAGATGGGCAGGTGGGACTACAGTTTAGCCATGTAAAAATCCAGCGAGACTCATTGTTCATATCAATCCAGAGATCTAAGACCGATCAGGAGGCCCGTGAGGAGGGGGTGGTGCTGCGACGGGCACAGGAGAGCCCTTGCTGCCCCATCACCAACTTACAGGCCTTCTTGGCGCGCAGGCCCAAGGGTGTGGGGGGTCATTATTAATTCACGCGGATGGTACCACTCACAAGATTTCAATTTAAAAGGGTCATGGCCATGCAGAAGGCAGGTTTGGACCCCAGCAGTTTTGGAACACACTCATTCAGGATAGGGGCCGCCAGAGAAGCAGCGGCAGGGGTTTCACTAAGAGCGAGGTGCAGAGGATTGGCAGGTGGTCCTCTAATTGCTACAAGCGCTATGTGCGGCTGCATATGCTATAATATCGCACAGACAGTTTCACTGACAGTACATTCTTTCTGTTCATTTTGCAGTTTCTCAACCCTGTCACGCAGGAGGAAAACTGGCGGTGGCACATCAACAGTCGGGATCTCCCTGGTTCACACCTGGAACCAGGGAGCACACAGGGTGTGGGTCATTGGTCATTCGTATGTGAAGTGGTAACACAAATTTTTTATTTCCGGGAATTACGAGAGGAGAGCAAGGCAGGCTGGTTTTAGGGTCTCTTTCCACGGGCGGGGTGGCCTGCGCTTTGAACATTTCTGGGATCTGGTGTTAGACCTGCTCGACGAGGTCTGGTTGAAATGCTGATCACTGAAGTGGGTTGGTTGGCAAGGGTATGCCCTAGGTCTATCCTGGCATGGCCACATATGATCCCAAGATTTCAGAGGTGAGAGGGTGAGTCTGTGAGGGCCTTGAACCACTCTGTGAAAAGGATCAATAACAAAATGGATAGGCTATTCCGATCTCCACATTTACAGACGATCGCGCATGGGTGCATCAGGGGGGAGTCGTTCTTCCTAAAAGACGGCGTCCACTTGTCCAAATTGGGTAATGAGCTTTTCATGGAGAACCTTTTTGCTTGGTTAATTGGTAAAGGGGCAGGGCATGACCTTTGGTGAAACAACAGGGGGAGGCCCGATAGTCGGGCAGCTATGCAGGCCTGTGGCAGTAAGATCATGATTGGTGAACTTAAATTTAAGGTCCTTAGCGGGCGGCGCCATTCTTTAATGGGGACGCCTGAGGGGGAGGGACAAGTGGTCTCTCATAGAACTCCAGGGGCAGTTACAGCCGGTTGGCTGTAAGGGTGCTGGGGGAGAGGAGTTACGCTTTCCAGTAGGCTGGTTGGCCAACCCCCACGTGCACAGGGCGCAAGTAAACTGCACATAACTGCAAGGGCCCCTTATGGAGATAAGGGGTGTAAGTCAAAGGAAGTGGGGATCTAGGCCGTACCTGGCCATATACACTTCGGCAGATCTTCTGGTACTTCCTGGGTTCGTTAAGTGCTGTCGCAGGTAAAATACAAAGGGATGTGGATTGTGTTGTGACTTGTACACTCACATCACTTCCGTTGCCTAATGGTATATATTTGTAGTTATAGTCTGACTACCTCTACAAGTGGCAAATGTGGGGGCATATCATCAAGGACCGGCGATAATTATCGCTAAGCGCATTATTAGCAACGCTTATCTCAAAAGCGATAACATTCCAAGCGCTAACTGCCAAATGTGAGATTATCGCTGGAAATCCAGCGATAATCTCACAAAGTATGGCGATAGCTTGTTGATAGGGCAGGGCAGACTTAGCCATGATATCCACCTTACATAGGATATCATAGCTAAGTCAGTTTTGAAGCAGGCGTAAGGAAAGTAGCGATAACAGGTTATCGCTACTTTGCTTGTCGTTCTGCAGGTTAGCGTGCCCATTGATAATTGGAGAAATGTCGCTTAGCGACATTTCTCCAGTTATGTCAGGGCAGGAACGCCCACTTTGCATCTCATTAGAGATGCAAAGATGGGCGTTGGGGGAAAGGGTGACCTTGCTGATTAGGCGATAAAATTATTGCCACTTTTCGTCCGAAAACTGACGCAAAAGCGGCAATAATTTTATATCGCCTCCTTGATGATGTGCCCCGTGGTACTTTTAAAGACACCTTTGGGGGTGATAAAAGGATGTCTTTCCATCTAACTACTGTGGGATGAGCAATATACTTCAGTGTTTTTCTCTCCTCTCTATCCCTATTTTCCCATTCCAAGAACGTGTAGGTTGAAGATAATCTATTTGTCCGCTTAGTGGTTTGACTTAGTTGAGAGTGGTGGACTAGGATCCTAGCTTGTTCTCTTCCTAAGGTTCCTCTGCAATCGTAACAGCTTGCAAGGCACACTGTGGACTATGATGCTAATCCTCTCCATCATGTCACAGGCTCTAACACAGGTACAAAACGATCTAGCTGTAGCTCAGCAAGAGCGTACCTTCTTGTTGACTAACATTACAGAGTTAACTAAGAGCCAGGAAAGTTGAACACCATGGGCCCCAGTACTGGATTGGCATCAGATGTTTCCACTACAAATGTAAAGAACAGTGGCTTTCATTATATCCAGGAATGGATTTCCTAATTTAACCACAGTATTGACCCTAGCTGAAAAGTACAGATAGGATCCACAATAATTCAAGACACTAATGACTCGCTGCAGATTGCATTTTTTAAACAAACCACAGGCCTTTCCAACCGAGTTGGTGAAAATGCCTCCATGTTTTCCCAGGAAGTGCTCGCATTGGCCACTCTTTTAATCAATGGAAATAGTCCTCTTCTATAGAATTTCCACACTTTCCTGGATCAGTTTATGAAAGTATTTTATCATCAACAGACTGTGCAGAATGCTCCTTCGAGACTCTAAAATATTAGACAAGGAAGAACTGAACTTGTTTCGTGTATTACACGCTTCCAGGAATTGTGAGCAACAATTAATTGGATCAGTGAGGCAGTAGTGGCAGCCTTTTAGAATGGGTTAAGAGAGGAGTTACAAAATGCTTTGTCCCTTTTGATCAGTTGTTCTACAGAATTTAAGACACTTATTGATCTGACATTATAGATTGAGGCCCAACAGTGGGCTCACAGGGTGGTAAAGTTGATCTTTAAAGTCCTACTAAGGTCTGACCAGTGTTGCCGATCCCACATTGCGTGATGCAAAATCGCTTAACTTTCGCACTCCTCCCCCACCCAGGTTGTATCGTATTTATATAACACGCCATACCACTGACTAGGTCACAAATCAGCCACTCAGATTGGCATTCAATTCCTGGGCGCAATTTCAGAGTGCATATGTCAGGTTCATGGAGTGCAGACTCACTCAAGGCACTCAGCAGTGTTGGATCACTGTAGACATGAGCAACCGGAGCTACTCACTCATAGTAGTGATCTGGAGATGGACGGGTAAATGGGGACAGAAGTAGACACTGGATTGGAGTTCACTTTTGCACTGGACTCTGCATCGGTCAGGAGCTGTACCAAAGGCCTTGGGGGTAGGGGTTGAGGCAATCAGTGCACTGGCTGTAACTAAGAGGCAGACCACGGGTGCGTATGAAGTATGGGTTGGTGGAATACAGCAGTATTACAACTATGACTCAGGCATACTGGTTTCAGTGGTGAATTCTTCTATGACGAATCCTCTACAGATCAGGATACCAGGAGGAAGCTCATCACAACTTTCAACCAGACTAACAGGACTAGAGGAAGCAAGCAGGAGAGGGAGGATACTCGGAGGTATCTCAGACAGCCGTACACCCAGTAGGTTAGAGGAATGGAATCTAGGGACACGAGGGAACCAAAGAGGGAAACTACAAAAAATGTAGGGAGACCAATAATGGACAGAGGTGGCTCCTCCATGTGGGCAGAGGAGCGCCGCCCCACTGCTTTCTCGCAGTGCAAGAAGCAGAAACATAAAATTATATTTTAAATACCATTTTATGTTTCTGCTTCTCGCACTTCGAGAAAGCAGAAGGCAGGGTTTGGTTGGGGGCAGGCGGGTGGGCGGTCCTGCTCCAGGCAGGGGAGGAGTGGCTGGCCCACTGTTGTGGTCGCTGATTTTTTGGTCGGCCCTACGGCCGACCAAACCAGTCATGTACACTCTGCATTTTCTCTATGTAGGCTGCATGCAGCCTACATAGAGAAAATGGCCTCCCCATAGATGCCTGTGGGGTCCGCGTCCTAGCCAATCACAACTCTGCCATTGCAGCGCTGTGATTGCCTTAGGGGAGGAGAGGGCGGCTGCCTGCTTCCTATATGGAGAGGAGAGAGGAGTTGCGGTGCCGGACCGTAGGAGATGGTAAGTGTAAATGATTTTTTAAAATTAAATTAACCCCCCACCCTCCCCGTGAGAGCCCCTCCCCGCGCAACCCCCCACCTGCCAATCATGCCAGCCATGCCAGATAATGGGTGCGAACTGGTACAACATGGACCAACAATTAACTATACCTTGCCAGTCAAAGTCTTTAAGTTTGTTAGTCTCTTAAATGCCCCGCAAATGTCATGAAACCAGGAAGTGAGTAAAACCTACAAGCCATCAGCAGGCTGGAGGTCTACTGTTCAGTTATTCACAGTTTCCATTGCTCTGTTTTCAAAAACTCCAACCCCAACATGTCCTAAACCTGATCCCATGCCTCCCAAGAAACGGTATCCTAACCGCATGGTTGATTGGGTGTTTGATGTAATATGACCTGTAAAGAGTTGTTTGGTGTGATGTTTGAGGTTCAAAAATGCTTCAACCTGTTGAAGTGGATGCCACTGTGCCAAAGGTACAGGTGTTTCAGGGAGTGAAAGTACTGGCTCAGGCAGTCAGAGCTACCACTTAGGAGTGGATACTATCCTATATTATTACAAGTATTAATGAAGTGTATAATTAGGTTTTCCAGTTTTTAGTTTCTATTTGTTGTGAATTCTGGGATTAGGGGGTTCCAGGGTTTCCCCATGTCTCATGATTCATAAAAATCCGTATTTATCAGTGTTTACATTTTGTGTTGCCGTAATAATTCGGAGAGCTGGTGTTTTTCAAGTTTTTATTTCATTCCACCATGTGTTGATAGCTATTGTCTATTTTTACCTTTTTCTTCTCATCCATTTCTTCTACCCTGTCCCTGAATTTGTTTTTTTAAATATTATTTTATTGTTTGTCTCACCTGCCTGTCTATGCTGTTTTGTAGCGCTCAGAGTCTCCTTTTTTGCTGGAGATATGTTTCCACCTCATTAAGATGTGATTGCAGTAGATTAAAGCAGTGGCGTAGCAAGATAGCAAGGGGGGGACGGTCCGCCCTAGGCGGCACGAGTTTTGAGGGCACCGGTCTCTTCCCTTCATACCTGCCGTCTACGGGGTGGCAATCGCCCTCCCCCCTTTTTAATGCGGCCACCACAGGGCAGCAAACGCAGGGGCCTCCATGGGCAGCCACAGGGCTAGCTACAACACTGAATGAAAGGAAAATGGTGAGTATTTAGCACACCATCATGCTGTTCTTTCTTTTAGTCAAATGGCAATGATTGAAAGAGGATTTTCTGCTTCAATGTATGTTGTGAGGTGTTACGTGCTCCATTTTTGGAAGCCAGAGTTATGGTTTCCTATTGTATGTCTCATGATACCAAGAAAGGAATGGACTTTATTAATTTGTAATTAAACCTTTATGTTTTGCAAATTTACCCTTCTTTGATGCTCCTGAGGGGAAAATTCGGCTTCACTGTCATTGATATTTTGCTGAATTTATGATTTTAACCATAGTTCAAGATAAAGATCCATCCCAGTGCATATAGCAGAGATTTGAGTTTGTTCCAAGTTTGCGCGGTGCAAACACCATCCTTATTTGTAAGGCTATCAGTAGTAAAAGACAATGAGATGTTACCGAGGAACTCAATCACGAAATCACCACAGGGAAGGCTGCATTCTATTCAGCAGGGATGCCAGACTGCAGGACTAACTGCAGAGAAAACAAGCATTAGCATAGCCAATAGGTCTCGCTTTTGGGACCTTATAAATATTTAGTTATACAGCACAATATCCTTGGTGCAACAACATCAGCTGTTGCATGGCTAAACACTTATAAGGTCCCAAAGGCGAGACCTATTGGCCATGCCAATGCTTGCAATTACCGTTTTGCACAAACACCGCAAACGACAAGTAATGCGGCCCCAAAACAGGCAAGTTTGCAAGTCTTTGTTTATAGTATAAGAAGCGGCTGAGGAAGGGACACCAGTCTCTGCCACCAGCTAGCATCGAACAGGGAGAAAAACAAAGTTTAAACAAGGGCGGCCGCGAAAGCGGTCGTGCTTTGTTTAATTAGTAACTTTTAGAGACCTGCTTAGGGTGACAAGATGGCGCAATGTCAGTGAAGCATCATTTCTCCATTCCTGGACTTTGCTTTTACATATCATTGTCATCAGGAGTGTTGGTCCAAATAAATCAATTAAAATTAACCAAGACTACAACTCCCAGAATGCACCGATATGTAAAAGCAAAGTCCAGTAACGGAAATGTTCTGTCCCTGTGACTTGGAGCCACCTGGGCTCCCTCGTGCTGTGGCCACGTGGACATCCTGCCCCAAATAGAGCATTACCCTTTCTCCTGGCCGAACCCAGACTTTCACATGCACATTAGGGTTGCCCTGTATGTGTCTGTCTTGTTTAGACCAACTTCATTTACATTTTAATCCGCCTATAAACAATGTTTGCCTCAATGTCATATAGCTCAGTCAGTTAATGTACCTGCAGCACTGGTGTGAGAGAAGAAGTGAAGCACAAGAAAGAAAGAACAAAATAAACAGATCAAAATACAAACTTCTAATGGGAACAAAGAAAGAAAACAAAAGGAGAAGCAAATGCGTACCTGTCTTTCCTTTTGTACGCAGATAAAAGGATTACCGTTGTGTTTATTAAAAGATGTTATCATTATCAAGGTGCCGTCAGGAAATTAATTGAATGAGTGGTGTGTAATTTAAACATGCTAATAATAATGTATGAATTAAGTAGGTACAATAAACGTATTGACCAACTGAGAATCCAAACAAGGTGTTCCGGAAAAAGGAAATAAAAAAATGAGCAAATAAACAAGACGCCAGCAGTAGATTTCAGTAAATGAAATGGCGTTTTAGCTAAGTAAAACAAACCTAAGCTAGAGAGCAGGTCGCACCTGCACGGGAAATAAACAAAGACAAAACAACGTGCACTTTGATTAAAACAAAATTAAGAGCTAACATTTTCTCTAGCTGCAGTGCTCAAATGTATTTATTACATTCACGGCGCTGAATACGGGAAATTTAGCTGGTTTCCAAGTGCTCCGAATTTTCCGATGAGGAAAAATACCTGAGCAGTAAAATGGTGCGTCAAAGATCACACAATGCGATCAACCGGGACAGCCGGGATTCGAATTTGAATAACTTTCTTGGTCCAGAAGTACCAATATAGACACAAGATTGTGAGTCCTTTTGTACGTATTCCGTATTATGGTAGTGCGGATTACTAATTCGGCTGATTTGACTACTATGACTGTTATGCATAAAAATACATGCTTAATGGTACAGAGTTTGTGGCAGTGTGCTGCAGTTTCATGGTGTTCTTAATTGGCTTATAAGTCTTACAGGCACATGCATCAAGCACAAAACCGGTCGCAAACGGGCAGATTCTCAGAATCTGCCCCTTTGCGACCGGTATTTTTGTATTTGGGATGCATCATCCCAAATGCAAAAATCGCTATTTAAGGAATCTCAAAATTGGGATTCCTTAAATAGCGATTGCATTTAAGGAATCCCTAATTGAGATTCCTTAAATGCAATGCATTACAGTTTAAAAAATAGCGATTTCGCTATTAGCGTGAGCAAATTACCATGAGGCTGGACCTCATGGTAATTTGCGAAAACTTAGAAAAATGCACTTATTTGCATTTTTCTAAGTTTCATGTTGCCCACACACATGCCCTTAGAGGATGTGTGTATGCAACATTTGTGCAGAGTGAACATACATGGGTGCAATAGGGTGTCATTTTGACACCCTTGCACCATCGAAATTGCGGGAGCAATTTGCGAGTACCTACTGGTACTCGCAAATTGCTCCCGCAATCTCTAATTCATTCCTATGGGCCTGGAGGCCCATAGGAATGAATGGGAAGACATTCCTTAATTGCGACTCGCAATTTGCTAGTCACAATTAAGGAATTTGTGGGAATCGCTATTTCTTTAGCGATTCCTACATGCATAGGGTTTTGCTATTCCTTAATTGCGATTCCTTAATAATCGCTATTAAGGAATCGCAAAACCCTATGATGATGCATGTGCCTGTTAGTGCAAATATATTGGGTGTCTTGTGAGGGCCAACAATAGGATAAAACTGTTGCAAAACTGCAATGGAAAAGTTATAAAAGTATTTATTTCTACTTGTTTAACAGATGTCAATATTGTTTAAAACTGCAAATGACCGGCAAAAGGAGCTAAGTTGGAAACCACTTCATGGATGCTACTGGAAACCTGTGATGGAATACACAGGGATTTAAGCCTGTCGCCTCCCATGTAGACCAGTGGACGCAGCGAGAGAGGCAAATGTAAATAAGCGCGGCCACGCTAATTAGAAACAGATGTCCCCTGCGCGCCGCCGCTCGCTCCCGCAAGGTGGATGCCAGCACAAGCACGAGTGTCAGAAAAGTGCAGCCTGATTTCTAAAGGTCATCTCCTAGAGCAGAGCTGCGCTAGGCTCGACCTAAAAATAATGCAGAATTTACGACTGAATTGTATCCAAAGCTGGGGCATGAAAGTCGTTAGTAATGGGCATGTGCATGGAAGATGAAAGATTGCACTGCAAGGAAACAGCTATAGGAATACTGCCTTATGTGCACATGTCGAGGATTACAAGGAGCTGTGCGCAGATATCGTGTTATATTGGTTGGCAGCGCTAGATTTGCATTCAAGATTGATTTTAAACCTCAGTTGCGCATTAGTGCATTAGTTAATCTTGATAATATAGGATAATATTCTCCAGCCATAAATAGGAGACAAGGAGAGTGGGAGTCACAAAAGTAAGACCTTAAAACCTGTGATCAGAGGAGGAAATTGGGAAAATGTACCAGAGAAACATGGAACTGTGGACAAATGGAATAGGGTACACTTCAGAATAACAGTGGGATGCTACTTAGGAGACAATGTGTTACAGAACTTAGATTGAAACCCAAGAAACGGGCCTAGTCATCCCATTTTAGAGTTTAGAAAAATCGACTTACACGGCCAACACCCCCAGACCCATGAATGGAATGCAATAGCCCAGACAAGTTGAGTTCTAATTAGTGTCCTAAATACTGTAATTGAAGACCTGCGGCACTGGTATGTTACCAATCTAGGCAGTGATAATTGGTTGTTTTGATTTGTAGTTTTAAAGAAATATGTAGTTTTGGGCTGTAAATTTAGTGAATTGTTTTGCCATTTCTAAATAAATACATAGAAAAACACAAGACCGTAACAGAGCACAAAGCAAAATTACAACACATCAACAACATACATACCAAAGCAAAAACTAACAACACCATCAAAACAGAACACAACCAATGTACAACATAACAACACAGCACCATAATGTGGCACCTCAGCATAAACATCATCACCCAAGGAAAATTGCAGCACAGTGCCAGAAACAATACACCATAACAACAGAAGAAACACAACCTAAAACCAGCACAAAACATAATTCAACAATGTAGCAGAAAATAACTGTGACACAGTATTATATAACATTGTAGCGCAATAAAGAAAGAGAATAACCACACAACAGAACATAGGTTCACTGTTCACAAACCAACGATGTACATACACCACGTATACCACACTAGCAATCTTTTGGGACAGTGCACAATGTGTTCCACCGTTACACAATAAATAGAACTAAAAGACCAACCACAACCCAATAAATCAAGACCACATCACCAAGACACAAAAAAACACAACCTAACAAAAATTTTTAAACCTAACAAAAAATGTTATGTTCGCCAGGCCTGGATGGAACACCTGCTCTGGAAAAACTTTAAAACCTGGTTCTTTAGCTCAATATGCAGGGAGGTTTGATAATAGTCTTGAGGCTGGCGATCACTTGTACCTAGCGCTGGGACACCTCAAATGAGTTAGCTATGCGGTTTAGAAATCACATTATTATTATTTTTGTTGTTATGTTTGTGGGCTATTGCGTGATTGTGTTATATTGGGATGTCGTGTTATTTCGGTGTGTTGTGCTTCGTGTCCACATTGAGTTGTTATAGTATTGTTGTTCTGCTGCATTTTGCTGGTACATAGTTGATGTTTTGTTTTTGTTTCATAATGTTGTTTTGTTGTGTTGTATTGTTGCACACTATTGCCGTTTCTGCTTAAATATGCCCTCTGCTTCACTTCCACAGATCTCCTTTCATAACATGGTGGTAAGAAGTGTTTGCACAAGCGCTGCCTCACTTACAAGCAGCAACATGCAACAGTGCCAACTTAAATGTTTGGTGAAGTCGAAGTCGAATGATCTTGCTTCAGCTGTTTCTACATTTTTTTTTTATGTTTTAGTGAGAATGTGTTTCTGTCTGACTTTCTTGATGTAAATGTTACGATATTCTTAACACCTTAAATAAAGATATCATATTTTTCTTGCATCGTTCAAACAGTACCTGATAGGGAAGAAAAAGGCAAGAGTTTCGGGTTGGGCAGAGGAAACAGATAAACGGAGAAAGATGAGTGTGTGTGCTATAGACAGACAATGCCACAGAGAGCAAAAAAGAGACACGGGGAGAGGATACAGAGATGGAGAGAGAAAGTGCGAGATAAAGAAAGGATGAGAACATAAGAAGGAGGAGAGGACTAGAGTGAAGGAGAGAGGCAGTGAAGGAAGGGGAGAAAGAGGAAAACGAGAGAGACGGAATGCGCACGAGAGAGCGTAATCCCAAGGTGACAAAGAAAGTTAAACTTCCGGAGTTTACAATTCCTCACCACACAGAGTAGATATACATCTCCTTGCTGCACTGTTTCAAGTCCATGATTGTACCCTGGGGACACAAACCTCGCAGGTGGCAGCCGGTATGGTAGATCTGGAATGTAGATATGACGTGCCTCCTTAAGATAAACAGGGGATTTGCTTACTTATAAGCAGTTTATTAGGAGGTATACGGTTCCCGCGTTACGGATGTAAGGAAATGGATCTTCTCGGAAAGAGGCACATCAGACATTGTAGAACCTGTAAATGGGTCTCTTTCAAGAGGATACAGTAAAGTCAGGCCGGGGGTAAAAGTACATGAAGCCTCTAACGAGTAGCGCGGCCACGCTAATAAGAAACAGATGGCCCTTGCGGGCCGCTGCTCACTCCCGCAAGGTGGATGCCACCACAAGCACGTGTGCTCGAAAAGAGCTGACCGATTTCTAAAGGTCATCTCCTAGAGTAGCGCTGCGCTAGGCTCGACCTAAAAAGTGGGTGCTTTCCCAACGCAGACATGAAACTTTCAGCACATAACTTACTAGAGGCCGGCAGTCACTAGCAAGCCAAGAATCTGTAGTGTAGTGGGGAGTAGCCTAAGAGGGGTTATTGATTCAAGCTAATTCGCTCCCCCAAGTTGCATATCATTGCTGATAGGTTTGCTGGGATCATATCATTGCTGATAGGTTTGCTGGGATCATGTCATTGCTGAAAGGTTTGCTAGGATGCCCGCCACCGATACGACTTGGAAATATTTGGAGTTTTTTATGACTCTGACTTATGGTCTTGTGTTGTAACTGTCTATTATTTTGCCTGTTATTACTTTCCTCCTCAAACCCTTGGATTGTGCTCAGTTTCAGGGTCACATTCATTTATTGAGCAGTGTTTGTTCTCTTTTGAGATATTTTAAAAGAGGTTTCGTGTCCCAAGTATTTCTTATGTGGTGCAATCCAGTCGGTACCTCGTGTTGTTGCAAGGAACACATTAAACATGCAGCACTGTACAAAAGTCCTCTAATAAATGTAGCGTCCTTGTAATATGTGTAAAAAGCAAACCTCATGTATCGCTGAGGAAAGCAAAGTCTGCATGCAACGCTTCAGTTATGGATGACATTTATTCGGCAACGCATTTCAACCTAAACAGGTCTTCGTCACTGCCTCGTTTAGGCGCTGTAAAGAATCATTCTGCCCATCAAAGACACTTTCGTTCACTAATTATATCAAGTAGGTTGTTTAATTGTTTTTATTTGTCCATCGGTTGAATAGAGCAATACTCGGATCATTTAAACTCTGCCTTATATTCTATGCAGGGTTATTTTTTAGACTTTACACAACAGGGCTTATTAACTCTCCTTATATGTTGTAAGGTGATAGGCAAGTCTCAGCTTATATTATATTGCAGCATTGATTTATGCAATTTATATGATTAAGATGCAGTGTGATGTTATGTATGATGAAATGAGTATGGAATGCGGCACCAATTGAATGGAAATGCGTGGAAAATATGAATAACGAGTGCAGTGTCCCATGGTTGGTGGTGTAGGTGGTCAAACATTTCATGTGCTGGCTCTTGAGACCTTCATTGACCTGCAGGCACAGGGTAGGACCCTGAAAGTACAGCCCAGCCTTTCAGTCTTTTGCAGTCGAAAACATGAGTGACACTGAATTGGACTAATCATAACATCGTGATTACAGAACTTTACAAGCCTGTGAAAGTAATCATTACATGAAAATATTAAAATAACAAAGTTCTACAGAAAAAGGCATAGAAGACACCAGATTAGCAATGATTCTTTCCCAGGTCTTTTCCCGGTTCTGGTTGTCCTAGTCACAAACCTTTCTAGTCTGGTACCATAAAGCAAATGTTTCAGTTGAAGTGAACCAAGACTACAACTCCCACAATGCATTGCGTTGTTAAAGAAAACCCAGGAGATAAAATATGATTTACCCTGGCATCATGGCGTCACGTGGAAACCCTTCAAATAACAGTTCAGCAAGTTAAGCTCGTGAAATGTGTGTTGTTTACACTTTTCTTCCAATGCTTGACTACTTTGCGAGCTTGGACAGTCCTTATTTTCTCAACTGATATTGGTTGAAAATAGATGAACTGCTGTCCGCAAAAGGCTGCGAGACAGCCCCGCGCTGCAAAAACACAAACAAAAAAACATGGCTGCCCAGTAAAAGAAGCCAAAAGCACTCGGGGGGCTTCCATCATGACGAATGTCTCCAAGCCTTTGCAAGCCCTTAGCAGCTGAACGCAAGCGTTGAAGCGTCTGGGGGTATGTGGAAGTTGTTTGTTTCAGGGATGTGGAAACTGGAGCTCACGAAAAATGCTTTAAGTGGGAAGGGATTTATACAGCGTCCACAGGGCTGAGTGAGCTAGTTAGCCACCCCATCTGGAGCCTAAAGATGAAAAACATACCAACTGCTCTCTGGATAATCCAGTTTCCCTTCCCCTTCTGTCTCCCTCACTCGCTCCTTCTGAGCAAACACTTTCAGCCGCTCGCCCCTTCCTGCCTCAGACATGCTGCGCCCGTCTGCCAAGAGCCCCTCCCAGTGTGCCCGCACCAACAGTATCCATATCAAAGCCCCTCGCCCCCAGGGCCCATTAGAGAGTGTTTATTTCTACATATTCTCCCTGGGGGTGGATTGTCGTTCATAGCCATGCGATGGGGGCCTGCCTTCATCGTCTCCTCACTAAAATAATCGAGAAATGATTAAGGAATATACAACAACGATACCGACCAGCACTGGCGGGAAAGCCCTCCCGATGATGTGCCCTGCTGCTGTCTTTTGTCCGTGTTCCCCTTTGAAGGAGAATCTCACGACCCGGAAAGTTAAAGGAATAATATTTTAGCGAGAAAATACAATTTGCAGGGGAATATAATGTCTGTAAACAGTAATCAAAAGTCTCTTGGTGGATAAGGTGGAAGCCTCACCCTCGCAGCACCCGGCTGCCGTCAGTGTATGTTCATACATGGTATCGCGTCACCTCCAATCCGAGGGATTAGAAGAAACCTGCTCCGTGATCATCTGCGCACTGCAAAGGCCCCCGCACGAGCTCCCCCCACCCCAGGACCTGACCAGAAGCTGCGGATGTGGGTGCTTTATGTGAGCAACGGGCAGTGATTGATTCTTTTCTTCACCACTGTTCCTGACATTGAGTGATTTTGTCGCATGTTGAGCTCGCCATTATACAAACTCATTTGATGTGCGTCACCCTCCCTGTAGGAGAGTAGGGTCTGCTATCCTATGGTCACCCCAAATTTTTGCTTTTTGCTTCACTGGTTTTTGACATATTGAGGCTGTGGGCCTGCCAATCAGACCCCCAGCCTGCTGTTCTCTCTACTAAATTAAAACTATGCACCCTAGGTGCATAACCAATTGGAAGTGGATCACCCTGTCAGCCCCTGTACCAGTGTACACTAGGTACCCAGGGCATTGGTGTACCCAAGGCCTGCCAGGGGCTGCAGCATGTATTATGCCACCCCAGGCTTGGCCTAACAATCTGACACAACTGGCTGATCACTCAGCTGGGGTAAGTTGGTGTAATCACCTCTTACTTAGGTGTAGTATACCTATACCTAACCTTAAATGGGACACCTGGTAACCTATAAGTCACTCCTATGGCAGGCCTTAACAATCCTGAAGGCAGAGTGCTTGGTTCCATGTGAGATGGTGCTCTGGCATGAGCTGAGCCTGTCTGCAGTGGTCGGAACAACTTCCTTCTACTGTTTCCAGATATCGTCATACCATATACTCTTAAGTGCATTATGAACCTCGCGGTTAAATGCTATCTTTGGTTTGGCTTTATCAAAACATGTCGAGTAAGGTGTCATACGAATTGGAATACTAACCCCTCGCCAATTCTGGCGACGGGGTTAGCATTCCACCCTTCTAGAGGGACACGACATGTACAGTACCTGAAACCCGGGTAAAATCAGACATAGCCTCAGCTCCACAAAATGGATGCTGCCACCACAGACACAAGTCTACCCTCCTGCTGCTGGGAGTCCTTCCAGCTTGGGAGGTGTGGACAAAGGGTTTCCTGCCAGGGGAGGTGCGTGCACCACCCCAGACAGGATTTTGTGTATTGGTCAGGTAGGGCTTGAAAGAAACCAGACATGCCTGTGGCTCACAAGGAGCCTCGGTGCATATGCCAGTTCAAACCGGTCCTGGGGCACACCAGTCCCGGGCCTGGGGCGAGCTGGACAAAGGGTTGGGGGTGTAACCACCCCCCTTCCTGGTCCCACCCATGGGGAGGGACCTAGCAGGTAGTCCGGCCCCTAGAATCCGCTTAAAGGTAGGAGCTGTGTCCTAAGACTTCAGACATCCTGGAATCAACTTGAAACTAAGAAGAAGACGGGAACTTCGACGCTCTGCCGCACAGAGGACTGAAGCCAATCTCCCCTGTGGTCAGGGAGTGACCACCTTGCTAACGCAAGCACCATCCAGCGAATCAACGTCTGCTTTGCCGCCGCCTCCCGCCGGAGCCCGAGCCCAGAGACTGACAAGACCTGGACCTCCAGACCTCTCACCGCCCGATCCACAGTCCCTGCAAAGAGGAGACCCGTGGAGGCACCGAGACACGTGGAGCCAGCCATCTTGAAACGACTACGACAAGCTGACCAGTGCAACAACCGAGGCTCCCTCCAAGTTGTGCTTTGGGTCCTGAGAAGCCCAACCCTCGAGCAGCATCTGCACCAAAGGTGAGCCCTCCAGCATCTCCACGATCTGCGTGGGGCCCTTCTGCATTTTGCCACTCGACGCGCCTAACCGGTTGCTGGCCCGCTGGCTAGTGGCCATCTTGGCGACGAAATCTACGACAAACACCGCTGGTCTGGTTGCTCCAGACTGGCCCTTGCTCCCCTCCAAAGGAGCGATCCCTCTGACCTTGCTGGTCAGAACCAACAGCTGATTTCCGAATCCTCCTTCAATTGCTTTTGCCAAGGCTTGTTTGCTTCGATCAAGTCGCCAACACCGCCGACAGCGAGAGCCTGCGTGGGACAGCTCGTGAGCCAACTCCTGGACGTCGTCGACCTTCAGGGACCACGTGGCTGCGGAGACAAGCTACCCCTCATCACCTGTTTGCACCCGACATCGCCTGGTACCCACCTGGTGCCACGCTGGTCACTGGCTAGTGACTGTGAACACTGTCCCCTCTGCTTACAGGTCTTCAACCTCTCCGATCCACCCTTGGATCCACCGCATCTCTACCGGACCGACCGCCTGCAGCATCTTTGTCCCAGGCTCAACGGAACAGATAGAAGAAACCCGACGCACTTTGAGGCCTATGCACCCGCTTCCTGTGGGTGAGGTAAAGCTGGTACTCCGGTGCCCATGTGTAGTAATACATCTCTAGTGCCTGTGTTCCAAATCTTAAGTTCCTAGTCAACCCGGAAGATCTCCTTTGCAGTAACTTTGTACTTTTTACGCACCCATTGAAACCTATGGGAGCACGCGTGTGACTATTTGCTCTGCACACGCCACCCGTGGACCTCCTGGTCACTAACTGACGTTAGCTCCTTGTAGGCCCAGCGATTCTAGAGGCCCTAGGCCTTTTCCCTTTTCTGTTCGTGGTACTTATACCACTATTTTAGTATATGGTTTGAGTGGCCACCAGGGCCTATCCATATAACGTGCAACTTCTGTGTATTCTGTGATAATCTTGTTTGACGATTTGTGCTCCTGTGCTCATAAAGAGACTAGGGGTTACTTTGAGAAATAAATACATATATATTTTGAATATATATCTGTGTGGTGTCCTTTCATTGGTATAAAAGGGGGTTGCATTTGGTGAAACAGCTGGCTTAACACGCTTCACGAGTTTAGCCTCAAAGACTGCTTAGCCTACGCTACCACTAGGGCAGCTAGTCCGAAAAGGTTGACTTACAACCACACCATAAGGGTTGCTTGGCATGGTACAAGGTGATCACTTTAACTAGTGAGCATCATATACCAGGCCAACTTCTCACATTGGTGAGCAGCGGTTGGATTTGAGCTTGCTGTGTTTTACCATTGTAATCTCTTGGTTACCAATTGAAAGATCACATAGGTACCTGTAGGTACATATAAAACAAGATTAGATATACATAAGTTCTACTGAACTTAGTTGTTGTAGAGCAAAGGGAGTAGCACACCCTGACTACAACTACTAGATAGGTTTAGTAGGTAAACCCAAGTGTAGGTAGATTGCAACACATCCACCCACACTTAAGAGCAATGGCCGGGGCAGAGGGGTCCACTGTACCCATCTCTGTTGAGAGTGACCCCCAGAGGGCACCATCCAGCTTTGCTACCCTTAATCAGAATGAGGTCAGGCATTTGGCAACTCTTAGAGGCCTTAAACAGCCCAAGAACCCAAACTCTGCTGAGCTCAGAGAGCTCTTACAGAATGATGAGAATCAGAGAGCACTCAAGAAAGCTTCCCAGTTAGCCCCCTTAGGGTCAGGAACAGGAGGCCCCCCTTCTGAAGATACTACAGAGGTACCCAGTTCCAATAGCCATCCCTTAGATGAGAACCATACTACAGGGGAGGAAAGTGGTGAGGATACAGAAAGTAGTGATGATGAAGGGAGAACTAGCCCAGTGCCAAGTATTATACTTGGCCCAGCTAAACTAAGGCTATTGGGGACTGACAATGGGTTCCCCCCATTGGATCTCCCCAGTGGACTTAACACAGGGCTTGGGAGGCAAAGGAATCGCTCAGGTGACTCCAATGCTTCTCATGGCTCTAGGGGCTCTCAAGGTCACTCCAGGAAAAGGATGACCACCCCTCAGAGGAGGGAACATGAGGCCAGAATGCAGGAAGCCCAGCTGAGGATCAGGAAGCAGGAGCTAGAAGTAGCCCTGATGGAAGAAAAACTGAACAAGGCTAGGCAACCTAGAGAGAGTGGGTCTATACCCACTGGTGGCAGCATTGTCCCTAAGGACAAAGATAGGGTTTTCGATAATAGAAACCTGTCTAAGGTTGTGCCCCCCTACAAAAGTGGGGATGACATCCACAAGTGGATAACTGCTCTTGAGAGAGCCTGCAAAGTACAGCAGGTTCCTGAAGACCAGTGGGCAGCAATCCTCTGGCTCTCCTTTGAAGGAAGAGGCAGAGACAGACTCCTCACTGTTAGAGAAGAGGATGTCAGAAACTACAGAGTCCTGAAGAGTGTTCTAGTTGATGGGTTAGGCTTAACCACTGAGCAGTACAGGTTAATGTTCAGAGACACCCAAAAGACACAGACTCAGGACTGGTCTGAATACATTGAATGTGCCACTAAGGCTTTGGAGGGTTGGTTGCTGGGAAGTAAGGTATCTGATTTTACAGGATTGTATAATTTGATGATGAGAGAACAGATTTTAAATAACTGTCAAAACCAGCAACTGCATCAACATTTGGTTGACTCTGATCTGACCTCTCCCCAAGAATTGGGAAAGAAGGCAGACAAATGGGTCAGAACCAGGGTTAAGCAAAAGAACCAGAACCAGGGCCAAGGGGGTGATCAGAAGAAAACAGACCAAAAGGGTGGAGATCAGAAACCTAAAGACCAGAAGTCTTCAACAGGGCCCCAAACTACTACTAAGGAGGGTGGGTCCCAACAGTCCAAAAAGAAGAAAGAAGGTCAAAAGAAACCCTGGTGCAATCATTGTAAAAATACAACTCACTGGACTAGTGATTGCAAAAAGGGTGGAGCCCCCAACACTGTTGCCCCTAAGGCACCTGCTCCCAGTACTACTGTTAGCAGTGTTGGTCCCCAGACAAAGGGTGTAGTGGGAATCACTATGGGAACTGAAGGAGATTCTGACTTAGACAGAACCCTGACACAGGCAGTCTTGATCTGTGATGGGGACATTGATTTGTCCCTGACTGTGAGCCCCAGTAACCTGGGCAAGTACAGACAGACTCCTTTAATTAATGACAAAGTGGCTCAAGCCTACAGGGACACATGTGCCAGTGTCACTATGGTGACACCAGGCTTTGTGGATCCTGGACAGTACATACCAGGTGAGAACTACCTGGTGACCAATGCCAGCAATGCCACTACTTCACATAGTGTGGCAGTTGTTAACTTCTCATGGGGAGGGGTAACTGGCCTCAAAAGGGTTGTGGTTAGTGCAGACCTCCCAGTAGAATGTTTGTTGGGCAATGACCTAGAGAGTTCTCTATGGTCAGAAGTGGAGTACAGGACTCATGCAGAGATGTTAGGTATATCATCACATGTCCTTGCTGTGACCAGGTCACAGGCCAAAAAGTGCCTCACTGAACCACAGGTCTTGGATCCTGGAACAATGGACCAAGCACCTACCAAGAAGAAGAACAGGAGGGTCAAGGCTGTGCCTTCCCCCCTGCCTCAGAGTGATGATCAGCCTTCCCAGGAAGCTGATCTAGAGGACCCTGAAGGAACTGTCCCTGAAGAGCTTGAACCTGACCAGGTTGAGTTTCTGGGGACAGGGGGACCTTCAAGGGCTGACTTGAGGCAGGCTCAGTTATCCTGTCCCTCTCTTGAACCCCTCAGACAGCTGGCTGCTGCTGAGGCTGCTGGGAATGCTCAAGGTACCCATAAAGTGTATTGGGATGAAGGGCTCCTTTATTCAGAGGCTAGAGACCCCAAGCCTGGTGCAACCAGGAGGTTGGTTATACCTCTGCAATTTAGGGGCTTCCTCCTTACCTTGGCCCATGATATTCCTTTAGCAGGACACCTAGGCCAGAACAAGACCTGGGACAGACTTGTCCCTCACTTTCACTGGCCTCATATGAATGAAGATACAAAGGAGTTTTGTCGCTCCTGTGTTACCTGCCAAGCCAGTGGCAAATCAGGTGGCACAACAAAGGCCCCCCTGATACCACTACCTGTGGTGGGGGTTCCCTTTGAAAGAGTGGGAATAGACATAGTGGGTCCCATGGATCCTCCCACTGCATCTGGGCACAGATTTATACTGGTGGTAGTGGATCATGCCACCAGGTATCCAGAGGCAATTCCCCTTAGGACCACTGCAGCACCTGTTGTGGCCAGGGCCCTGCTGGGAGTATTCTCCAGAGTGGGGTTTCCTAAGGAGGTAGTATCTGACAGAGGTACCAACTTTATGTCAGGATACTTGACAGCTATGTGGAAGGAATGTGGTGTCAACTACAAGTTCACCACCCCTTATCACCCTCAATGCAATGGGCTTGTTGAGAGATTCAACAAGACCCTAAAGGGTATGATCAAAGGATTACCTGAAAAGCTCAGGCGAAGATGGGATATCCTTCTACCCTGCCTTCTGTTTGCTTACAGAGAGGTCCCACAAAAAGGAGTTGGCTACAGCCCCTTTGAATTGTTGTTTGGGCACCCTGTGAGAGGCCCACTGTGTTTGGTGAAGGAAGGATGGGAGTTACCTCTCAAAAAGCCTAAGCTAGACATAGTGGACTATGTACTTGGTCTCCGCTCCAGGATGGCTGAGTATATGGAGAAGGCATCTAAAAACCTTGAGGCAAGCCAGGCCTTACAGAAAGCTTGGCATGACCAAAAGGCTGTCTTGGTTGAGTATCAGCCAGGACAGAAGGTATGGGTGTTGGAGCCAGTGGCCCCAGCAGCACTCCAAGACAAATGGTCTGGACCCCATACAATCCTGGAAAAGAAGGGAGAGGTCACCTACTTGGTGGACCTAGGAACTCCCAGGAGTCCCCACAGGGTACTCCATGTTAACAGGCTTAAAGCATATGTTGACAGGGCAGACATGGGCTTGCTCATGGCTACAGATGAGGGACAGGAGGAAGAGAGTGACCCTCTCCCAGACCTGTTGTCTCAGAACCCTGAAGATGGCTCAGTTGAAGGAGTGACCCTTGGAGGCAACCTCACTGCCCATCAGCAGACTGAATGTAGACAGGTTCTACAATCATTTTCACATATGTTTTCCTTGATACCTAGTCAAACTGACTGGTGTACCCATGTTGTGGACACTGGTGACAGTCTGCCTGTAAAGAACAAACTTTACAGACAACCTGACCACGTCAGGGACTGTATAAAGGCTGAGGTACATAAAATGCTGGAATTAGGTGTCATTGAACCCTCAGAGAGCCCCTGGGCTAGCCCAGTGGTTCTGGTCCCCAAACCTCACACCAAAGATGGCAAGAGAGAGATGAGGTTCTGTGTGGACTACAGAGGACTCAATGCTGTCACCAGGACAGATGCACACCCTATTCCAAGGGCAGATGAGCTCATAGACAAACTAGCTTCTGCAAAGTTTTTGAGCACATTTGACTTGACAGCTGGCTATTGGCAAATCAGATTAGCTGAGGAGTCTAAGGCCAAAACAGCATTCTCAACCCCAGGTGGGCATTATCAGTTTGTGGTGATGCCCTTTGGTCTGAAGAATGCACCTGCCACCTTCCAAAGGCTGGTGAACCAAGTCCTTACTGGGTTGGATGACTTTTGCGCAGCATATCTTGATGACATTGCTGTCTTTAGTTCCACCTGGGAGGATCACCTGATCCACCTGAAGAAGGCTCTTGAGGCTCTGCAAAGGGCAGGCCTCACTATCAAGGCTACTAAGTGCCAGATAGGGCAGAGTAAGGTTGTGTATTTGGGCCACCTTGTAGGTGGGGGCCAAGTTCAACCACTGGAGAGTAAGATACAGTCCATCAAGGATTGGTCCCCTCCAACCACCCAGACTCAAGTTCGAGCTTTCTTGGGCTTGACTGGGTATTACAGGAAGTTTGTTAAGAACTATGGGTCCATTGTGACTCCTCTTAATGATCTGACATCCAAGAAGATGCCCAAAAAGGTTCAGTGGACAGTAAGCTGTCAAAAGGCATTTGATGACCTGAAGGAGGCCATGTGCTCTGCACCTATCCTGAAAAGTCCTGACTACTCCAAAGAGTTTATTGTCCAAACAGATGCTTCTGAGTTGGGTGTGGGAGCTGTGCTGTCACAACTTAATGTAGATGGTCAAGACCAACCCATTGCTTTTATTAGCAGAAGGTTGACCCCCAGAGAGAAGAATTGGTCAGCTATTGAGAGGGAGGCCTTTGCTGTGGTGTGGGCCCTGAAGAAGCTGAGGCCATACTTGTTTGGCACTCACTTCAAGATTCAGACCGACCATAAGCCCCTCTTGTGGCTAAATCAGATGAAGGGTGAAAACCCCAAACTGCTTAGGTGGTCCATTTCCCTACAGGGGATGGACTTTACAGTGGAGCACCGGCCAGGTACTGACCATGGGAATGCAGATGGTCTCTCCAGGTACTTCCACTTAGGACATGAAGACGAGACTGGTCAAGGCTAGTTTAATGTCCCAGCGTTTGGGGGGGGGTTGTGTAGGAGAGTAGGGTCTGCTATCCTATGGTCACCCCAAATTTTTGCTTTTTGCTTCACTGGTTTTTGACATATTGAGGCTGTGGGCCTGCCAATCAGACCCCCAGCCTGCTGTTCTCTCTACTAAATTAAAACT
Organism: Triturus cristatus; assembly: GCF_964204655.1. Lineage (NCBI taxonomy): Eukaryota > Metazoa > Chordata > Amphibia > Caudata > Salamandridae > Triturus > Triturus cristatus. The sequence continues at coordinate 816,597,896 of NC_140584.1, forward strand.
ATGCACCCTAGGTGCATAACCAATTGGAAGTGGATCACCCTGTCAGCCCCTGTACCAGTGTACACTAGGTACCCAGGGCATTGGTGTACCCAAGGCCTGCCAGGGGCTGCAGCATGTATTATGCCACCCCAGGCTTGGCCTAACAATCTGACACAACTGGCTGATCACTCAGCTGGGGTAAGTTGGTGTAATCACCTCTTACTTAGGTGTAGTATACCTATACCTAACCTTAAATGGGACACCTGGTAACCTATAAGTCACTCCTATGGCAGGCCTTAACAATCCTGAAGGCAGAGTGCTTGGTTCCATGTGAGATGGTGCTCTGGCATGAGCTGAGCCTGTCTGCAGTGGTCGGAACAACTTCCTTCTACTGTTTCCAGATATCGTCATACCATATACTCTTAAGTGCATTATGAACCTCGCGGTTAAATGCTATCTTTGGTTTGGCTTTATCAAAACATGTCGAGTAAGGTGTCATACGAATTGGAATACTAACCCCTCGCCAATTCTGGCGACGGGGTTAGCATTCCACCCTTCTAGAGGGACACGACATGTACAGTACCTGAAACCCGGGTAAAATCAGACATAGCCTCAGCTCCACAAAATGGATGCTGCCACCACAGACACAAGTCTGCCCTCCTGCTGCTGGGAGTCCTTCCAGCTTGGGAGGTGTGGACAAAGGGTTTCCTGCCAGGGGAGGTGCGTGCACCACCCCAGACAGGATTTTGTGTATTGGTCAGGTAGGGCTTGAAAGAAACCAGACATGCCTGTGGCTCACAAGGAGCCTCGGTGCATATGCCAGTTCAAACCGGTCCTGGGGCACACCAGTCCCGGGCCTGGGGCGAGCTGGACAAAGGGTTGGGGGTGTAACCACCCCCCTTCCTGGTCCCACCCATGGGGAGGGACCTAGCAGGTAGTCCGGCCCCTAGAATCCGCTTAAAGGTAGGAGCTGTGTCCTAAGACTTCAGACATCCTGGAATCAACTTGAAACTAAGAAGAAGACGGGAACTTCGACGCTCTGCCGCACAGAGGACTGAAGCCAATCTCCCCTGTGGTCAGGGAGTGACCACCTTGCTAACGCAAGCACCATCCAGCGAATCAACGTCTGCTTTGCCGCCGCCTCCCGCCGGAGCCCGAGCCCAGAGACTGACAAGACCTGGACCTCCAGACCTCTCACCGCCCGATCCACAGTCCCTGCAAAGAGGAGACCCGTGGAGGCACCGAGACACGTGGAGCCAGCCATCTTGAAACGACTACGACAAGCTGACCAGTGCAACAACCGAGGCTCCCTCCAAGTTGTGCTTTGGGTCCTGAGAAGCCCAACCCTCGAGCAGCATCTGCACCAAAGGTGAGCCCTCCAGCATCTCCACGATCTGCGTGGGGCCCTTCTGCATTTTGCCACTCGACGCGCCTAACCGGTTGCTGGCCCGCTGGCTAGTGGCCATCTTGGCGACGAAATCTACGACAAACACCGCTGGTCTGGTTGCTCCAGACTGGCCCTTGCTCCCCTCCAAAGGAGCGATCCCTCTGACCTTGCTGGTCAGAACCAACAGCTGATTTCCGAATCCTCCTTCAATTGCTTTTGCCAAGGCTTGTTTGCTTCGATCAAGTCGCCAACACCGCCGACAGCGAGAGCCTGCGTGGGACAGCTCGTGAGCCAACTCCTGGACGTCGTCGACTTTCAGGGACCACGTGGCTGCGGAGACAAGCTACCCCTCATCACCTGTTTGCACCCGACATCGCCTGGTACCCACCTGGTGCCACGCTGGTCACTGGCTAGTGACTGTGAACACTGTCCCCTCTGCTTACAGGTCTTCAACCTCTCCGATCCACCCTTGGATCCACCGCATCTCTACCGGACCGACCGCCTGCAGCATCTTTGTCCCAGGCTCAACGGAACAGATAGAAGAAACCCGACGCACTTTGAGGCCTATGCACCCGCTTCCTGTGGGTGAGGTAAAGCTGGTACTCCGGTGCCCATGTGTAGTAATACATCTCTAGTGCCTGTGTTCCAAATCTTAAGTTCCTAGTCAACCCGGAAGATCTCCTTTGCAGTAACTTTGTACTTTTTACGCACCCATTGAAACCTATGGGAGCACGCGTGTGACTATTTGCTCTGCACACGCCACCCGTGGACCTCCTGGTCACTAACTGACGTTAGCTCCTTGTAGGCCCAGCGATTCTAGAGGCCCTAGGCCTTTTCCCTTTTCTGTTCGTGGTACTTATACCACTATTTTAGTATATGGTTTGAGTGGCCACCAGGGCCTATCCATATAACGTGCAACTTCTGTGTATTCTGTGATAATCTTGTTTGACGATTTGTGCTCCTGTGCTCATAAAGAGACTAGGGGTTACTTTGAGAAATAAATACATATATATTTTGAATATATATCTGTGTGGTGTCCTTTCATTGGTATAAAAGGGGGTTGCATTTGGTGAAACAGCTGGCTTAACACGCTTCACGAGTTTAGCCTCAAAGACTGCTTAGCCTACGCTACCACTAGGGCAGCTAGTCCGAAAAGGTTGACTTACAACCACACCATAAGGGTTGCTTGGCATGGTACAAGGTGATCACTTTAACTAGTGAGCATCATATACCAGGCCAACTTCTCACACTCCCTTCCAGAGATTCCATCACAGGGCCTCTGACGTCAGCCTGGCACTCTGTATCTGCAGTGAAGATGGTCTGCTCCCCGTTCTTCTTCTTGTTGATGACTTGTTGAGGGGCACCAAAGAACTTGACTACGCCAACCGCCAGGCCCGCATCTACTCACAGGCGTTGGCCATTCAGGGATTGATGTCATCTGGGGACGTGTGATAAACTGATACCGGGCAAGTCAGGGTGGGGGATGGGACAGAGCTGGGCAGGGTAGAACAGAGGCAGAACCGAACCATCACCATGTGAGAGAGATCAAGCTCATCCAATCAGAGATAGAGATGAAGCCTCAAGAGTGCCGGATGGTGATGGGAGATAGGTAGAGCAGAACAGCACTTCATCGAGGAACAGAGGAAGACCAATGGGTCGCATCGGAGCAAGAGGCGCTATTAGAAAATTGCAAAGATGACCAGCACGCTGGGTAATAGGTGTGCGTGTGCGTGCGTGTGTGTGTGTGTGTGTGGTGCTATAGCACTCAGTCACTGCAATACGTGAAAGCTGCAAATTTTGTTTATCTCATTGTGTCCTTTAAATCATGACTTTAGTCTCAATTTTACAGAACCACTGAGAGAGGGGATGGTACAGTGCAGGAGGGAGGGTGAAACCAACATATTCGAACATGGGATTGGCATCACCTAGGAAAACAGGACCCTCAAGTGTTCCCATCTCACCCCGCATGGCATTCTACCAAGTGACATTCACAGCAAACTTACCCGTTGCGTTGCAATGCATTGTGGCACACTGGCCACATCACATTAACCACAGTGCCTTACACAACAGCATACAACATAGCAGCCTTCTTAGCTGTGCCATAGAAGATGAGACGATTCACAGGCAATAAAATGGTCCAAAACCTGAAGGTCCAATCACTTGGGGTAAATTGTAACTAATTAGCTGGTAGAATACATAAAACTACTGATAATATAAGGCCACAATAAAGAGGTAGTACAATACAATGACTCAAAAGAGGATATTATTGGTTCCAATTGGGCTCCCATAAGCTGGCCGATTACAGCGGGATCTCTCTCCTACCTGACCCTGCAAAAAAGAGTGAATTTTATGTCAATACTCTTTAGCACTTTACATTAGTCTTGAATGACTTTCACACCTACCCAGATACGGGCAGTGCTGCTGTCTTACTTATGCTTGATCTATCGACAACCTTTGATACAGTCTCACCACAAAATTATTTATTTCTTTCTCAAGCATGAGGGTTGGGAGGCCGCATCCTCGACTGCTTCACATAAGTTCTGGCAGACTGCTCTCTAGCAGTGTGCATGCCTCCTTCTAAACCGAGCTTTAAAACCATTTATTGCAGCGTCCTCCAAGGCTCTGCTCAAAGCCCAACATTATTCATTATCTGTGTGACTCCTCGGGCTACCATAGTTCGTACTTTCATCTTCACCTTCTACTCCTAGACTGACAACACTCAACTGACACTTAGACTGGAGAGCGTGTAGAGTACTCTGAAGTAACTTCAAACAATGCATGCCTTCCATTGCGCACTGGAGGAACTCTAACTTGCTCAGGCTCAATTCTTCCAAAAGAGGAACCTTAGCCTTCGGTGATCCTACCATCTGAAATCCCACCTGGTGTCTGGAAGAGCTTGCCTCGTCCGGTCTCCATTGGGACAACCTTACATATCATTTTCAACACTATTCCCTCCTTTCACAAACATATTTCTATTACAGTTTCCAATCGATTCTTTCACTTAAAGATCCTGAAAGAAAGTCCTCTCTTTCATTCCCACAGAACAGGGGAAAGGAATTAGACTGTTGCTACTGGAGACTATTGCAAAGTAGTTGTAGAAAACTCCTGAATAACAGACCATTTGTTTACAGAGTATACAAAATGTGGCCGACCACACCCTACTAGGGTTAAAACAATTCTGCCATGCGTCCTTTTATCTCAAAGTCATTCCTTAGTTACATTTTGAGAAAAGAAATCTGTTCAAAGTGCTTAATTTTTTCCATCTGGCTATTATTGGATCCGACCCAAACTAAATATAACCAAAGTTTAAGCACCATGTATCCCCACTAGACTTTGCTTGGCCAACCTTCCCCCGACCCCTTTCCACGCAGGAAGAGAATGGGGGGACGTTCCTGTATCCACCTTACAGCTAAGGCCTGGATCACATTCTAGCCATCCTTCACCCAATTAGACTCATCTGTTCTTTAGGAAGCAGGAACACAACTCACTTATTCGACCTCTAATTTGCCATCAATGAGCTATTGCTTCCTCTATCTGCCACTAGTGTGGTTATAGCGCCAGGACAACCTTTTCTAGGGTAACAGTGCGCTCTTTATATTTTTCATTCATATTAGGAACTAAAAAAAGCTGACCTAGTGCTATCTGTGTTGGGTTCTGCAGAGATCTCTTATTTATTTAGGACTCCGAGGAGTGTTCTATAAGAGAAGATCACACTCTGGCCCAGGGGGTAATGCCAACCGATGGTGAGCCCACAAGACAGATGCAGGCCGGTCCAGACAGGTGCCCGGAGCCGCAGTTTTGAATTTAAGCGGGTGGGACACCCATGATAGGTGATTGGCCGGTAGGCCGGTGGGGATGAAGGGGGCGCCTGGGCGGTCGCGGGGGCGGCCAGGCGAGGATAAAAGGGGGAGTGCATCCCCACATAGTTACTTGGTTTACCTCGCCTGGCTGCCTCCTACGACCTTGTTGCTGTGCCTGCGCCCTGGACCTTGCCACGCTGCTGCTCTGAACGCGGCGGTGAAGCTGCCTTTTTTCCCACCCTCCCATCCCCTTAGACAGTCTTGTTCCTTCTTGGGCTGGGGAAGGAGTCATGTTTGGTCACAAAACAGGTGGACAACCTTGTCATCAGTAACTGAAGTGTAGGCAAATTCTGAATTAGGAAGTCTTTGGCTTAAAACCGGGGCTGGGGTTGCCGTGGGGGTGTAGAGTAGGGTTGGGACTCCCGCTACAGCGGTTATCCCTAGTCTCTCACAGTACTCCATTACATGGCCCCAGAGGATGTCGGGGGGATGGCGTCTGCACCAGGGGTCCAAGGTGTGGCCCGGTTGCCCAGGCCCATACCCATTGGGTGCCAGAGGGGATACCTTTCTTGGGTTAGCTCTGGCATGGTTATGGTGGAGATCCAGTTTTCATGCTGGCCCACGCTCCCTCTATCTTGATAGGCAGGTGAGTTTGCCTTGTGATATGCACCTTGCGGTATGGGGACCACAGTCCCGAATCATTTGGAATAGTCAATGTCATGGTGCCCTGGGGGGTGGCCAGCCATGACTCCTTTTGAGGATCTGTTGCTAGGAAAGGACATGTATTAGTTCCCCTTAATCAAAGTCTCTTGATGTACATATTGTAAATGTCATGTGAAAGCTTGGATAAGCAAATAATTTTGTTGATATAAAATGTTGTGTTTATGTTGATTGTAATAAATACGGCCTGAGAATGGTATGCTCTCTAACGCAGTGATGGTGTCTGCATGCCTCTGTCTCCCTTAAAGGAATTCCCATTTGAGGGGAGGGATGATTTGGGTAGGTCGTAGGCCTGTCCCTCATCTGTTCAGTTTGTCAGAACACTTTACATTAGTTGTGTAGTGTGATAGAAAGAATGTTCTTGTGGTATAGTGGGGGAATGGCTGGGTGTCTGTTGGCAGATGGCGATTGTTCTGGTATCAGGCGAAGAGGAGCAGTAAAAAAAGTGAATGTTTTCATAGCTTTGTGGCCAGTAAAAATCTGGTCCTTCTCTGCAGATTTGCCAGTAGGTTGGCTGTTTCAGATCCACGTCTCTTCTTTACACTTTTATGGTAATTTGTGGAATCTCTTCTTCTAGGCACTCAATTCTCATTGTTAAACATAATTAAACCAACTGCCGCTGCACTCACAAGACTTTGAAACTTTTTTTGTCCTTTGCAAAAACTTTACATTTGAAAGGTAATTTTACTGTATCATCTTATGCCTATTTTTAGCAGCAACGCCTATATGAACACCTCTATGAGATGTGAAAAGAGTGATGGGGCTGTTTGACCACTCTGACCCTCCGACAGCAGTTATTGACTCAGAAATATTGACAATGATTGTGTACAAAATATTTGAAAACTGTAATTAGTAAGCAGGGGAAAATACATACTGCTTTCTGCTTAGGAGGCTGCAGACAATGACCCTTTATTTGCCTATAGAAGAGGCACCCGTACCTTCTTGTTTCCATTGCCTAAACATGATGCAAGGGAAATATACCATTAGTTAGGGTGGATTTTCTTTTTCTTATCCTATACCCTTTCTAAATAGAAAGTATTCTACTTTTCTTAATTAAAGATCTAGTTACCTTAGTGCACATTCAACGTTCAATGCAACTGTGTAAACTAGATTCATTGATTTTCAGTGATGAGTCTTGAGGAGTTTGCATCTTTTCAAGAGTGTTGCAGACTGAGAAGTGTGCTGTGGACATGGTAACCTCTGACTTCATACACAAAGAAAACAAACATGACACAACACATTCTATGTTGGTGGAAAAATACTATGTAATATTGATCGGGAACGTGGAGTTATTTACAGAAGGAAATCCAATACCCCATCCTATCCCTGGAGAAAAACTATGCAAATACTGGTCTTTGGTAGATACCGTTTATTATGTTGTGGTGTATATAAAATGTAAGCTAACGATGCCTCTTAGAGTGTTTAGGACCTATCAGTCACTTGCCTTCACTCCACACCAACAGACTAGATCTTGCAAACAAGACCAACATGTCTAGACAGAAGCTTGCATTGCTACAGCAACATGCTGCCTAACTGCACGAGCAGCATACATCTTTTGAACGCTTGCAACCTCTGGTAGCTGTGGGCCCGAATGTGACTGGCGGCTGCCTCCTAGAGCTCCATGCTCATCTGGCTGGGATTGAAAGAACTGGCAGACTAACAAGGGAGCAGGAACTGAAGAAGTATCTTCCAAAGAACACTCAGTAGAAAGATAATCTTTTCAGTGAATCAGGAATTGAAGACAACTTTTAAACTAAAGACCATTACACAATATTTTTTATTCATAGTCTGGTTGCTCTTCTACCAAAACCAGCAGAGGTTTAGATGGAAGTCGGAGATGAGGATCAGGATCATAGTCTTCAGCTGAGATGAATGCAAGACAGGTTGAATCTTCCAAGTGCTGGGCAACTTCAACCATTAGGTCACATGATTGATCTGATGATCTTTAACAAAAGGGCCAAAAGCATTGTGTCAATATTTATCTAGCAGTATATGAATAGTGAAGAAAATGTGAAGACAGACCTATTTTCCTCTCTGGGAACAAAAGGAGATTAATTTGATCTTGACTTGTCAGCTTATTCCTTCATCTTGAGCAAAGAGGAGCGTAAACATTCAGAAATAAGTTGCCTATCAAACAAGCTCTTGGAACTATTGGCGATTCAGTTCATTCAGTTAGCCTGAAACTTCAACAATTTCACGCTTTATGCATGCTGTACTATACGCCAGAAAGAATTGCTTAATGGTCTCCAGGGTACCTCAGGGGGGACAAGACAAAATGTCCTAAATGCAGCTTATATGCAGCTAACATACTGCATATGTTTGTAACTTGTCCAGAACTGAGCGTCTTTTGGCAGAAGATTGGCCAAGTGCTTCATTTAAGATTGGGGTTAGACTCTCCTTTAACAGCATTGGAAATAATGATGGGTTACGAGGGAGACAATCCAGCGCTCACACGACTTCTCTCAATTCTGTTAGTTGCAGCCCGACTGGCAATCACTCGGGCCTCCCCGGTACCACCATCCATTGGTGGATTGTCATCAGGGAAATGTTTGGTATGGAAGCAGCTCTTGCTAAAGTTAGGGGAGTTCGTTCTCTGGTAAAACTGGAGGCAATATGGGGACAATGGGCGCTGGAAGTTCCATAACAAGATGAGTAGTGGAGAAGTGGGGTTTTCTCCCTTTTTAATTTTTTTTTTCTTTTCCTCTCACGATACCTTCAAGTCTTATGTGATGGTGTTTTGTAATTGCTTTTTCAATTGTTAGAGTTTATCTCTCTTGTCTAATTTATTTTATGTTATTTGCCCTTTTGATGACAATAAAAAAAAAATTAAAAAAAGAAATATGTTGCCTATGCTTCTGAAACTTAATCGGTGGTCACTGGAACTGAAGGATCAATACAAGGAGTAGGAAAAACTCTTGGATGAATTCCTTGCATACAAAAGAAACGGGAAACATTGGTGGCTCGATGAGTTGCATTACTACGAGAAAATCCCACAGTTGGTATAAAGGAAGTCCAATCATCTTGAATTGCATTACAGTGCCACCATAGATTTGGAATTCATAAACTGCTGAAAAATTGCAGGAGTATTGCACAACCAAAAATGGCAATCCACACAGTATTCAAAATGCCCCTACGGGCCATGGAAAGTAGGTTTCTGCTCATTGCCTTCCATTATAGGCAGCATATAGTAAGCACCTCATAAATGAAGCTTAGTAAAGACTCGTGCTAAATGGACTGAGTCCAAGAAGTATTTTGGAAAAAGTAAAGGACTGTACTTTGATTTAAACTTTTGCAACCAATACAATATTTAAGACTTTGAACTATCCTGAGTACAGAAAAAACGGTGCACTAGCAGGTGAAGAAGATGGTATGATTAAACCAGTTTTTCAAATCCTCCTACAAAAAAGCTTTCATGATCGCCTCCTCGTCCTCAGGTAAGGAATAAATGCATCCAAAAGGAAAAATCGCGCCAGGTTTCATAGGTATGGCCTAGTTATAATCCCTAAGAGGAAAGTGAACAGACTTTATTTAAATTTTGAAAAAGCTAAGCACTGCAGTAACACAGACAAAAGGTTGACCACTAATACATTTGATGTGAAGCCCTTTATCTCGTCCATTGCAGTGATCATAACAAAACTATGATAACGAAGATATTGTTCAAGTAGACTAATTAACATGTGGGTAAATTGAGCAATTCCAGGAGGGAGGAGCCTAGCGCGCAACCAAGATGGCCGCGTAGGTGCGAGGCTCCCGAGGACCTCCGCGACCTCCTACATATATCCTGACAATATCCTGTCCTAGATGAGGGGACTGTGTTGGTGAGCCCGAGCTGAGGTGGCACCCGCTTTCCGCTTCCAAATTGGACCTCGGACTCCGGCGGTAGCACCGATTGAGATTTCCGGCCTTCTCCACGCCGGACCCTGGATTGGAGTTGTGGGGTGATCCGGAGGCAAAGTCAACAACAGCGGCGGGCTGGGCGCGGCGGCTCGCGTACCCCGCACTTTCACTTTCGCTTTTGCACCCTCCTTGCTGTTTCGGCGAGGTTGGGTCGCGGGGCACTGTGAGGTAGTGTGGCCCCGTTGGGGTGCCCTGCCGACCCGCCGGCTGTGACTTGCCCCGTGGCCCTGTGGTGACCCCCCCCCGGATCCCGTGAACCGGCTTGCCCGCCCTTTACGACGTGCCTGGCACGGCCGTGGGACTGGAACCATGTCCACAAAGCAAGATGGAGATCGGGCAAAGGTGAAATCGACCCGACGTGGCGCAGTCCCCCAGTCTAACAGCATGGACCGCTACACCCTCCAGAAGGGATCTCCCGAGGTGCCGCGTAGGTCCCCTGAGGGTCCGACTGATGCTCCTGCTCTGCCCGCGGACCTGACCCTGCGAGACGTGATGGGCGCCATCGCTGAGATGAAGGCCTCGGTGGACCAGCGTTTTGATACACTGGCGCAGAAAATCGACTCGGTCCTTGTGGATGTTGGCCTGGTAAGGGCCGATTTATCCAAGACTAATGACCGGGTTGATTCGTTGGCCCACACCACATCGGGCCTCACGACGGATGTGGCAGCCCTCCAAAAGGAGGTGCGCCGGCTTGGTCAGGCGAGCGCGCTGATGGATCGTCGCCTGGAGGATTCTGAGGGTCGGGCCCGGAGGAACAATGTCCGTATTCTCGGGGTGCCTGAGGGACGGGAGGAGGCGGCGGCGGATCTATTCGTGGAGGACTTGATTCTCACCCACCTCCAGCCCCGGGGATTGAGTAAATTCTTCGCGGTGGAGCGGGCCCACAGGGTTCCCGGGGGAAGGCCCAAGGCCGGAGCCCCCCCGAGGCCTCTCATCGCCCGGATTTTCAACTTCCGAGACAGAGACGCTATCCTGCAATCCTCCAGACTACAGGGGCCGGTCAGACTCGACAATATGGATATAAATTTTTATCCTGACTTCACCCCAGCGGTCCAAAAGCAGAGACTAAGCTTTCTCGGAGTCAAACGTCGTCTACGGGACCTCAATCTCAAGTACGCTATGCTTTTCCCGGCTAAGCTTCGGGTGGAGTTGGATGGCCGTACGCACTTATTTGATCGTCCCGAAGCAGCCGGGGACTGGTTGGATACTTTGCCTGGGGATCGGGATCGGGGGGGTGGGGGGGGAGCGGTGGGGGGAGAGGGCCCGCCGGATCAGGACTGAGGGACTAATATTATGCCTCGCTCTGGACAAAATTGATGTCACTTTTGACTGTTCGCCTGTTCGAGTAAGTCTCCTCCTGTGGAGGTCATGTGGGGTCTCTTGGGGGTTCTCCCTCCTCCTCTGGGGGTTTAGTTAGTTTCACCATCTATGGGGCGACAGGCACACTGCACTTTGGGGGGGCTGTTTGGGCTCATGCAGGGGTGCAGGGAGGGGGCAGTTTTGTTGGGGGGGGGGGAGTTGGGGTGGGGTGTTGTTGTTCGTTTTTACCACAAGGCTAACCCTTTTCTGTATTGTTTTTAAGGTGCTCTCCGGGGGACGATTGATGGCTCCTTTGTGTTATGGGGGGTAGGGAGTTGACTTTGTTGTCTTGGAACGTTAATGGACTGGGGGATAGGATCAAACGAGGTGTGGTCCTGCAGTATTTGAAACGAATCTCACCCGATGTAGTCTTCCTGCAGGAGACACACCTTATTGGAAACTCTTTTTGTGCCATGAATCGGCGTGGCTATCGTTTGGTGGCCCACTCGGGCTTCACGTCGGGCTCACGGGGTGTGGGCATTATGGTGAAGAACTCGCTCCCGTTGGAAATTGATGAGGTGCGCCATGATGATAGGGGGCGCTATGCTGTTTTAGTGGGAAGAATGGAAGGCAAAGTGGTGGTTTTTGTATCGGTATACGTCCCACCGGGGTTGCAGGCGACCACTTTTGCAGACCTGGGGCGCCTCCTCCTGGGCCTTCCGGGGGGACTCCTAGTGGTTGGGGGGGACTTCAATGCGGTGGTTTCTGGGACTCTGGATCGTCACCCCCCTAGGGACCTCCCCCGAGCCCAGGCATGGCTACCTGGCCTCTTGGATACACTGGGATTGGTGGACTGCTGGCGCTTAAAACATCCCACGCAGCGGCAGTACACTTTCCACTCGGGGGCACATGGTAGCCTCTCACGGCTTGATCATGTCCTTGTCCCGGCGGCCTATGCTGGGAGTGTGGGGGAGGTGCGCCATCTGGCGCGGGGTATTTCAGATCACTCCCCGCTCCTGTTCCATTTTGATGTCCTTCCGAGGGGTGAGGGCAGGGTAGTTCCCATCAATGCCTGGTACCTGCGCGACCCCACCATTCGCGCTGCTGTGATTAAATCCCTGCAGCGATACTTTGATGAGAATGTGGGGTCCGTCCCTTCGGCTATCTCCTTGTGGGAAGCCTTCAAGACAGTTCTCAGAGGAGAGGCCCTGTCCCTCATTTCCCATGCCCGGAGGCGTGAGCGGGAGGAGGTTACCCGGGTGGAGGCCGAAATTGCTGAATTGGAGGGTGATTTAGAGGGCGGAGTGACGGATGCTGCACTGCATGTCCTACAACTTAAGCAGGCGGCCTACAGGGCCCTCGTTACGGAGGCGGCCAGGGGCCTCAGTAGGGAGCAGCAGGGGCGACTGTATGATGTGGGTGATAAGGCGGGCAAACTGATAGCGTGGTTGGATAAAAAGGAGAGAGTGAATCGTGTGGTCCCGCTGATTGAGAGGACGGATGGTGTGAGTGTCACCGAGCCAGAAGAAATTGTCTCCTGTTTCGCGGATTATTTCCGCGAGGTGTATTCTCCGGTCTCTCCTTGCTCGGAGGAGGACTCCCATTCCCTGCTTAGAGATATCGCGCTGCCTTCCCTCTCGGAGGAGGACAGGGCGTCGCTGGATGCCGCTCCTACATCCGACGAAATTGCCCTCGCCATACATTCGGTTGCCTCTGGCAAGGCCATGGGCCCAAATGGCATCCCTATCGAGTTATATAAGTTGCGACCGGATGTATTGGCGCCCCACCTCCGCGCGATGTTCCTGGCAGCCCGCTCGCTGGGCTCCCTCCCACCGGTCCAGCGTCTGGCTACTATCATGGTGATCCACAAGGAGGGGAGGCCTCGGGACCGGGTCACATCCTATCGGCCTATCTCGCTTTTGAATGCGGAGCCCAAAATTCTCGCCAAGGTGCTGGCCAATCGGCTGGTCGGCGTGGTGGGCGACCTGGTTCACCAAGACCAGTCCGGCTTTATCCCCCATCGCAATACAGCCCTTAATCTGCGGCGCTTGCACGGGGTGCTCGCACGTGTCCCATTCGTGCGGGAGCCGGCCATTTTGGCGTCCTTAGAGGCCACTATGGCGTTTGACACGCTTGAGTGGCCATACATTTGGGCGATGCTGGCGAAGTTTGGATTCGGCCCGGGCTTCATCAGTTGGGTCAAATTGTTGTATTCGGGCCCATTGGCGCAGGTGGTGGTGAATGGAAGAGTTTCGGCCCCATTTGAGCTGGGCCGGGGCACGCGACAGGGCTGCCCCTTGTCGCCGCTCCTGTTTGCGCTGGCCTTGGAGCCCCTGGCGGAGTGGCTGCGGTGGCACCCCTCCATCCGTGGACTCCGTTGGACCCCCGAATATGAGGACCGTGTGTCCCTATACGCTGACGACATCCTTCTGTACCTAGCCTCCCCACGTAAGTCACTCATAGTCCTGGTTGATGTTTTACGTTCATTCGGCCGGAACTCAGGCCTTGTCATCAACTGGGCTAAATCATGCGTGTATGTGCTCTCTGGGGAGGCTCCTGTCCTTCCGCGGGGTTGTCCGATTCAGATTGCCTCTCAGGGATTTCGATACCTGGGTGTCTACATTACTCTGGACCCAGAGGCTCGCTACGAGCGGAACTTGCTTCCCCCTCTCCAGCGCTTGAACGAGGACGTCGTGCGCTGGCGGCGCTTGCCGCTTTCGCCGCTCGGCCGGGCGGCGATGTTTAAGATGATGTCGTTGCCACGTTTCTTATACGCTCTCCAGAACACCATGGACCCAGTCCCGGCGTGCTACTTCCGTGAGGTGGAGAGTTTACAGCGCCGCCTGTTCTGGGACGGGAGGCCGCGCATTGCCCTGTCGAAGTTGACGCTCCCATGGTATGACGGGGGGATTGCCCTCCCGGACATTAAACGGTATTACTGGGCCTCCCAGCTAGCTGCAATTAACCATGGCCTCTATGGGCCGGCCTTGAACCCGGCGTTTGAGATGGACAAGATGCTACTGCCCGGTGGCGACTACAATCGAGCGCTCTACTCTGGCGCGCCCGACGCTCGCTTGACGGGACCTACGCGTGTCATGGTCAGAGTATGGCATGCGGCTAATGCAGCTATGGGGTGGAAGGACCGTTTGACCCGGGCGTCACCGCTGTATGCGTCTGAGAAGTTGGGCTCTCTCTGGACCTCGAAGGGCTTCGCGAAATGGGACATGATAGGTATCAGTAAAGTGGGGGATCTCTGGTCGAGGGGAGGATTTAAAACATTCGAGATGCTGCAGACGGAGTTTCAGTTGCAGGGTAGTGAATACTTTCGATACCTGCAGATCCGTCATGCACTGGGCTCCGTCTTCCCAGACGTCGCCTCCATCCCGGAGTCTTCCCCCCTGGAGGATAGAGTGCTAGATGGCCACGTCCCAGACAGTACGATCTCCCTTATTTATAAAAAACTGATTAATGATCGATCGGGCTTGCTGATTGGCCTTCGCGAGGCTTGGGTTGCCGACGGTCTGGAATTGGACGATGAGGACTGGATCTCCGCGGTGGCCTCTCCGAAGGAGGTGGCTATACCGGCTCGCCTTCGCTTCGTCCAGCTCAAGATCCTCCACCGGGTCTACATGACGGGGCCAAGGCTTCAGCGCATGGGCTACTCTGTGGACGGATTGTGTAAGCGTGGTTGTGGTGCCGTGGCGACCTTCCTGCATATTTTATGGGAATGCCCGAGGGTGGAGCGATTCTGGCGCGGTGTGCACGAGGTCCTGCGAGTGGTTACGCGTGTCGCGCTGCTGCCGGAAGCGAGGAGATGCCTGTTGAATGTGTGGGAACCAACTGACTACTCGGCTCCGCAAACGTGGTGGGTGACTCTGGGATATATGATTGCTAAGCGTGACATTGCGCAACTGTGGGGATCCCAGAACCCCCCGACGGTGTCGGCCTGGAAAGAGCACATGGACTGGTGCATGTTTCGAGAAAAGGTGGTGTATGTGGCGAGGGGTAAGCCTGCGAAATGGGTGAAAGTGTGGGGCCCCTGGAACGCCTACCGTGGGAGTATTTGCGCGCCACCATTGCTGCCTGCTGCCTCACCAGCCCCGTCCCCTTAGCTGACCCCTTCCCCTAGCCCCGGGCACAGGGTTCCCCCAGTCCTCGTTCTGTTTCCCTTCCCCTCTTTGGACTCCTCTAATAGTTGGGGTTCCCCATTGGGGAGCACGTGCTGCTACTTTCGACTGTAGGGTGGCTTTGTGGGTGTTGTTTTCTTGTTGTTTGTATAAAATGAAACCGCACTGTGACGTATTATGGCTGTGGCCCATGATGTTGATGACTCCTGCTTATGCTCCTTTGTAATGCCAAGGGTTCTATGAACGTATGCCATATTTTTCTGCCATTCCTAGCGGCCGGCCGGAAGGTTGTGGGCCCATAATTGTATATTCTTGAGATTTGTAATAAACGGTTTAAAAAAAAAAAAAAAAAAAAAAAAAATTTAGCAATTCCAAAAGTCACAGCATAATTGGAAGAGACAATAATGTCAAAAGAAAACACTTCTGTATCGGCTTTTAATGAGACTTGCAATGTAGAAGCAGCCTCTCACAGCCTGAAGCTCATGATGAGCCATCAATAGTTCAAACCACTTCAGAGTCTCATTAAGTTTTCTATGTATTTAGGGACAGATGTACCTTTTCCATTCACAAACCAGGGATGTGCAATTTGCACACCGTCTGGTTTCGAATGGGAATGCAACTTGCAATGCAACCAGTGTACTAATATGTCAGATCACAAATTGTCCATTTGCAAGGGAATAAATTGCTAAATTAATATTAATTAGGCAGGTCATAATTTGTGATCTTCTATGATTGGCTTCCAAGTTAAGGATGGAAGCTTTTCTAGGCTCAACAGACTATTGACATTGCATTTGCTTTACCAAACAGTAAACCACCTGTTTTTTTTTTTTAAGCAGCCTGTATTCCTTAACGGAACCAGTTCTGCTTTTAGAAACAAGTTTTCTGTTTGGGAAAACATGGAGCCACTGCCAACTTCCCAACACTGTTGACAGCTTTCACAAAGGACAGGTGTCCTCGGAGGGCACCTCACCCTTTGTGAATCAGTTACCTCTTCCCTTAAGGTGTTGGAACCTGATCAATGGTTTCAATCACAATTGCAGTCGCAAACCATCGCTACATATCACTGTGACTCACAATTAGGAGGACACACCCCTTTAATGCCCTCTCCAAATTGCACTCCAGAGTGGACTGCAAATGTTTTGTAAGTTGGAAAGGCTTTTCAGTCTGGCAAAGGGGTTTAGTAAATAGAAAAAAGCCATTTTGTAGTCACAAACAATGTGATTTTGTGAATGGCAGGGCTAGAAATTGTAAAATGGCTTTGTACATCTGGCCTATTTTTCTTAATGGTCCAGTCCTGAATATGAACATTTCACAGGCGCCACTATCCAACAGTGTAGAGGTATTATCATCTTTTCGCTCCTTCTGTTCTTACAGCAATCAGCACAATAGAAGAAAAAAACGATTGTTGTTATGCCTAGAATTTACAAAATTAGGAAGCCAGAGCATTCCTGTTTTCTGCTCCTTTTCATTTGATTATTGGGTTCTTCTAACGTTATACTGAGGCCATTTAGCACAAGCTTGAATCGTACGTCCAGCTTCACTGCAACAATTGCCTTTGTTCAGCCTTTTACCAGCTTTACTTTAGATTTTTCTTTTAAAGGACCTCTAACTGCCCAATTTGCATTGGCCCTTCTTGAGGCAACAGGCCATCTGCACCCTCAGATGGACCAGATTAAAAAACTGTGGAAAACTTAAAATTACTAGGTTCCTCAGGATTTCTGTCCTTCCTTTTGTATCTATTATAATCGGTGTTCAATCAACAGTACTAAATTGAAGTAGGACTTTGTGAACAGAACAACACATCCTTAATTTGTTCTTTGAAACCAAGTCAAAAAAGAACTGAGTCCTTTAACACAGGTAGTTTCAGCTTCCAAGTGAAAACTACACAGGCAGATGTCAAGAAACTTTTTAGAAGAGTACCAATTAGGAAAGACACAAAGGTAGAAAGACTCCTTGACAGTCTTGTAGCTCATGATTGAAGATGAAGATTAAAAAAGATGAAAATTAACAAGGCATGAACTCCCCTGAAATTAGGGAGGAGTAAGGAGCCAAGCGACAGTATCCATAAATAAAGCCATTAGAAATGTTGAACTCAAGAGAAGCAAAACCCAGGGACAAAATAGTAGCAAGGAGGCAAAAAATGTGATGAAAAATAAGGGAATTAATGCTTGACAACTCACCCATCACTTACAAATGCCTCCTTTTATATGATTCTAACAGAACGTTTCATCACAGGAAAAGGCTTAACTTCAGCTCAGATTGGGAATCTAAGAACAGACCACCATTTTGGAAAAGATCAGTTATAAGACTTGTCCACACCCTTTTCCCAGTTTGGATCACAAAACGAAACCCTAGCTTGACATCCTTTGCTCACTGCAGAACTCTGCCGTCACACTTTCGCCTTTTTTGCCTAAAGATCTGCATAGGCTGCTAAACACCCCTCCAGTTGACCATGAGCTCAAAAACACCAGTGAGGTCTAGGTAGCGAGGATGCTTAACCAGGTGCTGAGTGAGGCATCCAGCAACATTCCATCTGACCGTACGAGGACTGCACCATCTTCTCCTCAATGACTGTAATCTCTGGTAAACTTTCAGCACAAATGAAGGAAGACCTGGAGGTGTAATACCGCATTTCTTCTTCGGTGCCTTTATCAGGACTCTAATTATCCCTTTCAATGACTTGTTAAGACATTACCCCCCAATGTGTGTCTCTTGGTGAAAACCTGTTGCATTCAATGCTGATCCAGGAGGGTCCACTAGTGTGAGAAATTGGGTGGAGGTGATTGCTGACAGTATGTGGATTCAGAAGGCAGCAAAGGATTAGCTTGCCAGTAAGGTAAGACAATAACAACAATCCTAATGCCCTTTCTGTGCTCAGTAATATTCTCTTTGTAAATGTTATGTTATTTGCACTTGTAAACCGCACTATTAGTCACAAGGGTATCCTGGTCCTGAGCAGATTTGTGTGCCTAGCCCTGTCTAAGGTAGAATGGTTAATTGAAAAGCCAGGTCTTCAGCTTCTTGCAGAACTGAAGACGAGAGAAGGAGGCTCTGATATGGACAGGGCCGGCTCTAGGGCAGTGCTACCGGTGCGGCCGCACTGGGCGCTGATCTGTGGAGGGGATGCCGACCTCAAGGAACCGCTGTGTTTAGCAATATCTTATGACTGGAGAGAGGAGGGGCACTTTTGCCAAGTAGTAGTGAGAGAATGTGAGGAGGCGATCATGAGGTGTTCGGGGCGCCAAAAGGGATTCTCGCACCAGGCGCCACCAGGCGCCACCAGTGCTAAAGCCGGCCCTGGATATGGAGTGGGAGCTCATTCCATGCTTTAGGAGATATGTAGCAGAATGCCTATCCACCTGATCTTTTTCTGTATATGCGTGGGATGTGTGCGAGCAGAGTGGAATGAAATTTTCAGGTAGGTGGTGAGTCCTGAGTTGTGTAGTGTCTTTAATGTGTTTTTTCAGGCCTTTGAATTGAGTGCATGTGTGAATTTGGAGCCACTGTAGTTCCCCGAGGTGTGGTGTGATGTGGGTTCTGTGTGGAGGTTGAGGATGTCTCTGGCTGCTGAATTCTGGTTGGGTTGTAGTCTTCTATTGAGCTTCTTGGTGAGCCCAACCTAGAGGGTGTCCCCATAGTCCAACTTGCTGGTGATGAGTGCGTGAGTACAGTTTTTCTAGTGTTGCTTGGGTGCTATTTGAAAATCTTCAGCATCTTCAGGGTGTGGAAGCAGGATGTAGTGACAGTGTTGACTTGTGCAGTCATGTCCAGTTGGCTGTCAATGATTATTCCAAGGTTCCTGGCGTGTGTTTTGGGTGTGTGTTAGAGTTTGACTGGCCGTCAGTTGGAGTACCACTAGTTCTCTCTTATCGGTGTTGAGCTTGAGGCAGTTGGCTTTCATCCAGTTAGCAACTTTGGTCATGCAGGCAGTGAACTCGCTTCTTGTGTTGGAGGTCATGTCTGAGAAGAAGAGTATGAGTTGTGTGTTGTCTGTGTGGGTGAGGATGCTGATGTGTGTGTGGATGATGTTGACAAGAGGGATCATGAATGCGTTGAAGAGGGTGGGGCTGTGCAATGAGTCTTGAGGCACTTTGCAGATGATTTTGGGGGCTTCTGAGGAGTAAGGTGTGAGGCTGACAGCTTGTGTTCTATCCGTTAAGAAGGAGTAGATCCAGCTGAGAGCGGATCCTTGGATGCCAATCTCGTGCAGGCACCTGATGAGGATGATGTGTGAGACCCTGTCAAATGCTGCAGAGAGGTCCAGGAGAATGAGAGCTGCCGTGTCTCCTCTGCCACGGACCATGCACCTGTTGTCTGTGGCGACATTGAGTGCTGCACTGTGGTTCGGCCTAAATCCAGACTATGTGGTGTCGAGGAGCTAGTGGTTTCTGAGGTGGTCGTTGAGGCATCGGTTAATTAGTTTCTCTCAAACATTTACCAGGTACAGTAGGAGGCAGAAGGGTCTGTAGCTGGTAAGCATAGCTGGGTCAGTGGATGGTTTCTTAAGTATGGGAATGACAGTGACATGTTTCCAGGTTTTTGGGAATGTGGCTGATTCGATGGAAGCACTGAGGATAGGTGTTAGTGCTTCGTTGATCAGTAGGAGTTCTTTGGTGAAGGAGTGGTGGGTACAAGGGTCTGATGAAAACTTGGAGTGGATAGTCTTCATGGTAGCAACTATTTTGATAGTGGTGAGGTGTAGAGAAGAGTTGCTACCAGTGCTTAATTTAAGCGGGTGGTTGCAGACTTTGATCCAGAGCAAGATGGAGAAAAACACAAAAGAGGAAAGAAAGAGAATACAGACAGAAAAATTGTGAGAAAGCAGTGAGGAAAGAGTAGCAAGAGTAAGATAAAGAGGAAGAGCATATTCAGAGGTGGATAAAAGGGGCGTCAGGTAGAATCAAGTCTATGCAGCCTTCATATTTTTCAACTCCAACATTCAATAGCACCACCACATGCCTCTGAGAAAACCATTGGGCCCAGCACATATTCTTTTACACTTTTACAAAGTAAACACTGTTTGTTACTCTGGTATAAAAAGTATTACAGTCGTCTAGAGACAAGCCAGTACTCTCTTATTCTGGGAAGAGTATTAAAGGTATTGCTGCTCTCTGAGAGTTGCCCTGGCACTTTGTATTAAAGGTATTGCTGATAGGTAGAAAATTGTAATTGTAATGCTAGTATCTATTATTCAAAATATTGCTGCTGTGACAGAGGTGCACTCAGGCCTCACTAATTTAGCTTTGAGGCAAAAGGCATCCAATTGCTTCAATCTAACTCTCCCAGCTACTTCCCCTCATCCCTATATAATTAAAATATGTATATACTCTGTTTATTTTATCACCGGCCTTTGTAATCATGCATTTACTTTGTATGTTTTATTGTTGATCTTTGTAAGGACTCTCAAACATCATACGCATACCTCATGTCCACGTCACCCACATGCCTTCATGCCAAACTGTACTTGTACTTATGGAGTCTAATCTTGATGCATTGTTTAGCGTTTCTTTTCGAAGTGCTATTTTATTTTAAATAAATAAATTCCAGGCATTGCTGCTCTGAGAAAAGTGTTGGCACACTTGTATGAAAGGTGTTGCAGTTGAGCAGAGAAATGGCATAAAGCTCTTCTATTTCAGCACTATTAAAAGTTGATAATTTATACTACAAGTTTTGCAGCTCTATGAGAGATATGTACACTTTGTATTAAAAGTGATGTTGCTCTGTAGAGAACTAGAGATACATGAAATTAAATACATTTTTGTTTTGAGAAAGGTGCTGGTACTTTGTGCCTGATTACGGGTTTGGTGAATGGGATACTCCGTCACAAATGTGACGGATATACTGTCAACCGTATTACAAGTTCAATAGGATATAATGGAATTATAATTGGGTGGAGGGATATCTGTCACATTTTGACAAAGTAACTCAGTCCGCCAAACTCATAATCAGGCTCTTATTATTAAAGTATTGCTGCACTATAGATATATACTGTTCTTTGTATTTAAAGCATTCCCATTCTGAGCGAGGCACTGTTACTTTGTATTAAAAGTATTCCTTCGATATAGAGAAGTGCTGGCACTTTTATTAAAAGGACGTCTGACCTATTGAGAAGTGCTGGTACTTTGTATCAAAAGTATTACTGTTGTGACAGAGGTGATGACATTGTATTAAAAACATTGCTTTTTGAGAGAGCTACTTTGTAGTAAAAGCATCGGTGTTCTAAGAAAGCTACTGATAGTTTGCATTAAAAATATTTTTGCTCAATAGACAAGTGCTGGTGCTTTGTATCAAAAGCATTGCTGCACTGTGAGAGGTGAAGGTACTTTGCATTAAAAGTATTGCAGCTCATGTTTTATGGTGGTACTTTGTATTAATAGAATTGCAGCTCTAAGATATCTGCTGGTATTTTGTATTAAAAGTATTGGTGATCTGCGAGTGGTGCTGGTACTTTGTACTAAAGGTACTGTTGCTCTGCAGGAGGTGCTATTACTTTGTATGAAAAGTGTTGCTGTTCTGTGAGCGGTTCTGGTACTTCGTATTGAAGCTGCTCTGCAAGAGGTGCTGATACTCTGTATTAAAAGTATTGCCTCTCTAAGATGCGTTATTACTTTGTTTTAAAAGTATTACCACTCTAAGATATGTGCTGGTACTTTGTATTAAAAATATTGCTGGTCTAAGATAGGTGTTGTTACCTTGTATTAAAAGTATTGCCGCTCTGAGATATATTCTGATACTTTGTATTAAAAGTATTGCCACTCTAAGATAAGTGTTGTTACTTTGTATTAAAAGTATTGCCTCTCTAAAACATGTGCTGTTACTTTGTATTAAAAGTACTGCAGTATAGCTGTGTAATGATGATTCTCTAGTCTCGGTTTGAAAATATAAAGGCAAGAACTTGCAGCCTTACAAGAACTGTTCATTTAAATAATTTTACTCTCCCAATAATTGTTCACTTTCCTCCAAACACCACTTAAACAACAGCTGTCTCTGCTCCACAAGTGAAAAAATAAAAATGGTTCGGGGGTTCAATCTAACCATAAATTACGAACAGAATGTTTCTTGGATTCTCAGAAGTTGGTTTTTAGCCCATGGCCCCTACCTCTTCCACCGGTTGCAGCCGATGGCGCACGATTTGTCCTCTAAAAATATACTTTTAAACTTTGCATCTGAGACTTCCTGGACTGTTAAAAGATCCCCTGCTCTCGGGGGCTTTCTCCCCCCGGATGGCTCTATTCCTGTCTCATTTGTATTCCCACTTTTTTGTCAGTCCCCCGCGCCGTTCAGACTTCAAGTGCCCAGAAGCCTCCAGGAGGTTTCCTTTGCAATATATAAATCCCATATCAAAGTACCCTCGTCCATCCATCAAATTCAGAACAAATGTGTCAAACCAGGAATTACCATTTGTGAGAATTTTTCAAACTTACATCTGTGAAGCTGTCCATGTGGAGGCATATCTGGTCATGGAGATATAATTTAGGATGGCCACGTGCCCTATTGTCCGCACCCCGGACAACCATTAGGCCTAGGTCATTTGCCCCGTAGTTCAGGGTTTCCCCCCTTTGTACAGGCGGATTGCCCCAGTGCTCCTTAGTGCCTGCTGTCTTTCATTATTGTTAGGTACTCTGTCCCTTAGCAACTACTGTCATCCCTTTATTTTTTTTTTATAACTTTATTGGTCTGTTTATTGAACAGAATTTGCATACCAAGTTACTCAACTGCTGATAAATTAAATGCCAGCATTTTGGCAATTGCATTGTATTCCATGCTCATTGACTATTTCACGGTTGCAATCTATAAGCAGAGATCTCCCCTTGATGTTGGGGATCTGCCCCTATGTGTTCCATCATCTGCCCCTTACTGCCGGCTATCTCCCTTTAATGTTAGGGATCTGCCACTGGGTGTTACGTCCTCTGCCCTCTGGTGCTGGTTGTCTCCCATTAATATTACGGATCTGTACTTAAGTGTTGCTATTATATTGAAATGTGCACTGCATTTTATATGCATTGACTCTCAGTTGCTATCTTTCAACAACGACCTCCCCTTAATGTTGGGGATCTTCTCCTGTGTTTTATATCTTCTGCCCCTAGGTATTAGCTGTCTCTGCTTAATGTTAGGGATCTGCCCATAAGTATTACATCATCTGCATTATACTGCTGACAATCTTTCCTTAATGTTGGGGATCTGCTCCTGCGTTTTATGTCTTCTGCCCCTAGGTATTGGCAGTCTCCTCTTAATATTAGGGAGCTGCCCCTAAGAGTCACACATCTGCCTTAATGTTGGGGCTCTGTCCTTAAATGTCACGTCGTGTGCCCCATTGAATGAATGAATTTACATTTCTAACGCGCATGGCTACCAGGAGGCCTACCAGTGCTAGGAGCAGAGTCATCACAGTACTACAGCTAGATATCAAGGAAACAGAAAGGTTTTCAAGAGTTTGCGAAAAGATAAGTAGTTGTCCTCAAGACAAATGTGATTAGGTATCTGGTTCCAGCATTTTGCCACGTTGTATGAAAACAGGCGTCCACCACTCCGAGATCTGTTCATCCTGGGAACAACTGCCAGATGTTTATTCACAGAGCACAAGGACCTATTGGGACAGTAGGAAGAGATGATAGATTGGAGAATAGGTGGGTCCTTGGATGATACAGTCTTATGGACAATACACAGAGCTTTTAAACTGAACTCTTTCCGCAACCGGAAGCCAATGGAGAGAGGCGATGGACGGTCTTGCACATTCCCGATTAGGGATCTGCATAAGGAGGCATGCTGCACAGTTTTGTACAGTCTGTAGTTTTTTTATCGTTGAGCATGGTGATCCTAAACACGTTGGCGTAATCAAGTCGAGAAAGAGTCAGAGCTTGAACCAACAGTCACCTAGCATTGAAAGGCAGCAGGGGAAGAATTTTCCTTATCATCTTCAAGATCCCATAACAGGTACCTGCCATCTTCCATGCTTGCTCCTTAAAATTTAGATTATGGTCTAGCCAAACACCAAGGCTTTTGATCTGATCTTTGGGAGGAGGCATAACGCCCAAGCACCCAGGCCAGAGTGAGCTGGTGTTCAGGGTGATGGTTTTGCCAAAGAACATCAACTCCGTTTTTGCCTCATTAAGTTTTTTAAATGAGCCTTCCATCCATCTGGAGATCCTTTCCAGACAGTTGGCCAAATTAGTTTCCGCATTATCAGATTGGTTAAGGGAAACAATCAGCTGAGTGTCATCAGCATAGGTGACAATCTGAATGCCAAAGGGCTTGACAGCCTCGGCCAGGGGGCTCATATAAACATAAAAAAGCGTGGGGCTCAGGGAAGAACCTTGAGGCACCCCACATCTCAAAGGCATACTTTCAGAAATAAAGTTCTCCTCAAATACTTGGAACGACCTGTCATCCAGAAAGGACTCTAGCCACTTAAGTGCTGTTCCGGTCACTCCTACCTCTCTAAGTCTCGAGATAAGTAGTTGATGATTAACCGTGTTGAAGGCTGTGCTAAGTTCAAACAGAACAATTGCCGCGGTGCCGCCGACATCCAGAATTTTTCTGGCTTCTTCAACTACTACCAGCAGGGCAGTCTCCGTGCCCTGTTGGGGTCTAAAATAGGTTTGTGAGGGATGAAAACATTCATTCCTCTCCAAGAAAGCAGAGAGAATAGAGTTAACATACTTTTCAGCAATTTTTGAAATCCCTGGCAGAAGCGAGATCGGCCGGTAATTCGCAAATACTTCTGGATCCAAACTCGTTTTTTTGAGAAGTGCTTTGACCATAGCCCATTTCCAGAGAGAGAGTGTGGTAAATATTTAAATTACCTGTACTATTTTTTATGCGGTAAAGTCTAGTAAGAATAACTCAGTCAAAATAAGAGGCAGAATCCGTGGTATTAGAGGTTCTGAAAAGGGCTTTATTCCTTACAAAGGAATTATAGTTCGAACTAGGCAACCATATTCCATCACCACGAAGGTTCAGGAAGGGATCAGCAATACATTATTGACAAGTAACAATATTTATATGGAAAGCATTGCATTAGGACAGATGCAGGAGGCGTAACAGCTGATAATACAGATAAGAATACACATACGTAATGAAAATAGGCGTAAATACAGGCGTATACTAGAAACGTCATTTAAAATGATGTCACAAGTGGGTGGATCCATAAGAGAATCCTGCAGTGTCAGCAGAAATATTTGGCAGAGATGCGCGCGCAGCCGCATGACGTGTGATTGACGTACAACTAGAGGGTGAAGGGACTTGACATTTGGCCCTACATGTGGAGACAGAAGTCTGGGGTGTCAGGACAACCTAGTCCTAAATCATATCTAATATCTTGTGTTTAAGGAACTATATTATCTGGAAGGAAGGGTCTTCTCGGACAGATCCTATTCTATACTGACTGCTAGTGCGTGTACAAGCGTCTATGTGTCTACATGTGATGCGAGGGGGCAGGAATCTTCCATAGTAACAGGGGCTATGAATTACTTACAAAAAGACAGCGAGGCCGAGCCTTTTGCTCGGTAGCTGGAGGGATGTTTACCTAAACTACTAGACAGGAATGCATTGGATGAGGAGCGGAGCTGATAACTTGAAGGCTGAATACAGTTTTTGGCAGGCAACAGGCCGCGTCAGGCACCGTTAGCCGCACAGGGAGTAAGACAAAGTTCATGGACACGGATGCAGGTCCAAGCTGGAGCATTTCAGAGGCAGAAACAGAAAAAGGCTTGATGGCAGAATTCAGGGCCTACTCGCCTTAACTACAAAACTAGAAAAGTGAACCACATAAAGTCGGTGGCCTTTCATACTTAGGAATGGAATATTCGACCCATTCATGGCGGATCTGAAAGAGGGCATGTTGACGTTGGACGCACATGTATTTGCGTCTTCATAGCTGGAACTGGAGGGAACATACATGTACTTATAGCATGTACATGGAGCCGTTGGGGTCTAAGATAGGGGACACAATTGACCATAAAAATTCATATTTCCACATTCCCTCCTTGTCCCCTACGGACCCTCATGAAATATCCATCTTCATCAATCCATCAATCTGTTCATATAGCATCATTTGTTCTTCTTTCTTCTTCCGAGATCTTGAATGAAAATTTGAAGGCGGGATACACGATGTGGCACACAGACCACAAATCGCTGGCCCACATTGTAGACACAAGCAGCAACTGAATAGTATGAGAAAGCCAATACCTAGGAAGGATAGGATCCTCCATCCCCAGGCTGACAACACGCTCCAGAACCAACCGGACCAAGTCCAGGTGCCTGGATTCTGGTGTATCTGGCTTACGATCTTATGAAGTCGAGTTATGGCTTTATATACTGACGGCGCGTTTTCTGGTATGAAAACACAGCAACTTGATCCGATGACCCTACAAGCTCCGCCCCTATCGGCCAGAATGATGTCAAGGACAAGACGATTTTGGAGAACAACAATCCGCATCGCAGACTGCTCCTCCGTTAAGTTGCCCAAAGCGGAAGTAGTTTCATTCACTACTGCTTCAAGGGTTCTAGTTAATCTACGTATCAGCTTACTATTGGTGACTGTACCTATGTAGGGAAAGAAACCTTTATTGAAATCTGTGTATTTCTCCCATGCTGTTTCAGTGTAGTCGACAATCGGGAGGTCTCTCTGCTGTCTATTGTGTACTAAATGGGTGTTCCTATGATAATCAGGCGGGGCTAGGAAAACAGGTGGCAGAAGGAATGCAATGTAACAGGTACCATCCCAATCTAGGGGTAGGCGTATGTATGCGGTGTGACCACAGATGAAGTAGGAGTGACGGGAAGCTCTAAATGTAGATTTGCCTTTATCACTGAATTCTATTACAGTGGTACATTTACTATGGCCCATGTGTATTGAACCATTCTTTCTTACACATAATTCGCCTCTAACTGGAAATACTGACATAGCGGGCAAGATCGGTGTAGCTTCGGATTCAATATTCAGGATCATAAGATTAAGTGTAAAGTTACCTAATCCATATACTTCATTTTCTAGATCAGTTCCTGTTCCTTTGGGAAGTCCCTCCTTGTTAGGGTAGCAGACTTTAAGTAAAACTAGGTTCAGGTTTCCCCATACCCAATTGTCTTGATAAACTACTGAATTTGAATCTAGGGAATTAATCAAACTAAACCATGCTCCACAGGAGCCATTGTGTGTGAACGGATACGGAAAGAGGGGCAGAACTCCCTTGTATTTCTGATAGGGAGGGAGTCGGCCACATATCCAACAATTTGTAGCATTGCTGGTCTGATGAGAATGATGTAACATACTAATGAATGTGTTGTTGCGCAGCGCAAATCTATAGGACAACTCATGTGGGGGTAATTCACTAAAAGAATGTTCGGCAGTAGCATTGAAAACATGCTTGGAGATAGGGTAATACATGTGTAATAATATACCGGAGATAATAATCAGAAGACTTAGAAAAAACATAATTAACAATGTCACTATGCAGTGACTACGAAGTGATTTACAGTACGCATGTGTCCTGAGCTGTTTCTGTCCATTTTTCTCTCTATTTCGGTCTAGAGGATACATGTCAGAGACAAATTCAACCGATTCACCTTGGAGAGGACTTAAACAATCAAATTGTCTGACTTGCTAGACCTTAGTTTCAGTTTATAGTTTTCATTCTTGGTTTTTTCAACCAGGGGTAGTTTTGAATCAGTCTGTGAAGGAATGCAGGGCTGAGGGTTCACGTCGGACGGTAGTCCATAAAATTTTTTGATGTGGCTCGAGTGCAACCACCCTTTACGTCCCTCAATCTTCACGGCTGTCCTTGTGGTCAATAAGACGAGCTTCGGCGACTGCCACCGAGGCTCCAGCTGGCTCCTCCTGTCAAAATTCCTCACAAACACGAGGTCCCCCGGAACCACGTCGTGGGGCTTCACCTCAGTGTTGTCGGGAAAAGCTGCAGCTACCTGTGAACGACAAGATTGTAGTGCAGACATCAAGGAAGCCAGGTAATCTGTCAGCATATTACAATCAACATCAGTTATTTTACGAGGTATAGGCGTCCCCCACATATTTGGTGGTCTACCGAAGATCACCTCATACGGGGATAGCCCTGTTCGAGAGTGTGCTACCATTCTCATGTAAAAGAGCGCAACTGGTAAAGCTACTATCCAGTCGACACCTTTTTCTCTACATACTTTGGACAGTCTAATTTTCAGAGTTTGATTATGTCGTTCCACTAGACCTGCTGCCTCGGGATGTCGGACACAGTGGAATTTCCATTGGTAGCCTAACAGAAGTGAAACATGTTTCATTAGCTCGGATGAGAACGGCTGGCCATTATCTGAGTACACGATACGGGGCAAACCATACCGTGGGAAGAATTCTCGAACTAACTGCTTGGCAGTGGTCGGGGCAGTGTAATCTGAGACGGGATACGCCTCTGTCCACCGGGAAAGAGCGCATACAACTACGAGGACATATTTGAATCCTCGACAACGTTCCATCTGGATATAATCCATCTGGAGGACTTCAAAAGGGTGATCGGGGGGTTGAAATCCACCCTGGTCTACAGGTACGCCTTTTCCTGGATTGAACTGACAACAAATCATACAGGTACGTACTTTCTGTTTAGCTGCTGCTCGTAAGTGTTTATTAAACCAAATGTGTTGAATACTGTCTAGCATAGCTTTCTCTCCTAGGTGCGCTGGACTATGTATTGTGTTAATGATGACCTGAACCATTGAGTCGGGGAGAAACCATATAGATTTTCCCTTCGTCATCCATCCTTGATCCGTTTGGATCCCTCCTAATTCAGTCCATCTCTTTATTTCTTCTGGTGTAGCATGTGTCTGTATGTCAATTACATCAAGGGCGGGATCCTTAACTGTCATGCAGTGTGTTGGTGTCGGAACTATTGTCTTTGTCGTGTCAATTGGACGAGTCTGATTCTGAGCAGTCTGTTTAGCTGTTCTGTCAGCTAGGTCATTACCCTGAGAAATAATGTCAGTCACTTTTGTATGGGCTTTACACTTCATAATCGATATTGCAGTAGGCAGATGTATTGCATCTAACAGAGCTTAAATAAGGGGACCGTGTTGGATGTGGGCACCGTGAGAAGTTAAATAACCTCTCTCTCGCCACAGCACGCCGAAGTCATGGACGACTCCGAATGCATAACGTGAATCTGTGTATATGTTGACTTTCTTATTTTTGGCTTGAATACAGGCTTGTGTCAGAGCGATGAGCTCTGCTGCTTGAGCTGACAAGGTATCGATACAATTTGTTTCAATAATTTCAGTGTCTGTTGTGACTGCATAAGCGGCCACTAATTCTCCTGTATTTGTTCTCATGCATGAACCATCTACATACAATGTCAGGTCTGGGTCTGATAATGGAATATCTGTCAAGTCTTGTCTGGGTTTCGTTGTAATAGTAATGACTTCAATACAATCATGTGCCAATGGGTCTGTTTCATTTAATGGCAAAAGTGTGGCAGGATTTAATGTACTACAGCGTCTGATTTCTATGTGTGGCTGGAATAATGTTAATTCGTAACCCGTCAGTCTTGCTATAGTCAAGTGTTGTGTTTGGGTCCGGTTCAGGAGAACCTCTACTGCGTGTGGTACTTGTACTGTCAATTGATGTCCTAACACTATGGCGTCGCTTTGTCTGATTGCTAAAGCTGTTGCTGCGACTGATTTCAGGCACGCAGGAAGAGCCTGAGCTACGGGATCTAATGTACTAGAAAAATAAGCACATGGCTTGTGTGATCCTGCTTGTTCCTGCGTGAGTACTGACAAAGCAGTACCTTCACGTTCTGTAACAAAAAGTGTAAAACGTTTGCTGTAACATGGCGTTGCTAAAACAGGTGCTTGGCATAAAGCTTTCTTTAAGCTTTCAAAAGCTTGTGCATGTTCCTGAGTCCAAGGGAGGACAGTCGGTGTCGCTGCCTCCTGTGTTGTTAACTGAATGAGTGGTTTAGCTAAAAATGCATATTGGGGAATCCACTGCCTACAGTACGAAGTGAGGCCTATGAAGGCCCGTACCTCCTTTTGTGTCTTGGGTGGTGGCATGTTTACAATTAACTGGATGCGAT
Source organism: Triturus cristatus (assembly GCF_964204655.1). NCBI lineage: Eukaryota > Metazoa > Chordata > Amphibia > Caudata > Salamandridae > Triturus > Triturus cristatus. The sequence goes on from NC_140584.1 coordinate 816,628,158, forward strand.
CAGGTGTGAGCTGTCTCCCCCATTTGGACAGCAAGTGCCCTAGGTACACAACTTGCTGGACACAGAATTGTAGTTTCGAAGGGGACACTTTGTGCCCCTTGTCGGCTAAGAAATGTAAAACCGTCAGTGATGCTTTTTCACATTCAGGTTCGCTTCGTGCGGTGATCAGCAGATCATCGACGTATTGAAGCAGGGCAGTGTTAGCTGGCATGTGAATACTGTCAAGTTCTCTTTTCAGTGCTTGGCTATAGATACTGGGGCTTTCTGTGAATCCTTGAGGTGCGCGTGTGAATTTAAAACTTCGTCCATTTAAACTGAATCCGAACAAATATTGGCTTTCCGGATCGATTGGGACGCTAAAGAAAGCGTTCTTGAGATCAATTACAGTAAAGAACGTTGCTTCTGAATCTATGGCCGTTAATAATGAAGAGATATCTGGGACCACGGGGTATTGTGGTACAATGCATTTATTTAATTCTCGCAGATCAATAACTAGTCGATATACTGGTGGTGCTTTTGGATCGGTTCGTTTAAGAATCGGAATTATCGGGGAATTACATATATTGGAGTCGGTTTCTACAACCACTCCTTGTGCGATGAGCTCGTCAATGATTTGCAGTAAAGCCACAACAGCATCTGGCGGTAATTTGTATTGTCGCATTCGTGGTAGTACCACTCCTGTTTTGAGTGTGACTCGATATGGTGTAATGTGCATACAACCTACATCAGTGGGGCCTTGTGCCCATAAATGTGCAGGTAGATTCTGTAACCGGTGATCCATGTCTCTAGACACGTAGTGACCTTTAAAGTCACGCAAAAATAGTCGTACTCCTTCCGGAGAACAACATATTACAGCTCCTAGAGCCTTCAATGTTTTTATACCTAACAAGTTTTCTGGACATGATTTCGTAAGTAATAGATCTGTAGTCCGTGTTAATGGACCAACTGTAAATGCAAGTGGTTGCGATACTTCGTTAACAGTAGGCTTTCCTGAAAAACCAAGGGAGATATTTTGTGAGCCTGAGAGGGGTACCCCTGGGACTTCGCTGTGACGGATAGTGGTTCTGCTTGCCCCTGTATCGAGTAGAAACTTTCTATCTTTCCCTAATAACTGACTTTGTACATAAGGACCTTCTTGATCTACTGGAACCTCAATAAGGGGTAAGCCAACTTCCCTCTCTAGGCTATTTCATGTGTAGCGCTGATACTCTGGGTAGTCATTTTGTGCATACTGGTACATCTGTTGTGTCGTGTTTTGTGTTGCCGCAATAGGCTGTGGCTGTTGTTGTAGTTGTGGTTGTGGTACGGTCTGTTGTACAGCTGGCATAGGCTGTATATTCTGAGGTACTTGTTGTTGGATCTGATCCTGTCTAGGCGGACGTGGTCTCTCTTTCGTTATACCCGTAGAGATATTATGTTTCAGAACTGCGCAATCGTGTATATAATGACCTGGCTGTTTACAATAGTTGCATGTCCCTCTAACAGGACCTACTGAATCATTGGACTGTGTCATACCCTTTTTATGACCGTCAGCTGTAACTGACTGAGCAACAAGCATTTTCATTTTCGTGTCCTTCATACGTCTTTGTTCATGTTCTTGTTCTTCCCTAATTCTATTGTGATGATATTGTAACATTTGTAACATCTGTGACGGTGTGTTTCCTTGCCAGGTACTCTCGAATTTTAGTACTCTACTCTTGACTTGGGGCAGGGAATTCTCAACTAATTTTGTCACAAACAGATGTGGATACGATTCACTGCTTGCTTTTATGCCACTATTAATACCAAAACATTTTTTCAAATCGGGAATAGAAATCACTAGTGTCTTCATCTTGTTTTTGTTTACATGCTGAGATTGCACCCCAGTCTTCCTTTTTCGTAGTTAATAAACGTGGTAGTACCTGCACTAGTAATCCTGGTAATGCTGTAGTCCTTTCCCCAAGCCCTGAACCTGCAGCTCGGGCCTTTTCTTCATTTTCTAATACTGTCCAATCTATCTTTTGGTCTCCCACCTCCCATTCCTTTTCTTTGAGTTTCTCGTAAATACCGGCGGGTAATAGGACTTTTAATATTTTCATAAGGTCCGGGTAAGTATACTCTCCCAGGAGTAACATGTCTTTTATCTCACGGTGGAAACCTGCTGGGTCTTTGTCATGACTAGGTACTACTTTCTTCATCTCTAATAATTCAATTTTAGTTATGGGCGCGTACACAAACACGCGTTTAAGAATATTGTCCTCACCTCTGACTGGGTGCACTTCGCGTAAGGGATTCTGTCTGTCTATGTGATACGTTTTTCTTTCCAACTTGGGGGGAACTGAAACATGTTCTGGGCATACGAAGACAATGTACTGGTGTCGATATTCTAGAATTTCTTTAATTAAATCAGTACCTGAACCTCTCCATTTATTCGTGAGTAATTCTATCAATATATCATGCAGGGGACCGGGATCGGAGTGTTGGCTTCTATATAATATAACGAGATGTTGTATCATGTATATACCAGCTAAACGCTGTTCGTCTGGGGTAAGATTCAAAAACGTGTGTGCCAACGCATCATCACTGTATTTTTCAGAACTGTCAGCCCATTGTACTGCTGACCTGGCTAATTCTTGTTCATCCATAGAATCGAGCATATGATACCCCCTTCGGTCTCGAAGTAATTTATCAGCAGCCTGGAATAAGTGTTCAGGGGACTTCATATTTAACATAGGGGCTTGAAAATGTCTGTTACATTCTGGACGTATCGGGCGTATCGGGTCATTAAAGTATCGGATATTGTTACAAGGTCTTCCCCTACCTACATAGGCTATCGTTTCTAATTGTCCTGTGGGCATTTCTGATTCTTCCTCCTCCTCTCCCTCTGACTCAGTTTTGTCTGCCTCTAATCTGGCTTTATGTATTCGTTCTACTTCTTTGCGGATCTTTCGGCACATAACTACTATGCATGTCTGTTTATCATGTTTTCCCTCGGATATATTCTGACCCCATCGGGTAAGTACTTGCATTTCATCCTGGTCTACCTCAGACCTATCTCTGTCTCGGATCACGCAGTTTATGAAGAAACGTAACAGTTGTCTCTGTATATCCGCTTTCTGGTATTCCATGGCTTCGTCAATACTTTCAGGGCCTTGCCCTGTTTGGACAAAGCGATATATATTGTCTAAATGTTTAATCATTCCTGGTAGCGTCGTTAAATATAGTGAGGCTCGTCGTATACGTAGTGATGATAACAGCATTCTATCATTTTTACCGGGCACTGGATCATATCTACAATCTACAAGATGTTCCTTAAACATGTCGGATGTTGCTATTTGGGGTGTACGTTGGTTGGCTAAATCTCTAAGAGACGATTTGCTTCTTGATGGTGGTGTGGCAAAAATTGCTGTCGCACCTTCTGAGGTGCTAGGCATGAAAGGATTCGTGGGATGTAAGGTAGAGACTGTGGATGCAGGAAAAGCGATGGAAGCAGATGAACCTGTTGGATTGTGCGGAGGAGTTTGTGGTTGCGGAGGTGGGGGCAGATGATCTCGGTGTTGAGCTCCAACGACAGGTGGCGTGTGTGGTGGACCATTAACATATTCTGGAGCTACATCGTCTAAATAAGAGGAAAGGAAAATATCTTTTGCGGTCTTGGGATGTGCTTTAGTTGGGAGTAATGGGGGTGGCAAATCTTTCGGTATTTCCGGGGTGGCCTTAGGTAAACCTTCGGCCAAAAGAGGATACATACCATTCATAAGAGTGTTTCGTTGTCTGTCTACTTGTTCTGTTTTTACTCGGATACCTTCCTCAACTAATACGTTTTCTCGGGCTCTATTTGAGTTCTCCCTACTTTTCTCTTCCAGTCTGAGCGCTTTCTCTGTACGCCTATGCGATTCTTTACGCCATAACTCAATAGCATCTTTCTGTGACTGTCTGGCTTTCTTTTTCCATAATTCTTCTTCTATTCTCATGATGCAGTCTGCATCCCATGTCCCAGCTGCGGGCCACCTCTGACTTTCTGCTAGATCCTTGGTGTAGTCCACCCATAAGTCAAGATATAATACGGCATCTAGGCCATGTTTATGATACATAAAATACCCTGGAGTGTCCCTAGGTGGAATGGGAACAGCTTCTTCGAGTACTCCTTTTCTAGTTTTGATCTGTCTTAATTTTGAAAAGAACGGCATCTTTAAACCTTGTTACTTGGTTCTTACTCGAACTGGATTTGAACACAATTAATACGATAAACACAATATTGAACACTCATTCATACCACAATTTTTTGAACACACTAAAACATTTAACATTTAACATTTAACTTTTAACGAACAATGATAATTAGAAGAAAACTAGTTACTGACATAATACTAATACTAGATAATACTGAATTATATACATGAACATACTGGATATACTGCTAAACAGTACAGATACACTGCTAAAACAGTGCAGACCGGATCTGTGTACCCAAACCCGTCAGGACTGGCACAAATTAATGTGCACGTCTAACTGCCTCCCCGGCAACGGTACTCACCGGGTAGCACGGAACGGAAGGCCTCGGAACTGAACTGAACTGGACCGGACTGGACTCGACTCGGAACTTCGGAACCTGGTGGGCCTCTGTATACCTCGGATCTTGCTCTCTCAGCTAGGCTCTGGTCGGGATACTTCGCACTTCTCACCGCCTCGTCTGGGTGTTGATCGCAGCCTCAGTCACCCCCGTTTGGTCGGAGGGAGATACAGGAAATCCTGCGGGTACGCGTTGTTGTCCGTCCGGCTGTGGCAGGAGACCGGGCCTGCAACGCACCTCCGGCGCGTGTGATGAGAAAGTGTCCCTGTTCGGGCGCCAATTTATGTGGTAAATATTTAAATTACCTGTACTATTTTTTATGCGGTAAAGTCTAGTAAGAATAACTCAGTCAAAATAAGAGGCAGAATCCGTGGTATTAGAGGTTCTGAAAAGGGCTTTATTCCTTACAAAGGAATTATAGTTCGAACTAGGCAACCATATTCCATCACCACGAAGGTTCAGGAAGGGATCAGCAATACATTATTGACAAGTAACAATATTTATATGGAAAGCATTGCATTAGGACAGATGCAGGAGGCGTAACAGCTGATAATACAGATAAGAATACACATACGTAATGAAAATAGGCGTAAATACAGGCGTATACTAGAAACGTCATTTAAAATGATGTCACAAGTGGGTGGATCCATAAGAGAATCCTGCAGTGTCAGCAGAAATATTTGGCAGAGATGCGCGCGCAGCCGCATGACGTGTGATTGACGTACAACTAGAGGGTGAAGGGACTTGACATTTGGCCCTACATGTGGAGACAGAAGTCTGGGGTGTCAGGACAACCTAGTCCTAAATCATATCTAATATCTTGTGTTTAAGGAACTATATTATCTGGAAGGAAGGGTCTTCTCGGACAGATCCTATTCTATACTGACTGCTAGTGCGTGTACAAGCGTCTATGTGTCTACATGTGATGCGAGGGGGCAGGAATCTTCCATAGTAACAGGGGCTATGAATTACTTACAAAAAGACAGCGAGGCCGAGCCTTTTGCTCGGTAGCTGGAGGGATGTTTACCTAAACTACTAGACAGGAATGCATTGGATGAGGAGCGGAGCTGATAACTTGAAGGCTGAATACAGTTTTTGGCAGGCAACAGGCCGCGTCAGGCACCGTTAGCCGCGCAGGGAGTAAGACAAAGTTCATGGACACGGATGCAGGTCCAAGCTGGAGCATTTCAGAGGCAGAAACAGAAAAAGGCTTGATGGCAGAATTCAGGGCCTACTCGCCTTAACTACAAAACTAGAAAAGTGAACCACATAAAGTCGGTGGCCTTTCATACTTAGGAATGGAATATTCGACCCATTCATGGCGGATCTGAAAGAGGGCATGTTGACGTTGGACGCACATGTATTTGCGTCTTCATAGCTGGAACTGGAGGGAACATACATGTACTTATAGCATGTACATGGAGCCGTTGGGGTCTAAGATAGGGGACACAATTGACCATAAAAATTCATATTTCCACAAGAGAACGAGTCCAGAAAAGAGGGAGATATTAATAAGGTCCAATATAATTGGGGAAACCATACCAGAGACCTGATTCAGAATAGTTTGGGGGGGCACGTCGCTAGGGGTGCCAGATTTCAATTGGTTAAGATAATTTTTTAGGAATTTCATATCCATGGGAGGAATTGCCTCTAGGGAGGGCTCAGGCGTTCATGATTGGTCCTTCACAAGGGAGGTATTCAGAAATGCTGGAGTAGGGGAAAAAGCCAAATAAATATCTTCAATTTAAAAAAAAAGAATTTTGCCAGATTGTTGCAACGCCCTAAAATGTCAACAGAGGGCAATGATAGAGAGGGAGGTTAAGAAGATATTTCGCAATCTGAAAAATTTCACGAGGAGAGTAAGAGGCTGAGATAATCCTTTTTTCATAATATAGGGATTAAGCACTTCTAATTTCTGCCTTGTATGCTTTAGTGGCTTCTCTGTATTTAGTTTTCTTACAGGTGGAGAAATCTTTCCTCCAACTTCTCTCCAGGCGTTTACATTTTTGCTTCAACTCTCTCAGTTTGGAAGTGTACCAGGCTATTCTATTGAAACCTTTCTTATTAGTCATCCACTTTTTGGGGACCAAAAAGTCTAAATAGGAATCAAGCGAGTTATTAAACTTATTGCTGGCGATTTCTGGGTCATCCTCAAGCACGGGTCTGGTATTACTAAGAATTAGCACCCAGGACTCAGGGAGGACTTTTGACCAATTACGACTCAATTTTTTAACCGTTTCCACAGGCTGACTGCAAACCTGAGGGGTCCAAGAGAAGGAAATCATATGATGATCCGACCAAGGTATAGGGATTAGCTTTTCGACAACAAGGTTGTTAATGTTGGAAAAGTTAGGGTCAAGTAGATGGCCTTTTTGGTGAGTGGGGCCAGTCACTTTCAAATTAAGAAAGAGCACCCAAACTGTCACTCACTTCCTCTGCAACAGGTGAGGACATGTCATCAAAATGGATGTTAAAATCACCTAATTACGGAGAAATTGGGAAGAGAGCTGACTGACTTGGCTATTATCTCAGGTAGGTCTCTACCGAAATGGCCAATAGCTCCTGGGGGCCGATATATTGAGACCCCAGAAAAGGTACAAGTATAGGAGAAACCAAGTGCAAAAGAGTGACTTTCACTATCAGGAATCAGACTTGCTGATATGCGACAATTGATTTTATCTTTATAAATAACAGTCAGGCCACCTCCTCTATTAAATTCCCCGATCTTGCCTTTGGACCAAATATCCAGGTGGGAGCTCTTGGACCAACACCGGATCTGATATGTTGGTGAGCCATGTTTCAGTAAGGAACAGGGCATCTGGGTCTTCTTCTTCCAACAGTAGCCGGAGTTCGATTGCATGCTTAGGCTTCGAACGGCAGTTCAATAAACACATTTTAAAAACCATCTGAGAAGATGCGGTCTTAACAACTGAAGCTGTGGCCAGGGAGCCTAGTTCAAAAGAACAGTAAGGACATGTACTCCTGGTGTTTATCGGCGTGATTATATAACCACATTTATGTGGCCAGGTCTCTCTAAGATCATACAGCTGTTCTGCGGAATAAGAAAGCTTTCCTCTTATAGGAGAACCAGGGGTTCTGGCCCGTGGGCCCGGTCGGGCGTGGGCAGACGGGCGCGGACGGCGCAGACGGGCTTGCCTTAGGCGCACCTGCTGCACGCGTCCGCTGTGCGCGGCCGCATCATCCACCCCTTTTGAACTAGGGCGAACACGGAAGCTGTCGCAGCAAGACTGCTGACCTGGATTCGGGATGCTCCCACCTAAAGATCCACTCCCAGAGCATTGAACACAGCTTCTTCCCCAACCAACAATGTGCTAATTAGCAGCTAAAAATGAAGTATTTAAAATATTGTGCAATTTAGGCAAAGATTTAAAATAATTAAGACTGTCTCTGCAAAAGTTAAATGCTAGCTGCAGCCAAGAAATGAACCGCTTATGTTCAGTAAATGAGCTCTGCCCCACTGCGCGGCCGCGTCATCCGCCCCTTTTGAACTCGGGTGAACGCGGAAGCCGTCGCAGCTAGACCACTGACCTGGATTCGAGGTGCTCCCGCCTAAAGATCCCCTCCCGGAGCATTGAACACAGCTCCTTCCCCCAACCAACAATGTGCAAATTAGAAGGTAAAAATTAAGTATTTAAAATATTGTGCAAAGTAGGCAAGGATTTAAAATAATTAAGACAGTCTCCGCAAAAGTTAAATGTTCGCTGCAGCCAAGAACCGAACCGCTTATGTTCAGTAAACGAGCTCTGCTCCGCTGTGCCAAGCGTCTCCCTTTATTGAGAGGCATATGCTCTTAAGCCTTGCTAATAGTTCACTGTTGAATTGCATTTTCTATGCATTAACTCACTGCTGTAATGTTTGTATCTCCCCTTCATGTTAGGAATCTGCCCCTACGTGTTACTTACTCTATTCTTTAAAGCACCATGTCCCTCAGTGCTAAGACCTCGCCCCCTTAGAAAGGCCTTTGCTCCTTAGTGTTCTGTCCTCTGCCACTTGGTGTGCGTTGTCTCTCCTTACGCAGGGTCTCTGTCCCACAGAGCTGGTTCTCCCTCAGGCTGCGGCCTCTGATCCTTAGTGCAAGGTATTATCCTTAACCTCTTGAGTGCCCATGACGAGATGGTAAGGTATTATCCTTAAGTGTTGAGGGATCTGTTTCGTAGTGCACGTAGGCTCTCCTTAGTTTGGGCTTCAGTCACATAGTGCAGGCCGCATCTCCTAAGGTAAGGTCGGAGTATCCTAGAGCAGACTGTCTCTTTACTTAGAGCTTCTATCCTTTAAAACAGACTGTCTCCCCTTTGTTAAAGCAGCAGTCGATGACCGCAGATTGTTTTTCCCTAGTTGGGACGTCTGTCTCCTTTGCTAGGGTTTCTAGCAGCAGACAACCTAATGCTTGAACTCAAGATTCATTTACCCTATGTGTTCTACGTCTGACGCCAACACCCTTCTAAACAACCTAAATACTTTTTGGGAAATCTATGTGAGCATCTACGGCGGAATTAAAGCAAACAAGTGAAGGCCAAAGCCTTCAGCACCATGGGACTATGAAGTAGGGGGGTGTAAAAGTAACAGAATTCCCTTTTGCCTAATTACACAACATTTCAGCAAAATTATGCATAACCAATTTAAGTGTGAATTTGTCATTTTATGCTATATTTTAGAGTGAAATGCATCCTCACGTCACTTTTAGACATGAGAGTGCATTTCATGCTAAACGAAGTGCTTAAAAACAAAAGTATAGCAATCACCCACTCACATTGTGTTCTCATTTGTTTGCACAAAAGTCTTACTACAAATGGCGCAATCACCGCACAGTTTTTCGTAGTATCCATGTGCACAGGAGCTGCTTAGAGGAGGAGAGAGCACCGGAGAACCACACCGGTGAAAGAAGCGCACGAGACAAGTGATTTGGGGAGATTTAAAAGACATGGAGATGATGCAGAGGCTGATTGGAAGACGGATAGAAAATACAACAGTTGGAAGAGCATGCAGATACACGAGTAGAGAGCAAAGGTGACAACATAAAGAGACGGATTGTTGAACACAGAGGAAGGTTGAAAGGAAGATGTGCATTATGAGAAAAGTATATGTAAGCAAGCACACAGTTACTGACAGTGAGTGGTAAAGACAGAGAGCAGGGTCGGTGGATGAATAGATGCACGTATGCATGCAAAGATGGGTGGGTGAATGGACGAACAGAGAGAAACATAAACAGATTAAAAGACAGATGGACAGGTAGGCAGCAAGCAGATACACGACCAAATAGTCACAAAGACAGATAGGTAGACAGATCAGCAGAACTGCATACGCAGACAGGCAGATAGATAGACAAGACAGACGTATTTGTAGACATATAGACAGGACAGTGAGACATATAGAGGGAAAGGAGGACAGATATTCGGTCAGAGAGATAGGGAGGTAGACCGACAGAAGAGGCTTTGAGCCGTATCTGTCGCCCAGGCAGTGGCACTCAAGGACCGATGCTTGCTTGCTGTCGTGCCCTGGAGACAGGCGCACAAGAGCAGGGGCTGCAGTTAATATCCTGCCTCCTCCCTTCCGAGAAAGTGTAAGACTATTCATTAATGCAACGGCAAGTCCTGGATGAAAAGCTAACAGTGAGCCCCATCAAAAATTATATTCTCTCTTATTGGTCCCATTCTTGCAATCGGTCATCAGAAGCCAGTCTGCTGACCTGCCCTCGGTCTTGCCTGTCCTCCATCGGAGGAAGAGCTTTCTCTACCTGCATCCCTCAAATCAGGAACAAGCTGCCAGAGAATGTAGCTAAGGAGCACTCTCTGCTCCCTTTCAGGAAGACGCTCAAGACAGTACTCTTTCTGGAGGCATGGGGCACACTGTAACTCATTCCATCTCCACCCGGACTAAGGCAGCACCCTCTCACAGCGCTTAGAGACCTGACGGTGATAACACGCTCTACAAATAACAATTACAAATTGCAAGTCACATTTGATCACATATTCTGATTATTTTTTTCACCTCGGTTTGAGATGGCAATTCTTTCTGTTAATGTCAACTTAGGGCTGTGAGTTATTCAGAAAGTGATTCAAAGCAAGGCACCTCTCTAATAGCGACTGCATGTACTGAGGAATAATTCAGCTAATTGTATCCACCAGAGCAAGATGTCTATGCTAATCCTCCACAGCGCTTTGGTCATCGTGACCGACTGATGCAAATTATGCTATGAGACACAGTCTGCCCCGTCAAGGGAAAGGAAATAGCAACAGATCGAGACCAAACTCCTGTACCTATAAAGCATTTGGTATTTTATACATCTATTTTGGAACAAGATGGTAATAATTAACTTGCATGCCAATAACTTATCATCCTGGCAGACGAGGAAGGGCTCTTGCTGGGGGTAACTCTTGCTGGAGGTACAAGTGAGGGGTAATCACACAATTCACAGCTCACTAGTTTTTGAGGCGAGCTGTGAGGTCGGCACAGGCTGGAGCCCGTAACTGTTTGGAAGAGTGGGTGAGGCAGTGCAGAGAGAGCATGATGGAGGGGCGGTAGAAAAGACAATCTCTGTGTGGACTGGGGCCAGTCAATGGCCAGAGCAGCCAAGAGCCTGTAGAGCTGGAGAGCAGGAAAAGCAGGCCCAGGAAGGGGAAAGGGATGGCCAGAAAAGACCGAAGTGAGGAAAGCAGAGGGATCTCACGGCTGCAGGCAGCAACAAGCAAAAGCAAAGCGGCTGCACCTGAAGTTGTCGTTGTGCTGAAACATAAAGCGAGGTGCCTGAGCATTTATATTTTAACTGTGCAGGAGGGCAGGATAATGAGGGACGGCATGGAAAGGTTATGCAGAAGGGGTTGCCTGTGTAGATAAGGTGGCGGGAGAGTGTTTACAGAGTGCTCCCTGATACGAAGCTGGGTTTGTAGTGCAGGGAAGAGTAGCAGAAGAGAAAGAGTTCACCTGAACAGATAAACCCATAAAGCAAAAGGAAACTGTACTTGGCTGGTGCTCTTCAGCCTGCAATAGAAGTGACCTATCGGCTGCACGATCCAATTAGGAAACGGCAAGTCTACCTTACCTAGCAGCAGGCAGGAAAAAATTAGTTTTTCTCATTACAGCAGGTCTTGCAGAGAGCGCATGCGTGCTGTAGCTCAACCTAACAATCAGTCTATGTTCAACTTCAAGATCACATTAACAAAAACCATCTCCTGCTTGACTACCATTCTGTCTTCAGATCACATTGCAGTATGGAAACAGCTCCCTTATACATCATAGTCCATGTCCTCTTGACCATGGATGGAGAGGACTCCTGCCTCCTGAGATTGCTAGACTGCGCAGCTACCTTTGGCACAGTCAATCATCCTACCCTTCTACGCACCCTGGACTCTCGAATGGGATTCACTGGCAATGTCCTCCACTGGTTCTTTTCCTACCTTTCCAATCTACCCCAGTTTGTTCACAGGGTTCTCCTTCTACCTTTTCAATCAACACCAGTTCGTTCACAAGGGCACCTCTAGGTCCGAAAAGATCACGATAACTTGTGGAGTTCCCTAGGGTTCAACAATGTTCCCTTTCATCTTCAGCCTCTACATGGAGCCTCTTGGTGCTCTGCTCACAGATAACTGCATCAGAGTTCACTGATATGCCGATGATACACTACTCTCCTTGAAAGGATCCTCTGCTTCAAACATCTAATTGCCTCTCCTCATCCAGACCTGAATGTCCAGTGCCTACCTGAAATTCAGCAAAACCAAGACGGAATTATTACTTGCCAAGAACAACAAATAAGTAAAAGAACAACCTTGCTCAATGACATGAATCTTGACAGCTTGGAATCCCAACTTTTACCGGATGCCAAGTCACATGGATTCACCCTGGACCTCACCCTCAATGAACACATTGTCAACAAACAAAGATAACCTGTTACCACCTCTCTCTTTTAGGGATAGCGAACCTGTTTCTTTCAGAAAGTGACTTTAGAACTTCTGTTCAAGCTCTCATACTTTTACATCTGGATTTGTAGTGATGCTCTGCTCCATGGTATGCCAGACACCAGGCATCCTTCGTGCCGCACCCTGTCTCATCCAGAAGTATGATCATATCTCCCTTATTCTGATGGTACTCTTTTGCCTCCTCTTGTTGGGCCACACCACCTTCAAATCCAGCTGCATCCTTTACAAAGCTGTCTGAGCCAGTGTCCCTGCTTATCTTGCAGGCAAGCTCACCATTGCTGGTGGTTCTCTGCGCACCTGTAGTCAGTGCACTATCACAGCGCAGAGTAAGAAATGTAAAAAACAAGGCAGCAGGTCTTTTCCATCTATGTACCCTGGATCTGGAACTGCATCTCCATATCCATCAGGACCGCCCCAATGATGCTCCAATTTAGGAAAGAGTTGAAGACAAACCTCTTTAAAGAACACTACAACACAAGGCATTAACGATCCACACGTCTGCTTCCTCTCCAATCACTTACCTTTAGCCTTTTCTTTGATCCTGTACAACTGTCTGCCGCCTTTAGGCTAGGTCACGCTACAAAAATACTACCGGTACATCCAATAATGCTTCTTTTCCATTCTTTAAGAAATCAGTCCTACACTAGGCAGCTAGTTTGCCCACGAATGAACAACCCCTACCAGTTCCAAGTGACATCTCTTAGTTCCTTGACAATGATGGCTTACACTCTAATGATTTAGGACAGACCTTGTTTCTGTTGTTATGGCCTCTTCCCCTAAGTGCAAGATCTCTGTATTTGAAATGGGGCCTCCACCCTAAGTGCAGACTGTCTCTCCTTAGTTTTGGCATCCTGCCCCTTAGTGCATGCTGTCTAAGCTTAAATATTACCTCTGACGCATATTCCAAAATATCTCTTCTTAGTTCAGGCTAGTTCCTCATATAACTTATGGCCTTTAGTGCAGATGTATTTATTTATTGATTTGTTTTATAGAGGTCTACATATTAACTCTCTGGCACTTTAGACCATTTCTGTATCAACACAGGCTGTCTCCTGTGGTATTCTAGCCACCTTAGACTCTCTAACCTATGCTAGGGCAACTGTTTCTCCTTCTCTGTGCAGACTGTCTCCCTCTGGTGTTATATTCTCCTTTCCTGATACCAGAGTTTCTCTCCTCGGTTGTTTGCCTCAGTATTGAAGCCTGTCCCTAGTGCAGGAATAACTCCTTAGTTATATCCTCTGACCTTTAGTGTAGACTGCTTCTTTCTCAGCACAGACTGTCTCCCTTTGGTACTAGTAAGTCAGTACATGCAAACTCTCTCTTAAATAGAGCATCCTTCCCTTTGTTCTGACTTCTAATTCAGTATTGGCTCCTTTTAGATCTCACCTACAGACATATTTTTGTTGTCTCAGTTGAAATATCTATAGTGTGCCATAGCAAATGTTGCAGTGGGATTTGGGCCGACCCATTGCATATCAGTTGTTGGCTTTCTTGTCATTCTCATTTGCTTTCTTCCTCTTCAATATCTTTCCTTCCCCTTGTTGTGTTTGCCTCACCTCCTGGAGCACAAATTCTTCACCATTTTTTTGATTGGATGGCTTATATCCTTCTACTGCTTACATTCAGGGAACCACTTTTTAGGTCTCTCCTTCCAAACAGCTTTTAGCTGGCTGATCTACGAAAGCTTCCTGTGAGCATACCAACTGCTTACAGTGGGCACATATATACTGCCAAAACTTTCCATCGATGGGGGCCGCCAACCCTGCAGGGCAGGCAGAGCTGATGGGGACTGAGTATCCCGTTGATTGATGCACACAAGATTATTTGCTGAGCCAATTCGCGGTATTCCTCAAAGCTTTTATTTTGCAGATGAAGTGGCTGCAAAATGGTAGTCCTTACGCGTTTCGGCGAAAATGCCTTGATCACAGGAAATGGAGGTGTGCAAACACAGGTGCTATATATTCAATTCACCTCGTGACACAGGTATATTACTGTGTCACGTGGCCCGATGGTGGATGTCTGCACATTTTCTGAAATAGAACCCCTTGAAAGCTGAGCTGTGTATCGTCCTCGCTGGAAGCCTAGCATCCACGTTACTACTCTGGCCAGACATTATGGGCCATGCCCAGATCCATCTAGGTAATCCCTAACTTGGGGAGTTGCATTGACTCCAGCAAGTCTCTTGAGCCACAGATAGCAAAAGTGTCTAGTACCTACTTTCTTCGACTGAAGCCTCTGAATCACATTCTTTCAGCCATTGATCCAGGTTTCTATTAGCAATGTCCTGGTCTAGTCTCGGCTATGGTAATTCTATCTCTCTCCCTGTCCTAGCCAGTAAACAGAATCATCTTCAGGTGATTTAGAATACAGCTACCAGTGTCGGCTGGTAGGGGACAGTGGCAGAGGGGTGGGTGGGGTTAAAAAATACAAAAGAAGACTTGCCTACCAGCCGCCTCCTCTCCTCCGTCCTCACTGTATCCTGCCTCCCGGAAGCACCCAAGCTCCCAGACTCTTCTAGTCAATCATGACGCTGCTGTCATGAACATGACAGCAGCGCTGTGATTGGTCTGAGCGCCATGGTTCGGCGCTCAGACAGGGAGTGTGAGGCTGTGCATGTTCTCCACCCAGGCTGTGCAATACAGCTGGTGGAAAACATGCTAAGTTTGGCCAGCCTAAGCCACCCGACCAGACCATGATGCGCACATATGGTGCAGCAACCATTCCGCGTTCCTCTTATTCGCCTGATCCCAGTCCCGCCCCGCCCTACATGGATCTGGCAGCCAGACTAAAAATAAAATAATAACATTGTGTTATTATCATTTTATTTTTACTTTGCTTCACCTTAGCAGAGGAGCCGCAGCTGGTATGTGCCCCGTTTAACAAAACTCAGATGAGTGCAGCCCCGGCTCCCCTGCACAGGATTGGAGACCCAGCGTAAGTGGGTCCCGACTATTGAGGAGTTACCGGAGCTGAGGCAGCACATTGGGACACGTGTGAGGTGCCCTCTGGTATCCATTTGTGGTCACTGCCAGTCAGAAGGATCCATTTGCCACCGGCTGCAGCTACCATCATCCGCCCACAGAAGGAGGACAGGTGAGGCCATCGCGGCTGGGGGAATCAATGCCCAAGCGTTTTCCCCCTGCAGAACCAGCCAGCTTGAAAAGACAGGAGCTGCAGCACTGGTGAAAGGAGAAGCTGCCAGAACCACCACTGCTTCACTCCTGACACTGATGCTGCCATCACTGTGCGAAATTATTACCGGTGCTAAGAAGCGCAACAAACACTGTGAGTCTGCTGCACAAGAGAGTGCCCCCTTCAACGCAAAGACACTCACAGCTGACAGAAAAAGCTTCACCCCACCCGCTCCTCCAGAAAAAAGTCATGGAGCCTCTCAAGCAGCAGCTAAGCATTCTTACATCAGCCAAGAGCATATATGTGATGCCTCCCAGGACAGACAAGTGAAATAGAGCGGAAAAGCCTGAAACACCACCCAGTCGAGACTAGACCGCTGCCCCAGCCACGGGAGCAGCTACAACCCGGCACACTGTCAGGATCAGAAGAAAATCAGAAGAGCCGAGTGGCGAACGGAAGAAGAGAGCTCAGATTCTAACACCACCAAGACAGAGACGTGGGGAAATCCCAGGAATGGCAGCCTAGAGAAAGGGTGCCTGGACTGGAAGAAGGATAGAGTACACTGCATCTGAGACCCTGGTCCTTACACTATGACTACATCATGCCACCCCCACACTAGCCCTGCCTGACGACAGCATGGTCTCACGACGCCAGCAGGGTATCACCAAGAGAAGGTTAATCAGAATAAAGACTTCCCTACTCTACCGGAATGGCACTCCAAGGAGGTCCCGGAATAGGGAACACCACCAAATAGGAATTCCAAGAAGATCTCTGAGGAGGGAACATGCGAGGTGTGGGGAGACGTCACATCGACCTGATGAGAATACTCATAGTCCTACAGACACAATGGGACTGGCGAAAGTGCATTGAGAATAAAACCAGTGACACGTGGCTCGACGCCATCTGGCACTAGAAGGAGAGCACACATGACGCGTGGCCAGACGCAACATCGCAACGGAAAACTGGGAAAAAAAGACAAGGAGAGAAGGGTGTGTGACCAGACCTTTCACACTGAAGAACCTAACGACCACAGGTGCGGGGGAGAAATGATCAAGGGTGACAAGACAGAGGACTTGTGCCACGACATGAGAGTGCAACTACTGGCACAAACAAGCCAACGATGTGGCGCGATGTCAATCATGACAGCCCAGTGGGAGTACCGAAAGTGAGCTGCACATATCCACGAACCGCGTATCTGCCCCACGCTTCCAGTGCAAACTTCCAGCCACAGTCATTGGCTGCTTGATCAATGATGGCATCCCTGCTAAGAACCGCACATGGCGTAGAAGAAGTACAGCACCAGCAACACACGAAGCTAAGGAACCGTAAAGACCCTCCAGTCACCCTAATTCCCTGCAAGTCCTCGCCACCTCTCATACAAGTTATCTGATGATAACAACACCATCATGCCACTTCCATCATCGTAACTACCGAAGGAGCATCTCACAACCAGAGTGGAGTCTTACAACCACGAACCACCAAGAGACCAAGGAGGCACCCCTGGCACCGTCAGGGAGCAATCATCCAGGGACTATCTGCTAGCCCCACCGCACCTGAGTCCTGACGTCGAGCACACATTACCACGAGTCATCTACCCTTGTGATTGCATGAGTGACTTGGCTGTGGCTCTGTTGGCAGTCCTACAGAGGCCCTAACGCAATCAACAGGAATCCCTGCACAGTCCATGCTCTCCTGTGGCGACCTATAGGAAAGGGCCTCAAAGGAATCCCTGCACGAGAGATGGGGCTTAAGATGCTCCACCGAATTGGTACCAGGAGGCAAGGGGCCTAAGAGGAAGACACCCAATCATTGTCAATGCCGTCCCAGTCCTTGCACACGGTTGTCATTCAGAGTCCAGATATCCCAAGAGAAAGCTCTGCTACGTACATACTCCACCGATAGTCCTGACACACCCCAGTTTGAACTATTGACACTAACCACACTACCACGAGTGCAGGCGGGACTGACCAACACTGTGTGGGTGGACTTCAACCCAACCGACATTCTGTCGAAGGGCCCGGACTCAATCCTCACCCATGTTCGTGCCCAGATTCATCTGGTTACATTATGGATTTGAGCAGTGATGTGCGGGTGCCCCCAGCTGCAGCTGTCCGCTCGTCCATTGCTGTCCTGCTGATGGCCTCTATAGACTGAGACCCAGCAGTGTCCAGTTTGTTTTGTTTATTCCCACAGGTTGGACTTGTTAGCACCTTCATTTGTATTTTGGGGGGGGATGTAGTGTCCGGCTGAACACATAACTGGTTTAGCCCTTCCCTGAGGGCTGGTCTTACACTCACCCCACACCCATCCAGCACAGGCGTCACGAGTGATGTGACATCTGCTATCAAAAGGGGGCTGGCGCACGTGCCCTGGCCAGCTGTACTATCCATAGCTGTCGTATCAGTGTCGTTCTTACCGTGCCATGTGGGCATAGGGCCCACGACCTGGACACGTCCCTACCCCTAGACAGGCCTATAGGTAATGCCGCTGACTGTGCACCACCTCCAATCTCTCCTCAAGAGCCTATGGCCTGTTAATAAATGCTACAATGTTCTGTTAGGCGACGCTGTTTCCGATTGCCTCCCAGATATGGGACAAGGTCACGTGACCGTTGGGCTGCCATGGGTTTCTCACGGCGCCCCTTTCTCCCTTGTTTTGATTACTCTGCCTGCCAGCAGTGGCAGACGGCTCGCGGGGAGGAGCCTTCCCTGGCACCCAGCAATGGCGCGAGGCAAAGTGGCGAGAGCATCTAAATAGTGTGACCTTCTCACAGCCTCTCGGGGGAGTGGGGGGGGGGGGGGGGGGACTTAGGTGCATGAGTTTTGGGAACCGACTGGCCGAGGTGACAGGAGGGTGCAATACACACAGAGCCTCAGCCCGGGGTGCGAGGCAGGGGATGCGGAACTGACTGCAAGAGGGGCGGGAGACATACAGGTAACACAAACCGAGAGTACCGGGACATACAGAGACGGGGGGCAGGCAGTTCCAGGGAGACAGGGGCAGAAGACACCGAAATTCGCTGAAGGTAGGGACCGGAGACAGTTAAAATAAAAGTACCAGCGGCACAGGGGCAGTAGATAATAGAAGCGGATGGGTCAATAGATAACACAGAGCTGGGGATACTGGGGCAAAAGACGTGGGTGCTGACTGGAGGAGGTGATACAGAGACACTAAAAACAGACCGTGCCAGGTGCACAGAGACAAGAACTGGCTGGGTGTGGGCAGGAGATAAGTAGAACAGGCAGTGCCAGGGGAACAGGAACCGGAGACCCGAGGGGCGAACTGAAAGAGGAGGCATGAAGTGGGTAAAACCGACGGTGCAAAGGGTACTGGGGCGAGACACATGGGAACTGAGAGGGGGGGGAGACATGAGATAAAGAAAAGAATACAGGCACTGCAATATGGGTACTGGGGCAGGAGACAAGAGAAGTGGAAGGACAGTGGATGATACAGATAGT
Source organism: Triturus cristatus (assembly GCF_964204655.1). Lineage (NCBI taxonomy): Eukaryota > Metazoa > Chordata > Amphibia > Caudata > Salamandridae > Triturus > Triturus cristatus. The sequence goes on from NC_140584.1 coordinate 816,647,234, forward strand.
AATGGGGCAGTCAGAAGACTCTGGGGCTGACTGGGGCAGGGGCAAGAGGCAGGACAAACAGTAGCAGGGCCAGGAGATACGGACACTAACTGAAGGTCGCCGGGGGGTGGTGGGGCTCGTGAGATGCTTTACACAATCACACATTAAAAACAGTGCCCGGGGGTGGGGGCAGGAGACACAAGGACTAAATGAGAAAGGGGCGGGATAAGGAGGGGGTACCATAAACAGAAAATGTGCCAGGGGGATCAAGAGCACAGGTACGGCGTTGGCAGAGGGGCAGGAGACGGTGCTGTGGCTAGTGATAGGGGTGGAGCTTCAAATAGTCCGTAACGGGTGAGTGTGAGTGGGGGAAGGAAGCATGAGTCCTTGAGGAAGAACGGTTAAAATAGCGCTGTTTGCTGCCTTTAAGCGCTGGACAGGAAACGTGTAAATAACCAACCTTACGCTAATTTGAAGGCGCGGGGTGGACGGGAGCCTGGTTTGTCCTAACAGGGACTCAACCCCGCGACTAGCGTGTTACAGCGAATACCAGTGGAGAACGTGCGACGTACGGAGCCACCTTGGCGACAAGCAGGCAAGATAGCGCAGAGAAGGAGCACTAGAGACAGACAGAGATGGGGTGGGGAGGCCATGGGCCGTCATGCTAGGGAGGAACATAAGCTCCAGCTCAGAGTTTGGTGGTAAACGCAAACTAATCGGGTCCAGAGGGCCCATCAATGACCAGGGCCTCGGTGCCGCTGCACCTGCTGCACTTTGATAGTTATGCCCCTGGCGAATGAAATGGGCAGGAAGAAGAGAGGTGCCTCAGGCAGAGTAACGAAGAAAAGGGTTTACGGGGAAGGAGACATAGAGAGAGTTATAAAGACAGGCAGTGCTCGGCATTAACAGGGTTAAATGTGAGGAGGAAACGGTTTTCATAAACAAGGTCGTGAAAGTTAAAGAAGAGACTGGACAAACACTCACAGCTTTGGGGAACAGATCCAACTGTGGGAACGATGGCAGGTATATTATAATATGCGTAGAAAGCACGTGAGGGGGAGGGCGTGCACCAGAATGTGTTCTCACGCAGGCGCTAATTAGAAGCCGTGCTGCACGAGGCGCAGATACCGACACTGTGACAGATGTTAGCGCGTCGGACACCAGGCAGTGCCAGCTCCCGAGCAGCTGGGCCCTGGCCCTGAGCCATGCAGGGGTCCGTGCCCCCCACGGCTGAGAATGACACGCAGACTTCCATTCCGTTTCCACACCGACCTGTTGTCACGCGGCTCGGATGATTGACAGCTGCCTACAGTTCATGAGATGTGTGTATTTTCCCAAAAGTGGTATGCGTGTTTCCGAATATATTATTACACTACGAATAGCTTTCACTGAGGAAACAAGTCGAGAGGTAAATGTGGAGACTTTGGAATAGGCCCGCAGGGCTGGGGAGGCAAACCCATGCTGTTATCAGCATACACCGCTGCCCATACGTTTTTTCAAAACAATCTTTAGGAGTCATCCTAGACAGTCTATTTATTTCTGCCCATCTGATAAAAACTCCAATCGCACTTCCTGTATCATTCCTGTCTCTGTTTAGCAAGGCAGATGTTGCCCTCATGCAAGGTGGCCACGGTAGGTGAGAGGAATTCTACCTTTTTATGATCAAATACTGTTGCCCTTGATAGCTGTACCTCCCTAACTGCACCTGAGCGAGTGAGGGGGAACTGAGCAGATCTCGGTCTCCCGCCAGGGATTGACTATACGACAGCACTGGATTTAGAAGAGGCTTCCAGGCACATTCTGAACCTTCCATCTCAAAGGTAATTCTTAATATTTGCAGCACAAGACCCCCACTATTAATCTGGGGTACTTTCTTTTGGCCTCGCATCAGTGCCAATAATTTTTACAAAGCTACTGGTGTGGTTAGTTGCATACTAGTCTGCATAATCTAAATGTTAGAGATTTTCTGTATTGAGATGACTGGTTGATATCTATATCTCTTTCTAAGGAGGAAGTACATACAAAGCTGGTTAACGCCAAGTTGGCGCAGCATGGGTTTCTGCTGAACCAGGTCGTCATCCCTGTCTCCAGTACAGAATCTTCAGTGTATAGGAGCCCATTTCAAAACAGACCTGGGGCCTGTCTTTCTGCCAATGGACAGAGCGCTTCCATTTCAGAAACTCCTATCAGATAGTTTGAACCAGTGGTTATTTTGTAAAAAAACATAAGTGCCAGGGCTCTCGTCAGCAGGCAGCCCATTTCTCCTGTCAGTGCCGCCTAAATCAGAACCAACTACTGACCATGAAACCCTACAAGTGGGGAGGGAATGTGGCATAATGGCCAGAGCTGCCGACTTCGGAGCTGGGGAACTACTTTCGGGCCTCAGAGTCGACTCAACATCCTGTGATTCTGGGCGAATCACTTAATCTCTCTATGTCAACCAAAAATGTTTATGTCCCTTCCTGGTGCTCAAGCGCCAGTGTCGATGATTAAGTGACGGTACAGAGCACCGGAAACCATTGGCTCAAATTAAGCACTAGTTTGAACTCCTCACAGGTGTCTTGTTGGCAGTGGCTGCCTTTTCAGGGTCATGTGGCAGCCACAACAACTGAGATGTCTGGGCTCGGGTGCATACAGGAACACTGTTATATAATCTAATAAACTATTTGCCCCCAACAACAGGGGAGTATGAACAATTGATTTCAGTTAGTTTGGGTATCAAAAAGGAGCAAGCATGGTGACTGGATGAGGAACACTTCTGGTAAGGGGTTCACCAGGCTTCCTCATCTCCCGTCATTCTGCCAAAAGATGCCAGTCAGGTGGGGCCGGGAGCAGCCCTCTTACACCAAGAGCTCCTGAAGGAATTCAGATAGTGGCAGATTCATCAATTTCCAAATTGTGGAATTGAAATCCATATGTCTCCTTCACTTGCTCCCCTGCTGGAGGGGAAGCAACTGTTAGTTCACACAGACAACCAGGTGGCAAGGAGCCATGCCAACAAACAAGAGAGGGGCTTGTTCTCCATTCCTAAAGAAGATAGCCAGGGAATTGAGTTTGTGTGTGTGGGTGCGAGGTGGTACATGCATATGAAGGCAACAAGCAGCTTCTCTTGCTGACAGATTCAACCAATTTTTGTTTCCATCATTAGTGAGTTTTCCTCTTTGTCAAGACATTTTCAACAGATCGAATTGCAATGGGGTATTGAAAACAATAGATCTGTTTGCTAGCAGGCAGAACGCCCTATTTACAATCTTTTGTTCAGCTCAATCCAGTGACTATTCTAGGAGTGGATGCTATGTCATTCCATTGGCCTTTAGGTCTACTTTAAGATATTCCCCTGATTCCTCTCCTTCCAAATGTGTTGGTAAAGTTCTCCTTCTTCCAAATTTGGTTGGAAGCAGCCCTGCAGCAGCTCCATCTGGCAATCTAGAGATTGATCAGGCAGGCCTCCAAAGGAGGCCCTGTGAAGGTGTTCCAGTAAAGTTGCTGTTGATAGTTAGAAAGCTAGCTGTCCATGGACATTTCAGGTTTATAAAAGGCATTGGGAAAATGTTTCCAAGTAGTATGTGTCTAAAAACTTGCATACTATAAATATCATTAGTGTAGAAAACCTGTATTTTCTGTGTGGCCACCCTGGATTTTTTTTACTATTGCTGGACCCTATATTTTTACTGGTTTTAGAACTCTGTGCACTTTATACCTTCTATCCAGTAGTACATTGTCTGTGCTTCCCATTTACACAAGGTTGAATTAGCATATTCCTAACTGGTATATTTAACTTACCTATAAGTCCCTAGTATATGGTACAAAATGTAGCTAGGGCCCATAAATTAAATGGTACTAGTGGACCGCAGCACCTATTATGCCATCTACTACAGTGGTAATGCAAGCAAGGCTTCTGGCCTACCAGTGTAGCCTGACTGTAGCATTGTAAACACTGCGATTTGACATGTCAAAATAAACCCTTTTTACAGGTCAAAACCCCTCTTTTAAATACTAATAAGTCACCCCTGAGTAAGCCTTTTCACCCAAAAGGCAGGGTGCATGGTATTTAAAAGTAGGATATGAAGAAATGTAATTATTAGCATGTCCATACAGAGATGAGCACCCAAAGCTATTTTTCGCTCTGCCAGGCCCAGCTGTCCCAATCATAAAACCAGAGTACAGGTTAAAAATCCAAATACTGTATTTCAGGAATGGGACTATGTAGAAAAAAATTAAATAACTATTTTAAATAGTCATTAAAAATCCAATTCAATGATGAAGTCAGTTGAAAAAAAAAATATTAAGGAACAATACCTTTAAAAAATTACCTTTTCCCTGACAGAAGTTACTGGTGGCAAAGTTTGCATTTGCTCTTCCACTTCTGCCAGCCAGTTATTAGCATCTGAATAGGTGTGAAAATGTGTGAGATTCCTCCCAGGAGCTACCTGGATGGGCATTGATGAATCTTCTGACCCCCACAGAATATCGAGGGAAGGGGCTGTGATTATCCTTTGTGACATTACAATGTCAAATCCTTCTTGGATGTCAAATTCTGCTTGGCAGATGTGCTTGGTTTTGCATATAACACTGGTGGTGCACTTGAGAGGAAGGAAATTAGGATGCCAAAACAATTCTTGTGTATCCCATGTCTGATTGCTGACAACCCTACATTTACACTGACAAGTAACTGCCTCTGTGTCTACTGGGATTACAGTGACTACCCCAAAATGGATTTTTGTGTTAGATGTGGGAGGACACTAGTGTTATCATAGTGCACTGCCTACACTAGATCCCCGCTCTCAGAGCCCAAGTTTAGTGTGGCCAAAGACTTTCCCCATCTTGAACATGCCCAAAGTGGATAACGTTGCCCAGGAATCATTCCAACCCACTAGCTCATGCTAGGCGAAAATGTGGCATCTCCAGGTACCAACTTCAGAACACTCCTGGACCTGAGGAAGATGAGAAGAGGGCTGAACCTTCTGTCTGTGACCTGAGAAGAGCCCTGAATTGATGGGCCTGCTTTCTCTTGATTCCAGAACAAAGAAGTGGACTCTAAGGACCGCAAGACTGACTTACTGTGAAAGCTACAGGGACGCAACTAGTTACAAGAGGCCTTTTCTACAACTGTCCGCTGATCAGTGGCAACAGGACTAGGGCTAGACTCTACTCTTGGCCTCTGCCTAAGTCTCTGAGAGCCTTCACTGAGGTTCTGGGGTGGAGGGCTTTAGAAGTGTACCTCTGTGGTGGATTGGGACTAAAAGGTTTAAAGTCAGAAGGTAAAATCTTTGTCGAGGGCATACCTGATTGGTGTATCTGACCCACGGTCCCTCTCTGTCAGCATCAAATTGCGCTTAGCTCCTGGTCTACCACAACCATTAATTATCATTGGCACTTTATGCTTCTTGGCGCTAAAGAGTTAATAAGTCTGCTGCAAAGTACGTGTACCATGCAGATCACAGAACTGTATTCATGTGCATAGCTGACTGGGTTACTGCTTTTTTCAAATACATCCTTTTGTTCCTTGCAGTTCATAACTTACAATAGTAATCTAGCCAAATGAGCTATGAACTGCCATCAGAGAGCTGCATTGTACATTGCATGGTACTGGTTCAAAAGTTATGTTTTAACCCAGTCTTTCATTTACCTAATGTTGCTAAAATGGGTTGGTTTGGGTGGAAATATATTCTTATTAGTAAATGCATCCCCAGCCACTGTGTTACATTTTGAATCCTGAGTTTGGGTTTCTCCAGACCAAGCACTCCTAAATAATGCCTACCAGTATGGATGACATGTGAATCCTACACCTTGTAGTCACCTTTGTCTTATGTAATATTTTCTATACGCTGATTTACACGTGTGATTTATTGTCACGGTATGTGTGTGTGATGTAAGGTGCTAAAACACCCTACACTGGAATGAGATGTGCTCTAAAACAAATGAAATACTTGTGAGAGAAGAGTTATGGTGAGATGAGGGGCATTTGTTGGAGGTTGATAGTGTGAGAATCATTAAAGCGCCTGAACAAAGATGGTCATATTCTGGTGCACTGTAACATCATCATTTAATATGCGTTAAAAGCTAATACAATTGAATATATAATAAAAAATGTGCTGTAGAATTTTGTCATTTTCCCAAACTTTTCTTGGTGAGAAACACCTGTTTTAGTGGTCAGGCTCGCTCGTTAGGCACAGCACAGGGGCTGGTCTGACAAAATTTGCAAGGGCTGCTTTAGGTTCCACGTCCGGCACTGGTTGCACTCTGACTCAATACTGTATTAGTACTACAAATACTTTACACATTGCCTTTAGTTATGCCTTTTGCTCTGTACCATATCTACTAGAGGGTTGAGCAGAGGATAATTTAATGGCTTTAATGATCTACCCTGACATGGTTGGTGAGTATTCCTTGAGGTGGGTATTTACTCATCCCAATTAAAACATATATTTTTTTTACAGTTAGCATTCTAGATGTTTTAAGGAATGGAATTCTTTTAGGCCTACCCCTTTCTTTTTGAATTTTCTAATTGGAGCCTCAGCAAGTCAGCTTTTGAAGAGTTTTGAGAATCGCACATCAGTGGTTCATGCCACTCTTCCTTTGTTAGACTTACCATGAGTGTTGTCAATATTAAAGAAAGCACCCCTAGGCCTCTTGGAACCGATGGTCCTTTCATTCCTAACATCTGAAGTTTTATTTTTGGTAACTATTATCTCAACTCGCAGGATTGGGGATTTAGAAGCTTTACTTTGTCAAGCCCCTTTTAATCATTTTTTTGTGTGGATAACATGATTTTAACACCAAATCCTTCCTTTTGTCCAAAAGTCTTATTCAAGTTCCATTTGAAACAGGATATTGTATTGCCAGTTAGTTTCTGAATCCTAATTCTGCTAAAGAAAAGGTTTTACATACCATGGTAAATCACTTGGATAAACCAACAATTTTGTCAGGTATATCAAAAGGGTCAAAGGGAAAAATATTTATTGACCACTAGGTTTCTCATCCCCTTATTCTCTATGTCAAACAACAAAATACAAAAACCTAGGGTCAGGGCTACAAGCTTGTGACAAAGTTAATGACTACTTAGGCAAATTAAATATAGTAATTATGAAAATGAATCCCATCAGCTACCTAGATGGTAACCATCATCATTTGGGATTGGGTGTCCTTTGCTATAAACCCCATAGCAATCGGGGCAATAGCACCAATGGACAACTACAGTATAAGATATACTATCAACCAAAGCTTTGAATGATGTGGTTTAGTTAATGCTGATGGTGAAAAGCAGTGCAATGAGAAAGTGAAAAGCATTAAAATCATCTACTAGAGCAATTCTTGTGCTTTATTGTTACTGTTCTAGTGACGAAAATAAAATAACAGTGCGGGAGCTGTTTCGAAAAAATAACTGCTCAGGTCCAGTTAGAAAAAAGAGGGTCTACATGTTTCAGCCTATCGATCATACGGTGATCAGGCTTTCATCAGGACCTTTGAACTTAGGTACTGCTCTATTATTAATGTGCAATCCCCAGAGTGAAAACACAGTGAATATGGAAATAATACAACCTACTTTGGTTGCGTATTTCTTTCCAGGACACTCTAAATAGATTCTTCAAGAGTGTCGATCCATTTGCTACAAGTGAAAAGAAACATTAAATGCCAATCGTAGTCTAACATTAAGGCTTTATCAATAATGACTAGTATGCTCAATCATTTTAAGATTCCTATTACAATCAAATGTGCTTACAGTGTTGACTGCGTAGGTCAAAAAAAGAACCGGAAAGAACCGCTTACCCGTTCATGTACGGGAGCTCTCCTCACCTCACCTGGCATCCGCTCAGAGAAATCCCAGATGGCCACATGTGCATCCACACGAATGTGTGCTCATGGACAGACATCTTTGAATCTTTTATTTTGTGGTTTGTGAGAAAAAACATTCCAATAGATCTAACGGTACATGTGCGTGCGCACAAACCGCAGTCATCTTTCAATACAATTTCATAAAACCTATTGCAAAAAAAGCTTTAAATGGCCTTAGAGCCCCCCCCCCCCACTACTTTCCATTTCATACCATTGGTTGGCTCCAATGTCACTCTCATTTCCTTACTTCTTACTGATCAGCATCTCTTTCTTGACTCCTACTTCCTCTGGAAGATTTGAGTGTTTGTCCCAGCTGTGGAACATGAATTAAGTGCAGCTTCCGGTCTGTGGCCAGTGGCCCTCCCTGGTCTGCGTGCTCCGGCAGGTAATTTTTTTTGTAATTTTTTTCATGCACTCCATAAAAGAGCATGTGTCTGCATCTTCAGCCCTGTCCACCGCTGTCTGTCAGTCTGCTTGTACCCTCCTGTCTCTTTCCCTCCATCATCCTTGTTCTTGCTGCGCCTCCCTCGTGTTGCTTGCCCCTGCCCACTTCCCGCTGTTCGTTGTGTTGCTGCTCCCCACCTCCTCCCTTGCACCTCTCTTGTGTTGCTTGCCCTTGGCTCTCCTCCCACTGTCTGTTGTGTTGCTGCTTCCTTTCTCCTATTCCGCCCCTCTGTCATGTTACTTGCACCTTGCCCTCCTCCCACTGTCCATTGTGTTGGCACTCCCTACCACCTCCCCGCACCTCCCTTGTGTTGCTTGACTCTGCCCTCTTCCTGCTGTCTATTATGTTGCTGCCTTCCCCCAGCACTCCCCCCCTCAATCCCTCCTATCTACCATAAAAACATTAACAAATAGCCCTCACATACACAAGATCTATTTGACTTTGTCACATTTTGTTTTACATTTTGCACAGCAGCGTGGGATGTTGTGCAGTATGACTGAAAGTAAAGAAAACAAGCATTTGCAATGCAATAGGTCTAGCATTATTATAGTTTGAGCTATTGGTGTTCTGCATTAGGTTTCATGATCTGCAGTGTTAAAATCGCCCTGGACTTCATCAGCAGGGGTTTGAAGGCTGCCCTCCATGAAAATACCTTGTTCCCTGGGTGATCTTGCAGATCAGTTCAAAGCTTTAAATGGATGAACTTCCACCTATGGACAATTTGCATGTCATGGGGAACCCTGGAAGAAAAGAAGCACAGACAAGCGACAAGAGCATCTTCTCCCAGCAAAGAGGGTGAAATCTATTTTCCCCCTTCTCGGTCATATGTGCAATTGTTGCCCACCACCAAACTGCTTTGGTTTTCTAAGACGCATAAATACGGGGAAATAAATGTTATACCTACCATGATATGTGAAAGAAGTGGTCACCACTTTTGCACACGGAGAGTGAGTTAGTGGATTAGAGACTCACCACAGAGCAGAGTGGAATTTAATTGGGCAAGAGTATCAATGTTGAAAGTCTAAAATAAAAAAGTTCTCCTATAAACTCCTCGCTATAATACACCATTCACAGAGGGGAATGATGCAAGTATGCAGATAGAAAAAGCTCTATACCAGACAGCCATGTCTAGGTATGAAATTTACATTTCTAGAGATTTTGTATCAGGCCATGAACTAAATCGGGAATATATTTAAAGTTAGACAGTACCACATAAAAATATGTTGAATAATTAGATTTGTAGATGTCGTCGAGCCACATTAGGTATCAAGAATGTCCAACGTGGGTCCAGGAAGGCCAGATCAATGACAGATTTTCAGGGTAACTACTATGTAAAGAAGTTCTATTTAGATGTTCCGTCTATTAATTTATCAATGTCAACATCCTGACAAGCTGGCATCAAGTCGACTCCAAAGCGCTACTTAAGACACCCCTAAATTTACAAATCACACACACACACACACACAAACACACACGCACATGCACGCACACACACTCCAGAAGAATAGCAACAAAGCTAAAAAAAGCCAATGTCTTAAATGAAAATCACATAAACTTGACGTATTTTATCCCGATACATCACAATCCCTCTCACAGGCCCTTACGAGATATATGCCTTAAGATTTAGTTTCGATTCAGCATAGCTTTACCTTCAGAAGGAACATACACTGCAGATAATGTTTAGTCTGTATAGATAAACAGTTGCACAAGTTAAACCCATTTCAAGAACATACACTGCAGATAATGTTTAGTCTGTATAGATAAACAGTTGCACAAGTTAAACCCATTTCAAGAACATCTTTTAATCTGCAGGTCGACTGCAACCACCACTTGTGCAATTTGATAAGCGAGTTAACCTACAAAGTGTCTATTTAGTTAAACCATAAAAATGAGATTTGGGTCATTGGGATTTACCCCATTAATTAACTTTTTTGAGAACTAATCATATTTATGTTTTGCAGCTGGCGATGCTAAATTTAGAAACTGAGGAAGCAGTGGGTTGTTTTGTGCCAAGAATAAGGACTCCTGCCGAGTTCCTCCCAACTCTTCAAGGACTACCACTGTCATCCAACATCCCTAAAACTATCCGGAGCTTAATTAAACTTCAAGAAAAACCCACACATCTAGTAATTCAAACCATGAACTTACAGGGGCTTGCAATAAAGTTCAACCTTTCACATTTTGCAACGATCCCGTAAAATGCAATGCTGCTACAAAAAAAGCCTAAATATACATTCTACTCACTTTAAATGCATTTCCAGTCTGAAAGACAAGTAAACGTACATTTTTGACCGGAAGGATTACTAGAACCAGGGAGCAGGTACTCATCTCCTTTAACCATTTACTGCTTCATTAGCAACCCATCAACCACAAGCTAATGTCAAACATGAGTGAGTGCAGAACATACGAGGCACTACAAGCCACAACCTAAAATATCCGTCGGCGAGGTCTCCAGTCATAGCAAACTTCGCTTCCGTCTGGCCTCAGGCAAACTTAACCTTTCAATTCTCAAACCTGAATTAAACCTCAGGCCATCACTATCAATGCTGGCAACATAACTGTGGAATTGCCATCCGGCAAACATTCATGTACTGAAAAATTCTTGAAATTGCAGAAAAACAACCCGCCCTTCCAACTGCAGCAATCCTCTGACATGCACAGACACATTCCTCTCTGATAAAGATCGCCCGAGAATGAGCCAGATGGAGGGACACCCCTAATAACCCATCACATTCAAAATGTCGATGGACTAACCCCGCCTCTTATTTCTCAACACCGAAACCACTACAAGGGACATTTTCCATGCCTCACCACCTACTCCAAACATCACTCCTTTATAAACCACTCTAAATCTAAATGTTAAACTACAATGCTGTGTTTTGTAACCGCGACAAATGTAAACGGATTCATTTGAAATGGCATTACATTTCTGTAGGAAGGCCACATTGAGATCCAAAAATGCAAGTCATGGATAATGCGGTTTTGACACTTGCAGGCTGCTTTGTCATCTGTGGTTAACTGCTCGTCCACACCGAATTGTGCACTTAAAGGCCCTTACATGGAAGTAAAAATACAATTTTGGTCAACAGTGAAGTATCTCTTACTCAAAACGGTGACAAGGTTAAATTCGCACATTTACTTACCGAGTCAAGGCACAACTGGGGGTTGCTTGCAGAGAAACTGGTTTTGAAAAACGCCTTTTCCCATCTCAGACAACTGTAACAAACAAGTGGTGCGCACACGCCACAGCCAAGCATGTGATTTCAATTATCGCGCCCGTGTCTGGGCACGATAATTGAAACCACATGGCCTATTGGTGTCTATTACGTGCACCAAGGGCGTAATAGACGCCAATAGGCCGTGGGCGGAGCAACGCGCCCGCCTTTGGCCAATTGCGTGCAGTCTTTTATAAAACGATGCACGCAAAGGCCAATGGGGTAGCACAAAAGGAATTGCACACGCACGAGCGTGTGCGATTCCTAGGTCAGTGCTAAAACCCCATTTTTCACTCACTAAAGTTCTCGCGACCTGCGCGAGCACTGCTGCGCAATGCAACGCAGGTCGCGAGGCCTAAAAATGCACAATGACGTGGTAAATGCTAGCCAAGTCCTAGTGCTTTTTTTTCCTTTACTTTAACCATGTTGCACGGCAGCCCGAATTACTGTGCAACAAAGCCAATGGATCTTTCATAGGCGAAACCTGTTGGCTATGCCAATTCTTGTCTTATTTTCTGTCCACTCTAAACAAGTTTCCGCCAGGCAGAGCCAGCAGTGGAACTGTCAGAGAAAACATGAAGTATCCTGGTTGCCAAACTTTAAATGAAGGCTTTAGTCTTCCCTCTCTGGTAGAAGCCTATGTTAAACACTGTAGGCAGAGGTTATGGGTTCTGATGCCCCATTTTAACCCCAATAGTCAATGGTGGGCACATCCTGAAGTACCCTGAGCTAAATCCAATAACTGGAGGTTTGGGCATTGCAACCGCTATCTGTTAAACATCATAGGTAGGAACCACTGCACTGAGAAAATCCTGCAATAGATTGTTTGCTTCTATACCTTTGCATTTTTTGTGTCTAGTCTTTAGCTGGTTATGTAGATTAATGTACTTTTTCTTTTTAAATGAACAAATTGGTGTGTTATTTGTTATTGTGTGCTTTGTTGATTTCTGTGCCTTCAGTCTACACCACTTCCCTGATTAAGCCTTTGATCTTTCTGCTGAAAAGGTGTAGTTGGTGCTCGGTTTTTGGGTCAGTAACAGAAACATTACACCAGAGGTAAATGACTCCAACTGACACGACGGAAGCCTAGTAACCCCTGCTTGCCCCGGAGTACCTTCCGAACTAGTTCCCACTGAAGACCATTTGGAACTTCGGGCATTAATATTGATGAGGCTATCAGTTTTACCTCAGACAGAACCAAAGCAATCCAACATCCATTTCTGGGTAATCTGTAATGGAAATGTGACTGATATAATAATGGTAAATAGTTGTGCCTTTTTTGAAGACATGATGTAAAAATGAGAAATAGTTGTCCCAGGTTTGAGAAAATTATATAGTAATGAGAAATAGTTGTGCCATGCTTGAGGACATGTAAGCTTTGATTCTTTCTAGGACACGACTTCTGAATACACATCCACAAAAGTCCACTCTGTCAACTTTATCCATAAGTTTCTGGACTCTGTCCTGAGCACAGAGCTCTGACTTTCTCTTTTACTGCTGCAACACAGAATTTTCCGAAGCTCTATTTACCGTTCCATTTGCGGCATACCCTCCGTATGAACAACAATGAATTACAATGAAATCTAGTAATTTCTTATCAACACCACGCTATACGTGTTTGTTTACCTTAAGTTGTGACACAGTGAAATCATCACTGTTTGCAATATAATAATTCATATCTGAAATCAGTGAAGTAAATCATTCCAAATCCTAGGCTGCTAATCCTGACAACATTTGTACCACCCAAACTTCCAATTTAGATTGCCCATAGGAAGCATGGATTGTTTCCATACACTATATTGTTCTACCGATGGTGGCATACTTTCTAGGCATTAGAACATATTGAGAAAGTGATGACCAGTGATCTTTCTTATCGCATACTTCTAGTGCAACAGTATGGTCCGCCAGCAAACAGCTCAAAAAGAAGTAATCAAGGGCTGTTTTCACCACAACACGAAATTGAGTGGTTTCATCAGGAACGTCCCCCTTATTCCATCACAGAGAAAAGTAACATTTGGCATTTCTGCCCTACAAAGTAGAGTTCAACCATCGCTGTCCATGGAGTTATTGTGAATTATCATCTCACCCGGGTCCTACTGTTTCTCCTTTGACATAATTACTAACTCGGAGTAGTAGGAGGAAGAGATTTAAACATTAAAGCCACCAGTGATAATTATTTTTGATTATGCAAGATCAAATTAAACTCCTTCAGTTATTCCTCACCTGTAATAGGTTTTACTATTTTGCTGCCCTGGGTGGTATGTAGGAAATTGAACTGGATAATTGTTTTTTTATTATATGTCCTACTAATTTTAGATGATAGCGGTATATCCAGATTGCATTTAGCATAACCATTTTAAGACCACAGTGGGGTTGAATACTTCAAATATTTGGTAATAGAAAGACCTCAATTAAAAAGGTCTATTTAAGGCACATCAATTCAGCATCTGGAAAAATGATCAGTAATATGACTCACAAAGTTAGAAACGCCAGCAATGTTCCAACTTCTAAAGTGTAATGTTTTCTTAGGATGATTTGCTTGACTTTTCTAGAGAATAACAGTGACTTTCAGACCCAGTTCAGTTAGTCATTGTGTTCAATAATCTTAGGTGATTTGCATATAGCTCTGTCCTTTGCAAGCTGGTTTTCTATTTTTACATGCCACAAGAATGAAAAGAAGAAAAGCTGCAGCATAAAAGTGGTGGCCATATGCTTGAAAAAATAAAATAAAAATAAAAAACTAGCCTACCAAGGACAGACCTACATGCATGTCACAAAAATGAAAAGAAGAAAAGCTGCACCATAAATGTGGCGACCATATGCTTGAAATTTAAAAAAAAGAGCCATTGCATAGAATTTTAATACAATATTATGGATTACGTATAGAGCAGGTACCACTACAGAAACCTGTTTTAATTTTAATTTAAAAGAAGTATGGGCTTCAAATGATAGCAACCTGAAGACAATTTGACAAACACAAGAATGACTAAAATAAAAGGATAAAGAAGTGAAAGCAAAATGCATTGGCAGAAAACAGTACTGACGGGAAACAACCTTTACAACGCAACCATTACATTGCACTACATTTACAACGCAGTCATTACATCGCAACATCCTTTACAGCGCATGTCACTACAACGCATCCATTACATTGCATGTCACTACAACGCATGACACTACATCGCATGTCACTACAACGCAGGCATTACATCACATGTCATTACAACGCATACCATTACAACGCATATCTAGTCATTTCTTATCAACACCACCCTATACGTGTTTGTTTACCTTAAGTTGTGACACAGTGAAATCATCACTGTTTGCAATATAATAATTCATATCTGAAATCAGTGAAGTAAATCATTCCAAATCCTGGGCTGCTAATCCTGACAACATTTGTACCACCCAAACTTCCAATTTAGATTGCCCGTAGGAAGCATGGATTGTTTCCATACACTATAATGTTCTACCGATTGTGGCCTACTTTCTAGGCATTAGAAGAGATTGAGAAAGTGATGACCAAAGTGATCTTTCTTATCGCATACTTCTAGTGCAACAGTATGGTCCGCCAGCAAACAGCTCAAAAAGAAGTAATCAAGGGCTGTTTTCACCACAACACGAAATTGAGTGGTTTCATCAGGGACGTCCCCCTTATTCAATCACAAAGAAAAGTAACATTTGGCATTTCTGCCCGACAAAGTAGAGTTCAACCATCGCTGTCCATGGAGTTATTGTGAATTATCATCTCACCCGGGTCCTACTGTTTCTCCTTTGACATAATTACTAACTCAGAGTAGTAGGATGAAGAGATTTACCCCTACACTATCCAACACTTACCCTACTGTTGCATCCCCTGGAGTTAGAATAGTAATTTTTACCCCTACTCTATCCAACACTTACCCTACTCTTGCACCTCCTGGAGTTAGAATAGTACTTTTTATCCCTACACTATCCAACACTTACCCTACTCTTGCACCCCCTGGAGTTAGAATAGTAATTTTTACCCCTACAATATCCAACGATTACCTTAAATACAATGTAATGGTATGCGTTGTAAAGGTATAATGCGATGTAATGGAATGCGTTGTAAATGTAGTTTAAAAAAAGTCGTTGTAGTGGTATGCGATGTAAATGTATGCATTCTAAAGGATGTTGCGATGTAAAAACTGCGTCGTAAAGGGATGCGTTGTAAATGTATGCGTTGTAACGTCATACATTCGTACAGACTCACCAGTGCTGACACAGAAGCAGGCACATCACAAGAAGTGACTATTTGACCTTTAATCCTCTTTGGAATCAGTGAACTAACTTTACAAAAAGTAGCATCCATGGAAAAGTATCAATAAAACCGATAATACATAAATACAAATAATAATTAAAATAATTATGTACGTTCTAAAGTTCACTTAAGGGGATACACATCAGATTACTCTCATGGTGTAGAAAATATTTCCTCCAGCAACCGTGACATTGGTGACAACTCACTGGAAGCACTAACTTGTTAGCATTAAATGAAAACAACAACAATAAATAGTAACCTGTTTTAGGTCTTGTGTTAGCCAAGACCCTTTGCTTTTACTAAAATTATATGTATAATGTACTTAAAGGGGCTTTCAGCCAGGTCTCTTCACCCATTGGTCCGTTTTGTATCATTCACATTTCTTCCTCCCACTAAAGCATACCGCATGGGTAGGCTTTCCTGTTTTCAGTTTCTATTTTTGGTAAATTCGGGTGGGGTTTTTTCAGTTTTTTCAATACCTTAAAAAACAGTGGTTATCAGTGGTTACACATTTTTGCGCCATTAAAAACAACAGAAACAGTGTATTTCCGGTGTTTATGGAATTATAATTTATTTGTAATTATTGCTTGCTTTCTGCACTGATAGTGCATGTGTATAGATAGTGTGTGCACAGGGTATATGAGGACCAAATACATTTTTACTGCACCAGAATGGACTACTAAGTCAATAGCATTCTTCACTAACTCTGAAGAGTGTAAAGATGCTTTCAGCATACACTCTAGCAAGTGACAAGGATCTCTTACAGCACTTCAGCTCAGGTATCGATTTTGACAGACCATCATACAACTTGTTCATATACGTAGCTGAATTACTGCAAATACAAACAATATTACTCCAATCTTAATTGAACTTGGTAGGAACTTTTTTCAGCAGCATTCCAAGTGACACTGTGCTCCATGTTTACCAAATGCCTGGTGTCATGCTTTCACCACTATCTCAGATGCTTGGTGACAACATTCGTTTCACACATACTTGTCACTACATCTTGCATTGAATGTTTGAAAACTGGGCTGTTTGGCAAATCACTTACAATTAATACTGACTCACTAGAAAGGGGGACAGATGTAGTAAAGGACTTCACCCATTCTCTGTCTGGGGTAAATGTGATGCTACATATTAGGAAATATTCTAATTTATCCAGCTATTTCACCTATCAGCGAAGTCAAATGTAGCCAAAATTTCAAATATGATTTTGATATTTCCCAGTTCTCTACAGTTTATAAAATAACTAAATAAGACCTAAAAATGCATCTAAACACTGCATCTTTAGACCAAAGACCACAAACCTAAAAAAAAGCAGAGGGAAGAAGAGACAATGTTTCAGTGACATCCCTAAACAACAAAACTCAAGCAGAATAATGTTAGCCCAGTCTCTCTTGATACTACCTTGTATAACAAAGTTACATTGTATTGGCCCCTTAAGAACGAAATAAAAATCACTCTTTCACTCATCTTTTCCTTTCTTTGAATGGCACTTAGTTTGTGGTTGCAAAGGTGTTTTTTCAGTGTTTATATGATTACACCAGTGATGGCTATTTTCCTTTCGGTGGGTTTTTATCAGTTATTATAGGTTTAAACCTAAAACCAAATAGCCTACGCATGGGCAACGGGTCAGCCCACTTAATCCATTGGTTAACTTTGCTGTGATTGGTGGCATTCTGCACTTTCTCAAGCAGTACATACAAACATAAAGTAGTTCCCTTCAGTCTCTGGGACTACTGTAGCAAAATGTGCTTTTTGGGACCAAAATTAGTTTTTTCTTTTAGGCAATTTTTTTTTGCATTGGTAAAGGTTTGCCAGATCCCCCAACAATAAAGTTTTACCAAAACCATCACAAAAGAAGCATTGCCAGAGTCAAAAGAGAGGCAGCCAATGCTAGGCCTATTGGTTTTGCCAATGCTTGTAAGTATAGCACTTCATACCACCCTTATATGGGGTAAACAGCAAATGATAATATTACCCAAAGTAATGGGGCTCATTGTATTCACCTAAGAGAAAAGGAAGACTGAGTGTGTTGCCAGCAATCAAACTGCCTGATCATTGCTTGTTTGATAGGGGGAGCATTCGACTCATTGAGACATCTTTTAAGATGACCACCTTAGCTGTCTGACGGCAATTAGACCCATTGTCAATATGGTGCTCATTTTGTTAAACTAAAATACGTCTGTATATAAAATACTATTATTTTGCGTCACCCAATAACCCTGTTCACTGGGGGGCGCTCACTCAGCAATAGTAAACAAATATATCTGGATGGACTGAGTGCGGCTTGGCAAGGCAACCTTTCTACACCCACCCGACATTTGTCCTGTTCCAAATATCAAATTTGTAGTCATGTATGAGAGGTAAAGTAACACGTTCTTTCAAAACCAGCATCACATCCTTGAATACTTATACCAATGGATGCTGTTTCATGCAAGTGCAGTACTGCTGTACACGAATCCCAAGTACACTTTTTAACCCAAGTCATTCCAAACACTGTCACACTGAGTAGGTCGACCGTTTTGATCACAGCAATCCATGAATATTGCAGAGGGGCACAATTAATGAGCTGGCTTTTTGAAAAGACATCATAAATTGTGTAAGCTTTCGAAAATATTTGTAAACATATGTTAAGATGAGTCACTTGTCATAAATGAAAGTGATTGTAAATTGTTCCACAACCACTCAGGGAATTGAACCCATGAATATAGCTATCCTGTTAAAGCTGGCAGCAGTTAAGGTGGGACAAGCTAGTATGAAGCTGTTCCGCCCTGATGAGTTAGTGGGGGCCTCGAAGCCATGGCCCAGGGAAAGGACAGGGCCCCCTGTACCTATGCACATTCTGCCCCTGCCTGGTGCTTGTCCTGAAAGTACCATGTACCACTGTCCAAGGGCTCCTATCTGGGTCTGCTCTTGGAGAGATTACTTCAGGAAAATTGTTTGTGAATACCCCAAAGGTTCATGTTTGTGGGGTTACACAAATTGCCAAGGTGTTTCCAACCACCAGAATGCTCGCAACCAACCCAGGACGAGTTTATTCACATCTAACTTCTACGTGAAAAAATTCATTTACAACTGAGAAGCAAAGTTTCCCAAATGAGAAATGTGGTATTGCACATGTAAATTAGCCTGTATCAGGTGTAGTCTCACGTAAAAATGCAAATACTTTTAAGAACGAGGCCAAGTGTCCTGAATATAAGCAGTTTTGGATGATATAGGCCCAACATAATCATTAGAAATTGGAGATTAGCTTTATCTCCAGTACACAGTGCTGGTTGGTAGGGAACCTTGTAAGTAATATCCAAGATTCTTGAACAATTTAGCTGGAAGGGGTTGTTTTATGAAATTCCTGCATGCCTAATTAGAATCATGTCCCATGGCACACTTTCTATAATGTCAGCCAAACAAGTGCATTTGACTTGATAGTTCTTCGTTGATATTAACACGCTGAGTACCAAATATAACTGATACTAGCAGCTCATCGCTTCGTACAACAACATTTGCTTTGCTTAGTTTGTGTTTTATTTGCATGACAAGTATGATTGAATGTTTATGGATCCTGCATTGTAGGGTCATGTATTGCCTAGAAAATTCAATGCCTGGAGCACTAGTGGTTCTGGAGTGCGCAGTCATTCATAGGTCTTTTACATGGACCATCACTCCCTTGAGTCTGGTCATAACATTGGCCACACTTGGCAACTAGCCAAGATGGAGCTGCTCATGTGATCTGGGGATGGCGCCACGAATTAGGGTGGCCACTTCACCTTTACTATCAAGGATACTATTTCAAGTCCACCTCTTTTCATGTACAAATAAATGCTATTAGTTGTTTAATTAGGTCAAAGGAAGCAAACTAAGGCTGGAATACCCAGAAGGCATTAGGCGTGTGTGCACATTGACATGGATTAAGGTGGCCTGTCATCTTTTCTTTCTAAGCAGTAACTCAGTCATCCTGTCTCCCATGCTCACTAAAGGTTCAAGCGCATATTTCCTCCTTGCAACGTCACTGAACAACACTTGGTCGGTACCATAAGAGTAAGGGGTCCGAGCCCTTTTTGCAGAGGTTACTCAGACCAGTTAATGCAGCAATGGCGACATTTTAAGATTCGCAGGTTTCCACGCCCCTTCTTCCAGTCTTCTGTACCTCTCTGACATGGCTCAATCGACCCCCGGAAGAAATATTCACAGCAATAGAAAATGGTTTCCAACAGGCCATCATGCTGCTTACTCGCCAGATATAAAATGCCACTTTCTGGTCCGACATCTGATCAAGGGCCACCCTGCTGCTGTCGAGACATGTGGGGGTGTTCGGAACGCGGGAGACAGGCATAAACACTTTCTCATTATCACAGAATAAAAAGGCAAAATGAAAAAAAAGAGAGAGAAATGAAAGTTTCCAGGCTCTCTGGCCACCTGCTGTGCCAGTAATGAAGCTGTGTCACATGACCAGGGAGCCGGGGCTTTCATCTGCGCCATCGCTGAAGTGACACTTGTCACGTGACCTGGCAGAGGTGCCTTTTATGTGCGCTCCCCCCTGACGGGGCTCCCTCCTGCGCTCTCACGCAGTTATCGGATATCAAATTAACAAGGCGGGATGGTGCCCGCGCGCGGAGGGGAGGCGCGCTCTCGCTTTCAATCACTATCTTTGTCTTCTGTTTTAGGGATCATTAGACACTGCCCTGGATTTACATTTTACTGCCATTTTTGAATTCGCATTACGTGACAGCTCCAACTAATCCTGCCTTCCTATGCCACGGCCCCTTCCATTCTGACACTTGTAGTTTTCTTTTTTAACATTTTAAGTAACTTCTCAAAAATCTCAGCTTGCCAAATGCTGTAGGAGGTAGGACTGGCTTAATGTGACACCCTTATCACGGAAGGATTTGCATCGATCATTAGAATGTTACTTCCTGTTTCATTTGCCCTTGCACCTGTCTCCGCTCAGAGCTCTCAAGTTACCCAGATCCACGTGTAACCACCCAGTCCAGTTTTTTATGGCATTCTGGAATCTGTACTCAAGACAACCTATCATAACACCAAGACTATGAGTCCCAAAATTCAAAGAAAATCTCTTTAGTGGAACTGGGAAACTTGAAAACTCTTATGAGACAGGCAGCCTGCTATCTGGAAGATAGAAAGCTCAGTCCCCTCCTCTTTGAGGTTTCCCAAAAAGTACAAACTCTATCACAACTCCTTCTGGTTTTCTTTATCTAGGCTGGACAAAGGCCACATGGGTTGCGATTGGTAGAAATCAGTACAAGTTTCCTGCTGGGCAAGGACAACCCTGACACATCTGTACTTAGGCCTGGACTGTGTACCACCAGTGGATTATTGCCCAGATTGCAGTGGAGGATTCGAAGATGAGTTTGTAAACTGTGCCTTGCTCCTGGAGAGGGTGTGCTCTCATAGCCCTTACCCAGTCTCATGGTCCGTAGATGAGAGAGTATTCCTCCTGTGAAGATTCACCACCAAAGGCGGGAGGTGTGCCTACCAAGGGGCTTGCAGTAGGTGGAGGGCCTCGTTACATGCCTTGTGACAAGACAGTAATAAAGGCCACACAAGCAGAGGACGCTAAGGTTGACTAGAGCAAGGGTCGCCCAGACAGAGGTTTCTAGCAGGCCTTTTGGAACCTACCAAGCTGCGCATGTGCACACCGTCCAGACCCACGGTCAATCAGTGCTTGTGAACATCTACTAGACATTAGGGGATCTTTTACGATGGCAGGCGAACAAAGTCCACCCGCCATCACCACGGAGCCAGGGACCAACCGCCGAAGTGGCGGCGGTCCCGCCATGTGCATTAGGATACACCCGCCACACTGACGGGCGCATCCTGGGCCATATACGTTGCAGATGGATCTGCTGGCTGCAGACCCAATCGCAATGCACACAGGCTGTGCACAGCATTGCCATGCACTACGTGGCAGGCACCACGTGGTGCCTGCCACCTAGTGCATGGCAATGACGGGGGGTACCATAGGTACCCCCCATGTTCATCCCTCAACACCCTGGCCCCCATAAGCAGGAACCACATGCGTTGCCGCAATATGGATGGCGGTCCATGTTATGCCCTTTTTCCGCCCGGTCGACCAGCGGACCCCACAGCCATACTAATATGGCAGGGGGTCAATCAGGCAAGGATGGTGGGCGGATCGCCAGCGGTGTCTACCGCCGGCCCGGCGGGGGCGATCCGCCCGTCATCCTAATGGGCCTCTAGGTGTACAATCAGGGCCTGGAAGGCTCAAGGCTCTACTTGGCCTCTCACTCCCTACCTCTTCAAAAACGTCTGCTATGTCACAACATAAAGGGCTGTGCTACACAAACCTTTCAGATTCTCACTCAAGGCCTCCATTCTCTGCACTCCCACTCACTCGATGCCAATTAATTCTCCTCCCTGTTCTAGTAAACAGTGATGTCTGCATATATGACCACACGTCCCTTGAAGCTTAATATGGTCTTGAATGTCTCCTGCAATGCTTTTACTAAAGGGCCTTCCGCTGTTAGTATGGTAGCGCACTGTGTTGGCTCTTGGGATCTTCACTCTGGAGTGAAGAGCTATTTGCAGAAGAAAATGACTCTATCAAGGTCGATAATATTAAACCACCATAATATCTCATCCACTATGTCGACTACCACTGCATCAAAATGCAGGTATATAATTACTCTTTGTATCTCCACCTATATTTACCTTGGAAGCTAGGTATGTAATTACTATTCTTACCTCCACCTGTGCTTAATGTGGGAAGTACGTATGTAATTACTTTTCTTACCGTCACCTATGAAAACCTTGCTAAGTAATGGTTAGTTCAATATACTATACGCAATATTATTAACATGCAATATAATGTGATATTGGTGGGATGCCTTTCAGCATCCTCAGCTGACAGAAACTGATGGGGCACTTTCTATGCTGAGCTCTTAGCTTCCTTAACAAGAATGGGTATCCTACAACCTAAAGTCCATGAACATGTTTTGCATGTCCCAATCAAACAGTGTGAAAGGAAAATGAGACCCACGTAGGAAACCCTAAAGGTTGTTTTGTTAGACACTCACCACTATATTAGTGGCATGCTTCTTCATTAGATCTCATCCTGGTCCCTAAAAACCTGGATGGGCACTACCGTAAACCAAGGAGCACTTTGGATAATTTTCCTGCTGGGGTCTTCCAAAAGGTAAAATACCTTAAATCACCCAGGTATCCCTTTTAATAATGGGTGTTCATGGTATGGCTAAAAAGGTCATTGAGTGGGTGTTTGGGGTATAATGACCTTGCACTCTCTTTTTAGTCAACATGTTTCAGTCCTTATTTATAAGTGCATAGGGTCCAGGTCTTTAGTCAGGACAGAAAGTGATGTTCCGGGATCTCATGTTATTGAGGTAAGTCTGTCCTATCTATTTCAATTGTTACAAACAGTATATAACAACATATATCATGCATGTATACGGTCTGCTCACCCTCTATTGCGACCTCGTCTGTGTTCCCTGTTTTGAGATCACTTTGTATGATATAAAGGGGGGTATGCCCCTGTAGTCACACAGTCATCAAGGGTATGTAATTGACTCACTCAAAGAGTCGAAGGCCCTACCCATCGGGCTGGTCACTTATTAGACCTAATTTTCTCCAACACAAACACTAACCAGCTGAGTTGTAGCCCCCCAGATCCCCTTACATGGACAGATCACTCTTTGATCACGTTCTTTATCCATCAGTCATGTCAGAGGAGCTCAGAAATATCGATCAGACAAAACCCAGAGCAACGTAGGCCATGGCATAAACTTTCCTTCGAAGCCTTTAACGAGGCGTTCTCTTTGGAATCTGTAAAGAACACCACGGAAGTATCCAAAATGTTGGAGGCTTTTAACGCTGCTTTAGAAACAGCTTTTGATGATATTATACCAAAAAAACAAGGCTCCTTTCAAAGGCAGCCTTCTACCCCCTGGTTCTCGGAGGAGTTAATAACGGAAAAGTCTAAATGTAGGCGACTGGAAAGAACCTGGCGTGCTAGTAAGGACCTTCAAAATAGACTACTATATAGACAGTCCTTGTCTAGATATCATCTGAATTTAAAGGCAGCCAGACGTCGGTTCATCATCAATCAAATAGAACACGCCAGCAACTCTCCAAAAACCCTGTTTGGTATAGTAAGGGAGTTTGTATCTCCAAAAGTTTGTAGACAGTCGCCAATGGAATCCCAGGAGTTCTGTAACTCCCTGGCGACCTATTTCCATGATTAGATATCTAAAATCTACGAGAACTTTTCTTCGACAGTCCTATCTTAGGTCGAACCACTTACCAAATTTGAAGAGTCGGGAAAGACAGTAACTAGCACCCTAGATAGTTTTGAATTGGCCTCGATAGCGGAGGTCGCCAAAGGCCTTGCTATTTCCAAATCCGGGTCGCCATCAGATTCCTGCCCGCCAAAAACTATGGCGCTGTTAGCCACGAGTTGTGCTCCAGCAATTCGAGACATCTTTAACCAGTCTATGCAAACTGGCACCATCCCTAGTGCATAGAAGGATGCGTTTGTCCGCCCAATACTAAAAAAACAGCAGACCCTTCAATCCGTAGTAATTATTGCCCCATTTCTCTATTACCGCTTTTGGGTAAACAACTGGAAAGCATTATCAACAGACAAGTAAGTTCCTATCTGGAATGTAATCAAATCCTTGATCCATCGCAGTCGGGCTTCCGGACAGGTTTCAGCACTGAAACTGCCATTTTGGCAGTAACTGACTCCCTCAGGCAGACAATAGATGTTGGAGGTTCAGTGGTACGGATTCTTCTAGATCTCTCCGTAGCTTTTGATACCATCTCATATTCAAAGCTCATGGAGAGACTAGCCTCCTGTGGTATCCAAGGGACAGCCCTGAAGTGGCTGCAATATTTCTTGTCCGAAAGAACACAAACCGTCATGTTAGGACCCTACACCTCAGCGAAAATGCATCTTGATAAGGGCGTCCCGCAGGGCTCCTGTTTGAGCCCGACTCTTTTCAATATATATATGGCCCCCCCTGGCAAGGATAGTCGAGCAGCTGGGTTTTGAGATCATCTCATATGCTGATGATACGCAGCTCATGTTTACCATCGGTCCAAACCCAGAGACAGGGAAAACACGTTTTGCCATCGGCTTGCTAGCCATCTCCAACTGGATGACAGAAAACTGTCTCCAACTAAACCCAGAAAAAACTGAGGTCATGTTAATGGGAAAAGCCTCGGACATCTGGTCGGACGACTGGTGGCCCCCTCAATTGGGTACAGCTCCTACTCCCAAACAATCTGTAAAAAATCTAGGCTTAAAGCTGGACCAGGCTCTGACCATGAAGGACCTTATCGCGGCTACCACCAGCTCATGCTATTACAGTCTTCAACTGCTTCGAAAAATCCTTCCCTATATGCCCACCTCCCATCGCAGGACCCTAGTTTAGGCTATGGTAATTAGCCGTCTGGACTATGGCAATGCTTTGTTGGCAGAAGTGGGAGAGACATTACTGGCTAAACTATAAGTAGTACAGAACACTGCAGCCAGAATGATCCTTAATTGTCCTTCAGGCTCCCCCTCATTTCCACTGCTTAGGGAATTGCACTGGCTATCAGTGAAAAAAATTCCTTCTTTAAAATCTGTTGTCTCACATATAATGCTTTGAACAATAGAGGGCCTCTCTACTTGCAAAAGAAAGTTCTAAAATATTCCCCCTGCAGGGAACTCAGATCTAGCACATTGGGTCTCCTTCAGGTTCCCCGAATTCGCCTGACCCGCACCGGGGGTAGGGCCTTCTCATATCTTGCGCCAAGATATTGGAATGAGCTCCCTCCAGCCCTGCGTAGAATCCTTAGCTACTGTATTTTTAGGAAACATCTGAAAGTCTTTTTGTTTTAATAGGCTTCCCCGTTTCATTCTGGCTTTTTATCCTCAGACTACTATTTTCTAGGCAGCGCCGAGATGCCCCAGGGTGAGTTGAGCGCTTTAGAAAACAATTAACATAACAACACAACATCGTTCCCCGGTCTCTTTTTGTCTGCCCAGAAGAGTGGCTGTGCGACTACAGAGTAAATTTTGTTGTGTTCATTGCTCAAACATACTTTTAGGGCGGTATAATGGTTACCCTGTTTAATAATATTATTGTCAACCTTATCTGTGTCTAAATGTCGTGAACAGCTCAGTGTCATCAATGACTGAGTCAAATAAATTATTGCATAAGCTCATAATAATAATGCAGCTCAGTATAAATAGTGGTTCAACAACACCTTTAGTGTCAATATTCTGTGACCCAGCTTTTATCCAGCATTCACAGTGATGCAGTCACATGCAGACACCAGAAGATGTGCTAACTGTCCTGATGAATAAAACTACTTGGGTTTAATGAAAACTTAATTTTACTATTAACCAAATAATATACAGGTAAAGTGCCTTACTTTTTTAAATAAGAGAATGTAGCAATTTCTGCATTTTAAAGGCCGATGCGAGCGATGCGCCGATGTGGAGCGATATAACAGCAGCCACTTGATGCATGTCGTTAACGATTATATACTCAAGGAAATCCCTTTATCTAGTTATCTTCCCATCGGTGAGTATTATCATGAGCTCTGTATCAATGGCTCACACTTGCTTTGACTCTGTAACATCAACCAATCATTTTAACACAAATCGACAAATTCGTAAAATGCCATGCTCCTATTAAAATGTGACTTACTGATAGTGCTTAATTTGTAAATAAATAAGTGCCAGGACCCTCGATAGGAGGCCACTGCAGCTTGCACCACCCATTGCCCCTACCAGTGCTGCGAGTGACAGTACCAACACAACTACTAATCATCATACTCCTTGTAAACTATTCCAGGCCCCAAAAAGAATACGAATGGCTTGGGTGGCAGGTATTAGTCATTTTTAAAGTATATTGTATTAATAAACAACTGTTGTTGTGCAGATTTCTAAATTAGACAAAAGGCCCCACAATGTAGCAGACTGTCATAAGTGCCGGTGTTGACAATTAAGTGCTGCTGCCGAGCACCGGATACCACCGGCTCAAATTAAGCACTGGAGTTGCATTTAAAGTGCTAGGTGTTGTCCACAACCTGATGTTTCTGGTAGATTTGGTTTTGTAGCTGCAGAGATGTTCTGTAGTGTCTCTATGTAGCATAGCATATAAGCTGGCAAGAAATGAAGCATGTAGGGGTAAGTCTGAAATGGTGAGGCACAACATTGGTGGGAAACGGTGTGTGGTAGGAGGCCCACAGCCATGCAGCATGTATTCGCACGGTGTTGTATGACATCACTCATTATATGTTCTATACCACCATTAACAACATCACTGCAACGTCTGAAATGAAATAATTGATAACAACTCTGCATGGCGGGGGCACAAGTTATTTAGGGTGTGAGTTATCGTCACTTGAGATAAATATAAGTAGTGAATTTCAGTGGTTTTCGTTGTTTTAAAATAAATAGTAGGATGTAACTGACATTTTCACCTATTTATAATGTCCCTTTAACCTTTGCTTTTTTCATTGAATTTCTAAGGTTTCTTTCAATGCCTAACTATAGCTGTCACTTGAACGTTTTTTCTCAATTAATTCATGTACATACTTACCTAATATACTTACCATGCTTGGTAAAGGCATCTACTTGGTAAAGGCATTATTGCATGACTTTGTGGTAAAGACTGTTTCCTCTTGGAAGCCACTAAACTTACTGAACCGGCAGAGAGATAGAGGGGAGGCAGATTGCAGAGTAGTGA
The DNA here is from genome assembly GCF_964204655.1 of Triturus cristatus. NCBI lineage: Eukaryota > Metazoa > Chordata > Amphibia > Caudata > Salamandridae > Triturus > Triturus cristatus. The sequence continues at coordinate 816,674,729 of NC_140584.1, forward strand.
AAGAGAGACTGACAGAGAAAAGAGACATCCATGGCAAGGAGATCATGAATAACTGATGAGAAATTAGAACAGGCAGTGGAGCATCATTAGAGATATTTAAGGCATGGCATAAAAGGCAATTGAAAACAAGAAACAATAGGACCGTGTTAGCGTTCCTTTGCATGGGCGCACAGCGTTGAGATTCAATTAATTCTGATTTCCAAATTTCCACAAACTTAATCAATGTACTCCAAAATGTTGTTTAAACTTGATTTATTTTTCAAATGCTGAATCACACGTGAGATGATAAGTCTTGAACTGTTTCTCATGCCTCAGATATGCTAATCCAAGCCTTTTTCTGGGCACGCCTCTAGACAACACACATCTTCAGAAGTGAATGATGTATTACCCGATGCATTTCGAGCTCAAAAAAGCTCTTCTTCTGGGGTTTCACTACAAGTGAAAGAACATGTGTAAATAACTTGCAACTTTAAAATCATTAAAACATACACAATACGCTTCATTTTTGTTGAAAAAACCATACATTCAAGAGTTTTTAAAAAACTATGGCGTGGATTACAGCTAACCAAAAAACAGCGTTTTCCCTCTGCAATCGTAAAATTAAAGTTACCAACACAATGTCCTAGGAATCCCTTACTCTAAGTCAGTCACATTACCCTCTCTACTCAACAATACTAATGTTTAAACAAACATAAGCATCCACCCATTCAATACTCCTGTGGTGCGATGCCCTAACTCACGAGTACAACCTTCTGTAAACATACCTTCATCATCTTTCATGTAACCGCTCTTGCTTATGTTCTGAACTGCGACAACCTGCCTTCCTTGACTCGTTAAACTTTTAAACAGTACGCCGTAACACCTCCTTTCTCTTGAGCCAATCACACATCACCGACCATTAGTATCCCAACCCACTGACTTCTCTTCCCACAATGCAATGTTTGCTGCCTTGCTCATCCACGTAGGTCAAACTCAGTTCCCCAAGCCATTAACACTATCGGCAGTAACCACCAGCTGGCTTGGATTAGCATATCTGAGGCATGAGAAACAGTTCAAGACTTATCATCTCACGTGTGATTCAGCATTTGAAAAATAAATCAAGTTTAAACAACATTTTGGAGTACATTGATTAAGTTTGTGGAAATTTGGAAATCAGAATTAATTGAATCTCAACGCTGTGCGCCCATGCAAAGGAACGCTAACACGGTCCTATTGTTTCTTGTTTTCAACGCGATTGTGAATCTGGGCGGATCACACACATGGGCTGCACGCTCAGCAATGGTGAACTAAGCAACCATGCCTTACAAAAATAAGGATAAAAAAGGTGTGCACAGTATCCTTGTAATGATAAAAGGCAATTGCTCATGGCCACCTCCATCCAAGGGACCTAGGGAAAGTGAACTTTCTCTCTATTGGACTTCTGTCTGTTCTGTTTCTCTGTCTAAACCTCCCTGCAGAGACCTCTACCTCTATCTACCCAGCATCATCTTAAGGAATTTTAGGGTCCTAGGCAATACATATTTCAGCAGTTTTTGTGTAACTCTGTTGAAGTTTAACATATAGTATTGTTTGGCATAGTGTGTTCTTGGATTAGCAGTAAATGCTTAATGACATTCAAATTTGTACATAAAGGGCCCCAAAATCCTTAGGAAGACAAATAGTAACAAATAGTGGTAAGTGAGCCATTGAAAGTTTGAGCCAGGCTCTAGCCTGAAGTCTGGCTCTGGATCATTTTGATCACCTGTTTGAACCTTAAGCCCATAACGAACCAAGCTTTCATGTGGCTACTCACTGCCATCCTCGCTGCACCCAGGATGTGGCGTTATGGATAAAGCTTCCCACTTTGGAACTGAGAAACCAGGTTTCAGTCTCAGCATCAGCTCAACATCCTGTCATTCTGTGAAAATTACTTAATATACCCATGCCTAAGGAAATAAAAAATGAATGTGATCTTGTGTAATGTAACTAGTGCTCAAGTATAGTACTGCGGTACCTTCAGGTCGAGTGAGTGCTATAAAAAAAGATGCAGAAAAATGCACAAAGAGCTAAAAAAAAAAGCATTAACAAAAATGGTAAGACAAATGGATTCCCATTTAGTGGATGATTTGTACAAAGTCTGTCCAGACAACCTGATAAATCGCAGCTGCCCAGCTTAAATTCCGTGGTCCTAGGTAAATGAAAAAGTTACTTACCTTCGGTAATAACATATCTGTAAAAGACATATATTAGTTATAGACTCCTTACCTTAGAATTACCCCAGGTGTCAGACTGGATCCAGAGAAGTTTTTTCATAGCAGTATCCCTGCGCGTCGATAGGTGGCGTCGGCGTCTTGGTCGCCGGGATGACATCGCGGTATCTACTTAGACGCCGCCCCTGCGCACTGACATCAGTTCTTTACACGACATTCCACGCCAGAAGCGCAGAGCTATGCAAGACACTGACCACTGGTGCACAAAACTAGGGCCCTGAAAGAAAGTCCTTAACCTTAGAAGTCAGTTCGCAGGACGGGGAGGCTTGGTGGGGCGGTAAGGAATCTATAACTAATATATGTCTCTTACAGATATATTGTTACCGAAGGTAAGTAACTTGTTCATCATAAAGAGACTATTAGTTATAGATTCCTTACCTTAGAATGGATACCCCAGCAATACCAACACCGGCGGTGGGTCTGCGAACTAAGTTCACACCAGGAAGCCCTGGAGAACAGAACGGCCAAAGAAGCCGTCTCTCTGGACTTGAGAGTCCAGGCAGTAGTGTTTAGTGAACGTGTGCAGAGATGCCCACGTGGGTGCCTGGCTGATATCATGAAGGGAAACTCCACGTCCCAAAGCAGTAGTGGCTGCAGTCGCCCTGGTGGAATGGGCTCGCAGTCCTACTGGAGGCTCCTTCTTTGCCAAAGAGTAACACATTTTAATGTGAAGAAAGACCCACGAGAGATGGTTCATTTTTGCCCCGCCTTACCTTTTTTGACACCCACATAGCCAACAAAGAGTTGGTCATCCACTCGGAATTGTATTGTGCGATCCAGATAGAAAGATAGTGCTCGTTTTGGATCCAGGCGGTGGAGCCTCTCGCCCTCTTTTGAAGGATGCGGAGGCGAAAGAAGGTGGGCAAAGTGATGGTTTGACCAATGTGGAAAGAAGTAACCACTGTGAGAAGAAACGAAGGCCTGGTTCTTAGGACAACCTTGTCCGGATGAACAGCAAGAAAAGGAGGCCTAGAGGACAGAGCCTGAAGCTCACTCACCCTGCGAACAAAGGTGATGGCCACTAGGAAATCAGTCTTTAAAGTTAAAAGTCTGAGAGGACAGTTATATAGTGGCTCAAAAGGAGTGCACATAAGGTATGTCAGAACTAAGTTCAAGTCCCACTGAGGTATTACGAAAGGAATAGGAGGAAAGAGGTGAGTAATGTCCTTAAGGAATCTATTTACAATGGGGAACTTGAAAAGAGAAGGCTGATCAGGCAGCCAAAGAAAGGCTGAGATGGCTGAAAGCTAGCCCTTAAGTGTGCTCAGAGCAAAGCTCTGCTGGACCAAAGAAAGGAGGAACAAAAGAACTTCAGAAAGAGGGGCAGAGAGGGGATCCACGCCCTTTGCTGTGCACCTTGCCACAAATTTGTTCCATCTACAGGCATATACCGTCGTAGTGGAGGGACGCCTGGCTGCCAAGATAACATTACAGACATCGGGAAGCAGGTCAAAAGCCGTTAGCTGTCGCTGCTCAATCTCCATGCAAGGAGGTGGAGGCTGGACAGGTTCGGGTGGAAGACTGTCCCCTGCTGCTGCGACAGAAGATCCTCCAGAAGAGGCAGTCGGATCGGAGGATCAATGGCCAGATGTAACAGCTCGGGATACCAGACTCTTCGTGCCACAATAATGACTTGGGCCGGTCACACTCTGGGCAGAGAAGTGGTATAGGCGGAAAGGTGTATAGAAGACCGCAACTCCACTCGCGACGAAAAGCATTGGCGAGCAAGTGCTGCCTTGGAAACTCCAGCGCTGAAATTGCGCTTTCTCTTCGGTGGTGAATAGATCTAGCCAAGGCTCTCCCCACTGCTGAAAGAGACCTTGCACCACCTACGAGTGAAGACGCCATTTGTGATCCATCATGCACCTGTGGCTGAGTTCGTCCGCCCTGGTGTTCAGTGAACCTGCCAGGTGTTGAACCACCAGGGATATGCCCTGATGTTCCAGCCATGTCCCAGCCATGTGCAGAGGCGAAGAGCCTCTTGACGTAGGGTCCACAACCCTACCCCGCCCTGTTTGCTGGAGTACCACATGGCGTTGGTGTTGTCCGTGAACATCTGCACTACTCTTCTCAGGACAGAGGGAAGGAATGTCTTCAGTGTAAGAGGAATTGCCCAGAGCTCCAGAAGGTTGCTGTGGAGCCCAGACTCCGCCGGAGACCAGAGGCCTCTGATCTCCGCCTCTCCCATGTGGCCGCCCCATCCCAGAAGTGATACATCTGGAACCAATGTGAACTCTGGTTGGGGAAGGGAGAGGGATTTGCCGTTGACCCAATCCTGGTTTGTTAGCCACCACTGCAGTTGGTGCGCAGTGCCCTCCGAGATCTGGATGCAATCGGAAAGATTCCCCATATGCTGTGCCCACTGGAACTTCAGGTCCCACTGGGGAGCTTGAATTTGCCACCTAGAATGATCCACCAGCAGCCTCAAGGTCATTCTGACCGAAACCCGGGATATAGGCTGAAAGATCAGAATCATAGCCCGAATACCCCGGACTAGTTGCTCGGGAGGATAGGCACAAAACTGCATCATGTCCAGAACCGCTCTGATGAAGAGGAGCTTTTGAGAGGGACTCGGTGTGACTTCGGCATGCTGATAGAGAACCCCAGCAAATGCAGGAGGTCCGCCGTAGTATGGGACACGACTGGCCTGGGGCGAGCCCGCCTTCAACGGCCAGTCGTCAAAATAGGGGAAGACTGGAACCCCTGATCTGCGCAGATGAGCTGCGACCACTGCCATCACTTTCGTGAACACCTGAGGGGCGCTGGTAAGGCCAAAGGGGAGCACGGTGAACTGAAAATGCTTGTGGCCTACAGTAAACCGTAGGTGTAACGCCTGTGGGCTGGTAGGATGGGGATGTGGAAATAGGCATCCTGTAAGTCCAAAGCTACCATCCAGTCTCCAGGGTCGAGAGCAGACAGAACCTGAGCCAAAGTCAACATCTTGAACTTCTCCTTCCGGAGAAAGCGGTTGACGTCCCTGAGGTCCAAGGCAGGACGCAGGCCCTTGTCCTTCTTGGGTACCAGAAAAAAGTGGAAATATCAACCACGACGTGCTTCTGGCACAGGGACACGCTCGATGGCTCCCTTGGCCAAGAGAGCCGCAACTTCCTGGCGGAGAAGGGCCGACATGCGATGGAATTGAGGTGGCATGCATGGAGAGGTAGTCTCGGGCAATCATCCTGTCCACAGGAGTTCCTGTGTTGGGCTTGGACCAAGTGCCCAAAAGGATGTCTATAAGGGCCTCATTGCATGGCAGCAAAGAGGCCACTGTTGGCTGAAGCACCTTTGTCAGGAGGTTAGTCCTGACCGCCACCGTAGGAAGCCCGAGGCTTAAGGCCTCGGCTGCCTTACGCAATACCACTGCGTAAGACGCACCCTCCTCCATAGCCACGGTAGGGGGAGAAAGCATGCGAAGGTCTGGGGAGGTGTCCAGACCACTGGCGTCACCCAACTCCTCTCCCCAGTCCGGTTCCTCTAACTGGTTTGCAATGGGGTACACAGACGCCTCCCAGTCCTCCTCACCCTCTCCTGGTAGCCACTCAGGGTGGTAGGAAATATCAGGGGAGAACAGGGGTACAAAAGTACCGGTCGGCGCCAGTCCCGACATCGGACAACGTCAGTCCAGCTCTGTGTCCTCGGCGAGGGGGAGATTGGGGCCGACGCCGGCTGGGGTCACAACCGGCGTCAGAGGCAGCGGGGGTGTCGCCACTGGATTCGGCGCCGGAGGAGGTGTCACGAGGTCGACCGGTGCCAATCTGGATCCACGCCTAGATCCTTAGGGGCCCTGTGGCGCTGAAGCCGCCAGCATCGTAGGCCCAGATCCCCCAACCGAGTCCGCGGGGCCCGAGGGCGCGCCGGCGGGGTCGGGCTTCCCAAAGATGAAGTGCAAGGCTTTGTAAAAGCTTCGAAGCTGGGCAGGGGTCGTTCCGTCTCCCGTAAAGGGAGGTAAGGCCAGAATTGACCCAACAGGTTCCACGGGCAGAGCCGGGCAACTACCTTCCGCTTCCCGCGTCGCGTCGGCGACAGACGGGGAGAACACGAAGAGCGACAATGCTTCTTTGCCTTCTTCTTGTGCTTCGACTTACCTGAAGACAAAGATTTCGATGACGAGTGGTGATGGTGGCTCCGCGACCAGTCCCACGCCCTCTCTCTCAACTGGGACCTTGGACGGCGCAGAGTGGACTGCCGGGCCTAGAGAAGCTTTCGGGACCACTCCCACAAAGACTTCAGGTTCATGGCCCGGCAGTCAGAGCACGACTTCGGGTCGTGATCGCTCTCCAGGCACCAAAGGCACATGAGGTGCGGGTCCGTGACCGACATCAATTTGTGACAGAAGTCACAAGCCTTGAAGCAGGTCCGACGTGAAATCCCTCTGTGCACCAGGAGTCGATCGACTCAAAAAAGGTGTCGACAAAAGTCGCAAAAACGGAGTCAAACGGTGACTCGAGGTACCGCTCTCTCCAGATCTGCGCTGGCTGACGCGGATAAAGAAAGAACTGACGTCAGCGCGCGAGGGCAGCATTTAAGTAGATATTGCGACGTCATCCCGGCGACCACGATGCCGACGACAAATGCGGAGTCGACCAACACCACCTATCGACGCGCAGGGGTACTGCTACGAAAAAAGTTCTAATAGTCTCTTTCAGATACTTTATTTCACCAAGTCGTCTATTTCTTCATAATCTCGTATGAAAGCACTTTCAAATGTGTGAATTCAGAATACGAGCTGTAAAAAAACATATTGTGTTTTTGATTTAATAATCTATAATGTTGCTGTAGCAAAATATAGGCCACGTACAGGGTTGACAACTGTCTTGCCTCTCGGTTCACTAATGGTTCTGTTGCCATCGTGGGCAGGAATGGGTCTCAGTAATTCTGAGTGCAGTACTGTAATGTGACATATTAATGTCAAAGCTTCCACGTGTTACACTTTTGGGATTTTGAAGAGACTTTATCATATTTTAAGTGATGTTTGTTGTCTGATTTACATCTTAGACATTTTCAGGGTTTTGCTCGTACTCGGGCTCTAAGAGCCAAGCCAGAAGCTTGGCTTAGCTCTGGTTTGGCTCTCCCTGTTAATTTTGTTGGCTCGCCCACCTCTGGTAACAAAACAGGTCGAAGTACGGAAATCGAACACAGAATATACTAAGGAAAAGACAAAAAAGGACCATTAGAAGTTAAAGAAATCCATCTATTTGTAACAGGAACTACTCAAAAGACAGAGGACAGCCAAATTAAAAATAAATACAAAATTCTGACAGAATGAATGTCGGCTCTGGAATAATAACTGTGAGGCAAACAGTGGCACTGGAACCTTTTTAATTCTAACCCCAGGTGTAGGATAAGATGTTTCTAACCGAGTTACAATGTATCACATACTTGTTTCTGATATGTTTATATTGGCTGCATCACACACATTGTTATATTAGACACATTTTATCTACTTGCAGTTGCAGAGGAAAAACTCTACCAACAAGTTTATTTGTAACATGTGCACAATTGTTACCATATGGGTGGGATGACATGCATGGTGAGGTTGCTCAGTGGCTGTCTTAACATTTGGTGTGCTCTCATGTTGCTCCACTTGCAATGGTTAGACTTTGTGAAAATGGGTGTCTGTAGAAATATTGGCTTGTTTGAATGCTGTGTGCCTGCTAACAATAATGTAAATAGTGCACTATACAAATGCTAACTCATAATATGTTGTGTGTATGTATTACACAAAGCCAGAACTACCAACTGTATCAAAGCTTGTTTTCTCCTACCGTCGCAGTTGAAATCATTGTTATGTGCATTTAGGCTGCGATTATTCAAATATTGTGGTACTACCTTATCAAACACCCAAGGCATGCCAAAATCTATTCATGGATATATCTGGTGTTTTGGTATACCAAAAGATCTGCACTACACTCTCCTGCACTCCCTTTTTCATGATTAACTTTTCTGGTAGATGTGTACAGTCCCATTTCAGGGGGAATTCATTGAACCACCCACTTTTGTGACAGTGGGTGATGTTTCATATTCATGGCATCGGACCTGCTCTGGGCGCTCTCGGCAAAGGGGCCTGGTTGTTCCCGCTCACCACGTTGGACTCGCTGCTGGTATGAGTAGTCACCTTTCTGGTGACCACTTACTTGGTCTGGATAGTGGAGAACGCTGTGATGGACTTCTTCAGGCCGTTTGGGTCAGTCCAAACGATTCCATGGTGGCGGTGGTGTGTCAGACTCTTATCTCCTACTTGCTGGATTGCCATGGGACATTGCATGAAGCAGGCTGATCAACTAATGGTCGCGTGAGAGACTGCCCTGAGAAGAGGGAGGTGACTGCAGTGTCAGAAGCATCTAGAAGCAGCACCTACAGTCCAGACTTTTGAAGCTGCTTCTTTACCTATCTTAGATGGTGATTATAGTGCTTTCTTCTTTGAGAGCCCATTCCGAGATGGCCACCAGTGACCGTCCAATTCCTGGTTCATGTACCTTTCCTGTAAAATGAGGCTTGAAGATATTCTTGATCTGTAGCAACGCGTTTGAGCACTTGTTGGCAGATCTCTTGTCTCCATGATTACATACTTGAGCCTTTTTTGCCAGTTCACTGTTGGTATGAACTTTGTTGGCCCTGTTTATTCAGCCCTGTGCTGTGCCTTGCTCCCTTCCAGTCCCGTTTTAATTTCTCCTTCTCCTGGTACAGCTCCAAGAATCCTCTTGCATTCTCTATGGTTCTCATTAAGACCCTGGTTTTTGTGCCTTATGGTAATTGGGGACCCATCGTGCAAACACCTATCTTTTGGCATGGATTTGAGCAGTAAAACGAAACATTGACTTCAGGAAGGTGTCACACATACCAAGACCAAGGTTAAAGATGTACAGTCACGTTCAACCAATAGCATGTTTATAGCTAAACCTGCTATTGGCTTGCTCCTGCTCGCATTCATAGTTACAGGTGAGTTTGATCTTTTGTTATGCAGTGTAGAAATGATAGATAAGAAAGAAATACTCACTGGTTTGTTATACAAACATAAAGAGTGAATTGCATCTCAGATCCAGTATTACACATCGACGAATATTAACCTACAGCCTGTAACGTTTTTTTTAACATCACATTCTAATCAAGTGCCAGAAGTACTGCCAACATAATTACTTTGTCCTAGGGTTTACCCATTAATATTTTTCGTTGGTACTTATCACTGTACATAAACAATATTTTCTTTCACTTTAATTTTAATTTTATTGTAGATATTACTTTGTGACTACATAGAGAAGGTGCCTGGTCCCATATGGACAGATTAAATATAGTTACAATATATTTAATTAAATAAAAGTGATATAAATCTGCAGGTCAAGCATAGAGGAGGCCAACTGAATTCTGCACAGCAACAAATAAAGGCAAGAACCCCAAATGGGGTTAGCATGAATATAGAAGGCAATCCCCTAAGATTTAAAAAATAAACCAAAAAACAAAGTGGCATTTTAATTCTATATGATGAAGGTTTTGTTGGCAGCTGTGCATACGCTGTGCGCTATGAATAGCTCTGCTACTCAGCAAACAAAGTTTTCTGTCACCCAGTAAAGTGGTCTATCCCATGTTTTTTTTAGAAAGACCTTTTTCACACATTAGAAACAAGACAGTTTCCTGTCATAAATCATACCCTTCTGTCACACATGGAAGGCTTTTTTCTCTCAAAACAAAACCTGTCAAAGAATGCCTCCACAACATATTTAATAGTTCCTTTGAACACCAACGTGCTTCGACTACACATCGAAACGTTCGTCCCACATTAAACCATATGTTAGGCATAAAAATCTGCCTTTAAGCATATATCAAATAAAATAATATTTCACTCACAAAAAAATTCTGTCAGTCTACAATCTTGTGTTGCAGGTTTAGGACATGGATCACACATTGAAACCTATAGCTATATATCAAAGACTTGTGTTCAGAACCTTCTATCAAACTTAAAACGTATTTATGTATATAAAACACTTGAGTTTCATATCAAAGCCTGCAGTCATTCATCAAAGAGCTGCCGTGACACCTCTATCATGGATCAAGTACTTCCGTCATACATAGAAGTGTTCTGTCAGACCTCAAAGTATTGCTAAGTACGTGATCCGCTTTGCATTTGATCAGCAGCATTTCTTTAAAATGTTTTGTTTCAGTTCTTCCAAGATGACGGATAAAAGTCAATAAAAAGTGCTAGACTCGTCTCCACCTGAAGAAGGTCCTCTGAATTTCATATTTCCAGCTCTCATTGCAATGGCTGCATATCGAATAGTCACCGCAGAAGCTTCGTCAGCAATGGCGGCTCCCAATATTCAGCGCCTTTGACGTGGGAAGACAGTTTGTCATAATAATTGTAGTAATAACACAGATGCATTGAACACAAACATAGCCTATAACACATGTTATAAAGAATATTTCTATTCAAATAAGAGTTATTACTTGTCAACAGAATGGTACTCAAGAGTTTACAAACAAAGAACACTAGAAAAAGAGTTTATTAGGATCCAGTCAGACTGTAAGCGCCTGATTTAGAGTTCGTCGGCTTGGTTACTCCATGATGGATATCTCACCTGCCATATTATAGGTGCATTATATCCAATGGCACTTGTAATACGGTGGATGAGATATACGTCATGTTTGTGATGGAGTAACTCGGCGCTGAACTCTAAATCAGACCCAAAGTTCTTCCTTTTGTGCTTGGAAGTTACCCTAATGCATAAATTAATACATTCTATGAACCTCGAAGGGAAGAAAGGCTGAGTCAGCTTTGCTCACATTCAAACTCATGACATGAAATTTACACATGATCCATGCAGGGGGCCCAAACCCAAATATCTGTATGGTCCAGTGATTCTAGACCAAAGGGGGGAGTTGAAATGAAAAGAGCTGTCTCTAAACATGCTGCAAAACTTTGCTCCAATGCTCCCTAACTGACTTGGCGCTCTTGCATTGTTCTCTCACCTGTGCTGTTTGGTGGCTGAGCGGTTGAAAGTTTACTAGCCACCACTGGGTAACTTGAAAATGAAACAGGGAATTTTTACTATGTTGCCGAGATTTTAGCACCGACGAGGAGGCGTTGCGTGGTGTGGTAAGTCAAACATGAGTTCAAAGTGACCAAATTATATTCAGGAATGCAAAATTGTATTATCCCCGTGCACTCAAAATATGGTTGGTGGTTCAAAAACTCGTGTCGGCGCCCCTTGTGTCACACGGAGTCCAACCGTGTCTTAAACTGTAGAGAATGTTGTGGGGAGTGTCACCTTCCCACTGAACAAAGTGCGCGCTATATTCAATGAAACACTAGGGTTTCTTCACATAGTTCAATTTATTGATTGTAACGAAAAATTACTCCATAGGTTAAACTTCAAAAATTCATCAGTTCATGAATCACTTGAATGTTGTATCCATAATCATCTTCTGACAAAACAAATCATTCGTTTTTTGTGTTCAACGTTAAACATGTGTGATACAGTTTGATTGGCCCTCTGCCAACACGTCATCACTAGCCTTCCCTTTCGCATCACGTGACCATGACCATAGCACATTATTTGACCAATTACATTTCGTTTTATAACAGGCATCGCAATAGCGCGCACATTGACAACAGAGCTTCAACGACAACGGAGACCTGCCGGTCCCTAGTAAGTTGTTCATCGAGAAATGTTTGTAGATGCTCATTATGGAATCCAACCCAAGTTGCTTGCGTAAACTTGTTTAATTCTTCAATTCATGCCATGATTGTTTGTTAAAGCGTGATTGCTAGTAACACTCAGGTCCCGTTACAATACCCAGTGATTGTTCAATATACGGTTGACATTAACATGGTCGCCCCCATATACGCCATTACACATCTCTTAGATAGTTTCATGTTGAAGTCTTTCGACATTGAACCGTATTTCGTAAATTATTTTAGCTCAGGTTTCTTTCTTTAAACTTTCCGATTTGTATTCATCACTCCGTATTTATTTATTGTTTATGTGGAAGATGTACATTTGGTTGTGTATTTTGTGTTTATCATTTATTGTGTTCACTTTTGAACTGTGCAGTGAACTTAATGGTCCTGTCTCATTTGTTATAGACCCCTGACGAAGGGTCACGATTGACCCGAAATGCATTGGGTGGATGTTTAACGTTGAACACAAAAAACAAATGATTTGTTTTGTCAGAAGATGATTATGGATACAACATTCAAGTGATTCATGAACTGATGAATTTTTGAAGTTTAACCTATGGAGTAATTTTTCGTTACAATCAATAAATTGAACTATGTGAAGAAACCCTAGTGTTTTGTGGTAAATAAAATATTACGCTCTATGTATTTCAGAATATCAATAGGATCATGCATAAAGCAAGAGGCTGAGTCTGTGGTATCAGGTTCTAAAAGGGCTTTATTCCAATAACTCGAGTCAAAGGGAGAATATTACCATCACCAAAAAAGGATCTGGAAAGGGACTCAAAAGTATTCTCAATATTCTCAAAACATTATTCACAGAGTACAGTATATATACATTTCTCAATTGTACGTAAGCAAAAGAGCAAGAGAGAATGAGATAAGAGCATGTGGGCGTGTAAGTAGGCGTGAAGGTGGGCGTCCATGTGGGCGTCCACTTGATGATAATGGGTAATTTGTCATGTGTGGGTGGATACCTGGAGGGGGTTGCGTGATCTGCTGGAATTGTACTGGAACTTTGCCTTACTTGTGCTCAACTCGAGCATGACGTGTAACTGACGTGGGGAGGGTTGCTATGCAACCGAACAAGTCTGGAAGTGAGGCCTTCAGTTAGTGAGGCCTTCAGTGTCAAGACGACCAGCACATCTTGTATTATCTGATATCCGATGTCTGGAGCAGGGACTGATTTGTGACATAGGTTGCTCATCACCAAGAGCCGATGTGGCATCTATTTCTTCATTTACTTCATTTACTGCAGAAGCCTTACATGGGGGCTATGGGCTTTTTACTGACGTGAGCTTTGCAATCTCACAAAGAGAGACAGTAGGGCTGGGCTCCTTCCTTGCAGATGGGTCGCGTTCATTCCTCCTTCACCAGGCAAGAATGTGGTTTCAGTAAGAGTAAGCAGATAACCGTGCTCAATACTGTCTCGACACCTCGGTCGGGGCCCCTTTGGCTGAGGCCCAAGTGTGCAAGGCCAAGGATACGTAGCTGTAGCTTTCAGAGCGTTCTGAGGCATTAAACCTCTTTTTGGCTCTGGCTGAGCAATAAACATGGGCTTCATGAAAATGCAGGAAAACATGATGAAAAACGTGTAGGCCTCAATACAGATTTGTCGTTTCTCTCATGGGAGACTGGATGATGGCAGGCCACGTTATAACATAAGCATCATGATAGAAAGGCCATGGAGGGGAAATACATAGGTTACATGTATGTGCACATAAGCGTTCGGGGGGGGCACATGGGGACACATAGGCCTCATAGATTTTTATTTTCCTCAGTTTCATTGAATATAGCGCGCACTTTGTTCAGTGGGAAGGTGACACTCCCCACAACATTCTCTACAAATTATATTCAGGACCGGATCTAGGTCAAATAAAATATCAGAGACTTTGATTATCTTTGTAAGCAGCAAATAATTTCCCCTGTGAAAAGAATGATGACACTATCCACTTTTCCTGGTGGCTTGAATCCTTGCATCAGTCCTGATATTGTGTAGTGATATAAACCAACTAAAAGGAATTATAAAACAAGCATTGGCATAGCCAATAGGTCTCGCCTTTGAGAACTTATACATGTTTAACCAGAGATATTGACTTTGCCTATTTCTTTAAGCTGTGCTGTACAGATGTCTGCAGCATGCTGAAAAGTTATAATAAAGAAGTGTCAGAAGCATTGTTCTTACCTTAGATATGACCAAGAAAGCATTATGTACAACTGAACAGCCATATTAAAAAAGTATTAACAATAAATAATGTCTTGAGGTTTTTGTTGTCCTTCTAATGCTTGCAACTTGTATCTGCCTGTCCCAATGGTTTCTTGTTATGGTTTTTATTGTATTGTTATGGGGGGGGGGATATAAATAACAGGAGGGTGAAGGTCAGTCAGTTAGTGAGAGTGAGAGACTCAGTCAGTCAGTCAGTGAGAGAGAGTGGGAGTGTCAGTCAGTGAGAGAGAGTGAGAGAGTCAGACAGTGAGATTGAGAGAGTCAGTCAGTCAGTTAGTGAGAGTGACAGAGTCAGTCAGTCAGTCAGTCAGTCAGTCAGTGAGAGAGAGTGAGAGTCAGTGAGAGAGTGAGAGTCAGTCAGTCAGTGAGAGTGAGAGAGTCAGTCAGTCAGTGAGAGTGAGAGAGTCAGTCAGTAAGTCAGTCAGTGAGAGTGAGAGTGTCAGTCAGTCAGTGAGAGAGTCAGTCAGTCAGTGCACAGAGAGTTGACAGAAAGAGGTCCACCCGGATCCAAGCATGGGGCTAACCAGGGAGAGGGTGCCTGCCTAGAACTCAAGATAAATTCGCCATTTGGGTATCGGTAATTGATGTGGACTTACAGCAACACTGGGTCGCATCCTGGTCCCAATTTAAAGCAACAACAAAGGCATTCTACCTGCTGTTATGTATACTTATTGTGTCGCCCTAAGTGGGATTGGTATACTCAGACGTGGGTCCCGTGCATACTGTTACTAGAACTAAGCAGCACCAGGCTGATGAGCCCATATCTAGGGCGAAACCGATCCTGTGTTGCTTGTGTTCCAGTTCCAGCAAGGACCTGGCTTGGTAGTTTGGGCTGGACTGTTCCCACTGGAGCATGGTCAAGGCTGATTTGCACATGGCTGGGTCCAAACTAAGGTGGCATTGTATGTAAAATAACCATGGATTGGGATACTGCCCTGAGTGATTACCAGTGGCTGAGGTTAATTCAAACTTTTCATCCAACACTGTTTTGTATACTTAATGTGCCTGGAGGCAGGCATGACACCAAGCTCGATGGGCCACATGAAGACAGCCCAGGATTGCACACATTAAGAAATAAAAAATGACGTGATGCGTCTGCCTGGAGCACAACTAAATCCTTGCGCTTATTTAACTACATTCAATACAGTATCGGAGTCATTTTCACACCAGTCTTATGTCCATCAGTGCATAGTGACATCTAAAAAAATCATACAGTGAAACAATCGCGGGAGGGAAATGCACTATAATGATACAATATAGTGCACATTCGGGTAGTGTTGCCTTCTAGTGAGCGATCTGCAGTGTATATCAACAGCTGCAGTGACCAATCAGCAAGGATGTGGGCGGTGCTAGCCTGGCTCCTGAATGTGTAAACAAAGCTTGCACTGAAAGGGAGAAGACATCGCGGGCATTGACCAGCCTTGTGCAAAAACGGCCATTTGCGGGCTCCGACGAACCCAACACCTTTACAGGGTCCGACCCGCAGAGCTGTCAGCACCGAGGCCCCGAAAGCTGGTCCGACATAAATCTTGAAATCAGTACAATTACAGAAGCTTTCAGATCCACTGTACGTCATCCCGTGCAGTATGCTCCAAGCAGCCGTGCGGCTGCAGCGACAGGAAGGAGCCTCAGCACAGACTGCGCATGCGGGGGGCTCAAAGAAGCAGTATTTACACCAAGCAGATCACCACGTGGATGTGCCGCGTCCCTGAATGTCAGACGCGCTAATGTAAACGGGAGGATGCAGACTAAGTACACGGTGTGTGGGAAAAAAAGAAGCAGTATTCACACCAAGCAGAGCACCACGTGGCTACGCCACGTCCCTGAATGTCAAACACGCTAATGTAAACGGGAGCATGCAGACTAAGTACACGGTGTGTGAAAAAAAAAGAAGCAGTATTTACACCAAGTAGAGCATGGCAAAAGGCAAATGCAAACAGCTGTTTTCAAGCACTCGTGCTTGTGCTGGCATCCACCTTGCGGGAGCGAGCAGCGGCGTGCGGGCCATCTGTTTTCAATTAGCGCGTGCTCCGCTGCTCTCTCCCGCAAGGTGAATGCCAACACAAGCACGAGTGCTTAAAAACAGCAGACCAATTTCTAAAGGTCATCTCCTAGAGCAGCGCATGCGTGCTGCCGAGGCAAAACTTAAAAAACTGAAGCCAGAGGGAGCAGCTAGCCCCAACGGACTGCCCAACATGTTCTTCAAGCAAAATGTGGGCTTTTGGGCTAAGTACTTAATGCCTCTCTTCAATCACATTTAGTCCTGGAACAGAGTACCAACGTCTAGTGAAGGGAACATCTTCCATCCAATATTTAAAAATGGAAGTTACATGTGGCCAGGCAATTACAGGCTGATAGCTCTAATAGACGTGTAAGCTAAACTCTATGCCACTTGCATGCTACAAGATCTACAATTCTGGAAGAGGAGAAATGATTGATACCAAAAAGACAAACCAGGTTTTGACCCAGCGTGGGAACGGCAACAAACCTAGCAACTGTGGTTATCTTGACAGAAAATGCAATAAGGAGGAAAACTAGGCTATTTGCCTGCTTTGTTGACCTCAAATTGGCATTCGATCAAGTGCCGCACAAACGTCTTTGGTCAAAACTGAAAGAACAGGGCATGCCAGGCAAAACGCTCAATGCAATCATAGCTTTACACAGCGATACAAGGGCACAGGTAAAATAGGGAGATGGCAGCAAAATCACTTCAAAGATTAACACCAAAATCGGCCTTAAACAAGGGTGTGTTGTGGCCCCAAGTTTGTTCAACTTATATTTATTCAACATGAACAGCTACCTGGCAAATGTTGATAGCCACCCACCTTTTCTGGCAAATGAAAAAATTGTATGCTTGCACTATGGCGATGCCATTGTTGTCCTAAGCCAAACACCAGTCGGCTTGCAAACAGTGACCAACACACTGGCAAGTTATATCGAGCAACAAGGACTGGAGTTGAACCTCTGGGAAACCAAAGTGGTGCATCTAGTGGACTTCAAATACAATAAGCACAAGTGGTTTATTAAAGGCGAATAAGTTGAGGCAGCACATTCATATAAATACCAGGGAATCACCTTGGGGTGCCAACTGTCGTTTAACAACCATACTACGATCTTGCAAGCAAAAGCCTAGTCTTTAATATTTGCCTTCAAGCTTTTGAAAAAGAAATTGAGTGGTCCGTCACATAGCCATCTCTTGACCGCGATGGCAGCACAACTTCTACCCGCCCTGACGTATAGTCTGGAAATATGGCAAGGAGATAGCAGTCTTAAATCAGCTTCAAACAAAGGTCTATAAAGCAGTCTTCAGTCTTCTCAAAGCGTACGCTTGGAATTCAGTCTCCAAAACCAGAAATATCAACAAATCAACACCTTTGTGAAATTGTGTTGGAGACTTCGTGCCGCAGAGAGTGGAATCTTGAATTATCTATGTTGGCTTGAGATAAAGGCTCAAATGGAGAGAAAACAAGCCAACTCGTGTGGTGCCTATCTTGAGAAAGCTCCGGTAGACCTAGAGTTACAAGAAGCATGGGACAGTAAGATGGGTCAAGCTACATTTGCCAAGATTAGTAATTTTACATACAAAAAGCTGTCATTCCCACAAGATAATTGCACAGTGGCGGCACACATGAGCAGTGATAAACTGTTATAACACATGAGGCCTCAAGCATTCGTCACTGTGCCCTTCCATTGAGCAATCAAACAGAGTTTTATGCTCTTTCGTTTTGGCTTATATGACTCCAAAGATCTTCTCCCTAAATAGAAGGGTGGATATCCAAATCCAAATTGCCGATTATGTGGCTACAAATTGGAATCAATAAGTCATCTCATGTGCACATGCCCTTAAGTCATGGCACAAGGGAAGATACTCCTCAAGCCAATCTTCCGGGAGTCAAAAATGCGTACTTGTAGGCAAGCGGTCATTAGCTGGCTGGGCGACTCTTGCATTCCACTGGTATGCCAAGGAGTAAAATGTGTTACACTGGTAAATAATTTACTCTGTGGAGCTGACCAACACCTATAGATTTCAGTCAACCCAAGGGCAACAAAAAGATAATGAACTTACCGGTTACTTGTTTTTTTAGCACCCACCTGGCAACATGTATAGTTTTAACCCATGTCACACCTCAAAATAAGAGACGGTGAACCTGGAAACACTGGACATGGAACAACCATGACAGAGATCACGTCCCTCTTGCAAATGCGTGATCTATTGCATTGCAATAAAGGGCCTTCTCGACCGCTTGTTAGATTGTAAATATCAAAGAAAGAGACCGGCCTGCGATGTCTTAAAAGTAGTGATAAATAGTGTGGTGAAGAAGATGTGTAAGTATTGTAAATTACACAGACACAAAGTGTGAAGTAGGAGTTACATATGATCCGAGATATAAACACTAACAAAGCATTCCAACACCTTTCCCTGTGTGATTACACCGTCGCGGCTCAAGAGGAAGAGCAGGAGAGGGTCTATTTCCTGCCCTCGCTGTGATTTGAGTGTGCAGTGTGGCATTGCATAATGTCATTGCTATCTTTGGCCTAATCAAAAACACTCCAGCTTAGCAGGGCCCTCGCTTCACCTCCTGGTGCAGGGCAGGCTGTGCTTTATGACAGGCATGGAGGGAGGGATGGTCTCGGCTGCAGCTACGGCCTTGTACAGTGCCCCTGCTATTACAAGTGAATGAGAGGCACTGAGGTGGTGGTATTGGTGGTGGTGATATGGGTATTGGTGTTGGTGATGGTGGCATTGTTATTGGTGGCCGTGGTATTGGTGGTGGTGGTATTAGTATTGGTGTTGGTATTGGTGGTGGTATTGATGGTAGTGGTATTGGTGGTGGTGGTGGTATTGGTGGTGGTATTAGTGGTGGTGGTATTTGTGGTGGTATTGGTGGTGGTGGTATTGGTATTAGCTGTGGTATTGTGGCGGTGGTATTGGATTGGTGGTGGTGGTATTGGTGGTGGTAGTGGTGATATTGGTGGTGGTGGTATTGGTGGTGGTATTGGTGGTGGTGGTATTGGTGGTGGTGTTGGTGGTATTGGTGGTGGTGTCATGTCCTTTTGGATAGTCCCATCATGTACATACCAAATCACATACATTTTGTCCCATCCACACGACATAACAGTCCTACACAGGTGACCTTTTACCTAGTAGCTTACTTCTGTCTCTCTGACATCAGGCTCTTGGTACCCTATTTTAATACCTGTACCTGACGAACATAAACATGTCCCCAGGCACGGCAAATTTATTCTGTATAAGGGTCACCACTTTTTTCATCCATGGCCAACAGCCAGCTGTGCATGATCATGTTTGTTTAGAAAGGATTAGCAGAGGATTAGCTAATGTTTTTAAACATATTGATTCTAGAAGAAACCATGGAGTGACCACTTAAGTATAAAAGACCCTCACTCCCCCTTACAAAATAGAGAAGAATTCCTTCCAGGCTGGACCGAGACACTGCAGGCAGATCATTCGACAGGCAGAGACCTGACATCCCTTGCGGAGTGCCATCCTCGACGCAGAGATGGGGTCCTTCATTCAGAACCATCAGGTGAGGGGTTAGTACTTCCCCGGGGGTTTCTTGACTCCATTTATTCATCTTATTAGCACTATGGTAGAAATGGATATGCTATTAACGATATTGGTGCTAGCGATCACATTTGTCTGCTCCTGTCTTTTGATTGTCGCAGCGAATATGTTTCATACTAGACTGACGCTTGACCAATAAAGAATTATTTAAACCGTTCCAATCGTCATTCTATGTGTACTCTGAGGAAACATAAGCACGAATGACTGAGCAAAAGGTAAAGTATTGTTTTCCACGATACCTAAGGAATCAGGGTTGTCATGTTCAGTGGTTGCCAGAACTACACACACCACTGTAGAATACAGGGGGGGGGGGTGGTAGTGGCACCGTAGAGCTAGCTGGTCTAATGGCTGACTCATCCTGTGGGGGTGTCCAGAGTCTGTCTGCACACCAAGCCCTCACTTTAGATCTTCCAAAACACGCAGGTCCTGGGGTGTCCTAGGAACTACACAACAGTGGTGGTATTGGTGGTGGTGGTATTGCTGGTGGTGTTGGTATTGGTATTGGTGGTGGTGTTGGTGGTGGTGGTATTGGTGGTGTTGGTATTGTTGGTGGTGGTATTGGTGGTGGTAATGGTGGTGGTGGTTGTATTGGTGGTGGTTGTATTGGTGGTTGTGGTAGTGGTGGTGGTATTGCTGGTGGTAGTGGTATTGGTGGTGTTGGTGGGGATGTTGGTGGTGGCATTGGTGGTATTGGCAGTGGTGGTATTGGTGGTGGTGGTGTTGGTATTGGTGGTTGTGGTAGTGGTGGTGGTATTGGTGATGGTAGTGGTGGTGTTGATTGTGGTGGTGTTGATGGTGGTATTGGTGGTGGTATTGATGGTGGTGGTGGTATTGGCGGTGGAGGTGGTATTGGCAGTGGTGGTGGTATTGGTGGTGGTATTGGTGGTGGTGGTATTGGTGGAGGTGGTGGTATTATTGGTGATGGTAGCGGTATTAGTGTCGGTGGTATTGTTTGGAATTCCCTTCCTTTATTCCTTAGGAAAGAAACTGTTTCCAGTAACTTTCGGAGACACCTAAAGGCTTGGTTGTTTAATCAATAGGTTCAGGACAGCTTGATTACTTGTACTGTCTCCTGTATTGCGGCGCTGGGAAACCTTTTTGGTAGCTATGCGCCTTATAAGATCAATAATAATAATAATAATAATAATAATAATAATTGGTGATGGTATGGCTTTAGTACAGATGACATGTAACACAGATCTGCTGTTGTCAGCTTCAGCCCATTAGCACAGGATTATGTGCTACCAGGAATTCACATAACTTAACCCCTTCAGCGCTGCGGGAATTCCCCCGCGGTGCTGAAGGGTTCGAGCGCGGGCGGGCCCATGACGGAACGGTTCCGTCATGAGCACAGCGCAACCGATGCTCATGACGGAACCGTTCCGTCATGGGCATGGAAGGGGTTAATTTGCTAATCATTTCTAAATCCATTTTACTTGCGGGGGAGGTTGAAACAGACACGGGATAATGCCGGGTTAAAGTGATTGAAAGCAGGCACCCATGTTACGGGGTCGACCGTTATGCTTAAAAAACCACAAGCGGTTTCAGCTGAAGCAGCGCATGTCCGGCCTGCAGTATGAGAAACTCAATAAAGTAAATAGTGCTTACAGACTAAATAACAGGTCCCGTGTAACAACTGAAGTAAAAGGGCCAGTCACCATGGGAGAGTACAAATAAAGACAAGGCTGTACTAAGGAGGGACTAACAAGCCTATTAACGAATCCGAAGGCAGCATTTACGAAAGACAACGACACAAGCCAATGAAAAATATGGGAGGAGAGTGGGCACGGCTTCTCTCCCATACTCTACTACAGCAGTCTTGCAGAGTGAGCATCGGATGCGCGCTGCCGCTAGGCTAGACCTAAAAAGGACCGTACTTGTTTACAGAAAGTGGGATTCTGTCTTTTATTGGGTGTCTTAATATTTGTATCTATTTAAGGCATGCACTGCTCCTCCTAGCTATCATTTTCAGCACCATATATTCGGTGTCACAGAATATTCCAAGTTCCCCGCTGTAAGGTAACGTGTTAATGACTTAAAATCACCCAAAGACGCTCTCATTAAATGCCAGGTGTCCCCTTATGTGGCATTCACATGGCCACAGCCTTTGTAGAGCGGCCCATTGATGATGCTTGGGTTTCCTTCAGTGAGCAAAAGATAGACTTTGATGTTGAATTAACTTCTTTTGCAGCTTGCATTGATCGTAACTAGCCTTTATGTGTAATGGGTTCGTTAATAGTGATGGCGATTGCATTATTCACTATATGTATTCTTGACGCATTGCCTAATGGATGCTTCTGGCAGCTTTTAGAAATTATCTCGATGGATAAATTTGTGGCGATATGAAGACGCAATAGATTGCCCCCTATATCGATATTTTAATGCTTCATGTAATTATTATGGAAGCGTTTCTGATCAATTGATGCCTGTCCCAAGATGGCGTTTGTTTTTGTATTTTGGTCACGTTTTTTGTTTCAATTACCTAGCTATGAATCATTTCCTGTTTATAAACGCGTGTGAAACGTGCACGCGGGAACTTCCTGTTTCGGTTGGGAGAGGAGTCACCAGTTGCACGTAAACTGTCCGATTTGTGATTCTAACAATGTGGATGCGCAATACGAATATTGCATGAATGACATCTGTTAATCACTTCTATAAACCAACATTATGTCAGTTCGCGTAGTGGCGTTTACGTTCCTTGAAGTTACGGGTTAACTGCTGGTTTCTCTAATATGTAAAGTGTTGAGTACGGGCTGAAACATAGAAGGGCGTTTTGATTTGACTTCATTTAAATAACTTGTACGCGCAACATTGTAACACTGAGACTTCATTAATGTAACGGCAAACTGATACTATGTCAGTTGGCGAAGTCGCGTTTACGTCCCTCATTGATGTGGACAACTGTGCATTAAAAATACAATTGGGCTTGTCTTTTTCTAGCGTAGATATATTACTATTGCTGGATTACATTTTATGTGTTTATTGGGTCACTGCTATAGAAATAAAGTAACATCTGCTCCAGCTATGAACTTTCTGGTGTAGGTTCATGTTCTCACTGGATGCATTGCATTTCTTCCAGCTATTGGGCAGCATCGAGTGAAGTAAGTGCCCTTTAAAAATAGGAATTTGTTTTTTTGCCTATGCACATGGGGCAGTTGATAATTGTTGATTTGATTCATTTTATATTGCAGTTGGTTTTATATATACTTCATCCATCGCTTACTGAATGCTTCATGAAATGACGCTGGAGTGTTTGCTCAATCTAGGTATAATCAAATGTCTTGGTTACTAATTTGTGTATTAGGAATAATTTGACTTGATAGGTTTTGGTTATATGAGCACGAATTGGTGATATAATTGTTCTCATTTTGAGATGGTCTTAATTAGACACTGATGGTCTTTTGTAAACTTAATTTATGGCATTTGGGTGTTGAAATTCAAAAACATCTCTTTAATTTGGGATGTGTTTAGTTCTTTCTCTTTTCTTTTCTTTTCTTTCTCTTTTTCTTTCTTTTGCTTTAGTGAAGGAAGCTCAACATCAATCTATAACACTGGTAGTTATATAGATCTGTATTTATTTGTAATATTCTTTTTTGTACAGAATTTGGATGCTCTGTCAACTTATTTTTGTCCTGATGATGACCGCATACTGATAAAGCGGTTGAAACGCCGTCGACGCACTTGTGGCCTGTGAATTGATTGAGGACACATTATTTGTTTATATGTTTGTTCCTTGTTATTGTGACGTATTTTTGTGTGCCACTGTTTTTGGTCTGTAAAACATTTACTAATTTTACCAACACATTATATAGAGCTCCATTGTTTTTTCCTTTTTAAACCTGTATTTATTGTAATAAATTTGTCATTATTGATAATTGTATACATAAGGGTCATGTTTGCTTCAGTTTCTTTTCTTTTCTTTCTTTCTTTATTTCTGTGATGACTGCTGATATGTCATTTGTTTATAAAGTGTAAATTTATTGTATATGTTCTTGAATGATTGTTTGGATTAATTATAGATTGCCCCTGGTTCAGGAGCTTTTAGGCCGCCCCTGTGGTCGGTAATATATACAGCCATGGGGTGGCCTGGCGGAGGCCATGCTCATCCATATTTTGTATGGCTTTCCCTTCCCCAAATAAGTCTCCCAGACAGAGTCCAAACAGGTAAACAGTTATCACTGCACCTAGGACAACATTGTTTCTGCATTGGAATACATGAGATATGGGTGAACATCTGTAAGCCTCTTCCTCCTTTTTAGGTCTCGCCTGGCGAAGGCAGCGCATGCGCTACTCTCGCCATGAAGAGCACCTATTGGAATCGATTCTGCGGGGGCTCGCATGCGCGCGTCTGCAGTGGAAAAAGATGGCTGCTCTCGCCATGTGTCCACTGCAATGGACAAAGATGGTTGCTCTCGCCATGTGTCCATTGCAAACAGCATGTGCATGTCCGTGGGACTGTGGACAGTCCCTCACCATTTTGTTGCCATAGCAGCGAAATGCCGCTTCGCGTGTGCTTTGCTTTTTTTTTGTTTTTTTGCTGTCAGTTCCCCCGGGGCACAAGCAGGCATCCACTTCTGTCTTTTTGCTGCGATCAGCTGTGCAGACAGAAGTGGATGCCTGCTTGTGCCCCAGGGGAACTGCAGGACAGCTCATCGGCATCGAGTCTCTTGTTTTAAAGCTGCAGACATTTTGATTCTATTTTGAAGATAAAAACTATTCCTTCGATCAGTCAGAATTTCGAGTGGGCATTAGGAAAAATTGATCAGCACTCCACATACGTTTTGTGAAATAATACACCATTACAAGATAACTATGGGATTGTAGGTTTCCTTTTGTGGGTTTCATCGTTTGCATGCTTCATCCAACACACGTTTTGCTCAGCAGATGCTCCAATGAGTTTGCTCAAGGTTCCAGGAGTATGCAGAGGTCAGGGTTCAGAATCAACAGAACAGACGTCACGAGTAACAACCTAATTGTCCCACTTTTCTGAATATTAGTCACAATGTTGTGCCTCGTTGCAAAAGTGTTTAATAGTAATCTCACACATGCTCATGCAGATATCAAGAAGTTGTGCCTTAATCCTCTTTCATTCACCTAAGACAGAGAGGTGAGAGGAATCCCGTGGTGGCAGTGACCGTCCCAAGAACAAGCAGAGCAGGGTATCCCTTCCTGGGAGAGGAGACATAGTGCAGTGTTTGGGAAGGGGAGGAGGGAGTGCAGGAGGAGTTTGGGTGGGGGGAGGTTGAAGAGTGTGTGTGTATGTGTCTGCGTGCATGTGTGTTTTGATGTTTTTTGTTTTGCTTCCTGGAAGATAGAAACTAAAAGGAAACTCCAATACATTCAGCAGTTTCCCAGTTTCAATAATCATCAGGCGTGAGTTACAAAGCTGACACTGATGCCCGAGCAATAAGATTGGAAAAAAAACATGCTTGAGCATTTTGCGATGGTGACAGTCTTTTTCTTTACTCTACTTCTAATAAACCAAGGACAAACGCCACTTAAAACATGGAATGTTTTGGCAGTGAACAAATGAAAGTTATTATGAAAAAGGCTAGTCCTTGTGATTAATGATGTGGAATGTAAGAATTAGCACATGCATTCTGTTGCCCATTATATTTGTATTATAACTCACACTAGTACACATAAATGAACAACTGGTGTACACATTTATAAAGGGGAAATATACAATTGTATACATGGAATGCAATGGGGCGGATCCATAAGCAGAAACGCGGTCATCATTTCAATATCCCTTCGCAGCGCACTCAGCATGAAGTGAGTGGTAATACGCAACAATAGGTGAGGGCCCTTTGGAGGGCTTAGTGCCTCACGGGAGAAAATCCACCTGTCAGTTCTAGATAGATTTTCATTTCCTCTCATGGTGCTAGCTGAAACACCATATGAGAGATACCCCGAAGAGATTGTTAGCAGGACCTGAAGAGCCAGGTTTTTAGTGATTTCCTGAAAGCCAGCAGATTTGGTATGGATTTGATGGAAAAAGGAATTTTATTCCAGGGTTTAGAGGCACCCACGACAAAGAATCTACTTTCCCAGGAGGCTCGCCTGTACCTGGGTACGGATACAATTTTGGCAGAAGCGAATCTTAAGGATCTAGAGGGTGAATACCAGCTAAGGTTCTTAAAGAATTCAAGAACTTGGTTATGCAAGGCCTTGTAGACAATGCAGAGAGCCTTAAAAAGCACTCTCTGTCTCACAGAAAGCCAGTGTAGCTTTTTGATGGTATCTGCAGCAGAGTAAGATCTCAGAATTTTCAAACGGATCCGTGCTGACCTATTCTGTAGTGTCTGCAATTTGTTTAACCCTTGCTGATGGGCATTTAGGTACGGGCCATTCGCATAGTCAATTCCAGACATCACCAGAGAGCTAACTACTGATTTCTGTTTAGGTGTAAACGGAAGAATCTTTTTAATTAGTTTCAAGGTATAACAAGCATTGGCATAACCAATAGGTCTCGCCTTTGGGACCTTATAAGTGTTTAGCCATGCAACAGTTGATGTTGTTGCACCAAAGATCTTGTGCTGCATAACTAAAAACTTATAAGGTCCCAAAAGAGAGACCTAGTAGCTATGCCAATGCTCTCTGCCCCCCAATACACTCTTTTTTTAAAAACTTTAATAAGCGCAGCGCCGTCTTCACGGACACCACGCTATGCAATGCAATAGGTGTTGCTTTTGGTATTGTAAAAAACAATGTCTTTTAATTTTTTTAAAGGCATTGCTATTTACAATGTCAATAGCTCAAAATAATGTAATTGCGAGACCTATTGCATTGCAAATGCTTGTTCTCTTCTTCTCCTTACCCCTCTACATCTCTGCTGTTTTATTATGTTCTCTAGCCAATTTCTCTCAGCTTTTTCTCGCCTTAGGAGAGGAGCTGCCCCTGCAGCTATGTGCCGATTCATACTAGTGACTTGGCCTGAAAATGGCCCCATGCTTCAGCCACATGTTTAAGCATCAAGTACATGGAAGCAGCAAGGTAGTGGAATGCAAAATTGTGAAGTAGCAGGTTTTAAAGGTGATACTGAGGGCGTAGCAGTCATAGACTGAATCAGATAGTTCCAGATCATGCATGTGTCCCCAGGAGCAGTGACAACTTACAGCAGTAGGTGGAGGAACTTAGAAACTCAGAGTCTATGTGACACGGTAAATAACATTAAAATCAATATCCAAGCAGTGATTTACTTTAGGGGAAGTAAATAACTATATTTAACAGGTAAGTAAATAGTTTAATTAAAAAGAAAGTACACATAAAAATCCAAAATGTGCTAGTGCTTTTTAGGGCCAAGATATATCACCAAACATTAATATAGTTCCTTAGTGCTAGGCACTAGATTTATGTTAACATTCACCCCATGGCAAATCTTACTCTACGATTACTTGTTTCACACTGATGTAAGGAGCTGCATGAGTGTTTGGGTCTCTACATCTTAGCAGGAGCAAAACCGTAGCAAACGTGGGTCTTAATTTGGGCACTAGACATAGTTGCGGTGACTCTGGACCCAAATATGATCCACAGGGTACCATGGGGTAAAAGAAAAGGTGTCACAATTTAAAGCAGAAGGCTTGAATAAAAACGGCCGCCCTAATAAATGTAGAGCCCACTCCTCTAAGAGCTGGGACCCCATTCATAAAACTAGCTTCTGCTCCAAATGCTGTCAATGATATTCTGGTGACCCAGCGTCCTGTCACTAGTGTTCAGTTAGAGACATAGATCACAGTGAACCGAAGTCCCGGGGCATGTTAGGAACACAACTCATCTCTGTTTCAAGGGAATTGAAGGAGATAATGGGTCATCTCCCTACACTGTTTCCAAATATGCCTTCCCTTTAAGGGCAAGTATCTTTGGATGTTCTAGTCGCTGACAAGATTTTGTGGTGATGGGGTCTCACATGTGACCTGTAGCACCCACAACCATTCCAGGTGACACTGGTCAGAACTGGTACGTTTATGGTTAGGCTACACTGTGACTACAACCAGCAATATTTCCAGAACTAGAAGTGTGGGAATGGTGAATGAGGCAACCCCCTCCAGCTAGAGAAACCAGAACCCACACTAGCAATATGAAGTCCGACTGCTTTCTGAGCCCTCGTAACTGAAGGAGGGATGATACATGTACCTTTTAATGCATAGGATGGGTTGGGGAGTTGTAAGCTCACCCTTGCATCAGTGGCAGGGAATACAACCGATCCATGACCCCGATGCTCTTCTTGTTTCATCCCATGTGGCTTCTGGACAGGCTCTGCTCATTGAGCTTCCAGTCAGCCAAGCCTTTTGCAGACTCTCTCAAGGATAAGGACATTCCTCCTAGCAGGAGCACTTCCGCTCATCAACAGACTAGTAGGTCCTCCTTCTCTTGCCATACACCACAGTCAGTCAACACTGCAGGGTTGCTAGACTTAAGTCTGGAGTTACATATGATCCGAGATATAAACACTAACAAAGCATTCCAACACCTTTCCCTGTGTGATTACACCGTCGCGTCTCAAGAGGAAGAGCAGGAGAGGGTCTATTTCCTGCCCTCGCTGTGATTTGAGTGTGCAGTGTGGCATTGCATAATGTCATTGCTATCTTTCGCCTAATCAAAAACACTCCAGCTTAGCAGGGCCCTCGCTTCACCTCCTGGTGCAGGGCAGGCTGTGCTTTATGACAGGCATGGAGGGAGGGATGGTCTCGGCTGCAGCTACGGCCTTGTACAGTGCCCCTGCTATTACAAGTGAATGAGAGGCACTGAGGTGGTGGTATTGGTGGTGGTGATATGGGTATTGGTGTTGGTGATGGTGGCATTGTTATTGGTGGCCGTGGTATTGGTGGTGGTGGTATTAGTATTGGTGTTGGTATTGGTGGTGGTATTGATGGTAGTGGTATTGGTGGTGGTGGTGGTATTGGTGGTGGTATTAGTGGTGGTGGTATTTGTGGTGGTATTGGTGGTGGTGGTATTGGTATTAGCTGTGGTATTGTGGCGGTGGTATTGGATTGGTGGTGGTGGTATTGGTGGTGGTGGTGGTGATATTGGTGGTGGTGGTATTGGTGGTATTGGTGGTGGTGTTGGTGGTATTGGTGGTGGTGTCATGTCCTTTTGGATAGTCCCATCATGTACATACCAAATCACATACATTTTGTCCCATCCACACGACATAACAGTCCTACACAGGTGACCTTTTACCTAGTAGCTTACTTCTGTCTCTCTGACATCAGGCTCTTGGTACCCTATTTTAATACCTGTACCTGACGAACATAAACATGTCCCCAGGCACGGCAGATTTATTCTGTATAAGGGTCACTACTTTTTTCATCCATGGCCAACAGCCAGCTGTGCATGATCATGTTTGTTTAGAAAGGATTAGCAGAGGATTAGCTAATGTTTTTAAACATATTGATTCTAGAAGAAACCATGGAGTGACCACTTAAGTATAAAAGACCCTCACTCCCCCTTACAAAATAGAGAAGAATTCCTTCCAGGCTGGACCGAGACACTGCAGGCAGATCATTCGACAGGCAGAGACCTGACATCTCTTGCGGGGTGCCATCCTCGACGCAGAGATGGGGTCCTTCATTCAGAACCATCAGGTGAGGGGTTAGTACTTCCCCGGGGGTTTCTTGACTCCATTTATTCATCTTATTAGCACTATGGTAGAAATGGATATGCTATTTACGATATTGGTGCTAGCGATCACATTTGTCTGCTCCTGTCTTTTGATTGTCGCAGCGAATATGTTTCATACTAGACTGACGCTTGACCAATAAAGAATTATTTAAACCGTTCCAATCGTCATTCTATGTGTACTCTGAGGAAAAATAAGCACGAATGACTGAGCAAAAGGTAAAGTATTGTTTTCCACGATACCTAAGGAATCAGGGTTGTCATGTTCAGTGGTTGCCAGAACTACACACACCACTGTAGAATACAGGGGGGGGGGAGGGGGTGGTAGTGGCACCGTAGAGCTAGCTGGTCTAATGGCTGACTCATCCTGTGGGGGTGTCTAGAGTCTGTCTGCACACCAAGCCCTCACTTTAGATCTTCCAAAACACGCAGGTCCTGGGGTGTCCTAGGAACTACACAACAGTGGTGGTATTGGTGGTGGTGGTATTGCTGGTGGTGTTGGTATTGGTATTGGTGGTGGTGTTGGTGGTGGTGGTATTGGTGGTGTTGGTATTGTTGGTGGTGGTATTGGTGGTGGTAATGGTGGTGGTGGTTGTATTGGTGGTGGTTGTATTGGTGGTTGTGGTAGTGGTGGTGGTATTGCTGGTGGTAGTGGTATTGGTGGTGTTGGTGGGGATGTTGGTGGTGGCATTGGTGGTATTGGCAGTGGTGGTATTGGTGGTGGTGGTGTTGGTATTGGTGGTTGTGGTAGTGGTGGTGGTATTGGTGATGGTAGTGGTGGTGTTGATTGTGGTGGTGTTGATGGTGGTATTGGTGGTGGTATTGATGGTGGTGGTGGTATTGGCGGTGGAGGTGGTATTGGCAGTGGTGGTGGTATTGGTGGTGGTATTGGTGGTGGTGGTATTGGTGGAGGTGGTGGTATTATTGGTGATGGTAGCGGTATTAGTGTCGGTGGTATTGTTTGGAATTCCCTTCCTTTATTCCTTAGGAAAGAAACTGTTTCCAGTAACTTTCGGAGACACCTAAAGGCTTGGTTGTTTAATCAATAGGTTCAGGACAGCTTGATTACTTGTACTGTCTCCTGTATTGCGGCGCTGGGAAACCTTTTTGGTAGCTATGCGCCTTATAAGATCAATAATAATAATAATAATAATAATAATAATAATAATAATTGGTGATGGTATTGTTAATAACACAGGCTTTTGGAAACAACCCGTCAAGTGGCTTTAGTACAGATGACATGTAACACAGATCTGCTGTTGTCAACTTCAGCCCATTAGCACAGGATTATGTGCTACCAGGAATTCACATAACTTAATTTGCTAATCATTTGTAAATCCATTTTACTTGCGGGGGAGGTTGAAACAGACACGGGATAATGCCGGGTTAAAGTGATTGAAAGCAGGCACCCATGTTACGGGGTCGACCGTTATGCTTAAAAAACCACAAGCGGTTTCAGCTGAAGCAGCGCATGTCCGGCCTGCAGTATGAGAAACTCAATAAAGTAAATAGTGCTTACAGACTAAATAACAGGTCCCGTGTAACAACTGAAGTAAAAGGGCCAGTCACCATGGGAGAGTACAAATGAAGACAAGGCTGTACTAAGGAGGGACTAACAAGCCTATTAACGAATCCGAAGGCAGCATTTACGAAAGACAACGACACAAGCCAATGAAAAATATGGGAGGAGAGTGGGCACGGCTTCTCTCCCATACTCTACTACAGCAGTCTTGCAGAGTGAGCATAGGATGCGCGCTGCCGCTAGGCTAGACCTAAAAAGGACCGTACTTGTTTACAGAAAGTGGGATTCTGTCTTTTATTGGGTGTCTTAATATTTGTATTTATTTAAGGCATGCACTGCTCCTCCTAGCTATCATTTTCAGCACCATATATTCGGTGTCACAGAATATTCCAAGTTCCCCGCTGTAAGGTAACGTGTTAATGACTTAAAATCACCCAAAGACGCTCTCATTAAATACCAGGTGTCCCCTTATGTGGCATTCACATGGCCACAGCCTTTGTAGAGCGGCCCATTGATGATGCTTGGGTTTCCTTCAGTGAGCAAAAGATAGACTTTGATGTTGAATTAACTTCTTTTGCAGCTTGCATTAATCGTAACTAGCCTTTATGTGTAATGGGTTCGTTAATAGTGATGGCGATTGCATTATTCACTATATGTATTCTTGACGCATTGCCTAATGGATGCTTCTGGCAGCTTTTAGAAATTATCTCGATGGATAAATTTGTGGCGATATGAAGACGCAATAGATTGCCCCCTATATCGATATTTTAATGCTTCATGTAATTATTATGGAAGCGTTTCTGATGAATTGATGCCTGTCCCAAGATGGCGTTTGTTTTTGTATTTTGGTCACGTTGTTTGTTTCAATTACCTCGCTATGAATCATTTCCTGTTTATAAACGCGTGTGAAACGTGCACGCGGGAACTTCCTGTTTCGGTTGGGAGAGGAGTCACCAGTTGCACGTAAACTGTCCGATTTTTGATTCTAACAATGTGGATGCGCAATACGAATATTGCATGAATTACATCTGTTAATCACTTCTATAAACCAACATTATGTCAGTTCGCGTAGTGGCGTTTACGTTCCTTGAAGTTACGGGTTAACTGCTGGTTTCTCTAATATGTAAAGTGTTGAGTACGGGCTGAAACATAGAAGGGCGTTTTGATTTGACTTCATTTAAATAACTTGTACGCGCAACATTGTAACACTGAGACTTCATTAATGTAACGGCAAACTGATACTATGTCAGTTGGCGAAGTCGCGTTTACGTCCCTCATTGATGTGGACAACTGTGCATTAAAAATACAATTGGGGGGGGGCGTGGCTAGCAGCCAAGCAACATGGCCGCAGCCTAACGGAGCTCCGAGGGTGAGGCCGACTCCCCTGCCATCCGCACACTGATCCGCTTCAGCAACTATCCCTACTGGCGCTGGGCTGGTAGCCTGTAGGAAGCGGCGCCGACTGAGCCGCCTCCGGGGCTCCTAAGTGCTCGTGAGCCTGATCGGCGTCGGCCCGCTAGTAGCGGCCTGTGCCGCCGGCCGCGACCGGGGCCTGGATTACTCTGAGGGCCGCCCGTGGTGTGTGGGAGCCTGGGCAGTGACTGTGCCCAGAAGCGACCGGAGCAACTGATGACGGCGACGCTGGGGCGGACCGGGATCGCCCGCGACCTGTGACCAAGTGGAGGCGCCCCGGACTTTGCGGGGGGAATAATGTCCCCGAGCTCATCCTGAGGAACCGCGTCCGGCGCTGTGATCCCCGGGGGCGTCGCCCTGCCGCCGGCGCAGCCCCGTGGAAGGCGCAAGTGGGGGCCTGTGGAGGATCGCTGGGGAGCGGCCCCCGGGCTGCTGCAGTGAACCGGAGCCAGGGACTGTGGCCGATCCCGGCGGGGACCGAGGTGTGCCGCCGGATCGAGGGTGGCGGCGCTGGAGCAGACCGCGATTGTCCGCGCCCTGAGGCCTGGTGAGAGCGCCCCGCATTGAGTGCAGTCTGAGGCGGTCCCTGCGGAGGGAGTATCGCTGCCGTGACCCGCCAGAGGGAGGCTCGACTGGCGAGGCTGGGGCCGACGCTCTGATCCCCGGGGGGGCTGCCCCGTCATCGGCTCTGCGGCTGCCCCGGCGCGGCCCCGTGGACAAGGTGCGTGGGGGCCTCCGGGTTACTGTGGTGGGCCGGCGGCCGTCCGGTTGTTTGGAGGCTTGATTGCCGCTCCCGAGCTGTGTGGTGACCTTGCCCCCCCCCGGCCGGCTGGGTGACGAGAAGAAACGTCCCGGGACGGCGCCCGCCGGCCCCAAGATGTCCGGGAAAGGGAATCGCACTCACCAGCAGGGTAAGCTGGACAAATTTGCCTACAATAAAGACGCGGCCGCGGGGGCCGGGAGGTCGGACGGGGCCGCTGCAGAGGCAGAAGCGCCTAAGGTAACACTGGAGGACATAATGCTTGCCCTTAACAAAGTGCAGACCACGGTGGGATCCATCTCCACGGATGTGTCCTTGCTCAGGGCGGACTTCCAAAAAATGTCGTCCAGGGTCACAGACGTGGAGCGCACCACGGCGGCTTTGACGAGTGACACTACACTCCTGCTCCAACGGGTGTCCCAGTTGGAGGCTGAAACGAAACAAATGGCGGCGAAGATGGACGATCAGGAAGGGCGCTCCCGGCGTAATAACGTCCGCATAACGGGAATTCCCGAGAGTGAAGGGAAATCCGCCATGGACTTGTACATAGAGGACTTAATAAAAACCAGACTGCAGCCTCGGGGTCTCTCTTCATTCTTTTCGGTGGAGCGCGCCCACAGAGTGCCTGGGGGTAAGCCCAAGGTTGGGGCGCCCCCTCGACCGGTGCTGGCCCGCATCTTCAATTACCGCGACAGAGATGTCATCCTCCAGACGGCCCGGGTGGCGCCACCGTTACGGATTCAGAATTCGATGGTGTCGTTCTTCCCGGATTTCACGGCGGCGGTGGCGGCGCGGCGGAGAAGCTTCATGGAGGTCAAGAAGACGCTGAGGGCCCGCGAACTGCCTTACTCCATGGTCTTTCCGGCGCGCCTTCGGGTGGTGGCGGAGGGCAAGACCCTGTTCTTCGAGACGCCGGAGGAGGCGCACGACTGGCTCGAGGGCTGGAGGCCGGCGGGCGGCCCTGGGAGATCGGACAAGCGGAGGCGGCGAACAGAGGGGACGGCGGACGCCGGCGACCTGGAGCCGGGAGGGGAGACATCGGACCGACCCTGATAGGCAGCGAGACTCCGTGCTGAATGCTTGTGACTGCCTTCAGGGGCGCCTCGAGGTGGAGGCCTTGTGGAACTAGACGGCGCCGGCTCAACGATATTTCAAGGGGTGATCAGTTGAACTTTGTCCAAAGGGGAGTATTTGGTCTTCCTCGGACCGCCCGCTCCACTACACGCAAGTACTGTTTGGGGACTTGGGATCTGAGCACTCTGCTGAGTTGGGGTGGCGGGCAGTTTGGAGTCCGTATGGCAGGGAGGCAGGGAGGGGGTGGGGGGGCAAGGGAATGTTCGCAAGTTTTGTTTTACTGTTTTTGTTTATAATGACGTATATGTTTCAACACACAGTACACGCACCATGCAATGCAGGCACGGCCTGTGCCGCTCCGTTCATAGCATCAGCTCTGCGCTGCTCCTGCCGCGGGAATGGCTGACACAACGCTAGGGCGTTCCACTGGGGTCCCCCTCACTCCGGCGCAGCCTCTCTCCCTCCTTACGTGGAACGTGCGCGGCTTAGGCGATAAGATTAAGAGGGGTTTGGTCCTCCAGAGTCTCAAGAGATGCTCCCCTGCGGTGGTCCTGTTGCAGGAGACCCACCTAATGGGCACTGCTAGTAAAGCGATGGATAGATGGGGGTACAAGATGGTGATACACTCTGACTTCTCCTCTGGTTCCCGCGGGGTGGGTATACTGGTAAAGAAACAGTCCCCGTTAATCATAAAAGGCACTAGGGCAGACGGTTCGGGGAGGTTTGCGGCGCTGCATGCCCAATGGGAGGGACGCCCCCTGAATATTGTTTCGGTTTACATTCCTCCTGCCCTGCATGCTGCGACTCTTCCTGCGCTGAGCAGCTTCTTGCTTGATCTACCGGAGGGAGAGCTTATAGTGGGCGGCGACTTTAATGCGGTGGTGGACGGCCTGCTTGACCGCCACCCGGAGCGGGCTGGTGGAGGGGGAGCGTCTCGCCTCGGGAGTTTCTTCGAGGCACTCGGACTGGCAGATATATGGAGGCTTCACCACCCAACACAGCGCCACTACACATATTACTCGGGGGTGCATAAAAGTTTGACCAGAATAGACTACTTCCTGGGTTCGCAGGGCAGTCTCCAGTATGTAGACAGCGTGGAAATCAGGCCCAGGGGCATATCGGATCACTCACCGTTACTTCTACAATACACGCGCTACCACCTGACCAGGCGCCGTGTCCCCCCCTTGCACCCGGGTTATCTCCAGGTTCCCGACATCTGCAAAACACTCGGGAAGGCTACTAGTCTCTACTTCCAAGAAAACTCCTCGTCGGTAGACTCTCCGGCTACCCTCTGGGAGGCGTACAAGGCGGTCCTGAGAGGACACGCGGTCGCCTCCATTGCGGCGCACCGGCGCGCGCGGCATCTTGAGCTACAGTCGCTAGAGGCGGATCTGGCCGCGGCAGAGGCGCAACAGGCCGCACATCCATCGCCTGCAACCTCCCGGGGATTACAGGTGGCGCAGGTGAAATATAAGGAGCACCTGGCGGACTGTACCAGGCGACGGCTAGAGGCCACGCGACACAGAATCTACGATGTCGGGGACAAGACAGGGAAGCTGTTGGCATGGTTAGATAGACGGGAGGGTGGTTCCAGGTGGATTGCGCAGCTCATTTCGGGGGAGGGTCAGAGGGCAACTGACCCGCGCGATATAGTGAACACCCTGGCGGGCCACTTCTCCGCGGTCTACTCCTCCGCTTCTTCCATGTCAGAGGAGGAGGCGATGTCGTATGTTCGAGATCTGGACATGCCCAGGTTAGCCCCTGCCGCGGTGACGGCCTTGGAGGCCGATCTGACGGTGGACGAAATACAGGCTGCGGTGGGAGCGCTTCAGTCGGGCAAGGCGGTGGGTCCCAACGGCATCCCGGTTGAGCTGTACAAGAGGTTGATAGGGACGCTAGCTCCTCACCTGCTCGCTATGTTTACCGATAGTCTGCAGCGTGGCGAACTCCCTCCGGATCAGCGCACGGCAACTATTGTGGTCCTCCCGAAGCCTGGCAAGCGGGCGGAGGAGTGCACCTCCTACCGCCCCATCTCGCTCCTCAACGCAGAGGCCAAGATTCTGGCCAAGCTGCTGGCGGCTAGACTGACGCCGCACCTTGCCGACATTATACATCCGGACCAGTCTGGCTTTATGCCCGGCAGAAGTACGTCCCACAACCTGCGACGTCTGCATGGTGTGTTAGCCCGGACGGGTCGGGTAAGCGAACCGGCGGTGCTTCTGTCGTTGGACGCGCAAATGGCGTTCGACATGGTCGAGTGGCCCTTCCTGTTCGCGGTCCTTCGCCATCTGGGATTCGGGCCCAAATTCTGCGCCTGGATTCGTCTCCTGTACACTAAGCCATTGGCTCATGTTGCGGCCAACGGGCATATGTCCGGCGATTTCCCCCTGTCGCGTGGCACGCGCCAAGGTTGCCCCCTGTCGCCCTTATTGTTTGCCCTTGTGTTGGAGCCGCTGGCGGCGTGGATACGCTGGGAACCCTCGATAAGGGGACTCCGATGGTCAGATGGATGGGAGGACAGGGTTTCTCTCTATGCAGATGACGTCCTATTGTACCTGGCCTCCCCACGGCGCTCCATCCTCACGCTACTCAATATATGCAGGGTCTTCGGCAAGGCGTCGGGGTACACGATAAATTGGTCTAAATCCATCATGTACGTGCTGTGTGGCCCTCCGCCGCAACTACCGGCGGACTGCCCCCTCAGGGTGGCGGAGGGGTCGTTCAAGTATTTGGGTGTCCACATCACTGCGGACCCAGTGGTATTCTATCAGAAGAATCTTCAGCTCCCGTTGGACCGTCTTCGTCGGGACGTCCGTCACTGGGGGGCGCTGCCACTGACCCTACTGGGGAGGGCGGCGCTCTTTAAGATGATGTCCCTGCCGCGCTTCATATACGTGCTCGAAAACACACCATATCCAGTGCCCCCGGCGTACTTCCGCTCAATCGCGGCGCAGGTGTCTAGTCTTCTGTGGCACAACCGACCGGCACGTATTGCACAGTCCAAACTTACCCGTGGCTGGTACGATGGGGGGATAGCACTGCCCGACATCCAACTTTACTACTGGGCGACGCAACTCAAGGTCATCAATTATTGGCTCCATGCCCCGCACTCGGATCCGGCATTTAAAGCGGATAGAGCCATACTGGGCACGAGAGGTATGTTGTCGCCCCTGTACGATGGGAGGCTCGGCCCAGAACTCATTGGCCCCTTGCGACAAACAGTGGCCGTGTGGCACGCGGCCCAGGCCCGGCTGGGATGGAGAGGAGTTTTGACCCAGCTCACGCCCTTGTGGGATGCGAAACGGCTCGGGAGACTTAGGCATAGCAGGGGCTTCGACAAATGGGATGACATCGGGATCTCCACAGTGGGCGACATGTGGCACAAGGGTGCAGTGATCACCTTCGCGCGCCTACAACAACAATACGAGCTGGCGCCCACGGAATGGTTCCGGTACACACAAATTAAACACGCGCTGCTCGCCGTTTTGGGGCCTGGAGCCTCAGTTCCGGAAGCGTCACCACTGGAGGATAGGCTGCTCACAGATTATATGCCCCAGCGGGCAACATCATTCACGTACCGTAAGCTAATAAATAATCTCCCGGACCCTATGGGCACCATGCGGGAGAGGTGGTCCACTGATGTCGGGGACTTTGATGACCCGGACTGGAGGGAGGCGCTGGCGTCCCCCCTGGAGGCAGGGATACCTTCCAGGCTTCGGTTGGTACAGCTCCGGATTCTGCATAGGTCCTACTACACCAGGTACACACTCCACAAAATAGGAAGAGCACCCCATCCATTCTGCCTGCGCGGCTGCGGGGAGGAAGGCACCTTCTACCACACCATCTGGGAGTGTCCAAAAATCCAAGAATACTGGAGGCGAGTGATGCGTACGCTGTCCCAGGCGGGGGGTGTGTCGCTTGCACCGGAACCCAGGCGCTGCCTGCTAAATGTATGGGAGCCCAACGACCTGGGCAGGCAGGCGCAGTGTTGGGCCACAGTAGGCATCGTGCTAGCTAAGCGGAACATAGCGCAGAAGTGGGGGGTGGGAGAGGTGCCGCTGCTGTCTGTATGGGGGCGTGACATGGATAGGGCTATGATAGCCGAACGCTCAGTGTACATAGGGAGGGGTTGTCCCCAAAAATGGTCTAAAATATGGGGGGCATGGAACACTTATCGGGGAGATATATGCGAGCCACCACCAACGCTTGAAGATGAGACCCTTGATGCGGACTGAGGTGCAGGCCTTTATGGTAAACATTTGGGGTGGGATTGTTGGGGATGGGCGCCTGTGTGGGGGGATTGCCGGGAGGTGGGGGGCTGAACTGCTTCGGACTTTGTTATATGCTGAACAACGGTTGAATAATCGACAATTGCTGTACTGTACTGTGGTAAAAGAAAATAATAAAAATTGTTTTAAAAAAAAAAAAATACAATTGGGCTTGTCTTTTTCTAGCGTAGATATATTACTATTGCTGGATTACATTTTATGTGTTTATTGGGTCACTGCTATAGAAATAAAGTAAAATCTGCTCCAGCTATGAACTTTCTGGTGTAGGTTCATGTTCTCACTGGATGCATTGCATTTCTTCCAGCTATTGGGCAGCATCGAGTGAAGTAAGTGCCCTTTAAAAATAGGAATTTGTTTTTTTGCCTATGCACATGGGGCAGTTGATAATTGTTGATTTGATTCATTTTATATTGCAGTTGGTTTTATATATACTTCATCCATCGCTTACTGAATGCTTCATGAAATGACGCTGGAGTGTTTGCTCAATCTAGGTATAATCAAATGTCTTGGTTACTAATTTGTGTATTAGGAATAATTTGACTTGATAGGTTTTGGTTATATGAGCACGAATTGGTGATATAATTGTTCTCATTTTGAGATGGTCTTAATTAGACACTGATGGTCTTTTGTAAACTTAATTTATGGCATTTGGGTGTTGAAATTCAAAAACATCTCTTTAATTTGGGATGTGTTTAGTTCTTTCTCTTTTCTTTTCTTTTCTTTCTCTTTTTCTTTCTTTTGCTTTAGTGAAGGAAGCTCAACATCAATCTATAACACTGGTAGTTATATAGATATATATTAATTTGTAATATTCTTTTTTGTACAGAATTTGGATGCTCTGTCAACTTATTTTTGTCCTGATGATGACCGCATACTGATAAAGCGGTTGAAACGCCGTCGACGCACTTGTGGCCTGTGAATTGATTGAGGACACATTATTTGTTTATATGTTTGTTCCTTGTTATTGCGACGTATTTTTGTGTGCCACTGTTTTTGGTCTGTAAAACATTTACTAATTTTACCAACACATTATATAGAGCTCCATTGTTTTTTCCTTTTTAAACCTGTATTTATTGTAATAAATTTGTCATTATTGATAATTGTATACATAAGGGTCATGTTTGCTTCAGTTTCTTTTCTTTTCTTTCTTTCTTTATTTCTGTGATGACTGCTGATATGTCATTTGTTTATAAAGTGTAAATTTATTGTATATGTTCTTGAATGATTGTTTGGATTAATTATAGATTGCCCCTGGTTCAGGAGCTTTTAGGCCGCCCCTGTGGTCGGTAATATATACAGCCATGGGGTGGCCTGGCGGAGGCCATGCTCATCCATATTTTGTATGGCTTTCCCTTCCCCAAATAAGTCTCCCAGACAGAGTCCAAACAGGTAAACAGTTATCACTGCACCTAGGACAACATTGTTTCTGCATTGGAATACATGAGATATGGGTGAACATCTGTAAGCCTCTTCCTCCTTTTTAGGTCTCGCCTGGCGAAGGCAGCGCATGCGCTACTCTCGCCATGAAGAGCACCTATTGGAATCGATTCTGCGAGGGCTCGCATGCGCGCGTCTGCAGTGGAAAAAGATGGCTGCTCTCGCCATGTGTCCACTGCAATGGACAAAGATGGTTGCTCTCGCCATGTGTCCATTGCAAACAGCATGTGCATGTCCGTGGGACTGTGGACAGTCCCTCACCATTTTGTTGCCATAGCAGCGAAATGCCGCTTCGCGTGTGCTTTGCTTTTTTTTTGTTTTTTTGCTGTCAGTTCCCCCGGGGCACAAGCAGGCATCCACTTCTGTCTTTTTGCTGCGATCAGCTGTGCAGACAGAAGTGGATGCCTGCTTGTGCCCCAGGGGAACTGCAGGACAGCTCATCGGCATCGAGTCTCTTGTTTTAAAGCTGCAGACGTTTTGAATCTATTTTGAAGATAAAAACTATTCCTTCGATCAGTCAGAATTTCGAGTGGGCATTAGGAAAAATTGATCAGCACTCCACATACGTTTTGTGAAATAATACACCATTACAAGATAACTATGGGATTGTAGGTTTCCTTTTGTGGGTTTCATCGTTTGCATGCTTCATCCAACACACGTTTTGCTCAGCAGATGCTCCAATGAGTTTGCTCAAGGTTCCAGGAGTATGCAGAGGCCAGGGTTCAGAATCAACAGAACAGACGTCACGAGTAACAACCTAATTGTCCCACTTTTCTGAATATTAGTCACAATGTTGTGCCTCGTTGCAAAAGTGTTTAATAGTAATCTCACACATGCTCATGCAGATATCAAGAAGTTGTGCCTTAATCCTCTTTCATTCACCTAAAACAGAGAGGTGAGAGGAATCCCGTGGTGGCAGTGACCGTCCCAAGAACAAGCAGAGCAGGGTATACCTTCCTGGGAGAGGAGACATAGTGCAGTGTTTGGGAAGGGGAGGAGGGAGTGCAGGAGGAGTTGGGTGGGGGGGAGGTTGAAGAGTGTGTGTGTATGTGTCTACGTGCATGTGTGTTTTGATGTTTTTTGTTTTGCTTCCTGGAAGATAGAAACTAAAAGGAAACTCCAATACATTGAGCAGTTTCCCAGTTTCAATAATCATCAGGCGTGAGTTACAAAGCTGACACTGATGCCCGAGCAATAAGATTGGAAAAAAAACATGCTTGAGCATTTCGCGATGGTGACAGTCTTTTTCTTTACTCTACTTCTAATAAACCAAGGACAAACGCCACTTAAAACATGGAATGTTTTGGCAGTGAACAAATGAAAGTTATTATGAAAAAGGCTAGTCCTTGTGATTAATGATGTGGAATGTAAGAATTAGCATATGCATTCTGTTGCCCATTATATTTGTATTATAACTCACACTAGTACACATAAATGAACAACTCGTGTACACATTTATAAAGGGGAAATATACAATTGTATACATGGAATGCAATGGGGGGGATCCATAAGCAGAAACGCGGTCATCATTTCAATATCCCTTCGCAGCGCACTCAGCATGAAGTGAGTGGTAAGACGCAAAAATAGGTGAGGGCCCTTTGGAGGGCTTAGTGCCTCACGGGAGAAAATCCACCTGTCAGTTCTAGATAGATTTTCATTTCCTCTCATGGTGCTAGCTGAAACACCATATGAGACCCCGAAGAGATTGTTAGCAGGACCTGAAGAGCCAGGTTTTTAGTGATTTCCTGAAAGCCAGCAGATTTGGTATGGATTTGATGGAAAAAGGAATTTTATTCCAGGCTTTAGAGGCACCCATGACAAAGAATCTACTTTCCCAGGAGGCTCGCCTGTACCTGGGTACGGATACCATTTTGGCAGAAGCGGATCTTAAGGATCTAGAGGGTGAATACCAGCTAAGGTTCTTAAAGAATTCAAGAACTTGGTTATGCAAGGCCTTGTAGACAATGCAGAGAGCCTTAAAAAGCACTGTCTGTCTCACAGAAAGCCAGTGTAGCTTTTTGATGGTATCTGCAACAGAGTAAGATCTCAGAATTTTCAAACGGGTCCGTGCTGACCTATTCTGTAGTGTCTGCAATTTGTTTAACCCGTGCTGATGGGCATTTAGGTACGGGCCATTCGCATAGTCAATTCTAGACATCACCAGAGAGCTAACTACTGATTTCTGTAAGGGTTTAGGTGTAAACGGAAGAATCTTTTTAATTAGTTTCAAGGTATAACAAGCATTGGCATAACCAATAGGTCTCGCCTTTGGGACCTTATAAGTGTTTAGCCATGCAACAGTTGATGTTGTTGCACCAAAGATCTTGTGCTGCATAACTAAAAACTTATAAGGTCCCAAAAGAGAGACCTAGTAGCTATGCCAATGCTCTCTGCCCCCCAATACACTCTTTTTTTTAAAACTTTAATAAGCGCAGCGCCGTCTTCACGGACACCACGCTATGCAATGCAATAGGTGTTGCTTTTGGTATTGTAAAAAACAATGCCTTTTAATTTTTTTAAAGGCATTGCTATTTACAATGTCAATAGCTCAAAATAATGTCATTGCAAGACCTATTGCATTGCAAATGCTTGTTCTCTTCTTCTCCTTACCCCTCTACATCTCTGCTGTTTTATTGTGTTCTCTAGCCAATTTCTCTCAGCTTTTTCTCGCCTTAGGAGAGGAGCTGCCCCTGCAGCTATGTGCCGATTCATACTAGTGACTTGGCCTGAAAATGGCCCCATGCTTCAGCCACATGTTTAAGCATCAAGTACATGGAAGCAGCAAGGTAGTGGAATGCAAAATTGTGAAGTAGCAGGTTTTAAAGGTGATACTGAGGGCGTAGCAGTCATAGACTGAATCAGATAGTTCCAGATCATGCATGTGTCCCCAGGAGCAGTGACAACTTACAGCAGTAGGTGGAGGAACTTAGAAACTCAGAGTCTATGTGACACGGTAAATAACATTAAAATCAATATCAAGCAGTGATTTACTTTAGGGGAAGTAAATAACTATATTTAACAGGTAAGTAAATAGTTTAATTAAAAAGAAAGTACACATAAAAATCCAAAATGTGCTAGTGCTTTTTAGGGCCAAGATATA
Organism: Triturus cristatus; assembly: GCF_964204655.1. NCBI lineage: Eukaryota > Metazoa > Chordata > Amphibia > Caudata > Salamandridae > Triturus > Triturus cristatus. The sequence goes on from NC_140584.1 coordinate 816,717,675, forward strand.
TCACCAAACATTAATATAGTTCCTTAGTGCTAGGCACTAGATTTATGTTAACATTCACCCCATGGCAAATCTTACTCTACGATTACTTGTTTCACACTGATGTAAGGAGCTGCATGAGTGTTTGGGTCTCTACATCTTAGCAGGAGCAAAACCGTAGCAAACTAGGGGCTTAATGTGGGCACTAGACATAGTTGCGGTGACTCTGGGCCCAAATATGATCCACAGGGTACCATGGGGTAAAAGAAAAGGTGTCACAATTTAAAGCAGAAGGCTTGAATAAAAACAGCCGCCCTAATAAATGTAGAGCCCACTCCTCTAAGAGCTGGGACCCCATTCATAAAACTAGCTTCTGCTCCAAATGCTGTCAATGATATTCTGGTGACCCAGCGTCCTGTCACCAGTGTTCAGTTAGAGACATAGATCACAGTGAACCGAAGTCCCGGGGCATGTTAGGAACACAACTCATCTCTGTTTCAAGGGAATTGAAGGAGATAATGGGTCATCTCCCTACACTGTTTCCAAATATGCCTTCCCTTTAAGGGCAAGTATCTTTGGATGTTCTAGTCGCTGACAAGATTTTGTGGTGATGGGGTCTCACATGTGACCTGTAGCACCCACAACCATTCCAGGTGACACTGGTCAGAACTGGTACGTTTATGGTTAGGCTACACTGTGACTACAACCAGCAATATTTCCAGAACTAGAAGTGTGGGAATGGTGGATGAGGCAACCCCCTCCAGCTAGAGAAACCAGAACCCACACTAGCAATATGAAGTCCGACTGCTTTCTGAGCCCTCGTAACTGAAGGAGGGATGATACATGTACCTTTTAATGCATAGGATGGGTTGGGGAGTTGTAAGCTCACCCTTGCATCAGTGGCAGGGAATGCAACCGATCCATGACCCCGATGCTCTTCTTGTTTCATCCCATGTGGCTTCTGGACAGGCTCTGCTCATTGAGCTTCCAGTCAGCCAGGCCTTTTGCAGACTCTCTCAAGGATAAGGACATTCCTCCTAGCAGGAGCACTTCCGCTCATCAACAGACTAGTAGGTCCTCCTTCTCTTGCCATACACCACAGTCAGTCAACACTGCAGGGTTGCTAGACTTAAGTCTGGAGGGGGTCTAGCAATCCAGCAGCAATTCTACTTTGAGTCAGTCTTCTTCCCCACACTGGTGTAATAGCCTCCTTGGCCTCTGGATGACATAGAAGGAACCAAGGGCCAGATGCATCAAGCATTTTTCTCCTTGTAAATGGTCCGATTCACAGAATCGGCCCGTTTGCGATCACCAAAAATGCGTTTGCGATGCATCAAACCCAATTTTGCGATTCAGTAACCTGTTACCGAATCGCAAAATGGGTTTGCATTTCGCTATTTGGAAGGGGCGTGTTTAGGACGTCCCTTCAAAATAGCGAATCCTAACAGTATGCATGAATGTTTTGTGACCATGAATGCAGTCGGAAAAACATCGCATATTACCACCTACTTCAAGTAGGTGGTAAGACATTCGCAAATGGGAAGGGGTCCGCAAGGGACCCCTTCCCCTTTGTGAATGTTTGTAAAAGCATTTTTAAGAGCAGGCAGTGGTCTTACGGACCACTGCCTGCTCTTAAAAAATGAAAAGAAAACTTTTCATGTTTCTTTTTGTAAAGCATCTCGTTTTCCTTTAAGGAAAATGGGCTGCTTTACAAAAAAAAATGATTGTTTTATTTAAAAGCAATCACAGACATGGTGGTCTGCTGATCTCAGCAGGCCACCATCCCTGTGATTTTTGCGATTCTTAGGGGGACGCAAATTGCGACCTACCTCATTAATATTTATGAGGTAGGTCATTTGCGACCCCTTAGGATTCGCAGAAAGTGTACGGAACACTTTCATGCATGCCGTTTTGCGATTCCCTAATTGCGAATCGCAAAGATTCGCAAATAGCGAATCGTAAAACATTTTTTGATGCATCTGGCCCCAAATGCTGTAGGGTACAATACCTATACCCCTGTGATTGTGTAGACTAGAGCCAACCAGAGGAACTGCCACATTCATTCAATAGAGAGCCGATTGCTGTGATCCTGCTAAAGAAAGCTTTTCCTCTCCCTGGCTAGATGTCTCGTTTCTGAGCCCACATCTCGCTGTCAAATCAGTCATGACTGGTCTAAGTGGTACTTGTTCACCTTCACCCGTTACCAAAGGAGAAGAGCATAACCCAGGAAATTAGAGCTGGGTAGGTTTTTCCCCATTGATATAGTTCTCTGACCTGAGTGAGGTAAGTACTACTGGTCGAAGAAAAAGTAAGTTGAAGCCAGTTACATGACTACATTTGGGCACAAATATGTAATGCATATACAATTACTTTTACCTTTTTTAGTACCATACATGTACACACACATGGTGATTGCCGCACATTTGGGGTTCTTATGCAATAATGTGAGATAGATTGCTACATGCAAATAAAACTGGCACGGTTTGTCCAGTGTGACGTCCCTGCTGTGGTCCAGGTGGGCACTAATTAAATACTAGCATATGATTCAGGTTTCTATATGGAGAGTTGGAATTGATGTTCACCAATTACACAACGCTTTTTTCTATGAAGGTGAAACACTCTATAGAACTGAGTTTGAGTTGATACTAGTGGCCAAATATGCTCCCTTGTTACACCATTTGGCACATTTCTTCCCACACATGCTTTTGGGGAGAACCATACCTATGTTATATTCCAATCCTATGAACTTTTTCAAAATCATATTTCATTGATCTTTGAAAGTTGGCCTTTGCCTTATTGTTTCCCAAAACCCACTTTGTGGCAACCCATACATTCTCTATGAAGGTGCATTTTATTCTATCGAGTTTCCACTGCTGTTATTGATCCAGTAGGTTTTTGATGCTCCATTTGCTATGTAGTTTGACAGAAATGCATCCGTTGAAATCCTATATCCCAGATAAAGTTATCTTTGTTTTTTCTAGGTTCGAACAGGGTTACTGACCTAATGTTCCAATATGTCCAACTGGACATTGATATTCACTACAATTACCTAAGAAGAAAACCAAACTCCCTATGAAGTTGTATTCAAATTATTATGTTTAACCAAGCATAAGCAAGAATGAACTGCCATCTTTGAATGGATTGAAAGCCCATTCAAAGATGGCCACCTATGTGTGCTCAACTGCATATGTGCGTATGCACAGGCAGCTATCTTTGAATGGCATTGAAGGCCTTTAAAAAATGCCCCGTGCAGCTCACTGTAAGTTGTAGCAAAGACCCAGTAAAGGTGTGTGCAGAACTGCTGGACCCTCAAAGAATAAAAATAATAATTTTTAAAAGCACATATTGGCAAGCAGAATACCATTACTCACAGCGAAAGGAGCCATTGCCCCTGTGAAAGGCACAACACTAGGCCAGTGGATGAAGAAGCAGGTGAAGGCCCTATAACTAAATATGTAATATTTATAATTAACCCCTTCCCCCATTCAGGGTAAGTGGAGAGTATGAGTGTGTTGGCGAACATGCCATAGAAAAAGGGACTCCGTGTATAATGGAGTGGGGATGCCTGTCATCACTGTGGAGGTGAACTTTCCCCGTTTATCGTCCTTCCATGTCTGAAGAGAAAAAAAATTCCGTTCCTGACCTAGTACCCTCTCTAAAAAGAGAATGAAGATGCCTAATGCATGTTAGGACTCGCTGTCACAAGGGCATATATACAGCTATATATAAAGGAAAAAAATAAAATGGCTCTGATGGCAGTCACTTTTTGAACAATGCAACAACACTAGTTGGAGATGGATGCCTAACCACCTCCTCTTTAAATAATGTATCCCATGGACCAGTATACTAAAGCACTAGCCAGACAGGTGTAGAACTAGATGCTTCAACTGTGATTTGCTCCTCTTTACAGGAATGGGCCCACTCCTGTGAAACATGCGAGTGGCAATGCTCCATCTCACCTGCCCAGGATTCTTGTCTTAGAATAGGGCAGACCCTTTAGTGAAAACATAAAAACATTCATGCAGCTCCTGTGACCACTTCAGTGAGTCACTTTAGAGACAGCCTGCCTGGCGGGGATCTCTGTGACTTCAGTGCATCTGCCATTGCGGTGGATGGCCTAAAAGCACATATGCATGTCAAGCAGGTACCACATTTGTATGGTCCACTCAACATTAATTTTTGTTTTTTCCAAACCACACTTCCAAAGCAGGAGTTTATGTCCTCAACAACAAAAAAAGCACAGCTAAGAAAATCAGCGGTGGTAGTCCCACTGTCCTAAATACTGCAAGGCTACAACCACAGAGACATGGAAATTCTGTGGTGGATGGTTTGCCAGGTCAAGGGTTTTTTAAAGCAAATCTAGTTGAACCTCTGCCCTTGGAAACTGGGTGGTTTCAAATGACTTCATACGAGTAGGAGAATTACTATTTTGGCTGGCTGGGGAATGACAAATCTCAATAGAACCAACGCAAGGAAAGGCTTTTTCGGCATCAAGAGATGCTTCTGTCAATTTGGGGGTGCATGCTTTTAGTATTCCAATTATGTAAAACAGCCTCCTTCGGTCTATTACTCTGTTCATTCCAGGGATGAAACGCGCCTCGTCAATCCCTACCAGATCCACACACTTATCCTGGACATAACACTGTTGTTTTCTTTTAGTACTTTTAAATGTAAATGTTGTCTGCTTCAGCCATACCACCTTGACCACCTCTCTCAAAGTGGCGAGCAGATGTACATGTCGAAGAGTTGTGACCATTATGTATTTCTGTACATGCATAGAGCTCTTGAAAAGTCCATCGCTCTCTGGTATCTTACCTTTCTATCTCCATTGGTTAGAGAGCCAATATTACCTCTCATTCCACTAATAGTTTATCTTGCAGTGATCAGCCTATCTGCCAATTACTCTGCCTAGTTTAGTGATTACTGTTATTTTCTCTGCTTGCCAACTATGCGAGTAGTTTAACAAATGTGTCTCCCTTGTCGCTCTGTCGTGTTTTCTACTCCAAATAATCAAATTTCCTAAGTTCTTCTGAAGTTTTCATAAAATCCACCCTTTTTTCTACTAGATGACCCATATTTGGGAATGCTGCATACTTTGGCCGAAGGGCCTTATTCTTTTTTTCCAAGTGTGAAGCCTCCTGGCCAAGTCTTTCCTAATTTCTTAAATAGTGGAAACACATACTCCGATCATCGATTTGTAAATGCTTCCCACATTAATGCCATGTCTTCTATCAAGCTTTGATATCACCTAAGTGAGGTTTTGGATAGCCTTCTTAACCATCCCACAGCTCTCAGTCTCCACCATTGGGTGTAAAGCCTCATCTGTCTCCACTGAATGCCGCCAGCCGGGAAGGAACATTTGTTATTGCGTGCCTCAAATAATTCTGCTTTGTGAAGGCTCTTCCCCAAATAACATGAAGTCCATATGAGTGTGGGCTGTGAACATGTGGGTAAAAGAAGTAGTCTCTCCTGTTCCTATTTTGGCCCTCAACACTTCATGTAGATTACACTTTGTTGCTCTTTCGCAGTGGTTGTTGTGCCTTCAGCTGTGCTCCACTAAGGCAGAATAATTCTTTTGACCTCTACAACAAATATAAAGTGAAAGTCAAGAAAGAAAGTCTGTCCTGGAGACGCTGCTTCTTCCTGCCACTTCTGGGGAAATTAGTTGCAATGAACGTTGGAAGCACACACATTTAGCAAACAAATGTTTGCAGTATAGTGTCCCTCTTATTAGGATGGTCCTCCCACCTGAGTTGGACAACAACTCTGACTTCCAAAGGGACTTCATTTCATATTTAAATAGCAACTCCCCTGGCAAAGCTAGGGTCGAGGGCCTATATAGAGTTTGGTGGGTGGCCCACGGTCCGACAGGTTGGCAGAGGACATTACATCCACCACCCTAAAGGACTACTGCTGCCAAATTTTGAGATTACCGCTGGCCTAGTGGTTATTTCGGTACCTTCAGAGGAACCTCCATTACGGTTGGTGGCTTCTCTGAAGGTACCAAATGTTTGGTGGCCAGCTGATGGCAGATTTGCAGGTTTATATAGCGGAAACTCGATCTGAAGGTATTGCAGCACTTTACATTAGCACCGGTTACGTTACACAAGGACACATTCATTTTTATTTTTTGGGTAGGCACAGGGAGATTAAGTGATTGGCCCAGAATCTCAGGATGTGGACGCGACCCCGAGGCTCGAACCTTGGTTTCCAGCACCAAAGTCAGCAGCTCTAGTCGTCAGACCCTCTCCTCTTTAGGAGGGTGAGAGAGACAGAGGCCATGTTCATTGATGAACTCGGAAATTGGTTTTACTGTAATAATAAATCACTAAGAACTCATTCGTCTTACCTTCCAAAAGGCATCTAAGATTTCCCTATTGGACAGTTTTATTGCCTTCCAACTCAGGTTATCGTCGTCTGAAAGGGTTCATTGCAAAAATGAAAAGTTTATTAATCCCAGAGATTACTGACAAGTGGGTCTCCCATTCATATACAGTGCAGCAGGGCAACCCAACACTAGCTTCAGCTCAGGTATATTCCATACAACTCACATGATTTTTAGTAGTGATCACATGACATTCTTGCCAAGAGAACATGAGGTGCCTAGCCGACCCCTTGAGAATTAGTAGGCGGCTTTCACCAGTAACATAATTGCAGACAGTTTCAGATGAACTAGATATTTTGCAAACTTTTGCATCTTGACTGCCAGGACACAATGCAACTGAGGTTCAGAGGCGGGCACATCCGGTAGGGTACTTTAGCCTGAGCAAGAAAATATGCAGTGGCAGTTTACGGTTGCACTAAAACAGGTCAACGTCTGCTAATTCATCATCTTCTGTGATGCAATCTCTTCATATATTGGATTTTCAAAGTCCTTTAATATTGTCTTGTTTTGACAAGATATGAATAATTCAAAACAACTTTTCATAAACTATGTGACTATTTGCACTTAGTCTTCTACCCCAATATGGAGTTTTTAATATTTATCAGCAACAATGTCAATTGTAACATACTGACTACCACTACGGTCCTTGTCTCCACCGGGAATATTGCTCAAGGCAAATTACACGTTTCGGGGGTCTCTGGCAGCGGAATTACCAAGCCTGCAAACCAGGCACCACTGGTGTAACAAAACTTGAAGGGCCCCCCCTGCAAGGCACGTGGAGGGGCTGCCTCTGGACTCAATCAGGAGCTCTACAGCCAGAGTATTGTACTGAGGGGGCACTCTGGAGCTTGGGGGCTCCCCCGCACCGCGGCGGCCTGTGTTACGGCACTGCCAGGCACCCTGAGACACCAAACCCAGAACTGAGAGAGGTGCTGTTGACACTTCAGTCACCCTCTACATCAATTGCAAAAAGAACTATTGATGGACAGAATGCAGAACAATATCATACATTCACCCCAGTACAGAGATCTAGGCCTAAATCCATCATTTTCTTGCTCACCATGCCATTCCAGTTTGGACCTAGCCATATGCAAATCTGTCTTGACCCTGTGCCCAATGGGAACAGTCCAGCCCGAATTGCCAGGCCAGGTCCTTCCTGGACTGGAAACAAGCATCCTAGGACCGGTTTCGGGGTTTCACCCCTCTTCAGCCAGGATAGCTTGATTCCAGTGGCATGGAGAGCACGGGACTCACGTCTGCATACCCATCCCACTCAGGGTGACAATTGCAAAAAGAACTATTGATGGACAGAATGCAGAACAATATCATACATTCAACCCAGTACAGAGATCTAGGCCTAAATCCATCGTTTTTTTGCTCACCATACCATTCCAGTTTGAACCCAGCCATATGCAAATCAGTCTTGACCATGTGCCCAATGGGAACAGTCCAGCCCGAATTGCCAGGCCAGGTCCTTCCTGGACTGGAAACAAGCATCCTAGGACCGGTTTCGGGGTTTCACCCCTCTTCAGCCAGGATAGCTTGATTCCAGTGGCATGGAGAGCACGGGACTCACGTCTGAGCATACCCATCCCACTCAGGGTGACAATTGCAAAAGGAACTATTGATGGACAGAATGCAGAACAATATCATACATTCACCCCAGTACAGAGATCAAGGCCTAAATCCATTGTTTTATTGCTCACCATGCCATTCCAGTTTGGACCCAGCCATATGCAAATCAGTCTTGACCCTGAGCCCAATGGGAACAGTCCAGCCCGAATTGCCAGGCCAGGTCCTTCCTGGACTGGAAACAAGCATCCTAGGACCGGTTTCTGTGTTTCACCCCTCTTCAGCCAGGATAGCTTGATTCCAGTGGCATGGAGAGCACGGGACTCACGTCTGAACATACCCGTCCCACTCGGGGTGGCAATTGCAAAAATAACTATTGATGGACAGAATGCAGAACAATATCATACATTCACCCCAGTACAGAGATCTAGGCCTAAATCCATCGTTTTTTTGCTCACCATGCCATTCCAGTTTGGAAATGGTCCTAGAATGCTTGATTCCGGTCCAGGGAAGACATGGCTTGGCAGTTTGGGCTGGACTGTTCCCATGAGGCACAGGATCAAGACTGATTTGCATATGGCCTTGTCTGAACTGGGGTGGCGTGGTGAGCAAAATAACGATGGGTTAAACCCAGATCTGTGACTGGGGGTGAATGTTTTGCCAATGTGCAACATTTCGTCCATCATCTTGTGTGTTTTGCTGTTCGCCCTAAAGGGGAAGGGTATGCCCAGACGTGGGTCCCGTGCTCACTACACCACTGGACGTTACAACAAACAAATGATGGACGGAATGCTGACAATGCAGACATTCTCCCCCAGTCAAGAGATCTGGGTTAAATCCATCGTTCTTTTGCCCACTACGCCACCCCAGTTCAGACATGGCCATATGCAAATCAGTCTTGACCCTGTGCCTCATGGGAACAGTCCAGCCCAGACTGCCAAGCCACGTCTTCCCTGGACCAGAATCAAGCATCCTAGGACCGGTTTCTGGCTATCAACCGTCATCAGCCAGGATAGCTTGACTCCAGTGGCGTAGTGAGCACGGGTCCCACGTCTGGGAATACCCATCCCACTTAGGGCGAAAAGCGTTACAACAAACAAATGATGGACGGAATGCTGACAATGCAGACATTCTCCCCCAGTCAAGAGATCTGGGTTAAATCCATCGTTCTTTTGCCCACTACGCCACCCCAGTTCAGACATGGCCATATGCAAATCAGTCTTGACCCTGTGCCTCATGGGAACAGTCCAGCCCGAACTGCCAAGCCACGTCTTCCCTGGACCAGAATCAAGCATCCTAGGACCGGTTTCTGGCTATCAGCCGTCATCAGCCAGGATAGCTTGACTCCAGTGGCGTACTGAGCACGGGTCCCACGTCTGGGAATACCCATCCCACTTAGGGCGAATTCCGGTCCAGGGAAGACATGGCTTGGCAGTTCGGACTGGACTGTTCCCATGAGGCACAGGGTCAAGACTGATTTGCATATGGCCATGTCTAAACTGGGGTGGTGTAGTGGGCAAAAGAACGATGGATTTAACCCAGATCTCTTGACTGGGGGAGAATGTCTGCATTGTCAGCATTCCGTCCATCATTTGTTTGTTGTAACGCTTTTCGCCCTAAGTGGGATGGGTATTCCCAGACGTGGGACCCGTGCTCACTACGCCACTGGAGTCAAGCTATCCTGGCTGATGACGGCTGATAGCCAGAAACCGGTCCTAGGATGCTTGATTCCGGTCCAGGGAAGACATGGCTTGGCAGTTCGGGCTGGACTGTTCCCATGAGGCACAGGGTCAAGACTGATTTGCATATGGCCATGTCTAAACTGGGGTGGTGTAGTGGGCAAAAGAACGATGGATTTAACCCAGATCTCTTGACTGGGGGAGAATGTCTGCATTGTCAGCATTCCGTCCATCATTTGTTTGTTGTAACGCTTTTCGCCCTAAGTGGGATGGGTATTCCCAGACGTGGGACCCGTGCTCACTACGCCACTGGAGTCAAGCTATCCTGGCTGATGACGGCTGATAGCCAGAAACCGGTCCTAGGATGCTTGATTCCGGTCCAGGGAAGACATGGCTTGGCAGTTCGGGCTGGACTGTTCCCATGAGGCACAGGGTCAAGACTGATTTGCATATGGCCATGTCTAAACTGGGGTGGTGTAGTGGGCAAAAGAACGATGGATTTAACCCAGATCTCTTGACTGGGGGAGAATGTCTGCATTGTCAGCATTCCGTCCATCATTTGTTTGTTGTAACGCTTTTCGCCCTAAGTGGGATGGGTATTCCCAGACGTGGGACCCGTGCTCACTACGCCACTGGAGTCAAGCTATCCTGACTGATGACGGCTGATAGCCAGAAACCGGTCCTAGGATGCTTGATTCCGGTCCAGGGAAGACATGGCTTGGCAGTTCGGGCTGCACTGTTCCCATGAGGCACAGGGTCAAGACTGATTTGCATATGGCCATGTCTAAACTGGGGTGGTGTAGTGGGCAAAAGAACGATGGATTTAACCCAGATCTCTTGACTGGGGGAGAATGTCTGCATTGTCAGCATTCCGTCCATCATTTGTTTGTTGTAACGCTTTTCGCCCTAAGTGGGATGGGTATTCCCAGACGTGGGACCCGTGCTCACTACGCCACTGGAGTCAAGCTATCCTGGCTGATGACGGCTGATAGCCAGAAACCGGTCCTAGGATGCTTGATTCCGGTCCAGGGAAGACATGGCTTGGCAGTTCGGGCTGGACTGTTCCCATGAGGCACAGGGTCAAGACTGATTTGCATATGGCCATGTCTAAACTGGGGTGGTGTAGTGGGCAAAAGAACGATGGATTTAACCCAGATCTCTTGACTGGGGGAGAATGTCTGCATTGTCAGCATTCCGTCCATCATTTGTTTGTTGTAACGCTTTTCGCCCTAAGTGGGATGGGTATTCCCAGACGTGGGACCCGTGCTCACTACGCCACTGGAGTCAAGCTATCCTGGCTGATGACGGCTGATAGCCAGAAACCGGTCCTAGGATGCTTGATTCCGGTCCAGGGAAGACATGGCTTGGCAGTTCGGGCTGGACTGTTCCCATGAGGCACAGGGTCAAGACTGATTTGCATATGGCCATGTCTAAACTGGGGTGGTGTAGTGGGCAAAAGAACGATGGATTTAACCCAGATCTCTTGACTGGGGGAGAATGTCTGCATTGTCAGCATTCCGTCCATCATTTGTTTGTTGTAACGCTTTTCGCCCTAAGTGGGATGGGTATTCCCAGACGTGGGACCCGTGCTCACTACGCCACTGGAGTCAAGCTATCCTGACTGATGACGGCTGATAGCCAGAAACCGGTCCTAGGATGCTTGATTCCGGTCCAGGGAAGACATGGCTTGGCAGTTCGGGCTGGACTGTTCCCATGAGGCACAGGGTCAAGACTGATTTGCATATGGCCATGTCTAAACTGGGGTGGTGTAGTGGGCAAAAGAACGATGGATTTAACCCAGATCTCTTGACTGGGGGAGAATGTCTGCATTGTCAGCATTCCGTCCATCATTTGTTTGTTGTAACGCTTTTCGCCCTAAGTGGGATGGGTATTCCCAGACGTGGGACCCGTGCTCACTACGCCACTGGAGTCAAGCTATCCTGGCTGATGACGGCTGATAGCCAGAAACCGGTCCTAGGATGCTTGATTCCGGTCCAGGGAAGACATGGCTTGGCAGTTCGGGCTGGACTGTTCCCATGAGGCACAGGGTCAAGACTGATTTGCATATGGCCATGTCTAAACTGGGGTGGTGTAGTGGGCAAAAGAACGATGGATTTAACCCAGATCTCTTGACTGGGGGAGAATGTCTGCATTGTCAGCATTCCGTCCATCATTTGTTTGTTGTAACACTACACCACTGGAGTCAAGCTATCCTGGCTGAAGAGGGGTGAAACCCCGAAACCAGTCCTAGGATGCTTGATTCCGGTCCAGGGAGGACATGGCTTGGCAGTTCGGGCTGGAGTGTTCCCATGAGGCACAGACTGATTTGCATATGGCCATGTCTGAACTGGGGTGGCGTGGTGAGCAAAATAACAATGGATTAAACCCAGATCTTTGACTGGGGGTGAATGTTTTGCCAATGTGCAACATTCCGTCAATCATCTTGTGTGTTTTGCTGTTCGCCCTATGTGGGAAGGGTATGCCCAGACGTGGGTCCCGTGCTCACTGCGCCACTGGAGTCAAGCTATCCTGGCTGAAGAGGGGTGAAACGCCGAAACCGGTCCTAGGATGCTTGATTCCGGTCCAGGGAAGACATGGCTTGGCTGTTCGTGCGGACTGTTCCCATGAGGCACAGGGTCAAGACTGATTTGCATATTGCCATGTCTGAACTGGGGTGGCGTGGTGAGCAAAATAACGATGGATTAAACTCAGATCTGTGACTGGGGGTGAATGTTTTGCCAATGTGCAACATTCCGTCCATCATCTTGTGTGTTTTACCCTCTACATCAGGCCCCTGCCTCCCTCTTCCTGCAGCATATGGGGAGCAGCAAATGCTTTGCCAGCTCTCTGTGCTCCTGGACCTGCACCATCGACACCTGCACCATGGATAGAAACAATGCCCCCTCACCCATTTACTATCTGCTCCAGGCAGGTGCCAAGGGATGTGGATCTGAGTCTGTAACAATCCTCCGAATTGGGAAAACACATAGCATTGGGCCCAGTGTACCCAGATCCGCGAGTTATTCTCTGTTGAGGGGAAAATAACTCGTAATCCCTGTAATTTGCTTCAGCGATACAGACAGAATCTGGGATTCAGGCCCCTGGTATTTCGGCACCAAAATTCTCATAACTCGAAAAAATTGCCTATATCGTCAAGGCTAGTGTATATATGTTAGTGTAGGTTTACTATTCTTAACTCCACATCTATGAACACTGATGATATATATTTTTGGTTGAGATACTGATATGGCGATTTAAGAATAGTAAATCTAAACTTACATACTCGTATATACTTACCTTGACTATAGTGGTAGTTGACATTCTGAACTCAAGACCATTAAAATGCAGTCAAATGTTGACCAAAGTCACTTATGTAGTGACTCACCAGATCACAAGTTCTTGGGCGTCTACCGAAGGTATAGCCCAAGTATCTAAGGAGCATATTAATAAGAAAAGGCGTTAAAATTATCGCCGCTTTAGCTGCAGAAATCTGCCGCTGAAGCGGCGATAATGGGCTTGATAATATGCCGCAGAGAATTCCCATAGAAGCCCATGTTCTGGTGTCAGCATGGGCTTCTATTGGAATCCTCTGCGGCATATTATCAAGCCCAAAAGCGGCGATAATTTTAACGCCGTGCTTGATAATATGCCCCTTAGTCATTGATATAGCGAGAACTGTGATAGCTTCATTTTTTTTGTTTTTTCCGTCGATGTCTATAAATAGTCTTTAGCTTGCTCCAAGCAAAACAACACACAATCTCGTGTTTCCTTACCTGCGCAATTCTGTTCATCAAAAGCGCCAGTCAAACCGTGTTTGGGGTTGCGTTTTAGGGCACGGGGCGAAAAGGTCGCGGAATTCCGTTTCCAGCTTCACTCCCGGGACTGTAAATATTGATCGAACTGTTGGAAACAAAGAGAGCGAATGTAATATTCCGATAGTCAAAGGTTCAGTGCCAATAAAAGGCGACCGTTAATAACGTGCACCTGCCATTCCAACCCTTCCTGAGTCTGAAGCAGCCGATTCGACTTTATGTATGTATGGTCTGGCCTCGCCCGAGCGTCAAGTGCTCTGACGTCACCTCATCCAGTCCACCTATGGAAAGGACCAGGGTGCGCTCTGCCGATATTCCCACAACTCTGCCACGCAATCCATGCACAGCCTCGTATTTTCACAGTGCTACAAGCCCACACCAATGGAAAATGTGAGCTACACAAAAATCGCTCAAGGTAACGTAAAGCACAACTACTGTCTAACGAGACGGAAGGTTCACTTCACTCAAAAAGATGCTGAAGTCTGAAACATTTCCCAAGCACACCTTTCATTTATAACATTATTTGTTTCCTTTGTACGCGCTCCAGAGCAGTGTGCTGCCCAGCGTAAGGCGCTTGAACGCCTCGTCAGTGGTAGTAAGCGCTATAACAGTGCAATTCTGATCCAATACCTATCTGTGTTCCATTGTGTATTCTTGTATAGGTTGTGGCTGGCATTCTGAAAGGTCGCTACACCAATAAAAAATAAAACACAGTGACCACTAGCCATGAGCCCCAGTAAAGACGAGGGGGCAGATTTACAAGCTCCTTGCGTCACTTTTAACATGGGAAAAGTGGCGCAAGGGGCTTGTACATCTGCCCCGAGGAGTGTTCTACTGAACTACACTCTGACGTGCTCTCTGAAACCTTCCACATCACTTCTAAAGCTGTGCTCTCTGAAACCTTTCAAATCAATCCTTAAGCTGTGCTCTCTGAAGCCTTCCACATCACTCCTAAAGCCGTGCTCTCTGAAACCTTCCCCATCACTCCTACAGCTGTGCTCTCTGAAACCTTCCACATCACTCCTAAAGCTGTGCTCTCTGAAACCTTTCCCATCACTCCTAAAGCGGTGCTCTCTGAAACCTTCCACATCACTCCTAAAGCTGTGCTCTCTGAAACCTTTCAAATCAATCCTTAAGCTGTGCTCTCTGAAGCCTTCCACATCACTACTAAAGCGGTGCTCTCTGAAACCTTCCCCATCACTCCTACAGCTGTGCTCTCTGAAACCTTCCACATCACTCCTAAAGCCGTGCTCTCTGAAACCTTCCACATCACTCCTACAGCTGTGCTCTCTGAAACCTTCCCCATCACTCCTACAGCTGTGCTCTCTGAAACCTTCCACATCACTCCTAAAGCTGTGCTCTCTGAAACCTTCCACATCACTCCTACAGCTGTGCTCTCTGAAACCTTCCACATCACTCCTACAGCTGTGCTCTCTGAAACCTTCCCCATCAATCTTAAAGCTGTGCTCTCTGAAACCTTCCCCATCAATCTTAAAGCTGTGCTCTCTGAAACCTTCCACATCACTCCTAAAGCTGTGCTCTCTGAAACCTTCCACATCAATCCTTAAGCTGTGCTCTCTGAAGCCTTCCACATCACTCCTAAAGCGGTGCTCTCTGAAACCTTCTCCATCACTCCTACAGCTGTGCTCTCTGAAACCTTCCACATCACTCCTACAGCTGTGCTCTCTGAAACCTTCCACATCACTCCTACAGCTGTGCTCTCTGAAACCTTCCCCATCAATCTTAAAGCTGTGCTCTCTGAAACCTTCCCCATCAATCTTAAAGCTGTGCTCTCTGAAACCTTCCACATCACTCCTAAAGCTGTGCTCTCTGAAACCTTCCACATCACTCCTAAAGCTGTGCTCTCTGAAACCTTTCATAGCAATCCTTAAGCTGTGCTCTCTGAAACCTTCCACATCACTCCTAAAGCGGTGCTCCCTGAAACCTTCCCCATCACTCCTACAGCGGTGCTCTCTGAAACCATCCCCATCACTCCTACAGCTGTGCTCTCTGAAACCTTCCACATCACTCCTAAAGCGGTGCTCTCTGAAACCTTCCACATCACTCCTAAAGCTGTGCTCTCTGAAACCTTTCCCATCACTCCTAAAGCGTTGCTCTCTGAAACCTTCCACATCACTCCTAAAGCTGTGCTCTCTGAAACCTTTCAAATCAATCCTTAAGCTGTGCTCTCTGAAGCCTTCCACATCACTCCTAAAGCGGTGCTCTCTGAAACCTTCCCCATCACTCCTACAGCTGTGCTCTCTGAAACCTTCCACATCACTCCTAAAGCCGTGCTCTCTGAAACCTTCCACATCACTCCTACAGCTGTGCTCTCTGAAACCTTCCCCATCACTCCTACAGCTGTGCTCTCTGAAACCTTCCACATCACTCCTAAAGCCGTGCTCTCTGAAACCTTCCACATCACTCCTACAGCTGTGCTCTCTGAAACCTTCCACATCACTCCTAAAGCTGTGCTCTCTGAAACCTTTCCCATCACTCCTAAAGCGGTGCTCTCTGAAACCTTCCACATCACTCCTAAAGCTGTGCTCTCTGAAACCTTTCAAATCAATCCTTAAGCTGTGCTCTCTGAAGCCTTCCACATCACTACTAAAGCGGTGCTCTCTGAAACCTTCCCCATCACTCCTACAGCTGTGCTCTCTGAAACCTTCCACATCACTCCTAAAGCCGTGCTCTCTGAAACCTTCCACATCACTCCTACAGCTGTGCTCTCTGAAACCTTCCCCATCACTCCTACAGCTGTGCTCTCTGAAACCTTCCACATCACTCCTAAAGCCGTGCTCTCTGAAACCTTCCACATCACTCCTACAGCTGTGCTCTCTGAAACCTTCCACATCACTCCTACAGCTGTGCTCTCTGAAACCTTCCCCATCAATCTTAAAGCTGTGCTCTCTGAAACCTTCCCCATCAATCTTAAAGCTGTGCTCTCTGAAACCTTCCACATCACTCCTAAAGCTGTGCTCTCTGAAACCTTCCACATCAATCCTTAAGCTGTGCTCTCTGAAGCCTTCCACATCACTCCTAAAGCGGTGCTCTCTGAAACCTTCCCCATCACTCCTACAGCTGTGCTCTCTGAAACCTTCCACATCACTCCTACAGCTGTGCTCTCTGAAACCTTCCACATCACTCCTACAGCTGTGCTCTCTGAAACCTTCCCCATCAATCTTAAAGCTGTGCTCTCTGAAACCTTCCCCATCAATCTTAAAGCTGTGCTCTCTGAAACCTTCCACATCACTCCTAAAGCTGTGCTCTCTGAAACCTTCCACATCACTCCTAAAGCTGTGCTCTCTGAAACCTTTCATAGCAATCCTTAAGCTGTGCTCTCTGAAACCTTCCACATCACTCCTAAAGCGGTGCTCCCTGAAACCTTCCCCATCACTCCTACAGCGGTGCTCTCTGAAACCATCCCCATCACTCCTACAGCTGTGCTCTCTGAAACCTTCCACATCACTCCTAAAGCGGTGCTCTCTGAAACCTTCCACATCACTCCTAAAGCTGTGCTCTCTGAAACCTTCCCTGTCAATCCTAAAGCTGTGCTCTCTGAAACCTTCCACCTCAATCCTAAAGCTGTGCTATCTGAAACCTTCCACATCACTCCTAAAGCGGTGCTCTCTGAAACCTTCCCCATCACTCCTAAAGCTGTGCTCTCTGAAACCTTCCCTGTCAATCCTAAAGCTGTGCTCTCTGAAACCTTCCACATCACTCCTAAAGCTGTGCTTTCTGAAACCTTCCCCATCAATCCTAAAGCTGTGCTCTCTGAAACCTTCCACATCACTCCTAAAGCGGTGCTCTCTGAAACCTTCCACATCACTCCTACAGCTGTGCTCTCTGAAACCTTCCCCATCAATCTTAAAGCTGTGCTATCTGAAACCTTCCACATCACTCCTAAAGCTGTGCTCTCTGAAACCTTCCACATCAATCTCAAAGCTGTGCTCTCTGAAACCTTCCACATCAATCTCAAAGCTGTGCTGTCTGAAACCTTCCACATCACTCCTAAAGCTGTGCTCTCTGAAACCTTTAACATCACTCCTAAAGCGGTGCTTTCTGAAACCTTTCACATCACTCCTAAAGCTGTGCTCTCTGAAACCTTCCCCATCACTCCTACAGCTGTGCTCTCTGAAACCTTCCCCATCAATCCTAAAGCTGTGCTCTCTGAAACCATTCACATCACTCCTAAAGCTGTGCTGTCTGAAACCATTCACATCACTCCTAAAGCTGTGCTGTCTGAAACCTTCCACATCAATCCTACAGCTGTGCTCTCTGAAACCTTCCACATCAATCCTACAGCTCGCTGGCTCTACAGCCGAGGGCTGTCTCTACTAATTGCTGTAACTCAGTCATGAGGGAGGACAATTATGCGGTTTTACAGCAAGTATGTGTTGTTAATTAGTGTAAGGAGGTGCAGCCTCCCCCCCCCCCATCTGTGTACACAGCTGTAATGTGAGTGAATTGCATTTAAAGACATGTTGGCATCTGGAACCAGGCGGCGAGGCTAAGAGTGGAGAGGACAAGGGCAGCTGCTTGTTTGGGCCTGTTAGGGACTGGTCAGGCCTAGGGCCAGAGATGCCGCCCATTTTCCCATTCACAAGCAAACACAGTACCCACCCACATCCACAACCAGATTAACACACTCACAGCAAATGTACTCTACTCATTTAGTACAAACTAACCCTACACACATTTCAATGTCCCAGCTCCCACTACAAATCCCAGAAATCACACCTTTACAACATTCTACCCCAACTACCACACATTTGCACCTTCACTTACGCACAAAACACCACTCTATCTTCTACCTGACCAAACCAGACATAACAAACATAACCCAAATCTATACAATTCTAAACTATATCCCATCCAGACACAAACTCCCTGCTCTAATTACTCCTAACAGACCCCTTTCTCTCACCAACAAACCTATAACCAGCCTTCCATCTTTTCATCCACTAACACACTCCTTTTCTTTTTACCACAAAACAATACCACACAACCCTTACACTCCGATGCACCACACATATTACCTCTTTTAGCAATCAAATCTAACACAAACACTCTTAACTCTTGTTCATCCCCTCTTACGCACCACATACACTTTTTCCCAAAACTCATCACCACCCCCTTTACCTTGCAGCTTCCACTCACCAACAATACTTTGCATAAAAATTCTTCTAAAAAAACAAATACATCATCGCCTCCCATCATTACTCCTAAAAAACAAAACATAACACACACCAGCACAACAAAATCTCACACACACAACTCATATTACGTTCCATCACAATTCCACCCACCTTCCTGACTACACAAATACTACACACCCTAAATCAACTCCACTGCCAAGTTTTCTTTCTTCCCCCACACCCCACACCTAACACATATACAGCAACACAGCCAGTGGAGGCTGGTGGAATTTAAAATTCGTGAGGCGTAAGACCAATTAATATTTTTTTGCATGCAAGCAATCGAAGTGAGCGAACCTGATTGTTCTGAGGGAGGTTTGGGAGAGATTTCCCTCGGGAATATTTTTAAAAATGGCCTATATTGGTGTAGTTTTCAGCACTATGTATGTTTGAGTATGTGTGTGGTGTCGAGAGTGGGTGTGCAATTGTTTGCAAAAAAAGTGTGGCTTGTTGTGTCTATGTATGCGTATATGTGTAGAGGAAACGTCTTCGAGTGCAAGCCTATGTGCACAAACAAGTGCATGCACATATGAACAGATGCTTGTGTGCATGGCAGTGTGTGTATGTATGTAAGTGTGTGCACAGTACTGTTGTACAAATGTAAGTGTCTATGACTGTGTGAACGAATGCGCATATTTTAGCAAGTGGGTCACCGAGTGAGTTTGCAAGAGCGTGTTTGCTCGAACGTTTGTGTGAGTGTTCAGTGAGTGAATATTCATTAAATAAATGACAGATTTATTTGACACTAGTAGCTGAAGGAGCTATTTTCCAAAGGTGGAAAGTGCACTAAGCAGGCTGGATTCCCATGACCAATTCTAAATCATTAGCCAATGCTGTTGCCATCTCCATTTTTTTTTCAAAGGAATTGGTGTAAACATTAAACACATCGATTTTAAAAGGCAATTCTGAAGGTGTCTTCAGTTCTTCTTCCCAGACTGACTGCGTCCCTATAAATATGGCAGGCAGGAAGACTCGTCACGTTTGTTAAAATAAATGGCAGCCCACACACTCAGTTCAGCTCTTGGTAAGTTGAATAAACAAACCTGCTGTGCGCTAATTTTTTTACCATGGCTGCAGGCGTCTCTCTCTTTCCACCAATTGGTGCCTGTAGTGTCACTTCAGGTCGGGAGCAGCTCAATGGTGTCCGTCACGTGCAATAAGGAGCCAACAGGTGCACTTACACTACAGCATACTATGGTCTCAACAAGCAGTCAAGGGATTCGAGGCCACACAGCCCAATTAGTCACACAAGTAAACAAAAAATATAACGATGCCCAACTCAATGATCCGCTGCTTCTAGATCACACAATATAGCATACAATAACAAAAGCAGAGGCAACAATAGCAATTAAACATAGATAAGGAAGTCTGTCTGTAGCCGGCTGCACATGTGTTGAATGAAGATAATTAAAGAAGGATACAGACACACTATTGAAGACCCAAAAACCTTTTTCTTTTCTATGTTTAATTGCTATTGTTGCCTCGCTGCTTTTGTTATTGTGTGCACTACGGCATACCTGCTGCATGCTGATAATTCCAGAAATAAGAACTGCCAAACTCAACCATAGCCCACTCCAACAGCTTGCATTATCCAATTAAGAAGTCTAATAGTGCGGAGATGAAAGGACTGGTGCAATTGTTGCCACCCACTGCACTGTATTGCTATCATGTAAAATCAAAAGGACTGGAAGAGTTGTGTTGAGACGGGGGAGAAGGGGGAGGGCAACACCAAAATTGAACTTTTGAAGTTTTTTTCTTCATTTTTGGTCATATGGGACTCTTTGCCCAGTCCTTAGTCTCTGTTTTAGAAGGTCTTCACGGGTCTCGGCAGAGGCACGGTATTACTATTCCTTTCATTAGTGAGGAGAAGCTTAGTCCTTCAGTGTGCACTCCACGACACGTCCTCTCCAGCCTGCATCTTAGAAGAATAAAACTTCAAAAGTTGGATGGAAAGTGTTCCATTTGATATAATTTGTCTTCATGAAGGGATCCTATAAAACAACCTTTCGGTCCAGACGAAAGCCATCGACCCATAGGGCGCAAAGTTGGCTGAAACATGTTGACCTGGTTCTTCCAGAGATAGATGTGAGAGACACTTAATACCTCTCTTTTCACATCTCACATTTTTTAATCATACCACTACCTTTGATCTTCTTAATACAATGTGTCCTTTCTAAAGGTAGAAGGTATTTGTAATCTTTTTTCCCTCCCATGATGGATCCCATGTGGTCTCAGATTCAAGAGATAATCCCTCCTGGTGGAGGAAAAGACCCAATGATGTAACGATCAGTGGCTAAGTACGCCAACGGGAGATATGCCTTTGGCGGAACAACACTGTTGAGGGTCTCACAATAATTTTGGTGTTGCCCCTCCCCCATCTCAACACAACTCTTACACTCCTTTTGATTGTATATGTTCATTTAAGGAAAGTTTAGTGGAACTTTAACTTCTCCCTCCCTCTTTTGATTCTTGAGAACTGTATTGCTATCAGCCAGCCCTGCCCCTTCTCCTTAAAGTGAATGACACATTGCTGACTACGCCCTGGGCCACTCCATAAGTGCCCCATTTGAAATCTATTCACTGACGCTTTGTGCAGCCACTCTCATCAGACTGATGTGACTCTCCTCGCTTGTGCCTCGAAAGCAAGGAATTCGTCACCCAGCCAGCACATGTGCAGGAGGACTCCACTCCAACCTCACAAAAAAACGATTTTAGATTGGTTCACAGGTGAGCAATGGAGAACCAATCAGTGAGCACTTAAAGCTGCTCCATGGTGTTCATTGCCTCTATTTTGTCTTCTCCCCGACGCTGGAAGGGCAACGCCCCCTTCGCCCATTAATACCAGCCGCTGTTGAACACAGCAACTCTCTTTTAACCGCCTCTCATCTATTGGACAATTTAGAACCTTACAACATGACCCACATGCTGTACCACCTCCCCTAACTCATACACCTTCCACCCTAAGCAGACGCAAACTAGATAAGCAACATGCCACTCTTCATAACTTCGCATCTCCATGTCTACTGCACAACAAGGCTACTCTAAAACAAGCATTGGCATAGCCAATAGGTCTAGCCTTTAGGACCTGATGTATGTTTAGCCATGCAACAGTTGCATAACTAAATACTTATAAGGTCCCAAAAGCGAGACCTATTGGCTATGCCAAGCGGCCGTGCGGCAGCAAAAGTGAAAGTGATCACGATCAAACATCAAAGCGGCCGTGCGGCCGTGAAAGTGAAAGTAATCGCGGTAAAGCGCGGCGCACGCGTCCGCGCACATGCACTGTAGCTCTAGGCTGGCCTGGTAGCACTTTTTGGAGCCCTCTCAATAAGTCTCGCCAGACCAGCGCATGCGCTGGGTCAGGCGAGACCTAAAAACAGCTCACCAAATCACTCTCAACCACCATCTCCACCACCTGCACACACAGACCCATCAAAATGCCTTCTTAGCAAACTGGACGAGGAACACAGTACAGAACAGTTACACTATTGCTATCCTCATATAGCTAATACCAGCACTAAGGGCACACCTGCTACAAGCTCACAACTTACTGCTAACTCTTCTACAAACAAAGTTACACCATCACCAAAGCACATTCTCTAAACTGCCTATTAATAAATGCTTGATCACACAAAAACAAGCATCACATCTACGACCTTCTCAGTGACACGCAACCTGACCTACTTCTCTAGGCCATCAAACTATCACACACAATCAAATGGGCAAAACAGGAGGTGGCCTAGCTGTTGTATTCAAGCAAACATTAAATATCACTAAAGCTGATAACATCTCCTTACAAGGTTGTAAGGCCCCCTTCACTGGATGCAACCCAACACCATCTTCCTCCTGTAACTTCCTGCTCCTTTACAGACCTCCACCTAGCAATACAACATTCCCAGACACACTTCTAGACATAGTTTCAAACCTTACAACACTACACTCCAACATATGCATTCTGGGTGACCGAAACATTTGGTTTGACAAACCCAATATGCCCCATCCAAAAATAATCATCACAGGCCTAGATGCACTGACCCTACATAAGATCATGCATATACAGACACACATCGCTGGACGCATCCTAGATGTCACTTTTGAAAATACAGAACTAGTTACCTTTCAACCAATGACTCCAGTTGCATGGTCAGACCACTATTTGATTGACTTCCAACATAAAACAACACAAAGCAACACACCTAAAACCACCTTACATGCATTTACCTATCGACCGTGGAGCAAACTCAATTCTGAACACTTAGAAACACAACTAACAAGCAATACAGATCTAGACACAATAAATTCAGTTCATAAACTATATAAGTGGCTACAGGAAGCTTTTCATATCCTAATACCACTAAGAACAACACAACAGAACAAAAGAAAACAGGTACCTCGGAGAAATACAGAGCTAAAAGAGATAAAACTGAAAATTAGAAAGCTCCAATGTACCTGGCTCAAAACAAACACCAATCAAGAAAGAATTCACCTACAGAAACTCAACAGATTATACAAGTCAGCAATCAAAAAAGCTAAGAACAAATATTATTCAGACAGAATTCAAAAGGCTAAATGTGCAAATAAAGAATGCATAAAATAAAATTCTCACTGAATTTCGTAAACCGAATTACCTAGAAGGAGTGTATCCCATTACTCAAGAATTTACAGACAAACTGGTAAATCATTACACAACCTAAGCAGACACATTGGACTCCTATTTAAAACAAAGAAAAACCACGAGCACCGACCCTTTTCCAAAAAAATACTCCAAGAGTACGCTAACCCAGCCTCGCCACTCCTTCCAACACATTTCACACAATGAATTTATGGACCAGGTCAAAGCAAGCAGGCCTGCCGTCAGCCCTTCTGACCTGCATCCACCACAAAGCTTCAAGAAAATTCTTCTAACTACTTCTCTTGACACACCAGTAAGAAGAATCATCAACAATTCCTCAACTACGAGAATATTTCCATTAGATCTAAAAAGATCATACATACACCCATTACTAAAGAAAACAAACCTGGACCCGCTTAACTCATACAGCTACAGACCAATTACAAATGGACCTTTCCTGGGCAAACTGATAGAAACAGCAGCATTGACCCAGATGCCACAATTCATTGAAGATTATTTCATACTTTCAGACTTCCAAACATGATTCCGTCCATGAAGAGGCACAGAATCTGCACTCGTTGCCATCTGGGATGACCTTAAGAACACAGTTGACCAGAACGGGGTTGCTGCACTACTTCTCTTGGACCTCTCAGCTGCCTTTGACACAATTGACCATGACACTAATACAAAGATTCTAAAAAGCCGGCATAGAGGGGACTGCTCTCGACTGGATCACATCCTAACTTCAAAACAGAACTGTCATCTATACGCCCCCTTCTCGTCCAAACCGTACTTTACAAAAGCAGGGGTCCCTCAAGGCTCTTCCATCTCACCCATGCTTTTCAACATTTACATGAAGTCATTACCAACACTGATCAATCAATTTACCCTCACATTCTATAACTTCACAGATGACACACAAATACTCCTTAAACTGGAAGGCATCAAAGACATTGGAAACTCACAATTTTTAAGTTGTCTCAGAGCTGTGGATCAGTGAATGACATGGAGCCATCTGAAATTGAATGCTTCCAAAACGAAAATACTCACATGTGGCGATTGGAAAAATTATGACCCACTCACCGCCTGGCCTGACGATCTGGAAACGTCGCCTAAAGTATCAAAGGAAGTAATAAACCTCAGAATTACCATGGACTCCAAGCTATCATGAATGCCCAAGGGGGCTTCAAAAATTCTACAATGTATCCTCCCCCACCAGGGATTTCTACTCAAGGTCCGGTCTACTATCTCTCTTGTTCTGTCTAAACTCTATTACAGCAATAGCCTCTACCACGGATCATCCTTAACAACTATGAAAAGATTACAATGGATTCAAAACTCTGCAGCCAGACTACTCTTACATATAGAGCCACAAACCCACATCTCCCCTGCTTTGTTGGTTTCCGGTTGCCAGAAGATCCCACTCAAGCTGCTTTGTATCACCCACAAAGTAATACATGGAACAGGACCGTTCTTCAGGAATAATATCACCAAATGCATTCAACAAAGGTACTACAATCTAGATTGGCACCTCAACTCAAAATCCCACCATACAAGAAAAAGCCATGGTGGCACATCTTTCTCTGTTCAAGCAGTCAAACTATGTAACACTTTACCCTCAAACATAAGATCCACGGATAACTACCTTATCTCCAGAATAGCCCCTGTACTCAAACATAAATATACAGGATATCCCTCTGTATATAAACATTTTTTTGGACTATAGATATGTACCTACATATGTGCATTGCTTTGTATAAACATATATAATAATTATGTTTATAAATATATAGATATTCGTAAGTTCAGTCTTAACAAATGTACATATTACTTATGGTTATGTTATTCTATGTTCAACATGTATATAGGTGACTGCATAAATAAGTACATCTTTTATCATAACTATGTATCTACAATTGCTTCACTAGCGAATTATAACACAAATACATATATATAAAACAAATAAATTAACTTAAGTTAAAACAACACTTGAAAGTTTGAGTGTATTAAATATAACTTAATCTACATATATTACCTTCCTTTTACATATATACCTTCCATGTGCGGCTGTATCTTTCTATTTATTACTTTACTTCTAATTCAGCATCTCCAATGCACTACCTTATATCTCACCCTATACCTCTCTCAATATATCCTCTAACTCCACTCTGACTCATCTCAAACCTCATTCTACTACTCTCTCCAATGCACTACCCTATTTCTTACCCTATAGCCCTCTCAATATATCCTCTATCCCCACTCTCTGACTTATCCCAAACTCCATTCTACTACTACTATGATCCCTCAAAATAACCCATTCTAGACTCTTTCCTCCCCTACCCCTCTTTGCATCATCTCATATATCTTCTACTATTCAGATCTTCCAAAAAAGCCTTTCTAAACCCTTCCCTCTGACTCTTTCCCCCTCCAGCTCCCCTTTACTCATCCCAAACCTCCTCCTACTTCTATGAGTTCCAAAAAAAAAAAACACTTTCTGGACCTTTCCCTCTTCTTTCCCACTACTATCCTTTTCAATCCAACTAACAGACTAACATGTACACCGCTCATATTAATTTCTTATTTCCTTATGGTAATTCCCCACTGTTTGGGTTCTAGAATAGCGTGCTTGTAGTTTCCTTGCACTAGAATTATTTTGTTTGTCCCATCTCCAGTGTAAACTTGATTCCTTGTTATAGTATCAACATTTTGTCTTCTAGTCCTATGTTTACAGTTTCCTTAGCCTATCTATGCTAGTTCATATACTGGAGTTTTCTCTCTTATCTTCGCCTTGTACTACTCTTCGACTCTCAGTTTCTGCTAATCTTCTATTTTGCCCTCGCTTGTGTGTGTGTATTCATCTGTACAGGAATTGGCTCCTGGTTTCCAGGAGGCAGTTCCTACCCCATCCCTTGTGGTACGGTACATGTACTCTTGAGTGTCTTAAATGTTGACAGTGTGCCATTAAAAAAAAAATCTCCACTGGGTCTCCATCTGGCCCCATAGCGGCTTGTCTCATCTATGTAAGTACAATCCCTGTTTTTACCCCATAGACCAGATACAGAATCACTTCCACTGCCTCCTCTCCATGGGTCTTTCAGAGTGACTGTAAAAATAAACTGCAGAAAAACTTGATTTTCAGTATTACTTTAGGAAGTTCTGTGGAATAGGCCACGTTACAACACATGTGTTTACTACGCATGCAATTAACAACACAGTCTTTTCAACGACTGTGTGGTTACATCGCATACCATTACAACGCAAGTTGTTACAATGACTTGCTGTGGGGGGGGGGGGGGGGTGCCGGATTTTGGAATAGTATAATTTACTATTCCAACTTCAGTCTGTGAAACAGTAGGGAAGGTGTTGTATTTAAAATCCAACACCTTCTGCCCCCTACAGCAAGTCATTGTAACAACTTGCTTAGTAATGATATGCGATGTAACAACACAGTTGTTGTAATGAACGCATTGTAATGGCATGTGATGTATCAATGTTTCCCAGTTCTGAGTCTTATCTGTGTACAACACAAGTGGTAACCCAGAGTGTTTGTCATTTATTAGTTCCTTCTCCTGTATGTACACAGTAGGATTGCCTTGCCTTCTATGTCCTGTGCCTTACCCTACTTGTGCCTGTTCTTTCCTGGTTTTTGCCTTTGCCCGCTCGGTTGTATCTGTAGACCAACTCTCAGTTTTATAGGTTATTTCATGACCATAACGGGAGCTCGTCTGGAGCTCCATTGCACCTCCCAGGGCATCTCAGCCCAGAGTTGAGGCGAAAGAGGGTGAGGCTTGTCCTCTTTGTTTGGGCGTGTTAGTCCCTGGCACAGGCTAGGGACAAAAATGCTGCCAAATTGAATCTCTAGGCAGCTCATACAGAATCCTACAATGTCAGCCATTATGCACCTTCTCTCCTTGCCAACACTTCAGGTTTTTACAACTTGCCCCCACCCAACACACACCAGTCCTCCTTTAGCATTACTCATAACCATTGCCCAACTTTCTTCCTGTATAGCCTAGAGCTGGGGTGCCATTTCAACTCACACCCAAGCTCTGGGCTATATCACAACTAACATCAGAAGGAACACACCACCACCCACACCTATGAAGGGACCTAGGCCTTATGTATCAAAGCATTTGCCCGTACACACAAAATCGGTGAAACTCTTTAATACATCTGGCCCATTATCCCCTAAAAGAAGATGCAGTTTCTCCTTTAGAAATGCATCTGTGTATATGTTCATACGTAAATACTGTATGTTGTGTGTGTATGTATGTCTATATATACATATGAGAACATGTTTGTAAAGCGGCATCATAAAAAAAACTCTCTTCTGCACTCTCAACACACACTGCCAGCCATCCTTTGTATACACTCCTGGTTCTTCACTCAAATCTTCCTATACTCCTCTTCCGCACTCTCAACACCACTCTCCCTTATCTGCCACCTATCCTTGGCATATACTCCATTTCTCCATCCAATTATTTCTTTTTCCCCTCTCTCTGACACCTTCCACTTTCTGCAGACTTCCACTGTCTCTCATAACTACGTTTCAGGCTCCCATCAATCTGTCTATTTGTCCAACTAACATGGCCACACCTCACCCTTCCCCATTAATCACTCACCCTATTTATCTTGTTGTATTAAAAAAGAACTGGCAGTGAATGCTTGGGATTTTCATAAGGACAAAAATAACCAAATAACAACTACTCTCCTATCCTACTACCACTAACCTTGGGTTTCAGAGCAGTGTGCTACTTGCTGCAAACATTTGAATGCCTTGTTGGGGATAGTAATCGCTCTATAGATGCAACAGCAATTACAAGACTAGTCAGCCTCAGTATTGTCCAACGTTGGCATTCAACAGTATCCATGCGGGGGCGGGGGGGTCAGAGTGGGAGCCTAAGAATATTTTGGACTAATGCACTTATTTGGAGGAGAAGCGGGTGTAGCAAAGCAATGAGCTAATTATGTAGCACTGATGAGATTGAGTTCTGCTATCAGCATCAGCCAAGACAGTCAGCTGCCCAAGGGCTCTTGTTGGATTCGAGTAGGGTGAAAGGGCCGAACTGATTTGTGCCTGGCACTTGCTGCCCCCCATATCTGTCACTCCTTCATATAGAATTATTCTTGGAAGAGGTCAGTGGAAGAGTTTCTCTGTCACTGTTCAGCACATCCTGTGGAGTACTGGTGCTGGGTTGACAGAACCATGCATGCCATAACAACACAGTCACAACAATGACTGCATCGTTACCACTCGTTCCCTTAGCACACAAGTCATTACAATGACCTGCCTTAGGGAAATGCTGGAGTTTGGAATAGTATAATTTACTATTCCCACTCCAGCCTGTGTATCAGTAGGGAAGGTGTTTGACTTGAAAACCAAAACCAGTCCAACACCGCATTCCCTAAAGGAAGTCATTGTAACGACTTGCGTGCTAAACAAACGCATGGTAAAGACACAGTTGCTGTTCAGACTTCATTGTAAAGGCACTGCGTGGCTCAGACTGCGTGGTAAATGATGTTTACCGTGGTGCTGTCATGTTAAATGAGAAGTACTGGTACTACGGAGAAGTGCTAGCCCAGTCGCTTTAAAATGTACGTTACCAGCCCGAAGGTAAGCCTCTTATTGGAGGAACTGCCCATTGTTTATAGTAAAATCATGTCCTGTTTCCCGCTGTGACAATGCCTTTCAAGAAAAGGCTCAAGTTGCCGATGCATTTAAATGTTAGATGACAGTCATTACAACTTTGAAAGTTTGAGGGGTTTGTTGTGCTGCTATGGAGGTAATTGGAGATCATCATGCCATCAGAGAGGCCCCATGGCACCAGAGGGGTTGTTTTTCTGGATTCATTTCAGGTTGGCAGATTATTGGGTGGACAAACAGGTAACGACACATAGGCATCGATTTTCAGTGTTTCATACTCTTTGCAGAAAATATTGAAGAGGTTCATTTAATGCCATACCCCTCCAGATCCTACTTATATTGAAAGATACTTCGCACCTTCAAACATCTGCCGCTGTGGAGATGTGACATGGTTAGCATAAGCTTATGTTTAATTCTTAGTGAGAGAATAAGGACTGCAGCCTGGGGCTCCAGTGGCCTGATCTATGAATGGCCCTGAAGTGACTTGTAGGAAATAATTATTCAGACCTTCTGGCCACCCAGGCCAACCTCAGAAAAACAATCTGTACTAAGTCACAAATTGATAAAAGGGAATGACACCTGTGCTTTGGGGAGAGGAGCAACGATGCCGCCTAAAGGAGAAAGGACACTGACACAGATGTTTGGATAGCTGCATCGTTAACCTGGTATCTAGACAGAATATTGAAAACACAATTATCATGGGAACAATATTGTTTTAAAAATATCAAGAACAAGAATATAATGAAGGTAAGTTTCTATAGGTAAGTAAAGTTTTACTTTATACAACTCCACATATATGTACCTCGATGATATATATGTCTTCAAGGTATGTAAATGTGGAGTTAGGAATAGTAAATCTCTACTTTCGTATTTGCACTTACCTTCTCTATATTTTGGTCCTTGATATTTTTAACAAGATATTCTGTCCAGACAATATTTGTGTTTTCGATATTCTGTCAATGATTCGTTGTTTAATTTTAATTTTAAATGTTTTTATTTGCAATTCGGAAACAAAGGCCAGAAAAGCATTACAGGCATGTTCTCCAACGCAAGTCTGATATACCATCGATGGAATGCGAATAATAAAGAGAATCAGCATTGATATATATTCAGATGGCCAACAAAGGAAACTTAACCTACCCCCCCACCCTGACCCCCGTCCACCAACTAAAAGGTTAATGCAAAACAGGTCTACTCCTCCTCTGTCCATTAGGTGTACTAGGACTCTCCCTCGGGGGGGCTGGACGGCGCAGCAAGCGGAGGTATCTGGGGCAGGTGAGCTCCCTAAACTCCGAGCCTAGTAAAGTGAGGAACGGCCGCCAAAGGTCAGTAAAAGTGAAACTCTTCCCAGCGAGTGTAAGAGTCATTTTCTCCGTCCCCAGCTCCTGCCACAAACGTTGGAGCCAGCCAGAAAATGTGGGGGTGCGAGTGGTCCACCAGTTGAGTAGGATGTTTTGCATGGCCGAACCTAGAGCAATTGCCATCTGGCGACCCCTTCGTGATCGAAGCGGATACGTGAGAGGATTCGGGAGGCCCAGGAGAACATAGCTCGGGAAGCGTGGGAGCTGAGTGTCAAAGTAGTTGTCTATTTCATCGAGGACCTGTGTCCAATATGCATGTAGCTGTTCGCAGTCCCATTACAGGTGTACCAATGTGCCTTGTTTCCCACAACCCCGCCAGCAATCTGCACTTTGTTGAGGGTCCATCATGTGAAGGCGGTCAGGCGTGTAATACCAATATGTAGACACCTTAAAGTCTCAGTCAGTCTCATATTACGCTCTGAGTGACAGGCCCTGTAATATATTCCCACCCATTCTTTGTGACTGAAGCCATGACCCAGGTCCCACTCCCAGCGTGCGCGCCCTGCTTTGTATGTGTGTATATGAGGCCAACAACATTTTGTATAAGTCTGAGGTCAGCTTTTTGTTGGAAGTGTGTGTGAGTAGCCATTTTTCATAGGGCGTATGAAAACACTGTGCTTGCGGCTGTGTAAGTATGCTTCCACCAACGTAGCTCCGCCCAAATCTGCGCCAGGAGTTTGGTGTAATTGGCAGTGGACACCTCCGGCAGCGTGGGTGCCAGTTGGATACCTAAGTAGGGAACAGTGCCCTCCGCCCATTGGAGGGAATGTGTGGAGTGTAAAAGCTCCAACGACGGGGGTGACAGTGAAAGGTTGAGGGCCACCGACTTCTCTACGTTGACCTTAAAACCCGACACCCGGACAAAGCGGTCCATCTCCTCCATAAAAGCAATCAAGGCCAGGGCCGGATCGGAGAGGGAGATCAAGACGGCATCGACATAAAGGCTAATAGTGTGGGTATCACCTCTGAATTTAATTCCGGTGATACGAGAATTGCGCCAAACACGTTGGGCGAAAGGCTCCATGTACAGCGAGAAGAGCAAGGGAGAGAGAGGACACCCTTATCTCGTGCCCCTGGTAAAAGAGAGGTGGGCCGATGTATGTCCGTTAACGCGGACAGAGGCCGTGGGGCACCGATAGCAATTATGGATAAGGGTCCGGAACTTCTCCCCCATCCCCGAGTGGAGCAGGACCTGCTCCAGAAACGGCCAACGGACCCTGTCAAAGGCCTTTTCCGTGTCTATGGTGAGGAGCATATATTCCCCAGGAACCCGGGAAGCCTTCTCGATCATGTGTAGCACCCGTTTGGTGTTATCACTGGTCTGCCTTAGGGGATGAACCCCGCCTGATCCAGGTCAATGAGTCCCGGCACATAGGGAGCCAGGCGGGAGGCTAAGATCCTGGTAAAAAGCTTGAGGTCTTTGTTGAGGAGGGATATAGGGTGATAGGCACCGCAATTTGTCTTGTCCTTGCCGGCCTTCGGAATGACCACAATGGCTGCCTCTAACATGTCCTCTGGGATGGCCCCAGTCAACGCGAAGGAGTTAAAGAGGCGGGTGAGGAGGGGTGCCAGCTTTGGACAGAAAGTTTTATAAAAGGCGGCTGTGTATCCGTCCGGACCGGGGGATTTAGCCAGCTAAAGGCGAGAAATCGCCGCTATGATCTCCTCTACCCGAATCTCCCTCTTCAGATGGTCTGCTTGTGCCTGCGTGAGAGTGGGAAGAGGAAACATCCATTAGTACGCTGATTTTTCTACGCGTACCGTTACTACGCAAGCGTTAGTACGCATGCGATGTAACAACACGTCTCCTTTAGTACGCATGCTGTTACATCGCATGCGTTCTACAACGCATGCGTAGTGGGCGGGTGCCGTTTTTGTATGTCGTCACGGCTCCGAGGGTCTGCTGCGACGGAGGAAGACGGAAGGTAAGTGGGGCTGTGTTGGGGTTAGTGTTTTAGGGTTTAGGGTTGTGTTGTGGGCTAGTGAAGTCTAGGGTAGTGTTTAAGGGTTTAGTGTAGTGTGGGGGGTTAGTGTTTTTGGGTTTAGGGTAGTGTTGTGGGTTAGTGAAGTCTAGGGTAGTGTTTAAGGGTTTAGTGTAGTGTGGGGGGTTAGTGTTTTAGGGTTTAGGGTAGTGTTGTGGGTTAGTGAAGTCTAGGGTAGGTGTTTAAGGTTTGAGTGTAGGGTTTAGGGTAGTGTTGTGGTGTATGTGTAGAGTAGGGGGTCGTGCTGGGGTAGAGTTTTAGGGTTTAGGGTAGTGTTGTGGTGTATGTGTAGTTTAGGTTAGTGTTTTAGGGTTAAGGGTAGTGTAGGTGGGTCGTATGGTATGGTTAAGGGTAGTGTTTTAGTGTATATGTAGTGTAGGGGGTCGTGCTGGGAGTGGCGTATTAGGTTTCAGGATAGTGTTGTGTTTTTGTAGTGTAGGAAGTTGTGTTGGGGGTAGTGATTTAGGGTTTAGGGAAGAGTAGTGGTGTGAAATGTAATAGGTTTTCATGTTTTTACGAAGTAGAGGTAAGCGAAGTAAAATTATGCGTACTTATGCCGTTTGCGAAGTAAAAAAATCGCACTAAATGCATGCGCAGTAATGGCATGCTAAGTATCGTTATATATTCGGTGGGAAGGTGTGCCACTATAATGAAGGTGTCATCCAGAGATTGCGCCGCATATAGTTGGGAATAAAAGTCACGGAAGGTGTCCGCGATGTCCGCATCGTCAGCCACCACTCGTCCCCCATCCATGTGCAGCTCCTGGACCCCTGTCTTTGTCTAGTTTCGCGCAGTTTGTGAGCAAGTAACCGACCACACCGGTCCCCCCGTGTAAAAAGTCTGGCGCAGGCGGAGGGCTGTGTACTACGCCCTATCATTATCAATGGTTGCCAGTTGGGCTCTCACTGCGCACAGTTGTCGCCATATCCTAGGCACCCCAGTTCGCTGGTGCATCTGTTCCAGCTCCTGAGTTCGCTGCGTGAGATCTGCCCTTTTACGTTCGCTTTCAGCATTATCAGCCATAGCAATAGCGATAAAAACTCCCCTCAACACTGCCTTAAGCGCAGCCCATTGTGTAGAAAGTGAAGTGTCAGGATTGTCATTGTGTACTAGAAAATCGTCCAGCGCGTTCTGCACCTGTTTGACCACATCCGCGTGGTGGAGGAGAGTGACACGCAAGTGCCAGTGGCGGGTAGGTTGCTGCAGTGGGGGAGTGTAAGGGTAGCTACAACCGGGGTATGATCTCTCTCCCCACCATTAGGGTCTGAAGTGTCTCTGAACCAAGAAAGTAGTCAAGGCGGGCATATGTCTTGTGCACACTCGAGTAAAAAGGGCATTCACAGGCATTTGGGTGGGAGGAACGCCACAGGTCCACCATCCCCAGCTCCCGCAGTCTGTCCAGTCCACTTGAGGAAAGCGCTCCCGACTGGCCCGAGCGCTGCGCCGATCTTTCCAGTGAGTTGTCAAATACCAAATTGAGGTCCCCCCTCAATAGGATTCTATGCTCTACAGTCACCGTGGCCTCAATCAGTGCCTCATGCAAGAACTTTTCTGGTCCCTCATTAGGGGCATAGACAGACCCTATGATCAATGTCAACCCGACGTCAAAGTAAAAAGTCTACCCTTAATCCCGGCCTCTTTCTGGAGAACCCTGCCCCGAAAAGAGCTGGAAACCAGGATCGCCACCCCTGCTGTTTTAGAAGTAAAGAACTGGGTGGAGCTAATAAGTGTATCTCCTGGAGGAGGCAAATATCCGCTTTCGAGTGCTCCAGATAAGAAAGGACCGCCCTCCGCTTAGTGGGATTGTTAAGCCCCTGCACATTCAGGGTAAGAATACGGAGCATAGTAGGTGTCATCTAAGCGGCAAGGGACCGGAGAGATAGCTGAATGTCAGGACCTGACAAGTAGAGGGATGTATGGAGCAAAGGCAGCATAACAGAGCCAAACTTGAATAACAGTGGACGGGGGCCCCCCAAAAAATAAAAAGGAAAGAAAACCCCCCGAAAAGAACAAGAACCACAATGTTGTGTGGAGATAGAGAGTCCAATCCGTCCCCTACGGGTGATAGGAGGTTGGCTCCCCTAGTGAAAAAAGGGAGAGCAACGAGTAGCCAACATCTGGAACATGGTAGTCCGTCATCCGAGGATGAACAGAAAAAACACATCAAGGGGTCCAATGTGTGGCCAAGTGTACACCCTTCACCACCTCCCGCCTCAATACAAGGAACAGACAGCCCCATCTAAAGTCAAGAAATGTGCGTTTTTGCCAGTTCCTCCGGGAGGGACTCCAGGTCGGCCTTCTGACTTAATGCGATTTCCGTGGAGTCCGGACGTTTAGGGCGTCTTCGGCGTCTGACGCTGCCAACCCGATGGCGACACACCCATTGCGGGGCTCGGGCCACGGTTCACCCCCTTGTCCTCCAGAGGGTCAACGCTGAGAAGCTTGCAGGCCTCCCAGAAAGAGCGGAGCTGATACTGTTTCCCATACAGGCGGAAGATCAGTCGGAACAGATGTCCCCAGGAGTGAGCAATAACCCGCTGACAGAGGTGAGACGTGATGGGGCGAAAAAGCATCCGTTTCTGCAGGGTAATCGCAGCGAGGTCTTGATAGAGCGTTGGACTCTGGCAGGTGATTGGGTGCATGGTTCTGGCTTTGTGGAGGATCTCCTCCTTCGTGCGAAAGTCCTGAATGCAGGCCAGAATGTCCGCTGGGGCCACCCTGTCTGCCCTAGGGGGCCCTACTCGGTGGGCCCTATCAATCTTAATGTCGGCTTCGGAGGGTTCCCTAGAATGTGATTAAAGAGACCCCTCACATAAGCAAAAGTGCCCCCTGAACCGCGTTTGTGGCAACTCCCTGGATCCTGATGTTGTGCCTCCGGGATCGATTTTCGAGATCTTCAAGATGCAACGCGTTCCCCAATGCTATCGACGTCCCTGAGGTGAGGTCGCATTTCACCATCTGCAGGTCTTCACGGAGCGTCGTGAAGAGGGACTCAAGGAAAGTGCACGTCACCGGCTCCTCCCGGGTGGTCCCCGCCGGCAAGGTGGATGCGGCTTCCTGGGGCGAGTGAGCCATCTTCGGGGGGCCCCGTTGTCCGTGGGAGAAGATGTCTTTCAGAGTGAGGTCGGGTTTAGGGTCTTTCTGATTCTTGTCCCTCTTTGCTCGAGTGGAGGTCATATCCCAGGTCCATGCCGCCGGAGCCGAGCAGAGCAGACTCACCCCGGCCGCTCTTTGGAGCGAGTCCGCGTGGGTCGGGCAGGTAAGCAGTGGGCTAGACAGGACTCCAGGCCCCAGCATTTGGTCTATGGCGGGCCTGCACCAGGGCACAACAGCAGGGGT
Organism: Triturus cristatus; assembly: GCF_964204655.1. NCBI lineage: Eukaryota > Metazoa > Chordata > Amphibia > Caudata > Salamandridae > Triturus > Triturus cristatus. The sequence continues at coordinate 816,753,235 of NC_140584.1, forward strand.
ATCACAATGTCAGCCACTCACCGCTATGCAGGCATGAAGCACTTCAGGTCTTGGGGCCTACTCGTCGTCCGCCTATGCTCCTGGGCTCCCCCCAGATCAACAGCAATCCACGTCTGAGGGTCCAAGCAGCCACTGCCGTCTCTTACTGCTCTCCCGGGCAGGGGCCGCAGGCTCGCCAGCCCCACACAAATACAGGCCACGGATCGGCCCACACCGCGTCCTGCACTCTGGGTCAATGTCCCCACAGGCCTCGTGGTAGTTCAGGTCTGGTTCGGCCAGTCAGGGTCATTGCGCCTCTAGGAGCCCGACATCAGGGTGTGTAGGGGGTCACGGGCCCCAAGGATCCTGCCGGGGCCGTGCTGGACACGTGAGCTCGTCCCACGGCATTGCCTCTGTCGCGAGCCGGGCACCGGGCTCTCAGCCGCGTCACCTTCTCCACCAGCGGCACCCGCGGCACCGCTGTAAGTTCGGCACTGGAGATAAGGGCCACCCAACAGGCTCAGTCAATGGCAGGTTTGTTTGTCCTCGTTTGTTTGGCCATCCTGTCTTGGACCGATGCCTACGCCAAAACAACAGATCAAAAGTCTCGGCATATGGCTTGACAGCTCTCTCACGTTTAATCATCATACTACCAAGCTCTCGGCCACATGCTTTGGTCTATTACGTATGCTCAGGAAAATCCTCCCCTTGCTCCCCTTTCAGGCTAGAAGAATCATAGTTCAGGCCCTGATTCTGTCCCGCCTGGACTACGGAAACGCACTTTACCTGGGCGCCCCTCAGGCAACCTTAAATAGGCTACAGGTTATCCAAAACTGTGCAGCTCGCCACTTACTACAGATTCCCCGCAGACAGTCAGCCAAGCCTGCTTTAAAAAATCTACACTGGCTACCCATCCGAGCTAGGATCCAGTTTAAAGCTTTGTGTTTGACTCACAAAGCTTTCTGGAAACATGGGTCTGACATTATTCAATCTCTAGTTGTTCCCTACCAGCCATCCAGAACTCTGCGGTCTAGTGCCGCCTTCCTTGCCATGCCTCTGAAAGTCCGTAGATCTAGATGGGGTGGCCGCTCCTTCACCCTGAACGCCTCCAACCTCTGGAACACCCTCCCACTTACGCTCCGTAGTGAACCTAACATATCGGTCTTTCGTAAACACCTCAAGACCCACCTGTTCCTCTCAGCTTTTCAGTAACACTCCTTCCTTCTGTGCTCTCCGTGTCTGCAAGCGCTAGGAGGCCTCCGGGTAGCTACGCGCTATATAAATTTAACTTCATTCATTCATTCATTCAGGTACCAGGACTCCGCTGACACCAAGGCGGGCCCCTGCCTGCCAGGACAAGGAGCTCAGGCCGGGGAAGGAGCCGTTTTTGTCCTCGATAATTTTGACATGATATTTTATTTCACGATATTTGTGTTTTCGATATTCTGTCAGTGATCCTGGAACACCAGATGACTCATGCTTAGAGCTGTTGTAGTTCCCAGTGTACCCACGTGGCAAAATTATGAAATGGCAGTGTATGAGTTTGGGCCATGGGTCCTCTGCCCTCTTGAAGGAAGGGCTGCTCTTTGCACACAAGAGTCTGCTGGTTTGAGTCCAGGGTCGGACTGGTAATGCAAACCAGCCCTGGCAATTGAGTCAGACCGGCCGCGGGGGAAGTGCTGGTGGAAAACACTGCTGCTGTTTTTGATACAGGGGGCTGATATTGCAGCACTGCTGCAAAACCGGCCCCCTATACCGAAAATGCCCCCCACCAGTCAAAAAACGGCCCCCATGCTTCCAGCCCACTGGGAAAACGCCCTATACCAGCTACGGCCACTCCGGTTCTGTTTGTGTCTACAACTGGTGAACCCACCTCTTGGAGTAGACGGGTACGTAGCCCATAGGTATAAAGAGTCACTTTTAGAATTTCTCCTCTCTCCATATATAGCGTAACATGAGCATGGCCCAACAGAGCTTCTACACATCCAAACATGGCTAAGTTTTAGGTTTTCCCTGTAGAGTCTGCATAATAGTAATGAGTAGCACCGAGGAGTCCACAACCTCAAGTTGTACCTTCTCGGGTGTGATAATTTCAAACTGCCCTGGTTTTCTGTCCCAAACAACTTTACGTTCAATGCTTGCAATTTTACATGTCATATTAGAAAGGCAGATTAACAACTCCCAAAGCAGAAAATGGACTAAGTTTATAAAGCAAGACTGGTTGAGCCTCTGAGACCTGGCACTGGGCAGCCTGAGAGCTGTGGGAGGCCCCTGATCACCATTCCCAAGTTGAGGGAAGAGGGTCTCCAACAGAATGGCATTGTTCCTAGAACTCCCAGGCTGGTGGCGAGGGGTCTCGTTAGACACTTCTTAGCCGTGGTCACTGGTTATCACATTCCCATGGGATGGTTGGAGTTTTGTCATGTACCCCTCCCTGACTGCATCCAGGGGCCACCACAAGAGCAGATGCCAATGTGGTTCGGTAATCTCTAGCCTCATCCAACGAGAACCAATCCAGCCACAGAGCCCTACTCACCAACAGCTGAGCCGCAGTGGGCGCAGAAAGGCCTAATCAAAGAGATCCTCCCAGACCTATGCTAAGGGACCCGCACACCTACACTACTGCTACTACCCCCCTCCCTCCTCACCCTCCCGCTCCGCTGAGAGAACAAGCAAGAAGGTGGAAATGGAGAGATGAGGAAAGGAAGAAGCGCTCTCCATTAGCAATGAACATAACACCTTCGCCTCCAGTGACTCCTCATTTACATACCGACTCTGACAGTCTAATTATCGCAGCCGCGCCACGCTTAGAATAAATAAATATTAAAGTGGCTGATGAAGAAAGGTGAAGAGGAAGACTCAGTCTTGCAGACAGGGACGAGCTTTTTTAAAGTGTTTATTTACTCGGGGGTTTTTCTGGTGAAGGGGGGTGTAATGAGGCCCCAGCCTTAGGTTTAATTGAGTTGCTCGGCACATGTCACCTGTCCAAACTTTGCTTTAACTTTGGTTATCGTGTATGTATTTTGCTATTTTCAAGAAGCCCACTGCACAAGGCACAACCAGAGGGTTAGAGTCTCAAAGGGGCTCATAAGAATTAAGGGTGGGGGGGGGGGGGGGGGGCGCTAGTTCATTTTTGCTAGTCCCGGGGACACAAAGGATTGCACTTCAACCAATGCCCTCCATTTAGGACCGATTCAAAAACGTATACAATAAAGACATGTCACAAAAGTCCTGGTATGCCACAGGTCTGCATTCTTAAAAATACTAGTAAAATGTCTTTTTGTGAGGAGATCCCTTTGCATAAGGCTTACGCAGGCATTGACATGCTTGTCAGAGGCCTCCCTTCCACGCTGCCGCAGGTACACTGTGTTGACCAAGACCCTTGTCAGTGGTTGTGTCAGGGTTGGGGGACTTGCTCGACACCCAGTTTAGAGTCTTCTTACCTGTATCCCCACCTCCATAATGGATTACTTATTGGTAATCTTCATTACTTCTAGGCATGCTTTTCCTTCTCACGGTCATTATTAATGAGGTGAGCCCAATGCCTGAGAAAGGAACTGGTGTGAATGTAAACACGCTCACCCATACCGGGTGCCACACAAAGGTTGGCATTCTCTTCCTGCTCCTGAACTATGCCAGCCAATACCAAAGTCTGATAAGTTCAGCAGGTGGGCATGTTGAGATGACTTTGACGAGGACGAGTTGGCGAGACATAATCAAGGTAACCAGCGAGTATTTGGAACTGTATCTTTAGGTCCCATTTTCTCGTCCCACTATTAATGGACATACCATAAAGGACCGTGGCCATTCAGTGACCAACAAAATGATATATAAAAGACACACATTCTGCAACATTATCTGATTCTTTACTACGCAATCTGTAAATGCTCAAGTGAGAGCCGACTGCAGTACAACAATGACAAAAGCCCCCATCCCATTCCAATACCTGGAGCTGATAGTAAGAAACACAAATATACTGAGGGAACCAGGTAGCAAATCCACAAATTTCAGCAAGAAGAACACCTTCAACCTCTGGGCATAAAGCTGCCACCGACCTTTAAACCCAGAAGCCCAAAGACCATAGCCAAAGAATTTGCCAGGGCAAGAGCAGATCTAATCCATCTGCTGATCATCAAGTTAGATGCCATGTGACTCGGCCCTCCTACACCTTCATTTGACCAGATAAATTAGAATAATGAGCCTCGCATCCAACATCTGCCTGGCATGCTCCTCTACTATAGATGGTGAAGGAAACAAAAGATGCCACGCAATTTCCTGGTATCTTTCAGAGGCAAAATCCCTGAGGAATGGAAACAAGAATCTGGATGAAGAACCATATCATCTGGCAATACCCTTTAGGTAAAGCTTCCTACACAGTAGCGCCTACTGTCTATAGCCGATGTCACTTCCACCAAACAGGCTAATTTAATTCTGAAGAACTTTAAATATATTTCTCACAAATGTTCAAAAGGTTGAGCCTTTAATGGTTTAAGTAAAAGTGGAAAACTCTACCGAGGGGATTGGTGGTCCTTAGTAAAGATAAACATTGATCAGTCTGGATGCCTACATCTCCCTGTCATAATACACCTCAAAATTCACAAAAGGTGTTTAGTTCTGTTCACTGAGCTCAGAGGGTAGAGACTGACAACTTCAAAGAGAAACCATCCCAGGCACAACATAAATGTCATAGGGGAGAGAGCACCAACACTACTTCTGAATCAAGCATCTCACAAAAGACCTGAACATTGACAGACATCTAAATTGCTGCATCGCTAGGACAAGGTTAGTTGGTAGCCCTCTTCACTGGAGCCCAAATCACTCAAGTTCCAAAGTACCTGTGAACCCAATGGCTGCAGTGGTGAAGGAATCAAAGGGTACTTTCATCTCAGATGGAATGCAAGGGCATGGAGCAGAGGAAACCATGTCCTGAGGCTCCTGAACTGAATTTCCGAATAACGGTCACCAGCATCCCCATGATCTTGGCCGACAGCCTGAGAATGACAATAAATGTGTGAAAAGCATACACCAGCTGAGGGAGCTAGTGCAGAGTTAAGGATTTCTTTCCTGGTGGTGCTGTGTCGATGAACCAGGAGTTTAAGTTAGGAAGGAGGGAATTTTCTGGGGAGGCAAAGATCTAGGAACAGAGTTCCAAGCCGCCTACAAATGGCCTGAAAAACCCACGGTTGCAGGACATTTCCTTTGTGCAAGGAAATTCTGCAGAGGTAGTCCACCTGAACATTGTCCATGCCCAGAATGTAGACAGGTATTAGTGACAACACCTGGCTCTTATCTCAGGAGGAACAAAGATTGTTATTGATTCCCTAAATTCCCCTCTATTCCAGCAGGCAGACCCTTAGCGAGTGGTGTCATCTCTTTGTTGTATACATTTGTGAACGCGCCCATCTGACAAAGAGACAGATGCTGTCTCAGTGACCAGGGCAATAGTCATGATATAGATCGACTGTGATAAAACAGCTTTCCCTGGAAAATGGTGCTGAATTAATGCAAAACAGTGCCTGCCGGCTTGTATGAATGGGCCACAAGCATGGGAAAAACAGTCCCACAGGGAGCAAGTGTCTCTGGATAAGTGAAGGGGAAGTTACCACCAGTGCAGAATCGGATGACAGAGCTTCTAAAAAGGCTCTCTTCAATGTGTAAGTAGGCACGTGTTAAGAGGGTAAGAAGAGGGCATACTGAGTCTCAGACAGGGCATAAATCTGGCCAGAATCCAGGATCTTTAAAGTGCCATCCCTTGGTAGAGCTATTAGCACTTGTCCAACCTTGCTCATCTTGGCACTTTCACAACATTCCAAGTCCCTCTTCACTGCCAGGGGAGTCGAATGATGCGACATCTGGTTGTTCAGGTAAATGTTGTTTTACGCAACAAAATGTTTACAATATTAATGAAGGGGCCACTCAACACATGTAATTAGAGAGTTACTCCTAGAGATAGTAATCATGAAGACTCCTGGCGTCACAGGAAAAGCATCCATTGGAAAGTCTCGATCTTCAAAGGAATCACCTTGACCATCTTGGTTACCAGCAACATAATTAAGTAAAATCCTCTGCCCCACTGTAACAGAGGTGATGGGTCTTTTTGAAGCAGGTGTGGATGCTCCGCTGCCTCCTGGTGTGCATATGTGGCCATGGGGCCAGGAACACCCCTGATTTCGGGAGAGTTAAATAGTCATTTGCCCATAAAACGTATCCTCAAGGTGATGCACATTCTGAGGTGCAGTGTTAATGACAATCCTACAGCTTGCTGTCTCCAAGGCTCCCCCGGCCAGACTTGGGCCTTTTACACAATGACAATGCGTACCGTATCTTACTTTTAGTGCTGTTACTACCACCCAGAAGTAGGACGGAGAGCTTGAGATCACTATCCTGGTGAGTTAAGTGTACAAAGGGAGTGGCTCGATTATCCAACTGTCATTTAAATCCCACTGGGACACTAATGATGAACATCAAAATCCACTGTGCACGCCGACCAATAGACACATTCTGCCCAATGACACATGGCTTCCTAATCCAATTCTAAACTTTTTGTTCCCATAACACTAGCACTGACTATAAAATGGCTCAATTGAGCTAGTGCATGCTACAAAATAAAACATGATGGGACTCACAGGATGGTGGGAATTTAGTGAGTTGCGCAGACACCACCACCCCATTTTCACTGCTAGATGCAGCCCAGTGGGATTGTAATAGGGAGAATCAAATCAGAAATATAAACGGGGCACAATATCGTGACAACAATTTTGAGGGAAAAAATATTGAAAAAGAAAGTTCACAGAGGGAGGTAAGGATTTACTATTCTTGACTCAATATTTATGTAACCTTGAAGATACACATATCACCAACGTACATATATGTGGAGATAGGTATAGAAAATGTATATAAACTTTCCTTTCGATATTTTGTTCCTCGATCTTGTGGTCACAATATTGTGACCCATCGATATTTCGGATTCAATATTCCCTGCCTGCACCGTCCAGTGGGTAGGTTTTAGACATGGCTGTCAGAGACGTGACATCTAACCCTTCCTCCTATGCATTGTAAAAATATGTTAGTAGTAAACACTGCAGTCAAAATCTGGACATGCCCTCCAACACAGAGGAATTCACCTAAGAAGGGGAAGTCTCTGGGCCTCACCATCTGAACCATCCCCAGGCCAGCTGAAGTAGTGAAAAAGCTGGAAATACTAGAACCAGAATATGTGCATTGTGCATTTTAATCCTGGCTTCCCCATGTGTCCAAATTGTATGTTCTTCAGTAATCACGATTAGAATGTATGCCTCTGCTCTTAAAATTAGGCTAATTCTTAGGTGTTTGATAAGAAATTTGGACTGGAATGGGAACATATATTGGATGTTACCCCTGGACGAAAGAGCACCCAGTCTCGTACGCTAAAATGGGCTCTATTAGGACAGTTACAGACATTGAAACAGACAGTCCTGCATTACAATCTTAGCCCTCGTACTTGACCAACTTGTTTGACCTTTGTCCTTTAATCTGATTTATGTGTGAACTTCAAAACAGTCTATTGTTTTTAAGTTCATTTTCTGTATAAAATAACCAAGTTCACAGGAAATGAAAACCACTAACGGTTCCCAAAGGCTTTTCATTCCTTCCTGGAGGTTAGTTTAGTTGGCATGTAAGTACCATTGACTGAAATAACATAACAAATGACATAAGGCACTATTTAGCTGACAAAATGGCTCAGCGAGTTAAAGACCCGATGCTGGCAAATGTAATGGCCAAACATTTGAATCCCAGCAAATCAGGCTCATCCTTCCTTCCTTCCCAAGCCCGTAATTGGAGAATCATAAATTGATTAATAGTAATCAATTAATAAGGGAATTGTAAGCGCGCTACTCACCCGTGAGGGTCTCAAGGCACTAGTAACATGTTTTCGCAGCTCCTAGAAATGAAAAAGCATTATTATTGATACCATTTAGTCTAAAATTCTGCCTATGCTCTTTCAGCACATCCCTTAAGCCCTCATTAGGAGTGGCAACATTTCGCCCTGAGCGATAACTCTGGGTGAAATTCCACCACCTGCTATTCCAGGGATACTCAAAGTAGGGCCCGGGGCGCTTGCGGCCCTCCTAACCCTTCCATGCACCACCCCAGGGCTGCTGTTTATTTGGCTTAGCAGTGACATCGAGAAAGCTCTTCAAAGGTAAGTACCGATTGACACATTAACTGAAGTAAAAGGAGAAAAGGTGAGCTGCACCACTTATCTTTAGCACTTTCATTTTAAAGTTACTGTGCAACAAACATGTAAAAATATGATAAAGACTCTTCAAAGTTCAAAAACGTGTATTTTATTAACATGCAGAAGGGATTCACCTTTAGAGGTGGGCAATATATTCCGCTTCACCTGCGGAGTTGGTGGAGTTTTGGCTGCCATATATATCAAAAGAGGGAGTGGAGAGGGAACGTGTCTACACAGACACATGGGGCGGATTCAATCTCCCCAGTTACAGTTAATAAACAAAGAGAATCCACCCATGTAAAATAGGTGAAAAGACTGTATTACAAGGTCTGGAAAAGGGATGTGTCTTCTACAATGGTGGGATGCACATAGTGTTCTTTAAATACTACTCACACACCAAAAGGGCCCTTGGTGTCATGCTTCATCATAGGGGTCTTCGCATCCTTCTACAGAACACGGCGTGCTACTAACCAGCAAATACGCTGGAGCACCTATGTGATCACTATGTGTGGTGTGGGAGGGTAGTGAAAGTTAGGGTCAGAAGTGAATGGTAAGTGGGAGTTAACAAATACCTGGCGTGTGAGGGCTACAAAGAATTTTAATATACCTCCGTGCTGGTATTGTTAAAAAAGATGTGGTGGAGGTATTTAATGTAGATAACCTCCTGGGTGCATCAACATGTTTCGAAGCCTAAAGCTTCTTCAGGACGGGTGCACCGATCCCTACCCTACTCACATGTGATAGTGTAATACTGCTCAAACATAAATACTATTTATGTGTAGAATAAAGCCTAGTGTGCCTACTATGGTACTTGCCCTGGCGTAAGGTGATAATTTCAAATTCAATTTGCTAAAAACGAAGCCAATGGCATCATGAGCCTGTGAAGAAAACAGAGGGTTCCCCGTGCTCAATGGCACTAAGCGTAGTGGTACTACCTGCTACAAACGTCCCTTCCGCTGCTCCGTGGTGGCTGCTCCGCATTACGCTTGCAACAGGGAGTTCAGGCCAAATGTTGCCAACCGATGCGTGGTGGACTTTTTTAACGTGTGTGGCTCGCCAACGGTAAGTTGGCGGGCGAGATTTGGTGTCACCTAGCATGAGTTTTGGTGACTAGGAGGGCACTTGGCGAGATTCCTCCAACCTGAGCGGTCATTGGAGGACGCGACCTTTTGCGGTCAGAGCTGCCGCTTGAGTTGAAAATCTACTTGAGCGGCAGCAAAATCAACTCGTGGTGGAGTTTGTGCTGCTATTTCAGCACGGAACGAGCTCCTCGCACTAAATCTTAGCGTGAAGAGCGTGACATGCCTTTTTCGCATGTTTGCGGAATTCCACAGAATATCGTAGAGTTCTTTTGTAACTCTGCAGAATTCCATGGAGATAAACTCATCAAGTTCTGCCCTGGCCTATTCACTTTAGTGCAACAGAGTATATCAATGCCTTGTCATTAATTAAAAGGGATAGTTCTCAAACATGAATTCAGAAACATGTGTATCCTCTAAGTGGCCTAGGGTTTTCTTATACGTGGAACAACATTATAGTTTATTAAGTCAAACGACAAGAGGTTTTGTACAATGAACATCCAGAACTCATATTTCATAGGTGCGCTCAGATGAGATAATAAAGAAAAGGAAGCAAAGTGAAATAAAAACAACTGCTCAGGTTCACACAATTTGATGAAGTGGGGAAGCTGGAATTGACCACAGGATTTCTGGTTTCAGATTGTGCAATTCAGCCATTAGATGGGTGTCTCTCCCTCTCTCATTTTACATAAAAAGTTAATGCTTTGTTTTGAATTCTTTGTGCATGAGGTTTGTGCTTGGGTGGCTGACAGACGGCTCGGCTCGTTTTGGCCCGAGGGTCCAAGAGAAGCCTAGGCAAAGCCTGAGTCAGGCTTCTGGCTCAAGCTTGCATCGAGCCTTCATCGGCTCAAACATCTCTATCACATAATGGCAATTAATGGGACAAAGGCATAAGAAGGATATGATTTAACTATCATCGAACAATTTAGTGAAGCAGGAGTACCAACACTCCTTGTTTCATAACTTTCTCATTGCACTTTATTTAATTGAGCGGTCCATGAGACCGGGTGTTCTCTCCAAATGGGTAATATAAAATGATTGTAGGGTTACAGTCCTGTTTTAGCATCAAATACTTCCTACCCGGGTTTAATTTAATTTGAGTTTTTCTTATCTCTGTTAAAGAAAAGCAGCAGAACAATATATTCAGAAAGTGATTACTTAAGAGCGCACCACAATTTGTCACAACGGTAAGCCAAGACTAAAAAGATTTTTTACAAAATGCCTTTTGGCTTTATAATTTAATTCTTGCTTATTTGATACAGATTTCACAAACAGCATATTTTGGAAAAAGTGGTAAAGTGAGTATTAAGTGTCAAGTCTCAGAGTGACATGGCTAAAGCATTCCAACTGTCCCATGTCTAGTAGTGATGGTTAGGTGTTTGTGTCTGCCCCTCTTAGTGACCATCTTAGACCTTTTGTTATAGCTGCTTGGCAGGGGCTGCAGGCAGCATAACAACCCAGCTCCCACCTGACCGCTTAGCAGTATGGGGGGAAAGAAAATGCTTCTTCCACAGGCAGATTCAAAGCCGCACTCATATTAACCAACCACCCTGAAACTCGACCAGACCTTTCCAGATATTGTCTGCCTGCAGAAAGCGGCAATAAATATCAGACGAAAAAGGGCCTGGTATCCCTGGGTTCGGATGGTTGTTCTCCATGCTAGGGATAAAAATAGTGATTACAAATTTGGTGTGGGAATATCAACTGGGAATCCAGTGGCGGCTCCTCCGCAATGGCAGGTGAACGTCCCCCACTGCCATTGTTTTATTTTTTGTTTTCCGGCTCTGAGCAAGCTTGTGCATGGAGAGGCAGGGCATGGGAGGGTGGAAGAGGAGTGCTTGTGCACTCCCTAAGTGCTTATGTGTGTTTGGCTGGCCCCCTCAGTCCGACCAAAACACACATGTGCACTTAGGTTTCTCCAGCCCAGCTGCATTCAGCAGCCGGACTGGAGGAACCCACACAGACTCAACGACCTGAGCGAAGCGCGTTTCCTGCCAGCTCAGGCCAATCCCTGTGCTGCTCTGCACCACAGGGATTGGCTGGGACCCAGGAAGAGGCCAGCAGGAGTGACGTGACGTGGGAGGCAGCTGGCGGCATCAGGTACGTTTTTTTAATCATTATTATTGACCCGTTGCCCCCCCCCCGCACTCGCTCTCCCACCTGTCCCACCACCCTTTGTAGATCACAGATACCCGCCCCTCCCGCATCCCCAGTATCACTGCTTAAAATTCCAGCAATTCGAGGGTCTCAGGAGTAGAAACCAGGTTCCTGAAGTCACAAGATGTGTTTTTTTCTTACATACTGTAAAACTGGTTACATTTCATCTTTATTATGAGCCCCTGGACTGCTCATTAACCTAATTAGACTATTGTAAAGATTTATTGCAATCTCCTGGAGGATCAGGATTGCTGCTCTGTAGGCGACTGCATTCCTCCCTGGAAATACTTATTTTAAACATGTTACAGATTCCGTTGGGCAGGACACTTAAGGTGCTGAATGCATCTAACCCACATTTGTCTTGTAAATAAAGGATGCCCTTCATATGCACACCTACATGGATCTCGGGGCTTAATTTGTGTCGGTGCTTAGCACCAGCACTTATTTGACGGGGCCGGGTCTACAGTCTACAGCACGCATCTGCTGCGCAAGTCACATTTATTTTTCAATTTAACTTACTACTGTACTCTCGTGCAGCCGCTGCGTGTTTTTCACATCTCCTGAGTGGGTCACAGCGCCGGCGGTTAAAGGTGTTGCTGTGGGACTTAGACACTTAGCCTGCTGCAGAGGAAATTCATTATTCATAAATACATTTAAATATATAACTGTTTTGATGGTGGCACCACACTGCGCACCGCGGCGGTCTTAGCCACTTGCCTGTGGGCGGGCCGCAGGGCCGGAGGACACTGATTTGGTTATATTGGGGTAGGGGCTGTGTGGCAATGTGCACAGATTTTTTTCACATTGCCACGCCCCAGCATAACCACCGCAGCACGCAGCAGCTCACCAAGAGTCATCGCGTTCAAGTCGGCCCGACCCCGACGACCGTGGCGTTGCGTTGAGGACATCGATCACCCAGTAAGTAGCAGTACTGTGTCTGGTAGTAGTAAGCAAGTCAAGGCCTAGACTGAGACTAATGCTTTGTGGGGAAAAATGAATGAATTAAGCAAAGAGGGATTTACGGGAGAGAGTGTTCTCTGGCACGTGCGCTTTCAAATTGATATTGTTGGGCCTCACGGAAAACCTAGCAAACGTTTTGGGTAGTTCGAAAAAACTCTGACAGGCTGAGGCCACAAATTCGAAAGCTGAAAACTGTACATAGAAGCCTTCACTGAGTACAATGCGGTAAGAGTTGCCCGGGATCGGGATTTGAGTCTCGGGGTCGACTATCCTGTGATTCAGGGCAAATCACTTAATCTCCCCGTGCCTTCCAAAAAATTAATCTTTTCTGGTGAAATGTAACTGGTGCTAATGTAAAGCACTCCGATACCTTCGGGTCAGTTTGCGCTATACAAAACCGCAAAAAAAGGGCCACTTGGCCACACGAAGTCTGAGAGCATCCAGGAGTAGTCTATGGGTTTTCAAATTTAGCACCCCAATGAAATATAGAGCAAAACCAAACCTATATGTGCCGCGACAGGAGAAAGAACGTTTTTATTCAAATTGGGCCAGCTTACATCTGCAGAAAAAAGTGAAAAAATATACATAGAGGGATATCATGGCGGATATAGAAGAGGGTGGTGGGAAGCTACGCATTTCTATTAATGATGGTAAACTCTGCTTGCCCATATATGGGCAAGGGAAGCTATGCATTTCTATTGGTGGTGGCAAGCTCGGCTTTCGTGTTCTTGCTCATGTATGGGCAAGGGGAATTTCAGGTGTCACCAGAGTTACCTTGGATCAATTATAGCAGTTCCCTCTAGACTGGTGTATGTTACTAGAAGATGGTAGCTTGGGTTTGGTTCTTGGGTGTCCCACCCAACTCCCCTTCTAGGGTGAATATTGCAAGAATTAATTCCGGAATATTTCCTTCTATCACTTCTTCTGTTGATCTCTTTTTGAGAACACAAGGCGGCAGAAAGTCTCTTCAGTGCATTGGGGAGCGTAGGTATGTATGGACGTTTTTGGGAGAAACTTTGAAGAAGCTATAGACATGCCCTGATGTCTTTACATTTGGTTAAAGGATGTTTTTGTCGAGGCACGACAAACTCACAAAATCAAATCCTCTGTCCCATAGCCCTACACAATAATATAATCCCAAAGTAATAAACAAATGCATCAATCTCTTTCTTATCTCCCCATCCTGAATCAGCCGCCCGGACCTCTCCTGACTCTAATGCTCCCTCTCCTGTCCAGCAACACATCTCATGCACCTTCACACACCTCTGGACCATCCTGCTCCTGACATTCTCCTGGCCTTGTATCTTTTTACTGCCCTTGTCAGTGTTTACCTTCCTTGGCTAACCAGGCTGCGACCACACGTGACTGCTGAAAGGACCAGGGCTGTGTTCTGATCTACTGGTCTATTCCTCCTGAACCTCCATGTAACTCTATTTAGCCCTGAGGGTTTAAAACAAACTGCAGCTGCCTTGGTACTTTTGAGTTAATTCCTTGTGTTTGAGATGGAAGGCATGTTGGATGTGAGTGAAGTTAGCTGTGCAGAGCTGGTACAGAGCTATGTGGCCCTGCTTCCCTGGATGGCAAGGAGGTGCCATCACAGTAGGGCCTTCAGGGCAGTGAAAACTGGCTCCCTATGAGGGGGCCATGAGGTTTGAAGTGGATGGAGTAGAATGCCTGGTTCTACTGTCCCATCTGAGGTCTGCACAAGGATCCTACCTTCAGGAAAATGCCAGGGTAGTTCCTGTTTCAACCCTCACCCCCTCTCTCCCCCCACCCCATCTGAGGGCGCCCACTGCTCATGGGGTTGAGTAGGACCTGGTTGAGCCCTCTGCTTACAGCTGTAAATTGTTGTTGGCTTGAGTGAGCTGCCAGGACCTTTCTATGCTCTAGAGTTGTAAAGGAGCCCCTCATAGCTATGCTGGTGACTGGCTGCAGGCAGGGTATATAAATGTAGGGTGCGTGCAACCTTACTGCCAGTGCTTAATTTGAGCCGGTTGTTTCCAGTGCTCAGCACTGCACTTAATCACCAACACCGGCACTTTTCATGAGCACCAGTTAATTCTGAAGTCGGTAGCTCTGGCCAATGTGCCACATTCTCTCCCTACTTTCATGGTTAGCAGTTGTATCTGTTTTTAGTGGCGCTAACAGGAGAAATGAGCTGGTGCAAGCTGCCTCCTAATGAGAGCCCCTGCACTTATTTGTTTACAAATTAACCACTGATGGATCTTATTCGCTGTATGAGGTGCACCATGGCATGGTCACCCGGGGCTGTCCAGCCTACCTCTTTAGTAATGGTAAGCTAGGAGAACAGCAGCAGGGTGCTACTGTCCACTGGGGCATCAAATGAAAAGTGCTGGAGGGCCGCAAGCGTCCCACAAGTCCAGCCGTGGTTGCTGCAGGTAACAGCGGTGGGGCCAGGTGAGGGGGGATTTCGAGAGACAACTACGAGGGAGAATTAAATAAATAATTAATTTTCCCTCGTGGTTGTCTCTCAAAATCCCCATTCACCGAGCCCCACCGCTCTTACCTGCAGCAGCTGCGACTGCACAAGTCAAACATTGAGTATATCTCGATTAGTACATCAGTTGCATTGCAAAGAGGAGAGCAGTTCACGAGCCAGTTGGTATGCAATTTGCATATCACGATTTTTTTAATATGCTCTTAGTATATCTGGGCCCTAGTGATTGAACATTGCAACATTTCTGGCACTCCAGTAGGTTTTCTTTAGTTGGATCATAGTATATCAACATCCAGGGGCAGAATCTGTTATAGATATTGCATCAGCTTGTTTTAAGGGCCTTTACTATAGGGAAATCAGACCCTTGCAGCCTGCACTCTTTCTGTTACCATTACAGGAACATCCACTTGTGCAACATCCAGAAGCCACAGTAACACTCTTGCCTGTGCCAGGACGCCAAAGGAAGTTCTCTCAGCCCAGATTTCAATTCACAGGTTTTACTTTATCTCATTACTTGGATCAGAGCCGTAAGGAAGTCTTCTTCACTCTTTCTGTACTCTGAAACACCCAACGAGGTTTTCATGTCCTGGATATGCAAGGGAATCTGACATAGCTTCAGCAACTGTAATATTCCGTTTGCCACCTTCTTTAGCATTCACTGGGTGTTAAAATAGCTCATTTGCATAAGGTTTAGCAATTGCTGTCTGAGACTGTTCTGTGTTAATTTATACAGTCCATTGTAGAAACGACGCTCACTGTGTTCATTTAGAGGCTCTTGTGAAATCCCCAACTCTCCATGGCTTTCTGTGGGTTCATCTTGCAAATCTACAAGTCGTAGATTTCCGGAATGGTGTCTTGGAAGAGTCCCCGTTCCATTCACCTGCATAAAATAGTATCGTCTTCCCTTTTCTTTTCCACCATGGAAAGGCACTGCCTGCCTTTCAAGGGGTTGCTTTTACATGAACTTCCGGAGTGGGAAACTTCTGAATGTTTGGCCATTCATTGCACTTTTCAGACCCACTTCCATGTAAATTTCACTTACGACTGTAAGACATCTGCCATTATGGCTGATTTTCCACAGTTGTGAATTTAGGACAATGGAGAGAAAAGAAACTCCACTTCGCCTCATAGGGCCTGTGGGTCCTCAGCAGACTTTTTTTTGGTGGGTCGCAAAAGTTCAAGCAATAAATAAAGTTGCCTTTAAATTCTGTATTTGTCTTGTCAAATATTCTGCTGCTTCAAAGACAAAGGACAAACGCCAGGCTATGTTTTCTTCTGTTTTTTTAGGACCCGCCTAACATTGCAGCGCAAAGCGCTGTATGCTCGGGGAGAGATTTTGTGGATGATGGTTTTTTAGAAAGGGACTTGAAGCCCCGCCCCTCATTTCCATTGGCTGGCATCACTGTTTATGCTAAACAGTGGCCTGCCATTGGAAATGAGGTTTTTTGTAGACGCCCTTTTGCCTCCGATCGAGACTGGGTCGCCGGCTTTGCTGCTGTTGCAAAGCACTTTCTTATCTTAATGGGTCCATGTGTTTCTAATTAGAAACACATGGCCCCAGAAAGATACGAGAGGCCCTCTCGCCACAGCGTGACCCAGACACATGTAAGCACACCATTCAAGAGGAAACGTTGTAAACATTTAGACAAAACGGTAATCCTTTTCTCACGTTTTGGAATTCAGCCAATGAAGGAGCAGGCAGTGCCTACGTTCCGTTGTGAGATTTCACACTCCTGCTGAGGAGATAAAAATGTAAGAGACAGGCTGGCCGGTGCAAGCCACCAAAGAAGCGTGGAGCCAGGTTGTTGAATAAAAGGGGTGTGGGGCGATTGCATAATCTTTAAGCAAACATCCCTTCTGGGCACCCAGAGACCTGCTGTTGCATTGCGAGTGTGAAAAACAAAGGCAGATATTTTCCATTGTTGTCAGTAAGCGAGAGAAACATAACAAACAACACTGTGCATGATTTGAAAAGCAGGAGACCCTGTTTTTTTAATGTGCTGCTTCGTCATAAAGTGAATTATTTTGCTACGTTGCTGTTTTACGAAACAAAATGAAACACGCAGGATCCCCGTTTGGAGATTCCAATTCAGTAGTTGCAAACACGTTTCTACTACACTTGGATGTGGCACCATATTTTTGATTCTGCCGTTTCAATTCCCGGCAGAAAACGAAAATAATTCGTACTGGTAAAATACGCAGGTCACCTCACGCCAGTCTACACCGTTAGATACAGATGGATATCACTTGCAACTACTAAAGTTTTACCCCACCGCACGTCCGCGCGCCGGCAGAGAAACACCCATATATTGGTTTAGGAATCGGAGAAAACTAGTGTTAACTGATCCAAAATAACTCATGCTAGTATAGGCATTGTAATGCTCCCTTCAGCGCGTTTGTGCAATGCGATTTTATCGTGCTACAAGATTTTTACAATTTTACTGGATTTTACTATTTAATAACTATTTTGCAGCACTGTGCACTACGAATGTTTTCCTGAACTATATCCGAACATTGAGTATTTGAGTGTAAAAGATGGTCTTTAACAGGATACTTACTGCCCATTAAACGTGGGCTATAATTCAACACAACATAAAAACAGCAAAGTACCTAAACTTTACTATTTGAACTATTTAAAATTGCACTTTTTCAATTGTTGTTAAGAAAGTATTTTAATTCCTGTACAGAGCGGTCGGTGTATCTTGCTTCGGGAAGAGCACCGGACTTTACAGAAGTTATAGTACAGGTTTCCTGAACCCCAGAGTCCCGCGATCTCAGCTGCGCATGGCGTTTGCAACATGGCCCCTCTTGTAAGCGAGCCTTCCGGGCACCCTTTCATGTCATTGCTCGTTACTACTTCTGCCCTCCCCCACTCTTTATATTTCTATCACTTCATGTAGCGCGGTCTTCGCCTATCTCTCCCTGCTCTCCCAGCCCTTACTTTCCTCCCACCAGTGCTTGAAATGGAAAAATAGAAGTGCAGGTACTCTGTACCAGAGTACCTGCTTGTTTCTGAGAAGTGCCGGTACTCTCCAATTAACAGTATAGCATTTCTCTTCCGAAGTGCCGGTACTCTCGCTCTCAAAATAAAAAAGTACCGGTACTCCGTACCGGACAGTACCGGCCCATTTAAAGCACTGCCTCCCACCGCCCGCTCAATCTCTATCTGAGCCTCTGTCTGTCTCTACTTTTCTCTAGGCTTGTCTTTTTACCGCACTGTTCATGCTTCCGCGTACTTTCGTATCATTTGCTCTCTGCCTCCTCCTATCTCTTCTAACTAACTATCTTTCTCTCTCTGTCTCTCTCTTCCACTTTTTGCATTTCTCTCCATTTTCTGCATCGTAACATCTGTCTGTCTATTACTTTTTGTATCTCAAACGGTAAAACTCTGTGGGACCAATTCATAGAAGCATCCGTGTTTACTGCCGAAAATATAAGGGTTTGAGAAATTATTATTTTTTTAATGAATTTTTGTGAATTCCCCAAAATGGTCCCAAAATGTCACTTTTACATTAAAATGTGGTTTGACAGTATACTGTGTGACACCAGTGTCCGTATCCAGTTCCAACACCTCTAGTTTTGCCCTGCTCTGCTTACCAGCACACATCAGCTATATCAGCAAACTATTCAGGGTGGTGAAAGTGGCACGAGGGATACAACAGAAGGAATTCTGCAAGGCATACAAGCAATGCAGGAGCAATACTATCTTATTCAGGGCCAACCGCCCCATAGTAGACAGGGGGAGGTGATTAAGCTCTCTAGTCCAGTAATGAGCACCCCCATATTCAGGTTGTAATTAGATTCAGCAGTGTGCGCCACCGCACGTTCAGCTGTAGGCATCTTGGCGCTGAATAACAGATGATTATTCAGCAACTTTAACCCTTGTGCAAAGAAGTGATGCATAATGATATGTTCTGAAACTTTGCACCAGCTTCAACAAATGTGCAAGCCCATCATTCAATGGAATGGCTTGCATTTTTCTGGGACACTGCTATTGTGTGCATCTTTGCACATCTCACTTCGTGGGAATATGCCAAAGTCAGATATAATCTTTGGCTACTCTCATTCAGATGGTGCAGGGATGAAGGCCTGCTGGAGACAAGAGGCCTCCTGTACTACAGAGGTCTGTAGCATCCAGAGGATTGCCCTTAAAGGAGTTCTGGAGGCAATATGGGCACCACATGAAATACCCACCACCCTGATAATGGCAGACCGTTAGCATTTCTATCCCTTTTTTCGACCTTTAAGCTCCCTGAGCCATCTCCTGTGCAATGTGTGTGGGGGGCAGATCTGAAGGGAAGCATCTCTAAAGACATCATGAACCATACAATATAGCAGAATGGCACTCACTTTTTTGGAAAATCTGAAAATAAATATGCCCTTGCTGAATGCTAAAATATTCACACCGGGGAAGATATCACAAAAGGGAAGTGATCCCCGTTGGTAGCAAGTAGCGCACATGTTTGGGAAATCCAGATTCTAAGACTAAGTGTCAAAAACAGTATGTTTGCAATCTGTCTTCAATTCTTCTCAGGCATCAGACTGTACAGTGTGATGTAAAGTATCTCTCTACATACCACACTCTGAATAGCTGTCACTTCTTTATTCCACCCAATACATTTCTTTCTCTGTCTCACATTTCTGTCCGATGTCTCATTCCTTTACCTAAACATTCCCTTTTTATCTGTCTATTTACACATGGCTACGTACCTACCACACTATTGCTCTACCTTTAAACTCTCTCTGTACGTCAAACCTCTCCTTCAATAAACCTCAATGCCCCACAGCACTTACCGTTCATGACCTCAACTTGCCACCTCTCTATCCGATCCTACCTCTAGATCTCTAGCTCTCGGTCAGCTCTCTGCCCCTCTCTTCTCCTCAAGTGCCCCCCTCTCTCTCTCTCTGTCTCTCTCTCTCTACTTTCTCTTCTTTCTGCATCTTGCTGCTCTGTTTGCATCTCATCCCCCTTCATTTCTCTTCCATTTACTCTTCCATTTACTTCACTTCCCTCTTAATTTCATCTCCCTTTATCTTACCCTTTCTATCATTTTTGCCATCTATACCTTACCTCTCGCATGCCTCTTTCTACCTCGCCATTCTCTCTTTCATTTCTCTCCCTGCCTCACAACTCATTGCCTCATCTCTCTCTTCCCCACCTCTCATACACTATCTAGCCTCCCAATTTACCTCACCTATTGGCCGTCTATGTCTCTCTTTTTATTGATGTCCTCTTTCCCTCACCTTTCCCATTATTTTATTTCGTTCTCTCTACAATGCTCTCAATACCTCTGCCACTCGATCTATCACTCCCTTTGCTTTCCTCTCTCTTTCTATCTCCTTCACTGTTTCCGTTCACTCTCTCTGCTTCCAATGTCTCGCTCGTTTAATACATCTGTCTTACCTCTGTCTTTCTCTCCCTATTTCACCATTCTCTACTTCTCCCTCGCCCTTCCTCTGTATTAGCCTCATCTCTCTACCTTATCTGCACCTCTTTACTCTCTAATTCTCATATCTTTCTATTTTTCATCCCACCGGCTCTACCTGCCTCTCTGCCTCGCTACTTTGTTTACCTGACCTGTCATTCTGTGCTTCACCTTTCTATTTGTGCTATCTCATTATAACTCACCTCTCTTCCTATCTTATTTCTCTCTGGACCTTGCACCTCGAGTTGGCACCTTTCTTACCAGCCTACATTTAAAACTGCATGACAGGCCTCTAAAAACAAGCATTGGCATTGCCAATAGGTCTCGCCTTTTGGACTTTATACGTTTTTAGCCATGCAACAGTTGATATTATTGCACCAAGGATATTGTGCTGCATAACTAAATACTTAAAAGTTCCCAAAAGCGAGACCTATTGGCTATGCCAATGCTTGTTTATGTTTTACTTTTCAAGCCTCTCCCCGTCCTATATTGTATATTTGAGAAACAAACTTTATACCTTCCGTGATTGGTAAAATGAACAAACAAGATAGAAAACACAAGCCCCTGGCGCTGGGCAAGGCAAAAGCAGAAAGCCATATGTGTACGTATATCTTTTATTGCATATCTGCAGCTGATATAACAAGCATTGAAAATGCAATAGGTCTCGTCTTTGATTAAGTTAAAGCCATTGCTTTGCTAATGGTATTGTATAGCAAAGCAAATGGCTTTGACTTAATGAAAGGCGAGACCTATTGCATTTTTAATTCTTGTTTTAACATGGGGCCTGATGTTTACAAACTCTTCTCCATTGCAGTCAGAGAAAGAAAAGTAAAGACAAGGATGTGACAGTCTTACTGGGGAACATGGAGTGTGAACTGAGAGGTGGTAGGATGTCATTTTTTCGTAACACACACCAAAATGTAAATGTCGACGTGCATGACAACATCACTGGATTTGCCTCAAAGAAGTGCCATAAAAACCTTCTTGCGACAACTATTTAGAAATTGGAGGCCTGTTTAATACATCTGATTTCTGGTCAATTGCCCATTATTAACCATCTCATTTCCATATTCCATTGATGGTCTGATCCTACAACATGGGGTCATAAAATTAAACCTGGAGTCATTTCATGAGAGACAAAGGGAAAATTTTCATTGCTATGGTGGTAATTCCATAAAGCCACCTTCCAGGCAATGTTACTGGACAAAAGAAATATCAGAACTAAACAAATTTGGGACAAGCACGAAAGAGAAAAAAAGGCGGAGGAGAGAAAGGGTAGGGCTGTAGACTAAGTGTAGAGTTTGGGGTGGCTGTTGGCTGGAGAAAACACAGATTAAGTGGACTTGATGCTCAGCCTCTACCCTCGGTGTCTGTGCCATGTTGAAAATTCGATTTAACCAATTCCAAATAACTCCTGCTAGATCTATTTAGGGTAATTGCTTATTTCGCCTTTGAAGTATATATATGTGCAGCAGCAAAAGAATGGGAATGTTAATTGTTAATTAAAATAACCAGATACAAGATGCCACTGGAGTTAATAAAAGTTTTCTGGCAGCCATTTGTAAAATGTCGAGAACCTCTTACACTGACAAATAGGAGAAGTAAGAGTCCATGGTAAATGGCTAACGTGATTTTCCTTCAGGGTATGGTGATGAATACGTGTATCTTTTGCTGAAATTACTTGAGACTGTTCATATTTAACATTCTCGGTTTGCTGTTACCAACGCTTCTCTACTTGTGTTGTCATTCTTGTCATAGAAGAGGCACCTTTAGCCTTGCATGCAATTGCAGGCAACAGACATTGCAGGCATTTGAATTAAATTCAGAAATGGTTTGATTAAAAGTGGCACTGGAGAACAAATTAATTAAAATTTACTGGATACTAAGAGGAACAGCATGGGTTATATTTTAGAATTATTCAGCATTGTTTAATAATTTACAGCTTTTCATCACGTGAACACTTTTATAACTACACTTTCAATGGACTTTTTATTTCACAAAATTATAAAATGCATGGGCCCAGAAGAGATGGGCTTTCTTTTTGCCATAGGAGATGCCTATTTACAAAGATTTCTACAAGTCTTCAAAGTAGAGGGATGGGTGAAGAGTCTTATATGGCGTTAAAGATACTAAGATTCAGAAGTTGCAATAGGCAGAATTTAAAGAGATTAGCGCCATTTCTTGTAAAAGAGCTGCTCCTCTACTTACTTCAAAGAACGTTCCAAGAAGGCTCTGTCAACTGGAAACAGGAAAGTATTCAGTCATGTGCTAGAGAGACAACCAGTGGGTCTTGGCATGAAGGGACGAAGTTGAGGAGATTTGGTATCCTGGAGAAGAAAGGGGACTATTCGCAAATTTCGCATGTGTTTGTGTGGACACAACAAGTGATGCTTAATCCTATTTTAGCAGAGTAGGGATTGTCTGCCTGCAATGGTATATTTCAGCTGTTGTCCTGGCCCTTTCTGATACGCTGCACCCCACCGCACCTCCCTAGGACATAGTTTCTCTTATCCACCTCGGTAGAGGCAACCATGTCTCCCTCCTACTGTGCACTCTGCACTGGCCTCCCCTAGCCAAAAGAATCACATTCAAGGCCTTCTACATTGCTGATCACAGGCTACATGGAATTTAAACAAACTTCCCTGGAAGAATCCTCAGATTCTATCGGCACTCAAAGATCAACTTGAGCACAGGAATATCAAACTTCTGCAGATCCTGGCTGGGTGACTCAGCTGTCTATGTTCAAACTGTAGAACTGTGAAAGTCCCTTCTGGCTGGCATCAGAAATGGAATCCAACTTCCCAGAGACCAAGTGTGAGTCTGGGGTAGGGTCCTACGAGGCCCGAAGGCACAGGGCATTGTCTGTTGATAACTAGGGGTCACTTCCATCTGCCACCGATCAAGCAGAATTGCTCCCAGATCATAGATGGTGCAGCCAGTAGTGGCATGTAGAGGGATGCTATTTTCTGGGAGGAGATATGGACACCATTATTTTAGAGGGTCTTTAAATGATTATGGATGACACCACTCACAACATAGGAGTCTTCTCCTGTAGGCCTCGGCACACCACACCAAAGGACTGAACTTGCAGGTTAGTGTGGCTGTTGTTTACCCATTGCTACTCAGGAAGGTCCAGTGGAGGATTGGTTTTAAATTCAAATGGCCTAAAAATTCACGCTTGCCAACTAAGCAATCCTGTTCCTGATGCACTTTAAGCTTGAGGTAAGGATAGAGAGAAGTTTGAATTTAGAGAGTAGATTTTTTTAGGAAATTTGTTTTTGTTGCTGATAGTGGTGACAGTGACCATGAAGTGGCTGTGTTCACCTGAGTATTGACTGACAATATGATTAATTACCTGTGGATGTAATGGGCATCCTGTGTAACAAAAACAGCTGTAAAGCAGTTTCAGTTAAGATTGAGTGCAGTCAGTACATTACTAGAGCAGAACACACTTTAGCTTCTCAAATGGATTGTTCAGGTGGAAGCCTGACTAGAGTTGTCCCCAGTAGAGCAACTTGAATAGGTGATCACTTTTAAGTCTCACCTACCTGACAGCGCAAGCTGTCTGTTGGGGAAAATACCTATTTTCATCTTACAGAGGGATTAAAGTTTAACAATGGTTGGCTTTACAGTCACTCTCATTTGCCTGCTTTTTATTTGTTATCTTGTGTGGGCTTTCCTTCCTCTTCTCATGTCTATCCCTCCCCTGGAGCATGGACTCATTACTTGTGTCCTTCCACTGCTTGCTTTTCAAGAAATTCTTTTTTCTTTTGAGTTAAGCACTCCATGAGAGTGTGTATGTTTTCCAGCTGTCTCCCTTGTGTACTTCTTTCCCCGGCCACATTCCATATTGGTTTCTGTCACCTACATGTTGCGCTCACCCATATGTACTTCTGCCCCCGTATTGCTTTCTTGCCTGTGTGCTTCTCCCCCACCTGCTCCACATTGCTCTCTCTCGCCCATTATTTCCTCCTCTGGCACCTCCTTTGTTGCTTCAGACCCTCCACTATCTGTGTTGCTTTCACCCTCCCACACCCTCTGTGTTGCTTCATACCACCTGCACCCTCCATGTTGTTTCCCCCACCTGTGCCCATGTTGCTTACCCCTCCCTCCGTGTTGCTTCCCATCACCTGTGCCCTCCATGTTGGTTCCCCCTACCCATGCCCTCCATGTTGCTACCTCTAACTGTGCTTCAAAAAGAAAAAAAAACACGTTCAGGCTACTTTTAATTATTTATATTTCCTGCTCCAACTTGGTCAAAAAGTGCTCACATCATTTTGTAGCCGCACACTTGTTGTGCACACTTACAAAATTACATAACTGTCATGTCATAGTACCCTATGAGGATGCTGTGCAGCATGACTTAAAAACATTGACAAAGCCAATAGTTCCCAAAGTCTTTTTTCATGCTCGTTGCATTGTGCTGGCAAGGTGGTGCAAGAAAGTAAGCACTCACTTCCGGCATCCGATATGTCCTGTGCAGGTTCGAAATCCAACATATCGAACGCATTATGTGATGGCTATCCAGAAACAGGTCTGGAGAATCATTAGGATCCGAACACCTTGCTCTGTTTTACTGCCTTTGGTAGTGGGCCAAAGATACTGATCTACAGTTAGCCCAACGTACTGTGAGCAGGCAGCCCAGCCCCTGTACCCATAGGTTTGGGCAGCATTAGGTAACAGGGTGCAGGTGTGGGCACAATAATCACGATGAAGAACAATAAGGTTCCCTTATTGTAGCTCCACTTATTCTTTACATTCTTTGGTGTTCTTATTTACAGAATAATGATTAACTAATGATTGGTTTGAATGGGCACAGAACGCAACTGTGGTTCTATACGCAATGGATTTAAGATAATATACTGCTGTACTTAAGAAGAAGAAAAAATGCTCATTGATCAAGCGATCAAGCATGGGTAGAGTTTTGAAGCACACTAGTGTGTATATATAGAGAATAATAAAGGGATGGCCATTCAGTCTCAATAATAGTGGTGTATGATTGAGTCTTTGTTACACAATAATCAAAATGTAATTTTTTTTTACCCACTTATCGGTGGCACCGATAAGGTTTTGATCCGTGTTTCCCACAGGGTCATCATCAGGACTAAAGGCTACTGAGAAAATTTGGAACAAAAATGGCCAAACGATCTTAAAGAATGAGAGAGCTAATGGTTGTCTCAACGCAAGGGCTCACTATCTGAATTTGGGATCGGTGTAGGTCTAAAGTCAGTCTGACCATAAGTAGTAATCTGGAGGTCAGGCTCTGGCCTTGGCGGCTTCAGTACTTGCTTGTGGTAGGAAACAGAAAATTGGGATAGAGAAGTCAGACTGTTGTAGGCACCTAATTAATCAGGGCAAATCACAAAACAGTCTAACCAAATTCAGTAATCCAGATGAGTAGTTAAGTAAATACTTAACAAGCTTGAGCCGCAGCACTTCTTCAGTATGCATTTGAGGTCGGAAGCTAAAGGTCGATCACCATTATGGAATGGGCACCAGATTTAGGAGGCAAGCTACATTTTTGCTGTTCTACGTGGTCAGTACATTTGCTGGGGAAGTAACTTATTTTTTTTTATGTTGACTCTTTATTCCCTGTGCAAATGAGCATTAACTGCCTTGTGACTGGCTGCATAGTACTTCTTCCACCTCATAGCATTGAACTGCTTTTTCAGGTGTGATTACATTGAGTAGACCGCCTATTAGAACATCAAACCCAGGCGTCTGGTGCGGGTGCAGTCCAGCCAGATTAACATGCCTGGCATCATCACTTATGATCCGCAGGGAAGTGCTTTGGATTAGACGGGTTATTTCTATTATGGAATCCATAGTCATTCAGAGCTTAGGGTCCTATTCTGCACTGAAATGAACCTCCTGCAGCCCACCAGGAATATGCCAGTGCGGCATAAAGGCCAGCATGGCCATGGGTTTTACCATCAAAATCATCATCAAATATGGGAAGTAACTAACACCCGGTTGGTATCAGGGCCGGCTTTAGTGCTGGTGGCGCCCTGTGCAACAATGTTTGTTGGCGCCCAGCCCCCCAATGACCACCTCCACCACGGATTCTCTCACTAGCACCCTTTAACAGTGACCAAGTCACCATAACCACACTCTCTCAGATGCATTGAATTAGTTATATAGCGCCACTCATACCAGTGTAGGGTGTCCGAGCACTTTGCTTCACACACACATTACACAGAGACAATCAATCATACGAGTGTAAATCAGTGTATAGGAAATGTTACTTAAGCCAAAGGACTGAAAGTGTAGGAGTCACATGTCATCCATACTGGTAGGCAGTATAGTTTAAGAGTGCTTTCTGTGGAGAAGCACAAACGCAGAGTCGAAAAAGAAACAACATAGTTGGGAGTTTTCTTTAATAATAAGAATCGATTTCTAGCCAAATTAACCCTTTTTGCAACATTAATCAATGTTCTAATAATGTATACTTTGCGGTGTGTATGCAGTTGTGGGATGAAAGTTAATAGCTCACTGTTGTATATTAGGACTTTAAGTTATAAATTGCAAGTAACAAAAGGCTGTCTCTTTTGAAAGCAGTAACCTGCTGATCTGTTTACATCATACGCTCTCTGTAATCTACTTGGTACACGTTCTCTGCAGCAGGCATATTAACCCTCTGCACTAACTTCACATAAGTCAAAACCTCAACTATACAAAAAGCTGATCTCTCTCCAGGAAGATAATTAATCACACGAGTTTTCTTGACATTTATGTGAGGCCTGGTAATTGCAGGCGGAAAGAAACGCTGCAGCATGTGCTTCAAAAGCTTAATAAACTTTCAAACATGGCGCCCCCAGGAAGCCAGCACCTGGTGCGGTGGCACCGGTCGCACCCCCCTAAAGCCGGCCCTGGTTGGTATTCTCGACCGGAACTCATTAATTTACTATCATCAGAACTGGTTCTTTCTGATGGAAGGTCTCCTCGGACAGACGCCTTTTTGCCACACCACAAACGGACATAAGAGGGTGCCAGACTGCAACAAATGGCCTCAAATATGACCTCCTTGCTAGGGGTTGTGGAGCACCCAAACAGTTAATTGGTTTGCCCTGGTCTCTGAAAATGGCTCGGTAAAATCCTTCTCCAGAGCTCTTTCTTGTGCACCAGATCAAGTTTGGCAGTTTGAGATCCTCACTCTAAGGAGGATTTCAACCGCTCAGTACTGTCAGCACGACATCTATCAGGATCACTCATAATAATAACTCACCACTTAGCTCAGAAATTCCACTTCACAGTCTTTGAAAGAGGGGCCCAAATCTTTATTGGTCCGGTTTGTACTGTAAAAGAAACAACAGGCGTCGCAAGTTTGCCTCACTTGTTGAACCTAGCCCGGTGTCGCCGTGCCTCCTCCCTGCCTCCTCGAGGTATGCGTTCGGTGTCGCGCGGCTGGCTGGCTGGCTGCCAGAGCGCGCGCGCTCTCACTGTCCCCCGCTCCGCCTCGCGCTGTCTCGCGGCAGGGGTGCTTTCATCTCCTCCCCTCGGGATTGGAGATGTCACCGCAGGACGCGCTTGTCCGCGTCTCAGGCAGCGGCAGAGGCCTGCGGCTTTGACAAACTTCGTTTAATTGGGAGGCAGCCAGGAGGGTTTGAAAGAACTGAACCACCGCTGAAACCCCTTTTATCAGGCATAATTTAAACTCCACACGGGGAGAAAGAAAAAAAACATATATGTCGAAAAGAAAAGTCAACTTCCCTCCTGCTGTGCGCTCCCGCCTCCTCCCCCGGCCAAGGCAGGTTCTAGTGAGATTCCAGCTTTTCATTTTCCGAAAAATGTCAAAGTGGATTTGTGCAGTGTGGCTGGGTGAAGGGAAAAGGAGTGCAGATGTCGCCTCATGAAGGCGGCGGCGTGCCAGGAATGGAAGCTGCGATTCCTTTGCTGAGGGGATCTGTCAGAACATTTTAAATAAAGCTTCTAAGGGGCTTGACAGGTCGGACGGAGCAGGTTCGCCCTAATTGAACGCACGCTGGCAGAGGGGCCGGCGCCCCGGATACCACTTAGAAAGATGGAGATCTGGGGCACTGAAAACCCCGGGAGGGAAATTTCCAGTTGGGTCCAAAAGTGTGTGCATCGTGGGTAAAAAAAGTGGTGGGCCCAGAATGATCCTGGGTGTTACTGGTAAGAGCCGATGGGCCCACGTGGGTGCCACTGTAAGGGGGTGATCTTACGAGGGTGACAAGGGCAGGAAGTAATATTATGTAGGGTATTGAAACGGCTTAATGTATGCAAATATCCCTCCTGTGTATTAATGTCGCATGGAGTGCTGTACTGCATAGGCATTAAATGGTAAAACCAAGGCAGGCAGAAGGGTTGAATCTGTGCAGTGAGGCATAATCACAGGGCATAAATGCGGTGAGATAAAATTACTTTTAGCAGTAGTACCCATCAATGAAGGAATAACAGGTGGCCTTGTACTGGTGAACAAGCCTGTTGGACAGGCGAAACGCATCCTACCAGTCGACTTGAATAAAGTTTTCTTGGCCAGAACACAGCGTCGTCATCCTTGTGTTACGAGGAGCTCTGCAATATATATATATATTTATATTATCTACTGGCGGTCGCCAGTAGATAGTTATAGTTAGGACCGAGTTTCCATAGGAAATCTCAAAATTCTATTTTGAATAACTTTGGCGCCGGTTGATGAATAATTGCGAAATTTTCAAAACGAATGGGGCGCTCCGCTCAGCTCCTACCCTGAAAGTCTCGGGGTGATTCGTCAAGCGGGGGCCGAGAAAAAAGGGGGTCCCAAAACGCGTTTTCTCCATGCATTTTCCCATAGGACCTTTAGTCGAAGGTACAGCCCGAACGGCTGAACAGAATTACTTGAAATTTGGCAGAGAGGTAGTCCTCAGGTCAGGCATGTGCCTTTTGCATATATGAAGTCAATCTGTACAGTAGTTCCTGAGAAAATTGCAGTTAAAAGTACATAAATATCTATAAGCGCGCACGGTGCGCGCACCGTGCGCGCACCCTTACGTGCGCGAGCGTAATTCTGATTGGTGGTTACATGTCCGTCAACGTTCGAATCGGTCGAAATCAGGAAGTGTCGGACGCCATTTTGTTTGTTTTGGGTGCGACACTGAAAAAGAGAGGTGGTGAACGTGAAAAGGGGGCAGGGTAGAGAGTTCCTGACCCCCTAGCCTTTGTCAGGGGGTCCCTGAAGGACCCCGAAGGGTGAAAAAAACATTTTATTTTTTTTAAAAATCGCGGGGTGCACGCACGTTGCGCGCACGGTGAAAAACCTTAAAAAATATATATATATAATAATACATACATAATTTAGCATTTAAAAAACCGTACAAATTCATTTAAAAAACCATAGGTTTCACACACGTTATAGTTAGGAATTAGCATTTAAAAAACCTTGCAAATTCACTTAAAAAACCATAGGTTTCACACAGTAATCTCCTGACCCAGTCCTGAGGCGGAAGCCGGGAGCTGGTGGTACGAGTGAATTCTTACTTCACATTGCTTTTTAAAATTTTAATCTTGTGTGGTGTCACTTATTTCTGTATTTTTAAAATACTGCTCTTGCAATTTGCAATCTACGCTTGTAGCGCACAGCTGATCTAAAAAGCTGTTGCGCCTTCTTCTTCCCTCCTAAGCGGCCGCCATCAGCCCAGGCGTGCGCGCTGACCACGCCCACTTTAGGCCACGCCCCCCTACTAGAAATGTGCATGCACAGGAAGCGCAGCGGACGAGCGCAGCGGGAGCGCCGTTTGCGCGCCGAAGGCGCGCCTAAGGCAAGCCCGTCTGCGTCCGTCCGCGCCAAGACCGCGACAGGCGCAGGAAACTCTGCACTAATCCCCTTGTGCATCAGGTACCTCCCTAGCGACCTTCATCGACTACGGGGTATCAACTACTGCTCCTGCAAACTTGACTTGTCAATTATCTCCGGCTCTTTCTGCTGCAGGCATTGCCGCTGGTCTTCCTTTAAAAACCCTGCCCACTTTCCCACTCCCCTATCCCTCCCCAAGGATTCCCTGCCGCCCTTTAAAGGTGGTCTGATAAATGCCCGGTCTATGTGTAAGCATAGCCAAGATATACATGACCTCATCCTTGACTCTGATCTCGACTGTCTTATGATCACAGAAACATGGCTAACGGAAGACAGCAACCCGGATATAGCCATTGCCCTCCCTCAGGGTTTTTCTTTCTTTAGACAAGACAGACTGAAAGGGAGAGGTGGTGGAGTTGCCATGATACTGAAAAATACTTTCACTTGTCACACGTTTAATCTAGACCCCTTAACAGACGCGGAAAGCCTTGGCTTCTCAATTAAACTCAGTCAATCCTTCTCCTTCTCAGGTGGTCTGATTTACCGCCCACCCGGTAATGCTTCCAAGTTCCTAGACTCACTGAGCGACTCTCTGGGACACTCCTTACTCCACTACACACATTTTACCCTTCTCGGGGATTTTAATTTACACCTTGAGTCCATATCTGACTCACAAACCAATAATTTTCTACAGACCCTCGAAATTTTCAACCTTCAACAAAGTGTCACATTGCCTACTCATTTACTTGGACATACCCTCGACGGTGTCTGCACTAATTTCCCCTCCCTTACTACCCTACCCCCTCTCCCCCAAATATGGACAGATCATAGCCTGATCCCATTCCATATTATAAATGTACGCCCACTAACCTTCACTAAAACAAATCCTCATTGTGACAATCCTGTCAACTGGAAAAAAGTCCAAGAAAACCTTACTCTTAACCCTATTCTTCAATCTCAGTCCCCCACTTTATCTGGTAACATCGAACTTGATGCAAACCTTTTCCATAACTGGATCTCACAAGAAATTAAAATTCGGAACCCAACCAATCGTCTCTGTAGATCTCATAAAAATACCAAGTAATTTCCCCCCTTCACAAACGTCTCAAGGGGTTCCTATTCCCGATCAACTAGAATCCCTAGCTGGTAGCCTTAAGAAGTTCACCCCTGTCACTTTGGCTCAAACCAGAGAAGTTATTCTAGCGTGCAAATCTGGCTCTCCTTCCGACCCCTGTCCTCCCAAAATCCTCCACCAACTCATAGCTGTGGTGAACCCAATCATCAACGACATAGTTAACTCGTCGCTTCGCTCCGGATCGGTCCCTCGCCTATGGAAAAAGGGTACAGTCAAACCTCTCATGAAGAAGGCTAACAAATCCCCGTCGGACCCGACCAATCTCCGCCCGATCACACTCCTCCCGGCTCTGGGAAAAATAACCGAACAGATGGTCTACAGAGAACTCAAACGTTATCTGGAAGCTCATAATATACTTCACCCGCAACAATCTGGTTTCCGTCCCAAACACTCGACCGAAACAGCTCTGATTGAATTGTCAGATACAATAAAGACGCTGCAAGACCAGAGGAAGAAAGCTATTCTCATACTTCTCGACCTCACTGCGGCGTTCAACACCATATCCCACCCCATCTTGATCAGCAGATTGACAGACATAGGGATTTCGGACATAGCCCTATCTTGGATAAAATCATTCCTTACCGACAGGTCCCAAACTGTCGCTCTTGGCCCTTTCCACTCTAATGAGAAGAAGGTCTCCTCCGGAGTACCTCAGGGGTCCATCCTGAGTCCCCTTCTTTTTAATATTTACCTCATCCCACTCCTATCCCTGATTGAATCATTCGGCATACCGGTAACATCGTATGCCGATGATACGCAGCTCATCGTACCTCTAGAGGATAACTCAACCAAAGCCGAGTGCAACCTCAAAAACTGTTTAACAGCGGTCTTCCACTGGATGGACACTAACCATCTATGATGCAACTCGAGCAAAACGGAGATACTCCCTATCGGAAAGAACATCTCCTTCTGCCCAGCCCTCTGGTGGCCGGATGACTCAGTTGCCCCTCCCCAGACCGTAACAACAGCTAGGAACCTCGGTGTCCTATTCGACTCTGATTTATCATTCGACCAGCACGCCAGGAATGTTGCCGGCAGATGCTTTGGAATAATAAAATCGCTAAGAAAGTTCTTTGACTTTCTTCCACTTGACGCCAGGAAAACAGTAACCGTAGCCCTCATAATCTCACGCCTAGATTACTGTAACCGCCTCTTGGCGGGGACAAAAAAGTCCACACTGACCAAACTTCACAGTGTTCTTCACACGGCTGCCCGACTGGTCCTAAAACTGCCCCGAAAATCATCTATCTCCGCAGCTCTAAGATCCCTACATTGGCTCCCCCTCCACAAAAGAATACTTATTAAAATACTGATTATCGCCTTTCGGGCGTTTAACAAAACTGGTCCAAAATATCTCACCAGACGCTTCCCCCACTACAATCTGAGCCGATCTCTCCGATCTGCCCAGGACAACCTCATGCTCCCCGCCAGGTACAACTTGAAGACGAAAGGTGGAAAAAGTTTAAGTTTCCTGGCCATTAAAGCCTGGAACAGCATGCCCAAAAATCTTAGACAACAAACTCTTGAAAAACCTTTCAGAAAACTTCTAAAGACCTGGATTTTTAACCTTCCCGACGATTTCACCAAAGCTGCCATTTAACCTCTTACTGCTACCTCGACTGGGCCTTCAGGAATTTCAGCGCCATGAGGCTCCCTCCGGAGCGAATGCTGCGCTTTAGAAATACCCCCTCAAATATCACATATCAAATGTTATAGTTAGGTGGACATTTCACTCGTAAAAAACCAATGAAATTCCCCCGTTATAGTTAGTTCAGATAACTATAACTCGCGTGACCGCCACTCTATCACAAGGATGATGTCATCAGTGATGTCATGAGTGATGCCACTGACCATGTCATGAGTGATGTAACGTCATGAGCAGTGGATTGCGGGCGCGCGAGTTATAGTTATCTGAACTAACTATAACGGGGGAATTTCATTGGTTTTTTACGAGTGAAATGTCCACCTAACTATAACATGTGTGAAACCTATGGTTTTTTAAGTGAATTTGCAAGATTTTTTAAATGCTGATTCCTAACTATAACGTGTGTGAAACCTATGGTTTTTTAAGTGAATATATATATATATATATATATAATAGCGATGGGCACAGGGAAAGAGAAATTATGAAAAACTATGATGAAAGGAGCGAGAGAGAGGTGGGCAGAGATAGGCAGAGGGTGGTGGGGATGCTCTAATGTCAGAACAGCAAAAAAGAAGGGCCCGCAATCCCCGATTCCTCTTTTGGTGGTGATTCACCATATCCTTTATGGCTGTTAAGACCCAAATGATTCGGAGATGTGGGTGGCACTCCTGCCCTATCAGCTAATATCTCCCTTAGTGTGGGGGTAGGCCTGCTCTGAAAAGGTAATCAAGGATTTGTAGGGCATTACATTCTCAATGTCAGAAAGAAAAGGGCATCTTTGAGTTGAGTTATGATGATATGAATACAGAGTGATGTGGAAGGCTGACATTGAGAATGTAATGCCCTACAAATCCTTGATTTCCTTTTCTCCACCCCTGCTCTGCTCCCTTGGGTAAATGTGAATAACAAGGCCATTGTTAACCTTAGGGTTCTGATAGACCACATAGACAACTCAAACTTGCCCTACTTTTCGATTTGATGTCACTCGAAACCTCTTGGTGAGAAACAACTCTGTTATTCAAAGTTACCTATCTACAATCATATATTTTATCTCTCAGGCTGAATCTGCTGTGCTATAGCATGGATAAACCTGGCACACCAGGCATTTTAAATTGACTCTATCCTGCACAATTGCTCCTATTCAGACTTTTAACTAATATTTGCACTCCTAATAAGCTCAGAGTACAAGTCTATGTTAGATCAGCTACCACATTGCAACCACGAGCAGCATATAAACTCAGCAGTTAACTTGACGGAGCATATGAGCATAACAACTTCGTTTGCACATGATCTTTGATGGACTCCAAGTTGTTAGAATTTACCTAGGCTCCGGTAAAGTGTGGTTCACCTAGAGACTCAGCTCCTCCCATTATTTTGAATAGGGCTGCTGGAACTGTTCCTCCTATTATATTGGAGCTGATTAACGCCTCCATTTCTCCTGGAGTAGTCCCCCCTCCATGGAAAGTGCCATGGTGAAGGCGTTGCTAAAAAAGCCTAGTCTCAATCCTGATCTCCTGGGAAACTATTGCCCCATCTCGCTTCTTCCAGGGATCAGTAAGATTGGGGAAAAACATGTTAACTCAGTTCTCTCC
The DNA here is from genome assembly GCF_964204655.1 of Triturus cristatus. Classification (NCBI taxonomy): domain Eukaryota; kingdom Metazoa; phylum Chordata; class Amphibia; order Caudata; family Salamandridae; genus Triturus; species Triturus cristatus. The sequence goes on from NC_140584.1 coordinate 816,787,677, forward strand.
ACATTTTTGGAGGCCCACAATCTTTTCCACCCCTTGCAGACTGACTTCCGACCCCAACAGGGTACAGAAACGGCCCTCTTAGCAGTAGTCGAAGCGTCCAAGAAGATCTTGGACGCCGGAGGCACTACAGCTTTCATCCTCCTGGATCTTAGTGCAGCCTTCGACACTGTTAACCACCAAATCTTGGTCCATAGACTTAGAAATTTGGGGGTGACGGGGGGGGGGGGGGCTATAGAGTGGCTGAAATAATTCCTGGACGACAGGTCATTTCAGGTTTTCGAAGGTGATGCTACTTCAAAACTGATGTCTCTCCGCTGCGGTGCTGATGCTTCTTGGGAATCCTTTAATGCAGGAATATTGTGGCCAGTTTGTCTGGGGCCCAGTTCCTGCTCCCAAGAACCAGATTAAAAGTCTAGGGGGCCATTAGGATGTAGGGCGGATCGCCACCGCCTGCAAGGTGGTGGCGATCTGCCCTACATCCTTCCCCGCCCGCCACCCATTTCCCCCCCACCATATTAGTATGGCGGGGGGACCGCGGCGGACGGAAAGACCGTCCGCCGGTTTTCTGCCGGTTGACTAGTCGACCGGGCAGAAAAGGTGCTCAATATGGTGGCGGTGTCTGCATATTTGGATGCAGGCGGAGACGTGCCTTTCAGCATGCGGGGTTTGCTGTCGGGGGCCCATTGCGGGCCCCCAGGGTTGGGTGGGTTGGGGGTGCACATGGGGGGGTACCTATGGTACCCCCCTGCATTGTCATGGACATGGTGGCAGGCACCTCGCGGTGCCTGTCACCTTGTGCATGACAATGCACACAGTGCATTCCCAGCATTGTGGCGGGCAGTGCTGTGAGCACTGCCCGTCACAATGCTGGGAATGGAGGTTGCCACCGCCACGTTGGCAGTGGCATCCTAATTGCAGGTGACGGACCGCCGTACCACTGGCGGCCGGTCCTAGCACCGCTAGGGTGGTGGGCGGACTAAAGTCCGCCCACCATCCTAATGGTCCCCTAGGTATCTGGCTTGACTGTGATCTGAACTTTAAGTCACAGACGCAGACTATTGGCGGCTTGCTGTTATGGAATCCTTAGGATGCTTCGGAAAGTCCTTCCGCTTCTACCCTTTCCTGCAAGAAGGCTTATGGTCCAGGCCCTGATTCTCTCTCACCTGAACTATAGGAATGTTCATTTTTTAGGAGCTCCTAGTGCCACCATCTCGAAGCTCCAGACTGTGCAAAACTGCGCAGCGCATATGCTCCTTCGGATACCGTAGCGCCAATCTGATAAACCAGCTCTGAAGTCCCTTCATTGGCTTCCTATTCAGGAGAGAATTAAATTCAAGGCACTGTGTATTGATCACAATACACAAGCATGGAAGGGACTGCCTATTAATCCGTCTTGCCCTAGTTCCTAGAATTAAAAGGGCAAGAAGCGGTAGACATTTGTTTTCTTATAATGCTGCTAGGATGTGGAACACCCTTCCCCTCCACATGCGCTGTGAACGTAATCATCTGGCCTTCTGTAAACTTCTTAAAACTTGGCATTTCTCTTAATGTGGATGTAGTGTCTATTGTTGTACCACTGTCAGCACTGGGATGCCCTCGGGTAGCTATGCGCTTAATAAATGTTTTTCATTTCATTTAATCTGGACTGCACTACCATTTTATCAAAAACTGAAAAGAATCAGGCTGCAGCAGCTTTATAGTGTGGACAAACCCAGCACACCAGACACTTTAAGGTGCCGATTCCGATCTGTAAAACCCGGGTACAAATGGTCGTACGGAGCGTTTTCTCCGTACGACTCGTACCCGGGAATTCCACCGTACAGACCAGCAAGTACGATTCGTACAGAAATACCATTTCCGTACGAATCGTAAAAAACACCGTGCGGCTAAAAAATACATACAATTCCGAACCTGGACAGCGCGTACGCGACGTCCGCACAGAGTCAGGCAACGTTTTACAGACCAACAAGTACGATTCGTACCCACAGCACTCCGCACGGCTATATTTTTACGGGAGCCAAAAAGTGCCGGAAAAGCTAAGTACGCCGCGATGCACGAGGAAAAGGGGACCTGGTACGTGCCGTACCACCACCCCATATGTACGCGCCGTACCCCCAGCCCCACCGCATGTACGCGCCATACCCCCACCCCCCGCATGTACGCGCCGTACCCCCAGTCCCCGTATGTACGTGCCGTACCCCTAGCCCCCCCGCATGTACACGCCATACCCCAGCGCATAGCGCTGGGGTACGGCGCGTACATACGGGGGCTGGGGGTACGGTGCGTACATATGGGGGCTGGGGGTACAGCGCATACATACAGGGTGGGGGGACGGTGCGTACATATGGGGGCTGAGGGTACGGCACGTACATACGGGGGTGGGGGTATGGTGCGTACATACGGGGGGCGGGGGTACGGTGCGTACATACGGGGGCTGGGGGTACAGTGCGTACAGGTACGGGGCTGGGCTACGGTGTTTGGGTACGGTGCGTACAGGTATGGGGCTGGGCTCCGGTGTTGGGGTACGGTGCGGAGGGGGGGTACGGTGCTGACATACGGGGGTACGGTGCTGACATGTGCGGGACGAGGGGGGGCTGTACAACTCGTATCCGGGCACAAGTTTACCCGTGTACATGTGTGGTACAGCGTTCGCTCCGTACGTGGCCTTTTACATGCAGTTGTGTATTCGGACGGCTGGTACGGATCGTACTTGCGCGCTCGGACTTCTGTTTTACGCTTTGCACGTAAAAATGTCCGGCTCCCTATCGGACACTTTTCCCGACGCTATTCGGACGTAAAAATGTACGGCTCCCTCTCGGACCATTTTCTCGACGCAATTCGTATGTATTTTTCACGTATGAATCGTACTTCGCAGTTCGTACGGTACTTGTACGATTCGTACGTGAAAATATAAGGATACGAGTCGTACGGAATTTTCTTTACCCGGATCGGAATCGGCACCTAAATGTACTTTATTTTGCATTGTTGCTCCTGTTATACTTGTATATTGCCATTTTGCACAATGATTCTTTTCTTTTAAATGTTTTTTCTTTTAAAAGTTTTAATGAATGTACTGTAGTGCAAAGTTCCTAATTAACTATGCACGTGAATAAAAACAAATTTGAAACACTGGCTTGTGACAGATTTTGGGCACTTTGCAAAGGAACTGGGGTAGGGGTTGCAACTGTACACAGGAAAAGACCAGCCAAATAGATGGGAGACCTTAGTCTAATCCGTATGCTGAAAGAAAGCCCATGGTACTTTGTAATTATTTCCTGCAATCTATTATGGGAGAGGGGCCTATTTTTAAGGTGTGGGACTGAAGGGATGCCCTCAAAATAATTTGTATCTTGCCAGGTAGAATAAGAGTTGATTGCAGGGCTTAATTTGAGCCGTAGCTTTCCGGTGCTGAGCACCGGCACTTAATTGGTTTCCGGAGCTCAGCACCGGCAACTAATTGTCAACACCACACTTAGGGCAGTCTGCCACAAGGTGGTGCTGCTCATGTAATTTAGAGATGGGCAGTATATCAGTTATTTAGGAAAACAATATACATTAAAAAATTACTAATAGCTGCATCCCCAGCCATTTTTTAGCTATGGAGACCTGGAATAATCTGAACTGTCGCATTTACATCCAAGAATGATGGTTAGTAGTTGTTTTGGCAGCGATGACAAGGGCGATGGGTGGTGCAAGCTGCAGTGGCCTCCTGATCAGAGCCCTTGCACTTAATATTTTACAAATTAAGCACTGGTTGATTGCATGAGGTTAACCATAGGTGGTAATGCCGGTGCTATGCAGGCATCATCCATAGGAGATAAACAAAAGCACCAGCATGCAGCAGCTTGTGTCTGAGGTATGGGACTTTGGATTCAGCACTTTGAATGACCAGTGACGAGACTTCGCTGCTGGGATGGATGATGTTATTGGTTCTCTGTTGGTAAGAGGGTTATCCATGTCGTTTAGTGCCAGTTGGAGCTTCTGCATTGTTTTGGTCAGGAGGTCTCCATAAACACATCTGCAGTAGCTGATCTGTGTCATTTTAGACATCGATATGATAGGGAAGTGCACCAAGACTAACTGGAGAATATCATTGAGAAGGCAATGGTGGTAAAATACAATCTTTGATATATTGTTAAGCTTCATGACCAATGACAATTCAGAATCAAATGTCCACCCAAGGTTGAACATCAAACAAGGTACTGTCATGGAGAAGTGAAAGGTGGCCAGGTAGAGGCGCTACTTAAAAAAAACATTGAATTCCCATGGCTGACAAACATATTCTCTGTCTTAGAGCCATTAAGGTAGAGGCAGTTGAAACTCATCCATTGTTGAACATGTGTGCGGTAACCCAAATCCTCAGAAATTCTATTGTTGGTTAAGTGTCATACGTTTACCTGTCATAGGTTAGGATGGCTGTTGTTTATGAATTAAAGAGAGAAAAATACGTCCTTTAAACATTATTTCTACGGTATTCAGTCAAAATATCGAGTTGGAAATGTCGACTTACACAAATATCGAGTTTAAAATATCTTGACATAGAAATATCGACAGCAAGAATATTGTGGTCAAGAATATCGAATTTAAGGTAAGAAATATCAATTTAAAAAATATAGAAGTCATTATTATCGTTTTGTCAAAATTTTGGGGCCCGTTAGGATGTAGGGCAGAATGCCACCGCCCGCATGGCGGAGGCGATCCGCCCTACATCCTTCCCCGCCCGCCACCCATTTACCCCCGCCATATTAGTATGGCGGGGGCACCGCGGCAGAGAGAAAGACCGTCCGCTGCTATTCCGCCTGGTCGACAAGTTGACCGGGCGGAAAAGGCTTTAATATGGTGGCGGTGTCTGCTAGACACCGCCATCCATACTAGCATGGGGCAGAAACATGCCTTTCCGTGGTGGCAACGAGGCATGCGGAATTCTCTTCCAAGACCGTTGTGGGCCCCCAGGGTATTGAGGGGGTGGGGGGGCACATGGGGGGTACCTATGGTACCCCCCTGCATTGTCATGGACATGGTGGCAGTCCCCTCGCGGTGCCTGTCACCTTGTGCATGACAATGCACGCAGTGCATTCCCAGCATTGTGGCCGGTCCCAGCACCGCTAGGGCGGCGAGCAGACGGCAGTCTGCCCGCCATCCTAATGGACCTCATAGTTGTTTAAAATATCGATTTTTTTAAATAGTGTTATTTATGTTAGTATATATTTTAAATGTATGTGATGTATATTTTGGTATAAGTTTTGCATATGTTTTTAATATATGTGTTAAATTGTTGGTAGTTATTAATTTTATTTTAATTATATTTTGTGTTTTTTAGTTCTGCAGGGGGTTGGGAGTTTATAGAGGACCAGGGTGGAAAGTAATTTAATGGTAATAATGTAATGAATATTTTATATGTATTAATATTTATTTAATTAAGATTTTGTAATGTTAATTGTGTTTTTATTTTTTTGGGTACATTTTGGTGCCGATTCCGATCCTGTAAAACCTGGGTACGAACCGTCGTACGGAGCGTTTTCTCCATCCGACTCGTACCCGGGAAAACCACCTTACAAACCCGCAAGTACGATTCGTACAGAAATACCATTTCCGTACGAATCGTACAAAACACCTACCGGCTAAAATATACCCACAATTCCGTTCCGGGACACCGCGTACGTGACGTCCGGACGGAGTCAGGCAGCGTTTTATGAACCAGCAAGTACGATTCGTGCCTACGTCACTCCGCACGTAGCATTTTTTACGGGAGCCAAAAAGTGCTGGGAAATTGAGGAGGACGCGAGGAAGGAGCACCTGTACGCGACGAACAGCCATGGACCCCATCCTACGTGTCATCCCGGCCCTCATAGCCTACGACCTGGTGCACAGGAACCGACGCAGACGCCGCAGAAGGTCAGAACAACACCCAGGGGAAAAAGTGGGGGAGGAAACATAACCCCCACCCAAGGCAAAATGTATACATGCCCTGTACATACCGTACCTCCAGGGACTGGTCATTCCGGGGGGAGGGGGGTGTCCACCAAGGCCTGCGTCCCGCCACAACGGAAGTGGACGTGGACGCGTCCCGTCACCACAACAATTGCGGTACGCACCGTACCCACGCCTTAAGAGTGTGGGTACGGGTCGTACCACGCCTACCCCTACGTCACCCCAACATTGGGGGTACGGCCCGTACCCAGGCCTTAAGAGCGTGGGTACGGGTCGTACCACGCCTACCCCTACGTCACCCCAACAATGGTGGTACGGCCCGTACCCACGTTCTGTAGGCCTGGGTACGGGCCATACCCCTACGGTACCCCAACAATGGTGGTACGACCCGTACCCACGCTCTTCAGGCCTGGGTATGGGCCGTACCACCATTCTTGGGGTGATGCAGGGGTACGCGTGGTGCGACCGTACCCACGCTCTGAAGGCCTGGGTACGGGCCGTACCCCTACGTCACCCCAACAGTGGTGGTACGGCCCGTACCCAGGCCTGAAGAGCGTGGGTACGGGTCGCACCACGCGTACCCCTACGTCACCCCAAGAATGGTGGTACGGCCCATACCCAGGCCTGAAGAGCGTGGGTACGGGCCGTACCACCATTGTTGGGGTGCCGTAGGGGTACGGCCCGAACCCAGGCCTGAAGAGCGTGGGTACGGTTGCACCACGCGTACCCCTGCATCACCCCAAGAATGGTGGTACGGCCCGTACCCAGGCCTGAAGAGCGTGGGTACGTGTCGCACCACGCGTACCCCTACGGCACCCCAACAATGGTGGTACGGCCCGTACCCACGCTCTTCAGGCCTGGGTACGGGCCGTACCACCATTGTTGAGGTGCCGTAGTGGTACGCGTGGTGCGACCCGTACCAACGCTCTTCAGGCCTGGGTACAGGCCGTACCCCTACGTCACCCCAACAATGGTGGTACAGCCCGTAGCCACGTTCTGTAGGCCTGGGTATGGGCCGTACCCCTACGGCACCCCAACATTTGGGGTATGGCCCGTACTCAGGCCTGAAGAGCGTGTGGGCGGGTGGGTGGGTGTCGTGCTCTTGATCCACATCAGTGGACAGAGACATAGGGGTGGGTGCCTATCACTCCCAGCAGTGCCCAGACATATGAGGGGTGGGTGCCTATCACTCCCAGCAGTGCCCAGACATATGAGGGGTGGGTGCAGAGGACTCCCAGCTGTGCCCAGACATATGAGGGGTGGGTGCAGAGGACCCCCAGCAGTGCCCAGACATATGAGGGGTGGGTGCCTATCACTCCCAGCAGCGCCCAGACATATGAGGGGTGGGTGCAGAGGACCCCCAGCAGTGCCCAGACATATGAGGGGTGGGTGCAGAGGACCCCCAGCAGTGCCCAGACATATGAGGGATGGGTGCAGAGGACCCCCAGCAGTGCCCAGACATATGAGGGGTGGGTGCCTATCACTCCCAGCAGTGCCCAGACATATGAGGGGTGGGTGCAGAGGACCTCCAGCTGTGCCCAGACATATGAGGGGTGGGTGCAGAGGACCCCCAGCGGTGCCCAGACATATGAGGGGTGGGTGCAGAGGACTCCCAGCAGTGCCCAGACATATGAGGGGTGGGTGCCTATCACTCCCAGCAGTGCCCAGACATATGAGGGGTGGGTGCAGAGGACCTCCAGCTGTGCCCAGACGTATGAGGGGTGGGTGCAGAGGACCCCCAGCAGTGCCCAGACATAATAGGGGTGGGTGCAGAGGACTCCCAGCAGTGCCCAGACAAATGAGGGGTGGGTGCAGAGGCCTCCCAGCAGTGGACAGAGACATGGGGGTGTGTACATCATCCTCCCATTAGCAAAACTCCATGGGTGCATGAAGGCATCCACAATGTGCGACTATGTTGATAGTGCCATGACAACACATCACTGACAGCAGTGTCCCACTCCCATGAGGATGGATGTCCTTCCCCCACTGCATGACACACCACATGTGGGTGTGATGACAAATTACACATGCATACCCACCCCTGGCAGTGGCAGCACAATACACACACTGAGATCATGCAACAAGACTGTATACTCATGTTAAACCCCCGTCAACTAAGAGAGCCTAAGGGAACACACACGGTCACCCACATTCCAGGACTGATAGGAATGTACAGGTGCTGGGGCTGCCAACAAGTTGTTGCCTCCCATGAAGGGAAAAGGGTGGAGTACCCACAGATACAATGCCCACAATTGTCAGTCAGGTGCCCAAATACCCTGCAGAACAAGTAACACATGTGTGCTAGGCTGGGAGTACACACATGCATAGTGAGGAAAAGGGACTATGTCCACATTAAGCCATGGCAACATACTCCATACGCAAGTACAGTGACTACCAAGGATGGCACAGACGATGCAGGCGGAGACATTGCTGAGCAGGCATGGGCAAAGTTGAAGGGATCCCTCACACAGCAAGGAAATGTAGACACAGGTCAGCACAACAATTGGGAAACACCCTGCAGGGAAGAAGTCAGGTGCCACAGAGGAAGGAACACTCCTTGGGACAATGTCACCATACAGTAAGATCTTACATGCCCAAAGATTATTTGCAGAGACCTTGTGATGGCACGCAGATACCAGGGTCCTCCCCATGAGCAGCACACTACCACAATTCCCAGACACCTAACACATTATCACCACCCCAACTCAGGGAGCAGCAGCACCAACAGCAATACCCGAAAAGCATTTGTGTGCAAATGAAAAACAAAATGCTTTATTCAGCATAAAAAAAAATTGGATTTGAAATGTACACTATATACAAGGCCCATAGGCCAGTCCATATGCGAATTCCGGGGGGGGGGGGGACACATTGGGACGCGTCTCCCCTAGCTTGCCTGCACAGTTCAGAGTTCCTTTTCATCGACAGGGGGGGGCATCATGTGGGGGGGAAAGACCAGGCACCGCAGGGACAGGAGGGGCAAGGGTAGGTGTTGTGGGTGCAGGGACGGACGACTCCACCACAGGGGGTGGGGCAGCGCCAAAGGTGGTGGTTAGGATGGCGCTGCACACGGTCGCAAGGTCTTCCAGCGTCTCCCCTGCACCTGAAGGAACCACAGGCCCCAAGGAGGGGGGGGGGTCGGAGGGATGGGTTGCAGCGCTACTGGGGGAGGGTGTGGACAGGGGGGGGGACTCAACTCCCCTGCCCGGGGACTTCCTCGACCGCTTGCGGGGTGGTGTCACACTGGGGCTGAGGGACAGACTGGCCGTGAAGGACTCTTTGTCTGACTGTTGGGCAGGGGAGCTAAGGGGAGTGGTTTTGGAGGAAGTGGGTCGTGAGGACTGCGGACTCCCACTGTGGCTGCGTGGCTGCCGTTTCCCCCCCGACCCAATGGGTGTGCCTACTTCCCCCTGTGTGTGCGTGACAGGAGGTGTGCGCTTGGCCTTCCCTGTTGGTGTGCTGGCTGTGTCTGGTGGGGTGCGTGCATGGGGATGTCTGGGTGTGCTTGGGACAGGCATGGGAGTGGGAAGTGTGGATGGTGCAGGGGTAGGGGGGGACGGAGCGCTGCAGGAGACCAACTGATGCCGTCAGTGACGAGTCCATGGACCTCAGCAACATCCGTTGGTCAGACATCGCTGCTGACATGCCCTCCATGTACAACACCATCTGTGTCAGCAGTCTGGTGTGGCCATGGAGGACATTAAGCAGCGATGTCTGACCAACCAGCAACTGCCGCAGGATGTCCACAGACTCGGTATTGATGGCAGCAGGGGAGACAGGGGCAGGGGGTGCGGTTGCTGGCACGAAGGAGACATGTTGTCGCCTAGCACGGACAGAAGGGACCCGAGCAAGTGGGAGGACGGTGATGGGAATGGAGTGGGCGACGAGAGATGGAGTGCTGCTTTCAGCTGTGGGAGCAGCTTCTGCCCCCTCTGGGAGCTCAGCCTCGGACCCATCAGTGTCATAGTCGGTGTTGGGACTGGACAGGTCCTCTGCCAGACTCCCCTCGCCATCCGTGCCACTTGCTGCGCCAGACTCCCCAGCACTGGTGGCACCGGTGCTGGATCCCTCCTCCCTCGGTGTCCCCCGGCGATGCTGTGGGCAAGGTGAAGAGACAGGAAATAATCAGACACCTGTATACATATGACACATGAGTCCAAACTACATAGGTCACAGTGCATAGCATGAAAAGCATCATGAGTAACATCTACAATACTACGCACATATGTAGGCCCTGCACTACACAGTTGGTTGACCCACCATGCCACTTTGAAACAATGGAGAGCATGACACAACGGCAAAGAACTTGATATCGAATTATACAGAGAAGCTAGTGTCTGTGGACAGTCGAGCACAGCATCTGGACCACACACCGTTGCCAAAAATGGATGAGCAGGAACCATGTCTTTTAACTTTTGACACATGCTGCAAAGCACAAACATTAAACCTTGCACAATATGACTGGGTCAATACTTGTTGAGTGTCTGTTCCGACTATCATCACACACAGGCCAGACCTGGCAAGGAGACATAAGCTTTGGACATGTAGGCATTGCCCACACAAACCGCCCCCCTACCTGACACAATGTGATTGAGACAGAGGAAGGACTTACACCTCTTAATCAGGGATCACAAAAATGGGCTCCATTAAATCCTAATTGCACTCTAACTACCCCTCGTGGGGCTGACCACACATATTATTGACAAACAACCATCATCAGATAGTTGTACACAGACACACAGGCACTGGCCAGTGTGAGGATGCACAAGCCACATTGGGTCACCCTGTACAGTGTACACATGTAGCACACTTTACGTAAATACAAATGAGGCCAGGGTACAATGCCACAGAGGCCAACCTATGCTGAAGACACAGAGAATGTCCACAGTGTTGGATGACACACATGATTCCTAGGAAAAGGTGTCTCAGGGGACTGTAGTGGCCACACTGCTCCATGGTCCTGGATAGATCTGACTGCAACAGGAGCAACCATCCCCGCACTGTGCATATCTCCCCCTCATGCACATCATGTCTGAGGCTACAACATCGGTCATGCATGCTGCAAGGCAGTTCATTTTAAGCCTCACACTCCTATGTTGAGACTCTGCATCAGTGCCAACATTCATGGACCCCCAAATGACTGAACTGGACAGGGCACAGGCAAGGTCCCAACACATGTCACAGACCACCCCCACACATGATGCTGCAAGCATTGGAGACTTGGATTAACTGCTAGCCAAGATTACTTTGTGCAAGAGTGACTACACACAGACCAGGGAACACATGTCAAGGAGGGGAAGGGAGGAAGAACAGGACCGGTTGACTTTGGGGAACAGGATATGCACTGCACATATAAACCCTGGCAGTGTATCCAGGCGACAGAGCACTTCCAAAAGCTGGTGACACACAACAAACACACATGTACCTACCCCCTTCCTGCTGCTGCTTCTCCTGTAACCGCCTATCCATGTCAGGGAAGACCACCACCAGGACACGCTTCATTTGGTGGGTCAGGCGCCGGCGCCCGCGGTTCTTGCCTTCTGGTGAGTCCCCCAGCAGGACCCGGGCGATCCTCCTGGTCCAGCACCGGATATCCTGCCAGCGTTTCCTCACCTGGGCCATTCGCCGACTGCGACCCTCCACAGCCCTGATGGCCCGCTTCCATATCTCCCCCTTGGCGTAGGCGGCTACCTGTGAGGATGACAAAGTGAGACAACATCAATACACCTGCTCCATGTCACAGAGACACACATTAGAACAATTGGGCTTGTTTGAACAGGGCATAGTATGCAGCCAACTCATTGCACCTTTGTCATAGGGACATTATCCTCTGGGGAAGGCCAAATGCACTACGTGGCATTTAAAGTACACAGTTGGCATGAGGGGTGCGACAGAATCAATGATCATGGCTCACACTGTGCATCACAAGCAACACCAGGATTATGGACAGCACCTCAAAGCACTCACATGCCCCAGGCCACTGACGCAACCTCAGCGGAGTACACAGACACACACAGGCACAGGACAATCACCTGCCATTGGCAACTGCGGGTACAAACATCACTCTGCACATGTGCCACTTGACTGGGGGGAGTCACAGGTGTGGGGCTAGCTCAGCACGTCAGCCACACAGCACGGCTCCCTGTTCACATCAGATGGGTAGGGCATATGCATCCTCCATGCAGCTGGGGTGCAACACTCCACATAGACACTCACCCACATGACAGGGGACTTACACACACACCAATGTCCAGGGGCCGTACACATCATTTGGACACTATCACCACAGGTACACTCAACTCACACACATCTGTGGGTACAGTCACCTGTCACACTGGGGGGACCACAGAATCACATCAGGACTATAGAAACAACATTCCCAAGAGGATTAGCCAGGCTGAATGTGGCATGCACCATGCAGTGATTGTCACAGTAAGCACAATGCAAGTGAGGAGTGCAGATATGAACCACATCAGGCTCTGCATGGGAGACATAAGGCATTCCCCCCCCCCCCCCCGGGACCCACCATGAACCACATTGCATGTCTGTCACACCTGGACACAATGCCAGAAGTGACAGACACAAAAAAGGGGCACAGTCAGCACTCACCTGCTCCCCTGGTCTCCCATACAGGCAGGGGTACTGTGGGAGGATGACGTCCAGCAAAGCCTCATTCTCCTGTTGGGTGAAAGGCTGGGCCCTCTCCACAGAGCTGGACATGGTGCCAGAGGAATCACAAGCAGCAGCAGTGGTGTGGAATGAAAGGTTGTGCAGGCAAGTGCTCTCTCATGGGTCCTGGCTGCCTTATATCTCCCTTGCTGGGCTGTTTCATTTACAGGAGTACAGAGTGATTGGTCAATCTCATTTGCATCCTACGTTTCCTCCAATCCCTTTAAACCTACCCCAGTGAGGGCCTTTGCATGGTTCAAAATTTGAGCATGATGTCAAGTCAACAACCACTTTGCAACATAGTATATTGTCTCCAACCGACTTTTGCTGGCCACCTGATGCAAAATTTTGAACTGGAATGTCGGTCTCCATGACAACCAGCATGCATTTAGGCCCTTATACTTGTCTCTCATGTGTCCCCTATGTAATTTCACCATCCACACACAGGTACGGTGCGTTCCACACGTACCCCTAGGGCACCACTACTCCAGTGATACGGGCCGTACACGCATGTGTAGGGCCCGTAGCACTATGGCGTACGCCTACGGCAACACTACCATAGTGCTACGGGCCCTACACACGCGGGTACGGCCCGTAGCACTAGGGTAGTGTTGGCGTAGGCATACGCCATAGTGCTACGGGCCGTACATACATGGGTACGAGCCGTATCTCTATGGCGTACGCCTACGCCAACACTACCCTAGTGCTACGGGCCATACCCGCGTGTGTAGGGCCCGTAGCACTATGGTAGTGTTGCCGTAGGCGTACGCCATAGTGCTACGGGCCATACATACGCGGGTACGAGCCGTATCTCTATGGCGTACGCCTACGCCAACACTACCCTAGTGCTACGGGCCGTACCCGCACCCGCGTGTGTAGGGCCCGTAGCACTATGGTAGTATTGCCATAGGCGTACGCCATAGTGCTACGGGCCGTACATACACGGGTACGGCCCGTATCTCTATGGCGTACACCTACGCCAACACTACCATAGGGATAGGACCAGTGTGTACACGTACATGTGTACGGTCCTTGCACACACGCGTACTCCTACCCAAACCCCATATTGTGATACGACCGTACACACGCCTTCAGAGCGTGTGTACGGTGCGTTTCACAGCTTACACTGGTGATAGGAGTTGCACAGGAAAGGAATGGAGGTGTATGACTCGCACAAGGATGGACATCAAGTCATTGTCAGTGCAGTGCATCATGTGTAGGGCCTAGGTGTGTCAGGCAGTGAGCTGGCACATGTCTCCTCCTGTTTTAACCCAATAGTTGTGTGATGACCTGTGTACACATGTCATGTGTGATGGGGCACCATGTGGCGCACTTCCCCTTCACACCTTTTACATGTGTGCATGTAGTTCAAACTTATCAAGCACTGCATCACTGGCATGGCACAGTCCCCAACACCCGCAACTGTCCCTTGATGTCAGGTACACGGATGATGACACCTGACATCTCACTACCAGCGTGCCACGATGTGACTATGTCATGTGTGTGTCATGTGTTCCCATGATCTTGCTGTTGGTGTTCCGTCAACAGCATCTGCTGTAGCTGCATCCAACATGTGTCTGTGTGTAGATGCCCATGGCACGCTATTACGCACACCAGGACACATGTGGAATAACACGTGACGTGTGTCTGTATGCATCTAACAGGGACTTGCGAGCTTAGGACATATCTGCGTAGTCTCAATGTCTGTGTGATCATATTTGACATGTACCCCTTCATGGCAAGGTGTGTGGTCTGTCCTTTTTCCATGACATGTGACCTGTGCGTCTAGCTTGCCGGCAGCTGTCTGTATGAGATGACATCCTTCAAATGCACATATGTGGATGTATGTCACTCCTGTAATGTGTCTGGCTGTTTACTCACACTGGCCCACAGCTACTTTCATGGCATGTCATGTAGACCTTGACAATCCATGTTTGTAGCTGGCTCTTGGTAGGAGTATCACCTGGCTGGCATACGTGTGCAGGATGTATTGCACAGACCAGACTCTGTATGTGGCATATGTGTATTAGCTGTTGAACATGTGCTCAGTTCATTGACATTGGTGTAGTAATGTACTCAATCTTCGTTATTCCTTCCAATTTTCTGCAGGGCACCGCCTCTCCCCCGACCAATGCCAGACTTGGCTGCCATGAGGGAACGTGACTGCATACGCCGCTACAGATTCCCCCAACGGTTAATTGTGGACCTGACAAACAGGCTGGCACCACACCTCCAACCGCGACACAGTTATCCGACAGCGCTGACCCCCAAGATGAAGGTGATGTCAGCCCTACATTTCTTTGCCACCGGTACGTTTCAATTGACCATAGCTGATGTGGGTGGCATGTCTCAGACCATATTCAGCCGTGTCCTGCATGATGTTTTAGAAGCCATGTTGGAGCACCTGGATGAATTCATCCATTTTCCAACTCGTGAGCAGTTGACAGGTATCAAGGTGAGTTCTATGCCCTGGGAGGGATGCCCCATGTAATTGGGTCCATTGATGGGACACATGTGGCTTTGGTACCACCACAGGCACAGGAGGTAGCCTTCCGTAACCGTAAACATTACCACTCCATTAATGCCCTTGTGGTGTGTCTTGCTAACATGGTGATTTCCCATGTCTGTGCACGTTTTCCAGGATCAGCACACGATGCCTACATCATGAGGCGTAGCAGGGTGCCAGAAATTATGCTGCAGCTGCACAACGAACGAGCATGTCTTGTTGGTGAGTAGACTCTGTTTGTCCAGTATGCAGCGGTATCTTAGTATGTGACGGCATCTCCTGACCCACTTCTTTACATGATGTTTCCATGTAGGGGACTCTGGCTATCCCAACATGCCATGGCTGGTGACGCCTCTCCGCAACCCGAGAACACCTGCAGATCACCGTTACAACAACGCCCATGGGCAGACCAGGCGAGTGATTGAGAGGACGTTTGGCCTCCTGAAGAGCCAATTCCGGTGCCTCCACAAGACCGGCGGGTCCCTCCCATATGCACTGGTGAAGGTCTGCAAAATCTTCCTTGTGTGCTGCATGCTGCACAACATGGCAGTGGAGAAAGCTGTGCCACTCATCCTGGATCCTGATGAGCAGGAACATCCACCCGTGGAGGATGATGGCCTTGGTCACGAGGCAAGTAAGGAGGAGGAGGAGGAGGACATCCGGAGTCAGCTCATACGCAACTTCTTCTCATAATGGTGAGTCCCTGGGTCTGAGTGTGCACGCTTGGAGCCTTGTGTGGCATGTGTTGCAATGTGTGTGTCCAGCTGACTGTATGCTAAGTGACTTTGAGGTGTGTGCTGATGTGTCACTCAAGTGCTGATGTCATTTCACACATTTTAGCTGACACACTCAATTGACAACTAGCATGGTGTCAACCTTATTCATGTAGAGTACAGGACCATGCATGCGGATGACTATGTTTTTCCTGACTTCTTGTGTGTCTCTCATCCCCAGGTAGTTGCGCATGCTGTCTGCTTGTGGCATCGTTGTGCTCCTGCTATTCCTCATGAGTAATGCAACGTGTGCTGAATCAGCGTTACATGCACGGACATGGTGAAAATTCTCCTTTGGGTAAGGATTGCAGCAGGGCTTTTTGGGTGTGGTAGTTGTTTGTAATGTGTGGGCACTGCTCCTCTGCAGGTTTTGTTACTATGCATACATGTCGACTCACCATGGGGCACATGACATGTGGCATGACTCACATGAATTGATAGTCACACTTCGTGACAGTCATCTGTTATGGGATTGGGGTTTGTGATGAAGGCATCAATGTGTGTACAACTTCCCTCTGAAACATACGGGAGGCTACGGGTGGACATATTGCGGGACATCCCCATATGATGCTCAATGGGGAATTGCAGCCTCTCCGTGTGCAGCAGGGGATGTTTGGCTCAACCCCTTCACTTGTGTGCCAGTACAATGGATTTACAGCATCTGTGGTGCAAAGGGGGTGTCCGGTGTAGGTCCCACATGTTAATCCAATAGACCTGTGAGTCTGTTAATGTTGATGCTTTTGCATAGGTGTGAGCCTGAGTAATAAAGGTGTTCCTCAGCCTCCAAGGTGCCTCATCTCTGTCAATGCAGGTCTCTTGCCACTGTGCATGCGGCATCTCTGGCATGGTTGTCAAGGATTGTGCATATGAGTCTATGTGTAGATTAGCAACCTGCATGCTGTTCTTCATGTATTTGATTCTCTATTGTGCATGATGTCCATGGCTGTGTATGTGTTTTGGCATGTTAGTCCCCCCCCACGGGCCATCAACACCTTCTGGGGTGTGTTTCCTGTGTGCAGCTCGGCCTTCAGTTTCATGATCCGGTGTCAGTCATCTTTGGTGATTGTGCATCCTTTATCTCTGGGTGTGCCATTGCAAACCAGTAACTCCTTCCTTGACATACACCTGTTGCAGTAGTCCTTTCTGACATCCTAGTCTTTGTTTGGATATTGTGGCATAATTCCCAGGACATGCCGCCTGCTGTTGCAGCCACTGCAGCAAGGGCACACGTAGTTTCCAGATTTGGCAAACACACATCAAAGGTGCTCCTCCCTTCCTACCTCAACACATTCATTTGGCTGTCTTCAGCTTGTCTGTGCCACAGTTGCGGCCACGCGGTACCAAAGGCTGGACCGTCTGCACATGCAACGTGCACATTGCACGACCCTCAGGTCCTTGCATGACCCACATCACACTACAGTGTGATGTTGCAGCCACCCTCCAAGCAAGGTCCATCCACACATCTCCCGCCTGCTCTCAGGCATGCACTGAGCGCACACACAACACCTTTGCATGATGAGTGTGCAACTCCGACTGCCTACACAGCGCTGCCACACCTTCCAGGACCTGTCACACCCACCAGGTCATGTCCCGCCTACACCCCACCAGATCTGTACCCCTGCAAGGCCATGGAAGTGGGACTCAAGGCTTCGGCATGTAGTATGCTTTCGTCGTGAGGCACATGCCACAGGTATCCTCTTTCAGCGTGTCAATCTACAATGTGTCCAGGACCCCCCTATCCACCATCACATGTGCACACGACCTCATCATCAACTCGTATGCCATTGACAGCCAGGCGCTCCTCACCCTCACCAAGGACGCAGACATTTCCAGTTCCAATATTCAAGATTGCATGGGATCCATAGATGAATGGCAGAACAGCAGCCACCTGAGGCTGGACTTGTACAGGACTGAGGTCAATTTCTGAGGATTGTCCCCTTACAGCTGGCTCAGCTGCTTGTGTCCCACCCACAGAAGCCCCGCACAGGCACCCAGTGTCCACGCACACAAGATGTTGTGCATCATGAATTACTTGCTCTAATTTGCCATGGTAATCACCAGCATCTGTACCTCACACTGCAACACCCTCAGCATTAGGCAAATGATCCCCAGATAGATCCACTCCAAGGTAAGACGGACCATCCCCCAGGTCCACGACAACATCCGTGTCAAATACTGCCCTGCCCTCTACGGAGCAGCCACATCCAAAATCCAGGGACACTTGTCCACATCCAGGCTGCATCTGACACCTCAGCTGCAACATCCCGCGCCCCAGCCACATCACCTTCCAGCAGAGATAGCTGCAATGGATCACTGTGTGCTGCAGGATGACCTTCAGACTCCTCACCCACACTCAGGAGGCAGGCCACAACCTTGACCCAAAACCAACCTTGTACCACTGTCATCCGAGACCCCGTAGTGCCATCTCCGTGCATCCAACCTTGACATAGCCACCATTCTTCTGATCCACCGTACTCCTGCATGCAGGACATAGTTCTCCCACCTGGGAACACATACCTGGGACTCCCTCCCCGGGAACCTCCAAATGAGGCATGACCTCTACGCCTTAATGTTACTCTTCCAAATAGGTGTGTCCTCACAGTTTCCCTAGCACCCCCTCAGCAGCTTGAGGCCATCACAGGTGAGTATTGTGCTCCATGTCTGCATTGAATGATACATTGTGACCCATGTGTGTCCTGTACCAGACTA
The DNA here is from genome assembly GCF_964204655.1 of Triturus cristatus. Classification (NCBI taxonomy): domain Eukaryota; kingdom Metazoa; phylum Chordata; class Amphibia; order Caudata; family Salamandridae; genus Triturus; species Triturus cristatus. Next base: position 816,806,262 of record NC_140584.1, read on the forward strand.
TGATCCTAGGGTATGGATGTGTGGAGTTAGTTCAACACTCAGGCATAGTTTGACATTTACACACACATATGTTGGTGAATAATGCCAAATGACAGCAACATCTCATGACAAAATAAAGTATTTATTTTTGGTGGGGTAAGTCTTTTGGTGGATGAAGTAAGGTGCTCTACCGGGTGCATTGAATCCAAAGTTCACAGGGGGAGATGGCCTCCTTGTCAGTTGGAGTCATCAGAGTCCAGACCACAGTGTTGGTCATCATTGGTCAGACTGTGACCAGCAAGTCCATGTGGCAGAGAATATCATTGGGTGAGGTGGTGCTGTTGCGCCAGAGGGCCAGGTGCCAGGCCAGGTGACCTGGGAGATGTGGATGGTCCGCTGACTCTCACGGTCTTTTCCGTGGATGACCCACCTTCCTAGGGGGACCCTCAGATGCAGGCCTTGACGATGCTTGTGATGCTCCGTCGGACGAATCCTCCTCCTCCTCCCTCCCTGTGGCTGGTGGTGGTCTTCGCCTGGTGGCACAGGGAGGGTTGCCCATGTTGTCGGCGATCCGACGGAGTGAATGGCTCATGTCCGTTTGCACCGCCAGGAGCTCAGCCAGTCTTGCCTCCATCCATCCTTGGTGTTGTTGTTGACTGGCATGTTGCTCGGCCTGCAGGTTCTTCATCTCGTCGAGGGTCCCCTTGATGTCTGTGAGGCTCGACACAACCTAGCTGATGCTCCTGGTGTCACGCCGGTATGTGTCCAGGATGTGGCGCATGTGTGCCATACCGGTTCCCTCAGCTGGCTGGTCAGGTTCTCGCCTCCGCCTGTCTCCACTCCCACCACCCCTGCCCACACCAGCCTGGCCTGCCGTTGTGGGCACATCAGGTCTACGGGATCCCTGAGGGATGGCATTAGCGTGGTCGTCTGCCTCCTCCTGGGTGCCCGGAGAACCTTGTCCCTCCTGGTCAGATTGGCTGTGTTGTTCAGTGCGAGCAGGGCTCCTGGGTGTCTCCTGGGATGTGGCAGGAATGGGGATGGGGGTTGGCACAGATGTACCATATGCAGGTGCTGCAGGGGCTTGGGCACCAGAGGGTCAGGTTGGTCGGGGTCATCCACGGAGTGGTGAGAGTCGTCTCTGCCGGTGGGATCATCTTCACGCTGAGCCTGGGACTGTGATTGTTCCCCCCCATTGTTGGGGGGTGGTCGATGACGTTGCCCTGTGTGTGAGAGAAAGACAATGTTAATGCTGTTTCATGCCACATCCATGTTTCATACATATTCAAGTAGTCACAGTTCCTCCAGGTGGTTGGATGTGCCTAGCATTCCTCTCAATGTACACTTGGGGATGGGTATGTTGCGGGGAACAGATTGGTATGTGCTCCTGAGTGTTTGCCAGTAGATTTTTGGCTGGGATGCTTATTTGGCTATGGATTGGTCTTGTTGTGTCACATGTCGATTGTGAGAGTGGGTAAATACGTTGCCTGCCCCGGGGGTGTGTGCTTGTGTGAGGGGGGGTTTTAGACCAGGCCTGCTGTTGTGTGTAGTGTGATTTGTCATTGGGTCTCCCAGGTGATGTGTCTGTCCCCTCATGGTGCATGCTGGCATGACAGTGTGTGTGAGTTCCTGTGCTGGGTATGTGAGCTAGTGGAGTTGTTGTTTGAGTGTACAGTGGTCACAGGAGGGCCTTGTGCTGCCTACAGCAGGGCCAAGTGTCAGCTACCTTGTAATTACTTTGCTAGTCCCTGTGCATTGGGCATGGTGCATGGGTATGTACCTAGGCCATATGGGCTGTGGGCATTGGTGTCTGGTTCTGAGTTGCACAATGTGTTGTGTGAGCACCACCCTCCCAGCATCCCGGACATCCAGTCTTGGGTTTGTGGTTGGTGTGGCCTGGGACATGGCATTGCCTTTATTTGTGAATGGGGCATGGAGACGTTAGTGGCATGAGCGTGGTTTTTGGGTGTGGTTGTGTGCGGTGAGGGCTTGGGGGTAGTTGCGTGCATTTGGTGTATTTGTGGTGTGGATGCCATTCCCCCCATGTTACGTGAGTTGTTTGTGTACTCACCAGGCTCTGCGACTCCTTCGACTCCGTGTACTCCCACCGGCGGAAGCGTGGCCATCACCTTCTCCTCCCAGGGATGGTAATGTACGGGTCTGCGGGGCAGCCCACCTCCAGTGATGTTACTCTGGGCGTATTCCTCGTTCATTTTCCTCTTGACTGCCCTGCGCAGATCGTACCACCTGGCTTGGCATTCATGCCTGGTCCTTCGGATGGGCGCAACAGCATTCACCTTATCGACGATCCTCTGCCACAGGCTGGTTTTTTGGGCTATGCTGGTCTGTCTGACCAATGTTCCAAACAGCTGTGGCTCGACTCTGATGACTTCGTTGACAAGGAGCTCCAGCTCCGCCGTTGTGAACTTTGGATTCTTGTCTGTGGGCATGGTGTGGGTGTTGATGGTTGTGGGTGTGTGGGTGTGAAAGTGACGGTGTGTGTGTGTGAAGGTGAAGAGGGGGTGTTTGTGAAGGAGGTTGTGTGAAGGTGTGTAAGTTAAGGTGTAGTTAAGGTGTGAGTAAGGTGCAGTTGTTTGTCTGTGGTGTCTGTGAGCAGTGGGTCTGTTGCAATGGCTCATGGGTTGTGTGTGTGGGCCCTTTTTATTGGTCCATTTGTGGGTGTGGCTGTGTTTGAATTTGTGGTGGGTGTGTTATAAGGGGTGGTTGTGATTTGGTCCTCTGTTTGCCTGTTTGGATGTGCCAGGTCAGTCATAGAGATGTATTTTGTCATGTTGACATGTTTTGTGGTGTTGTGCGAGTCAAATTGACCCTCCTTGTGCTGTTTTACAGTGTCCTGGTTCTGTACGAGTCTTTTTCGCGTAGGTACGGTCCGTACATACGCGATGCTGGGTGAGGGTGTTGTGCTACGGTGATGGGGTGCGGCGCGTACAGGTGCGGGCTGTGCTACGGTGTTGGGGTGCGGCGCGTACAGGTGCGGGCTGTGCTACAGTGTTGGGGTGCGGCGCGTACAGGTACGGGGCTGGGCTATGGTGTTGGGGTACGGTGCGTACAGGTACGGGGCTGGGCTACGATGTTGGGGTACAGTGCGTACAGGTGCGGGCTGTGCTACGGTGTTGGGGTACGGTGCGTACAGGTGCGGGGCTGTGCTACGGTGTTGGGGTACGGTGCGTACAGGTACGGGGCTGGGCTATTATGTTGGGGTACGGTGCATACAGGCATGGGGCTGGGCTACGGTGTTGGGGTACGGTGCGTACGGGTACGGGGCTGGGAGACAGGCCTGGGGTGTGGTGCGTACAGGTGGGGGGCTGGGGTACGGTCCTGGGGTACGGGGCGTACAGGTGAGGGGCTGGGAGACGGGCCTGGGGTGCGGCCCGTACAGGTGCAGGGCTGTGCTACGGTGTTGGGGTTCGGTGCGGAGGGGGGGTACGGTGCTGACATACGGGGGTACGGTGCTGACATGTGCGGGGTGGGGGGGCTGTACGACTCGTATTCGGGCACAAGTTTACCCGTGTACATGTAGGCTACAGCGTTCGCTCCGTACAGGGCCTTTTACATGCGGTTGTGTATTCGGACGGGCGGTACGGATCGTACTTGCGCGCTCGGACTTCTGTTTTACGATTTGCACGTAAAAATGTACGGCTCCCTATCGGACACTTTTCCCGACGCTATTCGGACGTAAATATTTACGGCTCCCACTCGGACCATTTTCCCGACGCAATTCGTATGTATTTTTCACGTACGAATCGTACTTCGCAGTTTGTACGGTACTTGTACGATTCGTACGTGAAAATATACGGATACGATTCGTACGCTATTTTTTTTTTCCCGGATCAGAATCGGCACCTTTGTGTGGGTTGTGGGTTCACAGGGGTATAAGGTGGAAAGTAATAATATTAATTAATTCATTGATAATTAATTATGATAATTGTGTAATTAAGTTTAGGTGCGGGTTGTGGGGTTTATAGGGGTAAAGGGTGGGAAGTAATTTATTTTTAATTAAGTAATAACTAGTTGATAATGAATAATAAATAATTGATAATTAATTTTCATAGTTTAATTATATTTTTGGGGGTGTGGGTTTTGGGTTTATAGGGGTGAAAGGTGTGGTTATTTTTTTAAAATTAATTCATTAATATTAACTAATTGACAATTAAATATGGAAATTGTGTAATTCATTTTAGGTGCAGTTTGTAGCGTTTATAGGGGTGAAGGGTGGGAAGTAATTTATTTTTAATAATTAATAATTAGTTGATAATGAATATTAATTAATTGATTGATAATTAATTAGGATATTTTGTTTAAATTTGTTTGTGTGTGTGGGTTTTGGGTTTATAGGGGTAAAGGCTGGGAGTAAATTAATTTTACTTACTTTATAATTAGTTGTTAAATACTATTAAATATTTAATTGAAAATAATTTTTAATTGTGTAATTAATTTATTTACAGTTTAACTTTAGGTGTGGGTTGTGGGAATTATAGGGGTAAATGGCGGGAAGTTAATTACTTTTTATGTGTCTTAATTTGTTTTTTAATTCATAATATTTGTTTAATTGATAGTTAATTATGTTGATTATGCAAATACATTTTTTTAAATTTTAGATGTGGGTTGTGAGTTGTGTGGTGTTATAGGTTAGGAAGTAAATAATCTAAATTTATGTAATAATTAATGTTTTTGTCAATAAATAATTTCTAAATATTTTTTTTGATTTTATTGAAAATTAGTTATTTATTTTATTTAATATAATATTTGTAGGTATTTGTAATAAGTATTGAATATTATGACATGTTTTTATTTTTTACATTTCTAATATTAAATATATTTGTAATTGAATTTTTAGCATATATTTTTATTTACTTTGTTTTTGATTGTCTATTTGTCTTTGTTTTGTTGATGATGTTTTATTTGTTTTTAATTTTACACTGACTGGAGTCGCAATAGTAGATTTTAACTCTCTGCTAACCAACACTTTCCCTACTGTTGCACTCACTGGAGTGGGAATCGTAGTTTTTACCCCTCCGCTATCCAATACTTTCCCTAATGTTGCACTAACTGGAGTCTGAATAGTACATTTTACCCCTTCGCTATCCAAAACATTCCCTACTGTTGCATTGACTGGAGTGGGAATAGTAAATTGTACCCCTTTGCCACACAACACTTTCCCTACTGTTGCACTCACTGGAGTTAAAATAGTAATTTTTACCCCTCAGCTATCCAACACTTTCTCTACAGTTGCACTGACTGGAGTGGAAATATTACATTTGACCCCTCTACAGTTTCCTTGGTGTTGTATCTGTTGGAATGGGTGCAGTAAATATTTTCTATGTGTAATTTCTCTCTTTTACTACTGTTGCATTTATTGGAGGGAGATTTGTAAATTTTATTTTGATTTAGTATTAATATTTATGTGCTGTGGTAAATGGGAGTGATAAATTGTTTACGTATTTACTTTATTAGTTTGTGTAGTTTTGATTAAATTGTAGTGGGAATAGTATGTGTATTATATGTTATAATTAATTTTGTATTGTTATAATTCATATAATCATATTTTGTTTATTTTAAATTATAATATTTTTAATTATTACTATTTGTTAATTGGAAAAATATGTTTTACTAAGTTTAAAGATGTGTACATGAGGGGCGTGGCCAAGATGGCGGGGTGAGCGGACGCTTCCTCCCGTAGCTCCTCCGGCCCGGCCAAGCTTGAGCCCTTTTCTTACGCTTTTCTCCCCCTGCTGAGGCTCAGCGCGGGAGAGGAGAGTGGCGGAGCAGCGGGGGTGCATATTGGTGCTGTTTTGGTTCGGATCGCCTCGGGGGAACCCCCCCAAAAGTTCGATCGAGTTCAAGGGACGACGGCGAGCCCGAGGGGCGGAGCGCATTGGAGTGCTGTCCGGACACCTCGGTTGGGCCTGGTGCTGAAAGTTGCGATTTGGAGGGGATCTGGCCCGCCGCTCGACGGAGATTGAAGGAGCCTTGCGGGAGAGGACCCGACGGTGCGGAAGGCTTGAGACGGGCGCCCCGGCACTCGGACTTGTGACGGCGACACCTCGCACTGCGGGGGCCCCTAACCCCTAGCCGAGGTACAGCGGACTCCCTGACGGGGTTGGACCATCTGGGCCCTGTGCGTGACGGACTGGGGCCGGTGGTGGAACTTATTTGACTGTGGGGTGCTTCAGGGGCCCCGGTGGTGTCGTCGGGCCTGGTCATTTTGGCCCGCTCCGCCCTGCCGCCATTTTGTCCCCGAAGGAGCAGTGGTGGCAGCCTTCGCCGGAGTCCTGGCTGCTGGATGCAAGTGACCCCCGCTGCTGCTGGGCTGACTCTCGGAGGGATGTGCTGATGAGACCCCCCCACTGCGGCCCCCTTGGTTGTCTCGCACGGGCTCCCGCGGCTGACGGTGACCGGACTGGGCCGCCATTTTGTCACCTGTGACGCAGCGACTTCGCTCGTGGGGGATACCCACGTCGAGTGCTTGCCGGCGGCTGAGCGCCCCTGGGGCGCCTGGATCTGTGCTCGACTGCGGAGCTAGCGATGTCTGGAAGAGGCGGCCCGAAGAAAGGGGACCGTACCCTGCCGGACATGCTTGGCAGGGCCCAGCAATTGCGGGACAGGACGCAGCCCTCGCCGGGGTCCTCCCGGGCTCCGGCGGATGTGACTGGGGGGGAGCCACCCGTCACGAGGGCCTTTATGGAGGAACTGTTTAGCTCCCTCAGGGAGGACTTCCAGACACTGAAGCGGGAGGTGGCCAGCGAGGTCCGAGAAGTGCGCAGGGATGTGGAGGGCCTTGGCGAACGTGTTGAAGCGGTGGAGACGGAGGGCCAACATCGAGCGGAGGAGATAGTCCACCTACAGCAGGACGTTCTCCGCCTCCGGGAGCAGTGTGTGGAGCTCCAGGCCCACTCTGAGGACCTTGAGAACAGATCTCGGAGGAACAACATCCGAGTGCGTGGTGTGCCGACTGCGGATGAGGGGTCCGATCTGAGGGGCTACCTGCAGGCCCTGTTCCGAGAGATCCTGGGGGAAGCTGCGGACTTTCCCATCAGCATTGATAGGGCGCATAGGGTCGGCCGGCAGCGCCAGTCATCGGCACCTCCACCGGACATTCTGGCCTTCCTGCCCGACTTTCCACTGAAGGAACGCATCATGGCTGAGGCCCGCAGGAAACAGCCCCTGACTTTCCGGGATCGGCCGGTGGCGCTTTACCAGGACCTCTCCGCCATCACGCTGCAGAAACGCAGGTCCTTTAGGATTGCCACTGACTTTTTGCGCGAACACGAGACGCAGTACTCTTGGGGTCACCCCTTCCGCCTGATTTTTCGGTGGAATGGGGTGTTACACCAGCTACGCTCCTTGCAAGACATTTGTGGTGTCCTGGGGCTCACGGCGGCGGAGGAAGAAGGAGCTACGCCGTCGTGGAGGTCCTCGGAGAGACGGAACCGGCGGAGGTCAACGAGGCGGCGCTCAGCGGCCAGCGTGGGGCGTCCGGACTCCCCTACCATCAGGGCGGACATGGCCGACGCTCTGAGGGCGGCGGCCGGGGACTCGACCGGCTCCTCTGGCGTGGCCTTGACGGCCTAACACACACTCCGGGGGGAGATGTCTTTAGCTTCTTTACATGCTTGGTGCGGGGCGGGGGGGTTGGGGGGGAGCGGATGGAGGTGAGTGGCTGGACGTCCACTTTGTTCCTTTCTACGGACTTGCCCGTCTTGGGGCTTGACTGAGACAATGGGGTGTTTGAGTTTGTGGGTGGCTAGTTGCCAGGGTTGTGTTTGGGGTGGGGGAGGGGGTTGTTTTGGGGTTGGGAAGGTCCCGTCCGATGTTGTCTATGCCCGCTTTGTTTTGGCTTGTCCTGCGCGGCGGCCCCGCGCGCCCCACCCGCTGATTCCCTGCCCATTGCATGGCGCTCCCGATCCCCGCGAGGAATGCCGGGCCTAAAGGTAGTGACCCTTAATGTTCAGGGTCTGAATAACCCGGTGAAGCGCAGAGCGATCCTATCGTTGCTGGAGGGGACGCAGGCGGACATTTGCCTTTTGCAGGAGACACACTTATTGCCCCGAGATTGCCATAGGATGCGTTCTGCCAGGTTCCCTACCCAGTTCTTTTCCTCGGCAGCGAACAAGACGGCGGGGGTAGCCATTCTCCTAGCGAGCTCCTTTCGGGGGGAGGTTTTGCATAAGTGTGCTGAACAGAAGGGGAGGCTCCTTGCGTATCGCATGCGCCTGGGAGGCATAGCATTTACGGTCGGCTCCGTTTATAGCCCAAACGATCACCAAGAGCGCTTCCTAGACTCCGCGCTGGTGGATGTCACTGCTTCCCCCGACCGCCACATTATCTTGGGGGGGGACCTTAACATTGTCTTCGATTCTGTGATGGACAGATCGGCGCAGCGCTTCCCGCAGACGGGCGACACAGTGGGCGGCATTATAGGCAGTCCTCCGGGGGGAATTTATCTCTATCTCTGCAGCTGAAAATAAGGTGCGGCAACTGAAGAGGGATGAGCTGACAGCTCAGGTCCGGGAGCTTGAGCAGGTCCACCGCCGCACGGGGGCGCCGAGGGTGTGGAGGCAGTTGAAGGCAGCGAGGAAGCTCCTGTCGGCTCTGGATCTTGACAGGGCGGAGTATGCCGCCCTACGCTTGAAACATGCCTACTACACTGGGGGGGACAGATGTGGCAAGCTCCTAGCACACCGGCTCCGGGTCGCGCAACAGCGTAGCGTTGTGAAAGAATTGGTGGGCACGGACGGGGGGGTTGTCTCCGGGGACGCGGAGGTAGCGGAATCTTTCCGTGGCTTCTACGAGGCGCTGTATGCTGAGGAGCCCTCCTCGCCACGGGATGCCGACGGCTATTTGGAGTCGGTGACCCTCCCGGTACTGGATCCGGCTCAGGCGGACCACCTGGAGCGGGACATCCATGTTGAGGAAGTGATTTCAGCCATCGCGCGGCTGAAACATGGCAAGGCCCCGGGCCCGGACGGGTACACGTCGCTATTTTACAAGACTTTTTGCACGGTTGTGGCCCCTGTCCTTACTCGGCTATTTAACTCTTTCTCCGAACCGGGAGCCATCCCTCCGGATCTCCTGAGGGCGACGGTCGTGGTAATCCCGAAACCTGGGAAGGACCGGGCCCTCTGCGGCTCGTACCGACCCATCTCGCTTTTAAATGTCGACCTCAAGTTGTACACGGGGATTCTCGCGTCCAGGCTGAGTCCACACCTCCCCGGTCTGGTGGAGGCGGACCAGGCTGGTTTTGTGCCCGGCAGACAGACGGTTGACAACACCAAGCGGGTGACGCATGTTCTGGAGAAGGCCTCAAGGATCTCGGGGGAGCGGATGTTGCTGTCCGTCGATGCGGAGAAGGCCTTCGACAGAGTCCACTGGCCGTATCTTGAGCTGGTCCTCAAGAAATTGGGAATCGGCGATAAGTTCCGCACCATGGTGTTTAACTGCTATAAGCATCCTTCAGCGTCGGTGCGGGTCAATGGGTGTAGCTCCGGTGGCTTTGCCATCGAGCGCGGCACGCGGCAGGGCTGCCCTCTTTCGCCGCTCTTGTTTGCCCTCTACATGGAGCCGTTTGCTCAGAGGATTCGTAATAATCCGGATGCTGTCGGGGTCCGGATGGGCCAGTACGTCCACACCGTCAGTCTCTACGCGGATGATGTCCTGTTGACCTTGGACGACCCTGGGAGGTCGCTGCCCGCTTGCCTCCGGGAGCTGGACGCCTTTGCGGGGGTGGCCGGCTTCAAAATGAATATGAGCAAGTCGATGGCGTTAGACGTGTCCCTGGCTGCGGATACCAGGAGGGATCTTCAGCGGCTCTTCCCCATGCAGTGGTCCTCGTCCACGGTGCCGTACCTGGGGATCCTACTGGCGCCTACATTACCGGAGATGGTTACGGCCAATTATGCCTCCCTCAGCAGGAAGATCAAGGATGAGCTTGGCCGCTGGAACAAAGGCCTGCTGTCCTGGCTGGGGCGAATCGCGGCGGTCAAGATGACGGTGTTGCCCCAGATACTATATCTTTTCCGGGCCCTCCCGCTCCAACCCCCGGTGGGCTGGATACGACAAATGCAGGCTGACATCTCCCGCTTTGTCTGGCAGGGCCGCAGGCCACGCATGAAGAGGGTCCTCTCCACGCTTGCTCCGGAGGCGGGGGGTCTCGGCATTCCAGACCTCCGTAAGTACTTTCAGGCGGCACAGCTACGCTATCTGGTGGAGTGGAGCAGGTGGGAGTCCGACAAACATTGGCTCTTCCAAGACCAGGTGGTGGCGGGCCGCACCTTACAAGAGGTTCCATTCCTGCGCCGCGCGCATCGCCCCCCTAATCTTTACGCTTCCTTTGTTACGCGGGTCCCCCTGCGTGTGTGGGACGCGGTCTGTGAGGCCCGGGGCCTTACCACCTTCCCTTCGCCGCTCACGCCCATTGTGGGCAACCCGGACTTCTCCCCAGGGATGGAGCCGGGGGTTTTCTCCCACTGGGTGCAGGCGGGCTGCAGGGCACTCTTCCAGATCTATGGCCCGGAAGGAGTGGTTCCTTTTCAGCAAGTCCGCCAGGAGTTCGGCCTGACGGAGCTGGACAGATTGCGCTACATGCAGGTTCGGCATTGGGCCCTCCAGCCCCAGGTGCGTGCCACCGCCGCCCGTCCAATTACACCGTATGAGAGGTGGTTGGCTACTCGGACCTCCGACGATAAGCTAATTACCGATCTGTACAAATACCTACAACCCCCGCCGTTTCACTATTACAACCCGGGGAGGGAGCGCTGGCACAGGGAATTGGGTAGGACACTCAGCCACAAGGAATGGGACAAAATTGCGTATCGGGCGCGGCACTCTGCATATCACACGGGCCTTACGGAGACCTTTACTAAGGTGTCCACATACTGGTACTACACCCCGGAGAGACTGTATGAAATGCATAAGCACACTGACAGGGGGTGCTGGCGGAGCTGCGGGCAGGAAGGTACCCTTTCACACATTCTTTGGGATTGCCCAGTGCTGACCGCCTACTGGAAGGAAGTTCTGGACGAGGTGGATAAGCACTTTGGGATAGAGCTGCCGCGACTCCCGGCGTATGTCCTGTTGGGCCTCCCCAATGACCTAATGTACCCACTGAAGTCCCGTAGGGGTAGGCAGATCGCAATTGCGCTGGGGTCTGCGGTTCAGAACATTCTAACCCACTGGCGCACAGCCACCGTCCCCTCCATCACCGGTTGGTTGCATAGGCTTTGGCATGTGCTGGGGATGGAGAAGCTGTCGCTTACGGTTGCGGGGGAGATAGACCAATTTGAAGAGCTGTGGCAACCCTTTCTAGCGCTGCTGTCCACTGAATTCCGGGAGCTCACCTGCCCGAGGTATCTTAGGCTTCTCAGGCTGACGCCGCCGGTGACCCCGGCGGATTAGTTTACATGTGAGGCGGGGACCTCCCAGGGAGGGGGGGGGGTGCGGGGCTTCCTGGTGAGGATTACTCTGGTGCGGGACCATAGGACGGGGGGGGGGGTGTGGTTTTTTTTTCGTTACTGGGAGGATGGGGGATGGGGGGGGGGATTGTGTTCTGTTGAGTTGCTGATGGCTTTCATTGCTTAGATTTGGGGTGTCGGATACGCGGGCGGGGATTCCATAGCTTGCATTTCTAGCCTTCATTTACTGTGTTTTTCCCCCTGACTTACTGCGCTACCTATTGCCAACCCTCTGGAGTTGCACCCTTTTTCTTTGACTGTATTCCATGTATCCTGACCTCCTATCCCCCTCCCCCATGGTTTGTTTTTGTCTCAATAAAACGTTTTAAACATAAAGATGTGTACATAATTTCATGTTTTAATTTAATTAGAATATTTTTTTAAAAAGATTTTATGTTATTGGTAGATGTATAATTATTTGTTATATTTTTATATAATTTTAAAATCATAAAATACATTACAATTATTAGTTTAATAATTGTAAGTAAATATATATATATATATTATTATATGTGTGTTTAACTTTTTAAAATTAAGTTTGGTTTATTAGTTAAAATGTACTTTAAATCGATTTTTAATGACTTTTATTATTTAATATATTTAATATTGATTATTTTATTTTATATATTAAAAAACGATATTTTGTACAACTATATGTATGACATAAATATCTTTTTCTCAATATTTTTTTACTTACCATTGTAAATATAGGATGTCAATATTTTTGACATCGATATTTACAATTTGATATTGTAGTATGGGGATATTTTGGGTCTCAATAATCTGTCACTGAACCTTGTTATACATAACAGAAACCATTAGTGGCCTGAGGGACAGAAGATTTATCTAATTTGTGCAATTAGAAAGGAAAGAACCGTACCACTAGAGTGCTGTTTTATCGGGTCTTCAGGATGACATTTTGGTGCCGATTACGATCTAGCTAGGAAAGCCCTCTGTACGACTCGGATCCAGAGGGCTTTCCTAACAAATTGCGCTCTGCGAGTCCGAGCGACCGATACCGATGCAACCGTATGGTGAGGGACTCGGTTCGCTCGGACTCCCATTGAACTCTGTGGGAGCCTGTATGCCGAACACGTATACAGGCTCCCATAGCAAAAAGGGGTGTGTGGGGAAAAGCATACACCCTGTGGAGGGCACCCCATGGTGCCCGCCACACTGTGCATGGATGGAAAGGGAGGACTCATGGGTACCCCCAACGGACTGATTTGGAGGGCCCTAGGTGAAGCGGGGCCTGCTACAGACCCCCGAAGTCCGATTCCTGCAGCCGTTTCGTCTCACTGAGACCAAGACCATACGGCTGTCCGAATCATGCATCGAACTCGCTCTTTCGGAAGCCGGCTCCATTGCGAGGCACGATTTGGCTGCAAACGATTTGGACTGACAGGATTGGGTTTGGAAACTATTCGGTCGACGTAGACGAGATCTTCGCATCGTACTTGGTCATTAGGAACGGGGGACGATTCGGTCGGAAATATAGGCTCTAAATCGGATTTGCTCATTACCGAACCCATCTGGAGGCCTACCTAGCTAGATCGTAATCGGCCCCTTTATGTCGAAGAGGATGTTGTGGCCCACCATGCAGAAGAGCACTGAGAGGTGGAAGAGGATCAGTTAGAGGGTATCAGTGGACAGAGGGATTAGATTATTCTTTCTTTGTGGGTATAAGGAAGACTTTAGTAACCTATTGTAGGCAGAAACTTGACCGGACAGCACATAGGATGTTGCTGAGTTTCAGGTGAGCAGACAGCTGCAAGGATTCCAGTGTTTAAACAATCTTTCCAAGGCAAGGACGTCTAGAAAGTGTCCTAGGTTCACTAAGACATTCACAGTCATTTTTTGCTTTACATCTTTTGGTACTTAATAAACAGTGAGGAATATCTTGATGAATCATGGAGAGTGAAGTGATAGCTAGCTGAACCAGTTCAGTCATCACATGGCAAATACTAGTGGGTGTTGCAGAGGATTTAAAGAGATTAATAATTTGGTGATAGTGACTTCCTGAATATGTGAAAATCTGCAGAAAGTGAGGTAGTCAAGATATGTAGATCCAAGGAATGCTTACTCTGAGACTGACTATTTTAATACTGACACAGGTCATACACTCCAGGTATGGCCTTGATAAAGAACCGCAAAAAGTGAGTTCACAATGTAGGAGAGTATGATCTGCTTCATATGATTACCCTCACTTTTTGCTGGTGTTTCACTGTTTTTCGACTTGGCAGATGCCTTCAACTGGACCATAGAGTCTGGCTGGGACCCTGCTATTCCCAGCCTAGCTGCTTCCTCTCTAAATTGATTGCATGTACTATAGGTACACCCCAGATTGGATTCTGGGGTACCCATGTTGAGTCCCTAGTATATGGTATACTATGTACCCAGGGCATAGGTACCCCAGAGGCCTACCAGGGGCTGAAGCATGTATTGTGCCACCCCTGGAAAGCCATGCAAAAGGACACCACAGGTCTGCTACTGCAGCCTGGGTAAGATGGTGCATGCACCCCTTACTGAGGTATAGATTCCCTATACCTCACCTATCAGTCAATCCTATGGCAGGCCTTATCAATCCTGAAGGCAGGGTGCTTGGTTATATGTGAGAGGGTGCCCAGGCATGAGCTGAGCCCCTCTGCAGCCTTCATATTCTCTTCTCCGGGGTTGTCAGTGGTGCAGCCTGACCATATACTCTTAAGTGCATTATAACCCAACGGTAAATGCTAACTTTGGACTGGCTGCACGGAAACATGTTGTGTTTGGTGTCAAACACCTTGGAATCATAACCCCACACCAGTAACTGGTGTGGGAGTATGAGCCAACCCTTCTAGAGGGAGAGACAGGACAGTACTGGTATACCCGGTAGAAATCTAATAGAGCCCTGGCATCACAAAATGGATGCTGCAGCCACAGACACGGGTCTGGCCTCCTGCTGCTGACTGAAACTCCGGAAGGGGAGGTCTGGGCAATAGGTTTCCTGTCACAGGGAGGTGTAACCACCTCCCAGACAGGCTTATGTGTATTGGGGCTGGGTGGGAGCACTCTCTGAGTGCTTTGAAGTCCTGCAGAAAGAGCGGCTGCCACGGCTGCACACCAGCGAGAGGTAGCTGGGTACCTCAATGCCATAAAGACCCTCCTCATGGCATTGCTGCCACAAGAAAATAACAGGTGCCGAAGCAACTGTATACCGATTGCACTGCTAAAAGTACCTCTGTATGTACTCTACTGAACCTATACTTGTTGCTAATAAATAAAGTAAACCATAATGTAAGCAATTGTTGTGCTGGTTTCAACTCATTTAATTCATGAGCCTCCAAACCCACAAAGTAAACAAAATGTTAGCATCAATGATGTGATGAATATACAATATAAATGAGCAGTAATTATGAATTCCTTGTAAATGCACATTGAACAATACAGATACAAAATTCCGAAATGTTATGCAGCATGACAGTGGATGTTGAAGATAGCCCAATGCATTTCGGGATTTACAGCAATCCCTTCTTCAGGGGCCTGTGTATAAAAGAAAAATTGAATACATTTTGCAACATGTAATTGAATAAACCAATGTGTACCTGAATTTCATTTATATTAGAAAAAAATGTTTTTGGTAACATCGTCTAACTTCCCAGAGGGGTCTGATGGTGCCTGTACTTGTCCTACACATGCACCGAAAGTGTGATTAAAGTAGAGAGATAAACCTGTGCGTGGGTGTGTTGGCTTAAGAAGCCAGATATATGAAACATCATAGATTCCAAAAATTGACCACTACACACCACTGTCAATGGTTTTGATCCAGTGAAACTTTGAAAACCACCTGAAGCCCAATAGAAAAGACACATAAGAGAACCCTTACGTGAAAACTGTCAAGTTTAGCATTCAAGGTAAATGGTCTCAAACTTCTCCTAACGCAGTCAAAGGGAGAAAAAATGTGTAGCAGTGCTGGGGTCTGCTTCTGATCTTTGCAATAGCCTGTGTACAAAAAATGGCAATGTGATGTGATAAAATCGCTGTATCTTAGTGCACTGACGTGTAATTACACTATCCTGTCGAAGGAAGTCACCATATTTACCTAAGAGTATGCCAAGGACAACTCGGTATTGGAATACGAATCACGAAAAACAAGCCTTCCTTTGAACGCGTGAAAACAGCCTGTAGACAAAAAACAAAATGACTCAAGATGACTGCTCCCCCCACATGAAGCAACAAATCTATGCAGCAACACGCAGAGTTACCGCTGACTGTGGTATAAATGTGCCTACCTCGCGTAGCCCTTCGAAACTCTTAAAAGCTCTGAAATGTGAAGACGAGCTCCGTGTAGAAACGCGTGCGCTCATCCTGTATTCAAACACTTCCGGACTATTATAACGGATGTGCAAGGCATGCGCAAGCCACTGAAATGGAAGAAGGACTGAAATCAATGTTAGCCTGATCAAAGTTAAACCCGTCTAAAGATGGCGCGCTAAAACTGCCGTGAACCTATTGAAAAGTAACCTGGACTTACATGAAATGAGTTCAGCTGTGGATGTTACAACATGATCGATAACTGTGAGGTTATAATTAACTCGACCCATGCTGTGATGGCGCCCAAAAGCCCCGTATTAGCAGAAATGTGCTCCTGAGTACTTGCCAAGCCAATATAACTCCGTATCCTATAATGTAATTCAAATCAACACTGGTTGACCCTAAGAAGCAAAAAAAGTGTAGACATGCTTCTACACAAATACGGCCAAGTGACTGGTGATATAGTTGCTAAGAGAGTAGTATGCTCAATCCAAAATGGCGTGCTGTATATCAAATCTATGAAATATGAATCCTCAGTGATCCGGGTCCTGTGGGGAGTAGATGAAAGAACTAATGTGGTAATACCTGACCAAAAATAGTGAGAATGATGAATGAAATGTGCAGAATGTGGAATAAATGTAAAAAAACGAAGTGACTAGAAGATAAGATGTTGCTCAACTAGTAGTGAAATTATAAGATGAAAATAGATCCCAAAACCAAGAGGACGTGAGGACAGTACTTACAATCTATACAAATTCATTAAGAATACAATTCCCATGATCTATGCTGATTACAAAAAGCACACAAGTTCCAATTTGTCGTTCAATCCTGCTGGTACCAATGTATTTAAAAATTTGACCCACCATACCTCTCTTTGGGCCAGTAGATTGGCTGTGTCTAAATGAGTGTTGAAAGATACCATTTCAAGAATTGTAAATTTGAGTTGTGCTATGGTATGTTGATGTTCCATCCAATGTAGTACTAAATGTGATTTCTGATGCTTTGTGCGAATTGTACTTTTGTGTTCTGATATGCGGATTTTAGTTTTGCGCAATGTTTTGCCCACATATAGCAATCCGCAAGGACACTTAATGGTGTAAATAACATTCAAGCTGTTACAGTCTCCACTGTATTTGAGTTTAATGGATTTCCCAGTGTGTGGGTGGTCGATGATGTTACGTTGCATAACATTATTGCAGTTCACGCAATTATAGCATTTCTGCATCCCTGAAAATGGTGTTGTAGCTGTTGCTGCTGGTTGTTTCAACAGTTCTTTGATATTTCTACTCCGTTTGTATGCGAACAAGGGTTGCTGTTGGAATAGACCATTGAAGTCTGGTTCTTTTTGATGAATTTACTTATTGCAGGAGACGTGATAGAATATTTAGAGACAAAAACTTGTCTATTTTGGCTGCTCATGGGCTGAGATATTTAGAGACAAGTTTTTGTCTCTAAATATTCTATCACGTCTCCTGCAATAAGTAAAATCATCAAAAAGAGGTGGGAGATACTACAACAAGAACCAGACGTCAATGGTCTATTCCAACAGCAACACTTGTTCGCATACAAACGGAGTAGAAATATCAAAGAACTGTTGAAACAACCAGCAGCAACAGCTACAACACCATTTTCAGGGATGCAGAAATGCTATAATTGCGTGAACTGCAATAATGTTATGCAAGGTAACATCATCAACCACCCACACACTGGGAAATCCATTAAACTCAAATACAGTGGAGACTGTAACAGCTTGAATGTTATTTACACCATTAAGTGTCCTTGCGGATTGCTATATGTGGGCAAAACATCGCGCAAAACTAAAATCCGCATATCAGAACACAAAAGTACAATTCGCACAAAGCATCAGAAATCACATTTAGTACTACATTGGATGGAACATCAACATACCATAGCACAACTCAAATTTACAATTCTTGAAATGGTACCTTTCAACACTCATTTAGACACAGCCAAACTACTGGCCCAAAGAGAGGTATGGTGGGTCAAATTTTTAAATACATTGGTACCAGCAGGATTGAACGACAAATTGGAACTTGTGTGCTTTTTGTAATCAGCATAGATCATGGGAATTGTATTCTTAATGAATTTGTATAGATTGTAAGTACTGTCCTCACGTCCTCTTGGTTTTGGGATCTATTTTCATCTTATAATTTCACTACTAGTTGAGCAACATCTTATCTTCTAGTCACTTCGTTTTTTTACATTTATTCCACATTCTGCACATTTCATTCATCATTCTCACTATTTTTGGTCAGGTATTACCACATTAGTTCTTTCATCTACTCCCCACAGGACCCGGATCACTGAGGATTCATATTTCATAGATTTGATATACAGCACGCCATTTTGGATTGGGCATACTACTCTCTTAGCAACTATATCACCAGTCACTTGGCCGTATTTGTGTAGAAGCATGTCTACACTTTTTTTGCTTCTTAGGATCAACCAGTGTTGATTTGAATTACATTATAGGATACGGAGTTATATTGGCTTGGCAAGTACTCAGGAGCACATTTCTGCTAATACGGGGCTTTTGGGCGCCATCACAGCATGGGTCGAGTTAATTATAACCTCACAGTTATCGATCATGTTGTAACATCCACAGCTGAACTTATTTCATGTAAGTCCAGGTTACTTTTCAATAGGTTCACGGCAGTTTTAGCGCGCCATCTTTAGACGGGTTTAACTTTGATCAGGCTAACATTGATTTCAGTCCTTCTTCCATTTCAGTGGCTTGCGCATGCCTTGCACATCCGTTATAATAGTCCGGAAGTGTTTGAATACAGGATGGGCGAGCGCGTTTCTACACGGAGCTCGTCTTCACATTTCAGAGCTTTTAAGAGTTTCGAAGGGCTACGCGAGGTAGGCACATTTATACCACAGTCAGCGGTAACTCTGCGTGTTGCTGCATAGATTTGTTGCTTCATGTGGGGGGAGCAGTCATCTTGAGTCATTTTGTTTTTTGTCTACAGGCTGTTTTCACGCGTTCAAAGGAAGGCTTGTTTTTCGTGATTCGTATTCCAATACCGAGTTGTCCTTGGCATACTCTTAGGTAAATATGGTGACTTCCTTCGACAGGATAGTGTAATTACACGTCAGTGCACTAAGATACAGCGATTTTATCACATCACATTGCCATTTTTTGTACACAGGCTATTGCAAAGATCAGAAGCAGACCCCAGCACTGCTACGCATTTTTTCTCCCTTTGACTGCGTTAGGAGAAGTTTGAGACCATTTACCTTGAATGCTAAACTTGACAGTTTTCACGTAAGGGTTCTCTTATATGTCTTTTCTATTGGGCTTCAGGTGGTTTTCAAAGTTTCACTGGATCAAAACCATTGACAGTGGTGTGTAGTGGTCAATTTTTGGAATCTATGATGTTTCATATATCTGGCTTCTTAAGCCAACACACCCACGCACAGGTTTATCTCTCTACTTTAATCACACTTTCGGTGCATGTGTAGGACAAGTACAGGCACCATCAGACCCCTCTGGGAAGTTAGACGATGTTACCCAAAAAAAATTTTTCTAATATAAATGAAATTCAGGTAGACATTGGTTTATTCAATTACATGTTGCAAAATGTATTCAATTTTTCTTTTATACACAGGCCCCTGAAGAAGGGATTGCTGTAAATCCCGAAATGCATTGGGCTATCTTCAACATCCACTGTCATGCTGCATAACATTTCGGAATTTTGTATCTGTATTGTTCAATGTGCATTTACAAGGAATTCATAATTATTGCTCATTTATATTGTATATTCATCACATCATTGATGCTAACATTTTGTTTACTTTGTGGGTTTGGAGGCTCATGAATTAAATGAGTTGAAACCAGCACAACAATTGCTTACATTATGGTTTACTTTATTTATTAGCAACAAGTATAGGTTCAGTAGAGTACATACAGAGGTACTTTTAGCAGTGCAATCGGTATACAGTTGCTTCGGCACCTGTTATTTTCATGTTGTACGACGGTGGCCACCTATTTCCGATTAGCACGCAGTTCTAGTTTTAGCACGATTTAATAGTGGTAACAAATTACATCATTTGATAATTTAGTAGTGCGCTGACTTCCATAGATTGATTGCTACCACAAGGCCAGGTGCTGACACATGCTGCTGCTACCACTCCATCCACATCTCCGGCCCCTGGTGTGTCAGGGCCACACAGTGCGGCAGACATTCCAACTCCGGCCCCTGAAGTGTCACTGCCACACAGTGCTGGAGACAGAACACCACCACCCACATGTGAGGCACCTGAAACAGCAGGACGAAGATGCGGATGAATCTGCCCTCGTGGTCAGAAGGAAGGGGTAGCATTCATCTCCGCCATATGGCCTGTTTTTGCTTGGTTCTGCCCTCTGCTTCATCACCTTCCACTGCCCCCGATGCACTTTGCGACACTCACCTTGGACCTCGACATGGACTGCCATATTCTGTTTGATCACCAATGACACAGCTATCAGACTGCGGACTGAACTCCTCCTCTACTGATGTACTTGTCATTCCCTAAAGGACTCTGGCTGGCCCTCCACGGGCTAACAATGTAAAGTGGGGTTTGCATGGCCCTGTAGTGCTCCAGCTGCAACACTCCACTGAATGTGCATTAAACATTCATTTTCACACCGATGTGTCATGTCTATGATCTTGCAAGTGTGGAGGTATGGATGCATGTAGGGTCAATGATTTCACCTTACGTCCATGTTGCCCATGTTGTGGGACTTGGGTCACAGGTGGACACATTGCCGACTGCGTGCCGGGTGGTGCCGACACTAGAACGGAGACACACGCACTAGTTACTTCCTTGTCTAGCCATGGACGGAGCAACACCCAGAGCCCCGGGGTCATTGTTCACACCCTCACGCTGGACTGGCATACGCCAGGCCAGCCCACTCCGCTTAAGCTCACAGGGGGGACGACAACGCTACATGTCCTAGGTCTTCCCTGTAGGGATCTGCTGCTCACAGGTCTAGTTGTCAACATGCCACAGCCACTCCCTCACGGCTGGTTTACACCCACACCACACCCATCCAGCACAGCCGTCACAGGACATGTGACCCTGCCAATAAAAAGGGCCTGGCGCACGTGCTGGACGCCATTTCCACTCTGTAACTAGATGTCTCCGTGTGATTCTCAATTCTGCCTGAGGGCCTAGGGCCCGGGCACAGCACATTGCCCAGTGCCGGGGGTTGACATGATGGCGTCCGCACCACGGGACTCAATCATAAAAGGTCCATGGCTTGTGGTGCACAGACTTGGTGGCACCGGATACACTGCGGCAGGCACAGGCACACCGCCACAGGACGGTGTCTTTCGGTGCACTGAGGTAGGCGCACCTTAAGTGCTGAGCGTGTGTGCAGCCTGCGATGATGCGCCGTCCAGGCAGTCCGGGATAGTGGCATTAGTGTGAGCCCTGCTGGACCGCAGTGTAGGCCTGAGCCAGCAGGCAGTGTGGGCCTACCGCCACGTGGCGTCGCCTCGTGGTTCACAGAGTTAGTGGCACCTCTTAGGCTGAGCGGGTGTGCAGCCTGCGATGAGGCCGTGTGCACTGATATGTTCTCTGCCATAGCAAAATCAAGACCCAGAATCAAGTGTGTGACCTGGTGGCCCGCAGTGCGGGGCTGCATGATGTGGAGGGTGCCATGGTCGCGGGCCCCAGGCTTACGGTGCCCACCGGCACGTGGTGGGCCCTCTTGGAGACACGCCGGTGGCGAAAGGTGAGCAGTGAGGCCTGGTTGCGCAGGGGCAGGCAATCTCTGCTGGGCGGCAGGAGGGGCTGGGGTGCAGCAGCCTGTGTGCACACGGGCGGGCAAGCGATGATGGCGTGTGCTACGGTATGGACTCTGCCATTCAGGTCTCTGGCAACTGTTTCAGATGAGGGACCTGGGGGACTGCAGTGTGTTCCGGCACTTGGTTGGAGACACACCGGTGGCTGCAGGTGAGCAGTGAGGCCTGGGTCCGCAGTGTCGGCACTCTCTCTCCCTCTCTTTCTCTCTCTCTCCATCTCTTTCTCTATCTCTCCCTCTCTTTCTCTATCTCTCCCTCTCTTTCACTTTCTCTCTCCCTTTCTCTTCCTCTCTCTCTCTTTCTGTCTCCTTCTCTCTCTCTAGCTCCCTCTCTCTCCCTCTTTTTCTCTCTCCCTCTCTTTCTCTCTCTCTCTTTCTCCCCCTCTCTCCCGCTCTTTCTCTCTCCATCTCCTTTTCTCCCCTTCTCTCTTTCTGTCTCCCTCTCTCTCTCTCCCTCTTTCTATCCCCCTCTCTCTCCCTCTGTTTCTCTCTCCATCTCTTTTCCTCCCTCTCTCTCTCTTTCTGTCTCCCTCTCTCTCTTTCTACCCCCTCTCTTTCTCTCTCCCTCTCTCCCTCTCCCTCTCTCTCTCTCTCTCTCTCTCTCTCTCTCTTTCTGTCTCCCTCCCTCTCTCTCTCTTTCTATCTTCCTCTCTCTCCTCTCTTTCTCTCTCCCTCTCTCTGTCTCTCTCTCTTTCTCTCTCCCTCTCGCTCTCTTTCTCTCTCTCTTTCTGTCTCCCTCTCTTTCTGTCTCCCTCTCTCTCTTTCTATCTCCCTCTCTCTCCCTCTCTTTTTCTCTTTCTCTCCCCCTCTCTCTCTCTTTCTCTCTCCCCCCCTCTCTCTCTCTCTGTACTTTGATGGGCGCATGACACAACTTCTTATCTGTATTTCTGTCTTGCAGGCTGTGACTTATAAAATGCCTAGAGAAGACCCGCTGTGCCTCTTCAAGATTGTTGTTTTTTGTTCAACCTGTCATAAAGGTTTTATTTGGAGTATATGATATGAATGTATGATTTCCATTTTTCTGGCCACACCTGTATGTTAGGTGTTGTGATTGTGCGACTTCAGGCAATTTGTTTGGTTCATGGTTTTGTGGAGTTGATCTGCATTCTCTTTGTCTGAGGTGGGGGTCGGGGGGGTGGGTAGCGGTGGGTGTTGTTGCCCTAATGGGGCTCCGGGCAGAATGTTCAGTTGCTCGGGGGCATTTGTTGTTCTTCATGTTTGGCTATGGGCTGTGCTCCCTTGAGAGTTTCCCAGAACCTATTGATTCCAGAATATCAACAAAGCAGAGAATATTATACTGAGCACAGCCTTGAACATCCTCCACTTCCAACTCAGGGGATCATGTTACCTTACTGAGGGGCATATTATCAAGGGATATAGCGCCGCTTTTTCGGCACATAGCGCCGAAAAAGCGGCGATTTATTTATCGCACAATCATCAAGGCGGCGCTAACATGCATTAGCGCATGTTAGCTGCCGTTTCCGTGACGCTTTGCATCTTAGCGATATACATCGCTAATTAGATGCAAAGTAGGCGTTCCTGCCATGAAACAACATGAAAGATGTCGCTAACACGACATCGCAGTATTTACAAGGCGGCCCCGGAACCACGTTGCGATTTAAAAGTCCGCGCAAACCGCGGTTATCGCCGGATTCTTACGCCTGCTTGAAAGTTGACTTAGCCATTTTTTCTATGGGAGGTGGATCGTCTGGTTACGTCCACACTCCCCTAATATCAATCTTTTCATTAGCGTGTGAAATCATCGGTGGATTTCACACGCTAATGAGGATTATCGCCGTCTATCTCTGGTTTGTACATCGCCTGTTGGCAGAGCGTCGTTAATACGCTGCTAACACGGCGATGTGAACCTGCGATAGACGGCGATAATCAAATTCGCGGTAAGCGCGACTTGCGATATTTACCGCTACCCGTTGATGAAGTGCCCCTGAGTTTGGCTACCTTTCTAGTTGCCTCTCGTTGGGATTTCTTGTTGATGCCAAGTCAGGTCTCGGGCTCTGTAATCCTTTTGATAGCTTGGTTCAAATCTTGATGAAGGACGTAGATATCCGGCTGCAGCTCCTCTGTTCTTGCCTCCACTAAATGCTTAGTAGATTGGATGGCTTGAAGGATGACTGTATATATGTGGATATATATATATATATATATGTATATATATATATATATATATATATACATATATATATATATATATATATATTTTTTTTTTTTCTCTTTCTTCAATCTTTTCCAATCTGATTTTGGATACGATCATGAACACGATTTTTACGATTTTTAAGAACCTCATGTTTAGTGTTTGCATATGAATGGCTTCTACTTCCTTTGACCTTAAAAGAAAAAAAAGGAAAAAAGTACTTTACTGAAAACCCCGCCAATAATGTCTGAACATGAAAATATAAAAAAAGTAAATTGAAAGAAAATGGCAGCAATTATATGCCACATTAAGAAAAGTTAAATGTGGGTTAACATTCTAGTCTATGTTTTTAATGGAAATAAACAAGGGATTTTTTTGCACTTTATCACTTTAAAAAGACAGTCTAGACGGTGGGACTCTATGGTCCAGTTGAAGGCATCTGCCGAAACGCATCGGCCGTCCCTTTTGGTTTTTTGCACTTGGTGTCAGAGAAGAAAAAATGAAACAATAAATATATTTTAAAACTTGACTTAGCGTGCTGTGGAATCCCTCTGTGCCGTGTATATTTTGGTGGGGGACACTGGCAAGTTGTTCTGAAGTTATATATATATATATATATATATATATATATATATATAAACCCCGCGCATATTTTCCTGAAAGTAAAAAAAATATGCTTTTTTTGCCCTGGGCGTCCTTGCGGGACCCCCCTGGGCAGGCCTAGGGGTCAGGGTGTTTTTACCCTGCACCCTTTTCTTGTTTTTCGCGTTTGTTTCACTGTTTCCTTGTGACTCGGTTCTACCAAGTCACAAGATGGCTGCCAACACTTCCTGGTTTGGAGTGTTGACACCCAATTAGAATAAAGCTCGTGGTCGGGAGGGTCTGCGGATCCAACGCACCTCTAGATATCGATATTTTTATTTTTTGAATTTCTCAGCAACTACTGAACGTATTTACACCATTTTTAAAAAGGTCGCTTTCTGAGCCAAGCAGTACCTTTTTGCCACATTTGGTGTAATTCCGTTCAGCAGTTCGGGCTGTAGCCTTGGCTAAAGTTTCCTATGGAAATTAACATGGAGAAAACAATTTTTGGGACCCCCTTTTTTCTCAGCCCCTGCTTGACGAATCACCCCCAAACTTTCAGTATAGGAGCTGACCTGGATTGACTTTTTTTGGGGAGAATTTCACAAAGATTTCTCAAACGATGCCAAAGTTATTAGCAAATCAAAAAAAATGTTTCCTATGGAATCTAGGTTCTAACTATAACTACCTACTGGCGACCGCATATCAAAGACAAAAACATTGGTTTAAGGGGTGTTATAGTTAGCTGCACATTTCACTCGTACAAAACCATAGAAATTCATCCGTTATAGTTAGTTCTGCTAACTATAACTCGTGCGCCCGCAGTGCACTGCTGATTATGTCACATATTACATCATTCGTGACATGGTCAGTGACATCACTGATGACATCTCAAATGACATCATCCAGTGAATGTGGCTTAGTTTGAAATTTAAATATGTATTATATATATACCAATCTGTATTGAAGATTGAGTGGATATATAAATGTCTGGATGGAGGATTTAGTAGCTGTCTGACTGTCTGTTTAAGTGAGTAATTAAAAGTGTCTCACTTAATACATGGATTAGTAACTAAATTATGTGAATGTGTGCATCACTGTCTCTGCTGTTGTATAACATGCTGCATCAGTTGATCACTAACCACATGTTCTACCTATTTTTTTGTACTGATTTTCTTCAGATTTTCTTCATTAAATAACATTATATATTTTTCTGAAAATTGCACAATTTCTTTTTTTTAATGAAAACTGAAATATTGTTTACTTTTTTTGTTCTTTTATCTTTTAATATATTTATATTATTTTCTTTTTACATTTTTTTTTTCCAAAATTGTTTCGAAGTCGCGCACCCAAAGCGTACACATCACGGTGGGTGCGCGGATTCTTGCCGCCATTTTAGCAACGTCATGAAGGATCCGCTTACGGTGTGCGACGGCTGCGTGTTTTTCAGTTACATCATATACATGTAATATTACGTGATGTGCGCCATTGGTATGCGACCAGTCCGCGACTCCTTCTCCTGCGCATTCGCAACACATGTGCATTACGGTATGCAACGCTTGTACGGTGGCGGGCCCCGCGTGACTTCATATACGTGCAGGGTGCGCGACTCCCGCGAAATTGTTTTATGTTCTAAAATAATATGTATGTGTGTTTAATATACATATTAGGGCAAGAGAATATCTAAGATATTAATAAAAATTATATATTTGTACTTATAATAAACTTATACTATTTTTAAATATATTTTCGCGAAGTCGCGTCGGGTGCGTGCTTTGTGAGCGCAGAGTGTGCGCATCCTATGTGGCCTAAAAAAAAAAGATTTCATTGGTTCATAACATTTCCCACTGTAACTATTGAAGGACCCCACCCATTTTAATCATTCTTGTTGGAGCATCTTTAGAGAGACATCTCTTTTCCTAAAAGAACCCTTTTTGCTTGGTTTTTTTTGGGTGTTTTTCAAAAAATATCAAACAAAATGGCATCTGGACAGCAGCAGCAGCAGCAGGAGTAAGTATCTTCTGAAGAAGAATTCTTGCAGGAGGCACCACGTCCACAGAGGCCGGAATCTGTCGTGTGGAAATTCTTCACTTTTCCACCTGGAGAGAAGAAAGTAAATGCGAGAAAGGTGACGTGCAAAATTTGTGACCGAGTCCTGTCAAGAGGCAGTGAAAAAAAATATTCTTGTGGCACTGCTTCTATGTACAAGCATATCCGGACCACACATCCTCTCAATCTTGCTCGGTAGGAAATGTGGCGAGCTGCTTTGAACCCCTCACCTGCTGTGGCAAGTACATCTGGAGCGTCCTCAGAAACAAATGCAATGTACATTAGGCCAGAATTCGCCTTTCTCGAGCAACACTGCATGAAGTGTAAGAAACGTATATGCTTCGGTGAGCAGTCGGTGGATGCAGTTTGTGCTCCGCAACACAATTTTTTGTTTTTTTGTTTTTGGAATGATAAGTAATTCCAAACGTTTCCTGTTTTATTCATTCTTTTTTTTGTTCATTTTTTGAAAAAACACCAACAAAAAAAAAATGTGTTAAAAACAATTAAAAAACAATACAAAAGAAAAAAGAAGAAGAAAAAAAAGTTCTTATCAGAACTACCTTATCTGGTTAAAGAAAGAACTATAATTGCAAGGTAATGTGTGAAAGTTTGGTTTAATATATGTATACAGCATGATTGACTGAAAGAGTGCATTAGTAGTGTATGGGGAATTTATAGGTGAAGATTTATGAGGAAGTACTGCAGCATGACACTGCAAGCTCTTTAGCTGCACTGCACTGTGGCACTTCCGAAGCACAGGGATGTGACATATGTACATGAATATGTTGCAACTCTGTGCTTCCCTCTGCACTGCTGCACAAACTGCAGCCATGCGGTGACACAGGCACCCTTGCACCATGGTGCAAGGATGTCTGTGTCGTGTGGAGATTGTTTTTGTGCAGGAAGGCACACCTTCCTGCACAAAAACAATCAGTTTAGGCATTTTCCTCTTTCAATGTATGCTGTGGAATGCAGCATGCATTGAAAGAGGAAGAAATGAGGAGAAATAAAAACAATTCTCCTCATTGCGACTTGCTACACCAACTCTAGGATGGCGCAGCATTCACACACATCTCCAGATTTACGATTTCTCATAAATCTGGAGATGTGTCTTGTTCTATGGGTGTTGCGTGGGAACACCCACAGCAACACCTATGGGACGCCCCTTCAACGCAAAGTTCTGTGTATGAAGGGGTCGTATTTACAAGGAGAGGAAAAACACGCAGGGTGGCTTTTCCTCTCCTTGTAAATATGAAGGAGTGCCTGGCGCCATCACTACGTTACAAAAAGTGATGTACTGTTGGCCAGGGTGCTTGTAAATGTGCCCCATAAGTGCTTAGGTATTGGCAGACTGATACAATAAGAACATAGAGCTGGATGGGTGATTGAAGAATTGCATGAGACTGACAGGAGGTATCCTACGCTGCATGGGTACTACTTCAGTATTTAATGGAGTGGACCAATAGTATGTATCTGCTTAGAGATTTGTAGGGATTATGCACAGAATATTTTATGTGTACTTGTGTTGGTGCCTAGGTCATTTTATAAGAATACCACTAGTAACTGGAATGATGACAGTGCTGCAAACAGAGTGAACACTTAATTTATAAGTGCTTACGTATTGGTGGAGTGATAGGATAAGTAGATAGTGGTAGATAAGTGATTAAAGAAGTGCATGGGACAGACTGGACGATTCCTACACTGCATGAGTACCAACTGGGTATTTAGAAGAGTGTATCAATAGCATGTAGCTTGTTAGAGGTCTGCTTGGATAGTGCACAAAATATTATAGATGTACTTGTGTTAGTAGCTAGGCCATTCCATAAGTTCATGACTAGTAACTAGAAAAATTACAGTATTACAAACAGAGCGTATAGTGAATTTATAAGTGCTTAGGTATTGGTGGAGTAATAGGATAAGTAGATACTGCTGGATGAGTGATTGGAGAAATGGATGGGACAGACAGGAGGATTCCTACACTGCATGGGTACTAACTGGGTATTTAGAAGAGCGTATCAATAGTTTGTAGCTGGTTAGAGGTGTGCATGCATAGTGTACAAAATATTGTACCTGCACTTGTGTTTTTGACTACGCCATTCCTTAAGTATACGACTAATAACTGGAGTAATTTCAGTGTTGCAAAGAAAGTGCGTGCTGAATTTATAAGTGCTTAGGTATTGGTGGAGTCATAGGATACATAGATAGTGCTGGATGGGTGAATGGAGAAGTGCATGGGACAGACAGATGGATTCCTAGACTGCATAGGTATTAACTGGGTATTTAGAAGTGCGTATCAATAGTATGTAGCTGGTTAGAGGTCTGCATGCATAGTGTACAAAATATTGTACCTGCACTTGTGTTAGTGGCTAGGCCATTCCTTAAGAATATCACTAATAACTGGAGTAATTTCAGTGCTGCAAAGAGAGTGCATGCTAAATTTATTAGTGCTTAGGTATTGGCAGACAAAAGGATTCCTAGGCTGCATAGGTACTAACTGAGTATTTAAAAGACTGTATCAAAGCTATGTAGCTGATTAGAGGTCTGCATGCATAGTGCACAGAATATTGTAGCTGTACTAGTATTGGTGTGTCTATGGTTTCGAGAATGGTAGTCTGTATTTTAGGGTGTGAGGAGGTGCATCAGATGATCACATAGATGATGTCATCAGTGATGTCATTTGAGATGTCATCAGTGATGTCACTGACCATGTCATGAGTGATGTAATATGTGACGTCATCAGCAGTGCATTACTTTAATGCAAAAAGCTGGCGGCCATATTGGCCTGGTCACATTGTGAAAATTCAGGAATTGATACAATAAAGAAAAGAAAACAAGTGTTAATATGCACACAATGTCATTTCAGCATATCTTGCCCCGTGACCGCCATACCTGTATGTTCGTCAACGTGACTTATTCATAATAAACATACTTAGAATTGCAAACATCAACATAAACAATGGACTACGCATTACTTTAAAGTGAAAGGCTATCGGGCATATTAATCTGGGCACGTTGCGTATTATAATGGTTCTTACACGAAAGAAAAGGAAAAAAAGGGGTGTTAATATACACACACTATCCCTAAATAAAGTTCTAGCGATTATAGTTCCATTCCATTCACAGCTCATTAGAGATGTCATGAGTGATGTCATGAGTGATGTAACTGACCATGCCATGAATGATGTAATGTCTGAGGTCATTAGCAGTACATTGCGGGGGCGTAAGTTATAGTTAGCTCAGGTAACTATAACTGCTGAATTTCACTGGTTGTGTATGATTGAAATCTGAGTCTAACTATACCGTCCCTATAATCTTTGTTTTTTTCAGCAAATTTCTAGTTTTTTTTTTAACGTTAAGTAAGATGCATATCACAATGGATAGTGGGAGGTTGGAAGCAGGGCCTGGCATTGTGCTGCCCCCACCCAAGCCGGCCTTCCCTCCTCCTAGCCATCCATTGTCCAAGTCCATGTCCGTGCTCCCTTATTACAGCCCTGTGTGGCCATTGTTCTGTCACTGGCCTTCCCGCCTTCTCTTAACAGTTAGCTTGCTGCCCCATCCACCCCCTCCCTATCCTCTGTTGAATCCATGGACTAGCCTCCTCCCTCCTGCCATGCGTGGTCTGGTGTGCTGCCACTGCCCTCCATTTAGCATGATGTACTAGTCCACTCCTCCTGCGCTCCAGTGCCCAATTCTATGCCCCATCATTGACCTCCTGCTTAGCCTCTGTGCTTAGCTTGCTGCCCCTATTCTCCTTCCCCCTGCCCTCCGATGTCTTTGTGCATGCCCCTGCTCCATCCTTTTTGCCCACCATGTTCCATGGACCTGCCACTCCTATCTACTCTGAGTGTTCTGTTGAGCTGCCACTCCCCTCCCACCTGTCTAGCATTATCAGATGACTGTAACCTGTCCCTGCCACCTCCACCCTGCCTGTCCACATTCCATGCCCCTATCCCCTTCCTCCTGTCCTCCATGGTCCATTTTATTGCGACACCCTTCTGCCCTCCCTGGTCTGCTGTGCTGCAACTGCTCCTCCTGCCTGCCCCCCGTGGTTTGTTGGGAGG
Source organism: Triturus cristatus (assembly GCF_964204655.1). Lineage (NCBI taxonomy): Eukaryota > Metazoa > Chordata > Amphibia > Caudata > Salamandridae > Triturus > Triturus cristatus. Next base: position 816,836,661 of record NC_140584.1, read on the forward strand.
CAACTCTCTTGTCTGTGCCCAGGTCCTGACCCTCCCTTCTATCCTCCATGGTCCTTTGTGCATGCCCCTGCACACTCCTTCTTGCCCATCATAGCCAATGAGCTGCCACTAACCCTCCCGCTTGCAATGCATGGTCTTCTGTGCTGCCACAGCCCCTCCCACCTTCCCTGTGTGGTCAGCTAGCTGCCCCTGACCCCCTCCCACCTTCCCTCCATGGTCTGTGTGTATGCCATCATAGTCTCACTGTTGCTCTCCATGGTGTGTCTTGCTTCTAGTGCCCATCCTGCCTGACCTTCATGGTCATCTTGCTGCTTCTGCCCTGCCCCCTTGCCCCCAGCCCTCTGTTTCCATGGGCAGACCCCTATTCCCTCCCTCCTGGCTTGTCTGTTCCATTGTAATGCCCGTGATCCGTCCCTCCTGCCCTTTATGGTCTGTTATGCTGCAGCTTTCTCTCCTGTCTGTCCATTATGGTCAGCTAGCTACCATTGCCTATTTCCCCTCTGTTCTCTGTTGTCCATGTGCATGGTCCTGTCCCCTTCCTATTGCTTTCTATGGATTGCTGTGCTGCACTCCCGTCCTGTATGCCCTGTGTGGTGTATTGTGCTGCTGCAAACCCTGATGCCTGCCCTGTAGGGTCAGTTTGGTGCACCTCTCCATTTCCCTCCTGTCCTCTGTTATCCGAGTCCATGTCCCTACCCCAATTCCTCCTGCCTTCCATGATCCAATGTACCATACTCGCGAACATTTTGAACTTGGTAAGAGGCAGATTTTTAAAAAAACTGGGGTACTGATTTTCCCCTTTGAGTTACATTGAAAAAGAGGAGATTGTAGACAGGAGACAGATCAAATAAAGCCAATTTGAGCTTCAAAACATTGGACGTTTCCTGGCTGAATCGGGTCTGTTGGCATGTATGGTTATAATACCAGTGCCTCTTCCTTCTGCCCACAATGGTTGATTATATTGCCACAGCCTCTCTTGCCAGTCCTGTATTGTTGGTTTGTTGCCCCTGCCCCCGTTCCCACTGCCCTCCATAGTCTGTTGTACTGCCACTGCCCTTTCTGCCTGCCCAGTGTGGTTAAATTGTTGCCTCTGCACCCTCCTACCTGCCTTCAATTTTCAGAGTCCGTGGCCCTGGCCTCTGTCTCAATAGTATCCTAATGAACAACTAGATTGCTAACATTCTATATTTATTACAAAAGTGTGGAATGCCTGACGTTATCTTGATGTAATCAAAACTGTAATACCTAGAGCATTTCCTTTAGAAATTACATATATGAGAGGGTCTTATTTGCATCAAAAGTAGGGTTAGTGCTCTAAAAAACTAAAATGAGGACATATTTTCTGAGTTTTCAAATAGCAACAAAGCACTTTTAAATTATTTGTTATCTTTATGTTTTTTTATCCAGTTGACCACTTGATTAAATGTTGCACTTAGGGGAGAGGATGTGATGTTACTTCCAGAGCTGCAGACTTTGCAACTGGGGAACCAGGTTGGAGTTTCTGCTTCAGCTCGGCATTCTGTGATTCTGGTCAAATCACTTAATCTCCCCATGTCTACAACCAAAATGAATGTGTTCTTGTGTGATGTAACCAATGCTCATGTAAAGCACTCCAATACCTGACAAGTCTGCACTAAATAAAACTGCAAAAACACAAAAAATAAAAAGTGTTTTGCACACTTCTGTCATTGGGCTACATGTGGGCTACATCTGGGTGATATTTGTGCTGCATTTGGGCTCTTTTGTCTCTGGTGGCCATCTTGGGAGATTTATTTGTTATGAAGTTTCCTAATTTCCTCATTTACTGCAGTCTCCTCAGTAGGAAATGCTTTCAGGTTTTTACTTTGATTCCATCAAGAAGGTATTCAGATATGTCACACATTTGCCATAAATTCTGAATGTTAGCACTCTAGTTGCTCATTAGATCACTGTAGTACTCACCACGGAAGTCTGCTGCTGGTATTAAAAGTGCATGTTTCAGTCTGCATGTCAGATTTTTTTAATGAAATAGAAAAGGATTTGAGAAGTCACTCAAAATGTGCCCTAATTTTTCTTTCTTCAGCACTAATCATACTTTCTATGGCAAAATGAACCACCTCATTGTGTTCCTTTTTAAATTAAATGTTTTAAGTGTTACCAGTTTGTTCCAATCAAGATGGCTTCAGGTGTGCCATACTTTTGTCATAAGTAAGACAGTAAGCGCTCTAGTTGTTCTTAAGAACACTCTGGGACATTCTGTCATTGGGCTATACTTGGGCTACATCTGGGTGATATTTGTGCTACATTTGGGCCCTTTGGTCTCTGGTGACCATCTTGGGAGACTTATTTGTTATGAAGTTTCCTAATTTCCTCATTTACTGCAGTCTCCTCAGTAGGAAATACTTTCAATTTTATACTTTGGTTCCATCAAGAAGGCATTCAGATATGTCACACATTTGCCATAAATTCAGAATGTTAGCACTCTTGTTGCTCATTAGATCACTGTAGAAAAGCTACTGCTCACCAGGGAAGTCTGCTGCTGGTATTCAAAGTGCATGTTTCAGTCTGCATGTCAGATATTTTAATGAAATAGAAGAGGATTTGAGAAGTCAAAATGTGCCCAAATATTTTTTTCTGCAGCACTAATCATAATTTCTATGGCAAAATGAACCCCCTCGTTTTGTTCCTTTTTAAATTAAATGTTTTAAGAGTTACCACTTTATTCCAATCAAGATGGCTTCAGGTGTGCCATACCTTTCTCATAAGTAAGACTGTTAGCGCTCTAGTTGTTCTTAAGAACACTCTGGGAAGCTGCAGTTGAACACAAAGGAATCAACTGACAGTCTCTGCCCTTGTTGGATGTACATGTTTTACTGCAGTGGTGGCTGGTGACATTTGGAAGTGGTGGGGCGTAAAATTATCACAGTACTGCACCGAGGCGAGCGAGCGTAGCGAGCGAGCCTAAACAACCTACGGGGGGTTCGGGGGGCCTCCCCCGAGAAAATTTTGAAAAGATTGTGAATAAATGTAGCATTTTTAAGCAAATATGAGGAAGCAGGAAGGTTAATAATGCAATACACCCAGCTTATTACATTATCTAACCAATGCATTTGTATGTTAAACTGGTACCAATAAGGCAACATCTTTGCAGAGACTGTTAGTATGTAAAAATGTCAAAAGAATAAAGTATTAGATAATATACTTCATTACGCTGCAGACTTTTTTTTGCTCCATAATTTCGTTAACATTGCGGCGTAATTTTTTCCTCCACTGCTGCATAATTCCAGGGCCCAAAGCAGGTAGCACACTACTGCTGAAACAAGGCCAATAGAGGTCCCAAAGGGTGAGGTGGACTGGCCTCAATGGTCCTGTGACCTCAGTGACGGAGTCACTGCCGCTCTAGGATGTGCTGCTTAATAGGCCTGCCCGCAAGACAGGAGGCGAACTTCGGAATGGATTGTGGTGGACAGGCCTTCAAGGTTAACCCACACTTGCCTCCGCTAGGGTCTAGGATCCACCTGCAGGTGCTAAGACACCAGGGCTTCTAAGGTCTAGCAAGGCCTTATAGCATGGGAATGTGCTCCCTCAGGAGAGTGGTCTGGTGGACTGGTCATGACATGAAGGCTGAAACTGGTTCGCCAGTTCCAAATTCAGCAGCTCTGGCAGTAGTGCCACATCCTCTCCCACACTGAACACGTTACTGCCCCACTGAGAAAAACTTACACTTCCTTCAGCTCAGCTACAACCCAATTGTGCCCCGCTATAAACACCTGGATGCGACTCAATTCAAATTATGCACTAGACGACAGTAATATGCTACCGGGAAAAAAAAGTAACAACATCCTGGAAAAAGCAAACACTCAAAAGGGAATGCAAAATTAGGTAAAGTATGTGAAATGCAAGCAGGTACAATAAACAACATGGTTACCTTAAAGCTTTTACACTCATTCAGAAATCACTGAGTGATTTTGCCTGAAAAGTCAAGGACATGGCTACAGGGCCTAGAAGGTACCAGTTTGTGTCCATTGCGTATATCCTTACAAAACGTAAGAAGTATGGTTTAAAAAGACCACTTCCATGAACACATAGGTGCGGTACACATTTTGTTTTCCAATCCACCCATCAACCAGGTATTGCAGTACCTCTAGGAATGAAATGAAATCTCTTTGTTTTTTAAATCCACTTCCCATCTCGATGCATCCTTTGTTCTTTGAAATGTCTCAAACTAAATCACTCACACCGATCCTTCCAGAGCGGCTATATAAATGCTTTAAACATAATGAATAATGCAGGTATACAATGCAAAATGTTCCTACGGTGCCAGCAGTTGCAGATTGATTAAAGCTCGTAACAATCGGCGTTTATTCTTGGACAGGTGAACCATAAACATGTAGTGCATTTTAATCTGCAAAAATGACTTTCGACTTTGGGTTTCATTAGGGTATTCATTATAGTTTAATGTAACTGTATTGCTCTTTAGATTCCCACTAATATGTTTCTGGTACAATACACTCATATCTGAACATTGTGATGGTCTGAGGAAACCATGTCTTGTCTGTTTTATTATGTGGCGAAATCTATCGCCAGAGGCCTGAATCTAGTCTCCCTGTGCACTGTCTGTTGATGAAGCCGAAGCCGGCTTATGAGTTAATAATCACGTGCAAAACTATGTTTTTCAAACAATTTCTTTACTATTTGTAAAAAACAAACTAGCGGTGCTGTTGTTTTCTCAGTGAATTTCCTAGCTTACATCCGGATGCATTTCGGGTGACAAAGTACCTTTGCCGGGGTGGTAGGGAGGAAGAGGGCAGGAGTTTAGCTGAAACAGAACAAATTAATTGCAAAACAATTATGGCATAAAAAACGAAAATTAAATGAAAGAGAAAAACGAAATAAAGTACTAGCAGCATCTCCCCTGTCTTATCCAGTACCACACAAATCACATCGTACATGAACACGCCCAGAATCTTATGTCTATACACCTATCATCATACTATAGTACACCCACCACAATATGCCAACATATACAAGTGCTCATAGAATCCTTGCAAGGCCCATCTGGCACCAACCCAGATGAGATCACCGGCTTCTCGGCATCAAAAAATCACCAATTGCTTCTCACTCCGTAAGGGAGACAACGCTCACTCAGTCAGGAATACGTGTGATGTCAACAAGAAGCTTTACTCCATAGCAAGATACGTTTCGCCCATCACTTGCCTTGATCACATGATTTACACATCCAATCGCTGTGTCTTAAAACAAAATTATGTACGAGAGAGTAAAAACATACTAAGGCATTCTTACACCGTGCATAATGAAAATACAGACACATATACAAAATTGTATAAGGATAACTCATCGTTTCACATGTTGAATATTTACTTTACAGTCCATATATAATACAGTATAAACCCAAATTAGTCATGGTATGTCTATTTTATGCTCATCTGCCCAACTGGCATTACACTCCCCGAAACGCCTCTCCCGCATTGCGATAAGCTAATGACTGGAGAAAATAGCACTGTGTCTGGATAATAATCACATACTCGAATCATGAAGGCGCAATGGTTACTACTAGTCAAATCCCAACCGATGCAAGAGTAGAAAGAACTGTATGTTTACTTTCCCGCCTCAGTGCATTATGATAGCCGAGGAGGGGGGTGGGTGGGGGTTTAAAATGATAAAACTTACCAGGCATCTCCTCCAGTCCCGAGTTGCATCACGTACCCTCTGCAACGTGGTGGACCGCCGTGGACGAAACTTCTCCCAGCTCTTTCTTTTGCCGCTCAACAGGAAATACCAATCAGGAGACTGGATGCGACGGGGGGCTGGGCGGCTGGCATTTGATAGGGCATGGGGCGACTTTACGAAAAACACGTCACCGCCCGAGCAGGAGCCTATCTCCAGACTCCTGCACTACACTAGGCATGCGCAGCATGCCTAATGCTTTGTTAATGTGAGTGAGGGGCTTTGCTCCTCTCTCACATGCGCAGACAGTCCATCTTCTAGACTCCTGCTATCGGCTGCGTGCGCAGTGCCACTGCCTTGACACATGCGCACTTTCACCCCTGAAGCACAGGCCGGCCCGGAAATGTAAACAGACGAATTGTAAAAGCTGTCAATTCGTCTGCTTACATTCCTGTTGGCCGAACTGCTGTAGGGCGCCGAACTGCTTGTAGGGCGCTGCCCCAACGCCCCTAATGGACCATCCGCCACTGTTTTACTGAGAATGTCAGACTTCATTCTCACATGACTGAGAAAGATAATGTGAATTTACAGAAAATATGCTCTCAGTTTAGCTTATAGATCACCTTCCAAACCTCTGTGGGAAAAGCATGAGAAAATAGTTTTCTCTCAAACATGATTCATGGTATCCCAGCAGAAGGCTTTTTCACATGGTAAAATCACCTTAGAACATACCACAATTCCTAAAATGAGTATGGTACCATCAACAAATGATTTATAATGTAACTAAAGTCTTAAAACCTTCTGTTAACTGCAATGCTTTTTAATGAGGTGCTATCATGTATATTGGTCCCAAGATGGCTGCCAACACTTCTTGGATGAAGTGCTGACAGCCAATCAGATCTCACGATGAGATGTGTGGTTAGGCTCCGCCCAGATATATATGTGATTTTACTTTTGATTTTCTCAGGAACTACTGAACGGATTTACACCATTTAACCAAAAGGCACGACTGTGAACCAAGGACTACCTTTTTGCCAAATTTGGTGTAATTCCGTTCAGCAGTTCGGGCTGTAGCTGCGACTAAAGGTTGCTATGGAAAATTGCATGAGGAAAACACGTTTTGGGTCCCCCTTTTTTCTCGGCCCCCGCTTGACGAGTGACCCCGAGACTTTCAGGATAGGAGCGGACCGGAGCTGGCCAAAAGTTTTGAACATTTTGCGAAGATTCAATATACAAACACAAAAGATACACAGCCGACTGGTAAAGCGCACATCAATATCAAAGTCCCATATTAGTACGTTTCCTGTGCCAGACAACTCCGAGATCTGCTGTGTTTGGATCCCACTGGAAAACCAGAGAAGACAACTGAAAAGAAGTGGAGGTGGCACCAGGTATGAAGTCACAGTCACGTGAAAATGGATTGATTCACTGTGGTACTTTATTCTCCTTCTTATAACATGTAAAAACAGCCAACGCGTTTCGTTCCGTTTAATGGAACTTCATCAGGGCAGAAATAAAGTCCATAGGTGAACGCTCTGTGTAAGTTTCTGCGTAACTATCCGAAGAAAATAAAAATCCGGAATGGCAAAGGTCAATCAGAAATGTAATTCCGAAAGCGACCTTGTGTTCGAAAGCTCCTCTGTACGTTATCCAGATCACTAATTTCGGCACCCACAGTGCAATGGAGAAGCTTCTCCATTGCACTGTGGGTGCCGAAATTAGTGATCGTGAGGCGTCAATCGTAACGCCATCAACACATTAGACTTCGTCAACCTTTGACACTTATTTTTTCTGGATAACGTACAGAGGAGCTTTCGAACACAAGGTCGCTTTCGGAATTACATTTCTGATTGACCTTTGCCATTCCGGATTTTTATTTTCTTCGGATAGTTACGCAGAAACTTACACAGAGCGTTCACCTATGGACTTTATTTCTGCCCTGATGAAGTTCCATTAAACGGAACGAAACGCGTTGGCTGTTTTTACATGTTATAAGAAGGAGAATAAAGTACCACAGTGAATCAATCCATTTTCACGTGACTGTGACTTCATACCTGGTGCCACCTCCACTTCTTTTCATTTTGCGAAGATTCGTCAACCGGCGCCAAAGTTATTGGGAATAGAATGTTGCGGATTTCCTATGGAAAATAGGTCCTAACTATAACTACCTACTGGCGACCGCCAATAGGTAATATATACACATATACAGATATATCTCCGGTCATGTTGGACATGGGATTTTGTGGCTGGACATATGGGGGCCAAGGAAAAGATTCATTGCTGCAGTGACACCGAGATCATTTTGTTTGCACACAACCATGTTCTACAAAACCACCAGCGCTCATTATGAGACTCATTAAGGCCGATGTGAGACACTTACCCAGTTGGTCATAATGGTGCTTGTTGGGAACTGCAGTTCGTTGATGAAGGCTCCAGTCACAAACCCGGCCCAGCTGGACGTCCACCAATGGGAGAACAATGGAACAATCAAAGAGATGGTTGGTGCAAACTGCCGTTGTAAAAGGCATTTGATAAAGGCACACTCGCCGAAACGCATCATGCCATTGCTCCATTAAATTAACTTTCTTAGTGTCCCCGCTGTGTCCCTCCGGTTGCTTCCGAGTGAAGAGATCGTTTTGGTGAATATTTTGAGCGCTAGCCCTTGGCATGCTGAGGAACCCGTCCGACAAGTGTCGGAGTTTTATGGGCAAGAAGAAACAACGTGATTCCAAGGTATTGGATTAACTCTGGACCGCCGCATCCAAAGAAAGCAAGGTACTGCTGTGCAGTCGCAGTCCGTGACTACACGGAGAGACTTGATCATTGCATTAATGTCTCCGGTCATGCTGGACATGGGTTTTTGTGGCTGGACGTATGGGGTCCAAGGAAAATATTCATTGCTGCAGTTATACGAGATTATTTTGTTTGCTCACAACCACGTTCTACAAAACCAACAGCGCTCATTATGAGATTCAATAAGACCGATGTGATACTCTTACCCAGTTGGCCATAATGGTGTTTACTGGGAACTGCAATTCGTTGATGAAGGCTGCAGCGAGCCTCCAATCACAAACCCCGCTCAGCTGGACGTCCACCAATGGGAGAACAATGGAACACTCAAAGAGAGGGTTGGTGCAAACTGTCGATGTAAAAGGCATTTGATAAAGGCACACTCACCGAAACGCGCCATGCCATTGCTCCGTTAAATGAACTTTCTTGGCGTCCCCGCTGTGTCCCTCCGGTTGCTTCTGAGTGAAGAGATCGTTTTGGTGAGTATTTTGCGCGCTAGCCCTTGGCGCACTGGGGGACCCGTCCGACAAGTGTCTGGGGTTTCAGGGGCACGAAGAAACGACGTGATTTCAAGGTATTGGATTAACTCTGGACCGCAGCATCCAAAGAAAGCAAGGCACTGCTGTGCAGTCGCAGTCCATGACTACACGGAGAGACTTGATTATTGCATTGATGTCTCCGGTCATGCTGGACATGGGTTTTTGTGGCTGAACGTATGGGGGCCAAGGAAAAGATTCATTGCTGCAGTGACACTGAGATTATTTTGTTTGCACACATCCACGTTCTACAAAACCACCAGCCCTCGTTATGAGATTCAATAAATCCGATGTGAGACACTTACCCAGTTGGGCATAATGGTTCTTGCTGGGAACTGCAGTTTGTTGATGAAGGCTGCAGCGAGGCTCCAATCACAAACCCGGCCCAGCTGGACGTCCACCAATGTGAGAACAATTGCACAGTCAAAGAGATGGTTGGTGCGAACTGCCGGTGTGAAAGGTATTTGATAAAGGCACACTCGCCGAAATGCGTCATGCCATTGCTCCATGAAATTAACTTTCTTGTTGTGCCCGCTGTGTCCCTCCGGTTGTTTCCAAGTGAAGAGATCGTTTTGGTGAATAAATATATAAGGATTGAATAGTGGAGAGGAGCTTGCTACGCATATTGGCTGCTAATCCCCTAGATCTAATCAGTTAGTTTTAAACAATTTGCTTTTTTTTCATTATTTTTAATCATTTTTTGTCACTCTATCACTTTTTAATGCAAGGACCATTAACGTAGATTGCCTCTGGTCGGATTTATGATCCATATTTTGGAGTCATAATACAGCGAAATGGTAGTCATTTTGTAACCCCTCGCTAGGGTCTCAGCAAACACACTGACACCCATATGACATGTTACGACATATTAAGGCTTTCTCTTTGGGTTCCAGCTATTTTTTGCTTGTGTTAGGGAACACTCACTCACATTAGTCCCACTCACTATATGCACCACAAATAGGCCTTTACCTGATTCCAGAAAGTAGGAGGTACCGCCCTGATAGTGACACCTGTTGATAACGGCAACAACATGCAATGATCGTTCGCTGATAGCCTTAAAGAAAGAGGTACATTACCACTTCTTCTAATTTATGTTGCTTTTTTTATATCACAAAGGTTGCAATTGCCATCCTTTGGTCTTTTAGGGGCTTACCACATTGATTCAAGAGTATTGGAATTGATTTAGCCATTTGGTATTTGTGAAAGGAGGAAACCGCAGTTATCGAGCACGAACAACGTTTTAAATTGTTAAACTGTAACATCGGCACACTGCAAAGACGGAATAGTCACTGAAAGCGATATGTCATTAGTTGTTGAATATCAGGTTCATATTTTAGTGAATCAATTATAGCTTCGATATCTGTGATTGTTTTGTATATATTTAACTTTATTGATGCGCACAATCATGAAATTAAGACGAATGTTGCACGAATGTATGACGTTACAACGCATACATTTACAATGCATGCCTTTACAAAGCAGTTTTTACATCGCAACATCCTTTACAACTCATTCTTATACATTGCATGCCATTACATCGCATTGTCAGAAACTACCTTTACAATGCATTCTATTACATCGCATTATACCTTTACAACGCATACCATTACAATGCATACTATTACATCGCATTTAAGGTAAGTGTTGGATAGTATAGGGGTAATAATTACTATTCTAACTCCAGTGAGTGCAACAGTAGGGTAAGTGTTGGATAGTGTAGGGGTAAAAATTACTATTCCAACTCCAGTGAGTGCAACAGTAGGGTAAGTGTTGGAAAGTGTCGGGGTAAAAAATATTATTCTAACTACAGTGAGAGCAACAGTAGGGTAAGTGGTGGATAGTGTAAGGGTACTATGTGTTGTAATGGTATGCATTGTAATGCCTGCGTTGTAGTGACATGCATTATAATGACATGCATTGTAGTGACATGCGATATACTGGCTGCGTTGTAATGACATGCGATGTAAAGGATGTTTCCCTTTTAAAATATGCAGTTTGAACATTTATTGATGAACTTTAAATTTATGTTTGTAATTATTGTCGATAACGTGGAGTATGTCTTCTGTGTTTATTAACCTTGAATCCTATATCTATAGGAATTTGGTGTTCAGGAAGTTATTTGACAAAGGCAATACGCCGAAACGTGTCATCCTTTATTTTGGTGCACAATAAATTAATTGTGCTATCTCCTGGTGTGCCGCTTCCTTCTTCTTACACATAGGTGTTTCTGTGGAGGATCCCATACATATATATATATTTAGTGCCATGGCTAAAGTTTGTCAAGCAAACTTGTGAGACATTAGGAAGACCTGATTTGTGGTCCGACCCAGCCAATGCATGCAGTAAGATCTCACGTAAAACCCTTACATCGGCCTATTACGAGCATAATCTATGTGTGGCAATCATGAATGTGCGGGTTGGATCTTTGTCTGACAAATTCCTGACCCTTAAAGATACATATCATCGGGAATCCGTCTTTGACGACATAGGCCCCCCACTAACAAGGAAACTTTATCTCCAATGGCGCTACGGCACCCTCCCTCTTAGGGCATATATGGCTAGTTGGTCTCACTCGCAATTTGCACCCCAATGCCCAGCATGTGGTTATCCAGCTGAGTCTGACTTGCATATTTTATTTTTTTGTCAAGCCTACCAGAGATCAAGGAAGTATTGGCTGGTTCCATTATTAAAAAACCTAGGTTTTACTCAGCATCTCCCAGCATATAGAGTTTTAAAAACAGAGTTAACAGCTCCCATAGTATTTGCAGTTACGAAATTTTTAACAGCCATGTGGTTCACCCGCAGTTACTACATAAAATTGAATAGTGTGCCTGAATGTTGTTCTTGATATTTATGGCACATTTGTCATTGATTATTGTACCTTGTTTTTTTAATTCTATATATTTCACCGTAGTTGCGAAATCTTAATAGCCATGTGGCTCAACCGCACTTACTGCAAAAAATCGAATAGCCTGAATGCTGTTTTTGATATTTATGGTACATCTCTCATTGATCTACTGTACTTTGTCTTATGAATTCTATATATTTTACTGTATGTAAATTTGTTTTATTCTTTTATGGTCCTAGTGACCGAAATAAAGCTGATAATGAATAATGAATATATATTAGTTTGTTCTCTGTTCGAATGACAAACGGTATAGAGTCTTTTTAATGGGTACTTTACCCTTAGACTGTTCCATTTAGAACTAAATAAAGGTTCCATTACAGTGATAATTAATACCTATATATTTATGCTCTGTATAAGAAAGGAATTTGTGTTGTATTTTGCCACACACATTGCGTTAGGACACAAAAATTTGTTTTTTGACTCACGCACACATTTTTGTCTTTGCCTCTCCGGGGATGGATTTAAATCCCAAATCTTTTGTTGATTTCCATGAAAGTGTCATTAAAAACTTGAACTTTGAACTTAAGGTCATGTGACCAAGAGCTGGATAGCTCGAAACAAATTGGATCGGTGTGGCTTGTGCTTGCGAAGAAGTTTGCGGGCTTGTTGGTGGATTTACGAGAGCAGCGGCGCCCTCTCAGAGACGAGCCCCTACCCGCCTGGAAAGGAGGAGAGCAACGCCGTTTGATGGGACATTGATGAGGAATCAGTTTTCTCTCCGCCCGCCGGTAACGCATATTGCTCCCGAAGAACACAGGACTGAAACGCCAAGGGAAATCGTTTCTGAAACCTCGGTGAAGGTGAACGATTAAGCCTGGAGGTGGAGCGGGTTACCAGGGTACGTCAGGACAAGAGTCCAGAGGATGTGATCCATTTGGGCCGAGGTCGACCGACCGCACTGCATTGTGGGCAATGGAGTTTGTAAAGGGCCGGGAGGCTTCAACAACGTTAATTTTCAAAAAAACATCTAACACACGGAACAGAGAGAAAACGGGTGCAAACCAAACTCAGACTGCATCAAGTATTAAACAAAATGGCAATGTCTTGGAGAGATTACGGAAAAATGGTGGGAGATGGTGGGAGGCCACATCGCTCCAGAACTACTTGGAAGTAGATCGTATACCAAGGGTTCTGAGGATCTTTATTGTGCCCACATTAAATAAGCCTAAACAAGAAGTCTTGAAAGCATGGCTCGATAACACCACCACCTGTTCCAGAACGATGCTTCAAATCCTCATTAAAAACGGGTTGGAGGAACATAAAGAGTTGGTCGATGAAATACAGAAAATACTGGATATTCTGGCCAAAGAGACGGACCAGAATGAAGTGAAGAAAATTCTGGCAGCAGTAAATGATCAGATAATAATCTTCGAAAAAGACATCATTGAAAGAAAACAGAGGAAGTTCGAAAGGGACGAGAGGGACTACAGGTCCGGGAGAATCCTGACATTCGCCAGAAAATTTGATAAGCTATGCACCAACTTAACCAAAGATCAAGCATTGGGAGCCGCGGATAAAGGAAGATGGGAGTCCGGTACAAGTTTGAGTTCTGATGTGGGATCCATTGACAGTACCAGCTCCATTCCACCGGAAATGACGTCTTTTTCCGAGGAACTGCGCCTCATGCAGGAGGCAAACGAACACTCTATAAGAGGAAGAACGAGGTTCCAAGGAAGGGGAGGAAGAACAAAAGCAAAAGGAGGCGAGACCGATGGAACAAAGAGCAACAACACTGACGTGGGAACCAAGGGCCCGAACCAGAGGAGAAAGTAATGGATGGACAAGAACTTACGGTAATGAACCTCTCCAATAGACTTTTGACGCCAATAGAATAACATGTTCTGAAACTAGGGTTAACCTTTTGTCCAGACTTTCCCCTTGATTATGCTCAAACACGCATAGATATGTATTGTTTTGTACGGAAACTTAAAATTGTTTAAGATTCACAAATTTAAAGAACAGAATCAAACTATAGCAGTAACAATGACACACCCCATCTCTCTCTCTATTGACGACATTGAGATTTTAAGAACACTCAATAGTCTCAGTGATGAACAAGAAGTAGATAACACACAGGCAATAGATTCATCAAACACAGGTACTGCTGACATTAGAATTTTACGAACACTCAACAGTCTTAGTGATGAACAGGAAGGTCATAATACACAGACAATAGAACTATTTGACCCAGGTATCATCACCACAGTAGAAACTCTTGGACTAGATCCTGCCAGACCCATTTTCATTCCTTTCAGAGGTAAATCAAAATATAGACCACAGATCCCTAGAGATTATATTGACGTCTTTCATGAGATAGTCAATCATGACATTCTACAGCTTCTCAAAAAACCTGTCACTAATTCCAATCTTAGTAGAACACAAAGAGAAACGATAAGAGGTCTCCAAAATGATAACAGCATTGTTATAAAGCCGTCCGATAAAGGTGGTAACATTGTCTTATGGGACAAAAAGAACTACATTCAGGAAGCCATGAGACAGCTTAACAACGGGACTTGCTACACAAAGGTAGATAAATCGTATCTCACTAAGTTGCAGGATAGATTTTTTGACCTCCTCAAAGGGTGGGCAGACAAGAACCTCTTGAATTGGGACAAACAGAAATTTCTGAAAAATGATACACCTCCCACACCCACCTTTTACCTGCTTCCTAAGGTACACAAGGACCCTGTGCAACCGCCAGGTCGACCAATAGTATCTTCTAAAAACAGTCTATTCGAAAATGTTTCCATTTACGTGGACCATTGTTTGTCAGATTATGTGAAGGATTTGACATCTTATATTAGAGATACCAAAGACTTTCTACAAAAGATAGAAAATATACATTGGGACAGAAACTTTTGGCTTGTATGTCTGGACATGGAAAGCTTATATACGAGCTTTAGACATATAGACGGACTGAAAGCGTGTGAGCACTTCCTCAGATCTAGAAGCGTACACCTGTAAGCACACACTAGAATGTTACTGCAAATGATCAAAATATGTCTTGAAGAAAATGTGTTCACATTTAATGGGGTGCTTTACAAACAAGTACAAGGAACTTTGATGGGCACCTGCTTCGCTCCCAGCTATGCCAATCTCTTGGTGGACTGGTGGGAGAAGCAGGGGCTCTGGAGTGAATCCATGGAACATTGGACAATCAAGGTCAATATTTGGCTCGGGTTCATCGATGAGATTTTCTTTTGTGTGGGAAAGTGGAGACGAAGAATTGCTTGCTTTTGTGAGAGAACTTAATGAGAATGCTTTCAATTTGAAGTTTACTATGCAGCATAGTCAAGAAACTGTAGAATTCTTAGATATCAGACTCACTGTGAAGGGAAATAAACTTGAGACAGATCTTTTTAGAAAGAGTACCGCCGGCAACTCAGTGCTACATTCGGCAAGTTGTCATCCCCCTAATTTCAGATGGAGCATACCCTTTGGTGAGTTCCTCAGGGCAAAAAGAAATTGTAGCTCAGAGGAAGCGTACAAAAAGAAAAAAAGGGAGATGTCACAGAGATTCTGAGCCAGAGGGTATCCCCTTAGAATGCTCAAAATGGGAGGAAGAAAAGCAGATAAAATAAAAAGAAGTGAAGCACTTTACAAAGCACCAAAGAACAAACAATCAGTGACAGACCCACCTATAAGACTCATCACGACTTTTAACTCCCAATCTAGTCTATTTAGTCAAATAATTAAAAAAAGATGGGACATCCTGATACAAGACAGAATCCTAAAAGAAAATCTAGGATCACATCCAGCCATAACATACAGAAAAGGTCCATCCGTCAAAGATAAGATTGTTAAAAGTCACATGAACAATCAGAAGTTGACATGGCTGGATAAAGTGGGAGTTTTTCATCGATGTGGCAAATGCAAGGCCTGTAGCCACAGTGAGAATGTGAAAGAGGTGACCCTAGAGAGAACTAAGAGGAAATGGTACATCCGTAAAAACATACAGTGCAATTCAGATTTTGTAGTCTATGTTATCACTTGCCCATGTGGCAAGTGGTACATTGGCTCCACTATTTTTTCCGGTTAAGAAGAGAATACTGGAGCACTGGCGTGCCATTACCAATAAGGACTTCAGTTACAGCACGGCCAGACATTTCCACCAAAAACACAATGGTGATTGGACAAAGGCAAAATACTTTGCCCTTGACACCATCCCCAAAAACCAAGAGGTGGTAACAGAATCCAAGCATTACGTAGAACAGAATCCAGATTCATCCTGCAGGCTGGCAGTGTAGTTCCGTTTGGGATGAACAATAATGAAGAGATGCATGTACATCTATAGAATGAAGCCTCCCTTTGTACCTTTTCAAAACTAGAGTTCTCTTTACATGAATTTAGATTTTAACTTGTTTTTTTTGCTATATATTATGTCATTTTCCCCATCCCTGTAATACATTTTATTTTGTGTATCCCTTCACGACTATACAACGCATGTGATATATGTGGAATGTGAAATAGTGAGATGTATAGCTTGTCTTTATCTTACCCCCGATGACCTTCAATGCAGAGACTGTCCATGATCTATTTCCTTGGCCTGTGACTTTAGAAACCAAATATTGGAATGAGAACATGAATAAATATTCTTATCTCTAAAAACCCCTTTTTTCTTCTTTCCCTTAGATTAAACGTATGGAGCTCATGATCACCACTGCTACCGTTAAGAGCTACGAGCACGGAGTTTTAGGTGTTTGTTATCACGATCTCCTTTTCTAGATTTTGGTCTGGGTAATGTCTCACAATAAACAAATTATTGGTTGTATTATGATGACTTCTATGTTGGGGACATTTATATGAATAAATTGTTATGATTTTTTTATTTTTCTTGGAATTAATCAGGATAGCACACAATCTGCATCTGATAGGGTACTAAACCCTTGATTAGTTTGTTCTGTGTTCGAACGACAGACGGTATAGAGTCTTTTTAATGGGTACTTTACCCTTAGACTGTCCCATTTAGAACTAAATAAAGGTTCCATTATAGTGATAATTAATACCTATATATTTATGCTCTGTATAAGAAAGGAATTTGTGTTGTATTTTGCCACACACATTGTGTTATGACCACTGTTCCCAATAAGGTGCGCGCGCGCGCGTGTGCGCACACCTCTCTACCTGTGAGTGCGCGCGCAAATCTCTTCCTGTGAGCCTGCACTCCCGTGTGTGGAGCGCGCACAAACAGGACATCCCGAGAACCCGAGAGAGAATTCGCGCCTGTTGCAGGGATTCTGCTTATACACAGAACTATGCGTAGAACCCCAGGACCTCAGTGAGTTGTGGTGTACCAGAAACTCACCTCAGAACCCAGAACCCAGTATCCGGCTAGCATAAGTGTCCCATTCGTTATCCGAGATTTAGCTCCGCGGTCCCAATGAAAAGACAACCCAGAACAAGCGACTCAGTACATACTCAGGAATGGTGGGAATCGGAAATACCTGTTCGTATATTATTCTCACATCAGTCCACAACAAGAATCAACAGAGACACGGTGAAAATAAAAAGAGTTTATTTTTATAGACCACGTGTCCTAATATGCAGTACTTTGGCTAATACAAGCAGACAAATGATTAATATCAAAACCATCAGCATAGTTACAATTCCATAGAATATAAAAGGGGTGATCATGTTATAATGACAGTGGATACTACCACCTTCCCTTTACTAAGAAGCTAATATTATTATTAGACTAACAGAAGGTCTCTTAGGCTTGAATAGGGGACCCCATACCTCAAAGATCAGCTTAGTGAAATCACATCACAGGAGCATCAGGAGTCTTCTCGCAGGAAGGCTCGTCTTCGGTCTGAATAATAAACATGATGTCCGTGATATTAAAAGCACCAACTTTCAGGTATGTGCAGCTGCTCGTGTGTTATGACTAAATAGTGGGTCGATCAACCTAGAGTGGAAAACATGCATTGTCTAACAACTCAGACTGTTTGTCACATCGTGTGCAGACCAAGGTCGCTTCGCAGAGCTCGGGATGGTAACAACAGATTGCTCTCGTGTGAGGTAAAACTCGAGTCAGCAGTTTGTTTAAGCAATAACATGTGAACGCAGTGTCGTGTGCAAAAGCAGCAAGATGGCTTTTTAACTTCTAACGTGGTTATGCTAACCTAACAATGTATGTACCTATTAAGGGAGTCCTTACTACATGCCCCCTTGATCGAAGCACTACTTAGTATGCAAGAAAAGAGAGAACGCAGAGTTCAAGCGCGACAGAGCAGAACAAGGCGTATCCAATTTAAAAAACACTGGTCAGTTCAGGCAAAGTTCGAATAGGAAAAAACCAAAAGTGCAAAGAAAAAACAAAAAACCTCAAACGTGCCGTGGGGGGTGAAAAAATGAAAAAACGCCTCACCGGGCAGAAGTGCAGACGTACAGGGACAGTTCAAGACACGTGAGGAAAACACAGTGGACGATAGTTCACTCAATCCATGAAAGTATATGCAGCATATGTGGCCACTGCTTCCAGCAGAAAATCATTGGCACGGCCACTGAAGGTTTCAGCCATCCAGTTAAGTAAAGAAAAGGAACATACGTGTTCTTCTATTAGCGGAGCCTCTAGCACCATCAGAGGGCAACCAGCGTGTACTTCCAAATAACTCATATCCAAGAAGTCATATGCCGCTCTCACGATGTCCCAATTACCCAGGATACCATGCGCCGCACCGCAGGCCATAATCCGAACACCAGAACAGGCAGACTCGTGAGACACTAAGGGCCTCATCAGTCGATCATAATCCGGGTCCGGAGACACCATGTTGGATAAGCACAAATCCATAGGCCATTCAAAGGGACAATCTAGGCAGTGGAAGACAGATTGCACGCAGGTGAAGTAGGAATACCGGAAGGATAATCCATATGCCAGGCTCAAAGTCGCCAACGGCAGGACCCCATAGTAATCAAGCATCCTGTCACGAAGAAGCTGCAGGCGGGACAGGCTGTCGTGTGGCACAGAAAGAGCAGCCATTCCGCAAGATGAAAATTAAAAGTAGCACACCTGCCACTAGAGCCAGAATTAACGGGACACCTCCAAAGACGCTGGAGAAAATAGAATGAAAAAATGCCGGAATCACACCAAAAATAGTTTGGAAAGAGGTCACGAGGCCCGAGCCCACAAGTTTAAAAAAATGAGCCAGGCCAGTCGTGGACGAGGCATTGAAAATTGTTTGGATCAAAGCTCCAAAATGCAGGGGGAGGTCAGTATTCAAAAGCGCCTGTACCTCGGTGCGCGTATTTGCTACGTGAAGGACAAATGTTTCCCGGGAGGAAGTCAATGGCACCTCCTTTTGGGACAATAGCGCTCTTATTCTGCTCATCTTGTTGAACTCTGCTTTCAAGGTTGGAATCGAAGGCCAGATGGAAGCATCCAGCCTCCCATGCGGGGGTGGAAACAGGACGTTATTGCAGCAGACAACCCTCTGTGATACAGTTACTATATACGGGATCCCTACTAACATCCCGCAGCAAGCTTCATTGTTCAAAATTAAATAACTACCGTTTGCAAGCAGCGTGAAAGATGGCGTAATCACTGGTACCGGGATACCTTTGAGGACGCAGGCCAAATTCGGAGCGTGTACATTACAAGCACCGTGCAATTGAATGTGCCTACATACAACAGAATGATCAGGTGACGTTGTACATTCTTCACCCTTCAGATAAACCTCAGTACCGTCCCTTGTACATCTATACGTAAAGGGGAGGGACCAGACTTCATGTATGAAAGCGGTACCCAGCTGTTCATATCTACCCAGAGCATAGTGTTTCATACAAGAGGTAAACTTAAAAAGTGCAAACGGTAGAGTTATCAATCCGTGTAAGAGCCACACAGCGGAGTCGACTTCCGCTACAGAGAAAGGTAACGGCTCCAATTTCTCAATATGGAGCAAGGAATATGTAGCATCCTTCATGGACATGAACTGCTGTTTGTCAGTAAGGTTAAAGGGAAGAAATAACGATGTTGTATTCAGATAGTCCCAAGGGACCTTCCCTGCCTTCAATGTTTGTAATGTCCATGCAAACTGCATAACAGAACGCAACTGGTTTTGACCATGATACAACACAGACATATCATCCTGCACAATATCCACAATTGAAGAAACAATATTATCTAATGTATAAATGCGAGAAGAAAGAGTGTTAATGCTGTTATCAATAACTGCTAATACTTTTTCCATATTAGCCTGATCAATAGCTCTCAATCTTGAAGCTGCCTCAATTTGCGACAGTTTCCATACTTCGTTGTAAATAGCATACGCCCATCTCTTGGATCTGCCACCCACAGGACCTTTAACAAAATCATTCAAATCTATTTTGTCATGTAACTTTGATAAATGAACTTTGACAGATGCCAAGGTGGAATGTCGCAGCCAGGACTGACATAATTTCCCTACAGAGTATGTAGTTACTGTATGTGACGACTCAAACCGGGGGTCCACGCGATCTTGAGTATACCCCGGTTTCAGTCCTAGAAAACGTCGTTGACAGGTATCAGAACTGCTTTGCCAAATTAACCATCCCTCACTATCAAATTTCGAAATATTGAAAGATGAATTAGAAACTAATAACTGCAAAGCAGGAAGGGACAGATCTGTGTGATTATTCCAATTTGGGTAAGCACCCAGATCCGGCACAGAAGGCGAATTTAGTTTTTTAGAAGTGGCCAATCCGAAACAGGTGGTTTGGAAGATGGTTGCATTTAAAAACAACATATGATTTGGTACTAGACAGGCACGGTGTAAAGCTTCAGTTCCCTGAACCTGCCACGGTTTGGAACCCCAAACCGATTTAAGATCAATAGTAGCCTTCCATAGATCATAACCTTTGATTGACAACTCATCCATAAAGGACTTAGAATATAACAATTTAGTGTGTGTCAGTCTAACCTTGGTGGCAGACTCAGGCTTAACTTTAAAATAAAAGGACGCCGGGGCCGAAACACCGAAATCAGTAAAATAAGTAAACTTATCAACTAATGTATGTGAACTGCCAAACGAGGGGGTGGGACAATGTTCCCACTGGGTAAAATTCACAAAATTTCTAAACGAATTCGATTTATGCAGGAAATGATTGCCATAATGTTGAAAACAATACTGTTCCGCATAATTAGCCGCATTTTCATACAAATCCTCAGCATCAAAGGCGGCATAATATTTCAAATCTGAAAACAGTGCTTCAATGGCGTGTACATCCCAATCATCAGAACGTATGTTCTGTTTAACTACATCACCCATAGAAACACGAAATACATTAGGCACATTAATGACCTCTGTAGGCCCATGAATTTGAAATTTAACTGCATCTGCAAAAGTCTGGTCCCTTTTCATGATGTGGGATGAGGAGTGGGGGGCCAAAGTTCCATTGATAAGTCAAATTGTCGATCTCTCTTTGAGATAATGGCCATCCACCAAACGGAAGAAAACTACAACAAATCCAATGGACATAAACAAAAAAATACCAAAAAGCATCAACCAGATGTATGTCCAAGGGGCTATCAAAAAATGTTTCTTAAACCAGCTTACAAAAACAGCAATGTTTGACGGGGGAGTTGAGGGCAAAGAGTTAGTGTCAAAGGAAAAACGGGACTGGCCAAGTGCTGTAGATTGTAAAACAGGCGAAGGTCCACATGTAGGATAAGCATACTCAGTCTCTTCGGGCAACCCACCTGCCGGTGGTATCAGCAAGGGATCAGTAACTGAATGCATCTCGATGGCAACATCAGACAAGGTGTTAGAAGCAGGAACCAACATTGAAGTTCTTTGCATTGTCTGGCATGAAACTGCCGGAGTCATACTAAGAAGTATCGGCCACTCGCTGAAGTTTGACATTGTCAATAGAGATGTACCTGTTTTCTTTGCGACTAGGAAGTGGAGGTAAAATGACTGTTCTTGTACCCTGCACTCCAAGCACTGGAACTGGTGCACGATAAGAGGGGCCGAACTCCTTCTTGTTCTCCACCTTCTCACGGACCAGATCACCAACTCGGGGTAGCCAGCCGACTACCGGAATCTGAACCTCAGCTTCAGACGTGGAGGGCAAATGTTCTTTCGAAAGAGAGTCTCTGGCTTCTTGTAGAGTCTGCAAAACAGCACAGTGATCATCTACGTCAAAGGGTGCGGTCGACGCCGCAATGTCTAGACCATCAAGGTCTGGAACAAACATTCTGATTCCGAAGAGCATCATGTACAGGGTCCGCCCATCCAGAGACCTTCTAGGGAGATTATTTAGTGCACGTTGGACGTTATACAAATGGGCTAGCCAGTTCCGGCCTGTGCCTAAAACACGTGCTGTCAATGATTGCTTTAAGTCACGGTTCATTCGCTCCACCACACTATTACCCTCAGGTCGGTAGGGAGACGAAAATTTGACTAGGACCCCCAAATTTTTCATAGCCTCCTTGTAAGCCTTAGAGGCGAACGCAGGGCCCTGATCAGAATGGAAGGTACCACACGCAAAAGTTCCCACA
This sequence comes from Triturus cristatus, assembly GCF_964204655.1. Lineage (NCBI taxonomy): Eukaryota > Metazoa > Chordata > Amphibia > Caudata > Salamandridae > Triturus > Triturus cristatus. The sequence goes on from NC_140584.1 coordinate 816,859,036, forward strand.
AAGACACGCAAATCCCTGATGACAGTCCGCGAGTCAGCACTCCTTTGTGGCCATACCCATAGAAAACGTGTGCACGAATCCACTGCAACCAAGATGTACTTGTATGCAGTATCAGAAGAAAAAGGACCGCAGTGATCTAAATAAACACAACCAAATGGCTTATTAGAGATGTACAGCTGTGTCTGTGGTGGGCGCGCAACAGTAGAAGGTTTAATCTGTTGGCAAATGTCACAATCAAGAACATAAGCGCGCGCTTGTTTATATAAACCAAACCACCAGTAACGTTGTTGTAGCAGAGATATTGTAGCTGACACACCGGCGTGGGCTGACGCCAACCCCTCGTGCGCAGCCAAGATCAGTGCTGGTCTGCAGTCCGCGTTGGGAATAATTCTGTCACCAACGTCGTTAATCCTCACTAATGGGACGTTATCAGGACTTAAATGATAAATATACCGAGAGGGAAAACCCTTCGGGTAATCACCTCCCTTCTCTGTTGCAGCAATAGCTGCCAAGATGTCATCATCTATTTTACTTTTGGATCTTGTAACTGCTGCCACTAAGTATGTAGCCACTGCTGTTTTCGCTGCCTCGTCAGCTAAGCTGTTGCCGACAGCATGGACACCAAGCCGCTGGTGACCAAGAGTGTGAATAACACTCACGAGAGGGAGACGTTCTTTAAAGTCTGCCACTCGAACCCAAAGCGTTTTATGCTTAATTGTGCTACCTTTAGTGTCTCGATAATCATTCTGAGACCAAAAGTGTAAATTGTCATTATAGGACTGGACACAGTAGAAGGAGTCACTCACTATAAGAGTAGTGACTCGGGGATCAGCAAACTCCAGTGCAAGCACCAGAGCCCGGAGCTCCGCTAATTGCGCGGTACAATCACCCAACGACTGCGTATGCACTGCATCAGATTGGAATTCACCATTTACGAATGTACCTACGACAATTGCGCAAGCCGCTGAATAAGCGTGCTTCGATCCAATTGCGGGTTGCGCAGACCTGTCAGTGTATATGACACAATGGTATTCTTCGAGCGGGCGCAAAGACAGAGGTGCCGGATGAACGAATTCATACTGCAAGTACTCTTGAGTCTGTAATGAGGCATCAAAGATGTAAGTGACATCTGGCGACGTCAGTGTTGTGGCCCATTGTATCCACCGTGGATGCAAAGCTTTAGAATTTGGTACACTTGCTTTAGTCACTGCCTCTAAAGCAGGATATGGTGTTACAACCAGAATCTGTTTCCCATGCGACAGTGCGCTTTCCTTGAGGATCGCCATCTGCACAGCAGTCAGAACTTTTTCGACCGTGGAAAAACGTAATTCAGCAGAGGTGTACAAGTGGGATTTGTACGCAATGGGGACTGTGTCGCCCTCATTAAACGTCAAATACGTGAACCCCACGGCGCCTGGTACTATTCTTATTACCAGGTTAGTGCGGTTATCACGTGTCAGCAAGTATTGTGAAGCAAGAAGGTCAGCCTGTAAAGACTGTAAAATTGCAGAGTGTTCTAGCTGCCAGCTAGATTTCGAAAACGAAGGTTGTACCAAGGCGTAAAGCGGCTTGATACGCTGGGCATAATCAGGAATGTACGTACGGCCGAAATTCAGAAAACCCAGCAGAGATTGTAATTTCTTCAGTGTCGTAGGAGCACTTAAGCGTGCACACTTTTCCAGAAAGTGGGGGGCTAACCCCTTACCTTAACTGTTGAGCTCGTAGCCCCAAAACAACACCGTATATTCTGCGATGTGTGACTTCGCAAAATTGAATTTGTAGCCATAGTCAGAAAAACTCACGATAATATTGTCGACTCGAGACAGATGCGGCATCAGCTCATCATCCGTAAGATAGATATCGTCAACATAGGAGTATGCGTCGGGGTCTATTCTTTCTAAGAGAGAAACCACGCGAGCAGAGAAGACGCCAGGGCTATTTTTGTAACCCATGGCTAATCTTGTAAACTGTTTTTGTTTGCCGCCCGAAGTAAACGCTGTCCACTGGCTACTCAGTGTGGACAGGTTGTGGCTAAAAAAGCCATTGGAAATGTCAAGTGTCGTTTTAAATCTTTTACGCACGAGACTGTCGACCAAAGCCGAGCTATGTGTATTTTGTACCGCGCAGGTCCGGCAATGGGAGTTTAGGTGCCGGTAATCCAAAACTAAACGGTACGAGCCGTCAGGCTTCGTTACAGTGAATAAAGGGTTATTCATAGGGGACACACATGTTTCAATAACACCCTGATATTCCAATTGTTCAAGGATTGCCGCGACGTGGGGTCTCGCTTCACGACGCATAGGATATTGAGGTTGAGGCTGGGGCATAGACCGCAATGGAATCTCATGGCAGGGGGACAATCTGTCCCATCCCACCTGAGTACGATACACCGCCGGCGCAAGCGCAAGCGCCCACTCCCCAGCATACACTTCAGCTTGGTCCTTAGGCACCGTGTGCGCAAAGGACGGGAGGATTACTTCCTCCCCTCTAGGAGCCTCTAAAATGAAAGCTGGGGGCCAATCTGCCTCCGTTAGGAGGATATCATAGGTGGTGGTCAGATTATCCCAAAAAATCCCTTTTATTGTACGTTGTATGTCACCCTCAATTAATAAGACTATTTCATAAAGTCTGTCAGGGGGAGCCACTCTGGTGTCAGCTGTCTCAACAGTAACCGAAATATCAGTTGCTGTCACCGCCAGAAATGGACGCAGAGCTTGACGGACTATGGTAATTTCCGCTGCGCTGTCCAGGAGCGTCAGCGCCCATGTCCGGTTCCGAAGCTGTGTCCGCACTATCTGAGGCATACCTTGCCGTCAGAGCCGCCACTTTCTTCTTCTGAAACGGGGGTCTTTGTCGTGCAAATTCGTCCTGCTTGCCTTTACCCTCAGTCTGTCGGGGCTGGTCTCGCTGTTGTGGAGCACCCCGACCTTTGCCACCGCCTCCGCCACCGGACTGTGTAGCCGATGTTTCCTGTGAAGAACGAGGAGAGCGCTGTTCAGAAACCTGAAATCTATCAGGAGACTTAATAGCAGCACGATCGCGCAGATCATAAGTGCGTTCACTACTTGACTGTACGGGAGAGGCAGGCCGAGAGCCCTGTTTCTGTTGCTGCTGCTTTCCCTGTTGTTTAAACTGCCATTTTTGTTTTGGAAAAATGGGTCTTTCGTCCTTACCAGACGTTTCTGCCTTACCCTGCTGTTTTAGATCGGGATTCTTTATGACAGGCTTAACTCCTAAAGAGCTACGACCCAAATCCTGATATGCCTCTGCGATTATTTTCGCAAATTCCTGCGGTTTGTCCTCCTCAGCAACTCGCTTCAGTTCATTACGAACCTGGAAATGCAAAGCATCACCCTTCAGGTTTCCAATTATCATGGTAGCCACCAGGTCGAATTGACCGAGGAGCCGCATCCCTAACTCTATCGCAGACTCCGCACCATGGTTCTCTTGAACTCTTTTGATAACGGAGGGCAGCTGCAACATAGACGGAGTGCCAAAGCACTGCGCGTACGTCGCTGCAAAGACCTTGCCCCAATTTACACGATCATCTATGTGGGGGACCAAGTCTTTAGGCAAACTAATGGTGAGGATCCTGTGTTTCTCCACAGGAGTAGTATTCGGGTAAACCGCTTCTATTTGGTCAAATTTTTCAGCAAGCCAAAAGGGGAAATCATCCCTATTTTGGGGGTGCTTGCCCATAACAGAATTAACCATAACAGGACTAATGACCACCGCGTGATGATCAGTAGGTTGTCCCGCAACAGCAGGTGCCCCCGCCTGCATATTGCGCGACACATACTGCACTAACGCCCTATATACCGTAATTAGGGCAGTGTGTAGTACACGCAACTCAGCTACCGTCACCGTGAGGTAACGGGGATGAGGCGTAAATCCGGCTAGTACCGGCCAAGTGGCCCATGCAATTGATAAAGGGCCCATTCTCGGCGGTATAACCACATGGGGAAGGGCGCCATTAAACCAAATATGATGCTGCCAAGCAGATATTGGTATTTCCTGTGTCCTATACGGCGTATAGTTCGCTGGCACGGCAGCGGCAGTGTAAGAATGAAAGGTGTCATCATCCCCCACCGCTGGAATCGTCACCCAAGAGTAGAACAACTCATAGGGATGAGCCGCATCGGCTCCCACCACAAAGATGACGTTCATACCAGTGTCCGGCACCCCATACTGCGTCAAATGACGTTTCAGAGCTGCACGGCTATGCGCCGCAATATCTACCGCCATAAGGACAAGCTACACTTGAAGTATTCAGTAGCACAAGGGTTCAATAACCTTTTTAATTATCAAGCTTGAAAGAACCTATATCAATAGACCTAGGTAGGTTTTAAATCCGTCAGACTTGTTATCCGGAAACAAGAATGAGGGTGTTGTGGACAAACGCGAGCACTACTAAGGCGTTTCAACTCATAGACCAAACGTTAGGTGCGCCATGTTGCAGGGATTCTGCTTATACACAGAACCATGCGTAGAACCCCAGGACCTCAGTGAGTTGTGGTGTACCAGAAACTCACCTCAGAACCCAGAACCCAGTATCCGGCTAGCATAAGTGTCCCATTCGTTATCCGAGATTTAGCTCGGCGGTCCCAATGAAAAGACAACCCAGAACAAGCGACTCGGTACATACTCAGGAATGGTGGGAATCGGAAATACCTGTTCGTATATTATTCTCACATCAGTCCACAACAAGAATCAACAGAGACACGGTGAAAATAAAAAGAGTTTATTTTTATAGACCACGTGTCCTAATATGCAGTACTTTGGCTAATACAAGCAGACAAATGATTAATATCAAAACCATCAGCATAGTTACAATTCCATAGAATATAAAAGGGGTGATCATGTTATAATGACAGTGGATACTACCACCTTCCCTTTACTAAGAAGCTAATATTATTATTAGACTAACAGAAGGTCTCTTAGGCTTGAATAGGAGACCCCATACCTCAAAGATCAGCTTAGTGAAATCACATCACAGGAGCATCAGGAGTCTTCTCGCAGGAAGGCTCGTCTTCGGTCTGAATAATAAACATGATGTCCGTGATATTAAAAGCACCAACTTTCAGGTATGTGCAGCTGCTCGTGTGTTATGACTAAATAGTGGGTCGATCAACCTAGAGTGGAAAACATGCATTGTCTAACAACTCAGACTGTTTGTCACATCGTGTGCAGACCAAGGTCGCTTCGCAGAGCACGGGATGGTAACAACAGATTGCTCTCGTGTGAGGTAAAACTCGAGTCAGCAGTTTGTTTAAGCAATAACATGTGAACGCAGTGTCGTGTGCAAAAGCAGCAAGATGGCTTTCTAACTTCTAACGTGGTTATGCTAACCTAACAATGTATGTACGTATTAAGGGAGTCCTTACTACACGCCGCCGCTTTAAAAAGCGAGTGGCGCGAAATGCACTTCTTTGATATGGTTTTACCAGCAGGAGTGCAGGTAAGGCTGGCTTGGGGCACTTGCTGAATTTTTTGGGCGCGGCGCTGTGCGGGGAAGACTGTGGGCTTTTGTTTAAGTATTCCTGTTAATCACAGCCCCTTCACGAGCTGTGATTAACATGAATACTTCAACAAAAGCCCACAGTCTTCCCCGCACTGCGCTTTACTAACAAAAGAGTAGAGCAAGTTTAAAAACACAGCGTGTTTTTAAACTTGCTCTAATCTTTCGTTAGTAAAGCACGGTGCAGGGAGAGGTGGGGTGGAAAAACAGACATTAGTTATCCACAAGTCTAGCCACTCCAGCCTTCGGCTGTTCCTGCAGCGGGCCCCTGAGAAAATCTTTGGGCCCCTGTGCTTGTTATTTTTTTAATTAGGCACAGTCTCTCTCACTAACTCTCATTTCCAAGAGTTGACAGTCTATGCTTCCCTAGTTCAGGACGTCCCTCCCTTGTGGATGATTTGTCCTCGCTCCCTGCGAGGCCTGGCCTTCACAGGTGCTCTGTGTTAAGGGCTCCCGGACTGCTTCCCTTCCCGAGATTATATTGGGCCCCCTAACACTGTCTTTGTCTGCTGCTGTTTTCAATATTATGTGGCATCTGGGAGTTCTGGAGCCTCTCGCCCCTGGGTTTGTTTCCTGGTTTTGGAGGCCTCGTTCCCTGGCTACAGCTGCCAACTCGGTCTTCAAGGTGCACTAGGGATTGTGGGACACACGCCTTGCAGCTCATGGCCTCGCTTGTGCCGTGTATAATAAGGCCACCTCAAGAAGCATGCAAAGCAGGAGAGAAGGAAAGTGCAGAGGGAAGGGAGGTCCAGAGAAGGGAGACTTCGGCAGAGAGGACACCATCCTGACAGTGTCGGCCATGGACATCCCCATAGCGGATACCATTGTGCTGTCTTTGCTGCAGCTCAGCCTCACTCGAGCAAAAATTAGTTATTGCTCAGCCACACAAAAATGAGGAATTTCAGCCATGCCCCAACTCTGTGACTAACTGCGCAGCAGCATAAGCAACTAGGATTAGTAATGAGACACTTACTTTTGCAGCAGCTGCTGCCAACGAGCCTGCTCCTGCGCCTTGTAGCCGCAACAACTCGGACTGTGATGGGCCACCCCACTGCGCCAATGACTTTCCCCTGAAGCAGCTCCGACTGTGGGCCAGGCCTCGGGTCGAGGACCGTCCCAACGTGGCATTTGATAATGGCCTCAGTGCTGCTGGACACACAGCAGGTTGCAGTGTCTGCTGAGGTTGCAGTGTCTGCTGAGTCACTTTTTTTGACAGACGGGTTGGTGATGACGGCATCTGCAAATTACGGTACTTAATAGTCCGACGCAATTATGCGCGGTGTTAGCACTCAGTAGAAACGGTCTGCGCAACCCCGCATCACAGGTGAATTAGTTACATTGTAACCTCACCTGCCTGAGCCCTGTGCGAGTTGGGCCAGCCCCCCAAACAAGCCTGCAAGTTGCTTGCGCCGGGCGCTGTCAGCTTTCTGTCTGTAGTGTTAATTTACAGCGCTCCGGTTTGTTTTGAGAGCCCAGGACTCATCATGCTGACAGAGCCGCGCCCCGGGGAATCGCAATCACAGATTATGCTACATTGTGGCAGTTGGAGTGAGTGAGCTTGCCAGCAGCCTTAACTCTGCTGGGAGCCCCACGCTGGCTGTAGGAGCATCGAGCGCACCACGGACGGCGCACTGCCACCCTCAACAATGAGGCAGCACTTTCAGTGACAGCTGAGACCTGCATATGCGTGGCAATGCATTTCAGTGCGGCAATGCGGAATACCACACTGAAATGCGTTAGTCTAACGCGTGATACGTGATACTTGACAGGGCTGCCGCTGTGTTTTTAAACTTGCTCTACACTTTTGTTAGTAAAGCGCGGTGTAGGGAAGACTGTGGGCTTTTGTTTAAGTATTCATGTTAATCACAGCTCGTGAAGGGGCTGTGATTAACATGAATATTTAAACAAAAGCCCACAGTCTTCCCTGCACCACGCTTTACCAGTGCTTAATTTGTAAAATAATAAGTGCCGGGGCCCAAAAGTACTCAGAAATCGTCCACCTCCCCTATTCTGCCTTTCTATCGCCTGATCTTGGTCAAAGTATGAAATGTAAAAAAATAAGTCCAGGTGCCAAAAAATGAATGCTGGTGGAAAACACCTGCAACCACTGGCTCAAATGAAGCACTTCTTCAGCCTTTCCTGTGTATGTGGCTGCATAGACATGGGTGTATAGCTCAGTGTGACTCCTGTAGGGAACTGTTCAAGTATGAGGCTGCGTGCTTTGTAATGTAGAACCCTGTGCTCCTGGGCACAGACCACAGGCATCCCTTCTATGCTGTGCTAGAGTGTGTGCCAGCATAGACCAAGCTTTATAGCTCAGGGGAGCGCCTGTTCCTGTGGAGAGCTTTCTGGGTAGGGGCTGCTTACTACATAGTGTAGAACCCTGTGCTTCCCGACACAGACTGCAGGGTACCTCTCCCGTGTGCCCCGGTGAAGAGGTGTACACAGATATCCTGCTGTGCTAGACTGTCTCTTCTCCGGCTGTCCTGTGTACATTGCTGCAAATACAGTGAGGCTCCAGTCCCTGTGCAGGAAGCTTTATGAGCAAGGAGTATTATTGGCACTCATCTGGGTAATGTTGGCCCAAAAGATTGATTTTCTTTGTCCAAACTAATGCTAACTAAAACCAGTTTAATCTTGTAGCAACTGTCCAGGAGCGAGAACGGAAACAGTGAGGAAAGAGAGAGAGAGGTAGAGAAAGGAAAGGAGTGATAGGGAAGGACAAAGCCTCTAGGAGAGGTGAAAGGGAGGTAAAGGCTAATGGACAGGAGAGTTAGAAGGGTAAAATGGAGGGAGAGATAAATGGAATAAGGGGAGAGGGATGAGACAAGGCGATGATAGAAACAAAGATCACCTGTGTGATTGAAGGATCAGGGAAAACTAGAGAAAAGGAAGGAAAAAGTAGGAAAAGAAAAAAAACAAGGAGATGAGAGGTGAGGACAGAAGAAGAGAAAATCAAAAAGAAGAGGACGAGGGGAGCAATGGGAGGAGACAGAGACAAAAGGAGAAGCAAGACACATGAAAGAAAAAAGGGTTTGGTTACAATGAAGCATAGAGTCTTTTGGGCGTCCAATGCCATTGATGTAGAATCTTAAAATAACTATCTTTCAGACGGGCCTCCCTTAACCCTCAATCATGTTCTTCTAATAGCTCCTCTGAATCCCCCTCAAAGAATTGTGTCTGTAATTGCACTTCCATCCAATTATGAAGTGCATTTGAGGTGGCTTGCAAGAAGAGCTTAGCAATTAGAGTTGCATATAAGCCAGAATCCGTCCCACCATATTCCTTCCAGGTGAGTAGATATTGAAGAATTGGGGACTGTGGTATGTAGATAGGTCATGGGCCCAGTTTTCCACGTATTGGGTGCACCAGTAGAGCAGGTCTCCACTGTTGGGTATGTGGGATATTATGAGATTGCACTAAGTACTGGGAGGTTCTAACTAAAGTATGTCAGTTATCCCTGTCAGCTTGCAGGCTCTCCCCATCGCCCATCTAATTTCTTCTCCCCTAATTTCATTCTGACCATTACGTTAAAATGGCATTTTCAGCTGGAGAACTGCATGTACTTCAGGCAGCCTATGGACCCTCAGCCGTTGGAGTCTTGTGCTTTTCTAAACCTAAAGTGTACTTGCCTTTGTAACCAATTCATGTCATGTCATTGCAAATCTGCCTTAAGCCCCTTAACGTGGGTTGTATGCACCGTCTTTTCAGTTTTTTAAAGCAAAAGTTTGGAGTGATATTTGGCGCTGCGCACAAGCGCGGTCTGGTTCCTGGCGCACACAGCCATGGCTGCAGTGCACAGAGACCCTAAACTGCCGCACACAGAGGAAAAAAATTAGAGGGAACATTGGTTATGATACAAAAATTATTTGTTTGTTTTTTGACTCACGTGCACATTTTTGCCTTTGCCTCTCCGGGGATGGATTTAAATCCCAAGTCTTTTGTTGATTTCCATGAAAGTGTCTTTAAAAACTTGAACTTTGAACTTAAGGTCATGTGACCAAGAGCTGGATAGCTCGAAATGCGTCTGTTTGTTTGCCCAAAAATAAACATATTTTGACCAAATTGGATCAGTGTGGCTCGTGCTTGCGAAGAGGTTTGCGAGCTTGTTGGTGGCTATATAGATATATATATATTTTTTTTAAATATATATATATTTATATATATATGCACACATATACACTGAAAAAAATTAAATGTTACACGGATGTTATAGTTGGGCTCAGATTTCACTCATACAAAATCAGTGAAATTCTGCAGTTATAGTTAGTGAGCTAACTATAACTAATGCCCCCACAATGTACTGTTTATGACCTCACATGTTACATCACTCATGACATGGTCAGTTAGATCACTGATGACATCTCAAATGATATCACTGATGACATAATTCACAGAATCTCTGACGCACCCACTCACACCCTCACATAACCTTTCATACACCCACTCCAACTTCCATACTACCTTTGTCAAACCCATTCACACACCCATACCAGTACTTACACACCCACTCTCTGATTCACAGGTCTACACACACATCCACTCACTCACCCTTACAGCCACTCATACACACACTCACTCACTAATACAGCCACTGACATATCCACTCATACACCCATACAGCCACTCACACACTGTCAGTCACCCATAGAGCTACTCACGAACCTACTCACTCACCCATAGTAAATCACACAGCCATACAGTTACTCACACACCCACTCACTTACTCACATACTAACACATACTAACTCACCTATACTGTCACTGACACACACTCACCCATACAGCCACTCTCACAATCACTCACTCACACAGTTACTCATATACTCCAACACTCAACTATACTGCCTTTCACATATGCAGTTACTCACCCATATACCACTGACACATCCATTCACTCACTGACACAGTCATACACACTCACTCACCTATATAGCCTCTCACACATGTACTCACTAACCCATACAGCCACTGACTCACTAAGCCATATAGGCAGTCACACACACCCTCACCCACCCACACAGACACTCAGACACCCATACAAGTACTCAGACAACCAATCGATCACCCATACAGCCACTCTTGTACCCACTCACACACCCATACAGCCACTTAGACACTAATGGACAGACTGATGCAGATATTCACACAAGCAGTCCTTCACCCATACATTCACTGAGGCACCTAATCACTCACATATATAGTCAGTCACACACCCACTGAACCATCCATACAGGGACTCATACACCCACTGATTCAACAATACACCTTGGTATATATATATATATATATATATATATATTTAACACTCATAAACCTTTCAAAACACTCACAGTCATTGGATGGTGTCATCAGTGATGTCATTTTAGATGTCATCAGTGATGTCACTGACCATGTCATGAGTAATGTAGTATGTGAGGTCATAAGCAGTGCATTAGCTAACTAACTATAACTGCATAATTTCACTGGTTTTGTATGAGTGAACTGAGCCGAACTACAACATCCCTGTAACCTTTGTTTTTTTCACTGAATTTCAAAGGTATTTTTAATGTTAATTCCTAACTATAATGTCCCTGTAACCTTTGTTTTTTTCAGTGAATTTCAATGGTTTTTTTAAGTAGTAATGGCGTTTGCAGATTGTTAGAAAAAGGAGGCGGGCCTCTGGCCAGCTCTCAGGAATTCCACTGTGTAGGAGTTACAGAAAGTACCAGGAGGGCTTCTTAGTCCCAAGGTCCCTCAGCATCCGAGAGGACATCATGACCCAACCAGTAGTGCGCCAGGAGACATGTTTGCAGAGTGGTAGACAAAGGGCACGTGGCCTCCAAAGAACTCTTAGCAATCCCGCTGTGTGGGAATTACTGGAGGTAACAGGAGGGATTGTTCACCCCTAGGGCCCTCAGCAGCCAAGGGGACTTCATCCTCCAACTAGTAGAGCACCAAGAGGCATGTTTGCAGAGTGGTAGAGAAAGAGGGTGGGGCCACAAACTTCTCTCAGCAATCCCGCAGTGTGGGACATACTGAAGGTAACAGGAGAGGTAGTTGGCCCAGAAGGCCATCCTTGGCAAAACAAAAAACACTTTTCCTATGGAAACTTTGGTCCTAACTATACCTACCTATTGCCGACTGTGTGTGTGTGTGTCTGTGTGCCTCTGTGTGTGTGTGTATATATTCAAATAGCACCAAGTTGATCCTCAGGTTTCAACGAAAGTACAAGGCACCACTCCAGAGGTAAAGATATAAAGGTTTATTTATCTAGCACACCCACAGTGCATCATAGGATGAAATAGGGACGGCCAACGCATTTTGGCTTCACAGCCTTCTACTGGACCATCTATATATATATATTACCTACTGGCAGTCGCCAGTAGGTAGTTATAGTTAGCCAGTCGCCAGTAGGTAGTTACAGTTAGAACCTAGTTTCCATAGGAAAAGCATTTTGTGTTTTGCCAATAACTTTGGCGCCGTTTGACGAATTGTCGTGAAATTTTCAAAACTAATGGAGCTCCTGTCTTGAAAGTTTCAGGGTAATATGTCAAGCAGGGGCCCAGAAAAAAGGGGGGTCCCCAAACGCATTTTTCCCATGTTAATTTCCATAGGAAAAATTGGAACAGGCTACAGCCCGAACTGCTGAACGGAATTGCACCAAATTTGGCAAAAAAGGTAGGTCTTGGTCCAGAAAGAGACCTTTTTTTAAAATGGTGTAAATCCGTTCAGTAGTTGCTGAGCAATTTAAAATATATAAATATCGATATCTGAGCCCAGAGGAGGAGTCGCGACTCCTCCTGGATACAAGCTGACTTCTGATGGCTGCCAACACTCCAAACCAGTAAGTGTTGGCAGCCATCTTGTGACTCGATAACAGTGAAAAAAACATAAAAGAACATCGTCAGAATTCGCACTGTGTGCACGAATCCTACCGAGAAAATTTTAAAAAACGAAGCACGGGCTCCTGCGCTTCGTTATTGTTAAGCCTCCCCAGCGCGTTGTAAATTGGGGGATTAAGTCCCTTTTAATCCTGAGGGTCCCTGGAGGCCAACTAGACCACCAGGTACCTCCAGTAAGCGCCACAGTGCTGCATTGCAGAGAGGTGGTTAGAGGCCACGCCCCTTTTTACACCTCTCTGCAACACAGCGCTGTGGCGCTTACTGGAGGTACCTGGTTGGCTAGTTGGCCCCCAGGGACCCTCAGGATTCAAGGGGACTTAATCCACAACAACACACCAGGGGATGAGTTTGCACAGTGGTGCATGGAGGGGGCGGGGTCTAATATAACAAGTTAGCAATCCTGCTGTGTGGGACTTACTGGAGGTAATAAAAGGGGTAGTTGGCCCTCAAGGTTGACGTTGGGGGTTAACTATCCCTCCTGTTACCTCCGCTAAATCCCACACAGTGGGATTGCTAAAAGGTGTTTGAAGGCCACGCTCACCTTTCTCCACCACTCTGCAAACGCGACTGCTATGTTATAGCTAGAAATTAGCATTTAAAAAACATTTGGTATTCACTGAAAAAACCATAGGTTTCAGGGACGTTATAGTTAGAAAGTAGCATTTAAAAAACCTTTGAAATTCACTGTAAAAAAACCATAGGTTACAGGGACGTTAGTTAGTTGGACATTTAACTTGTACAAAACCAGAGAAATTCGGCCGTTATAGTTAGTAGAGCTAACTGTAACTCGTGCCCCCGCAATGCACTTCTGATGACATCACATATTACATCACTCATGACATGGTCAGTGACTTCACTGATGACATCACTGATGACATCTCAAATGACATTACTGATGACATCATCCATGTGATAATCTGATGCACCTCCTCACACCCTAATATAACCTTTGATAAACCTACTCTAAAATACAGACTACCATTTTCGAAACCATAGACACACCAATACCAGTTACTACATACGCACTCACTGATTCTTAGGTCTACACACACATCCACTCATTCACCCATATAGTAAATCATACATGCAGTCACTCATCAATACAGCACTATCATATGCACTCGTATACCTATACATACACTCACACACCACCACTCATCCACAGACTTACTCACACACCTCCTCAGTCATGCAAAGAATCAATCACACCCATTTACTCACCTATACAGTTATACACAGACCACCTCACTTAAATATGCAAATACTAACACATACTTACTCTCTGATATAATCACTCATACAAGCAGACACTCATCCATACAGCCACTCTCACAATCACTCACTCTCATGTATAGACATTTATATACCCGAAAACTCACATATACTGCCTTTCACATATGTAGTTACTCACACATATAGCACTGGGACATCCATTCACTCACCAACACACCCATACACACACTCACCCACCCACTCAGCCCTTCACAGATGCACTCTTGAACCCATACACCCAGTGAATCACCCACTCTCACATCTATGCACAGTCATCCACCCCCCACCCACTCACAAAGACACTCAGGCATCCATACAGATACTCAGAAAACCAATCAATAACCAATATAGACAGCCATGTAGCTACTCACCAACTCATGCAGCCGCTTATACACCAACTGACAGACTGATACAGTTTTTTTATACAGTTTACTCACTAACCCATGCATTCAGTAAGATACGCTTAATCAGTCACTTATACAATCAGTCACGCACCTACTAAATCATCCATTCAGAGACTTATACACCCACTCATTCTTCAATACACCTTGGCATATATATATGTGCCCGTGTGCTCCTTGCGGGTTGCAGTCATTATGGGACTTTATGTTGATATATATATATATATATATATATATTTAAACTTTAAAGAAACACACATTCACTGGATGATGTCATCAGTGATGTCATTTGAGATGTCATCAGTGATGTAATCAGTGATGTCAGTGACCATGTCATGAGTGACGTAATATGTGACGTCATCAGCAGTACATTGCGGGGGCACGAGTTATAGTTAGCTCTACTAACTATAACAGCCGAATTTCTCTGGTTTTGTACAAGTAAAATGTCCAACGAACTATAACGTCCCTGAAACCTATGGTTTTTTCAGTGAATTTCTAAGGTTTTTTAAATGCTAATTTCTAACTATAATGTGCCTGAAACCTATGTTTTTTTCAGTGAAAAAACAAAATATATATATATATATATATATATATATATATATATATATATATACACATACACACACACACACACACACATATACATATATCATAAAATGACCACAACAGCAGAAAATAATATGTGGCACCAAGGGAAGCTTACTACAATGAGTGCCCTCAACCTAGAAATAAATAGCTCTCAACCCAGAAAAACGCTTTGTATATGGGCTCATTTTAGCCCTAAACTGGCTTCTCATTTGATGAAGATAGACTGTGCATCAAAAGAACACTGTCCATAAATGTATACCTGTTATTTTTAGAAATACACACATTTGTTCCTAAACACCAGATTTCCTTTTTTGTTCCTAAATTTAGCTTATCATTTTCTGAAAATACCCATTTTGTCCCCAGCTATGAACTTGTAATTTTCAATGCATACATAATTGGCAGCAAGTGCAGAAGCAACCCATCGTATGACAATCAAAGTCTTCATGTGCCCCAGACATGGCTCATATTCTAATCATGCCATGATGTGCCTATGTGCCAGTCTGGCCATGATATGTCACTCTAACCCACATGCCATTCATCCTGTGATGTGCCCCTATTTTCCTTACATGCAGGCCAAGCCAAAAGGCGCCTATTTTGCTCTCATATGCCTATCATGCCATGTCTATTCTACCATATGCCAGCTATGTCATTATGTGCCTTTCCCCACCACCAAATAATTCAATGCTATTCTCTTTTCCCCATTAGTGCGAGCCACACCATGATGTGCTCATATTTTGCCTATATGCCAATCATGTGATGCTGTTCCTCTCACACTCCATAAATTAGCATTGCCATAACACAGTCATTCCCATCTCTGTGGCCTGCCATGTCATGATGTGCACCTATACTAAAGTCATGCCATGAACTGCTTGTGTCCCATATTTGCTACCCATGGTTTGCCCGTTCATACATATGCCAGTCATGTCAATATATTCCTGTTTCTCCATATACCTGCTGTGCCGCATTGTGCTGGTTTCCCAAATATGCAAGCCATGCTAGCCATCCCATAATGTGCTCCTTTCATTCTCATGCTAGCTATGTACCCATTTCATCCACATGTAAGCCAAATTAGTATATGCCCCTATTCCTCATACCGGTCAAGCATACTGTGATGTGCTTCCTCAGTTGTTTCTTATATGTCAGCCTTGCTATAATATGCAGTTATGCACTATGATGTGCCCATTTCAACCATCTGCCAGCCATGATGGACCACTGCTTTCCACATGTCAGTAATGCTATTATGTGCCTCCTTCCTCCATACACCATGCTGTTATGTATTCCTGTTACTCAATGTACCAGAAAACCATGCCACCATTTGGCAATTTTGCCACATTTTATCCCTGCCCCTTTGACTCAATATACCAGAGATGCTAAGATGATACAATTTCCCCTATGTGCCAAACATGCCAGGATGTGCTCCTTTCATATCAAATACCAGTCATTGTTACCAGGACAGAGGCTCCTAAACACACACATGGCTGCTTATGCATGCAAACATACACACTACCGGAGACATATAAATACCCTTTCCCCCACTTATCACAGGTCTCAGATACAGCAGCTCTGCTCCCTGCAAAATATGGTCCTAGTGAGTTTACCTAATTAAAACCGTTGCACTAAGCGCATACATAAAAACCTTTAAAATAGAAGCTTTTTTTTCCAAGGCAATTAAGCAAGATATCAATGTACAAGTGCATAACAAAAGCAGTTAAGCAAAGTAATATCAAATAGGGTGCCCCAATTCAGAATTTTACAAGTTTTAAAGTGCAAGGTTTTACAATTTTTGTCCATGTATTAGAGGTGCAGCTTCAGTCTTGAATTACCAGTTTCCAGAAAGAAATGACGGTGCTACCCAAGTGAAAAGACTTGTGTAGGATTTTGTTCAAGAAGCATAGGTAGCCGCAGGAGTTGTAGCGTCACTTAGACAATTGGTTTTCTGGTCTAGTCTTATCAAGTTATTTGTAATCATTTCAATTAAGTTGTATGTCCGTCGAATTAAAACAGGCTATTATTGCAGGCCTGCAGCCATGTATCCCCCTCAGGTGCAATGCTGGTCTTAGAATGGTTCTTCGGTCTTTTATGTTTGCTTTGATTATGCAAATTTGATGGACCATTGTCTCTGGAGCTTTTCCACATAGTTGACAGAGCTCCAAGCAATATTTCAGAAATTATGTTTTGATCTGAGCTTTAATGGCAATACTCAGATACGGTTGGGAGGGGTAGCTTAACGCTACTGTGAGCCACGCATGCCTCCTACATGCAAAGGCCTCTTGTTGGGCAACAGCGAGTATGATCTGTTTATTTACAGAGGCCTTGACTTGGGGATAGGTGGAAATTGTATACCATTCTTCTCTTAACCTTATAGTCCTAGTGTGAGGTAGTGTGGCCTGGCAACATGGCACAGAACTGTTTCCACTTCCCGGTTTCTGAATGAGAGTTGGAGTATGCAGCTCTGATACTTCGGATCCCAGGAAGGTTGTCCACAACACCAGTGCCCATGTCTGGGTTTCTTTCTTTTTTTTCCTTTCATGTCTGGGCTGCGGCATGGAGGCAGCACTGTTCCTAGAATCTGTAAGCTCTGGCGAGCTATTCTGGCCAGAACCCAAGGTGTCAAGATTTGAATAACTTTGGGAATCTGCATTTTGGAATTTGCTGCTGGTGTTGGCGAGCAGGGGAGTACATGTCCCACAACTCTCTGGACCTCAATATCACCTGGGAGGAGGCAGGGCCCGGATCCTCACGCTACATAGTACCAGCTGTATTCCCACTGCGCGGGGCTCTGCATTTTAGCATTTGGTGCTGGTGTGGGACAATGTGTCCCACAACTCTTCTGAACCTCAATACCGCCTAGAAGGAAGCGGGGCCCGCATCATCGTGCTATATAGCGCCAGCCACCTTACAGCTGTGCGGGATGCACCCAGGCAAAGACATGATCAAGAGCCGGCTCATCTGCGCCACTCCTCTTGGTCTCTGGGCAGAGTTTTCAGCTTAATGTAGGACCTTCCCCATTAGCCTCGCTGTTTCTGCATTTTTAAATTGCAACCATAAATATGAGGAAGGAAAAGCCCACTCATCAACCTAAATCAGTCATTAAATGAACCTTTGCATCACCTTTAATAACATCATACGTATCCTCCGCCATTGGGTCAATTTCTACCTATGGAGCTAGTGGAAAATCATAGAGGCTGTTTAAAAGATGACTAAAGATCCAACAACTTAACTAGGAAATCTCCAGGTGACCCCTATAAAATACCATCAGATGGAGAAAATGTCACTCACCTAAGAGATCTTTCAAATGGCCAGGAACCACCAGCCTCTGTTCTAGCTACAAATCCTTGCATAGTACATGACCCTCATGAGGATATTTCCATTGTTAGTCTGAGCAGTCTCCATTCAAGTGCACACAAATCCCCACCTCCTAAACGTAAGCGGAGGGATGGTTAAACTCAAAGGGGCGAAGCTAAGATTAATAAGTCAAAGTCCAAATTTGTCAGTTTATCCAAACATTCAGCTACATTTAGCATCTCTGATTTTAGAACTGATTTAACTAACATTTTAAACCTTTCTTCGATAATTTGGTGTCCTTATTGAAGGATTTTCGTCAAGTTGTAACCATGCAACTAAAACTTCTTTGTGAAAAAGTTAAAACCTTGTCAATAATTTTCTTCAGACTTATTCTGAGTCGGTATCAAAAGAAATAGCCAATTTCCTGCCTATACCTCTAGTTCTGAAGTCAGTACCGACCCCTAGTGTTCCTAGCCTGTCCACGCCTAGCCTCCCAAGGTGTTCAAATATTCAGCGGAACATCTCTAGCTCTGACCAGGTGCCATGCATTTCAGACTATCATCAGCCTCCTGAAAACATAAGGAATGAATCTGCCAATTGTGGGCGACTGGCCCGCCTCCATAGTTCTCACAGGTGTTCCCCCTCTCCCCCCCCCCACCGCAAGGATTCTCATGAAGATTGCCAGGGTCTAAAATATGAAGTTCCCACTGCTGAAAGAGCAAATCAGGCTGGCCTACTGACCTGGTGGATGGGATTCTCATGATGCAGAGGGTAGGATGGTTTGACTGTGCCTCTAAAACCTCAACAGGGAACTGTGTGGTGGTGAATTTGAGAAATCCTTGGTTGGTGAGTGCATTATTACATCGTCTAGACTATTTAGTCAATGAACAGGACAAAACACGTGCACTTCCTCTGGGTTTCATCTATCGTCCACCACTTTCAGCAGCTTCTAATGGTATAAGTAAGGCCATGAGCCGCGCCTACCGATGAGTCTACTATTCTAGTAGGGGGAGAGTATATTATTAGCAACACACAATTCAAAACGCATTGGCCAGGCAGGCTGTGTCTACTTTCTTAGAACATAGTGGGTTATTCACAAGAAATTGGACAATGTGGACTGGTTCGAAATTGTTAACTCTGATAACATTGTATGTTGCCAAGAGACGTGCACTTTAGAAAAATCTTATATTAACGGTTTTCAATCTTTTTTTGTTGCACCTACACATTCGATATCTGGACGACCAAAGGGGGGTTTAGGAATGTTTATCTCTCTTAAACTTAGTATTGTAAAAATTTAAGAGGTGTTGTGTTCTCCTTGTTGCCAAATTTTACACATGATTTTTCCCGGTTTTCCAGTTTTCCTGTTGATGAATTTTTATTTTTTTGTTAATCAACCAGCTGAACCAATTTTGGATTTAGATATCTTTATTGAAAAGTGTGCAGATGGGGTGTGGCTTGGTGCCGACGAAGATGGCGGCCTAAGAGAGGAGCTCCGCCAGGGCCGCGACAAAAGCCCCTAATATCCGGCTATTATCCGTCTTACACGAGGCTGCAGTGTCTATACTTACTGCGGAACACCTGCTCAATCGAACGGTGGGTCCTCCACGCGCAGTGGTCCTCGCCTGCCTGCCTCTCTCCTTCGAAGTACTCCACGACAGGGCTTGGCCGGAGACTGGTGGAGGTGGGTGGCGCTCGAGTGCGCTCCTTGCCCTGTACTGAGCCCTTACCGCGGGAGGCCGGTGGACGAGACAGTGGCCGAGGGCGCCTCGATGAGCCCGCCGCTCCCAGGGACACTCCGACTATACTGATATCTGGAAGAGGGTCCGCGACGCAAACAGCAGCACT
This sequence comes from Triturus cristatus, assembly GCF_964204655.1. NCBI lineage: Eukaryota > Metazoa > Chordata > Amphibia > Caudata > Salamandridae > Triturus > Triturus cristatus. The sequence continues at coordinate 816,878,829 of NC_140584.1, forward strand.
AGAGGGAAGTGAGAGGCGCCTGGCTTTGATCGTCGCCCCACCTCCTCGACTTGGGAAAACGGACCCAGCGCCCTGCAGACACCGATGTTATGTACTGGAGGTAGGGATTTGCCTTTTCTACCTCCTGAATACCCCACAGCTGACCCTGACTAGCGGAGTAGCCCATTTGTTGATAACGGGGCTGTCCTCCAGTGAGACGCCAGACACCAGGTAGCCATCTTGGGCAGCGCACCCGTGGCGTCATCGGCTCATGGTGGCGGTGCTCCAACCTAGTAACTAGCGCCTGCCTTGTGCTCGCAAATTGACATCCCGCTCCACCCGGCTATGGGGCCCTCTCTTCCTTGGTCTTCATTCGCGCCTTTGAAGCTGCGATAAGGAAAGTGGTGAACTGGTGGCATTCGTGATACCGCTCCCCAGCACAGTGCGGTGGAGGAGGTGGGCCCTCCTTGTCTGCTCGGACAGAGTTGCTAACTCTGGGACCCGGTTGATTCCGCTGCTACCTTACCTTGAAGTGGGAGCTCTCACCCCTTCAACCGGATGCCTCTCCCTCTGCTTAGTGATAACTAGTGCCTCTCCGGCACTGCTCTGTTTTGCCTGGAGACGGAGCCTCAAGCGTTGTGGTGGGGATGGCTCCTGCGACGACCTGCCTCTCGGCGCCGATAAGGGGCGCATCTTGAGTGGGATTTGCTGGATCTCCGTCCCTACACAGTGGCGGCCGGACGGAAGAGATCCCAGGAGTGACGCTCATGTTAGCTGCGACTTGGAGGCGTTGAAAGTGCGACATCCACCCAGAACGTGTTAAAATTGGCATCGCCTGGTTGATTCTGCACATCCCGGTGTGGCGACTCCCCTGAGCAAAAGGGACTGACTGGACGCTAGAGCGACTCGCCCACCATCCAAGGCTGATATATAGTCTAATCCTGCGGTAACGGCCTTCAATCCACACCATAAACTGCAAGTGCCCGGCTGGGCCACCCCGCGTACCAAGCCTGCGGTGTTCCGGGTCGCATGATCAATCTGCTGCCTATACGTGGTCGCCTGACCCAGTTCCACAATGAAGCCCAAGGGAGGTCCACCTGTACAGTCTAACAAACTCGACAAATATGCAGTTCCGAAGCAACCCGCACAGGAGGATGGGGCCGCGAGTAGCACTGCAAATGACTCTGAACCGTCATTAAGCTCCATAATGACAGCAATTCAACTACTGGAAACCACACTAGAAACGAAGATTGACAAAGTCTCCATTGAAATGAACCTCCTACGGGCTGACATGAATAAGACGACAGAACGCTTAACACAGACGGAAATGAATGTCTCAGAACTCCAGAACAAAACCCGGTCACTGGAAGAAAGAGTCCAATGGTTAGTTCACCAACAGCGCCAGGTGGCTCTCAAGATGGAAGCCCAGGAGGGGCGAGCCCGCCGCAACAATATCCGCGTGGTTGGAGTTCCGGAGGGAGCGGAGGGGCCGAGTGCGGACCTTTTCCTAGAAGACCTCATACTGAACCATCTCAAACCCAAACGCCTCTCTGCCTTCTTCACAGTGGAGCGGTCGCTTGGGGACCCAATCCCCTGCCAAAAGCGGGGGCTACCCCCAGGACAATCATAGCCAAAATCCTCAACTACAGAGATGGGGACGCGATATTAAAGGCGGCTCGCCTACATTGGGATCTTAAGTATGAAAACGCAACTATCAGATTCTTCCCAGACTTCACCCTTAAGGTCCAGCAAGAACGCCGCTCCTTTGATGGAATGAAGCGAGCTCTTAGGGACAGGGCCTTCAAATACATGATGTTCTTTCCGGTGAAACTTAAAGTTATGGTGAGCAGCAAGTCATGGTTCTTTACTACTCCATCAGAAGTGCAAGCATGGCTCGATGACGGAGACACACGTACGACGAGGCCAATGAATACTGGTAACTGGAGGGCTTCCCGTGAGAGTCCAACGAGCTTGCACGATGGCAGACCAGACTCGGACAGGAGGAGCCTGCGATCCTTGAGATCTAGATCCCTGAGTCCAGCGCTGTCGGGGACTGGCGGAGAATGATCTCTCTTGGACTGAGGACAATCGTTGTGACTCTTCATGTCGTTCTGTATTGTATACTATTTGTTCTTTCTAAGGTGTTGTAGACCCTACGTGTGCGGGACACTGTGCTTCTAAAGATTCGTTACCAAGCCTCCTTCCTTATTGGGGCTCGGGTTGGGTTCTGGGGGGCCTAAAGTGGAGCCACTCCACCCCCCTGTAGTAGTTCTCAGTTAATTGGGGCGACAGGCGCTCTGCTAGTTTGGGATGTGGGTAGTTTGAACGTACACAGCAGGGTAGCAGGAAGGGTAGGGACGTTCTGGGGAGTTTAACTATTATTGCTTGTCCCCCTCCTCTTAACGATGTTCTGGGGACGGGACATTGATTCTTTACAATTGTTATATTATGTTGCAGTAACATCAATGACGCATCCTGTTCTTAGTACGGAGGAACTCGTCTCTTATCCTTGGCACCATGAGTACGCAATGGGACAAAAGTGTTAACATCCTGAGCTGGAACGTTAATGGGCTTTGAGATAAAATCAAACATAGTGTTGTCCTGCAATACATTAAACACCATGCCCCAGATGTAGTGTTGCTACAAGAAACGCACCTGGTGGGAACAACCTGGAAGGCGCTTAATAGGTGGGGCTGCAAGCTGCTCGCCCATTCAGGCTTCACTACTAGCTCGCGGGGGGTGGGCATTCTTGTAAAGAGTTCCTTCCCTCTGGCCGTTCAATCAACCTGGTCCGATGACAGAGGCAGACATATAGGGGGGCACGGGTTCCTGGGAGGGCTACACGCTCACGCTACTGTCAGTATACATACCTCCAGGCCTACAGACTATCACTTTCGCAGATTTAGGTACTCTTCTCCTCTCTCTCCCTGAAAGTCTTTTAGTGGTGGGGGGGGACTTTAACTCAGTTACCTCAGGTGCACTTGATAGACATCCGACGCGTGTGCTTGGGTCTTCCCACAAGTGGCTGCCCGATTTCCTAGAAGCACTGGGGCTTGTTGACGGATGGAGAGAAACCAATATACCTTCCACTCCGGGGCCCATCATAGCCTTTCCCGCATTGACTATGTCCTGGTCCCGGCTTCTCAGGCTGCCCACATCTGCGAAATTAAATACCTAGCTAGAGGAATCTCGGACCACTCCCAGTTTGGGTTCAAATAGTACTCGGCCGGGCGAGGGTGGGGTGTATAGCCCCCATTAATCCATGGCATCTCCGGGACCCTAAAATCCAGAAATCACTATCAACGGCTATTGATTCCTATTTCTGAGAAAACGACAGAACAATAGTCTCTTCCCAAACCCTCTGGGAAGCTTTCAAGTCCGCAATTCGGGGGCAGGTCCTCATTTCTGGTGGTAAAAAAGAGTGGCAGAAAGTGATTGTGGACTTGGAGATAGAGATTTGCAGGCTAGAAGGTGATTTAGAAGATGAGGTCACTCAGGCAAAACTACACACATTGCGGCTCAAACAAGATGAATATAAAGCACTAGTTACTGACAGGGCTAAATACATTGCAAGGGAAAAGAGGGGTAGAGTGTACGAACTGGGAGACAAGGCAGGGAAACAAATCGCCTGGCTTGATAAGAAGGAGTGGGCGGGTCGATTGGTGCCCGAAGTCATAGGGGCTGATGCTGAAACCATTACTGACCCCAGGCCATTGCAGACCACTTTGCCAACCACTACAAGACAGTTTATACCTCCAGCTCACCCCACACGAAAGAAGATGCGCAAGGCCTACTACATGACATAGCACTCCCAACCGTGTCCGTAGAGAACGTCAATTTCTGGATAGTGACTTAACGAATGACGAAATTGCGCAGGCCATTAGAGCTCTGGTCTCCGGGAAAGCCCTGGGCCCAATCTGCCTGCCCATCGAGCTTTACAAACTCAAGCCAGACAAATTAGCCCCATATCTGAAATCCATGTTCGAAGAAAGCAAAGAGTTGGGAATACTGCCATGGGATCAGAGGGTAGCCACACTAGTCACTATTCACAAAGAGGGTTGTCCTAAAACAGACTGTACTTTATACAGACCGATCTCCCTCCTGAATGTTGAACCCAAAATCCTGGTGAAACTCCTGGCAAACCGCCTGGTCAAGGTGATTGGGGGGTAAGTCCATCCTGATCAGTCGGGTTTCATGCCTCACCATAACACCGCGCTGAACCTGCCTAGACTGCATGGGGTACTGGGAAGAGTAGCCACTATCCGTGAGGATGCCCTTATAATGTCCTTGGACGCAACCATGGCGTTCAACACCATTGAGTGGCCTTACTTGTTTGCAGTACTCGCAAAATGGGCTTTGGCCCCGAATTTATAAGATGGGTGCGAGTCTTGTGCTTGGAACCCCACGTGCAGGTCGTGGTTAACAACAAAAAATCAGCACCGTTCATTCTGAGTCGGGGTACTCGACAGGGATGCCCCCTCTCTCCTCTCCTCTTTGCCCTTGAACCACTGGCGGCATGGGTTCGTCAAGAGCCAGAGATAAGAGGCCTGCGTTGGTCCCCTGAATAGGAGGATCGCATCTCTCTCAATGCCAATGACATCCTTTAATATTTTGCCTCCCTGAGGAAGTCATTAATATGTGTTTTCAGCATCATGGCAATATTTGGTTGTTATACAGGATTCTCAATCAACTGGAAGAAATCCCTTATATACGCACTTATGGGAAATCCTCCTGTCATGCCGGGTAGAGGCCCGATTCTAATTAACACTGAGGGTATTAAATATCTGGGTATCTACATCAGATTAGATCCCAAACTTCGCTTCACCCAAAACCTTCTCCCGCCGTTAGAGAGGCTCAAGCGCGACATAGCTAGCTGGAAAACCCTCCCGCTGTCATTGTTGGGCAAAGCGTCCCTCTTCAAGATGATGTCGCTGCCCCGCTTCCTCTATGCTTTACAGAACGCCATGGACGCAGTCCCGGCTGGGTACTTTAGAGAGTCAAGAGCCTACAGAGAGACCTATTGTGGGACGGGAAGCCTCGTATCGCTTTGACCAAACTCACACTTATAATAATCCACATTTGTAAAGCGGGAACAATCACCCGTAAGGGTCTCTAGGCGCTGGGGGCCGTCGGGAAGATTAAGCAAGCTATTGCCCAGAGTCACATGGTGCTGGGCTAATCTGCTGCCGGCGCCGGGGATCAAACCGTGATCCCCAGATTCTGGAGTCAGCCACCCTGGCCGCGGCACCACACCTCTTCCACACTTAACTGGTATGACGGTGGGATCAGCCTCCCAGATATTAAAGTATTACTGGGCAGCACACCTTGCACCCATTAACCAAGGTACCTATGGTCGACCTGACAACCCTGGTTATGCCATGGATAGGTGGACTCTACTGGGTGGGAATTATAATCGGGCAATATATTCCAAACCCAAGCGATACCCCCCTCGCGGGTCCAACCAATCATTCCGTTCAAATCTGACACGCGGTTAACAAAAATCTGGGCTGGGAGCGAAAGCTTACTTTGGCAACCCCCCTATGGGATTCTGAGCAACTAGGCAAACTTTGGAAATCAAAAGGATTTGATAAGTGGAACCTTATCGGAATTTCTCTGATTAAAGACATGTGGGAGAAAGGCGAAGTGAAATCCTTTACCGCTTTGCAACAACATGACAGATCCACTCGGGCCACTGCGTGAGAAATGGGTAAGAGATGGCCTTGAGTTGGACAATGAAGAGTGGCAGAAGGCGGTGACCTCACCAAGAATAGTGGCGATATCGGCGAGGCTTAGGCTAGTGCAGCTTAAAATTCTCCACAGAGTCTACATCATGGGACCTACTTTGGTCCGTATGGGTAGATCCGACACGGGAGATTGTAGGAGGGGGTGCGGGCGGGAGAGGTAATTTTACACATGCTCTGGGAATGTGAATATATGCAAACATACTGGCGCAAGATCCATGACGTTCTGGGCGAGGTGCTCTCGGTGGTCATACACCCGGACGCAAGGCGATGCCGCCTAAATATTTGGGAGCCAACTGATCTCAATAATCATCACACGCAATGGGCCACGCTAGGACTTATGTTGGCAAAAAGAAATATAGCTCAGAAGTGGGGGGCGACACAGACACCTGAAATTAGCGCCTGGAAAGAGGACCTGGACTGGTGCATGTACAGGGAAAAGACAGTCTTTGCAGCTCGTGGCTGCCCCAGAAAGTGGTCCAGGATATGGGACCCCTGTAATACTTACAGAGGACATATCTGTACCCCTCTGATTGCAATCGACCCTGAAGATTCCCCAACCCCATGAACAGTGCCCATTGCGTTCCTACTCCAATGCTCATTCATTATTGTTTTTGCTGAATATGATATATCGAATTCCTCTATACTGTCTAATATATTTTGATGAATGATTAATAAAAAGAGATTTAAAAAAAAAGAAAAGTGTGCAGACAGGGTGGTTATCATTTGGTTAGGTGACTTTAACCTTGCCAAATACCCCTTACTGGGAGATCGTGTATGTGGTATAACAGATTAGCAGGAGGGAAATAGAACACACTTCTCACATAACCCAGATTATAATCCAGATTATTTCCAAACATAATTTGCTGTTATATTTGGATTTCTTTAATGATGGTGTGGTTTATCACCCAACCTTTACAGGTAAAGGTAGTGGGTCTACAATTGATTTCATTTTGTTTGCTTCATATCTTGCACTGACAGTACTAGATTCAAACATTTTACTCTCTATTATCAGTGATCACAATCCAGTCTCACTTTGTCTAACCTGTACTATTAATAAGACCTCAAAACCTGCCTGTTCTTCGAATTTGCACTTTTTCCCAAATAGGGGGGACAAATATCAAATGTGAAAAATTTGGATCAAAACAAACTGTTTGAGGATTAAATTACTGAAATGAAAGAAGAGGTGATGTGTTGCCTATCAGATGAAGCCAAGTCACAGGAAGCTTAAGAAAGCTTTGATGATCTTTGCAAAACAGTGACTAACATTATGTTTCTTAAGAAAACCCATGCTGAACCTACTGCCTGTAGATTGTTTAATCGTTCCTGTTCTATTGCTTCTAAAAGTCTAAAATAATTAACTAAGATTTTACCTTGTAACGTTGAGGCTATTAGACGAACTAGGCAAATTTATAAGGAGACTTTGGAAGAGAGGAAAAGAGAAATAAGAGAGAAGGGCTGGGAGGATTTACAAGCCGCCGCAGAACTTAGGAAGTTCAAGAACGTTTGGGAAGTTACTAATCAGCCTTTTTTTTCAGAAGCTAAGTACCCTCAAAAAGAATGTCACATCCCCTCAGAAGACTGGGTATCTCACATTTCAAGGATTTTTGACCAAAGAGCCTCTAATTTACCTTTTTCAGTTGTTTCTCATAATGCTTCAGATGGTGCACTCCTTCTTGCTATTTCTACTGATGTAAGTGACGTAGCTCTGGCCATTACAAAGAGCCCTACCGGTAAAGCACCTGGCCCAAATTGGGTTTCTATAGTTTTTATTCAACAAAACCCAACATTCTGGGCCATTTTACTTACAAACGTTTTTCATGCCGTCATTGGAGTTTAAATCTCAAATTCCTGGAAAAAATCCACAATTGTACCTGTTTCCAAAAAGGGTGATAGAAGGCAACCAACATGCTACCACCCGATCTCCCTTTTGGATTCCTCTGCTGAGATTCTGTGGATGGTGATCCTCCAAAAATTGGAAGACTCGGTGCAGAATGGAGGTTTTGTTTCAGAAATACAATATGACTTTCGACCAGGTGTGGGTACAGTTGAACAGTCCCTGAACTTGCTCTTGCTTACCGGAAAGTATGTCAAAGCCAAGGGAGGTTCCCTACACTTGGCTTTCATGGACCTCTCCAGTGCTTTTGGGGGGAAGTTAAGGGACATAAGTGAGGCAGGGGTTGAAGCTCCCTTGATAGATTTCTTCAAACGCCTTCACAGGGATACAACTACACAAGTTCGATACGGCCAAGATGGAGAATGTACTTTGCTAGAAATTGGATTCCAGCTTGGCTAAGGTATGCACCCCGGCCAGGCAAGAGTCACCACTCTAGTCAGGGTAAGCTAAATACACACTAAAAGATAACCTGTGCTCACCCTCTGGTAGCTTGGCAGAGGGCAGTGTGGTCTATCTGAAGAGGGAATGTGTAAAGTACCTGTGCAACACACATACACACACATTAAAACAATGAATACTCCCACAAAAAGACTCCACATAGGTTTAGAATGATAGAGACTATTTATCTGAGCAAAATACAAACAAAATGACAACAATCCAATCAGTAGAAGTCGAGATATGATTTTTTAAAGATTAAATACAAAAATAGTGCTTAGAAGTCACTAGCGGTCAAAAGGTTACTTGAGGTTGCGCGGGACCGGTGCAAATCCAAAGTTCAGGCCGACTGCGATGGAGGGCAGGCCGGCTACATGACCCACGCAGGACCCTCTAAGAAAGTACTTTAGATGGCGCAAAGCGTCAACGCTGAGGGCTTGATGCGTCAATCTTTTCCATGCAGTCAAGTCGCTGCTTCATCATCAAGTTTTGCTGAAGCAAAGTCAATGTGTCGTCTCGAGCTGCACAGAACATCACATCTGGCCACATAGGCTGTAGAACTTCTATCGTCGAACAGCCTCTGCGTTGGCGTCGAAGAGCGATGGAGGGCAGGCCGGCTACAGGACCCACGCAGGACCCTCTGAGAAAGTACCTTAAATGGCGCAAAGCGTTGACGCTGAGGGCTTGATGCATCAATCTTTTCCATGCAGTCAAGTCGCTGCTTCATCATCGAGTTTTGCTGAAGCAAAGTCAATGTGTCGTCTCGAGCTGCGCAGAACATCACATATGGCCACATAGGCTGTAGAACTGCTATCGTTGAACAGCCTCTGCATTGGTGTCGAAGAGAGATGCGCCGGTTCCAATTGGCGCAGTGGGGACAATGTGTCAGTTTTGAAGAAAGCAGCTGCAGAACCCACTTCTGAGGCCCAGAACTTGGAGGGGGCATGTAGGCAAAGGGTAGGACCCACAGAAGGCAGAGTCCAGCAGCATCAGCACAATTTCAGGAAGTCTTTTGTATCCCTGAGACTTCAGAAAATACAAGGCAAGCCAGCAAGCCCTTGGAGATCCCTTTGAGGGAAGGCAGAGTCCAGCTCTCCTTCAGCAGAGTCAGGGAACAGCAGGCAACAGGGCAACACGCAGAAAAGAAGTTCTTCCAAAAAAGCAGTCCAGTTGAGTCCCTTATGTAGCACAGCAGTCCTTCTGACAGAGGTTCTGTTTAAGAACCAGAAGTGTCTGATTTAAGGGTGTCAAAAACCCAGTGCCTTTGATGTAGGGGGTGACTTCGAAGCATTTCTCTAAAGTGCACAAGGACCCCTTTCAACCCAGTCCTGTTTGCCAGGCTACCCGTGTGGGGCAAATCAGTGCTTTGTGTGTGAACAGGCCACTGTCTATTGAAGTGTAAGTGTCAGCCCCTCCCTGCCCAGGATGACCCATCAGAATGCAGATGAATGCAGATTAGTGCTCAGAATGTAGATGAGCTTCACCTTCCTGAGCTTGTGGCTGTTTAGAGGGAATGCACAAAATGTAGCTGTCACCCACCCATACGTGTATTGGAGGCAGGCTGTCAGGCACAAAGAGCAGTAAGTACTGAGAAATGTCAACCTTCTAAAAGTGGCATTTCTAAAATAGTAATGTTAAATCCACCATCACTAGAAGGAGGATTTATCATTACCATTCCAAACATGTGAAACATGAAAAAGCTACTTATCTCTGATCAGGAATTACAGCTTAAAAGTGTATTAAGGAATTCCCAATGCCTGCCAATGAGAGGGGTAGGCCTCACAGTAGTGAAAAATTAAATAGGCTGTTGTTCACTACCAAGACATGCAAAACATACAAGTACTTGCTCTTATGGTTACTAAGGGCCTATCTTAAGGGTGATGTTTATATAATAAAAGAGGAATTTAATGTTTGGCAAGTAGTTTTAAATGCCAAGGTGAAGTGGCAGTAAACTGTACACACATGCACTGCAGTGGTAGGCCTGAGACAGGTTTGAAAGGCTACTTCTGTGGATGGCACAATCAGTGCTACAGCCCACTAGTAGCGTTTGAAGTACAGGTCCTGGGTATATGGTATACAGGTTTACAAGGGACTTATCAGTACAACAAAAATGGAAATAATGTATACATTAATGTCATCATGTCGGGTCTGGTGGCTCAGTGGACTAATGTGTCTACTGCAGGGGCCTGTGTTTGACCTCATAGTCACAGGTTCAAATCCTGGCGGGTCCACTCAGCCTTTCATCCATCTGAGGTCACTAAAATACCATTGAGTTGGGTAACAACAAACATCTGATATTCAGCGCCAAGATACCCATAGTGGTGAACGTGCGCTTTACAAATGCACATGTTATATCATGTTATGTTATGTTTAGGGGAGAGGGACTGGTTAGCAGCGGTAAAGTGCTCAGAGTCCTAAGGCCAACAAAAATAATCAGCAAAACATGGAGGCAAAAGTCTAGGGGAAGACTAAGGATGCCAAGTCCAACACACTCCCCCTCTTAAGACCAATCAGGGGGATAGACAGGGCTGTATACAAGCCCCTTTTTTATAATATATTATTTATATTAAGTCCCTTGATCAAGTGTTGACCGCCAGATGGAAGGACTCTCCTATGGTGGGTGGCCAACCTGTGCCTGTTCTCATTTTTACGCGGATGATGCAGTGCTTATTGCTCGCACCACCAATGGGCTACAGCTATTACTTGATTCCTTCAATTAATTTATGGGGGAACTGGAATTAATAGTTAACCACTGGAAATCATATATTATGATTTGTGGGCCAAAGAACACAAGCTCATATTGGTTCAATATTGGTGAGACCTCCATTACTTTTACCATGATAAAATTATCTCCGCGGCCAATTCCCCCAGTGAAATTTTTAAAATCACAAAGTCTCTCCTCACACCTCCTAGCCCTATCACTGCCTCTGATAGCCCCCAGCAGCGGTGTGATGAAATCGCATAGTATTTCTCGGCTAAAGTCCAAAAGATCTATAAGAATTTCTTACATCCCAATCCCATTAATGACTGTGTTACCCCGAAACAGCCAGCTGTGCTGGAAGAGTTTTCCCCTCTGTCCTTATCATCCACTCAGGAACTTCTTAGGCAATTGAAATCGGGCTCTCCCACCGACCCTGCTCCTCTGTCCATTCTAAATCTAGTTCCCGAAATAGTCTCCCCAGTCATACGGGAGGTGATAAATTCCTCCCTCCTTAGTGGAGTGGTGCCCCCTCTTTGGAAACAGGCATGGGTCAAGGCACTTTTAAAAAAGACAAATCTTGACCCTGAGGATTGGGCCAATTATCGGCTCATCTCCCCGTTGCCAGGAATCAGCAAGATAGCTGAAAAACATGTTAATTTGGTACTGTCAGCATTTTTGGGAAAAAAACAATTGTCTGCACCCCTCTCAGACAGGTTTTAGATGCCAACAGGGCACTGAAACTGCCCTTATTGTTGTAATAGGGGAGGCCAGGAAAATTATGGACAACGGAGGCTGCGCTGCTCTTATATTGTTAGATCTCAGAGCAGCCTTCGACACTGTCAATCACCATCTTATGGTTCAAAGACTTAGGGAGGTGGGTGTGGCAGGAGTTGCATTGAACTGGCTCCAGTCCTTCCTCAAAAATCACTGCTTCTGTGTCTACGAAGATGAAGCTGCCTCAGAGCACATCCCCTTGCTGTGTGGAGTCCCCCATGGCTCATCATTAAGTCCTACCATGTTTAACATATACATGAGTTCTCTGCCTGAATTAGTGTATCCTTGGGGGATCCAGATTGTCACCTACGCTGACGATACGCAATTGATGGTATCCCTTAGTCAAAAGGACAAATCTGAGCCTGGTCTCATATCATGCTTGGGGAAGATCTCAGAATGGATGGACAAGTCATTCCTAAAACTGAGCAGAGCCAAGACAGAACTTATGCTCCTTGGGTACTCCGTCCCTGCTAGCATTGATGCATCCTGGCCCAGTTGTCTGGGCCCCCCACCTGTACCAAAAAAACAGATTAGGAGTCTGGGAGTATGGCTCGACTGCAAGTTGGATCTTAAGAACAGGCTCATAAAGTTGCAGCTAGTTGTTATGGACTTCTCAGGATGCTAAGGAAGATTCTCCTGCTTCTGCCTTTTGATGCTAGACAGGTGTTAGTTCAGGCTCTGATACTTTCGCGACTGGATTATGCAAATGCAGTATATCTAGGAGCCCCCCAGGGAACTACCAACTGACTGCAAATTGTTCAGAACGTTGCTGCCCGCCTATTAATGAACATCCCTAAACGCAGTTCAGCCAAACCAGCCCTTATTAGCCTGCATTGGCTTCCCATTCAGGCTAGAATTAGCTTGAAGGCGATGTGCATCGTTCACAAAGCCATTTCTGCAAAAGGCTCCCCATTGATCCAATCTATAGTGCAACTATACTACCCTAATAGGACATTGAGATCTAACCATAAACGCTTACTCATAGTGCCCATGATTAAGCGAGTGCGCACAGGAGGCCGACGGTTTTCATACAACACAGCTAAGTTATGGAACCGAATTCCCGAGCATATTTGCCTAGAATCAAATTATTTCAATTTCAGGAAACAGCTGAAAACCTTTCTCTTCCCTTGATTTGTGCTTTGATTGACTGAGGCGCCACATCAAGCGCTGGGATGCCATCGGGTAGCCATGTGCTATATAAATGCGTATTCATTCATTCATTACTAAGGTCTCAAACTTTAATTATCTCAGAATCATGATAGACACCAATCTAAACTGGGATAAACTTATGTCCTAGAGGGTTCTTAAAAATCCAGGGGCAGTGGAAGCTATGTTTAAATTCGACAGGAAATTTGGTCAAAAGTTTATCAAATAATTAATTGTATTATATAATGCTAAATGTCATTCTTTGTGCACATATGGGGCTGGTGTCTAGGGATACACAGATCCAGGATATCTGCAAATGACTGAAAACAAATTACTTAGTAGGCAGTTAGTAGCACCGCAAATTTTAAAACCCACACAGAAGTTGGTCTTCCCTAATTGGATGTCACAAAAAAAATTGTGCGGCTCCTATTACGGTTGAAGATTTGGCATTCTCCCCATACCAAATGTTCACGTCATGATCTTGCAGACTGTGCCAAACTAGATCATGGGATTCTATCCTTTAGCTAGCTTACATTAAAAGAACATTTACAGAACTTGGTGTTCCTAACCTATTTCATTCTCCAAATAAAAATTGATAACAACAACTCAAGGGCTATGGAAAAAACTCTTTTTTACAACCATAGTACATTTATTAGAACCCCCAAGATTCAGGCTATGGACACAGTCTGCAATTATATAGAGATTATGACTACTGAAGGAACAGGACCTTTTTTATTATGGATCCCTAATCCTGAACGCAGATTTTATTAACCCGTTTTAGATCATGCACAGTTCATTTCCTGGCAGCATTTCCACACCAGGGCACTTTGTTTCCACAGCAGGGCACTTAATTTCCTACCTTGCCCTGCTGTCTCTGTGATAACATTACTCAGCTATCCTGTGGATTTTATACTATGCCTAGAGATTTTACGTCCCACATTGTGCACAAACTACCTCAGATCTTTTAAATTAAGTCTCCGATTTTTACAGTGCCTGGACTACCAGTTTATATGTCATGCAGTCATTAGCTAAGTCCGGCAAGCTCTGAGGATCAGGAGAGACATGAATGTTCTGGCTTTGCCAGTTCTTTAGTTTCATTATAAATGCCTCTTTGGCATTATGTTTTATGAAGTTTTTAAGCTGGGTGCTTATTTGATGCAGTGGATTGTTATTAATGAATTGTTTTTATATCATTTGTATTTTCACGCTCTGTATTTATCAAATCATTTCATATGTGTGTCAATTTCTTTAGGTAGTGGGGCTAGTACCTTAAACACTTTATGCACATTTCCGTGTATTTCTTTAATATGTATTTTAATACTGTGTGTCTGCCTTTTTATGGCCGATTAAAAGTATTTTGACTGACTGAATAACTTAGATGTTTTGACCAAGCCCCTTTCAAATAGATTTTCAGTGATAAAAAATGATCCGGGTTCTACTTGAAAGAAGTAGGAAGAGATTTGTAGAAGTGAAAGATGATAGCTATCTATATTCTATCTATCTATCTATCTATCTATCTATCTATCTATCTATCTATCTATCTATCTATCTATCTATCTATCTATCTATCTATCTATCTATCTAGAGAGATAGTTATATGGATAGATCTAAATTACCATCTATATTACCTACTGGCGGTCGCCAGTAGGTAGTTATAGTTAGGACCATGTTTCCATTGAAAAAGCATTTTTTGACTTGCCTATACCTTTGGCGTCGTTTGACAAATCTTCACAAAATGTTCCAAAGCAAGTATCATAGTGAGTCTTGCATGGAAAGTTTTGGGGTGATATGTCAAGCGGGGGCCGAGGAAAAGGGGGGTCAAAAATGTGTGTTTCGTTTCCCATGTTAATTCTTATAGGAGCTTTGAGCACGACTACAGCCTAAAATCCTGGACGGAATTACACCAAATTTGGCAGGAAGGTAGAATTTGGTTTGCAGATCACAATTACAGTTATCCAGTGTAAATCCATTCAGTAATTGTTGAGAAATTTAAGGAAAACCAAATAAGGATATCTGCGATCGTGCCTAATTCACAAATAATAATGAGCTCGTGCAGGGAAATGCAGAGCTTTGATTGGTTGCCAACACTTCAACCAGGAAGTGTTGGCAGTAATCTTGAGACTCTGCTTCAGCCAAGGCTCACATAAAAATGGGGAAAAAAGAAAAGGGGGCAAGGTAGGAAGCCTTGGGCCTGGGGTTTCTCTGGAACCCAGCCACAGCACAAGACTTTTTTTTTTAATTAACATCAGTTTTCATGAAAAATTAGCAAATATCGCTGTGAATTAAAGAACTAAAACAAGCCAGCGCTTGTTTTAATTGTAGATCCCGGGTGGACCAGGTCCCGGGGCATGCAAGGATTATTTAAAAAATGGGGGAGTGCACGGGCCCCGCACCAAAAGCTTAAAAATGCCCCAGGGACCACCACGTCCTAGGTCTAATTATATTAAAAAGCGGGAGTCGGGCGGACACTTCCGAGTCCTGGGGGCCACCATTTCCCTGGGGTTACATATTAAATGCTTGGTGGGGCCCCTGCAGACCCCCCCTCCCAACCCCGGAGACCACCACCTCCCCAGGGCTAGCTTAAATATGGAGCGGGGGCCACACAGACCCCCCAGGCCCTGGGGACCACCACTTGCAGGGGGCTTTCTTTTTTTTTTTTAAAGTAGGAGGACCCGTGCCGTCCTTGGCCCCTGGGACTACCACCTCCCCGGGGCAGGCCTATGAAAGTGAAAGGAGGGGTGCCTCGCGGCCCCCCTCCGGGAACCAATAATGGCCCTGGTGACAGCCACCCACAAGGACCAGCTATGTCCCTGGATGCCCACCCCCAGGACATAGCTGTTTGCTGTGACTTGGCAAGTCAGAGTAAACACTCCACTTCCAACGGGCAGGACCTGACAAAATGCTCCAGCACTGCTGTTAAGTGGGCATGGAAACAGACAAAAGGGTTGCTCTCACAGACAGGGAGCTACATGTTTAGCAGCTCCCTGTCTGTGAGAGCAATGCCAGCACCCGCAGGAGGTGGGCAAACCGCAGGGCTCGCAGAGACCTTGAGGCTCCCCCCACAAGAATAGAGCAGAAAGAGGCAGGATAAAGGTCAGAAACAAGCAGAAAGAGACAGAATAATGGTCAGCAATGAGCAGAAAGAGGAAAGATAAAGGTGAGAAACTATCAGAAAAAGGCAGACTAAAGGTCAGAAATTAGCAGAAAGAGACAAAATAAAGTTGAGAAACGAGCAGAAAGAGGCAGAATAGAGGTATGAAATTTGCAGAAAGAGGTAGAATAAAGGTCAACAACGTACAGAAAGAGACAAGATAAAGGTGAGAAACGATAATAAAGAGGAAGAATAAAGGTGAGAAACGAGTAAGCCTGGGCGTAGTGGGAGTAGTGGGGCTACGTGAAGCAGCACGTAGTGTGGCAAAATCTACGCACACTCGCGCGCTCCGCATAGCCCCACTACACGCCGCCCGCCTCCCGCCCGCCCTCCTTTTAAAATAATGTAAACTACGATAAAAAATTAAATATAATGCCTTACCTGCAGCGCGGCGTCTCCGGGGCTCCCTCTTCCTCGTTGACAACTTCTTTTCACAAATGCGCGGACGCCCGCGCATGCGCATTTCTTGCGAGAAATGCGCATGCGCGGGCGTCCGCGCATGCGCATTTGTGAAAAGAAGTTATCGGTAATGAGGAAGAGGGAGCCCCGGGACGCCGCGCTGCAGGTAAGGCATTATATTTAATTTTTTATTGTAGTTTACATTATTTTAAAAGGAGGGCGGGCGGGAGTCGGGTGGCGGCCGGCAGGCAGCTCTGCTTCGCCCTGGCGTGTGCGTAGCACTGCCTGCTACGCCTACTTCGAAAACCGCAAAGCAGGCAGCGCTACGTACACTCCGTGGGCGAAGCGGAGTACTACGCCCGGGGTTATAAACGAGCAGAAAGAGGCAGAATTAAGGTCAGCAACGAGCAGAAAGGGGCAAAATAAAGGTGCAAAATGAGCAGAAAGAGGCAGAATAAGGGTCAGAAACAAGCAGAAAGAGGTAAAATAATGGTCAGCAACAAGCAGAATGAGGCAAAATACAGGTCAGAAACAAGCAGAAAAAAGCAAAATAAAGGTCAGCAACAAGCAGAAAGCGGCAAGATAAAGCTGAGAAATGAGCAGAAAGAGGCAGAAAAGGTGGGAAACTAGCAGAAAGAGGCTCAATACAAGTTAGAAACAAGCAGAAAGAGGCAAAATAGGGGTCAGAAACGAGCAGCAAGAGGCAGAATAAAGATCAGAAGCAAGCAGAAAGAGGCAGAATAAAGGTCAGCAACCAGCAGACAAGGGCAAAATAAAAGTGAGAAATGAGCAGAAAGGCAGAATAAAAGGTCCGCAAAGTGCAGAAAGAGGCAGCATAAAGGTCAGAAATGAGCAGCAAGAGACAAAATAGAGATCAGCAACAAGTAGAAGGAGGCAAAATAAAGGTCATAAATTAGCAGAAAGAGGCACAATTAAGTCCAGCAACACGCACAAATAGGCAAAATAGATATCAGAAACAAGCAAAATAGAGGTCAGAAACAAGCAAGAAGAGGCTAAATGGAGGTCAGCAATGAGCAGAAAGAGACAAAATAAAGGCCAGCAACTAGCAGAAAGAGGCAAAATAGAGGTCAGACACAAGGAGAAAGAGACATATTAGAGGTCAGCAATGAGCAGAAAGAGGAAAGATAAAAGGTAAGCAACGAGCAGAAAGGTCAGAAACTAGCAGAAAGAGGCAAAATAAAGGCTAGCAACAGGCCAGAAAGAGGCAAAATAGAGATCAGAAACAAACAGAAAGAGGCAAAATAAAGATCAGCAACTAGCAGAAAGAGGCAAAATGTAGGTCAGAAACTTGCAGAAAGCGGCAAAATAAAGGTCAGAAGTGAGCAGAAAACAGGCAGAGAATGAGCAGAACACACTCAGGCACTCACACACCCACTCGCAGAACAACTCAGGGACTCTCACAGCCACTCACAGACCCTTTCAGACACTCACACACCCACTCTCAGAACAACTCAGACCCGTACACCCACTTACAGACCCAGTCAGACACTCATGCACCCACTCACAGAATCACTCATACTCTCTCACCCACTCATAGACCTACTTAGAGACTCATGCACCGATTCTCAGACCCACTCCAAGACTTATACACCCACTATCAGACCCACTCAGAGACTCATGCACCCACTCACAGACCTACTCAGAGACTCATGCACTCACTCACTCACAGACTGACTGACACACTCGTGGAGGCACTTGCAAACCCACTCAGACACTCTCACACCCACTCACAGGCCCACTCAGACACTCACACACCCACTCAGACACTCATGCACTCACTTACACACTCACTCTCAAAGGTTACAGCTTACCGTTAGGAAATAACATTAAAAAAGTAGAAATTCACTGAAAAAAACAAAGGTTGCAGGGATGTTATAGTTAGGAAATAGAATTTAAAAAACCTTAGAAATTCCCTAGAAAAAAAAGGCTACAGCAACGTTAAAGTTAGGAAATAGAATTAAAAGAATCATAGAAATTCACTGAAAAAAACAAAGATTACAGGGACATTATAGTTAGGCTCAGATTTCAATCATTCAAAACCATAGAAATTCAGCAGTTATAGTTACCTGAGCTAACTATAACTTACGCCCCCACAATGCCCTGCGTATGTCCTCACATATTGCATCACTTGTTACATAGTCAGTGACATCACTGAAGCAATCTCAAATGACATTATTGATGATCTTACTGATGGCATCATCTACAGAGCCACCCATATCTAATATAACCTCTCATATACCCACTCACTCACACACACAACCAATCACACACCCATTCACAGAATCATAAAAGTACTCAAACAACTACTCACTCATCCATGGAGCCACTCACACATCCACTCACTCACTCACACAGCCATTCACACAACCACTCCCTCACCCATACAGCTACTTATACAATTAATCACTCACCCATACAGCCACTCACACAGCCACATACTCACCCATGAAGCTACTACATACCCACATATTCACCTATATAACCTCTCACACCCCCATCACCCATACAGCCTCTGAACACAACAACTCGCTCAACCATACAACCACTTACACACTCACTAACATACCTACACAACCACTTACATACCCATTCACACATCCATCCAAGCACTTACACAATCACTCACTCACCCATACAGCCATTCACACAGACACTTACGTTTGTACACACCAACTCACTTAACCAAACACTCATTCAAAGAGACACTTACTCACCCATGCAGCCATTTAATCACCCAGTCACTCACTCATACAGCCATTGAGACACCCAGTCACTCACACACCCATGTATCCACCCATAAAGCCACTCACACAGCCACTCACTCACTCATACGGCCACTGACACACCCACTCACTCACAATACAGCCACTCAAGCAGCCACTCACACAGCCACTCAGACATCCACTCACACACCCATACAGCCACTCAGACACCCACTCACATGCGGATACACACAGTCACTCACATTATATATGTTAGAAGTAATATCACTCATTAGTAGTACACCTAGTAAACTAATTAAACTTTTGTAGTAGCTTAGTATATTTGTTTAACACTCATAGGGCCAGATGTATGAAGCCTTTTTCCCATTTGCAAACGGGCGATTCTCCGTTTGCGAACGGTAAAAAGCCTTTTGGGATGTATCATCCTAAAAGGCCCTCGCAAAATATGGAATCGCAAAATTTGCAATTCCCTATTTTGCGAATGCATTTAAGGAATCGCAAATTGCGATTCCTTAAATGCAATTCTGGAAGCACCCAAGTTGTGCGATTTTGCCTTAAGAAAACGCAAATTACCACCAACTTTAAGTTGGTGGTAATTTGTGATTTCCTTGAAAAATTCACTTTTTTGCATTTTTCAAAGTGCCATGTGGCGCACATACATGCCCTTAGGGCATGTATGTGCGCCACATGTGCACACATGCAGATTTCAGTGGTGCAACAGGGTGTCCTTTTGGCACCCTTGAAATTGCATTCGCAATGAATATCTTCCCATTCATTCCTATGAGCCTGTAGGCCCATAGGAATGAATGGGAAGGAGTTCCCTAATTGCGAATCAAAATTTGCGATTCGCAATTAAGGAATATGCAGGAATCGCAATTATTATTGCGAAACCTACATACATTGCATTTTGCGAGTCCTTAATAGCGAATCGGTCAAATTCGCTATTAAGGACTCGCAAACTGCAAACTGCGAAGATGATACATCTGCCCAATAAACTCTTAGAAAAGACTTACACTCACTGGATGATGTCATCATTGATGACAACAGTGATGCCATTTGAGATGTCATCAGTGATGTCACTGACCATGTCATGAGTGATGTAATATGTGAGGTCATAAGCAGTGGTGTTATATTCCAGAGTTAGGCCCAAGTAGCGAAGCAGCTTATTTCTTCCATTGACCTTTATTTCAGCAGTAACCTTTTGCACATATTTGCATGCGTGACAATGTTGGATTAGTTTCCCTGAAACTAAACTCATTTATAGATCTAGCATCGCACAACATTATCAAAATGCCCTGAACATCATGTACAAGGAGTCAATCGCACTATGTATAAATGCCATCTCTATCTTCAACCACGGGGCAATAGGGCTATCTACATATCCATAACATCCCTAATCTATACGCACAGCGCAAGGCTGCTTTCTATTATAAAAGATGAGCATCCCAATAGATTAGCAGAGGAGGCACTCCAGCTGACACCAGAGGTCCGTGCATACTGACAATTCACCAAGCAACGGTCTGACTTCTTGTAAGGGGTGTCCATTTCGTGACCAAGGCGGGGTTTCTTAATTTTCTCACACCAGGTAATGGGGTTGGATCGTCCCTTGGGGGGATGTTTGGCTATACATACTCGAGGTACACTTAGAGTACTACCTTGTTTTATATGCCAGCATATATACATTGTTTTAGCTCCATGGGAGAACTGAATCTACTATTCACGCTTTTGGTGCTTTTAATCACTTTTATCTGCTTCTGTCTATTAATCATTGCAGCACATGTATTCTATACAAGAATAACGGCCAACATATCCTGCAGGCTGTCCAGAATCGGTCTTGGAACCAAGCCCCTAGATTGTTGTCCAAACAATGTGCAGAATCTATGGATTAGTAGGAACTACACGACAGTGTGAGGGCGTAAGTTATAGTTAGCTCAGGTAACTAGAACTGCTGAATGTCTATGGTTTGTACGAGTGGAATCTGAGCCTAACTATAAAGTCCCTGTAACATTTGTTTTTTTCAGTGAATATATATAGGACAACACTGACGACATCATCCACAGAATCTCTGATGCACCCACTCACACCCCAATAAAATCTTTCATACACCCACTCCAACTTCCACACTACCATTCTCAAAATCATTGACACACCCATATTGGTACTTACACACCCACTCACTGATTCATAGGTGTGCACACACATCCACTCAGTCACCCATACAGCCACTCATACACCAACTCACTCACTAATTCAGCCACTGATATATTTACTCACACACTGTCAGTCACCCATAGAGCTTCTCACACATCTACTCACTCACCCATAGAGTCAATCAAACAGCCACTTACTCACTCATACAGTCATGCACACACCCACTAATTATTCTAACAGATACGAACACATACTCATTGACCTATTCAGTCACTGACACAAGCACACTCATCCATACAGCCACTCTCACAATCACTCACTCACACATACAGTCACTCATATACTCCAACACTCACCTATACTGCCTTTCACATATGCAGTTACTCACCCATATACCACTGACACATTCATTCATTCCCTCATCGACACAGCCATACACACAATCAGTCACCCATTCAGCCCCTCACAGATGCACTCACTAACTCATACAGGTACTGAGACAACCAATCAATCATCCATACAGCCACTCATGTACCCACTCACCAATCCGTATAGCCACTCAGACACCAACTGGCAGACTGATACAGACATTCACACAACCTAGTCACTCACCCATACATTCACTGAGACACCTAATCACTCACTTATACAGTCAGTCACACACCCACTGAATCATCCATACAGGCACTAATACACACACTGATTCACCAATACACCTTGCGAAACAAACTGTCACGTGACTTTTAATTCAAAAAAGCGCGCACGAATGCACTTTGCACATACAGACTCCAACCTGTGATCAAGGCGAAAGGTCGCCGAAACGCGTAAGGATATGGAACTTTGCTGCGCTGCTGTACCTGCAAATAAAAGCTTAACTCCGGTATTGGGCCTCACCTTTCTTTGTGATGAAAAGTCGATTAAGATGGGTCTCTCCGGGACCATTGCTGTGAGGCCGCCCTGAAGGGTCTGGGGCTCCTGTGCCTGGAGGTTTTGATTTTGGATATTAATCTGGAGCTCGACTCACTCATCGCCAGGAACCTAACCAAGGCAATGCTATTTCGCAAATCCATGGCGATGCTGGAAGGGATTCGAAGCCGGGTGACCCCCGCTTCGATCGTGCCGGAGGACAGGCTTTGCTGCAGGTACTGTAAAGAACCGAGTACTGAGCACGACATAATCAGCATTTGACAGTTTTTGAAGGTTATACCCACTAATAGTGATGCCAGTATGATGAATAACTTTTGATATGAAGGCAGATGGATTTCACAAGATTCCCTGCAGTAAATATTCAATGAAATGCATCATGGGATTTGAAGTGCGAAACAAACTGTCACGTGACTTTTAATTCAAAAAAGCGCGCACGAATGCACTTTGCACATACAGACTCCAACCTGTGATCAAGGCGAAAGGTCGCCGAAACGCGTAAGGATATGGAACTTTGCTGCGCTGCTGTACCTGCAAATAAAAGCTTAACTCCGGTATTGGGCCTCACCTTTCTTTGTGATGCAAAGTCGATTAAGATGGGTCTCTCCGGGACCATTGCTGTGAGGCCGCCCTGAAGGGTCTGGGGCTCCTGTGCCTGGACGTTTTGCTTTTGGATATTAATCTGGAGCTCGACTCACTCATCGCCAGGAACCTAACCAAGGCAATGCTATTTCGCAAATCCATGGCGATGCTGGAAGGGATTCGAAGCCGGGTGACCCCCGCTTCGATCGTGCCGGAGGACAGGCTTTGCTGCAGGTACTGTAAAGAACAGAGTACTGAGCACGACATAATCAGCATTTGACAGTTTTTGAAGGTTATACCCACTAATAGTGATGCCAGTATGATGAATAACTTTTGATATGAAGGCAGATGGATTTCACAAGATTCCCTGCAGTAAATATTCAATGAAATGCATCATGGGATTTGAAGTGCGAAACAAACTGTCACGTGACTTTTAAATCAAAAAAGCGCGCACGAATGCACTTTGCACATACAGACTCCAACCTGTGATCAAGGCGAAAGGTCGCCGAAACGCGTAAGGATATGGAACTTTGCTGCGCTGCTGTACCTGCAAATAAAAGCTTAACTCCGGTATTGGGCCTCACCTTTCTTTGTGATGAAAAGTCGATTAAGATGGGTCTCTCCGGGACCATTGCTGTGAGGCCGCCCTGAAGGGTCTGGGGCTCCTGTGCCTGGAGGTTTTGCTTTTGGATATATATATATATATATATATATATATATATATATATATATATATATATATATACATACATATATTACCTACTGGCGGTCGCCAGTAGGTAGTTATAGTTAGGACCACGTTTCCATAGGAAAACCTCAACATTCTATTTTGAATAACTTTGGCGCCGGTCGACGAATCCTCGCGAATTTCTCAAAATAGGTGGGGCGCTACGCTCCGCTCCTACCCTGAAAGTCTCGGGGGGATCCGTCAAGCGGGGGCTGAGATAAAAGGGGGGTCCCAAAACGCGTTTTTCCCATGCATTTTTCCATAGGACCTTTAGAACGAGCTACAGCCCGAACGGCTGAACAGAATTACTCAAAATTTGGCAGAGAGGTAGTCCCTAGGTCAAGGAAGTGCCTTTTGTAGGTTTGGTGTAAATCTGTTCAGTAGATTCTGAGAAAATAGCCTTTAAATCAATATATATATCTGAGCCCGCTTACGGTACGCTTACCGTACGCTTACGGTAAGCGTACGGTGGCGTGCGCGAGCGCGATTCTGATTGGCTCTTAGATCTTAGTAAACATTCGAATCGGCCGAAACCAGGAAGCGGCGGCCGCCATTTTGTGTATTTCACTCTGAAAAAAAAGAGTGAAAACAAGGAAAGGGGGCAATGAGGAGAGTTACAGACCCCCTAACATTTGTAAGGGGGTCAAAGAAGGACAGAAAAGTACAAAAAAAACATTTATTGATTTTAAAAAAATTACGGGGTACGCGTACGGTAAGCTTACGGTAAGCGTACGGTAGAAAAAAAAAAAAAAAAAAATGAAAATCAGATTTAAGTGTTTAGATATTAGGGGGCTCTAAAAAGAGCCGTTGTGTTTATGAAATGATTTTTTAGTGGTACCTACAAGTAAGTACCGATGCAGAGTCTAAGGTTCAAGAGGAAGACTCTGTTCCCTTCATCATTGAAGTGCACACCATCTCCTCTATAAATGTCTTGCATGTCATAACGCAAGTTGTTGTGGTAAATGGCACCCATACCATAGTCACGGAGGAAAGCAGAAACAGATTTGTTGACGTGCTTTCTTGCTTTGTCATCGCACCGCGTGCCCACCGTGCGTGCACGGCACTAACTGCGTAAAGTGGGCGCGCGGTGCGCGAAGCGCACCGCGTGCTCACTGTGCGCGCACGGTGCGCGAAGCGCACCGTGCGCGCACGGAACGAACTGCGTTAAGTGGGCGCGCACGCCACGAATGGCGTAAAGTAACTTAGCATTTAAAAAACCGTACAAATTCACTGAAAAAACCATAGGTTTCACACACGTTATAGTTAGGAATTAGCATTTAAAAAACCTTGCAAATTCACTGAAAAAACCATAGGTTTCACACTTGTTATAGTTAGCGGAAATTTTACTGATAAAAAACCAATGAAATTCCCCCGTTATAGTTAGTGCAGGCAACTATAACTCACGCGACCGCAATCTTCTGCTGATGACATATGTGTCTTTATGAAAAAAAAATATTTGTAATATATGTATAGCTAAAAATGTATGGAAGAAGACATGGGCAAATAAGTGTCTAAATACAGTATTAACATCAGCAGAGGATTGCGGTCGCGTGAGTTATAGTTGCCTGCACTAACTATAACGGGGGAATTTCATTGGTTTTTTATCAGTAAAATTTCCGCTAACTATAACAAGTGTGAAACCTATGGTTTTTTCAGTGAATATATATATATATATATATATATATGTATATATTTAACACTTATAAAAAGAATTAAAACACTCACAGTCACTGGATGATGTCATTTGAGATGTCATCAGTGATATCACTGACCATGTCATGAGTGATGTAAAATGTCAGGTCATAAGCGCATTGTGGGGGCATGAGTTATAGTTAGCTCAGCTGATTTTGTACAAGTGAAACCTGAGCTTAACTATAAAGTCTCTGTAACCTTTGTTTTTTTCAGTGACTTTCTAAGTTTTTTTTAATTCCATTTCCTAACTAGAACATCCCTGTGACCTTCTAAGGTTTTTTAAATGCTAATTGCTAACTAGAACATCCCTGTAACCTTTGTTTTTTTCAGTGAATTTCTATGATTTTTTAACAAGTAGTCGCATTTGTACAGTAGTGGAGAAAGGGGGCTGGGCCTCAATCCAGCTCCCAGGAATCCAGCTGTGTAGGACTTACAAGAGGTACCAGTAGGACTTCTTGGCCCAAAAGGTACCTCAGGAATAAAGTGGACTTCATCCCCCAACCAGTGGTGCACCACGAGCCACACTTGCAGAGTGGTGGAGTAAGGGGGCGTGTCCTTTGAAGACCTCCTAGCAATCCCACATGGGGGCCAGCTATTCCTCCTACTACCTCCAATAAGTCCCACACAGCAGGATTGCTGAGACCTGAAAGGAAACCACGCCCCCTTTCTCAACCACTCTGCAAATGCTCCTCCTGTTGCACTACTAGCAGGGGGATGAAGTCCCCTTGGCTATTGAGGGTCCTTGGGGGCCAAATACCCCTCCTGTTACCTCCAACAAGTCCCACACATGAGTTTGCAAGAGGTTTTGGTGGCTACACTCCCTTTCTCCACCACGCTGCAAACGCACCTTCTGGCGCACTTCTAGTTGGTGAATGAAGTCCCCTAGGCTCTTGAGTGTCCTTGTGGGCCAACTAGCCTTCCCGTTATCTCCAGTAAGACCCACACAGGTAGATTGCTGAGAGGTCGTCAGAGGCCACGCCCCCTTTATCCACCACTCTGCAAACTCGCTTCCTGGTGCACTACTAATTGGGAGAAGAAGTCCACTTTAGTCCTGAGGCCCTCAGGAGGCAAGGGGAACTCATCCCCCCACCAGCTGTGCGCTGAGAGGAGCGTTTGCAGAGTGGTGGAGAAAGGGAGCATGTCCTCCGCCCCCCTGCTCCACAATCCCACTGTGTGGGGCTTACTGGAGGTAACAGGAGGTCCTGTTGGCCCCTAAGGACCCTCAACAGCCAAGAGTATGTCATCCATGAACCAGGAGCGCACCAGAAGGCACGTTTGCAAAGTAGAGAAGAAAGGGGGAGATGCTGGTGTTTTTTTTTTTTTGTTTGTTTTTTTGGAAGGTGGCCGTGTGGCTCCCCTTAACATGGAGCATTTTGGGCCCCAGGGACCCCATCCCACGCAGTTTGACTCTTTTAAAAAGTTTTTTTTAATAATGATTAATAACGTTTTTAAGAAACGATTTCGGCCCCGGGACCCCATCCACCGAGGCCAGGCCTTTATATGTTTTTTTTAAAAAGGGGAGGAGGGCCGCATGGCTCCCCTCCCCAGGCCGATTTCGACCTTAAGGACCCAAAACCCCCGGGGCCAGGCCATAATATATTTTTTTGTTTTAAAGGGGGAGTGGCGCAGGCCCTCTCTCCACGAGCCCCGGGGATCCCATGCCCTGGGGTATGGCCACTTCCTTGGGGACCGCCCAGGTAGCCTGAAGGCCCCCGCGGTCCCTGCCGGCTCCCCACCTCTTGTGGGAGCCGGCATTGCTTTGCGACCCAGGGAGCAGCTGAACATTCAGCTCCCTGGATCTCAAAGCAATGTCTGTTTCCCTGTTCGCTTGACAGCGGGCAGGGAAACAGACATGCTCTGCTTTCAGCCAGCAAGAGCATTTTATGCTCTCGCTTGCTGAAAGCAGAACACTTGTTTTCAATGGGTTGGCAGGAGGAGTGCTCACGCCAAGTCATAGCAAACTGCTCCCCGGACATTTCACTTGCCACCCCTCTGCATCCTTATTTCAACCATCTATAATACCTTTTACCAACACAACAATCCTCATTTTCTCACACAGCTAATGACTACAGGCTATCAACACCCCCTCCACAAATATGACAAATCATCCCCGCTTCAGCCTACAAATATCTCTCCAATCAAATAGTCTCCCTCTCTCACACTACACAGAGGCTATACTCACACACAACCCCACCTCCTTTACATCCAACATGCACGACTCACCAGTCCTTCACACTCAAATCATACACCATAAATCACTAACAAAATACCAGTTAGTACTGCCCTTCAAAAACACAATCAATAACACACATACAAAATGTTCCCAGCACATACTTTCACTCATCTAAAACCTAACACCCATCCCAACATACGTACACACATCCACACCAAATAGTAGCATTGAGAATATACATTGAAAGCCTTCTTAAACTCATCCTCTCCATGCAGCAAATACACCAATTGCTCAATCTACAAACACACAGTACCCACCCACACGTCTATCATCCATTGCTCAATTCAACATACAACATGACACTCACGCTTCACCACCACCCCGCTCCCACACACCATCCGCCTTCAATATATGGAAAAGAAGGAAACTCCACAACACTCTTCATAACCTTGTATTCCGTTATCTATTCCAAAACAAACCCGCCATTTTGACACAACTCTACAGCCCAACCCCACCATTTCAAACACACTCATCACCACCCACACAACCAGACCCAAAAAGATGTCTTCCAAGACTTTTGGGAAAAGATAAGGATAGCCATAAAGAGCACTCTACCACGGCAGTTAACACCGCCAATAGCACACCACTCACCACTTCAACATCGGGATGGACTTTTATTTGTTGGAATTGAGGGAAGTGTTTTTTAGGAGCCTGAACATCAGGAGATGAGGTGCGTGGCAAAAACGGATCAGAGGGAGAGAGTGGGGGCAGAAAAAGTTAGCAGAATCACTTTTTCTGGGTGGTAGGGGCCTGGAAAGTTTTGCAGGACTTGTCAGAAGTTTGGTTGGCGTTGCCAGTTGGGGAAACATGTGCAAAGGGAGGGTAGGCAGGTACTTCGAGGGTCAATTTAAGATGTTGTGTTGCCTAGGCCATTCATACAGGCAGTAAGTCATAGTATATAGGTGAAATATAAAGGTGGGAATGTTGAAAAGCACTACAGTTAATTGAGATAGCTGTGGGGTTGGTATGTGGGGGGGCGGTGGCGGTGGGGACATTGGTTAGCTCAATTTGATATATTGTTACGTTTAGTTTTGTAAGGCAGTTTGCCGGGTAACATTTGTGATGTGCACCTGTTTCAGTGAAGCTACCTTTTCACACATCACAGTTGTCAGTTTTGTGTGCTGTGCCCCCCTCTCCCAAGTGTGGAGTATTTCATATTTCCCACTTTCCCATGAGTGGGGTTGTATGTTCCTTACTGTCTTTAAGAACAAGATTTCTCCGTTGCTCAAAACGGACCACAGGCTCAGTAGGAGTCAGTGGGGCCTTAGGTCCCAAAGCAAGAATGGAAAATGGGCCTCTGTTGCCACACCAATTTGTAAAACATCCATACTTGAAGAACAGAGGGCCCCTCAAAGCCCTGGCCCCAGTACCAAATACCTGCTGCACCACTGATAGCTACAGCCACTGGCTGGTGTGCATAAAGATAGCTGAATTGTGCTCAATCTTCACTCCAAAGAACCAGTGTAATTCACTGGATTATTCCTCACTTAGTCTTACTATGATGGGTGAGTTTTCTTCCTGGCCCGGGGTATCCACCATGCCCAAGAAATCCCCAATATATGTTCTGCTGCTCTGTGCTGCATTGATCCTAACTCCGATAAAGCCTTCTGTCTTCTTAAGACTGAGTGCTTATGCTCCCACTGCAGAACCTAAGAGGATGTGGTCTCACGGCTAGACTGTCGACTTTGGAGCTGGGAAACCAAAGTTCGAGCCTCAGGGTCGACTCCATATCCTGTGATTGTGGGCAAATCACTTAACTCCCCGTGGCTACTAAAAGAAAAACGAATGTGTAACGTTACTGGTGCTCATGTTAAGCGCTCCAATACCTTCGGGTCGAGTTCGCGCTATATAAATCTGCAACAACAACGAAAAGAGCAGCCCAGGTGACTTACTACTGAGGTCTCGGACCACACGTACAACAACATTGTTAATGAATATTAAGTAGGCCAGTCTTCATTTGTGCCTCCCATAGACTGGCTACCAACCAGGGATGGTGGCCTGCAAGCAACATACCACCTTTACTGTTTTTGCATTCCCACATAGGAAACTTGTTTTCTTTAAAACAGCCTTTGTTCCTCAAAAGACACGATTCCCAGGGGAACTTTTCTGATGGGGATAGTTTCCCTTTGCAAATGGATGACCGCCTCCTTAAAGCAGTCAGTAACTTATAAATGGTTTGTGACCCCAAATGCATTTCCAGACTATTGATACTCAATTCCTAATTAGGAGGGACACCCTTACTAATTACGGCTTGCAATGAGTCAGTAAACTACTTTTTCGATTTTCTGAATCACAAAAAGCATTTAATAGACAGCAAATATCCATTTTGCTGCCTCAAACCCGGAGATTTTGAGAATCACATGGTTTGCGACTGCAAAATGGTCTACTAAATCTGGTCCCAAGGCAAGTAGCACTCCTATTTGAAGAGGCCTTATTTCCAGACCCTGAGCTCTCTGAATCACCACAGTGTTCTAAGGTGTTAGTGCACAGGAACCTTACAAAGCGGGCTATCATTTTTACAATTCCACATTTGTTGACATTCCCAATCTTGGCAAAAAGAGCTGTATGATTTGATAAGGCTGGACATGATCAACGAGTTGGAGCAGGCCTTACTTAAGCTGTATTAGCCACTTTTCTGTTTAATGTGAGGGTGGACCATTTATGATTTCATTTTGTATTACGAAGTAAACTGAGCTTGAGTGAACTTGTCTCCTAAAGATAACCAATTTGCAAAGAACAGGTTAAATGTATCTCCATGATCATTGGTTGAGCTGTGTATTAGCTGATTAAATCTCATATATAGAATGGTGTGCTGGAGGTGGTTTGCCACAGTGTTGAGTGGATCTAAAAGCAACAGTGTGTGGGAGTTTCACAAAGAGAAGGGAAAAGTAATTATCTTCACCTGAATGTGCTTTACTCAGGGGAATCACAAAGCTTTATTCTCCAACAACTCTCAATACACAGCCCAATTCTAAGTGAAGAATCTTAGGCCTAAAGTAAGAAACACATACAATTATTTGACTTAACAATCACAGGTATTGCCCCTTTTTCGGTCTCGCCTGAGACTGCACACCCACAATGTGTCAATGTGTCAATGTGTACTTAGCTGTTGTGAAGGCCAGGAGCCACCTTGCCAACATCTTCCAGATTAATTAGGTCCCTCGCCATCCCCATGTTGCTCACAACCTAATGCTTCCGCCCTGCATGGCTCACTGTCAAAGACCTTGGGGGCTGTTCTAGACTTGGGTGACTTCAGAAAACTCTTGGAACCTGGAGGTGAATCAGACTGTGGAACACCAATACACAATTCTCATATGGGAGGGATTTCATTAGCAGGTTCCCCTCTTGAACCAGAAGCTGAAGAATGTTCATCTATTACCCAACTCCAAACCAGGCTCTTGTTGTCATAGGCACTCACTCCTATCTTTCCTTCGGGCCCCTCTGTCATGTTGCTTAGTCCTGTTTAACCGAGGTCAGACATTGCTTGTAGCCTCTTTTTTGTAGCCCCAAGTAACTAGCAGTCACCGAGATTATTTCAAGCATTCAACTTAACACTTTTTTGTATGCCTGTATTTCCTCACCAGCAATATTTATTGATCATACTTTTCTTCATCAACACAGTGGTGGAGAGGCTTATACAGAAATATCTGCTTTAGAAACAATGTTTACAGGGCCGTCAAAGCTCCGAGCAACTGAAAACATGAGTGCTTCTGTTAAGAATTAAAAAACAAATAAAGTAGTTCCTTAAACAGATGATAAAATGGTGACCAGTACATTGATATAGTAATTGGTCCCTGCTCCCGTTGAGGGCATAACACAGCAAGAGGCATGACGCATGCATGGCATGGACAAATGGAGAGAAAGATTAATAGAGTGATGATGGAGTCAGCAAATAAGAAGGTTATGGGCAGACTGAAGCCCACAAAGTATATACAATATGTTTCTCCGAGACAGTGCATGCGCTGTGTAGAGCCGAGACCTAAAAAGGCCTTTGAAGTAGAGCCAAACCTCATCATTGCCTTATGAGTAGGGCTCCCGGTTTTATGGTATTTTTTTTTTGTAACATTTCCGTTTTTATATATCCATATTTATTTTTTGGCAAACTCATTGGCATTTATCCATATTTATTTTGCATTTTGGGAGTAAATGGAGGTGTAAAATGGTATATTTCCATGTTTATTTAACTCTTGGACGTGCACTCATACATGGATGCCTGTCATGTTACTTATAACAAAAGACTACACTCACAAGTACATTTTAGCGTTATACTAGAAATATGTGTTAGCATATACCTGTATTCAAGGACATCTCATCCTGTTTTTTAACCCTCCATGCTGTCTATCTGCTCAACTGTTTTCTGGAATTCATGAAAGACAGCATGGAGAGAATCTAAAAAAAAAAGCACCGTTTCAGTATTTTTCCGCTTTTAAAAATAAATACAGACAAATAACACATTGTTTTCTGTCTGTATTTATCTGTAAAAACGGAAAACCGGAAGCCTTACTTATGAGCCATGGGGAAGTCACTTGATGGAGAATGGGGTCCTACTGCTAGCTCCAATAAAAGTACTACCTCTTGACCCAGAGATCCAGAGATTCTAGACAGAGTTGCTGATTAAATGAGTCTACAACCTCAGCAAATAGATGAGTAGGTGCCATCTTTATCTTAAGGCCTAAAAGCTCATTGGCTTTTAAATGTTTGCAAGATCAGAGTGTGGACTAAGTAATTTATACTGGATACTTTACCATTAGCTTTAATTGCTATTTCTGGTTATATTATCTTCCTCTAAAAATATATTTCCAGACATATTTTATTTTAGATGCATCTCACTGCTGTAAAGGATAAACTCATTTGAGTATATAATCAAACAAGCATTGGCAAAGCCAATAGGTCTCACCTTGCGGATCTATTGGCTTTGCCAATGGTTGTTAGCCATGCTGTGCAGCATGGGTAAAGGAAAAACAATTTTTTTTTTAAAGCTGCTATAACGTGGTGGTCACATCATTTTGTAGACTTGCGCAACACTCATGCACGTTCCTACAAAATAAGGGAAGGAATCTTTTTTTATAATTGCAGCATAGTGAGGTTGAACAACAAGGAGGGCCAGTATGTGGGGGGGAGAGTTGGGAAAGCAATCCAGAGAGTGGGGGAAAGCAACATGCCGGGGAATGGTGGGAAGCGACATGGAGGGTGAGTGGAGAGAAGAAGCAACAGTCACCGAGATTAATTCAAGCATTCAACTCAACAATTTTTTGAATTCCTCTATTTTCTCATCAGCAATATTTATTGATCATAATTTTCTTCATCAACACAGTGGCGGAGAGGCTTATACAGAAATATCTCAATCAAATAGTAGGTTGGCTGCAAAGTCAGACACACGTCTAGCAATTGAAGCCTTGGACTAGTCAGTAGAGATCTGACAGAGTGACCTGCATGCCAGGTGCAACCTGACTTTTGACCAATTCTGCCATAGACCCACTCATCTTTTAGAAAGTTTAACTTTTGCAGAAATCATCAGGCTGGTCATCAAGCCTACCTACCTTAACTAGAAATCAGGAAAATAGCAAAAAAGTAGGTTACGCACCGTCAGGGAGCAGGTACAGTTGACGTGGCAAGGTCTGGAAGAAACCAAGCTCCAAAGCCCGCTCAGCAGAAACACGGTTTCGAGGGAAGCATTTCAGCATTCTGGATGCCAGCTCTTCAGTTCCCTTCACTCTCCCCAACCTGGAAAGACAAATCTACATGAAGTGTGTCATATGTTCCTCTTGACAATAGTCCTCGCACATTCTGATGCAGAATATCCGTTCTTGAAATGTAAAGTAGCTTCCAATAGGACAACAGAAAGTAATTCCTAATTTCTTCATTAAGCTTTCACCTTCTGCAGGAGATCATTGTTTGTAATCACAAAATCTTCAAATAATGCCACCCAACCACAAAATAGAGTTCTGAAAATACGCTAACAAGCAGTTAGAAATATAGTAAACATAATGACATCTTCTAATGTGTTGACAGGAGGCCAGTGCTCAATTTTCGCTGGTGGTTGCCAGTGAGAGTCACCGGCACTCATTTTTGGGGACCGGCACTTATCTTTCTTCAGCAGACATTTCCCGAGAAAAATAGAGGAAAAAACACACTAACAGAGAAGAAGAAAGAAGAGGAAAATGGAAAACATTCACAAAGGGCGAAAGCAGTAACCTGCATTAGTGAGATAAATGGATGGAAGTGCCTGACAGGGGATTAAGAAGCCAGAGGAAGATTCAGGTCTATACAACTTTGGTGATTGGTGCTCTTAGTAGCTCTGACCGCGGTCTTTTCCTCGCAGTGTTTTGGGTACCCGCACTCTTTATTTTCTAAATTCAGCACTGCATGTGGCTGTGACACCAATTTCACTGGCCAAGCTTGACAGAGAAGAAGAAAAGATACATGCTTTTTTTGCAGGCTGAGAGATGGAGGATCCATGGGGTTGAGCTGAGTACACATCACCATGGCCTGTTCTCTGCCATGAAATATCATCCTTTGGTCCAGTCAGCTTCGGATAAGCACTGATTTCAAAAGAAAACACCACTGAAATCCACCCAAATATTTAAAGACATTTTGATTCAATTTTTTAGATTAGTTATACAAAATATAGGTAGTACTGGGAAGACACCAGAATTTTGGAATACGACACAGATTCAATTTTGTTTTCAAAAAGGCAAACCACCTGACGACTGTGGTTCTTATAGGCCAATCTCCCTTATTAATGTGGATGCTAAACTTTTTGCAAAGATTTTAGCAAATCCGCTATCACCAGTTATGCCTGGGTTGGTATCCACTCAACAACCAGATTTTATCCAAGGGAGGGAAACAACAGCTCATGTAAACATGGCAGTAGGGGCTTTCGACATGGCTGAAAAGACAGCAACTTCTTTAGGTATTCTTTTAGATGCCGAGAAGGCCTTTGATAGAGTGGGATGGGACTTCCTTTGGGCTGTATTAGATACTTTTGGGTTTAGAGGCCAATTTAGGTTCTGGATACAAGCTCTTTATAAAAAACCCCAAGCCAGAATATTATATTCTGTCTCACAGTCAACAACTTTTCCGATTCTCTGCGGCACTAGGCAGGGGTGTCCCCTTTCCCCTTTAATATTCGCTTTGTATATTGAGCCATTTATTTATGCTTTAATATTTGATTAACAAATAACCCCACTAAAGCTTAATGATATTTCACTTAAATCCGTTGCTTATGCTGATGATATTGCGGTCTTTACAACTGAACCTGCTAAAGCTATTAAGATTATTGAAGATGAAGCAATCAAGTTTGGCTCTATATCAGGGTATAAATTAAATGTTAAGAAGACACAAATACTACCTAATTTCAAACCGGGAGAACTAATCTATGGTGTTTGTTCTGAGGTATTCATTTGGGAATAAGATTATCTGCACAGATAGAAAGGATATTCTCTTTATATTACGAATTTTTATTGCAGGACACAGTGAAATCGCTTAAGCAATGGCATAACCTTCCTATAGGTATTATTGACCATTCTAATATTATAAAGATGAAAATTTTGCCCAAATTTTTGTATTTGTTTAGATCATTCCCATTACGAGTTCCAAATATATTTTTTAAAATAAGAAGTTAGAGGGGGTACTCAGTAGCTTTATATGGGGATATAGGAGAGCTCGGAGAGCTATTGATTTGTTAAAGCTTCCATATGATCAGGGGGGCTTAGAATTTCCAGATTTTTAAAAAGTATTTCTGGGTTGTTTTTACTGAACGATTCCGCAGCCTTTTAAATCCGGAGTGTAAAATCTTTTCTCATCATTTTCTATTGGGAGAAGATAGCAATATGTACTTATATAAAACTAATGACCCAAATTATTTGAAAAGAATAAAATTTAAGACCATCAGGGATAGTATTAGTGTATGGCGTGCTATATCAACTAGATGTAATCTGTCATTTTATCATGATAAATTACCCTCCTGGGGCAATCTGATATTCCCAGAAATATTTCAGGATGCTGCCAGTAAGCGAGGGGCAAGGTTTGGGATTGCTCATCTAGGAGATCTTTATGATTATAATGGTTTTGCTTCCTTTAAGATTTTACAGAGGCAATATGAGCTGCCGGACGGTATGTTTTTAAAATATAAACAGATTAGGTACTATCTGGTGAAACACTTGAAATTGGAAATACCATCTAGTTCAGAAATATGGGATTGCTTGTATAGCGGGAAGACAAAATCTATGATTAGTGATATGTATAAATGTATTCAAAATCCTAAGCAAAATGATTTGGAAAAACTGGTGGCTCGTTGGCAGGAGACTTTGGGGACAGAGGTTACATCTAATACTATTCAACAAGCACAAAGTACTATAAATGAGTCAGTGCATTCAGTCAATCTTCGCTTACAGCAATTTCGCACTATCTGCTTGCTTTATTATACGCCTGATAAAATTTCAAAATGGTCTAGGGTTAGCTTGGATGGGGATCGGACAAAGTACCCTAGATGTGACTTATATGTGGCTAATATCACGCACATGTTCGTAACCTGTCCAGAATTGCATATGTATTGGTAGAAGATTAATCAAGTATTCCCTTAGAGATTGGGTATAGGAACACCATTAATGATTACAGAAATCATGATGGGTCTTAAATTAGCGGATCATCGACTTGCTCATCTTGTATCGATATTACTGGTTGCTGCTAGATTGGCAATTGCTCGGGTATGGATTGCCTCAAAACCGCCCTCAGTAAACGAGTGGTGGCTACTGGTTACGGAAACACATGAGATGGAAAAAGCCCTAGCTCAGTCAAGGGGCATTCACTCCTTACAAAAATTAGACACAGTATGGGGGCTTTTATTTTAAGTATATTTGCTGATGATTATTGTTTTTTGCAAATATAGATTATTTTCATGAAATCCTAAATTGTAATTTAACTGTGCTCTGTTGTTTCCATTTTGTTCGTCATATCTTGTTAACTTGTATCCCATTTGTTAACAATAAAAAAAAAAATTTTTTAAAAAGAAATCCACCCAAATAAACACTGAAAACAGGACATCCTACCTGCATGGAAAATGGACATGCATCCCTGCTCTGAGTACCCCAGCTGCAGCGGTATCTGGATCCTTGGTACCGATTTTTTGTCATGGGCGAACATGGATCATGACTTGGGCCTATCTCACGGATTGTGGTCGTGCTAGACCGAAAGGGGTGCACCCTGGTAGTGGTAAAGGGCTTCTGCCTTTACCCAGAGTTAAGCTGCACATGCGCTGTGATAGCAGCATAACGTTTTTTTATGACGTGATTAATAACATGTACAGGCCTTTTTACTTGCATCACTGGAGTGAGTCCTAACAGACCACTCGTATGGTTCTGCTGCTGTGTGCTTAACTCACCTTTGGACTATACGGGGTTAGCATGTAGGCTGCGCAGCGTATGTGTGTGTGCTTGTGAGTGCTGTAATGGATGTGTGGCTGTAAGTGGTACAATACATCGCCTGTAGGTTCCATATTGAAAGATCAGGATTTTGAGAGAGGCACATGAAGGTGGAGGAGCCATCCCAGACAGATTAGTGGATTGGCTACATTCCTGAGACCTGAAAAGTACACACACACTGAAGGAAGGGAGAGCCAGACTCTCTTGTGCACTTCTAAAGGGTTCTTTGATTCTGGAACTGTCAGTGGTCAGAGGGGCCAGGGCACATCTCAGGAATGATATGGAGCTGGTAAGGAAGGAAGAATACAGCTGAGGGCCTTGGTAACCTTTCGAGAGGCATAGATTAGTGAGTCTGGCATTCAGGTGTGATCCACTAGACACTGAGAGTGGGGCTATCAAGTTTGGAGTCACTCCTTCTGTGACAGACTACCTCCTGGACAAAGGACAGGACAGAGGAGTGGGCACTTCAAAGGGGGCAAGCCCTTCATCATGAACTTTAACGACTCAGCCTCCTAAAATTGTCAAATTGGAGCTGTACATCACATGGAGAAGCTCTGCAAGACTTCCGCCTGTTTTGACCAGGACTGAGGTCTGCCTGCCAGGTGGGTGAGGAACTTTGCTCAAGAGAATCAAGACCATTCACGCTGGAGCATCAGCTGCAGCCTTCCTTCTTTCCAAGATCAGAGGACCCTGTAAGGAGGTGGGGAGTGCCTGGGGTGAGCGAGGCCCAGTGGGGATCCTATTGACCGTTGCACAGATCGGGCTGTTTGCCCAAGTGCTGCTGTTGTTAGAATCGTGGTGAAGATAAGGGTACAGTGCTGTGGCAAGAAGCAGGCTGTTGCCCATGTAGTGTTGTGACCCAAAGGTGCCACCGTCTGATGTGTGCTGTTGCGACCTCCATTGCCAGGTGGGGGCTGCGGTGAAGACAAGGGTCATAGCCCTGGTACAGCTCTGTGACAAGAAGCGGGCTGTTGCCAGTGCAGTGCTGTGACCAGAATGGGCCATTGCTCAGAGTGCACTGTTCGCATCCCCATTGCCAGGTAGGGCCGCAGTTACAATAAGAACTGTCACCCTGGTACAGCGCTAGGGCTAGAAGCGGACCATTGCCCCTGCAGTGTTGTGACCCAAAGGGTCCATTGTACAGAGTGCGCTGTTCATGACCCTCATTAACTAAAGGGGCCTGTAGCGAATAGGTGGGCAATTGTCCTGGAGCAGCGTGTGCTAAAGCAAGAGAAGAGGACCAATACCATCACCTGAACCCAGGCACATCCGATACTGGCATACGGACTCAGAAAGACTTATCGCACAATGAAGGAGTGCCCTGGGCACCTGTTGGCTCACTGCAGAATCCAGACTTCCGCTCCCTGCTGGGCAGCTAACATGCGCATGAGCCTGCCAAACCACAGCCAAATTACAGCTCCAAGCAAGAGTAGGTAAGACTTATTGCCGGGCCTTCATGCCTCTGGGAAATAATCTAATGACTAAAAGTGCAACTGCACTGGGACACTTTGACTTTTAAGATGCCTTTGTGGAAGTTCTAAGACTTGTACTTTCTGGTGGGGCCTGACCTGAATTATCAACCCACATGAATGGGGAATAACCACCATCCTTAGATAAGGGAGAGGGACTCTGGGACATACCCGGATAACT
The DNA here is from genome assembly GCF_964204655.1 of Triturus cristatus. NCBI lineage: Eukaryota > Metazoa > Chordata > Amphibia > Caudata > Salamandridae > Triturus > Triturus cristatus. The sequence continues at coordinate 816,917,177 of NC_140584.1, forward strand.
CTAGAGTGCCGGCCTTACATAGACTGTGTGTTATTTGTATTGTGCTTTATTTCACTTTGTATTCGTACATAAATACTACTTTTTTTTCAAAACCTGAAGTATCTGGATGGACATTCATTTACTTGGGTTTTTTGGGGTTACTGACGGTGTTAAGAGTTGTGACTCTGTATACAACTTGCATCTACCTCTACTCAACCTTCCCCAAGCCCTCCCTCCACTAAGAAGCCTGGGACTGCATGACTCTCTTTTCTTTGTCAATGCAAGATTTTTTTAAAACAAGCACTGGCAAAGACAATCGGTCTCGGCAATGCAAAAGCTATTGACTTTGTCAATGTGTTTCAACATTGCATGGCCAGATGGTATGTGCCCCCAGGCAGATGCAGCACCCAAGTGCTCACAGCTGATGCACCGTTACTCATTTGTGTAACCACGGGTATACCCGAACAACGCATCCCAAATTAAATTTACCATTTAATAGAAAGCAAAATACTATATGAAATGTGTCAAATCCCTTTAACGAGTGCTGCCAAAATTACCTAATAAAATCATAATGCTTATTTTGTTCACCTCTCAAGAGCAGAAGGTACCTTTTACCTTAGTGCAATTCATTCTTGTGACTTGCATGTTACACACACATGCCTGCTGCAGGCACTCAACCCTCTGAGTTATCCGACTGGCTAGAAGTATCACAGCCAACAATGATCAAAATGCAGATATCATTGCATGCGTAGATTCAAATTCAGGAATCCTTTATTGAATCTGTTCCCTCTGCCCACTACATGGTGTTTTGTGGGTCACTGTTGTGTCTGTCTGGTTTGACATAAACACGACCATTCCTCCTTTCCGTGTTCACTAGCAGGACGCCTCTTAACTCTGTGATGCACCATCTAAGACTGCCACAATAGCACACGGAATCCAACTCAAGGCTGGAAGCCCCGCTTTAGTTGAGCACAAAAGTAATTCCGGTCCCCTGTGCATCTTGCAGCACGTAAAGTAGCCTGCTGTGAAGAATGACGGCGTGATGCAGTACGAAATGTATACACTAGCAGTTAGAAGCACACTTTCGTCAGGATGGATAATGAACACGTGTCTGTATAGGTCTGTAGCAGATTTGACCGTTCGCATTATCTGCATTACACTCTCCCCAATATAAAGTTTCAAATAGTTTAGCACCAGGCCTCCTTTGCTTAGCACTACGCTGGGTGGGGGTTAGAGATGGGATGCATGCCATCTGTAATAGGGCTGCCCAAGCTGTACGTTCCCCAGACACCAGGCGAGCCTACTGTATCATGTCAGAAAGACTCGAGGAGTGCAGGGGTGGAGAAAAGCGTTGGTGCTTTGTGTGTGTGAGCTTTTCCAGAAAAACAGAACACACAAGAAAAGAGACCGGGCCACCAAGCAACTTGTCGGAGAGAGATGGCTGCAATAAGCAAGGGAGAGAGTTGGGAGGGATGATGGTAACAACAGGAAAAAACAAGCAACCTTAAAAAAAGATGCAAACATATTTAATGCACGGGCATACATTTAAAGCAGGGGCAAGGAAAATGACTGTAGTTTTGAATTGGAAGAATAGTTGTAAAATAATGAGATCCCTCCATGAGGGGCTGTACTGCTTCGCGGAGAGGGCAGAGGAGTAAAATGTTACTTTTGGTTATCGGGCAACTCCTGAGAGATCTTGATGCTCGCTCATCTTCTCTCGATTCCTTTGTTTTTCTTCTCAAAGAAACCTCATTTTGCAAATGCCCGGGTCAAAACAGCAGAAGAGAACCAGTCCCTATTCTCACACATCCCACAGCTTTAACCATTTAAAAAAAGCAACAAAAAAAACCTCAGGAATCAGCAAACATTAAAAAAAAAACTAAAGCCAAATCAGACTAGGGACCGAGAATGCGTTCTCCTGAAGCTTAAAATGCTTCTCCCAAGAACTGGAAGGAGGGCAGGAGAATTCCTTTTTACCCTTCCCACATGTGACAGTGAGATCTGAAAGCAGGTGTTCTGAACACTTTAAAAACAAGATGTACAGGATTGTCAGAGTTCCGAGCGACTTAAAACACAAGGGCTCGTGTTAAGAGCTTTAAAAAAAGTAGTTCCTAAAGCAGATGATAAAATGGGGACCAGCGTATTGATATAGTAATTGGTCCCTGATCTCAGGGAGGACAAAACACAGCAAGAGTCATGATGCATGCATGCCATGGAAACATGGAGAGAAAGATTGGGAGAGAGACGATGGAGCAAGCAAATAAGAAGCTTATGGGCAGACTGAAGCCCACAAAGTATATACAACGTGTCTCTCCAAGACAGCGCATGAGCTTTGTAGAGCCGAGAACTAAAAAGGTCTTTGAAGTAGAGCCAAACCTCATCCTTGCCTTATGAGCCACGGGGAAATCGCTAGATGGAGAATGGGGTCCTACTGCTAGCCCCAATAAAAGAGCCACCTCTTGGCCCAGAGATCCACAGATTCTAGACAGAGTGGCTGATTAAAAGAGTCTACAACCTCAGCAAATAGGTGAGTGGGTGCCATCTTTGTCTTAAGGCCTAAAAGCGAATTGGCTTTTAAATATTTGCAAGAACAGTGTGTGGACTAGGTAATTTATACAGGATATTCTACCATTAGCTTTAATTGATGTTAATGTTTATATTTGCTTCACTAAAAATATATTTTCTAACATTTTATTTTAGATCCATGTCACTGCTATAAAGGTATAAACTCTTTTGAGTATATAATCAAACAAGCATTGGCAAAGCCAATAGTTCTCACCTTGTGGATCTATTGGCTTTGCCAATGGTTGTTAGCCATGCTGTCCAGCATCCAGGATGCTGAGCAGCATGGTTAAAGGAAAAACAAAAAGCTTTTACAAAAAAAGCAGCTATAACGTGGTGGTTGCATCATTTTGCAGACATGCTTAACACTCATGTGTGTGCCTACAAAATAAGGGAAGCAATCATTTAGTTTAATTGCTGCACAATGAGGGTGAGCCACATGGAGGGCCAGTATGTGGGGGTGGGAGCAATGGGATAGGAAAAGCAATCCAGACAGTGGGGAAAAGCAACATGGCGGGGAAGTGGTGGAAAGCGACATGGAGGGTGAGTGGGGAGGAGAAGCAACAGGCAAGAGAAAGAGGATTGGGTAAGCAACATGGAGGGTGGGGACGAAGAGAAGATGCAATGCAATGTAGAGTAACCAGAAAGAAGAACCTGGGCAAGCAAGCAATAGGGGGAACACAGGGGGGAGAATAAGTAACAGGCGAAAGAGGTGGGTGCAGGTGAGGGGAAGTAACTTGGAGGGAGGGAGTGGAAAAGAGAAGGGAGAGTGCAATTTAAAGAAGAGGAATTGCACAAGGGCGAGGGATGGAATAAACATGTACTCTCTTTGAGTACTTACACAAAAGAAAAATTAGTTCCCTGGAAGCGAGCATGAGAACCATACAATCAAACACCTTGTAAAAAGGCTAGGCTCCATGGAACGAATTAACACAAGATTGATAGAAAAGCCATCAAATTAGAAGCAGGAAAATCAGTGAAAGTAAAGCAGGGCGGACTGGCCGTAGCGGGCATCGGGCGTGTCCCCGGGAGGCTGGAAGGGTGGGGGCCAGTTTTGGGACTGGGGACGGTTTTCGACCCCCCAGTAACAAAAGCAGCAGTGCTTCACACTTGCACAACACCCACCCCCCTCCTCCTCCGGGGGCTGGTCTGCCAGATTGCCAGGGCTGTTTTTGCTTTCCAGTCCGGCTGTGCAGTGAAGCCAATTAATACTAAGCAACAGGCAGTCTCCAAGCCCCTGTATGTTCTTGGTGAGTCCATAATATGTCTTGCAACAGAGAGCACATGCGCTCTCTAGTAGCCTGAGCCTAAAATGTCCCTGTGCTAAAAACAAAAGGAGTCAATATCCTTGTGGAAAACAAAGGTTCTGTCATAATGTAATGCTCTAACTCGCTTCCTTGAACGGCTCAACCCACAATTTATTTTCTTAGTATTTGGACATCAGAAGAGAATTTTTGAGAGTCAATTCCCACTGGGAGGCCCAGACCACGATCCTCATCATGAATGGCCTGGTAATTTGACTAGATTTCAAACACCTCATTGCCCCTCCCACCGGAGTTACCACTACACGGGTATAAGTAAATCTTAGTCCACTATTAAATTAGAAATTAAAAGGAAACTGGTAACTCCGAGTCAAACTCCCATTTTATCTTATTGTTCCCACAGAGTTTTCGGCTGTTTCGGCGAGCCAACATCCCCATATGAAAGTGAAAAATGCATCATTCTGCTAGTAATTAGAGAAGCCACTCGTAATGAGGGTCAAAGTGTGTGGAGTGGTATTTTAAAGGCATTCACAATGCCAGAACAGCGGAGTCATAAATGGAAGTGGAACAATGGGTTGGCATGTCCTCAAGCTATCTCCTTTTTGGTTCATTCCGTAGGTATATTACATGTAGGATGAGATGGTCAAGCGCGTAGCGCTCCTCCCTCCATGACGTAGGATTTTTTATGCCAACTTGCAGAGAGCCGGCCTTCGAACAGCAGTAACTGTTTTGTGAGTTTGTGGCATTTCACCAGATCATTCTTCAAGGGCAGGCGTGCCTTAAAGGCTGCATCAACCTTACATTCAACAATGTCCATCTGTTAACCACTACCGCGCGTGAGATACCTCGCCAGTGCAAGAGCGGGAGCTGGGCCTGCCTAAGCACTGAGAGTTATTTTGTCTCTTTCTTTTTACCCCTCACTGCTGTAAAAGGGCAAGATGCCAGGAAGCCTGGCTGACATATTGAAAGGGAGGCTGCTACTGGAGTTCATACGTTTCTCTTCTTTGTAGGGGTGGGGGTAACCAGCTTTGGCTATTTTAGGGTACAGGTCACCCAGGAGTTGTAGATGATACAGACCCCCCATTCCTCAATCACTCGCTCTCTACATCGCAGAGGTATAGAGATAGACTGAATCTTTTCAGTCAGAGCTTTGTACTGACATGCAGCGGTGGCTGTACCTCAAAGCCATGGACCTCATCCCAGAAGAATCTCAAACCCAGAGCTCTTTCCCCTATTTCGGCGTCATAAACAGAAACAGTGGCTTCAAACTAATCCTATGCATATGCCTAGGCCCTCACTGGAGAAATGCAGGACTGTGTACCTTCTGCCACCTTTGAACAGGCTGTGTTCAGTGGATCTGCAGGGTACTCGATTCCCCTTCTTGTGGGAAGACAACAGAAGATATTAAAAGGCGTAATGTGGGGCAATCAGTTAGGCTTAACATATGAAGCCAATCTGGCTCACTTGCAGTCTCCTCTGGGTGTACAAAGGTATCTGTGCCGTTAAGAATGTTTCCTCGCTCTCAGAATAGCATGTGTACATTGGCACTATTGGCTAATCACATTCCCCTGTCAGCTCAACATTTCCAGGCTTTCTAAATAAAGTACCACACGTCCACCATAAAGCCCCACGTGCCTCTGTGTAAGTCTATCACCCAGCAGGGCCGGCACAGTGGAGCTTTGTAAGTATAGCTCTCTCTCTGTTAGTTTCAGAGCAGGAGCTCCCTTTGGCCAAGGGCTACAAACAGTTTCCTTGGAGGCAGCGATTGGTCGTGTTCACTCTCTGTCTCCCCGCCTTTAGGTTTGGCAGCACCTTACTCCATGCTGTGAGGCTCGAGACTTTCCACTATGGAGTAAGTAGAGCCACTTACTGCGGTCCATAAGTCCGTTTGTGTTACAAACAACCATCGCTTCACTGCAGAAGAGGAGTGCGTGTAAGTTTATGTTTCTCTCTGGTCTTTTATGAGAGAGTGAGAGCCGAGAGAGAGGCGTGTACTGAATGAACGAGGCGTTGCTAGGTCCTGTGGGGGGGACGTCCAGGCCTTGCCTCTATACTCTTTTCACTCTCTTTTCATGATAACAATTCTTTTTTGCACCCTCCCAAAGAGGAGACTGCAGGGATGAGTTACTTTATGTGCAGTCTCCGGCCTGTGGCAAACTTTTCCAGCTGTAAATTGTGTTTTTACTCCTAAGTATTAACTACACGTTAAGAGTGAGACCCTTTATGAACAGTAACAGTTTCGTGTTCTGCCAATTCGGAAAGCTCTAAAAAAAGATTCATATAAACAATTGTAATCTATTATTATTATCAACCTCGTTATAGCCCGTCTGCTCAATGCTACGGTGGCTTTCCAATAACTCATTACATACCTGCCCCACACATCACGGAGCTGCTTGGCCTTACTCGGCATGAGTCGCCACTCTGGGAAAAGAAAGAAGTCACAATGTTGAACAACACGTATCCTCTTATGTGAAGCACTTTATACATGTGAACCCGTGGCCCTACGTAGAAACCATCAGCAGAGCCAGCGCGTCATCGCCTGTCACACATGTTCATTGACACACACAGACCAAACTTCTTTTGATTCCTTCAAGTCAAATATAAGGAGAGACAGTGCGAGCTGGGTGACAACGTTTGGAACTCCAGGATGCGGGGTTCAAAGGCATATTATTAGCATTGATATTAAGCTAAAAAAGGAATTAAGTTTCGAAAAGGACCCATGCTTATTCAGGATAACATGAATAAGCAACCATTTCTTACCCCATAGTCCTGATTTGCCCAGACTCTTTAGAATGCCCAGCTCGAGGCCCCTCCATACGATGCTAACCACGTAATATTCAGCAAAATTCTTAAACATACAACTTTTCACCAGAGCGTACAGAATCAAGAATTGCTCACGTAGAGAATCAAGAATTGCTTCGCTCTGTATATCGCTTCATCGTTTTCAGGGATGTACCTAGCGGCGGCTAATCCGCAATGGTGGAGGAGCGTCGCCCCACCGGCTCAGAGCCAGCAGCTGAAGAATACAATCAAATGTTATTGTTGTTTTATTTATCAGCTGCTGGCTGGGCCAAGCGTGTGCAAAGAGGGGCGGGGCTGGGCCATGAGAGGGAGGACTAGTGGAGTGGAGTGCACTTGTAAGTGTGCATGTCCGTTTGGCTGGCCAGCCAAACAGACATGCTCAGTTTGGTTTCTCCAACCCAGCTGTATTCCACAGCTGGGTGAAAAACGGAACAGACTCTCTGTGCCTGAGCGAGTGTTAAACCAGCCCGCTCAGGCCAATCACCGCCCTGCTCTCATGCAGCATGAGAGCGGCACTGGGATTGGATGGGGAGTCTCTGATGGCTTTCCAGGGACTGCTGGGAGCAGGAAAGATAGGAGCACCGAGGCGCGAGGCGGCCAGCAGCATCAGGAATTTTTGCTTTCATTATTGATTCCCCTCTGTTGCCCTCCACATTTTATTGCCAGCAGCTACTACTAGACATAGCTACCATTGGTGCAGCTGGTGCAAAGCCCCGGAGTCCAGAGGCGGGAGGGGTCCAGTCTGCCCTGCTCCAGCTGATGTTATGTCAGAGGCTGCCTGCTCTGATTTTCTTTCAGACAAAGTTTGTGCAAGAGGCTTGGCTGTGTTTACTTTCCAGGAGGAGGGGTACAGAAGGAGAGGATAAGGGCACAATAAAGAAGAGAGAGGTAAGAATGAAAGAAAAGGAGAAGGTGAAAGAATGGGGAGGAGGAGCGACCCTTGACCATCTGGTAGGTCGCTCCCCCCCCCCGCTGCAGCTCCGCCTGCACCCCAGCTGCCGCCGGAGAAGTCGAGGCCCTCCACCACCCGCAGGCTTCCACCTGCGCCTCATCCCTGGTGACCAGTGGTGGCCTTAGGTTCGTTTCATTTCCCTTGTGCTGTCTCTTTGCCTTTTTTGCCTCTGTGACCCTGATTTGTGCCTGTAACTGCCGTGCCCCCTGCCCCCCGCTCGCCGCTCTGCTCTGTGCCATTTCCATTGTGCTGTGTCTCTTCTTTTTGCCGCTGTGACCCCGATTTTGTGCCTGTAACTGCCGTGCCCCCTGCCCCTCGCTCGCCGCTCTGCTCTGTGCCATTTCCCTTGTGCTGTTCCTCTGCTTTTTGCCGCTGTGACCCTGATTCTGTGCCTGTGACTGTCTGTGCCCCCTGCCCCTCGCTCGCCGCTCCGCTTCTGTGCCCCCTTTTTATTTCTGTACCACCTCGCCGTCCGCGTGCTTAATTTGTGCCTGTGACCCTGTTTTGTGCCCCTTTTTTATTTCTGTACCACCTCGCCGTCCGCGTGCTTAATTTGTGCCTGTGATCCTGTTTTGTGCCCCGTTTATCTTCTGTACCACCACGCAGGTCTCCTGTCCCCCGTCCCTGCCGCTGCCTCCCCTGCGGCCCCGCCCCCTCTGCGCCCATTCGCCGCTCCCGTCCCTCGCCTCCCGCCTCCCAGCTGCTCCTCCCTCCCCACCTCCCCACCTCCCCATATATGGCGGCTGCTGCACCCGTTCGCGCCTGGACCGCGCCTGGACCGTGCCCAGCGCCAGAACCCCTGGCCCCCGCGCCAGCCACGAGGAGCACCGCCTCCGCTATGACGCCAAGACCCTCATCGCTCTCAACCCAGGAAGAACCCACACCTGCTGCAAGGTCACCCCGAGGCGCACCCACGGTCCCTTCACCTGCTGAAACTGCAACTTCTCCTGCAACGAAAGCACCAAGACACCCACCACAACGGAAACCAACCAGCTCAGATGCATCCTGATCAACACTCGCTCCGCACACAAACACGCCGTCGAACTCTGGGACCTACTCGACACTACATCTCCGGACGTCGCCTTCCTGACCGAAACCTGGATGAACGAAACCTCTGCGCCTGACATCGCCATAGCCATCCCAGACGGGTACAAGATCACCCGCAGAGACCGCGTAAATAGAGCCAGAGGAGGCATCGCCATCGTTCACAAAAACACCATCAAGAGCTCTACAAACACCAACGACACCCTCAGCACCGCCGAACACATGCACTTCCAGATCCACACGGACCCCAAGACCACCCTAAGAGGCACCCTCGTCTACAGACCACCAGGACCCCGGGCTCAGTTCTGCGACTCCATCGCCGACCTCATCAGCTCACACGCACTGACCTCCACCAACTACATCCTCCTTGGAGACCTGAACTATCACCTGGAAAACAACAACAGCAACTCCTCCACCGTGATCGACAATCTCGCCAACCTCGGACTCAAACAGCTTGTCACAATGCCGACCCACACCGCCGGCCACACACTTGACGCAATCTTCTCCTCAAGCCCCCACGTCACCTTCAGCCACGTCTCCGAACTCACCTGGACCGACCACCACTGCATCCATTTCTCCCTCCGAAAACCACTCACACCCCACCGTACCCTACAGACCCCCCGCCGCCACTGGGGCAAAATCACTGAAGAACAACCCCAGACAAGCCTCGCACTCAACCCTCTGACGAACCCCACCAACCCGGATGATGGTGCACTCTCCCTTGAACGCTGGATGAACGACTGCGCCAACACCATCGCGCCGCTGAAAAACCCCACCAACAGAGGCACCAGCAGAAGAGTCAGCTTGTTCACCCCGGAACTCCTCGACTCCAAACGCACCTGCCGGAAACTGGAAAACACACAGAACAGGGACAAGACGCCAGACAGCGACACTGCCTACAAAGACGCCATCCGCAACCACCACCACCTCATCAGGACCGCCAAAAGGACCTCCTTCACAGACCGCCTTGACAACAACGCGCACAACAGCAAGGAGCTCTTCACCATCGTGAAGGAACTCTCCAACCCCAGCTCCAACGCCAACGACATCCCACCATCACAAGCCCTGTACGACTCACTCGCCACCTTCTTTCACCGAAAAATCACCGACATCCACGACAGCTTCAGACCCCGGACGACCCCTGCCGACCACACCGGACCTAACCCACCGCACCCCACCACCCACGAAACCCTGACTACCTGGGCTAACGTGAGCATCGAGGACACAATCAAGACCATGGGATCTATCCACTCCGGTTCCCCTTCAGACCCCCTCCCACACCACATCTTCAACAAAGCCAGCAACTCCATCGCACCCCACCTGCACAAAATCATCAACTTCTCCTTCGAGACCACCACCTTCCCTGAGAACTGGAAGCACGCAGAGATCAACGCCCAACTTAAGAAACCCAAAGCAGACCCGAGCGGCCTCAAAAACTTCCGGCCCATCTCCTTGCTCCCGTTTCACAGCTAAGGTCATCGAGAAGATAGTAAACACCCAGCTCACGCGACACCTCGAAGATAACAACATCCTAGACCCATCACAATCAGGATTCCGCAGCAACCACAGCACCGAGACCGCCCTCATCGCCGCCACAGATGACATTAGGATCCTGCTAGACAATGGCGAGACGGCGGCCCTCATCCTCCTAGACCTCTCCACCGCTTTCGACACCGTCTGCAAAAGCACACTACACACGCACCTCCACGACGCAGGGATCCGAAACAAAGCCCTGGACTGGACCACCTTCTTCCACTCCGGCAGAACTCAGAGAGTCTGCCTCCCCCCGTTCCGTGCCTTCAAGATCATCTGCGGCGTCCCACAAGGATCCTCCCTCAGCCCGACGCTGTTCAACGTCTACATAGCACCACCAGCACGCATCGCCCGACAACACGAACTCAACATAATCTCCTACGCCGAAGACACTCAGCTGATCCTCTCCCTCACCAAGGACCCCCTCACTGCCAAATCCAACCTCCACCAGGGAATGAAGGCTGTCGCCGACTGGATGGAGGACAGCTGCCTCAAACTGAACACAGACAAGACAGAAATCCTCATCCTCGGGTCCAACCCCTCCGCATGGGATGACTCTTGGTGGCCCACGTCACTGGGGTCCCCCCCCGGCCCCCACCGACCACGCACGCAACCTGGGAGTCATCCTCGACTCAAAACTCTCCATGACCAAACAAGTCAACGCAGTCTCCTCCACCTGTTTCAACACCCTCCGCATGCTCCGCAAGATCTTCAGATGGATCCCGACAAACACGAGGAAAACTGTCACCCAAGCCCTATCAGCAGCAGGCTCAACTACGGAAACGCCCTCTACGCCGGAACCTCGTCCAAGCTCATCAGCAGACTACAGAGAATCCAGAATACCTCTGCACGCCTGACCCTCGACGTCCCGCGCCGCGACCACATCACCCCCCACCTGAGGAACCTGCACTGGCTCCCCGTCGACAAAAGAATCTCCTTCAAGCTCCTGATCCACGCACACAAAGAACTCCACAAAACCGGCCCAGCCTATCTCAACAGCTGACTCTCCTTCTACGGACCCAACAGGAAACTCCGCTCCGCTGACCACGCCCTTGCCACGGTCCCACGAATCCAGAGAACTACTTCCGGAGGCAGATCCTTCTCCCACCGCGCCGCCAAGACCTGGAACACCCTCCCCCTCCACCTACGTCAAACCGAAGACCTGCTTACCTTCAGGAGACAACTCAAGACCTGGCTCTTCGACCAGTAACATCTTCCCCTCCCCTCCCCCCCCAGCACCTTGAAACCCACCCGGGTATGTAGTGCGCTTTACAAGTTACATGATTGATTGATTGATTGAAAAGGGGACAGGATGGGAGAAGGAAATAAGGTTGAGCGATCAAGAAAAAGGAGATAAAGATGAACATTGTGGGCAAAGGAAAGAGAAGAGAAATGAGCCAGGAATAAGGAGAGAAGGGAGGGAGGAGGTGAATCAGAGACAGAAGAGGGGAAGACAGACTTAGGAGGAGACAGAGGAGAGCATTACATGGATAAAGGACAGGAGAGTGCGGTGGAGATAGGCAAAGGAGAAGGAAAGATGAGTAGAATGAAGAAATTGGAGACCCATATATTACATTAGTGTAGCAGGTGCAGTAACACCAGGGTCAAAGGATGTGATGGGCGTGCTGTGCCTGATTTATAGAAGTATTTTAAAACTGGTTGGGGGACCTAGTTGCACTAGGGCCCATGACCCCCAGACTTCTTGACTGAGCCTGTTGTCTGATGTCATTACATCCATATTTTGAGCTAGTCTTAGCATGCCTGCTTTGTGCAGTGTCCAAGTAAACTGCTATTTCCATAGGTGAATGTTGAAATATCAATTACAGAAACATCCTGCTACCAAAGATATTGTGCCCAAAATACTGAGGACCAAAATATTGAGAAATAACTATAGATTTACTATTCTTAACTCCAAATCGGCGTTGACATAATCAAACCTAAACTTACCTATGTATACATATCTGTATGGTATATACTTACCTTGTCAATATTTTGGTTCTTGAAATTTTGACCGCAATAGTCTGGTGGCATGATACTCCGAAGTACATATCTATGTGGAATTCCATTCCCAGCTTCAGCAAGAGAAGGTCTCCACCAAAGCAAAACTGGCATGTGAATGGTCACGAAACTTGATGAAAAAGGTACTTTATTTGGTGATATGGACCTCTAAAGCGAAATGGAAGTGTCATAAAAGCCATGTAGTAAATCTATTGAAGAAATGGTAACAGGCAGGGCCTCTGGAAGTATGTGGCAGGGTTGAGTAAATTATACAGCAAGAAAAGGCAAATTGTGCGGCATAATGCGGCAAATTTTGTTATAATACTACTTCGTTATTTCTTAATTTTAAACCTTGGTAACATGCTATGGGCATTGGTTGCACATAATTATTACCAGTTTAACACACAAATATAGCTTTAAGCAACAGAAATGTGATCAGTCCAGCTTTGGACTGAGTGGCAACAAAACGCTGCGTTTTTGTTAACTTTTGAACCGTTTGAGCTAGAAACAATTTTTTTTGTTAAAATCTGCATATTATTTAGCAGTGATGGATTCTGTGGTAAACGCAGCAAATCTATAATAATGTGAAAGTCGCAGCCGCAGCACAATCGCATAATTCTAGTGGCCCTAGCAATAGGCTGGAAAAACACTAACATGAAGTGAGAGGTTCAATGTGCATTAAAGCACAAAGGAGTTTAGGAGATAAAAAAGCTGTATGGAGTTTGTCAGCCTTTTTACGGACAGGAAAGGGTGATTTAAGACCCTGAAGTGCATTGCTTTTATATTAATTTTAAATCTGGAGCTCTTCTTATACTGTACCTGGACTCATCTACAGAATGTAGAGATAATGTGTGTGCAACAATGAGGCTGGGAGTCAGCCATCGTGTGCACTTAGGATGGCCTGAAACTCACAGTGGGCAAGAACCGAGCGATCGCACGTTTGCTTCTGGATCAACCAGCAGCATGGACACTGCCCACAACCACCATTAGCCACAGAAGCCAAAGGAACAGGAACACTGTACCTACAAGGCAAGTGCAGGAAATAGAAACGAAACTAAACACTGTGTTCCAGGCTTTCACCACGGACCATCGCATCACCTGGATAAGAAATCCAGAGGGGGCCTTGTTTCTCAGAACGAGCTGCCAGGACCTAGCGCGCTCCACCGGCCAAGATTCGAAGCATTCTGGAATGTATACGCTCGAGACTATAGTTGAAAGCAGGGCTATTTCTAGGATAACTACATTATCCAACAAACCTGGGACAGAAAATATAAAAATAATCGCACCTTCACGTATAAATTGCAGTTTAGAGTCCACAGATATGGACCAGCTATTCCATATCCAGATGAGTTAAGAATGGCTGACCTTTGGCTGCCTGGGTATTATATATCAATGTCAATTCATATGTAACCCTTCAGCCTCACACTAATACTAATACCATAATACACAGCTCTCAGTAGCCAATTGTAGGTCATACAGGCTGCATAATAACCTCTATACTGCTTCATTCTCTTACACCCACACAAGACATATCTGCCCTGAATCTTGTCTATCACCCAGTACTGTAACAGCCCATAAATTAAAAATAGCTCCCTCGTGTTAGCAGAGGAACTATACTAGTTAACTAATCAAAAACTGGCAAAGCAGAATGCTTCAGGGGTGGGAAACAAGAATAGAGAGGAAAGACGTTAAATAATGAGCAGGAAACTTAAATAAGTAAGCAAGATTCCAGAGCAATGGCCTCACCCTGAACACTGTAGTGTAGAAAATAGGTGTTGCACTATAAACAGCTAAAGCAAGACCTCAAAACATACACTTGCCTTTGTGCAAATCTAGGCTATATAGAAATCTGTAAATCAGACACCCGCCGGAACAATCACATGACATTCCCATTATTATACCTGTAAACCTGCGCCTGCGCGACTTTCCAGGCATACTACTGGGAATGTTGATGAATTCCCCAAAAAACATGAAAGCAATAAAAATGCTTATTCTTTTATTAATGAATTGGTGTCACTGCCTTTGTATAACACTCGACACGTGCAGCTAAATATGAATACTCACTAACAATCACAAACAGATTGCATCTTATGACGTACAGATATGTACCTATATATTTGTGCATTTCTTTGTATAAACGTGTATAGTAATTATGTTTTTAAAAGTCTAGTTATTTGTTAGTTCTGCTTAACAAATGTACAGATTGCTGATGGCCACATTATTCTATGTATTTAACATACATATAATTGACTGCATAAATAAGTAAATATGTTATCATAACTATTTATCTACAATTGCCTCACTACTGAATAACCCAAAACAAATATTTAAAGTATAGCAACAGGTGAAAGCCAGAGTTTATTAAATGCATCTTTAATCTACATATACTACCATCCTTCCTTATGTGTATATATATATATATATATATATATATATTACCTACTGGCGGTCGCCAGTAGGTAGTTATAGTTAGGACCACGTTTCCATAGGAAAACCTCAACATTCTATTTTGAATAACTTTGGCGCCGGTCGACGAATCCTCGCGAATTTCTCAAAATAGGTGGGGCGCTACGCTCCGCTCCTACCCTGAAAGTCTCGGGGGGATTCGTCAAGCGGGGGCTGAGATAAAAGGGGGGTCCCAAAACGCGTTTTTCCCATGCATTTTTCCATAGGACCTTTAGAACGAGCTACAGCCCGAACGGCTGAACAGAATTACTAGAAATTTGGCAGAGAGGTAGTCCCTAGGTCAAGGAAGTGCCTTTTGTAGGTTTGGTGAAAATCTGTTCAGTAGATTCTGAGAAAATAGCCTTTAAATCAATATATATATCTGAGCCCGCTTACGGTACGCTTACCGTACGCTTACCGTACGCTTACCGTAAGCTTACGGTGGCGTGCGCGAGCGCGATTCTGATTGGCTCTTAGATCTTAGTAAACATTCGAATCGGCCGAAACCAGGAAGCGGCGTCCGCCATTTTGTCTCTCGCACTGAGTGTTGTTTATCAAACATGATGGCCAAAAACATGTTACGGGGCTGTTTTGACAACTCCCTCCCACATAGTCATGTTGAGGGAGTCCCCAAACATCCCCCAAGAGCAAAAACGGTTTTATTTTTTTTTCGGCAATTTCGCGGGGTACGCTTACCGTACGCTTACCGTACGCTTACCGTAAGCTTACCGTACGCTTACGGTAAAAAAATAAAAATAAAAAAAACACTATCCACACTTACCCCACCCCCTGTGCTTTTGGTGGCCGCAGGCCACCAAATGTGCAGGGCTTATTAATAGAGAAAAAAAACGTAATTTTGGCAACATGAAATTATAAAATCGAAATAAAAAAAACACTATCCACATTGACCTCACCCCCTGTGCTTTTGGTGGCCGAAGGCCACCAAATGTACAGGGCTTATTAAAGTTGATAAAAACCGTGCACGGATCGAACTGCGTTAAGTGGGCGCGCACGCCACAAATGGCGTAAAGTAACTTAGCATTTAAAAAAACGTACAAATTCACTGAAAAAACCATAGGTTTCACACACGTTATAGTTAGGAAATAGCATTTAAAAAACCTTGCTAATTCACTGAAAAAACCATAGGTTTCACACATGTTATAGTTAGCTGGACATTTTACTGATAAAAAACCAATGAAATTCCCCCGTTATAGTTACTGTAGGCAACTATAACTCACGCGACCGTAATCCTCTGCTGATGACATATGTGTCTTTATGAAAAAAAAATATTTGTAATATATGTATAGCTAAAATTTAGTGGAAGAAGATATGGGCAAATAAGTGTCTAAATACAGTATTAGCATCAGCAGAGGATTGCGGTCGCGTGAGTTATAGTTGCCTACAGTAACTATAACGGGGGAATTTCATTGGTTTTTTATCAGTAAAATGTCCAGCTAACTATAACATGTGTGAAACCTATGGTTTTTTCAGTGAATATATATATATATATATATATATATATATGGATGCCATGAACAATGCTTTCAATACATTATTTTAATATATTATTTTAATATATTATGCCAATTTTTCATGTATAAAAGTTTTATGTATTTACACTAATATTACTGAAACTCTATCATGTTAAAGGATAATGTAATCTATATATATATTTTTTGCACATTTGAAACAACTGCCAAAATATTTTGTCTATGTCTATGCGAAAATATGCAATGAGCACTTGTCACTTTAAGGGCTAACAACATAGAAGTAAGTAAAAAAGAGGTGAAAAAAACGGTGAAAAAATCTATGCAAATGTGAATGAGAAAAAGAAAAAAAAGCTTGTGTATAAAACAGGTTGCATCTGGTCAAAGCGCATCATGTGATCAAGGCACTTCCTGGTGCCGAAACGCGTAATGCTGCCAAACGCTATGATGGACGAATGAGATTAAAATAAAAATCTGCACCTTACCCGTGGTTCGTGCTCCTTGCAGTAATCTAAGAGGCAGTTGGGGTTACTCTGATATATATATATATATGTGTGTGATTAAGGCCTTTCGTGGGCCGAAACGCGTCATGGCGGTAGTGCCGGGTGTCTCTATTGAATAACTACCTTGCACGAAGATTCTTGGGTCCGTGTTCATCTTTCCAGTCCATTTGGAGTAATGAGGTGAAATTCCTTTGCATATATGTATATATATATATACACGCACGCCTTACATGTACTTATGTATCTATATATTTATTATTTTTAGTCTAACTCAGCATATCCAATGCACTACCCTATTTCTCACCCTAACCGCTCTCAATATATCCTCTACCTCAACTCTCCGACTCATTACAAACCTCATTCTACCACTTTTTCCAACGCACTATTTCTCAAAGCGGTACAAAAGGGGGTGGTGATGGTCGGAGCATCAGAACCAATCAAACACTCACACCCAGTCAACAGATCTGGGTTTGATCCATCACCGTTCTTTAGCCCACTCTGCCACCCCAGTTCAAACATGGCCATATGCAAATCAGTCTGACCCTGTGCCTCATGGGAACAGTCCAGCCCGAACTGCCAAGCCATGCCTTCCCTGGACCAGAAACAAGCTTCCTAGGACTGGTTTCTGGCATTTCAGCCGTCTTCAGCCAGGCTTGCTTGAATCCAGTGGCAAAGGGAGCAAGGGACTCACGTCTGAGCAAACCTTGCCAACTTATGGCGAACAAAGCGGTACAAAAGGGGGTGGTGATGGACGGAGCATCAGAACCAATCAAACACTCACACCCAGTCAACAGATCTGGGTTTGATCCATCACCGTTCCTTAGCCCACTCTGCCACCCCAGTTCAAACATGGCCATATGCAAATCAGTCTGACCCTGTGCCTCATGGGAACAGTCCAGCCCGAACTGCCAAGCCATGCCTTCCCTGGACCGGAAACAAGCTTCCTAGGACCGGTTTCTGGCATTTCAGCCGTCTTCAGCCAGGCTTGCTTGAATCCAGTGGCAAAGTGAGCAAGGGACTCACGTCTGAGCAAACCCTGCCAACTTATGGCGAACAAAGCGGTACAAAAGGAGGTGGTGATGGACGGAGCATCAGAATCAATCAAACACTCACACCCAGTCAACAGATCTGGGTTTGATCCATCACCGTTCTTTAGCCCACTCTGCCACCCCAGTTCAAACATGGCCATATGCAAATCAGTCTGACCCTGTGCCTCATGGGAACAGTCCAGCCCGAACTGCCAAGCCATGCCTTCCCTGGACCGGAAACAAGCTTCCTAGGACCGGTTTCTGGCATTTCAGCCGTCTTCAGCCAGGCTTGCTTGAATCCAGTGGCAAATTGAGCAAGGGACTCACGTCTGAGCAAACCCTGCCAACTTATGGCGAACAAAGCGGTACAAAAGGGGGTGGTGATGGACGGAGCATCAGAACCAATCAAACACTCACACCCAGTCAACAGATCTGGGTTTGATCCCTCACCGTTCTTTAGCCCACTCTGCCACCCCAGTTCAAACATGGCCATATGCAAATCAGCCTGACCCTGTGCCTCATGGGAACAGTCCAGCCCGAAATGCCAAGCCATGCCTTCCCTGGACCAGAAACAAGCTTCCTAGGACCAGTTTCTGGCATTTCAGCCGTCTTCAGCCAGGCTTGCTTGAATCCAGTGGCAAAGTGAGCAAGGGACTCACGTCTGAGCAAACCCTGCCAACTTATGGCGAACAAAGCGGTACAAAAGGGGGTGGTGATGGACGGAGTATCAGAACCAATCAAACACTCACACCCAGTCAACAGATCTGGGTTTGATCCATCACCGTTCTTTAGCCCACTCTGCCACCCCAGTTCAAACATGGCCATATGCAAATCAGTCTGACCCTGTGCCTCATGGAACAGTCCAGCCTGAACTGCCAAGCCATGCCTTCCCTGGACCGGAAACAAGCAACCTAGGACCGGTTTCTGGCATTTCAGCCGTCTTCAGCCAGGCTTGCTTGAATCCAGTGGCAAAGTGAGCAAGGGACTCACGTCTGAGCAAACCCTGCCAACTTATGGCGAACAAAGCGGTACAAAAGGGGGTGGTGATGGACGGAGCATCAGAACCAATCAAACACTCACACCCAGTCAACAGATCTGGGTTTGATTCATCACCGTTCTTTAGCCCACTCTGCCACCCCAGTTCAGACATGGCCATATGCAAATCAGTCTGACCCTGTGCCTCATGGGAACAGTCCAGCCCGAACTGCCAAGCCATGCCTTCCCTGGACCGGAAACAAGCTAACTCAGCATATCCAATGCACTACCCTATTTCTCACCCTAACCGCTCTCAATATATCCTCTACCTCAACTCTCCGACTCATTACAAACCTCATTGTACCACTTTTTCCAATGCACTACCCTATTTCTCACCCTATACCTCTATCAATATTTCCTCTACCTCCACTCTCTCATTCATTCCATATCCCCAAAATAACCCTTTTTAGACCCTTCCCTCCTCTACCCTTCCTTCTATCATCTCATATCTCCTTTACTATTTAGTCTCCCAAACAGGCGTTTTTAAACCCTTACCTCTGACTCTTCCCTCTCCACATCCCTTTTACTCATCACAAACCCCCCTACTGCTATCAACTCAACAAATATATATATATATATATATTCTAGACCCTTCCCTCTTCTATCCCTCCTTCCCTCTTCTATCCTCTTCTATCCCTCCACTATTCATTTTCAATCTAAAAAACAGAATAACATGTCCATCACTCAAATACATTTCATATTTCCCTATACTAACTCCCCTCCACCTCCCCTTTATCACCCCAAATCCCCTCCTACGGCTATAAACTCCCCCAAAAAAAGAATCTAGACCCTTCCCTCTTCCTTCTCAATCCAAATAACTGACTAACGTATACACCACTCAAATTACTTTCATATTTCACTATATTAATTCACCACTAATCCTTTATGGGTTCCGGAGTAGCATGCTACTCGCTGAAAAAGCGTTTCAACACCTTATCAGGGGTAGCAAGCGCTATATAAATGCAAACTTTTTACCCTCTTCTATCACTCCACTATCCTTCTCAATCCAAATAACTGACTAATATATCCACCACTCAAATTCCTTTAATATTTCACAATACAAATTCACCAGTAATCCTTTATGTGTTCTAAAGTAGCGTGCTGCTCGCCGAAAAAAGTGCTTTGACGCCTCGTCAACGGTAGTAAGCGCTATATAAATGCAATTACAAATGCAATATTGAAAGCAATATGAACACACAGAGTACATGGATCGTCAGGCACAGAAAACCTCAGTGGCGTAGGTCTGCCTATTCAGGGTTGTGCTAAAGTGAACCGTGAGAAGGAGTGGGGTTGGGCGGCAGAAGTTGCGAGAAGGGAATAGATTAATAATATTAAAGAGGAAATTAAGAGGGGAGTAGATGAGTTTGAACAGAGTGAGGGTCGAGATGAAGAGCAGCCATCTTCAGGAAGTGATTAGAGGGTCCATGGGGGAAGGGCCTTTCAAAGAGAAGATGTGTGTCGCTTTCTTCTATTGGGGAACACTGTAGTAATTAAATAATAAAAATAGAGGCTTCACTGCATTCATAACCGCAGTCCCCCCTCCGCAGCCACACCTACCCCCAGAGCATTAAGGGCACAGTAAATACACACCTCATCTCAGCCCGGCCTCAATGAGGGTGTATAATGCATGTGTTAGCATTGGTCTGCACCGCAAGTACGCGTGGCTGCATCTAGAGTCTCTCTGTACATACAGGCGTTGTCTGCACCGCATATGGCTACGTCTAGAGCCTCTCTGCACATACAGGCATTCTCTGCCGGGGACCAGCACGCAGTGTGGCAGGGGTCCTCTGGGGAGGCAGATTAACTGCTAGTCATGCGAGGGAGGAGGGGCCTCTCGTGCGCCACAGCAGCTGCCTGCACCGCATGTAAACTGGGCCTTTGTCAGGCAGTGCGTCACTCGCAATGACTCAGATTTGAGTGAGGTTTCTGCAACAAGTACTATAGTTCTCCTACATTCAGACGTGTCCTAGCCAATGTCCGGGAAGATGGGCCGCACTTGCGCTGACCCCGCCCCCCTTCCTGGCATATCTGAGCTTGTGGGCTTCACCATCTAAGAATAAGTCTCATTTTTAGGTCTCGCCTGAGCCAGCGCATGCGCAGGTCTGGCGAGACATTTAGTGAGTGGGCTTTAGAAACCCTACCACAAGCTTTTGCTTGTGGCCTAAAGCTTGCGGTTACGCGCGCGGGCACGCGTACAGCTGCCATCTGGCTTTCCTCGCGGCACCCTTACAGCGCGATCAGGCGCCATCTGGCTTTCCTGCTCTCCCAAGCGTCTCACTCCGCCCCTCCCCCACCACAGAACACGTCTCACGGCGCGCCTATTGTTTCCTTCCCTTTCCTGCACATGCGTGCCTGTTTTCCCCGTTTAAATTGCTCCATAGTGGTTTAGTTATTACGTTTCTTTTTTGTTATATCTTGATACACTGGCGTAGGTCTTTAACAAGCACACGTATTGTTTTCACCGTTTAGATAACTCCATAGTGGTTTAGTTATTATGTTTTTTTGTTGTTATATCTTGATACGCTGGTGTAGGTCTTTAACAAGCACACGTGGAACACCGAAAGAGTGATTGAGTTTTTAATTCTGGTCATGTGGCATGGCACGTGGTCACACTTTAATCTCCGCAACTCCCTCATCATTTTACGCGGCCTTCGAGAAACTGCGGACTGGTTTGTTTATCTCCAGAGATCTCTCTTGCCTATACCACGGGAGAGTTGTTTCTTCGCGAGCATTTAGTTATTTTCTTGTTTAATGACGGTCTCTCTCGCGAGTCGAGTGTGCGCCCCTTGCAAGGTTTGGCAGATCTTTGTTGGTCGGTTTGTGCTTCACTGGAGGAGGCTTGTCCTGTGAGGTATATTTCCAGGGGCCTCATGACGCATTGTTTGTGGAAAGCACTGACCCCCCCCTTTTTAACCGTTCGCACTTTCATAGGACCGTTCACGTATGTTAATGTTTTAGCACCCTCATGTTTTTAAAACTATTTTAAGAATTTTGTATAATCGAGTGGTGTTTGAACTCACCCAGCTCTTCTACTGCTACCTTGATGGCACTTTTGTGTTTACTCAGTACTTGCAAATTAAGATTAGCCAGCCACTCGTGTGGGACCACTGCGTCTTTATAAGATTTTTACCCACCAGTAATTAGCATTCTGGTACTTGTAGTTTCCCTTTCAAGATTCTAATCAGGAGTAAAAAATGTCAGTTTTTTTTATTTATTTTCCATAAAGTCAAACGTGGCTGAAGCTTTCGCACATGCTATGGGGATCTTTATCAGGTAAACCTGCACAGTCTGGATAGCTACCAAGTCAGACCTCGGCGAAGGTGTCATAAATGACACAGACCCATTGGGCTGCTGTTGGAATTTATAGGTAACGCTCTCTGGGCATTGCTTGTATTATATTAGTAATAATTTAACACCCAAATATAGCAATAAGCAACAAAGCTGACCCCTTCAGCTTTGCAAAGGTCCTTCCACTGTGCAGCAATACATGTCATATTTTTAGTTACTTTGGAAGTGTTTGAGCTAGAAACAAAGATTTTTGTTTTGTTGCTTTTTGTCAAAATCGCTGTGCAATTGTATGATTCCATTGGCCCGGCTCATTACCCATGGCTTCCAAGCATTCCGAGTAACTACTGTCTGGGACTTCCGTGCGTGCCATTTGACACAGGGGGCCTACATACTTCTCAACACTTTCCAAACACGTACAGCAGATGTCAGCCGGGAGCGTTTAATCAGTCAGCCAGCTTGTCATGGATCCTTAGGGCATTTGCAATGGCAGGCCATTTTTTTTTTAAATTGGTGATTTTTCACATGTGGCAGGTTGTCTGTGTTTGTGACATTTCTGAAAGTAGGACATCTCGAAGTACAGTGCACAGTGGTGCCGGAGACATGTCGGACTGCAGTGCACTGATTGTACATGTGAGTGCAGTGCATTGGTAGTGAGAATGGGGTTGCGGTAAAAAGCCTTTTGACTGTGTCAAATTTTATCCTGAGGCAAGCATGTATTCCTGAATTAGACTCCTCATCCAGTGTCTAGTAATTGTATAACTCTCCAGTCCCAGGTGGCACAACACCCAGGATAATGTGCTGCATGGCTAAACACTTATAAGGTACCAAAAGCGAGACCTATTGGCTATGCCAATGCTTGTTTCCCTGTGTGAATGACCATCACTGGACTAACACTGAGTATCAATAGGTAGTGAAGAGAAATGTTATACTTGGGTAACTGGGCTGACTCGTTTGAATATTTTGCCATCTACAAAGGGCTTCCTCAGTTTGTACCTTATATTCTTTGGGTGTCCCAGTTAACGTTTTTTGTTTGCTTCATATATCTTGTAATTCACTGCACAGTATTCCGCTGCTTTATCCAGGTGATGTCAGAGTTTAAAGGGGTAATCCCCATGTCCCTCTTTTTAATTTAAAACCTCTATATACCTTGATTTTTATTTAAACTATATTGCAACCCCCTATACTCACCTCTGATACCTACAAACTCCTTTCTACCCCTTAAAACGACCCACTCCTGAATCCTAAAAAGTTCTTACCCTTAAAACTACCTGCCTGAAACCATGAAAACTTCTTCTTTCCCCTTAAAACTACATACCCCCAAACTTAAAAGAAAACCTTGCTACATCTTTAAACTATTGACCGCTGAACCTGCATGGTAAAGACTGCGTTATGAAGACTGCAATACCTACTGACACATAATCAACCTGCATAGTGCCACTCACACACATCAGTGCCATAGACAAAGGTGTCTACTTGATGTCCTGCGTAGGTTTTGCATTGGACACTATCCTACATCAAACGTTAGCATTTTTCCCAATTTGTGTGTGTGCTGCACTGTACAAAACACGTTAAAAGTTGGAAAAGTTTGGAAAAATAAAAACATTTTTCCTTTTTAACATCTGCCTCAAGGAGGCATTATTTTATGGCGTTACTATAGTGCTACTTTCCAGTACATATGAAGTTTTGCGCTGGAAGGCAAATCCCAAATCAACACTTTGCCACAGTTTGCATCGCTTATTTTTACATAAGCATGGCAAAAACTGTTATTAAATCTGCCCTAAAGTATGAGTTATCACCTGTGCTGAACTGGCAACAAAGAGCTGAAAATCCTTGGAAAGCACAAGACTAACCTGCTTGCCTCAATTATGAGGAGAGCATTTTAACGTCGCAAAGACTCGAAGTGTTTCCCTCCTGTGACATAACTAGGGGCCCCATTACGATGGGGGGGCGCACCATAAGGGTAAACAGGACCGACCGCCAGAGGTGCGGCGGTCCCGCTAGGCCCATTAGGATGCGGCCGCCTTCCTGGCGGTCGCATCCCGCATATTACATTGTGGCGGGAGGTGCTGTAAGCACCACCTGCCGCAATGCAAAATATGCATGTTGTGCATTGGCATGCACAACGTGACAGGCACCGCGCGGTGCTTGCCACCTTGTGCATGCCATTGAAGGGGGTACCAGAGGCACCCCCCAAGTGCACCCCCAACCCACCAACACCCCGGGGGCCTGCAATGGGCCCCCAAAGCCAAAGACCGCATGCCTTTCCATGGCAGCATCGCCGCCATGGAAGGGCCCAAATCCGCACACACCATATTATGGCCCAGGACCGCAAGGCAGACAATCGTAACGATTGCCTACCTGCGGAAAAGCGGCGGAAGGTCTCTCCGTCCGCCGCTGTGCCCCCGCCATTGTACCAGGGCAGCGGTAAATGGCTGGTGGGCGGGGAAAGCTGTCGGGCGGATCGCCACCGCCGGTCGGGCGGTGGCGATCCGCCCAACATCATAATGGCACCCCTAGGTGTGGAGCACTAGCGGGCGGTTTTGGAGTCTTTTGCCAGAACGTGCAGTCGGATCTAACTCGGTGTGCAGGTGATGGTGGTGAAGGAGCGGAGTACAGAAGATTTTGTGTATACCCCGTGCAGACCAATCACCCCCCCATAACAAAGTAATATATTAATTTTGTTTGCTGTGTATTAACCAAACACACACATTACATGTGGGAAATGCTGTGCATTAACAGGTTTAATTAACATATTAATTAATGGTGTAAAACCCATGTTTAATCTATTTTGCGCATTTAAGTAGTGTAATACTGCATATCTATGTTGTAGTGTACATTGTGCATTACATGCTGCTTTTGCTTCATTTTAATGGCTTGCAGTGTGATGCTTTTCCGCTAGGTAACAGTTTTTAGGGAATAAATATTAGCCCTGGTGGATGGGGGGACAGAAAACACTTATTTTCTGTGTATTCACATTTTCTTTGTGTGTGTTTATCGTAGTTTGGCTGATGGCCAGTTTCAAGATGGCTTCGTTTTTCCCAGTTCTGCGCAGTAGAGAATGCTTGAATCATCTGGCTGGAAGAACCTCGTGCATGCCTTGTGCTCCACTGAACTTTGCAACTCCAGCTGACTGTGTTCGAGGCCATTTGGTGTGAATGCCGGTGAGTGGCTGAGAGCCAGAATGATAGCACGAGAACAGCTGAATGCCTGCCAAAAAGAAACAGGTGAATGCCTGCCAAAGAATGACCATGTGGAAACAGCTGAATCCCTGACACTGAACAGTTGAATCCTTGCCAATGAACCTTTGAATGCCTGCTAATGAACTGTGGGACAGTTGAATTTATATCTATTAGCTTGTCAAACAAAGTTATTCACGGACATCCTGGGAGCTGAGAACTACATTGTTATTAACGGACATCCTGAGAGCTGAGAACTGCATTGTTTTGACCAATCAGAGCAAGGGAAACGGCAAGAGTTGAAACATTTGAGGGTAGAGAGCCAGCAAACACAGTATAAATATCAGACCAAAATTGGGGTTTAGTGTCAAAGAAGGCGGAGGATAAAAGCTGCTTTGGAGAGATGCTGTATTTTATACAAACAAGGGAACCCGAAAAATGGCTAAGGACCACGGGTATCAATTATATATGTAGAAAACAATGGTCCTGAGCAGACACTAAATTTTACATAAAATTAAATATAGACCACAATGGGTTACTATACACATCCGATGTCCAGCCTGCCATTGAGCCGGTTACTACACAGCACATTGTTGCTGAGGACAGAGATCTCCATTGCTGTATCTCTCCACAGCTTGGACTGTAACATATTAGTATATTGAAGCAATACCTTGGCGCATTGAAATGTGGCCCATCTGCACCACAGTCTAACTACCCAACAGCCGATCCAGGCAAGGAGCAGCACGCTCCAGCGCCCACTAAGTTTTATAGAAACCTTAACTGCAAGCGACCAAACCAAAAGCAACAACGCTGTTCTTCATTGTCAGTTTCCACTCTGACCTGCCATATGTGATACCCCTATGTCCTCAATTGGGGCGTTAAAAACCAGGCAAATGTTATAAATTTAGTCCTGAAGATGATCCCGTTAATCAATGAGCTTGGGATCGAAACGTCGACTTTTTAAAAATAGTGCCACAAATATCCATTGTGCTTACTCGTTGTGGTCTCTATTTTGTCAAACTTGCTACAACTTCATTTATGCCTGCAAGTTGCAACGGCTCTCAGTCTTTGCCTGTAACTGTTGTTTGTCCTAAACTGTCTGCATTGTTATTTCCTTTTTTCCCCCCGCACGTTCCCCATGCTGTAGGTTGCAGGATTGTGCCCCACGATAAATGTTGTGTTTTCATTATCCTTGACCATATCCTTTAGTATCTGAAAAATAAAAATCCCCTGTCCGGCTGGACATCGGATGTGTATAGTAACCCATTGTGGTCTATATTAAATTTTATGTAAAATTTAGTGTCTGCTCAGGACCATTGTTTTCTACATATATAATTGGAGAGATGCTGGGCGCTTGGAATTATGCCAGATTGCGCACTGATGACCCCTGTAGGTTCGAGATTGTTGCGGGACACTAGCCTGGGTGAGAGAAGTCGTCGAGGAGACCAAGGGTTAATTAAGTAAGTTTTAGTTTTAGTGCTGGGTAGGAAGGTTTTAGTGTAGGAAATCTTTAGAATTAAATGCATGTTTTAACTATGGTTAACTGATCCTTCATTTTGGAACTCTCTGTCAGTTACATGACCAAGGATTGATTTTTAACCATTTTGAGAATAATGAAATGAATGCAAACCTACATTTTCGCTTCATGACTTTTATTAGTTTCTTGATTTATGTCCTGAATAAATAGCAATGCTCAAGTGAAAATTAATAGTGAGAGAATAAATGATAATTTCCTTTATGCAAATTAATTACATAAAATCTTTAAAATGATTTCAGGTGTTCGTGATTCTTTTAGAGTCAATTAATTATGCAATTCAATGTATAGTTGTAGTGAGGTTAAGCTGGTCTTGACAATCACCATCAACCAGTCCAACTAATTGGTCCATCGACCAAGTGGTGGAGTGCCTTGATGTTAAAGCTTGGATTCTACAGATGAAGGTGAACATAATGTATTTAATGTAAATATTTTTCCTATAGGTAATAAGGTACCCCCCCACATGTCAAGTGCTTGATTGTTCATTTTCCTCCTGTGTGCAGACTCGAGTGAGAGAGAAAACGTATGAGTGTTGGTGTTATGGGCCCCACCAATGACTGCGTGTGTGAATGAGCTAGTGTGACGTCGGGTCTGCGACGCAGGAAGGATAGTTGTAAATTTGCCCTTCATCCCTGATTTCGCGCTGGATCAGTTTTTCTGGTAGCAGAGGATGGTTATTATTGGCTAGTTTGGTGATTATTGCTTGTTGATTTTCAATGTTGTTTTTGAAGACGTCTGGGATGTAGGAAGTCGGATGCCCTGTGGCAAGTTAAGTCACATGGTGAATTGTTTGTTGCCCTTTAGGTACACGGAGAAAACATGTGACAATTGAAGTTGCACAACGCATTGCCTGGGTTCGATTTGGTAACATCCCCGTGTGTTATCGTTAGGGACATTTCTGTGTGAAAGTAGTGTATGGATAGCGAAGGCCACCTGTGAAATTTTGGTCTTAAGTAACAGGAGGCCATGTGAACTCTGATTACGCTTATCACTGGAAAGGTAATAGGTGTTCCCTAAGCTTGATAGAAGGGTAAAGTAGATGCTACTTTATTAACAAATGAAATAATTCTGTAGTAGGGCTGAGGTAAGCGCTGCTCTCGGGAAAGACAGGATTCTGTGTGAATGAACTACATTTTCTGTATGACTGTGTGTAAATGAAACAGCATTCGACTTAATTGTGAAACTCTGGTCTTATTTCTCAGGAGCAGTGCGTCTCCAACAGGTGTCTTATTTCCAGAGAAACGGTTAGTTAATGCTTGCTAGAAGGGTAAGGTAGAGGGAAGTGCTACTTTATCAGCGAATGTAAGTAAGTAAGTAAATCTTTATTCGGTTATAAAAACATTAATAACCATAAAAGTACATTAAACACATATTAAACACAATTTACACAATGTAAAAAAGGAAGTGGGGTATGGATAAAATTTACTTTATCCGAGATTTACTCTGTGTTTAAATATACATTTTAAAAATGTGCTAACAACTTTCGAAATCAGAACAGAATTCAGAAATTGCAAATATAGCATAGCAGGACGACATCTTCTGAAGCCAAGAGTTTTCAACAAGGGGATTAGCCATAGCTTGCGGTGTTCAGTAGAATATTTGCAAAACAAAACGGTGTGCATCGTTGATTGTTCAGACATATCGTCACAGGGGCACACCGTTAAACTCTCATCCCAATTGTGTCCTTTAGGAAAGGCTACAAGCCTGTGGAAAATATTTAATCTGAATCGTGCCAGCAAAAAACGCTCAAATTGTGACTCAATGTATGTCAGATATGGTTCCATTTCCAAGGTGGTTGTTACTACCAAGGAATGTTGAACTAATGGTTTATTTATTTCCTTGCTCAACCGCAGTTCTTCCATGTGACTCAGAGCCCTTATTTTTAGATCTTTCTTTGAGTTCTCAGCAATTAATTCGGGGTTAGAATAGTATTTAACCAACCCCAGGTCTGCAAGGAGTTTTTTCACGTAAGACAACCACTCAATTTTCCCCACATGTTCCAAAGACATACAGTCCGCCACTATGTCTTTTGTGAATGAGTTTCTTGTTGACGTCCAGATGCGGCGCCACAACAAGAGAGGTTAGATTTTTGCCAAATCCTCAATGTGAGGCATTCCGAGCTCTGCATGGCACGAAAAAGTAGATACTCGCTTAGGTACCGCCAGGAGGAATCTCATAAATGTGTTTTCTGCTACCTGTAATGGATTGATGTTTTTATGTCCCCACAGCCCCGCCCCGTAAAGTGCGGTGGAATGACACTTTGCTTTATAAATACGGAGCAGCTCCACTGGTGGCCTCTTTCCTAGCTTCTGTGAAAATTTTATAAGAGCAATTATTGCTCGCAGAAGTTGATGTTTGTGAGCTTCGATGGCCGCTTTCCAGTTGAGCTTTTCATCTATCATAATCCCGAGATAAGGGTATTGGGTAGTCAGATCTAGTTTCTCTTTATCAAGAGAAATGGTCCTTCCCCCTTTCTTTCCCTTTCCTGCCGCCATAACATATGTTTTTTTTATATTTATTTTAAGATCCAAACGGCCCATAAACCTTGAATATCTTTCCAGAGCTTTCTGGAGCTCTCGCGGCGTGCGTGCCAGGATCACTGCGTCGTCCGCATAAAGAAGCGCGGGCACTAAGCGATTTTTCACTCGAGGGAGGTCCTGACCCCCCCTCAACATCTCTACCTCCAGACCATTAGTATAAAGGGAGAAGAGAAAGGGGGCCAGGACGCAACCCTGCCTCACGCCCCGTTCCACTTTAAAGGGTTCAGTTAATTCGCCCTGCGTTCCGAAGCGGACCCTGGAAGAGGCATTAGAATATAATGCACGAAGGAGGTCTACAAGAGCTGGATCTATGCCCATGACGGTAAGGACTGACCAGAGCTTTGAGTGGGAAACGCAGTCAAAGGCCGCAGATAGGTCAACATAGACCATATATAGCCTTCCTTGCTTTGCTGATACGTATTTTCCCATTATTAAAGCTAGATTCAAAGCCTGCTCGGTTGTTCCAAAACCCTCTCGGAAGCCGAACTGGATGTCAGATAGAATCTTGCGGTCATCTGCCCATTCCTGGAGGCGCTGGAGAACCACTCTACCCAGTACTTTTCCAAGCGAATCTAGTAGCGAAATTGGTCGATAGCAGGTCACCTCCTCCCTGTTTCCCTTCTTGAATGTAGGGACCATAATCGACTGGGTCCAAGTTTTAATTATCCCACACTTCATTGCTGCATCAAACACCCTCTTTAAAATTGGTGCCCATAGGTCTAATTTAAACTTGAAGAAATCGACCGGTACTCCGTCTGGGCCAGGGGCTTTTCCGCATTTACTCATTTTAAGAGCATTTATAACCTCGATGATTCCAAAGTTTAAGGGAATCGGGAATGAATTGCTTAGTAGGCTCTGGTTATTCTCCTCTGATATATCTAGTCCTGGTAATTTGCCAAAAACTTTAGAGAAGTGATTTACCCATACTGGGCCCTCAATCGCCACTTCTACTGCTCGGTGATCACTTACATCTGTCAGGAAAGGTTTCTTCACCACCTTCCAGAACTGTTCACTATTTCTGTTCTGGGAACTCTCATGTAATTGGTCCCAGAGTTCTCTTTTCAATTCCTGTTTTCGCATTTTACAGGATACACGATAGGACCTTCTTAATCTGCGTATCTCCTCTTGGTCTCTTACAGATTTTGTCAATGCTATTTTTAGAGATTTATGAGCCATGGTACAGTCGTGGTTAAACCACCCTTTTTTCCCACCCTTATTCCCTTTCTTATTGCATATTAAACAGTCATTTACCTTCTCCATGATTAAGCTGAAGTTGTGCAAGACTTCCTCTTCACCGATATCGGTGTCTAAGCACTTCACTATAGCGGGATATACCGCAAATACCACCTTGTTTGTCAGGTCTACTGGGTCTATCTTTCCCCATCCTAAGGCATAGCCATTTGTTTTTGTTAAGTGTATCTTGTTCTGAGCAAGTGCGGTCATCAGGAGATGTGGAGTTAATTGCCCCAGGTCCACAACCAGGTCAAAGGCCAGGGCAACATGATCGCTAAGAGTGTTAACTATTAGTCTGAATCTCTGGGCCTTGCTATCAAGGGTCACTGAGACCAGTATATAGTGGATCGTCGACTCCCACCCCCTGCCCAGATAAGTTGGCTGTAACTGCCCACTAGGGGTGGTAGTATTATTTAATATCACCAGACCTAATTCCGACAATGTTTCATTTAGGAAATCTCCTATCCCAGAATGACTGAAGTGGGTTGTATAATTTTCTATTATTTCCCCCACGCCACAGATATTGCTGTTTTTCGCCTCGCAGGGGTGATGATTAAAGTCGCCCCCCCAAACAATGGATGGGACGTCTGACCCTTGCATTCTTTTTGTCAGGGTGGAAAGTTTGTTACGGAGAACCCCAAATATTTTTACTCTCTCGCTTTCTGGTAAGGTGTCATATGTATTTACCAGAATAATTGTCCTCTTCTTCTGGAACAATAGTCTCAAAATCTGATAATTAGGCTGTAAACTAAGAGCTGTTACTTCTAGCCCTGGTATAGTGTTTTTTATATATACCATCAGGCCACCCTTAGCCCTACCATGAGAACCTGCAACTGCCGCGGAAAAATAAGTTTTGTACCCTGTCAGATGCAGTTCATTGGTGGTGCATGTCTCCTGTAGGCATATCACATGGTAATCATGGACAAAATCCATGGCGCTACCATTCATTATTTTTGTGCGTAAGCCCGCTATATTCCAGGACATAATTTGTACTATATTATCGTCCTTTCTAAGGTCCAAGCATTTGTTTATACTAGCATCCTCTACTACAGGTAGATTCTCCAAGACTTTTTGCACATCTTCCCCCATATGCATAGGTCTACTACAGAGAGTATTACCCGGGATAATAGAGTCAGCTCCTCTAGTCAATATCGAGTTAGGTAATGGGGGGTGGTTACTACTTTCCATTTCTTGTCTTTCTAAAGTTTCGCTTGGGATGGCAGCCTCTTCAGAAATAGTAAGGTCTGCCGTAATGGGTTTATGTATCAGCGAATGTAATGATTCCGTAGTAGGGCAGAGGTAAGCGCTGCTCTCGGGAAAGATGGAATTCTTGTGAAAAAGGTCAAGACTATCTCTTTTGTTAGCGAAACAGATAATGGTGGCATTTTTATGTCATTACTAACAGATTTTGAGTAAAAAAGAACGTAAAGAAAAGTTTGCCGATACATTTTGTGAAGGAGGGGTCAACAGAAGCAGGAGTAGCGAGAAAAGCTGACATCAGGAAAGATCGTGCTGGGATTGGCCAGTCAGTAAGAGACGTAGAAGCTCCTGATTGGTGCGTTAGTGTACGCTGCACTAGGATTGGAGAATTACAGGGTGACGTAGACGCTCCGGATTGGTGCGAGTCGCGCTGGGATTGGAGAATTGCAGAAGTGATATAGACGCTCTGGATTGGTGCGTTAGTGTAAGTCGCGCTACGATTGGATAAAACAACAGAATAGTCGTAGGAGAGATTTAGTGATACTAAGAAGAGAAAATTATGTATTACGATCCACCAGAAAAAGAGAAAACGTCCTGGTTCGGAAAGATCAAGAGTTTATTTAAAAAGGACAAACCGATTGTGACTAGAGAGGGACAGTTGCTTCCTCCACCAAAATCACCCACATCCTTTATGGTTGCGAAATATGGATATCATACATGTATTTGGTTAGACAATTGGGCAAAGTATACAAAAGATGATGGAGTTCTAGCATTTCCGGAACATGGTTCATTCAATTTAGCGGTATTGAGGAATTTAAGTGAAAGAATGATGAAATTAAAACCGAGACCTAGACCTACTCAGTTTGAAGCATTGACAGAATGGGAAGATGAGATGTATGACAGAGAACGACAGCGGAGTGGCAGAAGGTACAAATATATGTTTGGTAGACCGTGTGGACGAGTGAATCACGATGATAGAATGAGGAGACGGCGAAGTGCAAATATGGCTGATGGTATGTTCCCTATGAGAAGTGCTGAAGAGACTAGTAGTAGAAAATGTACAGAGAAGAGAAATAATACAGGATCAGAAGGTTATAAGTATGGTGTGCAAGAGTCAGAGGATGATGTTCTTGAGGACATGTTTTATAAAAATCCACCCCCGTCCCAGCCAAATTCCACATTGTTGACACCAAGTGCCCCAGTAAAAGAATCACCACAAAATATAAAGTTTGAGTCAATACCACCTGAGATAGGAAGAAATAATCCCTTTAGAGAAACAGAAAATACACAACCTGGTAAAACGACAAATGAAAATTCAGCTGAATTAGCCAGAACTACTTTAGAGTTAACTGAAAAGATTAGGGAATTGACTAAAAACATGGAAGCTGTAACTGTTCCTGTAACAATAGGACCCGTAATGCCTATTTTTGATAAGCAAAAGGATAGTGAGCATTGTCTGACGATTCCTTATAACAGTAATAAAAAAACGAAATGGAAAGAAGAGGTTCAAGAGAAAATCCATGGGGACAAGTGGTAGGAACTTCTGGACTAAGTACTCCTAAGAATTTGACAGTAAATCAGAGTCTAGCGAATAGAGCAATAATGACGACAGAATCAGTACCAGGGTCACCAAAACGTTTAGAACAAACACGAAATGAAACAATTCCTGTAGGTCCTACTTCTGATTAATTAAGTGAATGGTTAAGGAGTTTACAGAAAAAAGATGCTGAACCTCGACCTTTAGATGTGTCCAAATTAAAAATAGTTTTAGAAGAATTAATAGTAGGAACTATTCCCACAGAAAAGTTAAAAGCTTATCAGGATGAAGAATTAATGTTTCTATGCAAAAGTATAACATGGAGAGCAAGAAATTTACATGAAAGATTAGAAGAAGTAGCAAGTGAAATGGGTATCGACTTTGAAAAAATAAAATCATTACAGAAACCATACAGAGTAGACTTTGCTAAAAAAGACATTGAAAACTTAAATACAGCAGGAAGAATAACACAGATTAAAGATCTAATTGTTTTACTGAGAAAATGGGGCGATGTAGACAAATGGAAAAGTAGATGGTTTCGAAAACGAGACGATGCCACAGACAAAACGTTTGCAGCTTTCCCAGTAAGAGAAAAAGAAAAAGTGGTAACTGAATGTCCCATGAGGGAGATTCCAGGCGGAGGCTATGTGCATGTCCCCTGGACCAGACAAGACACTTTATCATTCACCAATGACTTTCCTCGTTTGCGCGAGAAGCCGGTTGAATGGTACAGGCAGGTAGACAGGTTTGTAAAATTATCAAAAGTAGTATGGATTGATTTGAATAGTTTATTTGACATAATTGTGCCAGCAGACCTATGGGCAGAATGTAAAATTACAACAGGTTGGCCTACTCAAGAATACCCTAGAGATCCAAAAACAGGTGCTCCTGATCCAGAAGTAATGAGAAAATATGAACAAGTAGTTACCTTTTTGAAAAATAAAGTGCCTCCTAAAGAAACTGATTGGGTAAAAATTGATAGAACTCATCAAGAAGTAAAATAATCTGTACATGCCTACTATGAGAGATTGTTGTTCGTTTTTAAACAATTCAGTGGTGATGAAAATTTGAGTGAGAAGGATTTGAGTCATTTTGTATATCGATTTGTGTATGGGTTGCGTCCTGAGGTAAGCGAGATGATTAAACAGCATACAGTGGATTGGCAAAATAAAAAGATAGATGAAGTATTGAGACATGCAAAATATTTTAGTGATGAGATTGAAGCAAAGCAGCGTAAATTAAAAAAAAAAAGCCATGTGGGCTCAAGTAAAAGTGGCAGAAAGACAGGAAGCTCAATTGATTGAACAAGCAAATGGTACGAGCATGAGACAAAAACCCAACATTGGGAAAGGGAAAGGGCAGATTAGTATAGAAGAAGCTAAAAAGAAGTGGCCATGTCATAATTGCGGAAGAATAGGGCATTGGAGAACCGAGTGTAAATTTCCCCCAAGTGCTAATGGCAATAATGCATCATTGAATCCACAGGTGCAGAATGAGGTGAGTTGTCAACTGCAGCGACACCAGCAGGTTGTTGCCCAACAGTGTCAGGTGCCAAAACCGCCTTTTCCACAGAGTGTAAATCCTCAGAAATACAGTAATGAGACAGGATTCTACAACGAAGAACAGGTAACTAAGCTGTTCCAGAAGCTCCAGAATTAAACCAACGTAGATGTCTGCATTGTGGAGGCTCAGAAGAAGATTTCAAACTTCAAGCGTGAAATTATTCTTACTTTTAAGGTTGATGAGCAAAGTCCCTGCTACGGCCTGGGCTCGCCAACGACGAGCCTTTGGTGAAGAGGCGAGCATTTGTTTTAGGGCCATACCGGGCATTGGGCATTTCCCCGGGAGGCTGGAGGGGTGGGGGCCGGTTTTGCAGCGCTGGGGTTCGGTTTTGTTACTGGGGCCAGTTTTGCAGCAGTGCTGCACGATCAGCCCTCAGTAACAAAAGCAGCACGCAGGCATTTCCACCCTCCCGGGGCCAAGCAGTGCTTCACCAGGGGCTGGTCTGAGAAAACTGCCCGAGCTGCTTTGGGTTCCCAATCCGGCCCTGATTCATTTACAACTCAACAAGGAGTGAGGCGCGGCATCATAGAGGGCGTCCTGCATGAGTCCGCTTCAAGGACTTGTTTTTGCTTTTAGATATGTTAATAAGGACAAATGTGCCTAAACGAGACACAGCACTAGCCTTGAAGCGTGTACCACAACTCCCTCCCTCTGCCCCTCGAAAGATCACGGGATTGCATTGGTTTGCATTAATTAATTAGCAAAATCACACGAGGCCGGATAGGAGATTGCAGCAGCCGACATTTGAAAATAACCAACTTCCAAATGTATGTGCTCCTCACATGGTGTGGGAAAGACTTAGGGCCTCATGTAGGTAGCCAAATACCGGTCGGTAACGGCCGATTTTCGGTAATTATACCGTTACCGACCGGTATTTTGGCTATTGGTATGTAGGGGGACAAGTTTTGGCTTCGGAATTTACCGAATCGGTAAAATTACCGATTCGGTAATAATACCGAATCGGTAATGTTACCGAATCGGTAACTTTTCCGAATCGGTAATTTTACCGATTCGGTAAATTCCGAAACCAAAATCGAGATGTAGGGGGAGTGTGTGGGTGTGTTTAAGAGTCGGTATTTACCACCAACTTATA
Source organism: Triturus cristatus (assembly GCF_964204655.1). NCBI lineage: Eukaryota > Metazoa > Chordata > Amphibia > Caudata > Salamandridae > Triturus > Triturus cristatus. Next base: position 816,952,971 of record NC_140584.1, read on the forward strand.
GTTGGTGGTAAATAATTAATGTATGTGTTTAAGCATTTTTACGCGCGTAGCAGTGTGCAATGTGGCATACATACATGCCCTTAGGGCATGTATGTGTGCCACATGTGCACACATGGCCGAATCAGGGGTGCAACAGGGTGTCAATGTGACACCCTGCCACCCTTTCATGTGTTCCCCCCATTACCGAATCGGTATTTACCGATTCGGTAATGAGGCATACCTTCCCATCAATGGGAAGGTATGCCTCATTACCGAATCGGTAAATACCGATTCGGTAATTACCGAATTGTAACGAATCGGTAAAAAATACCGACTCATTACCTACATACGAGTTACCACTTCTAAAATACCGATTCGGTATCGTTCGGTATTTTAGAAGTGGTAACTGGTATGCTACCTACATGAGGCCCTTAGTTTCTGGATTTCCGAGGGAGACACAGGCAGTCCTGGGAGAGCCGAGCCAGGGGTCTGACTTGGCTCTGAGAACCAAAGCACGAACCGAGACATCACATGTACAACAGGGAGCAAACGTCATGAAAAAATATGTTAAAGTCTTTAAAAGGAAAAAATATTTTTCAACATCCATAAGTATGTATCAATATATCACTGAATTAAGTGTCATTTATTAGAAGCAATATTTTTTTTTAAACAGGAAACTTTCAAGAATACTTTGTGCCAATGAAACATTTACCACGAGTTACCCAAAATGTGTTTGTCATGTTCTCTATTTACACAGTCTATATTATTAAATGTGACACAAGATTGTTTTATATTAATCATGTATAAAGTGAGGCTTTTGCAGAACGTGGGCAAGCAGGGATTCGAGTCCATGACTATATATTAGGAAGTTCTAAGACTGTAGGGTTACAGCCTTCTCTCTTCCGTTTAACACCAATGGTCAGTGCTTTGTGTTCACTTTTTCAATTGTTGTTATTCAGTTACTGTTAGTATACGGAGCTCTATATATAATATATGTATCTAGTCATGAGATTGAAAGGTGTGCTTTTGTGTTTGGAATGTTTCGATAGAAAATGATGATCAGACACATTGACAGAACATGCCTGTAGGAAATGATGTTGCACTTCACAAGTGTCTGTTTTCTAAGGAGCACAGTTTATAGGGGCTGTGAGACTGCTACGCTTTGGCTCATTGTTATCCAGTGCTTGAAATGGAAAAATAGAAGTGCAGGTACTCGGTACCAGAGTACCTGCTTGTTTCTGAGAAGTGCCGGTACTCTCCAATTCAAAGTATTGCATTTCTCTTAAAAAGTGCCGGTACTCCGTACCGGACAGTACCGGCCCATTTAAAGCTGTTACTTCATTGCGGCCACTGAGTTGTTAAGCCTCTTCTGGAGTTCTCTCAAGTCAGCTAAGCCCACAGTAACATTAACATAAAATAGCATTTCCCGCTTTACTTTACTCTGCTGCTCAACTGACTTGACAGTCAGAACAATTTTAGGAGAGGCTCAACATCTCAACGACCACAATTAAATGAGTAACATAACAACAAGGCCTTAGAGGCCCCCCGCAGAGTTTACTCCTCAGGTAACTGGGCTTCAAGGAGACTTATGAGCTGTGCTGTGTGGCCTCAGAGAGACATGCTGTGTCTGTCATTGTTGATTCATCAGTTTACAGTACAAACTCTGGGCTTGTGGGGGAAAGAGGGGAGCACAGTCCAATCCAACCCCCACCCCAGAATCTGGGGGAAAGGTCCTCCTATCGCGCACAGTTCCGCTCCGCTTATCAGGTTCCCTAGGACACTTCTGCCTGCACATTTTCTTCTTGGCACCTTTGACAATGCCAATAAACGACACATCTCAGACAAGCTACAGCAGCAAAACCCCTGCCCAGACAGTGGCGTAGCAATGTCAGTTGGTACCCGGTGCGGAAACGTTCTTGTTAAGCCCCCACTCACATTGAAATTATTAAAAGAAGGGAAAATAAGATACTTAAAGCTTTGCCTTTCTGTGTTTTTCTTTGCTGCGCACCACTTGTTTTAAATAATTTTCCTTTTTTTCATTTAAGTGTCGTGTGCCCCCCCTTTTTTTTTCTTTTAAAAACACATATTTTTGCTATTTTGTCACCCCCCTCTATGACGACACCTGGGGCAGCCCACACCCACCGCACCCCCTTTCCTACGCCGCTGTGCCCAGAGGAAACAGGCCACTCCGCATGCGTACTAGTAAACATGGAAGTAAAGCAGATGAAAGGAGATGCTGGCTAAATAGTTGTGCGAGCGGGAGAGTGCCAGGCATGACTAATGCCTTGAAGCGCTCCGTGATGGCCATGCAAGATATATTCAAAGGCCTCATCACTGCAGTGGCATAATAGAAATAGCTACTGTGTTATGTATCCACCATGTAAAAACAACCATTGGAAAAGCCAATAAGCTCACATTTGCAACCTATTGGCTTTGCCAATGCTTTTTAGTTATGTTGTGCAGCATCAGTAGAAAGCAAAATGCTTATTGCCGATGCTGTGCAGCATCTGAAATAAAAAGAAAAAGCAAAAATGCTACATGACGTGAAGAGTACATAGCGCGTACGCATTAGAATACTACTGACGCCCAAGTCATTCAGTCGGTGTGCACATATGTGATGATGTAGAGAGAGAGCTGGAAAACATATGCACTCTCATGGAGTGCAATAAGTAATTTCCAAAAAAAGGAGCAGTTGATGGATACAGGTCAGCCAGTCAAAAGCATTGAAAGGACCACTCCAGGGAAGGGACAAACACAAGAAGAGGAAGGATAGCCACTAAATAGGAAGCAAGAAAATAAGACTGACAATAATGCCACCCACTCAAAGGAATAAGCAGCTACAAGCCCACTGTAAGTTTTTGGGATAGGCTACATGAGCTCTTTGCAACGAGACAGCTATACTGTCTGCTAGGTGAGATCTAATAAATGTACTCTCAATCCTGAAAGGAGCTCAGTGAGGCTGTTCTTCCTGGATGCACTGCAAGAACAAATTAACAAGTCCCAGTTCCTTCACATAAGTGCCAGTGGTGCACACCAACAACCACCAGCTCAAATTAAGTATTGCTTGAGACATCTTGGGTATCATTCCTTATCTTTACCTTCCTACCTGCCTCAAAACTGAGTTCTATGATTTGCGAGTCCGAATCACCTCTATGTCCTATTCCACCCTATGGGATATCCAGGCTTGGGTCCTTATGCCCCCTCCCACCAGTGAACATAATCCAAATCCCCAATCACACTTAAAACCTATCTCCTCCTCCTCTAGAACCCCAAATAGCTAACCCAGACCCATGGACAACCCCATACTCTGTCTGACTTCATACTCTCTTCCGCATCCAGCCTTCTATTATATACTGGATAAAGCACCACCAACAATGTGTTTTTAATACTGTAAGTGACTGAGGGGGTTTGTTTACCAGGTCTCAGGACTCAGATGACTTACAGTATCTTTTTGGCAGATGATAGGTGGTAGTTTACTCCTTAAAATACATGGACATATCAAGGGCGGCTCCTCCGTTAGAGCGGAGGAGCGTAGCCCCACTAACAAAAGCCCCAGGCCAGAACGGAAAAATAAAATAGTAATTAATTTTATTTATTACCATTTTTTTTTTCAGCAACCCATCCCGAACTAAGTGTCCGGACTGGGCGGGTCCAATGTAGCTGAGTAGCAGCAACAGGGAGCTGTGTGCTTTAGAATGAGCATGTCCCTTTAACCAGCCGTCTTGGAACGGCCAGCCAGACATACGCATTTTAAAGTTCTCTAACCTAGCTATCTTAGACAGCAGTGTTAGAGAAAGCGAAGGCCTCCAGTGCTCTTAGGGGGAAACTTCCTTTAGGACGAACCCCCACTCACACTCTGCCTTCAAAGCACCACAAGCAGAACAAATGCGTCTTTAGAACGCAATTGTTCTGTACGCAAGTCATTACAACTACTTGAATTAGGGGAGCGCTATGGTGGAGGGGTGTTGGAATTAAAGTCCACCCTACTGTTGTTCAGACTGGAGTTGGAATAGTAAATTAAACTATTCCAATATCCAGCCCCCTAAGGCAAGTCGTTAGAACGACTTGAGTGCAGAACACATGTGTGCTAAAGACGCATTCGTTCGAATGACGGAGTTCCTAAGGCATGCGTGAAAAACGCATGCATAATTCCGACATACATTCCTCTTAGGAGCGCTGAGTGAGGCCACTCCAACCAAACCTGGCGCTGCTCTCATGCTGGTGAGAGCAGCTCCAGATTGGTTAGGGGAGTTTGCTGGGTCCTGCGTTGGAGCCTGTCAGAAGACCGAAAGAGGACGTTGCGGAGGAAGGTAAGTCTTTTTTATTTTTATTTTATTGACACCTGCCGTACATGATAGCCACCACTGTTCCATATCATCAACTCTTTCTCTACCCCTCCTTCGAAAGACACTTTGTAGGTTTTGCCTCAGTGGCAAAGCTTAGCAGTGCTCTGAGGTAAAGCCTTGGAAGTTCTCGTCAGAGGGTTAAATAATATTGCTGGGTATATCACTATTATGGTTCTGGACAACCAATAGCCACAGTTGTTAACAGGGCAGAACTTTCATACGTTCAGTACTACTGAGGCCCAGGGTATGATGGGCCTACTTCACCTCAAATTACAGTTGTCTTGTTTCTACCAAATCAGGGTATGGGGCCAACTTTCAAGGCCTGCATTAGGGCTGATTGCAGCCTTTGTACTCAACTGCCACTAAACACAGACTCCACCCAAAGACAACCACCAAACATGAACACCATCCATATATCCCGTTCTGAGACCAGATCCTTCCTACCAGGTTGCAAAGATCAGTCCCTTCCTAATAGGTGGTTCTTTTCAGAGACCAATCCCTTCCTGTAAGGAGGTTCTGGATCTGCCAGTATATAAAGAGCCTCTCATTGGTGTACTAGTGTGTTGCAACTCCTTTAGCTTGCTACTGCTGTGTGATTCTGCGCTTCTACTCTGGGACAGTCCAGACCCTGTTCCAGCTCTGCTCCAGACCAGACAGCTCCTGCTTGACTCTGCTTCAAGTTTGCTAGCTCCAGCTCTGATCCAGACCGGCCAGCTCCTGCTTGACTCTGCTTCAAGTTTGCCAGCTCCAGCTCTGATCCAGACCGGCCAGCTCCTGCGTGACTCTGCTTCAGGCTTGCCAGCTCCAGCTCTGATCCAGACCGGCTAGCTCCTGCTTGACTCTGCTTCAAGTTTGCCAGCTCCAGCTCTGATCCAGACCGGCCAGCTCCTGCTTGACTCTGCTTCAGGCTTGCCAGCTCCAGCTCTGATCCAGACCGGCCAGCTCCTGCTTGACTCCGCTTCAAGTTTGCCAGCTCCAGCTCTGATCCAGACCGGCCAGCTCCTGCTTGACTGTGCTTCAGGCTTGCCAGCTCCAGCTCTGACCCAGTCTTGCTCTTACCAAGATCCAAAACTTCAGCCTTGCAAGAACTGTCCTACAATTGGGACCCACCCCTTTGGAGGCTTTCAGCGCCTTTCGACTTTTTCCTTCTGCACTGTGAGACACTACTGCATCCTCTCTATAACCCAGGTCACATCCTGGGATAGACAGTGTGGCTTTGGGAAAGGTCACCCTTTTCCAAGAGGCTCTAAGAATATTACCCTGTACACTGTGCTCTTGCGAGGAACAGAAAGTTACGGTTGGAATATTTCAAGGAGGCCCTTTCTGATTCCATAATGATGGGTTTAGAAGCTGTGATCTCTTCTAGGCCAGGGACTCTGCTTATTGAAGCTCAGCAGCATGAAAGCCAATATGTCTCACCTTTGAGACCTATTGGCTTTGTCAATGGTTTTCAGTGATTCTGTACAGCATCCGTGATGCTATTCAGCATGGCTAAAGAAGTAAAAAATAAAGCCTATGACACTAGGCTAGGCAATTGCAGCGTTGTGATTGGCTGGGACGCCGACCGTACAGGAGTTTATGTGGAGGCTGTTTTCTCCATGCAGGTTGCATGCAGCCTGCATGGAGAAAGCGGGTGAGTGTGAATGACTGGTTTGGTCTGACCTGGGGCCGACCAAACAGTCAGCGCCCACAACATTGGGCTAGCCACTCCTCCCCGACTCACCATTCCGCCCGCCCGCCCCCAACCAAACACTTCTTCTCTTTCTCGCAGTGCGAGAAGCAGAAACATAAAATGGTATTTACACCATTTTATGTTTCTGCTTCTCGCACTGCGAGGAAGCAGTGAGGAGCCACCCCTGCATGACCACCAAACACAAACTCCACTCCTAGACTGCCACCAAAGCATCAACACCATTCTAGTATGTCCCTTTCCGAAACTAACCCCTTCCTGTCAGGTGGTTCCTGTTCAGAGACCTGCCCCTTCCTGTGAGGGGATTTCTGTACTACCATCAGCGGAGCAGTGCGTTGCAACTCTTTCAGCTTGCTTCAGCTGTTGGATTCTTCACTCATGCTATCCTCCAGGCCCGGCTGTTCGAAGCCTGCCAGCTCCATCTCTGCTGGTTCCAGCCCTGCCTGCTCCTGCTCGGCTCCGCTGCTGACTTGTCATCTCCAGTTCTGCCTTAGTCCTGGTCTTACCCAGTTCCAAAACTTCAAACTTGTGTGAACTGTTGTACAATTGGAGCACATCAGTTATGCTTTTGGGCACTAAGTTCCTGAGGGCATCCTCTCTGTAACCAGTGTTACAGCCTGACACCGATAGTATAACTTCCGGAAGGGGTCACCCTTTCCTCAAAGCCTCTAAGAGAGATGTGAAGGATCAACCCTTATATCTAGCTCTCGACACCAACAACACACTGCAATGCAAGGGCAAAAGTATCTCTCTGCTCCCAATGCAAGGAGTCCCTTGTGCAGGCCATGCCCCTACAACCTCTGTTGCACATGCAAACACTCCAGACACATGCACACTGGAAAGGGGAAGAAAATCCTTCTACCGGCAGCTCCACTGCGCCCATCTGCCCCCTGCAGCACACAGATTTGCCCAGCCCATTAGCCAGGGTCATTCCCATCAGTACCTCTTAAATCCCTCCTCTCCATTCACGTCAGTCACTCTTGTTTCCCCCTTTCTCGCTCTTGCACTCCTGCTTGTCTCCTCGCCTGGCTGCCCAAAGTTCCCTGGTCCTCCATTGTATTCCTCCCAGAGGCACTCACAACCACTTGATGGCCCTCGACAACCCCCTGCCTGCCTAAGGACGCGGTTTTGCTCATCCTTTGACCATCTCTGCTTGTCCTTTATCCCAGGTAACTAGCACTCACTGCTCCCTCAGGCTGCCAGAGGTTCTCTCAACTACCACTCCCTCCTCACAGAAGTGTTGATCAGGGAACAGAGCCTGCTGTGTTACGAAGAGGACAGGCAGACTGAAGCACCAGCAGAAATAGGTACATTAAAAAGAGTTGACGGTCATTGCCCATTGCTGGTAAAATGTTGCCCCTTGCATTATGGTGGTAATCCCTCGCAGATGTGGGCGTCCATGGAATGATGAGGCCTGTTCTAGCATATTCCTGGCCCTAGATTAATGGTGGCAATTCCTGGCATGATAAGAGCAACCATGGAAACCTAAAAAGGAATGTCAAAACATACTGCAGAAGCAGTAAATATGGACACCTATTTGCTGAAACAGTAACAACTGAAACTTCTTTTTACAAAAGTGCTCCTGTAATCGTATTCCATTTCACAAAAGAGCAGATAATATAGCTCAGTGGGCTGACAGCCTGCTGCAGAGACCGGGTCAGTAGGTGGGACCCAGCCTTTAATACTTCTGAGGTTTATAAAATGAGTACTTCTGAAGTGGGTGGTGATGGATACAACCGCCCAAGCCTCTCTAGACACATATTGACAATTACTGAAGCATCGAGCGAATAATACATTTTGTACATGTTGGGTGATAGTGCTTCGTAAATGGGATCTCCCTAAACGCGATAAAGCCAGTCTTACTGTACACTAATGTGTGTTTTTCTCACCAGTATGAAAAATTAGAGTGTACCTTTGTCTGTAAATCAAAGTTGGGGAAAGTTAGTTCTGATGGCCCCTTGATATATGACTAACTCGGTCCCAGCCCCTTAACTAACAAAGCAATTGGCCTGTTGGATGCTATTCAGCGTTTTCTGTAGTCTTATATATGACTGTCTGCGTCCCAACCCTGCCATCTTTTCCTGGTGACCTTCTGTGATTCATTATGTTACTGGTCTTCCCAGTATGATACTTTGACAGCTGAAGACTTACCCTGTTTAGTTGCTCATTAAAAAATCTCTTCAGACTCGTGATTAAGTTGCCATTTTTGCAAACAAGAGCTCTGAGGCGTAATCCCGGCTCCCCTGCCTCGTATGATCCTGGGTAAATCACGCCATTCTCCCCGGGCCTCTGATCCCTTATCACGCAAAATTAGCACCGTTTAGAAAGAAACTAAATGCCGCTATTAAGTGCTATATAAATAGGAAAAAAAATGAAATTTACATGAGAAAAGTAGATCGTCAGCCGTCCCTTCTCTCTCACCAGCCAAACACTGCCAAGTTTGCTGAAGAGGCCTGCACAGGCGCAGGTCACGCCACTCTGATTAATGTGTTGCTGCTAATTGTGCGCAAAATGGCCGCCCTTTGAGGCCCTGCGAGCGAGGCATTGTCCAGCCAATGGCGGCGCCATCTCTTAGCATGTGAATGCTGTGCTCCAGCCCACACGTCAAAGGAGGGCTACTTCTTGGGGTCACGGGGCGACGCCCCTTTCTTTGAGGGGCTGTTACCATGCTCTACTAAACCTGTAAACCTCTCTCTCGCCCTCTTTCCCTTCTCCACCCTTTTCCCAGGGTGTCAGAAGACAGGGCAGTGCAGCTGGATTTATGGCGGGCACCACCAATAATGGGCATCTTTCATCCCGGAGCTGTCTGGGAATGAGTGCCCTCTCGGCCTGGGCGTCTGCTCCTGGGAGCAAGCGCTGCGCAAATAATCCTAACGCAACAATAAAAACATCTAACTAACCATGACACAAATACACACCCGAGAGAAAGCAACCGTGTTAAAGATAAACCAACGTTCCTGACGCTAGTAGAATTAGAACTATGCACAACTGCACACAACTAAACAGATCATAACCAAAAAGAACAAATGAATCATGATATAAGGTAAACTACAAAGGCACCAGACTGGTGCAGGCATATCAACAGACAGAGAGAGACACATCTGAGCAGACACAGGCGCAGGTATACAAGGGAAGGCAGACAGACAGAGACAGGTATAGGCAGGGAAAAGGGACACGCTGTCAAAGAGTTGGCATACAAGAGGGTGAGGCAGACGGGCAGAGAGAGGCAGTCAGAGAGCAAAAAAGAAACACACACAGAGATATACGGCTCGAGAGAGAGTTGTATTGTGGGCATTTTATTGAGTTGTTATGTTGTCCATGTATGTGATCCCTTTCAGGCAAGGATAGAGGCACAAAGACATAGGCAGAAATGTGTAGATAATTGACTGAACGATTAGTAATTAGGATAGCTGTACCAGGATAGAGGTGAAGGCATACAGAGAAAGACTGACTGAGACAGACAGACAGAGAGGAAGGGACAGTGAGAAAGAGAGAGCAAAGGGGCAGCACCAGAACATGGAAGAGGAGAGGAAGGGAAGGAAAACACCAGAGAGGGATAATCTGAGAAAGGAGCAAGAGAGACCTGATGCATATGGACACACAGACAGGCAGAAGGATCGATAGATAGACAGCAGAGGTTCACTTAACTTACACAGGATGCCACAAAAATGCATAATGTGGAAGTCAAAATCAATCAATCAATCAGGGAATTGTTAGCGTGCTACTCACCCGTGAGGGTCTCAAGACGCTGGGGGGGTCCACAGATCTGTTTAGCCGAAGAGCCAGGTCTTGAGGCTCTTCCTGAAGGTGTTTAGGGAAGGGGCGCATCTGATATCTGCTGGTAGCTCGTTCCAGGTCTTGGCTACAATGAGAATGATCTTCTGCCTGCTCTGGCACTGTGGATGTGTGGGGTTTCGGCCAGTGCGAGGTTGGAAGATCGGAGGTTTCTTTAGGTTACGTGGAAGTTGATTCGGTCGTTGAGGTATTTGGGTCCATTATTGTGTAGGCATTTGTAGTCGTGAGTGAGAATTTTCAAAGTGACTCTTTTCTCCATGGGGAGCCAGTGGAAACTTTGTAGGTGTTGGCTGATGTGTTCGTGTTGGGGGATGCTGAGGACAAGTCTGGCGGCGGTGTTCTGTATTGTCTGGAGTTTGAGGAGTAGGGACTTGTTGATGCCGGCGTAGAGTGCGTTTCCATAGTCCAGTCCTCTGGTGATGAGTGCGTGGGTGACTGTCTTCCTTGACTCAGGGGGGATCCACTTGAAGGTCTTGCGGAGGATGCGGAGGGTGTTGAAGCAGCTGGAGGTGACGGCGTTGACCTGTCGGTTCATGGTGAGTGATGAGTCGAGTATGATGCCGAGGTTCTTGGCGTGGTCTGAGGGGGATGGTGGGCTTCCGAGGGCGGTCGGCCACCAGGTGCTGTCCCATACAGAAGGGGTGGTACAGAGGACGGGGACTTCTGTCTTCTCAGCATTGAGCTTAAGGCAGCTGTTGGTCATCCAGACTGCAATGTCTTGCATTCCTTTCTGGAAGCTGAGTTTGGCAGTGGTGGGGTCTTTGGTGAGGGAGAGGATGAGCTGAGTGTCGTCGGCGTAGGATACGATGTTGAGGCCGTGTTGTCAGACGATGGCTGCGAGGGGGGACATGTAGATGTTGAAGAGGGTGAGGCTCAGTGATGAACCCTGTGGGACTCCTGCAGGTGATTTTCTTGGGGTCGGAGAGGAAGGGTGGGAGTCTGATCCTTTGGCTTCTTCCGGTGAGGAATGATCAGATCCAGTCCAGGGCTGTTCCTTGTATGCCTGCGTCGTGTAGTCTGGTGACTAGTATGCGGTGGGAGACGGTGTCGATGGCCGCTGATAGGTCGAATAGGATGAGGGCTGTGGAGTGGCCTTGGTCCAGGAGGGTGCGGATGTCGTCTGTGGCAGCAAGTAGGGTGGTCTCTGTGCTGTGATTGCTTCGGAATCTGGATTGGGACAGGTCGAGGACGGCGTTCTCTTCAGTGAATCGTGTCAGTTTCCTGTTTTCTCTGCAACTTTGGTTGAGAAGGGGAGGAGCGAGATGGGCCGACAGTTCTTGAGGTTGGTGGGGTCAGCTGTGGGCTTCTTGAGCAGATGTCTGACTTCTGCGCGCTTCCAGTCATCTGGGAAGGTGCCTGTTTTAAAGGTGGTGTTGATGATGCGTTGTAGTTCAGTTGCGATGGTGGCAGCGGCTCTGTGGTAAATGTGAGGGGGGCAGGGGTCGGTGGGGGCCCCAGAGTGGATACTTTTCATGGTCGAGGCGGTGTCTTCGGCCGTGATCGGTGTCCAGTTGGAGATGGTGGGCTGGCTGGTGTTTCTGGGGGGCGTCTGTGGCACCTGGTGGATGGTCGATGAAGTGGTCATGGAGGTTTTTGATCTTGAGGTGGAAATAGGTTCCAAGCTTGTCGCAGAGGTCTTGGGATTGGGTGATGTCTGTGGCTTCGCTGCATGGGTTGGTGAATTCTTGAATGACACTGAAAAGTTCCTTGGAGTTGGTGGAGTTGGCCAGGATTTTGTAGTGGATGAAGTTCCTCTTGGTGGCTCTGATCTGGTTGTGGTAGTCCGGCATGGCGTCCTTGTAGGTGGTGTGGTTTTCGGTTGTCTTGGTGTTTCTCTAGTTCTTCTCCAGGCGTCTGCAGATGCGTCTGGCTTCTTGGAGAGCGGTGGTGAAACAGGCGGCTGTCCTGGGGCATTGTCTGTCGGGGTTGCGTAGTGGGGAAAGCTCGTCTGCGCAGTTGGATATCCAGGTGTGGAGTTCTCTGGCTGCGTCGTTTGATTCGGGTGCCCAGGTGTGTTTGTCTCGGGTGAGGGTGGAGTTAAGTTGCTTGTTGGTAACCTTGCTCCAGTGCCTTCGTGGTGGGCGTGGGGCTGGTTTGGGTGCCTTGGGTTTGTTGATGGCTAAGTGTCCGCAGTGGTGGTTGGTCCATGGCAGCTGCGTTGTGTGGCTGAATTAGACGCTGTTTCCTGCTGCGAAGATGGGGTCGAGGGTGTGTCCTGCTCTGTGAGTTAGTGTGTTGACGAGTTGTTTATGTCCGATGCTGGCGAGGTTGTCATGAAGGATAATGGAGTTGGGGTTGCTGGGGTTGTTGAGGTGGAAGTTCAGGTCTCCAATGAGTATGTAGTTTGTTGAGGCGATGGCGTGGGGTGTGATGAAGTCGGTGATGGTGGTGGCGAAGAGTGTTCGGGGCCGGGGGTCTGTAGATGAGGGTTCCTCGGAGTGTGGCTTTGGGGGTGGTCTGGATCTGGAAGTGCAGGTGTTCGGCAGAGGGGAAGGATTCGCCAGAGGTGGTGAGATGGAGGTTGCTCTTGTGGGCAATGGCGAGGCCCCCTCTTGGGTGGTTTGGGCGGTCTTTCCTCTGGATCTTGTATCTGTCTGGGATGGGGTGCAGATGTAAGGGGTGGAGGATGCATTGGTCCAGGTCTCTGTGAAGAAGGCGATGTGGGGCGAGAGAGAGTCGAGTAGGTTCCAGATTTCCATGGCGTGTTTGTGTACTGAGCATACATTGAGGAGGATGCATTTTAGGGTGTCACCAGTGCTGGCTTCGGCGGTGTTGGAGGCGGGGGTGGTGGTGAGGGTCAGGCAGCAGTGGAGGCAGGAGAACTGGCCGTGGGTCATGTTCAGCGAGGCCTGTTGGCATTCTCTAAGTCTTCCAGGGTTGAGTGCGAGGAGGGTGGCGGTGTCGTAGCGATGGATAGTGGATGGTCCAGGGTTCCTGGTGCTGGTCGCGGTCGGGTCGCAGATGGGCACAGACAGGCTTACCTTTGGCACGCCCGCTGCACGCATTCGCTGCGTGACTGCACAGCGGTCGCCATTAAGTAGGGGAGGTGGGAGGAAGGAGAGGCTGGGAGGCCGGAGCGGGGGCATTCCGGGGGGATTTTGGTGGAGGAGGGGCAGCACCTGCAGCAGCGGCGAAAGGAACAGGCAGGCACGATAAAATACAAGCATTGGCATAGCCAATAGGTCTCGCCTTTGGGACCTTAGAAGTGTTTAGTTATCCAGCACAATATCCTTGGTGCAACAACATCAAGTGTTGCATGGCTAAACACTTATAAGGTCCCAAAGGCGAGACCTATTGGCTATGCCAATGCTTGTTTTGAGTGAGTGGCTCGTGCAGGTATGCCACTGTGAGGTAGAGATGCTGTGAGTGCTTTTACAGGAGCCCCTGTGACATTGTGCCTCTTCAAAATGTATCTTGGGTCTGGTGTAATACTTCTAGCCCCTATTCTCGTCTTCTCACACCAAATGCATCCTTAAATGTCCCATGTACAGCCGGGATTGACACTCCTATTACCCCTGCCCTCCAGTGACACTTTACCTGTCACGGGTGGTGGTGGTGGACGTGGTGGTGGTGGATGTGGTGGTGGTGGTGGACGTGGTGGTGGTGGACATGGTGGTGGTGGACATGGTGGTGGTGGACATGGTGGTGGTGGTGGACGTGGTGGTGGATGTGGTGGTGGACATGGTGGTGGACATGGTGGTGGTGGACATGGTGGTGGTGGACATGGTGGTGGTGGACATGGTGGTGGACATGGTGGTTGTGGACGTGGTGGTGGTGGACATGGATGTGGTGGTGGACTTGGTGGTGGTGGATGTGGTGGTGGTGGATGTGGTGGTGGTGGACATGGTGGTGGTGGACGTGGTGGTGGAGTATGTGGTGGTGGGGGATGTGGTGGTGGGGATGTGGTGGTGGTGGTGGACATGGTGGTGGTGGACATAGTGGTGGTGGACATGGTGGTGGTGGATGTGGTGGTGGTGGTGGACGTGGTGGTGGTGGTGGACTTTGTGGTGGTGGACGTGGTGGTGGTGGACGTGGATGTGGTGGTGGTGGATGTGGTGGTTGTGGATGTGGTGGTGGTGGACATGGATGTGGTGGACGTGGATGTGGTGGTGGACTTGGTGGTGGTGGATGTGGTGGTGGTGGATGTGGTGGTGGTGGACATGGTGGTGGTGGACGTGGTGGTGGAGGATGTGGTGGTGGGGGATGTGGTGGTGGGGATGTGGTGGTGGGGATGTGGTGGTGGTGGACGTGTTGGTGGTGGACATGGTGGTGGTGGACATGGTGGTGGTGGACATGGTGGTGGTGGATGTGGTGGTGGTGGTGGACGTGGTGGTGGTGGTGGACGTGGTGGTGGTGGACGTGGTGGTGGTGGACGTGGATGTGGTGGTGGTGGATGTGGTGGTGGTGATGGATGTGGTGGTGGTGGACGTGGTGGTGGATGTGGTGGTGGTGAACATGGTTGTGGTGGTGGACGTGGTGGTGGTGGATGTGGTGGACATGGTGGTGGACGTGCTTTTACAGGAGCCCCTGTGACATTGTGCCTCTTCAAAATGTATCTTGGGTCTGGTGTAATACTTCTAGCCCCTATTCCCGTCTTCTCACACCAAATGCGTCCTTAAATGTCCCATGTACAGCCGGGATTGACACTCCTATTACCCCTGCCTTCCAGTGACACTTTACCTGTCACGGGTGGTGGTGGTGGACGTGGTGGTGGTGGATGTGGTGGTGGACGTGGTGGTGGTGGACATGGTGGTGGTGGACATGGTGGTGGTGGACATGGTGGTGGTGGTGGACGTGGTGGTGGATGTGGTGGTGGACATGGTGGTGGACATGGTGGTGGTGGACATGGTGGTGGTGGACATGGTGGTGGTGGACATGGTGGTTGTGGACGTGGTGGTGGTGGACATGGATGTGGTGGTGGACTTGGTGGTGGTGGATGTGGTGGTGGTGGATGTGGTGGTGGTGGACATGGTGGTGGTGGACGTGGTGGTGGAGTATGTGGTGGTGGGGGATGTGGTGGTGGGGATGTGGTGGTGGTGGTGGACATGGTGGTGGTGGACATAGTGGTGGTGGACATGGTGGTGGTGGATGTGGTGGTGGTGGTGGACGTGGTGGTGGTGGTGGACTTTGTGGTGGTGGACGTGGTGGTGGTGGACGTGGATGTGGTGGTGGTGGATGTGGTGGTGGTGGATGTGGTGGTGGTGGACGTGGATGTGGTGGTGGACTTGGTGGTGGTGGATGTGGTGGTTGTGGATGTGGTGGTGGTGGACATTGATGTGGTGGACGTGGATGTGGTGGTGGACTTGGTGGTGGTGGATGTGGTGGTGGTGGATGTGGTGGTGGTGGACATGGTGGTGGTGGACGTGGTGGTGGAGGATGTGGTGGTGGGGGATGTGGTGGTGGGGATGTGGTGGTGGGGATGTGGTGGTGGTGGACGTGTTGGTGGTGGACATGGTGGTGGTGGACATGGTGGTGGTGGACATGGTGGTGGTGGATGTGGTGGTGGTGGTGGATGTGGTGGTGGTGGTGGACGTGGTGGTGGTGGTGGACGTGGTGGTGGTGGACGTGGATGTGGTGGTGGTGGATGTGGTGGTGGTGATGGATGTGGTGGTGGTGGACGTGGTGGTGGACGTGGTGGTGGTGAACATGGTTGTGGTGGTGGACGTGGTGGTGGTGGATGTGGTGGACATGGTGGTGGACGTGCTTTTACAGGAGCCCCTGTGACATTGTGCCTCTTCAAAATGTATCTTGGGTCTGGTGTAATACTTCTAGCCCCTATTCCCGTCTTCTCACACCAAATGCATCCTTAAATGTCCCATGTACAGCCGGGATTGACACTCCTATTACCCCTGCCCTCCAGTGACACTTTACCTGTCATGGGTGGTGGTGGTGGACGTGGTGGTGGTGGATGTGGTGGTGGTGGTGGACGTGGTGGTGGTGGACATGGTGGTGGTGGACATGGTGGTGGTGGACATGGTGGTGGTGGTGGACGTGGTGGTGGATGTGGTGGTGGACATGGTGGTGGACATGGTGGTGGTGGACATGGTGGTGGTGGACATGGTGGTGGTGGACATGGTGGTGGACATGGTGGTTCTGGACGTGGTGGTGGTGGACATGGATGTGGTGGATGTGGATGTGGTGGTGGACTTGGTGGTGGTGGATGTGGTGGTGGTGGATGTGGTGGTGGTGGACATGGTGGTGGTGGACGTGGTGGTGGAGTATGTGGTGGTGGGGGATGTGGTGGTGGGGATGTGGTGGTGGTGGTGGACATGGTGGTGGTGGACATAGTGGTGGTGGACATGGTGGTGGTGGATGTGGTGGTGGTGGTGGACGTGGTGGTGGACTTTGTGGTGGTGGACGTGGTGGTGGTGGACGTGGATGTGGTGGTGGTGGATGTGGTGGTGGTGGATGTGGTGGTGGTGGACGTGGATGTGGTGGTGGACTTGGTGGTGGTGGATGTGGTGGTTGTGGATGTGGTGGTGGTGGACATGGATGTGGTGGACGTGGATGTGGTGGTGGACTTGGTGGTGGTGGATGTGGTGGTGGTGGATGTGGTGGTGGTGGACATGGTGGTGGTGGACGTGGTGGTGGAGGATGTGGTGGTGGGGGATGTGGTGGTGGGGATGTGGTGGTGGGGATGTGGTGGTGGTGGACGTGTTGGTGGTGGACATGGTGGTGGTGGACATGGTGGTGGTGGACATGGTGGTGGTGGATGTGGTGGTGGTGGTGGATGTGGTGGTGGTGGTGGACGTGGTGGTGGTGGTGGACGTGGTGGTGGTGGACGTGGTGGTGGTGGATGTGGATGTGGTGGTGGTGGATGTGGTGGTGGTGGTGGATGTGGTGGTGGTGGACGTGGTGGTGGACATGGTGGTGGTGAACATGGTTGTGGTGGTGGACATGGTGGTGGTGGATGTGGTGGACATGGTGGTGGACATGTTGGTGGTGGTGCACATGGTGGTGGCGGACATGGTGAATGTGGTGGACATGGTGGTGGTGGTGGACGTGGTGGTGGTAGTGGACGTGGTGGTGGGTGTGGTGATGGTGGTGGATGTGGTGGTGGTGGACATGTTGGTGGTGCATGTGGTGGTGGAGGTAGTGGACGTAGTGGTGGTGGTAGTGGACGTGGTGGTGGACATGTTGGTGGTGGATGTGGTGGTGGTGGACATGGTGGTGGTGGACATGGTGGTGGTGGACATGGTGGTGGTGGACGTGGTGGTGGACATGGTGGTGGAAGTGGTGGTGGTGGACATGGTGGTGGTGGTGTACGTGGTGGTGGTGCTGGATGTGGTGGACGTGGTGGTGGTGGTGGATGACTGTTGGGTAGGAGGGTGCTGGCAGAATGCGGATGGAGAGGAGGGTCTCGAAGGGGGCACATGGGAGAGCAGAAAGAGGCCGAATATTGGGTACAAAAAACGGCGAGTAGATAGAACACGAAACAGATTTTAACGGGGTGGTCCCTTCTTATAGCGCATGTGAAGGGTGGACATGGTGGTGGTGAGCGTGGTGGTGGTGGACGTGGATGTGGTGGTGGTGGATGTGATGGTGGTGGATGTGGTGGTGGTGGACGTGGTGGTGGACGTGGTGGTGGTGAACGTGGTTGTGGTGGTGGACGTGATGGTGGTGGTGGATGTGGTGGACATGTTGGTGGACATGTTGGTGGTGGTGGACATGGTGGTGGCGGACATGGTGGACGTGGTGGACATGGTGGTGGTGGACGTGGTGGTGGTGGTGTTGGCAGTGGACATGGTGGTGGTGGTGGTTGACGTGGTGGTGGTAGTGGATGTGGTGGTGGATGTGGTGATGGTGGTGGACGTGGTGGTGGTGGACATGGTGGTGGTGGATGTGGTGGTGGTGGTAGTGGACGTGGTGGTGGTGGACGTGGTGGTGGATGTGTTGGTGGTGGACGTGGTGGTGGTGGACATGGTGGTGGTGGACATGGTGGTGATGGACATGGTGGTGGTGGACGTGGTGGTGGACATGGTGGACATGGTGGTGGAAGTGGTGGTGGTGGACATGGTGGTGGTGGTGGACGTGGTGGTGGTGCTGGCTGTGGTGGACGTGGTGGTGGTGGTGGACGACTGTTGGGTAGGAGGGTGCTGGCAGAATGCGGATGGAGAGGAGGGTCTCGAAGGGGGCACATTGGAGAGCAGAAAGAGGCCGAATATTGGGTACAAAAAACGGCGAGTAGATAGAACACGAAACAGATTTTAACGGGGTGGTCCCTTCTTATAGCGCATGTGAATGTTACTTAGCACCCCGTTTTTAGTAAACAGGGGGACCATGGGGAGGTTAATTGATTAATCACGCATGATGATCACATGCGATTAATTGATTAATCATGCATGATGATCGCGTGCGGAAGCTGGTGTTGTTCGAGTCACGGTGTTGGCTTTCCAATGTGAGATTCTGGGCAAATTAGTTAATCTCCCGTGCCTTCTAAAAGGCAATGTGTTCCTATGTGAATGTGCTCTTGTGTAATGTAACTGGGTGTCTTGTATAGGTCTCTACTACTCCTGAGTTCAGTTTGCGCTGTATGAATTTGCAAAACAAACAGCCAGCAGACCTTGTAGAGCAAGAGCCAATTAATTCCGTTCATGTAGCGCACGCACAGCAATGAGAGCTCTGTACAGCCCAGTACTGCACACTACACAACAAACAAATATCCGTTCATGTAGAGCACGCACAGCAATGAGGGCTCTGTACAGCCAGGTACTGCACACTACACAACAAACAAATGTCAGTTTATGTAGCGAACACCCAGCAATGAGGGCTCTGTACAGCCCAGTACTGCATTTAAAATTTAAAACGCATGAAAGCACAATGTTCCGTTAATAAAAAAAATTTGTCGTGCCTGCAGTCAGAGTGGCTCACAAAGAAAAGAAACAAGCCATGGAATCGCTCTGGTTGATGTTTGGGAGGTGAGAGGGGTGTTCTGTGCAGAAAGGTATTACAGCGCTCTAGTAAATAAATAAATAAAACAAGCGCAGTACACGAAAGTGAAAGCGACCGCGTTTGGAGCTGAAAGCGCACGCTGTGCTTAATGAGCCATTACGAGAGAGGAAAGCCGCGCTCGATCCCGCGGACCCTAGGCCAGGGCAGAGAGAAGGCGGGACATGCACCTGCCTTTGGCCAATTGCGTTCTGTCTTTTTCAGAAAGACGCATGCAAATGCCAATGGGGTGAAGAAAACAAAAGCACACGCACAAGCATGTGTTCCAAAGTTTAAAGCCCTTACTAAATGTCTCGCAGAGCAGCGCATGCGCGCGGGCTCAGGCGAGACCTAAAAAACAGTGGTGGAATTAGAGCAAGACACGGATGGGCACAATAACAGTGGCACAAGAGGGAAAAAAATAAGAAATCAACCAGCTGAGAAAGGTTACGGTGGTTACAGGCAGTCTGGTCCCAGTTGGAGTGGGCAGCAAGCACAGGAGTGGGCAGCAGCCTAGAACCTCCCAAGGAGGATGTCGGGGTCTGAAGGCATGAGATGGCACAGCGGAGATGCGGGGAGAGAGTGGACCTAGACCGAGGGTCAGAGGCCTTAAAATTGGGCTGAGACAAAAAATAAGTCCAGGCACCAAAATAAGTGTCCCCATTAGCAAACTGGATAGCTCAAAAGTCGTCCACATTTGCAAATAAGGCAGTTTTGAACTGGCAAGGCCATTGGAATTATGCGATTCTGCGAGTGCGGTGATTTTTGCATAACTATGGATTTGCAGCATTTGGCACATAATCTATCATCTGTCACATAATCTGCTGATTTTAACAAAAAAAAATTGTTTCTAGTTCAAATGGATCAAAAGTTACAAAACATATGGCGACTTGTGTTCCTGCACACCGGAAAGCTTTTCACAAATGTTAAATGGCCATCTTTCATTTGAATTATTGCTTTATTTGAGTGTTACATTGGTACTAATTAAGATGAACACTTTTCGCAAGACACCGTTACCAGGTGTAACAAGCATTTGCAATGCAATAGGTCTCGCATCTATGACAGATTGAGCTATTGGCATTGTAAATTGCTTTTTATTTATGTGTTGTTTTTAAAACAGATAAAAGGCATTGTCATTTAAAATGACAATAGTTTAAACTCTCGCAAATGGGAGACCTATTGCATTGCAAATGTGTGCTATAAAAATGTAAAAAATCATTAGGAGAGAGTTGCAGGCAGGACAACGCCATTTGAGAAAATAGTGTTCGGGGCTGTAATTAAAGCCTACAAGCAACAACACACTAACAGAGGGTGTCGCCATTGGAGGTTACAAAATAAGACACGGAGGTACTAAGGAGGGACTACTAAGCCTTTTGACCAGTGAACAGCCGCAGTTTACAGTGGACAATGACACAAGCCAATGAAAAATCTGGGCAGAAGGTGGGCGGAGCTTCAAGTCCCTATCTCAATACCGCATGCCTTGCAGAGCAGCGCATGCGCTGCCTGGCTCTACCTGAAAATGACAAACTAATGAAGTAATAGTATGACAAAATGTGCAGCATAATTTGCCTTTTATCGCTGCATAATTTTGTTAACCCTCCTCTGCCACATAATTCCAGTGGCTCTGTGTATGGGGGACTGCTTGGTACATGCAATGCTTGTGGTAATATATGGGAAATCGACAAACACCTTCCCACCAGATCATAAAACACACGTGCAAAAAACCGGCCCACACACTGACCTATCAGACCAGCCCCTCGGGCACTGATTATCCTTTATGCCAGTTCGATCCTCGTGGATATATTTCCCCTATTTTAGGGGTCGAGATCCTTCAGTGCTTATAATTCTTAGTGCTACAAATCAAATTCATTCTATCTGTTTCTTAACTCGAAGATGAGACCAAAAGACCTCAGTTGTTTTTTTTTTTTTTTCTCCTGGACCTTCCTTCTTGTAAATTATTTGTACTTGCTTTTATCCCAAATGTTCCACCCCTCTCCCTGAGTTCATATCGTTCTTGTAAATTGTTTTTACTTGCTTTTATCCCAAATGGTCCACCCCTCCCCCTAAAGGTCATATTGTATACAACTTGTTAACCCTGTGAAGCACTCTGATACCCTAACGAGTCAAGTCCGCGCTCTATAAAACACAAATAAATAAAAGGCAGAGCAGCTCAGAGATGTTTTATGGCATAGGCAAAGTGGGCTCTGGCCCAGGGATCCAGCCTTTCAGGAGGCTCCTTGATAGAGCCATTTCTGTTCTTCAAAGAGTCTTTCTCTGATGACCTTGAATAATGCTTACACAGATTGCTTTAAATACCGTTTTCCTTAGAAATAGACGCTCACACATCACCCACATCAAAAATAAAACAGACATTTTGTAGAGAAATGTTGTGTTTCTGCTACTTGCAACATCCATAAAAAGTTTCTTTTAGAGCAAATCAGTATGTTACGTACGAGAAATGGGGAGGGTGTCACAGGGATTATTTGCAATAATATTATTTGGCTGCTGCTGCGTTACAATATTGAAAACACTCTCACTACACCTGGATATTGGATGTAAATTTGGATGAGCATGCCTGTGCACTGTGCGTAACTCAGCCAAACGGGCATGAAAGATGAAATTAGATCAAAAATGAAAAACTGTTCCTAACCAGGCCCCCAATATATGCGTGACCCCGGGGCCCCCAAATCCTTCAGATGTCCCTGGAGCAGACACTCAGATTTCCACACGTTATTAGAGTCTGAGCACAGGAAGTGGAATGAGGGAGGCGGGACGTTCACAGGAAATAAGCCGGCCATCAGGTACCAAAGCAGGAAGAGTTGTTTAAACATACCGAAATTAAGGATGTCTTTGAGTGCCTGACCTTCTGACTGCCTTAACAACGTCCAACAAGCAGCCATTTGTGATGACTGCTTTAGGGATTCACTGAAGCAGCCATTTGTGAAAGTATGGACAGAGACAGACCTGTCAAACGACCGGTAGAGCGACAGGCATAAATAAAGTGGACAAAGTGTATAATTCCATAGTATGACACCAGTGGCATAACACAGGCCCCCGCGGTGCGGGGAAGGGGGGGTCCAAGCTCCAGAGGTCCGCTCAGCACAATACTCTGGCCAGAGAGATCCTGATTGAGTCTGGGGAGGGTGCTTCACATACCTTGAAGGGGGCCCCTCTCAAGTTTTGTTATGCCAGTGTATGACACGCACATCTATAAAACTGCTGGATGAGCTGTATGTCAATCATGATGTGCGAAGAGTCTAATAACGTATCAGAGTGCAGTCGGAGTGAATTAGTGTCAACCCAGCGATGGAGTCCTACCTGCTCTGTAGTTGGGAAGATGTGAAACCCCTGGCCAGGATTCCTCATTTGGAGCACCCAGCACCTGCATAAAATCAAAGACAGATGATGGCGGAAGAACTTTAAAAAACAAGCTTCATACACGCTGTACTCTTACGGGGTCAGCAACAGCCAGCAATAATCAGGTACATGGTTTGGCCCAGGAGACCTAGCATAATTTAACTATACATATTTATTTGTTGAGTATCTCAAAGTGAAAGACTACACAGAGGTTACATCCAAGGGGGGCATAGCAGTGGATGATTCCAAAAGACAGTATTTGGAAAGAGTGGCTAGAGGGACATTTCGACATGATTCTGGCATGTGTGTTCTCATCTAAAGTAATACTGTCATATCCCAGGACCACAATCACAGAGTGAGAAAAACCTTGGATCCTACAAAGGAACAAGTGAAGAATTCTGGGTGCCATCTACAAAGCTTCAAGATTTAAATCTGTTTAATTGTGTTTTCGTAAATCAAACAAATTAGCAGTTACGGCTGAATTGTCGCACTACACGGGTAAATAGTTCACTACGGCAAGATGAGAGATGAGCAACTTCAAAACACATATTGTAATCAAGCACCAATGGACAAACAAGCCCCCAACTTACCTCCCCGCTAGATCCACGTCTTCTAGAATGATAAAAGTGAAATCTGACACAGAACCATACCGTTACACCGGGGCCAACATAATGACAGAGAAGAGGCCCGCTCTAGTAACGTTGTGGTGCAACTATGAGGTGTGATATTTTCAGGAATCTCTCGATATTCCTGGGAGAGAAACTCAATACATGCCCCCCTTGTCTTTTGGAAAGAAACCTTCCGGTGTTCCAGACCTGCTGTAAGTTTCCCATTGTAGCGTATACTGGGAATTGTGGTATTTCGGTGTTGAATATAGTGTTGATGCTCTCGAGCACATCCTTCCAGAAGTTATTCACCGTGGGGCAGCTCCACATGATATGTATTAATGTTCCTGTTCCCCCACAGTTCCTCCAACATGTGGGGATGTGGCTGCATGCCATTTATGTATACGTACTGGTGTGTAATACCAGCAGTGTGCCATCTTCTGAAGGGTGTCCTTGCCTGAACTACTGGATTCGTGCTCTGGTGTAGATGTCTCGCCACTCCCTATTTTTCAGTTGTCACCTTAATTCAGTTTCCCACTGAGTTTGTGCTGGTGAGCGGTCAGCCCTGTTCTGCCCTTTCAGCGATTTATGCACGTCAGAGAGAATGTGCTTGTCATCTCGCTTTGTGACAAGCCATTTCTCATATGGAGTTAAGGTCCTACTCAGTTCCCACTACAGGGCATCAAAATGCAGCTTTTATGCTCCAGTCAAGCCTCCGGTGTAGGAAGGTGGATATCTGACTATGGTTACCCCCAACTTTTTGCCTAGTGTCTAGCTGGTTTTTCGACTTAGTTGGCCTGAGATCCTGCCATTCAGGGTCTCAGGCTGTCTGCTCTCTCTGTAAAATGGACTCCCTGTACCCTAGGTACATAATCAATTGGTAAGGATCACCTTATTGGACCCTGTACAGTGTACCCTAGGTACCCAGGGCATAGGTGTACCCTAGGCCTCCCAGGGGCTGCAGCATGTATTATGCCACCCCTGGTCTGGCCTTCCAATCAGACACAACTGGCTGATCACTCAGCTGGGGCAAGGTCGTGTAATCACCCCTTGCTTAGATATAGTATGCCTATATCTGCCCTTATATATAGACACATGTGTACCTATCAGTCACTCCTATGGCAGGCCTTAACAATCCTGGAGGCAGAGTGCTTGGTAACATGTGAGATGGTGCTCTAGCATGAGCTGAGCCTGTCTGCAGCTTTCGGAACCATGTCCTTATAGCTGTTCTATGATATAGCCTACCATATACTCTTAAAGTGCCTTATAACCTTAAACGGTTATGGTAACTATGGTTGGGCTGTATCAAAACATGTCGTGTAAGGTGTCTAACACTTTGGAATAATACCCCCATACCATTTCTGGTGATGAGGATATTATTCCTCCCTTCTAGAGGGAGAGACATGTTAAAATCCTACTTTGCTGTGTAACCTCTGACCAAAGCCTCAGCATCACAAAATGGATGCTGCTGCCACAGACACAAGTCTGACCTCCTGCAGCTGGGAGTGATCCCAGCCAGGGAGGCCTGGACAATAGGTTTCCTGCTTGGGGAGGTGCTAGCACCTCCCCAGACAGCCTTTAGTGTATTGGGGCAGGGTGGGCTGAAAGGAATGAGACATGCCTGGGGCACACAAGGTGTTCCTTGCATAGTCCAGTTCAAACCGGCGCTGGGGCACTCCAGCCCCAGCTCTGGCGCGAAACTGGACAAAGGGAAGTGGGTGTAACCACCCCCTCCCAGGTCCCACCCATAAGGCGTGACCTAGCAGGTATCCCAGCCCCCCAGATTAGTATAAGAGTGGGAGTTGGGCCTCAAGAGATTAGATTATCCTGAACCTGCAAACTTGAACAGAAACTCTGGACCTTCGACATTCGACGAAAGAAGAAGACTGAAGAATCTCCCTTGTAGCCAAGGAGTGGCTACCCTGTGCAAACAGGCACCATCAAGAGACTACCCTTTGCTTTGCGACCGTTCTACGAGGAACCGACTGCAGAGCCCGACCAGAGCCTTGACTTCCAGACTTCTCCGACCCTCATCCACATCTGCAGCAGAGCTGAGATCCGTGGAGGCGACGAGCGACGTGGGACCGGCTACCTGGGAAAAGTGGCTAGTAACTTACAGCGCAGCTTCTGAGGTACCCTCAAAGTTGTGCACCGGGGATTGAGAAGCCCCAACCCCAAGCACCATCTGCACCGAAGACCAGCCCCCCACACTCCACGAGTCCTGCGTGGGGCCCTTCAGCATTTTCCTGCTTGCCGCGTCTGTCCGGTTGCTTGCCCGCTGGCTAGTGGCCTTTGTGACGACGCTCCCTGAAATCTTCTGCGCTGGTTTGGCTCCTCCAGACTGGCTCCCGCTTCTCTGCAAAGAAGAAGCACCCCAGACCTTCCTGGTCTGCACCAGAAGCAAGTCCTTTGTTCTTCGTGGGTTCCGCTTGCCAAGGCTTGGTGAGTCCTAGTCCAACTTCGACGCCGCGGACAGCAAGAGCCTTCGTGGGACAGCTCGCCTCCTGGTCCTGGTCGTCCTCGACGCTTCCTGGTCCTCCTGGCTGCAGCGACAAGCTTCACCTTCACCTGCAACTCTTCACGACATCGCCTGGTTCCTTCCTGGTTCCACGTGGTCACTGGCTAGTGACCTTGACTCTGTCCCCTCTGCTTGCAGGTTTCTTCTCTTCTTGATCCCAGCCTTGGGATCCACCGGACACTCTCCCCTGACTGCCTGTCAGCATCTTTCTTCAGGCATCCATAGGAGTCGACGACGAAAACGACGCATCTTCACCCCTATGCACCCGCAGCCTGTGGGCTAGGTAACTTGGGTACTCCGGTGCTCATCAGGATAGTGACTATCCTAGTGTCTAGTTTTCAAGTCTCAACTTCCTAGCTACTCCGGAAGTGTCCTAAATCTATCTATTTCTAAACTGTAACATTGCTATTGACTTTTACGCATTACGCGTGAGTGTTTCCACTCTGCACACGAATCCCGTGGGCCTCCCACTTCCTAACTAACGCTAGTGTAGTGTAGCCCCAGCGATTCCCTAGACCTAGGCCTATTCTATTTCCGTGACAGTGGTTCTTATACCACTTACTTAGTATATGGTTTGCGTGGCCCCTAGGGCCTAACTGTATTACTTACCTGTGTGACTTAATGTATGCATAAATAAGACTGTGTTATACTTACCTCTAAACTCATAAAGAGTGCTGAGGGTTTGCTTAGAATAAATACACTTTATTTTATATATATATCTGTTGTGGTGTCCTTTCATTTGGTATTCAAGGGATTATATATGGTATCACAGCTGGCTTCACATGCCATTCAGAGTTTAGCCTAAGACTGCTCTTGTCCATGCTACCACTAGGATAGCTGGTCTATAAGGTTGACTTTACAACCAATCACCATAAGGGTATTTGGACTGATATAAGGTGTACACTATAACTAGTGACATCATACATCAGGCCAACTTCTCACATCCGGCTCCTTGAAAACCAAGCCAGAGTGCAGCTAATCAGACACGTAGTTCCATGAACATCATTTATTCCAGGTTGCCTAAGCCTGGTTGCCTAAGCCTACAAAAACAAGACATATTTGGCCTGCCTTGAAATCACTCTACTGGCTTCCTGTAGAATAGGAATTAAATTCAAGAGCCTATTCACCCTCAGCTAGGCTTAGTACAGTATTGGCCAGGGTTTGTTACAGAAACTAACATCAACCAGACCTCTTTGGTTATTCACCTCTTACTTGATAGAGCCACAATGGTTCTAAAGATGAAAACACAGGCATAATGGAACCCAAGCACTGGAATGCTCCGAACCCTAGGCTGAGGACAATATCAAACAATCTGCAACCCAGGACACTTCATGCTGCCAATCAACTGAGAGGAAGGAGACAGCAACTGAAGAATATCAGACAGGAGGACGCGTCTCACAGCTGGACAAAATCAAACTACTCCTGTTCAACTTTTCTCATTTCTGCTGTACCCCGAACTCCCCATAATAAAATGGGGATAACATAGCCCTAGGATATCGCAAGCCAGCATGCAGTTGTGCAAACATAAAGCATTCCCTTACAAGGTCATTGAACGCTCAGGTGAATTGCAATATTATCATATATAGAGTTGGGGGTCCACTCAAATACTGTCCACTTAAATGGAAAGAAATATCAGAAATTAAATGTGGTGTTTCTCTGTGCAAAACCAATGACATAGTTGTTCGGTTTGTGAACAGCAGTGGGCATAACAAGCTATGAAATCGAAGAGCACCAATGGTACCAATACGAATATTGTGGAAAGAGCATTTTTTCAGGGTATTGACTTGATGTGCTTAAAACACAAATTAATTACAAGTTCGAAATAAGAAGTCAGAGCATTTCATTACATAATGTTTATTTAGAATTGCGTTTACTGTGTGGCCAGTAACAACTGGCCTTTAACATTGCAATCCCTCCACAAAATGCTGGTTTGTGTCGGGACCGCAGTTATAAGTACTGCCATGTTAATGATGGGTGCTCTAAAGTTTACAACCTCCATTGAATTTTAGCTGGTCAAACCTGTTGGAATTTGACAGGGGGAAATGCCCTGGTTTTTACCAGGACAAGTGGATGTTGGTGTGGTAAGTTCTAAATACTGCATGTTTTTTTGCCAAAAAGACAGAAATGGTGCAGTTCATTGCACCCTATAAATTATGAGCCCCAGAGTGCTGCATTTAATCAGGTGCAATACATTATGATTATCTTGCTGGGGGACTCCTAACCAAGCCTATATGAGGAGGCCAGCTGCTCCTACAGATTTGTTTCCAAAAAGGAATGGAAAAATAATTCAGTGTGTTTCTTAACATGTTTGTTGGTGAGGCATTACTGGCAACAAGTGACAATAATTGTAAGGACTACTCAGTTCTGATGTCTGAACTCACTCATGACAAGAAACAAAAGCACTGTCGTCCATAGGCATCATACGTGTCCCATGCATTATAATGAAAAAACATCTGTATTTACAAGTCATAGCAATAGGATGTTATTAGATTCCTTCACTTTAAAAACAAAATGCACTGTGTACTGTAAATGTAGCCTTTTCTGGCTCATGGTACATTAAATAGGCATTTAATTGCCAATCTCTGTTATCTCCATGCATTTTAAAGGGGGAAAGAATGTATAATTTCACACCATATCATTATACCCTTGAAGGACATCAGGGTCGCTTTGACCTGCGTGTTATCACTTTATCCCACTTCCTTCTCGAGGTATGTGTTGCCCTCTCCTGAAAGTTAAGGGAACATCATGAAAAATGCATCATGCTGTCTTTCCGTATAAGACACATGGATATCTACCTGTGCTTACATTCCTGTCTGCTATATTTGTCACCAAATTACCAGCTCTCCACCTCTCACCAATCACAAGTCTTGCACCTTGTATCTAGAATTTGCTCTAGATAATGTAATGTTGGTCTACACATTATCTCAGGTTGCTCCACATAGGCCTCAAATAAGAGTGATGTGTTAAATTGCAGAAGGCAGACCCCTGGACTACGGAGAAGGAGAGGAAAAGAGACGCCGCCAAAGGGAGCCATCCGAAGATAGCCAACGCCACCAGCAGCCGACGAAGACGCATTAAAGGATATGGATGACTCCATCTGAGGTTGACACCAGGAACACGAACGACATGTCAGGAAACCAAACGCCTATTCCCAAGTAACAGGAACGTAACAATTAAAGGCGTCATGCCTACCACCCCTCATGGAAGATTCCTTCTGTGACGGGCCCTTGAACACACCATAGGAAACCAGCAGATTCCTAACTACAAAACCACGTGACCTACCAGAATACTCACTGCCCTGCGGAAGACCTTCCATTCAAACCATTCCTAGGTCCAACCCAGAAGGTCGAAACGCGTTGGCACAGTACAAACTGAGGCCATGAGTCACTATGAACAAGTAATTGGAGCACAAAAGGCACCATAAACTAAAGCATGATTAAGGTTGCTTAGACAATAATCCATCTATCCTTGCTCTGACCTCTACAGGACCGCACTTTATCACAAAAAGTGCACGAGGACACAAGGGCAATAGGTCCCAATATCTAATTCCAGTTGGACACTTGCGTATAAATTAAAATGTACAAGATATGAAACTGTATGTCAGATGTGTAGATTGTAGGAAGTTAAGCCTCAATGCACATGAAATGTTTATGTTTAAAATGTATTGTCATCTTATGTTTCATTAACTTTCTTCATTTATTTTTCTGTGTTTGTAATTTGGCATTATCTAAGTCATGTGTAAATATGTATATTACAGTTCTATCTAAATGTAAAGACAAGTGTTGAAATCTCAAAAATAGAAAAAGATACTGTTTCAAGTTAAGAATCTGGCTGACGAGTATTAATTTGACTAAACCAGGTGGGTTTTACACCCAAAGCCCGATACGGGAAACACCAGTTTCACCGAAGAGTAAACCCTAGTAAGGACTGTTCATTGGTTGAACTAGGAGAGGGAGAATTTTTTAGCTCCCAATCGCTGAAACAAACACAATCTATGGTCTGGGAGGTACCGTTCAGTAGCAACCCATGTTAAATTGCGGCATCCATGCAAACCAAGCTTTGCACTGGTGTCGCAATACCCAGTGGGTAGGAGTTTTCCACTAGTGAATATCAACAGCTCTAATCTGCTGATATTTACAGAGGGGGAAATGGCTCGGAAAATATCAGGATGTACAGATTATGGAACAGGAGGGGGATGGGAGCACACTGCCTCACCTCCCAGCACAGTTCGCCCCTTAGCACTGCAGTAAGTGCAGTTCACAGTAAATGCTTACTTGAATATTAGCTGTCGTGTTTCACCAAAGTTTGTGCAGGTTAGTGTTGTAAATCTGTAGACACGTGTTTCTGGATATTATCCTTCATCTATAGAAGTAAAAAACGAATTTCATCGGGAGTTGCTGAGAAAGCTGCCACAATTCTCTCAGGTCCCAGTACCTCTCACTGGCGCACAGACGCACTTCCAACAGCTCTTCAGCTCAATGGCTCAAGTGAGACTTTTCAAACAGAAGGGGGATGGAAGCACACTGCTCCTCCTCCCAGTACAGTTCGCCCCTTGGCATTGTGGTAAATGCAGTTCACAGTAAATTCTTACTTGAATATTGAGTTTGCTCTATATAATCTCATGTTGCTCTACACCAGCGGCAACTCCTCCGCTATAGTTGAGGAGCATCGCTCTCCCTACCAGCAGCCTAAACATGAAAAATAAAAACGATAATAAAACGTGTTTATTACCTTTTTTTTCCCTTCCCTGGCCGAATAGGGCCATCAGGGTAAGAGTGACGAAGGGGGAGTGGTGGGCACTGTTGTCAGTGCACATGTCGGTTTGGCTGGCTGTCTTTGGATAGCCAAACCAACATGCGCACTGAGCTGCACTGCTGGGTTGGGTACAGTTGGCACAGGCTCCCAGTCTCCCTGGGAGCGCATATCACGGGCACTCAGGCCAATCCTGATGCTGCTTTCATGCTACCCGCCCTGACACCGGTCCCAGGATGCTCGTTTCCGGTCCAGGGAGGACCTGGTTTGGCAGTTCGGGCTGGACTGTTCCCATAAGGCACAGGGTCAAGACTAATTTGCATATGGCTGGGTCTAAACTGGGGTGGCATGGTGGGCAAAAGAATGATGGATTTAACCCAGACCACTTGACTGGGGTGAATGTTTGATTTGCTCTGCATTCCGTCCTTTATCTGTGTGTCTTTGGCTTTCTCGCCCTAAGTGCGCCGGGTATGCCAGACGTGGGTTCCGGGCTCACTGTGCCAGTGGATTCAAGCTAGCCTGGTTGATGAGGGGTGATGTTCTGAAACCGGTCCTAGGATGCTTGTTTACGGCTCAGGGAGAACCTGGCTTGGCAGTTCGGGCTCGACTGTTCCCATGAGGCACAGGGTCAAGACTGATTTGCATATAGCTGGGTCCAAACTAGGGTGGCATGGTGAGCAAAAGAACAATGGATTTAAGGCAGATCTCTTGACTGGGGGGTGAATGTTTGATTTGCTCTACGTTCTGTCCATCATCTGTGCTGCTTTTGCCAGCAGCATTACAGCAGCATCTGGATTGGCCCCATGGAAGTCTGGGAGCCTGCAATGGAGAGGAGCAGAAGAGCGGAATGTGGTAGCGGCAGGTAAGTTATTTTTTATTTTTTTTGTATTTTGGTATGTCATCCATCGTCTGTCATTCCCCCGACCCCCCTCAACAACCACCATGCCTCACCACTCTTCCCTTACACCAGATGCTCCTGCTCTACACATACTCGGGTTGCTCCACGTAGGCCTCAAATAAGAATGACGTGTTAAATTGCAGCATCCATGCAAACCACTCTTTGCATAGGTGTCGCAATACTCAGTGGGTCGGACTTTCCCGTTGGTCAATATCAACAGCTCTAATCTGCTGATATTTACAAAGGGGCAAATGGCCAGAGTTTGGTTCAAAAAGCACCAAAAGTTGCATGTTATACCCAGTAGCGGCTGCTACATGGCAGCAGTGGTGAGGCAGGTGGGGAGGCGGGGATGGTTTTAAGAAAAAAAAAATGTACTTACCTGTGCTGCCGGTTGCCGCTTCTCGTCTGTCACTCTACGATCCAGCAGGAAGCAGACTCACCAAGCCAATCATAATGCTGCTGTCACCATGACAGTAGCGTTGTGATTGGTTTGCGCGCCATTTCGGCGCTCAGACAGGCAGTGGGAGCCTGTGCATGTACCGCACCCAGGCCGTGCATTACAGCATGATGAAGAACATGCTAAGGGAGCATGACTGTTTGGTGGGCCCAAGACGGCCGGCCAAACCGTTATGCACACTTAGAAAGTGCTCACCTCTCCTCCCCCTGCTTTTTGGCCAGCCCTGCCATGCACCTTCAGAGCCTTCTGAAAAATAAAATGATATTAAAGTGGAGTTATTAGCATTTTCTGATTCCTGTGGGGCGACGCTTCTCCGTCTCAGCGAGCCTCCGCTGCTTATACCTCATAATTGTTGCAACCGTCATAATTTTCATTATTCATCGTATCTGATATATAGCAAACCCAAGGGGATTGTTATTTATCTGTGCGCTAAATGACCCTTCAATACCGAGCCAGTCGTAATGGAGGCCACAGTCTTGACATGTTTGCTATATTCTCATGCAGATCTGTATGTTTCCATATATCTCCCATATATCTCCCAGTGCTAAATTTGTAACCTAATGAGTGCCGGCGTCCAAAGCACTGCTCACAAGACAGCAGCCAGGGCTTTTAAATGTGCCTGCGCTGAGTATCAGGGCTGCGTGGTACAGAATCCGCCTCAAGCCTCTTTCATCCACTGCCAGGCGCTCCCTGCAGGGGCGTAATGCAAGCCCCTGCGGTGCAAGGGTCCCCACCCCTTCAGGGACCCCCAAATCCATCAAGGGGGTCCCATTCTGCCCCAAGGCAATGAGATTCTGTGAGATATGGGAGACTCAAGGGCACGCACCTTAAACACAGTTTACGTCACACAGCTGGCTCCCTGCTCCCTTCTCTCACTCTGGAGGCTCCAGCTTTCTCCATTCCTTCTTCTTTACCGTTTGTATGTTTTCTCATCTGTTGATGGGGAATGTCTGATGTCTGAAATGTCTGAAAGATGATTGCGGGTGAGCCCCACCGGCTCAAATTAAGGACAGGTTATATTCCGAAACTAGTCTCAACAGGGCCAGCTGGTTCCAAATATTCCAGAATTATCCCTCCATTTACGACAAACAGCAGCACAGAGTGGCCGATGGGGAGTAAATCATTGCCTTGCCCCCAGGGCGCCTCACCCTAAGTTACAGACTTCCAGACACTCTGTAATTCCGGCTAATAGTATGTTGACCTTCAGAAATAAAGCGCGGCGGTTTACGAGAGAGGTCATTTAGTAAAGAGGAGGTGCTCAGACAGGGGGGCGCGGGGAGGGCCCCATTGTTAGTCAGTCATGATCATTACTGAGCGTCGGCTGGGAAAGAGCTAAGTACACTCCGGCCAGACCCCGCAGTCACCACACCCCGCAGTCACCACACCCCGATAACATTTGGGGACGAAGCAGGAAGTCAACTGCAAGTGAAATCCATCAGACGCGCCATAAAGAAAATTAGGGGAGGGGGAGGCCGCTAAAACAGGGGGCTGCCAGCCATCTGTAAACAGAGCCGGGCCCGAGACACGGGGCCGCGAAAGGGGGTTAATGGCTTGCGTGGGGCGATAGGAAGGCACAGACTACACGTTCTGGACTGCTTCTGTCCCAGCGATAAAGCGGCTGTCATCAAGGAAACTGACGATGGGTGGAAAAGGCATCTACTATTGGTAGTTGTAATCTGTGCGTGAGCGCAGTCTGTGGTGACGCGACTGAGTCACGGGCTAACCGACCACAGCACTGTCGCACACATTTTGTATATATAAAAACTAAAGAGCCATCAGTTGTATAAACGGGATGGGGAGGGGGCGTTCACGGAGTTAGCCTAACAAAGCACAGGGGCATGTTCCCTCTGCAGTGGTGAATACACCCAGTGAATCCCCGCAGATGCAACAGTCGCGCACCGTTAGCTCCACTTGCTCTGTGTTTTCTCCTTCGGGATCAGCACCAGGGCCCTGCAGCAGCACGCCTGGGAGGCTGAGTACTTCGGCCGCCCAGGGGTGTATGAGTGGTCTTCATGATAAGAAGCAAGCCGGGCTCTAGGATATTTTCTTTGGGAAGGCCGTAAAGAAGCATGGGAGGCTGTCATATAGTTCCATTAAAACCTATACAGGATCAGCACGTTCGGACAGCATACACTGTAGGATTGGTGTCAGACTGATTCTGAACACCCCCACCGAGTATGTTGGCCTTTCTGTATCAACTAGCTCACAGGGGCACTATAATCTCCTCTTATCGGGGAGAGAATAGTTCTTGGCAACCTTCAAACATGACAAGCCTGATCCCTCAGGACCGTGGAAATAGTGTACTACTTTTCGCTCAGTCACTCGTGCTCACTTAGAGAAATACACAGTATAAACAGGCCGTGTGTTTTCAATAAGAATTTATTGAACAGTTGTTACTCTAGTGTAAAATAAATGAGCTGCAAGAACCGGTAGACAGTAAAAGATATAAATGATTAACAGTACCATAAAAGTAAACAGATGGTAAAGTTCTACCATCTTGCAGTAATCATGAATACATACAAGTATATAAAATACATGATAAAAAGATGCGTACTCCTACGATGCCTCTCTAACTAGATGTACCCAAGTGTGCCAGCATGTGTGTAGGTGTTAAGCCAAGAATCCCTCTAGGATCAAGTCAACCTCCATTATCAGAAGTGAGAGACTGTGGGACCCCGTCCTGGTCTCGAGTTGGACACCCCGCGAGGGATGATAGACCACTGCGAGCTCGAGTATCTGCATGCAGGAACCTCAGCGTCTCTGGTCAGTGTGTCGGCCGGGAAGTCTTGGTCTCCTCTGTCTTATCTTAGCAAGATGTGATGTATATATACCCATAGGTCTCCCCAGGGGTCTTACCTAGCTGTATTACTGTGTCGGCCTAAGGATGGCGTCAGGCATGAACTTTATACATAGATATTATACAGGAGATGGTAGTCCTGCTGTGCTTCCAAGAATCCTCATGCATAAGGGAAAACCCGCGTTCTGAATGTAGTGTCCTATCTAGGTAAAAGGTCAGTTCCTGTAAACCGTTATAAGTGTAATGTAGGGAAGAATATAGGTGAAGGGTTATGAAGTTACCTGAGCCTATATCAGGGTACCTATATGGAATACAACACCCACTCCTCTTCCAAATGGACGACATAGTTAAATTCTAAACGTACTACTAGGCTGATTAGATACTGGTACGCAAATAGTTTAACCCCTTCTATGCTCATGACGGAATGGTTCCGTCATGAGCACAAGTTCTAGTGTGCTCATGACGGAACCATTCCGTCATGAGCACATTCTCAGGAAATCCCTCTGCTGCAGACAGCAGAGGGATTTCCCCCTTTTTTTGCCTGGGAAGGTGGGGAAGAGCTTCCCCAACCTCCCCAGGCCTATTTTTGTATTTCACTGTAATGACGATGGCGCGCATGGAGGGGCAGAAAGCCCACTAGCTTCAGGGATTATTTCCCCACAGTTTTACTTAGGGGGTGGCTGCCCAAAACGGGCATGCCAAAGCCCCATCCCCCACCCACCAAAATTACAGCCTTTCTGCCCCCCTGGGGGGCAGATGGGGATAGTAGCCCCCAATCTGCCCCTCCGGGGGGGCAAAAAGCCCACTAGACACTGGGGTTTTATTTTGGGCAATTGAAATTAGTGTGGGGACTGCCCAAAACGGGCAAGTCAATGCCCCCTCCCCCCCCAAAAAATACAGTCTTTCTGCCCCTAGCTGCCCGCCCCCGGGGAAGCAGCAAGCCCACTTGATACCAGGGATTTTTTTTGGGCAATTTTACTTAGGGTGGGGGCTGCCCCAAAATGGGCATGCCTATGCCCCCACACCCCCACCAAAATGATAGCTTTTCTGCCCCCCCAGGGAGGGCAAAAAGCCCACTAGACATCAGGGATTATTTTGGGCAACTGAAATTAGGGTGGGGACTGCCCAAAACGGGCATGTCAATGCCCGTACCCCCCCAAAAATTACAGTCTTTCTGCCCCCCCCCGGGGGGAGGGGGTAGATGAAGGCAGTTTCCCCCATCTGCCCCCCCTGGGAGGCAGAAAGCCCATTTGAAGCCAGGGATTTTTTTTGGGCAATTTTACTTAGGGTGGGGGCTGCCCCAAAGCGGGCATGCCAATGCCCCCACCAAAATTACAGCTTTTCTGCCACCCCTGGGGGGCAAAAAGCCCACTAGACGCCAGGGATTTATTTTAGGCAATTGAAATTAGTGGGGGGGGTTGCCCAAAACAGGCATGTCCATGCCCCCACCCCCCCCCAATTTTTTTTACAGTCTTTCTGCCCTCCTGGGGGTTCGATGGGGCAGTAGCCCCCACTCTGCCCCCCCCTGGGGGCAGAAAGCCCACTAGAAACCAGGGATTTTTTTCTTGTATTCATGTAGGGGTGGGGGCTGCCCAAAATGGGCATGACAATACCCCCACCCCTTCCTCCCCAGAGAAATTCCAGTGTTTCAGCCCCCCCGGGGGGCAGATGGGGCAGTGGCCCCTGATCTGCACCCGGGGGGGCAGAAAGCCCACTAGGCGCCAGTGATTACGCTGGCTTTTTTTATACATGGGGACGGGGGCTGCCCAGAATGGGCATACCAATGCTCCCACCCCTCAAAAAAATAGCCACAGTCCTTCTGCCCCCCTTGGAGCCATATCAGGGCAAATTCATCCACTCCCCCCGATT
Organism: Triturus cristatus; assembly: GCF_964204655.1. NCBI lineage: Eukaryota > Metazoa > Chordata > Amphibia > Caudata > Salamandridae > Triturus > Triturus cristatus. The sequence continues at coordinate 816,988,962 of NC_140584.1, forward strand.
CCCCCTCAGGGCGGCAGAAAGGCCACAACGCACAGAGTTATTTTTGGCAATGTGCCTTCCTGTGGATTTTGGGCCCTAGCACAGCCGGCACATAGGCCGATAGGGAAACCTAGCAAACCTGTACATGTTTGAAAACTAGACACCATGGGAAATCCAGGATGGGGTGACTTGTGTGCCTCTCACCAGGTTCTGTTACCCAGAATCCCTTGCAGACCTCAAACTTTGTAAAAAAAACCCCACATTTTCCTCACAATTCTGTTGTGGGAAAGTTCTGGAATCTGCGTGGATCCACAAATTTCCTTCTACACAGCGTTCCCCCACGTCTCCCGATAAAAATGGTGCCTCACTCGCGTGGGTGGGTCAAGTATCCGCGACAGGCAAGGGCCCAAAACCTAGTGAGGCGATATCCAAATTACCTATCACAAACCATCCTAGTTTTCAAGGGGGTCCCAAGAGTTTTTGGCCCTATCACAAACGACCTTGTTTTAGCAGGGGGGATCACCTGGGTTTTGGCCCGTGCTCGGTGGCCAGCTAGGGAAACCTTCCAAACCCACACATTTCTGAAAACTAGACACCCGGGGGATTATAGGGAGGTATGGCTTGCGTGGATCCCCCAACTTTTTCTTACCCAGAATCCCCTGCAAACCTCAAATTTAGCTGAAGAAATCACTTTTTTCACACATTTTTGTGTGGGAAAGTTGTGGCATCACTGGGCTGCCACAAATTTCCACCCACCCAGCGTTCCCCTAGGTCTCCCGATAAAAATGGTGCCTCACTCGTGTGGGAGGCCCAAGTACCCGTGACATGCAAGGGCAAAATGTATTGAGGCGACATCAAAATTGCCTATCACAAAATGACCTGGTTTTGCAAGGGGAGTAACCTGAGTTTTTGGCCCCATGCTCGGCGGCCAGCCAGGGAAACCTACCAAACCCACACATTTCTGAAAACTAGACACCCGGGGGATTATAGGGAGGTATGGTTTGCGTGGATCCTCCAACGTCTTCTTACCCAGAATCCCCTGCAAACCTCAAATTTAGCTGAAAACAATCACTTTTCCCACACATGTTTGTGTGGGAAAGTTGTGGCATCACCGGGCTGACACAAATTAACTACCACCCAGCGTTCCTCTAGGTCTCCAGATAAAAAATGGTGCCTCACTCGTGTGAGAGGCCCAAGTACCCGCAACAGGCAAGGGCCCAAATCGTATTGAGGCGACATCAAAATTGCCTATCTCAAAATTACCTGGTTTTACCAAGGGGGTCACCTGGGTTTTTGGCCCAGTGCTCGGCGGCCAACTAGGGGAACCTACCAAACCCACACATTTCTGAAAATGAGACACCCGGGGGATTACAGCAAGGTATGGCTTGCATGGCTCCCCCAACTTTTTACCCAGAATCCTGTAAAACCTGAAATATAGCTTTAAAAAAATCACTTTTTCCACACATGTTTGCGTGGGAAAGTTGTGGCATCACTGGGCTGACACAAATTTCCACTCACCCAGCGTTCCCCTAGGTCTCCTGATAAAAATGGTGCCTCATTCGTGTAGGGGGCCCAAGTACCTGCGACAGGCAAGAGCCCAAAACGTATTGAGGCGACATCACAATTGCCTATCACAAAACGACCTGGTTTTGCAAGGGTGGGTCACCTGGGTTTTTGGCCCCGTGCTCGGCGGCCAGCTAGAGAAACCTACCAAACCCACCCATTTCTGAAAAGTAGACACCCGGGGGATTATAGGGAGGTATGGCTAGCGTGGATCCCCCAACTTTTTCTTACCCAGAATCCCCTGCAAACCTCAAATTTAGCTGAAAAAAAACACGTTTTCCACACATTTTTGTGTGGGAAAGTTGTGGTATCACTGGGCTGACACAATTTCCTACCATCCAGCGTTCCCCCAGGTCTCCCAATAAAAATGGTGCCTTACTCGTATGGGAGGCCCAAGTACCCGCGACAGGCAAGGGCCTTAAACGTATTGAGGCAACATCAAAATTGCCCATCACAAAATTACCTGGTTTTGCAAGGCGGAGGTCACCTGGGTTTTTGGCCCGTGCTCGGCGGCCAGCTAGGGAAACCTACCAAACCCACACATTTCTGAAAACTAGACACCCAGGGAATTATCGGGAGGTATGGCTTGCATGGATCCTCCAAAGTTTTCTTACTCAGAATCCCCTGAAAACCTCAAATTTAGCTGAAAAAAATCACCTTTTCCACACATTTTTGTGTGGGAAAGTTGTGGCATCACCGGGTTGACACAAATTTCCTACCACCCAGCGTTCCCCTAGGTCTCCTGATAAAAATAGTGCCTCACTCGTAGCAGTGAAATTGTGGCTATATTTCCTTTTTGCTGACCATTTTTAATCCGGTGTAGATGTTTAAAGTAGCTCACATCCCACAATACAGCCCTTTGACATAAAACAAAAGTAAGGAGATTATCTATACAATGGCAAAACTCGTCTAAATGGATGTGAAAGCAGAAAGATATTCTGCATAACCTCAAGGTGATAAAAAGAGGTCACAGCTTTCTTTAACTGAATGTCTCCTGATATCAGTGCAGAACCAAAGAGAGAGCTCTCCTTCCCCGGTGCCTGTAAGTATGTGCAGTTCTAGGAGAGTATTTATATAAATAGAGTCACTCTGCCATGCTTACACCAACATGCACCGCAAGGGATTGGCAGCACTATGTTGTAAAAGGCACGAAAAGATTAAATAAGGACATATGATGCAGTATGTCATCTCTGTACCAGGAATCCACTCTTTCTAAAGCACTAATGTAATATTTAGCTTCTAATGGGGCTAACCCCAGCCTTCTCTATGAAACCTGCAGCCCCCTCCCATACATGACAGGAATTACAAGTGACAGAGGTGGGCCAATCAAAATGGTGCTGCATCAATTATGCCATTGATAAAAAAAGACTTGTGTTGTCGATCTCACTTACCAACCAGATCTTCTCCAACTGGTCTATGACACTACAAGACCCAGGTAACGCCGGACGGCCTTGAAGCATTTCAATTAATATGCATCCTGCGCCCCTAAAAAGTAAGGAGGGGAGATAGCAATGTATCTTACTTTCTAGTAGATTTTGATCTGGTAACGTTAGAGAAATGTGCGCCCCCCCCCCATCTATTTAAAAAAGTACTGTACAGGCAATATGGCTTCTTGAAAACATTTGCTTATTTTGTATGTTGTGAACACATGCGTTCTTTGGGTGTTCTCTGTTTTGTGTTGCTGTTGCCTTTCCCTGCACCACCAAGTGGTTATCATGGTGTGGCAGAGATGCCATGCAAGAGCCAGGGCCACCTGTTCCCCACCCTGATTGACCAGTGGGGGAATCACAGAAACAAGTCAATCTGCTGAGATTCTCTTCAGTTGCAGCTCCCACAATGAATAAAGCAGCAGCACTTCCTCCTTTATAAACTCCACAAATGGGTATTTACAAGATATTGTAATGGCAAGGAGATGTTCTCAGGTTTGACTTGAGGTCCATTGCTGGCCCTGGGTGGGTCTCAGTAACACAGCTGTAGAGGGACTGCGGCATCGAGGGTTATTATCAGAACAATATGAAGGGCTCACAAGAATCTAAAAACTAAGGATACAATTCACGAAGAATTTCCATTGGCAGGGATTGTCACCGCACTAGAATAGGTCTGCACTTTAAGACTTTAAGTGTTGATAGGCAGGATTAAGGTGCCTTGGCAAAGCTTTGTGTGGGGTCCTGAAACTGGAGCAACAAAGAGTGGGTCAGATAAGAACAAGGGTCCTTTGGCATAAGACATTTCCATTACTACTGGAATTGTGGTTGGTTCACAGAATACGCATCCCACGGCCATGAGACCTCTTCCAATGTGATAAATAGGCATAAAGCGGAGAGCAAAGAGCTCCTGAGGTTGCCTCCCAACTCTCCAGTGACACAGTGTCTTTGGGTCATGTTTGAGAGATTAATTCTCCCAAAGAATAAACATTGCCGTCATGCTCCAAACCCACATAGGCTTGGCAATCTATATAAAGATGGGGAACTATTAGAGAAGTTTACAGCAGTTCCAATTAACACCATCTGATAAGTACAGACTATTTCAGTAACAGCACTGTGTAGATGTAGGACAAACTAAGGAATTTGCAGGTAGGAAGAAAACAACACTGGTGACAATGTTCTATAATAGGCAAATTAAAAGAATGACATCCTGGCCATACTTACATTATTTACAATCCAGCAGACCACATAGTTACACAATTAACTAGGCAAAAAGACTTGAACACTACAAAATCAGAAGAGTTATGCTCTAAAATTTGGATAAGGACAGCCAAATCGTCCAGATTTACACAACACAAAAAAACATATAAGATCCTAAAAAGGTGGTATTTCACACCTGCTAGACTCAAAGCAATCTACGGGAGCTCAGACTTGTGTGGAAAGGCTGAGGCGAATTAGGCAGTATGAAACACACGTGGTTGTTCTGTAGTCACGTGCAGGGATCCAGCAAGGACTTTTTGACAAACATAAAGGGCATTACTGGAGGTCAACTAGATCTGGAACATTTGGTGTTGTTATTGGGCGGTCCAGGCTGTGGAAGCAAAAAAGGTACCCCAAAATTTACACATCCCAAAAATTATCTCAATCAGAGTTCCCACGTTTACTGGATTGGAGATGGTGTTAAACCTCAGTTTCATGAGGCAATGTGTCCCCGCGAAAAAACTCCCCTCAAAGCATCAGAAATCAAAAATACAATTTAATACTTAAATGAGATGGATTGAATGGACTAACTCAACAACTGAGTTCTAGATCAATGAAAAGTTAGAGAATTTTATTATAGCCTTATAGCCTGCCGCAGCGGGCTATACCGGCCATTAAAGGCCCGCTCCAGCAGCCTTTAACAAGGGAGCGGAACTTTAATAGCAGTATAGCCCAGCTACGAAGGGCTATAATGCTATTAGAAAATTCTGCCGCTAGAGGGCAGAATGTTCCAACAAATAAAACAAAGGCTTCAGGGAGCAGGCAGGGATTGAAAGCCACCCAGGCTGCCTGAAGTCTTTGTTCACAGCTAAAGCTGTGAACAAAGAGACATTGGAATGTTGGAGCTCGGGGCTTATACCAGCCATTATAAGCCCGGAGCACTCCATTGTTTTCAATGGAGCTCCCAATATTCCAATCTTCTAATACAGAATTTAAAAATAATGTACCAAAGCCTTAAAGACTCTCAATGTGATTGTAGGCTTTTGAGGATATTTCATGCCATGTCTCATCAGATGCCTGTTCCAGGGAAGCCTGATCTTACCAGATATCCAGCTCTGAAGAGTAGTCGGTGGCTCCAAGAAGGACATCAGGTGGACGGTACCAGAGCGTCACCACCTCGGTGGAGTAGGTCTGGCTAGGGATGGACTTGGCACGTGCAAGACCTGCCAAAGAACCAGAACAATAATACATCATAACCAGCAACAACAAAAAAGCAAACTTGACATAGTCTTTGTTTTTGAGACATGGAATGTCCAGAAGTTGTAACAATGTAAAGTGCAAACCAGCATTCATCCGGGAGTTGAGTAGCACTAAAGAAAAAAACATTCTTCTAGGATTAGCTACGCATAATATTATTTATTGGTGATGGTTTTACCTTTATGTGTGAGTGTGTGGAAATGTCAGTACAAAACTATTGGAATTCCATTCCTTCTCCATCAGAAAAAATCACCTAGTCTCAACACATTCAAGTATGAATTACAAATATCTTGACTGATAGATAGTATCATTAAGTTATGCTCTTTTATCCTGTGAACCTGCCACAAGCTTTGCATTTCTGTATTGGTGATCCCTGCATAACCTAATATAACCTGCAAGTACTCAGAGGTTATTTCATTTTGGCTGATACTGACTGACCTATTCCTTGTATTGTTGATTACGTGTTGTTTATATCTTCTATGGTTATAATTTAGCTTTCCTGTTCATGGAAGAGCCTGTAACTGCATGGCAAGTCATTCTGACTTATTACAATAATATAGTTGCATATAAATTATTGTAAATATCTTTTTACGGTTATACCATGTGATTTTCTGCTAATGCAAGATCTTTTTTTCCATATTTTTCAATTTCAATGATATATTTTTCTGCTATTGCTTGTAACACTATATATTTCGACATAATGAAAAACGTCTTTCTGTAAAGCATCCCAATGCCCTTGTTTTTTGGTCTGTGCTATATAAATTAATGTAAATAAAAACACAAAACAATGAAATAAAATTTATAATCAATCGGTTTACTTTTTGTGTCACATAACTCAGTTCGTAAAAAAGGTTTTAAAAAACCCTAACCTGATTTCATTATAATTAGATAAGTAATCGCAAAAATAAAAGGAAATACTTTTGTAGGTCATTTTAAAACAATTAAGCCATCGTTATGAATAGATCACAATTTCTATTCTCAAAACACAAATCAGATTTTTGTTGGTAATTCCATCCAGAAGTAGGCGAACGTGTAGATGTAAAATGGCCCGGAATCCAGGGAAGCATGCAGAACTTAAACTTCCAATCCCAATGTCTATGTTATTCCTCATTCCATAAACGCCTTTAGGGGATAACTCAGCAATGCCAGAATGTGGTATTACTGATACATAAAATATTGAACATTTCTGGTCAGGCATTACTACTCGGAAATAAGGGCTAATTTTTAAACTGGGCAATGAGGTAAATTATGTTATGATTTTTGACTACTCACAAATTCAGCTACATCTTCGGAGAGATGACCGGGGCAATGGGGTGCAGCAACCTAGTGTAAACAACATCAAACTAACAAGCATTGGCATAGCCAATAGGTCTCGCCTTTGGAACCTTATAAGTTTTTAGCCATGCAACAGTTGCATAACTAAATACTTATAAGGTCCCAAAAGCGAGACCTATTGGCTATGCAAAGCGAAAGTGAAAGTAAACGCAGTAAAGCGCGGCGCGCACGCCCGCGCACATGCACTGTAGCTCTAGGCTGGCCTGGTAGCACTTTTTGGAGCCCTCTCAATAAGTCTCGCCAGACCAGCACATGCGCTGGGTCAGGCGAGACCTAAAAAGGAAGGGTTCAGTGCTAAACAACGGTATGAATGATTTTTGGGGTGATAATTAGAGGTTAAAGGCACTATTTTGATGGCTGGTCTATTTTAAAGTTTTAGCAGGTAAATGCACAATTATTTTAAGGTACACCCTATCTACAATGCAAATTATGAATAAAGTTAGAATTGAATTAACTATGAACGATCTATTTAATCATTGTGAATAATTAAGGTCATTGCCAATGATTTTTAACTAGTGGTTTAAGAGGATCCTAGCAAGTACATGAGGAGGAATGTAATATCACACAGCATTTCAAAATTAATAGATTTAGATAAAGCACATTTCAGAGTCTGCGATAAATGCATGGATCCTCCAATTCAATTAGCTTAAGGGCTTTAATCCAGTATGCAAAGTTTTGTGCAGTTCCATCCAGAGGTGAAAGTTATGGTGGAAAGGGGACAAAAGAAAGTAGCAACGCCTACTATCATAGAATATTTTCCTCTCCTCTACAGCAAAAACTGCAGGACAGAACTAAACCAAAATTGGCATGAAGCTTGACATTTACTCAGACTACCCCAGTACCTTATTTGTTGTAGTGTAAATCTCTTCAGCAGGTTTTGTGGCATTTGTGTTACAAACAGTAGCGGCTCCTCGAGTGAGTCCTGTGGGGCGGTGGGGCGGGGCAGGGTGGGGAGTAGTAAACTCCGGCATACGGCTGAACAGAGGTGAGTACATAACTAAATAAATAAATTAAACAAATTACATTGCGCGAGCTGCATCGACAAAAATTAATGACATATGGAGTTTACAGGGACAGGGAAGGCAACACATGATCACAGTGTGAATGCAAGATGCGTCCCAAATGGATAAATACTGCCCCCAAAATTTGAAAAATGCTCTCCATTATTCTCCCGGGATTAGAATTTGGGTCTCTGGGGCCCCAAATTTGTGGGTAATCAGCAAATTGTTCAAAAATTCTGTATTTTTATTTTTCAAAATTCTGAAAAAACGAAAACATAAAAAATCACAGTGCAAGTATGCAGATGATTGGGTCACACAGAGGCTGGACACAGGCCAAGCCTTACACAGAGAGAGCATTATGCACTACTGAAGGCCATGCACAATGACATGGGTTTGGTGCGGGTTCTCCATTCAGAGCCGATTATGCACAACCTAAGGTTTGCACTGCTGATTCAGTGGTGCATGGGACTGGCTGACTCATTGCACAAAGTCTGGTGCAAGGCAAATACTCTAAGCTTCTTAACCTCATCGCTGCTTATGACGGAGTGGTTCCGTCATGCGCGTCGGTCGCGCTGTGCGCATGACGGAACCGCTCCGTCACGGCCCCGCCCGCGCACGAACCCTTCAGCACAGCGCGGTAATCCGCGCCGCGCTGAAGGGGTTAAGCATGTTTGCAGGCAATACACAGCTAGTTCGATGCCAGTCGAGCTGTTTGGCATAGGGATTGGCATAGGGCCTGGCCAAAGATGATGCACAGTAGTCTGGAGGCATGGGGCTGTTCCCTGGCCTGGCCATAGGCTAGACCCTGTGCCCAAAGGCCTGAGAGAATGCAAAAAAAAAATTAAAAAAAAGGTCCGTAGCGGCATTGTTATGATGAGTAGTGGAGTAGGTGAGCCACACAGTAATTGGGCATATGACCTTGCGCAGGCCACATGGTCAACCCCTGCTGTGCATGGGCAAATGCAATATGCAGGGGTAATTGACCCCACTGGACTCAGGGCGCAAAGCTTGGCTGCAGTACAGGGCCTGAGGGGCACAAAGTGTCAGTATCTTTTGCTACCAGTATGCATTTTGGGTCTTGCAATTTTTGTTTTTTATATTATAGCTATCAGTCAGTGAATACTTAAGAACAAATTTAGAGTGTGGATGACAAAGTTTACTCTGTCGCGATGGCTGCCATCTGGAGGGACCTCCGTCTGCCAAATTTAGAGATGTCCACCAGCCCCATGGACATTTCTCTACATTGACAGGAACCATCGTTGTGGCAGTTCCTGTCAATGTAGAAAAGTTTGACAGAATTAGCCATGATGGCAAGCTGTCAAACTTTTCAAAACCTTTTTGTTTTTCAAAAATAAACTCCCTAAGTGGGAGCTTGTTTTTGAAAACCAAAATACTACTGACACCTCGCACCTTGGCAGTTTTCTCCCAGGATGTGGGGTCATTTGGTCTTTTTCCTGCCCCTCACTGCCAGCTTTTTCCTGGCGGTGATAGACAATGACAAAATGGAATTACATTGTCCACCCTAAATACTTGAAGTCTGCCCATTTCTAAATGCAGCAAGCAGATGAGGTTTACGCAGGCAGGGTACATTCGATGCAGTACCCTGTCCGATAAACTCTAGATACCCTTATTCAGGCTCACAGCTCTTTTTGGCCAAGCCACACAGGCTGATCCCGCCTCTTCACTCCCATGACTTTACGTTCTTCGGTACCCATACTTTTGTGCATGTAGACCACTGCCTCAGACTCAAAAACATTTCCACTGCCATTCTGTGTGAGTAAAGCTCACTTTAACACTTTGGTTTAGGAGTACCTCCACTACCAGGTAGAGTCAGTTAGTTTGAGTTACCAGGTAGTCATCAAAGCCGCAACTAGTATTCACAGTCACAACAGCTCCACTTTCCCTTAGAGTTGGGAAGCTCTTCTTTAGTTGTTATACAGACCTTATAGTTTATTGTAAATATACATTCATTTGTTGTTGTTGTTTACATTTCTTTATTGGTATTTTCTACTTTTTGGAACAGGACTGTCATCATGATCCTGTACAGCATTTCCAAATGTTTGTATAACACACACAATACATAGACATTGGGTTATTTTACACATTTCTTCAGTTTGATATTGCTGCTAATGGTCTATTTCCTAGTGTTATGGTTTACATCTCTTTGGAGTATGCGCTCTGAGGTCCCAGTGTGCCATTGCTCACATTGCTACAACATCCTGGTTTAGAAACTATAATCGTTTCCAATCACATCTTGCTCCTGACACATTTGGCCGGAATTATATTGACAGGATCTTATGTATATACGTCGTGAACATACATACTGCTGCCCTTTGGAACCGAACATCACATTATTACGGAAGAAAATAAATTGTCCGGTGACAGAGTGGTAAGAAAAATCAATGGAGGTTACCAATAAGGCGTATTTTCTAAAACTATACAAACCAAACTGAAACTTATACTATAAAAAGGAAATGTGCCATCTGCGGAATACAAACAAAATCGTTCTCACTTGTCAGGGTACGAGGGTGTATTGTCGTTTTTTTCCCTCACAGTACAATAATATAGTGCGTGTAGCTAGGTGTGGTTGCCAATTAGCAAAGGAGAACTCTGTGTCTGGAGAAGCAAATGGGGCTCGTGTGCCTACCTACAACGGAGCTGGGGACATGAGGGACAGCTGCTCTATACATTCAGAGATCTATCTCTTCTCCTCGGCTAAGCAGTAAAGCAGCGGCATAGTTGTCACGAACCGGTAGCTAGGGTATGATCTACATCTATTGTGGTGTCGGCGCGCAGTGTAGTGAGGAGTGTGTCCCAGTCCTGTGCAATAGGATATTTATGAAGCCCCGCTGTCTCCTCCCTGTGCAGTACCGTACTTTCCGCTTGAGCCCAGATTAGAAATGAACGCTTCCAGCTAGATATTACTGGAGGTTCTGTGCTTTTCCATTTCTTGGTTATGAGACATTTTGCAGTAATTAGACCTAAATCGTGAAATCTCGAGGTGACCTTGTTTTTTTTAGATCTGCATAAAGCCCTAGGAGGCAGGTTTCCCACGACAAAGGCAACTGCGTGTCTGTGCAGGAATTGAAAGCAGTGATAACCTCTTGCCAGTAATGCTGAAGGGATGCGCAAGCCAACAACATGTGAAGCAGGTCTGCATCAGGATGCTGACAGCATGGACATGCAGAGGTGGGTGTGTGAAAATATCTGTTTATCATGTCCGGCGAGAGGTATGGTATCTGTATGATGTATGAGCTTAAATTAAACCTAGAATTTCTTGGTACGTTCCTGGCGCCTGCTAGTATGGCATCCCATTCCTTATCTGTCCAAGGTCAGCCCCTAGCCGTCTCCCATCTAATTCGAAGGCGTTTTCAATGTGTGTGCAAACAACGCCTCCACTAGCCAGTGCACTACATGCAATCCCGCCCACATGACGTGCAGGGATTGCAATACTAGATGTGTTGGTGGCTCGGTTGCTAGATCCCCCCAGGCGGCTGACAAAGCCTTCAGAAGGGAGGTGTGTAAGAGGAATTGACCAGCTGGTAACTCAGTCTCTTCGACCAACACCTCAAATGTTAGTATTGCACCGTCTCTGTATAGATCACCCAGAGTGTTTAAATCTGCCGCATGCCAGGTTGTCACGGCTATCTCCGATGTGCCCAATCTTCCTCTTGGTGTCCCCAATAGCGGCAAAATCAGGGCATATGGAAGCATCGTGCGGGTAAGATATAAACACCGTTTGTAGCATTTATGCGCCAGTCCTAAATGTATTTGCGATGGCAGCGGGAGTTTAGCAATGGGGTGGAACAAATGGCAAATTTGAGAGTGGGCCCAGGGCCGTTGCATAGTTGTTGTATCCTCCAAACATCTACCATCAAGCCACTTCGTCGCCCATTGGAGCTGGGCAGCCAAGTAATACAGTTCAATGTTAGGGACGGCTAGTCCACCTTGGCCAGTGGGAGCCTACATCTTCCACAAAGCAACTCGCGGTCTGCCCTTGTTCCATATTAAGTCTCGAAACAACCGTTCCAGCTCTTGGAAAATCCTAGGTTGGACATAAAGAGGGAGGTTTGAGAACTAATAGAGCAATTTGGGAAGTACTATCATTTTCAGCAGGGCAATGCAGCTCGGGACGTTCAGTGGAAGTGTTTTCCAAAATTGCACCTGAGCTCATATGGCTGAAATAGCTCTCAACAGATTGTCCTCTAATAAATCGTCAGGTGATCGATACACAAAAATGCCAAGGTATCTGAAGGTGGTGGGATACCACGTGAGAAGCGATCCATTCGGAAATATATCTTCCTCTGTGTCAACGTTAAATTCATAGATCCCTGTTTTGACCCAATTGACCCGGAGCCCTGATTTCTCCTCAAACGCTTGGAGTATATCTGCAATGGATGTCGGGATCGCTGTAACATTACGGAGATATAATAATAAATCATCTGCATATAGGGAAACGGCATGTAGCCCATCCCCCAGTTGTATATCCCATTCCTCGCCATCTCTCCTGAGCAGCATTGCCAGAGGCTCCATAGCTAGGGAGAACAATAACGGAGACAGCGGACAGCTCTGATGCGTCCCATGTCTCACTCTAATGCAGTCTGAGACCAGATTTCCGGTGCGAACCCGGACAGTGGGTTGCTGATGTAATAGAATTTTAAATATACATTTATAAGAAAAAGACACAAAGGGGGTCATTAGGATGGTGGGCAGATCACCACTGCCGGGCTGGTGGTGGCCTCCGCACCGCGATCGTAACCTTGATTATGATTATGATGGCGGTGGTGACCACGGCGGTATGAAAATCCATCCTCCGCTTTTCCGCTGGTAGCAATCTTCCAGCTGACATGGAGGGTGGAGCTGGACTGCTAAAATGGTGCCTGTGCCTAGCTTTTACCGCTGTCCGGATTAGGATGCATGCGGAAGCCAGCTTTTCCGCGGCAGTCTTGGGGGGGGAAGTGGGTGCACTCATTTCACTGCACCAAGTGGCAGGCACTGTGCAGTGCCTGCTACGTAGTGCAGTGAAATGCACAACATGTTCGTTTTCGTGACGCAGCTATGCTGCTGCCAGCACCGCCCGCCACAATGTTAAAGCTGCGGAATCCGACCGCTGCGGTGGCGGGCTCATCCTAATACAACAGGCAGGACCGCTGGAAGCTTGGCGGACGGACCCAATCACTGCCATGTGTGCGGCTGTCACATCATAATACCATGGGCGGGACCGCAGCACGCATGGCGGTCGGAAAAAATCCGACCACCATCTTAATGAGCACCAAAGTATCTACATTTGTAATTATCAGCAAATTTCCAGAAAAGATTCGGCGAAAGATTCTGCACTCAACCCTTTAGTTGGAATTACTCACTCTGTAATAACCCAGAAGGTCTTTCAATTAAGAAACAATGAGTGCTCCAGCCCTGGAGCACTGGAACTTTGATAGCTATGCATGATCATTTTAAATCAGCGTACATCCTGCCTGCAGAGCTGTACAACAGAGAGGAAAAACTTCTTCTCGCTTGATGAAGGATGGCCGGCCTGATGCGCTTGTAGCCGCAGAGAAGGTTGTATGTCAGAATATTGTGGACGAAATGTTGTCTTAAAGAAGCATTTTTACCTAAATATCGACACAATGGTAAGTATATACAGGTTAGTAGAGGTTAACTATTCAACATTCAACCACCTTGAAGAATGCCAATGTGGTCCGACTAGGGGACGACGCGCCTATTGCGGGGTTGCCGGTCCTGGCGCAGGAGCTAGTGGCGGCGGCGGCGGCTGATAACACCGCTGGCACCAGCCTGCAAAGCACGCTGGCATTGGGCGACGGGCGCACGGGGAGGGTAGTGTAGTTTTCTGAAAGGAATGTCTGGTGTGAGTCTCTGTCAAAGAGGGGGTGATGGGGGAGGGGGTATCCATAGTTGGTCTGGCTCACAGGTCAAGGGGGCTGGGACTCAGCAATACCTGACCATAGAGCTGGCGAGTTAACTTCACAATATGTTGGCACTCGATACTTCGTTAAAATCCCACAGAGAAGCACGATGAGTCTCAGTTGCCACTGGCAGGGTGTAGGATGGGCTCCTCGGCCTTGAATTGTTGTAGGATACCACAGTGCAGCACCTGCGGCTAGTAGAGTTTTAAGACTTCACGTGGTGCTACAAGAGTCTTATTGTCTCTCCCAGGTGATTGGATGGCTGACTTCTTGTTCCATCATTAGTTAGTTAGTGTATATATTTGGCAGCTGTGTGTTTGAACACTTTAACCTGAGTATGTTTGGAAAAAAACAAATGCACCTAAGATAATGTAAGGAGAACTTCCCTCTCTGCACTTGGTGGATCCTGCTTCTGAGACATTCATGGATATAATCTGTGAGTCTGGCAGCGTCTTACCAAAGTCTGCGAGCTTGAGCTCCCCCAAGTAGCTGATGAGCAGGTTCTGGGGTTTCAAGTCCCGGTGCAGCACATGCTGGCGGTGGATGTAGGCCAGGCCTCGCAGCAGCTGGAACATGAAGAGCTGGCAAGGGAAGCAGAGACCATGAACACATCTACATTGTTTGTTAGGTCGTCAGATTAGATGTATTAAGCACATGAGCACAGTGCATTATGGGTGCAAACGCATTCTTGGATCATTGCTTAACTCCACCCCCTTCGTGGACTTGCTCATCTCTTGATGCCAGTTTATAAGGCTTATCACGTACATACAGATGCAATCACATGACGATATGAACTGGGGAACCTAGTACACGTTGATGACTATGTTTGTATGAGTGTGTTTATATATAGTTTCTTTCTGGACCTACAACCCGTTTATGATATGTAGACGTGTGTACGTAGCTTCTTATGTCCAACTGCCTTTGAATATGCTTCATGTAAAATGGAGTAGTGGAACTTTGACTTTATATTGCACTTTGCTATGTGGGGTGCATATGTATAGACTAAGGATGCATCTTCCTACACATCTCTTTGTCCATTTTACTGTTCCGCGCTCTCAAGGTGAAATATTTTCGTACTCACTGAGTACAGAGAAACTCAAAATAAGCAAGTAAATAAATAAACAAGGTAGGGGTAGCTTTTATTTTTGGTGTTAAAGTTCTGGGTAGCATTAGTGCATTTGTCAAGATTTGTGGTACGTTGAGGTTTAGCCTTAGAGCTGTGTTTAGAGCTAGTTTGGGCATTTTGGATAGGGGTTTTGGTTGGTGTAAGGGTTTCGTTAGCATCAGTGTTACACTTACAGATGAGGTGAAATTTCATGAAGATGGGGACAGTGAAGGGACTTCCCCTTTTTTCTTCTACTGATGCTCTCTTGACCCTCCTCTTCCTCCCACGTCATCTTTTACAGGAAGGGGAGACGCATTGTTTCCAATGGTGGAGCAACTCCCGGCTCTGCCATTAAAACTCCTATATGGCAGCTGTGTTGTGACTGAGAAGATGATGGACGGCTGCCAGTTTTAGGGCAGCCTTTCAGGTTCCTATTCAGCTGGCGTCCATTCGGTGTGATGGTGCCCTTGAAAAGGAAACTGAGCATATGTTTCTGGCATGCTGATAGAAGCACGAGAGTGTGCCGGAGACATTTTGAATAGATGTCCTGGAAAGAGGGTCCATTTCCAGGCAGGTTGGTCCAGCGATGGTGAAGGGAAGCAGGCAGATCAAAGGAGGCATGCAAAAAAGAATTCCAGAAGGTACTGATACATTGAAGGAGTGGGTTAATGGTGAGTCATGGGGTCAGGAAGCCACCGCAGGGTTTGTTTTCTCCTGAGTGGCTCCTGCCATGCCAGCTGAAGCCGCTTTAGATGAATAAAGTGTAGAAGTTTGTTAGTTCATATAAAGCCAAAGTGGTGGAGCAGGCCATTGCATCCATGGTTTGAATCAAGCTTAGCGTTATGTTAAAGGCCGCTACAACCTTAGTCTCTACAACTTTTGGACCGAAAATCTGAAGCTTTGATTCATTCTGCTGTTGATCACAGGCCAATATTCAGTTGTCAAGAAGCATTTCAACATGAAGAAAGTACTTTTGCCTTATTTAGACACTAGTCAACCGTTCACCTTATTAAAGATCATTGCTTTCTTGGCAGGGAACTCTGTGCTGCAAAGTCACTCATTTAAGGATGGGCAAGCCAGGCCTGCTCGGCAAACCTTTTTGTTCAGAGAAAAAAAAATCCCAAAGAAGGAGTTTGCTTTTTGTGGACAAAACATAACCAACGCAGTTTTCTCCATGTGCATTGGAGCCATTCTGCATTTTCCCTGCCCATGTCTACCATTCCACACATGGTGGACAAGGAAAATCAGTCATGGCCACCCTAACCTTATTCAGGTGGGACAACGGTCACTTTGAGCTGGCAGCTTCTTGGCAAGCGGGCCACCAAGACAGAGGTTTACATTGGCGGAGCCAGGAAGCAACACGCTTCCTCTGAATCTAACAAGAGTGGGGGAACCCCGTTTGGTGGAGTGGGAGCACCCTTGATTTAGGGCAGCACTTCCGCTATGCGGACCTCCATATGAAGCTCTCTGTGCTGCAGAATGACGTGCAGACGTGTTAAACAGATTTCTCCACAGGCGACACCGGGAATTCGGTTACGCCGCCAATATGGCGGTTGTGCTGGTCGCCGGTGTACTTCCCCGGTGAGGTAGGGGGAGGCGGGGCCCACGCTAGTGAGGCGCGGGGGACCCGCCCTCGCACATTGGCAGAAACAGATTTGCCCCGGAAGCGGTTCAAGCGCTTCCCGGGCAAACGTAAGGTAAATGGGTCCCGGATATTGCCACGAACAGCTGAAGGGGCGGGTCCTTACCTCCAGTGAGAAGTGCCTTCCTGTACACTTTAGAAGTAGTTCATGATGTGATGCCACAGAGGGTGGCAATTTCTGACAGTTGGTACTTGTAATAATATCCATACTCCGACACCTTTTTAGAAACAAGCATTGGCATAGCCAATGGGTCTCGCCTTTGGGACCTTATAAGTGTTTAGTTATCCAGCACAATATCCTTGGTGCAACAACATCATGTGTTGCATGGCTAAACACTTATAAGGTCCCAAAGGCGAGACCTATTGGCTATGCCAATGCTTGTTTGAAATTCACTAAAGCAAAAGCTTTCAAAATCAAAGAAATTTACAAAATTCCTTTGTTTTTAGAAATATACACTATGTGAACTATTACGAATAGTTAGGAAAAGGGGGCTTAAATAAGCATTTCCACTTCCAAATCATTTGTAATTAAATAAATTAAGTATAACGGATTGTGACCTCAACTGTGATTGCAAGTCATTGACTGAATACTGACATCCAAATGTGGATGGTGTCACAAACAGTAAAGCACTTAAATGCCCCCATGGGGTTCACTGGTTTGTGCATCTTTGAGAGAGAGCGTGGGGGAAGAGGAACACACATAATTGGAATTTTGAAATCTAAAGAGGGAACTTCTTGTCCGTGACTTTCAGACCTCTAAATTGTTTCTTCAGCTAAAAGATAGTTTTCTAAACTGAACAGTTAATATTACATGCATTTTTATCGAAGTACTGTAAATTATAGCACTTTCAACTACCGTCAGAGCCACAAAAAGTACGCTTCTGCAAAAGATACTTAAATTCAGGGGTTGCCAGACTTTGCCCACGAAGGACTTCTTTATGCCACATTTTCAGGATGACAGTCTGCAATTAATTTCAATTTAGATTATTTATATGGTACACATTTTGCGCTTGTGAACTCACGTTTGGCACCACGTAATGTAGATTTTTGGTTCAAATAGGAGATGCTGCTCTGAAGGAGCACAATCCACACAATTTAGAATCTATTTTCAGTTTTCCTACATAAGAATATGACTATTATCAGCCTCCAAAAGCAGCGGCTACTGAAGCTTTTAGAATTTACAATGGGAAACAGCTGGGTGTTGACCTTAAGAGTAGCACCAACACATAGATGTAAGAAAGGGACATACATGGGACAGCCCACAGAAAGGGCTCCCCCACCACAGACGCGCTCTGTAGTGGGGGAGGAGGGTTGAAGCAAGGTAAAGGCACTCAGAGCGGTTATAAAGTGCGTGCAAAGTAAAACAAAATGCGCGGCCACGAGAGCAGTCTTCACTGTTTTCAAGCACTGCACTCGTGCTTGCGGCGCGCCGCTGCTTGCTCCCGCAAGGTGGATGCCGCCACAAGCACGAGTGCAGTGCTTGAAAAGGTGAAGAGCGACGGCTAAAGGCCCTCCTACGTAACGCATGCGCGCTGCATAGGCGAGACCTAAAAAGCACCAGCTCCTTCTCGTTGGGGTAAATAATGTGCCCCCTCTTGTCTCCGCGCGGGTCCTTACATTTTACTTTACAGACCAGTAAGACCATTACAATGCCCATTACTTCCTGACATTGCAAATTAGATCAAGCTGGCAAGGTGGCTCAGTGAGTTAATGTTCGCCCGTAACATGCACTATCACTTGCACTGAGGAGTTTGAATCCAGCAAAGCTAACTCGGCCTTCCATCCTTCCGAGGTTTACATGTTGAGTGCCTTAAACTGGGCCCTGGTAACAGCTGTTTTGACATCAGTTAGAAATTACAGAAGCGCAGCCTGAAGCTCTGCTTTAAAAACACAAGTTATATTTATCGATACTTACACAGGGGGAGTGGATAGATTACTCCCGTAGTGGGAGAACCAGATACAGAGATAAAGAAGCAATAGCGCCTGAGTAGGAATAGGCAGAGCTCTCCCCCAGAGGCACACAGAGTGTGACATATGAAGAGCTAGAGAACATATGTATACACGTATATACAGGTACTCATAGAGCGCAACCCACACAAAAGTCAGGCTTGGGTGGTTTTTTTTATCGGCAGTTTCCTATAGCGCGAACTCGGCCCGAATGTATTGGAGCACTTTACATTAGCACCAGTTACGTTACACAAGAACACTTTCTGTTTTTGTTTTTTTCAGGCACGGGGAGAAGATTAAGTGATCTGCCCAGAATCACAGGATGTGGAGCCGACGCCGGGACTCGAACCCGGTTCCCCCGTCGGCAGCTCTCCATCCAGGATTACCAAAGTGGCAGCGCCTTTTGATTGATCAGTGCCTGAAAGATGTAACTCCCAACAGAGCGGAATGAGTGGCCTGAGTCAGCCTTTTTATTGGTTCAAAGATAAGCTTCCTGCTGTCAAGGTTAAAGGTCTCCAGGAGTAAAACTGTCCTTCCAGAAGCCAGACATACAATTTTAAAGCCCTTCCCGGCGCCAAAGTTCATTTAGCCCCACCCCACCCTACTCCAATTGAAAGCTTGTGCTCGCTTGCGCCACTTCTCTTTGTAGCACTCACTGCTGTTTGGTGGCAGCAAAAACAGAGGATCATAAATTGTCTACGAAGACAGAACACAAACAATTGATCTTTGCGCTGTAATAGCGCCCTGACTACGGGAAGGAACCACAGCAATGTGTAGTAAGGAGCTACGGAGCGCCCTCTACCGGCAGTAGGCTGGATGGAGTGACACATTCCTGTCTCGGGTAGGATATACCAGAAGAGTGGGGCAGCAGATGAGGTAACACACTGACGCACGACCACTGTGCCCTATGTGGCAATCCTTTCTATAGCACATATACCTCGAATTACACAACAGTGTGCACTGACAAGATACACACCCTGTTTTAGTAACAATACGGATGTTGCGAACACTATTTATTCTATTTATGAGTCACTGTACAACAACACAGTTGAAAGGTATGGCGAAGAATGAGCCCAGGGGACTCGCTCGTTGTTAAAGTAAGCTCGTCGGGTCATTCGCTGGTGAATGGAGCAAGACGTATTTCACTGAACAGGCCCTGCTCACCAAGAACCCACATTTGGCCTGGTGACAACTGTGAAACGGTAAGGAGACATGTACAAGTCATTCCGAAAGGAATCTTATTACATTTATCTCAGATCTTATCACATTTTATCTGAACATTAACTCTTCATCACCAAGGCATAAACATAGATAAGTGTTAAATACCCAGGGCCTCGTTTATGAGGTTTCGGCACAGGGCAGCGCCGCAAGGAATCTTGCTGCGCTGCCGCGCGTCAAAACAAAAGGGCCGGAATGCGCTGTATCTATGAGATATGGTGCATTCCTGTCCTTTTCCCCTGCCCTGGCACACAATGTGCTGCCTAGCGCCAACTCAGGCCCCTGTGCACCAGGCGCGCAACGCCCATAGGGCTGAAAGGGCTGCAGCCAATCACCCCCACACCCAGCCCCCCCTACCCCGTCGTGTGTCTCAGCCCGGGCTGCTGCAGCTCGAGCTGCTGGTGGCTCGGCTGGGCAGTGTCTGGAGTCTTATCTCTGGCACGCCCGAGTTTTTCACAGGTCTTTAAAGATCATTTGCATATTTACATACCTTTGTAACTGGTTATCAAGGCTTAGTTTTTTTTCCTGGTCCCAGTACCCCCTGGGCCCCAACTCTGCCTATTCCTTACATTTGTATTTTACATTTACTGCCCTAGTGTGAGAATGCATTTCATGAAAAGGAATATAAAGTAGGGTTGCCAAAAGAAAAATACCAGCCATGTGTTGGTTAAAGAGCCTGCAAAGACCTCAACTTGAGACTAAATAGGGTTATGAATAAAAAGGTATGTATTCATTTGTAATGGGACTTTTCTGTCTTTGTTCCCTGTAATTATCATTCATGGATCATTCAGGCAGCCCTAGAACACAATAAAAAATGCTTTCTATTTATATTTGCTGTTCCAAGTATGCACAGATAAGTGCTGAAAATGGGCTTTAGGTGACTGCTTATCTTTGTACCGTCTGGGACATCAATATAATGAGCTGGCAACCCTAATCACAAGACTGGAAGTTTGTTGCAGGATGAGTTCAATATTTATTTCCTCCACCCTCGATCCCTGACTGGGCTGGACTGGGAACGCAAACCGACCTTGGCAATGAGGCGGGCTGGCCGTGGGGTAGGAGGGTGTGTGTGGAAAACACTGCTGCTGCTTTTGGTACAGGGGGCCGATATTGCCCCCTGTACCAACATTTGCACCCACCAGTCCAAAACTGTTGCCCACCCTTCTGGCCCACCGCAAAAACACCCAGTGCCCGCTACGGCCAGTACGGCCCTGTCCCTGAATAATGCCATAATAGCAATAGTTTAACTTACATCTGAAACTCTACGCCAGCCCTCAATAACATGCTGAGTTACTTCAAGTGTCTGGGAATGCACCCTGCAGTCAGACAACTCATTCCTCATTCTTGACCTTCACTTTCACACTCACCCTGCACTCACAGCGATCACAATACACTCACACTGATCATAATGCACTCACACCATTCACCCTGCATTGACTCTCTTGTCAACAAATAGCTAACAGCCTATTTGGAATGCCACAAGCTGTTGGACCCTTCTCAGTCAGGCTTTAGGGCTGGCTACATCAATGAAACATCTCAGGTTGAGGTAGTCGACAATATAATACTTGCCATACTTGTCCTGTTAGACCTGTCGGCCGCCTTCGACACCATCTCCCACAGTATATTAGAACAACGACTGTGGGCGATGGGTATCCGAGGAACAGCCCTAAGCTGGCTGAGAAGCTACTTAAAAGACCGAACTACTGTTGTACAGCTGGGCACCCTAGTTTCTCGTCGCCGGCTGGTAGACAAGGGAGTCCCCTAGGAATCAATACTTAGTCTCATGCTTTTCAACCTTTATGTGGCACCCCTGTCTAAGGTGATCAGATCATAGGGGTTTGACGTGTTGTTATATGCTGATGACAACCAGCTATTAATCACCCTTAATCCCAACCCAACTGATACCAGAATTGGATTCAAAAACTGTATAGCTCATATTAACCTCTGGATGCAAGCTAACCATCTGCAGCTCAATGCCAGTAAGACCAAGATCATCCTATTTGGCAAGGCTCATAAACTCTGGTCCAACGACTGGTGGCTCCAAAGTCTTGGCCCTTATCTGTCTCCTAAATCCACGGTACGCAACCTTGGAGTAAAAATCAACAACAAACTATCTATGAAAGACCAGGTAAATCAAATAATGAGCACCTGTTATGGCTTAATGAGGATCCTACGCAGGCTCTTCCAATGGATTACTTTAGAGTAAAAAAAACACTTGTCCAAGGCTTAATCATCAGTCGTCTCGACTATGGAAATGCTCTGATGGCCTCAATTAACAAAGAGCTTGTCACCAGACTCCAAGTCTTGCAGAACACAGCTGCTAGGCTTTTACTAAACCTTCCACCTCGGTCCCCATTGGCACCCAGTCTGAAAACTCTCCACTGGCTCCCAATTAAGAAATGGATCCGTTTTAAGATCAGTTGTCTGGTAAACAAGACCTTGTATGGTAATGGGCCGAGCTACCTGGCCAAAAAACTAAACTGGTATCTCCGCCACAGGAACCTTAGGTCTGGAACTAAACATCTTCTCATTCAACTCAGGGTGCACACAGCCAGGCACGGTGGCCAATCATTTTCCCATCTAGTCCCCCGCTTTTGGAACGTACTACCATTGCAGCTTTGCACAATTTTGGATCATAAACAGTTCCGAAAAAAGCTTAAAACCTGACTATTCTGACTGCCCACCCGCCCCCTTTCTCAGCCGTTCTATCTTCGCCTCCACCAGCATTCACTACAGCGCTTTGAGACCCCTACGGGTGATTTGTGCGCTCAATAAAACCCTATAACTATTACTATGACAATGACCACACTGCACTTATGCCATTTGCCATGAACTCACACTGTTCTTCCACCTACCCTACCGTCACATGAGCACACTACTCACTCTGCACTCACAGTGATCAGTCTACACTCACAATGAACGTGCGCTGTTCACTGTGTACCTCACCCTGCAGTCACACGAGCACACCACCCACCCTGCAATCATGGGACACTTCACTCACCTGTCCCTCTCACTGCTCACTCTGCAATCTCACTCAAACAAGCCCATCACTAACCATACATTCATTCGTCCCACTGTGCACTTACATCCGCACCCAAATTCATATGGTCACCTCACTTACCCTTCAGTCACTCCTCTCACCCTACTCTCACACTGTCGCATCACTCACCGTGCACTCACAGGGGCACTTCTGTCACCCACACAGCGCAGAGGGCTAATGTGCCTGCTACAAAGAACGTGTACCATGAAGATCACAGAACTGAGTGCGAGTAAACTATGAGTAGCCCTATTAAAAAATTAAATGTTTGTCAGAAAGAGGCTGAAAGAGAGTTGAGGTGCACTGTTGATGAGTGGAAGTGAGGGAATTCATGGAGAAGGAGGAAATGAGGGGTTAATATGCCTGCTACAAAGAACGTGTACCATGCAGATCACAGAACTGAGTGCGAGTAAACTATGAGTAGCCCTATTAAAAAATTAAATGTTTGTCAGAAAGAGGCTGAAAGAGAGTTGAGGTGCATTGTTGATGAGTGGAAGTGAGGGAATTCATGGAGAAGGAGGAAATGAGGGAGTGGCGCCAAAAAAGACTATTGCACAGTGCATGGTCGGTGCTAGGGCCAGCTCTGGCTGGGAGTCTTAGCCCCCCCCCCCCGAAGTTCGGGGCTAGTTGCGCTCCTGCTGTGCACCCTGGTGCAAGGGTGCCTGCATTGCAAAAATGAAAACATTTCTCCTCGTTGCATTTCCGCGTTAGAATCTGACACATTCCCAGGTTTACGATTTTTCGTAAATCTGAGAAGGCTTCAGATTCCATGGGTATTGCATGGGAAGACCCCCAGCAACACCCATGCAACGCCCCTTTCACTCAGTGTTCTGCGTGAAAGAGGCACATATTTAAAAGGCCATGAAAAGCCACGTAAAGTGGCTTTACATGGCCTTGTAAATATGCCAAGGCACATTGCACAACCAGAACGTCAAAAAAGTGACGTTCCGGAAGTGCAAAAATGCTCATAAATGAGGCCCCCAATCCTGCTGGACTACAGGGTCCATCGGAAACATGATATAGCTCACTGCTGCAGCCAGAATTGCCCATATTATGGACTACCTTCCATACTAAGTTCAAGGCATGGAAGGTTGGTTGGGACAGGGCTCGGGGTCTGGGGCTACGTGGTCATTCGCAGACCATGCCCTTGGCCATTGGGTGCATAAATCAGGCCTTAATTGGTGGTGCATGGTATCCGCTATAAGTAGAGTAGCACATGTGAGTTGGGTCGGACCAATAATTTTGAGAGCCTATCACCGATGGCGGTGTGTACCCACGGTTGCAGTACTGGTGCTTTGTCCTGTGGTACTCACCCTGACGTTGTAAGGATGGAGTCCTCCCGGGTGCTGGGACATGTACTGCGCCAAGTCTGTTTGCTGGGAACAGAAACACAAAGTTAACAGAACTGCTGAGAAAGCCTCTATGCCCAACACAGAAAACAACACCACATGACCACCCTCTTGGCGAAACACTACTTTTGCTCTACCCCACAATGGTGCATGTGCTTTTCCATGTGCTCCTAAATAACGTTTAAACCTAATTGCTAACAGAAGCAAATAAACTCCAACTATTTTCCAACCGCCCTTCCTTCTTAAAAAAGGGAGAGTGTAGCCTGGTCTTCTTCAAGCTTCATTTATCACTATAGTGGACAGAATATTCCTCATTGGCTCACTGCATCCTTGATGGTTGCTTAGGCTTCCTTGTTCTCTGTCTTTCGGCACGCCTCTGAGTATGCCTCAGCACTGTTGATGATTTGGGCACTCACATTTGCAGTACAAGATGCAATATCTTATCTACGTAGGGAAGCGTTGTCAAGGGCTCCGTTCTCGACCAACTGTTTGCAGCCGCAACACCCCACAGTGCTGTTGAGATCTTAGAACCCAGCCTGGATACACCAACCCACACCACGATGGAATCCATTGAATGCCCATTGTGTCTAAGCAATGGGTTCTCTTTATCCCCTTCACTCCTCTATGCATCATTATCACATCGTGGTTCATGGTGCGCTTGACTATAATGTAACGACAGCATGCTGGAAAAGTATCTGCAAGTGATTTAATCAGATCTTGGTATGGTGAATGACACTTAGCGTGTCTCACATATGAATACAATGTTGGGTGTACAACAGTCTTCCAATGTGTGAGCATAAGGTTTTCAAACAAGTAGTCAACAGCATTTTAAATTGGATTAACATCTGCAGTTTAGCAGGGCTTAAATTCAGACTTCCCTAGAGTCCAGTGACACTGAAGACACAAGTAGAAATGGAGCAGAGTTAGTTGTAAGAGGCAGCATGTCTTTGAACAAGATGGGATCTGGAGTCCACACAGTGTACATCTGGAAGGGGTGGAGGAAGATGGCTGATCCTCCACCCCTTCCAGATGTACACTGTGTGGACTCCAGATCACATCTCAAGGGTCTGGAGGAGGTTGGTCATTGTCACGCCACTCACCACATACTCAAAGACGAAGGTCAGGGATTCGCAGGTCTGGATGATGTCGTGCAAGAGCACCACATTGGCGTGTTTTAGGCCTTTTAGGAGGGAACCTAAAAAACAAAACCTTCCATGAGTTATCTAGTATCTGTGCCTTGTTTCAAAATGTCGTGAAAAGCTGCATTTTAATTTAACATTTATGTGCGTCTTTGTTTCTTTAGATCTTTTACACCCTGGTCTGAGGCAAGAGGTTGTCTAGAGGATTATAAGTATCTTAAATGTCTCTGACATGGTTGCTTCAAGGGACGTACAGTCTAATACTTTCTCTTAAAAAGATACACTGTGAGCATATATTGATTTATTACAACATTGAACTCTGTAAAGCCATCTATAGCTACTGGACTTTGATAAAACCTGTCAGCCAAATTTACTCTGTGGTGCCTGGTACATGGTGTATAGATGTTTAGAATCATAGCCTTTACAATTGTAGCTTGTGGTGCGTCCCTTTTCCAGGCCACAGCACAAGCCGCAATGGAAAAGGCTAAGTTTCCGACCACCGTCCTGGCGGTCACATCATATCAGGAGTGGAACCCCCGAATACTTGTCGGGTGGTTCCACTCCCGATACTATGTTGGTCAGACGCTCTTCCGACCGGCATCATAATAAGGCCCTATGTGTTTTTTTAAATACCTGCGTGGTTAAGTACTGCATGGCAAAAGTACAAATTCTTACCTGTGTGGTACTTACCAGCATGGTAAAGACTGGTTGATAAAGTTCCTGGGTTTTAAAAGCTGCGTAGTAAATGCTGTTTCCCCTCTTGCTTTCACCCTAGCACCCATAATTTTTTTGGGGCACTGTTGGTTGTTTTATTCCCTGTGTTGCTGCACAGCGGAAGGCCCTTTGCAAAGGTTGACTGGTCACCTTTGTGTTGCTTATTGCTATATTTGGGCGTTAAACAGGTACCAATGAGGCGCAACCAATGACCAGACAGTGTTACCAATTGTAAAAATTACAAAATATTGAAGTAATACTATCACAAAATGTGCTGCATTTCACCGCATAATTTGCCTCTTCTTGCAGCATAATTTACTCAACCCTGCTGCTTAATTTGGCCCTCTCCTATTGCATGATTCCTGTAGCCCTGCATAACTTCAGGTCTCCTGAGACAGTGCACGTGCTGTCGCTTGCAAGGTATTTTGCTTACATTCCTTGGCTTCATCGTCACTCTGATTTTTTTGCTTCTCTTTGGTCAGCGGGTGCCTGCTTCCCTCTCTCTTCTTGTGTTTGTCCCTACGCTGGAGCATAGCCCATGTACAGCTTCTTTTGCCCAGTGTCCTTCCAATGATCGCTGCTTTCAGAGGTACTCTGTTTTACTTTTAACTTCTACCCCTTCGTGCCTCCCCTCCTGCATTGTTGCTTGCCCTCTTATCTCCCTCCTGCATTGTTGCTTGTCAGATCCCCCGACCCCCTAGTTGTGTTTACCCTGTAAACTCCCCCCAACTCCTACCCATCCCCTTTCGTTGCTTGCCTCCTCCTGTCTCCCCAGGGAAAAAAGCACCCAAAATTCACACCAATGCATTCCGAGATGCTACAAAAATGCAGACTGCACTGCACTCTGCATGACCTTTTTGGCGCTATCTTTATGCAAGGTCAACGCGGCGACCTTCAGGCCAGAAATACAATAACTAAACAAATGTGTTCTTTTTCTTGTATGCCTTTTGTGTGTTTGTGAGGTTCAGACATCACATCCATGCCATGATCCTTCTACCGTTTGACAACTTCAGACCGCACCCATTTATGGACGGCGGTTATCCTTTATTTTTGTTATTATTGCTTAATCTGTGTTTTGCCCTGCACCCTCTGCCTTTGGCTTACGTTTCATGCCCGCCTTTAAAAACGGTTGATGCATAAAAGTGTATTTAAATTTTTTGTTGGTGTATGTTTGAGGACAAGGTGTGGTTGTCATAGTTCTGTTTTTTTTTTAGAAGGCAGAGAATAATTCCATACTAAGAAAACAGATCACTTCCCCTCATGGTCAGTGCTGGCCACATCTCAGTGCCTTTTGCCTGACCGTCAGCCATGCTGCACAGCAGCCGCACTGCTATACAAGATGGCTTGCGGACATTGGCGACGCCAATAGCTCTTGCATAGGCAAGATTTATTGTTTTTTCCAAACCTTGTTACTTTTTTATGAATTTTAAACTTCTATGTCTATTGCATATGTTTGCGAATAAAACGCTGAAGCCTTCCAAAGACAGGCCTGTTGGTTATGCTTTTTCCTTATATCGACCATTGTGCAATACGTGGAAGCTGCACGAAAAAGACAACAATGTCCCCCAAGCACTAGGAGAACTCTATCAATGTGTCAAAACAATTCAGCAATAGTTGGTTTCTGAACACCAAAAAGGATCCCAACTGGTAAGCCATGACAGGCCTAAATGTGCTCCCATGAAAGACTTGGGAAAGATTTTTATATGCACTGATTTATCTAACAAGAACAAAGGTCAGATTTGTACATTCCCTGAGATACGGTATGAACGCAAACGATGGATAGTGAAGAAATAGATCAGGATAGATGCCTTTGAACTGTGGGTTAGAGGACACTTCCAAGAAGACCATAGACTCCCATGGAATACAAACAGATGTATCTTTGATCAAATCAAGGCGGAACTTCCACAGGAAGCTAAGATGATTAGCTTAAAGTTCACATCTTTGGACACATCAAGAAAAGGACCCAGTTCCTTGGAAAAGACTGTGACGCTAGAAAACGTCACAGGAAAAAGAGGAGCAGGACGACCAGCAGCAAAGTGGCTGGACTCAGTCTCACAGCATCAATAACACGCCATAGAGAAGTCGAATGGTCGCCAGGAGTCCTCATTGACGATAAGACAATGTCCGGTTTTTTAACTGTAGAGAGCCAGTCTGGGGAGCCAGTCTGAGTTCGAGTTTAGAATGGACACCACTGAGGTTCCACGACTGATGGCACCTATTGATTGGCTGAACTGACTTTACAGGGTATAGACGGTGGGGCTCAATGGAAAGGAGTTTGTGAACAGCAGAATGTAGAAAAAAAGGTAAATGTGCAACTACCCCTTTCTGCATGATCTTCACACAACTTGAATTAATCTGGACTCAATAAAAAAGGAACGGCTTTAAAAAATTGTGAGAATTAAATGAGGAATTACAGTAGGCTATGGTAATCTTTGATTAATGTACAAAGATCTGATGATTTTTTGAGAATGAGAGCCTGAGATCAGGGATGATATTACTGAAAAGTTGGACATGACATCTGGCACCCCGATTGAACATCCAAACTGCGCTCTCAGTCTTTGTAGCGCTACGTCTCACGCAAGTGCACAGAGCAGATGATGACATTTTTTAAAATCATTTTTTAAATTAATTTTCTATACAATACATCTTACACACATTCTGTTATACAATTCCGTGAGTCTTCAATGAACATCTGAGCGGCACTATGATAGATACATATCCAGCATCTTATTGCACTAAGTGTGATCAAGCAGTAACCTGATTCAGTACATTTAACGCTCATGATGCAATACATGTCAGTGGTTTCCAAGATGCATTAGTTCTGCTCACATATCCATCTGTAACTACAATAAGAACCTAAGCATTCTATTTCTCCCGTCAAAAAAAAACTCAAAACAACATTCCTTAAACCCCCCCTCCCTCACCCCCTAGACTCAGGTACCCGTACATGTACTTGTATCAGTCAGCAGTCCAGTATATGACATTTGAAAGTAGATACACAGCCGTAGCAAATAAATCCTATATTCAATTCTAGTAGTACAAAATCCTGTGCCCTCCAACAGTGCAGCATACCCACCATAACAGTTGGATCACACTAGTAAGTTTACGGGGTCTGAACCTTTGTCGCTATGAATTCTTCTCGCATCACATTCCATTCCATTGATATAGGTTTTTTCCTCAATCACCTGCTCTCCTCCCTTTTTAATTCTGCACTTTCAGCTTTGCCCTACTTCACCACCTCATTGTACCAGTCTACTACTACTGGTGCTCTCGCAGATTTCCTACGCATGGTTATTGTCCGCTTAGCCAATATCAGCAGTAAATTTGCAAATCTAGCTGAGGGGCTGCCATTCTTGTTCTTAGTGTTTATTCCCAGTATGCAGATTTCCAATGGTTCTCCCCTATTCCCTGGAGCTACCGCATATAATATTTCGTTTGTACTGTTGGCCAATAACTTACCAATCGCGGGCAGTTCCACAACATGTGTAGTAGGTCCGCGTTGGGGGCGTGACACCTAGGACATGTGTCTGTCGTATCTGGAAACATCTTATGTAGCTTGTGGGGAGTCAAATAAGCACGATGTGCTATCATTAGTTGTATAAGTTTAAATTTCGGGATCCGCGACACCTTTCTCGGGTATTCTAATAAGCCTCCCAATTCTTTATCAGTTAGGTTCCGACCTAAATCAGTATTCCACTTTTCACGAATTGTCTGCAGGGATACTGCTGCATGCGTGCGAATCCCCCTGTATAACCATCTAGTCAAGTGACTACCTCTTCCCATTAAATACTGCATGTGCACCAACTCGTGTGTCGGAGGCTCCGCGCCCTCCGGTGCCCATGTGGATCGCACATATCGTGCAACATTTGCATGCAGGAGAAATAAATTGTTTGGAACTCCCTGTTCCCTTGTAAAGGTGTCATTTGTCATCAGTGTGTTGTCCAGAAATAGCATTGCTACTGTGTTCACTCCTGCCTCCGTCCATACGGAAATGTGCCGTAGCGTGACCCTCCCCAATGATAGAGGAAGACCAAGTAGTGAGATATTTGGGGCATATGGTTTCATTACCTTCGTGTATCGCAGTGCCCCTTTCCAGTACCACAGTGCAACTTTTAGTAAAGGGGACTGAGGCAATGGGAGCTTGCTATTTGGTAGCAGCAGTGTGTGGAGTACCCCCCATCCCAGTCACGTTGAGACAGTGCAATTTCTTGCAAATTGCGCCCAGCGATCCAGTATGCGAGCCATTGCAACTGGCCTGCATAACAATATGCTTTGAATTCTGGAACCCCCAGACCCCCTTGCCTTGTATCTAATTGGAGCTTTGATAATCCTATTCTCCTACGTCCTGCTCCCCGTATCAGTTCCACTAGTAGAGTGTCCAATGTTTTAAACACACGTGCTGGGACTTCAATTGGTAGATTTGTAAAATAATAGAGTAGTCTAGGGAGTACTACCATTTTAGCAATAGTTACCTTGCCCGCCACCGACAGCGGCATGGATGTCCAGAATTTTATCTGCGTTCTAAGAGCTGTAATAGTCTGGGTCAGGTTCCCATCTAAGATGTCGCTCGCTTCTCTATAGATATGGATACCAAGATATCGCAAAGTGACTGCCGCCGTTTTACACGTCCAACAGCCAAATCGCAGTGGATCTACCTGCCCAGCATCTGTAAAGAAGTACGCATAGGACTTGGTTTCGTTAATATCAAGCCCAGACAGCAATTTAAATTGCTGAAAGATTGTAGGGAGTGGTTCAAGATTGTCCCAAAGGTCAATAATATATAAAATGAGGTTATCCGCATACGCCGAAACGATGCGCGTACTGTGTCCCACTCGTATCCCCTTGTGTTCTGCCATATTTCGGATTTTAATGGTAAGCGGAACCAGAGACAACACAAATAACAATGGAGATAATGGGCATCCCTGTCGTGTACCTCTTTCTACTGCATATTGCTGTGATATATGCTCACCCGTGCGAGCACACGCCGTTGGATTAGTGTACAGGAGTTGAATCCATCTCACATATCCATCCGGTATTCCAAATTTTGGGAGAGTACGGCGCATATAGCTCCAATGCAGCGAGTCAAATGCCTGACGCAGGTCCAACGACACACAGCCCTGTGTATTTGCATCTACGGGTGTACTTGCCATAATCTGGTGCAATCTTCTAATGTTGAGGGCCGTACTCCTGCCCGGTACAAACCCACACTGATCCACATGTATTAATTTCGGTATAAATTGAAGTATTCTATTTGCTAATAACTTACTTAGAAATTTATAGTCCCTGTTGTTAATAGCCAAAGGGGGCGATAACCCGCTATATCTTTGCTATCCCGACCTGGTTTTGGCAATGAGACCAGCACTGCCTGTAGTGTTGTAAGTGGAAGGGAGCCTGTTTCTATGGAGTCTTGATACAGTTTCTGTAAATGGGGAACTACTAGCTGCAAATACGCTGCATAAAACTCTATAGGCAGACCGTCTATACCTGGGGCTTTGTTACGTGGTAATGCCTTAATCGCCGTTCGTATCACTGCTTGGGTCATAGGTCTTTCTAGTTCTTCCTTATGTTCCCCCAACAATTGTGGAAACTGCATTTCCTCAAAAAAGGACTCATAGTCCGCTTTGCTATATTCCTCCGGTGTTGCGTATAATTTTTCATAATATTGTTTGAAGGTATTATTGATCGCTAATTGAGTATGGTCAGTAGCACCGTTCGTGGTATTCATTTTACGTCACTGGTGTATCTCTAACAATTCTAGCAAGGAGCGGCCCTGCTCTGTCTGCCTCTGCATGTTGTTTTTGTATGTATAGCCGTGATCTATGATGCAAAGTTCTTCTAAGAGTTCCACATGTGTAATATGCGCCTCTTGTAGCTCATCTTTATGCGCGTCACTTGTGACTGCTTCCCGTTCCAGGCAGCCCAAACTATTCTCAACGTCCGCCAGTCGTTTGACTAGCGAAGAGCGAACTCCCGCCCTTGTGCTGATTGCAACTCCCCTTATTACTGTCTTAAAAGCGTCCCATTCCACTTGGCGCGTGCTAGCTGTGTTTGCATTTTCCCCAAAATAATGACCGATCGCTGTAGAGAGGGCACTACAAAACACCTGATCCTCAAGTAACGAGGGTCGCAGCTTCCAGGTAGGGATCGGGGTGGGGACTTTGCCCCAAGCCAGTGTGACTTCAAGGGGGTTGTGATCCGACAATGTTTTACCTAAATATATGGTGTCTATTACGTTAGCAAGTAAAGGGAGTGAACAGAAGATTCTGTCCATGCGGGTATGTAGTCCATGGGGTGGTGAAAAGAAAGAATATTCCTTGCTCGCAGGGTGGCGCATGTGCCATACGTCTCCAATATTCCAGCCCTCCACCCATCCTGTGAGTTCATCTGCCAGATTTTTGCAACCAGTGCCCTGCAGTGGTGGATGAGATCTGTCTAAGTCTATATCTGGTACCACATTAAAATCACCTCCCAGAACCCTGGGGTATTCCTCCCATCCTATCAGTGCATTTGTAAGTACCTCTAGAAATTTGTCTTGTTCCGAATTCGGGGCGTACACACTTCCCAACACTATGTGTTTCCCATCCAACGTACCATGTATCAGCACATATCTACCGTTCAAGTCTATCCTTTGCTCCAATAGTGCAAAGGGAGTACCACTGCGTATCCATATCGCAGCTCCCCTGGCAAATGCAGAATAGGAGGTATAAAACAGCTGCCCTCTCCACTTTTTTGTAACTTAATAGCCTCTACTTGTGTGAGGTGGGACTCCAGAATTAACACAATGTGGGACTTCCTGCGATTAATCTGCGCAAGAATTCGGTGTCTTTTGTGCACAGACCCAAGCCTCCTGACATTCCAGGATGTGTACTTATACTTACTAGGTTGTGTCATGTAAAGCTACACAATGGTGCACAATATTAACAATCATCCGTTCCTGCTGGGAGCCTAAAACAATTACATGCATCTGAGTTTACATCTGTATATCCCACTGAAACACCCAACAAAAGGTCCCCCCATACAACTTTAGAGGACCAAAAAATAAAGAATAGTTGAACAGGAACTCTACATAACTTGTACCATTTTGCAGTCGCCACAGGGAGGAGGTAACCACCAATTTTCTGGCACCCATTATATGGTACCCGATTATGACATTCGCAGAGCCCCAGCGCAGGCCCTATCATAGCACAATCATCAGTGACATCCGGATCAGTTAATCACAAATGGGAGAACAGACTATACTTATCAGAGGAAGTTACAGAGCATCACACAGTCATTACATTTGTCAACCCACATATTCATTTGCAGTCTGCGGGGTTATCGAAGGAAACAACGTCATGCTATGGTCAGAGTCTGAATGACCATGAGATTCATCCGAGGAGTCGACAGTTTCTGCAGTGGATTTCGCAACCAGATCTCCCAGCGCCGCCGCGGCCAAAAGCGCATGTTGTTGACTGTCTGTAATTTGTTCCTGGGATGGGTTTGCACTGCAGCCATAACAACTATTCTGGCTTTGATTCCTTTTGTCCCGTTCAACTCGTTGTGGTTTAGGTTGTTGTGGCTTACCTGTCATCGTCGATTCTTGTGACGCATTGGGAGTTAATGTAATTTCTGTCCAGTCTGCTGCTTCCACTGGATTATGAAAGAACATGGTTTTTTGTCCATACATGACTTTCAATTGGGCCGGGAAAAGCAAGGTATACTTTAAGTTAAGTGATTTAAGGGTCTTTTTCACATCTTGGAACGTGGCTCTTGCTCTCTGCACCGCCAGAGTAAAGTCCGGATATAACAAGATAGTTTTATTTTGGAATTGGATGGGAGCATTCTCTCTGGCAGCTCGTAGAATCGTGTCACGGTCTTTATAATTCAATATTCGTGCTATGATCGGCCTGGATGGGACCCAATGCGCATGCTCCACAATATACAAGTCAGTGAGGCCTACCAATGCCACCTGCTCTCGAAGCCACTGCTCTACAAATTGGGTGGGATTGGACCCTTCACTTCGTTCTGGTATGCCTAAGATTCTTACGTTATTGCGGCGGGACCTTCCTTCCGCATCATCCATCCTGTCTTGTAACCCCTTCAGTTGCTTGCACTGTTGCTCCAATTGGGAAGTGTGGTCCGTTTGCTGCGTCACCAAGTCATCTAGGACCATTTTGTTGGACTTTACTTTTTCAGCCAATTTTGCATGGTCTGCCTTCAGCAGGTTGATGTTGGTAGTCAAAGCCCCCACTTGCAGTTCTATAGCTGTGCGTGACTCGCATATTTCTTTCAAGATCAGATCTAGTTTATCATTAGATCCTTCGGCTCCGTAGGTGGCTTTATGTCTTGATCTGGACGTTGTGACTGAGTACCCTGTAGCGCGGGCTCGGTCCCCCCGGTATCTTGGGGGTCCGGCTGCTTTACTTTAGTGCGCCCCATTCTCCGCGCAAGCAGGAACATTCTGTGCCACCCCAACTATCGATCGCCTTCCTCGGCCCGCACACCCCATCAGGTTACGTCCTGTGCGAGTAGTCTGCAGGAACATACTGGCTTTTCCCTCTAGTGTCTCTATTTCAGGGCTCCGGATTATAACTTTGCCCCTTCGATCTCAGCCTGCCTTCAAATGATACCACTGCCTGTAAGGCTACCCACAGCAACGTCCGTGTGCTCTGCCCTTTGTGAGCAAAATAGTGTATTTATGCATGCCGAGTTGCCTTTACACTTGTGTGACCTGGTATATCCTTAGCGGTGTCTTTTATTCCTGGTGTGGTGTCTGACTCACCATACATTCACCTCCATGTTGGGGGCAGGGGGGCACCTTCCAGTG
Organism: Triturus cristatus; assembly: GCF_964204655.1. Taxonomy (NCBI): domain Eukaryota; kingdom Metazoa; phylum Chordata; class Amphibia; order Caudata; family Salamandridae; genus Triturus; species Triturus cristatus. The sequence continues at coordinate 817,023,602 of NC_140584.1, forward strand.
CACCATGTAAAATGCTGCCTCCTCGGTTCCAACACCTCCAATACGTGTCTCATCCAGAGTACGCGCACGTTCCAGTCTGAGCACACTTGCCCTGTAAATGATGTTATACACAATCTTCCTATGCCACCAAGTAGCTCTTATCTCTGATCGTATGAATGGAAATCACAAGCCCATATGTTTTTATCGCTGGACCCTATTTGCCTCGCTACACATGTGGTATATGAACTAAAGGCAGGCCTGTCTCATAAACTGATGTATTGGCGAGTTCAGAACAGGAGAGCCTTCCTGCCCCACGATCTGTGTCCGGAGCTCCGCCGATATGGGATTTGATGTCGCAGTTCAATTACAGCAAGCTGGGCCCGTGCTTCGCTTAGCTCTACAGGGCAGTGTACTGTTTTGTTGTGTCACCTGCCCAGCCACTAGCACAAGATGCCGCTTAAACGGGGGGCACATTTCCTTTCTTAATATTCCACACGGGCTTTCACTCTCGTCTTAGCCTCGAAAAGATACCATCCGCCATTTTGTGCCGCTGCAAGGCGTTCCGTACCTGTGGTTCTCCTCGCTCAGTCTTTTTTTGTCTCTGGCCCGTCCTGGCCGTCACAGAAGCCAGGCTGGCTCGTTGCGGTTTCTCGTTCCACCTGCTATTTACACCTGTGGGCGCCCAGCAACCTCGACAGTCCTCCGCCACTATGGCTGACACCCCTCACGGGAGGCGCTCCGACACAGGCTGGTAATGTTAGGGACGCTGCACTCCTCCGCACCCCCTCTGAGTAATGCGCCACTTGTAGAGCACCAATATTGGTCCGGAGTCAGGATATATGCCCCGGTGTCAGGGCCTGGCACGAAGCTCCGCTAAAACGTGACCGCCATGTTCGGCGGTTAGCCACGCCTCCCCCGAGCAGATGATGACATGAACACCTCAGATATCTCTTTTGAGAATTGTCCAGAATGTATAATGTACTACCATATTCATAGGCACGATCCAGACATAAAAAGAATTATAAATGTTTAATTCCAACAAGGAATAGAGCAAATTGCCTTAAGACACACCGTAATCACCCCCTTTCAAAAGAAATCATCAGCCAGCCCACTGTAAGCAGCAAACTAAAGACCCATCCAAAACTGCCTCTTTATTAGCAACACCCAGGAGTGTGAACTACTCAACAACTAAAGAAATAGTCTACACAATGTATAATCAGGTTTTACCCTACCAAGAGGGACAGAAAACACAGTCGCTGACGTCAGTGATGGGCAACCCTCCTCTTTGATATTGGGCAACCTAAATCCATAATCCAATCAGTTCACAGTATATAATATAGTAGACCATAAAATGTTATTGTAGTGCCTGGAAAAATGTCCTGGGTCACGGAAATGGCCTGCCAATTTTGTGAAATGTTCTTATGAAATCACAGTCAGCAAATCTGTATTTGTCACGTGGAGCCTCAAGCACCACCCCAGCCCTCTTCATTTCAATGTGGACATGAGACGACTGGCCCAATGTGTCTCTAAGCTGCCCCTGTGTACTACCCTGCCCCTCTTACAGCACAAGCCTTCTTACATGCCACGTCAAGTCACAACTCTGGAGCACCACTCCAATGCACAACACCAGTGCTTCCCACATAAGCCTTACTATAACCCTACACGCGGCTGACCGGGAACACGCTATCTGGTTTGCATCAAACCGCCAAGGGAAGTAAAGGTCGGGCAGGCACCAAAAGAAACAAGGTAACTGCGTACACAGGCTGCAGCGTGCAGCAAATCAGACAACGATTCCTGGGATGAAGGCCCAGCTTGCAAGGTAGTGGGCAAGGCAACCATCGCTGCAAGCCTCATCCTGCACCTGATTCATGCAAAGTCCAACAGGATTACAGAGCCATGCCAGGGACAGAACCCCAATATGCAACTGCCAACACAATATAAGTGCATACATAAACGTTGTAACTGTCTATATCGCTTATAGCTCATTCGTCAATGTAGGGAGTTTGAGCTGAAAAATACACTTGTTTGCCACAGTATTTTCCAAAGAGAGGGATGTCAATACCCTGTAAGAGAGGGAATCTTACCTGGCACACTCCAAAGCATGGTCATACCTCACTATGCACCTTGAGAAAGCCTCAACATTATTTTAATGGAGATCCGCCTCAACCACTCACTGAGGAAGCCAGGTTAGCTTGCTTCACTGGCTGCAGTTTGAAGTGTGTATTTACATCCAATCAGTGTCAAAGTTAACTCCCCCCCCCCCCCATAACATACCTAAAACTTTGAACTAGGGTTGGGCAAAACAATTATAAATTATGTGACTTTTAAAAGTTGGAAGTGGCCATTGTAACCGGGGATTGCTACCATATCCACATCTCCTGGGCCAAGTGGATGAACTAGTTCTCAATAGTCACACAGTATCAAAGATACACACATGTATCACCCTTCCCCATGACCTACCCCAGACATCTAATCTGAATTTAAAAACCGAAATGATGTGGGACACTTCAGTTAAACTCAAAGCAAATAACTAGGATTAACACAGGATACGATGCAATTAGTAATCTAAGAGGCTGGGCAGTTGTCATGTCCACCCAGTGCTTAATTTAAGGCAGCGGTAGCCGGTGGAGGCCACCGCCACTTATTTTTCCTGATCGAACATAAACCAGAGAGCAAGAGTAAACCCACAAAGGGGGAAGAAGGAGGAATACAAAGATTGCAATTGAAATTGAAATTAAAATTGCATTTATATAGCCCCTACTGCCCCTGACAAGGCATTAAAACACTACCCGAAAGTCCAAAGTTAGCAGTCAGTCCAGTGGTTATTGGAGTTAGTCTTGTATGCTGAAGGAAACCAATCCATGCATTAGTTTGCTTGTGGTACGTTAGTGACTTAGGTGTGATCATTAGAGGGGTATATGTGAGAAGCAACTTTAAAGAAAAGCTTGAAGACAAGCAGGCTTGAGATTTAAGAGTAGTTCATACATAGAAGAGGCATATAAGGCAAGCAGAGGTACATTCAAAATAAAGGAGAGTAATAGTATTTCAAGTTCATGCAAGATTTTAAGAAATATAGCAGGTAGTTTTGTGCAACAACATGCAATCTGTGGATGTAAACCTGAATAAAGAATCTGTTTTAAATTCTGCTATAAAGGAAAGTTGTTTATTAAAGACGTGGCAGATACTCACCTCACTGCAAAAAGTAAACCCAATGCTTGCTGAGATGCCTTTAAAAGAGACCCATGAAGAAGTGCGACACTGAAGCACATCACAGTACCCATAATTACAATTTGACAACACCGCCATCGGTGTAATGCAAGTAATAATACCTAGAAAGACTCCTATGAGCACCTACTACAGCAGTACCTGCAATACCATAAAATGTGGTTACAGTTTATGCAAATAATTTTACAGCATACATAAACTACAGGAGGCGTGTTTGCAGAGTGGTGAAGAAAGGGGAGGTGGCATCAAAATAAAATATAAACATGCTATGTATAGCTCCCACCAACTTAAAGTATAAAACAGCGGATAAACACATTGCAGCATCCATCTTGCCTCATAGTGGTAGTGGTTCAGTTTCAAGAAATGTTACTATATTGAGAATGATTCTGATGCATATTTTGAAGAAATAGTAACCCTTCTACAGTCAATCAGCGTTACAGATGGCTTCTTACTTGCTGTGGGTTTCGTGATAGATACCTTTCCCCACCATAGGCATACATCTGGACCGCTCTTGGAGTCTTTTTCTTGTTCTTGTACCATTTTCTGTGGTTCAGAATTTGCAGCCGCATTCTTATTCTCACAGAGCTCGTCTAGATTATCATGCTGTGAACATTGCTGCGTATGATGGAAAAAACGCCACAAAGGTAGAAAGCAGGAACCTGCAGGACTAAGGTAAGGCGGAACGGGGTGTCTGGTAGAGGATTTAAGATGCAGAAGGTTGAGTGATGACTACACAGCCTTGGTATTCTGGCGCTCTGACATTTAATTGCGCTGGACGTGGGATTCTGAGCAGAGCTTTGGGCAACATTCTTTTATAAATTAACCACTGTGTCTACTCTATATGTGACTTAAATTCTTATTACCGATGGAGCAACAATGAATTCTATTAAACAAAACACAAGAGCTTTTTGTGCAGCAAACTTCCTGAATTCAGATATTGGAGTATGGATGTGCAAAATGTGCGTCATTTGCTTTTGAGTAATTATGCAAAATACAAATTTGACATTTAGCCCTATATTGTTTCGTGAAATGCGTCCTCTGGTACATTTTGGATGAGGCAGTGCATTTCAAGATAAATAGATTGTGCCAAAAACACAAGTGCCATAAAAAACGGCCTATGGGGTTCTGGGCATTCATATTGTTCTTGCGGTCTAATGCTTTAATTACGTGATGTGGTTTATTGGCGTAATTTTGGAGGATTTGAGAACAACCATAATGTGAAAATCCCAAAATCACGCAAATTACACTGGTGGAATTGAAATTTCACCTGTGCAAAATTTGGAGATGCTCTAATATGTGATAATTAAGAAAAAGAAGACTGAGTGAAGTGAGATATTTTTCAAGGATCATATACTTTGGTCAAGCAAGAAAGGCGGGATTGATCCCAGGTTTCCCGGTTTCACATTGTGCAATTCAGCAATCAGGCTATTCACAAACGTAACTTACACCTGTGAGTAATCTACCATGTATGTTTACTTTTACGCTTTTGAACAACTTTACTACTTTTGGGTATTCAGCATTTACAATGGTAAAGTTACTTCAAAAGTGTAGACTTACATATCTCAACCCCCAGAAACAGAAGTTGGATCCAAAACTACAAGTATAGAATACTACAGCCAAAAAAGAGCAGTAGTAAGTCCAGCACCACTAATGCTGCAACACCCTCTCCTATAAAATAATTGAGGCAGGTACCTAAAGGAAATAATGTTAATTTTTGACATATTAACAAAATATATAAATTAAATAGCATGCTACAAAATTGAATATTTTAACAATAAATTATATTTAATGATAATGTGTTTTACTATCCTTTTTAAATTTTAAAATAAATGTGCCAACTTAAAAATACTTAATTAATTTCAATTAATTCTATACATAACTATTTGCATTATTTAATTCATAATAAATTAATACAAACATTTAACTTCATGTGTTTGTTTTTAAATAAATCTTTAAAATATTTGTTATTTAATTTAATATATATTAATTAAACCTTTAATTCAACATTAAGATAATTGTGCTGTAGCATTTTACTATTGTCTTCCAAACTTAACATAAATATAAAATCATAATTTACATTAATATTTAGGATACAAATATGTTTACTATTTTTTTTTAAAGTTTAATAAATGTTTAATATTTTCTCTTTACTTTAACATAGGGAGATCTCCGGCCTGGTGGCAGAGCTTTTCCCATGGTAAAGTATTGGGAGAAGCAAAATAAAGGAATAAATAAGATTTAGATACTAAACTTAAACAAATTATTGAAAAGATTTTTTAATTTTTACAATAAAATAAGTTATTAAAATATCTTATAATAAAACCTTAAATGTTTTGTTTTTAGACATTAAATTACATTTAATTAAATTTTTTACGAGTTTAAATAATTTAATTTAACATTATTTCCTATGGGTTTTATATTAAGTCTCTATCTCCATTATTGTCTAGGAGAGGGTGAGACCAGTGGTTGGTCCTTTGTGGAGCTGCACTAACTCTAGTTCTGAGCTTGAGTACATTTAAGAGTTTTTGGGGTCATTTTCGGCTGTATTAACTTTAAAAGTACAGTTTGAGAATAGCAATAGGCTTACTATGTACGGTGCGTACCCCCAGCGCGTAGCGCTGGGGGTACGCACCGTACATACACGGGTGGGGGTACGACTCGAACGTACAGGGGTGTACATACACGGGGGGTTCGACACGTACAGGGGTGTACATACACGGGGGTTCGACACGTACAGGGGTGTACATACACGGGTGGGGGTACGACTCGAACGTACAGGGGTGTACATACACGGGGCGTTCGACATGTACAGGGGTGTACATACACGGGGGTTCGACACGTACAGGGGTGTACATACACGGGTGGGGGTACGACTCGAACATACAGGGGTGTACATACACGGGGGTTCGACACGTACAGGGGTGTACATACACGGGGGGTTTGGCGCGTACTCACGGGGGCTGGGGGGTACGGCGCGTACTCACGGGGGCTGGGGGGGTACGGCGCGTACTCACGGGGGCTGGCGGGGGGGTACGGCGCGTACTCACGGGGGCTGTCGGGGGGGTACGGCGCGTACTCACGGGGGCTGGGGGGGTACGGCGTGTACTCACGGGGGCTGGGGGGGTACGGCGCGTACTCACGGGGGCTGGGGGGGGTACGGCGTGTACCGGGCCCCCTATTCTGGTCGTTTTGCGGCGTACTTCGCTTTTCCGGCACTTTTTGGGTGCCGTAAAAATATTGCTGTCCGGACTGCTGTCGGTTCGAATCGTACTTCCTGGGTCGTGAAACGCTGCCTGACAGCGTCCCGACGGCACGTCGGGGCATTCCCGGATCACATTCGTATGTATATTTTCGTCGGACGGTGTTTTTTACGATTCGTACGGAAATGGTGTTTCCTTGCGAATCGTACTTCCATGTTTGTAAAGTTTTACAACCGGGTACGAGTCGGACGGAGAAAACGCTCCGACCGACGGTTCGTACCCGGTTTTTCCAGGATCGTAATCGGCACCTAAGTGTCCCCCTTTTTCCACTCACTCCCTCTATTCCCTTTCACATTTAATAATAAGTAGTAAACTTACATGGGTGAAGACAGTGGAGTTGCAACAAAAGAAATTACCCCCACTTTGAACCAATTATCATGACCTAGAGTGAGTGAATGTGCGAATTGTGCTAGCCCAAATTTACCTAGGGAATTTCAAGGGGATGGGCTTTGTACAGTACAATTATTGAAGAATTTAGTTAAAAAAAAGCTTCACATTTTCCAGGTATTTCTCTAGGAGTGGCAAAAAAATGAAAGTCTGCTTACTGAGGCTCACCTTCTACAGGGTTGTTTAGGGTTCCTTCTGAGAAAGCAGTAATGCCTATAAGTCCAAAACATCCAAATGGTGCATTTAATCAATTTACCCAGATCACACATCTAATCTACTATCATCCACTGCCGTTTTCTTATTTCCTTTTTTACAAGTTTGAAATGCAGCAACCAGTGTACATGAAATTATTATTTGATACATATTAGTAACAAAATACCATATGTTTTAACAATCTTTGAAGACCAATATTTTCCCTTTGTTAATTGTTCAAGGCAGCGAACCGTTGAAGGGGATTTGGGTATTCAAGAACCATATTACCTTCTGGTAAATGGCTTGGACATCAAAGTTCAACAATTTGCTGCGTATATAGTTTCAACAGATGTGACATGAACGCAGTAAGGGGTTTCCTTAGTCATGAGGTCTTTGGTGCAAAGACTGACAAATAATAATTTGCAGATGGCTTCACTTCAGCAATAAATCTATTTAGCACACAAGAAGAGCTAGTGCTCTATCTTTCACTTACGGAACTTAAGTTTTTGTTTAAAAGCACTAGCAGCACTATTAGCTATCAAAAAGATCTTAAGAATTGCTGACTGAAGGAAAGATTAAAAACAATAGCCAACTCCAGCTATCCGAGAGTCACCCAGAAATATTTATTTTGGAACTTAGATAATAGGGTATGACGTTTTGTGATTTTATTCTGTATGAACCTCCTACCTTTAAATAACTTAACGGCAAGTTGGTCTCCCCTTGGTCTCCCCTTGTGAGCACATGAAGATTCTGGAACCTGTGTAATCTGGGCACTCAGAACATTGACCATATTCCGTTTGTTTGCCCAGTCCTACTCCCTGATCACCTACGTCTATTATGTCCTCTGTTTATACAGAATAATGTCAAAACTGTAGCTACAGCTCGTGAGTTTCTCCTTTTCACAAACAATGAATTAGTCTGCAAAAAAATCTTCACGTTTTTTAAGGTGTTTTTTAATTTATTCTAGTCGTTTTTTAAATTCCTGCCTATATAGGGGTATGGGAACAACTATTGTATGCTTAGTTAGTCTTACTGTCTCCGAACTTCAGGTTCGGTTACTGGCTTATATGCCTCCCATTTTATTCTAGTACTTGATGAATCTCTGTACTCAAATAATTCTATCAAGTGGCTACGGTAAAATAATTGTTTTTGTATCGAACTCATTATTCTCTTGCTCTTCATTTCCTCTTACTGTTTTTATCGATTCTAAATTGTCCCTAAATTAGTCATGGATTTAGTTATGGAACTCGGCACTGAACTGATGCTGCTAGATTGAATGAAGCCATCCTTTTGTGGATTTGACTAATCAGATCCCTTGCCTCTTTTCTTCTTGTATTGCTTGTAATTGTGTGCCTAATCAATTTTATTTACTTTTGTGGTTAAATTATAACTGTATTTTAGAATCCCATCTCATTGTGATACTTGTTCTTTTCTTCCTGTCATAGTTTTAGCAGAATTTTGCACTTAACTATTGCTACTAGGTCAAAGGATGTCTAGTTATCTCTATATAAGCACTTTCTTCTCTCTTTTTCAAGGTATATCCCCCGTCGATTTTATGGCTGTGATTTTATCTGTCACAAAACTGTACTTTCATGACATGCTGCTATATTTCTATTTTTTTACTTTTTTACTTCTAAAAAGTGAGTGATTCGTCTCTTGTGATTTATACGAATAATACTCTACGGTAAAGGTCTCTATTTGCTCAGTTTAAAATGTTATTTTATCGTGTGATTCTCTGTAACCTTTTAAGTGGACCTCTTTTTAAGTTCCATACCTTAATAAAAAAAAATGAATGACTATAACTTCAACTGCAAAATCGGGGAAGAAGAAAAAATAACCGTTCACTGTAATTCAGCCATATATGTGAAGGGATGCAGTTTTGCAGCAGTAGATGTACATTTAGTTATGCCAATAATTACATTTGAATTTAAATCTAAATGAGAGCAAACATTGGACAAATGAGTGTTGCTCACATCCAGTGTTGAATGGCATGTAATCAGTGGCGTCCACCACATACAAAAGGTAGAGGGGTGAAGGTACGCGCAGGATGGAAGCGCGGGGGGATTAAAGATAAAATAAAATTTACCTTAAGTTGACAGCCACGTCCCGCATCGCGCCGGGTGCTTCCTCTTTGTGTCCCAACAGGCGCCGGTACTGCATCAGAGTTCCTATCCAATCCACGCGGGGATCGGTCTGAGCAGACTAGAAAGACGCCCTGCTCAGACTAGGGAGTCTGTGGGATTTCTCCAGCCTAGCTGCTCAATGCAGCTTAGTTGGAGAAACCTAAGTGCGCATGTGTATTTTGGTCGGCCAGAGAGGGCCGGCCAAACACACATGTGCACTTGGAGAGTGCACATAGCACGCCTCCTACTACCCCCTCCAATGCCCCGGCCCGCCCCTCCCTGTTCACGCTGGCTTAGCCAGCTGCTTAAATATAAAACGACAATCAAATATAGTTTTATTTTTTAGCTGCTGGCTCTGCCAGTGGAGCGACGTTCCACCGCCATTTGCGGAGGAGTCACCCCTGCATGTAATGTGGCAAGTGAGGACGAACCCCTACTGCACCCCCCACTAATAAAAGGATCTCTGGAGGAAGTTGTTCTTCTTGTGGATACAGCTCCTATGAAGCAGCGGGTCTCCAGTCATTTGGAGGTGAGACCCTGAGTGCCACTGGTAGTGTTGCTCAGTTCGGTGCCTAGTCCTCTCTGCCTGCCACCAGCCTATAGGGTACGTAGGAGTTTTCCAGCCCCCACTCAAGCTGGTGGAGCCGGGTCCCCACAACGCCACTGGGTAAGGATCTCCCCATAGAAAAGATAGGAGAGGTTGAGGTGGAGATTTACACTCTTAGGTTTGTGAATTGCATTTTTTAGTAAGTATTACTTTATGAACTATAAATGCAGTTTGTGAATCTGGCCCTAGGTGTGTATCTCTCGCTCTCGCACTAAGCAGCGCTTAATTTGCAAAAAAAATAAGTGCCGTGGCCGTCGTCAGGAGGCCGCTGCAGCTTGCATCAGGCACTGCCCCTTCCAGAGCTGCCAATGACAGTATCAACACGACTACTAACCATCACACTCTACAAGTGTGATCATTCAGACTATTCTAGCCTCCCAAAGCTGTAAGAATGGCTTGGGCAGCTTGTATTGTCATTTGTAATGTATATTGAAGTAATAAAGAACTGTTTTAACGCTCATCTCTAAATTAACTAAACAGCACCACCATGTGGCATACTGTCATAAGTGCTGGTGCGACAATTAAGTGCTGGTGCTGAGCACCGGAAACCACAGGCTCAAATCAAAGCACTGACTCTACCATTTTACATAAAGGTAGTGGCTTTATTTGTGGTGCATGAGTTAGAGTGTGGTGGCAGGCAGAAGTCATATGAAAGCTTGGCTCGATTTGTACTTGAGTGTCCAACAGGACCTCGAGCTGAGAGTCAGGCAGGTATCTGGCTTGAGCCCGGCTCGATCTTACAGTGGCTCACTCACCTCTAAATGTGATTAAATATATATGTGTATAGCTAAATTTGTGAATCAAGCCCTCTGTATGCATCCTAGATGGGGAATAAGCAAGGCATGGACCCTTGTGAGTAGGCGCAGCACACTGCGCACCTATCCGATGATGACGGTCCCGTAGGTGTTTCGAAATTCAACAAGTTCACATTAGGTTGTCTCCTTCGTACTTCTCAATTAGTCATCTTCCGCTACTGAAGAGAGCCTTCCAAGTTCGATCTTCAAACGCCCTCTGGTGGCCACTATTAGAACTTTCTTTTACAGCACTGGGCAGCCAATAACACACATCTTTTGTATGTCACCTCAACGTGCTAGCAAGGGTCACGTTTCTTTGCTATTCGAGCCGCTTGCCAAAGTGTGCCAGCCCATTCCATTCCCCTGAAGTCACCGCTGCACTGTGCAGGGACGAAATGACCTTTCATTCCATTGAGCATTTTCCCGGTGGTCTAAAGGAGGCCGATTTTGAAAACCCAGGGTCGTTGCTGATTTCTGCCACTTTCTCTGGCTCCCAGTTTATGACAGCAGCCACAGGGGGCTTCTAGAGGGGGAGTGGCATGGAGGACAGCGAGTGAACTAAGGGGCATATCAGCAAGGGCCGGCGATAATTATCGCTAAGCGCACTTAACGCTAGGATAATTATCGCCGGCTATTGTGGAATTTTATCGCTGAGATAGCGTGCTATTAGCAATGCTTATCTCACAAGCGATAAAATTCCTCGCGCTAACAGCCAAAAGTGAGATTAACGCTGGAAATCCAGCGATAATCTCACACATTTTGGCGTTAGTTTGCTGATAAGGCAGGGCATACTTAGCCATTAAGTTAGGGTGAAAGCAGGCGTAAGGAAAGTAGCGTTAACTGTGGTTAGCGCTACTTTTCTTATCGCTATGCCTGTTAGCGAATCCCATGATAATTGGAGAAATGTCGGTTAGCGACATTTCTCCAGTTATTTTGGGACGGAACGCCCACTTTGCATCTCATTAGAGATGCAAAGGTGGGCGTTATGGGAAAGGGAGCTAAAGCATGGAATCACGCGTTAGCGTGACCTTGCTGATTAAGCGATAAAATTATCGCCGCTTTTCGTCCGAAAACGAACGCTAAAGCGGCAATAATTTTTTATCGCCAGCTTGCTGATATGCCCCTAAGATGGAGAAGAGGCAGAGGAAAGCGAGCGAATGGATGGATGGAGAGAGGGAGAGCGAGGCGAGAAAAGGGAGTGGCGTCTGGTTTGAGCATTTATGTTTTTTGCCAGGGCTGCTTTTAGGTCCCTAGTCCGGCTCTGGCACTGTGAAGCTATACTGGATAGAGACAGAAATACCGCATGGATTTGTGTTTGATATCTTGATGGGCCAATAAAGGGGGGCAAATATTTATAATAATCTGCAGATGTGTTTGGGGGGCAGGCGGGAAAGGCGGTGAAAGGGATGATGGGAAGTGCTATGTTATGTTACACTGTTTAGGTCTCGCCTGACCCAGCGCATGTGCTGGTCTGGCGAGACTTATTGAGAGGGCTCCAAAAGTGCTACCAGGCCAGCCTGGAGCTACAGTGCATGTGCGCGGTGAGGAAATTTGATTACGGCTCCATCTTGCGTATTGACACCATTGTGATGTTGCCCTCACTCAGGCACCGACGACCTTCGTAGCGTTCCTTTCATACTCTGTACTGTAACATGTTAAACGACCTTTTCCTGTCTCTCTGAGCAAAGTACATTCTGAGACCCGGCTCGAAGCAACTAATTCCCGTGATAACCATCTATTGACCCTTGGTGATCCTTCTCTGCCTCTCCAATTGTTTTACGAATCACCACCTGCAACACGCAAACACGTCCTGTTGTAAATTAATTTAACTTAGGAATGCTCATGCCACCTGGCCTGTAGGGTCAGGTAGAGAACACGACCCTAGGGAAGGAATTTCTATTACCTATTATCCTGTATCTTGTACAAAGAATGTTTGCTAGTGGATGATTTGTTTGTTTTTATTGCACATTGAGGGGTTGTTGCTTTAGGGGATTCAAGCGCTATAAAAGACTGTGAGCCACGGATTGAAGTGGCAGTCTCCTGAAAACCTACCACTGATGTACTTCTAGGACAACTGTACCTAGCTGCGGCTAATAAATTGAAGTTCCTATGCCAACAGAGTGTTCCGTGTCTCTGTACATTTAGAAGGCGAACTCAGAAGATTTCAGGCGTACCCTGCGCCGCCAGGCCTAATTCAGCCTGGTTCTTCAAATGGTGCCCTCTGTGAGGCGGCTTCAGAGGTCGTGGGTCCAGCCCGAGGATCGTGAGGAGCCCCGCAGGGAAATTCCGGAGGACGCGCACCACGTGATCGACCCCTGCATGTCGTAAGTGGACCGAAGGTTTTTACATTGTGGCTTCTCTCTTCCAACGGCTGCGAAGACCTGCTGCCCTGACTGCTGCCACGCTTTGGCTCCCTTGGTGATTGGTATTGCGAGACATTAGACGGACCTCTGTTGGCGTAAGAAAACATCTGGTTAAGTTAAGTATAGTGGCTACTCCTTTGTCTTTGTTTTGTCTTTGTTCGACTTTTGCAAAAGCCGAAACCGAGGGGTGAGTGCAGTTTTTGTACTATAAAGTGACTAATTATCCCCTTGAAGTTTGTAAAGAAACTAGTGTGATAGCGATGCCTGGTTTCAGTAAGTTTGGAAGATGGTTTTGTTGTTGTTGCGATAGGGATTCCCGACTGGAGGACTCTTGTCCAATTCCTCCGGCCGGGACTCCCACTTATGAAGTATATTCTAAACATGGTATTGGCCCCATAGCCTTTAATGAGGCGTGGGTTCGCTATACTAGAAAGATGGTGTGTTACGGTGGCCGCAGAATGGCAGTTTTGAGCTCAATATCTTAGATAATTTGGAGGACACTTTTGTTTAAACGAAAAGCCCGGCCGGCTATGTTTGACTCTTTTCGCTTATGGCGTAAGGAGGCCAAGCAGAAAGAAATAAAACAAGCTAAAAGAGATAGGAGGGATATGTCTATTTTACAAGCTGCCCAACAGTTTAAAAATAATGAGACCGATCATGCGATTGAGGTTTCAGATAGGAAACATCGTATGGCGGTAGATAAATGTTATCCAGTGTTGCCAACTTCCCCTACAGAGAAAAATGTGGACCCTGAGAAGGATCCTTTAATGTCCCATCTGTTGAGATTACCTCCGCCCTATGCGCAGGGGGCTAATGTACCTTTTGCACTACCGCCTACCCCGGGAGCGAATGCACCTTTATTATTAGCACCTGCCCCACCTGTTCCACCTGTTGTTCCACCTGTCGCTCTTCAATCGGTTCCTGCACCCCCATCACAGCCTCTTCCGGTATTACCAAGCTCTCCCCTACCTTCGTCTCCCTTTGTACCTATTACTCCCTCTTCTGCCCCGCCTAATATTCTGTCTCCTGTCCTAATGACGAATTCTCCCTCCGCTCGGAGGCGAATGGTTGATACCGTTTCTGGCCTTTTGTCCCCTCTCTTTGGGTCACTTCAAATGACCCCTGTTCCTCCTCGTAGACAAACTCGTAGTCAGCTCCAAGGTCCAGATGAACGGGAAGTGCTAGATCTCCTTGCCCGAAGGTGGATCACGAATGGCCCCCAGTATAGTGTGCAAGACATTATGGTCACCTTTCAACAGTGGGAGGCACCAACGCAGAGATATGTTTTTGATACTATGTGTAACATTTTAGGTCAAGAGTGGGAGGATATGGGATTGGGACCAGCCCCTCAGGGCCTGCTAGATGTTCAGGCCGAGTTTGATAAAGGGCTGATTGTGGGCACAGAGGTTGTGGATGCGGTAAGGACGCTTGTCACATTTAGAATGATGTTTGCCTGCCGGTCTTTGCCAAAACGCGATTCCTCTGTTAGACGAAAATTAAAACACTATCCTATGAGAGAGGTTCCCCCAGTGTGGAGAGAGGAGGTTGCAGCTCAGGGTGGTAATCCTCTTACACCTGCTCACTTTCAACGTGTGTGGGTACATGTTCCTTGGAAACGATCTGAGGTATTGGCCCTTAAACAGTCCTTACCTGACCCCCGTAAAAATCCTGCTGGGTACTACAAAGAGTTGTCCCAAACTGTTGATGCATGTATTATGAATTTGGCCGATATAGACATGCTAATGGGTAATGTGGTCCCACAACCATTATGGGCTAGGATTCGAAAGGAGGTCCATCCCGGGGAATTGGGGGGTGATTGGGCTGCCATACTTGCCGCGGACACACTCCAAGTGGTTGGTGCCAAACCTGAGGCTTTAATTACAGAACTCCCAGCTAGGATCATTGCCTTACTGAAAACTATGATGCCCCCTCTGCGAGTTAATTGGGATAAGTTAGCAGCTTGTAAGCAGAAAGCGGATGAAAACGTCTCTGATTTCTTCACTCGTTTTGAGGAGACGTTTATCGATCATAGTGGTCAGGATATGAGCACGGAAGGTGGCCAACGACTGTTTGTAGACAAATTTGTGTCAAATTTGGTTCCGGAAATATCTAATAAATTGAAGAATTCCGAAAGTGCGTGGGCGGTCTCCTCTTCGGCCCAGATATTGGCTACTGCTCAGTATTATGAAAATAGGGATAAAGAGGAAAGAGAGAAACTTGATAAAAAGACTAAAGAGCTGAAAACAAAAGTTCTTTTGCAACAAGCTTATCCTCCTCGCCCAGCCCAACATGAATATCAGCCGCCTCCACAATTTCAGAGACAGTTGCAGAGGCCTGGGCCTTTTGTTCCCCAACCCCCACTGGACCAGAATCAATGCGCCTACTGTAAAGAAGAAGGCCATTTAAAGTATAATTGCCCGGTTTTGTTACAGCGTACGAGTGGCATTCCCGGGTCACGAGGCCGGGGTGGTTATCAGTCAGCACCCAGAGGTAGAGGACGGGGTACGCCGCCTAATAACCAACGTTCCATGCCCCCTGGAAACTCCACGAATTATTTTGATCAGCAAAATGTTCAGTCTACCAACTATTACAATGATGATTATTATACCGAGGATGAGAGCCAGAATTCCCAATCTAGCTAGGACAGCCATGGACAAAGTAAGGGAGTAGTATCAGTTCCAGTGGACCAAAGCGGGCCTTATGTTGATGTGGTAGCACTAGGTGTTACAGAGCCATTCCTATTAGACACTGGTGCGACGAAGAGCTCTATGATTCACTCTAAACTCCCTGGGGCACCTTTGTCTGGCTGTACGAATGTTTCTGTAGGTTTTTCTGGCGCCCCAGTTCAAAACCCAGTTTTACGCCCTTTGCCCATTTCAATATGTCCTTACAAATTGGAGGCCCCGCTCCTTTTAACAACTGGTTGTGGTGAAAATTTGTTGGGCTTGGATTTATTGAAGAGATTGTATGCGACATTGCACTGTTCCCCTTCTGGTGTACATCTTACCTTAGGTAAGAAATTGACCTCACCGATGTACTTGTCTAAAGACCAGCTTCCCCCTGAATTACAATCTCTTCCCGCCAACCTCTGGGCCACCGGCCCCAATGATGTGGGCCTCCTGCGGATCCCGCCCTACATTGTAACCCTCAAGCCTAATATTAAATTTCCTCGCATTCCACAGTATAACATTTCCAGTGACGGCGAAAAAGCTCTTTTGACTATAGTTCATGATTTGGTACAAAATGGTGTGGTTGAAGAGACTAGGGGAAATGTATGCAATAGCCCTGTTCTGCCTGTTTTTAAACGAACCGACCCTTCTCAGCCACCTGTCTATCGTTTTGTGATTGATCTCAGAGAGGTCAACAAGATTGTAGTACCTCAATTCCCTGTTGTCCCGGATATTAATGCCCTGTTGACAATGATACCCGCCTCAGCTTCCTGGTTTTCTGTCATTGACCTCAAAAATGCTTTCTTCAGCATTCCCATTGCTGAGGAAAGTAGGGATATTTTTGGCTTCTCCTTAGCAGGCCGAAGCTTCCGGTTCAAGCGGGCTCCTCAAGGTTATTGCGAGAGCCCCTCCATTTATAGTCAAGCATTAAAATCACAGCTCGATACTATGTCTTTACCACCAGGGGCCACTCTCATTCAATATGTGGATGACCTGTTGGTTGCAGCAGATTCTGAGGACACTTGTAAAAAGGCTACCATTTCACTGTTACGCCACTTATCTGACCACCACCACAAGGTTTCACCATCAAAATTGCAATATTGCTGCCAAGAGGTTACCTACCTAGGTCATCTCTTGTCAAAGGAGGGACGGCGATTGACCCCAGAACGTATCCAAGCAATTGCCCAAATGCCTATTCCATGTACGAAAAAGAGGTGCGTGCCTTTTTAGGTATTACCTCTTATTGTAGACAATGGATCCCCAATTTTTCCCTTCTGGCGAAACCCTTGTTGGCACTTTCTCTTAAAGATACACCGCACCCTCTCCCATGGACTGCGGAATGTCAGAAAAGTTTCACTGATTTACGTACTGCCTTGTGCTCTGCTCCTGTGTTAGGAACTCCTGATTACAGTAAGCCTTTCACACTCTATGTTCATGAGAAAGAAGGTTGCGCATTATCAGTTTTAACGCAACGATTTGGGGACAAGCAACGTCCCTGTGCCTATTTCGCGGCCACGTTAGATCCAGTGGCCAAGGCATTACCTAGCTGTTTGAGGGCTACAGCAGCAGAGGCAGTTTCCATTCGCCAGTCTGCTGGATTGGTATTAGATAATACCCTCATTGTCATGGTGCCGCATGCAGTAGACACCCTCCTAAATAGAACAAAGACTCAACACCTCACGAGTGCCCGCCTTTTGGGGTACGAATTGACGCTCTTGGCTAGCCACATACACATTAAGCGATGTAATGCCCTGAACCCGGCAACATTGCTGCCAATTCCAGTAGAAAATGGTACTCAGGAGCAGCATGATTGCTTCGTCCGCACGGAGGAAGAGACAAGAGGCAGAGTTGATTTAATGGATACTCCACTCCCGGACCAGGATGGGATCCTATGGGTGGACGGTTCTTGTTTTAAGCTTCCCAATGGTGAAACGACCTCAGCCTATGCAGTCACTACCTTGCACACTGTTGTGGAAACAGCGCGTATTATACATAATTCAGCCCAGGCAGCTGAATTGATAGCACTGACTAGAGCTTGTGTGTTGGCTGAAGGAAAAAGGGTGAATGTGTATACTGATAGTCAGTATGCGTTTGGAGTGGCCCATAGTTTTGGCCACCTGTGGAAGGAAAGAGGGTTTCTCACATCCCATGGCACTAAGATACAGCATGGCCAATTGGTAAATGGCCTTCTTGAATCACTTACCTTGCCCACTCAGATAGCAATTGTGAAGTGTAGTGCACATAAGAAGATCACTGATGATGTAGGTCAAGGAAATGCTTTCGCAGACCAGATAGCGAAAGAGACAGCTAGAGACACTACAAGCTGCATGTATGTTACGGGCTCTGCTAGATGGGTTGCACAAGGAGGGATGTGTGAGAATACTGTGGACAGTGTGAAAATGATCCAGGCAGAGGCCACAGAGAAAGAATTGAGTACGTGGAAAGAGAGTATAGGAAGGTTGGATGTGACAGGGTACTGGTACGTGGAAAGAGAGTATAGGAAGGTTGGATGTGACAGGGTGCTGGACAGACTTGTCGGAACATCAATGCTGGTTGTTACCAGATGCTTATGTACTCCCAGTAGTTACCATGGCACATGGTCCAGCCCACATTAGCGCTAAAGGTATATGCAAACTTCTGGCTCCGGTATGGCAGAATGTGGGGATCCCTAAATGTGCAGACAATCTGGTTAAGCATTGTATTATATGCTTGATGCATAACCCGGGGAAGGGAACACCAACACCGACAAAGGCCACTTTGCTCCACCAACGTACCCTTTTGAGGTTTTGCAAATAGATTACATTCACATGGAACGGTGTAACAATCTGAAGTATGTTCTTGTTGTGGTATGTGCCTTCTCCCGATGGATAGAGGCCTATCCCCTGAAGGATACGACTGCTCTATCCACGGCAAAAGTCCTTTTGAAGGAGTTTCTGCCGAGATTTGGGTTACCCAGAATTATTTGGAGTGACAACGGAAGTGAATTTGTGGGTCAGATCATGCAGAAAGTATGTACAGGCCTTGGCATTAAACAAAAGTTCCACGCAGCAAACCATCCTCAGTCAGCAGGTTTGGTGGAATGCTATAATGGCACTCTTAAGCTTAAACTCGCGAAAATACAAGCCAGCACGGGTCTTACTTGGTCTGATGCCTTGCCCTTGGCTCTCTTATCCACCAGAACAACCACCCATTCCCGTATGGGGCTTAGTCCTTATGAGGTTGTGTTTGGACGCCCTGCAAATGTTTGGGGAGTCCCAAGGCCAAAGAAATACTCCGAGATAGAGCATCCATTGTTAATTGACTATTTGCATGATCTCACCAATAAGTTACGTGTCCTTCACCAACAGGTACAAGATACTTTTCCTCAGGCTTCAACGGATCCTGGTCATACCATACGGCCCGGAAATTGGGTCTACATTAAAAACTTTCAGAGGTCGAAGAACTTGGAACCTCGCTGGAGAGAACCTCGTCAAGTACTTCTAACGACGCGTACTACAGTGAAGGTGGTCGGCAAAAAGAACTGGGTACATGGGGTACATTGCAAGAAAGTGCCCCTACCTTTGCCTTATGATCAGTGGGTTCGTAACCCAATTAGCGATTCTGAAAGCGAAAGAATACTAAGATTTGGACTGTTTAGCGATGCACACCTAGACTATGCCAGATCAGAGAAAGACGACGAAGAGGTCCTCCAAACAGCTATACCACCGGCATTGAAATTGGACACTACTAAACCACATCTCCTTTTTCAAGAACAAACTGTACCTGGTTCCCAGAGGTACGATTTGAGGCCCAGACTGAACAAAATACCTCAATAGTGCCTCATTGACTTTGTCTTTATCCCCGATTTCCACATGTTGCAGGGCCGTGATCGTAGTCTCTGAATTGTGACCCAAGGTGTGGCTCTAGGCCTGTGTGACTTGTAGGAAAATAAAAAGAACTACAGACAATCACAGCTGAGTGAAGCAACCTCCCGTCACGGGCAACATTTAATGATGGAAATAACTGTTCAAAAGGGAATGGACAAAATACAAACAATGAGCACGAAGCATTGTAGATTATTGCATAATCGTTTTGTAGTGGCTTTAATAATATTGATTTTAATGTGTATTATATTGTCTTTCATAGGATGGGGACTACATGTAATTTTTACGCAGCCTATTCCCAAAGTTACCGTTGAAATGCATACACATGTCGCTCTACCCCCTCATGTTGATTCGAGAAGGAGTGAATTCCGTAACAACACATTTGTTTCTATGCTACACCAACATCAATTGGCTACTAATGCGACGAACTGTTGGGTTTGTGGTCTTCTGCCAAGTTCAGTGAATAATGGAATACCATACATTACCCTTCCTTTTTCATGTAATGGTTCGTGTAGTGCATGGTGGGAATTGAGTGCCAGTTGGGTATTTTCTGGAGATGGTGATACCCGAGACATAAGGAGCTTGGGAGTATATCTATACCATTTATGTTGGCGGGACAGAAAAAGGATATATGGGACGAATAGTGAGAAGTCAGAATATGCTGATCGCCAAACCAGATCTACGGATTTGTATTTCCTGCCCTCTAATAAAACCTCTCGAAACGGACAAACTTTTCTAGTGGTACCTGGACAAGCACCATTCTGTATTAGGAAAGGAGGGTTAGAATATAAAGGTACAAGCAAATGCCAACATATTGTGACCTTGAATGGGACAGATTGGCCTCGCATGGTTCCCTCACGTAATACATACTTCGTGTGTGGAAATAAGGCTTACACTTCTCTACCTGGTAATTGGAGAGGCACCTGTTATATCGCTTGGTTGTTGCCCCCTACATATATAGCAGATGCCAAGCATAATTTACAGAAAAGAAGGGTGGCGTCAGACCAGGATACGTCAGGACAAGAAGTTGGGGATGTCTTGAAAGGACTTCTTCCATTCTGGGGTCCAATAGCCAACAGTAGAGACATAAGACAACTAATTTGAGTTGTAGAAGCCACTGTCAATGAAACAGCTGGAGCTTTGAGTAATCTCACTGCAGAACTCGTTGCTGACCGCCTTGTCACGCTTCAGAACAGGATGGTATTAGATATTATTCTTGCTGACCGTGGGGGCGTATGCAAATTGATCGGATCTAGCTGTTGCATTTATATTCCAGACAACGCCCCTACAGTATACCAAGCCATCTCTAAACTACATAAGATCGCTGAGTCCGTTCACCAGGATGAAGGGAATTGGTCTCTGATGGGATGGTTTGGGGGACTACTGTCTACATGGGGATGGAAGATTCTTACCTTTGTCGGAGCGCCTTTGGCTATTCTCTTCTCATGTTGTCTTTGCCTACAATGTGGTCCCGCTATATGCGGGCTCTGCGCCACCCTGTGTGTTCCAAATCCTGTATCCCAGAAAGCAGAGAACACGAAGATAATGCTGCAACAACAGCTTGTAGATTTCATGGCTATTGAAGTCGATTCTGATTAACAACAGCCTCTGTGTTTTTGCCTGAGTAATGGCAAAAGGAGGGTCTGAGGAAATTTGATTACGGCTCCATCTTGCGTATTGACACCATTGTGATGTTGCCCTCACTCAGGCACCGACGACCTTCGTAGCGTTCTTTTCATACTCTGTACTGTAACATGTTAAACGACCTTTTCCTGTCTCTCTGAGCAAAGTACATTCTGAGACCCGGCTCGTAGCAACTAATTCCCGTGATAACCATCTATTGACCCTTGGTGATCCTTCTCTGCCTCTCCAATTGTTTTACGAATCACCACCTGCAACACGCAAACACGTCCTGTTGTAAATTAATTTAACTTAGGAATGCTCATGCCACCTGGCCTGTAGGGTCAGGTAGAGAACACGACCCTAGGGAAGGAATTTCTATTACCTATTATCCTGTATCTTGTACAAAGAATGTTTGCTAGTGGATGATTTGTTTGTTTTTATTGCACATTGAGGGGGTTGTTGCTTTAGGGCAGGGGTACTCACAAACTTTCTCTCGGGGGCCTAATTTACAGTGTGGTTTCTGGCTGGGGGCCGCACCGGTGGGGGCGGGGCCAGTGGGGGAGGGGGCGGGGCTAGACCAAAAAAACAACTATGACCATGAGGTTGAACACAGGCCCCTGCAGCGGACGCCTTTGTCCACTGAGCCTCCAGACCAGGCATTCACACATATCTATCTATCTATCTATCTATCTATCTATCTATCTATCTATCTATCTATCTATCTATCTATCTATCTATCTATCTATCGCTCTGTCTCCCTCCCTCTCTCTGTCTCCCTCCCTCCCTCTGTCTCCCTCCCTCTCTCTCTCTCTCGCCTTCTCTCTATCACTCTCCCTCTCTCTCTCCGTCTCCCTCCCTATCTCTCTCTCTCCCTCTGTCTCCATCACTCTGTTTGTCTCCCTTTCTCTCTGTCTCCCTCCCTCTCTGTCTCACTCACTCTGTCTCACTCACTCTGTGTCTCCCTCTCTCTCTGTCTCCATACCTCCCTCTCCCTCCCTCTCCCTCTCTGTCTCCCTCTCACTCCGTCTCCCTCACTCTGTCTGTCTCGGTCTGTCTCCCTCCCTCTGTCTCCCTCTCTCTCTCCCCCTCCCTCCCTCTCTCTCTCTCCCTCCCTCTCTCTCTGTCTCCCTCCCTCTATCTCTCTCTCTCTCAATCACTGTTTGTCTCCCCTTCTCTCTGTCTCCTCCGAAAAACACAATAATAAGAAACATGGTAGCACCTATTCTCTAAATTTCTCAGGTATGGTTTGGCCTTCCTCCAAATATCCTGCTGGTTGCCCTGTTGTCGCTTCTTTGTTAAGTTGTCTTCTCTCTCTTTTTTATCTCTGGGTCATTTTATCAGTGTTTTCTTTTTCTGACTTATTTTCTTTTCACCATGTCAGTCTTATTTCTCTTTCATTCATTGTCATTCTTCTCGTTTTTGTCTCACTTTAGTTCTTCTTTTCACGCTCTACTATTCCTTTGCCCTCTCCTGTGTCCTTTCTCTCTTCTCCTTTTAGACCTGTACCTGTGCTTTTGTTCTCTCTCCCTTTCTCCTATTTTTTCTTTCTTCCCCAGTTTAACCATGTCTTCCCCAGTTTTCTCTAGTATTCTGTGTCTCATTGCACGGCTGCTCCTCTTACGTTTCTGACACATGGTATCAGGGTTATGGCCTTTTCAGAGCACAAAGGCACGCTGCTCCCGTTCTTTTGACCATGTACCTCGATTCAGTCCTAAAAGGCGTCCTTGCAATATTCCCTTACATCTGCCTCTCTACAAACAATTTCTCTCCTGAACTGCACACGATGAGAGGGGAGGCGGGGCGGGGCACAGAGTGGACAGAGCGCACACAGCCGCCGCACCCAAGTACTTTACGGGTCTTTTAACCCCCGTCATGCACGTCGGTTGGGCTGTGCTTATGACGGAACCGTTCCGTCATGGCCCCGCCCGCGCTCAGAACCTTCAGCGTGGCGCGGAAATCCGTGCCGCGCTGAAGGAGTTAAAGACCATTCACTTGGTAATGAGGCTTTGTTGTATTTCACCTCTTCTTAGTGCCCCTGCATCTCCACTCAATCAGAGTGGAGATGCAGGGGTGCTAAGAAGAGGTGAAGTACAACAAAGCCTCATTAACAAGTGAATGTTATTTAAAAGAATCGCCCGGCCCCCATAGCTCGCAACCGGCGCCGGCGATATAAAAAACACAAAGGCATATGATGTCGGCAAGGTCCGCGGGCCGCCAAGGAAGGCTTGCCGGGCCGCTGACGGCCCGCAGGCCGTACTATGAGTACCCCTGCTTTAGGGGATTCAAGCGCTATAAAAGACTGTGAGCCACGGATTGAAGTGGCAGTCTCCTGAGAACCTACCACTGATATACTTCTAGGACAACTGTACCTAGCTGCAGCTAATAAATTGAAGTTCCTATGCCAACTGAGTGTTCCGTGTCTCTGTACATTTAGAAGGCGAACTCAGAAGATTTCAGGCGTACCCTGCGCCGCCAGGCCTAATTCAGCCTGGTTCTTCAGCGGGTGCGCGCACCGCACTTTACCGTGATTACTTTCACTTTAGCGGCCGCACGGTTGCTTTGATATTTGATCGTGATCCCAATCACTTTTAATTTTGCGGCAGCACGGCCGCTTTGCATAGCCAATAGGTCTCGCTTTTGGGACCTTATAAGTATTTAGTTATGCAACTGTTGCATGGCTAAACACTTATAAGGTCCCAAAGGCGAGACCTATTGGCTATGCCAATGCTTGTTTTGTATATGGCAATATTCACCATCTCCGTGACCCCTTGACATTGTTCGAGCCTCACTACGCAGACTTACTGCTGTTTGCTGGTCCTCCCAATGTTGGGAGCTCTTTGGGGAGGAGGGGAGTTGGTCTTCAACCTTGAGTTGAACCCCTGAGGGTGTGGCCAGTGGCTCTTGTGTTTCATTACAGTGTTCGTCAGTATCTCCCCGCCCCAGCGCCTGGAGCTTGTGAACTCTGTGTCTCGGTGCTTTTATCGCAGCACCTCTCAGGACCCCATGCAGAACACCACCACCACTTCCCACGCAGGCTTCACTGCAACCATCTACTCTACCAGCCATGAGCGCATGCTCGGCCTTGTACAGGACGGTTCAGGGAACCCCCAATTAAAGCTCTGGGGTGCAACGGGTGTCCAGGGCAACTGTTCCCACGAGCTCTGGATGGCACCTAATCAGACACAGCTTCCTTCAGCGGCTCAGTTTCATTCTGTTTCCAAGTGAGAAGTTAATACTTTCCTTCTTACTGCGATAGTGAGAAGAACCTGTTGACTACACGCCCTCCTCTTTTTTTTCCTTCTATTGGACAGGGGCCCCGCTCAAGTAGTCTGGCCTGGAATATATTTGGTGCCTGCCCTCCTCCTTCGATGTGGAAATGCCTGGAAGGAGACTCGCTGCACCGAGTCATTAGAGATATGGCCCTTGAACATGGCAAACCCAATGATTTGTTTTGACCCTTAAACTAGACATGAACTGACTCTACAGAGCCACTTCCATGTATCCATCTGGGATTAGACAGAGGCTCTGCAGGACAAGTCCAGAGAGCTCTGCAATCAATGTGTCTGTTTCCCCCCAACCAGGGACGGGGCCTAGGATCTGGGAGATCCCTTATGCTGTGCTTTGCTAGAAAGTTGTAGTGGTACTCCAGCTTTACTACTCTGAAGATGGGATGAGGTGTCTGACCCTGAGAAAAGCCAGCTGCCTTAAGCCTGTTCGGATTCAATAGGAAGACATCTCATGCCCCGACCTATGATACAAGTGTTAAATTGAAAAAAATTGTGAATCAAGTCCAATTGAAAATGTATAGATGGAGCAGCTCAATGTAACTGGCTGCACCCCACAGGATGATTTTGCTAAGCAGCAATTTGTACTGTCCAATGTGCACCTATATTGTAAAGTACATTATCCTACACAGGTATAAGAATATGTTGCAGAAACAATGCAGGTGTACATATGTGGCAAGCCAATGCCATTTACCTTCGCGGATGGCTGTGAAAGGCACCCCCTCCTCCGTCTTCATGCTGATAACCTTCAAAGCCACAAGCTGCCCATTTATTCTAAAAAGAAGGAAGTATAATTAATGCACTAACCTGCTACATGGACAAAAATAATGCTTCGTTGACTTGGCAGTGTGTTCATGTCATAATGCTATATTATGCAGGCAGACAGCACTATGAAGGGTGCTATATGCCTGATGAGGTGTAGACTGTAGTTTTGTATGAGAGTTTTGCATGAAAACCGAATGCCTATTATTGAGATTGCTGAAAGGCACCTTTATAGGCCAGAGTCAGCTCGGAGGCTTATTTCGCTGTGTCTACCAGACAAACGTATAGTTTTTGTTTTTGCGATAAAATACATCAATTCATGATATTCATACACCGACAGTAAATACACATGTAAAACACATTTCATCACAGGGTTAATCCAGGATAAAAAAAAGAAAAACTGCAATAAATAAGAATTATTATTTTGCCTATTTTGCACAGTATATGTCCAGGTTTAATGTAAGACAGTGCAATGGTATTTTAAAGATTTTATGCAGCTGATCTTTAAAGAATACGATATACGTGATGTGTTAAAATCAACAAAGTCACCCTTTATGACGTCTGGATGCGGGTTGTTGATTCTGGGGAGATGCGATATAGATACAGCACATATTGTTGTTCTGTTTGTTAATGCCTTGTTTATGATATATACTCACTTAAAGAAAAATTGCACAATATTCGTATATTTCAATCAGTGCATATATGATGTAGGCCCTGCAAGTCACATATGGCTGAAAATGCAAATAAAATGTGTTTTGAAAAAATTCATCAAAGTTCTTCTAAAAAAGTCCCCTTCAAAAGTTTGAAGTGGTTCTTCCGGAAGCGCATAGATCTCTATAGGAAATACGCCATTCCCCATATTAATGCAGCGTCACCTTTGGCAGAACTAGTTATGGAATCTGGCGCTAATTTGGCACCCAATATAGTGCAAAAGTGGGCTTCAAGTAGCTAGTGGATTATTTATCTGGTAAGAGGTGGGTAAAGAAATCTGTGAATTAGTTCAAGGTGAATTTTTGCTTCTCGCCTCTTTTAGAATGTTGAATAAAGTATTTAGTAATTTAGATTCTAGCCAGATCTAGCCATAGGCTGGTACATCTAACTCTTCATTTATATTCCCACAGATAACCAAACAAGGAATGCCTAATAGGTGGTAACTGTATATATATTTATATTTTTCTGCATGCAATTAGTGTGCATCCAGTGTGAGCTGATGGCAGTGGTACCAGGGAACTAGTTTCCCGCGGTCCTGAAGAAGAGCCAACTAGGGGCACGGCTCAAAACATGTCGACCTTTTTGGAGAACAGATCCATTACAAATCGCTTATCCTAAACACCCCCTATTTTTTCAAAAATACTGACTAGAGGCTCAAATAAATTAAGGGACACTTACTAGCCAGGTATTTTTAACCATACTCTCCCACTCCCCCAACTTCTTTATCATTGTATATAACAACAAAAAGTGCTCCCACGTAGGCCGTAGGGCGCAGCATGCCCGAACCGCAGCGGAACGGGATGGACCCAATGTTGAAGCATGCCACCAAGGGGTACACTGGTGGGTAAGGGGAGTTACCTGAACACAACTGAACTGGGTTTTTTTTGGGGGGGAGTAATGCATTATTTATCACATCCTCCCTATCTGATGCTTAGTCTGTAGATTTCAACATAAATGTTCTAGCTACAACTTATAAAAAATTATTATGAATACTGCATTTGTAACGGAATGCACTCCCCTGCACACTGCAAAGGTAACAGGGCACTCTCCACCTGCTGATTGCTCTTTCAGGCACTACAAAGGAAGGATTTCACCCAGATTGTGTTAATATCCCTAATGCACTAGGGCCAGTGCTATTGTTTACAGTGGCAAACAAATGCTATATGTATATATTATACTCATACTTCAAATAGAGTGGACGGAAATATTTAAACTTTGTCACAAGAATGATTTGTGTCATTGGTGAGACTAAATCATGCCTAGTCTACAAAGCACACATAATTTGAACATTCCCAAACATTTTGCATTTTGTGTTTTTAATGTCAAATCTTTTTATGTTTGTCAAACATGGCACTTCAGCTATCAGTGAACGAGAATACAGTAGGTTCAGCATATAATTCAAAACAATGGTAGCAGTGACACAGCACAGGGTACAATCCCAGTGCATCAATAAACACTCTAACCAAAAAATCAGCAAATGTAACTCCAGCTGGGAAGCTGCAGGAAAGGGGAAGAAAAGAAAACCAGAGTGGCAAACATTAGAATGCAACATAGACAGTAACCAGTCCAAATGGCAGGCATAAACACTCCTATTGAAATACTCCACGGAGGGGAAATCGTGGGACAATCAGGCGTAGAATCAGTCACCCGCAGCGTATGGGCTCTCTGGATGGGACTACATGAGTCAGAAATTATATCAACCTTCATGCTTTTTCTTCACTTCAGCCAAGAAGGTCCAAGCAGCCTCCTCTTGTGTGAATAAAAACATTTTGTCTTCAGATGACACCACTAGCTCTGATAGGTAGTTCATAGAAGCAGGTATCGCCAGAGCTCTATCCTGACGTTCAAGACGGCCCTTTTCCTCAGTGTGGTCTCCAGGCATACTTTTTGCATCAAGATAATCCATTGTATTTCAATGATTCCCTTTTTGTCACAACCTGAAGGACCTTCTTCGTGTTTCTAGGTAACATGAACACCACCATAACTGTCCGCTTGCATTTCTACACTCCAGAGTCATCAGTGGGTTGTCAGAAGGTGCTTTCTATTAAACTTGATTCTGAGTCCCCTTCGGTCACGGAGGAGGTTATCCAGTGTGACTATTGACATGTCTAAAAGACCATCCAGACCTTCATCCAAGGGAAGACCCACCAAGCATACCCAGATTACACCGCGGGCTCTTCCAGTGCCTCAGTATGTGACTCCTAATATAATATGGCGCAGATTGCGTGAACTCAACGAAACCCCAAAACGAGGATTCCAGTTCGCTCATCTTCAGGTTATGACTCCTCCACAGTCAATGCCCCTCCAGCCAGATCCTCCATTTTAGTTGTTTCTAAGTCTTTAATTGTGCCTTCAGTGTTGTGTTCCCACTCTTTTTGGTAAGGTCTGTGTGACTGGAGTTAATGGACTGCATGAGAAGCCTCTCCCCTCAAAAAACTCTGCCTCTTCTGTGGAGTCATCAAACTCAGCCCTCTTGCCCTCAATTTCTGTAGAGGGGGTGAGGTTTAACACACATATTTCTTCTTCTGCTTGTGAGACACACTGTAAGGCCAACAGACCTGCAGTTATTCAGCTACTACCTCCACTTCTAGACAGTTTATTACAGTTCCAAGGATCAGTACCTACTTCGATCAGCAACCAGACCACAGACCATACAGTTCCAGTTAACATGAGCTTCAGCTTTTTGACCTCCTCTCTGAGACACAGCCTGATGTAATGTTTCTAACTGAAACATGGCTAAATGAGGGCTCTAACCCTACTATTGCCTGTGCACTCCCTCTAGACTACAGGATATTAAGGAAGGATAGATCTGGCAGTAGAGGGGGTGGGGGGGGTTGCGGACATATACAAGCATCCACTTGTCTGCAAAGCAATACCAATGACGGAACTGGAAGGAGCAGAGGGATTGGGCTTTTATTTGATAGTCTCAGCCCACCAATCTATCGCTGGAGCTTTGATTTACCGTCCCCCTGGGCCAGCAGGAAATTTCTTGGAATCGATTGGCCACGCTATCACGCCCATCATGTCCAAACATGAACAGTGCATGGTTTTGGGGTATTTCAATATTCATTTTGACCAAACGACTGATTCAGACACTATGAAATTCTGTGAATTATTAAGCATTTTTAATCTGGTTCCATATGTAGTGCTTCCTACACATGAAAAAGGTCATACGTTAGATCAAATCTTTTCGATCACTGAATTGGAACCTATTGTCCCTCTGCCTATTGTTTGGTCGGATCACTCTCTGTTAAATTTTACAATTGGAAAGATTCCGATCAAGTTTCAGTCTTATTGTAAAAATCGGCCGGAAAGTTTTAGACCTTTTAATCAAATGACATCTGAGGCGGTAACCACCATGCTCAGTCAACATCCTATACCAGTTAATGATAATTTAGAGCAAGATGTGTCGGCTCTGGAAAATTGGCTCTTTGAGTGTAGCATGCAGTTAGCCTCCATTAAAAGACGAGCAGCCAATCAAGGCCGTAACTCAGCACCATGGCTTAATGAACACCGCTGGTGAAAGAATTTTGACCTTACAGATAAATTGACATACAAAATGGCTTTGAAAGTTCATTATGTAAAAGTCCAAGCAGAGAAGAAACAGTTTTTGGCCAGAAAAATCAAACGAGCAGATAACTGTGCTAAAGAACTGTTTAAGATTGTTAAGGATTTTACTGTCCCTACAGCCTCTAAAAATTCATTTACGCCTATGGATACTTGGACAAATGAAATTGCACAATATTTCCACAGGAAAATTCAAATAATTCAGGACTCTTTCAATAGTCCATGACAGGTTGCGACCAGCAGTATATATAGACCTTCACATATAAGCCCTTCCAGTGAGAATACTCTAGTGGAGTTTCTGCCCATGCCTATGGCCACTTAACTAAAAATCATGAGAGCCCTAAAATCCGGTTCTCCTTCTGACCCTTGTCCAGCAAAAACGCTGCTATCAATTGCTGAAGTAATCAATCCAGCAGTAAATCGGACGCTCAACCTCTCTCTGTCCGAAGGTAGGATGCCTATAATTTGGAAGCATGGGAAAATTCTTCCTCTCTTAAAAAAACCACTAGCAGATCCCTTGGTAGTCAGCAACTATCGACCGATATCGCTCCTACCTTTCTTCTCCAAAGTGATGGAGAAATATGTGAATACTATCGTTACAGATTTTATTGAAGGTAATCAGATACTCCATCCGAGCCAATCGGGCTTTAGAGCAAACTACAGTACGGAGACCGCGTTATTAGAAATTGCAGAGACAATTAGAAGTACCCTTGATACAGGAGGAAAGGCGGTGCTGATATTACTGGATTTATCGGCGGCCTTTGATACCGTGCCCCATGACCGCCTCCTTCAAAGATTAAAGGAGAGTGGCATAGGGGGTACGGTGCTCAGATGGTTTACCTCCTTTCTTGACAATTGACAGCAAACAGTCTGGGTTCCCCCTTTTTCAAGCCCCATGCAATCTATGAATGTGGGGGTCCCTCAGGGTTCAGTTTTAAGTCCAACCCTGTTTAATATATATATGGCCCCTCTTGCTCCTTTAACCGAACAATGTGGGGCAAAAATTATATCATATGCAGATGACACTCAATTGTATTCACCTGCAGGAAGGACGAGGTGTTTAATGGCAATGAAGTTAATGTCTGCCTAACCAAGGTGTTTAACTGGTTTAGGCAAAACCAGTTGCTCTGCAATTCCGACAAATCGGAAATTATATTTTTTGGGCATACTCCGGTTGATGAATGGCGCCAATGGTGGCCCAAAAATCTTTCCCCTCCGGTTTCAACTGTAAAAAATTTAGGAGTAAAGATTGACTCTGACATGACCATGAAGTCCCAGGTGCAATTAACTGCAGGTACCTGTTTTGGACTAATAAAAATGATGAGGAATTTCCTTCCGCTTCTTCCTACTTCACACAGGAAAACCGTGGTCCAGGCCTTGATTATATCCAGGCTGGATTACGTAAATTTTTTGTACCTGGGCCTCCCAAATTATCTATTAAATCGTTTGCAGGTGGTGCAAAATGCAGCAGCAAGGGCTGTACTTTCTGTTGGACCCAGAGCTCACATGTCCTCCCATCTGAACACCCTGCATTGGCTTCCAGTAAGACAAGTCCCTGGTCCTAACCTTTAAGGCCCTGAATAATATCGGAGCCCCATATATTAGAAATAAAATCCAGCCCTATAAACCCTCGAGAACATTACGTTCATCATCTCAACAACTGACAATTGTACCTAAATTTCGACGCTCTTATAAAGGTGGCCGCTCTTTTCAAGTGGTAGCTGCAAGATTATGGAATAGCCTTCCTCTCTTCCTTCAACAAGAATGTGATCTCCTCAACGTTAGGCGAGGCCTGAAGACCTGGCTGTTTTAGCAATAGTGTGGTTTCATTTTGTGATAGCGTTTCTGTCCTGGGGTCAGGATAGCGCCTGGACACTCCATGGAGTAGCCGTGCACTTAATAAATACCCCTATAACATAACATAACATAACATAACATAACACTGCTCCCTTCAGGCCACAAGCGCTTTTCCAGAAGAAACTTTCCTCCACATGTTGCCCACCAATGTGGCCCAGCAAAGGAAGAAATCACAAGCCCCCAGCAAGAGAGCCCACAGTGCCGCCGGAGATCTCTTGTATTTCTTTTTATGACTTAGGTCTTCAGAATTAAAGTGCATCAGATTAATGATGGGTACAGGGATTCTCCGCCAGATCCTGGGTGCATGAATGGAGAAGAATTGTTGCTTTGCGTTTCTTCCTTGTTAGCACTTCTCCTTTCTCCTGGAACTTACAGTATTGTTCTCCTGAATTACTTCTTATTGGACAGGGGTGCTGGTGCTTAAAGAATTATCTTGACAGGGAACATAGGAGTTATATTTTAAAATATCCTTGAGGATGTGGCCAATGGCTAAAAACATGGAAGTTTCCTGCCAGCACGCCTACAATCCAACACATTGGAAAGACTGTTACTCCTTCAAAAGTAACACATTTATGGAGTACAGAGGCAGTGGTAGGAAAGACCTGAGAACCTGCAGATTGGATTTCAGTTTTCCTCTATGGACAATTAGAAGGTAACATAATTAGAGAGGTCTTACTCCTTGTTCTGTTACTTGAACTTGTAGCAAGACTGAGGACTGTGCAAGGTACGGCTGAGTCTAGATTGGAGTGCCCATGTGATTTAAGGAAGTGGAGTGGCAGAGGTTGGGCCCTGGTTTCTGGGCCCTATTATGGTCCTAGAGCTGACTATTACTGCATTATTGCTGGCTCTCCTGCCTTGTATCTCAACGTTGAATGGAGTTGGAAAACTTGAGGGAGCCATCAACGTTGCCTTCTATTAGGGAGAGACCTAGAATACTGATGTTTGAGCTGTTAAAAGGACTTTGCGGGGCTATTTATAAAGGTAGAGACTGGCCCCTAAAGCATCTACTAAGAGCTGGCTCACAGGAAAGCTTACAATCTTGAGGCCTTGGAAGAGGGAAGAAGACTGTGTCAGTCCTATTGAAGTTCGGTGCCACGTCACAGCTGCCTGATAAAGAGGATTCAGGCTGGAAAACATATTAAGAAAAGCTGTTTCAAAGTTAGAAAATAGTGATCTGTGAGTACAGTGTTAATAATGCCCAATACTAGATCAGATATCGAAAGGACCGCAAATATGTGAAAGGCTTGTTTGCAAACCCTGCCAACTGTCGAGAAAAACAGAGTAAAATGAATAGTAAGAGGCCTTTAGGCCTGTCATTAGGAAGTAGTGGGACTTCAGTTATCAGGTTGGACAAACTATAGTTAACCAAACGCCGTAAGGAACTAGAAGAGAAAGTCAACAAGGGCAGATGAGGACTGAGCAAAAGGATGGGTTCGACAAAATATAAAGCACTATCAATCAGAAGAAAGGGGTTTGGGGCTTCCTTTTGAGGTAAAGGGTGATGATCCAACATTGTTTGCTACTCAGTGGATTCCTAACTTTTAGTATTAAATGTTACGGATGAAACAGCGACCTTTACGATTTAACAAAGAGCCTGTAGGTGCATCGTTGTTATCACATAAAGGTATCTGCTTCAAGGAACCGCAGAGTACGGAAGGGGGGGGGGGTAATTTATGTTTTATATATGACTGACAAGAGTGACTGAGACTAGGTTTTGAAATCAGCAAGAACATGTTAACCTAGATGTTTGGCATTCGCAATATCCACATATTTTATGAATTAGCTTCATGGAGAGTAAGCAAGAGAAGATCTGGATAATATCAAAAACAGGTTTCAAGTCGAAGGGGTTCATTAAGCCAAGCTGTTGGTGGTGTGGAGGGTGATAGTCTTATGGGACCTGGAGAAGGGCCAAGCAGTGACTTGACCCTGTGCCTCATGGGAACAGTCCAGCCCGAACTGCCAAGCCAGGTCCTCCCTGGACTGGAAACAAGCATCCTAGGACCGGTTTCGGGGTTTCACCCCTCTTCAGCCAGGATAGCTTGATTCCAGTGGCATGGAGAGCACGGGACCCACGTCTGGGCATAACCGTCCCACTCAGGGTGACAAATGCAAAACCAACAGTTGATGGACAGAATGCACAACAATTTCATACATTCACCCCATTACAGAGATCTGGGCCTAAATCCATAATTTTTTTGCTCACCTTGCCATTCCAGTTTGAACCCAGCCGTATGCAAATCATTCTTGACCCTGTGCCTCATGGGAACAGTCTAGCCCAAACTGCCAAGCCAGGTCCTCCCTGGACTGGAAACATGCATCCTAGGACCAGTTTCGGGGTTTCACCCCTCTTCAGCCAGGTTAGCTTGATTCTAGTGGCATGGAGAGCACGGGACCCACGTCTGGGCATACCCGTCCCACTCGGGGTGACAAATGCAAAAACAACAGTTGATGGACAGAATGCATTCCGTCCATCAATTGTGTCTCTGCATTTCATCCATCAATTGTGTGTCTTTTGTGGGCTCACTGTGCCACTGGAATCAAGCTATCCTGGCTGAAGAGGGGTGAAACCCCAAAACCGGTCCTAGGATGCTTGTTTTCGATCCAGTGAGGTTCTGACTTGGCAGTTTGGGCTGGACTGTTCCCACGAGGCACAGGGTCAAGACTGATTTGCATATGGCTAGGTCTAAACTGGGGTGGCATGGTGAGCAAAAGAATGATTGATTTAACCCAGATCTCTTGACTGGGGGTGAATGTTTCGATTTGTTCTGCATTCCGTCCATCAATTGTGTGTCTTTCGCTTTCTCGGCCTAAGTGCGCCAGGTATACCGAGACGTGGGTCCTGGGCTCACTGTGCCACTGGAATCAAGCTATCCTGGCTGGAGAGGGGTAAAACCCCGAAACCGGTCCTAGGATGCTTGTTTCCAGTCCAGGGAAGACCTGGCTTGGCATTTCGGGCTGGACTGTTCCCTCGAGGCACAGGGTCAAGACTGATTTGCATATGGCCAGGTCTAAACTGGGGTAGCATGGTGAGCAAAAGAATGATGGATTTAACCCAGATCTCTTGACTGGGGGGAATGTTTTGATTTGTTCTGCATTCCGTCTACCAATTGTGTGTCTTTTGCTTTCTCGTCCTAGGTGCGCCAGGTCGACCGAGACGTGGGTCCTGGGCTCACTGTGCCACTGGAATCAAGCTATCCTGGCTGGAGAGGGGTGAAACCCCGAAACCGATCCTAGGATGCTTGTTTTCAGTCCAGGGAAGACCTGGCTTGGCAGTTCGGGTTGGACTGTTCCCATGAGGCACAGGGTCAAGACTGATTTGCATATGGCCAGGTCTAAACTGGGGTGGCATGGTGAGCAAAAGAATGAAGGATTTAACCCAGATCTCTTGACTGGGGGTGAATGTTTTGATTTGTTCTGCATTCCGTCCATCAATTGTGTGTCTTTTGCTTTCTAGCCCTAAGTGCGCCAGGTATGCCCAGAGGTGGGTCCTGGCATGGTGAGCAAAAGAATGATGCATGTAACCCAGATCTCTTGACTGGGGGTGAATGTTTTGATTTGTTCTGCATTCCGTCCATCAATTGTGTGTCTTTTGTCCTTTGTTTGCCAGCTGTTCCTGCCCACTCCCAGTTAGCTAATCCCTTTTAAGTGGTCAGCAGTTAACATCACCCTTTCCTTCCAGAACTCAGATTCAAGCCATTGTCTTCTGAGCCAGGTCGTTAATTCTTCCGGTCAAAGATGTATATACCAGCTCTAGAGGTGTGATCAGTGGCAGAACTGGTATTAAGTCATTTCTGGCTCAGGAGTGGAACTCAAAGTACATTTCATCAATACATAAGATTTTAAAAATTGAGTAGAAAATAACTTTCAATTATTTTGGTAGCACTTTCCCTGGCAGATAGATA
Organism: Triturus cristatus; assembly: GCF_964204655.1. NCBI lineage: Eukaryota > Metazoa > Chordata > Amphibia > Caudata > Salamandridae > Triturus > Triturus cristatus. The sequence goes on from NC_140584.1 coordinate 817,058,770, forward strand.
GATTAATGTAATCCCACATACGTCTTTCCTAATGAAAATGTTGCTGAACCTACACAGTGAAAAAGTTTTTAGGCACTTCAGTGCCTATTTATAAATATATAGAATTAGATTTTTTACATATTAGTCACCTCCCTTGTGGACGTAAAAGGTACACTTTAGGGGTGACATATTAATACATGCTATAGATTTTCCTTCATGGCAAGACACTTTGTGGGTGGTGTAAATACATACTACAGTCCACAGTTAACATTTAATTCCCCTATGCCAGTGGTCATTATTGGTATCAACTAACATGGTCTTAGAGAAAAGTTCAATAGACCAATTGGGTTAAACCAATTTTACCATTATCATCTTAGGGCCAGAGCACAAGCAGTGCACAGCAAAAACAGTGTCCAGAAAAAGGAGAAAAATCTGGGGTGACCATGTAGAAAAGTCGAATTTGCTACAGACATGATATCAACATAAGATAAGTTTGCATAAAATTAATTTGAAAGGCACTCCTTTACAGAGGCCATGGTTGTCATGAATATCCGGCAATGATCAGCCTCTCATTGACCTACATTGGGCACGCATTTGCACCCTACATGTTTGCTTTATATGTGCATGAAAATATATGAAAACTATAAAACATATTCCGTGCAAAATAAAGGAGTCAGGCCTTTTATTAGAAGTGGATACATGTAGGGTTTTTAACATATCAGTAAAACAAAGTTTTTCTTTCATATAAACTATTTGGCTCTTGGTGAAAAAAGTGTGGTATCAATAAAATGGGGTGCCTATGTTTCTATGCAAGACAAAATCATTAATTTCTGGTAAATATAATTTTGAATAATATCTACTGAGTGCAGATACTTTTCTTTATCAAGAAAGACGTGTACTTTCTAGAGCACAAGGATCCTTGCTGCTTTAATAATCAATGGGAGTCATTTAGACCCTGGTGGACGATTCACTGGTCCACCAAGGTGGGGCCACCGCCTCACTAGTCTTCCCTGTTTAGATACCCCCTCCTGCCTGCCAAAGATCTGTGCTTGTGAAAGAAGCCATCGCTGCTCTTCTCACAGCACTGCAGGGTTTCCGAGCTAGCGTGGTGTTTTAAGCGCCTGCTCAGCACACGTTTTTGTTTGGAGAAAATAAACTCCCAAAGCGTGCGTGAGTTTGTTTTCTTTCAACACAACACAAATGCTCCAGTGCACAAAGAGAGGTTCTTCTCTAGGCATTTGGACCTTCTACATTTTCTCTGTCTGTGTCCATTATGACCCACTGATCTTGTGGTAGGCCCACAGGCCCACCACATGATATAGGGTTGCTATAGGCTGAGATTCTGCCAGCAGTTTCCCACTAGTGTCCCTACCTCCATATTTGGCGTTGCAACTGCTGGTTTTGCAAAGGAGTGGGGGGGGGGGGGCAGCTGCTTTACAATGATCCTCCTGGTCCACCAACATTTGAGTGGCACAGGTTAAGGTTAGCTATGCAGTTATAACTAACTCCCAATACAGTGACCATGATTTCACATGCGGCAAACAAGATATCACCACCTATGGCAGCACTGATGACATGATATAAGACAAAAACCAAGAACATCACAGGTGAGCCTTAGAGCACATATGCAACTTAGCTATTGGGCAGCACGTCTGTTTCCTGCATGGACCACAGGTGGTGTGGTTGGTGGTGTCGTATGTGAGATGATGCATTAAATTAAAGTAAGATAACGCACTATATACAAACCATCTCAAGGCGCTACTATCATCAGTGATCTCACTGAGTAGATCATTAGCGACGACTTCTGTAATGTCATGTGTGGGGCAAGAGCAGTGGATTCAGAAGGCGTTAGTGCTGCACGGCTAACCAAAACTGCAGAATTCAACTTGTTCGTGAGACTTTGCATCATCATTAATGGATCTTCAACTTCATTTTTTGGAGGGAAATTGCAAGGTTTATCATGAATGCAGGTTATGGTGTGATCTTAGTAGGGAACGTTATCATCCCATAAAAAGATGTTTCACTGAATGTCTTGGCCTTTGCCGCTGTCCATGGTCTTTTCAGGGCAGACTCTGTCCTGAGAGGAGCACAGCTGCCAGCATATGCAGTCAACGTACTTGGTTTAGAAATCTGGAGTCCCCACTTGAGTCCTGTGGCACAGTTGGTGCTCTTATGCTGCGTGGGTTACAAGCAGTGAATCCAATGTCAAGCGCTCCAAGGTACTACTAGCACAGCCAGTGAGTTATATGCACCCCCACCACTTGAATCGCTAATAAACAAAACATACTATGCCGGGGTGCTCTTGGCCAGCTCTGCCCAGCACGCAGAGCTTGTGTGTGATGGGCAGAGTAGTCCTGTGCAGGGTTAGACTCTAGCCTGTAGGCAGACCTGCCAACTCACAGGGTACCATTGTGGGTCACACGTTATCAACTTAAGTCACGCCGTCTCTTCCAGTGAAGGGCTCATATCATAAGGTGAAACACGATATGCGCCGGAAACCTCTGCGCTTGCTGTGTCTCCAGTTCATGTTAGGAGCTTCTGCTCCCCCAATGTCTGTCAGGTTTTTTTTAGCCTTCAGGGCTATCGGCAACCTCAGAAGCCTTTATTTGGGGAAGGGTAGGAAGGTCAACCGAGGACGTGCTGGGTTCTAAGCTCCGTCACCTTTCCATGGCCCCGTCCATTTCAGGGCCCTTCTGTATTTTTAGGGCCGTAAAGGGCTCAAAGCCCCACCCCTGCTCCAGACCTCACCCCCTCACAGGGGGGAAATATTTTCATGGTTTCTGTACTCTCCCATTATATATGTTGGTCAATTTAAAGCACAGATAACATACATGCCAACGTGCTTTGGGGGAATTAATTCCCCCCCCCTTGAATTCTATTGAAACAGAGGCAATATTAGTCGGAGACAGCAAAAATAAAGCCATTCGGGAGTCTTCCGCTTGAATAGGGTGTGATGCCATGTATTAGATAATAAATAGTACCGAGGCTTGTTGGTCCTTTTTGATGATCCTCAAGACGTTCCTGTCACAATTCATCTGTAATCGTTTATATTGCCAGTAGGTGGCGCGCTATGCCCAACTATCAGAAAGCATCTTTTGCAGTAATGGATAAACCAGTAGATTATATTGTAAATTTGCAGAGTTTTAATTCATAAAAAGTAGTGACTTTAAGCCCATAATTCATGGCGCTGATGTCATAAATGTAATTTCGTGGAAATTACAGAATTCGGGTTAATTGTTGTTTTTATCCAGACAGAGAGATAGTGAGTCTGATTTCCTTACCACCAGTTAATTAGTCTCCAAACAGGGCAATGTATTTAGCTATTAAAAGCATCCCACCGCTGTGCTAAACTTCACAAATTCCCGTTTTTTCAACCCCGGCCTCTTCATGAAAGGTGAACAAACCCTGGTCTTGCTAATTGTGATCAGAGTCTGTTTTCAGCTGCGCATTCCAGAGAGCAAGTCCAAAACCCTCAGACAGAATGCGCTTCTTGGTCCAGAAACTTTTCACTAAAATGTCATGTTCGAAACAACATAATTAAACATGTTCCACCTCATTTGACCAAATAGTGATGTCCAGTGTTTCGAGGACTGTTGTGAATAAATACTGTATTGTGTTTTATAAAAACGCATTATATGGCAACTACACTAATATTAAGATGCAAAATATAAAAATATATACCAAGTTATGGCCTGAAATAGCTACCCCCGGATTTTGGTTAGCACAGAACCCCAGACTAGTGTATTTCTCTCTCTCTATAACGGTGATGGATATTTTATAGTGAGAATTGTGATACTAGCTTTGTACGTGAATACAATTGATGCATTCATAGATTAAAAACTGCCATTTGCACTGCCCAAATAACACCTGATGTCTGTTTTTAAAGAGAGTGATTTAATGTTAATGTGTAGGTCTCCTGCTGTCGTTTATTAGTCAGAAAACGCCTTCCTCAGCCAATTCTGGACATTATCACCTCTTTAACCTCCGAATGTAGCAATGCGTGTGTAAATGCTAGATATTTCTCTCTGCAAGTGACAGCTTCTGCAACGCCCTTCTTTTCGGCCGTTCTGAGTTAGAGGATGCTGTGGTGTTGTGGGGACAGGGCCACCACTTCCGTCATGTAGGTACCGCAGCACCCTTTGGGTGCCACCCAGTGGTGGCCCCAAGTAGAAGCAGGGAACAAAATTTTGCTGGGACCTTGATAATCCAATCTTGCCTGCGTTAAAAAAAAATACAAAATGGGGGGAGCGTGGCTTACACGCTCATCTAGATGGCGGGTACTTGCTGAGCTCCGTCGCTTCACGGAGCTTACGAGGGGGACTGCGGCCGCCTTGTGACCTCGCTTCGCGTCCTCTTTCCAGAACCAGCCTCCGGACGCATGGCAGCACACATTGATGTTAAGGGGTGAGCCCGAACCTCATGCTTCATTTACTTTCACCGCATCTCTGTTTTTCCTGACGCGAGCGGCTTCCATTTTGTATGCGCAGTGGGCGCTTTGCTGGAAACTCAATCCCCTTATATGGATTAGCGGTGATTCACTTTGGTGTGCTGCAGTGCTCCACCATATTATTGAATGTGCCTGTGCTACCTCAAGCCTCAGTCATGCTTGAGTAAAGGTAATATGCTGATAATTAACAAGCAGCTAAAATAACCATCTTCTGAGGCACATGGAATATAATGTGGTGCCTGTGAGGGAAGGCTCTCTTGTATTTGGAATGTGATTAAGGCATCACCCCGTCTCCTCTATGCCTTGCAATGTGCACAAGTTGTATTACTTCCTTACGGTTGGAGACTCTGGCTCAATAATAGATCGCCCTCTCTGTTTTTCTCCTAGTTTTTTACTCAAGCGGAATAAACCTGGTTCTCCACAAATGCCTTGTGCCTGAGAGGATGCAAATACATTTTTGTGCAATGTGAGGTATTTTCCTTTGTAAGCACTTCACATTTTTGGCCTTTACCTGGAAGTTCCTTCTTTTTATAGCTTGCTACACAACATAGTCAAAGTATATGGGATCGCATTGCGTCATTCATCATCATTGCATCTTAAACACTTTCATATCCTCACCAAACTCTATGTCATTGAGCATATATCTTTATGGGAAGGATCTCTACTTATAAAAAACCTACTCATCGACAAGTTCATTTTACCAAGATGACCAGTGATCAACTCTCTCTTGCAAAGACATCTACATCTAGTACTAAACCAAAAAGAGCCAAAAATGATCCTCCATCTCCGTTCCTGTCATCTCCTAATCCGGTATTGGACTCAATTTTAGATGAACTTCGTGCTTTGAAACCTTTTATGAATACCACCAATGAAAAGCTTCAACTGATTGAGGACCGATGGATCAGCATGGAAAGTAAAATGTCCGAAATGGAACAACGTATCAGCAATCTTCAAGATGTGGCAACTAAAGTACCCTTATTGGAGCAAGAAATCTATAAGCTAAAGCTCCATACAGAGGATTTAGAAAACCGCAACAGAAGGAATAACCTTTGGCTGTATGGTCTTCCTGAAAATGTTGAGGGTCCGGCCGTCTCAACCTACAGTCTTCAACTCCTCTTAATATTCAACGTGCCCATCATCTTGGTCATCCTCATCCTCACTCCAACAAACCACGTGGTATTAATATGCTTTTCCTAGAATTCACTGACCTGATGCATGTATTAAAAGTTGCTAGAGAAAAAAGCCGTCTGGTATGGTTTGGTCATAACATCTTCATATCACAGGATCTTTCCAACGCGACCAATGCCAGACGCAAAGAATTTCTAGCTCTTCGTCCGCAATTAAGATCTATGAACATTCGTTATGGCATCCTACATCCCTGTCTTTGCACGATTACCCATGAAGGTATCTCTCGTTCATTTGAGGATTCATCTAAATGAAGACAGTTTTTGCATTCTATTACTAAAATTCCTATGGACACAAATGCTTAATGCTCTTAATTCAGTTAACTTGATGTTGCTTCACATTCTGGTATTTTTTTGCTGCAGTCTCTGTTCTTTTTACCTTCTCTATGTCCTATTCATATTTATAATTCCTTCACTTCTTTATCCCCTTCAGCCCCATCTTTTTCCGTTGTTGTTCTTGTTTTTGAGTGCTGACATGCCCGACTCTTATTTCCTTCTCTTTATATCTCATCTCTGGCTTTTTGTCCTTGATCTGTCCTTGTTTCTCTTTATTTCTTTCACTTCTTTTCCATCTGTCTTCTCTCTGTTTTTTCTATCTCTTTCCCTCCTCCTTCACCTGTCACCCTTCCCCTCTTTTATTATTTCTATAAACAATTGTTTTATTTGTTTCCTCATGTTCTTATTATTTTTTGCATGATTCTTGATTTTTATGACCAGTGTCTTTCATCTTCTATGTTGTTTTTTTGCAGTTCGTCATCAATGTGATTATACCCCTGTTCCTTCAACATTATTATGTTTAATGTTGTATCGTGGAACGTCCGTGGTTTGGGTCATCCCATCAAGCGTCAAAAGGTTCTTTCTCATTTATCAAAACTTGTCAGATTGCTTTTTTGCAGGAAACCCACTGTAATGATGTTGAATCTCTTAACCTCAAGAGTCAATGGGGGGTCAGGTTGTTTTCTCACCGGCTATAAATTGTAAAGGTGGCGTTGCCATTCTTTGTCATAAAACTTTGAAACTACAAATTGTATCATCTGAAAGTGATGCGAGTGAACGATGGGTAATATTTCATGCCACGATTCATAATAAACTTGTCACCTTCTTTAATATTTATGGACCGGTTAAACTTGACCCGTATTTTTGGGACAATATTAAACAAAAATTCTCCTCAATTACTAACCCCAATATTATTGTTGCTGGAGATTTTAATAATTGGCTTGACCCCTTTTCTGATAGAAAACAGATTGCAAATTTAAACCTCATGAAACATTTCAGCATGCTATTGCTTCTCTTCCACTCTATGATGCCTGGAGAACTAGTAATCCTGACAGCTGTGAATTCACGTTTTTTTTCTAATGTTCATCATACTATGTCTCGCATTGATTACGTTTTGATTTCAAAACCTTTATTACCCTCAATCCAATCATCTGAGATTGGTTCTATTTTTATCTCAGATCACGCCCGGTCTCAGTTTCCCTTGATCTGTACCTTACCACTCCCAAACAGGCTAGATGGAGATTTAATAATTCTCTATTATCTGATCAAACTTTTATTTTAAATGCCACTTCCTTTATACAAGAATTTTTTCAATTTAATAAGTCAAGTGACACTTCCATTCATAACAATTGGGATGCCTTTAAAGCCTCGTTTAGAGCTTTCACCATCGCCTACACTGCTAGAAAGAAAAAGTAATTAAACTCTACATTTCTTCCCTTAATCATATTAAGATCCTTGAGCACTTTTATTATACTTCCAAATCCCCTGTTCACCTCCGGGATCTAATTAGGGCTAAATCTGACTTAAATAAATTGCCCACAACCAATGCTTGTAATACCTTACTTAAGATAAAATCCAAATATCATGGCGGTCAAAACAAAGCGGGTAAAATGTTGGCTAATTATTTAAAATTCAAATCAGAAAAGAAAGCCATTGGCTCTATCCGTAATACCCATACCTACACTCTATTGCATTCTGATTCAGATATTGTCAAGATATTCCAGACCTATTATCCTTCATTATATACAGACGACACCCATCCCACCACTAAGCACATTAAACTATTCTTTGCTGGTCTCCCCTCTCCTAACTCTGTTCTAGAGGATATGGCTCTCTTGGAAAAGAATAGAAGTCTTCAGGAGATATTAGATGCAATTAAATCCTCAAAAAGAGCTAAGGCCCTAGTCCTGATGGCTTCTCTATTGAATTTATAGCCTCTTTTTCATCTAGTTTTGCTACACACTTACTTGAGCTCTTTACCTCCTTTATAGTGCACTCTAAACCCGAAGGCTCTTTTCTTGATGCCCTTATTGTAATTCTCCCTAAACCTGACAAAGGTTTCTCCCTTTGCCAAAATTATCGCCAAATCTCCTTAATCAATTATGACTGCAAAATGTTTGCAAAAGTTCTTGCCTCTAGATTAGAAGGGGCAATTCTCCTACTTATTAAACCTGACCAAGCTCGTTTTATTACAGGTAGGCTCTCCTCAGACAATGCTAGAATGTTCTCCAATATTCTTACCCTGGGGAGTAATTACTCTGATCCTCTAGCCGCACTATCTCTTGATTCCGAAAAAAGCTTTTTGTCGCATAAACTGGCAATTCATGTTCAAAACTCTCCAATGGTTCGGTTTCGGCCCCACATTTATTTCATTTATCAAATTATGACATTCCCCGTGCATTTGTATCTGTTAATGGTCTTTTATCTCCTTATTTTAATTTACACAGAGGCACACGACAAGGCTGCCCCCTCTCTCCTCTTTTATTCTTGAACCCTTCCTTGAGCGCATTCGCCATAACCCTTTGATAACTGGTTTTATTCATAATTCCCATGAAATTAAATTATCCGCTTATGCACATGATATCTTAGTTTACCTTTCAAAACCCTTAACCTCCTTATCCCCTTTTTTTACAAGAGATTGACTTATATTCTAAAGTATCTGGATACAAATTACATTTCTCTAAAGCTGAAATTTTACCTTTAAATTCTCTATGTTATCAATTAATGTTCTCTGACACCAACTTTGAATGGGGCATATCGGAGGAGCCTACCTGGCTGGCGGACGCTCTGCTGCGCACCTCTGCATTACCTGGGGGTTGGAAGCGCTGTGGTCTCCCTCGCCGCTATCTCCCTTGCTGGCCGCCGTGTGGGGGGACTACAGCCCCCAGAGTTCCTAGCGGCACTTCCCGCTTCCGCTTTCCTGCGCGCCCAGAGGCGCTTAAAACAGCGAGGCTACCTCGGTGGAGCGGGGGCATATCGGAGGAGCCTACCTGGCTGGCGGACGCTCTGCTGCGCACCTCTGCATTACCTGGGGGTTGGAAGCGCTGTGGTCTCCCTCGCCGCCATCTCCCTTGCTGGCCGCCGTGTGGGGGGACTACAGCCCCCAGAGTTCCTAGCGGCACTTCCCGCTTCCGCTTTCCTGCGCGCCCGGAGGCACTTAAAACAGCGAGGCTCCCTCGGTGGAGCGGGGGCATATCGGAGGAGCCTACCTGGCTGGCGGACGCTCTGCTGCGCACCTCTGCATTACCTGGGGGTTGGAAGCGCTGTGGTCTCCCTCGCCGCCATCTCCCTTGCTGGCCGCCGTGTGGGGGGACTACAGCCCCCAGAGTTCCTAGCGGCACTTCCCGCTTCCGCTTTCCTGCGCGCCCGGAGGCGCTTAAAACAGCGAGGCTCCCTCGGTGGAGCGGGGGCATATCGGAGGAGCCTACCTGGCTGGCGGACGCTCTGCTGCGCACCTCTGCATTACCTGGGGGTTGGAAGCGCTGTGGTCTCCCTCACCGCCATCTCCCTTGCTGGCCGCCGTGTGGGGGGACTACAGCCCCCAGAGTTCCTAGCGGCACTTCCCGCTTCCGCTTTCCTGCGCGCCCGGAGGCGCTTAAAACAGCGAGGCTCCCTCCGCGTCGCGGGACGCGCGCGGGCGACGCCGGGCTAAGCCCGGGCAAAGGGCGGGCCCTCTGAGGCCCTCAGAGGACAGAAGAGACAGGAGTGGGCCATGGACTTTGTACGTATGTAAGGCAGAACTTGTGCAGTTATTATACGGTGTGTGTAACGTGGATATCCGTAGGTGCTATTAGAGGTTAGCTGTTTGGTATAGCCCCCGGCAAACGTGCCCGGACCTAAGGATTACTGTTAGGGTTGTTAATATGTCTAGGGTCAAGATGAATAAACCCACCATGGGGGCTGGTTCTATGGATAACTATCTTGTGCAAAAGGTGACCCAAATTAATAATACCCGTAGAGCTTCCCTAGGGCGAGGCAATGATTCTGACGTTTGTGCAGAACTACCGTCCCCTTTGGTGTTCACAGCTCCTATAGATGGACAGGATGGGGGTAGTGGGGCTGCTGTAATTAATGCAGCACAAATACACGCAGATCAGATTGTAGATGACTTAGAATCAGCATCTGAATTAATAGAGGAAGAGCCATCACTCTTATCGCCCCACCATAGACCAGTGAGACTGTGTAGGAAGGTACAAGCTAAGCGCGGGGGCAAGCATTGCAAGATTAAACCAGGGAGGGGTAATAGAGCCTCTAATAGTGGGGCATTGCAAAAGGATCTAGAAGAGGGTAGTGGTATGGGCGGGACTAGCTCTAACATCGCCCCAGAACCTTTAACACTTCTATTTCACTCACTGGAGGGAAAAATAGAGGCAAAAATTGCTGAATTGATGCAACCTTTGCTAGCCAAACTAGATACAATGGCCTTAGAAGTAGAAAGATTAGGTGGCCTGCTAAGATCGCACCTGGCTGGAGCCTCAGGTAAATCAGATGCAGCAAATAATAAATTAACTGTGGAGGATCCGGGAACATATAAAGGAAATGTACCTAATATTCTATCAAATAGGCAGATTAATAGGCAGAATACAGTGGTTGTTGCTGAACCTGTCCTATCGGATCCCACGAGATTAACTATGCAGAATACCACTGATATTGGAACTTTTGAGGGAAATTTGCCCTATAGCCATGTAAAGAAAAGTCGTCATGTAAATCTTCCTCCTGAATGTGCACCTTATGTGGCTGTACTTACAAATGTCCCACCCATTCAGCCTCAAGCATATCAGGTGTCTGAAGAAAATCATGATTCTTTAAAGAATAGGACGGTCTTTTGGCTTAATAAGAATTGTGGGTTTCCTGTTAAATTTGCTGATCAAATATTAACAACAAGAAGGGTGAGCTGGATCGGACCATCTAGTAAGGCAACAAATGGTGACTGCATTATCATCAATTTTAGGCATCCTCAACATGCAGCCACAGTTTTACTTAGAGCTGCTGCATTGGCCAACATACCTAATAGTATTTGTATACGTCCACTGGGTTTTTTTTACTCCCATTTGATTAGAAATCCACCAACCCCTGGCCCCTTTAGAGCACGTATACTCTCACAGTCACTGCCTCCCAATGGGGAATATGTACACAATGTGGGACTACAGAGAGGTAATGGTTTTAACATTGTAACTCACAACAGATTTGATGCCCTCTCGGGATTAGAGTTATGTGACTGACATGAGGTATCCGTTGGGCAGGCAACTCGGGGCTCAGAGGATCTGGAATGTACGGAATGTATCCCGGCTGTCAGAAACTCTAACAATATAATTTCTTGGAATATTGCGGGTCTAGGTACCAAAATGGAGGATTGCAACTGGATTGAGTACATTAAAAAGTACCAAGTTATCTGTTTACAGGAAACTTGGTCAATCGATTGTAATTACTTCCTGGAAGGGTATAAGGCCTATTTTGTCCCGGCAGTAGCAACTACTAGGGGCAGACCTAAAGGGGGCTTGGTTGTGTTTATCTCTATAGTACTATGTTGTAAGGTACGGAGAATTATAACAAACCACACTGGCATTATTGGGTTAGTTTTAATTGGAGATAACTGTATGGCCGGTCTGGTAAATTTTTATAATGCCACTAATTGTAGTACTAACTCTAGTCAGATAGTTACACTGAATACTTTTATTAGTAACTCCATGAAGGATTGTATTCATAACCTCATGGTGGTCGGGGATTTTAATGTTCATCCCTGTGGAGACCCTCTTTTTAAAATGATTACGGAACTTAATTGCCCGTATTGTGAGAATTTCCATTTTGAGCACTCAACTGAGGGGGAACACCTCAATGATATGCTTAATGAGTTAGAATTAACTCCTATGATGGCATTGATGGCCCCGAATAAGTGCTTTGATACCCCAACATTTAAGGGGAACGGTAGGGCAACTTTCATAGATTTTATTTTGTTAACACCTGTAATGCAGTCTTTTGTGGGATTCTTCTCTATTGAAGTCAGTGAATTTAGTGACCACAATCCCCTCACTGCTCTTATGAGGGGTCCACTGATAGCTAAAGAAAGAGTGGAACCCCTTATTGGTAGGGTGAATACCACAGATGGCAGACGTCGACTGAGATGGTCCATGGTAACCCCTGATCGGCTGTACAATGAAATTAAAACCACTTGTGCTGACGAAATTTCGTTATGCACACAAGAGGGTGCACTCCCAAACATTGTCCTAAATGCCTTCAACTGTCTAGCGGTGAAGGTATCTCAGTTATTATCAGTACCTATAAAAAAATCGGATTCCATAAAAGGTCCTAGGTGGTTTAATCAGGATTGTTCAAAAGCCGCCAGAAATTTAAGAGTAGCACTGGCATCTAAGCCTAGGATAAAAGCTGATGTTCAGCAGTGTAGAAAGATCTACAAAAATACTATTACAAGACATAAGGAATCTCTCAGGGAAGAGGCGTGGTTAGAGATCTTAGATCCTGCCACCCTTGGAAGTAGCACAGCTTTCTGGGCCTTGATGAGGAAACCATTCTTGATACAGGACCCGGGAAATGGTACTGAAAGCTATATATCTAAGGAGGAGTGGGAAGTGCATTTTAAGAAGTTGTATTGTTGCACAGGGGACATGGATACAACTTCTGTCTGTAGCAACACTGGTGCACAGATTGTTTTTAATAGAGGTGAAGTTTTGGAGGGCATACAGGGTATCACAGGCGGAAAAGCTCCCGGCCCGGATGGGATTCCCCCTGATTTATTTAAATCTGATCCTAGTTTTTGGGCACCCATTCTAGAGTCTGTTTTTAATGCAGCTGCAAAAGAAGGATGCCCACGATCATGGGGTGTCTCTACAATTGTCCCGGTTTTTAAAAAGGGTGACAGGGGTAGCCCACACTGCTATCGACCGATTTCTTTAATAGACTCTATGGTCAAGATTGTAGGAAGAATTGTACTGCAAAGATTGTTAGAGTGGGTGGAGGAAAAGAATATCATGTCTCCCTCGCAGTACGGATTTTGTAAAGGCCGATCGACAATTACTCAATGCCTTAACCTCTTCCTGATCTTAAGCAAATATACCATAATACAGAAAGGTACCATTCATCTTGCCTTTATGGACTTGTCTTCCGCGTTTGACTGTGTCAACCGGGGAAAGCTGTGGCAGTCCATGAGGTTGAAAGGGGTTGATAGCGGTTTGGTTGATTTTTTGGTTGCCCTACACTGTAACACCAGTGCCAATGTGAGATATTCCCTGGATTTGAGTGTATCAAATAATTTTAGTATTGGAAAGGGTGTCCGGTAGGGTTGTATCCTGGCCCCCTTTCTTTTTAACTTCTATATTAATGACCTAGATGGTGTGTTACAGGATGTTCGTGCTGACTGCCCAAGAGTTGGCAGGCGTGGAATTCCAATACTTCTTTATGCAGATGATGCAGTACTTATATCTAGAACAGAGAGGGGACTTCAATCATTGTTAACAGCGTTTAATACATTCATGAGAGATAGAGACCTCTTGGTAAATAATACTAAATCTTTTGTATTACAAATTGGTCAGCAACCAAAAAAACCCTTCCCTTTTAGGATTGGTGAAGAAATAATCCCTCTAACTAAAACATTTTCTTATTTAGGAGTCCTTTTCGATACAAAATTAAAGTGGGAACCTCATCTTGCAAAGAAAAAAGGTGAAATGGTGAGGGTTAACGCATCAATATTTAATTTTGCCACTAAACTGGGGAAAAAGCCAATTTGTGCTATGTTGAAATTGTACAATGCTAAGTCTGTGGCAACTGTATCCTATGGTAGTGAAATTTGGGGGTATGTCAATGGAGAGCAATTACAGATTGCTGAAAATCGATTTATGAAGCGTCTTTTGTGTGTCCCCCCTGGTACGGCTAACCTCGCTGTACACGAGGAGTTGGGGTCTCAATATCTATGTGATCTGCTTTCCTTACGCCCTTTGATGTTTTGGCTTAAAATTTGGCTAAATGAGAACATACCCCTAACACATTTAATCATCAAGGACTTCTTGTTGCTGGACAAAGCACTGAGCTCTCCTTGGCTAAGCTACCTAAAATCAAATTTCGATAAACTTGGTCGCCCTGAACTCTTTGCCAATCCACAATTAATTACAAGGGGAGATCTGGAGCTCATCAAACAAACATTTTTGATGGACAAGAGGATTATGAGAGAAGAAGTGGAGCTTCAGAAACCAAGTGTGAGAAAGTTTGTTATGCTTAAGACTACTGCGGCCATCGAACCATATTTGGAAGGGTCTTTGTCTTCACATGAGAAATTTTTACTGACCAGATTTAGGTTCAACCAGTTCCATCACCTGCTTATTCGACCTAAGTGTGTTATTTTTAATAAACTGGCAGCGCCCTGCGGCTGCGACGGAAAGTCTCCGCAGGATATGCTGCATTTTATCTTTTTATGTAAATTTTATGAATTTCCACGCAAACAATATTTAGTGACTCTTTTAAAAAAACTTGGTTTTAAACAAATCAGACCGGCACTTTTGTACTTGCAGCTTTTGCACAGAGACAGTATTCTCCAAATTAAGGAGTTTTTAAAACTATGTATTAGATTGAGAAACTGCCTGGATCAGTGAAACCATGTCCCACGTTTGTGCCCATACTTTCTAAGTATTCTCATCCTGCACTTGCATATGATGAAATGGTTGGTGTTTTTGTGATAATGTATTGTATATTTTATGTGCCTTTTATGGTTAGCAAATAACCGAAATAAAGCTTTTGACTTGACTTGAATGGTGTCCATCTAAAATTAAATATCTTGGTGTATGGTTTTCTACCATTCCACAAACTCTTACCCATAATTTTACTGCTTTGAAAACTAAGATTCAAAATGTACTCTCCTCATAGTCATCTGTCCTGGTGGGGCAGGTTGGATACCATTAAAATGATGATTGCACCGCTTATTCTATTTCTGCTATCTATGTTACCCTTTAAAATTCACAATTATTATTTTAACCCAATTAATTCCATCTGTACTAAATTTCTCTGGAACAATCAACCTGCTCGTATTGCTTTAACAAAATTAATCAAACTAAAGAATAAAGGGGGTGTTCGATTCCCAAATTTTAAGCTCTACTACACTGCTTTCCTAATTAGACAAGCTTATGCACTAAATAGACATTACCATGACTCTCCAATACCCAGTTGGATCAATTTTGAACGCTCTCCATTACATGATTTTTCTTTCTATGACATCGATTTTATGTGCAACTGTACCTTCATATCTAAATATCCTATTTTAAAACATTCCCAATACTTGTTACACTCGCTGTTTATGGATGGATCCAACTTTCATCAGGCCTTCCTTACCTCCTTTTTTTGGTACAACAAATTTATTAGGTTTCGTCATAAATCATTCTACTTCAAACACTGGAAAGAAAAGAATATTTTATATGTTCACCAACTTATATCCCATAACTCTGTTTTGCCTTTCAATAAACTACAAGACCTTTATGACTTATCCTCCTTCTGCTTACCTCAATACTCTCAATCATCCCAGGCACTTCAATAATTTCTTTCATCTAAAAACTTTCCTATTAACGATACTCCATTTATTCTCTTATCCCCTCTACACAACATCTCTGCTGACTCTAATCCCAAAGCCTCATTTAATATATAAACTTCTATCTACTCCTTCCTCTGAAAGACTAAAATCCCCTATTGAACTAGCTTGGGAACTTGATCTGTCCATCACTCTTTCTCCTCAAAAGTGGGACAAATTATGGCATAAACTTTTTTCCACCTTTAGAGCTGCAATAATCATTCAATCTTTATTTTTTCTTTCAAATAGAGCTGTTAGAACACCAGTATTCTTGCACAAAATTAACCAATCTTCTTCTCCCCTTTGCTGGTCAAGCCTTTCTACCAATGGTACACTATCTCATTTGATTTTCCATAGTCCCAATGCCCTAAAATTTTGGAAATCCATCTGGGCCAAATGTTCCAAGATTTTTCATTTCAATAGTCCGTTATCATTTCAAAATGTTTTTCTTGGATCCATGTCGTTTGATTTTCAGGATATAGTGATAAAACCGATACTGTTTGATCTTTTTATTGCTCTTGCATTTAAAGTTATTCTTACTTGCTGGAAAGACAATTCCAAAATTTGCATGTTAACATTATGGAACCTTATTTGTAACGAACATAGAATTTCCACTGTTTCTTCTTCATCTGTAGCTCAGAGAATTAAGTCCGAATTACTTTGGTTACCTTTTACTACTTTTCTATGTACACATTTTCACTTACACTTATTTTTATCTGCTAATTTTTCTCACTTCCCTTCCTCTTTTCTCTTTATTCTTTTTTCTTCCTTCTCCCTTTCTCTCACTTCTCTCTCTTTTCTCTCATTATTACTCTAAATATTATCTAAATAATCATTCATTTGTATGGTACCAGAGCCTACTTTCCTTTAAACTGTTACATAAGGTTGTATTTTATAACCTCTCTCTTCTAGATTTTGTATTATTGCTTCCATTTATTGCATATTTTACCATGTTACTTTTTTTTAAATACACAATGGGGCTGATTTTATAAAATAACAACAGGAAGTAGCACTACAAGAATTCTCTTTTATATACTTCTCCACAGCTTTGTAATTGGCTCTGAAACGTGCAACTTTCTGTTAGTAGACGTGCAAGAGGGCACAATCTTTTCTGCACTTCTTATATATTTATGTTCCCTGAATATTCACATTTTATGTTTTTTGGAAACAATTCACAAAGTTATGTAAAATAATGCTATAGGCTTAATAGTTGCCTTTGTAAATAGGCCCCCACATGAGGCCATGTTGCACGTCTATGAGAGAGCATGTAATGAATGCCCTAGTGAAAAGTCATGGAGGTGAGACACAAAGTAACACAGTGATTCCACTCACACTGAGACACCACACTCAATCCAGGGCTAACAAGAAGAGGTGGACGGGCCACAGAATGAACAGGGAGAGGTGAGCCAGAACCAAGCCAATTGTCTGGCTTGACTCTCAGAGCCCGTGCAGAGCCAAGCCCTAAAATGTTTACTATGTAAATCATACAACAAACATCACATAAAACATAATAAAGTCTCTTCAAAATTCAAAGAAAGTGTATTTCTTTAACATGTGGAAGTATTGACATTAATATATCACATTGTAGCACTGTACTGAGAAGCACTCACTAAAATTATAGTTTTTAAACATTAACTTTGAACTATTCCCGCTCCCATCCTCACACTGTGGGCCATACCATTAGTAAACCAAGAAGGAAGGCAGTTATTATGTGAATCTGTATGTGGCCCAGGTTATTATAGAGCAATATTATATTCTATTAAATCAAACACCAACGTTTTTTGTGCAACTGGAATTCTGAACTCATGTATTTAAAAATGTTTTCATACGCAAATATAAAAAAAAGGAATTTTAGTGAAATAAAATATCTGCCTATGATTAAGCAATTGAAGCTGGGAAGTCTCAATTTATCTGGTTTCATTTTGCACACATCAACCCCTAAACGGGTATCTATTTTTCTTTCCGTTTTATGTTAATGCTTTGTTTTTACCTCTTTGTACATTTTTCTACAGTTTTTATGTAGCCCTAACTGGACGCAAAGGTATGGAGCGGTTTACAAGAACATAAGTTTCCAGTGGCAGATGCCATGGAAAAGTATGGGTTGGACGGGGTAGAAAAAAAGAAAAATGCCCTTACCAGCCAGCTACCGCTTCTCCTCCGTCCTCTTCGGTCGATGTACAAAAGCACACGGGCTCCCAGACTCCAATAAGCCAATCCCGACGCTGATGTCATGCTGGTAATATTATAACCAGCATGAAAGCAGCTTCATGATTGGTCTGAGCAGCCTGAATCGTTGCTCAGACAGGGACTTGGAACCTGAGACTGGTCTTCACCCGGCTGTGCAACACAGCCGGGTGGAGAAATGCTAAGTGCGCATGTCTGTTTGGCCAGCCCAAGACAGCTCGCCAAATTGTCATGTGCACTTAGAGAGTGCCCACCACTCCTCCCCTTGCCCTGGACAGACCAGCCCCGCCCACGCCTAAAATGAACAAACTGAGTCAGCACAGAAAAATAAAACGATAATAACGCTGTGTTATTATCATTTTATTTTTTGAACTGCTCAGAGAGCAGTGGGCGGCTCTCCTCCGCCTCAGTGGAGGAGCTGCCACTGCCAGTTTCATTACACAAGGTCATATTCATTTTTTTTCAGACCAAGGGAGATTAAGTGATTTGCCAAGAATAACAGGATGTAGAGCTGATGCGGAGTCTTGAATACGGTTCCCCAGATCCAAAGACGGCAGCTCTTACCCTAATGCCACATCCTGGGTAGAGGACGGGTGACAGGTAGAAGCCACATGAAAGTTTGGCTCGTTATTGACTTGAGGGTCCAACAGGACCTCGAGCTGAGCCTGGGCCAGAGCGAGGCTTCAAGCTCGAGCCTTGCTTGAGCTTTCAGTGGCTCATCAGCTCAACTAACAGGACAGAGTCCCCTATCTAAGAAGTGAGGAGGGATACTCTCTGTTCACGCCACCCTCGATTGGTGCCCACTTTATCCAGCATGAGATGATGGAGTTACCCTAGTTGAAGACAGGGAATCATTTAGAGGTGTAATTGATTACTTTCGGTGAAGAATAATTCTTCTACAAGTCACATTTCTGGCACAATGTAGGATCAGAAGGTTGTTGCAATTTTTCATGAGGAAAGGCAATGTTCTATGAAGTAAATACGTTTCGTCTGCTATCCAATATATATGCATATGTGAGCAAAGGTTACTTAGCACCACGGGACAACTACGTCATGGTCTTTTATGTACCAATTTAATGCATTTTGATCACAATTGCATTTATCACAATAATGTACAGTATCATTAATGCAGAAAGAATACCAAGGGCTGAACACATGGCAGTCCAGTCGCACAGGGACAAACTGTCACTCTACCAAAGGAGGTGGGAGCTTTAAATATAGGTGGGGTACCATGGGTAGCCGACTAAGGCATCTGTGTCCATACCAGTAAAATAAAACATGGCTTCTTGAGGGTCCTGCGGTTTCAGTGTGACAGTTGTTTTAAGGTGCAATGTAAATTCTATCTGTTGAATTCATTTGGGTATTTTTACGGTACAGTCCTAGAGCAGAGCACAGTGGAGCATTCACACTGAATAAGAGTACAACCTATCCCCTACAGGCTGCAGATGTCAGGCCAGGCATTATCAAGAGCAGTGAGCAATTCCACCAAGATGTTTGGTTACATAAAATGTGCTATCAGAGCTTAATGTGAGCAGGGGGTTTCCTGTGCTCTGCACCGGCACTTAATTGTCTACAGCTGGAGTTATGACACTTTGCCACATGGTGGCACTGTGTGTCTAATTTAGAGATGAGCACAACAACAGTTGTTTATTAATTAAATATACATTAAAAATGACTAATACCTGCCACCCAGTCATTCTTATAACTTTGGGGGGCCTGGAATTGTCACACTCGTAAGCGTGTGATGTCTGTATTTATGTTGGTACAGTTATTGGCAGCGCTGGCAGGTGCTATGGGTGGTGCGAGCTGCAGCAGCCTCCTGACAGGGTCCTGGCACTTACTTTTTTTTTTTTTTTACAATTTAAGCACAGTGTTATACAAAATGGACTTAGAGATAAATAGATGCCGCGTTGGATTTAGCATACAGAGTTACACGGTAGGCGCGGACAGCAGAGGCTAGGAGCCAACTAGGACAAACCAAGGGGGTTTAGGCGCAAGTTGACTGGAAGTTAGCATGGAAGGAAGGAAGGAAGTTGACTAGAGTTTGGAGGTGAGAAGTTCTTTGGAGACAGGGGGTGAGGTCTACAGGAATGTTTCCAACACTGTCAGGCGGAATGAGATGGTTGAGATAGAGCAATGGTGAGAGGCGAGCAAGAGGAAAGGGCAAGGAGGTGAAGAAAAGAGTAACAGAGTAAGTGTTAGGTGGGAGACATGACACAGCGGAAGAAGCGGAGGTGACACAGAAACATAAAGCAGGGTGCTGAAGAGGTGGGGAAGATGAATGGATAGTGAAGCCAGGACGTACAACGGAGAAACGTCACAGCGTCACTAAGGCTTGGATCAGTAGGAGGGCAGACGAAGGAGGGAAATTCAGGGACTGGCAGAAGCTGCAAGTAAATGCAAGCAGGGGGACAGCAGGACAGGAAATGATCATGGGCCATGTGAAAGGAGCCGGACCATGGAGCTAGAAACAAACTGGGACTGGCATAAGGAAAGGGAGGGCAAATGAGAGGGGAAAGAACAACAAGCAGAACGGGGTCTACAGGGGGTCTGCGCTGTGATATGGGGGTAATTGGGCATTTCCCATGAAAAAGAAGCAACCAAAACAGCAAGCGACACCAGTGAAAGTTTTCTGTGGATTCAATACTTTTTACAAGTCGAATGAGTCGAAACAGTGTCTTTATTCCCACGCATACTGCCTTCCCCCATCACAGGGTGAGGCAGCTGCGCAAAGCATCACCAGTGGCCATCGCAGGTGGACTTTACACAAGTCAGTGGTTTAAGGGCAGCAGACTTTCTCAAGGAAGTAGCTTGTTGGGTAGTCAATATAATAGTATGATCCATACTTTTTTCTTTTATAAATCATATCCAGGGCCACTGGAATTATGCGGCAGACGAGGACAGAATTATGCAGCAGAGTTGACTAAATTATGTAAGAATGAAAGCCAAATTGGGGAATGGAGCATATTTTGTGATATTATTACTTCATCGTTTTGTCATTTTTACATAGTGTAACACTGGGCAAAGGTTTCGCTTTATAACAACCATATACAGCAATACGCAGCAGAAAGGAAGCCAGACAACCTTTCCAAGAGCAGTAACACGTCTCACCACATTTTGGGTAACTTTTGATACATACATGACCTAGAAACAACATTTAGTGTTTTGTAAAAACTGCAGATTATGCTGCAGATGACAGTGTATGTGGCAAATGTGGCAAAATCATAATTACACAGAAAGGTCCACAGCCGCAAAATCCCACAGTTCCAGTTGCTGTGGTCATATCCTCTGTAACAGCAGGACCGGCATAGAAATATCATGGTCGTATGCAAGAATGTTTTTATACTGGTATTTTTATCATTGAAATTATCGGCATTATTATTTATTGAGCGCATATTCAGCAAAACATTTTGGAACTAGCAACAGGCAATAAAAAAGAAGAATCAGGAAAACAAGTAAGATTCAAGGGAGTATTTAAACAAGATACAATTAGAAAAGCTGGGAAGTGGGAGGTCGTTCCAGAGCTCTGGGCCCGCCCCTAGTCTCCGAAGGTGCAGCCTCCGCATCTGACACATTTAAAGTGGGGGACCCAGAAGGAGCAGAGAGGCCCTGGAGAGCAAAGGTCAGCCTTGCCTGTGGGGGGGGGTATGGGGGGGCGGGGGAGGTTACCTTGCATGATGATAGAAAGGCTCCGTATGTCAGAGGACTTAAAATTTAATTCTCTGTAACGGTTTAACTCGATGACCCTTGAGGTCTTGTCGTGTCAGCACAGTGCAATGAGGGACGCAACACCCAATGTGACCTGTTTCATAGGGAAATTAACATGAAAGGGTCCGTCCTTTTATATGATATGGAAAATATGGACCATGAAAGGCCAAAACGCAGCCTTCTCTGGACACGTCGGTGGCTCGACCTGTCCCTTTGTTCTGTCAGAATAAAGCTTCCTTCCAAGGTCTTCCGTTCGAAGGCGTGGTGTTGTAAGGGTCAAGTCATTTTCCCACAGTCTGCTACACAGTTGTCCAGGTCAGTTGTACCCAGCAGTGCCTTGGAAAGCCAGTCCTGCCCCTGTGGTGAAACCTGCTTCCTCCCCGCAGCCTCAGAGAGGTTAGGTTGGTTTGGAGTGTCACATGTTCATGAAGATGCCACATTTACCACCCACTACCTCAGGGCACAAGTCCTAAAAAAAGAAGTGGGGGAACGCTCCAAGTTAGGTGGTCACAGGAAGTGATGTCACAACAGGAAGTGATGTCCCGAAAGGTAGTCCGCTCTTTTTACAGGGAGACCCGCTTCACTTGGGGGACCACGTTAACACACTGTGGAATGTAGCGTCATTCTCTGTGTGTTTTTGGGAGCGGTTCTGTGAAAAGCTCTGTGAATCGACCCGTCAAGGTTACACGGCGATGGGGGCAGGTACAATTCAGCTACAATTCAGCTCTCCCAAAATCTACAGCACATTCACCAGATCAGGCGCTGACCATTGGCCACAGTTCACTCTTTCCTAAGGGGCCTTCTTGTAGCCTAGTACACCCGCTACCACCATGTGCCCCCTGGCAGCTGCCATGCTCCTTCCCAGTGTAATCCATGACCCACCATACTTAGTGGTGAAAGTATACGCACCGCCGAGAGGGGAATCTTGAAAGCCTCGGCAATCTTTCCATACAGCTCCTTCACGTTGGTGAAGCCCTCAATGCGGCCAGCTTTTGGGCAGAGGGGACGGCGTCCACCCGGTAAAATAAGTGGGGGGACGCCGTCCACCCGCGTGGTACCCCGACTCGAGCCCTGCACTACCTTCTTCCTTGTAGTGTAGAGGGTTCCAGACGTGATTCGGTCTCTGTCTTAGATAATGGTGGCTCCTGCCCGCTGGGTCTGTATGGGGCAAGCGTGTTAGCCATTGGGACAGATAACCAGTCCCAAATACCTGCCCCTTCAGACACTGTACAGGATTAAAGACCACTGATAGCTGCAAAATGCATCAATCCCATTGATAAATCGCATTAATGAAAATCTGGAATGATCTCGACATACTAAGCCCAGCCTCTGTGTGATACATTGCAATGAGTTTGCTCTGTCAGCAGGGGGCGCAGTAGAATGGCAAAGCTTCCTAATTTTTTTGCTTTTCTCTCCTAAGATTTTGTTTTAGTGTTCACGCTGTTGAGTTGTAACCCAGCCTCCTTCTGCGCTAAACCGTGTGATCCCAGGAAAATCACTTTATTTGGCAATATTCCCTTATCTGCCCACAATCCTTTGTGTGCCAGAACAGTGAGTGTTTAGAAAGAGGCTAACTCGTTGTCAAGAGAGATATCTCTCCTGCCACCTGTCTCTCTCACCAGCATGAGCACTGGGAGAGACTCAGTTTCATTCAGTGTGCTCTATCAGTCTACACTCTTACACAACACACACTCACCTGCTGATGCCTTTGTAGACGGTGGCGTATGACCCTTCACCGAGCTTCTCCAAATTCAGGTATGAGGAGGTGGTCCCGAACGGCAGCCCCTTCCTTTGCTGTGCAGGGAGAAGGATACAGGAGATCAGACATGCAAAGCCCCGATGGTGCCCACACCATTGTGGCATGAAAGTAAGCAGATAGAAATCTACAAGTTTATTAGCAACTATGCTTCAAGTATGTGTGCATGTGAGCTGGGGCCGACCCCCACTCCGGTTGCGGAGATCAAAAATCTTGGTGTTTGGCTGGACCCTTCCCTCAACTTTGTTGGCCACACCAAAAGGACGGCGGCTTGCTGCTTCGGCATCCTGCGCAATCTGCGCCCTGCCCTTAAATACTTCGATGCCGCAACTCGTCAATTGGTGGTGCAAGCAACGGTTTTGGCACGGTTGGACTATGCCAGCTCCCTTTTTATAGGATTAAACCAGGCTGAGTTAACCCGACTTCAAAGAGTGCAGAACGCTGCGGCCAGAGCGATCATAGGTCTTCCTAGGTTTTGCTCGGCCGGTCAATCTTTGCGAGCCTTGCATTGGTTACCCGTTAGGCAGCGGATCCACTTTAAAGTTTTGTGCCTTTCCTTCAAAATTCTGAAGGGCCTATCACCTCCCTTACTGCACCAACTCTTGCGCCCTTACATCCCGGGCCGCACTCTGCGCTCGCTAGACCAAGAATTAGCGGTAGCCCCTCGGTTCAAACTCAGTCGGGTGGGGGGTCGCTCTTTTAAGGTGCGGGCAGCCGCACTCTGGAACGCTCTCCCTTTGAAACTCCGGACCTTTGGTGACCTGCTCTCCTTCCGCAAGGCCGCTAAAACTCATTTATTTTCTGAGCTTTGTTAAATCCTTCACTCCCCAATTTCTTAATAATTATTTCTGTTCCCCAGTTGTGTTGTGTTCGCCACCTTGTCGGTGCGCCGGGACGCTCCTTCGCTGGAGCAGCCGTGCGCAATACAAATAGCACTAACATAACATAACATAACATGTTTTATTGAGGACCTATTGTAGTCAGAATTCACAAACCAGCAGTGTGCTGTCTAATTGAAGCATGGGGCAGATAAATGCAATGATTGAACATCCTTTTGTGGCATTTCTTAAATTTTTGGGGATATTAAAGTGGCGGTAGTTTTTTTTTGCTTTGGCACTGTTGGCAGTGTTTTTTTTACAAGTTGAGTGCAGGAGGCTCGGACTTACCCACTGGAACCCTTTTGTGACTTCCCTCTCGTGCAGAGGGTCGCTGTGCCTTCGCGCCCGCTTTGGCCGGACCCGGTGCACCTGCATGGTGTGATACCAGTTGGGCTGAGGCAAATTCACTTGATCCGGTACCTCCTTGAGGTCTGTAACCTGGAGATACATTAACACAGATAGAGTGAAGCTAGCGCGCGAAGCTATGGATACAGATTTCAGGCGACTGTAACCTGCTGAAGAAAGAGTGGCCAATCAGAGATTAGAAGACAGCATAATTATCCTACAGTGACGTCTGATTGGCATGTTCCTCTAACCAATCACATATTGCTCCTCCAAATGTTTCTGAAAGCAGAGCAAAGACTTCTATAATCAGAAGTAGATGGAGCTTTCCTGCCTCACTCCATTCACCTCACGCCTGAATGTTACAAATTGGACTTATTTGGATTTTCCACAGTTCCTGCATAAGCCACTTTCAAACGTACAATTTATAATTAAGAAAACTATTTTTATTTGTATTATGAATTAACAACTGGCAGACGTAACTAATGCATATATCATTCTTATTGGAATCAGGCGCTTTGTGTTGGCTCCATCAAATCAAGGAACCATGGCAAGATCAGACCATAAAAATGCAAAAAAATATCCCAGCAAGCCTCCCAAATCTCCTCGAGTTTATGAAAGCATCCCCAGGACCAGTTCTTTGGTTCTTCGATTTTTGAGCACCGTCTCCATAGCCATTCATTGTGCAGCGGAGCACCCTCAAACCTCCAGTATTTAGCGATATCTCTCTTGACCAGAAGTGCACTCATGGTCTAGGTCATAGTCAGCTCCCCTCTGGAGCCCCCAAAT
The DNA here is from genome assembly GCF_964204655.1 of Triturus cristatus. NCBI lineage: Eukaryota > Metazoa > Chordata > Amphibia > Caudata > Salamandridae > Triturus > Triturus cristatus. The sequence continues at coordinate 817,083,878 of NC_140584.1, forward strand.
TCCTCCAACGCTCCCCGTAGCAATACTTTAGGCAAAAGATCAATGTGCATTAATAGTACCGTACACACTGTTTAGATAACTTTGCACTGATGCAGTTTATTCATTGGGCATGTCCATGTCATATAGAACAAGCATTTGCAATGCAATAGGTCTCGAATTTACGCGAGTTTAAGCTATTGTCATTGTAAATGACAATGCCTTTTATTTCTGTTTTAAAAACTAAAACAAAAATAAAAGGCTTTGTTATTTGCACTGTCAATAGCTCAAACTCGCGTAAATGCGAGACCTAATGCATTGCAAATGCTTGTTGCATATGTCATCCCGAGGGGCACGGGTATGCCCAGACGTGAGTCCCATGCTCTCCATGCCACTGGAGTCAAGCTATCCTGGCTGATGAGGGATAAAAGCCCGAAACCGGTCCTAGGATGCTTGGTTCCAGTCCAGGGAGGACCTGGCCTGGCAGTTCGGGCTGGCCTGCTACCATTGGGTGCAGGGTCAAGACTGATTTGCATATAGATGGGTTCATACTGGAATGGCATTGGGAGCAAAAACATGATGGATTTAGGCCCAGATCTCTGTACTGGGGTGGATGTATGACATTGTTCTGCATTCTGCCCAGCAATTGTTGTTTTTGCATTTGTCACCTCGAGTGGGACGGGTATGCCTAGACGCGAGTCCCTTGCTCTCCATGCCACTGGAGTTAAGCTATCCTGGCTGATGAGGGGTAAAACCACGAAACAGGTCCTAGGATGCTTGTTTGCGGTCCAGGGAGGTCCTGGCCTGGCAGTTCGGGCTGGACTGCTTCCATTGGGCGCAGGATTAAGACTGATTTGCATATGGCTGGGTTCACACTGGCATGGTGTTCAAAAAACATGATGGCTTTAGGCCGAGACCTCTGTACTGGGGTGAATGTATGACGTTGTTCTGCATTCTGTCCATCAGTAGTTCTTTGTGCACGCAGCCCTTAGGCAGGGTCTGCAGGTGAGTCAGAGTCCTTTGCTGGATACTCTTATCTATGCGATCTGTGCACAGGTAATTTATGCACAGAATAGAGATACACTACTTACTGAATTAACACTGTACAGTTCTTTAAAATCAAGCACTGGACTAAATCATCATAAAAATAAAAGCCAATCATCACTAACAATGATGACTACCTGTCACCACTTTAACAACTTTCCCTGTTCTACCTGGGCAGGAAATAACTTATACTAAATAAACCAATCTGCTGATTTGCATTTTTACAAATATCTGGACGTTTAGAATTGAATCTATTTTCAAGTCAGATTCTAGTTCGAAAATAGATTACTAGACTTGCAGTGATACCAATCTAAAGGGCTGTAAACTGTACAACGTATATGCCAGGGCTGTCCATCAAAGGTCCAGGAACATGGTAACTTTTTAAGATAGCCACCCAAGACGAATTTACATTAAATGAACCTAAAAAGTGTTCATTTATATTGACAGTGGTTTTCTTGAAACCCTCTCATGGTTACGACCCACCAGGGCTTGCTGTTGAAAATTAGACAAGGCAATATTAATCTTATATCAAGTATTTGTTTAATCGTGATGTTTTTAAGGTACAAGGATTACCTCAAACGCATCATTTATTTAATGTCTTACTTAGAAATACAGAGGCTAACTTGTTCAAAGAAAAGATCCTAAAAACATCTATTACAGCCGTCGAGTACTGTCATTTTGTATGCAGAGTGCAGCCATAACCCAAATGTCATCTGCCAATCCATTTTATGTCAAAACAGAGTTAAAATTCCCTGCCTTACATTATCAACTTTGTACATTTGTGTATTTTTTGGCTGCAGAATAAATGTTCAGAGTTTTTGCACTGGATCCTCGTGTCTTTCAAATGAATGTCCAGAAACTTCCAACAATCAAAGCCCCCTTAGTCCGCCTTAATGACAAACAAAAGCAGCGCACATGAGAAACTCTGCGTAATGTCTTGTGTTGGTGTTTAAACTGTAAACAAACAAGTAGTGTAGTCTGCGGATTGTTCCTGACAGACTATATCTCATTTCCTGATGCCCTTGGCTAGGCTGGAAATTGCACCCAGAGGAAATGATCGCAGGGGCCTCTGGAAATCGTTGCGCACTTAAGACAAAAAGTCGATGCCAGGATCTTTCAAAACAAGGGAAAGTGAAAGAGCGCCATGCGCGCGTTGTAGGCACGCTGTGAGCGTGCACATCGGCGTGGCCTGCGGCTAGTGCCGAGTGGCGGCGCCTGCAGACTTTGCCGTACTTGAATAAGTGCTGCGCAGCTCGTGCGGCCCAGGGAGGGGGCCGCCAAAGCGCCCTAAGCAAAAAAAAAAAAAAAAAAACAGTAGAGGAAATCCGGCGGTAGCCCACCCCGCCTTCGTGAATGCCGCATGGTGCTGCCAAAGCAGGATTTCAGGCGGGGCTCCTGTGAGCAAGACGGAGCCCTGCGTGTTGCTGCAGTGACCGGCTGAAGACGGAGACCAGCCAAGGAGCAGCGCAGAGTCCCCACAAGAGCCGGTAATTGGGGTGAGGCATGCTCTATGTGTAAAGCGCGCCGCGCCGCGCCGCGCTTGGAGCTCGCGTGCACATTTAAAAAAAGAAAGTGATATTGCATGAGGCTTGCGTGGATGGAAGGGGGACAGGAGATGTGCACATCGCGTGTCTGTACGTGCGTGTTCATGGGCGCGTTCACAATTGCAGTCTGTCCTGCGCGTGCACATTTATATTTGCTATCCCCTTGTCACCGGCTCTCTTTCGGTGTCATTGCCCGATACTGACCTAACAAGCATTGAAAATGCAAAAGGTCTCGCCTTTAATTAAGTCAAAGCCATTTGCTTTGCTAATTGCTATATAATACCATTAGCAAAGCAAATGGCTTTAACTTAATCAAATGCGAGACCTATTGCATTTTTAATGCTTGTGTTTCATGGGGCAGCCTGATCCCCATCAATTTTGATGGATGAAGCAGCACACTCCTTTCAACAGCACAACACCTCAGACATGGGGCGAGTACGCAAGCATTCAAGGTCACCTCTTTTGGGGCACTAATCATGTGGGTGGAGATGCGCACGGGACAGTTCCCTACCTAGTTCTGGGTGGATGCTGACCTCTAGTCTTGGTTACATGCAGTCTGTACCAAAATATTTTTTTTTAAATGGGACCAGATGTTGTCGTATAAGGATCTCTTTGAAAAATTCTGTTTGAAAAATTACTCGGGAGCCTCAACAGCTATTTTTGGTCAATGGTATATTTTCGCACTGATGTACTAATAACCAATAGTATCATCTCCGGATCTTTACCTCCACCAGGAGGCAGTTTTTCAAGACAAAGAGACAATGTGGGAGCCGTGGCAAAGAAATGCGATCTAAAATTACCTCTTGACCCAAAACAATAGAAATTTATTAAAACTTTGGTGGGGTAAGATTAAAAACAGGGAAGAGATGTGTCCTGGGAAATATAAGGTGTCCCTCACATCAAAACTACATGAACTGGTTAATTCATAACAGGTCAACCTGTTCAGCCATACTTGTGCCCTAGAGGGTGGATGGCTTTCATCAGGGCCAATAGAATAGATGGATCCAGTTCATCTACAGTGATACCTGGGACCTCCAATGAAATCATCTGACGCAGCTCTTATATCGGTACAGTGGAGATGGATGATTGCTGCAGCTTACACAATGGGCAATCTGTGGGGTGGGGGGAGAATACCTTTACCAGCCAGGAGCTTCTTCCTTTCCTTTTGATGCTGGGTGGGGGAACCTGGTGTGGCGCACAGGACAGCCCCAACCCCTTAGTTAGAGTTGCATGTGGGTTCACCTGTGAGCGGTTGTGGTTTGATTGAATGTTTGCATGGAGGGTCATTGCCTACATGTCCTGGGGAGTGGGAGTTGAGATGACTGTTGTTTGTTAACTGGGAGAGCACGAGTTGTGACCTATTGGCTTACTTATCCCCGCACCAGATTGGATGACAGTGCCATGTTGTAGGGTCAGAGGATAGTTGCCCTTGCTTGACTGTAACTTTGTGAGATGGCGAACCCCCTGACTTATAAGTTCCTATTCTGGAACATTACTGGCATGGGGGGATGCACACAATGGCAAAGTGTTATAAAGTATTTTCCTATCTAAATAGAAGGGGAATCTACATTACAGTTTTGCAAGAGACACTTAACACCCAAGAAGGGGGCAGCATTGCAGAGGAGATGGAGAGGCCAGGCCTACTATACTACTTATTCAGCTTATGCAAGGGGAACATTGATTTGGATACGTGCAGGGGTCCCTTTTCAACACATGGGAAACACGATTGACCGAGCAAGTAGATATGTGGGGGTGACAGGCCTTCAAGAGGGCCATGAAGGAGGTGGCATTGGGATTATTTATAAATCCCATTTAAAAGTTTTTTCCCTATCAGAACCGGGTTTAGAAGCAGAAGCCATGAGCTTCAAAATAAAAAACAACAACTGCCTAATTTTCACAGGCCTCCTTGTATATCGCCCCCCCGGATTGAGAGCACCATTCACTACGGCATTGCTCACTTTTCTTGAATCCACATCGGATTCTGCTTCTTACACTATCTTGGGTGATTTTAACTTTCACTTAGAAGCAAATAATGACTCCGACTCAGCCACCTTAATAGACAACTTTTATAGTTTTGGCATGAATCAGTTAATATCTGGCCCCACCCACACGGCGGGCCACACTCTTGATGGCATTTTTACCAACAATAGCCTTATTAATGTCACCTCGATTTTAGCAGTCCCTTGGTCGGATCACAGTGCCATCTTTTTTAACTTACCTCAAAATAACCTGATTAATCATCGAAGAGGATGCTCACTACCTGAAAAAACCCACCCTTGGAATAAACTTGAACCCATCAGCCTAGCCGACACACTTTCGAATAATCCCCCCCCCCTTGGTTCTGGTAACACTAACAAGGGAGCGATTGATTTTCAAAACTGGATTAGTCAGGCAGTTAATCTGCTGGCGCCTGCTGAAATAAAAAAAGCACGAAGGCGATCAGCAACTGCACTGTGGTATTCCGCAGAGGTGAAACAAATAAAAATGAAATGTCGACGACTTGAGCGGTTGTGGCGTTCGGATTATAGTATCCTAAACAAATCCGTATACACAAAAGCCCTACAAGAGTACAAGTCAGCAATAATTCAGGCCAAGTCAGTATATTTCACAAACAAAATCCAGACAGCCTCTAATACCACCAGAGAGCTATTTAAGACGGTTACGCATCTGACCAAAAGCCCCCGTGATACTGTTTTTAATCCTGATCAGAACTTCGTTACCAATATTGCTACCTTCTTCCAGCAAAAGGTGCAGAAAGTATACGATGATCTGAGCTCATCTGCACTGACTATACCCAATAACCACACAGACACTGTCCATCTGACAGGACCCACTTATCCTTGCTTTCCACTGCTAGAGGAAACCCGGGTGGCAGAGTTAATTGCACAGATGAAGTCAGGATCCCCATTAGATCCATGCCCGCCACGCATTCTACACCTGATTCCACAGACGGTGGCAGCTGTTCTGACCCCTCTACTAAATAACATCATCTCGTCTGGTGATTTCCCCAAATGCTGGAAAAAAGCATGTATTCGTCCGATCCTCAAGAAGGACTCATTAGATCCAACGGTACTTAAGAATTACCGGCCAATATCCTGCCTGCCCCTGCCAGCTAAAATTCTTGAAAAAGCTATGAATCAAGAAATGATGAAATATGTTGACCAAAATAAGCTCTTAGATCCTTCTCAACATGGATTTCGTCCCTTCCACTCAACAGAGACCGCTCTTATCATGGCCACAGAAAACATTCGAATGAAGATGGACGAGGGCAGTAGAACAGCCCTGATTCTATTAGATCTTACAGCGGCATTTGATACCGTCAACCATTCAATCCTACTAAACAGACTAAAAACTTTAGGATTTACTGGAACGGCTCTTGCTCTGCTAACTTCCTTTTTGGACTCTAGAATCCAACAGGTATTTTGGGAAAGTCTACGATCTGATGAATTCTCCCTTCCTGGCGGGGTCCCTCAGGGCTCGGCATTATCGCCCACCCTTTTTAACCTATATGTCACTCCTTTAGCTGCCCTTATTCAATCTCATGGCCTACAATTAGTGTCCTACGCCGACGACACTCAAATTGTAGTGTCAGTATCCCAGACCATCGAAGCCACGGCAGAACGATTTAAAAACTGCCTTCTGGATGTGAAAAATTGGATGAGCTGTAACTTCCTAAAACTAAACGCGGATAAAACCGAGATAATCGAATTTGGGCAAAAACCACCTGTCTGGAGCAGCCTATGGTGGCCTCAGGAGGCAGGCGCCTGCCCGAATCCGGTTGACAAAGTTAGAAACCTTGGTTTCCTGGTTGATAAAGATCTCTCTTGTAAAGCGCAGATCAACCAAATCACCTCAACTTGCTTTTATACCATCAAGATTCTTAGAAAAATTTTACCCTATATTCCTGTAACTTTAAAAAAGACTGTAATGGGCGCACTGATAATGTCCCGAGTAGATTACTGTAATGCACTCTACTTGGGCACAGGGGAAAAACAAATTAACAAACTCCAGGCTATTCAAAACGCCGCCGCTAGGGTTCTGCTCAACCTGCCCTATCGTCATCCAACGTCAAAAGCCATCAGGGAACTTCACTGGCTCCCAGTTAGAGCCAGAATACAATTCAAGACTCTCTGCCTGGTACACAAATCCTTATATGGCACAGGATCAGATGACCTGTCCAAACTTCTTCCTCGCTATGTACCATCGCGTACGTTAAGATCAGCCAATCATGATCTGATATGCCATCCTAGAATTAGAAGAGCGCGGTGGGGTGGCAGGTCCTTTTCGCACCAGGCCTCTAGATTATGGAATTCTCTGCCCTCTCACCTGCGCTCACAAAAATCCAAACAATGTTTCAGAAAAGCATTAAAGACCTGGCTTTTTTCTTCCGATTGAGATCCGCTTCCACCGCTCTCAATGTCTCTATAGCGCCAAGACGCCTCGGCATTCGTGCGCTCTATAAATATTTCAGTATAGTATTCAGTATGAAATTGTGATCGTGAACATATATGCCCAAAAGCAGATCAGGGGAGATTCCTGGCAAGTCTGTTGGGGCCCTTGGCCCCTTACTTGGTACACTCAACCGTCTTAGGGACAGCTTTTATTTGTGTAAAGGACCCTAATGTTGACTGCTCCCTTCCTCCACTGAGGGATTCACCAGTGACCCGGTTGGCCCATTTCATTGCGGACTGGCAGACTAGATGGGGGCTAATAGACACCTGGCACCAGATGCACCCACATGCACAGGACTATTCTTTTTTCTAGAGTCTACAAGAATTATGTATATGCCTGGACACGTTCCTCTGCACCCCTGACATTCACAGCTTAGTAAATTACATTGAATACTTGGCTAGAATGTGGAGACTGAAACCTGAATCATTAGAAGATCTAGTGTATCGAGTGATTGGGGGCAATATAAGGCAATACTTTGAGGACAACAGCGGCACAGCATCCTCCCCCCAGATAGAGTGGGTTGCTCAGGGGGAAGTGCATCGCTGAGTCGGTGGGGGTCAGATGAACCTCACTACAGGAAGTCCTGGCTATGGAGCAGGAATTGAGGAAGATGGAGAGATGTAGGCCAGGTCGCCCAGACTTCCAGCAAACCTTTCTGGATACTAAAAAGAGATTGGTGAGGCAGGTCGGGAGGCTGAGGTGTTTCTATTATAGAACATATATGGTGCGGGTGCACGCATAGACCAATCACACTGGCTCCCTCTTGGCTTAGCTTGCTAACCCGGCCAAGCGAGGCTCGATTATATTGGAGCTCAAGACTAAGGGAGGAACCCGGATGTATAGGCAAGGGGATATTAATCAGCACTTCAGCCACTATTACTCCTGCTTCTACACATGTGTTTCCACACACAATGAAGGGGCAATAAATGCTTTCCTAGCACTATTGCTTCTCCCGAATCTCACAATCAAAGAGACTAAGGAACTGGGCGGGGACGAAATCCTGCAGGAGATACCAGTGGCAATAAAGACGGATGTATGTCGTTACAACGCACACTTTTACAACGCATTCACTTACAACGCATTTTTTTACAACGCACAATCCATTACAACGCATGACATTACAACGCATGACACTACAACGCATTTTTAAAAAATATCTTTACAACGCATTCCATTACAACGCATACTACCATTACAATGCATACCATTACAACGCATAATATTAAATTGCATTTAAGGTAAGTATTAGTTAAATAGCATTTAAGGTAAGTATTAGATAGTATAGGGGTAAAAATTACTTTTCTAACTCCAGGGGGTGCAACAGTAGGGTAAGTGTTGGATAGTATAGGGGTAAAAATTACTATTCTAACTCCAGGGGGTGCAACAGTAGGGTAAGTGTTGGATAGTGTAGGGGTAAAAATTACTATTCTAACTCCAGGGGGTGCAACAGTAGGGTAAGTGTTGGATAGTATAGGGGTAAAAATTACTATTCTAACTCCAGGGGGTGCAACAGTAGGGTAAGTGTTGGATAGTATAGGGGTAAAAATTACTATTCTAACTCCAGGGGGTGCAACAGTAGGGTAAATGTTGGATAGTATAGGGGTACAAATTACTATTCTAACTCCAGGGGGTGCAACAGTAGAGTAAGTGTTGGATAGTATAGGGGTAAAAATTACTATTCTAACTCCAGGGGGTGCAACAGTAGGGTGAGTGTTGGATAGTATAGGGGTGAAAATTATTATTCTAACTCCAGGGGGTGCAACAGTAGGGTAAGTGTTGGATAGTATAGGGGTAAAAATTACTATTCTAACTCCAGGGGGTGCAACAGTAGGGTAAGTGTTGGATAGTATAGGGGTAAAAATTACTATTCTAACTCCAGGGGGTGCAACAGTAGGGTAAGTGTTGGATAGTATAGGGGTAAAAATTACTATTCTAACTCCAGGGGGTGCAACAGTAGGGTAAGTGTTGGATAGTATAGGGGTAAAAATTACTAATACTTACCTTAAATGCAATTTAAATAATACTTACCTTAAATGCAATTTAATATTATGCGTTGTAATGGTATGCGTTGTAATGGTAGTATGCGTTGTAATGGAATGCGTTGTAAAGGTAGTTTTTAAAAATGCGTTGTAGTGTCATGCGTTGTAATGTCATGCGTTGTAATGGATTGTGCGTTGTAAAAAATGCGTTGTAAGTGTAGTGCGTTGTAAAAGTTGCGTTGTAAAGGTTGTTCCCCAATAAAGACCTTAGCACAAGGCAACACACTGGGGACAGACAGGTTTCCCCATCGAGTTGTTTGGCCCATATGTTGCAGAACAAGCCCCCAAGCTGGTAGACCTGTATAAAGCACCTAGAGTCAATGGATGCCTACCGAATTCCACCCGGGAGGTATTGGTTGTGCCACTGTTTAAACCAGGGAGGCCTGCTCACTACTGCAAAGCCTATCAAGCATTGTCGATGCTCAGTATCGACTAAATCCTCAGCAGGGTTTTGGCTACCAGACTCCTTCCACTCATGACCAAGCTCATACACCCTGATCAGCAGAGTTTATCCTCAGCCACAGCACGGCGCTCAATGTTAGGCACCTCCTGACTTTGATAGAGGCAGACACATATGACCATAGGGAGGCAGCGGTATTTGTTGTTGATATAGAAAAAGCCTTTGACAGCTTGGAGTGGGATTTTTATTATCTGGTATAATGGAGCACCTACTGTTAGGGCACATATTCGTGGCCTGGACTGGGCTGCTATACATGGACCCCACAGCCAGAGTCCGCACGGACCAGGCCATATCAGAGCGATACAACGTATGTCGCAGGACCAAGCAGAGGTGCCCCCTGCCTCCCTTACTTTTTCAATTTGCCAGGAAACCTCTGGCCAGCTATGCAAGGACAGGAGACAAACATCAGGGCATACAGATTGGCGATCATCACCACCGTGTTGCCTTGTATGCGGACAATCTCTTAATCTTCCTTTGGAACATGACGATGGATCTGGAGGGTCCAGGGACCTGCTAGAGGAGTTTGGCCTGGCATCTGGACTGAAGGTCAATTGGCAAAAATCAAGGCTGTTCCCGATGGTGGCAACTCCCCTGAGGGATTAGAGGTGTAACAGTGGGAGCCCTGATGCCTTTCAAACATGGGTGTCAAAATCTTTTACGTCCAAGATGATCTCCTGGAGGGAAATGTAGTGATGACCATTAGGGAACTTAGAACGAGCACTGATTTCTGGAAGACGCTTTCCTTATCGGTAGCGGGGCAAGTAGCACTGCTTAAGATGGTCGAGCTCCCTTGATTGCTTTATTTCTTTGGGGTACTACAGGCGTGGGTTCCCTGTGCACCGTTGTGGGAACTAGACACGTTGCTCACTGCATTCATATGGGAATCGGCCCGCAGAAGGGTGGCACAATCCACATAGTAGGACATGGAAATTAGAGAAGAATGGCTGTACCTAAGTTCGAGTCGCACTACCTTGTAGCACAACTCCAGTGGCTCACACAGTAGCTTGCGGGCAGGCAAACCCCAGACCGCGCAATGGGGCCATTTGTACCTGAGCTTCATAGATTATCAGGAGTGTTGCTGAGGACGATAGATTGTGATACCCAACAATTTTGAGTAATGCAACGCTGTTGGATTAGATGTCTACAGAATACGCGAATACGAGTTTCATATTCACCCAACTACCCATGACTATGCTCTACCCCATGGCGGTAACTGGGGAATGTTGGAGGAATGGTGGATTCATTTGCACTTTGGAGGACCAATGCCAAAGTGGAGGAAATAGATCCTATAACAGTCTGCAAATTAGTTTGAAGCAAGTTAGAAATCTAGTACTTAGTGTGATAGGACCCTGCAGAGAGAGACACAGTTTTAAAATACAAACATAACGTGTCTAAAAAAAGCCATACTGAATAATAGCAAGAGTGGTCTTTGCACATTAGAAGTGTAAAACTTACCACTAGACACCATGCTTCCAAAAAGTAAAGGGTCGCGATATACATAGGTGGAGTTGCAAATCAGCATAGGCCTGATTCACAAATTGCAATTTGTAGTATGTAAAGTAGTTTACACTAGTACAACTTACTAATTAGAAAATACAATTCACAAACCTACCATTGTAAATCTCCACCTTCACCTCTTATCTTTTCTTTGGAGAAATACACACACGTCGCAATTAAGCACCCAAAAAAGTGATGAATGGAATGCTTGAATTAATCTCTGCCACTGGTAATTACTTGGATACGGATCCCAGTCCAGTGTTATTTTGCACACCATGCCTCCTTTGTTTGGGCCCAGCCATATGCAAATCAGGCTTCACCCTGTTCTAATAGGAACAGTCCAGGTCTTCCCTGAACCTGAACACACGCAACCCCTTCGTGGGACTGGTATGCCCAGACGTGGGTCCTGTGCAAACTGTGCCTCTGGAACCAAACAATACCTGATTGATGAGCCCTACAAAGAGTGAAACCACTCTTGGGTTGCTTGTGTTCCGGCTTCAGGGAGGACTGTGCCTGGCCCTTCGGGCTGGACTGTTCCTGGTCAAGAATGATTTGCATATGGCTGGGTCCAATCTGGAAAGTCATGATGGGAAAAATAACAATCGAGTGGGAGCTGCCTCCAAGTGATTACCAGTGGCTGAGATTAATCTGAGCATTCCACCAATCACTTGTTCTGTGAACTAAAAATCCTGGCATTGATGAAGCTCTCTAGAACACTTTCGGCCTCAAGCTCTGCAAATAATGACATTCATATTTACAACCACCAGTACCATTTCATGATCCAACCGGTCCACTATACTCACTAAACAACGGGAATTCATACGACTATATGCACACATCTGGGAATCTTATGGAAAAACGCTAACACCAAGAGTCATAGCTGACAGTATCATGACGTGACAGGCTCAATTTGATTCTATTTTGTGGACCAATGAGTGTAATTTCAAGTATTTGGGAGGCCCTGGGCAAAACATATTTTGGGAGCTCCTGTAATGAAGGACTTTACATCTTATTACCCATTGTTTGCTAATTGAAGCCCACATGATGCCAAACAATTCTTAATTGCATGTCAAACTTATAGTAACCGGGTTACACAAAAACAGTTAAATGATGTCCTGCTTAGAGATGACAAAGTCTTAAGATAACAATGGGTAGAGAGGGATAGAAGTAGAGACAGGCTGAGAAGAGAAAGTGAGATGGAGAAAGAGGTTAAATAGAGAGAAAGTCCACTTTCCCAGGGGAGGCCCTTGGAATTTGGGGGGCCTGGGCAATTTCCAATTTTGCCCATGCCTTAAAACGTCTCTGGGACTAACCAGACAACAAACAGTGTATATGCCATGTACAGTAAGTGATTATGCTGCATCTAATGTAGTACAAGCAATTATTGCCCAATAATGGAAATAAGGTAAACCTACATTACCCGCTAGTGCCTACTCAAATCACAACGTTAACATCAAAGGCAAAAAAATGCTTTTTGCTTAGCTGCTTGCTGTTATCGCTGAAGCATGGATCTGATACCAACATCCTGCTGTTGCTCCACCCATACCCCAGCTGTACTAGTCTGTTTATTCATTTTATTATTTTTAATCCCTGCTCATGTTTCTTAAATCACAAACATTGTTTTTTATTTTATTTGATACCTGTCTACTATTAGTTTGATGCTTGTGTGTGAAAAACAAGCATTTGCAAAGACAATAGGTCTGGCTTTAATGTTCTAACACATACAAAATAAATGATGTACAAAGGCTGTTTGCTTGCACAAATGCGATGTAGCATGATTAAGCCAGACCCAGTGTCTTTGTGAATGCTGGAGAAAAAAGAAGTACACAATAGAATTGCTTTCTGTATAGAATATATATAAGAGACAATGAATTGAATATAACAGTGTGATGCCTGAATGTACTTTTCAGATACAGTTTGCCTCATGAATTTCAGTTGAAACACTTTGTAGAGGAAGTAATGATACACAAAACAGCCAATAGCAGGAGGTGAGAGAGAAATACTCAGTGGAGTGAATCCAAAGCATGCTTTATGCATTTTTAAGAATATAGGTGCCAACAAGAAGGTAAGCACAAGACGAAGATAGGTGAATGTAGGTAACTCTAGCCTTGTTTCCAAGGATCACGTTCTTCCAAATCTGTTGCTCGGTTTGGGTTTGGGCAGGCCTCTGTATTTGGCTGAATCAGTGCGGCCAATACATGCTCTGTATGTTGCAGAGTCCACCATGGTCACCATGTTTCACTGTAAGCATTCCTGGCTTTGCCTCCTACCATTTATCGGGGATTCCCGTGCAGAACGTTGAGCCGGATTTGAGCGGACATTCTCTCTGTGCTGGCTTTGAAAGTACTTAGCCTTGTTGGTGCACTTTAGGTATATCAGAACTAGGAATAGTAAGTCCAGATCCTATTTTAGTTCAGTAATTTTCCATGTCAGATATTACCTTGGAGAAAACTTATCTTATTGTATATTTCTAAAAGGTAATTCCCAATCCATCATGGAGGAAAATAACTTCCTGTTGTTTTCCTGTTTCATATTATCCCTCCATGAGCATATATAAGGAGAATGATCAGTTTCTATGGAGTCCAACTTTGCTCTTGTAGGGTTGCTCGCTACAAAAGGCTCTTCGTTTGCTTCCTCCTTTTGCTACAAGGATCTCTTCTGCTGCCCTTGATCTGCTTGTATTCTTAGAAGGTTTTTATTCATAGCTTTTATCCTCTAGGATTTGACGTTTTCTTCAGTCTGCCACGATTTATATTTTTTCTCCAGCCTCCATTCTTGACTTAGACGTGGACATTGGATGCAACAAGCTTTATCTGTGCTCGAGAAGGTGTACATAAAAATGTTTCAGAAAAACTTCTCTTGACAAGTATATTTTAAGCAACTGGTAACGAGAGGGTCATGGTGCAGCTGCATTGTCAAGCTAGACCTAAGGATACATCTTGGTGGGATTTGCTACCAAGTAACTTTGAGATGTTCTTTGAAAAAGATGGCATTAGACTTATCCTTGTCTTCATCCAGTCATTAATTGATCATCATTAATGGGGACTGACTACTGTTGACGACTGTGCTAAAAGAGGGCAAAGAATAGGGATTAATGCTATTATAAATGAGAGTGAGCATTTATATAACACTCACTGCAATAACTTTTCGGTTGCCACTTAAATAATAGATCATTTTATTATTCAATTAACAGGACTTTTCTTTACTTCACAATGATAAAAGACTGGGATTGCCCTGCCAGCACTCAATTCCTTGTCCTACATGTTAAACCCAAGCTCCTGCAGCAACATCTAAACATTAAATGAAGCTATCTGCAGGCGGGATCCTTCTAATGCTCTTCAGCTTTGTTCAGGTGTGAGTCAGGTTTTCTGCTGGTAGGAAAACAAATTTATAGACTGATCCAAGACATCTCTTGCAGGTACTGACAGATTGTATTTGCCACCCTATGATAGTTTCCAGGGTGCCAGAAACTGATCATTGTGTGAATAATAATGCAGATGTTTATCTGTGAAAAAGGTGAACTCTGGTTGTGAGGGTAAACACCCCACAAAGATATCAAAGACCAGATGCACTCCTACAAGGCAACATCTCAGACATCCACTTTAATGACCTATGGAATACAGAACATAGTCAACACCAGCACACGTACGCCTCATTAAAGAAAGCTCATCATACATAACTAGAACGTGATTCAGATTCCACTCATCCTATGCAATTTGACAGAGATGAATAAGTCTGAAAGTCCCTGAAATGCATGTTACATAACTGCAGATCTGTGGTTAAAAAGCCACAGATATAGTAAAAGCAATCCTATCTCATGAGCACAACATGTTACTCCTAACCGAAACATTGCACAATTGCTCTTCCTCAGCCTGAATAGATATTCTAATCCCTCCTAGCTACACCATCATTAGACTTGATTGCATTGGAAAACTCGGCAGTGGGATTGCATAAATTGACTGAAGGTCCCTGAAGGTAACGCCCTTCCAAAAAAGATAATCTGTCCTGTCATGAATACATGGGTGTGGAAATCTGCGCAGCAGGTATATCCTTAGCTAAGTTGCACCACATCTACCAACCTCCTAGAGACAACCAGTTGTTTGCCGAGAAAATCATGGAAACTATCACAGTCCACTCTCTGTAACACCCGAATGCGATCTTTCGTGGGGACTTTAATCTCTGCTGGAACTAAATGGACGGCGTACAACTGAACATTCTCAAAACCATCCTCAATGACCAAAATGTTGTGCAAGCTTGTCCAGGCCCGACTCACAACAAAGGAGTGACACTCAACCTAATTATATCCAAAAGTTGATTAGCGACTCGAAGCCCAAGTATAGAAAACAAGACATCAGAGAGCCAAACCGAGATATTGGTCCAGAGATATTAGAAACCTAAATTGGAGCAATCTCTCCTCTCTCTGCCAAAGAAACCTTACACCCTCAGAGGCACTATGGGATGTACAAGAGCTAAAGGGAAACCTAGAATCACCCAATGGCCAATATAATGAAGGTAGAAGCCCCTCTATGCCCCAAAAGGCTCTCTAACAAATTAGCATAGCATTGGGTCAACCACAACTTAAATGAAGTAAGGAGGAAACCAGACATGCTGAGACGTTCTGGAGACAAGAACCCTCATCCTTTCACCTACAACAGCCAAGAGAACTAAGAAACACCTACAAAATTCGTATATGGAATGCCAAAGCAGAATTCTTCAGGTACCAACTGGATAATGCCAGAAACCTCCCAGGTGAACTGTTTGAGATCATAAAGCAACAGACTAAGTCCTACAACACCAAAACTACCTGTTTTGTTACCTCAGAGAACTGGGAAGCTTTCTCTTCCTTCTTCGAGGAGAAACTAAAGAAAGTTGAAAACTCAATTTCAACTGATCGTGAACAGTTTCGTGATCCTAGTCCAAACACCCAGCAATCTCAGCAGGAAGCTAATAATACTGAAAAGACCCAAACACACATCACTCACATTGAGACCAAGAATAAGGTTACCTGGAACGATTTCCGAACCCTAAGCGAAGCCAAAATGCATAAAATCTTACTGTCAATGAAACCACTATAACACTTCTGTGATCCCATTTCTGCAAAAACTATGCCAACACATCAAAAACAATTAAACTAACTGGACGCAATCCAATCAGGTTTCAGACCTGGGCACAGCACAGAGACAGCCATCCTACACATGTTGGATAATGCACTCAAAATACCCGACCAGAACGATTTGTGCCCGCTGAGCCTCCTCAATCTGCCCTCAGCTTTCGACACAGTTACAACAGACTCTTGGAATTACTGGAACACAGAATGGGAATGTCTGGAACAGTGCTACACTGGTTCACCTTTTTTCTCAATAATCGGTCACAAAGAATCAAAATGATTAATATATGGATGAAAACTTAGGGCTTGATTCACAAAGGTAAACTTAGACCTGAAGTCTAAATTTAGACCTGAAGTGTAAGGGCCCAATGCGCCAAGATAAACTTAGACTTCGGGTCTAAACTTAGACTTCGGGTCTAAACTTAGACTTCCGGTCTAAGTTTATCTTTGTGAATTGGACCTACAAAGTGTTATCTACTTTAGTGTCTTTTCTAATATTATGGTAACCTGCTTTTAATGAAGGCCTTTCATATACAATTATGTAACTTTATGGAATGTTAACCAATGTTGAGTGTGACAATATCGCTTCCTGTGATGTCATATGGTGTGTGGCAAAGTATGTGATGGCACTTCCACTATGAATTATTGGCATTTTAATGAATCAACATCCATAGAGCCATTCTGTGAAAATGTATTTAATGTCCAAAAATGTCCTCAGCCTCCGCTTCTCACTAGGGGGCGAAAGTCTCATGCATAGATAACCAAACTGCACCACGATGACACACACTCGGCACACTGAGATAAAAGACAACAGTCAGCGCATGGTTGGCTTATCAGGCACTCAACAGCAAACTGCCATCAGTCTGCGCTGAAAAAACACTTCCTCTGGGCCTCCAACAGATTCTGGGTGACGCAACGGGTAATGCTTGCAAACTGTAAGGCCTTATTGTGTGTCTTCAGAGAAGACAGACCCTTACATGTGCACAGTACGAGCACTCAGTCCATTAAATCTGCAGCTCTCCAGCTCACACATACCTAAATGTGCCTGTCCATCTCCCAAAGATCCATAGGCATTCTCCCAGCACACTTACCTCAAATGCGCATCCCTCTAGCACATAGACTAGAGCTAGTGTTGACAAATGAATGTAATTAGAGATGCTGTAAGCATGCCCTGTATCTGCCATCAACGCCCCCCAATCAGCCAAAGTATGCATGGTATAAAGAGCTACTGACAAATTAAAGGTTAATGACGCGACAAGCAGAACGCCACGTGCACAGATACTACTGACCATATAAACTGTTGACGCAGAAAGCTCACCTCAGAAAGTACAAGGCTGCTCTAATCAAAGCCAAGTCTGAGTTCTTGGCAGCACAAACTGAATATAGCAAAGAAGCTCTTTTATTGGTTCTTGATTACTTTATCCATCTTAAATGCCTAGTATAGCCATTGGTATATCCCTGGGGCTTATGTAATATATTTCCATTAAATTAAAATCTCCATTTACTCAGATGTTTTAGTGTACTTAGAGCCAACTTTAATAGATACATATGATTTTGTTAAGCACGTCAATTGATTGATGTTTAAATAACTGCGTACCCACACAGTTGACCCCTACTTTGAGAGATAGCGTTTGGGTCCTCATTGGAAACATGTCAAGCCAGTATTTGGCTGAATTTGATTGATTTCTAGTTCACGCTATATAAAACTCTAAAAAATAAAAAATAAAAATTGTCTAAGACTGCTCTGTAATCTTTTAACAACTCTTTGAAAATGGGGATGGCTCCTTTCCTACACAAAGCCATTGTTTCCCCTATCTTGAAAAAAACACAACTTCATTCCGAAGAAGGTCGCTAATCACCCAGCTCATACCTTTATCAAGAATCCTGGAGAAACGAGTTGCTGGACAACTATTGGTTTACTTGGAGGTTAACAGCATCCTGCATGATAGCCACCTGTCCCAGTTGCGGTATTGAAATGTCTATGCTGAAAGCAACAGAGGAACTCACGACTAATCTTGATGAAAGCTATTCAGCAGCTGTGATCTTTTTCGACCTTTCTGATTTTTTTGGCATGGTTGAGCACAAGGTTTTGGGTGATCCTCTCGGGGCCAAGTGAGTGCAGGAACAGTCTTAAATTGGCTCAAATACTTCTTGGAGAAAAAAGTGCAAGTGGTAAAACTGGATATGTTCTATTCTAAATGTACTGCCATCATGCTTGGAGTTTCTCAGGCCTCATCAACAAGCCTGATCGCCTTTTTCTTCTCTTCCTTTCAATATAAAATGGTAACACGTATTCTCTCCTGTGGCAAATTCATATAGAATAAAACTCAACCCAGAGCGCCTCTTAATTTTCTACAAAAATGCAAACCCCTGGAACAACTGACATTACCGATTTCAAAATATATGAAAGATTAAAGAGACATTATAGTTAGGTATGGTAAAAAGATCTTACTTTGGGCTGGATTACGATGGCGAAAGGCCCGCCACCGACAGCCTGTCAGTGGTGAGCCCTCCGACATCGAACAGCAGTTTTCTGCCCGCCAGATTACTATGGCGGGTGAAAACATGGGAGTCGGAAAGACAGACCACCACGGTTCCGACAGGCTCTCATTTTCCAACCGCCTGTCGGAGCAGCCGCATTGCACAGTATGGCAGCGGTGCCTGTCAGGCACCGCCGTCAGGATTATGATATCCCTTTTCCATCAGTTGTTTCACGGCAGTCAACCCGCCACGAAATGGCAGGCGGTAATGGATTTGGGGCCTGTAGCGGCCCCCCTTAATCCCTGAGCCTGGGGCTAGAGCACTGGGGGGCATCTATGGTGCCCTCCTACATTTCACTGCACCATGTGGTAGGCACCGCATGGTGCCTGCCACGTAGTGCAAGGAAACGTCAAAGGTGCATTTTTAGCATTGAAGTGCCACGTAGTGCAAGGAAAGGTCAAAGGTGCATTTTTAGCATTGAGGCGGCAATGAGCAACCACCGCAATGTTAAATATAGCATATGCGAGCGCCGTGGTGGCGGGCGCATCGTAATTGCATATGTAGGACCGCAGCCTTATAGGCGGGCGGTCCCCATACCCGGAACGATGGCGGACAGAAGTTCGTCTGCCATCATAATCACGCCCTTTCCGTTAAAATAAACCTAGAAATTCAGCCTCACATTTAAGAATAGTGGTAGAATGGTTCAAATTATAGACAAATCTGAGCTGGACATTCATTGAAAAGGCAGTAACGATGTGCAAGTACTAAAGTTAATGAGATCGTGTGTAGTGTTTCGAAAGAGCAGATATTTACTTTCCTAAGTATGGGAGACTTACTTATAGATGGTTCAAGTCACACTATGACTGCAAGCATTTTTAAAGTGGTGTATGCAATCCTTCTAAATTCAGGAATATGTGTAAGGTACTTTTACATACTACGGAGGGTTCTCTTTGCGGCCTGGTTGTCCTTGCCTAGTGTATAGATATGAAGCTGTTCCCTTAACATTCTATGACAGATGAAGTATTTAACAGGCACATCTCATTAAGCTAAATAATGACCAAACACTGTTTTGAACAGTATTCAAGGTTTAACAAGCTGCTGATCCCATTAAAATCTAAAGAGCCATTAAAGTTGTTAAACACCAAAATACATTAAAAAAAGAGCATAAAATCTACTCAATGAGGGTGACTTCGCAGATATGCTTCGTATTCTGCTTGTTGCGCCAATTAGTACTATAAAGGTTATGGAAAACTGGGTCTATGTGTACTTTACTGAATAGTTTCCAGTATAAAAGTTTTATAGAAAACTGATAATTCATTGGATGATGTCATCCATAATGTCATCAGTGATGTCATTAATTATGTCATTTGAGATGTCATCACTAATGTCATCAATAATATGGTTTAGCATGAAACGAGTTATGTAATATGTGAGACATGGCAAGGGAGCAAGTTATAGTTACCTCAGTAAACTGTAACTAGTGAATTTCAGTGTTTGTTTGCTTTTTACACGTTTCAATATCTAACTTTAACATCACTTTAACCTTTGTTTTTTTCCAGTGAATTTCTAGGTTGAAAAAAAATATATATCTTAAAGTCATATTATCTAACCTAATTATAACATCACTTTAATCTTAGTTTTTTAGTGCATTTCTGAGGTTTTTGTAACGAAAAGTAAGATCTTATTAATATACCTAACAATAAAGTCTCTTTAATATGTGATTTTTTCATTGAATTTCAGTTTTTTTCTTACATTCACCCAACTCTCCTACTGCACACAGAGGGACATATTAAGAAGGGCTTTATCTCCGCTTTTTTGGCTTTAAAAACCAAAGAAGCGGAGAAAAAATATCGTCCTATCAACAACAGGTTGCTAACATGCAAAATCGCATGTTAGCACCCTTTTTCACTACGCTTCCCTTTGCATCTCTAATGAGATGCAAAGTGGGCGTTCCAGAGCAAAATAATAGGAGAAATGTCGCTAAGCGACATTTCTCCTATTATCAAGCTTCACGCTTACCCGGTTAGAGACAAAAAAAAGCAGCGCTAACCACGGCTAACGCTGCTTTTTTACGTCTGCTAATTTTCAAACTTAGCCATGTAATCCAATGAGAGGTGGATTACATGGCTAAGTCCGCCATGGGCTATCAACAAGGATATCCCTATCCTTGTAGTTTTATCGCTGCATTATCAGCGATAAACTCCCAAAATGCCGCTATCGCTGGATTTTTTATCCCCAAGGCGGTTAGCGTTGTTAATAACGCGATAACCAGGCAATATTATCTAGCGATAGCGGGCGTTAAAAAAATTAACGCTAAGCGCCCTTAGCGTTAATTTTCCCTGTTCCTTGTTAATATGCCCCAGATTGTGGTTGTGCACAGCAGTTGGTCAGCTTCAGAGCCTAATCTCTGGCTACACCCTGCGCCTAAACCTGGGTGGGCGCCCAGCCCCGGCAGGACACAACCTCAGGCTGTGCATGGTGTGGAATTTGCTGGAGGGCCTGCCATGCACCCAACAGCCGGCAGCTAAAGATCTTGCACAACATGGTGTTGGCTGTACTCAACCCCCATGGGCACCCTATACCCTGTGGGTGCTCACACCCCACCACCCAAAGCAAGGCCTTTGGCTGTGTAGAGTGTGGGTTTGGCTGGAGGACCTGGTCACAGACCAGGTCCTGCACCTAGCTGCCCATGGGCGCCAAAGCACCTGCAGGCAGCTAATCCCCACCAAAGCCCCACCCCAAATTTTTCCAATGAATTCATTTTTTAATTCTTTTTGCTCTCTTTGCCAATCAGAATCCCTCAGTTTTAAAGTTTTTAGTACCCTTTCAAGCACACCCTGAGCACATCTTTAAACTCAAAATTCTGGAAAGCGGCTGAATGTATTTACACTAATTTTGATGTAAGTCCTTTCAGTTGTTTTTTCTATATCAGAGAACAAAGTATGCAATCAGAATTAGTATGGAAAATCCATTTCATAGCCACTGGATCTTTCCAGAGGGTCAGCTCTTACAATGTTGGCATCCCACATAAACAGAAGAGTGCCACAGTTTATTGCCATGCCATAGACACTGGCGGAAAGGCAAATGGTGGTACGGGAATTGTATGTCTTACGTGCCATTGACTCTTCCCATGTGGCACTTCAACCACCTCACCACACAGCACACCTTTTCCGCAACAGACGCTGCTGGTACTTTATCAATGTTCAAGCTGTGCAGGCTGTCTATGATGCAATGGGCTACTTTACTGAGGCATACACTTCCTTTCCTGTAACCGCATACAACAGGTACATCTTTCGTCAGTCACCTCTTGCGCGTTGCTTCATTGTTGGGGCTTTCGGTGACTGGTGACGCATTGGTAAGTAACAACACCTCACACTGGGGCTACATGTACATCTGGGGGTAGCATCTCAAACATACTCATTAAACATGTTCACTTCAACACAATACGCGTGCATTACATTAAAACACACTGCATGAATGTATGCATGATATCTTGTAGTGATAACAGAGGACCATTTTTAAAAGTTTCACTTGTCTTTGTTGCAGGTAATGCTGGGTACACTCTTTCTCACCATCTCCTCACACGCTACAGATGTTCTGCACACTATCTCATCAAAAGCACAAAAGGGTACATGCATATAAACAAGTCACTACTGAATGCACTTTTGGGATCCTTCATTTACAATTCAAATGTCTTAACTGTATTGGGGGACACTGGTGTACCTCCCAGAAGTTGTGCGCAAGACTGTTGTACCCTGTTGTGTGTTACACAATATTGCCATGTTATGGGGCTTGCATATAGATCATGACCTGGAGCTACACTCACATTTTGGTACCTTCAGTGGCGTACAGAATAGAGGTCAGGTATTCAGATGTGGTATAAGCTAATTAACTCATTTTTTCTCAGTCTGCTAGTTTGGTTGCTGAATTTATGTGGTTGGACAGTCTCTTGTCAGTGATGAACTGAGGACCACCACACTGTCCAGATACACTATCCTTAGACAAAGCTGTTTAATATACATAATGTCATCAGCAAACATGCTATACTCTAGCAAAAAAATAGTACTTCATGATATATAACATTCAAACACTTTTTATTAGCAACACATATGTACAAGCTCTCACACAGTACACTCTTGCTTTCAACATACATATTCAAAAACTTACTATTGACACATAAATGACTTTTGGATCTCTAAATGTATTCGGGTTTCTACACACAGGGATGTCCTGACAGCATGTAGAGGTTTCTTCTCCGAATTCAGAGAGTTCCCTCTCACATGTGGAGTTTCTTCCCTGCATGTGGAGTCTTCACTCTGGATGAAGACGCCTCAGCCCTGCATGCTGAGCCATCTTTTCACCAACAGCATTATCCTCCATCATATTGCTCCTTTCTTTATTAAAACCCACAACATGGTGATGGGCACAATGCACGCTGTCCATTCCTGTACTTAATATATAATGTAATATTTATAATATCCATTTTACATAAAGTACATTTGATGTGCAGTATTGAACATATGAATTCAAACTTTCTGGCTTTTTAACACCTTCATTTTCAGTGGACCAGGCTGGCCAAACATCATCAGAGCAGGAGCCATAACAAAGTAGACGAGGAGGAGGAAGCTCACACAAGCTGAGCCAGTGCACCTGCCCAGAGGCAAACAAGAGCTGTCACAAATAACTCAGTGCAGAGGCAGTAGAGTCAATTCTAGGGGTAGGATGTGGGCACCACCAGCCAGGAGGAGACAGACACTGGTGCTCCTTCAAGCCTTGAGCAAGAATAAACAGTGGTGTCTGACGAGCAGGCCCCACCACCATTCGGACCTGCATCCACCCCCACCTTAACTCCAGAGACCCCATACTATCAGGGCCTCCAACTGCACCCCCTGCACAGACAGCATCTCCCGCCTAGAACAACACCAACAGTCAAGTGACACTTTAGCCTCTGATACCACACTGCCCTCATGTGTAGCCCACATTATTTAATTTTGCTGATTCCCAAACACAGTTTTAAATGTGTCCCAAAATAAACATTGTTTATTTAAAGAATATATATATATAAAACTCAAGTTTTACACATTCATATCTTTCTTGATTTTTAATCCATATCATAATAACATTTGAAATGAAATACATTTTAAAGATGAACAAAGAACAGAATATAAATAAAAATTTCCTATTAAGCAATTTCAACATCAAACATTCAACACAGATGAAATATAGACATAGGTATTATATAATATTTTATGTTTTCAATGACTGTGGTAGGGATAGATTTGAGAAATTTCACAAAAATTATCCTACTACTCCACCTATGCAATACTGGTGGTGAGATTATTTGAGAGAGTGCCTGTCTTGTGGATGGTTGAGTTGGTGGTGGTTGACTTGGTGGTGTTGGAGGTTGAAGCGATGAAGGTGGTTATGGCAGAAGTGTGAAGTAGGGAGGTGGTGTGTCCCTCCTAGGATGAGGTTCCTCTGAGGAATCTTGTGCACGTGTTGGCCGTGAAGAGTGATCTTGGCATGTTTTGCTTATTGCCTCTATTATATTTATTGCCAAGGATTGTTGCCTTGCACTCTCTTCCCTCAAACTTTGAAGATGTTTAGTGCACCATTGACGTGTATTGATAGCATTTCGCAATGTGATACAAAGCATGGGCCTGCCTGTCAGTCATCTGAGGGAGTCCTTTAAGGCAGTCAGATATCTCATGAAAAGTACCCCCATTGCATAAAAATCCTCCTTCACATTAGACGGTTGTTGGAAAAAATGATCCTCCCAGAGAGCAACATTCCACCATGCTCCCTTCCCTACATGCATGGCCTTCTGACGTGGCCAGCATATTGTCCACCATGGAAAATTGTGCCATCTGAGTGGTTGTGGAGGAGAGAATGATGAATTGGAGATGTCCTCCTACTCAGATAAATGACAGTAGATCAGAGATGCACCATCATGGGAGGAGTGTGCAGGAGATTGTACAGAGGTACTTGTTAGTTGAGGGCTGTGTGGAGGCGAGTCTTCCCTAGGCAGAAAAGCATCCATGGCTGCTTAGCTAATGGCTGGGGGCAATTTGCAGAAGTGATCTTGGAGGAAAACTGCTGTCCGGCCATAAAGCGGCCTTATTGGAGATGTTCTGTGTGGGAGCATCACTATCCTCCTCCTCGTCCAGATCCTCCTCCGCCTCAACAAACTCCTGCCCTTCCTCCTTTTCTTCTTGAACAGTGTTGGTGGCTGGGACGATTGCTTGGATGTGGTTTGGATTTTCTCCTTCGTTTGGCCACTGGCTCTTGCTTGTAGTTGGCTCAACATCGTGGTCCAGCGCAATGTCCCCTGTACCAGAAAGAAGAAGATCTAAACAACAGAAGTGCATGAAATACAGTTTTGTGTCTAAAGTTCAATGCAGTACTTTTACTGATATTGTTCTGCAAAAAATAATAATGAAGTTAGTACTATGTCAACGTAACGTAACATGAGTTAATCCAGGAGTGGATTTATTATATCTCAACAATGTCAACTCACCAAGCCACAATTATTTGATTTCTAGATAACCCCCATGAGGTCAGCTGCTGAACCGGTTTCCTTGTAGTTGGTGTTGTCAAGGTATCTCCTGATCCAGCAGCTATAGAGAGAGAAATTATGCTAAATGTATTTTTGACAATCTATTAAAGTTATTATAACGACAAATTATGACACATTAGAAATACATACACGAAAAGAAAACAATCAAAACCAATGTGAAAACGTTTTATATTTTTATATTAAAATACTTTTGAGAAATGTACGACAATAGGAGGAAAGAGAGACAAACATAGTGGAGTAAGTCATACTAAATCATACAAAAAGATGATATTTAGCTTAAGTACTAATATTGAGACCCACAAAGATTCCTATCCTATTATGAGCCCCTTACAATGGAAACTCTAAGGGCAATTGTATCAGACAACATACAAGTTATTGAACAATTGAATTACACATTGGCCAGGGTGAAAATGGACAAATAGAGATATGTGACAAGCGACATACAGCTATTCCGTCAGTAACAAATAAAGAAGTTAGACTCAAAGCCAAAAGTACAGACATTTCACTTACCAGTCTCGACCATCCATGCACTGTGTGGAACCAGTCCGGTTTTGGTGCAGTGGTAAGAGCAGAAGTCAATGTTGTGGTAGGTGGTGAATGGAACAACAAACTCAGACCTTAAATAGGGAAAGTAGGTGAGGATATAATAGTGTAGTACTGTAAATGTTGAGGTCACGTATGGCTACAATCATAAGCCATTACAAAACACATTGTAAAATATAGTGCTAGGGTTTAACAAAGCAAGTGTGGTAATCCCCGTCAGTGTGCTAATGACAGTATCAGCATTAGTAAATATATGCGCTTGTAGTTGGGTTGAGTTGCAAGACTTGCCCTGCTGCACCTGCAATGACACTTGCTGTAAACAAAACAACCAATCTACTTAAAAGTGTGGGTGCATGAAAAGAGCAGAGATGAAAGAAATATAATGAAACCATCTAGCAATCTATACAGCTCTATTAGAGGTGTTTTTGAGTGGTATTTATGTGATGGGTGCTTAACAATGTAGGTATGGGTGAGGACAAGTATGGGTGAGTGATTGTTAGTTTGCTTTTAATGAGAAAAAGAGGCATTATAATCCTACCGTGCACCACATTCATGTTGCCGTAAAGAGGCAGGCGTATAGCAGGAGGTGGTGCACTGTGGAGATTACAGTCCCCTCCAGGGGGGCGGGGTGAGACAGAGACGGGATACAGATGCCCCTCTAGGAAGGGCTTGTGCCTGCTGATGCACCCACATCTTATGTATATTCATTGGTCTTGAGCTAAATGGACCCCCCCCCCCCCCACTGAGGGGTGATGTGCCCTTCAAGGGTAGGAGCCCCCTGCACCGCAGGTGCTTCAATGGTTGCTTGTGTTATACCCCTTTGACCCAACACCTCTCATCTTGTGTTTTTTTCAGTATCCCCTACAATGCATGCCTCCTCCTCCAGTGCATCGACAAAGCCAGTCACCTCCTGGCTGCCTTCTGTGTTCCACTGAGGATGAATGGAGGCAGCCCACGTATTTATATGTAGTATTTTACTACAAATGTAAGTATACTTTAAGTATAAGTGCTGTATGATGTGGGCAGTATTTATGGCGATGGTGGCCTCCAGCGAGTGTGCAGGGCTAAAATACAGTGGTACAGTTACTAGTAGTAAGTTCACTGGCGTAGATTACATTTAATCAGACTCCACCCCATAAACTGAGGGTGGTGGAGATACGAAAATCTACACTTTTTAAGTAATTTTACTGAGAAATGGTGAATAGTCAAAAGTTACCACAAAGTGTAAGAGTAAATTTACATGTACGTTTACTAATGTGTACATTTACCTTTGTGAATAGGCCTTGGAATCCAACTACCATCTTTATCTTACACCCCAGAACCAAAAAAAAGGTATATTCACCTTTATTAATCGACAAAAATCAGTATGCTGCCCCCTCTGCTTTATATCAACAACCCAGTACAAAGACAGTAGTCCGGTGTATAGAGGGGCAGGCTTGGGAGCCCCTCCAGATCACAAAACAGGCTCTGGACGGTGGATAGGCGTATAGAGTCCACAACCTAGGTAAACATGTCAGCTGGGACAACAAAAAAGTCAGGATACAAATTTTACATGCAACCAGATCACTCAGCGCAGGAGTACACACTCATGTAAGTCGGGATATTGCTGCCCCCAAAGATTTTTTTTTAACTCTCAATCCGCTTTGGAATCATATTTATGGATGGATTTGTGATTAGGATTTAACAATGGCCGAGGTCTTTTGCAAGAAGTGTGGAAAGAAATAAGATAGAAAGAGAGAAGCAGATAGGATTAATGAAGAGGGAAGAGTGGAGTGAAGGAGAGAGGGAAATCAGAAGAAGGAAGGAGGGAAGTAATGTAGGTGACTAGAGAGGTAACATGAGGAACTGGAGATCACAGAAAGCAATACCAGGCAAGACTGGTGAAAGGCAATAGGTAGGTAGTGAAAAGGATAAGAGAAAGCGAGAGCGCGGAGATGGCCACTAAGAGGCAGACTCCAAAAGAAGCATTCTTCCAGCATGCAGACCCCTCCAAATGAAAAATCCAATGTATACACCCATAAATGTGCATCTTCCTAGCACAGGCAACCCTGAAATGACCCGTAATTGTGCATCCTCTTACACATGCATGTTTGTGTGTTTACAAGGGTATTTGTAAAGTGTTGCTTAGCTATATGGCAAAAGAACACTGAAAAACTGGGCAGTATCCTCAATGTGCATCCCCATAGAAGAGAGACCATTGAAAGTGCTCTGCTGCAGCATGCAGACCCCTTAGAGCTACCTTTTAATATGCATTCTTCTAGCACAAAAGAACACTGAAAAACTGGGCAGTATCCTCAATGTGCATCCCCATAGAAGAGAGACCATTGAAAGTGCTCTGCTGCAGCATGCAGACCCCTTAGAGCTACCTTTTAATATGCATTCTTCTAGCACAAAGATTCTTCGATGTGCAAGCCTGTATCACAGTCTAGGGGGCACGGTCCTCATGCACCAATTACATTTCTCATGTTTACACCCGAAACCCTATTGAAAGTCACTTCAAATAGCAAATGTCAAATGAGGACCAGATGATCTTGAGTTATGACCTTGATTTAAGAATGGATCCTGGTCCAGTATTCACAAAAGTAGGACCCAGTGCAAAAGGGGAGGGATGATAACAGTGCTGGAGCCCTGGAATCTAATTATCCTGAAGGGAAGAATGTCAAGGGGAATTTCTGTAATCCGTAAAAGGATTGGTATTAATGAGTAAAGTAGTGTTGCATAGCCGTGTAATTCAGGCCTGTCTTTGTGAATTATACAGAGAGTTATTTGTTCACCAGAATGGAAAGTGATCACATTCCACGATTATTCTTTTTGACATATGGAGTAAGAGTTCAGAGGATTAATGGGGTAATGCACCATATTGGAGGAAAAACAAAAAATAATAGTAATATGAAGTGACGAAAAGGTGATCAGTCGATCAATGATACAGTATTCGGCCTGTCAGGTCATAAAAGACACAGGTAAAATTCAACATTGCACAGCTGACTAAAAACAACGTCATGAGGAAAGAAAGGACCACAATTGAAGCATCAATAAAATGAAGAATGGATGGTTTAACGGGATAGTGCATCAAGAAATACATCAGCTAACAAAGATAAATACATAATATGCTCTGGTAAGTGATTAAAACGTCCAAATGTAAATGTTAAAACCACAACAATAAAAACTGTAAGTGAATACAAAAAAATATGCTACTTTTAAAAAGGAGCATATTTTAAGACAGATGGTCGAAGTGTTTAACAATTGCAAGTGCTGTAGCGCTTCATTGCACCTCTGTAACCAAGGTTTTTTAACAAGGGCTTAAGAAACATATAGTGTAATAAAGATTGTTCAGAAAGGTAGTCGCACGGACAAAATGTTGTGGAACTCCCCAGATTAAAAAAGGGCCGGTTAAACACAAAAGACGCCATACAGTGTCAGGCCTGAACCAAAAAAAGCAGAGATTGCTCCCGATGAGTTAGATTTGTAGAGTGTGGTATAGTGTCTTGTCATCTCCGCATGTATCTCATGTTGTGTATATACTGTGTGCCCCACTGCTGTGAGTATTGCATGTATGGGGTGTCTTGCTGTTCCTGGAGCAAAGGCCACACCAACAGCCTCCCCGGTCTATCTGACACCGCATGTGTGCGTGCTTAGTGCGTGGCGTAATTTAGGCATCTCAACCGTTCTAGCAGTTCCATATGTTCTCTACGCGCCGCGTCCAATCGCCACATGTCGCCTATACTGGAAGCCACCCTGGTTTCATGTTCTAATAACTCGCGCTCTACCTTACCTACGTCTACAGTTCATTGTTGCGTATGTTCCATGCGAGTCCCATGCTGTGTCCCCTAATAGTTAGCTTAAATGCCTCCCATTCAAGAAGTGTGTTACTTGTGGAGCCATCGTTAACGTTGAAGTATTCCACTGTGGCAGTTCCAAAGGAGGCACGGAATACTGGGTCTTCTAACGCTGCTGGCTGAAGGCACCAGGTGGGGACAGGTGATGGGACTACATCCCAGCTAAGTCACACGTGTTGGGGGTTATGATCGGAGTGCGTGCGCCCCAGGTAATCTTTCTGCCTGACAAGGGGTAACAGTGAAGGTGAACTCACAATGTGGTCCAGTCTGACATGTAGGTCGTGTGTGTGGGAATAGAAGGAGCACGCCACACATCTGTTAGGGACCAGTGGGCGAGCCAGGCTGAACGCTCTCGAGCATTGGATAAGCCAGGCTGAACGCGCGTGAGCATTCGATAAGGCAGTAGTGCATGTCAGAGGGGGGAATAAGCAGTCCAAGGTGACATCAAGCACAGAATTAAAGTCTCCCCCCAACAGCCATGGGATCCCACTTCAGGGGGCTAGAACACTTGTGAGTTGACGAAGGAATGCTGCCTACTCGGTGTTAGGGGCATATATGGGTGCTATCAAGATGGCTTGGCAATTTAATCGGACCTTTGCAAGCACATATTTGCCTCCCTCATCTGCTTTCACCTCCTCTATTTCAAAGGGAGTCCCCACTCTTGTCCATATCAGTTTCACCCCGTCTAAGAGGAGAAGTTAGTGCTAAACACTTGTACTCGCCATCATCATTGGCGGAGGCAGATCACTTCCGCTGGTGGTAGGTGAGTTTCCTGCAAGAGTGCTATGTTGGTGGCCCTACGTTGCAGGTATGAGTATATGGAGTAGCGTCTTGCTGGCGTGTGTATGCCCCTTACATTCCAAGTAATAATATTAGTGTGTGTCATGATGTGAGTTCATGGATGTGTGTGTCATTCAAACGTAAAGTGTGACTTGGCTTTTCCGTGTCTAGTGAGAATGGTTGCTTATTTGTGGTTCAGGCATTGTTTCCTCCCTCTGTGGGTACGAAAAGAAAAGTGTGGTTCAGCGCTACAACATTTGGAACTTCAATATAGTGGACTCAGAACGAGGGTCCTCCCAAACCATAACATCGTATCATGGTTAGTACCAAATGTGTTGGTGCCTGTTGGGGGCAATGTGTATGGTAGTGTCAGCACCCTAAGTGCCCCTGTAGTGTTATAGTAAGAGGGCCCTACATGTGCAAGTATGAGATTGGTGGCACCCCTAGATCTCATGTAGCGTGGCGTTCCCGCTTCGGTGCCACCCCTGGTTGTGTCCCAGTCACATGAACTGGTCCTTGCCAGTACGGTATGCGCGGCTAGCCCAACCAGGGTGGGGACTTCATTCAAGTCTGTAGGTCTTCACCTGATCAGCCATTGTTCAGCAGTTGCTTATATTATGTCGTTGGAGGTTTGTGGCGTCACCACTGGCAGAATTGGTGCGTCTGGTCACCCGGGTCATGAACAGGCGGAATCCTCGTTCACTGATTTGGTAGACTCTGTTTCTTGGTCCGAATTGTGCATCTGGTTGCTGATTGCTGCCGCCACCTGTAGGGCTTTGCGTCGTTCTAGTATTATTTGCTCCAGGTTGGGGACAACCTTTGGTGTGGTTGGTTGAGTCGCCCACTTGTTTTTGGTTCTTCTGTGACTGCCTCTGTCCCAGCACGGTCTCGCTTGATTTTCTGGTGGTGTGTGCTCGGTTGCCAGTCTTAGATCCTCCAACCAGTCCCAAGCGTCTGACGGGAAATCAAAGAAGTAGGTAGTACCTTTCATCCCCACCCGGGGTCAAAACAGGAACAGCAGGGAGTAGCGCATATCCAAGTCACGCAGGCATCATTTCACTGATTGGACGGAGCTCCTACACCTCTGCACCTGCATTGTGTAATCGGGGAACAGCATGATGTGCGCATTTTGTATTTTTATGTCTGACAGCTTGCAGGTTTCTCTCAAGACAGTGTCTCCATCTCTATAGTTCAGCAGTCGAATCAGGAGCAGCCTGGGGTTTTCGCCCCGGGGCGGCTTGCGGGTCGGTGCTCCATGTGCACACTCTGCTACAAACTGGGGGGACAGTGTGTTCTCGTTGTAGTAGCTCCTTTAGCCAGTTCTCCACGTAGGATAGCGCATCCTGGCGTTCTTCTGGCAGATCTAATACCTGTACTTTGTTGCAGCGCGATCGGCCCTCTGCATCTTCCAGCCTTTCCTATAGGGTGCTCAATCTGTCTCGTAGGCTTTGTAGTCTAGCGGTGTTCAATTGTGTGGCCGGGTGCAGCTCTGCCAGCGCGAGTTCATTAGTTTGAACCTTCTCAGCTAGCTTGCAGTGACCTGCACACAAGAGCGTGAAGTCTGTCATGACTTTGTCGATTTAAGCTTCCAGGGACGTACATTTTTGTTCGAGGGTTACGCAGAGTTTTTCAACTGCGCTTAGCACTGTATCCATTTTGGCGGCTAATGTTAGGTGCAGAGACTTGTGGTGACAACAGTTTGAGACAGCCCGTCCACACCAGGTTGGGGCATTGTCTGTGATGTGGTTGACCGCAGATGACCTAAAGCTAGCTGTTGGGCCGTAGGCATGCAAACGCTGCTCTTCAGGTTTCCAGCATGTACAAGGTGCGGTCTGGTCGTGTTTGTTTCACAGTATCTTGCGTACAGTTATCTCGCTGTCACTCTTTCAGTCACTGAAGCAGAGTTGGCCCGCTATCATCTTTTTATTCGGTTCCGGAGGGGTGCCCTCTGCGTCCTCAAAGCGCCCAGCTCTTGTCTCCAGGTCAGTTGCCCGGTATCATGTAGTAGTTTGGTAGCAGTCGTGGTCTCGAGGCCCGGGGTGACAGCCACTTCCTTCGTAGATCATCACTGTGCTCTCACTTGGTGCCCTAATTCTTTCTTTTACTGCCAGTTGCGCTTTCTTCAGTGCAAGGGGTCAGTGTTGGAACCGTCATTCAGCGCAATGGTGCTCCTCAGGCCCAGGGCACCACGTAGACATCTCCTCTCCGCTGACGCGATTCTGTTTGGTAGTCCCAAGGAAGTTCGGTCTCCGCTTAGTGTTGTCCTATTGCGGTGGTTAGGCAGAGCAGCTCGTCTTCTCTGCCTGCTTATATATCCCAACTCGCGTCTGGATCAGTACGGTATGCGGGATGCGTTACTGGCTGGATCTCCCCAGTAACGATCGCCGGCCCGTTTCTGCCTACTGTTTTTCTACCCTTGACATTATTGTAAGCGGTTGCTGGTGAGTACTTAGCCAACGCCGTGGGGCAGCTTCTTGCCCGCTGTAGGACATCAGTTCTCCCTCAGCGTATGTCAACTCACATTTCCGCAGGTGCGTTTTCTCTTCACTGCTGGGAGCGCCAACGTTCTAGAGCAGTTTTGCCATCAGGTTACTTAAGCATTACTTCTCATAACTGGGGAAATGTCAAGATAATAGGGGCAGGTCGCAGAGATTCTCTAAGTCGCGTCTGCCATCTTGGCTGCCTGGCCACGCCTCCCGTCAGATCTAAATTATTCATAAAAAGCACAAAATGGTTCACAAGTTCCTGCAGAGCTTTTGGAGTACAGGCTAACAGGACCACGTCATCCGCGTATAACAATGCGGGAACCTGGGCGCCAGTAATTCTCGGGGGTGTCAACAGGACAAGATGTCAAATGGGAACAAAGGTTGTTTATATCTATAATAAACATTACAGGGGCCAATATGCACCCTTGGTGATCTCCATGCTTTGGCACAAACTCAGGCGACATATTGCCATTTGGACTAATACGCACCTTGGCTTTAAGATCAAAATGTAGATAATACAGGAAATTGACCAAAGGGGCCTCAATGCCAAGTTACAAGAACATTATCCACAGCTTCGATCTGTTCACTGAGTCGAAAGCTTTAGACAGCTCCATAAATCCAAGATAGAGGGGGAAATGCTTAGCCACAGTGTATTTATTTATAATTAAACTCAAGTTCAAGCATTACTCGACTGTCCCTATCCCACGGCGAAATACATACTGAAAGGGCAAAAGAATATTTTGGTCTTCGGCACACTCAATCAGGCGATTATGGATTGATCTGCCAATAATTTTGGCTGTGCTGTCAATAAGTGAAAGTGGACGGCAGCATTTTGGGGCCATGCGATCCCCTTTTTTAAAGATGCGTACTATGGTAGATAAGGACCACGATTCTGGGATATTCATATTCAATGAGCTGTTAAAGAGGTTAGTGATCAACTGGCCCCATAACTCTACATTGCATTTGAAGAGATAAATCGGGATCCCGTCCGGCCCGGTCACTTTCCTCCTGTGCACTGACGAATAGCTAGCACCACCTTGGACAGTGATAGATTAAGTGGTAAGGAACTTGACAATTTGGTGCGAAGAGAGATGTCTAATTCTATGTTCTCTTCTAAACTATAGATGGTGGTAAAATGAGAGACATAGTCTTCCCTCAGAATATTACAATTCTTGATCTTATACCCTTAACTGTGTTTCAAAAAGTGCTAATAGTTCCAATAATTTTTGAGTAGGGCATACTTCCTGTCTTTAAGGGTGAGTTTGTAGGTCAAGTGGGCCGCCAGAACATCGATAGTACCCGTTTTAAGTTCCTGTTTGCCACTGAGCATACCTTATCAAACCATCGATGTACTTTCTTGTTGGCTCAAATGGGTTTTAAAAGAAACTGTTTTATGGCCGATACTAAATTATTATAGGCCAAGAACATAAAAACATCTTGGGTTTCCACCAAACAGTTAAGAAATAGACCTTGATGCAAGTTGAGAAGAGATGCTAAGGCTTCGGAAGGATTACAAAGTCTCCAACACCAGCCTGAGGCCGTCACCACAATGGTTAACTGGTAATGTTGCTGGTGTAGGATGGGACCTATTTAGGGGAAGGAATCCCGCAACAAAAACTGCATTG
This sequence comes from Triturus cristatus, assembly GCF_964204655.1. NCBI lineage: Eukaryota > Metazoa > Chordata > Amphibia > Caudata > Salamandridae > Triturus > Triturus cristatus. The sequence goes on from NC_140584.1 coordinate 817,118,325, forward strand.
TGGTGTAAAAATTAAGAATAATCATTCATGAAAGGTGGAGATGATATAAAAATAAGTTTATTCCAGAGTAAAGAAAAGTCCCATCCACCTGCCAGCTGTAGCCAGGAAAACTGACCAACTGCAGGTCATGAGAGTTCCATTTCCATGGTGGTAATCAAAGGAAAAGATTAACACACAGCATGCATGCATTACAGTTTAAAATACAATGTATAGGATAAAGTTAGCACAATATTACACATCTTCACTCTATACAAAAGGAGAGAAAATACAATACAGAAGTATGAGAGTTTTTAAATATATAATAACACTTCAATAGTTCATCTCAAAATACTCAAATTTATAACACTTTAATAGTTCATCTCAAAATCCTCAAATTTTGAAGGTCTAGTTTTAGTTATAGGACTCTTCTCCCTTCAAAGAGAACTTGAGGTATCGTTGGATGGATTTAATTGACAGTGTTTTTCTTTGTTCCATATAACTGTTTTTTTTTTTTAACTACAACAACCCTATTAAGATTCCAGATTCGAGAATCCTCCGTCTTGATTGCATTAATTAAAACTTTAATAACCTTATGTGGCCTAAGAAACAAACCTGAAGTCTTTCGCCCCACGGGAGCTCTGATAATGACAAGATCACCTACATTAACAACAGTGGTCTTGACAGATTTCCTAGCATCAAAATTTTGTTTCCTTGCAACCACTTTTTGTTCTTCTCTAGACTTCCACGTGACATGAGAAAAATACTTCTTCCTTTTACTTTGAGCTTCGTTTACCCAGAATGGTGCTATCAGAGTATTTGGGTGTCTTTTTTTAAACAGATCAACCAGTGGTTGCATGAGGTGTGAACCTATAAACCTCAACTTTTTTATTAAGTTCGTCTTTCCAACTTAGCCATAGAGATGGTTTCCTTAAGAACACAAATAAAACGTTCCACCATACCATTTGTTTCTGGATGGTAAAGAGAACAACGTTTGTGGTCAATAGAACAACGTTGTAAAAATTCTTTCACTTCACCTGATACAAATTGAACCCCATTGTCAGTCAATAAGGATCCAGGCAAACCTTCACGCATTAAAACCTCTTTAAGAAAATCAATTACATGTTTAGTGTCAATACTTTTAGTTAATTTGATTTCTGGCCACCTGGAGAACATGTCAATAAGGACAAGGACGTAAGTGCCATCACAATTTCCTGAAACAGGACCTAAAATATCTATGGCTAGTTCTTGCCAAGGAACTTTTGATGCTCCCTTATAACCATGGGTTGGACTCTAGCTTTGAGACTTTTCTCACTTAAAGTACAGGGTATACAATCTCTAACAATTCTCTCTATTTGGAGATCCATCCCTGGCCACCAGTAATTCATTCTGATTCTTTCTTTTGTCTTAGACATGCCTTGGTGTCCTTCATGTGCTAGCTTTATCAACTCATCTCTATAAACCAATGGAGAAATTATTCTTGAACCTCTGAAAATTAGACCTTTGCTTTCCGAAAGCTCATCCCTTACATTCCAAAATTTCTCCAACTTGTTATGAACATTCCTTGTCCAACCCTTTTTGATTACCTCACACAGATCTACAAGCTCTTCATCAGATGCACACTCTTCACGCCACTTGTCTTGTTTAATACCATCATGCTCAATATTACACATCCATTCATCACTCTATTTATCATCGCAATTGACATCTTTATCATCATACTGCACTAGTCTTGAGAGAGTGTCAGCAATACAATTTCTTGCACCAGGTAAATATTCAACATTAAAATCATAAGGCTGAAGAGCTACTATCCATTTAGAAATTCTGCTCGAAATAGCATCAAAGCCTTTTTTGTTAAAAACCTCACACAAAGGTTTATGATCCGTTCTCACAGTGAATTTTGTGCCCCAAAGTAAATTCTCAAGTTTTTTTGTGGCCCAGTGAACGGCCAAAGCCTCCCTCTCTATAACTGAATACCTCTTCTCTGCACCCTTAAGACTACGGGAGATAAACAAAATAACATTGACATCATTACCTTTCTCCTGTTGTAAAACGGCACCTAGACCCTTCATACTGGCATCAGTAATAAAGATAGATTTCAAAGAAGGATCAAAACTCCTAAGTTTTGAAGTTTTCTTAAGAGAGTTTTTTAAATCAACAAATTCCTTTCCACAACGTACACACCAGATTAAATCAACTCCTTTGCACAGTAACGTTCTCATGTTAACAGTCTTCTCTGCAAAACCTTTAACAAATTTACTATAGTATTCAGTCATCCCTAGAAATTTCATTACTTCTTCTTTATTTGTGGAAGATACAAGGTTCTGTATGGATTCAACTAACTCACGCTTTGGTTCAACCCCACTCCCAGAAATAGTGTGACCAAGATAGTCAATAGAAGATCTCCTGAATTTACACTTGTCAATTCTGACAGTAAGATTGTGCTTGCCTAATCTCTCCAAGACTTGTTTTACCCTTAAGTCATGTTCATCATTATCACTCCCAAAAATTAAAACATCATCCTGGTAAATTTCAACACCAGGTTGACCATGCAAAACTTTCTCAAGTGCTCTTTGAAATACCGACGCTGCCGATACCAACCCAAAGGGGAATCTGAGAACTCTGAAAGTCCCTAAGGGCGTAATAAAGGTAGTGTAGTCCTTGGATTCGTCATCTGATCCAATCTGATGGTAAACAGATTTGAGATCAACAGTTGAAAAGACGTTGGCATCTTTCAATAGCATAACCATGTCAGCAATCTTGGGAAGTGGATACCTGTCAACAATGACCTGTTTGTTGAGCACGCGCAAATCTATGCAGAAGCGTAGACTGCCATCAGACTTACGTGCTGCGACAACCTGAGCGAGCCATTGTGTACCTTCCACTTCTTCAATGATGCCACCATTCTTTAATTTGTCCAATTGCTCCTTCATTTCTTCTCTCACTGAGAAAGGGACACCACAAACCTTGCTAACAACAGGAACAGACCAAGACACTAACTTGATTTTGTGTACATAGTCTCGGAGGCAATCCAAACTTTCATTGAAAACACTGGGAAAGGACACTTTGAGATTGGGGATGTAGGCAGCCTCACCATCATCACCACTGATCTGTTTCACATGAAACTTTTCTTTTAACAGAATAGGAGGAACACTGTTGGGATCTAACATAACCCCTAGATCTTTTTGGTGAAATAACCTATAAGTTTAATTGGTTCACCACCGTAAGCGTAGGGATTGATATCAGTTTTGAAAACCTTTACATTACCTTGTAAGTTGGACGTGTAGAAATGTTTTGACACAATAGTAATTTTTGCTCCAGAGTCAAACAACACACGAGTGCACTTTCCATCAACTAAAACTTCATCAATGGGATCCTATTAAGATTCCAGATTCGAGAATCAAATGGTTCACGCATGTCTCAGAAGTCAAATTTTGGATGGGACTTTTCTTACCATTGTCTGAAACCTGAGAGACAATTTGTCCACAGTCTAGTTCTGAATCTGTATCACAGTCTGAGAAAACCTCACTAGTAACTGTACTTCCTTCTTTGCATGACATGCAGAAGTATAGTGACCAATTTTTTTACAATTATTACATGTAGCTCTCAAAGCAGGACATTTCTTATCGTTTGCTAAGTGACCGAGATTCCCTCAACAAAAACATTTGGGTTGAAAATTTGACTTGCGTGAACCATTTTTTTCTGTTTTAAAACTTCTTTTTATGAAGTTACTCTTAGTAGAGGTCTTAACCTCTTGCACAATTTCTCCTGTACTTTCATGTTTTGTAATGATTTCTACGCACTTTAAAGAATGCTCTATTTGTTTTGCAATATTAATAACTTCTTCTAAAGAAGGGTCATCTTTCTGCCAAATGTCATCTCTAACCTTTTGTACATTGCACCCCAACATAAACTGGTCTCTTATTCTCTCTTCCAGTAATGCACCAAATTTACATGAAGCCCCCAATTTCCTTAAGGCTGTAATATAGTTTTCAACAGTTTCACCCTCATTCTGATTTCTGCGCCCAAAGTGGTATCTCTCGAGAATCGTGCTAACTTTCCGTAAATAATGTCTATCCAATTCTAAAATACATATTTCATATTCATTCAATGTAGTGTGATCAATAACTCGAAGGTGATCAAAAACGTCTTGCCCTTCAGATCCTAGACAATGAAGAAGAAGAGCTGTTCTTCTTTCAGCACTTAAATTAGAGCCACAAACTTTGGCGTATCTTTCAAACACCCTTTTCCACTTTTGCCACCTGATGGGGGGATCACCGGATGTTGAAAGAAAGAAAGGTAGTGTTGCCACGTTTTGCATGGTAAAATGAGATTACAGGTAATATATACTTAACTTAAGATTGTATATGTGAAACTAAATGTGAGTGAAACTAATAACCATGAAAGTAAGAGCATAAATCTGAAACCTGTACTGTATGTTGAAGCAGGATTATAATAAAAAAAAAAATCCTTTTTCTTTTTTTTAAAAAAAACATTGTATATGAGAAAACATAAAAAGGACACAACTAATGATAAAGTATAAAAATAATTTGTGTCACTGTAAGAAAGCTGATTACTGCTCACTAAATAGTATTAACAACGTTTTAAATAAACTTAATACCGAAGTCCACCTAGATTCTTGAAGAAGAAAGTCAGAAGAGACACAGCGTTTATGTTGCGTCAAGTCTCTGTTCCCGGTTCCTGGAATGTCTTGAATCCTCAGCGATGCTGGATCATGAGAAGAGCATAAAAATAACAGCGATACGATGAACACGATTGTCCATAAAGATTTGTGACGAACGCTCTGTGCTGTTATGTTCACACAAGAAGTCAATAAAGGATGAAGCAATTAAGTAAAAAAAAAAACGGACTTCTGACGTCTAAATGTTCCATATAACTCGGTTGAAAAAAAAAATGCTGTACCGCTAACTGAAATGTACAGAAAACAATCACACAAGATGGTGGATATGTTACGTACGCAGTGCACAACGTAACATGATGACACCAGAATAGAAGTAGGAGGCGAGACGGGGCTTGAGATGGTGATCGAAGGAACACAGAGGAAGTTCCAGGTAAGAACGTCACCAGAGTTGTTTTCTTTCAATAAAAATTAAACTTTATATTTCACAACATTGCTCCTCAGATGTTACATGAACTGCGAACCAAAAAGAACACACAAAAAAACGTCTCCCCTCTTTCATTTCCTTAAGTTTCTGCACACAAAAAACTTGAAAACGAGGAATTGTATTCAAGGAGACTGGCATACAGGAATGCCCAAAACCTCAACGCTGATGACAAAAGAACACTCTCTTCGTACGTGAGATTTACAATCCACCAAGTCAAATAAAGATGCACAAGAAAACACACATATCTTGTGGTTTAAAGAACGAAATTCCCAGAGCTCACATCGAAGCCTCCCAACCCTTTAGCAACAGAGTTAAGGTGAAGATAAGAGTGAGGCACGTTTTGAAGTGAAGAAGTATAGATGTCCAATGTCAGCATAAAGAAAGAGTAATAGGTTCCTTACTTCGTTTAAGTAGATGTCCTTTGTTCTTTAAAAAAAAAAATTTGGTATGAAGAAGTTGGTGTTGGTACCAATCTTTTATATAGAGTCTGAAAATGCTGGGTAAGTCTCCTTCCAACGGCGCCAGTGTAAAAATTAAGAATAATCATTCATGAAAGGTGGAGATGATATAAAAATAAGTTTATTCCAGAGTAAAGAAAAGTCCCATCCACCTGCCAGCTGTAGCCAGGAAAACTGACCAACTGCAGGTCATGAGAGTTCCATTTCCATGGTGATAATCAAAGGAAAACATTAACACACATTATGAACGCATTACAGTTTAAAATACAATGTATAGGATAAAGTTAGCACAATATTACAGTGGTCATCCCAAGCCGTTTGAACAACCCCTCCCCCCCACTATTAAACAGAGGGTAAGGCATCTAGATACAAAGATATAATCAATGACAGAGAATCGACCGTGGCCTCTATAAGTGGGCTGTTGGAACGCACCCTCCGAAAATGCTTTGACTAGGTTGACTAAATCATGCATTGTTTAAATAGCAAGCTAATTCACTGCCCCTCACATCGCGGATTGCTACCTGAACATCACCAATCATGGTCCCAACTCATAGAGTTGGGTCACCCAGTTTAGCATTGAAAGTTCCACACAACACATACGGCAGTTGCATTAACCTATTATTCTTAGCTGGTGCTAAATCGGATAGAAAATCAAACAAATGAGCAAAAAGTGGACACTTCAATTTGGCAAAATCATTGTTATAAAAATTAACCTTGTAAAATGTAAAGCGGGAAAATTTGTCCCAAAACTGCAGGGTTTGAAAGGATACGGAATCTGTGTCGATAGACTTACCATTCACACATAGGTTAGAGCAAACCTAAAACTGTAAGACCACCTCCGATAGGAAGCAAACGCTTGTATAGAATAACAATCATAGCCATCTATAGTAATTGGAGAGGTGGCCCAAGTCTCTTTCATGACTACAACATCATATTTACTGACGAATGAATACCAATCAGGGTTATTAGCCTTTTCGCTTAAACCCACAACGTTCCAACTTAATAAAGAAAATCTATAACCTGTTAAAGAATTAATATGGGTTCTGGTTAGAGAAAAGGGGAAGGGCAAAGAGACTGGATCTGGGAAAATACTTGAATTATCTAATTTAGTAAGTCAGTCTACTGACGAGAGAACATCAAATCTGTTGGACGTGGAAATAGGAAACGGGGTGGCGGGTCCGCTACAAAAACCTGGTGCATCATTTACAAAGGTGGTCATATTACGACAGATGATTAAGGATGGGAATGTTGTGGGAGGGGTAGTGAACCTCTTTATATCATTCAAACTAATTATGAATACTATATTGAAATTCAAATTTTATTACAGTTGTATTAAGAAAAACGAACCTGCTGTCAGAAACAACTAAATGTACACAAAAAGGTATTAGTTCAACTATATCTGGTCTAAGGCCTACCTCACTTTTCCCTCTTTGATTTTGGTGTCAAAGGGGTGGTAGCACTTTCCAACTCAGCCAAGCCGCCCCTCCCTGCATTCCATCTCTGGCACCACATCATCAGGCACCTGCATCAATGTCTCTCTTTCCTGCAAAGTTCCTTCAGAATGGCAGGCCCTGTCAGTGTCAACAGGAGTGGAGGAGAACCAATCGATGTACTTCAGGGGGCCTATCATCTTTAGTTGGGAATCACTATGTTTTCCTCTGCTTCAGAGCCCCTGAACCTACTTCCTCTCACCACCAAGGGTGACTTCCAACTTGGCCACAAATAAACTGTAGCTCTCTGTATGGGTCGTTCAGGGCCACAACAGTGGCAGCTCATCTCTGGTGGGCGCCAAGGCGCCTAAACCACCACAACATGGCCCAGGCCTGGCTCCATTCTCAACGGATCACTGACACAATATCAAAATCAACAATAGCGTGTAACATAAATATTGTGTCATTAATATCGTTTACAAAAATACTCTATACAAAATTATCAAAAGAAAATTATAGTTTCACACTAATATTGTTAAAAATCATACAAAAATATTGTTTCTTAAAATACATAGTTTAAAGTAGTAAATCTTAAATATTTTAACATATACCCAGGGCCGGACTGGCCGTAGCAGGCACCGGGAAATCTCCCGGTGGGCTGCATGAGTGGATCCCGGTTTTGGGCCCCTGGGGGGCATTTTTGTTATAGGGCCGTGTTTGCAGCATAGCTGCAAAATCGGCCCTGTAACAAAATCGGCCGAAAACCGGCCCTGGCAAAGAGCTCGGCGGCACCCCCAACCACCCGGGGGGATGCCGGCCGAGTACTTTGCCAGGGCCGGTTGTGGTTCCCAGTCAGGCCCTGAATATACCATTAATATAATGCTAATTAAATACATCTAACTAATATTTAATAAAATGTTTATACTTATATAAACACATATATTTAAGTGTGTATGTTTATATATATATATACACACACATATATATAATGTAACACAATTATTAAAAAACATTTGACATTATTTTTTAAATTCTTTAGATTTACGACTATAAAAAGCACATTATATATATATATATATATATATTCCTCCACTTCGGCGCGATTCAGGCCAAAAACTGACGCAGTCACAGGTTGCTGTTTTTCACAATTCTTTAATGTGCAGACCCCCCGCATGGACGTAAAAGCCTTTCTCGATATATATCTATATATATATGCTTCAAGCATTAGCTGCACCAGGCCGTTACACCTTCCTACGATGCCGGTGCCAGAGAGGGCAGCATCTGCCATCTGTATTTCCTCCCCACGTAATTCCCGGAAATCCAAGAACAAACAAAGCGGCACACCTCTAGACAGCACACTACTTTATTGTGCACAAAGACGACGCGTTTCGGCTAGAGGCTTTTTCGAGTCAATTCATGGGCCCGATTGTATCTAAAAATAATCATTGAAATTTATGGAAAGAGAAGAAATACTCTACATATTGTGATAAAACTCCACATTTGAATTATATCCATTCATGGTAACAGACAGCGAATCAAGTCATTTTAAGTATTATACTTTGATTTGACACTAAATATATGTTGTCCAAACCGAAAAAAAATGAGAAATACTATACACATTGCGATTAACTCTGCATTCCGGTGATACAATTTCATAGTTATCACATCATTTCAAATATTGTACTTGGATTTCAGCAGTCATCACGTCGTTTTAAGTATTGTACTTTGGTTTCAACATACAATGTGTTGCCAAAAAGCGGAGGAATTAACATCCTATGTGCGTATCCAGTTCCTCCCCACTAGGAATTTTTGTATTGAGATCAATTATATATCTTGATTCAAAAATGCGAAGTTATGTTTCCCTGTCGCAACCCCTGGGGTGCATTGGGACCCTATCTATTCTATAGAACTGCACCAAGCTGCTATTGCTATCATGTTTGTCATAAAAATGCCTGGTCTCGATTTGCTACAACTCGTAAGTGTTGGAGAATTCTGATTTTAGTTGCAACTTCATGATTTTGTGCACAATAAAGTATTGTGTTATCCGGAGGTGTGCCTACTTGTTTGTTCTTGGATTTCCGGGAAGTATGTGGGGAGGATAGATATATATTTATATAAAAAACATTAAAAAAGTAATTCAAATATATTAAATAAATTGCATATAAATAAAACAAAAAATTACAACACCAAAGAATCAAAGAATTATAAAAATGTAAAAACAAATACAAATATAAACAAATCGTATAAAATGTCAATTATAAACACATATTGGTGCCGATTCGGATCCTGGAAAAACCGGGTACGAACCGTCGGTCGGAGCGTATTCTCCGTCCGACTCGTACCCGGGAAAAATCATTACAAACATGGAAGTACGATTCGCACGGAAACACCATTTCCGTACGAGTCGTACAAAACACCGACCGACGAAAATATACATACAAATGTGATCCGGGGAAAGCGCCGACGTGACGTCAGGACGCATTCAGGCAGCGTTTCACGAACCAGGAAGTACGAACCGCACCGACGTCACCCCGCACGGATAAAATTCTCCGCCTGCCAAAAACTGCTGGGAAATCAGGACGACGCGCGCAAGGAGCACCTGTACGCGACGGACAGCCATGGATCCGAACCTACGCGTCATCCCAGCCCTCATAGCAGTACACCTGCTCTACAGGAACCGACGCAGACGCCGCAGAAGGTCAGAACAACACCCAGGGGCAAAGGGGGGGGGGGCAGGGGCAGGACACAAAACCCCCACCCAAGTCACAAATCATACATGCCCTGGACATACCTGACCTTCAGGGCCTGGTCACTTCGAGGGGGTGGGGGCGTGTCCAGCAACGGAAGTGGATGTACACGCGAACCGGCAACACAACAAGTCCGGTACGTACCGTACCCACGCCTTAAGAGCATGGGTACGAGTCGTACCACGCCCACCCCTACGTCACCTCAATATTGGCGGTACGGCCCGTACCCATGTTCCAAAGGCCTGGGTACGAGCCGCACCCCCACCTGTGTATGTACGGCACGTACCAACACCCCAACAGTGCATGTACGGACCGTACCCCCACCCGTGTATGCATGGAGCGTACCCAGACCCGCGTATGTTCGGAGCGTACCCCCACCCGTGTATGTAGGGACCGTACCCACACCCGCGTACGTATGGAGCGTACCCCCACCCCAACAGTGTATGTACGGACCGTACCCCCACCCGTGTATGCATGGAGCTTACCCAGACCCGCGTATGTTCGGAGCGTACCCCCACCCGTGTATGTACGGACCGTACTCACACCCGCGTACGTATGGAGCGTACCCCCACCCCAACACTGTATGTATGGAGCGTAACCCCACCCCAACAGTGTATGTATGGAGCGTACCCCCACCCCAACAGTGTATGTACGGACCGTACCCCCACCCGTGTATGTATGGAGCGTACATGGCCAGACACAGGAGGGGTGTGTGCAGAGTCCTCCCAGCAGTGCCCAGACGCAGGAGGGTGTGTGCAGAGTCCTCCCAGCAGTGCCCAGACACAGGAAGGGTGGATGCAGAGTCCTCCCAGCAGTGCCCAGACACAGGAGGGGTGGGTGCCTATCACTTCCAGCAGTGCCCAGACACAGGAGGGGTGGGTGCAGAGTCCTCCCAGCAGTGCCCAGACATAGGAGGGGTGTGTGCAGAGTCCTCCCGGCAGTGCCCAGACGCAGGAGGGGTGTGTGCAGAGTCCTCCAGCAGTGCCCAGACACAGGAGGGGTGGGTGCAGAGTCCTCCCAGCAGTGCCCAGACACAGGAGGGGTGGGTGCCTATCACTTCCAGCAGTGCCCAGACACAGGAGGGGTGTGTGCAGAGTCCCCCCAGCAGTGCCCAGACACAGGAGGGGTGGGTGCAGAGTCCTCCCAGCAGTGCCCAGACACAGGAGGGGTGGGTGCCTATCACTTCCAGCAGTGACCAGACACAGGAGGGGTGGGTGCAGAGTCCTCCCAGCAGTGCCCAGACACAGGAGGGGTGGGTGCAGAGTCCTCCCAGCAGTGCCCAGACACAGGAGGGGTGGGTGCCTATCACTTCCAGCAGTGCCCAGACATAGGAGGGGTGTGTGCAGAGTCCTCCCAGCAGTGCCCAGACACAGGAGGGGTGGGTGCAGAGTCCTCCCAGCAGTGCCCAGACACAGGAGGGGTGGGTGCCTATCACTTCCAGCAGTGCCCAGACGCAGGAGGGGTGGGTGCAGAGGCCCCCAGCAGTGCCCATGGAAAAAAAAGGGTGGAGTACCCACAGATCCAATTGCCACAATTGTCAGTCAGGTGCACAAAGACCCTGCAGTACATGTAACACATGTGTGCGAGGCTGGGAGTACACACATGCATACAGCCTAAAAGGGAACATGTCCACATGAAGTCATGTCAACAGACTACATACACAAGTACAGTGATCCCCAAGGATGCCACGAATGATGTAGGTGGAGACATTGTTCTGCATGCATGGCCAAAGTTGAAGGGGTCCGTCACACACCCAGCTAATGTAGACACAGCTCAGTGCAACATATTGGAAACACCCTGCAGGGAATATGTCAGGGTACACAGAGGAAGGAACACACCTTGGGACAATTTCACCATGCAGTAAGTGCTTACATGAACAGAGAAACTTAGCTAACACCTTGTGATGGCACACAGATACCAGGGTCCCCCCTATGACCAGCACACTACTACATTTCCCACACACCCACCACATGATCACCACCCACAATCATGTAGCAGCCCCACCAACAGCAATACCACAAAAGCAGTAGTGTACTAAGGAAAAAAAAATGGCTTTATTCAGCATCATCAAAAAAAGTGTGTGTGGATAAAGTTCAATATTTACAAAGCCCATAGGGCAGTCCATGAGTCACAGCTGGATGGGGGATACAGTGGGACGCGTGTCCCCTAGCTTGCCTGCACGGTTCAGACCACCCTGTCTTCCACAGGGGGGGGGCATCATGTGGGGGGGAAGGACCAGGCACCGCAGGGACAGGAGGGGCAAGGGCAGGCGTTGTGGGTGCAGGGATGGAGGACTCCACCACAGGGGGTGGGGCAGCGCCAAAGGAGGTGGTGAGGATGGCGCTGCACACGTCAGCAAGGTCCCCCAGCGTATCCCCTGCACCCGAAGGAACCACAGGCCCCAAGGAGGGGGGGGGCGGAGGAATGGGTCGCAGCGCCACTGGGGGAGGGTGTGGACAGGGGGGGGCACTCAACTACCCTGACCAGGGACTCCTTTGCCCGCTTGCTGGGTGGTGTCACTGTTGGGCTCAGGGACAGAGCGGCCATGAAGGAATCTTTGCTGGATTCGTGGCCAGGAGAGCTGAGGGGAGTGGATTTGCAGGGAGTGGATTTTGCGAAATGCGGACTCCCACTCTGGCTGCGTGACTTACGTTTGCCCCCCGACCCAGTGGATGTGCCTACCTCACCCTGTGTGTGCATGCCAGGAGGTGTGCGCTTGCCCTGCCCTGCTGGTGTGGTGCCTGTGTCTGGTGGGGTGCGTGCATGCTGACGTCTGGGTGTACGTGGGACAGGCATGGGAGTGGGAAGTGTGGCTGGGGCAGGGGTAGGGGGTGGGACGTAGCGCTGCAGAAGACCCACTGCTGCAGTCAGTGGGAGGCCGGTGATCGGAATGGAGGGGGCGGGTAGTGATGGAGTGCTGGTGTCAGCTGTGGGACCAGCCTCCGCCCCCTCGGAGTGCTCAGCCTCGGACCCGTCTGCGTCATAGTCGGTGGTGGATTGACTGGACAGGTCCTCCGCTGCACTCCCGTCGGCCTCCGTGCCACTCGATGTGCCAGACAACTCTGCACTGATGGCACTGGTGCTCGATCCCTCCTCACGGTCCGTGCCAGTGTCTCCCTCGGTGTCCCCGACGATACTGGGAGCAAGGTGAAGAGACAGTAAATAATCAGACACCTGTATACATATGTCACATGAGTCAAATCCACATAGGTCACAGTGCATAGCCTGAAAAGCAACATCTACAATACAAGGCACATATGTAGGCCCTGCAACACACAGTTGGTTGACCCACCATGCCATTGAACAACTATGGAGAGCATGACACAATAGCAAATAACATGATATGGATTTGGACAGAGGAGCCAGGCACTGGGGACAATCCAGCACAGCATCTGCAGCACACAGCGTTGGCGTAAAAAGGGATGAGCAGGAACCATGTCTATTAACTGTAGGCACATGCTGCAAAGGCAATACTTAAAAACATGCCCAACATTAATGGGTCACTGCACCTTGAGTGTATGTCCACACAAACATCACACACTGGCCATACCTAGCAAGGAGACTTCAGGACTACACATGTAGGCCTTGCCCGCACCAACCACCCCCTACATGAGACAATTTATTGAGACACAGGAAGCACTTACATCTCTTAGTCTGGAATAAAAACACATGGCCTGCAAGAAATCCTGATTGGATACAAAATACCCCTGGTGCGCCGGTACAAATACATCACCTACAAATGGCCATCATCAGATCATTTTACCAAGACACACAGGCACTGGCCCCCGTGAGTATGAACAAGGGACATTTGGTAAGCCTGTACAGTGGACACATGTAGCAGAGTTTACGTAGACACAAATGGTGCCAGGGTACAATGGCACAGAGCACAACCTATGCTGTAGACACAGAGATTGTCGACATTTTTGGATTACACACATGATACCTAGGAAAAGATGCCCCAGGGGACAGTAGTGGCCACACTACTCCATGGTCCTGAATGGTAATGACTGCAACACAAGCCACCATCCCTGCACTCTGCATATCTCACACTCATGCACATCATGTCACAGGCCACAAAATAGGACATGCATGCTGTAAAGCAATACACTTTAGAGACACACTCCTATGTCTGGACTCCGCATCAGTGACAACTGACATGGACTCCACAAGTACTGAACTGGACAGGGCACAGGCAAGGTCCCAAAACCTGTTACACACCACCCCCACACATGAATCTGCAAGCATTGGGCACATCGATAAACTGGCAGCCTAGATAACCTTGTGCAAGTGTGACTACACACAGACCAGGGTACACATGCCAAGGAGGGGAAGGGAGGAAGGACAGCACCGCTACACTTTGGGGACCAGGAACTGCACTGCACATGTAAACCCTGGCAGTGTATCCATGCAACTGTGCACTTACAAATGCTGGTGACACACAACAAACACACATGTACCTACCCCCTTCCTGCTGCTGCTTTTCCCGTAAGCGCCTGTCCATGTCAGGGAAGACGACCGCCAGCACACGCTTGTGGATGTGGGTCAGACAGCGGCGCCCATGGTTCTTTTGGCTCACAGGTGAGTCCCCCAGCAGGACCCGTGCGATCCTCCGCGTCCAGCACCGGATATCCTGCCAGCGTTTCCTCACCTGGGCTAGGCGCCGCTTCCGACCATCCGTCTGTCTCACGGCACTGACGGCGTCCTTCCAGATCTGCTCCTTGGCACAGGCGCCTACCTGTGAGGATGAAAAAGTGAGCCAACATCAATACACCTGCGACATGTCACAGAGACACACATTAGAACAATTTGGCTGGTTTTAACAGGGCATAGAATGCATCAAACTCATTACACCTGTGTCATAGGGACATTTTCCTCCGTGGAAGGCAAAAAGCACTAGGTGGCATTGTAGAGTACACAGGTGGCATGAGGGGTACGACACAATCAATCATCCAGGCTCACACTGTGCATCACAAGCGACACCAGGATTATGTGCAGCACCTCAAAGCAGTCACATGCCACAGGCCACTGAGGTGCCCTCAGCAGAGTACACAGACACACACAGCCACAGGACAATCACCTGCCATTGCCAACTGCAGCTACACACCTCACTCTGCACATGTGCCACTAGACTGGGGGGTGTCACAGGTGTGGGGCTGGCCCATCACTGCAGACACACAGCACTGCTCCCTGCTCACATCAGATGGGCAGGGTATATCCATCCCTCATGCAGCTGGGGTGCTACACTCCACATACGCACTCATCCACATGACAGGGGACTTACACACACACACCAATGTCCAGGGGACAAACACATCTTTTGGACACTCTCAGCACATGTACACTGAAAACAAACACACATCTGTGGGTACTGCCACCTGTCACACTGGGGGGACCACAGATTCACATGAGGACTGTAATAACAACATTCCCAGGAGGATTAGACAGGCAGAATGTGTAATGCCACATGCAGTGATTGTCACAGTACACACAATGCAAGTGAGGAGAGCAGACATGCACCACAGCATGCTCTGGCTGGGAGACATTAGGCATTCCCCCACCCGGGACCCACCCTACAGTACATTGCATGTGTGTTACACCTGGACACAATGGCAGAAGTCACAGTCACAAAAAAGGGGCACAGTCTTTGCTAGTGGACTCAGCACTCACCTGAACCCCTGGTCGACCGTACAGCATGGGGTACTGTGGGAGGATCACATCCAGCAGGGCTTGGTTCTCCTCCTGGGTGAAAGGCTGGGCCCTCTCCACAGACCTGGACATGGTGCCAGAGGATTCACGAGCAGCACCAGTGTAGTTGAATCAAAGGATGTGCAGGCAAGTGCTCTCTCATGGGACCTGGCTGCCTTATATCTACCTTGCTGCCCTGTTTCATTCACAGGAGTACAGAGTGATTGGTCACTCACATTTGCATCCTATGTTTCCTCCAATCCCTTTAAACCTACCACAGTCAGTGGCTTTGCTCTTTTTTTTTATTGAGCATGATGTCAACTCAACAACCACTTTGCAACAATGTAGATTCTTTCAAACCGACTTTAGCTGGGCACCTGATGAAACAAATTCAAACTTTGAACTCGGTCTCCATGACAACCAGCATGCATGTAGGACTTTATACTTGTCCCTCATGTGTCCCCTATGTAATTTGGACATTCACACACAGGTACGGTGTGTTCCAGGGCCCTAGGGCACCCCACATGCATAGAAACGGCCCGTACATGCGCATGTACGGGGCGTATCACTATGGGTACGCATACGCGAGCAAAGCCATAGTGAAACGGGCCGTACACGCGCGTGTACGGGGCGTATCACTATGGGTAAGCATACGCGAGCAAAGCCATAGTGAAACGGGCCGTACACGCGCGTGTACGGGGCGTATCACTATGGGTAAGCATACGCGAGCAAAGCCATAGTGAAACGGGCTGTACACGCGCGTGTACGAGCCGTTTCACTATGGCTTTGCTCGCGTATGTGTACCCATAGTGATACGCCCCGTACACGCGCGTGTACGGGCCTTTTCACTATGGCTTTGCTCGCGTATGCGTACTCATAGTGATACGCCCTGTACATGCGCGTGTACGGGCCGTTTCACTATGGCTTTGCTCGCGTATGCGTACCCATAGTGATACGCCCCGTACATGCGCGTGTACGGGCCGTTTCACTATGGGTAGGCCTACGGCAGCACTCCCATAGTGATAGGGAACGTACACACGCCCTCAGAGCGCATGTACGGTGCATTTCACACCTGACAGTGGTGACAGGCAGCACACAGAAAGGAATAGAGCTGACATACTTGTCCAAGGCTGGACATCAAGGCATTGTCTGTGCAGTACTACATGTGTCGGGCACAGGTGTGTCAGGCTGTGATGTGGCACATTACTCCTGAGTTGTGAAGGCAAGAGATGTATGATGAGATGTGTACAGATGTCATGTGTGATGGTGGAGTATGTGGCAGACATCCCCTTCACTCCTTTGACATGTGTGCATGTAGTACAGAACACTTGTGAAAAGCGTCACTGCCATGGCACAGTCAACAACACACGCAACTGTCCCCTGATGCCAGCTACAGGGGTTTTCACACCTGACATGTGACTACCCGCGTTGCACGATGTGACTATGTCATGTATGTGTCGTGTTTTCCCATTGGCTTGCTGTAGGTGTTTGGTCAAATGCATCTGCAGTTGCTGCAACCAACATGTGTCTGTGTGTAGATGGCCATGGCACAGTGTTACGCATACCACGCCACATGTGGAATCCGACGTAAGGTGTGTGTGTATGCATCGACACGGAGTTTCACAACAAGGACATATCTGCATACTCTCAATGTATGTGGGATCATTCTTGAAATGTAATCCTTAATGACAAGGTGTGTGGTCTGTCCTTTTTCTATGACATGTGACCTGTGCCTCTAGTGTTCCGCAACCTGTCTGTACAATAAACATCCTTCCTCTGCACATATTTGGTTGTCTGTAACTCCTGTAATGCGTCTGCCTGCTCACTTACACTGGCCCACAGCTAGTTTCCTGGCATGGCATTATGAGGTTGAGAATAAACGTTTGGATCTGTCTCTTGGTAGGAGTGTCACATGGCTGGCATACGTGTCCAGGGCATATTGCACAGACCTGACTCTGTATGTAGCATATGTGTATTGCCTGTTGACCATGTGCTCAGTACATTGACATTGGTGGTGTACTGTACTCACTCTTCGTTGTCCCTTCTAATTCACTGCAGGGCTCCGCCTCTCCCTCGAGCAATTCCGGACTTGGCTGACATGCGGGAAAATGACTGTATACGCCGCTACCGCTTCCCCCAACGTTTGATTGAGGACTTGACGACACGGCTGGCAGCACACCTCCAACCGCTACACAGGTATCCTGGTGCACTGACACCCAAGGTGAAGGTGATGGCAGCCCTACATTTCTTGGCCACGGGTACCTTTCAACATACCATTGCCCATGTGGGTGGGATGTCCCAAACCATGTTAAGCCGTGCTCTGCATGATTTTTTAGAGGCCATGTTGGAGCACCTTGATGAGTTCATAAAATTCCCAACTCCTGAGCAGTTGACAGCTGTCAAGCGTGAGTTCTATGCCCTGGGAGGGATGCCCCATGTCATTGGGTCCATAGATGGAACACATGTGGCTTTGGTACCACCACAGGCACAGGAGGTAGCCTTCCGTAACCGCAAGCATTACCACTCCATTAATGCCCTTGCGGTGTGTCTTGCCAACATGGTGATTTCACATGTCTGTGCTCGTTTTCCAGGATCAGCACACGATGCGTACATCATGAGGCGTAGCAGGGTGCCTGAAATGATGCTGCAGCTGCGCAACGAACGAGCATGCATTGTTGGTGGGTATACTCTGCCAGTCCTGTATTTAACGTCATCTTCCTGTCTTACTGCTTCTCCTGACCCACTCTTGTCCATGATGTTTCCATGTAGGGGACGCTGGCTATCCCAACATGCCATGGCTGATCACGCCTCTCCGCAACCCCAGTACGGCTGCCGATCACCGCTACAACAACGCCCATTGGCGGACGAGGCGAGTGATAGAGAGGACGTTTGGCCTCCTGAAGAGCCGATTCCGTTGCCTCCACAAGACCGGTGGCGCACTCCCATATGCACCGGTGAAGGTCTGCAAGATATTCCTCGTGTGCTGCATGCTGCACAACATGGCAGTGGAGAAAGCTGTGCCACTCATCCTGGATCCAGATGAGCAGGACCATCCACCCGTGGAGGATGAAGGGCTTGGGCACGAGGCAAGTGATGTGGAGGAGGAGGAGGCGGCGGAGGACATGCGGAGTCGGCTCATACGCGACTTCTTTGCTTAGTGGTGAGTTCCAGTGTCTGAGTGTGCACGCATTGGGCTGTGTGTGGCATGTGTTGCAATGTGTGTGTCCATCTGCATGTCTTCCAAGTGAGTCTGAGGTGTGTTTGGATGTGTCACTTGAGTGATGGTGCAATTGAAGAATGTTTTTCCTGAGTCATCATTGTCACCTAGCATGTTGACAACCTAATACGTGTCGAGTACATGCACATGCATGCGGATGTACTTCTTTTGGCTGACTTCTGGCATGTCTCCCATCCACAGGTACTTGCGCATGCTGTCTGCTGGTGGCATTGTTGTGCTCCTGCTATTCCTCATGATCACAGCAACATGTGCTGAATCAGCGTTACATGCACGGACAAGTTTGAAAATCTCTTTCGGGTAAGGGATGCAGCACGGCTTTTTGGGAGTGGTATTTGTTTTGAATGTGTGTGCACTGCTCCTGTTCATGTTTGGTTACTTTGCATACATGTAGAATCACCATGGGGCACATGACCTGGAGCAGAATTCACCTGAATTGATGGTCAGACTTGGTGACAGTCATCTGTAATGGGATTGTGATGGAGCCATCAATGTGTGTGACACTGGCCTCGGAAACATACGGGTTGCACCGGGTTGACATGGTGTGTGATTTCCCCATTAGGGGCTCAATGGTGTATAGCAGGCTCTCCGTGAGCAGCAGGGGGTGTTTAGCTGTCACCCGTCACTTGTGTGCCAGTGCCATGGATTTCCAGCATCTGTGGTGCTAAGGGGGGTGCCAGTGTTGGTCCCACGTCTTCATCCACATGACCTGTGTATGTGTTGACAGAGTAGTATTAGCATTCCGACACACATGACTAATAAAGGTGTCCCTCTGCCTCCAAGGTGCCTCATCTCTGTCAATGGTGGTCTGTTGCCAATGTGCATGCGGCATGACTGGCATTGTTCTCAGAGATGGTGCATATGAGTCTATGTGTAGAGTAGCAAGATGCAAGCTGTTTGTCAGGGATTACATTCTGTATTGTGCATGATGCCCATGGCTGGGTAGGTTTTGTGGCCTGTCAGTCTCCACGACGGCCACTGTGCCGCATGTGAATCCATTGTGTGTGTGTGTGCCATGTTGAACCAGACATTCCTTCCTTGACATGCACCTTTTGCATGGTTCCTTCCTGAGATCCTTGTCTTTGTGTGCTACTTGTGCCATTGTTTCCTTGACATGGCGCATGCTGCTGCAGGCCCTGCTGCAAGGGCACCCAGTGTCCACGCAAACGAGCTGGTGTCCATCATGGATTGCTTGCTGACATGTGCTATGCTGATCAGCAGCATCTATGCCTCATGCGGCAGCACACTCTGCATTATGCACAAGATCCCCAGTTCCATCCACCTCAAGGCAAGAGGGAGACCATCCCCCAGGTCAACTATGACATCCGTGTCTACTCCTACCCTGCACTCTACGGACATGTGCGTTAGAAATCCCATGATACTTGTCCACATCCAGGGTGCATCTGCACAGCTCTGCTACTACATCCGGCGACCAGGCCACATCAACGTCCAACAGAGATGGGGGGAGTGGATCACTGCCAGCTGCAGGATGACCTTCTCAATCCACGCACACCCTCAGGATGCATCCCACACCCACAACACAACCTCGTGTCACTGTGATCCAACACCCAATTGTGCCATCTCCATGCATCCAACCTTGGCTGGCCCACCATTTGCCACATCCACCTGACTCAAGCATGCAGGACATGGTTCTGCCACGTGTCTACACATACCTGGGACTCCCACCCCAGGACACTCCACATGATCCCTGACCTCTGCGCATGACTGTTGCTCTTCTAAATAGGTCTGTGGGCACAGTTGTGCGGGCACCCCCTCAGCTGGTTGGGCCCATCACGGGTGAGTATGGTGCTCCATGTCTGTCTTGGATGGTACGTTGTGACCCATGTGTGTCCTGTGCCAGACTCAGACCCCAGGGTATGGTGGTTCGCAGTTAATTCAGAAATCAGGCATGGTTTGACTTTACAACACACACATGTAGTGGAATAATGCAAAATGACGGCATCATCTTGTGATTGTGATGAATTTTATTAGTGCTGGGGTACGTGTTTGGGGGGGTGACAAGAGGTGCTTGGCAGGAGTGCAGAATCCAAAGTTCACAGGGGGAGTTGGTGTCCTTGCCATTGACAGTCATCAGAGTCTGTGCCACAGTCTTTGTCAACATTGGTCAGACAGTGACCAGCAAGGCCATGTGGCAGAGAATGTCCTTTGCTGCTGTGCTGCTGTTGGGCCATAGCGCCAGGTGCCAGGCCAGGTGACCTGGGAGATGGTGATGTTCCGCTGACTCTCACAGTCTTTTGCGTGGACAACCCACCTTCCTGCGGGGACCCTCAGACGCCTGGCTTGACGGTGCAAGGGACGCTCCGTCAGATGATCCCTCCTCCTCCTCCCTCCCTTGGGCTGGTGCTGCTCTACGCCTGCTGGCACAGGGAGGGTTTGCCAGGCTTTGGGCGATCTGACGGAGGGATTGGCTCATGTCCCTGTGCACCGCCAAGTGCTCTGCATGTCTTGCCTCCATCCTGGCATGATGCTCAACCTGCAGGGCCTTCATCTCATTGAGGGTCTCCACTACCTGGGCGATGCCTCTGGAGTCACGCCGGTATGCGTCCAGGATGGTTCTGATGTGTGCCATAGCCGGGTCCTGAGCCAACTGGGCAGGTTCGGGCCTCCGCCGTCCTCCACTCCCACCACCCCTGCCCACTTGCGCCTGGCCTGCCGTTGTGGGCACATCGAATCTCCGGGACCCCTGAGGGATGGCATTTGCGGTGTCGCCTGCCTCCTCCTGGGTGCCCGAAGAACCTTGTCCCTCCTGGACAGACTGGCTGCGTTGTTGTGTGCGGGCAGGGCTCCTGGGTGTCTCCTGGGATGTGGCAGGAATGGGGGTGGTGGTTGGCACAGTTGTACCTGACGCAGGTGCTGCAGGTGGTTGGACACCAGAGGGGCCAGGTTGGTTTGGGTCATCCACGGAGTGGTGAGAGTCGTCGCTGGCGTTGGGGTCCTCTTCACGCAGAGCCTGGTCCTGTGAGTCTTCCCTCCCAGTGTTGGGGGGAGATCGACGACGTTGACCTGTGTGTGAGAGAGACAGTGTTAATTGTGTTACATGCGACATCCATGTTTCATTCTTTTTTGATTTGGCACAGTTCCTCTGGGTGGTTGGATTTGGCTAGCATTCCTCACACAGTGCACTTGTGCATGGGTATGTCCCTTGGCCACAGCTTTCGACACTTTACCTATGTGTGACACAATCTTAGTTGATGCATATTTTGGGAACGCAGTCAGCAGTGTAGTGAGCGGCCGTAGCAAGCCATGCAGAGCCGCCTTACGTGTTGCACTGTACGTAGCCAAATGGTGTTTTTTCCATGCTATTTGAGAATGCAGGTAGGTAACTTAACAATTTGTGACAGGGTTCTGACGAACACAGTGGGTAGGTATACTGGGTGTACGGTTCTGTTTGTGCCTTCAGCACGGATGTACTCGTGCACAGATTGACACATGGCCTAGTGTTTATCAAAGGTAGAAGGGGGGGTTAAGGCACTGCCAAACCTTGTCTACATGCACACAGTCCACCTGCTGACGAGCGGACATGGCCACACCACCCAAGGGTGATTTGGTCTCCCTCTATCTCCCTTTCTCCCTCCCTCTGTCAGCCTCCTCCTCTGTCCGTCTCCCTTTCTCCCTCCCTCTATTAGCCTCCTCCCTGTGTTCGTCTCCCTTTCTCCCTCCCTCTGTCAGCCTCCTCCCTCTATCCATCTCCCTTTCTCCCTCCCTCTGTCAGCCTCCTCCCTCTGTCCGTCTCCCTTTCTCCCTCCCTCTATCAACCTCCTCCCTCTGTCCGTCTCCCTCTGTCTCCCCTTCTCCCTCCCTCTGTGAGCCTCCTCCCTCCCTCTGTCTGTCTCCCTGTGTCCACCTCTGTCTGTGTCCCTCTCTCTGCCCCTCTCCCTCCCTCTGTGTGTCACCCTCTGTCACCTCAGCCCAGCTTCCTGGGCACACACAGTTTGCAGGTCTTGCAAAGGCCATTGGCTTGTTCATGTGGGTTTGTTTCTTCTCTGCGGGCACCCATTGGGCGGAGTGTCTCTGAGTGTGCGCTGCTGCTGTGGCGGTGTGTGCTGACACTCTTTCAGTGTGCTGCGTCTTCATTGGCTGCTGTTATGTGCAAATTGTGCCTTCATACCCATGTCTTCCTGCAACGCGGCCACCATTAGCAGGCAGAACAGTACTGTGTGGGGATACACTGTTGGCATGGCTGTGCCC
Organism: Triturus cristatus; assembly: GCF_964204655.1. Taxonomy (NCBI): domain Eukaryota; kingdom Metazoa; phylum Chordata; class Amphibia; order Caudata; family Salamandridae; genus Triturus; species Triturus cristatus. The sequence goes on from NC_140584.1 coordinate 817,141,191, forward strand.
TAAGCCATATGGGCTGAGGGCATTGTTGTGTGCTTCAGAGTTGCTCTATGTTATTTTTGAGGCCCACCCTCCGGGAATCGGGGACATCCTGTCTTGTGTTGGTGTTTTGTGTGGCCTGTGACTTGGCATGGCCTTGCTTGGGGCATGGGACTCCTTCTAGTCCGTCTACTCCCAACGGCTCCAGCGTGGTCATCACCTTCTCCTCCCAGGGATGGTAGTGTACCGGTCTGCGGGATGGCCCTCCTCCAGTGATGTTGGCCTGGTTGTGCTCGTCCGTCATTTTGCGGCGGACCGTCCTCCGCAGATCGTACCACCTGGCTTGGCACTCATGCCTGGTCCTTCTGGTGGACCCAACAGCATTCACGGAATTGACTATCCTCTCCCACATGGGAGTTTTTTCTGATATGCTGGTCTGTCTGACCAATGTTCCAAAGAGCTGTGGCTCGACTCTGATGATTTCGTCGACAAGGGACTCCAGCTCGACCTTTGTGAACTTTGGATTCTTGTTGGTGGGCATGGTGTGGGGTGTGGGTGTGGATGGTTGTAGGGGTGTGGGTGTGGATGGTTGTGGGGGTGGGGTGTGGATGGGTGTGGGTGTGGATGGTTGTGGGTGTGCAGGTGTGTGTGTGTGAATGTGATGAGGGTGTGTTTGTGATGGTGGTTGTGTGAAGGAGTGCAAGTGTAAGGTGTATTGATGGTTGAAGTATGGTGCAGTGCGTTGTCTCTGGGGTCTGGCAGCAGTGGATCTGTTGCAAAGGATCATGGTTTGTGTGTGTTGGGCCTTTTTATTGGTCCATTTGTGGGTGTGGCTGTGTTTGAACTTTGGGTGGGTGTGTTATAAGGAGTGGTAGTGGTTTGGGCCTCTGTTTATCTGTTTGTCAGTTGCAGGTCAGTGTATAGGATGTCTTTGGCCTTGTTGGATATGTTTTGTGGTGTTGTGTGCCTCGGATTGACTGTCCTTGTGTTTTTTTTGTTAGTTCTGGTTCAGTAGGAGTGTTTTTAGCCTGTGTACGGTGCGTACATGGGCCATGTTGTTGTACAGTGCTGTCCTTTGCTATGGCTTAGTACGACTCGTACATGCCCGATGTTGGGTGAGTGTGCTGGTGTGTAGGCCTGGGGTAGGGTGCGTACGAACACGGGCAGGGTGTTGGTCCGCACCGTCCATCGGTGGTGGTATTTCGCACGGTACATACAAGGGGGGCTGGGTGTAGGGTCCGTACATACACGGGTGGGGTGGGGGTATGGTCCGTACATACACTGGTGGGGTGGGGGTACGCTCCATTCATACACGGGTGGGGGTATGGTCTGTACATACACTGGTGGGGTGGGGGTACGGTCCGTACATACACTGGTGGGGTGGGGGTACGGTCCCTACATACACTGGTGGGGTGTTGGTACGCTCCATTCATGCACGGGTGGGGGTACGGTCTGTACATACACTGGTGGGGTGGGGGTACGGTCCGTACATACACGGGTGGGGTGTTGGTACGCTCCATTCATACACGGGTGGGGGTTCGGTCCGTACATACACTGGTGGGGTGGGGGTACGGTCCGTACATACACTGGTGGGGTGGGGGTACAGTTCGTACATACACTGGTGGGGTGGGGGTACGGTCCGTACATACACTGGTGGGGTGGGGGTACGGTCTGTACATACACTGGTGGGGTGTTGGTACGCTCCATTCATACACGGGTGGGGGTGCGGTCCGTACATACACGGGTGGGGTGGGAGTACGGTCCGTACATACACGGGTGGGGTGTTGGTACGCTCCATTCATACACGGGTGGGGGTACGGTCCCTACATACACGGGTGGGGTGTTGGTACGCTCCATTCATACACGGGTGGGGGTACGGTCCGTACATACACTGGTGGGGTGGGGGTACGCTCCATTCATATATGGGTGGGGGTTCGGTCCGTACATACACGGGTGGGGTGGGGGTACGGTCCGTACATACACTGGTGGGGTGGGGGTACGGTCCGTACATACACGGGTGGGGTGTTGGTACGCACCATTCATACACGGGTGGGGGTTCGGTCCGTACATACACTGGTGGGGTGGGGATACGGTCCGTACATACAATGGTGGGGTGGGGGTACGGTCCGTACATACACTGGTGGGGTGGGGGTACGGTCCGTACATACACTGGTGGGGTGGGGGTACGGTCCGTACATACACTGGTGGGGTGTTGGTACGCTCCATTCATACACGGGTGGGGGTGCGGTCCGTACATACACGGGTGGGGTGGGGGTACGGTCCGTACATACACGGGTGGGGTGTTGGTACGCTCCATTCATACACGGATGGGGTACGGTCCGTACATACACGGGTGGGGTGTTGGTACGCTCCATTCATACACGGGTGGGGGTACGGTCCGTACAAACACTGGTGGGGTGGGGGTATGCTCCATTCATACATGGGTGGGGGTTCGGTCCGTACATACACGGGTGGGGTGGGGGTTCGGTCTGTACATACACGGGTGGGGTGGGGGTACGGTCCGTACATACACTGGTGGGGTGGGGGTACGGTCCGTACATACACGGGTGGGGTGTTGGTACGCTCCATTCATACACGGGTGGGGGTTTGGTCCGTACATACACTGGTGGGGTGGGGGTACGGTCCGTACATACACTGGTGGGGTGGGGGTACGGTCCGTACATACACTGGTGGGGTGGGGGTACGGTCGGTACATACACTGGTGGGGTGTTGGTACGCTCCATTCATACACGGGTGGGGGTGCGGTCTGTACATACACGGGTGGGGTGGGGGTACGGTCCGTACATACACGGGTGGGGTGTTGGTACGCTCCATTCATACATGGGTGGGGGTGCGGTCCGTACATACACGGGTGGGGTGGGGGTACGGTCCGTACATACACGGGTGGGGTGTTGGTACGCTCCATTCATACATGGGTGGGGGTACGGTCCGTACATACACGGGTGGGGTGTTGGTACGCTCCATTCATACACGGGTGGGGGTACGGTCCGTACATACACTGGTGGGGTGGGGGTACGCTCCATTCATACACGGGTGGGGGTTCGGTCCGTACATGCACGGGTGGGGTGGGGGTACGGTCCGTACATACACTGGTGGGGTGGGGGTACGGTCCGTACATACACGGGTGGGGTGTTGGTATGCTCCATTCATACACGGGTGGGGGTTCGGTCCGTACATACACTGGTGGGGTGGGGGTACGGTCCGTACATACACTGGTGGGGTGGGGGTACGGTCCGTACATACACTGGTGGGGTGGGGGTATGGTCCGTACATACACTGGTGGGGTGGGGGTACGGTCCGTACATACATTGGTGGGGTGTTGGTACGCTCCATTCATACACGGGTGGGGTGAGGGTACGGTCCGTACATACACGGGTGGGGTGGGGGTACGGTCCGTACATACACGTGTGGGGGTACGGTCTGTACATACACTGGTGGGGGTTCGGCGCGTACATCCGCGGCCGGGGGTCATTTTGCGCGTACATGCGGGGTCTGTGGTGGGGTGTTCGGCGCGTATGCGGGCACGTGTCTCCATGCTTGCTGTGGGAGTTCGGTCCGTACGGTGTTTTTTGCATACAGTTGTGAAATCGAACGGACGGGGGTGATCGTACTAGCGCGGTCGGACTTCATTTTTCCGATTCGTACGGTAAATCGTCCGGGGATATGTCGGACACAATTTCCGACCCGAGGACGTGTGGGGAAATGTTCCGGATGTGATTCGTATGGAGTTTTTCCCATGCGAATCGTACTTGGCAGTTTGTACGCTACTTGTACGATTCGTACGGTAAAAAGACCGGATACGAGTCGTACGGGGAAAATTTTTCCCGGATCGGAATTGGCACCATTATGTTTAGCCAATATTAGGAAATGTATTTGAGACTTGGAATAATAGATATACTATTACTACTACACTTCATGCAACAGTAGAGAAAGTGTAGGACTTCGGAGGGATTAAATATGTTATTCCCACTCCAAACAGCGCAATAGCAGGGAAAGCATTGGACTTCGTAAGGGTTAGATTTACTATTCCCACTCCAGTCTGTGCAACAGTAGGGAAAGTGTTGGACTTCGAAGGCGTTGCATTTACTATTACCACTCCAATCTGTGCAACAATAGTGATAGCGTTGGACTTCGGAGGGGTTAAATTTACTATTCGCACTCCAGTCTGTGCAATAGTAGAGAAAGCATTGGACTTCGGAGGGGTAAGATTGACTATTCCCACTCCAGTCTGTGCAACAGTAGGGAAAGCATTGGACTTCAGAGTGATGAGATTTACTATTCATACTCCATTCTGTGCAACAGTAGGGAAAGTGTTGAACTATTTAAGTGAGAGGAAAGAGGGCCTTTGTATAATAATTTTAGGGGTTGGATTTAGAGGAACAACAATCTCTGTAAATTAGAAGATGTATCGCCTACCCAACCAATTTGACAATTGCAAAAGCTAAAAATGAAATACAATTTAAAGCATATATCTTGAGCCAAACATTCAATGTACAAAGAAATGATCCATTTAATTTATTTTTATTTATTTTTTCAAAAGATATTATCTTCTCAATTGGAAAATTCTCTTGAAGATATACATGATTATATAAAAAACTTTACAAAAAATTGTCACTTATTCACCCAAAAACTACTCAGACCCCTACCCACAATAGCCCAAAGGTGTTACACTAAAAGTGTGAAGTCATTCTACATTCACTCATCTGACCAGACATTCTACAATCATACCACAATTGTAACCAACATCCAGTGGCAGCACTACCGCTATGGGGGAGGAGCATCACCCCACTGCTTTTGAGCAGTGTAAAGGAAAAGAAATATAAAATGATAATAACTTTGAGTTATTATCATTTTATGTTTCCTTTGCAGGTGGGTGGGCGGGGCTCCACTGCTCTTGGAGCAGTGGTTTGCCCACTGCTAAGTGCACAATGCTTGTTTGGTCTGCCCTCTCGGGCAGTCCAAACCAGTCATGCGCACTTTTCCCGTTCTCTATGCAGTCTGCATTGCAGCAACAAGCCCAGGCCCTCATTTCCTGGTTGAGTGTCGAACCAGGACGCTCAAAACCAATCACAACGCTGCACTGCAGCTTTTGGATTGGTCAGGGGAGCCTGGCTGTTTTTCCTGTCCCACGAGGAGAGCAGGAGCAGGGAGCAGTCATGCGGGACCCAGCGGTAAAGTAAGTGTATCATTTTTATTTTCTGTTTTACAATGCGCAACCTCGCAGTCCTCGGCTCCCCCTCCCAACCACCCCCCATTCCCTCCCCCGCCAACGGCAGTTCTCACAATATAAAACGTTGCACGTGTCCATTCCTCTGTTTGGTGATTGATACATTTTTTTGGCCATAATCTCTAGATGACAGATTATTGTCTATAAATTGTAATTCTCTTTGACATTGATTTGGCCGTAATCAAAAAATGTATCAATCACCAAACAGAGGAATGGACACATGTGCAATGTTTCATATTGTGAGAACTGCCATTGGCTGAATATGTATTTATGACTAAAGTCATTATTATTTTTCTAGTCTTATTATAAATTACTGCTATTTTTGTGTGCCTTAAAATCAACTGTATTTATATAAAATAACATGCAGTTTACAGCCAAAAACGTAGGAGTGAATTAATTCCCTTCGGTACGGTAGTCTGTTTTCACATTTTATTATTCTTTAGTCACATGATTATTTAAATGCTATGGAAACTAAGACACAGTACTCGTGAACAAGGGACCAGTTCCCGAAACGCGTCGAGTTGCTTAATTCTGCAAATAACTGCTTTAAAAGCCTTTCGGTGTCTGCGGCTGCTGTGATTTTACGAGGAAACAGCGTTTGTTCTGGAATAGATATATATAATATATATATATATATATATATATATATATATATATATATATATAGTTTATAATTTTTAAAATTTATAACAACCAATTTACAAAATTCATAACCAATGCTATAATTAATTTTCGATTAAAAATAAGGGTTATTTAACTAGTAACTAGCCACCATATACCTCTACAAACCTTGCAACCCACACCTAAAATACAACTAATATAAATAAGTATACAGCAATTTACATAATTGATAATTACATAATTAACAATTAATAAGTATGTGTTAATCAATTCCTACTTAACTTCCCACTCTGCAACCCTACAAAGCAGCCCACACTGAAAATATAACTAAAATATTTAATTACACAATTTACATCATTCTTTATCAATTAAATATTTAATTATACATTAATAATCATATTTTTTAATGATTAGTTAATTAACTTCCCACCCGATATCACTACAAACCGACCAACCCGCAACTGAAATATAACTAAAATAAATCAGCATTACATAATGTACATACTTATTAATCAATTCAATTAATAATACATTATGAATTAATTGTTAAGTAATCATTACTTAATTTCCCATCCTATACCCCTGCAAAACCAGCAGCCCGCACCTTATATACAACTAAAATATATGATTACATAATTTACCGAATTAATAAATTAAATAATTAAAAATAAATTATAAGTGAATAGTTTAATATTACGTAATTAACTGCCCACCCTATACCCCTACAAACAGGGCCGGACTGGCTACCGAGCGTTTTGGTGTGCTGCCAAGCTGGGGGCTGATTTCACTGTGGTGGGGGCTGATTATGTTGATGGGGGCCTGCGTGTGCTACTAAATAAACAAAGCAAAACGAATGGTTTTAAAGCATACATTAAAACCATTTGTATTTTCTTTGTTTACTTAGAAAGGCCCGGTAGCCAGTCCGGCACTGCCTACAAAAATAGCAAACCGCATCTAAAATATAAGTAAAATAAATCAGTATTACATAATAGTCATAATTATTATCAATCACATACTTACTTACAAATTAATAATTAATTATTATTTAATTAACTTCCCACCCTGTACCCCTAAACACTTAACAACCCACTACAAGACTATTACTATTAGCAATTAAATAAAAAATTATAAATCACTAAAAAATTACAAACTATATTAAAAACAAAATTACAATTATACAAATTATAGTAACACATACAATTAATATATGAACTAAAACATTAAAATAATTAAAGAACAACATTCTTTCCAACTATATTATTGAAAATGATATTAACAACAATATCCTTAACGATATTTTTGCATCATGATAATGTCATATCATGATATTCTTTTTCCCAATATTTCTGTCTCCCAATATTCACAAGTCAATATTTTGTTCAAATATCTCCCCAACTAGCTGCTGACATGACATGATGCTACACTTTTACATGAAAACGAGGGCTTGACTGTTCATTTAGAACTGGAAATTTTTCAGATGAGAGTATTTACAGCCCACCTCACCTATCACTATAGATAGAAACAAGGGTTCCACCCCTAGATCCCTAGGGGTGGAACCCAGAACGCAAAAGAATTTATATAAGCAGCCATTACTGGTGATAGAGGAGGTGAAGCTGCACTGTCAGGAAGGAGGCTGCTTTTTCCTAAAATGGAAACACATGGATCTAGCTTTATGCAGGGGACGTGAGCAGTCTTAAGTATCCAAAAAAGCTGTAAATAAGCTGTAACTATGGGCCTGATTACGATGGTGGTGGGACCGCCATCATCAGACCATCAGTGGCGGTTCCACAGCCATCCAGCCCATTGGATCCGACTGCGCATTAGGATGCAGGCGGTCGGATCTTGGCTGGCAGGGGGAAAGACCGCCGTGTCTGACAGGACCAAGGATCCGGTCAGTGTGGCAGTCGGACTCCTATTCCCTACAATGGGGGCACCTGCTCAGGCACCGCCGTAGCGATTAGGATGTCCCTTTCCACCAGCCCTTTCATGGCGGTTAACCATCCATGAAAAGTCAGGTGGACAGTGACTTTGGGGCCCCCTAGCAGGACCCTCTTCCCCCATGGACCTTCACTATGGGTCCTGGGGGCACCTATGGTGCCTGCCACATAGTGCAGGGATGTTTAAAATGTGTATATTTTGTACTGCGGCAGGCTGCAGCACACTCCACAATGCAAAGTATACACATTACCTTCATGGCGGTCGTATCGTAATTCGGGCAGCGGGACCGCCAACTTCTAGTCGGGCGGTCCTGCTTCCACCACGTTGCAGGTCGGACGGAATTCCAACTGGCATCGTGATCCGGCCCTATGTGAAGGTAAGGTACTAGAATAGCGTGATCTTAATATTGCTTGCATAAATTAAGGGACCTAAAAAACATCTACAAAAATATCACCCCATTGGAGTTACTAGGAGTAAATCTAGACCCAATGGGTCAATATTCTATATTTAGGGAACAAAACGTATGTCTCCCAATATTTTTGTAAACAATATTCTGATACAACCCTATTGGAAGGATAATTGTACTTGGGACATCATGTAATGTACAGAATGAATTTTCATGTTGGTCTAGAAAAATATATTAACTGATTCCTCATATATGTGTTTCTAAAATAACCCTTGTCAGCATGTAACGACAGCCTCCTCCTAAAAAAATAAATAATGCTGACCCTAATAACCATGGGAACTATTGATTCATTACAGGGCTACCTTTACTTGCCAAAGTCCTTTGCCACTCACCTAGAGAACTTCAAATCTGACAATAAGCTGCTCAGTATGTACCAATCCGGGTTTCAATTGGGCCACAGCACAGAAGCCTCTATGCCCAAAGTCACAGATGATTCCTTTAGAGTCTTTGATAAAGGCAACCATGTATGTTAGTACTTATCTGCAACCTCTGATACCATGGACCACAAAAGCCACTTTCACACATTATCTAGTAGGATGGACACTGCAGCCACAATATTAAACTGATTCAACCCTTATCTGTCCAACAGAACCCAAACACCTCCCTATTGGCCTCTATGGCCACTCCCTTTGGAGTACCACAGTGTTCCATCCTAGCCTCTTTGTTATTCAACCTGTAATTTGACCAATGGGTGAGATTTTCTCCAAAGCTGATGTGGACGTCAGCCAGCACATGGTGATAAATAGTTGTACATGTACTCAAAGAGTGACAATATAGATACTTTTAACATACTAGCCCAATGCCTATCTTACATCGCTTCTTAAATGTCTCGAGTGAAATTCAATCTTAACGCACATTGGTCCAGATTGACTTTTTAGCGGTTGCTATTTGCGACCAGTACTTTCGCAACCAGTAAATACTTAAATGACCTATGTTCTATTCGTAATAAAACAGAATCATACTGAGTCACAATACAGCCTAATTAATAATTATAGCTAGTTAATGATAATTAATATTTATTAGGTAGGTAGCAAATTGCAAATCAATCCGACTGGCCACAATTACAGGTGGCCTGCATGGGTCAGCATGCTGTCATGGCTGTGATTGATTTTCAATAAATGAACCTTTTTTTTTTTTAAATGCAAGCCATTTTCCCTGGACGCATGTAAAAAAAAGTGGAACCATTTTTTTTAAAGTTTGCCTAAACACTTTTTTTATATTCTCAAAGGTAAAGGGGTCCCTAGTTGACCCCTACCCTTTTGCGATTGGACTATCACCTCCTTTGAGGTGTTGATAATTTTTCACTGTTTCACAACTGGATTTCAGTTGCAAAACATTGATACATAAGATACCAATTCGATTTTTATAAGGGAATGCCTACAACATGCCCCTTCCAGATACCAAATCGATATCCATTCAGAATCCCATTTAAGGAGTCGGAAAAACTGATCCAACTTTTAAAATGGGAATAGTACAACACCACTTCCACCTTTAATTCTGGTCCTGATGAAACGCCAGGGATCTTTTGGACCAAAATAGGCGTGAAACATGTCAACCTTATAACTTACCTGGGCACATTGCACTTTTGTTGGTAACTCTGAGCCTACGGGTTTTTTACTCTGTCAAGGGTACCTCCCCATTAAAATTTCTTCTGGTAACCCTTAGGCAGTTTTAAACTCACTGCACGCACAAAATCACTCCACACCCAGGACTCTAACCACACACCCACATGCATCCAACGGCAGTTCTCTAAAAAGATCTCCACTAAAGTGACCCTTCGGGGGACCCGTAGGGCATTGCACCGCCGGCCCGACGAGGAGCAACTGCCCAATGATGAAGCATGACATCCTTTGGGGTGTGTGAGGGCAACAAGAGACAAGATTTGTCTTTTCTCAAATCTCCCCTCACTCGTTTCACTGAGTCAAAGACCCAGCACTCCTTTACCCTTTTTTCCTCTCCCACTATCTTTTCTCTTCCTTGGAGTGAGTGTTTGACCTCCTGCATCACTCACTTTGGAACAGTGCCCCCCCTTTTGTTGACTACAATATAAGAAAAACACAACAATTTAAATGCGTGTAGACAAGGCTGAATCATAAAGTTCAAGTTGGGTCCCAAAGGAAGTAAAGAGATGGGGATGTTTAAAATACGGAATCTTTCTGGCACAAGCACCTATGCAGTTTATGTGGTCTGCATAGAAGAGCAGTAAAACACTTAGGGGCACCACCCCAAGCGCTGATATGATAACTGAAGATAATTGTGTCAAGGATAGTGCCAAACAACTGTAGTCTAGTCGGCCTGACTTCGTGGCAGCTCCTGCTACATTCTTCTCGACAGCAGCATATCTTGTTCAGCAGTCCTTTACCAAAGGGGTGTCCGTGGTACTCTTGTTAGTTACAGCCCCCAGCTTCGTCCTGCAGGAGATATTTGACTTCCAAAAAAGAGACCAAGTCCGAACATAGAAATTTTGACCACGACTTCAGCCAGCAGCTCCCTGATAATAACGCCTCTTCCTCAAACACTGCCTAAAGCCTTGCCCCGCTGAACTTTACTTTCTCAAAGACTTTTCTTAAAAAATGATTTCTAAGTCCGTAGGTAAGTGCCGACCAGACTCAATCCACTTTTTGTATTCGATTCGCGCTCCATCATGGTCGGCTATATTTTATTTTAGCACTATTGAACTTGGTGATTTCCCTTATGACAAATGTTTATAGAGGAGTTTTTCTACTCATTTTATTTCTCTGTTTTGGCAAGAAAGTATACTTTATCCGTTATTTAAGAAAGGAGACAAGTAGTTTTCCAGACAATATTGACTGATGATCCTAATTGATACTAGTGGGGAAGCTTTTTCAAAAGTCTTAAAAATGGATCTCACTTATAGATTTTTTATAAGGTGGAAGCTACAATGCACACCTGTCTGAACATGTGTTCACTTATACATAAATCATATTCTTTTGCTAAAACAGGTTCTTGGGAAATAAGTTTACCATTGGACAAAGTCTGCAACATTCAAACTCACCACCACCTAACAAGGTCTACCTTCTGTGAGGAGCTATCATGTTGTCTACTGATTACTTAATTGAAATTGAATTCTACTAACTGCTTAAATGAAAAAAGAATTCTCATTTAAAATTGATCAGCAATTTCCTAGTAAAAGTAAGGATGAAAACAGAAGTGAAAAATAAAAGCACTGCATCACCGTAATGCTGAGAGGGCTTCACAGAAGGCCACACATGTAATACGTTCTGTGCCACTTTAGCTGGGTTCCAACACAGTCTGTGCTGACACTTTACCCTCATGTTTAAAACAAGCTGAGATTTTCTGCAACTAAAAATGGTATGTAATCCTTGAGCCTCCGCTACAGTAGGTGACAACGGTACATTCCATGTGTGTTCTTTGTTTACTCCAGGTGATAGGCCAGATTGGCAGCCATGTTAAGCGTGGGCGAAGTCTGGGCGTACAGTAGTTTAAGAACATTCAAGCAGCGCCTATCTATAGTTTTTGTGACTGGGGAGTGTCACACTGTAACTGTCTGCAAACCACAGTCCAGTACAGGGCAAGGTAACTGACATTGGCTCGAAGGTCTTCTGATGTGTAACGTAAGAAAAACGTATTGCATATTAAATTGTGTTAGCTGGCATTTGTGTAGCTCACTTCTAGCACTGGTGAGGCACTGAAGTCCTTAAAACTGAGTAAAACATTAAACGACCCACTAAAACGAAATGCCATTACAAATGGCATGGTTGACATAATATAGAGATTTGGAAGCAATTCGAATGTATTTGCGTGTGCAGGGTTCAGTAGAGGGATCCACTCTTGTCCTTACCAGTATATTATTATTGTTTACATGGCAGAAACGTCTATGAATGCATAGCGATACATGTAAGAAGGATGTCAGAAACTGATTGGAGAACATTTAATAATTCCGTTCACATGGTTCCATACAAATATTATTTAAGACAATACACCTTTCGTGGTTTCCCTTAGTGGGAATGCCAGTTAACCAATCACAAATGGTTCCTACTAGAACCGACTGTTTGAAGACTTTAATGCAAATTTTTAACAACCTGCTAAGGAGAAATTTCCACTTCAACCTTGGGACAGTTTTCTCATGCCAACATGTGTTTATTTGTGTTATGTGTGTAAGTTGCTTTCAGCTGGAGACAATATTCAACCAGGAGAATTTCTCTTGTTTTTCCGAAATTTCATGCAATTTATTTTATTTAATTTTGCAAACATATGACAAAATATTAAAAAATAGGTAAGAAATGACTTTAGGAAATTGGGTTCTTAGTTGAGAGGGGTGGAAACGTTGGGCCCAATAGTGTGCCTTATATTTTAGTTAAACAAAGTGTTTATTGGTACATTCAAGAATGCTGGAAGAAATAGACTCGAGAACATTTGATCATCCTGTTCACATGGCTTTCTAAAAATATAATTTGAAACAAATAATCCTTTCATCGTTTCACATAGCGAGAATTTCAGTCGACCAATTACAAACAGTTTCTACGAGACCCGATTGTTTGAAGATTGGATTTTGATTTTTTAATGAACTACCATGGAGAAAATTCCAGTAGCACCTTGAAACAGTTTTCTAATTTTAATGTTTGCTTTTATTGGTGTTACGTGTGTATGTTGCTTTCCGGTGGCACAATTATTTGATCAGTAGGATTTCAATTCTTTTCTCGCAGTAGTCGCATGCATGTTTTTTTTGCTAATATAGGAACTGGACATTAAAACATTTAAAGTAACAAAACTTAAATGCAGTGCCACCGATGTCTACATTTTCTAAAAAAAATAAGTAAGAAATGGCCGATCGGAGAAGAGAGTGGCTTAACAACACTGGCACATTATCAGGAGGATGAGCCCAGGTGCACAAGCAAAATGCTGTCACTCACAATAAGGATAGTCAATTGCTAAGATTTGAAGTACTGGGTATTTTAGACCCAGCGGTGCAGGGGCACACACCCTATGACTTCTGGGTTTCACCCTGTTCCGGACCTACAGAAACACAGAGTCTTCTGGGTGAAGTCAAAGAATCGTTTATTGGCTGCAGACCAATGACAGGTATCCTAGAAGTACAACAGCGTGTATGTTCTCAGGAGACTGCTGAAAATCATAGGAACGGACTTCTCCTTAAGTACAAAATATCATGCTCCAGGCACACATTCCTCGGTTTACGATATGGCCATATAAAGGTATACATTACAAACGAAAAAGCAGAGTCATGATGACCATCCCACATTCCAGTTCGGCCAGCCCACAATGATTTACACAGTAAGGTTCAGATCCCATGTTTGATGTAAATAGACCCCCCAATAAACATGAGCATCTCCTGTTTTGGGAAACAAGTCATAAAGCAGGAACAAGCAGGTGTGGAAGAGATTAGCCGGGGGATTGTGTAGAATGAAAGGACTTTATGACGGGTCAAACCCTGATGCTAATCACAGGTGAACGGAGGAAGGGGAGCTCGTGAGACCGGTTTGACCCAGGGCAGCAGAGCCAGCTGCCCAGGTCACAGAGAAGTCAGAGGGAAAGCCCATGTACTGTGAGGCCCGTATTTACTCCATTATAGCCTATGTGAGGGCAATGACAAGATGGCCACTGCTTCCAAAATGGAACCCGCGTAGTGAAGCTGAATAACGTGTACACAGTGCATTCACAGCTAGAACGATATGTAAAGCACTCGTACATGCCGCATTTACCATTTGCGGTTTGCTTATACCAAGGTAGACGGGGGTAGGGCCCTGTTCCCTACGCGGTCCCGAATATTAAAGTACGACAGACCCTCCTTTTGCCCTTACATAGGCAATTACTATATTCATCTTAATCCGAGTCTAGGTCAATGTTCACGAAGTCATGGAGATGTTGCTGTAGCATCATCCTATTACTTAGTTCGTCCCTCGATACAGGTTTCCTTACACATAAGGTAGCACAGAGACCACATATCGCTGGAGCACACTGTATACACAGACAGAACAGGAAAAGAATGGCTAAGATCACTCCAACGACCATTAGAACTTTCCAACCCCAGGCAGATATCAATTCCCAGAACCACCCCACTAGTGACCAATCTCCCTTATCCACGTGTATGGCTTCAGATATTTTATGGAGTTTGGAGATGGCTTGATACACTGTTGGAGCATTATCTGGTATGAAAATGCAGCAACTGGATTGGATGACCTTGCATACCCCACCGCGGTCTGCAAGAATAACGTCTAGAACCATGCGGTTCTGCAGAGTCATAAGGCGATCCGCTTGGAGCTCAGCTGTCAGATTACTAAGGGCACCAGCCGTTACATTGACAGTGGATTCAACCACACGAGTCAGCTGTCTCAGGTTCCTACTATTGACCATAGGTCCCCAAAACGGCAGGAAACCCAAGAAGAAGTCTCCTGCTTCCTGACCGGCAGTGTCCTCCTTACTAATCACACCTCTCACAACTCTGGTCTTGTGATAGTCAGAGGCGGCAGTAAATGTCGGCGGTAGCAAGTTCGCAATATAACATGTGCCCGAGAAATCAGGGGGCAGCCATGTATATGCTCGGTCATGACAGATAAAATATGTGCCCTTAGCAGCCAAAAACACAGGGGAAAACTGTGACGGGAAAGTGTACGTTTCAGTACAGTCACTTCTTCCCAGTTGAGCTCTAGGATTCTGACCATTACCCTGTAAGCAGAACCGACCCATGTGGGGTACGACCCAGATTGGAGACGAGATTTTTCGCTGTCTTTCACCCAAACTAATACTATACCCCGTCGCGTTCCATCCTACATAAGGTCTCAACTCTTCTTTGGGAATAGAGGAGTATGCATCGATATCCCTACTCATATCGGCAACTCCTTTCATCAAAGCCTTATTATTGGTGATAGGTCTGATGGAACGCGGTTGGCGAGGGGAGTATGTATCTAGAGCATAGAGAAACATGGTTTGGAATGCTCATGACGATCCATTGTAACTGTACGGCAGCACCAGGTAGGGAATACCCTTGTTAATGGTATGGGGCATTAACCCACACACCCAGCAATTGGTCGTATTCATTACTAGTTGGTGCTGGTGCAAGAGCTGGATAAACGAGTTATTTACGAACTCTGATCGTCTGGTCTGTTCGTGCTCAGGCAAAGGGTGAAAAGAGTGAGAGGAGGCAGTAGAAAGAGATATAGGCTGTTGAGTGGGTTCAATGGGCTTTTGAGCGGAGAAAAACACAAATCCTACAATAAACATTATTATGCTACACAGTGTAAAAAGGCACAAAAAGACAAAACATTTACTTTTTACAATTCTGCACATCCTTGCGTAAAAGGTCATTTCCTCAATCGGTTTCTCCATCTTAAAAAACTCCATCCTCTACTCGGGCCGCTCGCGGTGGATGAGTTTCTTCTGCTAAAGAGTACGCCTGTCAGTCCAGGGAAACGCCCTAGACCAACCAGAACCGTCGACCTAGCGTCTTCGGCCTGTACCCCAAAGTCTTGGCACCGCGACCCTGCGGCAGAACCCGGATGGTGGTTCGAAAAACAAAAATCAAAAAAGTCCTTCAGATGGGAGAGCAAAAATGTCAAAAGGGAAATAATGAGGAAATCTTTATTTGTCCATGGGCCTAGGTCTCAAATTATAGCGGAGACGGCCAGGTGCTGTTTGGTCTTGAAACAAAAGTTCAGGCTCAGTGGTGTCCAGTCGACTTGATGGTGGCACAGCTTCCTGCAGAATATTGTCACTCTCTTGGTCTGAAACTGCGCCTCTTAAGCGTGTGTCACTGAATGGTACAAAGCGAGGTACAATGTCTGTCTCTGAGTCGGCGATACCCTCCTTGACCCACTGGTCATATGGCAGAGGCAAGGGGACTACTTTGCAGTGGGTACCATGAATCCAGTGCTTCTTCCCTTTCACTCGCACTGCTGATCTTGTTGAAAGAAGAACAAGATGAGGGCCGATCCAGCGAGGCTCGTCGTTGCTCTTGCGCTGGAAGTTTCGGATTAGCACCCACGTACCAGGGTTGATAGGGTGTCCAGGAGGTTCAGAGGCTTGGGGAAGAGTATCATGTACCTGTTGGTGCAAAACACGCAGTTTAACAGTCAAATCATACAGGTAGTCGAGCAGTACTGGATGCTCTATTTCGGTAAATTTCGCCGGTCTTGGCACGCCCCATACATTAGCCGGGCGGCCAAAGACGACCTCATAAGGGCTAAGTCCCACTCGTGAGTGTATGGTCATTCTGGTGGACAGGAGTGCTAAAGGCAGAGCGTCAGGCCATTTAAGACCGGTGCTCGCCTGGATTTTGGCCAATTTGAGCTTTAAGGCTCCATTGTAGCGTTCTACTAATCCAGCTGATTGGGGGTGATTTGCAGCGTGGAACTTCTGCTTTATCCCTAGCCCTTCACATACATTCTTCATCACTTTACCCACAAACTCACTTCCATTATCACACCACACCATTCTTGGCATCCCAAACCTAGGAAAAAACTCTTTCACAAGGGCTTTGGCTGTGGATAGGGCAGTGTTATCTTTCAGAGGATAAGCCTCAATCCATTTTGAGAAAGCACAAACAACCACCAGTACATATTTCAGGTTGTTGCATCTTTCCATGTGAATAAAGTCCAGCTGCAAAACTTCAAATGGACATGATGGGGGTGCAAAGTGACCAGCCGGAGTTGGGGTTCCCCTACCAGGGTTGTACTTCAAGCATACTATGCAATTCTTGACCACATTCTCTGCACACTTGGGAATCCCAGCATTCTGCCATACTGGGGCCAACAACTTGCATATACCTTTCGTACTGATGTGTGCCATTCCATGTGCCATAGTAACCACTGGAAGCACATATGCATCAGGCAATAACCATCGCTTATGTTCTGTCAGATCAATCCAACAACCATTCTCATCCAACTTACCCATACTTTCTCTCCACTTGCTTAACTCTTCCTCTGTGGCTTCAGCTTGAAGCGACTTCACACTCTCTATTGTGTTTTCACACATTCCCACATCATTAACCCATCTTGCGGGGCCTGCAACATACATTCTAGTCTTCACATTCTGTGCTGTTTCTCTCGCGGTCTCATCAGCAAACGCATTCCCACGTCCAACATCATCTGTGACTTTCCTGTGCGCACTGCATTTCATGATCGCAACTTGCAACGGTAGGGTCAGTGACTCAAGGAGATCATTCACCAGCTTGCCATTCTGAATTTTAGTTCCATGCGACGTCAGGAACCCACGCTCCTTCCACAGTCGCCCAAAATTATGAGCCACGCCAAAGGCGTACTGGCTATCTGTGTATATGTTCACTCTCATTCCTTCAGACAACACACATGCTCTCGTGAGGGCGATTAATTCTGCTGCTTGGGCCGAATTATGTGGCACTCGTGCAGTTTCCACGACTGTGTGCAAAGTCGTGATAGCATATGCAGCAGTCGTGTCACCATTAGGGAGCTTGAAACATGACCCATCTACCCATAAAGTGCCATCACACTCAGTCAGGGGAGTATCTTTTAGATCCACTCTTCCTTTCGTCTCTTCTTCTGTCCTGAACAGACAGTCATGTTGCTCAATCTCATCTGAGTCTGCTGGAATTGGCAACAATGTGGCTGGATTCAGCGTATTGCATCTTTTTATGTGTATGTGATTAGCTAACAGTGTAAGTTCATAACCTGATAATCGTGCACTAGTCAAGTGTTGTGTCTTAGTTCTATTTAATAATGTGTCTACAGCGTGTGGAACCATGACAATCAATGTATTGTCCATTACCAAACCAGCAGATTGTCGGATAGACATCGCTGCAGCAGCTGTCGCTCTCAGACAGCTTGGCAATGCCCTCGCTACAGGGTCCAAGGTAGATGAAAAATATGCGCATGGGCGCGGTCTGTCACCAAAAGGCTGTGTTAACACTGACAACACACATCCATCTTTCTCGTGAACATACAATGTAAAAGGCTTACTGTAGTCAGGAGTACCCAACACAGGTGCTGAACATAATGCATTACGCAATTCCACAAAACTTTTCTGGCACTCTTCAGACCATGGGATAGGATTCGGTGTGTCTTTGCATGTTAAGGCTAACAAAGGTTTCGCCAATAAAGAAAAACTAGGGATCCAATGCCTACAGTATGAAGTGATGCCCAAGAAAGCACGCACTTCTCTCTGTGTCTTTGGCACACTCAACTGTGCAATGGCTTGAATTCTTTCTGGGGTCAGTTTCCTTCCCTCCTTCGATAAGAGATGACCTAAGTAGGTCACTTCTTGTCGACAATATTGCAGCTTAGAGAGAGACACTTTGTGATGGAAAGCGGATAAATGGCGCAACAGTGACAGTGTGGCTTTTTTACAGATGTTCTCAGTATCCGCGGCGATCAGTAAATCGTCCACGTACTGAATCAGGATAGCGCCACTAGGTAAAACAAGTGCATCAAGCTGCGCTTTCAAAGCCTGACTGTATATTGATGGACTCTCACAGTAGCCCTGGGGAGCGCGTTTGAAGCGGAAGCTTCGGCCTCCCAGACTAAACCCAAAAATATCTCTGCTCTCTTCTGCAATTGGGATACTAAAGAAAGCATTCTTTAAATCGATTACTGAAAACCATGCAGCAGAGGCTGGAATCATTGTTAACAAGGCAGTTATATCGGGGACAACCGGAAACTGTGGCACAACAATCTTATTAACCTCTCTGAGATCGATCACAAATCTGTAAACAGGTGGCTGTGAAGGATCCGTTCGTTTTAAGACAGGTAAAATCGGACTATTGCAAACGTTGCCTCTTGTCTCTTCAATCACACCCTTATTAATTAAGTCGCTGACAATGTCTAACAATGCTTTCTGCCCTTCATTAGAGATCTTGTACTGGGGAATACGTGGCAGTCTGACATTAGCCTTTAAAGTCACCACATATGGCGGTATCTCCAAGAGGCCCACATCATTGGGACCAGTAGCCCAAAGGGCATCCGGAAGGGATGACAATTCAGGTGGCATCGTGTCTTTAGACAAATACATTGGGGAAATCACTTTCTTACCTAATGTAAGTTGTACTCCTGAAGGAGAACAGTACAGTGTAGCGTGCAATCTTTTCAACAAATCTAATCCCAGCAAATTCTCACCACAACCTGTTGTCAGAATCAAGGGTGCTTTCAGTTCGCAAGGTCCAACAGAAAGTGACATAGGACTGGAAATCGGGTTCCTAACCGGGGCGCCAGAAAAACCTACTGAAACATTTATATCGCCAGACAAAGGTGCGCCAGGGAGTTTTGAATGCATGATTGAACTCTTTGCAGCACCAGTGTCTAGCAGAAAAGGCTCCGTTACATTGGCTGTAGTCACCTCAACATACGGTCCACTCTGATCCACTGGCACTGAAACAACTCCCTCTCTCTGTCTATGGCTGTCCTAGTAATCATTATTCTCTGCATCACCGTCCTCTGCATAATAATCATTATTATAATACTGGGCCGTATTACTAGTCGCGTTAGCTTGCTGATCAAAGCTATTGATGGTACTTTGAGGCGGCAGAGGACGCGCGTTCTGGGGAGCATTTCCACGCCCTCTACCTCTAGGAGCTTGCTGACCACCTCTACCTCTTGCGCCATACATATTACCGTTCCGCTGCATTAATTTAGGGCAACTATATTTAAAATGACCTTCCTCTTTACAGTATGAACATTGGTTGGGACCTACAGGGACACGTGGTTGATAATACCCATTTATTTGCTGATTATTCTGAAACTGTTGGGGTTGGTGATAGACACCTTGGGGTTGCCTATAATTATTCTGACCTCCACGTGGCGGATAGGCCTGCTGTAAAAGGACCTTTGTCTTTAGTTCCTTCGTTTTCTTCTCCGTTCTATCTTTCTCGTCTTTATCTCTATTTTCATAATACTGTGCAGTAGCCAGTATTTGCGCGGAAGAAGAAACAGCCCAAGAACTTTCCGAATCTTTTAGCTTTTTACACAAGTCAGGAAGTAAATTCTGCACAAACTTGTCCACAAACAACCGTTGGCCGCCCTCAGTACTCATGTCCTGCCCACTGTGGTCAATAAACGTTTCTTCAAACCTAGTAAAGAAGTCTGACACTGTCTCATCTTTCTTCTGCTTGCATGCGGATAACTTGTCCCAATTTACGCGCATCGCAGGCATTATTGTCTTCATATACGTGATGATTCTACCAGGCAATTCAGCTACTAAAGGTTCTGGTTTCGCACCACCCGTTTGTCTAGCATCAGCAGCAACAATGTTAGCCCATGTATCCCCTAGTTCTGCATTGTGATCTACATTACGAATTGATCCCCATAGAGGCTGTGGAACAACATTGCCAAACAACATGTCTATATCGGCCAGATTCATAATGCATGACCCTGCCGTCTGTGACAACTCTTTATAATAACCTGCTGGGTTTTTACGGGGATCAGGCAAGGACTGCTTAAGCGCTAACACCTCAGAGCGCTTCCATGGAACATGCACCCAAACACGCTGGAAATGCGCTGCCACAGCGGGGTTACCACCGACAGCTGCAACCGCTTCCTTCCATACCGGGGGAACTTCTCTCATAGGGTATTGTCGCGCTTTTGCCTTTTTCCCCACAAGGACATCTTGTTCAAACAATGACTGTTGGCAATCGTCATTCCTGAAGGACAATACAACTGCAACTGCTTTATCTACTTCGTGGTCCACAATTATACCAGTTCCAAAATCGAACCTCACTCTACACAATTCCTGCGGACTCGGATTTTTACCACTATCCTCCAATTCTTCACAGAGAATTTCGCACATTTTCTCGAACACATATCTCTGTTTAGGGGCATCCCATTGATGGAAAGTGTTGACAACTGATTCCACATCATACAGTGAAGGGAAAACGATCCATCTACGCGCCATGTGATCTATTACCTTTTTCTCATCGGGGTTAGGCAATTGGCTGCGCAACTGCTTACGCTGTAAACCAGGAGTTGCACCAGATGACCCAAAGAGAGGAGACATTAATGTAGTAACCACGTTAGCTAAGCGCTGTCGCGCTGAAGGAGAAGTTGAGGCGAGAACAGGGGGAAAAACAGAGGGAAGAAAAGAGGATGTAGGGACAGGTACTGGAGTGGTGGAAGGAAGAGTGTCAGGGGAGGCAGTTACTGGATTAGGCAAAGTCGCAGGAAGTGCGGGGGCAGTGGGAAGCACAACTGGCGGCGCTTGAGAGGGCCGCGCTACAGGAATAGGAACTGGCTGCAAAGCAACTGGCGGTTGCGGCAAGGCTTGCAGTATATGCACTGGAGGTGGCATATTTACAAGCTGGGGAGGCGCCGTGGCAGTTTGAGCATACGGGGGTGGCGAACTCAATAAATGTGACATCAGGGGATCTTTCTCCTTTCCTTCTGACTCACTCTGCTTAGAATGTGGCAAAGCTGGGTAACATTTGTCAATTCCTAACTTACGCTGCCTGTGCAATTGCTCATTCATTTGCTCCTCTTCATTGTCTTTAAATTGTACAGCTGCTTGCATTACTGTCATACCTTTCTCTCTCTTATTCTTTTTCGCTAACTTAATTTCCTTCTGTTTGGCTTCCTTTCGCCATAAGCGGAAAGAGTCAAACATCGCCGGCCGGGCTTTCTTCTTAAACAATTTAATTTCCAAATTATCTAAAATATCGGTATCAAAACTACCATTTTGGGGCCATTTTAAAACACCATCTTTCCTGGTGTAGTGGATCCACACTTCGTTATATGCAATGGGGCCTACGCCATGTTTTACATAGAGCTCATAAGTTGGAGTTCCAACCGGAGGAACCGGACATGATTCCTCTAGCTGGAAATCTTTTCCACAACCCAAACAGAATAATCTACCAAATATTCCAGAACCAGGCATCTTCGCTCACTAGTCTAGATCCAAACGTCAAAGGATTATCGATTACGATAGCCTCGTGAATACACGAGTCCTCTGGTTTTGGCGTTTGCAAACTCCAAAGTACCAATTTACCAAGTCAAACGATCCCGAAGGATACCAAAAACAAATAGGAGACGCTCCACTTATACTTAACTGAATATTGCTGATCGATGGCGTCACCAGAAGACTCTCTCGATTGTTTCGCTCTCTCAAAACTCGTCAAGGGTCCAAAACAGGTCGATTAATCAGGGCAGCAGTCCTTCGTAGCCGTCGGGACGCGGAGAACCTCGCAGAAAAGACTTTCGGACCACGTCGACATGCAGGGGTCAATGAAGTGGCGGCCTTCCTCCGGAATTTCCACACGAAGCTCCTCACGAACCTCTGGCTTGGACTGGTACCGCTGAAATCGCCCCACGTTGGGCGCCAAACTGAAGTACTGGGTATTTTAGACCCAGCGGTGCAGGGGCACACACCCTATGACTTCTGGGTTTCACCCTGTTCCGGACCTACAGAAACACAGAGTCTTCTGGGTGAAGTCAAAGAATCGTTTATTGGCTGCAGACCAATGACAGGTATCCTAGAAGTACAACAGCGTGTATGTTCTCAGGAGACTGCTGAAAATCATAGGAACGGACTTCTCCTTAAGTACAAAATATCATGCTCCAGGCACACATTCCTCGGTTTACGATATGGCCATATAAAGGTATACATTACAAACGAAAAAGCAGAGTCATGATGACCATCCCACATTCCAGTTCGGCCAGCCCACAATGATTTACACAGTAAGGTTCAGATCCCATGTTTGATGTAAATAGACCCCCCAATAAACATGAGCATCTCCTGTTTTGGGAAACAAGTCATAAAGCAGGAACAAGCAGGTGTGGAAGAGATTAGCCGGGGGATTGTGTAGAATGAAAGGACTTTATGACGGGTCAAACCCTGATGCTAATCACAGGTGAACGGAGGAAGGGGAGCTCGTGAGACCGGTTTGACCCAGGGCAGCAGAGCCAGCTGCCCAGGTCACAGAGAAGTCAGAGGGAAAGCCCATGTACTGTGAGGCCCGTATTTACTCCATTATAGCCTATGTGAGGGCAATGACAAGATGGCCACTGCTTCCAAAATGGAACCCGCGTAGTGAAGCTGAATAACGTGTACACAGTGCATTCACAGCTAGAACGATATGTAAAGCACTCGTACATGCCGCATTTACCATTTGCGGTTTGCTAATACCAAGGTAGACGGGGGTAGGGCCCTGTTCCCTACGCGGTCCCGAATATTAAAGTACGACAGATTGGCTGATCTTTGCACCATACTGTATGATGTGGTGTGTGGAAGTAAAATGAGAATGACATTTGAACAGAAATGGATGTAAAGCGCTGCCCAAAAAAACCTACGTATGTTTGTATTTTTAGTATCATGGTTTTGGAAACCATGAGGCTGGAGATACATCTTTCTCTAGGTAAGACCTATACAAAAATGTGGAAAATAGTGGCCTCACTCTGTACAATTTCATGTGTTACTTTGCCTGGCTGCGTCAAAGATATACAAAACAGTTGGACCCATCAGGGGCATTTGATAGCAGTGGCACCCCTGCACTAAAGCTACAGCTTATGGAGTTGACCTAAAAAACACAACCACGATCCATCAACTAGATCCATCTAGAAATGGTGAATTGTAATTTCCACCCGGATGAATTTGAAACGGGGAAATTTAAATTATATATACATGGTTCCACATTAGAAAGAGATCCTGTAAAGTAACATAATATAGTTTCGGTAAACAAAGTGGGAGTAAGAATTGGAGCAATGCAAAAGAAACTGAAGACACCAATAGTTCTTACCCTTAGCTGCAATTTTGAATAAAAGCACAATAAAAAATAAATTTCTGAAAAAAACAAAAGACCTGTAATTTTTGCATTCATTTCTTTTAAAGAATCTGCAATACAAGATCAACAGCACACGTTGTTTGCAAATTGCCATAATTAAGCCCATGACAGACACTAAGTAAATACTTACAATATTTTCATCTAGAACTGGTCTACTGGATCAACTGTTGTGCATGTGTGACCAATAGATTTAATGGTTAAAAGCCTTGATACTGTCACCTCTGCAAAACTTGTTAAGATCATGTGGAAGTCAATTCAGGGTTATATGAATAGCCTGTGTTAGGTTTGACTTAAAGAAGAGTAAGGAATGGGGTGTGTTAGTGGATCTGCCAGCTTTTGCTAACGAGAGAGATGAGCATCACGTTTGAGGAATAGAGTTTATCTTATGCACCATGGTAATGTTTCAGCTGCAGCTGTTATTAGTGGTGATGTCAAAAACAAATCCTGCCTGAAGGAAAGCATTTTCAAGCTTTGCATTTCCTGCAGTAGCATTTGTGTGTATCAGGATTACTGAACTAACCCTAACAAGACATCGTTTTCAAAGGAGTTAATCTCTTATTTAACCCATGTCGTAATAAAATGTATTTATTGCAAGTCTTTTTTATGTGCGGGGAGAAGTAAATACAGGTTACTGCAAATAGTGTGAGAGCTGACCAAGTAAAAGTTTGTGCAGCAAGTTTTTCACCAACACTGTTTCACCAATAATAACCATTTGTTATTCCTTCGAAAGCATGACTTTAATTCATATTGATAATCTTATAAACAACAAATATATTTTTGAGTACAAATTCAGCCTCGTAAGGCACAAAATTCACAAGCTCTAACTGCTGTAACCTTCAGAAATGGACAGCATGGCTCCAGATTTCCTTAACAGTAAGGCACAAGAATGTGGCCCCTTCAAAAGTAACACAGGCTTCTGTTGGACATCGTTTGATCTAATCAAAAACCCTCACTCAATGGATGAGCATGTCATCAAGTGCTCTAATGAGCTGCAACACAAAGGGGCTCATTGCGATTTCGGGTGGAAAGCCTCCTCCTGACAGTCGGAATCTCCTCGACGCATTGGAGCCCTTCAGACCGAATTGGTCGGTTTACATTCCGACCGCCCGATTACTACGTTCGCGGTTGGAACGTAATCCGCGTGGTCATTCCAAATCGGTTCCAACCGACTCGCGGAGTATTCCTGTTGGTTGGAACCGCATCGTACACCCCTATCGGCAGTGTTTCCGCCCTCAGGATTATGATGTCGATTTACAACAGCCTTTCCTCCTCTGCCTGTCTGACACAGAAAGGCTGTCAGAAGGTGACTTTGGGGGCCCCTGGCAGGGCCCCTAGCCCCCATGGCCTACAGTTGGTGGCTGAAGGGGTACCTATGTGACCACTCCGTAAAACCCTGCACTGTGTGGCAGGCACTGTGGGGTGCCTGCGACAGGGTGCAGGATTTTCCGCACACACCCCATTTCCCCATAGGAGCCCGTGTTATGGCCAGTTGTCGGGCGGAACATGAGCTTCCATAGGAAACAATAGGACTTCTGACCGAACAGTATTCGTCACATCGTAATACGGTGGTCGGAACCGCCGACTGCAAGTCGGTCGGGCCCGATTCAGAGTCGGTGTCAGGCAAAAGCTTTCCCCCCGACATCCTAATGAGCCCTTAAGTTCTCACCTGAGGCACTTCACACTCTTGTCGACTAGTGTACAAACAGACCCGTAGCCAGAATTATATTTTAGGGGGGCATGGCCATCAGCTATGACCACACATTAAAGCTGTGCACTATAGGTGGATTATATCCAAAATACTTGCAAGAAAAAAGCACAGTATGCAAGGTTTTAAAGGACAGAATGCTTTTTCATTACTCATATGATTTGATGTACTACTAAATACCGCCCCCTTCCAGAATATCGTGGTACAAGAATATCGAGACCAGAACAGCGAAAGGTAGGTGCTCTCAAGATATGTATATATATAATGAGGTTGAATCATTTTATCCACCTACTATGTTTGTTGTATATTGCATATAGTTGAAGAGTCTAATGTCTGTATTCATTGACCACGTGTGGAATACTTGTGATTACAAAAGGAATGATCATCATCTGTGGCATTGTCATGTGATCATGCAACAGCAGAAACGCGTCATGGCAGAAGTAGCTCATACAAATTAAAAAATACCTGCACTCAATTGCGGTCTGCACTCGTTCTTTGGGAAAAGGAATACAACGAGCAATGTGGATATATATATATATATTCACTGAAAAAACCAAAGGTTTCAGGGGCGTTATAGTTAGGAATTGGCATTTAAAAAACCTTAGAAATTCACTGAAAAAACCATAGGTTTCAGGGGCGTTATAGTTAGCTGGACATTTCCCTCGTACAAAACCCTAGAAATTCCCCTGTTATAGTTAGTTCAGCTAACTATAACTCGCGCTCCCGCAATGCACTGCTGATGACGTCACATATTACATCACTCATGACATGGTCAGTGACACCACTGATGACATTACTGATGACATCTCAAATGACATCACTGATGGCATCACTGATGACGTCATCTATGTGATAAATTAGTACACCTTCTCACACCCTAATATAACTTTTGATACACCAACTCAAAATATCAGATGGCCATTTTGAAGACCATAGATACTCCAATACCAATATCTACATACCCACTCATTGACTCTTTGGTCTACATGCACCTCCACTCACTCACCTGTAAAGTCACTCATACTTACAGTCACTCCGTACAAGACTATCATATGCATTTATACAGATATATAGACACTCACACACTGCCGATCATCCATTGAGGTACTGACACACCTAGTCAGTTGTGCAAATAATTAAACACAGTCCAATTGACTCACCTATACAGTTAAACACACTCAAGTTCACTTACTCATAAAAATACTAAAAAATGTTGACACAATTACTAGTACAAGCACACACTCATCCATACAGCCAGTCCCGCAATCACACACTCTCACATATAGATAGTTATTTACTCTTATACACATATACACTGTGTTTCACATATGTAGTTACTGTCACATGTACAACTGAGATATACATTCAATCACTAACACACCCTTACATACACTCACCCAACCATACAGTCCATCACAGTTGCACTCTTAAAACCATGCACCCATAGAATCACCCACTCACACATCTATGCACAGAGTCACACACACCCCACCCACACATACACTCAGGCACCCATACAGATACTCAGACAACCAATCAATAACCCATAGAGACACTCATATTGCTATTCACAAAACCATGCAGCCGTTTATACACTAACAGTTAGACAGATACAGACATTCACACAGTTTAGTCACTAGTCTGCAGTAAGATACATTTAATGACTCACTTATAGAGTCAGTTACGCACCTAGAAAATCATCCATTCACACACTTGTACACCCACTCATTCTTCCACCGGCCTTTCTCTATATATATTAAACATATTAAAACTGTTCAGAAACACATACTCAATGGATGACGTCATCAGTGATGTCATCAGTGATGTCATTTGAGATGTCATCAGTGATGTCACTGACCATGTCATGAGTGATGTAATATGTGACGTCATCAGCAGTGCATTGCGGGGGCGCGAGTTATAGTTAGCTGAACTAACTATAACAGGGGAATTTCTAAGGATTTGTACGAGGGAAATGTCCAGCTAACTATAACGCTTCTGAAACCTATGTTTTTTTCAGTGAATTTATAAGGTTTTTTAAATGCCAATTCCTAACTATAACGCCCCTGAAACTTTTGTTTTTTTCAGTGAATTTCAAAGGTTTTTTAAATGCCAATTCCTAACTATAACGTGCATGAAACCTATGGTTTTTCAGTGAATTTCAAAGGTTTTTTTAAATGCTAATTCCTATCTATAACTTATCTCTGAAGATATCATGAAAAGCATTCTTCTTTAAAAGTAGGGTGCACATTAGTTTTGTGGAAAAGCATCTTTGTGATTGGTTAAGAAAAAGCAGTTTCAACGTGGAGTACATATCAAAGGATAAAATTTGCTCAGATCAACTACACCTACTACTTGCATTTGGAAGGCACTGTTCGAACTTAAAACAATCGTCAACTTTTAACCTGCACATGTCGTTAAATATTCAAGAAAATGTTACAAAAAAATATCGTTAAGTTTTAAAAAATTGATGAACTTATAACCTGCACGTGTTGTAGAATGTTCTAGAAAGTGTGTTGATGGAATACGTTGCACTTCTGACTTCTATGTGTTGTTGAATATTAAAAAAACGGTTCATATGGAAAATTTAAAAGAAACCAATAGAGAAGTTTTGAAACCTAAAAGAATCAAGGAACTATTCTAATTTATTCTTTACATGTATCTATGTGTGCAGCAACAAAATTATAGACACAACAGCACTAGGAAGAGGAAGAAGCATGGAGTGTGGGGAGGGGGGAGATGGACAGAATGGCACACATGCACAATTAAGTACAACACACATATAGACTAACAATGGCCAAAATGAAACACACCAACAAGCAGCACAAGTCACACAACCCGCCAACATCACACCACTGAACAAGCATAGAAGTGAAAACCACGCTGCATTCATACAGGATGTGTACAAAGGCTAGTCGTTGGTGTTGTGGGATGTCTGCGACCGTGGTCATCATGGATGAGATGCCCAACATGTGGCACATGGTCGAGTTCACTGTGTGTTATGTTGCCAAACGGCTGCACCTCCCTCCCACGATCCCCCACACTTTTGTACGGTGCGCTGTTGTATCTCGTGCACTCGTACGGCACACCATTGTAATGCCTATTTGTGCATGTCCTGCTACATTCCAACTACAGCATCACAGTGCCGTTTGGATGTGGTACATGCCAGTTTACAACATCAACTGCTGCGGCTCTTGTAGCAGGCCACACCAGAACACAGAGACACACTTACCGCACTTCCTGTACACGGACATGTCCGAGACACCCCATTCCCCTTGCCGGATAGGCACACCCCTGCACTGACCTGTGAACCCCAGACCAGCACACGCCAGTTGTGCATGCAGGAGGATGCATGCGTAGCTACACATCCAGGCCCACTGCCAACGCTGAGGTGACAGCACACTGTGATGTTGCAGGGCTCGTGCCTATCATGCTAAGACAATGACCACAGGGACACACTTTCTAAGATGTGGGTTTGGGGGGCATTGACGGTCCTGGAGATATTGAGATGAGTCTTCTGGCCCTCATGGGTATCCCTGTATCATGCTCATTGACTCTATGGTACCTGTGGGTGTTCTGGTGTGGCTCTTGGCTGTGTTCCCTTTCATGGTACAGGTAGTTGTCCTGCTTAACACCAGCAGAAAGCAGGTGTAAAATCCCAGGTGCTAACATGTCTTATCGCCGGAATTTGTTTCGCATTGCAATTGGTGTGAAAGTTGTGATGTGATTTTTTTCGTGTGCAGAACAATATACGAACTGAGCAGTGTATCTCATCAAGATCCAGCACCTGACGCACTATTCCCAATCAATATAAATACAATGAGATTTCTTAATAGATTTTGTGTGTACACTGTAAGTGCAGCCAATAGGATTTTAGTATTTAGAATAAATCGGAAAGGTGCACCTCGTGTCTTTTTGCATGGGATCGGCTACTCTCCATTTCATTATCAGCATTTTAACGGAAGTAAAGTTGAGATAAATCTAACACACTATTCAGAAGTTGGTGCAAACTGCAGATACCACCAGTATTCCAGCGATAAGTGCCCCAAAATTTAACACCATGGTGGACTCCATCAAATAACAGTAATAAGAACAAGAAAGAGTCACACAGCAGTTAAGAGAACAACCAAAAACGTTATAAATTTTTTTTTCAAACTTTATTTTTTATAATAATAAATATATAAACGAAAAACTATTTTCAAACTTTCTTTTTTTATTAACATATATATGAACAATAAACAAAATGTAACAACAATAACAAAAAACAATAAGGCGGAACACTACTGTGGGGACAATGGATGTCGACGACAGACCTGGAACATAAGAAAGATTGTTAAAAAAAAAACAACATGGTATTCTCAACAAAATACCACAAGAAACAAATCACAGATATATAAAATGCATACAGCTAACAAAATGTTATAAGTTTAACTTACAAAAACTGTAATTGTTGCCGCTTTAAAATATTTACCGAATCTGAAGAAAATGTTTTGCAGAAGGCACCACACCAACATCGTTTTTCTTCAGTGGTGAGGACATTTTTTACTTTTTCCAAGGAGCAAACAAAGACCAATGCCACCTTCGTCACTCGCAAGATTTGCCAAAGAGTCCTGTTACGAGGAGATCCTAACAAAAAATACTTGTGAGGCACAGCAAGTATGATGAAACACCTAAGGACCCTTCATCCAAACAATCTTGCACGAGAAGAGTGCAAACAGATGAGAAACACTCCTGTTCTGTATCTGTAAAAACAGAATCACAAATAAATGTATATTAATAACTTTCAAATTTATACTATTCCATTACTGTACAAACACATTTTATATAAAAACTGACGATGAAACTATAGCCCTGAACCACAAGTGTGACGATCATTAAAACACTACATGCATAGTGCATACTACTTTGAAGCAGTTCATGCCCTAAAGCCTACCTCACTAAAAGACTACATGCTAACTGACTAAATGATTACAGTACTATAAGGAGACACACTGGGTGACTCACAGGGTGTTTGCTAGAAGAGTATGAATACTAACTAGGGAATAGAAGGTGTGAAACACAACTGTGTAGGTGATTAGAGGACTGCATCCATACTGCATAGGCATTTAAAGCAGTACATGTGCTAAGGCCTGGCTCACTGCATGACTACTTGGGTACTGACTGAATGATTATCGTACAGCAAGGAGAGTGCCTAGGTGAATTTATAAGTGCTAGGCTTTTCGCACAGGGAATAGATTAGTACTTGGTACTGAATGGGTCACTAGAGGAGTGCAACGGCAGTGACAAGTGCTGGACTGTATGGATACTGACTAGGAAATTGAAAGTGTGAAAGACAAGTGTCTAGGTGGTTAGAAGACTGCATGCATAGTGCATAGGGGTTTGAAGCAGTCCATGTGCTAAGGCCTGGCTCAGTGTATGAATACTTAGTCACTGACTGAATGATTACAGTACTGCAAAGATAGTATCTTGGTGAATTTATAAGTGTTTGGGTTTTAGCACAGTGAATGGATTAGTACATGGTGCTGAATGGGTCACTAGAGGACTGCAAAGAGAGTGACAGGGTATTTCCTGGAAGTGTATGGATACTGACTATGGAATTGAAGGTGTGAAAGACAATTGTGTAGGTGGTTAGAGGACTGCATACATAGAGGATAAGGGTTTGAAGCAGTCCATATACTAAGGCCTGGGTCACTGGATGAGTACTTGGGTACTGACTGAATGATTAGAGTACTGCAAGGAGAGTGCCTGGGTGAATTTATTAGGGTTTGGCGCTCTGAATGGATTAGTACATGATGCTGAATGGGTCACTAGAGGAGTGCAACGGCAGTGACAGGGTGTTTGCTGGAAGTGAACGGATACTGACTGGGGAATTGAAGGTGTGAAAGCCAAGTGTGTAGGTGGTTAGAGGACTGCATGCATAGTGGATATGGGTTTGACGTAGTCCATGTGCTAAGACCTGGCTCAGTGCATGAATACTTAGGCAGTGACTGAATCATTAGAGTACTGGAAAGAGAGTGTCTAGGTGAATTTCTAAGTGTTTGAGTTTTGGCACAGTCAATGGATTAGTACATGCTGTTGAATGTGTCTCTAGAGGACTGCAAAGGAAGTGACGGAATGTTTCCTGGAAGTGTATGGATACTGACTAGGGAATTGAAGGTGTAAAAGACAAGTGTATAGTATGTTAGAACACTACATGCATACTGCATAGACATTTGAAGCAATCTATTTGATACTTAGAAACTGACTAAATAATCAGACTACTTCTAGGACAGTGCTTAGGTAAAACTTTTACATTTTCAGTTCTGCCACAGTGAACAGAATAGTACATGGTACTGCACCTTAGTGTCAAACCCTGACTCATTTTATCAATGTATAAGCAAAGACTAGCTTCTAATGCTACTAAAACTTGACAACATGAGAGGTTTTAAATTAGTTATCGGTCAGCAAATACACGATGTTACCAAATGCTTCTCTCACAGTGGTTCTCAAATGCACACAGACTCACAGTGTAATTCTAGACAACAACCACTATACCTAGGAGTGTACCAAAAATCATTCACTACTGTGGAAGTGGTAAGCGAACTGCACACAGTCTTCATATTTCAGGACTGCACTTTTGTGTCAAAGCCTGACTCATTTAATCAAAGCATAAGCAAAGACTGGCTTCTAATGCTACTAAAACTTCACAACATGACCGGTTTTAAAACAGGTATATGTCAGCAAATACACGATGTTACCAAATGCTTCTCTCACAATCCTTACCCAAATGCACACAGACTCACAGTGTGATTTTAGACAAGCAACTCATTTAGTACTCTGGAAGAGTTAATGGTACTGCACACAATCTACATATTTAAGTACACCACATCAGTGTCAAAGCATGACTCATTTAATCAACGCATAAGCAAAGACTGGATTCTAATCCTACTAAAACTTCACAACATGACAGGTTTTAAAACAGTTATCTGTCAGCAAATACATGATGTTACCAAATGCTTCTCTCACAGTGATCCCAAATACACACTAACTCACAGTGTGATTCTAGACAAGCACCAGTATCCCTAGGAGTTTACCAAAACTCATTCACTACACTGAAAGTGATAAGGGAACTGCACACAATCTACATATTTCACGACTGCTCTTTAGTGTCAATGCCTGACTCATTTAATCAACACATAAGCAAAGACTGGCTTCTAATGCTACTAAAACTTGACAACATGACAAGTTTTAAAACAGTTTTCTGTCAGCAAATACACAATGTTACCAAACGCTTCTTTCACAGTGGTTCCCAAATGCACAAAGACTCACAGTGTGATTCTAGACAAGCACCAGTATCCCTAGGAGTTTACCAAAACTCATTCACTACACTGGAAGTTATAAGGGAACTGCACACAATCTACATATTTCACGACTGCAATTTACTGTCAATACCTGACTCATATAATGAAAACATAAGCCATAACTGTCTTCCAATGCTACTAAAACTTGACAACATGACAGGTTTTAAAACAGTTATCTGTCAGCAAATACACGATGTTACCAAATGCTTCTCTCACAATCCTTACCCAAATGCACACAGACTCACAGTGTGATTTTAGACAAGCAACACTATCCTAGGAGTTTACCAAAACTCATTCACTAGTCTGGAAGAGTTAATGGTACAGCACACAATCTACATATTTAAGTACAGCACATCAGTGTCAAAGCATGACTCATTTAATCAACATATAAGCAAAGACTGGATTCTAATGCTACTAAAACTTCACAATATGACAGATTTTAAAACAGTTATCTGTCAGCAAATACATGATGTTACCAAATGATTCTCTCACACTGACTCACAGTGTGATTTTAGACAAGCACCACTATCCCTATGAGCTTACCAAAACTCCTTCACTACAGTGCAAGTGGTAAGGGAACTGCACACAATCTACATATTTCACGACTGAAATTTACTGTCAATGCCTCACTCATTTAATGAAAGCATAAGCCATAACTGTCTTCTAATCCTACTAAAACATGACAACCTGACTGGTTTTAAAACAGTTATCTGTCAGCAAATACACGATATTACCTAATGCTTCTCTCACAGTGGTTCCCAAATGCACACAGACTCACTGTGTGATTCTAGACAAACAACACTATCCCTTGCACTATATTAAAACACATCTAGAAGTAGTACTACATTTTAGTATAGAAACATAACATAACTAATTTCACAAATTCATAAACAATGACTGGTTTCTAATTCTACCAAAATATAAAAACTGCACAGTTATCTGTCTACAAACACATGAAAAACACAAATGCCTATCACAGAATGGTTTCTACATGCACACACATTGTGTAGAAAATAAGTACTCCCTACACTTTAGCAGGTAAAATACATTAGTCTGATTAAAATCAAAATAGTCTACATACATCCCCTCACAATTAAATAACTCATCTTTCAAGTTCTTTTGTAGATTAAGGAGTATATCAATCACTCACCATATTTTCTTTTACAGAATCTCTGCACGGTGCACCTCTCAGCAAAAGCAAAGAATGGAAAAGTTTCCCTTTCATTTTCCACACATATACATGTAAACATCAAATCACAATCCTTCGCACATAAACTCAAAAGCAAACACACATTTCTATTGGTTAAACATTTCAACCCTTTCCAACTGAAATACATTTCAACCCTTCCCCCAATCTGCCTTCTACCATAGAAACAGGTCATGGAACACTGCACTGAGCTCACAGGTCACAAGTTCAGCACACAATGTTCCTACACAAGACAGGAAGTGTGCTTGACTTTTCAACATATCAGCTTATCATATATAATGTTCCTTACAATCTGTTTTTGTTAACCAATAACAATCATACCTTTAAAAAACAAAAATATACACCCTACCTTTCAGTGTAGAAAGTTGTTATACAACCAATGATTTCTTGTCATTTTTCAAAAAACGTTGCCGTGGATCCGCGCACCCACCGCGAGAGAATCCGTGCATCCAACGCGATAGGTTGCACGCACCGTGCGCGCATTTCGCCACTTTTAAAAAAAGGGGGGCCACAGGGGCTCCTTCTGGGACCCCCTAAGCAGATCTAGAGGGTCAGAGTATTTCCACTCTGCCCCCTTTATATCTTTTACACACTTATTCCCCTTCCATCTTCAGCCTCGCTTCTACCGAGGCAGAAAATGGCCACCAACAGTTCCTGGTTTCGAATGTAGAGAGATTCTCGACAGCCAATTAGCATTCAGCGTGCGATCGAGAGGGTGCGCGCTCCGTTCGGGGAGGGTGCGCTTACGGTGCGGGTACGGTCCGCGGATCCTCCGCGGCCATAGATATCACTAACTTTTTTACCCTAATTATCTCAGAAACTACTGAACAGATTCACACCAAATATGCAAAAGGCACGAGTCCGAACTGAGGACTATCTCTTTGCCAAATTTGGTGTCATTCGGTTCAGCGGTTCGGGCTGTAGCTGCGACAACAGATCCTATGGGAAATTGCATGGGGAAAACGTGTTTTGGGACCCCCCTTTTTCTCGGCCCCCGCTTCACGGATCACCGCAAAACTTTCAGGGTAGGAGCGGAGCGGAGCTGGCCAAAAGTTTGGAGAATTTCGAGAAGATTCGTCAATCGGCGTCAAAGATATTCCCAATAGAATGTTGCGGATTTCCTATGGAAAATAGGTGCTAACTATAACTGTCTACTGGCGACCGCCAGTAGATAATATATATATATTTATTATCTACTGGCGGTCGCCAGTAGATAGTTATAGTTAGGACCGAGTTTCCATGGGAAATCTCAAAATTCTATTTTGAATAACTTTGGCGCCGGTTGACGAATCCTTGCAAAATTTTCAAAACTAATGGGGCGCTCCGCTCAGCTCTTACCCTGAAAGTCTTGGGGTGATTCGTCAAGCGGGGGCTGAGAAAAAAGGGGGGTCCCAAAACACGTTTTCCCCATGCATTTTCCCATAGGACCTTTAGTCGAAGGTACAGCCCGAACGGCTGAACAGAATTACTTGAAATTTGGCAAAGAGGTAGTCCTCAGGTCAGGCATGTGCCTTTTGCATATATGGAGACAATTGCAGTTAAAAGTACATAAATATCTATAGCCGCGCACCGTGCGCGCACCATAACGTGCGCGAGCGTAATTCTGATTGGTGGTTACATGTCAGTCAACATTCGAATCGGTCGAAATCAGGAAGTGTCGGCCGCCATTTTGTGTGTTGTGTGTGGGAAAAAGAAAGGTGGAGAAGGTGAAAAGGGGGCAGGGTAGAGAGTTCCTGACCCCCTAGCCTTTGTCAGGGGGTCCCTGAAGGGTGAAAAAAACATTTTATTTTTTTTCAAAAAATCACGGGGAGCGCGCACAGCAGAAAAAAATCATTAAAAAAAAGAGAATTAAAAATCAAGTGCAAGTGTTTAGATGTTGGTTGGCTCTAAAAAAAGCCGTTGTGTTAATTGAGGAACAGAGGAACAAAAAAACAAAAAAATTATGGGGTGGGGCATGTGTGCTGCTGTATCTTGGTCTCTATTAGGTTAATGCTGGTGTCACCATAAGAGAGAACAGCATTGCACATATTGCACCGTATATGAACCCTCTGGAACAGAGGGTGGATATCCAGAGGTCGAGAAGAAGGTGAAGCTGCGGCCGCAGATGAAGTGCTCGGCTGAGCTGCTGGCTGAGCTGCTGGAGGGTTGTCTCTTGCAGCTCGAGTACACTCCCGAGCATAAGCCACAGGATGTACTCCACTAAAGTTCCTTAACATAGAGTAGATACTAAAAGAGTATTAATTTTTAGGATCTCCTCTTGATAAGACCACTCCACAAACAGTGCAGGTGACTTTAGGAGCATTCACCTTCTTCTGGCCCTCTGGAAAAGTAAAATATTTCCAAATAAATGAGTCTTTTTGTTTCCTCTGTCTTGGTGGCACAAAGCTCTCCTCCTCACTCCCAGAAGATGACTGCTGCTCTGCCATTTTCAAGTACTGGAGTACTGGAAAAGCTGCTCAGCTCCTTGTCCCAGGGAATCAGAAGAAATAATGAGGGGAGTGGGTGTGGTGTTGGAAGATTCTGGAACTGAAACTACTATGAACCAATGAAAAGTGTTGTTTCGTAATCACATGACTTGCACGGTGCGCGCATGGACCACGCACGCATGTGCGTACGGAGCATGCACGCATGAGCGTACGGAGCACTCACGTACGGAGCACGCGCGCATGCGCGTACGGAGCACGCACGACGTACGCATGCACACACGGAGCACGTACGTATGCGCACACGGAGCACGTATTCATGCGCGCACGGTGCGCGCACCATCAAAAACCCTAAAAATATATATTTTTACAAAAAGTTAAACTGTTTATAAGTTTATAGAAGATATTAACTGTGCTGTTCAACTTTATCCAAATTAAAAAAAAAAAAAGAGGTGAGCCATTCCGTATTACAGGATACAGTCAGTCTATAACAATATACATAGGTAGCTTATTGTAAAATAAATATTTAAAAAATATAATAATACATTCATAAATTAGCATTTAAAAAACCTTTGAAATTCACTGAAAAAACCATAGGTTTCACACACGTTATAGTTAGAAATTAGCATTTAAAAAACCTTGCAAATTCACTTAAAAAAACATAGGTTTCACACGTTATAGTTAGCTGGACATTTCACTCATAAAAAACCATTGAAATTCCCCCGTTATAGTTAGTTCAGCTAACTATAACTCGCGCGACCGCAATCCATTGCCGATGACATCACATATTAGTCATCAGTGATGTCATGAGTGATGTCACTGACCATGTCATGAGTGATGTAATATTTGACGTCATCAGTAGTGGATTGCGGTCACGCGAGTTATAGTTAGCTGAACTAACTATAACGGGGGAATTTCAATGGTTTTTTACGAGTGAAATGTCCAGCTAACTATAACATGTGTGAAACCTATGGTTTTTTCAATGAATATATATATATATATATATATATATAGTAGATACATATACGTGGGGTGAGGTATAGAACTTCTATACTTACCTGTCAATATTTTTGATTTGATATGCTATTGTCGATATTCTATGACTTTGATATTCTTGTTTTGATACTCAGGGTGCACACTGTGATTCTATATGATTGAATTCATGGATTCTTTGAGGTACATATTAAATCAACTTTCCACAATACAACTTTAAATCCCATCAATTAGATAGGATTTAAAGTAGGTTGGTATGAAGTTGTAAAGTTGATCAACTTTGCATATTTTGTAAACTGTTTAAGCTTTGTAAAATGCAAAGCTCATGAAGTTCCATTTAAAAAAGAATAATCTAGCCTCAGCTTAGAGCCCTCCCTCTCACACCTCTTTCATGTGGTGGTGGTGGTTATCCAGCCTCCACACTCAACATTTATTTGCTGAAAGATGTCCTATCTGGTACATTCTGCATCAAGAAATCATCACACCTGGAAGCCCCGAAGGGATAAACCTTACATCATGTAAAGTTAAGAAACTTCATCTGCTTCGTAAAGTGTGCAGTTTTCTAATTCCACCCTACTTTATAACTGAAGTTTTAGATTAAGTCACCACTAATTTAAAATAACTTTACAGAGAGTTTGGAGCATTGTCAGTCATGGACATTTTGGGAAATTAGTGGGGAACAGTGTGTTTTAAACTTTTTTAGGGTTGCACAGTGGTGAAAACTAAATAGATTTTAAACATCATTTTACTGTGGAAGTTGTGATGGCCCCCACAATGAATTTCACTATAGACTTGTGACAAATGATGAATAGATCAATTAGATTTGATCAAAAGGACCAGTCAAAACTGCCTAGACTGGATGCATGCTCCGACATTTTCATACACCTCATAGTTACAGACAGGTTGTTGGAAAGGTGATGTACAAAAATAAACCTTTCCCAGACATCCACTAGGACACAGGTAGGCATGATAAGGGGTAGGTGATTCAGTAAGCCTGGAATGGGTCCATTTGAGGCCTGTGGCTTGGCTGACGGCATGTGTTCCTGCTCCAGTTAGAGGAGCTCTAGATGGGCAGGTAGCAGCACTGCCTATAAAGTTCTGATTGGTGGTTTCATGGTTTACATCTAGGATCCTACTCTGTGATAACCTTTCTTTTAGTAGCTACTTACCTGGTACCTTCCACTTGAAGCCTACAGGGATCGCCACTTTTACATGCAGTAGAGTCTTTACATAGAATTCTGAAGGTGGCACCCTCTATGTGCCTAACATTGCTTTGACGAGCACGCCCTTTTCTGAGTGGTGAATGTAGAAATCATGGAAGCCTGCCATGTGTACTAGAAATGGAACATATTTACTTTCAGAGGGATAGTTCAGTATCACTACAGATGCAGATTGAAGTTAAGCCTCATATTATGAAACAGTTAAGAGCCATATTTAAATGTATACTAGAAAGGCAAATCATCTCCATAAGAGAACTTGGATTTCTCAACAAGTATGTTGTACTTTCCAGCGACTATAGCAGCAAATATATACATGGCTGATATGCATGAAAAAAGAAGGCATCAGCACTTCTCACTAAATGCTTACAGTTACAAATCACAAGTAGGAGCCATTGTTAAGGTATTTGGAAAAAGTAATGTTGATCAAGTAACAATGGTTAGATCGTAATTGTACATTAAAGACTATTATTCTGGGTGATATTTTAATCTTACGCTAAAATCCTTTTAATAAAATAAGTGCAAAATTGTGCATTGAAATCACATTGGGATAGGTGCAATGGCCAAAAGATAAGCTATAAATTCCACTTAAAATGTTTCATCACCTTTTTCCACAAGTATCTAGCTAACAAGTTGCTCCTTCAGGCTCTCTCTTGCTTTCTCTCTTCTCTCTTCTGTCCCAATCTCCTAAATTCTCTCAACCTTTTCCTCACTACACCTTTCTGGGTACCGATGCATCTATCTTTCCCTTCCCGTCTCTCCTGCTCTATCTCTTACATTTTATATTTACTCTTCTTTCTTTTGCTCCTTCTCCTTTCTTTGGACTTCTTCTCTCTATATTCTTTTCTTCTTTGTACTTCTCAATATTTTTTCTTGTCTCTCCCCAGCCCTCTTCTCCATAGACCATGTATGGCACCTGAAATGTTCTCTTGGCTGTGCGTGGCCATGAGCAGCAACTGCAACTTTCTCTTACCACTGTGTTTTTTGCTGTTACCCAGTCCTACCACCATGTGAGCCTTCTGGAAATGGATAAGTTCCCTACGACATGAAACAAAGAAGTTAGTGCAATGTGGCCTTCATATTCGTACAGCTTCTAGTCCATTAGTGTTGCACAAGATATCAGGCTGCACAGGAGATCAGGCTGCATGGATTTGTTGGGCTTTAACTGCTTAAGGGCAGAGGACAACCTGTTAATGTCCAACTCACTACCTTCACAGTGCGGTGGACTTCAATGGCTCATCCACAGTACTGGAAAAGAAAATGCCTCTGGTAAAAACAGTAGAAACATTTTATTTTCCAAAATCAAGGGAAATTCTCTGAAGGAGTCCCAAGCATTTTTTTTTTGTTTTGGTGTATTGCACAGCACGCTGTGTGCGCTGTCATCACAGTGAAACATAACTAAAAGCAGGTCGCGTTAATGGAATCTACATAGAGCCACAAATGTCCTGCATAACCACGTTTCTAAACTTGTCACAGTAAGAATAGTACCTCACTTTTGTGGCTTGGCTATCATCTGTGAAAGGAAAGGCTCCAGAACGCAACAAGGAAACAAAGATTTTGACTTGCAAATTGACCCATTCTGGCGATGTGGGTACCCAGAAAGCCCTGCAAACACCAAATGTTGGCGAAATCACTATTTTCCTCATTTTGCTGTAAAGTAAAACTCCAGAGTCTGTGAGGGTCCATAAAATTCCTACTACCCAGCATTCCCACAATTCTCCCAATCAAAAAGCAGATTCATACTACACAGATCTTAGATTCAAATATATAAAAGTCAGAAAATATTAGCTGAAGCCATGCAGAGGTGTCTACAGAGGTCAATTATAACATAAATGCTCCCATCCACAGACGATCTGATTATGGTTTCCACAACATTTGGTTCAAGGAG
The DNA here is from genome assembly GCF_964204655.1 of Triturus cristatus. Taxonomy (NCBI): domain Eukaryota; kingdom Metazoa; phylum Chordata; class Amphibia; order Caudata; family Salamandridae; genus Triturus; species Triturus cristatus. The sequence continues at coordinate 817,181,940 of NC_140584.1, forward strand.
CCGAATTCTCAATGCATTGATTCTGACAGGGTTATCTAGATATTAAACTATTTTTAAAAGGTAGATAGGTGGTTATAGCTGTCCTGTGACATGGCCGGCTACAATGGGTCATTTAACATTCACACTTCTCCTAATGAGGGTTTTTACAGCCCTTCTCAGTAGGCACATTCACCTACAAACTATATGGCTCCTGCAAGCAAAATGAAGAACTCTAGGTCAGATACATTATCTCACCACTCTATATTTCATAACATTCCAGTGCCCTTAGAAAGGCTGTAGGCTGGAGCAATGTCAGTCAAATGTAAGTCTACCTGACTTGTGAGGACTATGCTCCAGTCCAAAAGGCTAATCAAAACATTAGGACATATTGGAATCTGGACATTACTTCTGGATGGCTGGTAGGTTTAGGCTGTGACAACCACTTATGTATCAAGAATAGGAATGGGCATGAATGTTGCTGGCTGAAGAGCAACATGGCTGAATGTCCTGCACAGTTATGCAATTTTTTCACACTGCAAATTCCGCTTTGGCATACCAGATGTAAAAGATGAGAAGGGAGTTCCGTGAATGCCCACTAAAATATTGGCCTTTCAGCTGCGACTGTTAACTACTGTCAGTACCATCTTTAACATGATGTCCTCACGCACAAAACTATGGCCTCCCTAAGTGGTCCTGTCGAGTAGTTCCTAGGAATCCCCAGGACCTGCGTATTTTGGATGACCTAACCGCTACCAGACACTCCCACAGGATATGTCAGCCGTTAGACCATCTAGCACTACAGTGCCATTACCACCCTCCTGTATCCTACAGTGGTATAGGTAGTTTCTGGCAACGACTGAACATGACAAGCCTGATTTCTCAGGGATCTTGGAAAACAGTACAGTACTTTTCGCTCAGTCACTCGTGCCTACTTATTCCCAGTAAGTACACAAGAGGGTAATCAGGATATTTTCAATAAGTATTTATTGGTCCAGCATTAGTCTTGTGTAGAACATATTTGCTGCAACAATCAGGAGACAGAAGCATATGAAAAAATCGCAAGTGCTAATATGGTGAATAGTATATACATTTCTACCATAATGCTAAAAAGATGAACATATATAGTTCAGATAAAATAGTAGCATTTGCATAATCCTATAATGTGTGCCCTAAGTAATTTGCCTAAATGTGCCTAGCCTAGATTTGTATGTGTAGCATGTATATGCGTATATGTAGGCATCTAGCCAAGAATCCCATAGTAATCAACCAGCCCACTCACCTGATGGTTGAGAATGAAGGACTATAACACTTGTCAACCCGGGTCTGGTGCTGTGTCAACAAAGAAAAAAAGAGAACATATCTACTGTTTCCGACATCTCTAATTAAAAGAGAACCCTTCTTGGAACAGAACCCATCAATCACCGAGGAGTCAGTGCGTTTGTCATCATCTGGGTCTGTCTCTCTTGATACACCGCCCCAGGTCTAGATGGAACGACCCGGTTGCGAGTAAAGAGGAGTGGCACACAAGGGTTGCTGTCAGATCTCCAACAGAGATAACACGAAAAATATAGTAAACACTCGCTCACGTGAGAGGGGTTCTAAAAGTGCAGCACTAAATCATAAAGAGTGACTAAAAATGGCTAGGGGAACTCAAAAGTGCTTTAATTAGTAGAGTACCTCTGCCAACATTAAAAAGCAAAATGGCAACTCAGCATAAATACATTGTCATTATGCTCATTGTCCATAGTATCTGGTCGACATGTTTCTGCCCACTGGGATCTGCGTAGTATCAAGGGCATTCATCAGGACCTAAATTGCTGCTACTATGTAAAAGTGTGTGAAAATATAAAAATTGTTACAGACATTCCTACCACCGGTTGGACTCAACAGATGTCAAAACCGGATACCTAGGAAAGTAAAGAGACATGGATAAGAAATGCGACAAATCATCAATGTTGACAGAAACAGCAAAAACAACAGTATTTGAATACCGTCTTAGGAAACACAAATTAGTGTTCCATACATCCAATCATGTATTAGATTGCACTTACCCCAGAATTCTGGGTGATACCCTCACCTCAACCTGGTCTCTGCTCAGGGAAAGGGGCCCCGCTCTGATAGGGGGGGGAGAAGAAAAAGAAAAAAGGCTGCTAAATAACATGCCAGAAACTTTATATTCCCCATCAGGATGGCTCAAAAGTGTAGACATTGTCCATGTATTAAAAATAGTAATGGCAGATAGCATGGCTTTAAAACAGTTTTAACCCTGGCTGGGATTCATAAGAACTCTAAAAGTTCTGGGAATGATTTGAATTTTAGTGACAAGCAATGGAAAGACCCAAAACTGAGTCTCTGAAAAACCCGCAAAAGCCGCGAGTGTTGTAGACTACTGTGTTGTAGAGAAAGACTTTAAATTCAAAAAGCAGTCACAAAGCACGAACCACGCTTACCTCTCCGTCGGTACCCCGGGGCGGTCTATGAGTAAAGACCGGAGGTACCGACGTGAGAGGGAGGGAGTGCTTTATAGCGAACTGGATTCTAAACAGCTGAGTCTGTTTCACAGGGGTGACTCCGGCAAAGCCTGTTACATTTAGAACGGCCCAACCTGGCTCACGCCGTAGAGTACTGCGCATGTGTTAATAGCGCGCTTACCCTGTCCCTAAAGAGTGCGCATGTGTCAAGTAGTAGGAGTCTGTTTCACAGGGGTGACTCCGACAAAGCATGTTACAATTAGAACGGCGTGAGGACCCAACCTGGCTCACGCCGAAGAGTACTGCGCATGTGTTGATAGCGCGCTTACCCTGTCCCTATGAGTGCGCATGTGTCAAGTTGTATACACTGTTCTGACACAGCTCACATGCTATGGAAGTGCTTAATCTCGACTAGTCTCACTAAATGAAAAAAGAATTTTCATTTGCTATTGACAGCTGCATGTAGACCATGATGGTCATAGCAGAACCTGTTATATTTATATTTAGATGTGGCATGGGAGCCCAAAATCGAGCTCGCAGTTGTGATGAACTGCGCATGTGTTAAATGTGTCAACTGAGCCCCTTGCCTGCATGTATGTCGATCTGTATACACAAATCGAAATTAGCTCACAAGTCACAGTAGAGGTAGGGCCGAACCTGTCGGACAGAATCAGAACTAGAATTAGAGTGTTGTCTAGTGTGATATTCATTAGGGACAAATTCCTAGACGCACATATATCTCATAACAACAGCCAGGGGATATCGTCATTAAGCCCTGTAGTATCCGAGTGTAGACGATAGACCCATTTCTGTTCTCTACAGAGGAGAAAACATTGGATGTCCACAATGTGTTGGGGAATATAGGGTTGTTCAAGTATTACCCAACGTAGATCAGTTTCTCTGTGGCCTGCTGTAATGAAGTGGCTGGTGAGTTTGGTAGCACTCTTTCTGCACCGAATAGTGCTCTTATGTTCCGCAATCCTTAGTTTGATTTTTCGAGATGTCATCCCCACATAGTTCTTGTCACACGGACACTTTATAAGGTAAATGACCCTGTCACTGTTGCAGTTGGTGTGTTTGTCAAGCCGCCATGGTCTGTTCGTACCAATGTCTATTTCCGTGGTGTGCGAAGTCTGGGGGCACACCGAACAGTTCCCACAGGGAAAGTGGCCTTTAACTGGAGGTAAACCCCAAAGGGGCGCATCTGCGGATTTACTAGGTGCTCGAGGACGTGTATGTATCAACTGGTCCTTGATGTTATGACTCCTTTTATAGGCAAATAAAGGAGGAGGTAATGTCTTCCCTTCCATCTTGACCACATTCCAATTCTTGAGAATGCTCTTCTTCAGTGCATTTGAGTAGCTAGAAAAGGTATTGACACAAGTAATCCTGTTCTCCTCAGTACTTGGATTACAAATTCGTTTCTCCAGGAGAGCCTCCCTGTGATTATTAAAAGCTCTCTTCATTGATGTCCTTACGGTTCTCTTAGGATATTGCCTATTCAGTAATTGAGAAGAGAGTTGGTTGGCATGTTCACAGTATTTGGAAGTAGTTGAACAATTGCGCCGGATACGGAGAAATTGCCCAAATGGTAAGTTCTCCCGCAGAGCTCTCGGATGAAAACTCTGAAAATGTAGCAAAGAGTTCCGAGCCATTGGTTTCTTATAGAGTTCCGTTGTGAGTGTCCCATCCTGAGAACTAATCAGAAGATCCAAGAAAGGAAGGTTCTCTTTCGAAGCCACGCAAGTGGACTTTAGAAAACCGTTTCTGTTGTTTAACCATGAGTGGAAGTTCTCGATCGTCTCCATAGAACCTCTCCAGATGACTAAAATGTCATCTATGTATCGTTTCCAGGACATGATATGGCCTAGAAACGGATTAGTGGTGGACAGTATCTCTGTCTGTTCAAATTGGTGAACATAAAGATTGGCTAAGGAAGGGGCAAAAATACTCCCCATAGATGTTCCGGAGATCTGCAGTAATAACTCATCCTCGAATTGAAAGAAATTCTCTTTCATCGCCAGTGTCGCACAGAACATGATGAAGTCAACTGGCGTGGGACTCTGCAGATCTCTTGTTTCCAGGAGTGTTTTGATAACAGATAAATTCTCATCTTGTGGGATGCAGGTGTATAGTGACTCCACATCAAAGCTCACTAGGAAGTCTTGTGTGGTGTCAAAAGGCATCCCATCTAAGATGCGTAGAAGATCCTTTGTGTCCTCAACGTATGTGGGCATTGTCTTCACTAGAGGTTTCAGAAAAAAATCTACAAAGGTAGATAGGGGTTCGAGGAGTGACCCTATCCCCGAGATTATGGGTCTACCTGAATGAAGGACCCCATCTCTGCTTCGAGCATGACACTCTGCAAGGGATGTCAGACTGCTGCGTGTCAAGATTTCGCATGCAGGAACCCGTGCCAGATTAGAAGGAATTTTCCTCTAATTTGAGGGAGGGGTAAGGGTCTTATATACTAGAGTGGTCACTCCTGGGTTTCTTCTAGAATTGATATGTTTTGAAGACAATCACAAATGTTTTGAGAACAATCATCAATGTTTTGAAAACAATCATAAATGTTTTCAAAACAAATGCGGTCATGCACAGCTGGCTGTTGGCCAAGGATGAAAAAAAGCGGTGACCCCTTATACAGAGGAATTATGCTGTGCCTAAGGACATGTTTATATACGTCAGTTACAGGGATTAGGATAGAATACTAAGAGCCTGGTGTCGAAGAGACAGGAGCAAGCCACTAGGTAAAAGGTCACCTGTTTCAGAACCGTTATTGTCTGCGGATAGGACAATGTATGTTAAAAGGGTTATACATAATAGGACTAGCCTAAAGGACCAGACACCCACTCCTCATCAAAAGGTCAACAGGATCAGGTAAATAATAATAATAATAAAGCTCAAGCTATAAAAAGCATAAAAATCATTTGAAACTCAAGATACTAAAAAGCATTGCTTTAAAAGTCTGGTAAAAATGTCCATAAGAACAATTTTCTCTAAAAGCGTTCAAAAGGCCCTCTAAACTTGTATATGTGGCTCTTATTTCACTGAGCACCTTGAAAGCCATTAAGCTCAGTTAGAGCAGAGAAGAAAAAATAAAACAAAGTTAGTTTTGACCTTCAATTTAGTAAATGTTTGAAAAGTTGCCAAACGGTTTCCAGCACAGGAGAGGCCAAATTGTTTATGAATCCTACACTGAAGACTCAACATCGCTGAACATCGTATCTGCATGTGGCAATCCCTCCAGAACTTCCAGTATCATGTTGAGGGAGCAAAGATGTTCATCTACGGTTCCCACAGCAGCTGCCGGGGAAGAATTAGATGCCAGCACACCTGATACCGATGCCTGTACTCCTGGAGCAGAGCCGATATCCCTTCCAACAGGAGCGGAAGCATCCCTTGGAGGCTCTAGAAATGCTGTCATCAACATGGGAATACGCTGTGGACAACTGTGCACATGGGCCTGCAAGGATGCCAGGAGCAATTATGTGTCTGGCGGTGCAACCAATGGAATTGTCAGACACAGGTCCAACAAGCAGCCAAATCCGTAGAAGAGGCAACAGAACACAGGCAAGACACAGTCTACCCAGACCGGTCTGAAAGACAGGCACCAATGCTCACTCAGCTCTCGAAGCCGAGGCGTACCCAGGTAGAACACTATACGCTCACAAAAACGTTGTTCCAGCAGTGTTCTCTCCATGTCCTGAGGGATTGAGAGGTCCATTGTGAAGCAATAGGATGAAAATCAGGATGCCCACTACTGATAGCAGGACCAAAGGAAGCCCTCCAAAAATGCTTCCAAGGACGGAGAGTATGAAAGCTGTAATTACTCCAAAGATGGTCTGAAAGGTGGTTAAGAGACCTGATCCAGTTGCTTAAATAAGTGCACGATCCCAATCATATCAGACATGTTAAAGATACGATGAACCATTCCTCCGAAATGAATTGAGAAGTTTGTATGGATAAGGGCCTGTATCTCTGCTGAAGACCTTGCAACCTCGAGATCAAAAGTCTCTCAGGCTGAAGTTAAGGCCACATTTTGTTGAAACAACATGGCTTTCAGTCTGCTCAGCGAATCAAACCTTATACTGGAAACATTCAATGAAGGTCACAGTGGTGCCTCCCTAACTAAGCGAGCCAGGGGAAACAATACTTGCTTACAGCAAACAACCCTGAAGTTTACTGTGACTAGATCTGCGATGCCTGGTGCCATCCCGCAACAGCCTTGATCATTCAGCATTAAATAACTCCCATTCAAGTGCAACTCAAAAACTGGATGAATCACTGCAGCTGGGGAGCCTTTCGCGTAGCAAGATAAGTTCGCTGTTGACGCATTACACGCTTCATGAAGCGACCCTTCTTTGCACACTGAGGACCCACTTAAAGCCTTCCCGCAGTCAGTACCACTTCAGAAAACGTCAGTGTCCTTATTTCTGCACCTATATCTTTACGGTAACTCCCAGGTTTCCTGTATGTACCCTTCACCTAACACTTCATACCTGCCTGCTTGGATGTATCTAAGGCAATATTGGCACTAGAAAGTCATCATTGGCAGTGTGATATAGCCATGAATTAACCATTCTGTAGACGGTGACTTTGCTACTGTAAAATGTAACTTCTCTAATTTTCCAATGAGCAGCATGGTGTAATTTGCATCTCTCGTGCCATGGTCAATTGTCTGTCAGTCAGAGTATAATCCAAGAACAAATTTGTGCTGTATATGTATCACCATGACGCATGGCCAGAACGCAATGATTGTAGCGTCCAGTTTAAAAGCACAATGGAGCACAATTGAGATTGCTCATGTTGTAGCATAGACAAATCTTGTTTCATTATGTCAATTGGCGAGAATACAATGTTACCCAGTGAATAAAAACGTGAAGAAAGTGTGATCATACCATTGTCCACCACAGCCAAGGCCTTTTCAAGGTTAAGTCTATCAATCTCACGTAATCTCTCAGCAGCATCCTGTTGGGAGACTGTCCACAGTTCACTGTAGATGGCATATAAGAAGCGTTTCTTACGCGGTTTCTTGGAACCTAGCAAGAAATCCCTAAGATCCATATTTTCTGATAGAAGGGACAAGTGGTGTTTCACCTGTAATAGTGTTGAGGTTTTTAGCCATTCTAGGCACATCTTCGCAACACTATAAGAAGTCACTACCCCTGGGTCATATGTGTACATAGCATGGATCAGGCCTAGGGATACTAAACCCTCCAGTGGTACCCTTGAATCTTGACTGACACCTATTTGTGTCGATAGGCCAAACCAACCATCCCTTACCATTGGCAGTAGAGGAATTGTATGTACCATTCTTTATCATTGCACCCAGCATCTCCTCACTTATCAGTGTGTCATTTAATATACCTTCAATAGGTGTGGGCAAGCGAATGTGTGGTGTTTTCAGGTCTTTTATTTTTGCAAACCCGTAGCAGGTAGTCTGGTGCACTGTTCTGTTCTGGAATATTATCTGTAATGGTATGAGGCAAGCTCTAAATAAAGCCTCTGTTCCCTAAACCTGCCAACCTTTCGTCCCCAGATGGATTTTGTGTCTATCGTGTCCCTCCAATAGTCAAAACCTTGTATAGACAGTTGGGAGTTGAAAGGTGCTGAATATATGAGTATTGTATTTGTCAGCATCAATTTCTTCGCAGTTGCATTTGTCTGTACTAGCTTATAGTAGTATGACATTGGGTCAGATGTATTGAACCCTAAAAAGTATGCAAATGTGTGTGTGAATATGGCAGAACTACCTTTCGGTGGTGTCGGGCAATGTTCCTATTGATGGTAAGTGTTATCAGTGCATGGGACACTAGCTCTGTGCAAAAGAGATGACCATAGTGCTGGTAACAATACATACTGTCGAAGTCAGGTGTATCTTAGTACAATTCCCTATAAGAAAATTCAGCAGATTGTTCTAAATCGGAGAGCATAGTATTTACAGTCTCAATGTCCCAATCATCAGAGAGTGTACTCGGGGTAATGAAATCATTCAATGAAATTTTAAATACGTGAAGAATTTTCAAATGTTCAGTGGGACCAAATACATCATATGAAACCCTATCCCAAACTACACCATCCAGTACTGGAACTGCTGAAATGTTCACTAGGGACAGGTCCCTCTGTTCAGGTGTGATGACATATGAGGTTTCAAGACTAACTTCACAGGTTGTACTGCAGAGCGTTGTGGGAGGTAATGTCAATTCAGTAGTAGGAAAAAGACAGTTACTAAACCAATCCAAATTAACAGGAACAGGATCCCTAATGCAAGCCAAAGATGCAACCAAAGGTACACTAAGTAAATTTTTTCAGCCAGCGATAGAATTGTTGAAGTTTTTCTTTTTTGGAAATATGTAGGGTTTGCTCTGGTTCACTTGGATCGAAAGAGAAGTCATCGAAGTTGATGAAGTAGCCAGTCGCAGTTCAATCTATCTTTGGTAGCTCAGCAGTGTTTGTAGAACTGGCAGTTGCTTCTTGTGAAGGCACATTGATGTAGATGTCATTATTGGGCTGAATTGCAATTTGCGTTTTATTTGTATTGGGACATTTTTCATCTTCAACTGGTGTAATTCATACTCCGTTATTTGATACTCCTGCATCTTGCACAGAGGAGTCTTGAAACGTTATTAGTCTTTCCATCTGAACTTTCTGTATAGTAGCGAGAGGAGATCTGCGGCTACTCAGGATTCCATGTGGCCAACTGATGACAATCAGCCACATAGTGTGGTTTGATCAGATCAATGGGGACAAATATTTTTTCTTTTTTGCTGGCAAGAGGAAGAAGGAGTACTGTTCTTGTTCCTTGAACCACCAGGACAGGTACAGGTGTTCTGTAGGATGGCCCAAACTCCTTCTTGTCCATGATCTATTCTCTGACCAGGTACCCAACCTTCAGGACCCAGGCAGGTCTTGCCGGAACCAGTTTCACTTCCCCAGTGGCGGTGCGTTTTACTTGGACTTTGCTTTGCAATGCTCAGAATTCATTGAGTTCCTGTGAAAAAGCCAAAAGATCATTCAATTCAAATGGTTTTACATCCGCCACTGTGCTGACACAATCGAGGTCAGGTTCCCACATTCTTGTCCCAAACAGGATCTCATAGGGGGTACGTCCTCCCAAGGAACGTTTTGGCATGTTGTTTAGTGCCCTCTGGACCCCATATAGGTGATTGCTCAACTACTACCCTTACCTAATACCCTTGCTGTTAAGGGTTGCTTTAGTTTCCGGTTTTTCCTCTCTACCACTGAATTTCCCTCGGGATGGTAGGGGTAGGAGTACCGCAAGGCCATGCCCATACTTTCCATGGTTTCCTTGTAAGCCCGAGAGCTAAACGCAGGGACATGGTCGGAATGTAACGTGCCACTTGCATATGTCCAGATGAAGAATCGCAAATCCTTTATAACAGTTCGAGCGTCATCCGAGCGCCGAGGTCAAACCAAAAGAAATCTAGAGCATGAATCTACTGCCACAAAGATGTACTTGTAAGCCCCGTCTGAATTTAAGGGGCTGCAGTGATCCAAACAGACACATACGAGAGGTCTGTCGAAAATGAGTAATGGTGTTTGTGGTGGCCGTGCTACGGTGGAACCTTTCATCTGCTGGCTGATGTCGCACTTTAAGACATAAGACTTTGTTTGTTTAGACAAACTTTGCCACCAGAATCGCTGCTTCAGTAATGAAATTGTAGCAGTGACTCCTGCGTGTGCTGAGCCCAGACCCTCGTGTGCAGCTAGAATTAAACCTAATCTGCGATCCATGTTTAGTATAACTCCATCCCCCACTCCTGGAATTTGAGCATACGGTGTGTTTTGCATATCTAATTTATAGGAATATTTGAGTGGACAACCTTTCAGTACGGCAGAGCCATTCTTCGAGGCGTTGACAACTATCAGTATGTCTCAGTCTAAACTCGTGCTAGAACGAGTGATTGCAGAAACGGCAACAGTTTGCACTGTCGCCTTGGCGGCTTCATCAGCCAGTGAATTCCCTTCAACGTGTATGCCAACACTCTGGTGACTCAAGGTGTGAATAACTTGAGCCCGTGGCAGGCATGCTTTCAGCTTTGCCACTTGTTCCCATAACAATTTATGCTTAATTGTGCAACCCTTGGAATCTCTAAACCCATTCTGGCCCCAGTAATGAAGATATTCATTGTAGGACTGCACGCAGTAAAACAAATCGCACACTATCAGTGTGGGGAATTCCCAATCCGCATAATGTAATGCCAGTATCAGGGCTTTAAGTTCTGCCAGCTGCGTGGTACAATCTCCTAGAGATTGTTAGCCGTATTGCAGGGATGGAACTTACCATCCCGCATACAACCCTTCACTATAGCATATGCTGCGCTATATTGCTATTTACTTCCAATGGCAGGCAGAGCAGATCCATCAGTGTAAATGATGTATTCATATTTTTCTAGAGGAAAGATTTCATTCAGGAGATGGTGTTCTTGTTCATACTGCAGGAACGCTTGTGTTTTTAATGTAGAATCGTATTTGTAATCTACATCTGTTGCAGTGAGAGAATTAGCCCATTGTATCCATCACTGATGCAGTGCTTTCGCATTTGGGATGCTCGCTTTGGTAACATCTTCTAAAGTCAGTTCCGGGTTTACAACGATAATGCGTTTCCCTGTGCTAGTGGTCTTTCTCTCACTACAGCAGTCTGTACTGCTGTCAGTATTTTTTCTGTGGCTGCAAATTGTTTTGTGCATGCGTGTACAAATGTGATTTGTATGCAATTTGGACTGTCTCACATTCATTGAAAGTGATGTAGGTATATCCTGATAATCCTGGGACCAACGGATCACCAAATTGGTAGTACTCACATGTGTGTGTGTAAATGTTTTGATGCTACCATGTCAGCCTGAACTGAACGTAGAGTATCTGTATGTTCCTGTGTCCACTGATGTGCTGTGAAACCAGGTCCGATTAAGTCGTAGAATGGTTTTACTTTTTCTTCCTAGTCCAGAATGTATGTTCTGCCAATATTTAGAAATCCTAAAGTGGATTGCAAACCCTCTAGATTCTTAGGAGGGTGGAGCAGCGCACACTTTTCTAAAACGTTGGCTGCCAGGATCTTGCCTTCACTTGACAGCTCATATCCCAATAATAGGACATTGAGATAAAGGAAGTTTTTGATTTCTTGAAATTAAATTTGTAGCCCAAATTGGCGAATCCCACAATTATGTTGTTCACCCTGCACAAGTGTTCAAGTAATTCATCGTCCGTCAGATAGATGTCATCTACAAAAGGACACTGCCTCCTCGTCGCATGTTTGTATTATTTCTGACACTCTTGCCGAGAACAGCCCCTGGCTGTTCATTTACTCCTGGGGAAAATTACGGATATTTCGCTGAGTGGCAAGGGCAGAAAATGCTGTCAAATATCTGCTTTCTGGAGCTATATTCTGGCAGAAGAATCCATTTGAGATATCTAATGTTTTTTGTATTCTTTCTGCACAATGTTATTCATTAATGCAACATTGTGTGTGTTTTGTACTGCAAATGTTCGTGTGCATGTGTTTAAATGTTGGTAATCCAAAACTAGACGATATGAGTTGTCAGGTTTCATTACGGGAAACAAAGGATTGTTCATTGGGGAGGTGTAAGTCTCAATCACACCTCGGTATTCAAGTTGGTCTAAAATTTCTTTGACCTGTTTCTTTACATCATTTTTAATAGGGTACTGTATCTGTGAATTTGGAGTAGATTTAAATGGGATTTCGTGGTGGGTAGACTCCACGTCCAACCCTACAAGGTTTTGGTATAATGCCGGAGCTAGCGCTAGTGCTCACTCCTGCGTGTCTGAATGTTTTAAAGATTCTGGGACGAGGTCGGAGAAAGCAGGCAAAATTACGCTTTCACCTTTTGAGCAATCCATCACAAACTCAGGCGGCCAGTCTTTTTCTGCTAACAGGATGTAATATTCATATGTTATGTTCTCCCAAAAGAAACCCTCAACTTTCCTTGAGATGTCCCCCTCTATTTGTAATGTAATTTCATACAGTCTATGTGGGACACTAACTCTGGTATCAGGTGTTACCACTGTGATATGTTCAATACTGCTGTCACCAGAAAATCCTTCAGGTTCTGGCGAGCTATTGTTACTTCTGCCGCTCTGTCTAGCATCGTCAGAGACCATTCCTCGTTCAGAAGCTGAGTCCTCAGTAACCTGGGCATGTATAATTTTTAAGCCAGCTACTTTTTTTTTTTTAATTGAGGCTTTGTTTTAGGTTGTTCTTCCTGTTTGATAATAAAATCTGAACTACAATGTGTTTCTCTTTTTGACTTTGGTCGATCTTCAGTCTTTTGTTCTGATCGCCCATCCCCCTCTGAGTTTTTTGATGAACCCTGGAAGGAACTAAATGAACGTGTATCAGTGTCCTCACACCTATTAGGTTTTCTAATGTTATCACAATTCCTAAGGTTATACCTCTTTTCAGAGGACTACCGTTGGGGAGACCCACCCCTTGATCGTGAATTCTTTTCTGTATTTTTATTATTAGATTGTTTATTATCCCACTTCTTTTTAGAAGAACAGGGTGCTTGCTTCGAGTTGTCCTTGTCAGGACTACCTGCAGTTTGTGGCTTCCCGGCTTTGGTTCCCAAATTATCTCTACCTAATGCAGCATAGGTTTCTTCGATAATTTTGAGTAATTCTCGCTCCCTAATGATAGGGGCTATTTCCCTTAGGCGACTGTGTATGGCCACTGCTGCTGCCTCCCCCTCTATGTTGTTCACCATGATTGCAGAGACTTGGGAAGAATTATCCATCAGTTTCATCCCCAAGTCCAGGGCAGGTCCTGCCCCATACTCATTCTGTATCTGTTTCAATACATCAGGAACAGCTGCTTAGGAAGGGGTACCATGTACTCTGATGTAAACAGCAGCAAAGATTGTTCCCCAGGTGGTACAATCTTCAATCGAGGGAACCAAATCCATTGACAAGCAAATTGTTAGCATTCTATGTTTTTCCTGCGGACCCGTATGGGGAAATACTGCTTCCAGGTGTGCAATTTTTTGTGATATCCAAAACGGAATTTGCTCTCGTTTGGAAGGCATTGTCCCTATTACTGATTTCAGTGTCTGTGGGCTAATTGTTGGGGCTGCTTGATGTAGACCACCTGGTACATGTCTTGAAGGTTGGACTGTTAATGTTCGCATGACAAACTGGACAATGTGTCTGTATAGCCTGACTATGTCTTTATATATTGTACAGACTTCATCCACTGATAATGTATCTATCTGGGGATGTGGAGTGTTTGTAGCTAAGACCGGCCAGGTTGCTCCTTCTCTGCTGAGTGGACCGAGTCTCACGACAGATGTTGTGTGTGGGAGGGCGCCTTTAAACCAGTTTCTGTGTTGCTGGTAAGTTAACGGGACTTCAATGTCTTCGTATGGAATGTTTTTTAACGGTGGTTCAACTACAATGTGTGTGTGAAACAAGTTGGTCTGCGGATCTGCAGGTGGGAACTGAACCCAAGACTAGAATACCTCTGACCCGAACACCTTGTGTGCCTCAATCACAAAGGTAACACAGCCACCTGTTGCTGGTACACAGTGTTCTGACAATTTCATAGTTCTTCAGTTTTCTGTAATGTTAAGAGTATTTGCAAATTTGTCTTCCCTCATACCTGAACCACTAATCGTGGACTCAGTCATTTTTAAAGGAGAAGAAAAAAGTTAAGAGCTAGGGTTTTGCACAATGTGGTAACCTTTATCCTTACAAGCTTGTTTAAACCCTCAGCCAATACACAGAGTATATCAGCTGAGGCAGATATCCCTTCACACTTCAGACGTCTCTGAAAAGTGTGGGTAGGGCTTTCTAAGAGAGCACGACTGAACTACTCAGATTTTCCCTGTTAATATAAGAACCAAACCAACGTTGGCAGTGCCATGTTGTGTAGTTCCTAGGAATCCCCAGGACCTGTGCTTTTTGGATGACCTAAACTGAGGGCTTGGTGTCCCATCTGCTTCCGGACACCCCCACAGGATATGTCAGCCGTTAGACCAGCTAGCTCTACAGTGCCACTACTACCTTCCTGTATCCTACAGTGGTAAAGGTAGTTTCTGACAACCACTGAACATGACAACCCCGATTCCTCAGGGATCGTGGAAAACAGTAGAGTACTTTTCGGTCAGCCACTTGTGCTTACTTATTCTCAAAAAGTACACAAGAGGGCAATCAGGATGCTTTTAATAAGTATTTATTGGTCTAGTGTTAGTCTTGTGTAAAACATATTTGCAGCGACAATAGGGAGACAGAAGCATACGAAAGAAATCGCAAGTGCTAATATGGTAAATAGTATATACATTTCTACCATAATGCTAAAAAGATTAACATAAACAGTTCAGATAAAATAGTAGCATTTGCATAATCCTATAATGCGCGCCCTAAGTAATTTGCCTAAATGTACCCAGCCTAGATCTGTAGGTGTAGCATCTATATACGTATATGTAGGTATCTAGCCAAGGATCCCCTAGGGATGAACCAGCCCCTCACCTGATGGTTGAGAATGGGTTATCATTCTGCTTCGAGAATGACACCCCGCAAGGCATGTCAGATCACTGCGTGTCACAGATTTAGTATACAGGACCCTGTGTCAGCTTTGAAGGAATTCTCTAATTTGCAGGGGAGGGGGGTCTTATACACTAGAGTGGTCACTCCAGGGTTTCTTTAATCGATATGTTTTTAAAACAATCACAAATGTTTTAAAAACAATAAACAATCATAAATGCTTTTCCACACAAATGTGATCACGCACAGCTGTCTGTTGGCCAAGGATGAAAAAAAGCGGTGACCCTTATACAGGGTAATTATGCTGTGCCTAAGGACATGTTTATGTACATCAGGTACAGGGATTAGAATAGAATACTCAGAGCCTGGTGTAGAAGAGACAGGAGCAAGCCACTAGCTAAAAGGTCACCTGCTTCAGAACCGTTTTTGTCATGTCGATGGGACAATGTATGTAAGAAGGGGTATACATGATAGGACTAGCCTAAAAGACATGACAGTCCATCGCATCCCCTATATTTTTCAACATCTACCTAACCCCCTTATCAAACCTGATTAAATCATTTAACCTCACATGCTACAATTATGCAGATGACACCCAAATCATTTTAAAAATGGATGGCATGGAAACATATAGACCATGAATAACCTTCACATGTGACATGGAAATACTTCCAAGATAGGATTAGAAAACAAACACAACATCCATCAAGCCACTCACTGTATATAGCATAGCTTGATGCCCATGCAGGTAAGCGCTTCAGAGCCCCACATAGGGTAGTAGGCACTGTACAAAAGGCTACAATACAATATTTATAATTTGTGCATCACAAAGATTTGAACCTATTAAAATCTTTGTTTCCCGCACGCTTCAGAATTACAAAACAAATGTGCTTTATATGTGCTTTCTTAGCAGCATGATATCGCCATTTTTGGTACAGCTCTCCAGTGGTTTTGGGATTTCAGATCTCAGAGTATTTTACTTTCAAGTCTCGCACTATGCTAATTGATAAGGGGGTTCCACAGGGCTCTTGTTTAAACCCCACGCTGTTTAAGATCTATGTAGCCCATCTAGCAACCATTTCTAGAATATTTGGATTTGAAAGTATATCTTATGCTGATGATACTCAGTTCATCATTTCCTTTGAGGCAGACCTGGACACTGTCAAAAGACCAATTCTCAAACGGCAAGAAAGCAATTGCAGACTGGAGGGTAACAATCTGTCTGTAATTAAACACACAGAAAACAGAGCTCATGCTGTTTGGGAAGGCACAGCAGTTGTGGGCCTCAGATTGGTGGCCTATAATTTTAGGCCCCGCGCCTATACCCAAACAGGCAGTTAAGAATTTTGGCCTCAAAATAGATCAGTCTTTGTCTATGAAAGACCAGGTTGTAGCCACTAACAGTAGTTGTTTCAACATGCTGCGCCTACTGGAGAAAGCTTTTTCCTGCCTTCCACTCTCTGTTAGGAAGATCCTTGTTCAGGCTCTGATTATCAGCAAATTGGACTACGGCAATGCCCTCCTTGCATCTGCAAATGAGACTTTAGTGGCTAAATTGCAAATAGTCCAAAATACTGCTGCACAACTTGTAAGCAATCTCGTTTAGGCGTAGAAAGTGGCTGGGCCACCTGAGCAAACCCAATTATTCTTCCGAAAATCACCGGACGTATTCCAAATCACATGGTGCTCAAAGGAAGAGAGCGGCCACTATCACTCCCACAATGGCTGGGAAACCTAGCAACAGCAATTCAATAATAGTCCCGAGCACAACCACTCCAATAATTGTCAAATACAACAAAATTGAGTACATTCAATTCTTCTTGTGTTCCAGACTGCTTTATTCTTATAGTCCTTGTTTCATCAGTAGTCCCTTAAAGCCAAAGCCAACACGTGTTTCATCAGATCGATTCATTAACATCACTGACTTCATCAGGGCTACAAATTAAGTATATACAAAATTAGAATGTCACATAATTCATTTGCACCCATCACCCAAGACACCCATGGTGTTAAGGTTTCAGGGGGAAAAAGTGTCCATTCTCAAAACCTTATTCCCAGATATCAATATTCATTTACAGAAAAGAGGGAAGTGTAATTTCTGATGTACGAAAGAGCACTCTCCCTCATGCATGTATGGACACGATATAGGCACTTTTGCTGAACTATGGGGCTATTTTGGTACATAAGATGATTTCGGGTTAATGGATTACCATGGGGAACGCGTCATACTTGTAGTTTGAATCTCCACAATACGAGGTTGGGGAATTACGGGGTACTATTGAAAAGTGTTGGAACATCGATGATTGGGAGGGCCCTATGAGTATCTTGGTATTATCATTGTTAAGGATCTGGATATAATTCCCCAGATAAATCTAAATAGAACCTGAAAAGAGATAGATCGTCTATTTGCCAGATGGAAGAATCTCCCATTGACTATCTTTGGTAGGGTAAACTTGGTGAATATGGTTATTCTTCCTAAGTTAACATACCTGTTTAATACTATCCCTTTAGCCTTCCCCAGTAAGGACATCTGGAAAATTCAAAGCAAAATCAGAGGCTTTATCTGGGTTGACAAGGGAGCTAGACTATCCTGGAAAAAGTTGAGACGTAGACTCATAAGGGGAGAGCTGGCTCTCTCAGACATCAGCTGGTACTCTATTGCCTTCCAGTTTAAAGACATCCGGATGCTACTTGTAAAACCGGAAGAGTCATCATGGGGGAAGCTATTGGGTGAGATGGTTACGATGGAGGGTGGATATGGAGAAGAAGGTTTTCTGTATAAGTTTGGGGCACCAAGGTTCTTTAAACGAGTCCGTCTGAAGGTTCTGAGGGCTGCCCTAGATGTCTGGGTTAAGGTCAGATGTAGATGGAGGATCGGGTACAATTCAGACTTTGCACCCATCTGGGATTCCCCGGGGACCCCGCCCTGTCTGAAGGACAGTGTTGCAATCCCAATGAAAAGGGCGGGTATTAAAATTCGGTCAGAGCTTGTTTCTGAAGAGGGACTTCACCCTTGGGAGGTATTAACGGCTAAGCTGGGGGGTAGTCTCTCCAGGTTTAAATACCTGCAACTTAGCTCATGGTTCACAGCAGAGAAAGGAGATATAAGAAGATATTGGGAATTGGAGCAGCTGTGGCAAACATCACAATGCAAAAAGAAAGAAGTTTCTATTTGGTATAGGAAGCTCATTGAGGCCGACGACATGGTAATCTTCCCGCAACATGAGGTTTGGAATCAGTCCCCTTTTGAGTCTAATATTACAGATCTTTATGAACCTTCCTTGAAACTTCTCTATAAGCATGTTAAACCGGCCAGTTTAAAGAAGAACCACTTCTTTGTGATCAACAGACTTTATTACACACCTGCAAAAATTGCCAAGTTTGCCCCTCTTTCCTCCCCCAAATGTCCCAGATGCAATCTTTCTAATGCCAACGATTTACACATTTTTTATGAATGCCTTGAACTTGGAGCTATCTGGAAGGAGGAGGGGGATGTACTATGTGGCATTCTTAAAGTCAATATAGTGATGAATATCTCTTTGGTAATATTTGGGGATGACGGTGTGTCTGTGAGGAAATTATCGCAGCCACAAAGAGGGCTGTTGTTGTACCTGCTTCTATTAGCATGGAGAGAGATATGCATGAAGTGGAAAGAGCCTTGTCCTCCGAGGTGCGAGGACTGGCTTAAAGCAGCGTTTGCTATGGCTCGTTTGGATCAGGGGGATACTAGGGAGTGTGAAGTGAACATCTGGCAGGCTCTAGTGATTTGGGGTCTGGCCTTGAGATTGATATAATTCCCTCTGGTATGCCCAGGTCCAATGATTACACCAAGCCAACGTCAAAGGGGCTGGTCTGGTTTGAGCTAAGCGAATGCAGTAGCCGTAGGGTGCACAGTTCGATATACGGCGTAAAGTAAGATCTGCAGATGTGTATTGGTGAGATGAGGACAAAAAAAAAAGAAAAGTAACACCGAGGGTTGGGATTCTAAATGGAGATTTTAGATACCACGTTAACTTGTGATGGGTGCAAATGAATTACGTGAAATTCTAATTTTGTATATACTTAATTTGTAGCCCAGATGAAGTCAGTGATGTTAATGCATCGATCTGCCGAAACACGTGTTGGCTTTGGCTTTAAGGGACTACTGATGAAACGAGGACCATAAGAATAAAGTGGTCTGGAACACAAGAAGAATTGAATGGACTCAATTTTGTTGTATTTGACAATTATTGGAGTGGTTGTGCTAGGGACTATTATTGAATTGTCAGCAATCTCCCTTCCTCTGTTGAGAGCCCTACATTAGCTACCTATTAAGAAAAGGACAATTTTCAAAATATGCTGTCTCACTCATAAGCCATTAATTGGCAATGGCCCTAGTTATCTACGCCAGAAACGTAACCATTATTGTCCAGCTAGGAATGTGCACTCTAAGGACAAAGCCTTGCTCATCGTCCCTCATGTTCACTTGACAAGATGCGGCAACAGGTCCTTTTCTAACTTGGCCCCGTGCTATTGGAATGCCTTGCCCTATCATATTCACACTTGTCCTGACTATGTTAATTTCAGGAAATTGCTTTAAACAGCCTTACTTTAATTTCTCAGCGATTTGTTTTGTTTTGCCTGTGCTTTTTGATAGGTGATTTGTGCGCTATAGTAAGTTACATGAACATAACATTAACATTAGCTGCTAATACATTTTGAAATATTTTTGTGCGGTTCATTTACAGGTATTTATATTTTGTTGAGCATTACAAAAAAATGTACATCCTACAGTATTTCTTTTCGCACTGTCTTGTCACCAGAGAGACAGTCATATAGTTAACTTCACAAAAATATCTCACTTTGCAGCAGTGGTTTAAATGGGCCGGTTCCAGGGCTTAATTGGAGCCGGAGCTTTCCGGTGCTGAGCACCGGCACTTAATTGGTTTACGGTGCTCAGCACCGGGACATAATTGTCAGCACCACACTTAGAGCAGTCTGCCACAAGGTGGCGCTGCTCATGTAATTTCGAGATCATCAGATCAACAGTTGTTTAGGAAAACAATATATATTAAAAAATTTACTAATACCTGCCTCCCCAACCATTCCTTTAGCTTTGGGGACCTAGAATAATCGGAACTGTCGCATTTACATGCGAGAGAGATGGTTAGTGGTTGTTTTGGCAGCGATGACAGGGGTCATGGGTGGTGCAAGCTGCAGTGGCCTCCTGGTCAGAGCCCTGGCACTTAATATTTTACAAATTAAGCACTGGCCGGTACTGTCCGGTTCTGAGTACCAGCTCTTTTTTATTTTTAGAGGGAGAGTACCTGCACTTCTCAAGAAACATGTAATACTTTTAATGGGAGAGTACTTCAACTTCTTAGAAACAAGCAGGTACTCTGTTAGAGAGTACCTGCACTTCTGTTGTTCTATTTCAAGCACTGATTTGCAGTCAGTAAAAGAAAAGTAAAGAACTTCTCCATGTTTAAAGAAGAAGCAGAAATGTGCCAGAAGACATAGCCTGACATCTGACCTCTGTCTCTGAAAGCACAGCAAATGTGACAAGATTAAAACAAAATGTAAATGCATTTTATTGCTCATTTACCTTCAGCCCTCCGCTGCACGTCTACTTCCAGCGCCTACATTTTTTTCCATACAGATTGTATGCATTCAAATATGAATGCAGTTTTTTAAAACTAACTTTTCGATAAACACTGTGCCAGTTGCCTGGGTCATTTGAGTGGGCTAAGGATTAATATAGGTTGGCCAGTCCCTCATTTCTCCCCACTGCCCCCCCCAAAGATTAATGTAGGCTGGCCAGACCCTCCTGTCTCCCCTCTAACCCCACACGCCCGTCCCAAGATTAATGTAGCCTGGCCAGGCCCTCATATCTCCCCTCAACCCCCCCCCCAAGATTAATGTAGGCTGGCCAGTCCCTCATATCTCCACTCTCGTGCAATTCTATTTATATTCTCTAAATTAAATGCAAACTTATTTTCATTGCTGATAGTTATTCACAATGTTTTTTGCTACCAATCACTTATACTCGTAGCGCTGTACTGAATACGTATTTCTAACACACAGCGGCACTTTTAGCAACCTCGGAACACTGAAAGGATGTCTTAGCTCCGTCTGTTTTTAAGCCAGAGCCCTATAGGTTACAAATCAACACAATTTCAGAATGCGGCGCGTCTCATTATTATCAGAACCCTTGCTGGCACTTTTCAGAGGGGCCAAACATTTAAGAACAAAATGTTTTGCAGTTACAAAGCCTACAGTTTGCAAATTCGCCAGCCTGGTGACTGGAAAACACAGTCAGATGGCGCAAAGAGTCCTACGCAAGTCAGAATTTCCGTGAGCAAAGCAAATAAATCTGTGTTGCATTTAGAATCCCGATTAAAATATTTGTTAAAAGCCTGCTGTGGTCAAAAACAAAGAAATCAGAGATTTCTTTCTGTACACTGCACATCTATGAGATAGAGAATTTAGTGTGTGATGATTAAGTGTACCTTTGATGTGTAAAATAGTCTGACATGCATTGCAACGCAAGCACTTCATTGGGGTCAACATAGTACCCCCAGGGGCACCCCGCTTTCCCCCCTCCCCCAAATTAGGTTACCCAATGAAAACACAAGAAACAGTTGTAAGTGGGTAACAAATGCTGCAGGTTTATTACATAATTCCAGTATATGTAATAGGTGGGTTATCTTACGGGCGATCCAAGGGCAGGCGGCCATCTACTTCACCTGCCCGCCTGATGAGCCGGGCAGCACGGGAACGACCCGCAAGTGCTGCCCCCCAAGTGAAGAGGTCGCCAGTGAGGGTGGGGGAAGGCTAAATAGCCTCCCCCTCACACCTGGGCCCGGAAGTGACGCGCATTGCGCGTCACTTCCGGCCCTGACACGGAGGGGGGCACCAGTCTGTGTCCCTGCCCCCCCCCGAAGGAGGGAGTGGGGAGGGGTGACCGGGGCCCCGGGGCCACTAAGGCGCCGACCGCCGAGTGGCCCCCTGCGGGGGCCGCGGTCAGCGGCAGAATGGGGAGAAAGAACAATCCTCTGGGCGGTGCCTAAGCCCCCTCTATGTATATTTAAAGAATTGCTAACAGTAGGTCTTGCAGACAGCTGTGCTGTCGAACCACTCCCAAAACATGGCAAACTGTGAAAGTGAATGGGAATGGAGGCTGCCTTAGAGATCTGCTGTTCCTCGCAGGTGGCCAGGCCTACATTTGAAGCCTTCGCAAGGCCCAAAAAGAATCCTATCTCATGCATATTAATGAGGCTGGGGTTTTTACCCTCGCAAAATATGGTTTTGCCTTGCAACAGACTTGCGCATCAATCGAAGCGCAAAACTTAGGTTAGGTCAAAGCGCAGTCAGTGTGCAAAAACACAGATGGCTTTGCAACCCGACTTAGTACATGGGCCCCTTCATTCCCTCATCTTCCTCCTAAGCAAGGCAGATGTAGCCTGGCGGTCAGTGCCACCTCCCGTTGGATATCATCCTCTGCGACTCTCAGTCTGAAGGAGTTAGTAAGCATTAGAATTCACCGCCCAAGCACCACAGGCCTTTCCATGCTCTATGTATGTGTATATTTACATGCATATAGAATCTATGCAGAGAAGCAGGGGCTAAAATGATACTTGCTGTGTGTGATTGTTGAGTGTGGGGAGGGGCCTTGGCTCACAAGAGGCGGAGCCTTTTCCCCTCCCTGCTGATTGCATCAGTGGTTAAAGTCAGGCTCTTTTTCCATGTAGTTGTAAACAACGATATATGCCCCAAACCAGGCCATAAGGGGTTAAATGCGTGAAGGGGATAAAGTCAAGGACAGGTGTTTTGGGGAGTGCTGGCATTGGTTGTAGTAGGTTATCCCCGAGGTGTTTTCTCACATTAGCTGGTCTACACTAAGGTTGCAGAGGGACATTCGACATTTGAATTGTACTAATACATGGGTGAATGTTCTTTTATTGAGCGGGGCTCATTTGCACTGGCGTTGGAGGCACACACAAACGCACACATCCGCCGGTGCATACATATAAACATGTAAGAGCAGAGCACACACTCCTGGCTGGTCTCGATGTTGCTGTCATATTGTCGAGGACATCAACTGAGCCTAGCCATACATGGCAACATTTTAATCCTCTAAAGTTGGAGATTTTGAAAGCAAAATCAGAGAAATGTATTTTCCTCCATTGACTCCTACTGAAGCACAGGCAATTTTAGGCAGGAGGCAGCTAAAATAAAACTATTTCTGGCTTTAAACATCGGGAGTGTCCCGCCGGACGCGGGTCTGATGCATGAATGTGAGCTGCACAAAAATGACGATTACTTGGGTGACATTTATAGAACAGAACATAACATAACAACAAACTCCCGCCATCATTCATTTGAGCACAGAAGACAGGGACAACTATTGATAGTGTCTGAAATTGAAATACCCAAGCATGAGTGTGACGTGGCCGTACCTCTTCTGGCTTACACTGCAGGCTCCAGTCCGAGCTCCTGCGCTCCGGTGGGGCGCGGCGGCACCCCGGAAGGCACCAGACGACCCCCATGTCCCACGCCTGCTTCTAAAGCACCTCTTTCCAGTTCCAAGGCGCCTCTGTGGGTCCAACGCGTCTTTCTGTCTCCAAACTTAGCGCCTCACTTCCCCCAAGCCACCCTAGTCTAGCATCCAAGCACCTCTACCTCTAAGGCGCTACCTCACTAAGGGTTCTCTGCAGTTCCAAAGCGCCTCTGCAGCCCCGAAACGCATCCCCGCCTCTCGGGTTCGCACATATCTCCCTCCGTGTGGGTTTCTTCCTTTCCCCCAATGGTCATGAGCGCTGGTGCGTTCGGAGCGGGTCACATGAGGGCTTCAAGCGCCAGTCCCATGACTGAACAATAAGCCACAATATCAGCGCTGCAGACGCCGGACCGGGAGACCAAAGGGTGTGTTTTTATTACCAAAACGAATTGAGAAGCTCAGACCGAGTCGGAAACCACATTCTGCCCTGGCAAAAATGTTCCAACTTCAAACCGGCCCCGCTCTGCAGGAGGCTGAGACGGTTGCGGAGTCGTTGGGGATTGCTTATGTCGTGGCAGCACCCCCTGTTCGGAAAGCAGCCCCTAGGGTAGCCTACGGCCTACCGGGGGACGCTAGCGGGGCAGAATGGGCACTCCGGCCCGAATTAGAGGCTTCGTTTAAAATGAGATAAGGAAGAACCCCAGATATGCTTTATGTTATGATTGACGTCTCGTCAGGGGTAGTAAGTGCAATATAAATAAATACAAATACATTGCTATGTGATATTATGCGATGCTGAGTTCGCCTTCCATGGGATGCCAACGGCATCGGGCGGTCCTTATCCATTCGGATGATGGGACCTCGACTTAATTATGTTCATTCACAAGTTCTTGCAAGAGTGACTCTTCCTGAGATGAGAACCCTCCTTAGCTTCATCCCTGCCAGAAGGAACCACGTCATCAGGACGAGTTAGTACCGGTCCTAATTTAAATCGTATCAGCGCTAAACCTGCTGGGACTTGTAGGTCCATACTTAAAATTAAACTACAAATCCCACTCCCAGCATGCTCAGTGCGGTTGGCTTAAATCAGGACTCTGTGATGGTCACCTATGTGACATGGGGCTGGCTGACAGCTGTCCTCCCTTCCAAGCGGGTGAGTGCATCAAGAAAGGTTTGTCACAGAGATTTCAGTGCTTTATTTGGCAATGATCAGAGCGGCTGTCTCCAGCAGAGGGCGATAGAGATCACCAGCATTGGGAGCGAGGCAGGGACGTCTCTGGTGCCTGACCGGTGACCCTATAGCTCTGGGCTGAGCATCTGCTGGGGAGACACAAACACTAGTATGAGTCTTTGCACTTTCTTCCGTGGCCCAGCACACATTTCCACACGGGAGCTGGGCTGGCATGTTTTCTCTTAAGCTCATGCTGTATCCCAGAGTTTAGAGTCCTTTGTCATGGGTCAGCCGGAAAACACAGGTCCTAGCCAAGGCCCACTTTCTACATTATTTGTGTGAGAGGCGGGGACCGGAAAGGCGAGCTACTTGTTCCCCTGCCGAGGTGCTTGGATCCACACTTTGTCAGGAAGGGTAGACTCGGTTAACGGGCTCCATCTCTGTAACCGAGCTGTCGGCCTCCTCATGGACTGCCCAGACCACCACTGCACAGTGCCTCGGCTGAGACTGGATGGAACAGAGAGCACCCCCCACACTGACACCGGACTACTAGGGACTCAACTAGCCCTGGACACGAAGCACATCTTCAGCTCGCAGATTTCAGCTTGACTCCACTCGAGTACTTCAATGAAATGACCCTCAAGCTTTCATCCATGCTGAGTCGCAGGGTACCACAGGCCGACCCCAGCTTACCTAACTGGAGTGCTGTGTCTGCTGGAGAAATGAAACGTGTACCTATTCAACTAGATAGAACTTGAAGAGTACATGACCTCAATATTTGGTTTGTTACTACTGAAATCTAACTATGATACGATGTACATAGAACACAAATAAAATATTGCCCAGAGCCCTTTATGAGTTTCAGTATGCTCCTAGTTTTCTTGATGTGTGCAGAGGTGGAACAGATTTTCAAGGCCAAACAAATGATTACCTTGTTAATTGATTTCTTTCAGCAAATAATTTTACTACCTAATTATATTATCTCTTATGTCAAAATCACAGAGATCATATGGAATATTAATCATTTGTGCAAAAGTGTATAATAAACTGAAACAGAAGCGGGTGTATATTGAAAAGAGGTTCACTTTTTATCTTTGAATTAGGGTACTTAAAAATACAGACAATGTGACAAGAAGAAAAAAATATGAAAACTCAAAGCCTTCACTGTAACAAATGCCAACACTTTTCTTTCATGACAGAAATTAAACAAATTACAAAAGATAAAGCGTAGGTCGATGTTTTGGTCTCTATTTTTGCATTAATGAGACCATCTTCAGGACTGATATGTATTTTAGTTGATGACCCCTTAATTTGAGCAAAGGACACGATTGATGTGTGTCTATTATTTTCTTATATGGTTCACCCAGGGTAGACAAACCTTCAAGGAGATCGAGCCAATTACAGTATATCTATTTTGAAAGCACAAATGTTCTTTGATGATACTAAGCGTTAAATTGACTTAGTAGATAGAGCTGATTCAATGTATCATAGACTGCTTGTATTAATCAGTGCGTCGATCTCTAGTAATTCTCTGCGTGTGTCGGCTCTACAGCGTTCAAATTGTAAAAGTTAATTTAACGCTTGGTATCATCAAAGACCATTTGTGCTGTCAAAATAGATATACTGTAATTGGCTCGATCTCCTTGAAGGTTTGTCTACACTGGGTGATCCGTTTATGAAAATAATAGACACATATCAATCGTGTCCTTTGCTCAAATTAAGGGGTCATCAACTAAAATACATATCAGTCCTGAAGATGGTCTCATTAATGCAAAAATAGAGACCGAAACGTCGACCTACGCTTTATCTTTTGTAATTTGTTTAATTTCTGTCGTGAAAGAAAAGTGTTGGCATTTGTTACAGTGAAGGCTTTGAGTTTTCATATTGTTTCCTTCTTGTTACATTGTCTGTATTTTTAAGTACCCTAATTTAAAGATAAAAAGTGAACATCTTTTCAATATACACCGCTTCTGTTTCAGTTTATTATACACTTTTGCACAAATGATTGATATTCTATATGATCTCTGTGATTTTGACTTAAGAGATAATATAATTAGGTACTACAATTATTTGCTGATAGAAATCTATTAACAAGGTAATCATTTTTTTGGCCTTGAAAATCTTTTTATATAAATCAAAACCTTTAAATAAATCCCTTGAAGGCACACTTACCTTACCATTTTACTTTGCCCGAGGCCTCAAGGGTAGTTTGGGTTGCCCATTTCACTTCTCATTGCAGAGGTGGAAGTCACGTCTGGCGAGGGAGTGGTGTGAGTGAGGAAGAGGCAGTGCAGCAAACAGATCCATCCACTAGAAATATGTTCTAATACTGTGCAGCAGTAAACCCCAATAGTAAGTACTGTGCAGAAGAGATTGCATGTGCGAGTATTTTGGTGTAACCTTTGAATTAATATTCAGTTAGTGCCCTGGGGAATGCATGCCCACCAGCCAGTACTGTACAACAGTTAGCCTTATCACATAGCAGTCCGGCTAGTACTGTGCAGTCACCACTCCACAATTAGTAAGTGTTATGTAGGCTGCATCCTAAACAATCAGGTCTGTAATGATGTAAATCCCATCAGTATGTACTGAGCAGTAACCAACCCTATTGCATGGCATTGGGATTTTAGCCATATTGTATATGATTGTGCAGTGTACCCAGTATTGTACTGAATCCATACCCATTAATCAGTATTGACGAGTGTGAAAGACAATACATACCTCAGTACAGTGCAGTAATCAGGGAGGTCATGGGAAGTGCTGGACTGGCTGTTGCAGGGAACGGACGCTTCCCTAGTATACTGGTGGGGTGGTGGCCGGTTTTAGACCAGTGATGGCCGTTTATGTTACTGGGGCTGATTTTTCAGCAGTGCTGCAAAATCGGCTCCTTGTAACAGCGCAGCAGCAGTGTTGGCGCCATCCCCACTCCCCAGGGGCCGGTTGGACGTAATTGCCAGGGCTGGTGTGCGATCCCAGTCCGGCCCTGGTCATGGGTTAGGTGCCAGCGGTGGAGGCACTATGTGTTACGGGTCTAGCACTCCAGGGTCAGGGTTGGGCTACAGATCATAGCTCTCCAGGGTGGAGAGTCATTAATTACCTACTGTTTTTAATATATGCTCAGTCACACTGGCTTGTGCTTGTGTACGCACACAAAACATGGCCCTACTCTTTGTCACCTAGGTATTGTCAGGGTTCATTTTTTTTCTGAAAACAGCTCCAATGGCAGGAAGTACTTCAAAGTGAAAAATGATTGTATGACAGAACATCTACCAGAAAATATATTTACATACATATAGAAAGTACAAAAATATACATGGGTCAAAGATCTCATGGTCCTAAATATCACTATATTAACAATAAGAATATATATTTGTCATTAACATTATTATAAATTAAAATAAAAGTTACACCATTTTTAACAAATGACTACATTTAATTTACACCTTATGGTGGGCGCAAAACGATGGACTGGGATACGGCCTGAGAGATTGCCAGTGGCTGAGATTAACTCAAGTATTCCACCCATCACCTTGTTGTTGCTGTTGACACCCTCAGTGCGATGAGTATGCCTAGACGTGGGTCTCGTGCTGACTCTGCCAATGGAACCAAACTATACCTGGCTGATGAGCACTACTCTGGGCAAAATCTGTCATGACACCTTGATGTCATGACCCCTTGCCCTGCCATTACCCCTTGCCCAGCCATGACAACTGATCCTGCCTGCCTTGGGGACATCTAGACAGTCATGTTCCACATCGCTATCAGCTTTTTCATTTTCAGACAATGGTAAAAAAAGTAGCGGGATTCAATGAAGCACTTGGCTTCAAGGTTATGTTTTCAGCTGCAAGTATAGTCAGTTTGTATTTAGTCAATCTGCTGTTTGTAAGGTGCTGAGTGGAAGAACTTGTCAGCAATAGCTCGACCAAGCAGGGCACAAGGACAGCAAGAGGGTGTCCAATGACTATACTCTCACATCTTTCAATGCTGACACCTACTGTCGCTTCAGCATAAGGGAACCGGGCAGTCTTGCAGCTGGACAGGATCAAGAGTAGCAGAAAAATAAGTCAAAGTTCTTCGTGCATCCCCATGCATTTGTATAAGCACTGAGAGAGCACAGCCCTCTCTCTCACTGCAGAAAAGTGTAAAAGCTTTGTTGCAATCAGGCATTCCTAGTGCCGGAGCACAACAGAGGCTTACTCTGAGTTCTAGGAATGCAACCAAACAGTCATTGTCTCATAGTATCGGCTCAGAAACATCCTTATGTGCCAGCAACTGCAAAGACTTAGCCACTAGGGAAAAGCTGGATATCCACTCTCAAAAGTAGCCCACCATTCCCAGAAACATCCTGACTTCTTGTTGCTTAGTTGGTGGATTCATCTTTAGAATCACAGAGATGCTGTCTTGTGACACCTTCCTTGCTCTCTTCTCAATATAGTATCCTAGATACAGAACTTATTTTTGACAGTATTGCAACATGCTTGTGGCTACTTTATGCCCATTCTCAGCCAAGTGATTCTGTAAGGCAATAGTGTCTTGTTTATAAGCTTCCTGGGTATTCGATGCCACTAACAGGTTGTCGATGTATTGAACAAGGACCGAATTACAGGGAATCACCAAGGACTCAAGATTATTTGTGAGGATCTGTTTGAAAATCAAAAGGCTCTCTGTATACCATTGTGGGACTCGGCACCACGCCAAAACATGGTTTTGGAACCGGAACGCAAAAAAGTACTGGCTCTCCTCATGAAATAGTACAGATAACAAAGCCTGACACAAATCGATCACAGTGAACCACTCAGCTTCACATGAAATTTGAAACAGTTTCATAGCTGGATTTGGTACCACAGGACAAGGCACTACAATGTTGTTACTCTTTCTAAGGTCCAGCACAATGCGGTACTTAACGCTTGGTTTCTGCAGGCCCATAATGG
This sequence comes from Triturus cristatus, assembly GCF_964204655.1. Lineage (NCBI taxonomy): Eukaryota > Metazoa > Chordata > Amphibia > Caudata > Salamandridae > Triturus > Triturus cristatus. Next base: position 817,211,490 of record NC_140584.1, read on the forward strand.
GCGAGTTATATGGAATTCCCATTATGTCTCTTAAAATGCCTTGCTCTGTAATTCACTCAATCATTGGGGTAATCCCAGCTATCATTTCAGGCATCAGATTGTACTGAAGTGTTGTAGGATATTTGGCATTTGGCTGAACATTCATACAAACAGGCTTAGCTCCTTTTATGAGACCTATGTATTTCCCTGAAAATTCACAGACTTCAGGCTTCACCGTATCCTTAAGATTCAGTGGTAAATCATCAACTGTCATCAAAAGGTACAGTCCAATAGCCGTGCCCTGACTTGCTAATTTGAAATCCACATTTTCATCATGGATCTGAAACGCCACACCCTTCGGTATGCAATATATGGTACAATTCAGTTTACATAATAGGTCACGCCATAAGAGATTTCCGGGACTAGAATCACATACCACTACCTGGAACTTCCTTCATGACAGGGGTTGTCATTTGTTTATTGGCAACTCCTACAACTTAGATTCTTTTTCCCAAGAGAGTTAGGTTTAAAATTCCGCTGTTCTAACAGTGGAACAGGTAGCAACAGTGGCACTCAGGAATGACATAGGATGGCCATTCACCTCACCTTCTACAAATAGACCACTTTGGTCTACGTCTAAGACTGTGCAAAGTACGCACGCAATCTTATTACCCCTTCAGGCACCGTCATTGCGAAGTTAGAGCAGTAGCACAAAAATGTGCCCAGCATAGAAAAATGTTTAAATGGGTTTTGATTTTGGAAAGAATTCTGAGTCAATTTTGGGACCTGATTTGCAGAAATCCTGGGACCATTGAGATTCTTCTGAGGCACTGGGGCTTGTGAAACCTGCTTTACCAGACTTTTTGGCACATTAGAATACTTCACTCTCAGCATAGGCACATTCTGCAACTGTGGTGGTTCAACATTCTTCATGTGGACAATACCCAAATTCTGACCTTGATTCTCATTTGTACCCCTATAGAGATTCAAGTGACATTTCCACTTCCAATGCCCCAACACCATTCCTATCTTGCTTCATAGGTCCTACTTGAGGATATGCAACTCCTTACATTTCACCAACATTTCCCATATATGCCTGATTCTGGCCTCCTCTTTGAGCTGCCTTCATCTGTACCAACATGAACCTTTCCTTCAGCCGCTTTTGTTTCATGTCCAACTCGTCACTGCACTATCTAGCATATCTCAATATTTCATCAGTGGTCTTGTTCTGCGAACAAATCAAGTGCTGCTGGATCATGCTAATTTCAGGTCATAATCCCATCACAAACCTAGATACGAAATGGTCCATATCCTTTCCTTCTGGATTTTCCATCCTGCAATGCTGCTTGAAAACTTGCAACAATCTCTCATAATAAGCATGCACTGTCTCCTTAGGTTCTTGTGTAGCCCTGCCAATCTTTACCCAATAAATATCCTTTGCAGGCACCTTTCCTTACAGAAATGTAATCACTTGCTGATATTTCTTCCTCACCTCAGCCGATGGTGCATGAGTAATCGGATTTCTGTGAGGCTTTTTCATCAGCCACTGAATGGCTACTTTACACTCAGCCCATAAATCACTGTGTAGCACAATGTCAAAGAATGTGTTCAAGTCAACATACAATACTTGTGAGATTTTAACAAAATGCTCAACTTGGGTGTACCACTGAAATGGATTCTCTCTCAGCTTTGGGAAATCATTTGTGTATGAGACAAGGTCAATTCTACTCCACGGCACATGTACAAACCCTTCACCTGGCACTTCTCTTAGTGGGAAACTCTGTGTTTCCTCATCATCTGGGGCACCGGGGTGGTTCCCCTTTTCCCTCTTGTAGTTGATCCAGCTTTTAATTTCTTTTGATCTTTCTTTTTTAGCCATATGCCTTCTTATTTATCTAAATCCTGCCATTTCCGTACTGCCAATTAGTTCTCTAATTTGCAATTTAATTCCTGAAATCCTCATACTTGTTATGGCCTTGTCAACAAAACACATGGGATAACTCTTCTGTAAAGATTTCATCCTTAGTATATATGTCATATATGGGGACAACTTGGAAAGTTTATCTTGAGCTTGCCCTGCAAGTCGTGTAACATCTTTGCACGTGTATGCAAGTTCATCTTCTAGATAAGTATCTTTTTTTTATTTGTATTTATTTAAGCTTTTTGAAAACATGTATTCAGCAGTACATATACAGTACATGGTAGAAACATACATGTCATTAGGATTGAGATAGCATAAACATCTTGAGCAATGTCTGGAATGACAGAAACCATAGTAGGCATTATTTTCACATTAACCATTATGCAGCAGAAACCATAAAAGTTTGTCAAAGTCTCATCTGTTTGAAGATGATACTTGATATTGCAGAAGAGTGTGCACACCACATAAAGAGGAGGCTGGAAGTAAGGAGTCTATTCAGCTACCAGCATCGTCAGTATTGTTGGTGACTTCAACCAGATGCTCCAAGAGATATGTCTGCAGGGGGGCCCAAATATCCAGAGGACGCGAGGTGAGGGGAAGGAGTTCGGCATATGTATATGTTTGTTCCTGCCAGAATAACATATCATTAATCCACTCCTTAAATGTAGGCACCCTGCCATGCCCCCATCGGCATGCTATCCTCCGCTTAGCCAACAGGAGACCAAAGGAGACAAATTTGCGCTGTGCTGCGACTAAGTTTGCTGTGTAGCCTAGAAGGGTCAGCATGGGGGACAGGTGGAGCCTTAAAGAAGTCATCTGTTCCAGCGCTGTAATCACTTGTCGCCAGTAAACCTGGATAGCGGAGCATTCCCAGGCCAGGTGCAAAACATCTGCTGCCCCCACACCACATCTATCACAGTTATCATTATCGCGCAGTTTATATCTACACATTTTAGCCGGAGTGTAGTATGTGCGGTGCAAAAATGTACAATGGGTGATGCGGAAGCGACTGCTGGAGGAGGCCTGTTCTGTTTGTGTGCAGCAATATGTCCATTGTTGATCAGTGATGTCATGTCCCAGTTCGGCAGCCCATTTGTCTCTGGCAGTACATGGGGTCTGAGCTGGACTGAGATATAGGCTGTGATATAGTGTAGAGACTAGGTGTGAGGCAGTATCTGCGCGCAGTATTGTGCGTAATGGGGTGACTTCCTGAGGTTCCAGTGGGTATGAAGGGGTGTACTCCTTGATATCTTCTCGTAATCTAACATAAAGGAAAACATCCATGGGGGATGGCAATTGTTTGGAAAAAAGTTGTTGGAGTGTGCGGAATGTCCCCTTTAAATAGAGGTCTCCCCAGCTTGTGATGCCATATTTAGCTTTAGTTTTTTTAAAAGCGCCTTCCTGTAAGACCGGCATTTTGGGTTGATAAACAAGAGGGAGCAAAGGTGAGTATAATATGGGGGCTTGTAAACGTTCGGCAATGCGTCGCCATGTCTTCACCGTGCAGTCAACTGATGATGGGCTAGCTGCCCGAGCGGCAGGCATGGTCAGTATGGCACCTTCCAGCGGTATGGGATCAGCCAGCCAATGTTCAGTGGCCACGTGCGGTGTGTATCAAGGGGGGTGGAACCAATAATGAGCCTAATGAGCCTGAGCGCAGGCATAGTACAATTCAAAATTGGGGATGTCCAACCCTCCCTGTGAGTAGGGTTTAGTAAGTGTCTCCCATTGCACCCGAGGCTGTTTGCCGCCCTACGTCAGTCGTATCAACTCCGAGCGAAGGGTTGAGAAAAAGAACCTGCCCGGGTGATACGGAATATTGAGAAAGAGAAACAACAATTTGGGGAGGATGACCATTTTTATGAGAGATGTACGCCGAGCCCTGGTGAGTGGGAGAGCACTCCACCTTGTTATACTACTTGTGATAGTATCCATAGCTCTGCCATAATAAAGCCGCATCATTTTTTCCCGGTCAGCTGTGACGTGTACACCCAAATACTTCACATCTGAACTGCTCCATTCTATGGGAAAACCGGAGTAAATACTGTTACCGAATTCGGGAGGGGAAATATCTGCGATTTCGTCCAGTTAATAGTAATGCCGGAAATACCCCCGCACCGTACAAATTCATGAAGCAATAGATTGAGGTTGTTCAATGGCTCTCTGACATACAGGGTAACATCATCAGCATACAGGGAGATGAGTATTGGATGAAGGAAGCAGCGTAGAGCCTTCTCCTGGTGGTGTTGCCTGATTCTGGCTGCAAGAGGCTCAATGGCTAGCACAAAGAGGAGCAGGGAAAGGGGGCAACCCTGCCGGGTGCCCAGAGTGATGAAAAATGAGGAAGAGGTATGGCCATTAATGGGAACCCAGGCTGTAAGCGCCGTGTATAAAAGACGTACCTATGCCAGAAAACCTTTTGGGAGCTCCATATTTTGGAGAATAATGAATAGATAGTCCATTTCAACTGAATCAAAGGCCTTGGTGGCGTCCAGGAAGACCGCCACCCGTGCCAACTTTGGATGTACGTTAAACAGGATGGAAAAAAGTGTGCGGAGGTTGTGTGATGTCGCCCTACCTGGAATAAAGCCTGCTTTATCTGGGAGGACTGCCTTCTCCATCAGGAGGCTAAGTCTGTTAGCAAGTACCTTGGCAAGGATTTTCGCGTCGTTATTGATTAGTGAAAGAGGACGATATGAGTCACATGTCTTCGCCGCTTTCAGAAGCGAGGTAATGAGGGCCTCCCTCAATGAACCGGGAAGGATCGCAAGTTCTTGAGCCTCTTCGTAAACTAATTTTAGCACTGGGAGCAGTTGATCAATATAGGTTTTGTAGAAATCAATGGGGCGGCCATCTGATCCCGGAGCTTTCCCTGATTTCATCTGCATATTTGCAGCCCGTATCTCTTCACTTTCAAGAGGCGCTGCAAGCAATTTCCTCTGAGTGTCTCCCAAACAGCCGAGAGTTATATTTTACAGATAGGTAGGGAACTCAGGGGGCTCTAGTCTGCGAGTGCTATATAAGTCTGCATAGAATCCTGTGAAAATATTGAGAATTTCGATGCTGTCTCTGTGCCGAACACCCTCATTATCATCGATTTCTAAGATGTAATTAGAAAAACGGGGCTGCTGAATGTCTATTGCCAACACTCTACCTAGCCGCTCTCCCTCTCCATACCTACGCACTGTAAAGTATTTACCCTGGAATCTAGCCTTACGTTCTGCCGTATCTGTATAGTCCCAGAGCGTCTCCCTAAATGTCGCCTGTCGTGAATCAGAGTTATCCTGCCATAGACCACCCTCAAGATGCTTTAGGTCTTCCTCAAGCCTCCGAAGTCGACAGCGCATATCCCATAGGACACCAAAACTTTTGACTATACAGACCCCTCTCACCGTCACTTTGAAGGCGTGCCATAACTGATATGTGTAACAGAGCCTGTATTTCTCCGAAATAAATCTGATATTTCTTCGCCAAGCTCGGCTTTAAACACAGTATCTAACAGGGCCTCAGGCATGAGCTTCCAATGTCTAGGAGTGGCAATCAAATTGGGAGGTGAGATCGTCATTAGTACCGGAGCATGATCAGAATAAGTTCTGGCTAGATGCTGAACCGTATTGATCCAAGAAGCAACACCTTGGGAAACGGCCCAGTAATCTAATCGAGCCCACGTTGAGTGTGCAGCTGTATAATGTATGCCTTCTCTCCCATTAGGGTGAACGTGTCTCCAGGCATCCGTGATGCTATTTCCTGGGAACAAATCTGCCAACAAACTCTGCGTTTTAGTGTAGTGGTGAGGAAGTGGATTAGATCTATCAGCAGTGGGGCATAATGCAGTGTTAAAATCTCCCCTCCAAATGACATGAGTGGAGCCTATGTTCAAGATTTGTCCCCATAATGTGGTAAAGTAGTCTGGATTGTCCACATTCGGTCCGTAACTACACACTAATGTGACAGATTGCGTGACTATTGTGCCCCAAACAATGCAGCTCCTACCCACGGAGTCTTGATACGACCCACCCAAAATGAACGGGGTGTTCTTTTTAATAAGAATCACCGTGCCTCTGGAAGAAGTGGAGTAGGAAGAAAAGACACGGACTGTAGGCCATCTGCAGGTAAACTTGGGAACGCGTTGTGGGTCAAAATGTGTCTCCTGCAACATGGCAATGTGAACTTGATGTCGATTGAGATATGACAGTATTTGCCCACGTTTCCGGGGGTTTCCCAATCCCCGAACGTTCCAAGTAAGGAGATTTAACTTTAGCCCCTCAATTAGTGGAAGTATCGAAGGGTCAAGTGAATTTGATCATAATGTGTACCGGACTTAGAGTTGCGAGCATGTATGTCGATGTACGTACGTATGTCTACCTGCTGGAGACTGAAAGTAGTGTACTCATACAGTAACCTTATCCTTCCCTCCCCCGCCCACAACAGCACCCCAATCGTGCTGGCATCCTGGTACCCACCCAATACCCAACCCCTGAACATTATAGTCCAAATCAGTATCCTAACAAGGAAACAGTAGGGGGAACGCCCGCGTGGGCGTCGCTAGTGAGCTCTCCCTTCTCTCCGAGCTTCAACGGCAGCATCCCCAGTAACTGGGAGATAGAAAAAGGGGGGAGGAGGGTGCTTGGAATTGTTCAAATTAGTGACAGTCTATATAACGTGCCTGTCGACCAAAATATGAGTGCATGCTTGTTTCTTTTATCACTTATCTGCCTTCGGACTTCGCCACAGCAGGCAGAATGGTTGTACGACCTGAACTGTATCAGTCACCAGATGTAGGCTGTATCCCTCCTTCGCCATCAAGACCCATAAAGCAGGTGTGGAGGTGTACGCAAGGATAGAGTCATGAGGAGTCATGAGAAGTTATTTCCAGTGTTAAAGGTGCTCGACTGTGTGGTTCAGACCGTCGATGGGGAGGAGGACCTGGAGCGGTGTTCTGCGGGTTCGCGATACGGTGACCGTTTCTGGACGCTTTTTAGAAAATCCTCTACTTGATGCGGGTTTGTGAAGAAGTGTTGCTTGCCCTGATGGGTGACTAGCAGGTGGGCAGGGTACATGAGCGTGTACTCTATTTGTGCTTTCCGCAGCTTTTGTTTGGATTGTATAAATTTACATCTCGCCTCCTGGACTGCAGCTGTGAAGTCTGGGTAAATGGTGAAGTTGTTACCTTCATGGTGGAGTGTCTTCTTCTCCCTAGCCAACCTCAGCGCTGTATCGCAGTCTCTATAGTTAAGGAGTCGAGCAACAATAGGGCGAGGAGTGCTCCCCGGGGGGGTCTGGGACCTAATGACCGATGCGCTCTCTCCACTATCAGTTGAGAAGAAAAAACCTCAGCACCAAAAGTGTCCCGTAGTAGGTGTTCCATGAAGTCTTCCATACGCCCAGTGTTGGTGCTCTCAGGGATCCCAATAACGCGAATGTTGTTTCGACGGCTGCGGGCTTCGCGATCTTCATTCTTGGCAGCAATGACTTTGAGAAGCTTGTCCGTTTGCGTCACTTGGTTCTGCACCTGTGTCGTAGCATCCTCGTTGTCTGATATTCGCCTCTCCGCCTCCTTAATCTGCCCATCATGTTTGTCTACCTTCTGAACTTTAAAGTCCATGCGACTATTCATGGAGTCCATCTTGCATGATATATCCGTGAGACTTTGTTTCATGTCCAGAAGCAAGCTCTTGACATCTTCGTCCTGGGTAGGTAATTGCAATTGCGATTGTTCCTCACTGGTCTGGTCTGGGTCTTCCTAACTGGACCGCGTGCTAGCCTTTTTTGATTCAAAGGGGAGTTTCGATTGCCGACCATCTGTTTTCCCCATGGTTGTGAGACTGTGTTTCGTTAGTAATGCAGCCCCAGGAATAGGGGAGTCACGTCGTTCTGGTGGTTGCAATAGGTAGTAAGGAGGATAGCAAAGACCCATGCTGTCAGTGTGTTGCCCCGAAAGTCGGCCAATATTTATAGTTCTGACTATGCACCGGTGTGGAGAGCAACAGTCGCCTACTTGTTCCAAGGTGCCAGATGGGGTACTGCAGCAGGATTTGGAAAGACTATGATGTACGCTGCATTTGTCGTCAAGGCATACAAGGAGGGAGGCATATTACGTATAACATGTTGATAAAGACCTGATCGACACTCTCCCTCATGGGCAGCGAAATTTGATGTGCTAGGAGCAAGGATGCACCGAGGGATGCTATGTCACAAAGTGAGAGCAGGCTGCCAGCGGTAATACGTGCCACGATGCACCAAGAGTCAGTGCGCTGGCAGTGAAGTATGTAGCAGCAAGGACCCAGGTCACCCAACTAGTAGGCACCCCACACCCACATCCACCCCAGCGCAATGGGAGAGGATGGGCACAGAGCTGCTCGTGATCACAGGAGTGTCTTTACTTTACAGGCAGAGTCTGAGTGTACACATCCCATTGACGGGGCACCGTAATCTAGTTCCAGCCGCAGAGATCCTCCCCTCCCACAACTGCCTCCATGTTTGGGGGGAGAAAGCAAAAGGATGTGGATCGAGGCTGCTGTTTCCCCAGGTTTGCTAGAATCTAAGATGGCGGATCTGTCGTCAATGCCCCGCCACAGTACGCCGCCAGGGCCGTGCAATTAGGATTAGCAGGGATAACCTCGTGAGGGAGGCAGGCGATGTCACTAGAGTTTGTAGCGCGCCAATGGAGAATGCGCCATCACGGATAGTAAGTGTGTCTGGCCCGGTGCGAAGCGCCGGGAACAGTCCGGCAGCCCGGGATTCAGCGAGTCAACAAAAATCCTGTGTACGTGGTATTTTTTCCCCCCTTACCGCAGTGAGTGAAGATGCAGAAGCGGGGTCTCACATTGAGGTCCACCACGGCTTGGCACGCAAGGATGGCGTGGATGAGCGTGCACTGTGGTTCGGGCCCAGTCGCCTTGTGGGATCCTCGGAACTCACGTGACATCAGTGGCCGGGTCTGCCTCCAGCGACGTTCCACATCAGTCGCGGCCTCAGAGCACAGCGAGGCATAGGGGCATTCCAAAGCATCTGTGGCCACCAAACAGCAAACCGGAGCAGCATGGAAGGTTAACCCTCAGTCGGCAAGCATTTTCTGCTGATATTACCACGCTTGAATGAAGGATAATTGCAGGATACTGACGCCAAGCAGCAAGAGCCTCACAGGCATGCGGCCATCATGGTCGTGCGCCACCTAGCGCCCCTTCTCTTCTAGATAAGTATCTATACAGGAAAAAATTTACTTGAAATCATCTTGCTTAATTACAATTTTAACCTGGCTACATCCGCAGGTCTTTCTTTCTCAGGAAACTGGAATTTCTTACTCACCTCTGAACTTTCGAAACCTCTAAGTGACCCATTAAAGAATCTAACCAAATCCTCTACCTCCTAGGAATTAGCACCATTTTGGGTTCCACGGGTATCAAGAGCTATTCCTTCTCTGGGGCTACTGCTTTCCATATGAGGAGGTTAATTCCAAATACACATGCAAGAGTTTTGAGGTATTGGGGCAGGGTCCTCTATAGGAGTGAGCCCTCTTGTGCTCAATGTTGAAGACATAGGGTCTTAATACGGTGGGTTACCTTAGTCGGGACTAAAGGAGTTCTTCTCATTCCTCCCCAGGTCAGGGGTACATGTTGTGGCTGATGTACTTGCTCCAATAGGAACTGTCAGAGAAGGTGCAGCACTCCCAGATGACCCTGGTTTATACAAAGGAACCGCAGGACTGATAGTGACAGAAAAAGTTACTGCATTTGGGGAATAGAGAGCAAAAGAACTCACAGAGGTTGCTCCCACAGTATATGACTTAGACTCACAGGGGCAGTGACTTGCTTGGAGATCTCATCTGCAGCGACACCACTAACCCCATCAGACAGGGGCACCAATAAAAGGTGACGGGCGGGCTGACAACAGCACATTCAGGTAATCACCACTAGAATCCTATCACCACCATCACCAGAACCCTCTGGCTCTCTGTCTTGTCATCTCCTTTCGTCTTATTCCTTTTCTGGGGTCCCTCGCTGGTCTATGTAGGGTACAACCTAGTTCCCTCAATTATTTTACCTCACTCCTTTTGTTGTTCCGCATCCCATTTAGCTTCAACATAGCTATGCACCGCTCTCTTAGATTTGTCTTGATATTCATCTTGTTCTTCAGCATGGGCAGTATGCTCCCAAGCATTAAGTGCTTCATATTGTGCGGGTCTAAGGGGTGGCTTCATCTCATACAATACTCTTCTCATGTTTTCAATAATTGTCAAATTAAATGTGTCATATTGAGGAAATGTCAATATCCCTTTATTTTCTGTGATCTTATGCCAATGACTCAACCATATGGATGTCGTCCCACATTTACGGCCATATAGTGACTTTTTGTGCCTTCTGGTGGCGCCTCTTCACCCTCTAGAACAGGAACCCTCACAGCTCCCTTGATATATCCCTAATAACCATGAAATATATTTTTTTCAACAACAATTTAAATGATAACAACAGGAAAATTTGATTTCAAATCAAAGTTATTTCTTCTCTTCAAACAAAATAACTTTATCTGGCACTAGCAACCAATCCCAGCACAACACCTTCTGTTCTGTCCTATTGCAGCACAGCTCTCAGTGATGTAACATCCAATAATAGCTTGGCACCTACACCAACCATCCAATCCCAGTGCGGTACACAGTAAAGTAATCGTCGCTCCTCACAGCGGTTCACCCTCCTTTACAATTTTCACAAACGCAACTTCTCGCAACACTAACCAAACACAATAAACAAAATAGTTGTGAAGTGTACTAAAGAAATCAAAGTATTTAATCACTGCACTTTCTGACTTACTTACACACACACACACAGACACGGATGAAATTCTCGATCAGTGGAAAATCACCCTGATTAATGCAGTTTCTCCTTTGAGCAAGCCCAATAACAACTTCAACTGCTCAACAATAAGCGCATCTTCATTTACATAACTATTTAAAATGGCATTACACAACACCACACAAACGCAAGCTTAACACACCGAATTGCAATGCACAACTCTATTAATACTCACTCTCCTCTGATGCTAACTTGCTCTCCTCTGCTGCTACAACTTTTGTCCGAACTGCTGGAACACCGCCGATCCTACAACCTGGAACACAGACTTAGTGTTTTGAAAAGGGCTTAGGCAATTCTAAATCTCATAAAGGGGTATTTTAGTTCCCTTTGATGTCAGTGACTAACCATCCGACATTCTACCATCTAATGCACGTTGGTATCGGCACCATACTCTTTTAGTAAATTTATCAAATATGTTTCCCCTTTTGTCGTATGGACCTTTGTTAGTTGACTCGAAGCGCAGTAAGGGGTGAAACATCAGAAATACATTTCCAAATCTATGAAGCCAATGTGACTTCAAAAGGACAAAAAATCTGCATATCAGATTAAATGGGTTTATTGTAGGATATGATTCCAGCCAGTATATATGCAAAGTAAAATTATGTTCAGAAGACACAGCAATATAGTTTAGCAGGATTTAACGTGCCTGTAAGTTAAATTGTAATAAAATGAGATACAGAATAGTAACAGCCATAACACAAATAGAACGGATTATCACAATAACGTGTTCCATAAAGAAACTTCCCTTTTCTAATCAAAACATAGGTTAAAGGAAGGATTAAATAATGAGAAAGTTTGTCAAGGGAGCATAGCAGGTGTCAGCATATAATGGAACTTCTGTAGGCGTCCAATGAAATAGTAGAAGTGTTCAGCATGAAGCTTCGCACTGAAGGAAAGTCCAGCAGAGAGATCTGTTTCCTTTCAGAGTCAAGGGAAAGTCTGCCTAACTAACTGTGGAAACACAAATAAAATATAATAGTACCGTCAAAACCGTATATATCGCTTTCTCGCCACCAAGTGGCAAATAAGCAGCTGGACATAAGGGGAGTCAACATGCTCCCTACATTCCCATCTCTTCGAAACTGGTACTGCACCCCACCATCCTGGTATACGATAAACAGAAGGCATCCTTTGACCATTATTTCTCAAAGTTCGTTGATAGCTCACTCCCCGCAGGCCTCACTATCTGTTGTCTAATACAAACAATAAGCCTTTCTCTAACTAACAACAGACATGATAACACACCTGTAAAGGGAAAGTTAGAACCCTGACAGATTAAGAAAAACATTTTCAACAAGGGCTTCATGTTAACTTAACCTCTTCGGAATCAAAAATGGAGGAGAATTACGTTATGAAATACACATACAATCAAAATACTAATCAACGTTAAATGTAAATAAGCATAACACAACTACAACCGTCAACTGATAAACTTAGTACACTTATGTTTATAACGCTTTAGTGGTAGCAACAAATATACTCAACTAATTCATTTAATTGTGACACACACGTTAATGAAATTACATCACACGTTGAATATATATGTTGTATATGAGTATATGAATGTATGTATATGACATATACAGGGTGAAGTGCAAATTAAGCTGCTTCAAGTTCTAGAGTTAAATTCCACCCCAATTTCCTGTCATCTTTTTCCAATGTCATGGTACATTTTCCTATATTTCCTTATGTTGTCGGGGGTTTAAAAGTAAAGGTTCTCTATACCCCAACTATCAAAATATCTTCTAACCTTTCAATTATCTTCATTGTTTTTAATTGAGGAAACTCAGGAGTGACTGTGCATCAGGCTTGTATTTTCAGGGAGCGTGTCACATCTGTAAATATTTATAGAATCCCTTATTGCTCATCTAGTATTCTGTCTTAGGTTGGTCAAAGGAACTACGTGTGTTCTGGTTTAGCAAGAAGTACCTACCAGGCCCCATCTTTGGGACACATCTAGTACTGAAAAATTCTATAGCCATTGCAGGATCTGGTACTATTACTCATTAATTGGCCAACTACCTTCCCAACTTCCGTCACCAATATCGTATTTACCTCTGGCAAAGGCTCTCCTCTTGCACCCAATAACCAATGCAAGCATGTTCTTTTACGCAGGCATGAACATTCCCTCCAAATGGGTCAATTGTTCCGCGTTTAATAAAGCACTGGCGCAGAGGAGGGAGCAATGAAAACGTGAAGGCTGGCCACTGAGTGGTCGAAATTCAAATTGAGCTGTACGTCAGGGACAAATCAGCCATTGGGTCTCGCTTTAAGATGTGAAACGGGGGAAGGAAGAAGCAGTTGCAGGGATACCACCCGGATGAATTGATCGTGGACTGCACACGACTGTGGCATCCCCACGCTCCTTGGATTTTTGGATTAATTCCAGCGTTCGATCCCTTGACCCGCAAAACAGGCATTGTCCTGAACCTCACCATCACGATCAGGGTGGTATCCCTGCAACTGCTTCTTCCTTCCCCCGTTTCACATCTTAAAGCGAGACCCAATGGCTGATTTATCCCTGACGTACAGCTCAATTTGAATTTCGACCACTCAGTGGCCAGCCTTCACGTTTTCATTGCTCCCTCCTCTGCGCCAGTGCTTTATTCAACGCGCTTCAGCACTCCTCGAATAGGTGACCCAGGTCCTGAAGATGATCCTAATTAAATAGGATCGAAACGCCGTCGACCCCTGCCCACCAGCTCAAATGCCTTAGGCGCACCTTGACCTTTGGTTCTTTAACATAACGAAAATTACCAATTGTATAATTGAATAACTTGATGTTTGAACCTTTTTATCCTGTATATATATTGTAAGTTCTCTTGCGCCGTATGCTGTGGTGTTTTCACGTTGTCACCTGCGCCGTCACTTCACTGTCACGAGCATTTTGTACACTTTCCTTTAGGGTTGCCTTGGTATTTATACCCAACAGTGCTTTAACAACTGTTTTGTGTATTTTCTGATCTTCTTAAAATATATGACGCCTACGGGCGCATTGATTGAATTATTTGAAGCCTCTTGTTTTGTGTTCGTTTATCGTAATGTCTTGCACATACAAGTTTAAATAGTCTCAATAATTCCTGCTGAGATATTGTTGCATTTATGTTACTTAAAAGTAGCCATGTGTGCATATTGTGTTATTGTTTTTATTCACAGGTCCTTAAGAATGTCCTGATGAGGCCCTTGAAATCAGATGTGGGCCAAAATGCATCAACATTTCTATGAAGCACTCCTACCACTTGATTAAAAGCTTCAGACTCACATCGTGGTGGGACTCAATTTGAGGAAAATCACTATTTCCGCAGAAATAATTTGGCTTCTTCATTTTTAATTAGTGCCTTCAATGTAACATTTGCAGTGGCGGGTCCTCTTCAGGCACAGAGATTGCCGACTTTGTGGCAAGGATCTCTAAATATGGAAGGTAGTCTTCTTTTATGGGTCCAGATACCATTGCCTTTGCTGACCTAGGGGGTCCGCAGAACACCCACCATGCCCTAAATGAGCCTCCTAGGCTTAGTCTGTAAGGGGGAGCAGTCTGCAAGACTCTAACCTTGGAAATCAAGCTTCCTGGCTGTATGATACACAACTCTGTTATCTTCGGGGCTCACTGAACAGCCCTCAATCAGGGGTTTATAAAGCGTGCTACTCACCCGTGAGGGCCTCACTGCTCAAACATTTGGTAGCTCTTCCAATAAGATAGTTCATAGCTTCTGTATGGTTAGCTCATGCCAGGCTCATGGACAGCAAGTGCCTCTCTTGGGATGATTCCAAATGGTCCAAAAAAAAGATGTTTAGGCCAGGCCAGTGGACTCAGTACTTTGTATGATGTAGATCAGATAGTAATGGGGAGTGACCTTGCTGAGGCAAAACAGCAAGCATCGATGGGAAGAAATCCTGATGACTCCACCAGAAGAACACTAGCTCTAAAGCAGGCTAATTGAGGGAAGGGGAATGAATAGAGGATGTGGCCAAGTGACTCGAGCTGCTGCCTTTGGAACCTGGAGATCCTGGTTTGAAGCCACGCCTCTGCACTAGATAGACTCAACATCGTGTGGTTCATGGAAATCATTCAATCTCCCTGTGCCTAAATGGGTGTAAAATGTATTTGTAAAACTCCGCACTTGATGTACATGATCTAAGATTGTTTCCTGACCCTTCATGGAATGTACAGTGTTCCACTGTCTCACTACTAAGTTTGCGCTTTGCAAATAGCAATACATACAAGCTCCCAGGGCAGGAGTGAGCTTTCTGTCCCAAAAGTATCATACACAATTGTCTCCATGGGATTGTTCTGGACTTCCTTTGAGATGTAGGACCTCCCTCACTCCCTTAGAGTCCCCCTTCTGGGCTCCGGAGAGCATGTTTGCCTGCCCTCTGCAGTTTTCCGTGCATTGCCTGTGTACCTTTTTAATTTTTCTCCCAGTCAGTCAGACAGTTATGCTAGTTCACAGAGGCACCTCTCTATTAAATGGACTGGGACCTCAAAGCAGTCATAACAGCGCAAATGATGATGAACAACCAGGCCTTTTTGTCTGCTTCATTTAGTTATTTGCAGAACCACTGCCAACTTTTCCTTTTAAATGGAGCCCGGTTTCCTTTAAGAAAGACGAGCTGCATTAAAAAAAAAAAGTTTACTTTATTGAAAGGCAATCACTGACATGGTGTTCTGCTGGCCCCAGCAGGCCACCATCGCTGTGATGGCCTCTAGTCATAGTGAGTCGCAATTTGCAACCTATGTCATTAAGATTATTGAGGCAGGTCAGATTGCGACCCACTATGGTTCAGATTTTCTTTTTTTTTTTTTAAACATTCTTTATTGGTTACTGGTGACAGCAACAGAGAAAAAACACAGTCATTAATAAATATTAGCCATCCAAAACCTATCACAGGGATGTACAGTACTAAATCCACAATACAATCCGTAAGTTTCAAATACACCTCGAGTAACAGCCAGCCCCAGGCACCCACGAGCGGGCAATCCAGAGTATGCAAGCAGCAAGGGAGCATCGGTACCGCGTCACTCTGCCGCTGACCGCGGCACTCACAGGGGGCCACTAGAGCGGTCAGCGCTCTAGTATCGCCTGGGCACCAGATACCCCTCCCCGCCCCCCTTTGGGGGCAGGGACTCAGGTTGGAGTCTCCCCCACTTCCTGCCCGGTCGCCACGCGAAGGGCGTCACTTCCGGGGCATCTTGGTCCTGGGGGGAGGCTATATAGCCCTCCCCCACCATGTGGGCGACCTCTTTTTCGCCACGCACGCTGCATGATCGCCACGCACACCGTCGTTTGGTTCGTCCTGGTGACGCCGCCGTCGTGTCTGGGTCTAGCGTCGGTTTTTGTCTGGTGAGTGTGTGGGCATTGTCGCCCCCCCACATTCAAGTATTTCCCATGCTGCTCTGGCCCGACAGAGTGTTTGAGCCGGGTCGTGCTGGGCAGGGGTTTGGGACTCGTGGGGTCCCCCAGCCCCCTGGCCTGGCGGTGTATTGTGTGTGGGGGAAGCATCGTGGGTCCGCGGCCTTGTCGGGCCCAGCTTCTGGCAGGGCTTTGGGAGGGGGCGGTCACGGAGTGGTGTTGCCGGTGTGGCAGTGCTCCACAGATCGGTCTGCAGATGCAAATGTGGTGGAGTGGGGCGAGTGAGTTGTTTGTCGAGGCTAATTTTGAAGATATCTTGTTTTGTTGACAGTTGGGCACATGCGTCCCTTTTGCTTTGAGCTTCGGAGTGAGCGTTTCACTCCTTGCATACACCCGGGCTGCTTGGTTGTCTTTTGGGGCACTACGTGCGCGGAGTGGCCGACCCCAGTTCACTCCTCTGGGTGTCTCCAGTCTTTTTCTATTCAATGATGGCCAAGGTTCTATAATGGAAAATGGCTAACAGTTTGCCTGCTTTAAATGTTCCGACACGTGCTTCGGGTGTTGTATTTCCGTCTCACATCCACTAGCTAATATATTCCTTGTTGTCGCATGTTTCCACATATGAGTATTGGTCTAATTCTGCTCTGCAAATGCTTATATCTGTTTCCATTAAGCCGCACGAAGCCTGCGCTGTTATCGTAGAGAGATAAGGCGGCCATTTGCAAACATTGGACGGACTGCACCAAAGGCCTGGTGAAGGGGTGTTGCAGTTGCGTCCTGTGTGCTGAGTGGGCGAGCCCACTCAAAATATTACACCACTGCCACGCGCCCCGGGTTCAGCGTCAACGGTGAAAAATAATGATTGTTGCTTAATTGATAGAAACTTGACAGATTTGACATTTCAGTCCCCGAGGGCCTCGGCGCCTCCTGGCTGCTGCTGCCAGGTAATGAAGTGTGGCTTGCACCAGCAATGTGGCCACACGAAAGACGAAACACCTGCTTGGGACAGCTCTCGCTAGTTAAGAGTTTCAACACCCAGGAAGGCAGGTAGGCCCAACCACCACTGGAAGGGAGGTGGTGAAAGCAGGTCAATGTTGTTACCTATGGGACTAGCAATATGCAAACAATGACGCGCATGCAAGATACCTCTGTGGGTTGAGTGCCTGCTGCAAATATTTCTGCCTGAACTACAGCTCATGTTTTCCAATCCTAACATGCTTGCTTGTTACAACAAAACACCAAGAAAGGTACTTAATTCCTTGTCATATTTGTCTGCTACTGATTGTAACTAAAAATACACCTTGCCCCACATAAGACCATCTAAGACACCTTTCCGCAGATTTGTACCGCCGGAGGAGCCTCGCTGTTGGCAAAGGGAGAAATTGAGAATGCACGAATAATAATGGCCCGGAGAGGCTCTTTGTTGCTTCCTGTCATTACGTCTCACTCTCCTGATTGTCTGGCGTAAGGAGCCAAATGCAGATGTAATTGTCCATTGCGACCAATATTAGCTGTGTGTAACAACTCCCTGAAGGCGCCCCTTTTACGTTTGATGGGCTATTTTCACTGATTCCAGATCTGACGTGGGTGCAAAGATTGACGAGGTGCACGATGGTTCATCACTGGTGTCGGGCGTCCGTGCTTGTGGTGTGCGCGGTGGGGCCTGTTGCTCCCAGTATTTCAGATGTAGCGGATGGTGGAATGGGGTGGTGCAGCGGGAATCTCCCGCTGCTGCTCTCTGGGTTGGATTTTCCACGCGGAGGTTTTCTCGGGACTCACGATGCCGAGGGGGGTGGGCGCGTGCTGTGCTGTGTGCGGCCTCCCGCTCAGTGTCACGGAGTCGTTACTGTTTGGCGTGAAGTTGGTAGACAGTGAAGAGGCGTGGTTTAAATACTAGCCGTGGGTGAAGTTTGCTGGTTGTACGGGACGGGGCATTGATGTGCCGGTGGCACCCGTTTTCTTCCAATTTCGGTTCTGGTTGGGTGTTGCTCCGGGGAAATTGTAGTGGTGAAAGAGAGCGGAGATGGCTGGACATAGCTGTTGTTACTTGGCTTCTTAACGGCACAGCGCATCCGGAGTCAGCCGGTCTTGTGCTTTTCCCGGTGAACATTTCTCAGGTATTTGGGCCGTGCGCTGTAGTCACTACAGTGAAGTCGCGGTCTAGGACGGGTCCTGGAGAGGGAATTCAGAGTGTTCCGGTGTTTCCTTTAATTTAATATTATAGGTGATGTCTGTGAGTCGATGAAATAAATTTTGCAGAGATGTTACCAGTAACATCAGTAAAACGAGTTTCGTTATCATACAGGACCTCACAAGCGAAAAATGGGTGGGGGTAACAAAGATGACAATAATATTAGTGAGCTGCTGCTGTATAATCAAATATTTAAATGGTTATCTTCCTTATTATTAGATCTAACCCATGTAGGTTTCGGACCAGGGTACCTGCGCACTGCCAAGAACTGGGCCAAAGAGGGCATGATAGAGCTGAAATTGGATCATAAATCCTGTTAAGGGGCTGGCCTTCTCTGCCTGCTGAGGCTCTTCCTAACTCAGCTGCTTGCGGTATTTGCTGTTTTGTCTGTTGTGCCTGTGGGGCAGGATTCCCGCAGGATTTCTGCGGGCGCCGGCTTGATCTCAGGCGGAACCTAGAATTACTCGCAGTTTTAAGGGCATCCCAGCCCTGCCTGCTGAGGTGCTCCCACTCAGCTGCTTGCGGTATCTGCGGCTTGGCTTTTGCGCCACACAGCATTACAACGCCGTAAATTTACGTGCTTCATGGGGGGGTGAGGCTGGTACGTGCTGGGTGTATGGCAGATGTGTTGACTTAAACCCTACCAGGCACTTGTACTAATTTAACCTAGAGGCAATAATAGGAGAGTAGTTGAACTATCAGTTCACCACATGGGACAACATCCTCACATTGTGTAACAGTTAGCTGATGCCCAACCCCTGCCAACAGAGGGACCACGGATAGGGAACATATCAGTTTCAAATATTAGTTTGTCAGCGTTTGTGTGGCACTAGATGAACGGACACATGCGAACATAAGGCCTCATTGCTCTTTGTCTTTGCAGCACATTCTCACCACAGAGGGCAAAGACAGGCCGTAGCCCTTTGTGGAAGGTTTATTTGGCGGTGAGGGATCACTCAGCGGTGTAGTAGGCGAGTGTTTTGACACAATTCCCACTTGCCTGTAGTGTGGTGCGAGCTAAAGTTTCACTAAGCCAAAACTAAGTAGGGAACTTGATGGCAGATAGGGATGCCAGCATGGCGACACAGCATCTGTCAGGCAGATGAGTGATGGGTTTGTAGGATAAGGACGTGGTGATCCACCTTTGTCTTGGATTGGGCGAGGTGGCACACCGAGCGGCCTCCAGCAGTGCCTTGGTGAGTGACTTGCGCAGGGGGTTGGGTTTTTGGTGCCTTTCCTTTGGAGTTGGGATGTTTGGTGTAAACCTTGGTTTCCTGTTGGCACCTGGGTGGCGTGCGCTGTTAGAAGTCTGTCTTGTATTATTGCATTGAGCGAAGAGTTTGCTGCTTGGCCAACAAGGTCCTTTGGCCACCAGGAGTTATGCATGTGGCCCTTCTCAATGTCGCATTGATGAAGGTGCTACTGATGACGAATGGTAAAATGGTTGTCGGTTTTGGCCGGGGCTCGGCAAGTATGGATTCATCTTTCTCACCTAATACTGGTGCAGTATTGGCCTAGAAGCCAAGTATACTTCACGGGGCTCTGCTCACACCAAAGTGGGCCAAGATCACACAAAGCACAAGATGAGAGTGTGGTGTCAGTCATATATGGCGTATTATGAAAAATATGGCAGAGGTAGCGAATATGACATCAGACTTGATCAGTGATAATATCATGGTTCATCTTTGTCCCAATACAGACAAAAGGGGTCGAGAACAACTATGTTGCAAGTTTAATCCATTACGGGTCGCTACTGGACGGGGACGTAGTCACATCTTACTGGCTAGGCAATACTTTTAAGGCAGTCTCAATGCTTAGAGTTTCGTGTTGGTCTAATGGGTGTAATTACTTATATCGATATGTCTCCCTCATCTTCGTTGTGTGATTTTGCTCGCAAGAAAGTGTCAGTCACAGTCCTTTAATTGTCACAGTCCTTTAATTGCACTGTAATGAGGAAAATATCACTCATAGCAAACTGAAACCTTGGCAGCTATGGATGGTGGCTCTTGGTTGGCTTTGCAACTGAGCTAGAATTGTGGCCTATTTATCTGATGCAAATAGAAGCATTGACTAAGCCAAAGATGGATTGCTGTTGTGTAGTGTTCCTTTTGTATTAAATATAGGGATGCAATGACATTGCGGTAAAATACCAGGCAAGGGCAAGGCACAGCCTTTTCAGCACACTTGGGGGCGCTGACCCACTTAGAACATGGCATTTTGAAGGTTTGAGGTCAAAAGTGCATTGACTTGTAATCAACAGAACAGGCTGTAGTACTACCAGCCGCCCCGGGCAAAAATTATTGGGAGCACCTGTTTTGAACGGCTTTTAATTGATACAGTCCGTTCTTTCTTGCCCACTTTGAGGTCAGGCACAGCCGTCCAAATTACGTCTTTCCACAGACTTGTCTGCCCCCCCGGGTTACCCTTCTGCGGGCTAGAACCAGACAACAGAAGGGGCATCTTTTGGGACTGGGATCCCTAACACATTGATAGTCAAGCGCTGGGGTAGATGTAACATGAAAGGCATGGTCACTACTTGGGTTGTCCCCAAGTTCTGGGGTCAAACTGGGTTGGAGCATCAAGTCTTCAGTCCTTAGGTAGCATCCAGTAACCCTTCAATCCAAGCAGGGCAGTTAGCTAGATAAGTATCAGCGAGTGAGTAACATACACTGGCCATCCTGCGATTCCGTTCCCCGGGGGCATGCGCGCTTCTCTAATACACAGAGCTGCAACCAGAAGGGTGCCAAGTGTCTAAAGACAGTAAAGAGGTTTAAGATAGGTGTGCTCTGGCAGACAGCTGGGTGGATCCAGTGCCATTTAGATGCAAAAAGAGGCACAGGGTCAGACTGATTTGCATATGGCCATGTCTGAACTGGGGGACGGAGAGAGCTAAAGAATGATGATTGATTAAACCCTGATCAATTGACTGGGGGTGAGTGCTTGCCATGTCAACACTCTGTCCAACATCCCCTTTGGTATCGCTTTGTGCGCCCTAAGTAGGCAGGGCATGGCCCTTGCTCACTTTGCCACCGGATTCAAGATAGCCTGGCTGATGAGGGTAATGAACCCGAAACCGGCCCAGGATGCTTGTTTCTGGTCCAGGGAAGACATGGCTTGGCAGTTCGGGCTGGACCGCTCCCATGAGGCACAGGGTCAAGACTGATTTGCATATGGCCATGTCTGAACTGGGGTGGCAGAGTGGGCTAAAGAACGGTGATGGATTAAACCCAGATCAGTTGACTAGGGGTGGGGGTTTGATTTGTTCAAACACTCCGTCCAACATCCCCTTTGGTATCGATCAGTCCCATTTAGAGGTAGAGCTTCTCCCACATCAAATGTCAGGCACCATATTACAGACAGTGCGCCCTGTATCGAATCAGACAGGTTCTCCAAGTGGGTATGCCTAGGGGGCTTCACCAGAGGTAGCTGAGCGGGCGAAATTCCCATAAGGAATTAGGGATGCAGGGCAAGTGCTGGAGGGCAGCTGTGCTCATTGTCTCATACGCCCAGTTATGGACATTCCTGTGCACCTTGATTTAGCAAGCAAGGGTCTGTGCCAAGATTAAGTATATCCTTCTCGCCCTAATATCCGAAGTAGGCAATCGAGGGTATGAGCGGGCTCCTAACTAGCGAGTTGCTGTCCCAGAGATAGGAGACACAGGTGTTCAGACGCACACAGGGCTAGAAGGGCGGCAGCTAGTGTGATCAACAAATAGGTGGGGAATTGTGAGCCAGGATGTCTAACTGTCGTGGGGTGAATGCTCCACAGGCCAAAAGGACTTATTTCATCTGACACTAGCTGATCCAAGCTAACATCAAGGGCGTACTGCTTGAATCAGACCGATTCCCTAGCTTGTATGCCTAGGGGGTTCCACCACAGAGGGAACCGAACGGGCAAAATTCCCATTAGGCCTCCGGGTTGACGGCAAAGGGCTGTGTGATTCGAGCCAAATGTGAGATATTTACCGCGGCCGGCCCATAAGGGTTGTAGGCTCTCTGCTGTGTACCTTGACTCTTTGAATAAAGGTTTTTCAAAAACAAAAAAACAAAAAATTCCCATTAGGAATAAGGGACACATGGCAAGAGCAGGAGGGCCCCTTACCCATTGTCACACTCTTCTAGTTATGAACACTCCTGTGCGCCACTTTTTAGCAAGCATAGGGACTTTTCAAAGGTTAAGTAGAATCCTTCTCGCCATAATAGCCAAAGTAGGCAGGCGGGTGGGGGATTAGTCACCTAGCAAGTGTGCTGCTGTCCCATAGCTGGGGCACGCAGGTGTTCAGGCACACTCGGGGCTAGGACGGCAGCTAGGTGAGATCAACAAGTAGATGGGGCAATGTGAGCCTGGTGTCTGCTTTCGTCCCGCCCAGAGCTGGCACGGGGCTGAGGCATGTGATGCAGAGGAACTTTCCCGCATGAGGGTGAATAGTGAATGGCACAACTTCACAGGCCAAAAGGGCCTTTTGTTTCAGCAGACACTAGCTGACCCAGGCCGACGTCAAGGTCTATTGGGATATAGATGGGGCCATCTATAACCAGTAGGGATGGTTCTCTTTCATCTAGATTTGCAGGAGGCTCTAGACAGGAGAAGTTGCGGGTAAGACTATAGCTGTTTTGGTGGGGGGCTCTGGCGGCGACGGTGGCCGCCTCCAGAGCTGTGGCGGAGTTACAGGGCGATCTGGAAGCAGGTCGGTACAAAGGGTACCCCTGCGCGGCACCATAGGTGGTGCCAGAGCCAAATCCGAGGAGCCTCATGGGAGGGTCCCGGAAGCCGTGTCGGCGCCCCGCTAGTCCTTCAGGCGGTTGTGGGCCTGAAGGACAAGGCGCTGGGATGGATTCA
This sequence comes from Triturus cristatus, assembly GCF_964204655.1. Taxonomy (NCBI): domain Eukaryota; kingdom Metazoa; phylum Chordata; class Amphibia; order Caudata; family Salamandridae; genus Triturus; species Triturus cristatus. The sequence goes on from NC_140584.1 coordinate 817,234,621, forward strand.
CTCCTATCTGTCCGAGAGGACACAAAAGGTAGCACTAGGGACGATTTCCTCAGCCCCTAAGGCCCTTAGCTGTGGAGTCCCACAAGGGTCGGCCCTCAGCCCCCTTTTATTTAATATATACCTTGCGCCGCTCTTTACGTTGATTGCCAACTGGGGTGTCAAGGCAATTTCTTATGCCGATGACACCCAGTTGGTATTTCCATACTCAGAGATGACGCAGGAGTCCTTTTCGAACTTCAAAGGATGCCTCCAAGATATCTCCCACTGGATGAACACGAATAAATTAAAACTGAATGCCAATAAGACCGAAGTGATCTTCTTCGGCAGAGGCCCCACCCCCGCCTCAGATTTTTGGTGGCCAACGGAGATGGGCCCAGCCCCCTCGCCCAGCCGCTAGGCAAAAAACCTTGGAGTTAGATGGGACGATAGTTTGGCCTTCACCGCCCACATCCAACAAGTGGCCGGGTGCTGCTTCAGCAAACTTAGAAATCTCCGGAAAATCCTGAGATTCCTCCCGGAGAGTTGCCGGAAAACGGTTATCCACGCCACTGTCACATCTCGGCTGGACTACGCCAATGGACTTTACGTTGGCCAACCTAAATACCTGACGCAAAAACTCCAGGTAGTCCAAAATGCGGCTGCAAGACTGTTACTGCGAATTCCTCTCAGACAGTCAGTTTCTCCGCATCTTCGCTCTCTGCACTGGCTGCCAGTGACCAGCAGAATAAAATTCAAAGCACTCACGCTAGCATTTAGATGTCTGCATGGATCCTGCCCAGAATATCTGAAAAAACGCCTTCCAAGGTATGCCCAAACACGTGCACTTCGGTCCAACTGCCGTGTTCAGCTGGTTGTTCCACGATCGAGAAAGGCTCGACTAGGCGGCCGGACCTTCTCGGCAAACGTCACCTCTCTTTGGAACACCCTACCTCAAGAAATTCAACAGGCACCTTCTGAGCCTTGCTTCAAGAAATTACTGAAAACGTGGCTCTTCATTCATCCCCGCTAGCCTCTCTCCTTCTGCCTCTAGGTCAACTGTACTCCTCTAGCGCCGGGACACCTCCATTGCGAGGTAGCTGTTCGCGCTTTATAAAATGCAGTATTATTATTAACAACCGGGGGTTTTCTATGCGACGCTCTGCCCTGGAAGGGGCGTGAGTAAGAAGTTACCAACGGTCACGTGATCCTGTAAGAGAATCACTTGTAGGACAGCAAAGGCGGGGTTCGCCCCAGTGCTGCCCGGCTCATCAGGCGGGCATGCGGCCCAGTTGGTTGCCTGCCCTTGGATCGCCCGTAAGATAACCCACCTATTACATAACAGTGTATGTAATAAGCCTGCAGCAATTGTACCCAATCTAACAGTCTGTGTTGTGTGTTTATTATTGGGAAATGTATATATGGTTGGAGGGGTGTACAGAAGGATGCCAATGATGATACTTTGCCGCTGACCGCGGCACCCACAGGGGGCCACTAGAGCGGTCAGCACTCTAGTTTCGCCTCGGCACCGGATACCCCTCCCCCCCCCTTGGGGGCAGGGACTCAGGTTGGAGTCCCCCCCTCTTCCTGCCCGGTCGTGACGCAAAGGGCGTCACTCTGGGGCATCTTGGTCCTGGGGGGAGGCTATATAGCCCTCCCCCACCATGTGGGCGACCTCGTTTTCGCCACGCACGCCGAATCCCTCCCTACCGCTTAAACCGGCGTGGTGGTAGCAGGTGGGGGGTAGAGAATATTGTAATGTTTTCCTTTTTCGTTGCAGGCGGAGTTACAGGGCGATCTGGAAGCAGGCCAGTACAAAGGGTACCTCTGCGCGGCACCATAGGGGGTGCCAGAGCCACATCCGAGGAGCCTCATGTTAGGGTCCTGGAAGCCGTGTCGGCGCCCCGCTAGTCCTTCGGGCGGTTGTTGGCCTGAACAACCGGGGGTCTGCTATGCGACGCTCCGCCCTGGAAGGGGCGTGAGTAAGAAGTTACCAACGGTCAGTAAGAGAATCACTTGTAGGGCAGCAAAGGCGGGGTTCGCCCCAGTGCTGCCCGGCTCATCAGGCGGGCAGGCGGCCCAGTTGGTTGCCTGCCCTTGGATCACCCGTAAGATAACCCACCTAGTACATAACGGTGTATGTAATAAACCTGCAGCAATTGTACCCAATCTAACAGTCTGTGTTGTGTGTTTATTATTGGGAAATGTATATATGGTTGGAGGGGTGTACAGAAGGATGCCAATGACGATACTATAATCAGAGGCTGACATGGAGCCGTTACCACTCTCGTGCCCCAAGGCCCTCCGTGAGCCAGAGGTGTCCTCACTCAGTTTGTCATCATTTAAGCTCCTTCAATCTCAACTCCTCAGCTACTGCCCATTCGGCTGCGTCATGCTCGCAGTGCCTCAAGTCGGGCCCGTTGAGCCCAATCAAGTGATTGCAACGTGCCATTTGGCAAGGATGAGTAAATGTAAAAATGTAAAAGCCATTTTCTACCCTTTTTTTGTGGCGAATGTCTCCCAAAATGCATATAACTGGGTCTGCTGGAAAGGGGATCGTCACCACCAATGGCGCCGCCTCAACTACCTGCACCCAAACGCCATGACCTATCGGGCTGTACCAAGTAAGGTGTAGCAAATATGCCATTGGATGGCAGCAAGGGGAGCATCGATGGGGTCCCGAAGAGTCTATTCTGTGTAGCATGGAGAGTGTTATGTGTGTCTGATGTAAAAAGTGAAAATGCGTGAGCTTGATGCTAGTGTTGTTAGCGATGGACTGCACTAAGCCACACATACATGCCCACTGTGCATCTTTGAGTTGTAGCCCAAGTTCTCCATCCCTGTCCGCTCTAGCTGAGGGAGAAACTAATGTCCTATCTGCTGACATAGCTTCGTATAAGTGCATGACCAGGTGTCGCCCTTCTCCCATCTTCAGCAGGGCCTGGAAGGTGTGTGAAGAGGGTGGGGCCACTTGGAGGCTGGCGTGTTGGAGGAAGTGTCCCATTACCAAATTAAAAGTATCTTGGGCGGCTTCAAAGGATATGAATACTTTGTTAGGGAATAAACCCCCTAAGTTTCGCACCCTCAGTCCCATCAAGGGGACATATCTACCAAACTCATGAGTGCCCTAATTGCCAGTAGGTCCAAAAACATAAACCCGCTGGCAAAAGGAGACTTTTTCAAGATCAGTTTAAATGTGTGTTCCCACAACAGTACAGTGTGTTTCACAAGGAATGGCACATAACCTTCTCCCCTCCCTCCTGCCATCAGGATCTAAAGTAATGTGAAGGCACTAGAAGTGACCAGTAGCAACTTCTTTCCCAGTTATCCCCTTCAGTGAGCCAGCATGTTGTAGTTGTGAGGCCACGTAGTATTGCTCCAGATTTGGCACTACCAAGTCCCCCTCCACCAGCAGGTGGGATAGAATGTCCCTAGCAACTCAGGAGCCTCCCCCTGCCCATGTCAGAGAGGAGAGTAGGGAGTTCAGTTGCCCAAAGATGACAGAGGGGATATGGCCAAATGAGTGTTGAATACAGTAAAGGCACTGTGGTAGAATGACCATTTTTGACATAGCCACACATCTCATGAGGGAGAGTGGAAGGATATTCCAAAATTGAATGGATGAGCAGAGGCCCTCGACGATTCTGAGGATATTGAATTGTAATCGCTGTGCTATCATTATGCCCAAGTACGAAATCGACCTGTCTCTCATCTAAGAGGTAGGGCCGGTAAGGTTGCAGGGTCTTGAGACAGCAGCGCCCCAATTGGAAGAGTAGGGATTTCCGATAATTGATCTGAAGGCCAGACACCAACCCCAAACCTGTCTAAGAGATCCAGCAACAGGGGTAGCAAGTGTCCTGGTATAGACAAGTAAAAGACAGAGTCATCTGTATAAAGGGACACAAGGTGATCGGTATCCCCCAGGGCATCACCTCGTGCAGAATCCAGATGGCCATCAGCTCCAGGGCAAGGGAAAATGAAGCAGGGACAGGGGCCAACCCCGCTGGGTTCCCCTGTCAATTGGCCAGCTCTCCAAACATAATTTTCCCACTTGTACCCAGGCGACAGGACTCGTATACAATAACTGCACAGAGGAGCGAAATCGAGGGCCAATCCCTATGGTGCTCAGCACCTGCATAAGGTATGGCCATTCCACCGATATCTATTGAAACAATAGAGAGATTGTCCTCCCTACCGTCCACCTCGTGCAAGACATGTGTCAGCCTCCCTTAGTGCATAGTAGTATTGCAATCAGTTATGGACCCACATTGATCATCATGAACTAATTGCAAAATGCTCGGGCACATCCTGAGAGCGAGAGCTTTGCAAAGGATTTTCGTATCTGTATTAATCATGGACAAAGGTTTATAGGAGGAGGGATCTCAGCTGTCAGACCTAGGTTTGTGCATCATGGAGATGTAGCACTCTCGCATAGATTCTGGTAGTACCCAAGCACTATTAGCTTCCAGGTACACTTCCAGTAGGTGCTGTTTAAGGAAAGGGGGAAAGGTCTGGCAGAACTCTGCAGGGAGGCCATCGCCGCCTGGCGCCTTACCGCGGAGGAGCTGCCGGAGTGCAACTCGGATCTCCTCTAAAGTGAGTTCTGCATCTAAGTCCATGACCACCTTTTTGTCCAGGTGGTGCAGGGTTACAAGGTCCAGGAAAGCGGCAACATTGTATGGAGCGGGAGGACGAGGGCTATAATAGACGCATTCCATGTGGGCCCTGAAGGTATCGACAATGCCCCATTGTGTGTACCCATCCCTTCCCATAAGGTCCTTGAGGTGGAATACAGGGAAGCGGGGAGTCTCCCTTCTAAGGAGCCAGGTAACAAGTGCCCAGAAGTGTCACCCTCCCCGTAGAGGAGCTGGCGATACGATTTTTGGCTATATTTATCCAGCCTATTCCTTTCCTCCTCTACATGTAGCTGTGCAGCCAGTTCTTCCCAGCGCCCAGAAGTGCCATCCTGTGGCAGTCATTGTACACGTTCCAATTCAGTTTCCCCCAGCAACAGCTCAGATTGGAGTGTACGCCTCACCCCACAAGACAGCCCTACGCCCCTGGATCACCACCTTCATCACCTCCCATTCAGTTTCGCGGTGTAGGGTGGAGGACCAGTTTACCTCGAAATAGTCTGAGAGAGCCTCCACAACAGTCTCCCGCCCCTCCGCCTCTTGGAGGATCTCAGGGGTAAGTCTCCATCCCATAGGTGAGAAGCGCGCAGTCCCCCAGCCGAGCTAACAGAGCTCCGGGGTCTGGTCGAAGAGGTAATGAAACAAATCGGCTACCGAGCACACCCTTTCCCCGAGGGAGTCCGAAACCAGTATACAGTCAAATTGACTGTATGTGTTGTGAGTAGGAGAATAGCAAGTGAACTCCTTCGCGTCAGGGTGAGTGGCCCTCCATATGTCACAGAGCCCAAGATTAGCGACTGCCTCTGGTAAGGAGAGTGTCATACTAGGTTTAGTGGCGACCGGGGAGGGTGTCTATCCAGACCACCATCCAAGAGACAATTAAAATCATCAGGCCAAACCACCAATCACCTTGGGGCCGGTAAGAGGATATACTGAATCTTGGGAAAAATTGACCATTGTCTGTGTTGGGTTCAGAAGTGTTCACGATGGCTATGTTTGCCCCATCAAGTATCTCCTGTATCAGTAGGAAACATCAATCAACATCGGCCTCCATGTATGTCAGATCGAAAGGAACCCTTGGTGCTATCCATATAAGGACCCCTGTGGCATATGTAGAGTAGTTAGCAGAGTAAAGCTGCCCCTTCCCCCGCCCACCTAATTTACTAGCCTCTACGTCAGAGAGATGGGATTCCTGTAGACACGTTATTTGGTGTGAGTGTCAAGACGGGGTAGCAGAAAGTGCTAAGTCCTGAATAACCAGGTTTGTAATGCGTTCCTAAAAACAAAGAGGCTAGGCGCTGTTTTTATACTGAGAGGAAGTAAGTTCCATGCTTTGGAAGCTTCAAGCACAATGCTTTTTCCTCCCCATCGTACTTGTTTAAATCTAGGCACTACTAGTAATTTTACCTTTGCTGACCGAAGATTTCTGGAAGGAAGAAACAGCTAGAAACTCTGCTTCAAGAAGTCCAGACCAATACCATGAAATGCCTTGTAAGCTAAACATAGTGCCTTAAAGGTAATTCTTTGTTTAACCGAGATCCAATGTAGATTTTTTAGCTCCTTCGATACTGAACAGAATTTGGGTATTTTCAACAAAATTCTAGCCGCAGCGTTTTGCAGGACCTGATGTTTGTTAATATTATACTTATGAGTGGTCAATAGCAGACTATTACAGTAATCGATCTTAGACATGTTTAAAGAGGTGACTAATGTTTTTTGCAGATTATCGGATATAAAAGGCAAAACTTTTTTGATTGTTCTGAGAGTGTTAAACGTGGATGAAGTAAGTTTATTTACATGATCAGAAAAATAGATTTTATATCAATAATCACTCCCAGGTTTTGAGCCATTTCCACTGGAAGGGGGATGGGGCCCCTAATACCTGGCCAAGCTGACAGACCCCAAAAGGATGATTGTGGTCCGAAAAGTAAGACTTCAGTCTTTTCCGCATTTAATTTAAGGCAGTTGCTGTTCATCCAGTCATGGACCGCCATCATGCAATCATGAAATCTACTTTCTGTATCAGTGTCTTTTTAGGTCTCGCGCCTAGCATTGCAGTGCGTAACACTGCTCGCGCAGCGCAAGACCTCTTGTACGGGGTTTAGAAAGCTACCCACACGCTCATGCGTGTGGTTCTGCTTCCCCGTCCGGCATTGGTATGCGCGTGCTTTTTTTTTTTTTAAACGCCCATTCCTGATGGTGGCCAGCACGCGCAGCAGCACGTGTTCGACTTGCTGTCGCTGCCGCGGTCCCTCCCCCCCTTCCCTGTGGTGCGCGTGCACCACTAGTTGTTGACAGTGCCGCTTGTTTTCTTTACTTTTGGTATAATCGCGGCACCCGCGCTTTACTTTTGATGTTATAAGTAAAGCGCAGGTGCCACGATTATACCAAAAGTAAAGAAATAGAAAAAAACATCTATTCCTTTACTTTTGCTATAATCGAGGCATCCGCACTTTACTTTTAACATTAAAAGTAAAGCGCGGGTGCCAGAATTATACCAAAAGTAAAGAAATAGATTTTTTTTTCTATTTCTTTACTTTTGGTATAATCGCGGCACCCGCGCTTTACTTTTAATGTTATAAGTAAAGCACGGGTGCCGCGATTATACCAAAAGTAAAGAAATAGAAAAACATCTATTTCTTTACTTTTAACATTAAAAGTAAAGCGTCGGTGCCGCGATGCTTGTTATTACTACCTTTGAAGACTGGACCCATAACGTAATTTTTCCCACTCCTTACTTTAACCCAACCCTAATTCAGCTAATGCTGTTCACAAAGCATTGCAGTCTCCTGCTTTTACCTTCCTCAGCCATAGTCCACAGACATGAGCCCTTCTCCTACCACTCTACTTTCTCACCAAGGCATGTTAACCTCTCCTATGTGCCTGCTTGTGTACTACAAAACATAGCTCCAGCTGCTACTCTCTCTCCATCTCTCCCCGTCTATCTCCCTGTATCCCCCTGTCTCTCACTTTCTCCTCGTCTCTTTCTCTGCCTCTCTCCTATTACATGCTGCCTGTACCTCTCACACTCTTTACTGCGCTTCAGACCAGGTCCTCGCCATCTCACCCGAACCTGTGCTCTGATGCATCCCAATAAACCTCCCCTATCCAGGCTAGAAAGTAACAGTTGTCATAGTCTGTAAAATGAGGATCCCTGCTAGTTTTTTGTGCAAATCTGATTTTCGGGGCGCCAGGTGAAAGTATGATTTTGCCTTTTGAGTGCGCCCTTTCCCACGGCAGTACAATAGCGACCTTTTTAAAAATGATTTGCTGCAATTTGGTACTCTCTTGTGGCGAGCTGGGATCCTGAATCGGCAGCTGCATACAGTGGCCTTAATGCGGACTCTGTCCTGCCGCTCTGCCCGGTGACACCTAGCTGTGCCCACAAACGCAGCGCACCCCACTCCTAACCTGTGGCATCCGCCCTACTCCAGACAACTTCCCAAGGCACCTCCACTCCAGCCCTTGCCACTCCTGGGCGTTATATTTCTGTAATCCCCCCATCCCCCACCTGGAAATTGTGTAAGTGTATGCACCCAAAATACTGACCAGCAGCATCCAATATTAAGATCTATGCACAACTCTGCCAACGTACCTCAGTCCTCGTAGGTAGCACTCATGCAAATCTAGACGAGACTCACACAAAGCTCAGTTAATGCATCTCAACTCCGAATTGACGTAATCTATGCCACGCCATTGCAGACTAGTGTACAGCTCCGGCCAAGCATTTAAACTCGGACCTGACATAATCCATGCTGCGTCATTTCCGAATAACACGCAGCTCCGTCAATGCATCTCAACTCCGAACTGACATACTCCATGTTATAGAATTACTAAATTCCATCCACAGCTCTGCCAATACAAAGCAATTCAGCAACTGTTTACGATATTGTAAACATGTGACAAAGGACTCCCGGCAGTGGGCTGAAGTGAGAGGGACGGACCCTTGCAGGCGCGCAACACCCATTGGACTCAAAGGGCTTCAGCCCCCCCCCCCCCCCCGTCGTGTGAGGCAGCCCGAGATGAGACAGCTTTTCGGGCACGCACACAGCCGCACCCGAGCACTTCACAGGTCTTTAACCCCTTCGATGCTCATGACGGAGCGGTTCCGTCATGAGCATCGGTTGGGCTGTGCTTATGACGGAACCGCTCCGTCATGAGCACAGCCCCTGGGGGAAGCGCCGGCGCTCCCCCCCTGGGGCATCGATCCTGCCCCCACAGAGGGGGATGGTAGCGGAAGAGTTTCCGCTGCCACCCCCGAGCCCCCCCACGCTTCCCCATGACGTCAGCGCGCACAGCGTGCGCCGACGTCATCAGGAAGTGTTGGACGCGCTGGAATTCATTTCTTCCAGCGTGTCCAAGCAGCGAGGTACGTGTTTGCCTCCGGTGGGGCTGGGAGGGGGGAAATTGGGATGCCTTGAGGCATCGGGGGAGAGGAAAGAGTATTTCCTCTCCCCTGATGTCTCAATGCTGGGCATTCCTGCTTCACGATCGCGCACAGCGTTGCGATCGTGGAGTAGGGATGCCCCCACTAGACACCAGGGATGTCTTTGTTGTGTTAGTAAGCGACCCCTTGGGCAAGGGACGCTTCCTGGGGCCCCATTTTCGTTGTAAGACTTTTCTGCCCCTCTCGGGGCAGATCGGTTTGATTTTGTTGCCGTTTCCGCTCCCAGGGGGGGCAGAAAAGCCCACTAGACACCAGGGATGTCTTTGTTGCGTTAAAGGAAGCGACCCCTTGGGCAAGGGTCGCTTCCTGGGGCCCCATAATGTTATTAAGACTTTTCTGCCCCCCCTGGGGGCAGATCAGTCTTTTTTGTAGCCGTTTCTGCTCCCAGGGGGGGCAGAAAAGCCCACTAGACACCAGGGATGATATTTTGTGAGTAAAGGAAGCGACCCCTTGGGCAAGGGTCGCTTCCTGGGGGCCCACATTAATATTAAGACTTTTCTGCCCCCCCCCCCCCTGGGGGCAGATCGGTCGTTTATGTAGCCGTTTCTGCTCCCAGGGTGGGCAGAAAAGCCCACAAGACACCAGGGATGTTATTTTTTGAGTAAAGGAAGCGACCCCTTGGGCAAGGGTCGCTTCCTGGGGGCCCAAATATTTTTCAAGACTTTTCTCCCCCCCTGGGGGCAGATCGGTCTTTTGTGTAGCCGTTTCTGGTCCCAGGGGGGGCAGAAGAGCCCACTAGACACCAGGGAAGTTATTTTTTTGCGTAAAGGAAGCGACCCCTTGGGCAAGGGTCGCTTCCTGGGGGCCCACATTTTTATTAAGACATTTTTGCCCACCCTGGGGGCAGATCGGTCTTTTGTGTAGCCGTTTCTGGTCCCGGGGGGGCAGAAAAGCCCACTAGACACCAGGGAATTAGTTTAAATAAAAATGGAAGTGACCCCTTGGGCAAGGGTCGCTTACAGGGTGCAATTTTTTATAATATGCATTTGCCCCCCCCCCCCCCCGCCCTGGGACAGAGTAGCCTTTTTTTTTTTCCTGCTGTTTTCTGCCCCACCTGGCACTCAACCCGATTGACCGTTTGGGTAGTAACATAGCATGTTATAATGTTTATTGTTATATTTTTTGTGAATTGCAATTGGAATGTTTTTTTTTTTTTACTTTTTTGTTCTAGGTGAAAGCTTTCGCTCTCTCCAGTTTGCCGTTTCGTTACTGGTGGTTCTGCTGTTTGTGTAGTTTGGTAAGAGACTTTTTTTTGGAAAATGTAAATGTGTTTGATTTCTTTGCATGAATTTTTTTTGCAAATGGTGTAATAATAGCAGTATGTTTGGTTTTTGAGTGTCTAAAACTGTTTGCATGTGTGCTCGATGTGTATTTTGTTGTCTTGTGAGTAATTTGTTTTCTTTTCTTCTTTCTAGTTGAATATCGTTGGTTTTTGCTGTGACACTGCAGAGTAGGTTCTGGTGAGTGTAGCTGTCTCTTGTAATTGAATTCTATAGTTTTTGAGTACATTGATCTTTGTGATAAAGGTACACATTTCTTTACTTACTTGGTTTGCACATTGTTGGTTGTTGTTGACTTGTTTGTGCAGTCTTCTATTTTAGTAAGTATAATGGCTAGCCGCAGGATTACTGCTCAGCAGGTTGTTGGTTTGCTTTTTGAGTCTTCCTCTGACCATGGTTCAGAGACTGACTCTGCATCTGAGGCAGAGGAGGCAGGGGACGATTCTGGCAGTGGGTTTTCTCTCCATATGGAGTCATCGGATGATGAAGATACTCTTAGTGCGGATGAAGTGCCTGTGTTAGAGGAGGAGACTGATGTGCCGATAGTGCGGCAAGAGGCATCTGGGCTGCAGCCTGGGGCTGCAAGGCTTCCCGTTGGTGTAGTGCGGCAAGAGGCTTCTGGGCTGCAGCCTGCGGCTGCAAGGCTTCCTGTTGGTGTAGTGCGGCAAGAGGCATCTGGGCTGCAGGCTGGGGCTGCAAGGCTTCCCTTTGAAAGTGATGACCTCTGGGTTGCCCCTGGCATGGTGCATCCGGCATTGCCAGACTTTACTGGTGTTCCAGGGTGTAGAGTGAATACTGAAAACTTTTTGCCGATAAATTTTCCTCAGTTGTTTATGGACGATGTGTTTTTGGCAGAGATTGTTGAGCAGACTAATTTGTATGCCGAACAGTTTTTGAGGGACAACAGTGCCAGTCTTAAGCCACACTCTAGAGCTACCCGGTGGACTTCCACAAATCTTGAAGAGATGAAGAAGTTCTTGGGTTTAACTTTTTTGATAGGCTTGCTAAGGAAGCCATCAATGTCTTCATATTGGTCTACTAGTCCCTTGATGGCAACTGCTATTTTTCCGGCAGTCATGAGTCGTGACAGGTATTTGCTTCTGCTTCGGATGATGCATTTTGTTGATAATGGTTTAGCGTTGCCACAAGATCACCCTGAGTGTGACCGTCTTTTTAAGATTAGGCCTGTCCTTGATCACTTTATTGATCGATTTTCTGAGATCTATGCTCCTGGGAAAGAAATTGCAGTGGATGAGTCTTTGGTGTTGTTCAAGGGCCGCTTGGTTTTTAGGCAATACATTCCTAGTAAGAGGGCACGCTATGGAATTAAGCTGTATATGCTGTGTGACAGTAGGAATGTATATGTCTCTAATTTCAAGGTGTACACCGGTAAGGAATCCAGGATTAACCCCCCTGGTTGTCCGTCCACTTTTGGAGTGACTGAGAAAATTGTTTGGGAACTTGGTAGAGGATGTTTTAACAAAGGCCACAATTTATATGTAGATAACTTCTACACTGGTGTGCGGTTGTTCAGGGAATTGGCCAAAGTGGACACTGTTGCTTGTGGCACAATCCGCTCTAACCGTAAAGGTTTCCCAAAAGAACTTGTTTGTCAAAAGCTTGTGCGGGGACAGTGCAGTGCATTGCGTTGCAAGGAGCTACTTGCTGTGAAGTTTTCAGACAGGAGAGATGTCTACATGCTGACTACCATCCATGATGAAAGCACTGCACCTGTGACTGTTTGGGGTCAGGTTGCTGAAGTGCGCAAACCTGTGTGCATTTTAGACTATAATAGGCACATGGGTGGTGTTGACAGAGTAGATCAGAGGTTGGAACCGTACGCTGCTCTCCGTAAGGCTTACATTTGGTACAACAAGTTGGCTATCCATCTTTTCCCACTTGGCAACCTTTAATGCTTTTGTTGTGTTCCAGGATTCTTGCCCTGAGTAAAAGATGACTTTTGCTAAGTTTCAGGAGTCTGTAATAGGCAGCCTTGTTGTAGTGGAATAGGCAAGTGTTCCTAGAGTTGGAGTGGTGGAGGATGTTGCTAGATTGAGAGATCGCCACTTTCCTGATCACATTCCTCCCACACCCTCAAAAGATTTTCCCAGTAGGAGATGTAGAGTCTGTTGGCGAAGAGGTACGCGGAAGGAGATTCGTATGTACTGCCCCGACTGTCCTTCTAAACCTGGGCTGTGTGTCCCTGCTTGTTTTCGAGCGTACCACACGCAAAATAATTTTTGGGAGCATTCATGAGTGGTAAAGTGAACTGCCTGGTCTGTATTCTTTGGAAAATTTGATTCTGTTTCAAGGTTGGCGTTAGTGCAATGTATTTAGTTTCTGATTTTGTGTTTTTGGATTTGTATCTGTTTTCGATTTGTTTGTGTTTTTATTTTTGTCTAAAAAAATCCTAAATGTGATGGCGGTGTGTGTAGGCTGGCGCTTGGCTGTTGGTGTGTGTGGACTGGCACTTGGTTGGCGGTGTGCGTGGAATAGTGCTTGACTGGCGGTGTGTGTGGACTGGTACTTGGCTGGCGGTGTGTGTGGACTGGCGGTGTGCGTGGACTGGTGCTTGGCTGGTGGTGTGCGTGGACTGGAGCTTGGCTGGTGGTGTGCGTGGATTGGCCTATTGGCTGCCGGTGTGCCTGGACTGGCGATTGGCTGGGGGTGTGCCTGGACTGGTGCTTGGCTAGCGGTGTACGTGGACTGGTGTTTGGCTAGCGGTGTGCGTGGACTGGCGCTCTGCTAGCGGTGTGTGTGGACTGGCGCTCGGCTGGCTGTGTGTGAGTAGTGACTTGCTGCTGGTCACTACACACACTGCTAGCTGAGTGCCACTCCACGCAATCCATCAGCTTGTGTTTTTGCAGTGTCTGGAATGTGGGCGTGTTAAAGTGATGGGTCCTTGAATGGCGCTGTGTGCTGGTGTGAGTTTTGTTATGTGATGGGCCCGCGGCTGGCCTTGTGAATGGTTTTGTATGTCTCACACGTATGAAAGGTGTATGAATGGCCTGTAAAGAGGTTGGTGCCTTGTCGTGGATTTACAGCTCACGAGCTGTGAGTCAATGGTTCAGTTTCTCGCCCTTTCAATTATTAACAGTGCATTTCATTTTTGTGAAATCACTTGCTAATACAATTGTATGTACTGAACCATCACTCACCCTCGTGCCAAATCCAACCAGTATGTGTGTGTGCTTGAGGATTAGATGGCTGTGCAGTAATATTTGTCTTTCTGAAGCAGGGTGTACCTTGTCCCTTTTTGTGAATTTTGTAATGTGTTGCTTTTGTGCCTGGTGGTGCGAATGGTCTTGTTTGTATCACGTATGAAAGGTGTGTGAATGGCCTGTAAAGTGGTCGGTGCCTTGACGTGGCTTTACAGCTCATGAGCTGCGAGTCATTGGTTTGGTTTTTTGTGAATTTAATTATTGACAGTGCATTTCATTTTTGTGAAATCTCTTGTTAATAAAATTTAATACACTGAACCATGACTCGCCCTCGTGCCAAATCCAACCAGTATGTGTGTGTGTTTGAGGAATAGATGGTTGTTTAGGAATCTTTGTCTTTAGTTTCTCTGCCAAGGTGTACTTTCCATGTAAGAATAACCCACCAGCTGTAGATATTGTCGTAAACCCATGGGAGTTCATGGTGATGTCTCTCTTGTGAATTCAAAAAAATTTTTTTATCCCCAATGTCCTGCAAACCTCAAAATAACTGTCACATTTTCATTGCAATATTGTTCCAAAATTCTCACGCTGTAGAAATAAACAAATAATTATGTCTATACAATCTGGTTTTGCAAGGGGTGTCACCTGGGTTTTTGCCCCGGTTCTCGGCGGCCATTTTGGGAAACCTACCAAACCCATACATTTCTGAAAACTACACACCCGGCGGCTTCCAGGGAGGTATGGCTTGTGTGGATCCCCCAACGTTTCCTTACCCAGAATCCCCTGCAAACCTCAATTTTAGCTGAAAAAGTCACTTTTTTCACACATTTTGGTGTGGGAAAGTTGTGGCATCACCGGGCTCACACAAATTTACCACCACCCATCGTTCCCCCAGGTCTCCCGGTAAAAATGGTGCCTCACTTGTGTGGGAGGCCCAAGTACCCGCGGCAGGCAAGGGCCCAAAACGTAGTGAGGCGACATCAAAATGGCCTATCGCAAAACCATCTGGTTTTGCAAGGGGGGTCACTTGGGTTTTTGGCCCGGTGCTCGGCGGCCTTTTAGGGAAACCTACCAAACTCATACATTTCTGAAAACTAGACACCCGGCGGCTTCCAGGGAGGTATGGCTTGCGTGGATCCCTCAACGTTTCCTTACCCAGAATCCCCTGCAAACCTCAATTTTTGCTAAAAAAACAACTTTTTTCACACATTTTGGTGTGGGAAAGTTGTGACATCACCGGGCTCACACAAATTTACCACCATCCAGCGTTCCCCCAGGTCTCCCGGTAAAAATGGTGCCTCACTTGTGTGGGAGGCCCAAGTACCCGCGACAGGCAAGGGCCCATTTTTTTGATAGGCAATGTTGATTTCGCCTCACAACGTTTTGAGCCCTTGCCTGCCGCGGGTACTTGGGCCTCCCACACAAGTGAGGCACCATTTTTACCGGGAGGCCTGGGGGAACGCTGGGTGGTGGTAAATTTGTGTGAGCCCAGTGATGTCACAACTTTCCCACACCAAAATGTGTGAAAAAAGAGATTTTTTCAGCTAAAATTGAGGTGTGCAGGGGATTCTGGGTAAGGAAACGTTGGGGGATCCACACAAGCCATACCTCCCTGGAAGCCGCCGGGTGTCTAGTTTTCAGAAATGTATGGGTTTGGTGGGTTTCCCTAGATGGCCGTCGAGCACCGGGCAAAAAACCCAAGTGACCCCCCTTGCAAAACCAGGTGGTTTTGCGATAGGCCATTTTGATGTCGCCTCACTACGTTTTGAGCCCTTGCCTGCCGCGGGTACGTGGGCCTCTCACACAAGTGAGGCACCATTTGTACCCGTAGACCTGGGGGAACGATGGGTGGTGGTAAACTTGTGTGAGCCCGGTGATGCCACAACTTTCCCACACCAAAATGTGTGAAAAAAGTGATTTTTTCAGCTAAAATTGAGGTTTGCAGGGGATTCTGGGTAAGGAAACGTTGGGGGATCCACGCAAGCCATACCTCCCTGGAAGCCACCGGGTGTCTAGTTTTCAGAAATGTATGGGTTTGGTAGGTTTCCCTAGATGGCCGCCGAGCACCGGGCCAAAAACCCAAGTGACCCCCCTTGCAAAACCAGGTGGTTTTGCGATAGGCCATTTTGATGTCGCCTCACTACGTTTTGGGCCCTTGCCTGCCGCGGGTACTTGGGCCTCCCACACAAGTGAGGCACCATTTTTACCGCGAGACCTGGGGGAACGATGGGTGGTGGTAAATTTGTGTGAGCCCAGTGATGCCACAACTTTCCCACACCAAAATGCGTGAAAAAAGTGATTTTTTCAGCTAAAATTGAGGTTTGCAGGGGATTATGGGTAAGGAAACGTTAGGGGATCCACGCAAGCCATACCTCCCTGGAAGCCGCCGGGTGTCTAGTTTTCAGAAATGTATGGGTTTGGTAGGTTTCCCTTTGTGCCGGCAGGGCTAGGGTTAAACAACTACAGCTAGTCACTTTGCCAAAAAAGGGTCATTTTTCACTGCAAAATTGAGGTTTGACCACGTTGCGTTTTGCGCCTTTTTCCTGTCGCGGGCACTAGGCCGACCCGCACAAGTGTGGTACCATTTTTCTCGTAGGACTTTGGTGGAAATTTGTGGATCCACGCAGATTCCAGAACTTTCCATCACAGAAATGTTGGGAAAATTTGTTTTTTTTGACAATTTTTTAGGTTTGCAAGGGATTCTGGGTAACAGACCATGGTGGGAGGCACTCAAGTCCCCCCATCCTGGATTCCCCTGGGTGTCTAGTTTTCAAAAATATATAGGTTTGCTAGGTTTCCCTAGGTGCCAGCAGGGCTAGGGTTCAAAAACTACAGCTAGGCACTTTGCCAAAAAAGGGTCATTTTTCACTGCAAAATTGAGGTTTGACCACGTTGCGTTTTGCTCCGTTTTCTGTTGCGGGCACTAGGCCGACCCGCACAAGTGAGGTACCATTTTTCTCGTAGGACTTTGGGGAACGCGGGGTGGGTGGAAATTTGTGGATCCACGCAGATTCCAGAAGTTTCCATCACAGAAATGTGGGGAAAATGTGGTTTTTTTGTCAATTTTTTAGGTTTGCAAGGGATTCTGGGTAACAGACCCTGGTGGGAGGCTCTCAAGTCACCCCATCCTGGATTCCCCTGGGTGTCTAGTTTTCAAAAATATATAGGTTTGCTAGGTTTCCCTAGGTGCTGGCAGAGCTAGGGTTCAAAAACTACAGCTAGTCACTTTGTCAAAAAAGGGTCATTTTTCACTGCAAAATTGAGGTGTGACCACGTTGCGATTTGTGCCGTTTCCTGTCGCGGGCACTAGGCTGACCCGCACAAGTGAGGTACCATTTTTCTCGTAGGACTTTGGGGAACGCGGGGTGGGTGGAAATTTGTGGATCCATGCAGATTCCAGAACTTTCCATCACAGAAATGTGGGGAAAATTTGTTTTTTTTGTCAATTATTTAGGTTTGCAAGGGATTCTGGGTAACAGACCATGGAGGGAGGCACTCAAGTCACCCCATCCTGGATTCCCCTGGGTGTCTAGTTTTAAAAAATATATAGGTTTGCTAGGTTTCCCTAGGTGCCGGCAGAGCTAGGGTTAAAAAACTACAGCTAGGCACTTTGCCAAAAAAGGGTAATTTTTCACTGCAAAATTGAGGTGTGACCACGTTGCGTTTTGTGCCGTTTTCTGTCGCGGGCACTAGGCCGACCCGCACAAATGAGGTACCATTTTTCTCGTAGGACTTTGGGGAACGCAGGGTGGGTGGAAATTTGTGGATCCACGCAGATTCCAGAACTTTCCATCACAGAAATGTGGGGAAAATGTGTTTCTTTTGTCAATTTTTTAGGTTTGCAAGGGATTCTGGGTAACAGACCCTGGTGGGAGGCACTCAAGTCACCCCATCCTGGATTCCCCTGGGTGTCTAGTTTTCAAAAATATATAGGTTTGCTAGGTTTCCCTAGGTGCTGGCAGAGCTAGGGTTCAAAAACTACAGCTAGTCACTTTGTCAAAAAAGGGTCATTTTTCACTGCAAAATTGAGGAGTGACCACGTTGCGATTTGTGTCATTTCCTCTCGCGGGCACTAGGCCGACCCGCACAAGTGAGGTACCATTTTTCTCGTAGGACTTTGGGGAACGCGGGGTGGGTGGAAATTTGTGGATCCACGCAGATTCCAGAACTTTCCATCACAGAAATGTGGGGAAAATGTGTTTTTTTTGTCAAATATTTAGGTTTGCAAGGGATTCTGGGTAACAGACCATGGAGGGAGGCACTCAAGTCACCCCATCCTGGATTCCCCTGGGTGTCTAGTTTTCAAAAATATATAGGTTTGCTAGGTTTCCCTAGGTGCCGGCAGGGCTGGGGTTCAAAAACTACAGCTAGTCACTTTGCTAAAAAAGGGTCAGTTTTTCACTGCAAAATTGAGGTGTGACCACGTTGCTTTTTGCGCCGATTTCTGTCGCGGGCACTAGGCCGACCCGCACAAGTGAGGTACCATTTTTCTCGTAGGACTTTGGGGAATGCGGGGTGGGTGGAAATTTGTGGATCCACGCAGATTCCAGAACTTTCCATCACAAAAATGTGGGGAAAATGTGTTTTTTTGGTCAATTCTTTTATGTTTGCAAGGGATTATTGTTAACAGATCATGGTGGGAGGCAGTCAAGTCACCCCATCCTGGATTCCTCTGGGTGTCTAGTGTACAAAAATGTATAGGTTTGCTAGGTTTCACATGGTGCCGGCAGAGCTAGCGTTCAAGAACTACAGCTAGGCACTTTGCCAAAAAAGGGTCATTATTCACTACGAAATGAGTTGTGACCACATTGCATTGTGTGCAATTTCCTGTCGCGGGCAGTAGGCCAACCTGCACAAGTGAGGTACCATTTTTCTCGTATGACTTTGGGCAACACGGGGTGGGTGGAAATTTATGGATCCACGCAGATTCCAGAACTTTCCACCACAGAAATGTGGGAAAAAGTGTTTTTTTTTGTCAATTTTTAGGTTTGCAAGGGATTCTGGGTAACAGATCATGGTGTGAGGCAGTCAAGTCACTCCATCCTGGATTCCCCTGGGTGTCTACTTTTTAAAAATGTATAGGTTTGCTAGGTTTCCCTAGGTGCCGGCAGAGCTAGGGTTCAAA
Source organism: Triturus cristatus (assembly GCF_964204655.1). Lineage (NCBI taxonomy): Eukaryota > Metazoa > Chordata > Amphibia > Caudata > Salamandridae > Triturus > Triturus cristatus. The sequence goes on from NC_140584.1 coordinate 817,253,244, forward strand.
AACTACAGCTAGACTCTTCGCAAAAAATGTGTAAATTTTCATTGTGAAAATGTGGTGTGTTCATGTTAGGTTTTGAGCCACTTCCTGTCGTGGCCACTATACCTACCCACACAAGTGAGGTACCATTTTTATCGGGAGACTTAGGGTAGTTCAGATTTGTAAAGCAACTGTTATTACCTGTTGAGTTTTGATGCATTTCTCCCTTCCAAATGAAAGACATTGTGTAAAAAAAAAGTTATTTTGAAAAATTACCAATAATTCTCATGCTAGTATGAGTATTCCCAATTTCGAAAATGTGCAAATATGCACTGTTTCTAAACTCTGTAATTTGTTCCCATTTCAGAAATACATAGGTGTCTTTCATACCGATTTTTCCATGTATACATTTTCCCACAATAATTGCTATATACCCGGAACATAATAAAAAACCATTACAAAATGCTGCTCAGTTTTTTACTCTGGGTTCGTTGGGCTCTTGGTGAACCCCCACAACCAGGAAGGTCCAGTGGATGTAACGGTACATTGCTTTCAAAGAGATGTCATAATTAGAAGAAGTTACAGGTGAAAACATTGACACAAAAGGCTGCTTTTTTTGAACTAATTTTTAATTTTTCCTATATTTAACTGTTAGTTTCTATAAAGAAACCTTGATGGATCTACACAAATGACCCCTTGCTGAATTCAGAATTTTGTCTACTTTTCAAAAATGTGTAGCTTTCCAGGATCCATTATTGCTTTTGTACCTATTTCTACCATTAACTGGGAGGAGGTTGAAAGCACAAAAATAGCAAAAATAGGGTATGTCCCAGACAAATGGCAAAACTGTGTAAAAAATGTTGGATTTCTGACTAAAACCTGTCATTCCCTTACCTACAAAACTCAATAAAATTGGTTGTCAAAAAGAAAATCTGTCATTCCCTAAAAGCTGGAGAAATGGTGATTTCAGCCCCACAAACCCTTGTTTGATACCATTTGCAGAGAAAAACCCAGACGCTTTCATTTGCAGCCAGTTTTTCCAATTTTTCACAAAAAAAACAAAATGTTGCTGTATTTTGACTAATTTCTGGGAACCCTCTCGGAGAATCCACAAACCCTGGGTACCTTTAGAATCCCCATGATGTTGGAAGAAAAGGACGCAAATTTGGCGTGGATACTTAATGTGGTCAAAAAGTTACAGGGGCCTAAGCGCGCACTACCCCAAATAGCCCAAAAAAGGCTTAGCACAGGAGGGGAAAAGGCCTAGCAGCGAAGGGGTTAAAAAACCTTGCTGTTGTTGTTTCACCCCTTCTAAGAGCCCCTGCAGCTCCACTCTGACTATTGCTTGAAGATTCAGCCCCCCCCCCCGAAATTTTTTCTTAGCTCCCCCCCCACCCCCGAAATTTGGCTCTAGTTGCGCCTCTGGACCCTTGAGTGCCAGGGTGCGCTAGGTAAGGTAGAGACGCCTACATGTGGACGGGTGAGGCAGAGTCCCGAATGTGAGCCACCAGTGTGGGTGGGAAAGGTTTTTCGTGGTGTCAGCAGGACAAGATAGCTTGCCGGCATTGGCAGGGGGCAGTGAGGCCTGGATGTTGTAAACTATGGAGCGAACATTGAGGGCGGTCAGGGCTTTAAGTGGGCTGGGTCCTTCTAAAAAGCAGGTGCTGAGACGGGTCCCCATCGGGTTCTCCATTTTTGCCCTCACCCCCGAAAAAAATAAAACTTAATTCTGCAGCAGTGCCACACTTCACTGCCCTTGATGTAACTGTAAGAGACTCGTTATAGTTCTTTCACAGTCTCATCATTTCTGAATTGAAGCATTTTCCATTTTCTACACAACAAAGCCACAGTTGTTGCTTATTTATCTTATACAACCATTGACAAAGTCAATAGTCCTGGCTTGTTGTAGGTGTAATGTTACTTGTTTTGTTATATATCTGGATGCAGTGACAGAAGCAGAAAAATACTTTTCAGGTGGCACACTATACCAAACACAGATTTTAAGTTTACACATTTTTAAGCCATGCTTTTATTAAATCGTCCATGCCCCTTTGAGATACTCCCAAGTTTTTTCATCCCACTGAAAGCCCTGAGCCTGGAACCTCGGCGCCTGAGCTGAGGAGAGGCAGCGAGTCCACGCAGAGGCCCCAGCTTGTGAGTTCGGTAATGCTTTCCCCCTTCTGCACCCACAGGGTGATATCGCTTAATTGTGTTGAGTGGCAGAAGGGAGCTTTTGATGATAGAGAGGGGATATCAACATTTGTGCCTGGGAACTGAATCTGGTGTTTACCTGCAGGCTATCATCGTCATGTGTTGTAAGACGAGACATTTTTGCTGTTTAACTCACAGCGCTTTTCATACTGGAATTTTTAAACACACACTTGTAGGGCTACAAGTGAAACTACACGTTTCACAATGCAAAGTACTGACAGCTGAAAAGAAACCCTTTTTTGTGTTGAACGTGACATTGTGCCGCCTGGTAGCCATGCACTTAAGGTTCGGGGTTCAGAAAATGCTGGAACAATAACAAGCATTTGCAATGCAATTGGTCTCGCATTTACGCGACTTTAAGCTATTGACATTCTAAATAACAATACCTTTAATTTTGGTTTTTAAAACATAAAAAAAAGGCATTGTCATTTACAACGCCAATAAGTCAAACTCTCACAAGGGCGAGACCTATTGCATTGCAAATGCTTGTTTTCCTATGGAGACAACAATTTGAGTGTCGTTGGCATAGGAAGTAAGTGAGAATCCAAAACTTCTTATCAAATCTGCTAATGGGGAGACATAAATGTTAAAAAAGGTGGGACACCACGAAGATCCCTGCCGGACTCCACATGGAAGGGAGAATGGCAGTGAAGTAAAATTCTCCAACTTTACTATTTGCTCTCGGTACTTTAAGTAGGATTTTAGCAGATTCCAGGCCAGACCTATGACCCCACAAGCTGTTAGTCGACTTAACAATAGTTCATGATTTACTGTGTCAAAAGTCGCCGAGAGATCCAGAAGGATAAGGGCAACCCCTTTACTGTGATCTAGAGCCTGCTGGATCTCTTCGGTTGCTTTGAGCAAAGCTGTCTACGTACTATGCCCCTTCGAAAGCCAAACTGGGTGCTATCAAAAAGTTTATTGGCTTCGATAAAGGACACCAGTTGTTCATTCAAAAATGTCTCAGCCATTTTCTATTTTGGCTGGTAATGGGATATGGGAGATTGGACGATAGTTACTGGGATCATTCTTATCCATTGAAGCCTTTTTCAGAAGCGGTATAAGGCTGCTTTTTGCCAGATGTTTGGGAAGGTGCCTGTTTCACTCTTTGTTTTATAAATAGGTGTTAATTTTAAATGCAATGACTTCTGCTGCTAGCTTAGTTATATTAGGTGTACGTATCGTACGGGAAACCCGAGGTGGTAGTTTTTAATAATTTTCTAAAGTCTTCAGCTGATGGGGCGCCAAATTCAGCCATTAATTTAGTTACCTCCGATGGCTATTCACTTATATTAGCAGCCCCTGTAATCTTTTTTAGGTCTCGCCTAGCTATTGTGTTTACGCAATCGCTATGCGAGACTCTAGTAAGAGGGGCATTTCAAAGTGCTCCCAAAAGTGGATTGCATGGCGAGCACGCGCACAATCACGTGCATCGTGCCGCCATGCAATCCGTTTGGGGAAGCGCTTCAGCCCACTGGCGCGTGCGCGTGTAGCCACAGCCTCGGCATCATACTTCAAAGGGTCCGCTCCCCCACCTGGAATGCGCTCCCCCGCCCCAGCATGCCGAGAGATTGTTTCTTCATGGCGCCTCTCATAACTGTCCCTCCCCCACCACAGGGCTAGTCTCACGGACGCATTGCCATCCATCGATTTCACTTTCATGCCCGTGTTCTCTTTGCCTTTCAGCACACAGCCCGCCCTCCCCCCTCCGTGTTTTCTTGCAGCTTTGCCCAGATCTGAGTCTCAAACAACCAAAATAATAAGTTTGCCCTGCACGCTTTCTGCGCTTACAAAGTTAACATATGCCGCGCTCATTCCCTTTTCATCCTTCTAAGGTCGATAACATTAGCTCCATTAATTCTGCGTCTAAGGATTTAAATAACCATATGTTTTCTTGCAACTTTAGGCACTTCACACACACAGCCCCACTGCTCACACACACAGGCAACAAGGCAGCAACAGAATGCTCTGAGCCCCACCAGTGTTTGCCACACACACATGCCTCTCGCATCTCGTGTTTTCTTCCAGCATTGGCCCGTGTTCTCTTTGCCTTTCAGCACTCAGCTTCCCCGTAACCACCATTTAACTAACATCCTGCCACACTCATTCCATTTTCATCCTCGCTTTCACTTTCATGCCTGTGTTCTCTTTGCCTTTCAGCACACAGCTTCTCCGTAGCCACCATTTAACGACCATCCTGCCACACTCATTCCATTTTCATCCTCGCTTTCAATTTCATGCCTGTGTTCTCTTTGCCTTTCAGCACACAGCTTCTCCGTAGCCACCATTTAACAACCATTCTGCCACACTCATTCCATTTTCATCCTCGCTTTCACTTTCATGCCCGTGTTCTCTTTGCCTTTCAGCACACAGCTTCTCCGTAGCCACAATTTAACGACCATCCTGCCGTAAACACCATTTAACTACCATCCTTTTAGTTAAAATAAAAGAATTGCCTCTAAGGGTTTAAGGAACCATAGAAATACAAGGCAAGGCAACATACACTCGGAATGCCACTCAGAGCCACATAATTACATGCTACATAACTACAATGCACTCAATACAACAGACACTCCAAAAACCAATCAGTGCCACATAGTTAAACACCACATAATTACACAGCGCTCAATGCCACCTACACTTCAAATACCACTCAGCGCCACATAATTACACACCACATAATTACACTACATTCAATGCCACATGCACTCCAAATAACACTCAGTGCCAATTAATTACAATGCAAACAATGCAAGATACACTCAAAATAACACTCAATGCCACATAATTACACACCACTAAAATCAACATACACTCCACACAAAACCACTCAGTGCCACATAATTATATTCTACATAATTACACTCTATCTATCTATCGCCCTATCTATCTATCTATCTATCTATCTATCTATCTATCTATCTATCTATCTATCTATCTATCTATCTATCTATCTATCTATCCATCTATCCATCTATCCATCTATCCATCTATCCATCTATCCATCTATCCATCTATCCATCTATCCATCTATCCATCTATCCATCTATCCATCTATCCATCTATCCATCCATCCATCCATCTTATCTATCTATTGCACTCTATCTATCTATCTATCGCATCACCACAGCATCACTTAGCACCACCACAGCATCACTCAAGGGCACCACTACATCACTATGCGCTACCACAGCATCAATAACGCCACAGCATCACTCGACACCACCACAACATCACTCACCGCCACCACAGTATCAATCTGTACAACCATTCAACAACAACTGGCTCTAATATGTTCTCTCAATATTTAGGCTTTATTACAAATGGCACAAAAAAAATGATAATATTTAACTTCTGTTCTTGGATTTTAGGCGCAATTAAATACACTAAACATAATCTTCACAAGAGTTATTAACAAAAGATTAAACGATTGCCATTATAATTTGCATTAACTTTTATTTAAGTATTAATTATTTGCAAAAATTAAAAGCCATTGTTATTTGTAATATCAATACATCTAAGTCACGTAAATACAACACATATTGCATTACAAATGCTGTAGGTGTCACATTTGCAACAGTTAAAACTATTGACATTGTACATGAGAAAGCTAGGGGGAACAACCTTTACAACGCAACTTTTACAACGCACTACACTTACAACGCATTATTTACAACGCAAAATCCATTACAACGCACTACACTTACAACGCATGACACTACAACGCATTTTTAAAAACTACCTTTACAACGCATTCCATTACAACGCCTACCATTACAACGCATAATATTACACTACACTATCCAACACTTACCCTACTGTTGCACCCCCTGGAGTTAGAATAGTAATTTTTACCCCTATACTATCCAACACTTACCCTACTGTTGCACCCCCTGGAGTTAGAATAGTAATTTTTACCCCTATACTATCCAACACTTACCCTACTGTTGCACTCCCTGGAGTTAGAATAGTAATTATTACCCCTATACTATCCAACACTTACCCTACTGTTGCACCCCCTGGAGTTAGAATAGTAATTTTTACCCCTATACTATCCAACACTTACCCTACTGTTGCACCCCCTGGAGTTAGAATAGTAATTTTTACCCCTATACTATCCAACACTTACCCTACTGTTGCACCCCCTGGAGTTAGAATAGTAATTTTTACCCCTATACTATCCAACACTTACCCTACTGTTGCACCCCCTGGAGTTAGAATAGTAATTTTTACCCCTATACTATCCAACACTTACCCTACTGTTGCACCCCCTGGAGTTAGAATAGTAATTTTTACCCCTATACTATCCAACTCTTACCCTACTGTTGCACCCCCTGGAGTTAGAATAGTAATTTTTACCCCTATACTATCCAACACTTACCCTACTGTTGCACCCCCTGGAGTTAGAATAGCAATTTTTACCCCTATACTATCCAACACTTACTCTACTGTTGCACCCCCTGGAGTTAGAATAGCAATTTTTACCCCTATACTATCCAACACTTTCCCTACTGTTGCACCCCCTGGAGTTAGAATAGCAATTTTTACCCCTATACTATACAACACTTACCCTACTGTTGCACCCCCTGGAGTTAGAATAGTAATTTTTACCCCTATACTATCCAACACTTACCCTACTGTTGCACTCCCTGGAGTTAGAAAAGTAATTTTTACCCCTATACTATCTAATACTTACCTTAAATGCAATTTACTATTATGCGTTGTAATGGTATGTGTTGTAAAGGTAGTTTTTAAAAATGCGTTGTAGTGTCATGCGTTGTAAGTGTAGGGCGTTGTAATGGATTTTGCGTTGTAAAAAATGCGTTGTAAGTGCATGCGTTGTAAAAGTGTGCGTTGTAACGACATACATCCGAAAGCTAGTAATTTCAATATTTTCAATACCAACACATAAATAAAAAATTAGTCAATTTGCAATACAAAAAGCTCAAACTTTCCTAATGCGAGACCTATTGCATTGCAAATGCTTGTTTAATGATTGACTCTACTTTTTCTAAAAAGAAATCTGCTACTGCGTCTCAGAAGGATTGATTTGCTGTCAGAGATTTTTTGTTGTTATTACTTGTTAACTCTGTGACTGTTCGAAATAGCTCTTTTGTGGAGTCTTTTGCTTCCTCGATCTTCTTTGTAAAGTATGCTGCCTTAGTTTTCAGGAAAAGATCTTTAAATATAGCTATACATTGTTTATATTTTTCTTTCTCTTCCTCTTTGTAGGTCGTTCTCCACCTTCTTTCCTGTTTCCTGCAAATTTGCTTGCATTTCCTGAGTTCTGATGGGAACCAAGGGGTGGAAGGACTTTCCCTTTTATTTTAACTGTTATAATGGGGGCTACGTGGTTGGATGCAGTTTCCAGCCGGTCATTATATTGTTTGGATGCGACCTCCACATTGTTGGTTGATACTAGAGTTGTGTTCTCAAGTATTTTATTAAGATGATCTGATTGCACTTTTCGCCAATTTCTTAAAAGGATTGTAGATGGTACTTTTTCCCTGTTGGGTTTAAAGTGGGAAAGAAGCAGGTCAAAAAAGACTTCTTTATGATCAGACCATGCTATCTGAGAAGTCTTTGTATTGAATAGGTTAGGATTATTAGTAAAAATCCCATCTAAGGGGTGGCCTGCCAGATGCGTTGGTTCTTGAATGATTTGTTCTAGCCCAAGCGCCGAGAAAGTTTGCACAAGTGCGGCATTATCGGGATCAGAGCTCACCGCTAAATGATAATTGAAATCTCCCATGAATGTATAGTTTGTTTCCAGGATAACATTTTCCAGAACATAAGTTATTTCCTGTGAAAAATCTTTTTTGGGGCTAGGTGGTCTGTATAGAACTATGCCCTTCAATGACTGTTGCTTATTTATCTCTATAGAAAATTATATAATTTCGCCAAAAGAGGGTAGTGAGGTTTTGCAGCTGGATATAAGGTCTTCTCTGGTAATGACTGAAACTCCTCCTCCACGCTTATGTTCCCTGTCACATCTATAGATGTTGAAGCCCTGCGGTTGCGCTGCCTGTATATCACATGTAGCATCAGCCCATGTTTCTGTAAGAAAAACAAGCGTGGGTCTGTGAGTTTCCATAACTAAATGGAATTCACAGCTATGCTTTATCAAGGATCTTGTGTTTAGTAGTGCACAGGATAAAATGTTTTTTTATTTTATTGGCATCTTTATTGGATTCTTTTGATGTTTTATTTTCCTGATTTTCCCTATTTTTGTTCCTTGTGTTTTTTACTAACAGTGATAGAAGCTCTTTTATGTACATGGAGTTTGGTCTCAGTAAAAAGCATGCTATGTTTAGCCATTACCTTTAGGTTGCAAGATAGGCAATGCCTAACTGAGTTGACCTTTAAAAAGGAGCAGTCTATGTTAGTACAGTTTTCCCTTTTGCCTTTGTTCAGTGCTATAATAGTTTCTCTGGTGAGATGCCCAGAATAAAAACAGCCAGGGTCTTGGGCCCTAGGCCCGGTCCAGGTGCGAACTAGCGCAGACGGGCTTGCCTTAGGCGTGCCTTCAGCGCGCCAGCGGTGTGCCCACTGCGTACGTCCGCTGCACACTGGGGTTTCCATTGCTTTTAAGCACACTCCTCGGAAGTATGGGGAGAACAAAGCTGGACCGCTAACTGCCTAAGAATGGCGGCCAGCACAGCGGCAGACCGGAGAGGCAGGGATTAAACGGTAACTCAGCTATGTGATAAGGCACTGTTACAATTAGTATGGCAACGTTAAAAATTATTAAAATTGGTGATAGGCCACTAAAAACACAAAACAGCGCCTTACTTGCACAGGCGTCCGAATAACATCCAGTAAAAAAGGGAGGAACTCCCCAGATCAGGATATGACAGTTTTGGGCACAATTTCAGTGGTCTGTGGGGAACAGCTCAGGACACCACCCCGAGCAGGGGTCACAGTAATCAGAGACTCAGGCACCAAGGATTGTTCATCTGTGGAAGAGTTTATGGTACTATCCTTTGTGACCACGATGTGTCCGAGCCCCCGTAGCTCCCGCTGCCCATCACTCCCTCCCCCCTGGTACCTCCAACAGGGCCCCTCCCTGTACGATCATGGAAGGGGTCCACATTGCTCAGCAGACATGCTGAGATCTGGGCAGATAAATACAGCCAGGACCATACCTCAACCAGGTGCTCGAAGAAGTGTGACTTTCCAGCAGCAATGACTTGGAGTTTCGCAGGGTATAACATATATTTAAGGTCCATCTTCCGAAGCTTCTTTTTCACAGCCTCTCCTGAACGTTTTGAGTGTAGTCTGGATATGTATTGATGTTGTGTTTCTCAAATTACAGGACCGATAGGTCCCTGGCGGCCCTCAGGATAGCATCTCTATCACAGTAGCTCTTGATCTTTGCAATAAGAGCCTGGACAGGGCCCCTCGGCGGCGGGGGAACCAAAGTCCGCTGAGCCCTCTCCACTACAAAGAAGTCTAAAGGGCCCTGGGGCGCAGAGTGTGCTGCACCCATTCCTCAAGAAAGGTCACTGCCGACTGGCCCTCTACCCTTTCAGGAAATCCCAGGAGTCTCACATTATTTCGGTGTGAACGACCTTCGGCATTCTCAACTCGTTTCTCCAGTGAATTTGTGACAACTGACATGTGAGACACCTTTTGCTTAAGCAGACGGATGTCCGATAGTAGGGTATTAATATTGGATTCTGCCATATCTACATAGTTAGCTACTTTGCGTAGATCTGCGCGTAAGGAATTGACTTCGATGGATACACCTGCTATTTGTCCCTCCAGTGCTTCCCTAGAGCCCTGGGTGGCTGCAAACAGAGCTGCCCTGGATGGTTACACCTCATGCTCTGGGGACTGCTCCAGCAAAACCGCTTGCCCATGCAGAGTGATTGTGTGCGGCGGTTGGCACATGGTGGTTTACTGGGTAATGGTGTTACCTGGGGTCTGACTTTGTGACCTATCTTTCCCCATGCTAGTGGTGCAGCAGTGGGTCCATGTATCAGGGTCGCCCTAGCAGATTGGGTAGCTGTACCTCAGGTAGGGAGTCCATCAATCCAAGAAGGAGGCCAACTGGAAGCCTCCTGCATCGCCAGCACCAGCGGGGCACCCAGACGGTCAGCAAATACAGCCTCCGGGAGAGCTCCCATATTGGACCAAGGTACATCCTTTTTAAGTGTACAGGGCCGCTGACATTGTTCCCGGGATCCAAGGCCACAATCAGGCAGCGGGTTCACCTCCCAAGGATAAGGCGCCTGCTGACCCACGTCGACACCCCAGTTCCAGGCACTAGGCCTCCATAGGAAAGAACAGCAGCAGCCCCTAGTAGTCCCCCACACCGCTCCACCCAAGTCCCCAGCAGCACGTGGTCAATCCCCAGGGTCACAACCCCTATTTCAGCAGGGCCGGCCCTTCCAGGGCCTCCCCAAAGGCCCAGGTGCCCGAGCACCCCTACTCCAATCACCCGGGGGAGAGGATCTACCAAAGCAGCTTCTACAGCACTCTCGACTGCTCCTTGTCTCCTCCTGCGGTAGGGATCGTGAAGCTACGCCCCAGCCACAGGCTAGGCTTGAGTACTGTCGTAGGCCAGGGCAGGAAAGAGGTAGACTCAGTTGTCTAACTGGTGATCCCCGGGCAGCCTCAGGCACCTCCCACAATGAGGGGGGGCAAAACACAAGTCCTTCACCCCCTGCTGGTCCACACTCCGGATAAGTTGTCTCCTGATCGCGTTTTCCAGTGCAGTCAGCTCTTCAGCTCCTGCTGGTCTTAAGGGACTGGGCGCACCTTTCGCTTCTCCTTGCACCGCTGGCTCAAGATCTCGCAGGCTGGAGCATGGGGAGTGCCCAGCAGGTCAATGGCGCCCAAGCTGGGCTCGCAGGTCAAGTCCCTTGCAGCCAATGGGACACCTCCATCCTGCAGCTGAGAGCCTGCATCTCTGACCGCCGCACACTGGGCCTTGGCCAGCCATTCATGGGTTTGGCCAATTGAGCAGGCCCAGCACCTCCAAGGCTCCCAAAGTGGCAGACATCAGTCCAGGCTGTACAAAGCCTTCAAGCTGCTCTTCTAGTTCTCTCAGGAACAACCCCCAGGACATAGGCAGTGCGGATGGGCCAGAATGACCAGATTTAATGGAGGATTGGTCGGCTGGGAGACGGATGTCAGTAAAAGCACATCCTGTTGGCCATCTTCCTAGGGCACACTCCCTACGAGTGGGATTGTTAAGACCCACCTACTCGACAACCATCGGAACACATCTCTTGAATGAGACAAATGATACTTCTTCAAATTCAGGCCAAACCCATACATAGGGCCTGATTTAGATCCCAGCAGGCGGGTTACTCCGTCACAACGGTGATAGATATCCCGTTCGCTGATATATAAATCCAATAAGATATAATGGGATTAATATTTTGGGGGACAGGATATCTATTACCGTTGTGAATGAGTAGCCTGTCCGTCAAGATCTAAATCAGGCACTTCGTCTAACCTCACTCAGGCAGGTTAGTTGAGACAATCACATCTGTATTTTGCAATATTAGAACATTCAAACTAATTTCATTTTAATATGCATGAAATTTCCTATGTCCATTGTTAGTCCGGGCATCTTTTGGCGTGTTTCCACTGTCTTTTTGCTTTCGGACCTCGTGGTTTAGACTCTGTTTTCGCTGGCTTAGTGTCTCTGCGCACTTTCTCACTGCTCTTCAGTGTTAAAGTGCAAGTGCTCCTGTTGTAAATTGTATTATGGATTGGGGTTTCCATGATTGGCATATTTGATTTACTGGTAAGTCCCTAGTTAAGTGCAATGAGAGTGCCAGGGCCCATAAATCAAATGCTGCTAGTGGGCCTGCAGCACTGGTTGTGCCACCCACATGAGCAGCCTCACAAAAGGGTTCTCAGACCTGCCACTGCAGTGTCTACCTGCAGTTTTTACTGCCATGTCGACTCGGCAAGTGCACCCACTTGCCAGGCCCTAACCTTCCTTTTTCTTACATGTAAGACACCCCTAAGGTAGGCCCAAGGTACCCCTATGGGCAGGGTGCAGTGTATGTGAAAGGCAGGACATGTACTGGTGTGTGTAACATGTGTATAATACAGTATAATTCGTTTTTCACTATTGAAAGGCTATCTGTCTAATAGGAGAGACTGGGGAATCCTTTGTAATAGTTTACAAGAATTCTATCCCATTGGGACAAGATAGAGAAATTGAGTTTAGTATGCTTGAACTCAGAATGTAGAAATGCATCTTTTAGTATGGATGATTTTTATATTCTGTGTTTGAAAATACCACTTTTAGAAAGTAGGTATTTTTTTTGCTTAGCCATCCTGTGTGCCTTTGCTGGTTTGTCGGTTGACTGTCTGGCTTTGGAGTAACAGGAGCTGGGAATGTGCATTCTCTTCAGACAGCCACTAGGGGGGGTCGAGGTGTGTCCTGCCTTTCCTGGATGAGTCAGGGCTGGGCTGAAAAGACCTGGGCTGCTTTTAGAGTAGTGGGAGGAGATTTCCTTGCATCTCAATGGGCCTGGTCTGCCTTGGATAGTGCTGTCTCCACCTCCTGCTGGGAAGCTGGGTCAGAGAGGACCATACTGGTTTGGACTAAGCACAGACACTCTCTGCCCTAGAGAACAAAGGGAAATGCAGTATAAATATCAGGGCCCAGACCCCAGAACTTTAGAACTCGCTTGGATCAAGGAATCTGCCAAGAAGAAGAGCTTGAAGAACTGCCAGGAGGAGTATTACTCCTTTGCTGTGTTGTTGCTTTGCTCTGTTGGCCTGCAGTTGCTGCTTCTGCCTTGGGCAGTAAAATGACTGGACTGAACTTTCTTTACTTGTTGCTGAATATCTCCAAAGGCTTGAAATAGAGCTTGCCTCCTGTTAATGAAGTCTAAGGGACAACAAAGACTTCACTTACCTCTGGCTACCGCCTCTGGAACCGTGAGTTTCAGTTGCCACAGAGGGGGAAAGCAACCAACACTGTCACGGACACCGCTGCGGGCTCTGTGTCCTGAAAGCACCGCAGAGGGCACCAGCACACTTTGGACCGTAACCCTGGTCTTACCGATGACCGCTGTCGCTACCCAGCCGCTCCTTGAACCGTGACCTCTGCCGCCCTGGACTCACCAACGACGTGGCTGCACGCTGACCTCGACACCCGTTACCACACTGTGGTTTGGAGGCAACGCTTGTAAGTCACACAACGCACCGCCCCATCCCACCCCCATGTCTGGGCCGACCGACACCAGCTCCCATCAATGGGCACTGTCGCTTGCACCGTGATCTGTCAGCACTGCCATGAGTACTGCCTCACTCCGCACCACAGCCTGGTCTCATCGACGCCGCTAGGCCATTAGGGCGGCACGAAAAAATCATATTGCTGCACAATTAACAGCGGCTGGGAAAGATTCAAAAGTACTGTATAAAATCTTACAAACTTTTACCAAGCCAGTAGCTTGTGAGACTGCAGAGGCTGCATCCCAGGATCTTTGTGATGAGATCTCCCTATTCTTCATGAAGAAGATAGATGGGATCTATGACAAGATTATGGTCTCAAACGCAACTGCTGCAGGAGAAAATAACACTTCTCAGAATACTGCACAGCAAGTGCAATATACTCAGTGCCTTACAAGCTTTCCCCCATTTCCTTAGAGGAGGTAACCTCATTAATCACTCAAATCAAGAGTGGTAGCCCTTTGGACACCATCCCTGCACGTATCATGCCTATGTTGGCAGATGTTTTGGGGCCAGGAATTCAGAATTTAGTCAACCTCTCCCTTAGCACAGGGGAGGTTCCTCTAGACTGGAAAAGGGCGCTGGTAAGACCACTGAGGAAAAATACTGCTATCCCCTGGACGGAATTGTCTAACCTAAGACCCATCTCGCTTCTCCCCTTTTTGGGTAAAATAACTGAGAAATTTGTAAATCGGCACCTGTCGAATTACATCAAAAAGGCAGGTGGGCTGGATTCTTCCCAGTCAGGTTTTAGGCCAAGACACAGTACCGAGACCACCTTGTTGTCAGTCGCAGACGATCTACACATGTTCCAGGAAAAAAGGTCACTCTGTTATCCTGGTTCTGTTGGATCTGTCTGCGGCATTTGACACTGTGTCACACAACATCAAGGCTTTGGCTTGGTTGAGGAGCTTCCTAACAGACCACATCCAAAGGGTCACCTTGGGTGCATATCGGTCAGAGGAGTTGGGGATCTCTAAGGGGGTGCCACAGGGCTCTTGTTTGAGCCCTACTCTCTTCAACATCTATGTAGCCCCCCTAGCTAACATCATGAGGTCCCATGGTTTCATCCCAGTGTCATATGCGTATGACACCCAACTCCTCTTTCCTTTTAAAATCCTCACTGTTGAGGTTAGGAACTCCTTTGCCCAGGGGATGAAAGCAGTGGCTCACTGGATGGCATCTAACTTCCTGCAATGTAATGTTGCCAAGACGGAAGTGATGCTGTTCGGTGAGGCCAAACTCATGTGGACTCCTGACTGGTGGCCTCAAGATCTTGGCCCAGTCCCTGAGCCCAAGCAGGTAGTGAAAAATCTAGGGGTCCGACTGGACCAGGAGCTTTCCCTAAAACATCATGGAAACCAAGTGGTGGGCTCTTGTTTCCATATCATCGGTTTGTTGCGGAAAGTGTTTCCTTTGCTGCTAGACTCTACTAGAAAAACCTTGGTGCAGGCTCTAGTATTGAGTCGATTGGATTACTGTAATGGACTGTTACTGGCGGCAAATGAAGGAGTAATTTCCAGACTCCAGGTGGTCCAGAATACCGCTGCTCGTCTTGCCTTAAACCGGCCCCCTCGCACTCCCTCCAAACCTCTGCTGACCAAGCTTCATTGGCTATCCGTCAAACAGAGGGTGAAGTTTAAAACCTGTTGTATTATACACAAATGTTTACATGGGAGAGGCCCTGCTTACCTGTCCAACAAATTCTCCCCCTATGTACCCACGCGCTCTCTGAGATCCAGTGAACAGGCCTTGCTGTGTGTACCCAGAGCAAAAAAAGCAAGACAGGGAGCTAGAGCCCTTTCAGTTGCTGGCCCAATTCTATGGAATAGCCTCCCAATATCTCTGAGACTCTGTGATGATCACCTTCCTTTCAGGAATCAATTAAAAACTTATCTATTTCAAAATTAACATGATATACTGCTTGGACTCTTTTCTTGTATTATGGTTGGCCAAAGGCGCGGAGATACTCCTTCGGGAGTCGATTCCAGCACGGTATAAACTCGCAAATAAATAAATAAAATAAATAGACGACCGTCACTAAGCCGTTGCCTGCACTGCATCTTGAGGGAACTACACGCCGCACCACTATGCTTCACATCTCTACTGCGACAGTTGCCACGACCCGACCGGCCCTCACTGTCGTGGTCAGCCGGAGCCAAAGGTACTGTTTACAATTCTGCTGACACTAACGCCAGTCCGCACCGACACGGCCGCTGGAACTGTTGGATTCTGTTGTTTTCAGCACTGCAGTAGCACCGGATGGAGCTACCGACTTCAAAGAACTGCATTTTTAAGTCATACTTGCAAAGTGCCTATTTTTGATTACTGTATGTTGGTCTTTTATCATTTTGGTCTTGTTTGCATAGATAAATATTGGTTATTTTTCTAATACTGGTGTGGTGTCCTTTTGTAGTGTTTTCACTGTGTTACTGTGGGTTATGTGCAAATTATTTACACACTGCCTCTAAATTATGCCTGACTGCTCGTGCCAAGCTACCAAGGGGGTGAGCAGGGGTTATTTCAGTAGTGTATTCCCTTTATCCTGACTAGAAGGAAGGGTCCCTATTTGGACAAAGGTGCAAACCATTGCCAAATAGAGACCCCCATTTCTAACATCCATTCAGTATTGTGTTTCGTTTGAAACAGGAAAAAATTTAGTTATGTCTTTTCTCTGTAAAATACTATTTTTAGGTCTGGCCTAGAGACAGCTTTAGATATCTCATGTAATAAAACAATTTAAAGGGAAAATGCGTATATACATAGAGGGGCTTGGGCTTACTCCTATTCATTCTTTGTTAAGTTCAACCATTATTCTCATTTGTGTCTGTCTGTCAGAACCCCTTTCAAAAGGCCAGGGGGCACACAGTTCAAAATGCACGCTGCAGCAGTAATAAATCATTGTTTAGCTACATACTCACTTTTGTGAAAAAAGAAAAACATTTTATTACTACCGCTAAGAACACACAGGATACATACGACATTTACAAACAACTACACAGTCCCCCTGAGGTCAGGGCTCTTGTGTTTCATTAGGTGGTCATCAGGCTCCCACTTCCTCCTCACTTTTCGTGATAGTGGTTATTCCCCATTCACAATAGGCACACCCAGGGCAAACCTGCTGGTAGTTCGATTCTTAAGAGTCTACTGTGACTATATTTTAAACATTGCAGCACAAATTAGCAAGCAAGTTCTTTCAGGGCCAATTGGCCCCAAATCAGTCTTACCCGCAACTGCTGGCTTGGAGTGTCCAGAATTCCTGAGTGCACAACGTCCGTGAGCACTTGGAGCGGCAGCAGCTGAATCAGGTGAGTGTGTTGCACATGGTCCGAGCGGGCTGCGCACTGCGGGCGCAGAGTTCCTCACATGTGGTTGCACCACTGAAGAGGCCGGAGGTTCTTTGTGGCTCCTTCTTGTAGGGTAAGTGTTTGATCCATCCCACAGTGAGGAATGGGGTAATGCAGCAATCCTGAAATGGGTCCCTCACCTCATTGACGATGCACAAGTACTCCCACAGTGGCCTCACTTCTCTGGCAGGGGATGTCGATCACGTTGCAGATCTTGTTGATTCCGGTGACCCTCTCTGGCCTACAGGGGCACTGTATCCTCTCTGTACATGGGCTCCAGTTCCTTCAGCATACCAAAGTCCTCAGCGGTGGCCCCTCCTGGCTTACGGGCTTGCGGCTCACCATGGCACGAAGGCAACAACTCTCACAGTACAGCAATCTTCTCGCTTCGGTCCCTCCTACCACACAGTATACCAGCTCCTCACTTCACACGGGCTCCTTCTCAATCAGCACAGCGATGCACACGGCTCAATTCAGTGCTGTAGAGTGGAGTGTCGTAAAGTAGAGTAAAGTGGCTTGGAGTAGCTAAAGTAGAGTGGAGAGGCACAGAGTGCCGCAGAGTGGAGTGGCATAGAGTAGAGTAAAGTAGAGTGGAGTGGAGTGAAGTGAAGTAAAGTGGCGTAGTGTGGAGTAGAGTGGAGTGGAGTGGCATAGAGTGTTGTGGCATGGAGTGTCATGGCATGGAGTAGAGTATTGTAGAGTGGAGTGGCATACAGTGGAGTATAATGGCATATAGTAAAGCGTAGATTCTTAGAGTGTAGTGTAGTAGATTGCAGTGTCGTAGAGTGGAGTGGTGAATAGTGGAGTGACTTTTAGTGAAGTAAAGTTCCCTGGAGTAGTGCGGAGTGGAGTGGCACAGAGTGGAGTAAAGTGACGTGGAGTGTCGCAGAGCAGAGTGTCGTAGAGTGTTGAGTGGAGTGGCATAGAATGGTGGGGCGTGGAGTAGAGTGTCTTCGAGTGGATGGTGTAGAGTGGAGTGGAATAGAGTGGCGTACTATTAGTAAAGAGCACTAACTAAAATAAACAAGTTTGTAGACAGAACATTGTTCCTCACATGCATGTGCGATTGATAAAATGGTAGTGGTGGAGATAAGTGCAATCAATCAGACAAAAAGATAGGAGGCAGGAATCCTTTTCAAATAAATACAGCAAGTTTACTGTTATGAGCTAGAATACAAGGGAAAGAATTGAAAACCACATATACTCTTGTGGAGTGCCTCACGAAAAACAAAAGAGTTCCCAGACAGCTAGCATTTGAGGAAGAATTAAAGGAGCCGGTCAGAAAGATGGTACATAGGCTATGCTCTATGGGAGAGATAAAGACATGTTGGACTGCCTAAAACAAATAAGGCCAGCAAATAAAAATCAAATGTGAGTAACAAAACACAAAGCCAATGGCAAGTAATGGTTGGAGTGTATTCCTAGGGAAGCTCTCAGCATGTCCCCCATATATCTTTGCAACCAGACAGCTGTGCTGTCTGGTAGGTTTCGACCTAAAAAGGACCTGTTCGCTCCTACCATCAGTCCTCCACCACCTCGTGCTGCTTAACACCTGGTGAAAACAGTAGCCATCCACCACTATAAGATTAGTGATTTTGGGGCGGCTCCCCATCCAACAAGACCATAATTTGTGAGATATGCCTATGTCATGGCACACACATGAACTGTGTTTGCCTATGACAACAAAAATCAATATTAGGGATCCAGACAACAGTACAGTTAGGGCACTAAGAGCAGGGGTGCACATCTATTAACATGCGGAAGACTTTTCTGTTCCAACACTGTCCATCACACCACATAGCATGGAGCCCACTTCTGTCGTTAGTTTTCTCGCAATGTAAGTGACAGCTTTTTGCTAAGTCAGATGTGCTCATCAGCTTAGAAAGAAGTGCACTTCAGTGACAGCACTGGTCGGCAAATAAATTACTTTGCCTTTTATCTTTCCATTGTTTATATTTTTTAAGCCATGTTTGCTTGTTTAAAATATGTCTACAGGTTACTGTAATTCAAATGCAATAGTACCCTGTATTGCGCCAATAAAAATCATATTTTTCTGAGATGTTCGCTACAACTAAGAAGGGTTCCTATACTTATAGAGAACACCTGCCGGCCAAACATATTGCTGCTAGGTTTAGGCATGTTGTTTTTTCTTCTTTTTATTTTTGCGGCATCTGCTTGCAATAAAATATTTAAAACTTGTTCAACTATGACACCAGGCGGTTTGCCAAGGCCAGACTTATTGTTCTTGCCAATGACTGAAATGCCCTGGTGCCGGTAAGCTCTGTTTACATTTGTGTCCCATATATAGAAGCCAGGGTCGGATAGGTGAGGTGGGCGATGGATCACTGCTCGACTAACCTATAGCCGGTTAGTCAGCGGCCGCCCGAGTGTAGGCCTCTTTTTCCGGGAGGCCCAGGCATGTCTTGGTCGCGGTCCGACCCAAAACAGATCCTCCTAACTCATTCATGCATTCATACTTTCGTAGTTTTGCTTTATGATGAGCAGGCGCGCGCAGATCTTATGCTTCGGCTCTGACGCAGAAAAGGACGCTGCTTCCCAATAAATCTGCCAGCCAGCTTTGAATCCTTACGGTTCACAAGAACATCATTAGAGAGAGAAAGAAAACACATCCTCGCAAACCTGGCACGCGTAAAAGCTGGCCAGCCATCAAAGCAGACGAGGCCTGCTCTTGTATTTATAAAACAGCGGGGAGGGCCCTCAGCCAGCTGGCTCCTGAAGCTGGTAGTAGTGGCAGTTTGTTGTCCTTTCTGACAGGCAGTGTGTTACACAGTTAACAGCCAAGTGCTTTCAGATCCATCACCTCTTATAAGAAGGAAATGTATTCATGTTAAAAAAAATATCAGATGGCAATAAAAACAGTTTTCTATCGAATGCAGCCTAAACTAAGAGACAATCACACACATCCCACAATGTCACACCTACTTTACACATTGCACCCACTAAGCTAAACTAACCTAAAAATATACAAAATGGCAGGGTTGGATGGGAATGAAGGAAAATGGCGCTCAAGCGTGTGCACTAAGGGTATCACTATGCGAAAGTAAGTTTAGGTGCTGCCAGGTCAGGGATACCAACCCAAAGGATCCCTGCGATTAAGTGGGAGAACCCACTTGAATAAATAGCAAACAAAGTCCTGCGCACGCAATCAGGGTAACGCTATTGATAGCATATAAAACGAAATAAACAATACTCAGAGACTCTGGTTTCTTGAAAGAAAAACATCAACATCAATGACATTTCTTAGAGTGGTGTTCTTTATATGTAACAAAGTCTGACCAATACATGGTGCAAGAACATTCAGCCGACACGTGTTTCGTCACACTGTGTTTAGCTATGACTCTTCAGGGCTGAGAAGGACATGGAAACAAAGAAAAATTCTTTAGAAGATAAATCATAAATGTTAAAGCAAATAAGAAACACATGGGTTCACATGGTCTGGTACTTAACAAGTACAGTTAAGTGACAAAATCAAACGAAAGTGACAAGAGCAGTGTGTCACTTGTGACAGGAGAAGAAAACCACCCTATGTGTTGGGGTGGATGTGACTGTTCAACAAAAGAGAAAGATCATGGACCATGCGGAGTGCTCGTGGATGAGGAAGGTAACATCTGGTGTTGAAATACAGTAAAGAAGATGGAAAACGTGGGGAAGGAAAAGTCAACCTCGCGTCACTGGGTAATGTGAGTCCGAACCGTAAATGATACTAAAGTGAGACACCATGCTGTAGGCCCAATGCTATTTAAACTGGAAAACGAAAAAGACCGAGAAAATAAGGTGGGGAGACAGAAAAAGAAAAGGAATAATAGTAGCGATCGTGAAATCTATCAACAAGTGTGAAAAAAACAGGAAATATAAGGAAAAGATAAATTCACAAACATGTAGGTAGTGAGTTAATGAGCGATTGAACTCGGACACTGAGATAATTAAAACCAAGTAGTGTGGAAAAAGTCCGTAAGATTTGTTGAGAACACAAAGAACTGGTGTGGACGAATCACACCAAAATGTAATAGGCATACAATCATGTGTTGAAAAAGCAGTAAGTGCAAGGAACATCTTTACAAAAGGGAATTTAAAACATGTAATAATGAATGCAACAAAGCTTGAAACAAAAAACTCTTAGAATTATGGAAAACAGGGGTTGAAAGGAGTATATCCAAAAGGGCACCTAGAGAATCTGTAAACCTGTGTTGTAGGAAGAAGAGCATCGGAAGGAAATAGACATCATGCACGCACGATAAAAAATGGAAAAAACCGCATGAAGGTAGAATGAACAACAACAATCCCGTACCTGTAATAGTGTACGAGAACGCGGCTTCAGAAAATACTGTGCTGTATAAAATTATACCGTATCAGATGTGGTCAGGTGAGCGGCGAGATAAATCGACAGCTAGGGTGATCAGCTGGGCGCTCTAGGGTGGAAAAAGGCACAGTGAGCCTATGTGCAGGTATGGAAACTATAAGTGAGGCTGGCGGGAAAATGACTCTTACCAGAATTAATGTGGATCACGGGTAGTGGATCCTCCGGTACGGGTGAAAGCTCTGAAGTGAGGAGAGGGGCAGAATGAGCCGAGCGTACTGAGCAAAAATAACATACATAATAGTGGTTGGCGCTGGTGGAGTCTTACCCGATGCGTGAGTAAATCGCGGATAACGGGTTCCCGGTTTCCAAGGTGTTGGAACCTCGAGGTCTAAGCACCGGAAGTTTAAGTAGGTCCGGTGCCAATGGGGGCAAAAACAACTAGAACGCGCGCTGCATGCAGCTACAGAGTGAAAAGGAAGTGAGGGAGAGGTTGTATCGCGTTGTCATGGTGACGCGTGTTGGAAACGGGACACAAACGGCTGTGAAAGCCATGCACGTAGAAAGAAAAGGATAATAAGAGGCAGTGTCAAGGAGTTCAATGTAAACAGCATATTAATAAATGACAAAATGATGTGCTTGCTTACTGAATATCCAGTATACATATAAAGAGAAAACACTGTGAAATTCATGTATGGCACTGTAGGACGAGAAGAGGGCATTGAGTAGAAAATCCAACATTCTGAATTATATGTCACAAAAACAATTGAATATGGAGACTCAAAGAAAGGAACAGAGATCTCTACTTGAGAGAATAGGCATGACCAAACATACAAGGAACTATGTAAGAAAAAATGAGTACATGTATGAGAAAGCAACATAGTCAATGCTACTTGTGAGAAAGAAAAAATGAAAGAAAAAATGCAATGACGCACATGGTGAAACCTCAAATAAAATTTACAAGAAATCCGATTAGGTTCCTAGAAAGTACTGTAATTCGTGGTCGATATTGAGACCGTGTTTCACCGACTGAAGACGCATGATCCATGTCGCCTCTTGTCGTCTCAGTCTTAGCTCACGGTTGCCACCTCGGGCATTATTCCTGGCGATGTCTATTCCGAAGAAGGAAAGTCTTTTCCGTGCGCCCTGTATTTTGCATGATGCTATGTGTGACGCCATAGGGTATTTGGCATCCACATTATGCATGGCACGGACGTGTTCACTGATGCGCTCCTTCAGTGGTCTGATCGTGCTTCCCACGTATTGGAGATTGCAAGTACATTGTAGGATGTAGACCACAAAAGAGGAATTACAGTTGATATTGCAAGAAATTTTGTATTTTCTGCCATTCCAGCTACTGAATTCCTTGGTGCCGTTCGCGGCCCATTTACAGTTACCACAACAGCCACACTTGAAGAAACCAATGGTATGGGGTTTAAGCCACATGGAGGATGCCGGTGTGGAGTGAGGGATCGTCGGACAGAGTCTGTTTCTTAGCGTTCTTCCTCTTCTGAATGTGATTTGTGGATGATTACTGATGTTCTCTTTGATGCTCGGGTCAGCTAGTAGAATGCCCCAGTGTTTGATGAAACTTTTGCGCATGGTGGTGCTGATGGCATTATATTCTGTGATGAGTCTGACGGGTTGTTTGTTGGTGGAACCACTGGTTTTTATTTGTAG
This sequence comes from Triturus cristatus, assembly GCF_964204655.1. NCBI lineage: Eukaryota > Metazoa > Chordata > Amphibia > Caudata > Salamandridae > Triturus > Triturus cristatus. Next base: position 817,275,981 of record NC_140584.1, read on the forward strand.
AGTCTTGTTTCTAGTGATGTTTTGGATTCGGGTGGCTGCTTTAGTGAGGGTCTGTGGTTTGTAACCCCGTTTCTCAAGTCTGTCTTTCATGTCCTTCAGACAGCTTGAAAATTCTGTATCTTCACTACAATTCCTCCTGGCTCTGGTGAATTCTCCAAATGGAATTGTCTCTATTTGGTGGACAGGATGAGCACTGTTCGCATGCAGAATGGCGTTGCAAGAGGTTTGTTTGCGATATAATTTACTTTGTAGGGAATCGTTCTTGACATAAAGTTCCACATCCAAAAAGGAGATATTGGTCTTGCTGGATTCGCATGTAAATTTCATGTCCATGTTATTGGAGTTGAGATAATCACAGAATAGATTGAGGTTATCCTGCGTGCCTGACCAGAGCAGAAGACAATCGTCGATGTATCTGCCCCAGTATATGATGTAGTCTGTCCATTGGGCTGCTTTCTTGCCCCACACCCATTCTGTTTCTAAGGCACCCATATACAGGTTGGCAAAGGATGGTGAGAATTTGGAACCCATTGCCACGCCCTTTATCTGTCTGTACCAATGTTGTTCATACATGAAGACGTTGTTGTGAAGTATGATTTCCATCATGCTGGTTATCATGTTAGTGTGTTGCCACAACGAGGCTGATCTGTGGTGAAGAGATTTAGACACCACCTCGAGTCCCAGATCAGGTTTGATGGATGTATATAGGGAGACAACGTCGAGAGTAGCTATAATCATGTTGGGTTGCCATTGTATGTCGTTCAGAATCCCTAGTATGTGCTTAGTATCCTGTATATAGGAAGGCAAGTTTCTGACCACTGGGCTGAGGAACAAGTCCACATACTGGGAAAGTCTTTCAGTTGGTCCCCCTATGCCAGAAATTATCGGACGGCCAGGAGGAAAAGGGGCCTGCTTGTGCACCTTGGGAAGGGTATACAGAACAGGATAAGTGGGTTTGCTGGTAGTCATGTAGCATGTCTCGGCATCGTCAATAAGTCCCATCTCTTGCCAACTGCGGAGTTTGCTGTTTATGAGGCTAGTCAAAGGACCAATAGGGTTGTTGTCTAGTAATTCATAGCAGGTGCTGTCTTGCAATTGGCTCATGATCTCGTTGTGGTAGTCTCCGCGGTTCATCACAATGACGTTTCCGCCTTTGTCGGCTTCCCTGATGATGATGTTGGGTTCTGCGGACAAATTCTTGAGGGCTATTCTTTCGCCCTTGGTGAGATTTTCTTTGGTATTACGGTTGCTCTTTCGTAAGTTATTTTCATACTTTTCAAGATCTTCTAGTACTAGGTTATGGAATGTGTCAATGGTATTTCCTCCAGACAGAGTGGGCGTCCATCTTGATTTGTTCTTAAGGCCACTAGGGATGGTGCCAAATGGGTCGATGTCGAGGTCTTGTAGTAAAAGTTCCAGGCTTGGAGGTGGGTCATCTATTTCAGAGATAGACAGGAGTAGGTGGGTGTCATAGACATCTTTGATAGTTTGAGGGTTAAGAGGGCCGGTGTCACGAGTAGGTCCAGTATGGTATGTAGGCATAGTTTGAAAGTGTTTTTTGAGTTTGAGCCCTCTGATAAATTTAAACAGATCTATTTTGGATTTGCAAACGTCTCCTACTTCGTACGGATTGAAACTGAGGCCTTTGCTGAGTAGAGAGATCATATTGTTGTTGAGTGTAAAGGAGGAAAGATTGACTACTTGTATTGCAGTGTTGTCGGTCACTGTTTGTCGTTCCCCGATCTCAGTTTTTTCTTGTATTGTTCGGTTTCCTCCCCTTTTCCCTCTGTGGGTTTTTTGGCCCCTGTGCCCTGTCTTTGTTGTGTTCTCGTCTCGCGTCTGATGGCTTGTACCTCGCGTAAAAAACTGGAACTAGTTGTCTGTGAGTTGGCTTGATCTGTGCTTTCTGGATCACTTTCACTGGTGACCTCTGTGTTGAGGGATGAAGTACTCGAGGAGGTTGGAGATTTGTTGATATTTGTGGTTTTTGGTGCATTAAGGACTATGCGGTCGTATTTGCGAGCAAAGGTGAAGACCCGTCCCTCTTTGTAGTCAGCTTCATCCCTTTTAAGTTGTCTAGTTTTTCTTTCTTTTATGTCATTTTGATGTTTGGTCAATACCTCTTTCAGAATTGCATAGTTTTTTTCGGTTGCGTCTTTCAGGTTAAGTTCTCCAATTTCTTTTTCTAGATTTGTGATTTCAAGTTGTAGTTTGGTCACTTTGCGCTCTGCATTTTCTATTAAGATGTGAATGAGTGTTTTGGAATTATTGGTTAGAGTCTCTTCCCATTTGCCCAACAAATCGTCATCCAGGTCATCAAAAGTAGGGAATATTTGTGAGCGTAATCCTCTTGGGACTCTGTTTAATCTAAGGTAATGTGTCAATGTGGCGCTGTCCCACCATCTAGAATTTTCTGTCTTTTTTAGTTTTTCCAATTTAATGAACTTTTCTTTAAGTCCTTCTTTACGTTGTGGATCACTATTGCCTGCTGTACCGGTCAGTGGTGTGCCTTTTGCTAGATTCTCAAAAAGATCTGCTGCCACCTTGTCTCTATCCATAACAAGGGAGATGGGCACGGTGCTTGAAATATAGAAAAGTATGAATAAAGAGATTGGTGCTATGCGGCTGCCCTTCCTTATTTTGTCCAGAAAATATACAAAATGGCAGGGTTGGATGGGAATGAAGGAAAATGGCGCTCAAGCGTGTGCACTAAGGGTATCACTATGCGAAAGTAAGTTTAGGTGCTGCCAGGTCAGGGATACCAACCCAAAGGATCCCTGCGATTAAGTGGGAGAACCCACTTGAATAAATAGCAAACAAAGTCCTGCGCACGCAATCAGGGTAACGCTATTGATAGCATATAAAACGAAATAAACAATACTCAGAGACTCTGGTTTCTTGAAAGAAAAACATCAACATCAATGACATTTCTTAGAGTGGTGTTCTTTATATGTAACAAAGTCTGACCAATACATGGTGCAAGAACATTCAGCCGACACGTGTTTCGTCACACTGTGTTTAGCTATGACTCTTCAGGGCTGAGAAGGACATGGAAACAAAGAAAAATTCTTTAGAAGATAAATCATAAATGTTAAAGCAAATAAGAAACACATGGGTTCACATGGTCTGGTACTTAACAAGTACAGTTAAGTGACAAAATCAAACGAAAGTGACAAGAGCAGTGTGTCACTTGTGACAGGAGAAGAAAACCACCCTATGTGTTGGGGTGGATGTGACTGTTCAACAAAAGAGAAAGATCATGGACCATGCGGAGTGCTCGTGGATGAGGAAGGTAACATCTGGTGTTGAAATACAGTAAAGAAGATGGAAAACGTGGGGAAGGAAAAGTCAACCTCGCGTCACTGGGTAATGTGAGTCCGAACCGTAAATGATACTAAAGTGAGACACCATGCTGTAGGCCCAATGCTATTTAAACTGGAAAACGAAAAAGACCGAGAAAATAAGGTGGGGAGACAGAAAAAGAAAAGGAATAATAGTAGCGATCGTGAAATCTATCAACAAGTGTGAAAAAAACAGGAAATATAAGGAAAAGATAAATTCACAAACATGTAGGTAGTGAGTTAATGAGCGATTGAACTCGGACACTGAGATAATTAAAACCAAGTAGTGTGGAAAAAGTCCGTAAGATTTGTTGAGAACACAAAGAACTGGTGTGGACGAATCACACCAAAATGTAATAGGCATACAATCATGTGTTGAAAAAGCAGTAAGTGCAAGGAACATCTTTACAAAAGGGAATTTAAAACATGTAATAATGAATGCAACAAAGCTTGAAACAAAAAACTCTTAGAATTATGGAAAACAGGGGTTGAAAGGAGTATATCCACAGAGGGAAAAGGGGAGGAAACCGAACAATACAAGAAAAAACTGAGATCGGGGAACGACAAACAGTGACCGACAACACTGCAATACAAGTAGTCAATCTTTCCTCCTTTACACTCAACAACAATATGATCTCTCTACTCAGCAAAGGCCTCAGTTTCAATCCGTACGAAGTAGGAGACGTGTGCAAATCCAAAATAGATCTGTTTAAATTTATCAGAGGGCTCAAACTCAAAAAACACTTTCAAACTATGCCTACATACCATACTGGACCTACTCGTGACACCGGCCCTCTTAACCCTCAAACTATCAAAGATGTCTATGACACCCACCTACTCCTGTCTATCTCTGAAATAGATGACCCACCTCCAAGCCTGGAACTTTTACTACAAGACCTCGACATCGACCCATTTGGCACCATCCCTAGTGGCCTTAAGAACAAATCAAGATGGACGCCCACTCTGTCTGGAGGAAATACCATTGACACATTCCATAACCTAGTACTAGAAGATCTTGAAAAGTATGAAAATAACTTACGAAAGAGCAACCGTAATACCAAAGAAAATCTCACCAAGGGCGAAAGAATAGCCCTCAAGAATTTGTCCACAGAACCCAACATCATCATCAGGGAAGCCGACAAAGGCGGAAACGTCATTGTGATGAACCGCGGAGACTACCACAACGAGATCATGAGCCAATTGCAAGACAGCACCTGCTATGAATTACTAGACAACAACCCTATTGGTCCTTTGACTAGCCTCATAAACAGCAAACTCCGCAGTTGGCAAGAGATGGGACTTATTGACGATGCCGAGACATGCTACATGACTACCAGCAAACCCACTTATCCTGTTCTGTATACCCTTCCCAAGGTGCACAAGCAGGCCTCTTTTCCTCCTGGCCGTCCGATAATTTCTGGCATAGGGGGACCAACTGAAAGACTTTCCCAGTATGTGGACTTGTTCCTCAGCCCAGTGGTCAGAAACTTGCCTTCCTATATACAGGATACTAAGCACATACTAGGGATTCTGAACGACATACAATGGCAACCCAACATGATTATAGCTACTCTCGACGTTGTCTCCCTATATACATCCATCAAACCTGATCTGGGACTCGAGGTGGTGTCTAAATCTCTTCACCACAGATCAGCCTCGTTGTGGCAACACACTAACATGATAACCAGCATGATGGAAATCATACTTCACAACAACGTCTTCATGTATGAACAACATTGGTACAGACAGATAAAGGGCGTGGCAATGGGTTCCAAATTCTCACCATCCTTTGCCAACCTGTATATGGGTGCCTTAGAAACAGAATGGGTGTGGGGCAAGAAAGCAGCCCAATGGACAGACTACATCATATACTGGGGCAGATACATCGACGATTGTCTTCTGCTCTGGTCAGGCACGCAGGATAACCTCAATCTATTCTGTGATTATCTCAACTCCAATAACATGGACATGAAATTTACATGCGAATCCAGCAAGACCAATATCTCCTTTTTGGATGTGGAACTTTATGTCAAGAACGATTCCCTACAAAGTAAATTATATCGCAAACAAACCTCTTGCAACGCCATTCTGCATGCGAACAGTGCTCATCCTGTCCACCAAATAGAGACAATTCCATTTGGAGAATTCACCAGAGCCAGGAGGAATTGTAGTGAAGATACAGAATTTTCAAGCTGTCTGAAGGACATGAAAGACAGACTTGAGAAACGGGGTTACAAACCACAGACCCTCACTAAAGCAGCCACCCGAATCCAAAACATCACTAGAAACAAGACTCTACAAATAAAAACCAGTGGTTCCACCAACAAACAACCCGTCAGACTCATCACAGAATATAATGCCATCAGCACCACCATACGCAAAAGTTTCATCAAACACTGGGGCATTCTACTAGCTGACCCGAGCATCAAAGAGAACATCAGTAATCATCCACAAATCACATTCAGAAGAGGAAGAACGCTAAGAAACAGACTCTGTCCGACGATCCCTCACTCCACACCGGCATCCTCCATGTGGCTTAAACCCCATACCATTGGTTTCTTCAAGTGTGGCTGTTGTGGTAACTGTAAATGGGCCGCGAACGGCACCAAGGAATTCAGTAGCTGGAATGGCAGAAAATACAAAATTTCTTGCAATATCAACTGTAATTCCTCTTTTGTGGTCTACATCCTACAATGTACTTGCAATCTCCAATACGTGGGAAGCACGATCAGACCACTGAAGGAGCGCATCAGTGAACACGTCCGTGCCATGCATAATGTGGATGCCAAATACCCTATGGCGTCACACATAGCATCATGCAAAACACAGGGCGCACGGAAAAGACTTTCCTTCTTCGGAATAGACATCGCCAGGAATAATGCCCGAGGTGGCAACCGTGAGCTAAGACTGAGACGACAAGAGGCGACATGGATCATGCGTCTTCAGTCGGTGAAACACGGTCTCAATATCGACCACGAATTACAGTACTTTCTAGGAACCTAATCGGATTTCTTGTAAATTTTATTTGAGGTTTCACCATGTGCGTCATTGCATTTTTTCTTTCATTTTTTCTTTCTCACAAGTAGCATTGACTATGTTGCTTTCTCATACATGTACTCATTTTTTCTTACATAGTTCCTTGTATGTTTGGTCATGCCTATTCTCTCAAGTAGAGATCTCTGTTCCTTTCTTTGAGTCTCCATATTCAATTGTTTTTGTGACATATAATTCAGAATGTTGGATTTTCTACTCAATGCCCTCTTCTCGTCCTACAGTGCCATACATGAATTTCACAGTGTTTTCTCTTTATATGTATACTGGATATTCAGTAAGCAAGCACATCATTTTGTCATTTATTAATATGCTGTTTACATTGAACTCCTTGACACTGCCTCTTATTATCCTTTTCTTTCTACGTGCATGGCTTTCACAGCCGTTTGTGTCCCGTTTCCAACACGCGTCACCATGACAACGCGATACAACCTCTCCCTCACTTCCTTTTCACTCTGTAGCTGCATGCAGCGCGCGTTCTAGTTGTTTTTGCCCCCATTGGCACCGGACCTACTTAAACTTCCGGTGTTTAGACCTCGAGGTTCCAACACCTTGGAAACCGGGAACCCGTTATCCGCGATTTGCTCACGCATCGGGTAAGACTCCACCAGCGCCAACCACTATTATGTATGTTATTTTTGCTCAGTACGCTCGGCTCATTCTGCCCCTCTCCTCACTTCAGAGCTTTCACCCGTACCGGAGGATCCACTACCCGTGATCCACATTAATTCTGGTAAGAGTCATTTTCCCGCCAGCCTCACTTATAGTTTCCATACCTGCACATAGGCTCACTGTGCCTTTTTCCACCCTAGAGCGCCCAGCTGATCACCCTAGCTGTCGATTTATCTCGCCGCTCACCTGACCACATCTGATACGGTATAATTTTATACAGCACAGTATTTTCTGAAGCCGCGTTCTCGTACACTATTACAGGTACGGGATTGTTGTTGTTCATTCTACCTTCATGCGGTTTTTTCCATTTTTTATCGTGCGTGCATGATGTCTATTTCCTTCCGATGCTCTTCTTCCTACAACACAGGTTTACAGATTCTCTAGGTGCCCTTTTGGATATACTCCTTTCAACCCCTGTTTTCCATAATTCTAAGAGTTTTTTGTTTCAAGCTTTGTTGCATTCATTATTACATGTTTTAAATTCCCTTTTGTAAAGATGTTCCTTGCACTTACTGCTTTTTCAACACATGATTGTATGCCTATTACATTTTGGTGTGATTCGTCCACACCAGTTCTTTGTGTTCTCAACAAATCTTACGGACTTTTTCCACACTACTTGGTTTTAATTATCTCAGTGTCCGAGTTCAATCGCTCATTAACTCACTACCTACATGTTTGTGAATTTATCTTTTCCTTATATTTCCTGTTTTTTTCACACTTTTTCACGATCGCTACTATTATTCCTTTTCTTTTTCTGTCTCCCCACCTTATTTTCTCGGTCTTTTTCGTTTTCCAGTTTAAATAGCATTGGGCCTACAGCATGGTGTCACACTTTAGTATCATTTACGGTTCGGACTCACATTACCCAGTGACGCGAGGTTGACTTTTCCTTCCCCACGTTTTCCATCTTCTTTACTGTATTTCAACACCAGATGTTACCTTCCTCATCCACGAGCACTCCGCATGGTCCATGATCTTTCTCTTTTGTTGAACAGTCACATCCACCCCAACACATAGGGTGGTTTTCTTCTCCTGTCACAAGTGACACACTGCTCTTGTCACTTTCGTTTGATTTTGTCACTTAACTGTACTTGTTAAGTACCAGACCATGTGAACCCATGTGTTTCTTATTTGCTTTAACATTTATGATTTATCTTCTAAAGAATTTTTCTTTGTTTCCATGTCCTTCTCAGCCCTGAAGAGTCATAGCTAAACACAGTGTGACGAAACACGTGTCGGCTGAATGTTCTTGCACCATGTATTGGTCAGACTTTGTTACATATAAAGAACACCACTCTAAGAAATGTCATTGATGTTGATGTTTTTCTTTCAAGAAACCAGAGTCTCTGAGTATTGTTTATTTCGTTTTATATGCTATCAATAGCGTTACCCTTATTGCGTGCGCAGGACTTTGTTTGCTAAACTAACCTAAACACTAAGGGTCATATTCACAAGGATCTATCGCCGAGTCAACGGCCCTTTATCGCAGGCAAAGTAGCGATAAACTTATCGCCCCAATCACAAGCTGGTGTTAACATCCCACAGCACCAGTTTACCCGCGATAACAGTCGCAAAACACATCGTCACAGATGACCCCCGCTACTATCTCTAATGATATGCAGAGTAGGCGTTCCCGTGCCAAAAGCCGCGACAACACCACTCCACAACATTCTCAACGACCAGCCAGATCTGCAATAAGAACACAAAACAGGCGATAAGGCGCATTAGCAGCAGGAAACTAACACCTGCTCTGACCTGGTGCAAAGTCGGATGGCAGCCTGCACCACAAAAGGGAGCCCAGCCCAGAGCCACACCTGAAGAACAACAGATGCACCTGTGCAACTAAACATGCAGCCTGGAGGGCCTAAAGGGCAACACACCCGCCGCCACCACCCCCAGGACCCCCCCCTGCCCGGCACCCACCCGTCCAAAGACATTCCACATCAGGTACACCTAAACATGTACGGAATAATCTGCATGATGTCGCACAATCACAACTAGTGACATGCATGTGTCGTCACAAAAATGAGCATCGCATATTCACTTTCAAAGCAACAAATGAAACTTTATTAAAATGAACACTGAACTGAAATGAAGACACATGGCGGCTCCCCTTGGGACAATCCGTAGGTCACAGCCTGCAAGACAAAAATCATGATGAGAAGGTGTGTCCTGCGCACATCAAAAGACAGAGAGAGAGCGAAGGAGAGAGGAAGAGATGGAGAGAGAGAGATAAGAAGAGAGGGGGAGAGAGAGAAGAAGAGAGGGGGAGAGAGAGATAAGAAGAGAGGGGGAGAGAGAAATGAGGAGAGAGAGAAGAAGAGAGGGGGAGAGAGATAAGAAGAGAGGGGGAGAGAGAGAGAGAGAAGAGAGGGGGAGAGAGAGATAAGAAGAGAGGGGGAGAGAGAGATAAGAAGAGAGGGGAGGGGGAGAGAGAGAGATAAGAAGAGAGGGGGAGAGAGAGGGAGAAGAAGAGAGGGGGAGAGAGAAGAAGAGAGGGGGAGAGAGAGGAGAGAGAGAGAAGAAGAGAGGGGGAGAGAGAGAGAGAGAGAGAAGAGGAGAGGAGAGGAGGAGAGAGAGAGTGCCGCCCCTGCGCACCCAATCCTCACTGCTCACCTGCTGCCACCGGTGTGCCTCCAACCACTTTCCGGTATGTATTGCAGTTCACCAGGGCACACATCTGAGACAGACCGGTCATCTGAAACAGAGTCCAGATACATGATTGGCACAGTACACACACTTGCACAAGACAACATCGCCTGCCCGCCCATGCACACCCAGGCAGAGGCACCCCAGCCCGTCCCACTGCCCATCGGAGCATGCCCGCCCATGCACACCCAGGCAGAGGCACCCTAGCCCCTCCCGCCGCCCATCAGAGCATGCCCGTCCATGCTCACCTAGGCCTCACTGCTCACCGTCCCCCACTGGTGTGCAGACAAGAGGTCCCACTACGTGCTGCTGCAAGCCACAAGCCCGGGGCCCGCGGACATGGCACACTCCACATCATGCAGCCCCGCTCTGCAGGCCACCACGTCTCATGTTTGGTTCTGGGTCTTGATTACTCCATGGCAGAGGACATACCAGTGCACCCGGCCTCATCGCAGGCTGCACACCCGCTCAGCCCAATAGGTGCCACTAACTCTGTGATCCCGGAAGCGACGCCATGTGACGGTAGGCCCGCACGGCCCGCTGGCTCTGGCCTACACTGCGGTCCAGCAAGGCCCACAAAACCGGAGCTGTCCGGACTGCCCCTACCTCAGTGCACCCAAAGTCACCGTCCCGTGGCGGGGTGCCTGTGCTGGCCGCAAAGCTTCGGGTGGCACTAACCCTGTGCAACCCCAGTCAGCGCCACGGGGTGGTAGGCCCGTGACTGCCGCAACTGCCACTAACCCTGTGCGCAACAACTCATGGGCCCTTTATGATTGAGAACCGTGGAGCATCCATCATCCAGTCACCACCGGCAGAGGGGAATGTAACATCGTCGGCCCCATATGTTGGCGGAGTCACATGGCTGGTGACGCCTGTGCCGGATGGGTGTGGTGTGTGTGCAAACCTGCCCTCAGGGAGCGGCTGTGACATGCTAATAGTGACCTGCACACCACCAGCGAGTACGCCTGCAACGGGTAGCAATGAGGGCCCCCCCTCGGAGCGTAAGCGGAGTGGTCTGGCCTGCCGTACACCGGACCAGCGCAGGGCTTGCAACAATGACCCGTGGGCTCTGGGCGTGGTTCAGTCCATGTACGGACATGGAAGTGACTGATGCGTGTGTCCCTGTTGTAGTGACCACGGCACCCGGAACACAATCGGCAATGTAGCACCCTCTGACTGGCATCCCACAGGATGAGCATAATTGACGCAAGGGAAATCACTGTCCCTACATTCCTCCACACATTCATACATGAATGATGAAAGACATAACACAGCAGTGCGTTACAGGATGTTTATTGCACATCCAGTGCAGTTTTGCAGCTTGAGCGGTACAGGGCAATGCCAAGCTCACTACACAATATGGGCCCGTGGAGGGCCGGCCAGAGTCCATTCGGGGATGACAAGTACTGCAGGAGAGGAAAGGTACAGTCCGCAGTCTGCTCGCCGTGTCATTGGTCATCAAACAGGATATGGCAGTCTATGTATCTGTCCAAGGTGAGTGCATCAGAGTGTATCTGGGGTCAGTGGAAGGTCATGTGCGGCACCAAGCAGAAACAGGCCAGGTGCGAAAATGAATGCTAGTGTCTCCTTCTGATCACAAACCCATCCACGTCCTCGTCCCCGGATGTGTGCTCTGCCCCACCTGCGGGTGTTGCAGTACCGGCTGAGGCACTGTGTGCCACTGACACATCAGGTGACGGAGTGGATACGTCTGCCGCACTGTGAGGCGATGGCACACCAGCGTGCGGAGATGTGGATAGTGTGGGGGCAGCAGCATTCATCATCGCCACGCTTTGTGGCAGCAATGCCATGATGGGGATCTGCAGGGCATGGTAGATCCCAGCTACATTTCGCTGGTGTGCAGCAGTGGCTGCCATCCTTTACGCCTCCATCCGCATCATTTCCTCCATGAGCCTCCGCATGTGTGCCAGCTCACGGCTGGTATCGCTGGAGCCCCTCTGAGCGGACAGGTGTTCTTCTCTCCGCGTCATGACTCCAGTGATGTCAGTCAGGGCTCGTCGGGCCTACACACCCAAGGATGGCGTCCACTTTGGTAGCCATGAGGTCGAACCCCACCTGCACCTGCTCTGCCGTCTCCCTCTGGCCCTGGAAGGCCGTGTGTTGTTCCTGGGGGTCTTGGGAGACTGCTGGGGCCGTGGGTGCCTCCTGCTGTGTGGTTTGGGTGGTGGGTGGAGTCTCCTCGATGCAGCTGGGCAGCCCTGATCCTGGAGGTGAGTCGCGGATGATGTCAATGATGTCTAGGAGGGCTTGTGCGTCGATGCTGGGGTTGTCCTCCTCGTCATCAGTGATGAGTGGCTGGGACTGCTCTGCAGGGGGTGTCGTTGACGGTGGAACTGCAATGTGAAGGGGAGATGGTGTATTGCAATGTGTCCACATGTATGTAGCCGCATGGTACATGATGACATTCAGACAGCATGGCATTGTACATTGTGACAGTCTATAGATCTGGGCGATGACCCAGAGTCATTGAGGGTGTGCACTGTGCTCTGCTTGATTGTGCATGTGTGCCATCATGGCCACCTCCACCCGTCCTCCCAGTACCTGGTGGTCACTCACCCTGTTGTGGTTGTGTTGTGTCCTGTCGAACAGTGTCCGGTCCCCCGACTCCGGCCACAGTATCCACACTGATGACTGTCGACACCAGCTCCTCCATGTCATCCAGCACGAGCTGTGGCGTTGGGCCCCCACCTCCAGTCTGCATTCCTACCTTCTGGTTGGCTGCGAGTTTCTCCTTGGTCTTTCGCTTGATGTCATTCCATCGCCTCTTGACCTCGTCAATTGTCCTCTTGTGCTCTCCGACGGCATTCACCTTGTCCACGATGTCCCGCCATATTCCATTCTTAGTGCCCAATGACACGTTGGAGGTGATGAACAGTTGTTGATGGTGTTCCATCACCTCCGTGACTATGATCCTGTTTGCCTGCAGACTGAACTTCGTCTTCCTCTTCTTCTTGTCCTTGCCCTTCCCTGTCCCCGAGGTCCCAGGCTGGTCGTCCGGGGTGCTTGTGGGGTTGCGCTCGTCCTCTGCGCCTGCTCCGGCTGCCTCCATGGTGCTTGGGTGTTGGTCAGTTTGTGTTTGGGTGTTTTTTCTACTTTTATGGTGATTTTTCCCGCCTGCCAGGTGTGTGTTGCAGGCCTGGCGCTGCCTATTGCCGATTTCCTCATCACACTTTGGCCCATCGCAAATTTTTTCACGTTGGGGTTTGTGTCTTTATCTCCGTCGAGGTGGTTGTATCGCGGGCATTGGCCGCGGTTTCGGCAAACTATCGCATGGGGCCGCCTTGTGAATTCCACGTTGACACAGGGTTATTTTTACGCGATAGGCTGTGATGTGTAAAGTTGCGTTAACATTTTTTGGTGATGTTTAGCACACATTCTTGTGAATATACCCCTAAAAACGAAACTACTCAATACAACTCAAATGTAGACATTTCCACACAAAAAATACTCAGAAACGCAAACACTCTCAAGATAAACATAGCCCACCTGCCATGCACACTTCAAAGACACGCTTGCAGCCATGACAGCCACTCAAACAAGATGCTCTTATACATTTGACGCATGTAAAAAGATCGACAAAACAACAGTGTACTCTTCACAAGTTAACTACACGGGGCACAAACCTCACTCGGTATACTAAAATCACACATTCTGTGATATAAAAAGAATGTAAACGTTCTTAAGCACTACCTTGGCAATTTCGACAAACCCAGCACACCCGCTTACATATATTTAATACCCCACATACACGGGTACAGACATACCCTGCTCCATCACTACATACACAACAAATGAACAAGGAATCCCATCATACAGACATGCACAGACAACCCCTGCCCTATACTATATATAAAACAAACTAACTCTTAATTCCACCACACACACACACACACACGTGTACAGACACCCCTTGCACCTTCTCTACATAAACAACAAAGGAACAATGAATCCCACTACACACACACACAGGCACAAACACCCTCTGCTCCTTCGCTACATACACAACAAACAACTAATTCCACCACACAGAGACAGGCACAGACACCCCCTGACCTACACTAAATATACAACAAACGAACACTTAATTCCACCACACACACACATTTACAAACACCCGTTGCTCTTTCTCTACATAAACAACAAAGGAACAATTGATCTCACTACACACACACAGGCACAGACACTATCTGCTCCTTCACTACATACACAACAAACAAACAACTAATTCCACCACAAAGAGACAGGCACAGACACTCCCTGTTCCTTTACTACCTACACACACAAACAACTAATCCCACCACATACACATGGAGACACCTCCTGCTCTTTCACTACATACATAACAAAGGAACAATTCATCCCACTACACACACAGGCACAGACACCCTCTGCTCCTTCACTGCATACACAAAAAACCTACTATTAATCCCACCACACACACAGTCACAGGCAACTCCTGCACATTCACTACCTACACAACAAACACACAATTAAGCAAAGTTCACAGGCTAATACAGCTTATATTTACCAGCACTATTATAGAATGCAGCAGTGGTAAAAGCTAAACCACACCAACCCACCCTATATGTGTATTAGTATTCAGATGACAATATTAGGTATGTGATAATCACAGAAAACACTCCAGTCGCAGCAAAGTGTAAAGCATGGAATTTACAATGTAATTGCCAAGTCAAATGTATAATATTAAACTGGTGCACACCACCAAAAATACATTGAACAGAAATGCTTAGACAGGATGAGTCAAGAGTATGATAGCTGGAAAGTGTTTCAAAATGTATTACATCGCCATGAGACTACTCTGTTGATGAGATTGTTTTCAATGTATAAAGCAATTGTGATATTCCATCACAGAAAACAAAACAGATCAATCCTACTAACAGGTCCGGTTTTTTCTGGTACAATATCCAATGAGTCACAGACATGTAGCCACATCTACCAGAGCATTAATACTACTGCCTCACTCAGCTCACACTTGAAACCCTCACAAGTGTACCTGAAAAAAGAGCTTACATTGGGCGCTCTGGAAGGATGGCCGTGAAAAAATGCCACAGATTTGGGAGTGAGGGTCATTGCTTTCATATTAGTTGTCCTTCAATAGGTACGATTTTAGAATAGCCTGAGATCGGTATGCAGGCAACAGAAAAGGCGAATAGTCGTTAAGGAGAGGAGCATCCTTGAGTCGGGCATGAGGAATGTGTGAGCAATATAAGGGAGATCCGAGTAATGTCAGGAGGCTCTGGTAATGTGGAATGAAGGGATTTGGGAGCAAGCAATCTCAAAAAACTAAATGTGACGGACTAGCCTAGGAAAAACTAGAAATAGAAGATACACACCCTTGGAATATGCAGCAATGAAATAAGGAACTACATGTGTCTGTCACGGTTGGTGAGGGATGTATTGGGGTGAACACATTAATGTGACATGAGAACGAATAGAATGTATATGCTAAGTAACTTTTCATGCTGATCAGAGATGACTCTATGGAAGAGACTCAGAGGATGTTCAGGAATGACGTCGGGGAAAGTGATGTGACAGTACACCATATATTTAATCCAAATGTTGAAAGGAGCACTGAGTAGGATGTTGAAAGGTGAAGGTGACCAGGTTATAAAAAACATATAGTCATCACTGCCTTTGTCTTTTATTGTTTTGGCTGGTAAGCCCCATGGATACTAGATATCGAATTGCTTCAAAAGTCTCAATAAAAACACCTGAAGGGACGGTCAACCTCACCCAAATCTAAACCAAATGGTGTCCACCCAGAGGACGGCAGATTTGATCGACACTTTGGACTCGGGTACTTCAGAAGGACTTTAAGTCTCCAAATTGTATTTCAGTAGGACTTTAAGTCTCTTACACAAGTTTCTTCATTCCAAATGATGCTTACTAATTAAAGAGGGGCATCTTGTATTGACAAATATGGTGTCTGCCCACTGCTTTTCACTGAAATAAGCCAGGAAAGAACAGTAGTGTTCAATGAAAATATTCGGATTTAAAGAATTTGAGGGGCCACAATAGGATTTTGTCGTGGATTTAGGAGACTATCACATATAAACAAGAATAGGTATGGAAGAATTAATATCTCGTTTTTATTTTATCATAGGGAACATTTAATTACCCTATCCTCAGATTTCAATCCTATACAAATGTATTATCCAAATTATTTCAAAGCACACATATGCTATGGGACCGATCTTTGTGAACAAAAATCATATATAACATTCAAAAGCACTAGGAAATACCAAAGCATACATATATAAACAATACAACAACAATTGTAACATCAACTTTACGTTGCCAATACCCACTGATATTTATATAACTAGTGTTCACTCATTGATTCTGAGTGATACACTTAGAGGTAGTCTTTTGAGCCCATAGAGGGAGAAGCCTCTTTTCCCTTTATTCTATTGTGCCACTGAACAGTTTGAAACACACTTTTTCAATTTTTATAGGGACTTCTCAAACAAATGTCGACGCGGACGCATTTCAGCCTTTATATTCTTCTTGGCCTCCTCAGGACAAGGGCAATGGAAACAATCTAAATAAATCCATAAGATATATGTATATTAATATACACATCTATCCTTATAATTGTACAGAGCATGCTGGATCACCACACTACTTAAAGCACTATGTGCGCCACCACTTAAACAAAAAAGTGAAAAACGAGTGAGAAAAAACGACAAGTCTCAAAATATGTCCAAAAATAAGTAGAAATATACGTAAAAAGGGGGGCGTGGCCAGGCAAGATGGCTAAACGGACGTGATCCGTCTCGGCTCCTGCTCCACTCTGGCACCTTGAGTATTATTAAGTGTCCCGTTTGAAAGCGCCAAAATTGCTCCTACCATGCCCGATCGATCCCTGCTCTGAGAGCGGGGGCACAGGAGTTCTAAAATGCTGCAGCTGCGAGGCGGAGCACTGAATTGGAGATCGCCGGCCCGGACCGCAAACCTTCATAAAATGGTGGCCGCGTGAGGATACCAACGGCGGTGACCGGGTGCTGCACCGCGAGAGACTGTACCTATCCCCACGACACTGTCTGCGGGGCCACGAATGTCCTGCATCCGCCGTCTTGGGAGGCGATGAGAGAGCTACTGCTGCAATTAACCACGACTGATGCTGGGTGAATCCCGCGAGCGGAGGAGGGGGAACGAGCTAGTGCAACGCCACTCACTACTTTGCGATGTAATCTTTAAACGAAGATCAAAGAGGGACTCCACCACACGCACTCTCAGGGGATTCTTGTAGTCTGCAAGAGATTTTCAGCGCTCAACGGCCCCCGCGCCTTTTCCACGCCTGACCCTAAGATGGTGCCCCATGCTTGAGCTGTTAGCTGAATGACGGAGGGCATGAACGGCTGCGGGCTCCCTGCACCAACTGAAAGGAGACTGCACCTCCCCAGTATGGTGACCCATTCCTATGGCATCCCCCCAGGGTCAGGCTTACATCCAGCGGTGATCCTACACTGATGACACTCGTTGGAGTCCTCTTCCCTTTGCTACATTCCCGGAGAGACTGCCTACCTTGAATAGAAAGGCACACGGTCCTACGTTGGCACAAACCAATATTAAGGGTGTCCACCGCAATCCGCAAAGAGTTTCCTATAATGGCCTCTACTACCCACCACGTGAAGGGCGCCGAGGAGCCCGTACTTATGTCACCAAAGAAGCCACCGCCATCACCCAAGGTCACCAGTTATTTCCATCATTCTGACAAGCGGCAGCCCTCTGACAAGGGAGCGCCTCAGACAGATATGGCACTCACCAAGGACGACCTGCTGTCCTCATTGCGTGACTTTAAAGCTGAGCTACGCGCTGAGTTCAACCAAGACATGAAAGCCTCCATTGACCAGCTCCGGACGGACTTATCCACACGTATGACTTTGCTCCAGCAAGATGTTGACTCCGTTGGTACAAGAGTGGAGGACCTGGAAACGCAAACCCAGGGGCTGGAAAAACATACCATGAAGGCGCATGAACAGCTACAGGACCTTCACCATCAACTCCACCTGGCCCAGCTAAAAACCGAAGACCTTGAAAACAGGGCTCGGTGAGATAACATACGGATTCGCGACCTGGAGGAGGGAGTGGAGGGGCCTACCTTGAGGCTTTCTCCAAAGGCCTATTCGCCAAAATCGTTAGCCCGCGCCAGCTCAAAATTAAATTGGAGCGTGCTCACCTAGTTGGACCGGCGGCCAGTGGTGAAAAACGATGGACTCATGACATAGTGGTTAAATTCCACTCCTTTAAGGTCAAAGAACTAGTTTTGCAGGAAGCTAGGAAGAAGGGAGATGTCTCATTCCAAGGCGACAAGTGCACCCTATACCAGGATCTGGCGCCAGCAACATTGCAACGGAGACTCCAGCTTCGACCACTCACAATGAAACTCCGGGAGGCACACGTGCGATATAGGTGGAGATATCTGTTTTGCCTAAGCTCTGATCACGACACTAAACCGCGCCATGTCACTGAGGTCAACGAGGGCCTTCGGTTGTTAGGCCATCCCCCAGCTGAGGAAGAGGTCCCACCAGGACCACCGAGGAGTAAAGATGGCAGCACCACGAGACGAGCTCAATGGTCCACAAGTTTGAGGGGAGCACATAAATGACTGGAGGACTGCTGGTCTCCGACCTAACCTCTACCTGCCCACTGCGGTAGTGCACTCCTGCATCACAGGTACAGAACATGGCTTCCTTGAACAATGCGGACTGGCGGTCCGGGATTGTAAGCTCTAGGGTAAGGAGCACCTGCAGAACTTTTAAGGCTTATGTGAAGATGGCGAACTTTCCTGTTGAACACTCAGGGTCTGTGGCCCCGACCTCCACCGACAAGCCCAAAGGGGCGATATTGTTGGTGGTCAGAGCATAACACCTATCTGACTTTCACTGATGTTACTACTGTTGGGGTTTCTTTTTTTGTTTATCTGGTTTTTGGAGGGGGGGGGGTTATTTTACTGGTGGTTGGTGCAATTTAGAAATTGGATTTGTTCACGCATTTATATCCGGTGCAATCTCATACATGGGCTGTTACATAGACTAGGGGGAGGGGACGCAGGCTGTGCTAGCCCTTGGAGTCATGGGGAAGCGGCGACGAGTGCGGCTTTGAGCTTGGGGGAATACAGGGGGCCACGTAGTCATGGTACTCAGAGTATTCTCCTGGAACGTTAAAGGTTTGAACTCACCACTTAAGCGCCTAAAGGTATGGAAATATATTACTGATCACCAATTTGACATTGTGGCCTTTCAAGAGACACATCTGAAAAGGGATTATGAAATGCGGCTGCGACACAAACAATACCCCCTTATCTACAGATCCTCAGCGGGGACGAAACAACGGGGGGTCGCCTTGCTTTTCCATACAACAACTAGATTTCAACCAGAGGCGGTTTACGCCGACAAAGATGGTCGCCTAGACATGGTAAAGGGCAACCTGAAGGGGAAGCTATGCACATTTGTGACAGCCTATGCCCCCAACACGGGCCAACCCGCTTTCTTAACCACCCAATTAAATAAACTTGGGGAATTCACAGAGGGTCCGACAATCCTTATGGGGGACTTTAACCTCACCTGTCAGGCAGATCTTGACAGCACACACACTAATAGAGCAATGACAGGTTCCTTTCCTGTAGCAACCAAACAAACAATACACGACCTGGGACTCAGAGACGCTTGGAGCACACTCTTTCCCACGACCAAAGACTATACCTTCTTTTCCCATGTGCATCGCACCTACTCCAGACTAGACTATATCTTTACTAGTCAAAGTCTATTGGGTTCAATTCAAGAATCAAACATTTTCCCAATTTCTATTTCAGACCACTGCCCAGTCCCCATATGCTTTAGATGGAGCGGCGCGGTGCCCAAGACCGCTAAATGGTATTTCCTGGCCTCCCTTACTAGAGATAAACTGATGAGGAATGCCCTGAGAAGTTCAATTAAGGAGTTTTTTACTCTTAACTCCCCACAAGATACATCCATGTTTAATAATTGGGACGCTTTCAAAGCGGTTCTAAGGGGCAAATGCATGGAACTTAATGCCACCTTGAATAGACAGAGAATCAAGGAGCGAGTAAACCTGGAGGCAGAATTAGACACAGCGGAGAAGGCACATAAGAGTACCCCAACCAGGAAAACACAACGCACACTTACCGCCTTGAGAGGGAAACTTAAAGCGATCTATAACAATAGAGCAGAATATACCCTGTTGCATCTCCGTCAAATTTCCTACACACAGGGAAACAAAATTGGCACACACTTAGCGAGGCAACTACGGGAAAAACGGGAACGGGAGTTCATTGAGAATATACAAAACGACGAGGGCAATATGGAATCATCCAATTTAGGGAAGGCCGCCACATTCAAACGATTTTACGAACATTTATACTCAGGGAATAGTCTAGACCCCACAGCTCAACATAACTGTTTGCAGGCACTGACCTTCCCAAAGGTAATTCCGAACCATAATGACATTCTCATAGCCCCCATCACACATAAATAGGTGGTCAAAGCGATCACTTCGCTTAAACCCAACAAAGCACCTGGGTCCGACGGCCTGACTGCCAATTTTTATAACACCTTCGCAACCGAACTCGTTCCCCACCTTACGTTACTCTTTAACAAAATGGCGAAGGAGGCTCAGGTCACCCCCACGATGGCAGAGGCAGTCATCACAGTACTCCCTAAGCCCGGCAAAAATACTCATCTATGTGCTTCCTTTCGCCCCATAGCTCTTCTAAATCTACACGCAAAACTCTACTCAGCCATATTGGCCGAATGCCTGAACGATCTACTGCCAGACCTCATACACCCGGATCAATCCGGTTTTATAAAAGGCAGGCAAACCCACGATAACATCCGAAAGAAGGTCCACCTGATTGAGAAGGCGTCCAAACGTAACATACTGGCGGTGGTAATGGGCCTAGACGCCGAAAAAGCCTTTGATAGAGTGGACTGGCCCTTCCTTTTTACCACTCTCAAACACTTTGGCTTTGCGGACAGATTCATCAATATGCTCAAAGCCAATTACACAGAGCCCAGCTCAAGAGTGCAAGTTAATGGCACACTGTCTGATTTCTTCCCGCTAACTAGGGGGACGAGACAAGGGTGTACGTTGTCACCCTTATTATTCGCTTTAAGTATCGAGCCTCTTGCAATGTATATAAGGGAGAATCCCGAGATAACGGGGCTTCCCTTTGGAGGGGATGATCACAAACGTTCGCTCTTCGCAGACGATATCCTTCTATATCTAACTCACCCGGAATCTTCTCTCCCGGCTCTGCACCGTGAACTGTCCAGATTTGAGCAAGTAGCGGGTTTTAAAAGTAACATAGATAAATCTTATATTCTAAATCTCACACTGCCGAACCATGAGGTGGAATCACTGAAGAAACGCACTCCCTTCCAATGGGCAAAAAGGTCCCTTCAATACTTGGGCATTCAGTTGACTTGAAGAGTAGAGGGTCTTTATGGGGCCAATTTCCCTCCTCTCCTTCATCAACTCCAGGGCGACCTTAAGCGATGGAAACCGATGTTCATCTCATGGCTAGGCAGCATACACGCCATCAAAATGACAGTGCTCGCAAAACTTCTATATTTATTTCAAGCGCTGCCTATACAACTAGCTAGAGACCTCCTCCCCAAATTACGGTCCTTAGTCACCCATTTCATCTGACAGGACGGACGAGCTCGCCTGCCGTTTCACGTAATGCGGTGACCACGTGCCCACGGAGGCACGGGGCTGCCCGACTTCGGCCTATACTACAAGGCCGCACAACTTAGGATAGTGACAGAGTGGACCAAACGGGCTTCGGAAAAACATTGGTTGCACATGGATAGTGCCATTGTGGGGAGGTCGATATGGGACCTATTATGGAAGCCCAAGAATGATAGGCCAGCCAATGCCTACATTAGCACCCCCACACGTACTGTATTGAAGGTTTGGGATTTTATCTCGGGGGAGACCGACTGGACCACATTTCCTTCACCGCACACACCGATACATTACAACCCGGCCTTCCCGCCAGCCCTAAGGGAGGGGTCCTTTGACGCCTTGAAGGAGGGGGGTGCCTCATGTTACAAGATCTATTCCACAACTATGATATCTTCACCTTTGAGACCTGTAAAAGAGAATTTCACTTAGGCCCAGAGGAACAATATCACTATCTGCAGCTTAAACACTAGGCTCTCACACCCTGGGTGAACGATGCGGCCACACGAGGGAAGACTACCTGTGAAAAATTTGTTCAAACAGCTGTCTCTATGAAGGGGATAATATCCTCTCTCTATAAGCTTCACCTAACATCTACTCATTCACCGCGACCTAGATATATGGCCCTGTGGGAAGGAATAGCTCAGAGGGATATAACTGAGGGGGAGTGGGCCGGGGTATGGTCTGATACAACTAAATTCAATCACTCCCTGGAACTGCGAGAGGCCCACATGAAAACCACGACGGATTGGTACCTTTACCCAACCAAGCTTAAAAAAATATTCCCAAACAAGTCTGATATGTGCTGGAGAGACTGTGGCTTCCTCAGCGATTTAGAACATATTTGGTGGGACTGCCCCGACCTGCGGCCCTTCTGGAAGGAGATCTTACCCCATATTAAAGCTATGCTGGGATACCCCATTCCAACCACTATTGAGGGAGTGCTCTTGGGCATCAGGGATCCCTCCTTGACACACCAGACCAAGGCAGACAAGGCCATTCTTTGGTCATGTCTATGGGCAGCCAAAATCGCAATAGCGGCGGCTTGGAAGAAAACAACGCCTCCCACCATTTCGATGTGGCAAGCACGGCTCTGGAGAATACTATGTCTGGAGAGGGTGACAGATATCTTCAGGGATGACTACAATATCTTTGAGTACAAATGGGGTCTGCTGGTATCCTACCTGACTCGAGGGCTACCTCTGGCAGTGTGTCCACCCTCCATTAGGGCAATGCATCTCTTTCAGTTCTGGTCCCCAGAATGTCACCTCTAGAAAGATGCTCGAAGGGGCACACTTCAATGGCTCCCTAAGAAAATAGCCCACTCTCCGCATTGAGACTTGTACCGTTCTTATCATTACACACGCTTGTCCAATGAAGCACATACCTGACACCACGACCATTATATTTTCTCTATTCAGGGGGGGAGGGAAGGGGTCTTCTTGGTTTAGGATTATGTTACCCTCCACGTTGGTGGGGTTTCGTTTGCTGATGGTCACAGGCAAATAAGTGGGCTGAATGCTTACGCTAAGCTTACGAGTTATATAATGGGCCTTTTTCGTTATTGGAAATTGTGCTTACACTGTTACACCTCATTCACAGAAAGACACAGGGTGCCGTGGGGTGAGACACAGTCACGTCCTCCGGTAAATGCAGGATGTATATTCGGTTAGCCAGATAACTGATTAGGTTTTGTTGTAATACTTAAGAACCTACTTTGTCGATTCACACTTCTGAGCCTGATAGAGACCGAGTTCGGATTTGCAGATAGTACGAGAAAGCTATTACTCATCTCATTACGGATGGACCTCTTGAACATTTCTGCAACTCCTAACTAGCCACATGTAAACCAAATTCAGTGATTACTGGAAAATGTATTATCCTGCTTGTGCTTTATTGTTATACAAACAAAATTCAATAAATATACATTTGAGAAAAAGAATATGTAAAAAGATACGTGCCAATAACCAGTGTGAGGCTAGTAATCACAGTGATGGCTACCAGTTAACACCAATGTGAGTTTAAAAACGAAGCACAGTGTGTGACCTCATTCAAGCCATATCTAGTGAACTCAATTGGAGTGGGTGTTAAAAAAGGCGACAAACGCCACTCACATTCGCTATCTTGTTTAGGTCACGTGATGCACAACCACTGAATCCTAGAGTCACGGGTTGTACCTATACCCGAGGTGCCAGGAATAAAGGAAGCGATGCACACTAATTACATCATCCGTGGAGGCATAAATGCATTATAAGTCATATGAATCTGTGTCAGAAAAACACACTCGGTCGGCACCTACCTCTCTCACTAGTGGGAACTGCAAAAAGACTGTCCCTTTTATTCCTAATCTGGACACCACTATTTCTATAAATGAAATAAACACAACAAAGCCGTCTGTCACTCGACTTGTCAATGAACAGGTCATGCTGCGCAACCGAATCTGTGTGAGGCTAAAAACACCCTTTATGTGCCACGATGAATCGAAATGTCAATTTCCTCGGTCCTCCACCATAACGATCGGCGTTCAGCGTGTGCCACACCGATTTGCCAAGGTTGCAATGCTTTATGGGCTGAACGGCGTCTCAGCAGCATGAGTACATAGCGCTGAGAATAAACACTAATGACAGACTCAATCTGGTCTCTACTATCGCTACCGCTCCATACACCTCCAATAATGGCCACAAAACTCATTATGTGCGATAAGCATACTAAACGCATATATTAAAACGATAATTCCAACACAATAAAAAAAAATATATATATTTGTGTGAACAAGGGCACGGCTGTGCTCGAATCGCATCACGGAGTAGGACAATAAAATTCTACCTGCTATCGCTATCGGGGTCTGTTTCCCTCTGTTCGCCGGTGCTGTTGCGCTGCTGTGGTGGTTCGGAGAGTTCTTGGCTGTAATATATATATATATACGCCAGTAGATAGTTATAGTTAGGATCGTGTTTCCATAGGAAATCCGCAACATTCTATTTGGAATAACTTTGGCGCCGATTGACGAATCCTCGCGAAATTTTCAAAATAGGTGGGGCGCTCCGCTCCGCTCCTTCCCTGAAAGTCTCGGGGGGATTCGTCAAGCGGGGGCTGAGAAAAAGGGGGGGGTCCCAAAACGCGTTTTCCCCATGCATTTTTCCATAGGACCTTTAGTCCAAGCTACAGCCCGAACGGCTGAACAGAATTACTTGAAATTTGGCAGAGAGGTAGTCCTCAGGTCAGGGATGTGCCTTTTACAGGTCTGGTGTAAATCTGTTCAGTATTTCCTGAGAAAATAGCATTTAAAAGCATATATATATCTATAAGCGCGCACCGTGCGCGTACGGTAAAACTTACCGTACGCGCACGCTGCCGCCATTTTGTCTCTCGCAGTCTGAGGGGGTGAAAAACAAAGGTGGAGAACGTGAAAAGGGGGCAGGGTGGACAGTTCCTGACCCCTAGCCTTTGTTAGGGGGTCACAGAAGGACCCCCAAGGGCCAAAATTTCCTTTAATTTTTTTGTGAAAAATCGCGGAGTACGCGTTGCGTGCGCGTTCGGTAGAAACGGAAAAATACCGCGAACTGCGTAATGTGAGCGCGCGGTGCGCGAAGAGCACCGTGCGCCCACCGCGAACACCGTACGGTACGCGCACGGTGAAAAACCTTAAAAAAAAAAAATACATAACTTAGCATTTAAAAAAACGTACAAATTCACTGAAAAAACCATAGGTTTCACACACGTTATAGTTAGGAATTAGCATTTAAAAAACCTTGCAAATTCACTTAAAAAACCATAGGTTTCACACATGTTATAGTTAGCTGGACATTTCACTCGTGAAAAACCATTGAAATTCCCCCGTTATAGTTAGTGCTGGCAACTATAACTCACGCGACCGCAATCCTCTGCTGAAGACGTCAGATATTACATCACTGATGACATATGTGTCTTTCTGAAAAAAAAATATTTGTAATATATGTATAGATAAAAATTCATGGAAGAAGACATGGGTAAATAAGTGTCTAAATACAGTGATGTAATATCTGACGTCATCAGCAGAGGATTGCGGTCGCGTGAGTTATAGTTGCCTGCGCTAACTTTAATGGTTTTTTAAGTGAATTTGCAAGGTTTTTTAAATGCTAATTCCTAACTATAACGTGTGTGAAACCTATGGTTTTTTCAGTGAATATATATGTATTCAAACCACCTCCAACTGCCACTACAGAAATCAGACTCTGACACTTGGGTAAGCTTCACCATCCAGCTTTGGTTTATTTACCTCGCTTGACGCGTTTCGGCACACTTGCCTTTTTTACAATGGGTAGTCGTTAAAAAGCACCATTTTTAAACACACAGATGAAGGTCACATGGTTGTTTGTTAAAATAGATATAGTAAACAGACTACGCAAATGAAACATCGTCATTGACATTGCTCAGACTGACTCATTGTTCCAGTAGTTAAAATCACTACTGGACCCATACATATATAATATTGCAAAATCCATATTACACATGTTAAAACTTAATACATAGTTTACACCATGATTTGCAGAAAAAACTATTTTTTTTTTTTTTTATTTAAACATGACTAGATTGTCACTGTTTAACCAGAAATATACTTCCCACAATAATTACTGATTCCTGATAAAATCTCGGCATAACTAGCAACTTAAAATATCACTCATGGTAGGCTATGGCTCATCTTATCCAAACAACTTGCTGTCGGTCACAATGTCCATTTGCAAAAAAGTATCGGGCTAGTGCCCCAATATTAAGTCAATCCAGTCCATGATTCTGCCAATAAATAAAAACAGGTTTCAATTTAGTGCAAATCATTATTATTAAAGTGCAAGTGCATTACAGTACATCTGATATTCAGTGCAACGTTCTCAGAATTTCTGTGCAAAATAGCAATTAACATACAAGAACTGTTACATATAGATTTTCTTAAAAGATTTCCTACCCTTATAAAAAATCTAAAAAAATTCAAAAATCTCTATATTCAATAGCACCAAGCGAATAAGTAGTGCAAAATATTTTAATACCTTTAATGTATTTTTATACCCATATTGCAACTCACGGGATTGTAGGGACACAAAAATATAATACTGCTAGTGCAAAATCAGTATGTTCCCACACTTCCGCGAATTACCAATCAGGCGCACAACAATATTCCCTTGATCATTTCTTACAGTATAGAGTATTAATATTCAATTACTCAATATAACACTTTTGTTCATCATGTTGCCAAATACTTGTACTGCTTTAATAAAGTACACCTATTTCAAGACCTTCTTTTTATCTTTAAGTGGTAAAAGTTAGTGTTAAGTTAAAATAATTAAAATTCAAATGACAAAGGAAATTTGACTTGGTAATTATGTTAAGTGTACATATAAATCCTCCTCTATATTCAAACCATTTGGAATTTTGGTATTAAATAAGAGTATGTACTTTGATTCCAAGTTACGCAACTTTCTTTCCCTATCACCACCTCTCAGATTTTTGGGGATTTGATCAATTGCAAAGTAAACAAGACCATTAATGTTTCCCTTGTGTTCTTCGTTAATGTGGCGAGCTACCACATAGTTCTTATCATTATTCTTGACTGCTCTTAGGTGTTGGAGTATGCGAATGTGGACCATATGGATAGTACTCCCAAAATACATTTTTGGACATGAACACTGCAAAACATAAACAACATATTCACTTTTACAGTTCAATGAGGTTCTTATCTTCCATGGGCTGTTTAACAGGGGAAACGTTACCAGTCTTTCATTCTTACCATGCTTACAGGCCTTACACTTATAGCATTTATGGAAGCCTGGGGTGGTTTGTAGCCAATTCCTTCCTCCCTTCTCCACACCTGGACTTATTTTAAATAAATCCTCTCTCATTGATTTTGCTTTACTGAAAGTTATCATAGGTCTTCTTGACACAAGGTCATGTAACACCTGATCCTGCTTAATTAGGTACCAATGCCTACACAAGCTATCTCTCACTTTAGTTTGGTAGGCATTGTATCCTGTAATCATTCTGATCTGATCTTGTGTTCGTTTTCTCTTTTCTTTTAACTTTACTTCATCTGGTTTTAGTAGTGTTTCTCTTTGTATGCTGTTTACTTTTTCTTTTGCCTGATTCAATATTTTAGGAGTATATCCTCGTTGTAGAAATCTCTCATTTAAAGCACTTTGAGCATGATCAAGAGTTTTTTTGTCACTGCAATTCCGTTTCATCCTTAAATTTTCTGCATAAGGGATGCTCAATTTTAGACTCGGAGGATGAAAACTTTCCGCATGCAGTATTGTATTTCCTGCAGTTGGCTTTCTATAAGTGCGTGTCTGTATTTTCCCTTGTGAAATATACACTTCCAAATCTAAATATGTGACACTCATGTTACTTATGTGGTCAGTAAATTTCAAATTGAGATTGTTCTCATTCATTTTATTAATGAATTCATGTGCGGATTCTTTGGAGCCGTCCCATATAATAAATAGAGCGTCGATAAAACGAATCCACTTGATTATATGGGTTTCCCACTCCATACTGTGGTCAACTTTGAGCACCTGCTCCTCCCACCAGCCCATATGCAAATTAGCATAGCTGGGGGCGAAGCAGGTGCCCATCGCAGACCCTTGCATCCGTCTATAGGTGTCACCACCAAACAGAAAATGGTTATTACTGAGACATAACCTACACATTTCAATCAGCATACTAGTATGCTGATACAGATTGATGGGTCTCTGATTTAAATAATGTCTGACTGCCCTTATGCCATCATCATGGGAGATACTGGTGTATAAACTCACCACATCCAAAGTAATCAACAGATATGACTCATTCCATGCTGTGTCCACTATTTTGTTCAAAAAATCTCTTGTATCCAGTATGTATGCAGGGAGTGTCTTTACATAGGTCTGTAAAAATGCATCAAGGTATCTGGAGGTCGGTTCAAATAAACTACCAATGGCTGAAATAATAGGTCGCCCTGGTGGTCTTTCTTTGTTCTTGTGGACCTTTGGAATTAGATATAAAATTGGTACTACCGGGTTGTCTACTTTCAAAAACAAAAATTCTGTTTTACTAATTAGACCCAAATCTCGCCATCTAGTCAAGTCCTTAACATATTTATGTTTAATCTCCAATAGATTGCTCTGTGGGACTTTTACATAGCAATCTTTATCATTTAGCTGTGTCATGGCTTCAGTGTTGTATGCCTCTAAAGGCCACAGAACAAGGTAGCGCTGAGAATAAACACTAATGACAGACTCAATCTGGTCTCTACTATCGCTACCGCTCCATACACCTCCAATAATGGCCGCAAAACTCATTATCTGCGATAAGCATACTAAACACATATATTAAAACGATAATTCCAACACAATTTAAAAAAAATATATATATGTGTGTGAACAAGGGCACGGCTGTGCTCGAAACACATCACGGAGTAGGACAATAAAATTCTACCTGCTATCGCTATCGGGGTCTGTTTCCCTCTGTTCGCCGGTGCTGTTGCGCTGCTGTGGAGGTTTGGAGAGTTCTTGGCTGTAATATATATATCTAATTCGCCGTATCAAGCAAACCGGGAAACACCACAAATTCCCATTTACTGCGCACCTACAATCAGAGGAATAAAAAATATAAAAAATAAAGTAAAAAAGTGTCTGAACTCTACTTATAAGAGGTATCCAATAAAAAACAAGAATGTGCATATGGAGTGCCCAAGTGATCAAAAGGCAAACTCTTAATGCAGAATTTTTACAAAGGCGATATGAAGCACTAATGGTTATCATCTAATATCCAGCATGTTATGTACATATAGGCTTACAATCTATTGTGCATTGGAAACAAATAATACACAATAATAATAAATGCTGAAACAAGTGCACATATATACACAGTGATCATACATTTTGTACAGAGCGAGTGAAGCTTTCTACATAAGGGTCCTGCGAATAAATACAATCACAGCAGTATACAAATGTATATACAATATATATACACAACAGGAGCAGTAATGTACACACTCTACAGTTCAACCTATTTCTGGTAGTGTTTACACATTAAATCAATGCCCAGATTACACTGCGGTCATTAAGTCCTTCTGTCGCTGTATGATACCTTTCGATCATACGGGCTTCAAGGCGGTTCAAGCTCATTTGGAGTTTGACTTTATTATGTGGTTTCACTACTAGTAGCACTGACCACCTTATATCGTTCTCATTGTGGCCACATTGCATATAATGCTGGACTAATGGAACTCTCTGTGTTTTGCATCGTAAGCGTGATTTATGTTGCAATATGCGCATGTTGACAGCCTGGGTCATTTGTCCAATATATGCTTTCCCAAAAGGGCATATCACAGAGTACACAACATTTTTTATGTTACAATTCGACAAACTATGTTGAATATGTTTTTTATTGTTGATCAAAACAAATTTCAGAGTCATTAGTCTGTGGGCATGCAGCGCAGTTTTTGCACCTGTAATGCCCTGTCACTGCCGGAAGGCCCAGTAGACCCCTCAAATCCCTTTTCACCACTTGTGTGCGTGCTGCTCTCACTAGATGTTGCCTTAATTTTTTACCTCTGCGGGATGCAAAAAGTGGTTTCGGGATGTTAAAGTGTTCAACCAACCGCCAATTGTGTAAAATGATCTGTTTTACCTTATTAGCCTTCGGGTTGAATGTGAGAACACAAGTCAATTGCTCAGAGTCTTGCTTGGTCTTAGGTATTAAAAGACTTTCTTGTGGAGTGAACCAGGCTTTTCTTAACTGCCACCCGGACCAGTTTTTTAGGATAACCTCACACACACAATTTGTGTTACAAAACCTCTGCATTCTTAAAATAATAATTTTTATTGGAGCAATTTTGACAGATTCTCAAAAACTGCCCGTATGGTAGGTTGTCTTTGAGATTTCTGGGGTGTCCGTATGTATATTTCAACAAGGTATTCCGATCAGTTGGCTTAGTGTATAGACTCACCTCCAGTTTTCCATCGTTCTCAACAATCCAAACATCTAAAAAATTAATCTGCACATTAATTGATGATTTGGTGAACCTCAGATCTAAGTTGCAGGAATTGAGCCACATATGGATTTGTTCCAACTCTTCTAGACCACCCCTTCCATATCATAAAGATATCATCAATAAATCGCACCCAGGCGTTTATGTGCGGTTTGAAGGGGGTAGACTCATTAAAAATATATTGCTTTTCGAAACAATCCACAAGGTTGGCTATTTCAGGGGTGAAACAACAGCCCATAGCCACGCCCTTGACTTGTAAATACAGATCATTTTTTAAGGCAAAGAAATTGTTTTTCAAACATATCCAGGCAAATGCTGTAAAAATTCGGTTGGTACTTGGTGAGGTCTTGGTCTCTTATCAAGGACCATAGTCATAACCACCAATGCTTCCTCTTGGGGGATATTTGTATACAAATGTTCGATGTCGAAAGAGACCAACAGCTGTTAGTCCCTATCGGACACCTAATGCTCAATTTTAGAAATCCGATCGATCGTATCTCTTATGTATGCTCTTGTTTGGACCACGAATGGTTTCAGAAAAAAATCAATATACTTGGCCAAAGGTTCAAGTAGGGACCCACACGCCAAAATGATCGGTCTCCCTGGTGGGTGTTGTACATTTTTAAGTACCTTAAGGAGTACATATGTATTAGGTATCTTTTGTGTGGTAACATTAAGATATTCATATTCCTTTTTACACAAATAACCCAGCTCCAAAGCTTCTGTTGTAAGATGTAAAATTTGGGCTTTAAGCCGAGGGATAGGGATTGTCTGGGTAGGGGCGGTAATGTTCCGGATTATTCAATTGATGCATAATCTCCTCATCGTATTTATCACTGTCCCACAGGACAATTTCCCCTCCTTTATCGGCTGGTTTAATTATCGTAAGGGGATTCTGTGCCAGATTTCTTAACGCAATGTGTTCATTTTTGGAGAAATTAGGTTTATAAAGGTGAGAAGGGTGTTTTTAGGCTCACACAGTTGCGCAGCATGCGCTGTTCATTGACAAGTCGAGTAAAAGATGACTTTGTTGTGTTTATTTCATTTATAGAAATAGTAGTGTCCAGATTAGGAATAAGAGGGACAGTCTTTTTGCAGTTCCCACTAGTGAGAGAGGTAGGTGCCGACCGAGTGTGTTTTTCTGACACAGATTCATATGACTTATAATGCATTTATGCCTCCACGGATGATATAATTAGTGTGCATCGCTTGCTTTTTTCCAGGCACCTCGGGTTTAGGAACCCGTGACTCTAGGATTCAGTGGTTGCGCATCACGTGACCTAGACAAGATAGCAAATGTGAGTGGCGTTTGTCGCCTTTTTTAACACTCACTCCAATTGAGTTCACTAGATATGGCTTGAATGAGTGCACACACTGTGCTTCGTTTTTAAACTCACATTGGTGTTAACTGGTAGCCATCACTGTGATTACTAGCCTCACACTGGTTATTGGCACGTATTTGTTTTACATATTTTTCTACTTATTTTTCTACATATTTTGAGACTTGTCTTTTTTTTCTCACTCGTTTTTGACTTTTGTTTAAGTGGTGTCGCACATAGTGCTTTATGTAGTGTGGTGATCCAGCATGCTCTGTACAATTATAAGGATAGATGTGTATATTAATATACATATATCTTATGGATTTATTTAGATTAGTTCCATTGCCCTTGTCCTGAGGAGTCCAAGAAGAATATAAAGGATGAAATGCGTCCGCGTCGACATTTGTTTGAGAAGTCCCTATAAAAATTGAAAAAGTGTGATTCAAACTGTTGTGTGGCACAATAGAATAAAGGGAAAAGAGGCTTCTCCCTCTATGTCTCAAAAGACTACCTCTAAGTGTATCACTCAGAATCAATGAGTGAACACTAGTTATATAAATATCAGTGGGTATTGGCAACGTAAAGTTGATGTCACAATTGTTGTGTTGTTTATATATGTATTTTTGGTATGTCCTTGTGCTTTTGAATGTTATATATGAATTTTGTTCACAAAGATTGATCCCATAATATGTGTGCTTTGAAATAATTTGGATAAGACATTTGTATAGGATTGAAATCTGAGGATACGGTAATTAAATGTTCCCTATGATAAAATAATAACAAGATATTAATTCCTCCAAACCTATTCTTGTTAATATGTGATAGTGTTCTATACCCAGGTATAGGAGGGTAATTTGGGTAAACCCCTTGTGTATTGGTATATTTGTGGATTTAGGAGAAGCTGGCAAAACATGCTTTCACTTTGAAAGTTAAGAAGCACTAATTTGCCCGGAAGGAGTTAGATCAGCGCAATTCCACTTTGCACGTGCCATAAGTGCCTACCAGGTCTATCTCTGATTTTCATCTCTGACTTCTGTTTTCATTTCTTGCCCATCCTACTCCACCCTCTCCCCCCCCCAGCACACTCCTGTCTCATTCTACCTCGAGTCCTCATGACGATCTCATATTGTGAAGGGATCAAAACGCCATTGACCTATTAACAGACCCCATTAATAATACATTTTACTTACTACATTGTGAGCAGTCTATTCAGCAATTTAATGTGATGCACAAATATGGCGATTTATTAATATTTGTGTGTTACGTTTTCCAAGCTCATTTGTCCTCACTGTCACTTTTTCAAATGAACTCAAAGTTTGCTCACTGTTATTTCTTTTCTGATACTTTTGTTATAAAACCTTTGTTATATCAACATTTTCCGATATGATTTCTGATTAAATGACACATGGATCCTGACACCAATACCAGGAAGTGACATGAAACAAGAGCGCCAGCACTGAGGCGCTGGCACTAGAGCCCCAACACGAATACGGGGAGACACAGCCGGCGATACAGTGAGGCTGACACTGGCACAGTTAATCTCACCTGAAGACACGAACACTGGCAGAGGGATACTGGTACTGTGACACCAACATTGAAATGGGGCTATTGGCACTGGGACATGGCTACACATAATAATGAAACTGTCGAAGGGACACGTGGATATGGAGACACTGGCAGTGACATGGGGCATAGACATTTTAACACTAATGAAAGTAATGGGAGCCTGCTGCATGTGAAGGGAAAGAGGGGCTTTAATTTCCTTGTCGCTTGAGCCTTGTGCATCATTTAAACTTCACTGCACCCACTTGCCCAGTCAACAATGAAGCACTGTACACACAACGGATAACTGACAGAATATCGAGGAGAAGAATATCGAGCCGCCAGAATATATCGAGGTAAAAATATAGTGACAGAATATCGACTTCCTATCTACAAACAGGTAAAAACTAAAATATTGAATCCAAAATATCGTTGTCAATAATATAGTTTGCTAAAATATAGACTT
This sequence comes from Triturus cristatus, assembly GCF_964204655.1. Lineage (NCBI taxonomy): Eukaryota > Metazoa > Chordata > Amphibia > Caudata > Salamandridae > Triturus > Triturus cristatus. The sequence continues at coordinate 817,309,773 of NC_140584.1, forward strand.
TTTTAAATGTCTTAAAAGTAATATAAAATTAATTAAATAATAAATGTAATTAAGTAAAACATACTTAAAAATAATTTTAAAAAACGTTAAAATTAATAAATAAATGTAATGTAAAAAAACATGCATTTTTATTTTTTATTATATATATTAACTTAATAATATTAAAAGATAATTCATATTTTTCATTTTAAAATGTTAAAAACAATTTAAAATATAATTACATATATATATATATAAATAAACCTATAATATAAAAATAAAATATATTTAATACGTTAAAACATTAAAATATATATATTTTGTTAAAATAAGATTTTACACTATATTAAATATAAAAATACTGAAAAGGTTGCATAGCGTAGGGGATAAAAAAAACTATTTCCACTCCAACGAGTGGTACAGTAGGGAAAGTATTGGATAGCGGGTGGATAAAAATTACTATTCCCACTCCAGCGAGTGGAATAGTAGAGAAAGTGTTGGATAGCGGGTGGGTAAAAATTACTGTTCCCACTCCAGTGAATTCAACAGTAGAGAAAGTGTTGGATAGCGGGAGGGTAAAAATTACTATTCCCACTCCAGTGAGTGCAACAGTAGGAAAAATGTTGGATAGCGGGTGGGTAAAAATGACTATTGACTCTCCAGTGAGTGCAACAGTAGGGAAAGTGTTGGATAGCGGGTGTGTAAAAATTACTATTCCCACTCCAGTGAGTGCAACAGTAGTGAAAGTGTTGGATAGCGGGTGGGTAAAAATTACTATTCCCACTCCAATGAGTACAACAGTAGGGAAAGTGTTGGATAGCGGATGGGAATAATGTACTATTCCCACTCCACCAAGTGTAACAGGAAGGAAAGTGCTGGATAGCGGGAGGGTACAAATTACTATTCCCACTCCAGTGAGTGCAACAGTAGGGAAAGTGTTGGATAGCGGGTGGGTAGAAATTACTATTACCACTCCAGTGAGTGCAACAGTAGGGAAAGTGTTGGATAGAGGGAGGGTAAAAATTACTATTCCCACTCCAGTGAGTGCAACAGAAGGGAAAGTGTTGGATAGCGGATGGGTAAAATTTACTATTCGCACTCCAGTGAGTGCAACAGTAGAGAAAGTGTTGGATAGCGGGTGGGAATAATTTAATATTCCCACTCCACCAAATGTAACAGTAGGAAAAGTGCCGGATAGCGTAGGGGAATAATTTAGTATACCCACTCCTGCAATATAATTTTATGGCAAGACCGGAGGCTCCTATTATCCTTTTCTTATCTTGCTTTAATTCCAACAGCAGCCAAGATAAGTAAAAAACTACAGTTCCCAAGGGTCCAGAAAAACAACTGGCCAATGGGAACGCAATAAAAACAATATCACGTAACCAATCAGAATACAATAGCCTAGATAACGTCATTACTGACTACAGAGCTTCCTCTTTTCTTGCTGCTCCACAGTCAGATAAGTAGTCTATCTTTGTTGCTCTGGTGTTCTTGTAATAATTGCTTGGTTTTTATGGTTTATTTATATTGGCTTTATATTTAATCATTGTACGCGCATGCGGAGCTTTCCGCTTTCTTTTTCTCGCCTTCGCGGCTGCAACTTTCACTTCCCCTCCCCCTGCGCGCGGTCTCTTTGGTAATTATCGCTGCGCAGTGCCTCCCGCTGCTCTCCTCCCGAGCGCGTCTCCTCTCAGCGTGGTCCCCGCTGCATGCGCTCTGGTTCCCGACCGCTGCTGACCTTTGGAGCGTGCAGCCTTCATGTGGTTCCCGCTGTGCAGGCGTTTGTCGCGTCTCCCGCGGAGGTTCTTCCCGCTGTGCTCGTTTAGAGCGTGTCTTTTGCCTCTCGCTCTGCGACCGCCTTTGAAGTGCCCAATAGTTTGCTCGGCTCCGCCGGAGCTCTCCTTCCTCTTGTTAGTCACGCCCTGCGGGGGTGTGTCCTTGTGGTGGTTCAACCTCCTGGTTTTTGTTTAACCCTTTCCACCCTTATATTTTCAATAGTGTTGGTGAATTATGGAATTAGATAGCCCGCCTGGCTCAGACCAGCTACAGGGGTAAGGCGAGTCCTTCAGGAATTACCTAAATACATTTATTAACTCTTCTGTGGAGTCTGCAGTGGAAACGTCCATGAGGCGTTTTTCTAAAGGCATGGAGAATTCCATGTTAAGCTTATTGTCCAAAGCATTGGCCCATTCTACGGGGGATAGCAGAAAGAAAAAGGTGGTTTCCTCTGCCTCTGCGCCTGTTGCCACTACTGCGTCATGCCTGACCAGCGAGGTTTCCACGCATGTGATTGAGGACTTGGTGCCTCCCAGGCCTCCTGCTAAGGAGGGGTTATTGAGTTCTGAGGGCAAGCGCAAATCTAAATTGAAGCATTCAGAGGTTCCCAAGAAGCTGGTTATTTCCACCATTTTGGACACTAATGACGATATGGATGGCGCAGATGATTTAGATGACGTTTCTGACCCTCCCTCCCCTCCTGCTAAGAAATCCAAAATAGATTCCTTCAGTTTTGAACCCGTTTTAGATTCCGAAGGGGTTCCCATGTTTGACCCTGCTTCCATTCGTCACCCGAATTCCACTGAGTGGTTTCCTGTTTCACATGTGGGTGACTATATCTCCACCAGGCTGCGTCTTCCTTTGGACGCTACTGTTAGGGCTAGGTTGAAATCTGAATGTCCAAAACCCTCTTTGGCCGAGAAGATCGCTATTGTCCCGGTTATTGATCAACCCATACTCACCTTCTTTTCCAAATTTGGTAAAGACCTGCGCAAAGGTGTAAACAAGGCCTGGTCTACCTGCCAGGATAAATTACTTGATGTCGTGGGTCCTTTGGCTCGCATTTTTGATTTAGCCGAATCTGCTCGCCTTGACGGTTCAGAGATGTCTGCAGACGTCATTTAACTTTGGATCCAACTAGCCTTTTGTATTTTGGGTAATGCGAATGCTGCGATCACCCACGAACGGCGTAAAGGTCTGCTAATTAAACTTGATGCCAAATTGGCCAATTTAGCTTCTCAGGACCCTGGCACTAAAGCAAATGGTCTCTTTTTTGGTGATTCCTTGATAAAGGACCTCAGTAGGTTTGCTTCTACGTTCGCCTCTTTAGACAAAGCTCAGCAACCAATTAAGAAAGTGTTTTCACCTCTGGTTTTTGGACGGGCCGGCAGAGGAAAGGGTCGCTCTTCCGGCCATTCATATCCCAACCAAGGCTCCAGAGGTTCCTTCCACTTCAATACGCAAGACTATAAACCCCAATTCTATCCACAGAGAGGCCGTGGTTTCAGAGGTCGAGGCCAAAGGAATTTCAGACACAACAACCAACAAGGTAGGTTCTGTTCCACCCCCTCCTGTAGGAGGTCGTTTAAATTTTTTTCTCCAGAAGTGGCAGGCTCTCACCGCAGATCCTTGGGTCCTAGATACAGTCCAAGGCTATCTTATCGAGCTTTACGCGCTGCCTTCCCAGATTGTGTTCCCTCCTCCTCTGGTGTTTTCGGAAGAAATGTCTCATCTCATTTCCTTAGAGGTCCAAAGCCTTCTTCAAAAACAGGCAATTCTTGTCTCTCCCTTCGATCGTACGGGTTTTCTCAGCTCTCTCTTCCTGGTGCAGAAAAAGAACAAAAAGATGCGTTCAGTGATTAACTTGAAGCGGTTCAACCAATTCGTGGTTTACCGCCATTTCAAAATGGAGACTATAATTCACTTGAGAGACACTCTTCGTCCAAACGATTGGATGGTCAGACTGGACTTGCAGGACGCCTACCTCACCATCCCAATTCACCCTTCTCACACCAAGTTTCTCCAATTCCAAAGGCTAGGTATGACCTATCGGTTCAGCTCTCTTCCTTTCGGTCTGTCATCAGCACCATGGTGCTTCACAAAAGTCATGAAACCTGTGGTGTCTTTCCTCCGGTCCTTGGGAATCAGACTCTTAATTTATCTGCACGACATCTTGATCATGAACTCAGACCAACAGCTCCTTCTGTGCGATCTACATACTACCCAATCACTTCTCCTCGATCTGGGTTTCCTCATCAATCAAGAGAAGTCCATGCTTCTTCCCTCCCAATGCATAGAGTTCTTGGGTTTCCTTGTAGACGCTTCCACAGCTCCTCTCATGCTTCCACAGTCCAAGGTCTCGTCCATCAAGTCCGAAATTTCTCAAGTTCTTCAGACCTGCCTCATTTCCCTCCGATCTCTAGCGAGAATCGTAGGTCTTCTCTCCGCTTCCATTCAAGCTATCTTTCCGGGCCCCCTTCATTATCGGGCCCTCCAACGTCTAAAAATCATACATCTTCGCCAAGGGTTGGCCTACGCCAATCTCATTCCTTTAGATCAGGAATCTCGAGTAGAACTGCAGTGGTGGATCAACCATTTAGATGCTTGGAACTATATTCGCTTCGGCCCCAGATCTTGCATTAGAATCAGATGCAAGCCTGTCGGGATGGGGAGCCGGCTGTGTTCCAATATCGACTGGCGGAACATGGTCTCAAGAGGAGTAAAAATTGCACATCAATTGTTTAGAGATGCTCGCAGGTTCCTTTGCGATTCAAAGTCTCACAAAGAACAGAGTTCAATGTTCCATTCTCTTCCGCATGGACAATGTTTCTGCGGTCCGCTACATCAACCATCTCGGTGGCACAAAATCCAAACCCCTAGCAGAGCTTGCGAAGAGCCTTTGGGAGTACTGCTTGTCGCACCAACTTTCTCTGACGGCGGAGTATCTCCCAGGAGATCTCAATGCAGTCACTCCAGCGATTGGAGGCTTCTTCCATCCGTTTTCCGATCTCTCTCAAAAATGGGGCTCTTTTTATATCGATCTGTTTGCTTTGCGCCTCAACACCCAATTGCCTCGATTCTTCAGCTGGCGTCCAGACCCCTCGGCTCTAGCTACGGACGCATTCCTTCAGGACTGGTCTCTTCATCTCAATTATGCCTTTCCTCCTTTCCTCATGATCAACAGGGTTCTGTCTCAAGTTCGTCGTCAATTGACAACCTTGGTCATTGTGGTTCCTTTCTGGCAATCCGAGATTTAGTTTCCTTCCCTGCTGGAAATGGCAACGGATTTCCCAGTTCTTCTCCCTGTTCGCAACGATCTGCTTCTGAACCCCTTGGGTCTTCCTCACAATCTTATCCTGGACAATTCTTTGGTTCTGTCGGCCTGGAAAGTTTCCGGACTGTCCCTCCTGATGTCCTCATTTCACAGGAAGCTTCCCTCTTTATCAGCAAAGCCTGGGCCCCTGGGACCTCCAAAGCTAACAAGTCCGCATGGTCTTTATGGGCAAGCTGGTGTCTGGAAAGACAGATTGATCCCTTTTCAGCCCCTCTAACTTTTTTAAACAATTTCATGGCTTCCGAAGCCAGTGCAGGTAAATCTTACAGGACAGTCAATTTGTACAGATCTGCTATTTCCCTTAACCATTCCCCTATTGACAGCAAGCCAGTAAGTGTTCATCCTTTAATCTGCCGCCTTCTGAGAGGAGTTCGGTTTTCCAAACCTCCGTTGGCTAAGTATTCTAGTTTATGGGATGTCAATGTTGTTCTCAAACTGTTTTCTGATTGGCCAGATAATTCTGCTCTGTCTCTTAAAACGTTGTCTGCTAAGCTTACCATGCTCTTGTGTCTGGTATCTATTAAACGTGTTTCAGACGTAAAAGCTTTGGATTTTTCCTCTCGCCAATTTTCTCCTACAGGTGTTTTGTTCCAAATTAATAGACGGACTAAGACAAATTTGAATTCTGTTTTTTACCCCTATTTTCCTTCACATCCTAAATTATGCGTAGGCCAATCTCTAAAAGTATATGAACAAAGGACTTCTGATCTCAGAACGCCCTCTCATTCCCATCTCCTCATTTCTTTCCGTAAGCCCCATCTTCCTGTCTCTTCCGCTACCCTTGCCCGTTGGGTTCGTTGGGTTATGTCCCTTGCGGGCATTGATGTCTCAGTTTTCGGAGTGCATTCCACTAGGGGAGCCATGGCTTCTAAAGCCTTTTGGGCTGGCTCCCACCTGGAGGACATTCAGAGATCAGCAGACTGGACTAATGACAATGTTTTTCACATGTTTTTCTGCAAACCTGTTGATACTGTGGCTTCTTTAGTTGTTAATATGCTTTAAACAAGCATAATAGGAGCCTCCAGTCTTGCCATAAAATGTAGATTTTCCTAGTAGTTATGACGGAATGTTTTAATTTTATTAAAGACACGGACGCCTATGTCACACTCCACTCTTGTGCGGATTGTGTGTTTCAAGCCTTGAAGAGGGGAATGATTTGCCCCATAGGAGGGTGAGGGAGGAAGACCCCTGTAGTCAAACATACCTCAAGGTGCGTGAGTGGAACCCTCTCACCAAAGTCTGGTAAGAGTGGAGCCCACCAATTTTTCCTTCTAGGTCCTGATGAATGGCATGGACCCTACTGGGCCAACTGGCAGAAACATGTCGACCACATTCACCACGGTGGGGGGGACAGTAGAATCCACAGCACACCAATCACTTATTTTATTTACCATATAGATGCCAGCTAAATTAAAGTTGATTTGACATCTATAATGGCCTTTTAACCTCACTTTTCACTTTTAAGTGCCCCCACTTAGTTTAGAGTATCACTGTCGTCAGGTGTATGCCAGCCCTCTATCAAACCAAGTATTTAGAGGGTGAGGACTGGTCAATGATGAAGCATGACACCAGGTGGTGTGTGAGACCAGTCTTTCACTTTTAGTAAGATGCCTGCACTCACAGACTTACACTGTAGCACCTCGGTCCCTTGTCTGGGAGCGGCCCATTTGTGTTGAACAGGAGTCATTAAGTGTCTGTAGTCAGAACTGAAATCTGATTTGACTATACTGGTGAGAGAGGCAGGTTCTGGGTACATGTAGTATCAAGGTGTGTATAACTGTAAACGTTGTTGCAAGGAATTACAGTGAGGTATGTGTAGGTGTTCCTGTTGGAGGTATTACGTAAAGTGCTACTGGGAGAAGAAATAGTAAATTTGTTGATTTCAGGGTAGTATAGTCAATTGTAAGTATGTTTCCTGACAAGTGGATGATGATACTTTCTGGTTTACTCATTCTTAGAACACTCAATAATTAAGTCAGATGCAGGCTAAATAGACACCCATCAAACATAGAGCGAAGTAGATGCTTCTCACGCCCATTCTATTATTATTACTCGTGGTGTCTCTCTGCATTTATGCTCTGATTATGGCTTCCTGGCCAGTGCACAGCAGATCTTAATGCAGACCAGTATCCACTTGGACAGGGTCCTCCTTTGCATAGCCTTCTCTTACTTTGCCAGGGAGAGCCCCACAAAAAGCTGATCATCCACATGGTGTTCCTTCATTTGATCAATGTAAAAACTTAACGCCCTTGTGGGATCTACCTTTGGTCCTTAAAACCAAGCAAGTATATGAAAATATGCGTCCTGCAGGTCCAAGGACAAGTCCTCTGGGTCTGAGGGAAACAGGATCTGTGGCTAGCGTGAGCATTTTGAACTTGTCCTTCTGCAGGAAGAAAATACCAAATAGCGGAGCACTCGTCTTATGTAAGTTACTGCTGTCATAATAGTCCAAGTCAGTTTATATATCCATTAGTACATCATAGTATATACAGCATTTATATTGCTTGACTAGAATAGAGAAACTCTCTCATAAATCAACTTCAGACATTTGTCTTATTTTTGCATTTTTTTAACGTTAGGCTAGCAAACAGTGTCACTGTGATCTACAGAACAACAGAAAAGAGATGCAAGTATCCTTTACACGAAACAAAGTAACACAAAGTATCAATGTTACACAACCAATTAGTAACCTGCAGCAGAAATATACTTGTAACACAAGGTTAAGGATGGAGGAAAAGGAAGAACAGAGAACAGTGGAGAGCCACACACATAGGTTTGTAGGGCAATTAGCCAGATTTTAAAAAATAGGGTAGGGGGCTAGCTTAACAAAGTTGAGGCAGATTAGAGTGCATCAGTGGGTGGAGTTGAGAAGGGAGGGAAACTTAACACACAGGGGAGGCCAGAGGGACTGTAATTTGAAGAGGGAGTGGGCGCAGTAGCTCTATAGTAAGCAGAGGGTACCAACTTAAAGGAAGGAGAGAATAGGTTTGGTGCTCAGCCTAGTTCAGGAAGAGACTAAACAATTGAAGAGACTACGCAAACAAGTTTTCTATTCTTGCAGCACTGTGCAAATTCTGGTTTGAGAAACATAAGCTTTCAGATTACTGAGAATTACATGGACCCATATCTTTTAAAGGAAAATTTGGCTTATAAATGCTACATCTTCAAGTCAACAGCCTGTGGAGTCCATTGACTCATTTATCACATGCCTGGAAGAGTTTCTCAAGCACTGCAAATTTGATAATTACACTTTCCTAGAAGCACACAGATCACAAATTATTGACAGTTAAGCATTTGCATTTGGCTGGGTCTCATCTGATGTAGCATAGTGGGTAGAAAAGGGATTGACTAGGATGCAGACCAAATCATTTATAGTAGCTGACATTAATTCTAGAATTCCATCCATCACTTTTTTGTGTTCTTCTCCTGTGAATTGTCAACATTCAGAGAGAAGCTATTACAAGAACCCCTCAATCAGGAGACACTTTCACCATGGCCGAAGCAACATGCACAGAACCATTCCATGATAAAGTCATGGCTCACCCAAGACATCAGGATGACTCAAGTGTGGCTGCCTCTTTTGTGAAAGATGTGTAGAAGACATACCACCGTAGTGGCTGTACTCCTTTTGGCACATTCCCAACTTCTGAAAGCAAGTGGCATTGATGAGGCAAAGTCAGTTATTTTCACGGTATCTAGGAAAGGACAGCCTTACCAATGATCACAGAGGTGCCATTGAGGGAATCAGATCATGCACAGCGGAGTTTGATGACCTACCTTATTTTGATCCTGGCCTACATAAAGATATTATAGTGAAGTCAGCCCTTTTAGACTAGGCCCTATTCTAGCATAAAGAAACTAAGATCTAGAAGCATCCCGACACATGCCAGTCGGAGTTTGATGAAAACTTCATAAGCCAAATCGCAGGTTGAGAAAGAGAGATTGGCTGTTGTATAGGCCTCGAAACATTTTTATTTCTTCATCTATCAAAAACCATTTCCAACCATCACAGATCACCAAGCACTGGTGTCTATCTTTGGCAACCCAAAGCCCAAGATGTCTTCCTCGGTCAAGCGCTGGGGCCTGAGACTGCAAGAACACAGATTCAAAATCACCCAGAGGCCAGGAAAACAGAGAAATCTCGTTGCCCTCTTTTATTGTTTTGTGCTAGCAACTATAGCAGCAAGTCATCAATTGATGAGAAATATCTCAGATACATTATACAACAAGCTTGCCATGTTTTTCTTGAGACAAAAACGACAAAATCAAAATCTCAGTTGAAGACCCAGTCTTTCAGCAGTGAAGTAATGGATTGAATCCCGAAGGTCTCAAGACCTTGAGAAGGCAGAATGACCACATACACTGTAACCTCAAGGAACGAATCACCATTCAAAGTGACCAGATTGAGCTTACATACCACAAGCGAGAACTTCTTCTGAGGGCAATTGTCTGATCAACCCTCGTGCTCTCATAAAGCAGGTCATCAAGCTTGCTCATGAAAGCCAGAGGCATTCTTGACACTGAAAGTTTCTTATGATTCCACTTAATAATGTACTGGTAGGTGGAAAATATGCTTGCAACATTCCATTTCTGTCAAAACACAGGAAAAAAACTGTCCTTATGAACTTGAATGGTCAGGATTGCCACAAGACATATAGGAGGAGATTGCCATACATGTGTTTTGATGCATTGCCGGAGGAGATGCTTTCCTTGTCCTAACTGACAAATCCTCCCATTTTCTGGAAGTCATGGTTGTTCATAACACCTCAGCCGCAATGGCCATTCATGCTCTTAACAAATGTTTTTTCAAATTTTTGGCATACAGGCTACTGTAAAGTACAATAATGGTTCACCCATCAATGGAAATGACTTTTTATCATAGCAAAAACATGCAGTAATTTCTCCAGGGTAATAATAATGCATTTTCAGGCCTCCCAGAAAAAAGCAGGTTGCAAAAACGTATAAATAACATATCTCTGAAGAACTGCTTCATGCCCTCAGAGACTATTGGGATATACTTCACAGCAGAAAATGACTGGCTTTGGTGATCTTCTTTTAGCTGGAAAACTCAGGACAAAGATCCCACACATAGGGCCCCATTAGTATGGCGGGTGGACATACCCTTGGGAAACGGGACTGCCCGCTGAGGGTGCGGCGGTCCCGCACTCCCGATTAGTATGCGCCCGCCACACAGGCGCGCGCATGGCGCATCTGGAACATTGCAGCGGGCGGTGCAGAGAGCACCGCCCGCCGCAATGCCACAAAGGCAGGTTGTGCGTTTCAATGCACAACATGACAGGCACCGCGCAGCGCCTGCCACGCTGTTCATTGAAAGGCACCCCCATGTGCACCCCCCAGAATCCCTGGGGGCCCGCTGCGGGCCCCCAATGGCAAACACCACCTGCATAGTAATATGGATGGCGATGTCTACCAGACACAGCCACCATATAAACGGCTTTTCTGCCCGGTAGGCAATCGGGCAGATTGCCTACCGGTGGAAAACCGGCGGACGGTCTTCCCGTCTGCCGGGGTCCCCCCCGCCATGGTAATGTGGCGGGGGTGAAATATGCAGCGGGCGGAAGTTTTGGGCGGGCGGATCGCCACCGCCATATGGGTGGTGGCGATCCGCCCGTTATCCTAATGAACCCCATTGTCTCTTCCACAGCACACCAGAATGTAGGGCTTTCGGACAGCTATATGAAATAGTAAATCACTTCCCACCAAACTGTTTTGCTCAAAATGGTCCAGCAATAACGATTCGGTTGACTTGTGTCCCACTTGCCAAGTTAGCTCTGAATCCATAGTCCATCTACTCTTTTTTTATCCGCCTTACCGGTCGCTGAGAAAACAAGCATTTGCAATGCAATAGGTCTCGCATTTATAAGAGTTTGAGCTAACAGCATTGTAATTTACAACAAATAAAAGGCATTGTCATTTACAATGTCAGTAGCATAAACTTGCATGAAAGCAGTGTGTGGAGTTCAGCAGTGTGCGGCGTGCAGCAGTGAGAGGCATGCAGCACTGTGTGGCGTGCAGTGGCGTGCAGGAGTGTGCGGCATGCAGCAGTGTGCTGCGGGCAGCAGTGTCATGCAGCATGTAGCAGTGTGTAATGCAGCAGTGTGCAGCAGTGTGTGGCGGGCAGCAGTGTGCGGCGTGCAGCAGTGTGTGCTGTGCAGCAGTGTGAGGCGTGCAGCTGTGTGTGGCGTGCAGCAGTGTGAGGCGTGCAGCAGTGTGAGGCGTGCAGCAGTGTTTCGTGTAGCAGTGTGAGGCGTGCAGCAGTGTGCGGTGTGCAGCAGTGTGCGGCATGCAGCAGTGTGCGGCGTGCAGCAGTGTGAGGCGTGCAGCAGTGTGCCGCGTGCAGCAGTGTGCCGCGTGCAGCAGTGTGAGGCATGCAGCAGTGTGAGGCATGCAGCAGTGTGAGGCGTGCAGCAGTGTGAGGCGTGCAGCAGTGTTTGGCGTGCAGTAGTGTGTGGCGTGCAGCAGTGTGTGGCGTGCAGCAGTGTGAGGCGTGCAGCAGTGTGAGGCGTGCAGCAGTGTTTCGTGTAGCAGTGTGAGGCGTGCAGCAGTGTGCGGCGTGCAGCAGTGTGAGGCGTGCAGCAGTGTGTGGCGTTCAGCAGTGTGTGGCGTGCAGCAGTGTGTGGCGTGCAGCAGTGTGAGGCGTGCAGCAGTGTGAGGCATGCAGCAGTGTGAGGCATGCAGCAGTGTATGGCGTGCAGCAGTGTGTGGCGTGCAGCAGTGTGAGGCGTGCAGCAGTGTTTTGTGTAGTAGTGTGAGGCGTGCAGCAGTGTGCGGCGTGCAGCAGTGTGCAGCGTGCAGCAATGTGAGGCGTGCAGCAGTGTGCGACGTGCAGCAGTGTGAGGCATGCAGCAGTGTGTAGCGTGCAGCAGTGTGTGGCGTGCAGCAGTGTGTCGCGTGCAGCAGTGTGAGGCGTGCAGCAGTGTGAGGCGTGCAGCAGTGTGTGGCGTGCAGCAGTGTGAGGTGTGCAGCAGTGTGAGGCGTGCAGCAGTGTGTGGCGTGCAGCAGTGTGTGGCGTGCAGTAGTGTGTGGCGTGCAGCAGTGTGAGGCGTGCAGCAGTGTTTCGTGTAGCAGTGTGAGGGGTGCAGCAGTGTGCGGCGTGCAGCAGTGTGCGGCGTGCAGCAGTGTGAGGTGTGCAGCACTATGAGGCGTGCAGCAGTGTGTGGCGTGCAGCAGTGTGAGGCGTGCAGCAGTGTGAGGCGTGCAGCAGTGTGTGGCGTGCAGCAGTGTGTGGCGTGCAGCAGTGTGAGGTGTGCAGCAGTGTTTCGTGTAGCAGTGTGAGGTGTGCAGCAGTGTGCGGCGTGCAGCAGTGTGAGACGTGCAGCAGTGTGTGGCGTGCAGCAGTGTGTGGCGTGCAGCAGTGTGAGGCGTGCAGCAGTGTGTGACGTGCAGCAGTGTGCGGCGTGCAGCAGTGTGCGGCGTGCAGCAGTGTGAGGTGTGCAGCAGTGTGAGGCGTGCAGCAGTGTGTGGCGTGCAGCAGTGTGTGGCGTGCAGCAGTGTGTGGCGTGCAGCAGTGTGAGGCGTGCAGCAGTGTTTCATGTAGCAGTGTGAGGCGTGCAGCAGTGTGCGGCGTGCAGCAGTGTGAGGTGTGCAGCAGTGTGCGGCGTGCAGCAGTGTGAGGCGTGCAGCAGTGTGAGGCGTGCAGCAGTGTGAGGCGTGCAGCTGTGTGGCGTGCAGCAGTGTGAGGCGTGCAGCAGTGTGAGGCGTGCAGCAGTGTTTCGTGTAGCAGTGTGAGGCGTGCAGCAGTGTGCGGCGTGCAGCAGTGTGCGGCATGCAGCAGTGTGAGGCGTGCAGCAGTGTGAGGCGTGCAGCAGTGTTTGGCGTGCAGCAGTGTGTGGCGTGCAGCAGTGTGTGGCGTGCAGCAGTGTGAGGCGTGCAGCAGTGTGAGGCGTGCAGCAGTGTTTCGTGTAGCAGTGTGAGGCGTGCAGCAGTGTGCGGCGTGCAGCAGCGTGAGGCGTGCAGCAGTGTGTGGCGTGCAGCAGTGTGAGGCATGCAGCAGTGTTTCGTGTAGCAGTGTGAGGTGTGCAGCAGTGTGCGGCATGCAGCAGTGTGCGGCGTGCAGCAGTGTGAGGCGTGCAGCAGTGTGTGGCGTGCAGCAGTGTGTGGCGTGCAGCAGTGTGAGGCGTGCAGCAGTGTGTGGTGTGCAGCAGTGTGCGGCATGCAGCAGTGTGCGGCGTGCAGCAGTGTGAGGCGTGCAGAAGTGTGAAGCGTGCAGCAGTGTGTGGCGTGCAGTAGTGTGTGGCGTGCAGCAGTGTGAGGCATGCAGCAGTGTGAGGCGTGCAGCAGTGTGAGGCATGCAGCAGTGTGAGGCGTGCAGCAGTGTGCGGCGTGCAGCAGTGTGCAGCGTGCAGCAATGTGAGGCGTGCAGCAGTGTGCGGCGTGCAGCAGTGTGCAGCGTGCAGCAATGTGAGGCGTGCAGCAGTGTGCAACGTGCAGCAGTGTGAGGCGTGCAGCAGTGTGTGGCGTGCAGCAGTGTGTGGCGTGCAGCAGTGTGTAGCGTGCAGCAGTGTGAGGCGTGCAGCAGTGTGAGGCGTGCAGCAGTGTGTGGCGTGCAGCAGTGTGAGGTGTGCAGCAGTGTGAGGCGTGCAGCAGTGTGTGGCGTGCAGCAGTGTGTGGCGTGCAGTAGTGTGTGGCGTGCAGCAGTGTGAGGCGTGCAGCAGTGTTTCATGTAGCAGTGTGAGGCGTGCAGCAGTGTGCGGCGTGCAGCAGTGTGCGGCGTGCAGCAGTGTGAGGCATGCAGCACTATGAGGCGTGCAGCAGTGTGTGGCGTGCAGCAGTGTGAGGCGTGCAGCAGTGTGAGGCGTGCAGCAGTGTGTGGCGTGCAGCAGTGTGTGGCGTGCAGCAGTGTGCGGCGTGCAGCAGTGTGAGGCATGCAGCACTATGAGGCGTGCAGCAGTGTGCGGCGTGCAGCAGTGTGAGGTGTGCAGCAGTGTGAGGCGTGCAGCAGTGTGTGGCGTGCAGCAGTGTGTGGCGTGCAGCAGTGTGTGGCATGCAGCAGTGTGAGGCGTGCAGCAGTGTTTCATGTAGCAGTGTGAGGCGTGCAGCAGTGTGCGGCGTGCAGCAGTGTGAGGTGTGCAGCAGTGTGCGGCGTGCAGCAGTGTGAGGCGTGCAGCAGTGTGAGGCGTGCAGCAGTGTGAGGCGTGCAGCTGTGTGGCGTGCAGCAGTGTGAGGCGTGCAGCAGTGTGAGGCGTGCAGCAGTGTTTCGTGTAGCAGTGTGAGGCGTGCAGCAGTGTGCGGCGTGCAGCAGTGTGCGGCATGCAGCAGTGTGAGGCGTGCAGCAGTGTGAGGCGTGCAGCAGTGTTTGGCGTGCAGCAGTGTGTGGCGTGCAGCAGTGTGTGGCGCGCAGCAGTGTGTGGCGTGCAGCAGTGTTTCGTGTAGCAGAGCGATGGCGTGCAGCAGTGTGTGGCTTGCAGCAGTGTGAGGCATGCAGCAGTGTGTGGCGTGCAGCAGTGTGAGGCGCGCAGCAGTGTGTGGCGCACAGCAGTGTGTGGCGTGCATCAGTGTGAGGGGTGCAGCAGTGTTTCGTGTAGCAGTGTGAGGCGTGCAGCAGTGTGCGGCGTGCAGCAGTGTGAGCCGTGCAGCAGTGTGAGGCGTGCAGCAGTGAGCGGCATGTAGCAGTGTGCGGCGTGCAGCAGTGTGCGGCGTGCAGCGGTGTGCGGCGTGCAGCAGTGTGAGGCGTGCAGCAGTGTGCGGCGTGCAGCAGTGTGAGGCGTGCAGTAGTATGTGGCGTGCAGTAGTGTGTGGCGTGCAGCAGTGTGTGGCGCGCAGCAGTGTGAGGCGTGCAGCATTGTGAGGCGTGCAGCAGTGTTTCGTGTAGCAGTGTGTGGCGTGCAGCAGTGTGCGGCGTGCAGCAGTGTGTGGCGTGCAGCAGTGTGAGGCATGCAGCAGTGTGAGGCGTGCAGCAGTGTGAGGCGTGCAGCAGTGTGCGGCGTGCAGCAGTGTGAGGCGTGCAGCAGTGTGCGGCGTGCAGCTGTGTGAGGCATGCAGCAGTGTGAGGCGTGCAGCAGTGTGTGGCGTGCAGCAGTGTGAGGCGTGCAGCAGTGTGAGGCGTGCAGCAGTGTGAGGCGTGCAGCAGTGTTTCGTGTAGCAGAGCGATGGCGTGCAGCAGTGTGCAGCGTGCAGCAGTGTGCGGCGTGCAGCAGTGTGTGATGCAGCAGTGTGTAATGCAGCAGTGTGTGGCGTGCGGTAGTGTGCGGCATGCAGCAGTGTGCGGCGTGCAGCATTGTGTGGCGTGCAGCAGTGTGTGGCGTGCAGCAGTGTGTGGCGTGGTTTGTAAACAACAAGAATAGCGGACATCAAAGGAAGGGTGGGAGGGAACGAGCATATGGGGTGTGAGTTCTAACGAAAGTTAATTTTTGTAAGAGGGGATGCAGGAAGTGAGGCCGAGCGCGCGCTGACGAAAGCAGTCTGCTGCTTTCAAGTCCGATGCCAGATGCCAGCTTCGCGCTCGAATGCCTCACATGCACTGGCCATAAACCGCATTCCTAAGGTCTTGTGCCCCTTACTAAATCTCTCTGAATGCGTGTGGCGGCGCACGCGCAGTAAGTAGCTAGTGGCAAATGGTTGTTCACGTAACCGCCAGCCGATCCGCTTGGGAAGCCTTTGGGAGCATTTTCTGAAGCCCCTACATAGGTCTCGCTGTGCGATCGCTTAAGCGATAGCCAGGCGAGACCTAAAAATGGATTATCCCATTATGCTATTTGGTGGGCCGAGGGCATTATCTAGAGGTCTTAAGACTCTTGTGTACTGATACCAGACAACCTATTGTATTTGGTCTTGCTAGATTCTAGCACGCTCTTTGGATTAGGCGAAAAAACTATGTAGCTGAGCCACTGCGGTTTGGAAAGCTTTGCCAGATCAGAATGTTATCAAACTTTTCCAAAACATCTTGCTATTTTGTACTTGTGGGAACTTTAAGCACCTTATCCTGTGTCATACATTTTGCTGTTTTGCACCTATGCATTTTAAAATTGTCTTGGGGGCCCGGTCTATTTGCATTTGCACAAATGTTTTTTATTGATTTTTTTATTCTATATTCTTTTATCTATATATTTCGGAGTATACTTTCTTAGGACTCTTTGCTGTATACTTTTTAGGATCTGTGTGATCGTAATAAAGTTGTAAGTAAGTAAGAAATAGTAAATGAAAGCTTATCAGGGACCTAGTTTTGATTGTTTCAAAAGGCTCGGGAACCTTCATGTGTCCTTTAATCCTACTCAGTAACAGACTTAAAAGGATCCATGATCCCAACCTGGAGTCATGGACACACTCTCATTCGCAATTCTTCCTATTTCTGAATACTCAACAGTGATCCATGTGAACATTTATTGACTGATGTACTGTCAGACATCCAAAAAGTCCATGACGGAAGCCAATCTTGGAAAGTTTAACACCGGACCCTGTTTGGTCATTCCCCGTTTCTTCTCCAGCTCCCAGTTTGGAGTCTATTCCTCACAGTTGCAAGATACTCGCTCCTCTATGGCAGAGTTTACATGGCATACATGAAAGGTACTCAGTTGTATTATTCTCAATCACAATTAAGTGCAAGTTTTGTTATTTGCTTGCTACTTAATTTCTTTTGACAACCTATTTTCTAACAACACAATTTTTGTACATTTGAGCAAATCACATAGAAATATATATCAAAAGAATATATATCACAAAACAAAAAAGTAGCAAAAAACACGGGTGTGTATAAAAATAATAGATTTTATCTTCAAATTTCTGAAAGGGTACTTGTATGAAACCCATTCAATGGAACAAGAAGGAAACAATCTGATACTTCAACCTTCACTGTTACAATTGTATACACTTTTTCACAATCACAATCGAGTAATATTAGGAAAGACGTGTACAAGTCGACCACATGCACTACAATGGGGCCGATTTCGATCCGGGTCGGAAGGGCACCGAACGCGATCCAGCCGGAAAAACTACGAGCCGTACGCTTGTTTTCCGCCCGACTCGTACAGCTGTACGAGTGAGCAAGTACGATGCTAGCTATGTGAAATTCACCGACCGAGTTGTTTCCAGGTCCGATCCGCTCCGTTCGTCTCGGTCGTAAGCTAACCGTGGCGTGCAATGGATGCGGATTACGACCGAGCCAGTACGATGCACACGTCGGACAGCCTGTGCGAGCTGTAGTGTCCGGCTCGCAAAACGTCCGGGTGGTTGCCTTTCGGGGGTCCGCATTGGACCCCCTGTCACCCGCAGCCCTATGACTCGGACACAGGGGGAGACCCAAGGGTCACCTCAACACAGGCATGTACGGTGCGGATGGCAGCGACGCGTATCCACTGTAGGGGGCGCCCTTGCGCGAGACATACCCATTCAGTCAATGGGAGCCTATGTACGCGTCGTACGACCAGCTCCCATTGACTTCTATGGGAGTCCGCCTGAACCGAGTCTGGCAGCATACGGCCGCATCATACTCGCTCGGTCGGACTGCAGGACTCCAGCTCGGTCAGAAAACACTCCGGATCTGGCTCAGTCAGAGTGCTTTCCGACCCGGATCGGAATCGGCACCAATGTGAGAGATCCTAATAAAGAACTGTTGAAGATGACCAGGTGTGAGATTCCATCCCAAAGTGTTAAGACTCAATCATAGTTCTCTTATTGATGTCGTTTTTGAAACTATAAACGTTGAGTTTTCATTCACTTCCACGGTGTGCTAAACAAGCCAGTCACTTATGTTAGTCACCGACCCGCCCGCGCCCCGTTAAAATACGTAGCAAACGGCAAGCTGCAGTTAATATGAAGTACCCATTCCGCTGCAGGCCGTGGGACGGCAGGGTTGGATTGGGAGTAAAAATCGGCCCGGGCACGCTAAAAAAAAGTGTCCCACATTTGCATATTGCCTTTACGATACACCGCTTCGGCGAAGATTATTAAAATAAAAAATAAAAAATAAAAAAGGGGGTGGGGGAATGCACGGATTAGCTTACACTGGTGAAAGTGAGGCCACTTTTGCTCCGGCCCCCTGCCCCCACTCAATATGCATATGTTAATGGGACGGCCCCAGCGAGAGAAAGGGAGTGACACCTCTTCCCTTTGATATAAGGGAGGTAATTCAGGACCATCTGCCTCCAGAAAAGCCACTCAGGCACCCACTGGTGGCATCTGAACAACGCAGAAACCGCCAAATCGCCCCCCAGACTGCTAAAAAAAACAGCCCACAGCTGGAACTGGCATTGCTCGAGTGCCCGTGTTATCAATCCGACGTTGTGGGACGGTCGTCGTAATTACACCAATACTCATCCGAACGACAGCCGCGCAGACCAGTTGTCTGGGATTCGGCCATCACTCACTCTCATCACCTGAGGTCAGACCTGCTCTGTATTGCCAAGCTGCTGACCCCCGTTCCATCGCACCACCCACCTCCCCTTCAAAATTGTGAAGGGCAGCAGAAATCTCAAAACAAAACTGTCATCTGTCAGTTCGCGTTTACTACTCGTCCGCAGAGGTCTACTCAGAAAGTGTTTACATACCGCAAAAGGCACGTGCGGGTTTACACAGCCAAAAACACTTCGGAATTCTGTGCTGTGCTCTAGGATTGGCTGTGGTGCCTTCAAAACTCCAATCCCTTATCACCTTACAAATAACGGGTACTAGGCGATTTCCAGATTGTGTTGAGCCACGGTATTGGCTGTCATGCGACCCGGAAGTATCTGATTTTACAGACAAATTATCAATAACGGGCATCAGGCTGCATTTATGGATAATACTTGCAACTAGCGGACTAGCGATCTCCCTAAATGGTATGTAAACTGTTCACATTTATTATACGGTTTCATGATCTTGATTAGTTCTACGATTCTCATGACTAGTTCGAATGTAAGACTGCGTTTTAGCTAATTGATACAAATTAGAATTTACACCACGTATCGTATTCTTAGTTGCCAAGGGGCCCCGTGCCATGTGGGACACCATCAGCCGGTCCGGATTTTTTAAACCAACTCAATTGTTGCATTCTAGAACCCTGTGATTTTTGTCATTGTAAGTGTGGGCTCAGAAATTCCCAACATGCAAAGTGCAGTTGAATAAATAGACAGGACTGGCTGAAAGTATCACGTTTTTATTATTGTTGTCATATTTTTTTATGCAGAGCTGATCTTGCCATAAAGGATGTTAGAGGGCTTTGTAAGGTGTGGAAGGGGCTGTATCCCTATTAACATTTTTTACATGCTTATGTACATACACACGTTTATTTGGACTTTTGGCACATGTACAAATGCAGTTTTTGTCAGTTAAATATGTTATAGTTCATACTTTGTTTTAGAGCATTTTACGTATTGAGAAATGAAGAACGAGCCACATTATTTTATATATTTGTTACGTTCATATATTCATGTATGTTTTGGCATATTTGTCCTATTTTTATGTTATGTAACTTTTTAGAGCACACTCTATTCTAGGAGGGTAACCTGGTGCTGAGCAGGTGTGAGTCTGGCCAAACCAAGGGCCTAGTGACTGCTCGAAATGCCAGGTCTTCAGCATCTTTTGGAATTCGAGAAGTAAGAATAAAGACTCTTATATGTAGTAGCAGGTCTTTCCACGCTTTGAGTGATAAAGGAGAAGGTATGACCTCTGTACCTGGATTTCCTTAGGCATGAGATGTGTGCAAGTAGGAGTCCTCATGAGTGGAGGTGTCTAGAGTTTTTGTGGAAGTAGATGCGCTTGTTGAGGTATGCTGGGCCGGAGTTATGTAGTGCCTTGAAAGTGTGGGTGAGGAGTTTGAATTGTGATTATGTATGGGGAGCCAGTGAAGCTCCTTGAGGTGTGGTGTGATGTGAGTGCGGCATTGGAGTTTGAGAGTGATTCTGGCCGCTGCGTTTTGAACATTCTGCAATCTTCTAGTGAGTTGCTTGTTGATCCTGGCGTAAAGGGTGTTCCTGTAGTCCAGCTTACTTGTAACGAGGATGCCCATGACGATTTTCCAGATGCTAATTGGGATCCATTAAAAAAATTTGCTCCGCATCTTCAGGATGTGGAAGGATGAGGTGGTGGCAATGTTGGCTTGTGCAGTCTTGTCAAGTTTGCTATCAGTGACGAGATTCTTGACGTGGGTGGTCGAGGTGTTTGTGGGTCCAAGTTCTACCAGCCACCAGGTGGAGTCCCATGATGAAGTTCTGTTTCAGAGATTCACAGTTTTGGTCTTGTTGGTGTTCAGCTTCAGACAATTGGTCTTCATCCACTCAGAGATTTCGGTCTTGCAGACAGTGAACTTGTCCGGGTGCTGGGTGTCTTCAATCAATCAATCAATCAATCAATCAGGAGGTTTATAAAGTGCGCTACTCACCTGTGAGGGTCTCAAGGCGCTGGGGGGGGGGATATAGAGGGGGGGGGGTGCAACCCTGGATCAGTCGAAGAGCCGGGTCTTGAGGCTTTTCCTGAAGGTGTGCAGAGTGGGGTAGCGTCTGATGTTGACTGGGAGCTCGTTCCAGGTCTTTGCTGGGACATAGGAGAAGGTTCTTCCACCTGCTCTGGTTCTGCGGATGTGTGGGGTCTCAGCCAGGGCGAAGTCGGCAGAGCGGAGGTTCCTTTTGGGGACGTGGAAGGATACTCTTTCGCTGAGGTATTTGGGTGCGATGTTGTGGAGGGATTCGTAGGCATGGGTGAGTAGCTTGAAGGCTACCTCTTGACAGGGAGCCAATGGAAGTTTTGTGGGTGCTGGGTCATGTGCTCGTGTCGTGGGGTTCCGAGGATGAGTCTGGTAGCGTTGTTCTGGATCGTTTGGAGTTTGTGTAGCAGGGTTTTGTTGATTCCGGCATAGAGGGCGTTCCCGTTGTCCAGTCTGCTGGTTATGAGTGCGTGGGTGACAGTCCTTCTATATTAGGGGAGATCCACTTGAAGGTCCTGCGGAGGATGCAGGGGGAGTTGAAGCAGGTGGAGGCGACAGCGTTGATCTGGCGGGTCAAGGTGAGGGAGGAGTCTATAATGATGCCAAGGTTCTGAGCTTGGTCCGTCAGGGCGGGTGGGTTTCCGAGGGCAGGGGGCCACCAGGAGCTGTCCCACGCAGTGTGGGAGGGTCCGAGGAACTCAGTCTTCTCCGAATTCAGTGTTAGACAGCTGTCGCTCATCCAGGCTGCAATATCTTTCATTTCTTCTTGGAAGATGAGTCTGGTGTCTTCGGGGTTCTTTGTGAGAGAGAGGATGAGCTGGGTGTCGTCAGCGTAGGATACTATGCTGAGCCCATGCTGTCTGACGATGGCGGTGAGGAGGGCCTTGTAGATGTTGAAGAGTGTGGGGCTGAGCGAGGATCCTTGGGGTACTCCACAGTTGATCTCTTTAGTTTCGGAGAGGAAGTGAGGGAGTCTAATCCTTTCGGTTCTGCTGGAGAGAAAGGAGCGGATCCAGTCG
Source organism: Triturus cristatus (assembly GCF_964204655.1). Taxonomy (NCBI): domain Eukaryota; kingdom Metazoa; phylum Chordata; class Amphibia; order Caudata; family Salamandridae; genus Triturus; species Triturus cristatus. Next base: position 817,331,239 of record NC_140584.1, read on the forward strand.
AGGGCGGATCCTCGTATACCGGCACCGTGGAGTCTGGCTGCGAGAGTGCGGTGAGAGACGGTGTTGAAGGCTGCTGAGAGGTCTAGTAGGATGAGGACTGCAGTGTGGCCCTGGTCGAGTAGCATGCGGATGTCATCGGTGGCGGCAAGGAGGGCGGTCTCGGTGCTGTGGTTGCTGCGTAAACCAGACTGGCAGGAGTTGAGGATGGAGTCTTGCCTGTGAGGGAGAGAATGAGTTGCGTGTTATCAGCGTAGAATAGGACGTTGATGTCATGTGAACAGATGATGCCAGCCAAAGTGATCATGTATGCATTGAAGAGTGTCAGGCTTGGGAGGATCCTTGCGGAACTCTGCAAATGAGGCCACAGGTGTCTGAGTTGGCATGGTAAATGGGTCAGCTGAGGGTTTCTTCAGTAGGGGGAGGACTGCTGCATCTTTCCAAGCATCTGGGAAGGTCATGGAAGAGGTGGAGTTGTTCAGGACGGGTGTGAGCATTGTGCTGCTGGGTTGAAGTTCTCTGCAGTAGGTATGGTGGGGGCAGGGGTCTGATGGGGCTCTCAGTGGATGGACTTCATGGTGGCCACCGGTTCATCCGGGGAGATGAAGGGTCATGTAGCTAGCTTTTGTTTTTTGGATGAGATCGGGACCCATTTGACTAGCTCTGTCAGATCTGGCTGCGGGCTGAAGTTGCTGTAAATGGCAGTGATTTTGTTGCAGAAGAATTAAGAGAGATTGTTGCAGAAGTCCTGCGAGGGGATGTTTGAGTTGGAGGTGGCTGCTAGTGAGGCGAAGTCCTTCACAATGGAGGTCTCTTTGCTTCTGTTAGTGCTGGTGTCTATGCGATCTGCTAGGCCTGCGTGGTTGGTGGTTCGGATCATTTGGTGGTATTGTCACAGGGCGCATTTGAATGTGCTCCTGTCCACGTCGCACTGGCTTATTCCCCATCTGTGCTCCAGTTGTTTGCAGTGGCATTTCATCAGCCTAAGTTCCTCCTTGTACCAACTGGTCTGGGGTCTGAATCTCATTGTATTACTGTGCTTGAGGGAACCCAGGGAGTCTGTGCAGGAGGGGATCCAGTTGTTGAAATTCTTGATGGCGCTGGGGAAGCTGGTGCTGGGTTCAGGTTGGTCGACGTTGAGAGCTGTGTTCCAATCCTGGCCAGTGATTCAGTTTCAGTTTTGGCAGAATGGTCTAGCAGTGGAGCATGCGCCTTGGAACAGAACAGGGAGGCTGAACTTGACAAGAATGTGGCCTGTCTTGGAGACTGGTGTGGGCTTGTTGGCTCGTATGTTGTAGAAGGTGGTGAAAGTAGGGTCCAGCAGGTGTCTGCCGACATGGGTAGGTCCCTTTACTCATTGTTGATGCCCCAGTTTTCAAGGTCTTCAATGAATGCTTTCAAGTTGGGGGCCTGCTCAGTCTTCTAGGTGGATGTTCAGGTCTCTGAGTAGAATGTACAGGTGTGCGTCAAAAGCAAGTAGTGCGGCAAAGTTATTGAAGGTGTCAGTGGAGTTGGAGCGCAGTCTTGGTGTTCTGTAGATAAAAGTGCTGCTAGGGTGACATTGGCTGTGATGTGGAGTTTGAACAACAGATATCTATGGAGGTGGTGCAGCTGATGGCATTCTTGTGGATGATGAGATTCTGCCTCTGGGCTTGTAAAGTCTGTCTTGCCTGACGATCTTGTAGCTGGTGGTGGGGAGGCAGAGTGGGATGGGAGAAGGTGGGGTATGACTGTGGCGATGTTGGGTGCCGTGCAGGTTCAGCAAGGTTTTGTTGAGGAACAGTAGATCCGGGGCATTGTTGTGCAGCAAGAGTCTGATCTATGTGATGTGCTTGGTGAGTGAGCAGGTGTTGAGGAGTAAACATGTGAGTGTAGAGTATTATGTTGGTGATTGTCTGTGTGAGTATGAGTGAGTAGGGTGTTGGGTGCTGACTGTGTGAGTGTAGTGAGTGTGTTGGGTGGGGATAAGTGCATGAACACTTGAAAGGAAGTGCAGGAGAGCGCTTCCTTAGTGTTGTGTGGTGCAGTGCGTCAGCAGCTTAGCAAGCGGCGGCTGGTCTTGAGGGTTGTAGCAGAAGGAAGGAAGACCAGAGTACCTTTGGCACTAGCAATACTTCCGCTGTGCACATCAGGTACTGGTAAGAGGGAAGAGAGCAGGGGTGAAAGGATGGAGAAGAGCGCAGGAGGTGGGGAAGACAGATAAGGAGCGTCCAGGAGCAGAGGGAGAAAAAGAGCTGGCGAAGCCCCAAGAAGGTGGTAGAACAAAGAGAGGGCAAATGCATTAGGTTTCACCAGTGTGATTAATAATACCTTTTTTGGTTGTAAAGTTTAGTTTGGTGAGCAGATATAAGTTACTGAAACTTCATGAAAGTGGTATGACTTGTTTATTGAAAAAGGCAATATGTTCAGTAACAGCATTTTTCACACAATTATGGATGTGTGCGCGCTGTGGCTGCCACATCCATCTCAGTGCTAAGGCCATAGGGCTCTTGGAGAATGTAATGCCCTTCCGCTTTGTGATTCCAATCTACTGTGTGGCCTCCCATGCCCAAGGACCGCACGCAGAGCACCAGTATCAGAAGTCATATTTCTAACTGTGCCCCCACTGCACAGTAACAGCAACAATTAGGTTGGCAGAGCTTCACAACTTTTGTGTAACTGAACCATAATTACCGGAATCTGAAACTTTAAGACTGAAAGACTAGAATTCTTAGCAAAACATTCACCCTCACTCTGCAGGCCAGACACAGTACTTAACCCTTATGCTACAATGGCAAAGTGGAAGCAGGGAAGAAAACAAGGAGAGAAAGATGGACAGAAAAAGCAAAAGAAGTTAAGAAAGAAAGTGGGACAAAGGCAAAAAGAATAAAGTAAGCCAAGGTGACGAAAAGAAAAACAGATGCAAGTGTGGGGGGGGGGGGTACTAAGAGTGTGATTAAGAGACGTAGACAGCGGGAGATGAAGAGAAAGAGAAACGGAAAAAGAGAAGATGCAGATAGAGCAAGAGAGAGGAAGCAAGTCTAGCGTTCATAACTTCTAGCAATGGATATTAACATGGGAAAACATGCTCTCTGGGTCTATTAGTAGTTTTACGAACACCTAATAATGCAGCATAGTCAGCCAAGATTATGTTACAGTTTACAGACGCACTGGGGAAGTAGGGCGAAAGCCGAAACCTTCTGCTTGGAGAACTAAAAACACCTCCATACATACGGCGGATTGAACTTGGAGAATTCAGGGTTCTGGTTTTGAAGGCACAGGATTAATTTCACAGCTCAGATTGGGTTGAGTAAAAACATCCAAGACATAAAAAGAATGGTGTCTGGGTATTAATTAAACTTGCGTCATTTACTGTTGCAATGCCTCCCTTTCAAATGACCCACATTTCAAGACTTCGGACTCTTGTTTATCAAAGGACCCCTTTCTTCCGGTAACTGCTTTACACAAAGGCAGATGTGGACAGAAAATGGGGCCTGGCACCTCAATAAAAGAGTGTCCTATTAGTGAATCAGATCGCCAATATTGGGCCCATATTTGCAACCCAGAGTAGTTTTGAACTTCTACAGACAAGCTTTGCAAGGTGTAGGAGAGTGCATGCATTTGCTCTTGTTACATGCGATTATCATGGTAATAAAGAAAGCATTGCGTAAAACCTGGGCCCCAAGCCATAAACAGGCCCACATTAGAGGTGAGTGAGCCATTGAAACCTCGAACCAGATGCCAGGCTCTGGCTCAGGTCGAAGTCCTCTTGGCCCCTAGACCCCAAACGAGCCAGGCCGTGTCCCACTCATGAAGTCCACAACGTTTGCGCTCGCCCTGCCATTTGCTTGCAAACTTACTGTCTCTCTTCGGATTTCGGGACAGGCCAACATTACACTGTCCACTCACTCTCACTAGGTGGTGCAAATGTTGTGCAATAGCCGGTCGGTGCGAACTGTGGTGTATTAGTGCACTGCAGCAGTTTTACACTAATCCGGCAGTGCTGTTGGCAATCGGTGGCGCATTAGGAAAGCAACTGAAATATGCGTTCTCTAATAACTGTCATCACAAACCCCCTGGCACGGGGAAGTGAGGGAGAAAGAACGGTGCTGTGAATTTGAATATGGACTGAGGCTGAAATCAGCGCTCACGTTTCTGCTGCGTCTCCAAAGTGGAAAACAAGCTATCTTTAAAGAAAAAACACCTTTAATCATCAAAAATTATCAGTTACCTGATTTGTGGGCATGCGAGATCCCAGGACCATGTTAGTACGGCTCATCAGGGGTTGTAAGTGCTATAAATGATTTTTTCACGGCGCCTTTGGCACTCGTTCAGAATTGCTCCGTAAACAAGTCCTGAAGTGGATGTCTGCTTGTACCTGGGGGGCTTGGCGGCGAGAGGTGTGTGGGGGGCAGAGGAGCGGTTGGTAGAGGTGCATGCGATGACGAATGTATTCAAATGGGTGCCTGATGGGGCACTGGGTAGTGCGTCCTTCAGTCCAAGCCCAGAGAAGGAATACAAGGAATGTTGGAGGATCTCTACATATATAATAACCAGGGCACAAGTCCAAAAAAAAGAAGTGTGGGCGGGGGGACTGAACAAGTAAGATAATATGCAAATGCCCCCATGACGTCACGACCTATCGCTATAAAAGAAATAAAATAGTGCTATTTAAATTATTTGTGTAAATACTGGGACAGACTAATCCATCTGATAGTCTTACAGTGGCTGCATTTATATACAGGGACAGAACAAAGGCCAAAGCATGCCTCTCTTAAGTACCTGTGAAGAGAAGGCAAGCTGCGTGCCTTCATTTCCCTCTGTGGCATTTTATTAAATGTAAGGTTCAAGGCCGCCCCCAGTCAGCGTATACAAACAAAAGGAGGCCAGATGGCCCCTTAACCTTGGCCCAGCTGGAGGTGAAAAAAGGCTCCTCGCTGCCTGCACGTTGCTGCTGTGAATGGAAAGCAGGCAATGTGCAGGTGCTGATGAATGTGTCCCGGTGTCTGAAAATTACACCAGGACAATTTCAGCATATTTCTGTGGGGCCCAACTCCTGTGAAAAGAGTGGTGGGGATGCCATGTACCTGTGTGTACCCCGACTCGAGCCCTGATAATACCCACGTGCTGAGCCCACGGCAGTGTTGCAACTTTAAAGCAAGAGTGTAGCTCTTGTTTTTATTTTGTTTTCCCAATTGTTTCTTGTGGATGAACTCATTACTTTGCCAATGGGAAACTGACAAGAGAAGCACAGAGAAGAACGGGAACTAGAATGCCTATAACCAATAGAAACGAGGAAAAGTAAAGTGGCAAGCACAAGGACCAATAGGAAGTGAAGGCAGGATAGTAGGCCCTTTTTTTTTTTTTTAAACAAATTTTATTGCATCAAGTTGCACATATATTGCAGTGCTCTGTACCCCAGAGGCAACTGCACAATCCAACAGTTCAATCATGGTGACTTTGACTTTTTATACAGAATATCAAAACATATACCAACACCACCCCCACCCCCCTCCTGATCGCACCACAGCCACCTAGTCCTGAGCACCACATAGAGATACAGCAGAAAGGGTAGACCCCTCTGGGCCCTTCCGTACCATGTCCCCATAGTCCAAAGATATGAATACGTATCAGTCCACTGGTTGATCCTCTGCCACTGGGGGCGGATCTAACAACAGGCCTCGATAATCTGCCCACCGTTTCCATATCTTGTAATGTTTGCGTGGGAACCCCCTAGCTACAAAAAAGGCTGTTCTAACCCCATGCAAAAATCAAGGCCATTCCTCCATGCCGCTACCGATGGGGCCCTTAGCGCCTTCCATACCTTGGCAATATCTCTTTTCGCCATTGTAAAGCCAAAGTGCATAAGGTGTCGCTTGTAAATATTGCCACCTATTCCCTCCATGACATGAAGTAAGGCCAGTTGCGGCGTGCGGGGGAACTCCCACCCCATAGCCTCCGAAAGGCAGGAATATACCCCTACCCAAAAGCGCGTAAGGGACGGGCAGCGCCAAACAGTGTGGATAAATGTACCCTCTTCACGACCACAACAAAGGCACACAGGGAAGGCGATCAACCCTGCCCTCCACAGATGCACCCGGGTGAAATAGACCCTCTGTAAGTATTTAAACTGGACCAGGCGAAGCCGCATCGCTATGGCCGCCCCTCGCGGGGCTGCCAAAGCCTCGGTCCAGTCCTCCTCCTCTAGCTCGCCCACATCCTCCTCCCAAGCCCTCCGAAGCTTCTGAAGCGTAGGGGAGCAATGGGTGACTAGGAATTGATAAATACAAGAGATTTTCCGATCAGTGAGATCCCCCATGAAGACCTTCGCTTCTAGTGGGCTGAATTCCGGCAGTGTCTCCAAGCACTCCAGGTAGGGCGACAGGGCATGTCGAAATTGAAGATAGCGGTAGAATTGGGATCGTGGCATGAGGAATTCTGTCTCCAAGTCTTGAAAGGATTTAAGCGTCCGACCCCCTCATAACATCCCCAAGCACTGAAATGCCTATCGCGTCCCATCCCCGGAAGCCCTGTAAAGCCGCAAGCTGAGGCAAACGCCCGTTGCCCCGTTGTCTCCCGAGTCAAGGTGTTCCACCACCCCATTCGGCGCAAGGCCTGCCTCCAAATTAGAAACACCACCCGTGTGGCCAATGGCAACGACCCACGCAGCGGTGCCGAATATGATATAGTGTGGAGGGAATGGCGTCTCATGAGCTGTCGCTCAACTGCATAAGCCGGGTCTCCCCTGTCACCGTACCACCATTCATTAAGATCCAGCAAATGTGAGGCTTTCTAGTATGAAAGAACATCCGAGGACACTAGTCCCCCACAGTAGGTGGACAGGAAACACATGCGCAGAGCCACCCACACCTTACCCCCATCCCACAGGAACTAGCCCAGATCTGCATTCACCTGTCGGAACCATCGGGGCGGGATCTGATATGGATGATTCTGTAGTTGGTAGAGGAGCCTGGGAAGCGCCACTATCTTAAAGATCGCTGATCTGCCATACAAAGATAGAGGCATACGGGACCAGGACTTCAGATCCTCACAGGTCCGTTCCCACACTGGAACCAGGTTGCGCTCCCAGGAAACTGCAGGGACATCCGAGAGGAATACGCCTAAATATTTCAGTCCCCCCGCCGCCAACTGAACCGAGGAAGCCCATGCTCCAACTCCCTCCCGATCACCAAGAATCCATAATGTGGACTTACGGGGTTCATATAGAGTCCCGAAGTTTCCCCGACAACTTGCATAATGAGGAACAGCCGCTGCCCCGTCCTGTCTATAGCTGTAAGAAAGAAAAGAACAGCATCCGCATATAATGCGATCCTATCAGACAGGCCCGGCGCCCACTCAAATCCCTGGATCTGTGCGTCTAGGCGCACCCATGCAGCCAGGGGCTCCATGGCCAGTGCAAATAGATAGGGAAACAAAGGGAAACCCTGCTGCGTGCCCCGCCCAATGGAGAAGGACGGCGAAAGTGCCCCTGCCACTCGCACCGACGCCGTTAAATCCGTATATAGTAGCGTCAGGTAGGAGAGTAAACGCGGGCTGAGGTTGAGCCTTCGCAACAGGGAGAAGAGATAAACCCAGCTCAGCGGATCAAATGCTCTATCCATATCGGCCAATAACAGTGCAGCTGGTTCCCCCAAGTGCCTGATGGCTGCCACTGCCACATGCGCTCGTCTAATATTATGTCTGGTCGCCCTCCGGGGCATGAACCCAGCCTGATCGGGGTGTACCAGGGTGGAGATGTGGGGCAGGAGACGATTAGCCAGTGCCTTGGCCAGAACCTTCACCTCCACATTCAAAAGGGAAATAGGACGATATGAGGCATGTTGCTTCGGGGGCCTGCCCGTTTTGTGGAATACCACCACCTCCGCATGCCGCCAGTCCGGAGGGAGTGAGTCTCGTTCCTGAGCCTCCTCCACCACTGGTCGAAAGTGAGGGGCCAATTGTGTGAAGAAGCATCTAAAAAATTCACTGGGGAACCCATTGTGTCCTGGCGCCTTCCCGGGATTAAGTTCTCCCAGGGCCGTGCCCAACTCCTCATCCGTCAGCGGTCGCTCTAACTGGTCCCGCAACTCATCTGACACCGCTTTAGGTGGTAGGTCTGCAATGAATTTGTCTATGACGGCAGCCGCGATGCATTCTTTCGGAGCATACAGATCTGCATAGTAGGTGGCAAGCTTTCCGCAAAAGCCAGGGGGTCAAGAATCGGCTCCCCCGCCGGACCCAGAACTCCCTGTAGGGCCTGCGAGTGAAAGGTTCCCTGGCAAAGCCGGTGTAGCATCTTGCTGGACTTATCGCCCCATTGATACAACCTGCTACGTGTCGCCAGCCAGACTTGGCGGGCCTCATCCATTAAAAGGGCTGCATAACTCTGCTGTGCCAACAAGAATTGTCGTTTATCCCGACTGCTCTCGGCTCCTGCGTTTGAATGCCTCTATATCAGCCTCCGCTCTCAGCAGCTCCTCCCTAGGCACTGCCGCGCACCATGAAATATCCACCCCCCTCAATGTGGGTTTCAATGCCTCCCATAGTGTCTTGGCCCGAGAAACTGACCCCACGTTCGCTGTCAGGTAATGATCTATGGCTACACTCATGTGTTCCCTGTAATCATCATTCTGCAGATGCCATACAGACAGCCACCACCTGAATGGTTGTCGCCCATGACCTATCTGGAGCGTAAGTGCCACCGGGGAGTAATCGGACAGGCCTCGGGGCAGGATGTCTGCTGAAACTACTCTGCTCACTGCCGCTCTGGGGACAAAAAGATAGTCGATTCTGGAATAGGAATCATGAACTGCTGAGAGATAAGTGAATTCCCGTCTATCCCTGTGGAGGCGCCTCCATACATCCACCCAATCCAGCCCTGTCACTATGGAATGCAGCTTCGTGGAACAACCACCCTCCAAAACACCCCCACCCTACCATCTATCCCGGCTCAACTCCATGACATCATTCCAGTCCCCGCCGACCACTGTGGCTGCAGGTGCATCTGGCATGTCTGCCCAGAGGGTCATAATTCGCTCCACCAGATTCCATTGCAGGGGAGGCGGCGCGTAACACTACCCAATATCGGAATGTCCTCTCCAATTTTGTCCCGAAGGAATATATATCTCCCCTGCATATTCGTCCACAATTTATCATGGACATAGGGGATCCTGCGGTGTATCAAAATCGCCAACCCCCGGGAACCCTTCATGAAACCTGAGTGGAAGACCTGCTGATACCCATATCTCTGAAAACACAGGGCCTTCGTGCCCAATAAATTAGTTTCTTGTAGTAGGAGTACATCAGCCCCGGCCGTTTGGCCTGTTGAAGTATGGCTCCACGTTTGACCTTGTCTAAGGCCCTGCGAACATTCCAGCTAACTATGCGGAGAGTACCAGGGGTCACCTGTATCCTATTCAATGCGTTGGCCATCCGGTCAAGCTACTGTTGCCATAACCTCCATGAGGACGTACCAGTGTGTGTGTGGGACGGTGTGGACCTACAGCAGGCGCGCGGTCAGAAAACATGAACACCCCCCCCCCAACAAACCCCCCACCCTATACCTCAAAAACACTGAAGTATCTGTCGTGGCCGGGCGAGGTCCCAATCCCCAACAGGGGGACGAGAGCTGCTCCGACCAATGGATCCCCAACTCACAGTCCATACCCCAACTCACAGTCCATACCCCTCGGGCACGTCCATAGCCAGCAAGGGTCTGGCGGAGAGACCAGCCCATAACCTCATCTCTCTGATAATCAAACAGCAGTCTGGAGCCTCTGCAGCACCCCGCGGACCCAAGGATCAATCCGCTGATGCCTGCTGCCTAGAGGTGGACCTCCCCGAGAATAGGCACTGCGGGACCGGGAGGGGCGCCTAGATCGTGATCGTCTGGTGCGCTGCCGCTGGCCCCTCGGGCCTCGCCGGGCCATCTTGTTCGATGATGAATCAGAGTCTTTACCAGGCGGCGTATGGGCTCTCACTCGCACCGTCTCATCAGTTCATTTGAAGACTTCTTCCGGGGTGTCAAAGAAGTGTGTACGGGAGCGGTACACCACCCGCAGGCGGGCTGGAAACAAGAGAGCATAGGGGAGTTTGAGGTCTCTCAGTCGGGCTTTCGCCGCCATGAACGACTGTCGCTGCTGCTGCACTAACCTCGTATAGTCAGGGAAAATGAGAATACGTGCATTGTCATAAAAAAGAGGTTCCTTGGCTCGGGCCTGCTTCAAGATGGCGTCGCGATCAAGGTAGTTAAGGAATTTCGCTATAACTGGCCGCGGGAGAGCCCCCGGCTGCGGCTTATGCATAAGCGCCCTGTGGGCCCGTTCCACAACGAAGCAACGGGACATGGCCTCAGGGGGAAGCCAGCTCTCTAGCCACTGCGTCCGAAAGCGCTCCATGTTGTCTCCCTCGCAACCCTCCGGAAACCCAACGAAGCGGAGGATGTTACGCCGGGCCCACCCTTCTGAATCTTCCACTCGCATCGCTAGCCCCTTCTGGACCGACTCCATGGCAGCTACTTTTTTCTTCAACGAGGTGAAGTCGTCTTCCACCCCCGATATACGAGTTTTGGCCTCCGTAATGCGCGACACTGCGTTGCGCAGGTCTTGTCTCAGCAGCATGACATCTGAGCCAACCGCTCCAATTTTTACATCGAGCATGTCCCTAGATTGGGTGATGGCTGCCATAAGTGCCGCATTGTCTGGCACCACTCCCTGTTGTCCTCCTCGTGTCCCACCAGCTGCCCCGGTACCTGTATATTATCGATGGGGCCTTGCTTGGTCTGGCCACCACCACCCTTGTCTCGCATCATGGCCGCTGTCGGGGATACACTCTGGTGGACACCCGCGGTCCGGTCCGACCGCCAAATGAAGGCTCTCCAGAAACATCTACTGGGTTCACTCCCAAGGAATATCTCCTCCCCTCGCGGCCTGACACGGACGCCGGATCTCCAACTGGCACTGGTTCCAATGTGGGGGGGGAGAAGAGAGGTGGCGGGCAGATAGTCCCCCACCGACACTGCGGCAATCCCGGACCCCCAGGCGGCTCACAGACTCAGCAAACAGGCCCCTGGCGACCAAGAGTCTAGTGGGGTCACCTCCAGAATGAGGCCAATGTTTCAAAATGGCAGATGGGTAACTCCTCCACCCACGTCCAGCAACCAAGACCTCCGGCGGTGCGCAGAGCAAGGCCGCTCAACAGGCGGCGTGTAACAGGGGGGGCCGTACCACTGCAGGTCCCAATCTCAGCAGTGTCCCCCACTGTCCTCGGGATCAAACCGCGGGACCCTCGTGTGGCAGCCACACCGGGTCCCCTCTGTCTCTCCCCGCGGTCCGACACGACCGCCGAAGCCCCAGCACGTGCAGTCACCGCCAGACAGAGGGTGGGGAGAGACAATAGCGCATTGCAGTAATGGATGGGCCCCCAAAGTTCAACGTGTCAGCCTCAGAGGGACGCTCGGCACCCTAAAATTTCTTTCGGCCAGCTGCGCCGCTCACTTCCGCGTGCCCCCTACCTCCATGGCCCGAAAAGGCCACCGAGCCGTGTTGCACCACCGACGGTCCCGGCCGAATCAGGGGACACCAGCCATCCACAGGCCCTCGTCCGGGCTCGCGAGAGACCAACGGCAGGTCCGCCGCTCGCCCCACTGCTGCGACGGCTCCTCAGCCCGGTCGGACGCCAGGCAACTCCCCGGCTTCTCCTAGGGCACGCCTCCCACAGGCCTCAGCTCCCCTCGGTGGCCGCAGCTCCGTCCGCGAGTCTCCCGCAGCGGGAAAACCAGTCCGGGTGCAAGCCGCCGTGCTCCAATTGCAGCTGAGCCACTTGGGTCCCGAAGTAAGGTCAGAGAGACAGGATAACTTAGGGCTGGACGGAGCGCGCTCAGAACGCAACCGCCATCACGGCTTGCTAAGCCATGCCCCCCAGGCCCTTTTAAGATATATTTAATTGAATAGATTTCACAAGCGCTGTGCAGGCAAAACCTAAAAATTATCATCAAGTGGTGAAAACAGCTGAAAAGCAACTGTGGCACAGAGAACATGCAGAAAAAGAGTGAAAGTGCCAAAAATGGCAAGTGACGAATATGGCAGAAATGATCAGAAAAGAACGTATATAAGTGAAAAGTGGAAAAGAGAGAGCGGGAAGCAAAGTGCAGAAGTCAATGAAAGAGGCAAAAACGAGAAAAACTAAAGAAATTAGTTGAGATGAGTGAGAGTGGAAAGAGAGAGAGTGGGCAGCATTTATGAGCGAAATGTGAGAGAATGTAAAAGAGAAACTGTCAGAAATGAGTGACAAAATGAGATGGCTGAAATGAGCAGAGGCTGTGGCAAAGACAAGAAAAGGCAAGAACACAGTGACAAAAGGATACAACAAACCTGACCGGGAGGAAGTAGCAAGGAAAGAAAGAGAAAAAGAATGAGCGACAGAGGAGAAGGTGCAAGGTGGGAGCCTCGATGCACAGGAGCAGCGTCTGAAAGGGCCCTGACTGGTCAGTGTACCAGGTGCAAATAAGTCCTATGGGAGGGTCTAGGGCCACCCACTTAATGGCTGGTCTGCACTGCTTGAGACCTGTAAAGTTGCAAATTTGTTTGAAAGTGATGTACCAGTTTGCAGATATGAGGTGTTGGAATATTAGTAATGAAAGGATTAAGACCCCGTATTTCAGATGTTCTTAGGTGCTTGAGGCGTATGTGGTTTTTAAGGTGGGTCTTGAACAAGGTAAGAAAGTGCTTCATTATCTCTAAGAGTCGGCTGTTCCATATTTTTGGAGCAAAGCTTCTAAGAAACTGATAGAATGGAAGTTCTGTTATAATTGTTTGTACATAAGTGGAGCTTCTTTGGGCTGCAAAGGGGACTTCTTGTTTGTTCCTGTTAAAACAAGTTGCTTTGTTAGATAGTGGGTTGTGTTCTGCTGCTGAACTCTGTATATGATACAGGCTGATACGACAATACAGCGGCTTTAAAAGGGGAGTTGGTTCAGCTGGATCAGTACCACTTGGAGCCACTTCTTTGTGGTGTAGCCTTGGTTGGCTGACCTCACATTTGCAGTTTCTACCTTGCTTGGGGTAGCATGTCTAACTTGTACATTTGCAGGCTTACGTCTGGTTGAGCGTGTCTATGTACCGCTGGGATGTAAACCAACATCATACATAAGCTTTCATGGTGCCTCTTTTGTGGTCAGTGGGTCCAGGAAACTCTTGAGTGAGTTTCAGACAGGTGGAATATTTACACAAACTCATGTGAGGTAATCTGCCTTCACACCTCAACAATGAACACTGGCACCTCCTCCCTCTCTAGGGATGAATACCAGACATGTCCTGCATTACTTGGGGAAGGTTGTGTAATATCTGGTGCGTTGGTAACAAGTACATGTGAGTAAATGTGAAGTCAATCACCTCTAAGCACAATTGGTCTGCCAAATACATGGTCTGCACATTGACTTCCTGATTGGAAAACATGAGGCTAGTGGTGAAGACTGGGCCAAAGTATATGAAGTGGTTCTAGCGCCTTTCAAGTGAAAATATATACGTTTTTATTTCAGGGTTTGTGTGCTCAAATCATGTCTACATCCATGAGGATGGACTCCATCTAAATTCCCTCCAGAAGATGCAGTCTTAATCCTCAACCTCCCATTGAAATGGCAGGGCAAAACCTCAATGGGGGTTACCTTGGTAGCTCCTTGTTGACCTGAGAGGAGTTTGCTCTTTGGAAATTTCAGTGCATAACATACACTCTCTTTCATGATAAAACTAATCAAAGAAATCCCATCAGTCCCTTCAATTCTCTTTGAATGGGCTGCACGCACGCCAGCTTAACTCATTCTCTGCTGAAAAGGTATAGAAATGTAGCCTCCCAAACATGGGCTGCTCTCGTCTCTGCAAAACAGTGCAGTTGGTGCAATTACCTTGTGTGGCCGCCTACTGGTTTGGTGCCTTATTGAAGTGGTGAATAGCTGCTTCTGGCATTTTGCAGCACAGAAATGTTTCATAACAGAGTTGCAGTTCTCACAGGCATCTTAAAAACTGAACCAGTCAACAGGAGTCAACCTGGTGCATTGATCAGTGGATGCAAACATGTGGCCTAGTTGAAAACCATGTAGCCCCAATCCCGATGCATTTGCTGTTTTGTTTGCTGGTTGCCCTCTTTGTGCCTCGAGATGTCCAGCGATGAAGGCTCTCGGCTGTGAGCTCTCCTGGCTTAGGGATCCTCACAGGTAAAATCCTGTGGTGAAAATACCAAAAATATATCCCTGAAAACCTCAGGCATCATATCTGGATTTTGCAATAAGAAACCTGTTCGATCCAGCTTTGACCCCCCCCCCACCTTACTGGTATCCGTGAGATTGTAGGTGGCATCTGGCTGGCTTACAACACCTGATGTGCCACTAACACCAGACTGGTCGAAAATCTTTGTATGTGGGAATCTGCTGCCTGGATGGCATCATTTGTGCAGCTTGCAAGCCCAGCGGGGCGCATAATAAGTTGCTCCTGCCCTGTGGAGCTCTCAAAGAGGAAGGAAGTGCCCGATGACGACGAAGCCCTCAGATCCAGCCAGCGTCTAGCCATTGGATATTGCATCACATTGCTGGATTCTGTCAAGGTCTCTGTGGATTTCAGTGCCATCTGTCCCCTTGTCAGCTCATAGGGCGCCATGTAAGACCCTGCGGTACCTATTCAAGCCGGAGCACTGCCGTCCTAGAAACCAGGACAGGGTGAGTGGCTGCGGACTTGAGGATTGTGGTGCTATTATTATTATTAAAATCATTAAACTTTATAGAGCAATCTACTACCAAGAAAAGGGCAACTAGCTTTGAGAATGCTGAATCAACTAATGCCACAACCTGCCAATCAATCAGTCAATCAGTATTTGTATAGCAGAGCACTATCACCCCTAGGGCCAGGTCTTGAGATTCTTCTGAAGTCCGACAGGGAGGGTGCTGTTCTGAGGTGGAGGTGCAGGTTGTTCTAGGGCTTGGCAGTGATGTAGGACAAGGAGTTGCCCCCGCTGCGGCTGCGACGGATGCAGGAGGTGTGTGCGGGGCAAGTGAGGTGGAACGGAGCACAGGTGTCTAGCGGGCAGATGGAAGTTCAGTCGATGGTTGGTGTAGGACGGTCCTTGATCGTGTAAGGCTTTGTAGGCATGCATGAGAATCTTGATATGCCATCTCTTCTGGATGGGGAGGTTTCTAAGGTGAGTGGTGATGTGGGTCCATTTAGGGAGGTCCAGAATGAGCCTGGCTGTGATGTTCTGTATCATTTGGAGTCTTCTGAGAAGCTGGGTGGAAAAACCGGCATAGAGAGTGTTGTAGTAGTCGAGGCAGTTGGTGATGAGGGCCTGCGTAACGGTCTTTCTGGTGTTGATTAGGATCCATCTGATCATTCTGCAGAGCGTGCGAAAGGTGTGGAAGCAAGAGGAGGTGACTGCGTTGACTTGTCGTTTCATGGTCAGTTGGCTGTCGAGGATGATTCCAAGGTTGCATACGTGGTCTGTTGGTGTGGGTGTGAGATCTGCTGGCCACCAGCTGTAGTCTCATGCAGAGGTGTTCTTTTTGAAGATCACTACTTCAGTTTTGTCGGAGTTGAGTTTGAGGTAGTTGTCTCTCTTCCATTTGGATATGTTGATCATGGCATTGCAGAAGTTTGTTTTGGTGTTGGAGGGGTCCTCTGTGAGCGAGAGAATTAGTTGAGTGTTGTCTGTGTAGGATGTTGAGTCTGTGGCATCTGACTACGTCTGAAAGGGGGTCATGTAGATGTTGAACAGGGTGGGGCTAAGGGATGATCCTTGTGATACACTGCATACAATGTCCTTGGCTGCAGAGTTGAAGGGAGGCAGTTGGATGCTCTTTGTGTGTGCTGTAAGGAAAGAGGCGATACATTCGAGGGCGTTTTGCTGTATGCTGATGCTGTGGAGTCTTTTGATGAGGGTAGTGGGAGACGTTGTTGAACGCAGCAGAGCGGTCAAGGAGGATCAGGGCCACAGTTTCCCCACAGTCTAGGAGAGTTCTGATGTAGTCTGTGGCAGTAATCAGCACGGTCTCAGTACTATGGTGGGCACAAACTCCTGATTGTGAGGTGTCGAGTACGTGTTTTAGTTCCAAGTTTTCTGTGAGCTGTTGGTTGATGGCTTTCTCAAGTAACTTGGCTTCAGTAAGGGGTGTGGTCTCGTCGAGCAGCAAGGTGGCTACGCCATAGGCGAGCTCTGCCGGCTGAGTCCTTAATCCTACAGAATCCGACTACGGGGTGCCATGGCAGCATCGATGATGTCAGCAGAGATGCAGTGATAAATGCCTTGCTTCTGAGACACCCCGAGTTTGGCTGGGCCCTGCTGCTATGCTGCGGAGGCGATCGGAGGCTAGTGGTGAGGACGGCCTACATGTGGCGTGGCCGAGACCCTGCTGTGTGCAGCTTGCCAGGTGTGTTCATGGTCTTGGCTGGGCCTATGGCCTGCTCCGAGGTAAATCCAGACACTGTGAGAGTTGTTGTGTCCCCTGCCCAAGGAAAATAGAGGATACTTCCCTCCTGCCCTCTAATTCCACAATTAAGCCCACAGGAACAAAACACAGTTGTAGACCTCTGATAAAGTGTAACCTGCAGAAAGCTCAACAAATAATCTTACCCCCTTGCCACAGAAATTCCATAAAAAGAACTTGCAGTCAAGCTTTCTCGGGTATCACACCCAAGAATCTGAAAATTCCTTGCCCACCTGAAATAAGACTGAACCTCTCGACGGCATCTTTCAACAAGCATTGGCATAGCCAATAGGTCTAGCTTTTGGGACCTTATAAGTATTTAGTTATGCAGCACAATATCCTTGGTGCATGGTTAAACACTTATAAAGCCCAAAGGCGAGACGTATTGGCTATGCCAATGTTTTTTTTTTCTCAAAAGGACAAGCAGTGCTATCAGGCTCCGGCTGCCACTTAGAGGTATAGAAAGAGAGAGGTGTGTAGAGAGAGAGAGGTGTGTAGAGAGAGAGAGGTGTGTAGAGAGAGAGGTGTGTGTAGAGAGAGAGAGGTGTGTGTAGAGAGAGAGAGGTGTGTGTAGAGAGAGAGGTGTGTGTAGAGAGAGAGAGGTGTGTGTAGAGAGAGAGAGGTTTGTGTAGAGAGAGAGGTGTGTGTAGAGAGAGAGGTGTGTGTAGAGAGAGAGGTGTGTGTAGAGAGAGAGGTGTGTGTAGAGAGAGAGGTGTGTGTAGAGAGAGAGGTGTGTGTAGAGAGAGAGGTGTGTGTAGAGAGAGAGGTGTGTGTAGAGAGAGAGGTGTGTGTAGAGAGAGAGGTGTGTGTAGAGAGAGAGGTGTGTGTAGAGAGAGAGGTGTGTGTAGAGAGAGAGGTGTGTAGAGAGAGGTGTGTAGAGAGAGGTGTGTAGAGAGAGGTGGTTAGAGAGAGGTGGTTAGAGAGAGAGAGAGGTAGGGCGAGGTATAGAGAGGTAGAGAGAGGTAGAGAGAGAGAGGTAGAGAGAGGTAGACAGGTAGAGGTAGAGAGGTAGAGGTAGAGAGCGGTAGAGAGGTAGAGAGCGGTAGAGAGGTAGAGAGCAGTAGAGAGGTAGAGAGAGGTAGAGGTAGAGAGAGGTAGAGGTAGAGAGAGGTAGAGGTAGAGAGAGGTAGAGGTAGAGAGAGGTAGAGGTAGAGAGAGGTAGAGGTAGAGGTAGAGAGGTAGAGGTAGAGAGGTAGAGGTAGAGAGGTAGAGGTAGAGAGGTAGGGGTAGAGAGGTAGAGGTAGAGAGAGGTAGAGAGGTAGAGGTAGAGAGAGGTAGAGGTAGAGGTAGAGAGAGGTAGAGAGAGGTAGAGGTAGAGAGAGGTAGAGGTAGAGAGAGGTAGAGAGAGGTAGAGGTAGAGAGAGGTAGAGAGAGGTAGAGGTAGAGAGAGGGAGAGTTAGAGGGAGGGAGAGATAGAGGGAGGGAGAGATAGAGGGAGGGAGGGAGAGATAGAGAGAGGGAGAGAGAGGGAGAGGTAGAGAGAGGGAGAGACAGAGGTAGAGAGAGAGAGGTAGAGAGAGAGGGGTAGAGAGAGAGAGGTAGAGAAAGGTAGAGCGAGAGGTAGAGAAAGAGGTAGAGCGAGAGGTAGAGAGAGAGGTAGAGCGGTAAAGAGAGGTAGAGCGCTAGAGAGGGAGTGGTAGAGAGGTTGAGGAAGAGAGGTAGAGAGAGAGGTAGAGGTAGAGAGAGAGAGGTAGAGAGAGAGGTAGAGTAAGGGAGAGAGGTAGAGGGAGAGCGGTAGAGAGAGAGAGAGAGAGAGAGAGAGAGAGGGAGAGAGAGGGAGAGGGAAGTGTGAATCTTTCAGCTTTTTTCCAGAGACACCATGTTGCCTCGCAACGTTCCCGTCTCTCTTTACAAATGCAAGTTGGTGTATTTTCAGCCTTATGCCCATTGTTGTTTTCGGACTCGCTGAAGAAACCATGAGTGATTTGGAGGTGTGCCACAAGGCCTAAGCAAGCTGGCACAGAAAGATTAAAATCGATCAAAGAAATGGCCCTGGCAGCTGCTGATCAGGCAGTAATTCTAAGTTTGATTTTCCAGTTTCACAAATGAAGGTTTACAAATTAGTACACAGCGAATGGAGTGTACCTATTGAAAGAACTAAATTAAACTCTGCAAATATGACGAGCAAACCAACTTCTCGTATATTTATTTTTATGTGTTCATTATACATCTACTGGAGCAGAGAATAGAGTACTGGATACAGCGCATGCGATGGTATTGGGTATAAACCCGGGTTGATGTTTAGCACGTCGCACGCTGTCTTCTGTTGCTTCAGAGCATTGGGGACAGGATGTAGAATTCCAATACATGCTCGCATTTGGGAGGAAAGAGAGTTGGGTTTTCAGGTACGCGTACGCTTTTGCTGGAAAGGGTATTCAAGTTTCTTTAACTAAAATATTCACCTTCTATTTTTAGCAATTTCGAAAAAGGGTTCCAAAGAGTGGAGCTTTGCACTGCATATCGTGTACACTAGTGCACCTTTTTAATTATGTTTTTGTGAACGCTTGCGTTGTGAGTTGAGCCCGGGCTCCGGAATCGTTCATTCAAAACATGAAATCGATTTTGGGATGACAGCCTGCACACACAGGAGACAACTCTTGTAGTACTTAAAAGCAAAAGAGCGAAATTTAATAAATTTGATCACTTATGGCTGAGGCTGTCTTTGGGTAAATAGCACATGGTTTCATTTTTTTAAATGCACTCACTCAATTAATTTCATAATAACAAGAAGGAAATGTATGTTTAAGTACAAAATAATTGTTTAATTATCAGACTAGGCTGCCTTTGCTGACAGAGCACGTTGTTTACCATAAAAGTAAATGGCAGGATGTTTAGTATTAATGCCTAAATATGTACCATGTGTTGTTTTTTGGTGAAAGATGTGTGTACTGTGAGAGTCTGATCTCGGCTAACAATAAAATAAAATTTCCACAGGGCTCATCAATATTTCGTAAGGTTTTCAGAAATGTTTACTTTGTGCGCGTGATCAATGTCCAATCTAAAATAAGCCCTGTAGAGTCTGCCGTGAAGCTGACGAAGAG
This sequence comes from Triturus cristatus, assembly GCF_964204655.1. NCBI lineage: Eukaryota > Metazoa > Chordata > Amphibia > Caudata > Salamandridae > Triturus > Triturus cristatus. The sequence goes on from NC_140584.1 coordinate 817,350,721, forward strand.
GGAGGGGGAGAAGGGAGGGGATAGTGAGAGCAGACAGCAAGGAGGTGGAGGAGCATGATTCACGCGCTGCCATAAAGCGGACGAGGAGGGTGGGGGAGAAGGGAGGTGGGTAGTGAGAGCAGAGAGCAAGGGGGTGGAGGAGCATGATTCACGCGCTGCCATGAAGCTGACGAGGAAGGAGGGGGAGAAGGGAGGGGGTAGTGAGAGCAGAGACCAAGGGGGTGGAGGAGCATGATTCACGCACTGTAAGGCTTAATGAGCCATTACAGAAAGCCAGATGGCGGCTGTGCACGTTCACGCGCGCGTAACCGCAAGCTTGAGGCCAGCAAAAGCGTGTGGTAGCACTTTGAAAACCCACTTACTAAATGTCTCGCAGAGCAGCACATGTGCTGGCTCAGGCGAGACCTAAAAAGGAAGCTAAATTGTTACTGATGAACACATTTCTGCCCTAGAACTCCCGCTTCCCTGGCACTCATGGACACGCTCTACTCACCCTTGTTTACTATTTGACTGTTACGATTGTATTGTGATCTGTTGGTTTATTGTTACTACTTCCTGTACCTTTTGTGATCTCTCTATTGTTAAGCACTCTGATACCACCAGGGGCTATGCACACGTTATATAAAACTTTTAAAATAAATAAATATTTATTTTTCCTAAGGCTTTACCGCAATAACAAGTAGTGGCAGTTGTGGGAAGAATTTGTGAATCCTGCTATATGTCGGCAGTGCCTGCTAGTGCATGCTTTTGGTCTTGTGGACTTAGTCAACTGAGGATTATGTGGGGTGCAGGGTGGTAATGTGGCCATCAAGCCTTCATCTCTTCCTGGAAGGGCATTTATAGAGTTTCTGAATCTTGATGAGGAGAAAGGGATATAATGTTGGGGAGAATCTGTGGAAAGTGTAGTTGGACTGCTTTCCTCCTTTAGCCTTAGCTGGGCAGCCCGAACAAAAGACACAATTGGACTTATTTTTAGACTGGCACTATAGAAATGTATGAAAGACTAGGAGCTGTCCTCTTGTACAGTCTTACTCGACCTTCCAGACAGAGATGGATGAATCTACCTTAGGCCATATGTTTTGTGATCAAACTCTAGAAGTACTGAATTTGTTGCTCCTTTGTGTTTCTGCTGCTTCATTTGTTTCTTATGGCAGCCCCATCATGTACCCCCATTTCTAATCTTAAATGTGTTTCTAAAATAGGATAGCTTCACTTTTATACCTTCACTATTGTTTATATACTGGGATCTCATAGAGGCACTGCTTCAGAACAGATTAGTTGTTTATCCCACAGTAGCTTTTCATGCATTTCTCTGTGTTGTTTTCGGGCTGTGACAACATGTAAGCCCATGGCAGTTTACATGTAGCAATAAGCTTCTGTTGATGTTTCTCCTTGCTAGTGCTGTCTGTGAGAAAGTGCCATCTTTCTTGCATGGTATGCCCCCACTTTTTGCTGAATTGCTGAATGTACTTTGACTGAGTGTGCCCTGGACTCCTGCCAATCAGGTGCCCAGGGCCTATGTTCCTTCCCTAAAAACAAACCAAACCTAAATTGGCAAACCCTGGCCACATGTCAGCCCCTGGTAAATTGTACCCTAGGTACCCAGGGCCTTGTGACCAGGGAAGGCCTCTAAGGGCTGCAGCACTCATTGTGCCACCCTTAGAGGCCCTGTACCCTTACACACACACACACACACTGCCTTTGCAGGATGAGTGTTTGGGTGCAAGACAAAAACAAAGTCGACATGACACACATCCCTGTGTGCCATGCCCATCGCCTACACTGCCATGGCATACATCAGCCACCCCTCTAGCTGGGTGCCTTATGCCAATGGTGTGGGCACGGGAGCAGGAGCCCTGTGCCCCTACAGTACCCAGGTCCATTCCTGAGTACTGTAAGTGCAGTGCTGCCATTTAAGAGTACATGGTGCTGAGAGCTCGTCAAACACGAACTCCACAGCACCATAATGGCAACACTGAAGACTGAGAAGTTTGGTATCAAACTTCTCAGCACATTAAACCCACACTGATGCCAGTGTGGGATTTAATGTACCAAGCACCCCAGAGGGCATCTTAGAGATGCCCCCTTAAACCTAACCTATAATCCACGTCTGCTCTGAGGCTGCCTAGGCTGCCACACAGCAGACATGTTGCTGGACCCCTGGGTGGGAGAGCCCCTGCTCTCCTGGGCCTGCAACAATGCACATCCTGGGCGAGGTGCTAAATCTCTTCCCCCAGGATGGGCAAGGGGAAGCTTCAAAGGCATGCCGCCTCTGTGAGCTTCCCCAGGCCACTGCAACCCCCCACTCTGGCGGGAAGCTTTGGCCGGAAACCCCAAATAAGGACAGGGGATGTGCCAGCCTGCCAACCCCACCCCTCAGGTGGGGGAGGCGAGGTGAAGCACATCTCCAGGCTCTCGCCATCTTGAAGATGGGGAGCCCTACCCTATCAGGACTAGGCTACTGCCCCCCTCCCACAGGAGAGAGGCAGGATAGGGGGTGTACCCACCCCAGGACAGGGACCCATTGGTCCCTGCCCTTCACCTACCTGTAACGCCCCTAAATCTAGTATTTAGGGGCACCCTGAACCTTCCTTCCCCAGATTCCAGATTCCAAACTACAAAGAAGAGCAAGAGGAAAGAAGACCTGCCCTGCAGCTGCTAAGAAGAGGAAGACACCAACTGCTTTGGCCCCAGTCCACCGGCCTGTCGACCCTCGAACTTGCTCCTGCTCCAACCCGGCATCTCTTGTGGCCAGCAACCTCACAAACCCCGGAGGACCTGGCTACCTTTTGGCTCTAAGCCCCTGGGACTCCCATGAGTAGAGGCTCCACTCAAAACCTACCTCTAATCCCTGGCAGCAGCCCGGAACCGCGAACCCAGCACACTCTGCACCAGCCAAGCCTGGCCAGTCCCGGAGTGAACAAAGACCACGAGGACGACCCCACGGCGACTGTGACCCCGAGTCTGGCATCCAAGGACCTCCCTCGACCCTCCTGAAGAAGCCTGCAGCCTCAGAACAAGGTGCCCCCCCTACTGCGATCCACAGAGGGTAAGATTTCCCGACACCAAAAGGCACCCCTGCACGCGGCGCCCCGCGGCCCCCTGTGTCCAATCCCGGGGTACCTACCTATCCTCCAACTACCCAACTTACCTCTCGAAGTGGTGGTGGCACCTGAAGAATCCTCGACCCCGAGCTTGCAGTCTTTTTCTAAACCGGAGATTTCCCATTGAAATCAATTGAGCGCCCGATGGCTCCAAAGCACCCTGCACCCAGCCGCCCGAGTGGCCCTGGCAGTGAAACCTCTACACCTACCTACTTCCCCACTTGCCCCGAGTAAGTGACCAGGAGCCCAGCTCCCACAGCGGCATGGCTTGCCAGTCAGCAGCCACCAACCAAGGCCCCCCTATCCCTCATAGGATAACATTGGGCCTAACTCTCTCTGCACCCGGCCGCCCTAGAGTCGCTGAGGGTGAACCAACTGTACCTACCTGACCCTGGGGGACCCCTGAGTCTATGCCCCAACCTCAACTCTGCCAGTCGAGTACTTACCCTTAAACCGATAACTCTATTTTCCTGGAGACCTGGTCACTGATACTTCCACATTATCATGGAGCTCCTGTTCCCTCTGGATTACCCAATAATGCAGTGTGATTGTGAAGGTAGGGCCGGTGGAGGCATGGTAGTAATTTACAATAATGCTATTTATTAAATGCAATGAAAGTTATACTGACTCCTACTTCTCCTTTCAGTACTTAATTGTAGAAATTAATGTGCCACATAATTCCACTGTTGGGCTTAATGTTCTCTTTCATCCTTCTAATGACAATTTGGCCTTTATTTAAAAAAATACTCGGTAAATTAGTTCCGGTACGAACATCTAAGTGATTTCAACCTTCACTTGGGTGACACTAGTGATACTGCAGTACTTTGTTCTCTTCATTAGTTTCCGATGAATTTCTTATACAAGACTGCCTTAAAACCATCCATATGGAAGGCATTACTCTGGACCCCATGTTCGCAAAGGGTGGCTTGTTTATCACAGACAATTTAATAAGAAATGGATTTATCTGATCTTCTCCTAATCCCATCTTGATTTTGCATAAACTGTTGACCAAAATTACAAGCATTGACAAAGCTAATAGTTCTCGACTATTGGCTTTATTAATGTCTTTAGCCATGTTGAACAACAACATGGCCGCTGTGCGCCACAGCAAAAAAAACAAGCATTTGCAATGCAATAGGTCTCGCATTTATGCGAGTGTGAGCTATTGGCATTGTTAATGAAAATGCCTTTTATTTATGCTTTATTTTTTATAACATAAATAAAAGGCATTGTGATTTACAATGCCAATAGCTCAAACTCGTGCAATTGCTTGTTTTCTGTGGCAAAACTCCACAGTAAATGCGTGGCTGTCGGTCGCCTTTCTGGAATGTGTTAGGAAGACTTATATTTGGAGTGATCTTTCTCAGTCCCTGGAGTGGGCTATAAAGCTGCACACCACAGGCCTCAGCGTGGGCAACACAACTGCACATCGCATAACCAGTAGTAGGCAACCAAGACGCAAAACGCAGGGAGACGAGTGAGCTGCAATGCCGCACATTGAGTATGAGTTCGTTACAAAGCGGCATATTGCTGAAAAGGTGTGAGCTATAAAGCAAATCTTCACAGGCCCAGGAGTAGGCTACACATCTACACACCCAGCCCAAAGTATTCTACGAAGCTGCACATTTTATGCCGAAGTGTGTGGTCCAAAATCTACTATTCCTTCTGTGAGCATGGCATGAAGTGACACAGTGAAGACATGGGGTTAGGTACAAAGCTGCTCATTGCAGGCATGGTGTGAGACCGGCCTCACGGCGTGGCCCTCTCCATCATCCAGCCAACCTGCAACCACCCTCAAGACACGACATCCCCGACTCCGGCCGCCCCAGCCACCCCCGATCCGCGGGCCGGCCAGAGGCCTGACCAACTCACCACCCTACCACGCATGTCCAACCAAGGAAGCGGGAGCCCTCAACACAGACCCAGAGGCGCCAGCCCAGTCACACCTCGGGTCGCCTTCCCCGGGAGGACTCAATCGGCCACCAGGCCCCTGGGGAGCAGGCGCCTCCCCTACCGAGCGTCTGGGGTCCCTCCCAGACCCACCTGAAAAGACCAAAGAAGTGAGCGGCCGGAAATCCCGCCGAACCCCCTCCGTCACCCCAGTCCCCCCTCTGCGAGCACTCCGGACTTCAAAGAACCAGCGGAGTATAACAAGGGGTGCCGGAGAAACAAAGACAGAGAAGACCTGGAACCATTTGAGCCTGCTGACGCTGTCGCGGCTCCTGAACGCTGAATTCACCTGGGCCTGCTGAGTGACTCGCGGCCTCTTGCTATTGAACCATCTGAGCCCTGCGGACGAGGTCGCGGCTCCCGAACACTGAACCACCTAGGCCTGCTGAGTGACTCGCGGCCCCCAGCTATTAAACCATCTGAGCCCTGCTGACGGAATCGCGGCTCCTGAACTCCGACCACCGGTGCCTGCTGAGAGACTCGCGGCGCTCCCCTTGAGGACGACTCGGGAAGAGATCGCCCAGAGACACGACACCCTCCGGCTCGAGGATTGTGAGCTTCCGCAGGGTATTTCACAGAGACACTATCTTGAAAGACTGTCCCGCTACCCCCATTCCCCACGACTGACTTGTGGTACGTTGTGCCACTGCTGTACTATTTGCCTTTTGGGTCATAAAGATCCCTTGAAATCATCGATAAAAGAACTTATCGTCCTACAAAGAATACGTGTGGTGTCCCTCTGTTCACAGTGCAGTTCAGGGTGTGCGCGCCTGGTTCGGCTTACTTGGGAGAGGTGGGTCAAAGGGGTGGGCAAGACATGTATCGAACCCCCTTCCGGCGAACGCCTTTCCAACATTTGGTGGCAGACGACGGGATCCGAGCCGACACCGAAAGAGAGCGTGCAGTGAACGACTGACGCACTACCAAACAGAGATGGAAGGAGAAACCTCCCTGGGTGCCGCAGGTACCGAAATAAGCTCACCGTTCCGAGAGGATCAATTGGACTATTACACGCATAGAGAACTAAAACAGTTTTGCAAAGACCTTGGCATCGCTACCACCGGACTGAGCACAAAGGAAGACTTCCAGAAAGTACTGAAAGCCTGGGTCGAGACGGGGGCGCCCCGACCCAAACGGAAGGAGACTCTACCCATGAACAAACAAGCACCCCGGCGAGAAACAACGGGCCAGAGGGGAACCTGTCCTCCGAGGAACTAGCGGACCGAGAGAGAAGCCGCAACCACGAACTGGAACTGGCAAAACTAAAAATCGAGGGAGAGATAAAACTGGCAGAGAAGAAGTTAGCCGTCGAGCAGTTACGGCTACAAGGGGAACTCGAAGAGAAGAGACTCCAAAGGGAGCACGACGAAAAGAAACTCCAGCTAGAACATGAACGCGGCCTGAAGGAGATTGAGTGGCGGGCTAGACACGAAAAGTCACAGCCGCCCGGGAATCCACAGCCCGCTCCCGCCGGGGAAACCAAAGTTCACATCCCCAAGGATGTGGTCAAGGAGTATTATAAGAACGATGATATCCAGCAGTGGTTTAAAGCCTACGAAGTCGCCATGACCTCTCACCGAGTCCCGCAGAAGGATTGGGGGGCTGGCCTATGGGGCCGGTTCTTAAGCGAAGGAAGGGACACTCTGCTCGATCTGCCCTCCGCGGTCATGAACTCCTACAGCCACATGAAGGAAGCCCTCGTGGGCCGGTACGGACTCACCCCCGAAATGTACCGACAACGGTTCCGAGATTGCAAAAAGATACCGGGCACCACGTGGGTCGAATACGTGAACTTTTACAGCCGAGCCTTGGACGGGTGGATCAAGGGCAGCAAGGTCTCCACCTTCGAAGAACTGTTCGATCTGATCGCCTGGGAACATTTGGCGGCCAATTGCTTTATAGAACTGCGCCAGCATCTCCTAGACAGTAAACTCACCGACCCTCGGAAGCTGGCCGCTGAGGCTGATCGTTGGGTGAACACCCGGGCCACCCGGGGCCCCGTGGGGGACTACGGCCGCAACAGTCAGGGTCCCCCCCGCCAGAGGGGCGGAGGGAACCACGGCCGACCAAGAGACTTTGCCGGGGGGTCTTCCACCAGCCCCCCCAGCAGCCCACCAGCGGCGGGTTCGGCCCAGTCTCCAGCCAGCACCGGAGCCCCAGGACGACCAGGTCCACGAGCTAGGATCACCTGCTTCCGCTGCCAGCAGCCCGGACACTACGCCAATGACCCCCAGTGTCCCCAGTATCAGCGAACCACAACGACCAACCCCACGACCCGGCAGATGGCCTCCGTGGCTCTGGGGGAAGAAATGGAAGACTCCGAGGAATGGGAACCGGCGGCCATGGCCCTGGTCTCCCTTGGTGATCGAGAAATGGTCCCCGGGACACCCTTGCCCGCCAACACAGAAAAATACCGACAGCGGGTGACCATCAACGGCCACCGAGTCGAGGGCCTTCGCGACACCGGGGCGAGTGTCACCGCGGTCCACCGCAGCCTAATTTCCGAAGACCAGATCCTAGCCGGGGCCCTCTGTCCGGTCGTATCCTCCGACAATTCTGAGAGCCTCTGCCAGATGGCCCTGGTGCCCTTCGAGTGGGGAGGGGTCTCCGGAGAACTGAAGGTAGCGGTCCGGACCTCGCAGCCCGTAGACTGCCTCCTGGGCAACGACCTGGAAAGTTCCCCGTGGGGGCAGGTAGAACGAAGAGCCCACCTGGAGATGATGGGCCTACCAGAATGGGTCTGCGCCACCACGCGCTCCATGACCGCACGAGTGGCCCCCTCCAAGGGCGGTGAAGCCCTCTTACCGAACACTTTCCCCGAGAGCAGGGACCCCCTACCAGAAGCAGACAATCCTCCTTCCGAGGAAGAAGGAGACACTAACCCAGGGGAAGGACCGGAACCTTCCGCCCCAGAGGCCCCGATGGGACCCGAAGAACTGCCCGAGTTGGCCCAGTGGCACTGCGAAGGGGGGCCCTCCCGCGAAGAGTTCTGCCAGGAACAGACCACTTGCCCCTCCCTCGAGGGACTTAGACAACAAGCCGAAGCCCAGGTCGCCGGTGACCAAACCGGAACCCCTTGGGTCTATTGGGACAATGGCCTCCTCTACAGCGAGCAAAAGTCCGCCGAGCTAGGCGCAGCACGAGTACTGGTGGTACCCCTGCGGTTCCGGAGCCTCCTCCTGGGCCTGGCCCACGATGTACCCTTGGCAGGACACTTAGGCCAAGACAAGACATACCAGCGATTGGTGACCCACTTCTATTGGCCCAAGATGCGAGCGAATGTAGAAACACACTGCAAGTCCTGCCTCACGTGCCAGGGCAGTGGGAAGAGTGGCGGAAAACGCAAAGCTCCCTTACAACCGTTCCCCGTTGTAAGTACCCCGTTCGAGCGGGTCGGCATCGACATCGTGGGACCCCTGGATCCGAAGACCGCCCAGGGCCACAGATTCATCCTTGTCCTGGTGGACCATGCCACCCGCTACCCCGAGGCCATCCCCCTCCGCACCGTGACGGCTCCCGTAGTGGGCCGGGCTCCCATGGGGATCTTCTCCCGTGTCGGATTTCCCCGCGAGGTTGTGAGTGATCGCGGCACGAACTTTATATCCCGCTACATGAAGTCCCTGTGGCAGCAGTGCGGAGTCACGTATAAGTTCACGACCCCTTACCACCCCCAGGGCAACGGCCTGGTGGAACGCTTCAACCGAACTCTGAAGGGAATGATCCTGGGCCTCGAAGAGCCCCTGCGCCGGAAATGGGACATCCTCCTCCCTTGCCTCCTGTTTGCGTACCGGGAGGTTCCCCAAAAGTCTCTGGGGTTCAGCCCCTTCGAACTGCTGTACGGACATCCCGTTCGAGGGCCCCTGAGCCTGGTCAAAGAGGGCTGGGAGACAAGCCCCCGGGGGACACCCCCAGATGTGTTCCGCTACATCCTGGCGCTCCGCAACCAGACGAGGAAGTTTAGAGAACTTGCAGAGGCTAACCTCGAGGCCAGCCAAGAAGAAATGAAGCGCTGGTATGACCAGAACGCAACCTTGGTCGAATTCCAGCCGGGCCAGCAGGTTTGGGTCATGGCTCCGGTGAGACCCTGCGCCCTACAAGACAAATGGACTGGTCCATTCAAGGTGGTCGAACGGAAGAGCCAGGTCACGTATCTGGTCGACGTACAGTCCCCACGGAACCCCCTCCGGGTCCTCCACGTAAACCGTCTCAAGCCCCACTTCGTAAGGACAGAATTGAGTTTGCTACTGGCCACCGATGAGGGGGCAGAAGAAGACACTGAACCCCTGCCCGATCTCCTGTGCACGAAAGAACTGGACGGTTCCGTGGAGGGTGTGAAACTGTCGGCCACCCTCACTCCCCAGCAGGCCGACGACTGCCGCCAGCTGCTCGGACAATTCGCAGACCTTTTCTCCCTCATTCCAAGGGTGACCGACTGGTGTGTCCACGACGTGGACACCGGCGACTGCCCGCCTGTGAGACACCGAGCCTACCGGGTGCCTGACCGGGTCCGCACCTGCATCAAGACCGAGGTACAGAAAATGCTCAACCTAGGGGTCATCGAGCCCTCCGACAGCCCCTGGGCCAGCCCGGTGGTTCTGGTCCCGAAGGCGGCCTCCCCAGGGGTCGCCCCCGAACTAAGATTCTGTGTAGACTATCGGGGGCTCAACGCGGTCACCCGCGCAGACGCTCACCCTATTCCCCGAGCCGACGAGCTCATCGACCGCCTGGGGGCCGCCCAGTTCCTCAGCACTTTCGACCTGACCTGCGGGTACTGGCAGATCGCTCTCACGGAAGGGGCGAAAGAGCGCTCTGCCTTCTCCACGCCAGATGGCCACTACCGCTTCAGGGTCATGCCGTTCGGAATGAAAAACGCCCCAGCCACGTTCCAGCGGTTGGTGAACAAGGTCCTGGCCGGACTCGAGGAGTTCAGCGCAGCGTACCTTGACGACATCGCCGTATTCAGCTCTCAATGGCACGAGCATCTCCAGCACCTCCGACAAGTACTAATGGCCCTGCGCCAAGCGGGCCTGACAGTGAAAGCCAGCAAATGCCAGCTCGGACAAGGCTCCGTGGTCTACCTGGGGCATCAGGTGGGCAGCGGCCAGGTCGCCCCTCTCCAGCCGAAGATCGATGCCATCAAGTCCTGGGAGCCCCCCACCACGCAGACAGAGGTTCGGGCCTTCCTGGGCCTTACGGGGTACTACCGGAGGTTCATTAAAAATTATGGTAGTATCGCAGGGCCCCTCACAGAGTTGACCTCCAAAAAGCTTCCGCAGAAGGTGCAGTGGACCCCCCAATGCCAGCAGGCGTTCGACGCCTTGAAAACCGCCATGTGCACCGCTCCCGTACTCAAGGCCTCCGACTACTCCCAAGAGTTCGTGGTCCAGACCGACGCATCCGAACATGGCATCGGGGCCGTGCTCTCTCAGTTCGACGACAAGGGCATTGATCAGCCCATAGCCTTCATCAGCCGAAGGCTGCTGCCGAGAGAGCAGCGTTGGAGTACTATAGAGCGAGAGGCCTTTGCCGTAGTCTGGGCCCTCAAGAAACTGCGGCCCTACTTATTCGGAACCCATTTTCGAGTACAGACGGACCACCGGCCCTTGCAATGGCTAATGCGGATGAGGGGGGAGAACCCCAAGCTACTACGATGGTCCATCTCCCTCCAAGGGATGGATTTCACGGTCGAACATCGCCCCGGGACGGATCATGCCAACGCCGACGGCCTGTCCCGGTTCTTCCGCTTCGGCGAGGAGAACCCCCCAGTGGATGGGTAGTTCTCCACGCCTTTCAGCTGGGGGGGACGCGTGTGAGACCGGCCTCACGGCGTGGCCCTCTCCATCATCCAGCCAACCTGCAACCACCCTCAAGACACGACATCCCCGACTCCGGCCGCCCCAGCCACCCCCGATCCGCGGGCCGGCCAGAGGCCTGACCAACTCACCACCCTACCACGCATGTCCAACCAAGGAAGCGGGAGCCCTCAACACAGACCCAGAGGCGCCAGCCCAGTCACACCTCGGGTCGCCTTCCCCGGGAGGACTCAATCGGCCACCAGGCCCCTGGGGAGCAGGCGCCTCCCCTACCGAGCGTCTGGGGTCCCTCCCAGACCCACCTGAAAAGACCAAAGAAGTGAGCGGCCGGAAATCCCGCCGAACCCCCTCCGTCACCCCAGTCCCCCCTCTGCGAGCACTCCGGACTTCAAAGAACCAGCGGAGTATAACAAGGGGTGCCGGAGAAACAAAGACAGAGAAGACCTGGAACCATCTGAGCCTGCTGACGCTGTCGCGGCTCCTGAACGCTGAATTCACCTGGGCCTGCTGAGTGACTCGCGGCCTCTTGCTATTGAACCATCTGAGCCCTGCGGACGAGGTCGCGGCTCCCAAACACTGAACCACCTAGGCCTGCTGAGTGACTCGCGGCCCCCAGCTATTAAACCATCTGAGCCCTGCTGACGGAATCGCGGCTCCTGAACTCCGACCACCGGTGCCTGCTGAGAGACTCGCGGCGCTCCCCTTGAGGACGACTCGGGAAGAGATCGCCCAGAGACACGACACCCTCCGGCTCGAGGATTGTGAGCTTCCGCAGGGTATTTCACAGAGACACTATCTTGAAAGACTGTCCCGCTACCCCCATTCCCCACGACTGACTTGTGGTACGTTGTGCCACTGCTGTACTATTTGCCTTTTGGGTCATAAAGATCCCTTGAAATCATCGATAAAAGAACTTATCGTCCTACAAAGAATACGTGTGGTGTCCCTCTGTTCACAGTGCAGTTCAGGGTGTGCGCGCCTGGTTCGGCTTACTTGGGAGAGGTGGGTCAAAGGGGTGGGCAAGACGTGTATCGAACCCCCTTCCGGCGAACGCCTTTCCAACACATGGCTTGTAGTAGAAGTAGATTTAGGGCCATACATGCTGGGCCCTGGTTGCCAGGTGATCACTTTGTCCATATTAAGACACCGACCATTGCTGTGGGTCCCTGGCAGTCATGATGGGACACTGATTAAGGCAAGAAGCCCGTGACAATGTCCGTGTGGCCCTGGCGCAGATGCCAAGACCTTCGTGGTGAGGCATGCCATGAACATAATCCATCATGTTCTTAGCTAGGAAAATACTTTTCTTTGTAGATCATGCAGCTCTTGACATAACACGTTCTGTATCAACACATTGAAATTACACAGTGCATCCATCATGCTGTGTTTTGCCACAGCTTTTTAAAGCATCTTGCTTTTTCAGATACTTTTCCAGTATTCGAATTGGACCTGGTACCATCGTAATTTTACACACTTGTAAGCATACATTAGGAAGCTGTCTCACTATCAACCTCATCTGGAGCTGTATAAACTAGTTACTGTGCGGGAAGTGTGCACACAAGTCGGGTGTTGTGACAACCCGAACTGGCTCAATTAATAAGGTCATGAATATGCACACTTGAATGTGCTTTAGTAGGTCCATGATCTGCAAACAGATGTTTGGTACAGTGGGCTGTGCACACTTCTATAGTGCTCTGCATCTTCGGTGCAGTTCTTAGTTTAGTGTGCTGCATTAGGGATGTACACACCACTCTAGTGCAATGTATCCACGCCAGGTTCAAATAACTACTGCACGTGTCTGAAGCTGCTGTAAGACATCTGTGGCAGTGGCACCCAAGATAATCTCTGAGAGTGGATGGGGGTGGGGTAATAGAGGGAGACGAGAGGAAGGGATATTAAAACAAAGATAAGGAGAGACAGCACAACTGTGAAAGTGCCCCACCCCCGTGTGCATGCAGGGTAAGGAGAGAGAGAGAGAGAGAGAGAGAGAGAGAATAAGAAGAAAAAAACAGCAAACACAGGGAGAGGGTAAAAGGGAATGCAATGAGCTGTAGTGAGATATCACTCTGTGACATACGGTCCTACAGCAAGCTGACTCTGTGACATACGGTCCTACAGCAAGCTGATTCCTGGTGTTTGGGGGGAGCCGCGACTACAGAGAGACTGAGGGGTAACGGGCGGGGGAGGGTGTGCGAGTGATAGTAAAGATAGCAGACGGTACCAGCAGACAGAGGGAGACTATTGGGTACTGGCAGAGGATTGATGGGTGAGAAGAGAAAGTGAGGAAGAAAGGCCCATAAGACAATAAAACTAAGTGAGAGAATCTTAGAGATTTGCATATAAATGCATCAATTTATTAAGCGGGGGAAACCTGAATTGAGGTAGTGTGTTCATGCAACACTGATGCTGCCTGAAAATAGTCTCTAAACACTTTGTGATGGATTACAGGCAACAAGGATTACAGAAAATCTGGAGGTAGGATCTGGGCATACCTCGCACATCCTGTGCAAGATTTCACTTCTTGTGAAACATACACTGAAAAACCATAAAAAAGCCTTGCCTTGGTGTGGAGTTACGCCACTTTGATCTGAGGAGAAGGGAGGCACACTGGGGTTGGCAGGAGCTCTGCGAGGAGCTGGACAAATGCTAAGAGTGTCCTCAAGCATATCCAAGCCCGGCCTGAACAAAGAGATTGCACAGCCTTGAGCAAAACGATAGCACGTCATCTTTGTGATCTGTGGCTTATGTGAAATGTGATAATCTACACCAAATTGTGTTGTCATATATGCATTTTCATATGGTCTTTATTGTTAGACCATTTCTTAAAACCCGCGAGAACTATTTTTAAAGAATATTCTATCTTAAACGATTTGAACGTAACCACTAGTTCTAGCTCAGAGAGGTAATGTGCACTGTGGTAGAGGGAGGGTAAAATCAGAAGGATACGTAGGCAAAAAATAGTGAGACAGAGAAAAAAGTAGGGAGATATGTGAATACGAGTAAGACGAGGTGTAGAACGAAAGAGTTGAAGCAGAGAGAGGTGAGGTGGAGACAGGAGAGTTTGAAACAGTGGTAGTGAGAGATTGAGGTAGAGATCTTTGTGAGGCACAGAAATAGAGACAGGTAGACGAATTAGGAGATGTAAGAAGAGAGAGAGAGAGAGGGGTGGTGTACAGATGGTAGTTAAAACGAGAGGAAGTACAAAGAAAGAGGAGATAATTATTGAGAACAAGACGCGCGGCCGCGAGACGCGCTCTGTGGTGGGGGAGGGGCAGAGAGAGGTGCTTGGGAGAGCAAGCGAGATGAAAGCCAGATGGCCCCTGATCAATCACTGTAAGGGTGCCCGCGAGCGATGCAAGGAAAGCTAGATGGCGCGCGCGTAACTGTGCATGTAATCGCATTCTCTAGGCCACACAAAAAGCTGTGGTCGGTTTTTTGATCCCACTAACTAAAAGTCTCGCCAGGGTAGCACATGCGCTGGCTCAGGCGAGACCTAAAAAATGAGAGGGGGCCTTATGACGTGACTATCCTATCATTTTGTAGGCATGTGATGCATTCAACACGCATGCACACATTTACAAAGGGCACTGTTTTTAACTCAAAAGCGCTGTTTTAAAACAAAGTTTGAAGCACATTTTAAAACAAAAAAAATTGATTCACTGTTTGCAGGAGCAGGCGAGGTGAAGCAACACAGTGGATATGCAAAGCACCGAGTGGGAGAGAACATGAAAAAAAGAGCACCGTGGAGTGTGGTGGGAGGGGATGGGTTAGGGGCCAGAGAGCAACACAAGTGCAGGTGGTGGGAGAGAAGCACATGGGCAGAGAAAACGAGGTGAGATAAAAGCAATCAAGGGGGACAGCTGGAAAAACATACACTTTCATAGAGGGCTTAAACAAAAAGAAAAAAGTAGTTCCTTAAAAGCGAGCAGAGGAAGCACAATAGCCAGCCAATCAAAACAAAGACAGATCTTATTATATCTCCTAAATATAACGTTACTTTAACCTTTTGTTTTTTTCAGGGAATTTCTAGATTTCTTTTAACATAAAGTAATATTTCATTACCATACATAAATCCAACACCTCCCCCCTTCCTCCCCCACCGTGCTCAACCGAAGGCCGTGCATGGCAGAGGGTTAGCTGCAGGGCCTGTCCTTCGGCTAGGCCCTGCGGTCAAACTCTCGCATGCAGCCAACCCCACATTGCACACGTGCGCAGTGGGGGATTGGACACTAGGCCTTGTGGCTGCTCCCCATAAAGGCAGCCAGCCCCATTGTGCGCAGGGCCTTCGGTTGTGTACGACGCGGGGTAGGCCACAGGGCCTGGCCCTGGGGTCCCCATCCCCAGTGCTTTTAATTTTAAAGGGGAGGAAGGCTGCGTGGCCCCCCTCTCCAAGATTAATAAGACAATTAGCCCTTGGGGACCCCAGAGTCTTATGTTTTTTAAAAGGGGGGGCAAATCGCCCCCAGGGCCTTATGGTCTTTAAAGGGGAGGGGGGGCAATGGCCCACTTCCTGAGCCTGATTAGGCTCTGGGGACCCACCCCCCATGGCCTTTTTAAAAAAAAAATTAAAAGAGGATTGGGGCTGCATGGCCTCCGTTCTTGAGTGTCAATAGGCCATGGGAATCCCATCCCCCAGGGCCACTCATTTAAAAAAGGGCGAGGGGGGCTGCGCCACCCCCCTCACCGAGCCTGATTAGGACCTGGCAACCCCATTCCCCCGGGCCATTTCTAAAAATTAAGTAGAGGAGGCCCTTGGGACCCCATCCCCCAGGTACACTCATTTAAATAAAGAACAGGGCCGTGCAACCCCCTTCCTGAGCTTTGTTAGGCCCCCGTAAAGGCAGTCAACCCCTCAGTGCTCGGTCGTGCATGGCAGGGGGCTGCCACCAGGCCCTGCAGCCAACCCCCCCCATGCAGTTAAACCCACACTGCACACAGCCTTTTGCCGTTCACGGTGAGGGGTTGGCCACAAGGCCTGACCCTGGGAACCCCATCCCCCAAGTCCTTTTATTTTTAAAGGGGGGGAACGGGGATGTTGCTGTTACACTTTTCTTGTATTGCACTTTGATTCCCCTGGTGCTGTCCTTACAGCCCCTTGTCTCAGGGTTCAGTAAGGCAGCAACAACTGCATAAAATAAACTTTTTCATGAGAATGTTTACTCTCTGTGGTTTCCACTTTTTGCCCTTCTGTCAGACCATCAGAAGCAAATTAAAGGCTATTGAGGCCAAATAGTGGAGTCAACTCAGATATTGTTGATGGTTAGATCGTGCCTGAGGTTACTTGTGCTACTCTTGCCATTTTGGTCAGCTGGCGGTGATCAAGAGTAAAGTCAGTAGTACTTGCACACACCCCAGTCCACTTAAATAACAGAGTAAGCTAATAAAGTCTTTAATGGCTATTGAGAGAGGGGAAATGATTATGGATGGTTGATAGGGTTTATGTTTGTACATTACTCACATGTATTTACAGCTGAACAGCAACAAAACTAACAGAACATTTTGTTAACATTATCTGCCCCACATGTCAGTTCTAAAATATTGGAACTTAAAACATTCCAAAAACAAATCACACCAACCGGTTACGCCTTAGCCCATAACCAGGATGATAAATACCTTAATTCGATGGGATAGGGCTACAGCGCAGCAGAAGTGCACAGGAAATTGTGTATGTATTTTGTGACAAAATGAATGGGTGTTTTTAGGTAGGCCATGTCCTCCTTTCTGAAAAAATGAATGCTTATCCCAATAACCATGATGACTATTGACCCCACTCGAACTGCTGTGCCTGCATCAGTCTGGCTTTCAGCCTGGTCTCAGCCCTGTAACCAACATGTTCAGAATCATAAGATGACTCCCTCCATTTTTTGACAAAGGCAAACTGTGCATGCTGATGCCTCTTTTTAAGTTCAAAAGATTTTTATTGGATCAGTAAAGGTGTCAATACATAAGAAAAATACAACATATCTTCAATAGAAGAGAAAAGTAAAACATGGTAATGAAAATATACAATTAATCAGAGGATAACAAAGATTTGAGGCTAAATAACAAAAAACAGCGCTGGTAATAATGAGCAATAAAATAGCTTATATAAAAAGAATAATGCAAATGAAAAGCAGTGTCAATCAAGGAGGCTTAGAGACCTCTTGCTGAGTAGGTGATACATGAGAGGAGCGTTTAGCACAGGTATCTAGGTATAAGGTTACAGGAAGCCATAAATCATGTCGTTTAGCAGCTAAGCTAAGGGGGTGCACAAAGACAGTATCTAGCCTGTGATTATGACAAACATTGTACCACCATGCTTTGAAAGAAATATTCGTAAAGTTTTTCCAATTGACGGTGATTTGCTGGAATGCAACAGCTAACAACAAGTCAACAATTTGCGTATTGAAGTCAGTGTCATCCCAGCAAGGAGAGAGGCTCCCTAAAAAAATGTTGACATAAGAGAAGGGGGACGTAGTGTGGAATATGGCATTGATTTGGGCCCAAACTAGTGTCCAAAAGTTTTGCGTAAGAGTGCAAGAAAAAAGCATGTGAAAAAGAGTGGCCTTAGGAGTAGAACAGGACCAACAAAGATCCGGGATAGAAGAAAACCTCTTATTCAACACCTGGGGAGAAAAGAGAAGTCTGTTGTAAATAAAGAAAAGAGTTTGTGTGAGGGAGGCAGCTCTAGATGTCTTGCGGAGTTTGGTCCATAATTTGTCCCAAAGGGAGGTGGGCCAAGAGATGGCAAAATCAGATTCCCACTGTTCCTCAACCTTGGATTTTGGTCTAGGTGTGAGGATCGTATGAAATGAGTGGTATAATGAGGAGGCTGTAGGGTGGGTACGCAAGAAGGAATGACGCTGTGAGGTAGGGTTGGGAGGGTGAGGATGGATGGGGGAATTAGAAAGAAGGGCATAAGTGGACATAACTGCATTTTTAAGCATAAGATATTTGCAGGCAAAAGAGCGAGGGAGATGGAAGTGTTGACTAAGAACAGAGAATAATAAGAAATCCGATTTAGAGAAGAGTTGAGATACCCAGATTAAACCCCTCTGTCTCCAAGTTTTCCAATAAAAGGGCTTACGATTGATGGATATACTGTTATTGTGCCAGATAGTGGAATTGAGAAACTCTGCCACAGAGGAAGGGGGACCTGGAGAGGTGGAAAGAAGCAGTTTGGTTGTAAACTTGTGGATAGGAATGGAGGAAAAGTGAGGCTTACGAGAAAATGAAAGGTATTCAGCAAAAGTAAAAGGGGATAGAGAAAGGCGTTCAATGACAACCCATAAGGGGGACGGCTCAGCAGGGTCTTGCAACCAATGGGAAGCTTGCCGCAAAAGGAATGCCTTGTGGTAAGCGGGAAAATCCGGAAAATTAACTCCACCCTCTGATTTGGGGAGTTGCAGTCTGAGCAAGGACATACGTGCTTTTTTGCCGGACCAGAGGAAGGAAGAGAGAATAGTGTTGATTTTCTTAAAAAACTTAGCAGGGATAGGAATTGGAATGTTAGAAATGGTGTAAAGGACTAACGGGGAGAGCATCATTTTAATCGTGTCAAGACGGCCCCACCAGGAAAGGTATAATTGGTGCCATCTGGAAGTGAGGTCGGACAATTTCTGGATGCACTTATTGAGGCATAACGAAACAGTGTCGGAGAGGGAGGGAGTAATGTGCAAACCAAGGTATTTGATATGTGAGGGGCTCCAAGTAAAATTGGACGCCATAAAATCCGGTTTAAAAGTGAACTTAGTAAGGGGTAAAATCTCACACTTGTCATTGTTAAGCTTATAACCTGAGATCTGAGAGTAATCGTGGACTTCAGCTAGGAATGCGGGGATAGAAGTAGCGGGGTTAGACATGAATAATAGAATATCGTCTGCGTAGGCAGCAAGTTTAATATTAGTTTGGGAAATTTGGAAACCATGTAAGTTAGGGTTTTGACGAAGCTTTGAGAGGAAAGGTTCCAAGGCCAGATTAAAAAGAAAAGGGGAGAGAGGGCAACCCTGACGAACACCCCTACCTAGATTGAAAAAAGAGGAAACTAGACCGTTGGCGCAAACCGCCGCTCTAGGGCTGGAGTAAAGGAAGGAGATAAAAGAGATGAAATGCGGACCAAACCCAAACCATTTGAGGGCGGAGAAAAGGAAAGTCCACTCCACCCTGTCAAACGCTTTTTCCGCGTCTAGGGCAATGGCTGCTAGTGGGTTTTGGAACTGTGGAGATTTGGAAAGGACATTAAACAAAAGTCTGGTGTTATCTGTGATGAAGCGACCTTTAACGAAACCAGATTGTTCAGGGCCTAGCAGTTCGGGAAGAAAAGGGTCTAATCTTATGGCGAGAGATTTGGCATACAATTTATAATCAATGTTGACCAAAGAAATTGGTCTGTAATTTTTACAATACTGGGTGTCTTTGCCTTCTTTGGGTATAACACAAATGTGAGCGTCTGAAAATGTACCTGAGGAAGAGCCACTTAATATGAAGGAATCAATAAGGGAATGTAGCCTGGGCAATAACAGTTTAGAAAAATGCAAATAAAATTCATCTGTGAATCCGTCTGGGCCAGGGGCCTTGTCTTTCTTGAGTGACTGAAGTGCGGTAAGTAATTCATCGCTAGAAATTGGTGATTCAAGGGCAGATAAATCAACAGGGAAATTGGAAGGTGGTTGAATGCTGGCAAAGAAAGTAGCAAGAGAATGGGCAGTGGGGTGCGTTTCAGAAGAGTAGAGTTTGGAATAAAACTGGGAAAATTGCTCTAAAATATCAACATCTGTATGCTTTAAAACAGAATTAACATCGTAGACAGATTCAATATTTAGTTTGTTTTGCTTGACTTTTAGATAGTTGGCTAAAACCTTCCCCGCCTTATTTTTACCCCCATAGAATTTTGAACTAGATTTCAACAAGTACAATGAAGCATCCTCAGTGGATTGTTTGTTAAATTGCATCTTGGCAGCAATGAGAGCAGTCAGACTTTCCTGCGAGTGGGAAGTATAGAAGGAATGCTCTAACTTTTTAATCGTAAAAAGGAGGTCACTAGTGCGCTTACGAGCAATCTTACGTTTACTAGCCACAAAGCTGATAATAAAACCCCTGGCTGCTGCTTTATAGGCATCCCAGATAACATGGTTGGGCATAGTGGGTGTGTCATTAATGATGAAAAATTCTGTGGTGAAATCAACAAAGGAGGCGGAGAATTTGGGATCGAGGAGTAAGGTATTGTTAAAGCGCCATCTCTTTGGTCCAGTGGACTTGGGTAAGATGTCAATATTAATCAAAACGGGGGCATGATCAGAAAATAAGATGGGGCCGATGTCAGCATGGGTAAGGGATTGGGACATATGATGGGAGAGAAAAATATAGTCAATACGGGATTGGGAATGATGAGTCGGGGAGTAGAAGGCGAATTCTTTAGAGGTAGGATTGCAGAGGCGCCAAGCATCAATGAGTTTATGTTGGGATATCGCTTGAGCGAAGAGCTTGTGAGACTTATTAGGGATAAAAGGTGCCTTGGAGTTCCTGTCTAAAAAACGATCGAAGGGTAAGTTACAATCACCTGCTAAGATAAAATTATCATCAATATATTCAGTGATGCGGGGGGCCATTGCGCGCCAAAAGGCATGATCACCACCGGTGGGGGCATAGATATTAAGCAGGGAAAAAGGGACACCCTTCGAGGAAAGCTTGACATACAACCATCTACCTTCAGGATCTGATTCAGAAACCAAGAGCAAATGAGCAAGAGATTTGCGAACTAGTACAACCACACCGTTCCTCTTACCATCACCCGGAGATGAAAATACAGCACCCACCCATCCTCTCTTAAGTTTAGCAGCTTCAGCGTCAGACAAATGGGTTTCTTGTAAAAAGGCAATGTCTACATTTAATTTGGCTAAATGAGAGAGGATTTTTTGTCTCTTGATAGGAGAATGCAGACCTTTAACATTCCAGGAAACAATTCGAACTGACATTAAGGGTTAATCGAAGAATGGACCAATTGGAGAATAGGACAGCAAGGAAAAGCCTCGCAGCGAGAAAGGGCACAAGAAAAAGAGAGAATGAGGTGAGAACAGATGTGGTGGAAGATGAGCAAAAGAAAAAGTGAGAGAGGGACCAGAGAAGCCATGTAAATAGGAAAGAGCCAAGAAAACAATAAGAATGATAAGAAGATACAACAATTCTCAAAGATAATGGTAAGTAAGGGCCAAGGGAGAGTAAGATAGGTAAAGGGACATGAATACAAGCAAGAGATCCAATATACAATGGGGAGAAGAAAGAGTGAAGGAAGAGAAGAGGAGGAGAACCATGAAAAAGGTAATGACACCAATAAACCTGAGAACATCAAGGGAAAAGGTAAAATAAGAAAATATAGAACAAAGAGAAACATGATAAATAAAGAATGGAGGGTACTTACGGGGGGTAGCATGGGAAAAATACAATCAGGAACTGGGAGTAAGCGAAGACATACGTGGAGACGAGGGGAGGGAGGTGGGACCAACTGGGAGAAGCAAGGCATTCGGGGCGAAGGAGGTGTCCAACCAGAGACAACAAAACGGAACGTAACACAATGATCTGTGAAGGGAGAAAAAGAACAAAGTTAGGCACTCGAATACAACGAAGATAAAAAACAAACATATGACCAGCTGAAGAACCAGAACCACAATATCGGAAACTAGAATAAAAGATATAATCTTAACGAGAAGTCATACAGTCTGAAGAACCTGTAAAAATGAAAGCATTAAAGCATAACAAAATAGGGAATCAAACTGCAAGTACAGAAAAAAGTCATGGTGGGTGAGAAGAGGGACCAGATAGCTCCATATCAGCTTGACCGGAGGAATTCAGGAAGCTTCGAAGTCGCGCAGGGTCCTCATATGTTGTGGTCTTGTTATTGTGAGTGACCTTAAATAGACAAGGATGAAAGAGCCCATATCTGGCACCAATGGCGCGAAGGTCAGGTCTCATAACGATTTGAACGTAACCACTAGTTCTAGCTCAGAGAGGTAATGTGCACTGTGGTAGAGGGAGGGTAAAATCAGAAGGATACGTAGGCAAAAAATAGTGAGACAGAGAAAAAAGTAGGGAGATATGTGAATACGAGTAAGACGAGGTGTAGAACGAAAGAGTTGAAGCAGAGAGAGGTGAGGTGGAGACAGGAGAGTTTGAAACAGTGGTAGTGAGAGATTGAGGTAGAGATCTTTGTGAGGCACAGAAATAGAGACAGGTAGACGAATTAGGAGATGTAAGAAGAGAGAGAGAGAGAGGGGTGGTGTACAGATGGTAGTTAAAACGAGAGGAAGTACAAAGAAAGAGGAGATAATTATTGAGAACAAGACGCGCGGCCGCGAGACGCGCTCTGTGGTGGGGGAGGGGCAGAGAGAGGTGCTTGGGAGAGCAAGCGAGATGAAAGCCAGATGGCCCCTGATCAATCACTGTAAGGGTGCCCGCGAGCGATGCAAGGAAAGCTAGATGGCGCGCGCGTAACTGTGCATGTAATCGCATTCTCTAGGCCACACAAAAAGCTGTGGTCGGTTTTTTGATCCCACTAACTAAAAGTCTCGCCAGGGTAGCACATGCGCTGGCTCAGGCGAGACCTAAAAAATGAGAGGGGGCCTTATGACGTGACTATCCTATCATTTTGTAGGCATGTGATGCATTCAACACGCATGCACACATTTACAAAGGGCACTGTTTTTAACTCAAAAGCGCTGTTTTAAAACAAAGTTTGAAGCACATTTTAAAACAAAAAAAATTGATTCACTGTTTGCAGGAGCAGGCGAGGTGAAGCAACACAGTGGATATGCAAAGCACCGAGTGGGAGAGAACATGAAAAAAAGAGCACCGTGGAGTGTGGTGGGAGGGGATGGGTTAGGGGCCAGAGAGCAACACAAGTGCAGGTGGTGGGAGAGAAGCACATGGGCAGAGAAAACGAGGTGAGATAAAAGCAATCAAGGGGGACAGCTGGAAAAACATACACTTTCATAGAGGGCTTAAACAAAAAGAAAAAAGTAGTTCCTTAAAAGCGAGCAGAGGAAGCACAATAGCCAGCCAATCAAAACAAAGACAGATCTTATTATATCTCCTAAATATAACGTTACTTTAACCTTTTGTTTTTTTCAGGGAATTTCTAGATTTCTTTTAACATAAAGTAATATTTCATTACCATACATAAATCCAACACCTCCCCCCTTCCTCCCCCACCGTGCTCAACCGAAGGCCGTGCATGGCAGAGGGTTAGCTGCAGGGCCTGTCCTTCGGCTAGGCCCTGCGGTCAAACTCTCGCATGCAGCCAACCCCACATTGCACACGTGCGCAGTGGGGGATTGGACACTAGGCCTTGTGGCTGCTCCCCATAAAGGCAGCCAGCCCCATTGTGCGCAGGGCCTTCGGTTGTGTACGACGCGGGGTAGGCCACAGGGCCTGGCCCTGGGGTCCCCATCCCCAGTGCTTTTAATTTTAAAGGGGAGGAAGGCTGCGTGGCCCCCCTCTCCAAGATTAATAAGACAATTAGCCCTTGGGGACCCCAGAGTCTTATGTTTTTTAAAAGGGGGGGCAAATCGCCCCCAGGGCCTTATGGTCTTTAAAGGGGAGGGGGGGCAATGGCCCACTTCCTGAGCCTGATTAGGCTCTGGGGACCCACCCCCCATGGCCTTTTTAAAAAAAAAATTAAAAGAGGATTGGGGCTGCATGGCCTCCGTTCTTGAGTGTCAATAGGCCATGGGAATCCCATCCCCCAGGGCCACTCATTTAAAAAAGGGCGAGGGGGGCTGCGCCACCCCCCTCACCGAGCCTGATTAGGACCTGGCAACCCCATTCCCCCGGGCCATTTCTAAAAATTAAGTAGAGGAGGCCCTTGGGACCCCATCCCCCAGGTACACTCATTTAAATAAAGAACAGGGCCGTGCAACCCCCTTCCTGAGCTTTGTTAGGCCCCCGTAAAGGCAGTCAACCCCTCAGTGCTCGGTCGTGCATGGCAGGGGGCTGCCACCAGGCCCTGCAGCCAACCCCCCCCATGCAGTTAAACCCACACTGCACACAGCCTTTTGCCGTTCACGGTGAGGGGTTGGCCACAAGGCCTGACCCTGGGAACCCCATCCCCCAAGTCCTTTTATTTTTAAAGGGGGGGAACGGGGATGTTGCTGTTACACTTTTCTTGTATTGCACTTTGATTCCCCTGGTGCTGTCCTTACAGCCCCTTGTCTCAGGGTTCAGTAAGGCAGCAACAACTGCATAAAATAAACTTTTTCATGAGAATGTTTACTCTCTGTGGTTTCCACTTTTTGCCCTTCTGTCAGACCATCAGAAGCAAATTAAAGGCTATTGAGGCCAAATAGTGGAGTCAACTCAGATATTGTTGATGGTTAGATCGTGCCTGAGGTTACTTGTGCTACTCTTGCCATTTTGGTCAGCTGGCGGTGATCAAGAGTAAAGTCAGTAGTACTTGCACACACCCCAGTCCACTTAAATAACAGAGTAAGCTAATAAAGTCTTTAATGGCTATTGAGAGAGGGGAAATGATTATGGATGGTTGATAGGGTTTATGTTTGTACATTACTCACATGTATTTACAGCTGAACAGCAACAAAACTAACAGAACATTTTGTTAACATTATCTGCCCCACATGTCAGTTCTAAAATATTGGAACTTAAAACATTCCAAAAACAAATCACACCAACCGGTTACGCCTTAGCCCATAACCAGGATGATAAATACCTTAATTCGATGGGATAGGGCTACAGCGCAGCAGAAGTGCACAGGAAATTGTGTATGTATTTTGTGACAAAATGAATGGGTGTTTTTAGGTAGGCCATGTCCTCCTTTCTGAAAAAATGAATGCTTATCCCAATAACCATGATGACTATTGACCCCACTCGAACTGCTGTGCCTGCATCAGTCTGGCTTTCAGCCTGGTCTCAGCCCTGTAACCAACATGTTCAGAATCATAAGATGACTCCCTCCATTTTTTGACAAAGGCAAACTGTGCATGCTGATGCCTCTTTTTAAGTTCAAAAGATTTTTATTGGATCAGTAAAGGTGTCAATACATAAGAAAAATACAACATATCTTCAATAGAAGAGAAAAGTAAAACATGGTAATGAAAATATACAATTAATCAGAGGATAACAAAGATTTGAGGCTAAATAACAAAAAACAGCGCTGGTAATAATGAGCAATAAAATAGCTTATATAAAAAGAATAATGCAAATGAAAAGCAGTGTCAATCAAGGAGGCTTAGAGACCTCTTGCTGAGTAGGTGATACATGAGAGGAGCGTTTAGCACAGGTATCTAGGTATAAGGTTACAGGAAGCCATAAATCATGTCGTTTAGCAGCTAAGCTAAGGGGGTGCACAAAGACAGTATCTAGCCTGTGATTATGACAAACATTGTACCACCATGCTTTGAAAGAAATATTCGTAAAGTTTTTCCAATTGACGGTGATTTGCTGGAATGCAACAGCTAACAACAAGTCAACAATTTGCGTATTGAAGTCAGTGTCATCCCAGCAAGGAGAGAGGCTCCCTAAAAAAATGTTGACATAAGAGAAGGGGGACGTAGTGTGGAATATGGCATTGATTTGGGCCCAAACTAGTGTCCAAAAGTTTTGCGTAAGAGTGCAAGAAAAAAGCATGTGAAAAAGAGTGGCCTTAGGAGTAGAACAGGACCAACAAAGATCCGGGATAGAAGAAAACCTCTTATTCAACACCTGGGGAGAAAAGAGAAGTCTGTTGTAAATAAAGAAAAGAGTTTGTGTGAGGGAGGCAGCTCTAGATGTCTTGCGGAGTTTGGTCCATAATTTGTCCCAAAGGGAGGTGGGCCAAGAGATGGCAAAATCAGATTCCCACTGTTCCTCAACCTTGGATTTTGGTCTAGGTGTGAGGATCGTATGAAATGAGTGGTATAATGAGGAGGCTGTAGGGTGGGTACGCAAGAAGGAATGACGCTGTGAGGTAGGGTTGGGAGGGTGAGGATGGATGGGGGAATTAGAAAGAAGGGCATAAGTGGACATAACTGCATTTTTAAGCATAAGATATTTGCAGGCAAAAGAGCGAGGGAGATGGAAGTGTTGACTAAGAACAGAGAATAATAAGAAATCCGATTTAGAGAAGAGTTGAGATACCCAGATTAAACCCCTCTGTCTCCAAGTTTTCCAATAAAAGGGCTTACGATTGATGGATATACTGTTATTGTGCCAGATAGTGGAATTGAGAAACTCTGCCACAGAGGAAGGGGGACCTGGAGAGGTGGAAAGAAGCAGTTTGGTTGTAAACTTGTGGATAGGAATGGAGGAAAAGTGAGGCTTACGAGAAAATGAAAGGTATTCAGCAAAAGTAAAAGGGGATAGAGAAAGGCGTTCAATGACAACCCATAAGGGGGACGGCTCAGCAGGGTCTTGCAACCAATGGGAAGCTTGCCGCAAAAGGAATGCCTTGTGGTAAGCGGGAAAATCCGGAAAATTAACTCCACCCTCTGATTTGGGGAGTTGCAGTCTGAGCAAGGACATACGTGCTTTTTTGCCGGACCAGAGGAAGGAAGAGAGAATAGTGTTGATTTTCTTAAAAAACTTAGCAGGGATAGGAATTGGAATGTTAGAAATGGTGTAAAGGACTAACGGGGAGAGCATCATTTTAATCGTGTCAAGACGGCCCCACCAGGAAAGGTATAATTGGTGCCATCTGGAAGTGAGGTCGGACAATTTCTGGATGCACTTATTGAGGCATAACGAAACAGTGTCGGAGAGGGAGGGAGTAATGTGCAAACCAAGGTATTTGATATGTGAGGGGCTCCAAGTAAAATTGGACGCCATAAAATCCGGTTTAAAAGTGAACTTAGTAAGGGGTAAAATCTCACACTTGTCATTGTTAAGCTTATAACCTGAGATCTGAGAGTAATCGTGGACTTCAGCTAGGAATGCGGGGATAGAAGTAGCGGGGTTAGACATGAATAATAGAATATCGTCTGCGTAGGCAGCAAGTTTAATATTAGTTTGGGAAATTTGGAAACCATGTAAGTTAGGGTTTTGACGAAGCTTTGAGAGGAAAGGTTCCAAGGCCAGATTAAAAAGAAAAGGGGAGAGAGGGCAACCCTGACGAACACCCCTACCTAGATTGAAAAAAGAGGAAACTAGACCGTTGGCGCAAACCGCCGCTCTAGGGCTGGAGTAAAGGAAGGAGATAAAAGAGATGAAATGCGGACCAAACCCAAACCATTTGAGGGCGGAGAAAAGGAAAGTCCACTCCACCCTGTCAAACGCTTTTTCCGCGTCTAGGGCAATGGCTGCTAGTGGGTTTTGGAACTGTGGAGATTTGGAAAGGACATTAAACAAAAGTCTGGTGTTATCTGTGATGAAGCGACCTTTAACGAAACCAGATTGTTCAGGGCCTAGCAGTTCGGGAAGAAAAGGGTCTAATCTTATGGCGAGAGATTTGGCATACAATTTATAATCAATGTTGACCAAAGAAATTGGTCTGTAATTTTTACAATACTGGGTGTCTTTGCCTTCTTTGGGTATAACACAAATGTGAGCGTCTGAAAATGTACCTGAGGAAGAGCCACTTAATATGAAGGAATCAATAAGGGAATGTAGCCTGGGCAATAACAGTTTAGAAAAATGCAAATAAAATTCATCTGTGAATCCGTCTGGGCCAGGGGCCTTGTCTTTCTTGAGTGACTGAAGTGCGGTAAGTAATTCATCGCTAGAAATTGGTGATTCAAGGGCAGATAAATCAACAGGGAAATTGGAAGGTGGTTGAATGCTGGCAAAGAAAGTAGCAAGAGAATGGGCAGTGGGGTGCGTTTCAGAAGAGTAGAGTTTGGAATAAAACTGGGAAAATTGCTCTAAAATATCAACATCTGTATGCTTTAAAACAGAATTAACATCGTAGACAGATTCAATATTTAGTTTGTTTTGCTTGACTTTTAGATAGTTGGCTAAAACCTTCCCCGCCTTATTTTTACCCCCATAGAATTTTGAACTAGATTTCAACAAGTACAATGAAGCATCCTCAGTGGATTGTTTGTTAAATTGCATCTTGGCAGCAATGAGAGCAGTCAGACTTTCCTGCGAGTGGGAAGTATAGAAGGAATGCTCTAACTTTTTAATCGTAAAAAGGAGGTCACTAGTGCGCTTACGAGCAATCTTACGTTTACTAGCCACAAAGCTGATAATAAAACCCCTGGCTGCTGCTTTATAGGCATCCCAGATAACATGGTTGGGCATAGTGGGTGTGTCATTAATGATGAAAAATTCTGTGGTGAAATCAACAAAGGAGGCGGAGAATTTGGGATCGAGGAGTAAGGTATTGTTAAAGCGCCATCTCTTTGGTCCAGTGGACTTGGGTAAGATGTCAATATTAATCAAAACGGGGGCATGATCAGAAAATAAGATGGGGCCGATGTCAGCATGGGTAAGGGATTGGGACATATGATGGGAGAGAAAAATATAGTCAATACGGGATTGGGAATGATGAGTCGGGGAGTAGAAGGTGAATTCTTTAGAGGTAGGATTGCAGAGGCGCCAAGCATCAATGAGTTTATGTTGGGATATCGCTTGAGCGAAGAGCTTGTGAGACTTATTAGGGATAAAAGGTGCCTTGGAGTTCCTGTCTAAAAAACGATCGAAGGGTAAGTTACAATCACCTGCTAAGATAAAATTATCATCAATATATTCAGTGATGCGGGAGGCCATTGCGCGCCAAAAGGCATGATCACCACCGGTGGGGGCATAGATATTAAGCAGGGAAAAAGGGACACCCTTCGAGGAAAGCTTGACATACAACCATCTACCTTCAGGATCTGATTCAGAAACCAAGAGCAAATGAGCAAGAGATTTGCGAACTAGTACAACCACACCGTTCCTCTTACCATCACCCGGAGATGAAAATACAGCACCCACCCATCCTCTCTTAAGTTTAGCAGCTTCAGCGTCAGACAAATGGGTTTCTTGTAAAAAGGCAATGTCTACATTTAATTTGGCTAAATGAGAGAGGATTTTTTGTCTCTTGATAGGAGAATGCAGACCTTTAACATTCCAGGAAACAATTCGAACTGACATTAAGGGTTAATCGAAGAATGGACCAATTGGAGAATAGGACAGCAAGGAAAAGCCTCGCAGCGAGAAAGGGCACAAGAAAAAGAGAGAATGAGGTGAGAACAGATGTGGTGGAAGATGAGCAAAAGAAAAAGTGAGAGAGGGACCAGAGAAGCCATGTAAATAGGAAAGAGCCAAGAAAACAATAAGAATGATAAGAAGATACAACAATTCTCAAAGATAATGGTAAGTAAGGGCCAAGGGAGAGTAAGATAGGTAAAGGGACATGAATACAAGCAAGAGATCCAATATACAATGGGGAGAAGAAAGAGTGAAGGAAGAGAAGAGGAGGAGAACCATGAAAAAGGTAATGACACCAATAAACCTGAGAACATCAAGGGAAAAGGTAAAATAAGAAAATATAGAACAAAGAGAAACATGATAAATAAAGAATGGAGGGTACTTACGGGGGGTAGCATGGGAAAAATACAATCAGGAACTGGGAGTAAGCGAAGACATACGTGGAGACGAGGGGAGGGAGGTGGGACCAACTGGGAGAAGCAAGGCATTCGGGGCGAAGGAGGTGTCCAACCAGAGACAACAAAACGGAACGTAACACAATGATCTGTGAAGGGAGAAAAAGAACAAAGTTAGGCACTCGAATACAACGAAGATAAAAAACAAACATATGACCAGCTGAAGAACCAGAACCACAATATCGGAAACTAGAATAAAAGATATAATCTTAACGAGAAGTCATACAGTCTGAAGAACCTGTAAAAATGAAAGCATTAAAGCATAACAAAATAGGGAATCAAACTGCAAGTACAGAAAAAAGTCATGGTGGGTGAGAAGAGGGACCAGATAGCTCCATATCAGCTTGACCGGAGGAATTCAGGAAGCTTCGAAGTCGCGCAGGGTCCTCATATGTTGTGGTCTTGTTATTGTGAGTGACCTTAAATAGACAAGGATGAAAGAGCCCATATCTGGCACCAATGGCGCGAAGGTCAGGTCTCATATCTAGGAAGGCCTTGCGACGGTTTGCAGTGGTCCTGGCATAATCCTGCGCAAAGAACAAAGTGGAGCCTGACCATGTGAGACAAGGAGAGGCTTTGGCGGCTGAAAGGACTTTCAACAGGTCTGTGTATTCTAGAAAGTACATTATTACACCTCTAGGCTTCGTTGACACGGAAGGAGAGGAGGGTGCTCGACCAAGCCTGTGAGCACGTTGGATATTCAGTGAGGTGTCATCAGGCAGGTGCAGAAGCTTAGGAAGAAAGGACTTGAAGAAATTGATGGGATCGTTCCCCTCACAACCCTCCACCAAGCCGTAAAGACGGAGATTATTGCGTCTGTTGCGATTTTCAAGGTCCTCCACCTGCTTCTGAAGAGAGGAAATCTGCGTATGCATGTGAGAGACCTTGGACGCAGATTCCTGAAGAGAGGAGACATCACGCTCCACCGACGACACTCTTTCATCCAACGAAGCCCAATTGTCAGTGAGAATCTGCAACTTAGCATTAGTCTCCTCCATGTAAGGGCGCAGGGCCCGTAGCTCTTCGAGGATTAACTCCATAGAGATGGGCGAAGAGGACTTAGGAGGCGAAGGCGGGTCTTTTTTTAACCTCTTAGAGTTTGCTTTTGCCGAAGATTGTGAGGAGGTGTCCGCAGTCGACGTCATCTCAGTTGAAGGTAGAGACTGAGAAGCTTCCAAATGGGCCAGTGCCGTGAATAATTTGGAATTTTTAATATAATTACGCTTTTGAACTTTACTGGAGCAATCCGCCATCAGCACGTCTATGAAGCGTGAGGTCACAAAATATCTTAATGCCCAACTAAAAAAAGGATCAGGAAGCAAACTAATAAAGAAAAATGCCAGGCCAAAGAATTGGAGTCAAAAGTGTTGGAAACTGGAGTCATAAAAATGGCCGCCGTATATGAGGAGAGTTGAAAATTCCAGTCATAAAAGAAGAGAAGCAGCAGAAATAATCATAGTTGAAGAGAAAAAAGTCACCTTAGAGTGCTGGTTGGCCACATCTGCGCTTCGGGAGTTGCTGGGGTCAAAAATGTAAGCATGAGGCCTCCAGGGGATCCATGCGCGATAAAACGCGCTGCTGAGGCGCTCACGGGCGGAAATAAACAAGATGGCGGCCGCGGCCGATGACGAGCCGCGACCGAAGATAAAATGGGCTATAAGACCCAAACTAACTGTGCCTCAGCGCCAGAAAAGGATTGAAAATGATCCTGGCATGCTCCGACAGGGAAGACTGCCCTTCGTTGGTGGAAACTGGTGCGCGAACCGTCAGTAGACTCCGGTGTGGACGGAGCTCCTAGCCGAACGCCGCCATCTCCTTCGGGCGCCAAGCCACGCCCCCCATGCTGATGCCTCTTGACCTATCTTCCACCTTCGATACCATTGATCCCAACATAGTGTTACATCTGTGCTGTGCTTTTACAGATGTACCACTATGTTGTAATCAATGGTATTGAAGTCGTGTAAAGATGTTACCGAATGTTGCATACTTTCAAGAAACAATGGATCGCTTCCCATGCTGCATGGCAGTGTGTTCCTGGAAGACTACACTAAGTGAATACTGAGAACTCTACTGTCTTTGGGACTCATGGCGGAGGCCCTGCAGTCGTGGCGGGACCTAACCAATGACAAACTGCCATTCAGAGGTGTTATGTTTCGTAGGGTACCTCAATATAGGCTTGAGTAGTCACCTGACACTTCACCTACATTTACCGTACCATTCATTGTACTAGATAACGGTTTTTGATATTGACCCTTTACCTAGTTAAGCACTGCATACATGTTGTGTGGTTTTGCCCGAAAACTAGCCTCAATAATTATGCATGAGGATTCTCAGAATCACAGCAGGATTACCATTGTCTGCATAATAACTATGTCTAAGGGTCATCCCTTCGGTCATCCTCCACCGACATGACACAGCAAGGTAGAATCCCCTGAGGGTACCTTTTGGGTATATATACACCACTTCTTTGCAGGGGTAGGCAGAGCAGAAAGACTTCCATGCTGACACACTGACACGAGACGCTGAGGTTCCTGCACGCAGACACTCCAGCACACAGTGGTCTGACATCCCTCGCGGGGTGTCCATCTCGAGACCAAGACGGGGTCCTTCATTCTCCCACACCAAGTAATGGGGTTGGCCTCATCCTAGGGGGATTCTTGGGTCTACACCTACATGCATGCTAGGTACACTTAGGTACATCTAGTTAGGGTTGCATCGTAGGAGTAAGCATTATTATTGTCATATATTTATATGCTTGCATATATTCATTGTCTTAGCACTATGGTAGAAATCTATCATCGATTTACTCTTTTGGTGCTTATAATCATTTATATCTGCTTCTGTCTTATGGTTGTTTCAGCACACCTATTTTACTCTAGAATGACGCTGGCTCAATAAATACTTATTGAAAAACGTCCCCACAGTTTATTCTGTGTATCTCTCCGAGACAAAGTGAGCACAAGTGACTGAGCGAAAAGTACTGTACTGTTTCCACGATCCCTGATGGGAAAGAGTTGTCATGTTTGATAATTGCCAGGAGCTAGTCTCTCATTGCTAAGAGGAGTTTACAGTGGCACTGTGATCCAGCTGATATGCAGGCGAACATATCCGGTGGGGGTGTCTGGAATCAGTCTGGACAGCAATCCCACAGTTTGTTGTCTAAACGCACAGATCCTATATTGATTTATAGGAACTACACGACAGAGGTCTCGTCACGAGTGAGGGCCCACCACCACAAGTGTGGGGCCTCGGCCACGAGTGCGGAGGCCCTTTGTGAATCGGGCCCTTGTGTTCCCCATCACCTGGAAGGGTGTTCTGCAAGTCACCTGGAACCCCAGGCAGGAGATTGGCAGTGGGGTCTTGGAAGCCAGGGTGGAATAGAGGATGTCAAAATTGGGCCTTTTGTTTGATCATCAAATAAACATTATCATGACTTTAGGAGTTTGGACAAGGCATATAACCAGTCCTTCCCAAAGTTGAATAAGTCGCTACAAAGTTTGTTTTCATACCCACGGGTGACACGAGTGAACTGACTTAGTTCAACGCACCAACGCTTGAATGCGAAAGACAGGTTTTTGTAGCCCCGCAGAACACCACCCAGTACGTAGTTGAAGTGGCATCAAGCTTTTGGGTTACTAACATTCCCTAAACCCAGGGACATTTTAAGGATTTTGGGGACCCTAGGCCAAACATATATTGGGGCCCCTGTTCGGGACAACTGTTTCATGCCCTCTTTGGCCAGATCACTGGCGCACTCCTCCAAATTCTAAATGTTTTTACATCTAATATTCAGGGGAAATTACGTTTTCAATATTGTGACACAGCAGCTCACTAATATTACTGCAAGTAATCTCTCTGACACCCTCCCATCTCTCATATGTGAGGTCCTGTTTTGACCTTTAAGAAACTTTTTTATGGATGTTGCATAAATCATAAACACAATAGTTCTCTTCAAAATATCTGTAATAGACTCTCACACATTACACACATTAAAAATAAATTGAAGGAAAATTGTATTTTAAAACAATCAGTTTAAGAATTCTTCATGATCATCAGTGCAGGACTCTCTGCAGAACAGAGCTGGGTCTATCAGGGGGCCCATTGAAAGGCTGGGGCACTTAAGACGTCTCTGCCTAAACAGGGATCCAAGGACACTGTGGTGATTAGAAACAAACCTATTTTGTTCTTCTCAATACCACACACACAAACTGCACTAAGACAAAGATAGTTCAACCAAAAAAGTGTTTATTTCAACAGGTGCTTAGCACATCGAAAATAACCACACAGAATATAATTTAAACAGCACGAATGCATGATGTTAACAATGGGAATACAAAGTATATTTCTAACCTGGGTTGAAATGTCATCTAAAAACCTAAAACGTACTTCCATTCACAATGCTAGAAGAGCCTGGAGTAGTATAACTTGCATCTAGATTTTCTTAGGGAGACTCAGCACACTTCATACCGGTTTACAGCCAAGCTCTGTAATTATCAGTATTCAGGGGATCCGTGTTCCCTGCAAAAGGCAAACGTGTCACAACAGGATCAGCTCCTCTCGTGCTGGATATCCGCTTTCAGTAGAAAGTGCAATACAGCAGC
This sequence comes from Triturus cristatus, assembly GCF_964204655.1. Lineage (NCBI taxonomy): Eukaryota > Metazoa > Chordata > Amphibia > Caudata > Salamandridae > Triturus > Triturus cristatus. The sequence continues at coordinate 817,384,737 of NC_140584.1, forward strand.
ATCTGGGGCAGTCAGGATCTTCTCTGGCAGTTTCTTGCATGATAATATGAGACAAAGGACCTCTCCTTACTAGTGGTCAAGTGGCAGTCCTTTCTATACTATATCTTAACTAAGATGGAATTTCAAGCATCACCCTAGTAATATCTGGTATAAGCAATGAGTATCAAGATGCTAGTCTAAGCAGCATTTTTTTAAACAAATAAGGTATTACGGCAGGTCAGACTACACTGTTTTGACTATTGTTCTTGTTTGACTTTGAAATTACGATAGCAAGGCACTTGTTCTAGACTGATGTAGCAGTCTTGTCTTGTTTCTATATCTGAGTGACTTGGCATTTTCACAGGTTCTTGGAAAGATAAGGACAGATGACAACTGCGTCAAAGGCATGTGGAAATATACCTTTTTTGGGGTACACTGGTGCAGGGTCACCCTTTTGTCCACGGGTTCAAAAACCAACAAAGTAGAGATCAGCACTGGGGTTGGGAATAAATAACAAGTTTATTAATCACTCATGAGTGGGACCACGTCCACACAGCACTCTCAAGTGCTGCCTGAGGTAGTACATTGAAGTCACAGAACACAGGCCTTATATACAGCTTTTTCTGCACTGGTAAGCATGTGGATACAAATAGAAGGTACAGGCCTACACAGGAATAGTTACTGACAAACATGGGCAGATGGGAGACCAAATAGTCAGCAAAGTGGGAGGGGGGCAGGAGTGCTTATGGCAGCAGTAAATGATTGACAGTTGAGTCTGAGACCAGGTGTTCTGGCAGCTACAAACTTTTAGCATGCACATTGCTTTTAGCTGAGTCAGGAAGTCAACTAAAATAGACAGCACAGGCAGGGAAAAAGACGAGCAGCAGACGATGGGAGAATTACAAAGCCAATAAAATGGATGCCACAACCAAGATGGCTTTAGCTTATGCTAAGAGAAATTATTTCAGATTTCCACAGGCAGACATGTTGAACCTTCGGCCTACTTAAAATAGAGTTTGACCTTATAATCTTTACGTCACCAAGATGGGGTATTTTGCAATAGTGCATAGAGCATTATACGAGATTCCCAATATAAGATGGAGTTGAGTCTCTGTATGTCAGTACCATTTTTATTCACATGTAAGGGAAATAGTCTAGACCGAGAGGGACATCGCAACACATTACTTCCCTTATTTTTTGTTATATCTACTATTTCAAGATCAGAATTATTCTCAGCAATTTCATGTTCTTCTGGAATTATTCACCTGGATTACTTGTTTTTCTCTTGTCTCGTTCCTAATATCAGCAGGAGTTTGGTACCTTGATGATATTATTTTTTCAAACCTAACGTTCATCTTCAGCCAAGAGTTGTAAGATTGCCAAGGACTTTTTTTCAGTTTAATGGTGTTTTCCTCCTCTATGGGACGCTCTGATGGAAACACTTGCACCTTTTACATACACTATTCTGTGCAGGGTGGCACCTTGGCTACTGGGAGGAGTCTCCCTTTCATCTAAATTCAAGAAGGGGACTTAACAGACCTTCTCATCATCCATTCATTCATGTACTAGGTATTGAAGATATCGGTTTTGAATTGGCTCATATTCTAGGTTTCCAAAATGACTCCATGCATCAAAGAGGCTACTCTTTATCCATCACCCTACTGTAATTTAGCCAAATCGTGGTGTTCAGTCATAGATCAATGTTATGCGTAGAACAGCAGTTCTCAGATACATAGGGCTCAGAGGTAGGCTTTCAGGTAACTGGGACTGGCTGGCATAAAATAGGGGATTCAATGAAGTCTGGAATGAAGTGGTGTTCTCATTTACCGGGATGGCAAGTGTGGCAAGTAGAAAACATAGTAGAGTGGGGATGTGAGCTGTTAGAAAGCAACTGGGACAGAAAGGAATGATTACTAACACCTCAATGACAGTCAACCTGATCTCCACCTAGAGATTTGTAACCCACCTGGCCAGGGGTGCAACCGGGTTCCAAACAATCAAACAATGTAAGTTATCTTGTTCAAGAAGCAGATGTACTCAGTGGATTTCAACAAGGAGGTAAAAGTTCATCAACATACTAAATGCAGGTAATAGAGTTGCAGAAAGGTTTCAAGTCACGTAAAAAGCTGAAGGTGCCATTCTATAAATGAGCAACAAGTTGCTAAAGATTTTGAATATACTTGCAAAATTAGCAGGAGCATTTAAAGTCTTGCACAAATGAGGAATCTTCCTCAGAAATTGAGCAGGAGCTCCATGAACAATAAAAATGAGCCAAATCAGTGATGCGTTTCCTCTGTATTCACAGTAAACACGTTGAGCAGGCACCTGACATTTTTTTCAGACACCTCTTAAGCTGTTGCAAGTACTAGCATGGGCTAGTGACAAGTTGTGACATGTAGTCCTTCTAAATCGACATCTTGCCTCACCCTCCATCATACACCCCTGAATGAGACACTGTTTTGTGTCAAGAGAGATCCGAATTGGAATAATTTCATGCATGCTTTGACCAACCCGTAGCTGCAGACCGGCTGCACCTCCCAACGAGGTGAGCAGGCAGTGACATCAACAAGCTCTCAGTTCCCGGGAGGCACAAGACTACTGGGAGCCCTGGGAATTGGTGCAGTCATGAGACCTGGTCTTAAACCTATCATCCCCAACAAATGTCTGTGTTCCTCAAGTGCCCAGCTTCATTTCGTTACTGTTCAAGGTTTATGCTAAACCAGTGGGTAAACTTTTTTTCCTGCGTGTGCACCAGTTTCCACCAGCAATGTGGATGATGCCCAATTATACCTTGAGATCAATAATATGGAAAATATTTGCACATTAGTTCACTGCCTTTTAGACATTATCTAGCTCATGGATGTCCCAGATGAAACTCCTCCTCGAAGAACAAAAATCTGAGTTTCTTCTTCTGTTACCATACTGTTGAAAGATCCTCCAATCAGACTGAATTGATAAACTTCAGACTCTAAAAATTGTCCCTAAAATTCTCAAATCTTCTAAATTGCTAGGCTTTACTTTAGAAGAGCATCTTAATCTGTCATTCATCCACTTGGCAACCAGACTGGTCACTTGTACTCAAATGTTTGACAAAATAATTTCTGCCACAAATCTTTAGCCGCTTCGAAGCAGCGCAAATTCCCCGGCTGTGCGGGCAAATTCCACGCATGCATGGAACGGACAGCCCCCGGCCGTCCTCCGCACATGCCCACCGTGACATCCCGACACATGGAAGAGGCTACAACTGCTTACTCTTTAGTCTTTCTGTATTTACAAGCCACTTGGCCTCTCATACATCACCATACATCTAACCTCTCCCATAATTTTCACAAAAGCTGGAGTAGTAAGTAAAAAACTGATCTTTAGACCCCAGTGGTGTGGAATTCCTGTAGACTCACACCAAGGACATATTGTTTGGGGTCAAAGACAGCAAGTTTTCATGTTTATTCTGTCCTTGGGACAAGTAGGTTCAACCACATGCTGCGCAAACCCTTTGACTTCCAGTTTACAGTAAATTATGAATCAGAAGAGCTTTGTCTACAGTTATGGTAATATTTGTGTCCATATGCTAATGTTGTTCGAACTTCTATTTATGGTTTATTGATGCAAAGCCTTTATTATTAGGATGAGCGGTCTAAAGAAATATTTATAAGCTCGGACTGCACTACTGACAGTGGTTCAAGGATAAACATGTGTACCCACATTTGCAGAGTTTAACAGTATGGAAATATGTTTAATGCTCCCAGAATACTCTCTGATAAGATGCAAATATTTGCAGGAGCTTGAAATCGAGATTGCCGACACTTTCCTTTCAAAATAAAATGTTCATAAAAAATGCAACTAGGGAAAACATTTTGCTAAACTACTGTGAAATTGTAGGTAGAGCTTCTTTGAAGCATCATTTAGCAAGAAACATACTATTATTTCCAAAAATATTCATAATGGACAATCAGTGTAACTAGTTTCAACAAGATTATGTGAAACATTAAAACAAACAAGCATTGGCAAATCCAATCGGTCTGACATTGGTATTTAGCGTTTTGGTATTGTAAATGCGTGTCTTGATTCAACATGGTTTTAGCAAAACGTTATTTTTGTAGGACATGCCAGGCCCTCACCATTATAACCAATATTGGCAAAAATACTTTTTTGGTCTCAAAAAGCACACATTGCCACAGTAGTCCCTGGCAATATGCTCCTTGTGAAAGAGCAGAATGCTGTTACTCACAGTGAAGCCAGCCGATAAACAGAGAGATAGAATTTTAATAAAAACAAAAGGTCTTAGTTAACGCTAGACCTAATAAGTGGCCCAATTCTCACAGTAAGTCACAAAAGTGCACCCGTGGTATATGTTCATGCATTAGTGCAGATTTACAGCTTTCATAAATTTACAAGAATTTACAGCATTAGGCCAGGAAATGCTACTCCTAGAAAATATTTGTAGACTGCATTTTAGCACGAGCAAATATGTATGTGTAGATCTGTTCATGTGACAATCTGCTGAGCATTTACAAGATCACTTTTCCTCCAACCCCTTTTTCCCTAACCCTGGAAGAATTTTTACTTCTGCCCTTGTCGGGAATACATTTCCAACCTTTCTCAGTATACGAAAGATTAGAGAAAAGCTGGAGAAACCCCCTAAAAAACATGTAAATTAGTAGGTTTGCACAGACTTAAAAAGGCATTCCAATACTGAAATGAATGCTTACCGCCACCGCCAGCCACAGTATGTAGATGTGCAGAAAGGTGGAAAAATCTGCGAATTGCTAGTATTCAAACCCTCCTATAGTATGAGCCCTGGCATATTCAAAGAGGCTATTATCACAGCTTTCATGTAATGAGATTTCTGCCATAGTTTATGTGGCTCCAAAGGGGCAAGTGTTTTTCTTTTACAGGACAAGTAGATTTATAAAGCAACCTGTCCCATAGACAAGTAGATATTTAATTAAATTTCACACCCCTGAGCCCCTCTCAATGAATTGTACTTTATCATTCCCCTGATGTAAGACTCCCTCACAGTCCAAATCCAGACTTAAAACTCCAAATTTTTACCCTTTAAGATTACTTTTTTTTTATTTTTTGTATTTATTTTTTTAACTGTTTTGACCTTTGCCTCATATATTCCTACCTCTTTGCCTCCGGACGAGAATCTACCACTGTTTTACTGTATGTAGCCAAAACATACATGAAGGTATTTTTTTTTTTATTGGTTTACAGAACAAAATAAAATAAAAAGGTGTCAGAAAAATCACATCTGCGTATTGTTGATAGTCTTATAGTTCTTTTCTTAAAGATACCTTCATATAGGTTTTCTAGGTTCTTGCTGGTAGTTAAATCAGTCAATATCCATTGGAGTAGCAATACATTCTATCAGTACACAAGTAATTAAACAATTCAGGCATCAATCCAGCCATTCCAAATTCTGTTAAATTTCTGATAGCAACTTTTAGGTCTCGCCTATCAACATGCGCTGTCAGCTGGACTTATTGTTTTGTATACAGTGGGTTTATAACCCGCCAACAGCATACCATTGATTGTTATCGTTTTTACTCTCATATGCTATGCAATTTCTTAGCTCCCGTAGGCTTCTCTTGCTTTCTTAGGTTTGTCCCTCTCTGGAACATGGGCCAAGTAGATGTTTTCTTCCACATTTTAAGGCCTGCACTCTTTACTCCTTGTTGGGAATGCTGCCTTACTTGTAACAAAAATATTTAACATCTTTGCCCTTTACATTAATTAGCGTGTAATGTTTTGCCCGTCTTTGTGTTATTAGCCACATTCCTACTTTTTATATCCATCTTTATTTTAATATTGCTTATTTCTGTACATGTACGTTTCCTTACATGGATAAAACAAATGGCATTTTAATGCAGTCCTATTATGCTTTTCAGGACACTTTTTTTGTTTCCTAGTTCCGGTGTTGCTTTCTTCATTCATCCTTCATTTGAAACACATTTGTTTTAGATTGTTTATCCCCCCGCATATTTTGTCTGATTTATACAGCAAAAACAATTGACATTTTAAGTGGATCGGTTTAAGGCGTTCACAATAATGCCTCCTTTTTTCCGTCTTTGCAAGCGCTTTAATATAATTTCTTTTTTACAAATCAATATATTCTAAAAAGAATTACATATTTTAGGCAGCCTGAATATAGGAACATAATTATGTTGGTTCCTTTAGACCCTGATGCGTTAACTATGTCATGACTGAAGGGATCAAAGCATAGCACAGTTATAAAAGACTTATCATGTATGCAGACAGTTGCTTAACCTGATATCCTCTGGATGAAACTCATTAGAAGAGGTAGTGGCTGGGGGAGCTAGGCACTATATGTAAATCCTCTGGTAGTGCTGTTGAGCAAGTTAATGGATGACTAAGCCAGAAATTTTAAAGTGGCGTTTGGTTTCAGTTGCAGAGTGCACTGTCTTTTTGGAAATTCATAAAAAAACTTGGCTATTTTGTTTCCCACTTCGTTGTAGGCTTTGAACATGCGCCAAGAGAGTTGAGAAGTTTCATGACCGTATGAAATAACTACATTCTTCTATTTGGAGAGGATAATATTGTATTCCCCTAATAGAAAGTCCTTGCCATTGGTGAATAGCACTTTGAACATTGCTTAAGTCCCACAGCACCTTCAAAAGAGAATTGAAAGTCATTCATGATTTCTGTAACAGGCTTTTACTCTCATATGCTATGCAATTTCTTAGCTCCCGTAGGCTTCTCTTGCTTTCTTAGGTTTGTCCCTCTCTGGAACATGGGCCAAGTAGATGTTTTCTTCCACATTTTAAGGCCTGCACTCTTTACTCCTGCTTGGGAATGCTGCCTTACTTGTAACAAAAATATTTAACATCTTTGCCCTTTACATTAATTAGCGTGTAATGTTTTGCCCGTCTTTGTGTTATTAGCCACATTCCTACTTTTTATATCCATCTTTATTTTAATATTGCTTATTTCTGTACATGTACGTTTCCTTACATGGATAAAACAAATGGCATTTTAATGCAGTCCTATTATGCTTTTCAGGACACTTTTTTTGTTTCCTAGTTCCGGTGTTGCTTTCTTCATTCATCCTTCATTTGAAACACATTTGTTTTAGATTGTTTATCCCCCCGCATATTTTGTCTGATTTATACAGCAAAAACAATTGACATTTTAAGTGGATCGGTTTAAGGCGTTCACAATAATGCCTCCTTTTTTCCGTCTTTGCAAGCGCTTTAATATAATTTCTTTTTTACAAATCAATATATTCTAAAAAGAATTACATATTTTAGGCAGCCTGAATATAGGAACATAATTATGTTGGTTCCTTTAGACCCTGATGCGTTAACTATGTCATGACTGAAGGGATCAAAGCATAGCACAGTTATAAAAGACTTATCATGTATGCAGACAGTTGCTTAACCTGATATCCTCTGGATGAAACTCATTAGAAGAGGTAGTGGCTGGGGGAGCTAGGCACTATATGTAAATCCTCTGGTAGTGCTTTTGAGCAAGTTAATGGATGACTAAGCCAGAAATTTTAAAGTGGCGTTTGGTTTCAGTTGCAGAGTGCACTGTCTTTTTGGAAATTCATAAAAGAACTTGGCTATTTTGTTTCCCACTTCGTTGTAGGCTTTGAACATGCGCCAAGAGAGTTGAGAAGTTTCATGACCGTATGAAATAACTACATTCTTCTATTTGGAGAGGATAATATTGTATTCCCCTAATAGAAAGTCCTTGCCATTGGTGAATAGCACTTTGAACATTGCTTAAGTCCCACAGCACCTTCAAAAGAGAATTGAAAGTCATTCATGATTTCTGTAACAGGCTTAGGGAGAGGTAATTATTTTTACATACATAATTACATTAATAGACTAAAAACATAAAATAGATATCCATATATGTTGAGTCGTATGATGCGCAAGAACGTTAAATGGTGTTCGAAGAAAATTCTGCTACAGTGGGAGGATATGTGCTCTAACTGTCTCCATACTGGACCTTTTCCATTTATTTAAAGCAGGCACAAGGTGGACAACACTTGTGAAGGAAAAGTACGCAGCGTTTGAGAGGGCACTTGGAAATGTACTTGGTGTGCCATTACTAAACGAGCACATGAATGCCGGACATATACATAACTGTACTCCTTCATCCTCCTACTTGGAGGCCTAACTTAAGCATAAGGGCTCTCAGGCCACCATTCTCAAATCTTATCTGACCCATCTGTGCACTCATCCAACCATTTGCCCTAAGAGAGTGTCATATTAGGCAGGCAATCTCAACAGTTTAAAGGGGTTGGTCTCACATATAGGAGGCACATCCATGGGTAGGCTGAGTGCTTGGGGACTTATCTGTTTGGACCTTCATTGCAACAGAGTAAAGGGTAAATGCTGGAACTTCATGTGCTGTCTCGCCATTCATCAAATACTGTGTCAGTCCTTCTCTCACCACTTACCCTCAATTTACCAGATTATCTCTTTCTCATCACGCTCTTGACTTCTTGCAAACTTTTTATTTCCTCTGTTGCTCACCCTACATCTGCATCATTATTGACTCTTCAGTTCCCCTGTCCTCTCACATTTCCCCTACTTTTATTTAAGGCCTTCTGCCACCACTTCTTCTCTTGTCTCTCTGTTCACCAGAAGCTCTCAGTCTCCCCTCCTTGTTTCCTGTAATTCATCACAGGTCCTCTAAATTTTCTCCCACCTTTCTTCCATCGGTTAGTCATCTACTCACGAATGGACGATGTTCGTTTGATGCCGTTAATTCACCTTGATCTGCCTATCGTGAAAGGTGCAGTAGACCACTAATAGTGGTCTTTGAGAGAGGGTGGAATGGAAACTGATCAGCACTAGAATGGATCAAATTATTTAACTGGAGATGAAGCCTAGACTTCAGAATTGTTTCAGGTCAGTCTATCACTGTGTCCCGCACGGATCGTGGCGATTTTCAGGCCCAGCTACTGCTACAATTTTACTCAGTCATCCCAAAACAATGGCACTCTCAAAGGCCACATCACTCTGGCTCTGAAGAGCTCAAAATAGCTTTCCATTGCTTTGTGCAGGGTTCTCTGTGAATGAATGGTTAAGAAGTTTCATGACCCTATGGTATGACTCCTTGCTGCTGTTCTAAAATGATAACATTTTTGTTCCCATAGTAGACTGTCTTTGGTGGTGGTGTGCTATACACTGCTGAGGTCCCATCTACTGCATAGTTGTAAGGTGCTGTTGATTAAAAAGCCAGGATCGGAGGAAGGTGTCATGCATGACATGTGGCTACTTGGCAGCGTTGTCTCCTCGTCTTCTCTCTGTTTTTCTCCATTCATCGCGAACTGTGCATCACTCCTTATTAATAAAGGATCCCATATTTGTAAAGCGTGAACATATCACCTCTCAAGGTTTCAAGGCCCTGGGGGCTATCGTGGAGATTAAGTGAGATATTGCCCAGAGTCGCCTTATGCTGAGCTGCCTTCAGCACTGGGGATCAAACCGTGAGCCCCGTGCTCCGGATACAGCCACTCTGGCCGCTCCGTCACACCTCTCACTCCTTCTCAATACATACCTTCATTCGTTTCATACATTGTCTTTCCCTTAAAACTTCACATGCAGCCTGCCTTTCCTTGCCTGTCCCGAAATCGATGAAATGCTCTGTTTCATCTTTTTTTCCACCGTCAATATAGGCCGTGCTCCGCTTCACTTCTCTGTCCATACACTTCAACTGCCTCCTCTCCTTGCTTTGTCTTTCCATCCACCCACCAAAAGCCACACACCCATCCTGTCCACGTGCACTCAAATCACAATACTCTGCCTGCTACCTTAGTATATGGTGCACACCTTGCACTAATCCAGGCAACCCTTATGGTGATTTTAGTGGTCTTTAATACCCATAGAAAGCTCTCAGTGTTAGCTGTGGAGAGCAGTCTTCAGGCTTATCTTGAAGGAGTGTTAAGCAGCTTGTTTTACCAGTTTAATCATGTAGTGTAGGTTAAACAGAAAAGAACCACACTGTGTGTGTATATATAGTAATACTTCTATTTATTACACAGCAAACTAATATGTTGGTATATCTCCTACTCCGACATATCCTACTCAGACATATCAACACAAATACTCAATAATACTTTAATTGCAATAAGGTAAGTAGCACAAAATACAGTGGTCTGCAGAGGGAGATAAGTAGCACAAAATAAAATGGTCTCCAGGGGGATACCAAACCATATATTAAGAAAGTAAAATGCGAACTGCAAAAGAGGACGGGACTTGGACCAGAAGACCCAGAGGTGCCGGGGACCCAAGGAACCACCCAGGATAAGTACCCAGGAACCCCACGGAGGCTGTGTGCAGAGTGGAAACACAACGCGTGCCCAATAGAAGTCAATAGAGAATTCGCAGTTGCAGTTTTGCAGACGAAGGTACCTTTCCAGAGGACCCTGAAGAGTTCCCTTGGAGGATGGAAGGTTGGAGAGCCACTCCACCCGTTGATGTTTCGGAGGCCAGGTTACCTACACAAGGGAAGCCAGGTGCATAGGGGTGAAGAGGCGTCGGAAACCTCCGTAGACGACAATTTAAGACTTGGAGAAAAGTGCATCTGGAGAAGAAGGTGAAGATGTCCAGTAGAATCCAAGGATGGATTCTGGAAGTGAAGAACCTGCAAGCAGAGGGGACAGAGTCTATTCCACTCGGGAGTGACCAGGAGACACGGAAGAGTAATGCCCACCAATGTCAGACGGTTTAGACGAGTTGACAGTGACCTTGTCGCTGTAGCTGTGAGGACCAGGCGACTCTGAGGAAAACCAGGAGCTGTGCACGAGCTGTTGCTGTCCAGGGGGTTGGCGTCGGCAGGAGCACCAACAAGCCTTGGTAGCCGCAACTGGCATGGAGAGCGAAGAATGAGCAACGTTGGGACCAGCAAGGTCTAAGGGACTTACCACAAGTAGGCGAGTGAGAGCAAGCCCGAACAAGCAGGGGAGCCCACTGAAGCAGGAAAAGATCTGAGGTGAAAGGCACAGCAGTCGCAAGAGAACCTCGAGCAGCTCACTAAGACGGAAGGCCCACAGTGCAGAGGATGCAATGAGGACGCAGTACTTTGCAGGAAGAGATGCTGGAGCCTCTTGAAGCCTGAAGATCTCTGGAATGCGGAGCCAACAAGCCCTGGCAACTGCAAGTCGACATGGTGCACAGGGGTTCGGTCCCAGTGGTTCTTATGAGGGATACTGGCCTCAAAATCTCAGAGAAGACAAATCAGGCCTCGAGGGAGTTGCAGAACCACCACCTGTGTAGCTTAGCCTTTCGAATTGTGTGGGATGTCAGGCGCAGCAGACCGGTCAGCTTCGTTTCAGTGCTTGCAGATGCATGGCAGTGACTCCTTCACTCCAAGGGAGATTATTTTGGGTATCCTTGATGCCCACAGGTCTGGTGAATATCGATGGAGAAGACTTGCAGACCAGCGAGACCAGGAGCAGCATGAGCCTTCCTTGATGCAGTCTCGGTTCCAGACGAAGTCCAAGTGCCCAGACAGTCGAAGAGTGACGTGGTTTCAGTCTTGAGTCTTGTCCCACTACAAATCTAAGGAACCATCCACAGGAAAGCCCTTAAGTACCCTAGGGAAAGGGTTGGAATGACTCAGGAGTCCCTCCCAGAGGAGGGGATGGACATAGGGGAGGATTCTCCCATATCTTTTATAGAGTTTCGCCCCAGAGCAAGAGCCAAGGGTTATCTAAACTGGCTCAAACTGGAGTATGCAAAGAGGGCACCAAACGTGCCCTTCAAAGCAGTTTGGTGGTGCTGACAAGTGCCCCCACCCCAGCTCAATACACTAAGTCCTGTCTGGGAGGTGGTCACACCTCCCTGTGACAGGAAACGTATTGTTCTACCTTCCCCTGCTTGAGGTTAGCTCAGCAGCAGGAGGGCAGAATTATGTCTGTGGTCGATAGCAGCCCTAGCTTGCAGTCAGACCCTGAAAGGCTGTTACCGGTAGTACTGGGGGGGTACCCCAAGTGAGCCCCCCCGTACATAGGATCATACTTCCAACACTGGAATCGGTGTTAGAGTATGATACCTAGCCAACATGTCTGATACCAAACATGACCGGGTTCGGTGCAGCCACTATATAGTTTGACATCTCGTAGTGACTGATGTCCACTATGTGTATTAAAATGGCTGAATGCACTTACAAAGCCTGGAGAATCGACTCCGGGGTTTGTAGGGGTGTCCTGCTCATTCAGGGGCACCCTCACACTTATAACCAATCACCCTGCCCTCAGGACTGAAGAGCCTGCCATAGGAGTGACTTATAGGTTTAAAGTGCCGTGACCTCAGATATAAGGAAACTTGTATCTCTTGTGAGAGTTGCAATGGCAGACCTGCAGTCACAGTTTAAGTGGACTCCCATGGACGGCACAATACATGCTGCAAGCCCACGGGAGACACCTTGTGTACCTATGCCCTGGGTACCTTAGTAATAATAAAATACAATAATAAAAACAAATAAATTAACTTAAAGTACACCAACACTTGAAAGTCTGAGTTTATTAAATACAACTTAAACCTACATATATTACCTTCCTTATACATGTATACCTTCCATGTACTTATGTATCTTTATATTGATTACTTTGCTTCTAATTCAGCATCTCCAATGTGCTACCTTATTTCTTACCCTATACCTGTCTTAGTATATCCTCTACCTCCACTCTGACTCATCCCAAACCTAATTCTACTACTCTCTCTAATACGCTACCCTATTTATCGCCCTATACCTCTCTCAATATATCCTCCACCTCCACTCTCTGACTCATCTCAAATCTCATTCTACTACTCTTTCCAATGCACTACCCTATCGCTCACCCTATACCTCTCTCAATATAGCCTCTATCTCCACTCTTACTCATACCAAACCCCATTCTACAACTATGATCCCCAAAATAACCATTTCTATACTCTTCTCTCAGCTACCCCTCCTTGCATCATCTTATACCACTTTTACTATTCAGATCTCCCAAACAAGCCTTTCTAAACCCTTCTCTCGGAGTCTTCCCCCCCCCTCCACTTCCCCTTTACTCATCCCAAACCTCCTCCTACTGCTATGAGCTCCAAAAAAAGAACTTTCTAGACCCTTTCCTATCCCTCCACTATCCTTTTCAATCCAAATAACAGACTAACATGTCCACTGCTCAAATGAATTTTATATTTCCCTATACTAATTCCCCACTAATCCTGTTTGGGTTCCGGAGTAGCGTGCTACCCGCTGAAAAGTGCTTTAACACCTCATCAGGGGTAGCAAGAGCTATATAAATGCAAAGCCTTCCCTCTACTATCCTTTTTGATCTAATTAACAGACTAAAATGTCCACCGCTCAAATTAATTTCATATTTCCCTATACTAATTCACCACTAGTCCTTTTTGGGTCCCGGAGTAGTGTGCTACTAGGCAAAAAAGTACTTGTCGGGGGTAGTAAGCACTATATAACTTCAATAACAATATATTAGGGGCTTAAAAGAGTATACCAGTATCCAATTTTGGATTTACAGAATTACTTACCATGGTCAATTTAGAGATAAACCTCAGTGAATGGAGTTCTGATTAGCAGGATCCCTGTCAGACTAGTCAAAAACATACTGACACAAAGCAAAAAGTGGGGGTAACCATGAAAGCAGATCCTACTGTCCTACATGCAGGAAATTGTACAACACATTGCTCTTACAAAAAGCACATAGTTCGAGACGTGTTTGCAAAACGTGCACACAATTTATTTACTTTTTACTACATAATAAAACTCACGGCCTTAAATAGGTAGGAGAATTATGCAGTTGTTTATTAGACATGAGCTGTAGGGCCATTTTCGTTCTGAATCTGAACTGTCATAGGTTTAAAATGTTCTGAAGACAACCAAGGAGTGAAAATAAATATGAAACGTTTACTGAACCTCTGTATTATAAATGGGTTGAGCTACAGCTCTACATTGCAGGGCGCAGAAGGATTGGAGAGGTGAATAAAGTACCTCATCACAGTGCTCCTTTGGTTGTCATGAGGAAGATGGTCGGCTGTATTTTGGGCTATTTGAACCCGTAATTTACATGTTGCACTTACATTTCTGTAGCAGGTACATTAAAGAACTCTTGAGAGAAGTGAGTGGTCCTGGGAATGAGTTATATACATATTTTTTTTAAACAATGTATCTGTCTTTGCAGATAGATACAATGGCAGTCTCACATTCCAATGCCAGCAAGTATCATCTTACCATACTTACGGAGCAGTTATTGGCCAATGAGGTAATTTCCCTCATTATATATGCTCAGCCAGGGCATCTTTGCGGCTGTCCTGGTTCAGGCCTGTGGTTATGTCAAACGGTTCCTCTGTACTGATACCGATCTCCCCAGTTTTTAAGTGATTCTGTAGATGTCTTGGCACTCTGTTATCTAGAGAATTCCATGGTCATACAGTGGTCCATGTCATTCGCAATGTTTCCATTGTTGGGGAACCCTGATTTGCAACAGTTTTTGACAAATTCCATTTTGGTGATGAGTAGTCCAATCTATAATTGCGCCATTGTATAGCTCATCATATCTGCATCTATCAATATGTATAGAAGTGCAAGTTTCGGGTCTTCCGCTAGATTCCACTCCCAATACCTTCCACAGTGTGCTGTGGACACATTCCCCAAAGGACTTTAGTTTTACAGCAGTGCATATTGTGTGTATAACATCTCGGGCATCTGAGGTATACTAGAGAAAGAATGGGACAATATCTCCAGAGCATAGAACGGGTGAAATATTTGTATTGTAAATATTTTAATTGAACCAGTCTAAACTGAAATACCATAGCAGATTCACTTGGGCCTATTTTTGCTTCTGTGACTTATCTTTTGTTATGCCTCCTCTGTCGCCCTACCATGGCTGCCTCAAACTATCAAAGAAGTCTGTGGTGTTAGTTACTAGTCAGAGATATACTTGGGATATTTTGCACACTCTTGATTCCCCATCAGCAGCTTAGCCTCTGGTGGGATGAAATCCGAGAGTTTAGTTAAATCAACCATGTCGAAAAGGATTCTGTAGTGCAATTGGAGGTATCAGAAGAATAGGCTTTTGTGAAGATTATTTTGCTACTGAATGCCCCCAAACGAGCGTAGACTGTTGCAGATATCACAACAAGGTCTCATGGCAGATCTTAAACATTATCTGGGAAGCAGGGGGTGAATTGAGACTAAGATCTAACGAGTGTAAAGTAAGTGTAGCACTTGATTGTCTTTCAATGCCCATTTTTCAGTCTGACTGTGTTGTATTCAACCAGTTATTAACTTTAGATGGGCTGCTCTGAAGTATGAGGCAAAATCTGCTTCCTCAATCCACCTGTCACATTGTGATTTAATGCATTTCACTATGGCTATTCCGGGAGTCCCCTGAATGCACAAGAATCTTCTCATCAGGGGGGCAAGTCTTGCAAAGAAGTTTTGTGAGATCATGAATAGGAAGGTCTGAAGCTGATAAAGCAATCAAAGCACAGCCACCATCTTGACTATGTGCATTTTATCCATTAAGGACCGGGGAAAAGGGGAACAAAATGCTGCATCTATCTATTTGTTGCTGGATAGTTTTCTGCCATGCAATAGCCCTGTCTACAGTGAAATATATTCCAAGCAAGGTACCTACCCCAATCCTTATCGATTGCGAGGCACTGTACCCTTCTGAGATTCTGCTGTACCATGCCCACAGAGTATAATCTGTATTTGGATAAGTTAATCATGTGACCGGTAAAGTTGCCAAAGATTTGAGGATTTGTAATGACCTTCGGAGGATCACTCTGAGTTCTGCACAATCGCAAGTTTTTGGACGCTATATCTATATTTTACTATTATTTCAGCCATTTGGGGATAAGGTCGCAATTCCCCTATATCCACAAAGTTCTGTATCATTTCCTTGACCCTGGCAATTATTTTGGATGAGATTTGCTTAAAAAATTCACTACTGGATCTGTGATCTTGCCAGATTGTAATTGAAGCACGACAGTCAACAGTGACTGTGACGTTTTCCTCCAGGAGATCTCTCACTTCAATAAATAGACTCCTAACTGGGAGATCTTCCATAAAACTTTCTAACTCCGCTAGTTTGACTGCTGTTTTCTGTGCATACAGTTTAGTATATGATGCAAATGTTTGCACAATAGTGAAATTACCCCCTACTGGGAGCCACTTATCATCCATCATCTAGGCTATTTGACCCTGTGCATCTTTGTTGTGGTGGCATGCAGCACTTTACTGTCTTTATTGCCCCATGCAATAAAAGCTTCTGGGAGGCCAGCCACACGGACTTGGCCTTTCCCAAGAGAGTCTGTTTTACTGCTGATGTGACATGCTTAGTATGGTGATAAGTAATGGAGCTCGGCATCATGCGGAATCGGGATTCCCATTCCAGATGATGCATTTCCTGTGGTACAACCTACGCTTGCTGATGATTAATCTTTCCTGTTAGGAAGCTGATGGTGACTTGAAGGGCTCTCACAGCGTCAAAGGGTACTGCACTATATCCATATCCTGGTTCTGTTCTTCCGCGTTAGCATGGATTTTTAATTCTGAGACAGTCAGCCACCACTTGTTGAGGCATCAACCCATTTGTTCCCAATTCTAGAGCATGTGGCACCGGTCAGTGGCCTAAAAGACCCAGAGCAAGTATGCATAAACCCAACACTTTGCCCATATCTGCATTTGTAACTGGATAAACACCCATGGGCCCCTAAATTTTATCTGAAGCTGCTATGCAGTTGGAGCTGGTGCCTTTAATGCAGGGTTGCATTAAGACATTTTTGCCAGGTTGGTGGGTCCCTGTTGGGCTGACGCATCTGTTCCAATTCAGTCCAGCCTCCAGTAAGCAGCTCCATTAAGGTCTTTCTCTCAATATCCAATCTCCAGATAGCATTTGGGCAAGAGGGTACAAATGGTTTCCAAGAAGGCCGAGTTGAGTGGTGGGGGCATATATGGTTATCAGGGATAAGGGTTTCCGTGATTTCTACACATCTTCTTATAGTGTACCGCCATAATCATGCTAGGCGACGAGGCAGTTAATTTCGGATTTCTATAGCTACTCTCTTGGAACCCCTGTTAAACCATTCATGAATCACCTGGGAGAAACCACATCATGCCGCAATTGACATTTGGTGCCATTAGGTTGTCTCCTGTAAAAGAAATATATATCTAAGTTATATAATTGTTTGGCATTTTTGACAACTGAGCCTCTTTTAAGTTTATAAAGTAAGCCGTTCACATACCGTGTAAGAACTGAAATTCAAAAGGGCCGAGTCTCCCCATCACTGTGAGTCATTGGATATTATGTTATTCAGTGAGTCACGCTTGGGTCGCTTGCCTGGATTGTGACTGTATGCAATTGTGCTTTGCCAAAGAAGAACAGCCCGAAACATCCCATTACTCCCACCCACCCTCCCTAAACCTCAAGAACATGAGTTAACTGTTGCTGATTAAGATTGTGGGAGGTGCCAGCATGACCAGTGAACAAAGTATCCTCCCCTTCCAGTATCCAGACATACCCCCCATTGAAACTGAAATTCCCATGTACTTGTCCTTGTTGCGGGGATTCTGCTCATGCACAGAACTATGCACAGGAAACCAGGACCTCGGTGAATTGTGGTGTACCAAAAAACTCACCTCAGTACCCAGAACCCCTAACCGGCTAGCATCAGAGTTTCATTCGTTCTCCATATCATTTCGAAGCTACCAATGATTAGACAACCCAGAACAAGCGACTTGGAGTACTCTCAGGAATGGTGGGAATCAGAAACACCTTTTCGTTATTATTCTCATATCAGTCTACAACAAGAGTAATCAGAGACACGGAAAAGTTTTAAATGTTTATTTTTAACTACGTGCTCTAAGGTGCAGTTCTTTGGCTAACATAAGCAGACAAATGATTAAAAATAAAACCATCGGCATTGTTACAATTCCATAGAAAATGAAGGGAGAAATCATATTAAAAATGATAGTGGAAAACAAGTCCTATAATACTTTGTGAACCACCCTCCCTTGGCTAGTAAACTAGTTTTATAAACTAATAGAAGGTCTCTAGGTTTGAGTGGGGAACCCTATACCTCAAAGATCAGCTTAGGTCATGGGTACTCACAAACTTTCTCTCGGGGGCCAAATTTACAGTGTGGTTTCTTGCCGAGGGCCGCACTGGCGGGGGCGGGGGTCAGAGGGGGAGGGGCGGGGCTAAAGCAAAAATAATTGTGACCATGAGGTTGAACACAGGTGCCTGCAGCAGACGCCTTCGTCCACTGAGCCACCAGACCCGGCTTACACAGATCTCTCTCCCTCTCCCTCTCCCTCTCCCTCTCCCTCTCCCTCTCCTCTCCCTCTCCCCTCTCCCTCTCCCTCTCCCTCTCCTCTCCCTCTCCCCCTCTCCCCCTCCCCCTCCCCCTCCCTCTCCCTCTCCCTCTCCCTCCCCCTCCCTTTCCCCCTCCCCCTCCCCCCTCCCCTCCCCCTCCCCCTCCCCCTCCCCTCCCTCCCTCCCCTCCCTCTCCCTCTCCCTCTCCCTCTCCCTCTCCCTCTCCCTCTCCCCCTCCCCCTTCCCCTCCCTCTCCCTCTCCCTCTCCCTCTCCCCCTCCCCCTCCCTCTCCCTCTCCCTCTCCCTCTCCCCCTCCCCCTCCCCCTCCCCCTCCCTCTCCCCTCCCCCTCCCTCTCCCCCTCCCCCTCCCCCTCCCCCTCCCCTCTCCCCCTACCCCTCCCTCCCCCTCCCCCTCCCCCTCTCCCTCCCTCTCCCTCTCCCTCTCCCCCTTCCCCTCCCCCTCCCCCTCTCCCCCTCCCTCTCCCTCTCCCTCTCCCTCTCCCTCTCCCTCTCCCCCTCCCCCTCCCCCTCCCCCTCCCTCTCCCTCTCCCTCTCCCCCTCTCCCTCTCCCTCTCCCTCTCCCTCTCCCTCTCCCTCTCCCTCTGTCGCCCTCCTCCCTCTGTCGCCCTCCTCCCACTGTCGCCCTCCTCCCACTGTCTCCCTCCCTCTGTCTCCCTCCCTCCGTCTCCCTCCGTCTCCCTCCCTCCCTCCCTCCATCTATCTCCCTCTGTCTCCCTGTCTCTCTCCCTGTCTCTCTCCCTCTGTCTCCCTGTCTCTCTCCCTGTCTCTCTCCCTCTGTCTCCCTGTCTCTCTCCCTCTGTCTCCTTGTCTCTCTCCCTGTCTCTCTCCCTCTGTCTCCCTGTCTCTCTCCCTCTGTCTCCTTGTCTCTCTCCCTGTCTCTCTCCCTCTGTCTCCCTGTCTCTCTCCCTCTGTCTCCTTGTCTCTCTCCCTGTCTCTCTCCCTCTGTCTCCCTGTCTCTCTCCCTGTCTCTCTCCCTCTGTCTCCCTGTCTCTCTCCCTGTCTCTCTCCCTCTGTCTCCCTGTCTCTCTCCCTGTCTCTCTCCCTCCCTCTCCCTCTGTCTCTCTCCTTCTGTCTCCCTCCCTCTCCCTCTGTCTCTCTCCTTCTGTCTCCCTCCCTCTCCCTCTGTCTCCCTCCCTCTCCCTCTGTCTCCCTCCCTCTCCCTCTGTCTCCCTCCCTCTCCCTCTGTCTCCCTCCCTCTCCCTCTGTCTCTCTCCTTCTGTCTCCCTCCCTCTCCCTCTGTCTCCCTCCCTCTCCCTCTGTCTCCCTTCCCTCCCTCCCTCTCCCTCTGTCTCCCTTCCCTCCCTCTCCCTCTGTCTCCCTCCCTCTCCCTCTGTCTCCCTCCCTCTCCCTCTGTCATCTCACCCGTGTGTGTGTCAGCCCTCAGCCTGGGCTGAGACAGCTTCCCAGCGCGCACACAGCCGCCCTGAGACAGCTTCCCAGCACTCACACACAGCCGCACCCGAGTACTTCACAGGTCTTTAAAAGACCATTTACATGTTAATAAAGCTTTGTTGTATTTCACCTCTTAGGCCCCTGCATCTCCACTTTGACAATCACTGGAATCCCCCTGCCCCCACAGAGCAGAGTCTCAGAGTCCGGGCTGCTGCAAACTGCAGTGTTTGCTAACACTATTTAATTTTTTTTAAAAACGCTTGTAGGGTGTCTGCAAGGTCCGCGGGCCGCCGAGGAAGGCTTGCCGGGCCGCTGGCGGCCCACGGGCCGTACTATGGGTAACCCTGGCTTAGGTGAATCACATCACAGGATCAGCTCTGCTCTCTGTGTCTGGAAAGGTTTTCTCCAAGTGCCTGAATCATGCATGCAAATGCAATATTAAAGGCACCCGAGTTTCAGATATTTGCAGCTGTGTGCTTGTTGTGTATTGAGCGTGGGCCGATCAACCTGAATTCAACAGCATACATTGTTATTTGACCTTGACGGCTTCTGCGCGCAGTTTTCAGACTAAGGTCGCGATGCACGTCTAGGGATGTGAACAACAGACCGTTCTCATGTGAAGAAAAAGCAAGCAAGCAGTTTTACTTGTAATAACAGCTACCTGTAGTGTTGTGTGCAAAAGCAGCAAAGTGGCAAGATGGCGTTTAAATTCTAAAGCGCTTATGCTAACATAGCAATGTGTGTACATAAAACCCTGTCTCCACTACATCCTTAAACAGGGCAGGGTCCCCTTATTATCCATCATCTAGGCTAAATGACCCTGTGCATCTTTGTTGTGGTGGCATGGAGCACTTTACTGTCTTTATTGCCCCATGCAAAAACCAGGGGCTCTCAGGTGATTTCTGTATGCTGGATAAAGTAAGAGGAGGTGGGATCACTCTATAAAAAAACAAAAAAGGGCAAAAAACAGTGGAGTAGAAAAGAGAGGGGACATGGAAATTAAGTCTAAATGAGAGAGATCTAGGGTCTGTGCTGTCTCAAAAACTGATGGAGTAATTATAAGGGCACCAAAGCTTTAACATTTAGATATAATTCCTTCTGTGTCATCCAAGACCAGGTAATGCGTAGGAGAATGACAGGCTTCAATCGTTTATCTACTTCATTTTTTTTTATAACCAATTTTATTGATTTTTTTTTTTTTACATTAAAACCGATACCAGCGAATCGGCACAGTACTTTATAAATGACAATTCCCAATCAGTTGGATGAACGATCACTAGATTTAGCGTGGTATAAACATTTAGCAAACGCTCCAGATTTAATCCATAATACCCAGCCATTTGCTCCACACCCTACGGGTTTTCTTCGGGCATCTTCGTGCTTTGTACATGGGTTTTTCCTGTGTCGCACACCAGTCCACCCCCTCCCGCCATTTCTTGAGGTTAGGTGGAGTTGGACGTTTCCAGCCAGCGGCCTGTTTTGCAACCACCATAGCTGTGTTAAAAAACAGCTTTTTGTTCCTGGGTCCGTCCAGCCCATCTGTGATCCCCGGGAGCCAGTGTCGTGGGGAACTTCCCACCCCAAAACTTCTGCGAGTACCTCCTCAATGCCCCCCCAGGACCGTGTCAGTTGGAGACATGCCCACACCATATGGAGGAAATCTGCCGGGTCTTGGCCGCAACGTGTGCAGGAGGCAGCTGGGTAAAAGCCCGTCCTATGTAGGCCTACCGGGGTTAAATAGGCAGAGTGCAAATAGTATAGTTGAATCAGGCGGAGTTTAGCCGATGCAGTGACCATCTTGGGTGCCATGGGTGCATCCCTCCAGTCCTCTTCCTCCATTGGACCCACCCAAACTTCCCACTGGCTTCTGAGTCGGTCTACTGAGGTTGGGGTATTGTTGATTAGTGTACGATAAATGCGGGAGATACTCCCTTCCCCAGATTGCCCAACATAATTTGTGCTTCGGGAGGGCTGTGTTCCGGGACTGCTGTGTCTTCTGATATGAGCACTTGGAGGGTGTGCCGCAGTTGCAGGTACTTAAAAAATTGTGATGGATGTAGGGAGTACCTGGATTGAAGGTCCTGTAAGGAGCGCATGTGTCTGCTAGCCCACACAACCCCGAGTTGTGAGATCCCTATAAGGTCCCAAGATCAGAATCTCTTCAGCCCACTAACTTCCCGGAGCCAAGTACCGTGCCAGAGAGGTGTATGTTGAGTTAGCTTATGTGTCCATTGGGTGTGACGCAGTGATGCCCACCAGGCCAGAAGCGCGGTACGTGTCACCTCTGGCAAGGTGGAAGGTATGTATCCCCCGTACATCAGATATTGAATTTTGAGCAGACCCAGCTCGCTCAGATCGAGCCTGTATGCCGGGTCGGACCATCCCCCGTTGAACCAGTCGTGTACGGTGAGGACACTGGTCGCCAGGTAATCTAAATATAAATGTGTCATCCCCATGCCCCCGTCGAAGGGCAGAACCCGGCATAGGGTCAGAGCCAAACAGGGACCCCCACGCCCCCAAAGGAATTTGGTGGCCGTACTATCTAGTCCCGGAACCAAGCTCGCGGAAAGCAATAGGGGTGTTTTGGAGGACGTAGATGAATCTGGGGAGGATCATCATTTTAAACAGGGCGACCCTCCCCTGGGAGTTGAGGGGGAGCGCCTGCCACTTCTGGAGGTCTTCCTTTGCTTTTTTCACCAGCGGGGTGACGTTGAGGGACCAGCCGAGGTCGGGGAGGAGAGCGACCCAGATTCCTAAATACTTGAAGGATTGTCTCCTGAGGGGTATTGTGGATTACCAGTCATAGCAGTCCCTTGCTAAGTGTAGGGGGAACAGGACTGACTTACGGGGGGTTGAGACGTAGGCCGGAGGCTTGCCCGAAGGAGTGTAAGAGCCGTAGGCAGTGAGGGCCTGACTGAGCGTGTTCCGCAAGAAAGATTAAAACATCGTCTGCATAAAAGGCAATCTTGTCCACCTCAGAGTTGGGCCATTCCCATCCCCAGCGAGGTCCTCTGACCGAATCAGGGCCGCTAGGGGCTCCATCGCCAGGGCGAATAGGAGGGGCGAGAGGGGACATCCCTGCCTCGTCCCCCTTTGAATGGGGAAGGCCTCTGATAACGCCCCTTTGACAAACACCCGGGCATGGGGCCTGGCATACAGAAACTTTACCATATTGCTAAAGCGGGGGCCAAAACCCATCATGTCCAGCACTTCACCTAGGTATTACCAATCCACCAAATCAAAGGCCTTAGCGAAGTCATCGAGGAGTGCCAGCTAAGGAGTAAGATAGTGGCAATGTGCCAGGGCCAGATGGAGACGACTGAGGCAGTGCCTAGTCCCTCTCATGGGCATAAACCCACACTGGTCTGGGTGGACCAACGTGGCAAGGCAGGGCCTCAGCCGTTGGGCGAGAATTGTAGGGAATATTTTAACCTCCGTGTTTATGAGAGAAATTAGGCGGTAGTTCGCGCATCGAGGTGACGGAGGTTGTGTTTTAGGGAGAACAACAATGGTGGCCATGTCCGTCTTGGGTGGAAATTAGCCCTTCTCCAGGGCCTCTTCAAAGAGATCAGCGAGGCATGGGATGAGGGTCTCTCGGTATGTAGCGTAATATTCTTGAGGAAGCCCATCCGAGCCTGTGGTTTTGCCCCACGAGGCGTGAGTTATCGTTTCATTAATTTCTTTGTGGGTGACGGGGAGATCCTGGTCAACTAATGCTGCAGGGCCCAGACGAGGGAGGTGGGCACAGCCTATGTCCAGCAGGTCAGAGAGGGACATTACAGGGCTCTGCGCCAGTAGAGTGTGCGATAGTAGGAGACGAAGGCACGAGCCATTGCCAAAGGGGATCGGTGTGCTAGTCCATCCAGTTCTACAATTTCGGGGATAATGCAGTTGGCCCTTGGGTATGTGGCTAGTCTATGGAGGATCTTCCCGTTCTTATCACCCCATCCGTACACCCTAGCTACAGACGATCTCCAGAGGAGCTTGGCGGCATCCAAGGAGAGCGGCTTGATTTCGGCCCGAAGGCGAGCAAGTTGTCTCTCTCGGGTGGTGTCGCCGTCATCAGGGGGGGGATTGTTCAAGGAGTAACGTTTGTACCACACGCAAGGTGATCTGATGTAGCTGGGCCTGCCGCTGACATTTGAGTTGGCCCTTGGCGAAGCCTCGGATGGTGGCTTTGCTTGCCTTCCATAGGGTACCGTGGGAAGAAACAGTGCCAGCGTTGGCAAGCAGGTACTGTCAAAGCTCCACCCCCACCTCCTTCCTAAATTCTTTCTCCTGGGTTGATGGGAGCATCGAGGGGGGTAATTAGTTGGACACAAGATTAAGGGGATTTCCACCCAGCGTTCCGCTGAGAGCTACACACCTTCCCTGAGGGTCATGAGTGGCCTGCGTGAGCACAAAGGGAAGAGTACGCCTCTAGAGGATAGCCATCCCCCGGAAACTCTGCGCAAACCCCGAGTGCCATACTTTATCGTTCCCATAGCGTGCCAGGAAGGGGTAGTGGTTACCCATCAGGTGGGTATCCTGGAGCAGGAGCACGTCAACACCCAGGCATTGGGCGTAGTGCAGGACAGACATTCTGTCTGTCTAGGAGCCCATTAACGTTCCAGGACAGTGCGCAGAGGGAAACTCCTGGGATAGTTCTGTCAGTCATGGTGGCTGTTAGTTGGAGTGATGGTGTGCCCCCCCCTGAATAGCCGTGGACACGTATGGGGTCTGGCGCGGGCGCAGGATTGCGTATGTGAAGGCGCTTTGCAAGTAGTACATGGGAACATCGTAATGTGCATCAATAAGGCTGGTGTAACAGTACAACAAAAACCAACAACAACAATGGGAGAACGGTCCCATCCCCTTCCCCTACTCCCTGCCTCCACCCTATACTTCGATAATGGAAGCATCTGTTGGCCCAACTGGAACAAATAGGAACCAAGCTAGAACGCTTGTGTTGGGTTGCGTGGAGGACCCCTCCTTGTAGACAGATGTACAATGTCTCGTCAGAAAGACAAGCGGAGTGGAGCAATAAGTCTGCCGTGGCGCCTTGCCAATAAGTCGGTGGGGGCATGTCCCTGGAGAGGGCTGTAGAGGCCCAAGAACGTCCGGGCGCAGCTGGACAGGGCTGTAGGAAGGCCCTGTTACAGTTCTGTGTGGTATGGGGAGAAGGATCGTGCAGTGCTACAGAACATTGGTGGGATCCCCGCCCGCAGTGGCCACAGGAAGCACTCCCCTGAACCTCCAGTTCGCTGTTCAGGGTTCACCGACTTTACTTCATACTGAGAGGTGGCGCCAACCCCTCAAACCAGGAATTAGTCTCTGAGTGTCAGATTGTTGGGCTACGGGACAAGTCCGAGTCTGCTGCCTCTAAGTCCCGGTGGGCCGTAAGGGAGGTTCCTTAGATGAGTCGCCGGTAGATTGATGTCTTTGGTGAGGCAGAGAGCCCGAAGGGCTAGGAGAACCACTGAACCTGTGGGCTGCCAGGCTCGATCATCTGGGCACCTCTCTCTGGGATTGACGCCTCCTGCGGAAATTGTGTACGCCTCCGGCGCTGCTGCTTGGGGGACTGAGGCCGCGCAGACTGGAGGCCTGAAGGCGCAGGAGACAGGCCTCGCCGGGCTCCGAGGGGACGTTCTTCCGTCAACCACGTCCAGGCAGCGTGGGGCAATTCAAAGAATTGTGTTTTGTCCTGAAATATGACGCGGAGGCGGGCTGGGAACAGGAGCCGGTACTGAAGGCCTAGGGCCCATAGTTTCTTTTTGACATCCATGTAGGAATGGCGCCTGACCAGCGGGTCGAGGCTGGTCAGGCGCCTTAGTCGATAGCGCAAAGTTGCGTCCGGGTCTGAGGCCACTGTTCCGGGATAAGAGGCCGCTAGAAAACAGCAGTTGGTAGGCTTCTCAGGGTGGAGCCGAGGGTGGGTGTCGGTGCTGAGTGGGAGAGATCCCACCTCAGTGTGCCAGGGCGCGGGTCAAAGTTAATATGGTTTCACCGCAGGATTCAGGTGGCCAGTGGCCAGCACGGCTTGGAAGAAGTGCCGCTGAAAGAAGAGAAGGGAACTGTGGAGGGGGCCCCGCTCACAGGACCCCACGCTGCTCGGTGGCTGCAGCCGGTTCCACCTCCCAGCTAGCCCACGCTGGACAATGGGCGCCGCGTTAGCTGGGCAAGTCGGGATGAGAAGGAGCACCACAGGATCCGACAAGGAGGGGGGCAGTGGAGGGGGCTCTCACCCAGGGCCCCACACTGCTCGATGGGTGCAGCCGGTTCCACCCCCTCAACGAATGACCCATGGAAATGGAAAGCGCTGCACGGGCCAACTCCTCTGGAATAGGAGCGAGGGCCTGTGTGACTGAGACCTGCAGAGCTCGGGCAGGGCGTCCCAAGGTCAGGAGAGGAGGTGAGGTGGTGTGGGCCCACACCCAGGACCCCACGCTGATCGGTAAAGCAGCCGTTCCATCCCCCCAGCCTGCTGCGCAGAAGGTGCGAGAAGCGCCACTCAAGCCGGGCCTCGGCCCTCCCGTTGCCGTCTCCAAACTCACCGGGTGTTTCCTGGAGCCACCAGACACTCGTAGGCTGCTGGGGCTGTAGATGGGGCGCACCAGGTCACTCGTTCCACTTGAGCCAGGCGAGCCGGTAATGGGGGAGGCCAGCAGCTCCGCAGATAAATTCATGCTCTCTCTCCCTCCCCGCCGCCCGACGTGGCGGCCGAAAGCGCGGGCATTCCGCAGCGCAGCTCGCAACCCGGTCTCACAACTCCAGGCAGCTCCAGGTCACGGGATCACTGCCGGCGCCGTGCACCATCCCTCTTCCCGCGGTTGCCAAGGGCCTGCCATGGATTGCTTATCTCTGGGTGAAGAGCAGGAGAGGATAGCTCAGTTCGGGTCTCCCGGGCGAGCGGCCCCAAATCCCAGCCGGAAGAGTGGGCCGCCACATGCGCTGCAAATATGCCAGGTCCGTCGGGCCACGAGGGAGAGGCCGCTGGACCACCCTGCACAGCTGTCTCTTTGCGCCGCCCCTGACTCCAGCTGCAGTTGGAAACCTCCAGCGGCTCGGCTACGGGTCTCTCACTCCCCGCATCGAGGCACATCAGCCGACCCGGATCCCGTGATCACAAGCCGCCATCTTGGGGAGCAGCGGCGCTGTGTTGGTTCGGCTGGCTCCCAAATAGGAGGTTTGCAGGTGAGGTGCGGCCGTAGATGTGTATCGGGAGTCACAGCAAGACGTTGATAGCAGAAATGAGGAACGGATGCGTCGCCGTAACGGCGGATTGTGGCACGGATGACGGAGGGGTCCGGAGCACTCTTAGAGTGCGACCGCCATCTTGACGCGCCAAGCCACGCCCGCTATCTACTTCATTTTTACCATCCAGATAACCTTTTATGTTGGACGGTTTCCTTTGATGATTGATGTAGAGCCTTCTACATTTCATGTCTGCTGCTTGACTCCCAACCTTCGTACTCACACATTTATGGAGGAGGCAGACCAGGTATCCTTTCTTTATCTCAATGGCAGGACTGAATAGCAGGTGGGCCGCCGGACCTCCTCTCTTGACCCCCTATATCTGATGGTGCATCTTTATAAGAGTTCATCATCTTGTTTTTTTTTATCTCTCCTTGTGACCACGAGTGTTTGTCCATTTCAGTTCAGTGCCACCAGATCCTCGTAAGTTATATGTCCTGTTCTATTTTCTGCGGTTTGTTCCGATCTCCTTCATCTGAGCCATCGAGTCACATGCCGCCACTAAGTTGTCTTAAGTGTGAGCCGTACATTGGGGGAGTACCTTAAGTTTAGCTGAATACATCAATTTATAATCCAGATTCATGGCTCTTTGCTTCTGTTTTACTCATTTCAACGATTTTTGCTCATGCTGCTGGAGCATGGTATAATCCGGGAAGATAAGTAATTGGAAAGAGTTATGGTCGATTGCTCCCTTCATGTCGGTCCTGCGTAGCATATGTCGGTCCTTATGATTCCATACCTGGGCTTTAAGACGTTGCTGATATGACCCCTATGGGGGTCACTGTGTCGGGGCACGATGGGCTCTCTCTATAATGAAACCAGTAGAGAGTTCTTTCACCGGCACTCAGGAGCAAAACAAGTCATGTAGGAACTTTTCAAGCTGGTTGCCTTCCACTCCTCCTGGAAACTCCATCATACATAAATTATTCAGTTGGGCTCTCGATTCTGTTTTTAGGTCTCGCCTGAGCCAGCGAATGCAGTGCTCTGGCGAGACATTTAGTGTGTGGGCTTTTAAAAGTGCTACCACAGCTTTTTGGCTGGCATCGAGTGTGCGGGTATGCGCCCAATGACGAGCAGAGGCGCCATCTGTCTTCCCTCTCTCGTCATGGTGCGCGCACATCGCACACCACTTGCCAGCCTGCTTTCACTTTTGTCTTTTAGCAAGTAACGCGCATCGCATTCCTTGCATCGAAGCGCTCCTCCCCCTCCCCCACCCCCACCACAGAGCGCGTCCCGCTCCTCCCGCTGGCGCCATCTGGCTACTTTCAGTTTCAGGGCAGCGCGGCCGCGTCACTTTCACGGCGCGCGGACATTGCTGGTTTGTTTTTGGTAACCAAACACGAGCTTCGTGGACAATCTATACGTTCAGCGTCACCAGGGAAATGGGGGAAAATGCTTTCACTCCACCAGAGGAGGATGGGCAGCTCCTTGTTTCTTGTGCATGGTGTTGAGATCTCAGTCACAAAAAGGACTTTGCATGTGTAACCCTGTGAACACTGGCAACATCCGTATTGAGTTATTCCATGATCTTAAGCGGAATTGCTTTCTTGGCACTGTTAAAAGTCAGGTGCCCTCTACCCAGATCCCCGAGGTAGACTAGTTTATCTTTATTCTACATCGAAGCTGTCACTTTGTATTTGAGAATTTTTGCTAGCCTTTCAGTTTGAACCGAATGGTTTTCTTTAACATCTTTCACTGGAACTACAGTGAACAACTGACGAACGGACCCATGCCTTCATATTAGCACTCATTGTGACACTTTCCAGAAAGCAGCAACGGTCTAGCAGGCAGCCTTCCTTTCATTTGAGTAGAAGGGCAGAAGAGTTGTGGGCGCCTTGGTTCAGTCTAGGTTGGACTGACTGCTACATCGGCGGTTGAGCGTCATGAAACTACACTTGTTTACAACAAGCTAGCTCACAATAGCCCTGCCTGTCCGTTTATCTCGAATATAACCTTCAAACTCTGCCTTTCTCAAGCCTGGCAGCTTACGTTGTGTCTGTGCCAGAACCGGCTTGTGAGCCAAACAAAGTGCAGGACATTTTGTTTAAGATTTTCTTCTGTGCTTTACACCCTCTGCTGCCGTGTTTTTACTTTGTGGAAGTCTGACAATAAATACACTGACGGTCAAGTTATTTAAATAGTGCTATCGTGGTTTTTGCAAATGCGTGAATTTTGACTTATTTGCACAGTTTTTTTTAGCCAAATATAAAGCAGCGAACATATCGACTTCTTGAAATGAGGTCTCAGCATGTCTGTCGAAGGAAAGAAGAATGTGTGTGTGAAAGGCAGTTGGGAAGATAGAATGAAGGCCTCCCTGACTAAGTCTGGTTTCTGTTCGGAATTATTTTTACATCCGTAAGGAACCTTTTCCCTTCTAGCGTAACTGTGGATTAACTGGAGACCAGCTTTTGTTAGAAGTCTTAAACCACTGTGTTCCTATGTTTTAGTGGAGGAGTGCTGCAGGCAAAGTGCTTTACTCCAGGATGTTGCTTGTGACCGCTCCCATGGCTGTCTCGAAGAGAGCATGGACCTTTTGGATGAACTGTGAACATTTGGGTCTGTTCGTCAGTTTTTGTGGCTCATACCTGAAAGAGACTGCCTGAGGGCTTACCTAAAGTACTGGGGCCTTGTATCAGGAGAGGGGTAGCTGGCTCATGAGTGGACCTGAATAGAGTCCCTGCCTTGGACGGTTGCTTGCATAAATGATTGTGCACAAGATGCACCACTAAGCATTGGGTTGGTCCTGAATGAAGAGTGAGTGCTTTCTGCAGCATCTCTGGTCCCCTGGCACCACTAGTAACAAGCATTGGCATAGCTAATAGGTCTCGCTTTTGGGACCTTATAAGTATTTAGTTATGTAGCACAATATCCTTGGTGCAACAACATCAACTGTTGCATGGCTAAACACTTATAAGGTCCCAAATGTGATACCTATTGGCTATGCCAAATGCTTGTTTCAATTCTTGTCAATAGAGTTTTCATTGAGTTTGTCACTCTCCCCTGTTCTGCCTTCATTAATGAGGGTCACATTTTCCAATTTGCGGTTCCTTACTTCTGCCTCAGTGACTTGTTCAGCCATATTCGAGGTACTGCCTGATGGAAATCTCGTCTGTTCCTACCTGATGGATCAGAGTTTCTAAAGCCTTAATGGGACTTTGATTGCTTGAACAATAGTTGCTGTGTCAGTTGTCTGTGGGGCCATGCCCTTGGTAGTTGAGGCCTTTGCCCCTTCCTGGCTCTGTGGCTGATCATTCGTGAGTTTGACAGATTTTTTAGTCTTATCCCCGCTGGGACTGCTGATGTGTTTTTTTTTGTTTTTTTTTAAATTCTTTTTATTAAAGTTAGGGCCTAGTTAAGTCATAGAAATTAAACACATATTGTTGTTGGTTGGTACAGTTTCCTTAGACATTGTGCACATCACTGTTACAGATATTACATGATGGATCACAGCTATGAACCCACACATTCCGTTGCATCCTCTCCCCGCTACAATCCGAAACCTCTTCACTCAGTAACTCAGGTGGATCACCGATATAGCCCCTGTATTTGTTCCAGGCTCCCCACACTTCCCCCATTTCTGGGGACAGCCTTGGTTGATATATGCAGCTTTTTCTGCAACCATGGCTCCGTCTATGTCTATACACCATTCATTGAGCGTTGGCGAGTATCCGGAGCCCCACAATCTAGCTATATTACGCTTGGTGAACATCATTCCCAAAGTTGCCCAGTCCTGTGCCAGATGATTCAAATAATTGGGTTCCCATAGGGATGTGGTTTATTTTGAACTATTTTGCCATCTTGTGAGAATCAGGACCAGAAGCCCCCCCTGATGTGCCCAAAGTGTCTTCCAGAAAGGACTAAGGATGCAACGCTGTCTCTGTGGATGGGGTTGTCAGTGCATCGTAGAATTGAGGCAATATGGCTTATGTTTGAATTGGGCCCCAATATCTTTCTTAATCCCGAGGGTTTGTGCGATGCATGCAGGTCACCCTTGTAAGCCTTCAAGCTCAATGAAGTTGCTATGTGGAGGATGGGGAGAAACCTCCCCCCCCCCCTATTTGTTGTTGGCACAGAGGCATTATTCTTTACTAGACACTGCTATCTCAGTAGACCAAGCTCATAGGCTAATTGCACCCCATACAAGACGCCTCTGCCAAGGGCTTTTGTTTGCATGTAGTTTTGTAGTATTTCTCTTGTGTGTAACAGGAGCATGACCCCCTTCACTTTTCTATTTCAGACATATTTTGTTGTTTCTTCCCCTCATCCCCAGTCCCCCTCAAGCAGATCTGCTAATTTCTGTGGGGAGGAGGTGGAAATTAGGGGAGCACCAGCTGTTCACTGCCACCTACCTCGGTGTGTAGTAAGTAGGCAGCTGCGCTCAGGCGTGATTAACCACTTATTCATCTTTTTGTTGCTTATGAATCATTCCATTTAAGTCAATACAAGTCCCTACTCCTGAAGACTAGCTGGTCAAGCTGCTAGCGGCTTCTCAGGGCTGAGTCTGTTTCCACTTTGGTTCAACTCATGAGGGTAAGTGATTATTCATATTATAACCAGGGCACATTTATTACACTGATACCACAGCGTAGTGTTCCTTCCTGACCCACTGAGCTCACACCGATATTTGTTTGACAATCAATGCTGTGTCTCACAAAACGTAAAGACGGCATCATACATAATGAAGAATATAAGGATTTTCATAGCTTCTAGGCTGCCTTGTTCTAGCCCATTCATTCCCTTCATATTGGGATGTTTCACAGACTCTGTACTAGAGTCATCTATCGGGTTGCTAAAGGATTTCTCCTTTGACCCTATGCTGCCTCACTAATGATTCTTTTATTGCGATTCATTTGACAAACTGCTTGTGCCGACTGTGAAGTGTTGGAGTCTTTTACCTTAACCAATGTCTAGCAGTCAATCACTTGAGCAGCAGTAGGGCCAAATCAATAAGCCTACATCTGATATTGTTGACATTTTCCACATAGGATTCATCAAATCCAAGCTGTGTCCACCTTTAAACCCCATGATATGGTCAGTAAATCAGAAGCAGCCTATATGATTTATACTTCGACACCTGAAGCAGTTAGAAAATGATGGTTCCTTATAGACGTTAGCTTCTGTGCGCCATACGGAATGTATTAACTTGCAATACGCTTATGAGAACACTTTTTCACATACTATGCACTGTAGCCCTAACTGGTACAACTGATTCAATGCTTTAATCTACTTGCTTCCATGAATGATCTATTGGAAATCTCATCAATAAAGCGTTGCAGACTTATTTTCATTTGGCTCAGTTTCAAGCATCTTCTTAATAGTGCTGATGTTTGTGATTGCTTGGCTGTTTATAACTACTGTAATAACTTCCAATTTTAAATATGCTAGAAATTGCCCCTCACTGAGCCCACATTACTGCATAAGTTTCTCAATCTCCCTACTCAAGCATTTGCTATAAAATTGATACCAGTTAGTGCTTTTGAATTATTTACAGTCACTCATTTCAAAGCTGGTGAAGTGCTTCCATATCACCCATTGGCAAAATCTCTTTATGTCCATCCGATAGTAAGGTGGTTGCCCCAGCTCCTTGTTTTTGTGGAGACTGTTAGAATCATACTCTGCAGTCTCATCTGCGTCCATTGGACGCAGCTTCTCTAGCTGCACTTTGAAAACCATCCATTATTCTTGCAAATTTCATACTTTGCTTGGTCTACCTGGTTGCAGCTCAGAAAGTCAGTGACTCACTGTCCTGCTCTGTTATAAGATAGTTTTCAAGTGGCTATTCTTATGCTATGAAACTTCTTTGTCCAAATGCAATTAGACTACCAGTTAATCCCAATCCGTGCACATTCTGAACATTTGCTAGTCTGCAAATAGTATAATTCTAGTTATTGCCACATGGCTCGTGTATGGCAGAAGTAAGCTTGTTCAAAACAATATCCTCTCTGGGTAAATTATTTTTGTATGGCGTGGTGCTTTAATAAACATGGAGTATGATTATACATTTTTATTCCGAGGTATTTAAACTATTGTGTCGAAATAAGAGGAAAATACACGTTTTATCCACTCATATTCTTCTCCAATGGCACTGAAGAGAGTTTAAACAAACTAATTTGTGTTCTAGCCTACGCCCTCTCTGAGCAGTAAGGTAAATTGTTATCAATGTATCTCATACATATTATCCTCATATAATGAAATCACTTGATTGTAGACCACTATAGGAATCTCTGTCCACGAATGAGATTCTCTCAATGCACATAAAAGGAGGCATAAATGTGCATAGTATTTGCTTTGGAAAGTCTACTTTTTTGAATAGTTACTACCCATTTCTACAATGCACTGCTCTAGATAACTAAACCAGTTTGTTAAGATACTGGATAATATTTTGACCATGGTTGTCTTTTCTGTTGGGTCTGTAACTTGAATATCGTCTGAAGCTGTCATTATTTCTACAGAAAGATAGCCTGCCCTATAATGCCTTCGTGGGTTCTAAACTTTTACATAAACCATACAGTTTATTCTTGTATTTTTCAAATTGTTTGTACAGTGAATTCTTAAATACGTGTCAGGGTGATAGTTACATCTCATATACGCTTTCAAATGTGTTCAGTCCGAAGAATTGGTTAAATTACAGCGACGTAAAAAAGAAAGTACGCTTTTTAAGATTCTCAGAATTTACATATTAAATCATATTTGACCGTCATCTAGTCTCACCAGTAGATAAACTTAAGAAAATAACATATTAAAAATTAGCTTTGTCCTTATTTAATAAATAACAACTGCATTCAGACGCCGTGTGACAAGATAACTGCATATTGTGATACAGTAACATGTGAAACACCCTGTTAGTTGCAATAATTTGCAGTAAACATTTCCTACTGGAGTTTGTTGGTCTCACTTCTTGTAGAATGACATTTCCCTACAATTCTTCTCTCCCCCATTGATTCTTATTTTTTTTAATCATTCCCTTACTTCCTGTGTTTTTTTTTGGGGGGGGGGGTCCCCACTGTCCTCATCTGTAGGACCAATTCCTACTCCACCCAGGAAATATAATCCACCATTGTCCAGTTAACCCAAGTGTTGTGTGGAACCTGCCCCCTCCATGCTCACTCATCCTCCATGCCACCTTCTCTGCATGGGTGTATACTAGGTAGTACTGGCCTACACTAAATTCCAGTTTGGGTACACTTACCTGTGTACCTGACTTTTACTGCAGTCTTGAGGTGGGTCAGAGTATCGGCAGGACGTCCAAGAGCCTCCTGTGAGTGAGCACCCAGTTCTGGATTCTCTGAGGGCATCAGCCATCTTGTATTATCCTGCAGGCTTTATCTCTCTTGTTCCACACTGTAAATTATTTTACCACATACTTTTACAAATCTATTGACTAAAGAGCAGTAGTTTTAAAAACTGCTCTGAAAAGAAGTTAAAAGTTTCAAGGCTTTCAGATCAGTCACCCTCCTAAACATGTCATCCTTCTGTACTCATCCTCAATTGGATGGTGTCACCCTCATTGGTATCATTTCCTACGTCCAACAACCAAAATGTCCTCCATAGATATCAGAGATATTTACAACCTTGATCATCTCCATTGGCAATACTACTGATCTCGCCCTCCTTGGATCCCCAAAGGTGTCAAGAGATATGGAATATATGCACCTATAAGAAAGTTATGTGGTGCTCTCTAAAGGGTTGTCAGGCCTGCCGTCACAACTGGTTTTAAGGTTCAAACCTATTTATACCTACCTTGTCGGGGTGCCTGTGTTCAATAGGGTAGTAGCTCTTCACCTTTTGACTTCTGTGGCCCCTCACTGAATTACTATTAGTTGCCGAGGACCAAGACACAAGCAAGTTCTTTTTAAACAACTGACAAAAATGCAGAGGCAGATATACAGCAAACAAATACACAAATTATGAAATATTTATTTAGCTCACAAACAAAAATATACAAAAATCGAAATTATAAAAGACAAAGCAATATGCTAGACTCCAGCATATCACTTTTTGTTTTGCTCCTTTTGCATTCTTTTTGTCAGTGCAACCAGTGCTTCGTGTTGGGCTACCAGTTTCTCCATACTTGATTCTGTGTTGTACCTGTGCTGCCCTGCTCCCACAAATTAAACTGATAGTAACTTAATTTTTAGCATCCAGTTAAAAATTGTTTCACGTTTACGGAGCGTTTTAAATCTTGAAATTTTAGTTTATGCTTTTTTATGTAAACATGCTCTATTAGTCTGCATACATTATACCATTTTCTAGACAGTTGTCCCCCTAGGTGGGCGCTGTGGACTCCAGCGGCCTGCAGACCCCAGTTAAAGAACCGCTGCCATGCATTGGTCCTGGCCACAGACACCATGTATATTTTTCACTAATTGCACGCTGGCAGCACTCTGCAGTTCGGTCCCCTGGCAGCGCTGCAGAAGAACTGATGTTAAGCGGGGAAAACTATTCACTGCAGTGGGCTGATTCTACTCGGTGAGGTCTACGATGGGCCCGGCTCGCTCGAGAGTCACGGGATTGTTTGTCATCTCAGTGCGAAAATAGTTGACATTTTTCCTTGCGACTTCCCACTCCCTGTGTGCCTGTCTTGCTTTGTATAATGCTTTGGGGACGGGAAACCGCCAGAAATTGCATTTCGCTGTGTGAAGTTCCTGTCCTGTAAAAAGCTACGGGCATTTAGCTGTGAAAACTTAGAGAGCTGTTGTCACGTGAAGGAGATTGCGCCTCTGTACTTCCTATAGGTCATCGCGGTGGGTGAACCTCTCGTGCTTGTCACGTGGCCTCGGGATTTCATTATTTTCGCGTTAACCAGTGGCGTAACGAAACTCCAGGGGGTCCCCCTGCAAGGTACATTCCCCCCCCCCCCCCGGCCCCCTACAGACTCAATCATGACCTCTCAGACCAGGGTACGGCCCTGCGGAGGCCCCCTGTGGCTCGCCCCCTCCACCCCCGCACAGCGGGGAGGGGGGGGGGTAGGGAGGGAGGGGGGAGGATGTTACCCCAATGGTATTAACTGCTCAGTATTTTTGCCTAGGTTTACTTAACGTTAAGTGTCTTTGTAATATTCTTTTGGGCGCTGAGATCTTCCATTCATACTTTCTGTTTTTAAACTAATACTCTCGCTCTCCGTTCCTATGGACTGGTCGTGTTATATTGGTTGTGCGTAGTACGTCTTCATGGTTTGCCTATCTGGATTTTTTTTTTTTTTTAATTTATTTTTTTTACGATTGTTGGGAATTTAATGTAGGCTTTCAGTATCCGCTATGTCTCTGACCCTCTTCAGACTGGATGTGAAGTGAATGAGTATATATATAATTTTTTTAAGGCGGAGTTGAGGTTGGTGGGAGAGTTGAGGTTCAGTTGTTCAGTTATTTGACTCTGGAATAAGAGATTTGTGCTAATCCTAGCATGTTCACCTTTTCAAACTGTCTGATCCTGCAAAAACAGTGAGCTGTTCGAATCCCTATTATTAAACACTATATTAAAAATAAATTTTTCCCATTATTTCAGGGTATCCGGTCCGTTTGCTTCACTAATAATAAAGAGTAAGATTCTATGATGGTTCTTCAGCACTGACCAATGGAGTCACCGGAGAGAAGGTAAGGAAACTGATCACTACAAATGATTACATGTAGTGAACCATTAATGAAGCTAATTCATTTACAAACATTGTTGTGCAAGTGTTCAGATCAGTAGGTGTGGCGTAGAAAAATGATGAAATCATTCCTTGGTGCCTGTATCTGCAAGAGGATGCCTCACAAAGGTGCGGGGGGTGCTTTTAAAATGCAAGTATATTGAGCATTTTTGTATCTTTTGTGATCAATTGTTTTGTTTTCGTTTTACCACTTATAAAGGCGCGCCTGGAATCCATAAAGGGTTGTGACTATAAAGGGTCTATATGGAGTCACAAATAGTGGTTTCAAAGGAAATCGGGAGGTTTTGGAACACCCAACAAGTATGACTTTTGCCCTCTCGTAATTTTCTTTCTGAGGCACTGCCATTTTTAAAATCTCATTCTTACTCTGCTCTTCCCTCACTAAGATGAGCACACATTCACACATTAAGCTTGGTGTTTTTTTTTTTTTAAAACACACTTCCTTGGTTTTTCGTGGTTTCTCTAGTCATACATAGTTTTAGGTACATTTTGTTTAGTTTTGACCTGTCCATATAAGGCGTGTTTTTTCTTTTAAACTCTATTTAGCATGGTCTTCAGTTTATGAAACATTACCATGAAACATGAGTAAATATCTAGTTACACACAAAAAAATGTCATACATAGTTTGCATGGACGGTCAATATAGAACAGTTATTTCGAGTAGGACTTGCAGAGTAAATTAAATTACTATCATGTCGATATCTAACACATGCTCAGTTCTTGAGTAGCGATGGTTTACACCATGACATTTCCCACCACATGTATCTATGCATTCCAATACGTAATCTATGACCTGATATGAATACCAGTACAGTGCAAACAAAAGGGGGTCAGCATGTGCGTTGTCATATTTTACCGAATACCTGTAGGCACAATTCCTTGTTCTTGCTGTGTGGCAGGGTCAGCTTGCTGCGCAATTAAGTAGTGTCTAAGCGGGGCCCAAATGTCTTTGGGTCGGGAGGTCGGAGGAGTTGTGGCCGCATATAACTTGCTATTCATGGAACAAGAGGCTAGACTAGTCAGCCACCCTTTTTCCGTAGGGGCTTTCTTTCCACCCCAATGTATGGCTACTTCTCTTTTAGCTAATAACCGGCTGATAGCGACAAATTTACAGATCTTTGGAGGAAATTGCGCCACATAACCTAACAAAGCGATTTCAGGTAGGGGTATCATTTGTACATTCACCATTTTACTTGTGATGTTATGAACTAGCACCCAGAATACGGATACGTGCGGGCGAGTCCATGCCAAATGTGCGAAATCTGCACCGGGGGCGTTGCAGGGCAGTGATGGGACCTAGATGGGTCAATCCTGTGGACTCTAGCTGGAGTAATGTATGTACTACGTAAAAACTTGAAATGTATTAATTTATGGCGACTGTTGATGGAGACTGTTTTGGTGACTGAACAACAATAAGACCACTGCTTATCCGAGATTGGGGATCCTAAATCCTCTTCCCATGCATGACGTATTTTATCATCCGTCACTGGGATAATATCTGCACATGCTTTGTAGAGTTTGGATATCAAGTGTATTCCTCTCTCACTTTCTATTACCATGTTTAGTGGAGAAAATGACGGAGGTTCTAACGGCACAGTAGGGGCGATAGCGCGCAATGCGGAACGTGTTCTCATGAGTACAAATCTATCCATGAAGGTTGTCTCAGGAAATCTAGATTCATCACTTGGATCAAAAACATGACCTTCTGGAAACAGATCTCCTATTGTTGTAATATTGAATTTGGCGCATGTGCACTGTACTAGTTTTTCCCCTGTAATAGGAAACCACCTAGCGTTCGGAAGAGGCAGCACAGAGGAAAACAGGATAGACGTGCAGGTGATGCAACGTATTTTTTCCCATGCCTAGCTGGTCGTAGATGTTGGTTGTATATCTCTGGGGTCCCTAGGAAAACCTATAGGTAACACAGATGTCAATGGGTCTGGACGGACCAGATCTGATTCTGGATGGAGATAGGGAATTCTGGCATCTGGGTGATACCACGATTGAGCAAAGCTACAGTGAGCTACTAAATAATATAGTTTCATGTCTGGAACACCCTATCCCCCTCTGTCACAGGGTAACGTCATAATCTGCCATCTAACCCTTGCATTCCCATTTCCCCAGACCAGTTGTGTTAGATGCAAAAGTAGCGTTGGACAAAAAAGTATTAGGCAGGGGAATCGGAATATTATGAAATAAGTATAAAAATTTAGGGAGTACAACCATTTTAATAAGTGCCACTCTGCCTGCCAGTGACAAAGGGAGTTTGAGCCATTTATCTTTTTGTGTCTCCAGGGCAGAAATGGCATGTCCTTAATTCAGTCTTAGAATTTGTTCAGTGTCTAGGTGTATATGTATTCCCAAATACTTCACTGAGTCCGTGCACCATTCAAATGGGAACTCCAGATCCCATCTAGCCGTACTGGACGTAAGAGGAAAAATCACAGACTTATACCAATTTATGCCCAGTCCAGAGAACGTGCCAAAGCGTAGAATTTCTCTAAGAAGAGGGTCAAGGTTATTCTGAGGGTCGCGGACATACAGTATTGTATCATCCACGTATAGTGATCAGGCCCGGCTCCAGGAATTTTTATTTGGGTGGGCCAAGGGTGCATTCGGGTGGGCCACTGCTGGCCCGATTTATCGCTTATATATCTAGCCAGTCCTGCTTCTGGGCCCTGCTTTATCTCACCTTAGTCTTACAAAGCCCAGTAAAACGCACTCTTTTCCAAGTCTCTTTCTAAATGTTATCACTCTCAAAAAGTGTTTTTTCCATGTAATGTCCCTTTGATGGGAAGAGGAGGTTTCTAAGGTGGGCGTATCAGGCAAGTGACACTACTCAGGCTCCCTCTGTGCGAGCCTTCAGGGAGAAACCTTCTTCATTACTACCTCCACCTGACCCCTGATTCTGCAGCGCGCTCCCTTACAGGCTTGATTATCCACTTTTCTACTACCCCTATCCATTGCACCTTATCTCACAGCTGACCTTGGGCCCCAGCCCAATATCAGCCACCATTCAGTTCCACTTTCATTATTCCCAGTAGAAAACAACAGTTAAATCACCTTCAAACTTAAAACATTGTATATAGCAGTGAATGTAATTAGCAAGCACTTTAAAGTATGCTCCACAGTTGTCCTAATCACCTGACTGTTAATTAAATAAACGAAAACAGAAAGGCCATGACAAGGCCGGCTTTAGTGCTGGTGTGGAAGTCTTTTTTGGCGC
The DNA here is from genome assembly GCF_964204655.1 of Triturus cristatus. NCBI lineage: Eukaryota > Metazoa > Chordata > Amphibia > Caudata > Salamandridae > Triturus > Triturus cristatus. The sequence continues at coordinate 817,424,541 of NC_140584.1, forward strand.
CCCACCAATGACCTCTTTCTCTGTAGATAACTTAACTACCACCCTCCAACATTGCCCTTCATCTCTCCGTAGCCCCTCCCCCTCATGGCCTCCTCCTTAGATTCCCTCACTGCCACCCTCCGACAGTACCCCTCATCTCTCCTTAGCTCCACCCCCACCCTGTGACCTCCTCCTCGGATTCCCTCACTGCCACCCTCCACCAGCGCCCTTCATGTCTACCTAGTTCCCCTCTCCCCTTGACCTCTTCCTCGGATTACCTCACTGCCACCCTCCACCAGTGCCCCTCATCTCTCCGTTGCCCCTCTCTCATATCCATTTCATTTGTTGTATAGCGCTACTCATATCAGTGTAGGGTGACACAGTACTTTACATAACAGCACACGTTATACAGCGACAATAAATCAGTCTACGGGGAATGTCACATAAGCCAATGAGGATTGCAAGGTGTAGAAATCACATGTCATCCATACTAGTGGGCAATATATTTTACGAGGGTTTGGTCTGGAGAAGCACTAACTCAGGATTTAAAGAGTAATCCAGTGGTTGGGGGTTGGCTTTACTGATAAAAATGTATAACTGCCCAAACAAACTCTTTTTAGCAACATTAGAATAATGAAAGACTGGAGAAGTTCTAATTATATCACAACACAAAAAAGTGAAGTTTGTATGCAGCTCTTTGAGGACAGTTCATAGGTCACTGTCCTATGTTAGGATAGTAACTTCTGAACTGCAAGTAACACTACATCTGTGACAAAGGCAGTAACCCACTGAGCTATTCCCATAAAATTCAGTGTTCGAGGCATATGAGCTGCAGATTGTACACTTAGCATAGGTCGCCATCTGGTGTTGGGCCCGGATGTTTGCAGTTTGTTTTTCTTCTTGGACCGTCTTTGGAAGTCACGAGTTTGGTGACTCCTCCTTCGGTCCGTACTGCGCATGGGCTTTGGCTCCATCCTCAGATTGTTTTTTTCCGCCATCGGGCTCGGATGTGATACTTCGTGCTCCGGCTTCGAACTTCTACGGTTCCAGCCTCGACGGAAAATCCTCGATTCTTCGAGTTCCTTCATCTTCATCTCTCGAAGCGGCACTTTTTCCATCCCGTACATCGACACCGGCCTTCGGGCCCTCCGCGACTCCGGTCCCGGCCGATGGAAAGGACTCCGTTTAAAAAGTGCCCAAAATGTGGGTCTAAATTTCCCCACACCGACCTCCATCAGGTGTGTAACCTTTGCCTCTCTCCGGAACACGAGGCTCGAGACTGCCCCGCCTGCAAGTCTTTTCGATCGAAGAAAACGATCCGAGATCGAAGGGCTCGACGCACCATGGCGCACTCATCCTCGACAGCTCCACCGGACATCTTCGGAGACGACGCCGAAGCTTCGGGGCAGACACACACCGAACTGGGAGAAGACATCGTCAGCGCTTCCGAGGCCGACGACTCAGACCTGGAGGACGTAACACCAGGACAGCGGGCCGTGAGTACAATGCCCCCTCCCAGCCCCGCACCGAAAACCAAAGAGACTCCGGTTACTCCCTCGCCTGCCGGCCTGGGCAAAACCAAAACCAAAGCCTCGATCACCCCACCTTCGGGCCCGGTGTCGAAGCACTCAAAGTCTCACGGCAGCTCGGGATCGAGCCAGCCGACGCCCGGTGCCGATAAACACCACTCGGCACCGAAGCCTGCAAAATCCAGCTCGACTCCGAAACCACCGGTGCCGAAGCCTGGACACTCGGCGCCGACCAAACACAAACAGAAATCGGTCGGCACCGACGCTCCGGCGCCGAAACAGCATTCGACGCCGAAACACACGGAGACCTCCAAAAAGCATGGCGTACACAGAACATCGAAACCTCCGGTTCCGAAATCGCCGGTGCCGACAGACGACTCGGCGCCATTGGCTCTGTTTACACCAGACCCTTTACAAAAGACTTTGTCCAGAGATCCAAAGACTGGCCTTTTGACTGTGATTACTAAGAAGCGTCGCCTTGAGGCTCCGGCTCCTCCTCCTCCACCCAAAAAGAGGGACTCAGCTACTTCTCCCCTTAGAGTACCCTCCCCACTGCCACCCCCCCTCCCACCACCACCCCCTCCACCTTTACCTCACTACGATCCGGCCCCATCCCCAGATCCGGATGACGGGGACCCGGACAATGACCCAGGGGACGCCCCAATGGATTCCACTCCACCAGGGACCCCAGATCCATGGGAGGATTATAATAACCCTGATGTACCCAATGTACCTCAAGACGACCTATACCCATCAAGGCCGTCTCCTCCAGAGGACTCTTTAGGGTTTCACCATTTAGTGCAGAGAGCAGCACACTACCATGGGGTGGACATGCACACTGAACCAGTGGAAGAAGACTTCCTACTGGATACATTTGATTTACAAGATCGTTCCACTGCTATTTTACCCATGCTTAAGGGTGTCACCAAGCACGCTACAGAGGTATTCAAAGACCCTGTCAGAGCCAGAGTACTAAACCCTAGAATAGAGAAGAAGTACAAGGCGGCACCCACAGACCCTGCATACATCAAGGGCCCTGCTCCTCTAGATTCCCTAGTTGTCTCCACAGCTAGAAAGCGGGCTAACTCCCAATCCTCAGGAGATGCCCCACCACCAGACAAGGAATCTAAACTTCTGGACGCGTCTGGTAAACGCACCGCCTACCAGGCTGCAAACATGTGGCGCATTGCAAATACACAAGCACTGCTTGCGCGATATGATAGAGCACACTATGATGAATTAGAGGCTCTTATGCAGCACCTTCCAGAGAAATACAAACGTCAAGCTCATGACCTGATACAGGAGGGCAAACTAATCACAAACACCTCCATTAAGTGTGCCCTCGATGCAGCAGACACTGCTTCTAGAGCCATAAACACCAGTGTCCTGCTTCGCCGCCATGCCTGGCTCAGGATATCAGGGTTCAAGCCTGAGGTCCAGACATCAATACTTAATCACACCTTTGACCAGCAAACACTCTTTGGCCCAAAGGTAGACGAAGCGCTCGAAAAAATAAAGAAAGATACAGACACAGCGAAGTCTATGGGAGCGCTCCAGACCCAAGCCTCTAAGCGTTCCTTTCGACGCTCGTCCTTTCGTGGCACAGGTAGAGGCTCCTCCACCGATAATGCCTCTACCTCCTACAAATCCCCTCCTCAAAATACCTTTTCAAAGGGCAACCAAAGAGGTGGTTACAGAGGCAACAACAATAAGGGCAGGGGCAAAACCAACAATACCCGTTCTGCCACCCCACCCGCACAATGACTCCCCTTCGCTCCCCCCAGACCATTCCACTCCGGTCGGGGGCAGACTACAAGATTTTATCCACGTATGGGAGTCCATAACATCGGACAAATGGGTGACCCAAATCATTCGGTCAGGGTACTGCCTCGAGCTAACATCTACCCCACCCAATATCCCACCAAGGCACCGTCCAATGTCCCAAGAGCATTCCACACTGCTCAAACAAGAGGTACTCTCGCTCCTCCAGAAACACGCCATAGAGCAGGTACCCGGCAATCAACGAAATCTAGGGGTCTACTCCCTATATTTCTTAATCCCAAAGAAAGACGAGACCCTCAGACCCATTCTGGATCTCCGGCCTCTAAATGCCTACATACATTCAGACCACTTTCACATGGTCACCTTACAACAAGTCCTCCCACTCCTCTGCCAGGGAGACTTTCTCACAACACTGGATCTGAAAGACGCGTACTTTCACATTCCAATACACCCCTCTCACAGAAAATACCTCAGGTTCGTGGTGGACGGGCAACATTACCAATTCAAGGTTCTCCCCTTCGGGGTCACCACTGCACCACGGGTGTTTACCAAATGCCTAGCAGTAGTAGCAGCACACCTCAGACGTCAACATATTCACGTCTTCCCTTACTTAGACGACTGGCTCATAAAAGCCGCGTCCTACCACCAATGCGTGCAACATACAAACAGCACCATCCAACTGCTTCATCAGCTAGGCTTCACGGTGAACTACCAAAAGTCCCACCTCATACCATCTCACACAAAGCAATATCTCGGGGCCACCATAGACACCTCAAAAGGTATTGCCTATCCAAACTCAGCCAGAATCACAAGCATTCTAGCCTTACGCAAAATATTCCTTCCTCAACACTCTCTACCAGCAAGAGTGTTTATGAAGCTCATAGGGATGATGGCGTCTTGCATCTTCATAGTGCCCCATGCAAGACTCCACATGCGTCCACTTCAGGAGTGCCTAGCACAACAGTGGAACCAGGCCCAGGGTCAGCTGACGGATCTGGTGTTGGTGGACGGCCGCACACATCACTCTCTGCAGTGGTGGAACACCACAAACCTTTCCAAGGGACGGCCGTTCCTGGACCCGGTTCCCCAAGTGACTCTAACAGCGGACGCATCGCTCTCCGGCTGGGGAGCGCACCTCTTACACCTCACAATGCAAGGTCTATGGACGCCACAGCAAAAATCGCTCCACATCAACCATCTGGAGCTCTTGGCGATCTTTCTAGCCCTAAAATCTTTCCAAAAGCAGATTTCAGGCAAAGCAGTCCTCATTCGCACAGACAACATGACTGCGATGTATTATATACAGAAACAGGGGGGGACACACTCTCCCCAGCTCTCCCGCTTAGCCCAGAGTATATGGAGATGGGCAATTCCCCAAAACATTTTTCTCCTGGCACAACATGTTCCAGGCGTACAAAACACCATAGCAGATCTGCTCAGCAGACAGACTCAACAACTACACGAATGGGAACTGCATCCACAAGTTCTTCACCCATTCTTCCAACAGTGGGGGCATCCTCAAATAGACCTCTTCGCCACCCACGAAAACAAAAAATGCCCAAGCTTCGCCGCCAGATACCCACACCCATTGTCCAAGGGCAATGCGATATGGATGAACTGGTCAGGCAGATTTGCATACGCCTTTCCACCTCTCCCACTAATTCCATTAGTGGTCAGGAAACTACAACAGCACTCCCTCACACTCATTCTGGTAGCTCCGACGTGGGCCAGACAGCCGTGGTACACCACGCTACTACAACTATCAGTGGTACCACATCAAAAACTGCACCTTTCCCCATGCCTCCTAACCCAGAACCATGGAGAAATCAGGCACCCGGACCCAGCTCAGCTCAACCTGGCGATCTGGCTCCTGAAATCTTAGAATTCGGGTACCTTAACCTTCCCCCTGATTGCATGAACATCATCATGGAAGCCAGACGTCCTACCACTAGAGCATGCTATGCCGCAAAGTGGAAAAGATTTGTAATGTACTGCCGTAACAATACAATCAACCCTCTAGATGCATCCATACAACACATCATATGCTATCTGCTCCATCTTCACAGGTGTAACCTGGCGTATTCATCCATACGCCTACACCTAGCAGCGATCGCTGCCTATCTACAAAACAGACAGCATTTGTCACTCTTCAGAGTGCCCGCTATTAAAGCCTTCATGGAAGGCCTTAAACGAGTAATTCCTCCCAGGGCACCACCCTCCCCTGTATGGAATCTAAATTTGGTCCTTACACGACTAATGGGTCCGCCCTTCGAACCAATGCACAAATGTGAGCTACAATTTCTCACCTGGAAAACAGCTTTCCTTGTAGCTATCACTTCCCTTAGAAGGGTTGGTGAAATACAAGCGTTCACCATACAGGAACCTTACATACAAATGCATCACAGCAAGGTCATACTTCGAACTAATCCGAAGTTCCTGCCCAAAGTCATTACCCCCTTCCACCTCAATCAATCAGTGGAATTACCTGTCTTCTTTTCGCAACCCCAATCTGTTGCGGAAAGGGCCTTACACACACTAGATGTGAAAAGAGCGTTGCTATATTACATACAAAGAACGCAATCCTTCAGGAAGACCAAACAGTTGTTCGTTTCCTTTTCTCCACCACATAAAGGCAACCCCATCTCAAAATCAGGGATAGCTAGGTGGATTGTAAAATGCATACAAATTTGCTATCAGAAGGCAAAGAGAACATCATCTGTTCCCCCTAAAGCCCACTCTACAAGAAAGTTAGGGGCTTCTATGGCTTTTCTAGGGAATATACCCTTAGATGACATATGCAAGGCAGCCACATGGTCTACACCGCACACATTCACAAAACACTACTGTGTAGATGTGCATTCCCAGCAGCAAGCTAGGGTGGGCCAGGCTGTACTAAAAACACTCTTTCAAACAGCTGCAACGGATACCGGTGGTCGCCGCTAAGGTTGGGTACTGCTATATAATCTATGCTAAGTGTACAATCTGCAGCTCATATGCCTCGAACGGAATATGCTACTTACCAGTATGCATCTGTTCTTGGCATGTAGAGCTGCAGAGTTGTACACGCCCACCCGCCTCCCCGGCTACCTGTATCCGTTCCAGTCCATCTTATTTAGATACAACACACATGGGTTTCTCACTGTTATTACTACGCTCCATCATTTCCCTGTTGGCGAAAAACAATCTGAGGATGGAGCCGAAGCCCATGCGCAGTACGGACCGAAGGAGGAGTCACCAAACTCGTGACTTCCAAAGACGGTCCAAGAAGAAAAACAAACTGCAAACATCCGGGCCCAACACCAGATGGCGACCTATGCTAAGTGTACAACTCTGCAGCTCTACATGCCAAGAACAGATGCATACTGGTAAGTAGCATATTCCTTATCAGCATTTTCAAAAACTACCAACAGACAAATGGTTGATCTGCAGCAGGATCATAAATCACCAGTTATCTGATTTTTTTTTTTTATTGTTGTTGTACATTGGTGGTAGATTCACTGCGAGGGCCAAGGCTCATGTTTGGGTGGGCCAGGCTCATGTTTGGATGGGCCTGACCCATCCGGCCCACCCTCTAGAACCGGGCCTGAAAGTGATACCAGCATAGGGCCTGTATTGAATTGCAATCCCCTGTGAAGGTGCTTTTCTTGAAAATGGCGCATTAGTGGGTCCATAGCTAGAATGAATAACAGGGGTGACAGTGGGCATCCCTGTCTTGTTCCTCGGGAAAGGGTGAAGGGAGCCGTTAACGTGCCGTTCAATCGCAAACGAGCTGTGGGTTGGCTATATAATAGGGCTGTTGTGGCCACAAACCCAGCCTGCATACCCATACGGTGTATAATAGATATAATGAAAGGCCATTCCAGAGAATCAAATGCCTTTTCGGTATCCAACAGAATTGCAGCTGCTGGAATCTCAGGGTTTATCCTGTGTAGAGTATTGAATAAGGTACGCAAATTGAAACCAGACTGTGCCGGTGATTTTATGGATTCCATTAGTAGGGAAAGTCTAGTGGAGAGAACTTTAGCCAGTATTTTGTAATCTAGGTTTAGAAGGGAGAGCGGGCGATATGACCCACATAACAGAGGATCTTTCCCAGGTTTGGGGAGGAGGATAATCACTGCTTCACGCACGGTATGGGGTAAGATTTGCCTTTCTAACGCCTCAGCATAGACCTCCAAGAGTTGCGGAATCAATAAATCTTTGAAGGCTTTATAAAAGGCTCCTGTGAAGCCATCCAAGCCAGGAGCTGATGTGGATTTTAAATCTGTAATGGCTTCATCAATGTCAGTTTCTGATATTTGTACCTCAAGGAAGTCCTGCATGTATCTTTCCAGGTATACAAGCGCCACTTCAGAGAGATAGGCTTCCTGTCCGGTCCGAACCCACCATTGAGGCGTATAATTTCTTCAAATGTGTCAAATTCCCCCTGAATATCTATCGGGTCCGTAATCCTATGTCCGGAATCTGTTTGTAATTGCGCTATATAAGCATTTTGATAGGGAGGTCTGATCATCTGGGCCAATACCCTTCCCGGGCGTTCACCCTCATCATAGCGTAAGGCACTTTGATATTTCCCCATATATCGGATTTCTTTGTCCGCCTTGTCTCTGTAGTCAACTAGAAGTGACAGTCTCTGCTTGTTAGTCTCAGGGTTAGGCATTAGAAGTTGTCTGGCGTCTAGTGACACAAGCTCTTTTTCTATTTGTGTCAGTGTTTTACGCAAGTCTCGCAGTACCCCGGCATGCTTAGATATACATACTCCTCTCAAATAAGCTTTAAAGCCTTTCCACAGCATCGACGCGGAATCTACAGAACCTGTATTAATTTCAAAATATTCCTCTATCGCTTCTCGAATTTCATGTTGAAAGACGTCATCATCTAATGCGCGATTTGGAAATCGCCACTGTCTCTCAAAGCCCTCTGGTCGTGGGATCTTCAGGGTGAGCACTACTGGGGAATGATCAGAATACGTACGCGGGAGTGTTTGGACGGAGTTGCACCAGCCGAATATGTCTGGGGAAGCCAACCAGTAATCTATCCGTGTCCATGTATTATGTAAACCGGTATAGTGGGTGTAGTCAGTGTGTTTAGGATTGTGAGTACGACTGACATCCATTAAAGAGAATTGGTTCATAAGGGAGGTTAAGGCCTTGCGTGCTCGGGGGATAAGGGTCTGGTGCGTTTGAGGTACTGTCTAACGTTGGATCTGGTGTGACATTAAAATCTCCCCCAAGTAAAATGGAGACCTGGCCCAATTTTAGTAGGAGGGAGAGTAGGGAGTAATAAAAATCAGGGGAGTCTACATTCGGGCCATAAACACAAACCAACGCTATTCTATGTCCCATTAACGTGCCCAGAACCACCATATACCTGCCTTCGTTATACGCCATCGCAGAGTGGAAGCAGAAAGGGACTCTTTTATGTATCAGGATGGCGGTACCTCTAGCATAATTACTAAAATTGGTGAAATATCTGTGTGTTGCCCAACTATAAGCAAAGCGATTCTGATCAGTCTTGGATAAATGTGTTTCCTGCAGAAATGCCACGTCAATCCCATGCCGGATCAAGTAATGAAGCACCTGTCTTTTCCTACGAGTGTCATTTAGGCCTCTAACATTCCACGTCACCACAGACAGGTGCAAGGGGGCAGAGTTATGTCCTACTTGCGCCATATCACATTTAACATCTCAAGTTTGTCCATTGTCATTTGATCATGTCTATTTCTTCTGACCGTATTTGATTGTGCAACTAGCATTCTATCACATCTCAGTAACAAAACAAACCCTCTCCCCTCCCCCCACCCAGCCTCCTTGCCCTTCCTAGGAGGCAAACGCCTCATTGCTGAACAAGAACGGAATATATGGAACAGCACTATTATCAAAAAAGTCTGCCGTAAAATGTGCATTAACATAACATATAACAATCTTACGGTGATCACCAAGGGGGGGTGACAACGCCTCGTCTGCCATTAGTCAATGTAAACTGAAATGAAATATACACTTTTAACCCATAATCTGTGGATAGGAACTGTAATACATTTTATTCATGGCCTGTTCCGGAGAAAAGTTCCATACTGGCGTCCGACCCACTTAGTGGAGGGGCATTTCTGTGTCCTTTATTAGTGTGAGCGCTGTTAGCCTTGTACTTTTGGCAGAATTCTTGCGCTTCATAGCCTTGTACTTTTGGCAGAATTCTTGCGCTTCAGTAGGATTGTCGAAGATGCGGGTCCTCCCATTAGCTTCCACCCTGAGCCTGGCGGGGTATAACATGCCATATTTCAGTCCAAGGTTTCTCAGAGCGGCCTTTACCCCGTTATATTTCCTCCTGGCTTCCTGCACCACTATGGTGAAGTCTGGGAACAGTGAGATTTTTGAGCCCTGCCATATTGTTTCGCCATGTTCACGCTCCATACGGAGCGCAGTGTCACGGTCCCTAAAGTTCATGATACGGGCTATTATCGGTCGAGGAGGGCATCCATGATTTGGCCGAGGTCCAAGAGACCGGTGTGCCCTCTCCACCACAAAGCCAGCCGTGAATGCGTCTCTACCGAATAAGTCAATGAAGACCGTCTCTACGAAGGTGTCCATGCGGCCAGTAGCCGTGGATTCGGGCACACCAAGGATTAGCACGTTATTTCGGCGACTGCGCGCTTCCAAATCCTCGTTCTTGATCGCCACGTCTTTGAGGATTTTCTCAACACGTTCTAACCTCTTGAGGGATTGCACCGTGCCATCTTCAAGAGCAGAGGTGCGGGACTCCACTACATCAAGGCGTCTATCGTGCGCCTGGATCTTGACACCCATATCTGCAATATTCTTATCCAATGCGTCAAAGCGAACATCCAGTGCCTTGAAGCCTATTCGCATCTCCTTCAGGAGGGCCCCTATCTGGACTCCAGACTCCTCGGGGGAAGTCGTCCTCCGCCCACCCTCCGCCATCTTGCTAGGCTGGTCTTGATCTGTGTCAGTCACTTTTTCAAATGGCAGCAGGCGTTCTCTCTGGTCTTTGCAGCCCATGCCTTGATTTGTCAGTCTATATAGGCCCAAGGGACTGTGTACAGGATTGTGTGTAGTTACTGCGAAGGTGCCATCAGGAGCTCAGAAATTTAAAACGGCACCCGCAATAGTCAGCCAGGCAACGCAAATTCCTGTGTTCGCAGTGTCCGATATGCCAGGGCCCAGGACCTGCTGAGTAGTGCCAGTTTAGGGGCACATGGTCCGCCCTCGTTTATTTGCCCTTGCTTGGTAACTTGCTCTCTGCAACTGGAGACCAGGTTGTGTAAGGGTGTTCAGCCTCGTGTGAAAGCAGGGATCTAGGATGTGGACTGTGAGGCTGCATGTACTACGCCACCGGCCGGTCTAAGTTCAGGCGTGAATGCCGGTGATGCGGCTCCCTCGACATGGGCATAAGGTCCATTTAAATTCAGCGCGTTCCTGCGCTAACTCAATGTAGCACCGTAGCGCTGGCAATGGCTGCAAGAACGGTCATACATGCGGGCCCTGTCCCAGCGTGTACCGATGATTGTGTCAGCGCACAGCCCTGGGGTCGCCCGGGTACACCCAGGACCCCCAGGATGCCCCGAAGCTGGTACACACAGCACTTGCGTACAGGAAGAAAGCACTACAATACACGCGCCAGCGTTCCCAATATGCAGACAACACACCATTACTAGGTATTCCTACACCCACAGGCCTAATCACAAAACGGAACACCCTCAGCTGGTCTGAGGGAGTTGTCACCACAGTGGGGGCGCTCTTCAATGCCGGAGCTCTCATGGACCATGAGAACTTCACTAGGGAAAACGGGGTCTCGGGCAACCTATACATGACACACGCAGCTATACTTGCCTACGTTAAAAGACACTGGGCCCCTGCCAGAGAAGAACTCCCAACGCACAAATTGGTACAGGGAATCTCTTTAATAGAAGAAGGGCGTCACCTCACAAAATGGCCATATAAAGACATCAGAGCACACGCTGGGATCTAACTCACTGACTTGCGTAACAGATGGTCTGGGGACCTTGAAAAGGAATTGACTGATAAGGAATGGACCGCCCCGTTAGAATATCCAAAAAAGGTGTCACGTAACGCCAAGTTCAAGTTCATCCAGCATATGATCATCCACAGGGCCTACCTCACTCCACACCGCTTACAGCGTATGTTCCCGGACACACAACACCACTGCCCAAGGTGCAGGGTGGAAGATGTTGACATCCTGCACATCTTTTGGTCCTGCCCTGTGCTCACTGAATTCTGGGCGGGGGTCGTCCAGAGCATCAGAACTGCGACAGGAATTCCCATAGGAGAGACAGCCGGTAGCTGCATACTCAGGATGCATCGCCGCCAAAAGTCGCAAAAGGTGCACTTGCGCTTCATTGACCTAGCAGTTCTTATCGTCAAGCGTGCCATAACTATGCGGTGGAAATCGGCAAGGGCCCCGACAGTGTATTCGTGGCACGGGGAGGTGGTGCGATGGGGTGGTGCGGAGAGTGCTGCCATAAGATGGGAAGAGGCCCGCGGGCTGCGCAAAACCTTGATATTAATAGACTGGGACCTTCTACTGGAGCCCTTGAACCCGCGCCCTTCATTGCAGTAAGGGATGCATAGAGAAATACTTGCAAACCGGTCCCAATCACCTGAATCCGACCCAAGAAAATCCAAAACACGTAGCAGCGCCATCACACACATTATACACGCCAAGCACGCCTTATATGGGGTGGGGGTGGTGGCCAAGCCGCAGTCCAAGATGGCTGTGTTGCTCTGAGGCTCCTCCGGCCACATAGGCAATCGCCCAGAAACCCGTACGTTAGAGTGACCCCAGAGCTCGAAGGATGCTGCCAGAAGTTGAGGACTGAACCCTGAACATCGAGAGTCCTTCATCGCCAGAAATCCCAGCCGGAAGCAGGAGATGAGACACGGGCAACGGCGCCGCCCGTAATTTCAAAATGGCGACGTACAGTAGTGGAGGTCAGCCCCGAGAAAATACAGCGGCGGTGGAGCGCTCGGTGAGACATTGAATACGTGCAGGGAGGTGAGCTGGCGGGGGTGGACTAGTGCGCTACGTTGGGGAACGCCGACAACCGCAGCGGGACACCGGCGGGAGGTCCATTTTGTGATTAGGCCTGTGGGTGTAGGAATACCTAGTAATGGTGTGTTGTCTGCATATTGGGAATGCTGGCGCGTGTATTGTAGTGCTTTCTTCCAGTACGGAAGTGCTGTGTGTACCAGCTTCGGGACATCCTGGGGGTCTTGGAGCGAGGCAGTAGGAGGTTGTGTAGGACCCAGCAGTTGATGTCCGGAACCGTATATCCCAGTTCGTGCAAATTGCGTCCTGCCAGCCAGTACGACATTGTAGTTGGCTTGCATAGCAGTATAAGTGGAGGTCAGGTGCACCCAATCCCCCCCTTATCTGTCTCTAATTGCAGTTTGGCTAGACCCACCCGTCGACGGCCATTTCCCCAGATCAAGTCCGACAGTAGCGTATCGAGTGCAATAAATAAGGGAGTAGGGATTATCACCGGGAGGTTCATAAACAAATATAATATCTGTGGGAGGACCACCATCTTAGATATCGCCACCCGACCCATTATGGATAACAGCAGCGAGGTCCAAAAGGTCGTTTGGGAGCAAAGCGCCCTTATCGCTCTGGTCAGGTTGCCTTCTATTAAATCCTGCGGGTCCCTATAAATATTGATGCCTAGATATTTGAACGTGTGCTGCGCTACTGTCAGAGAGAGCTGCCCGAACTGTATCATATCTGGGCGCACGCCAGGGCGAAAGAAGAAGGCTTGAGACTTAGCCTCATTTATAGCCATGCCCGAGACCAGTTCAAATTGTCGGAAGATACCCGGTACCGGCCCTAGGTCATTGGACAGGTCCTTGGCATATATGATTATATAGTCTGCATATGCAGATAGCACATGCATGGTGTTTCCCTGCCTAATACCCTTTTGTCCTGCCTCTGTTATGTTATGTTATATGCATTTGTACCGAGCGCAGATACTCCAAGGAGTGTTCCGGCATGAGCCTGAAAAGGGTCCAAATCAGAGACGAATAGAAAAACCAGAACAGAAGAGTTTTCAGCTCTTTTTTTAAAGATCAGAGGGTCTTTAACGCCCCTCAGGGCCAGTGGCAGAGCATTCCATGCCTGCGCCGCCAGCCGGGCAAAAGAGCTCCCACCAAGCCTTTGGCGCTTAAATCGGGGAATCTGCGCCAGTAGTTGGGAGGACGAACACAGCTGTTTTGCCGGAGTATAGAAAGCCAACCTATTCTGTTGATAGATGGGACCCAGCCCATAGATTGCTGTATGAGCAATGGATAAGATTTTGAATTTTATCCGAGCCTTCGCTGGGAGCCAATGCAGAGATCGCAGATGAGAGCGTACATTGCACCTTCTGGAAAGACCTAGCAGGAGTCTGCCTGCAGTTTAATGGCCAGGGGTTCTAGCGCGAGCACTAATAGCAAGGGTGACAGTGGGCATCCTTGACGAGTGCCCCTGCCTAGTAGGTATGTGCGCGAGATGTGGTTCCCTGTGCGGGTCCGCGATGTGCGGGCCGTGTATAGTAGCTGTCCCAATTTCAGGTACTCCGAGGATTTGGGCATGTAGTCCCAATGAAGGGTATCAAAAGCCTGTCTTATATCTAGTGTGATGCAGCCTGCATTATGATTGTGTGCATAGGTGGTCTCCATGACGTAGTGTAGCCTTCTAATATTCAGTGATGTGCTGTACGCTGGCACGAAGCCACATTGGTCCATGTGAATTAATTTATGCAGGTATGGGAGTAAGTGACGTGCCAGTATTTTACTTAGTATTTTATATTCCGTGGCGAGTAGCGAGAGGCGGCGGTACCCTGAGCTGTCTGTGGCAGATCGGCCCGGCTAAGGGATTGATTACGCTTGGTATATATATGTGTGTGTGTGTGTGTGTGTTCCTCCTCAAACAGTGTTTGGTGCTTGAAAATGAGATCATTACTTACTGGTAAGCTTCATTACCCTGCTAAAGGTCCTCATCGTCCCAATCCTCACATAGTAAGGGCGTTCCTTCTCGCAGACAGGCCTTTATACATGCTTTATACATGCTAGCCCCGTTTTCTATGTCTGCACACCCAACCCACCTTTAAATACTCCGCCTTTCCTTCTCAAGTCATGTAAGTATCAAGTTAAGAAGAGGTGGAAAACCAAAAAGGGAAGGAGGGAGGGGGCGCTGACGGGGACGAGGAGGACCTTAATTGGGGTAAGGAAGCTTAACGGTAAGTAATGATCTTATTACTGCCTCATAGAACCTCCTTGTCCCAGTCCTTAGATAGTGAGAAAATCACAAACAAAGAGAGAGAACATTCTACAACATTTCAGAGATGCATATTCATAGTTTATTACACACAACAATTACTTAATTGCTGCTTTAACAACACAAGAACCAAAATTCTCCATGGTAAAAATTAATCACATCAAGATGACAGTGATCAACAAAAGTATGATGGGATGCCCATGTGACTGCCCTGTAGAACTCCTTAATTGGAACCCCAACAGCTTCTGCCCATGAAGTGGAAACTGACCTGGTCAAGGGACCCTTGACATTGGAAAGGGAAACCTCACAGAGAGACTTGCTAACCTGGCAAATAGCCTGACAAACCCATCTGCTCAGAGTAGAAGGTGCAATCTTTTTTCTTTTATTCACACCACAAAAGGAAACAAAGATTAATTCAGTAGTCTGAACTAATTCAGTAGTTGGAACTTCTTTGTGTGTTGCAAATAAGGTAAAAAGGCTCTTTCAACATCTAGAGAAGAGAGAAGCTGCTGACAACCCCCTTCTTGAAAGACTGAGATAATTATCTCCTGTTGCAAATGAAACTTAGAAATCACATTTGGAATAAACTTGGGATCAGGACGTCCTACTAGTCTATTGGTAAGAATCTAAAACTATGGATAGTGGATTATCAAAGACCCCAGTTCATTCAAACGCATGGCTGATGTGATGCCACTAAGAAGAGAGAATTTGCTGATACCCATACCATACCTTTATCTTCTAAAGCAGTGGTCTGCAATCTTTTCTGTAAGAGCTACTTAGGCTCAATGAAAATCATCTTGAGCTACTAATATTATCAGTGTTGTCATAATAACCACATCAGACCAGATTACATTGGTGGGCATCCTATGCAAGATTACTGGCAGTGTTCTCCTCAGTGCATCAGGTAGGTTTGCTGGAAGTATGGTAAAAAAGGCTCTATCAATTTGAAATTCCTTTACGAGGATAATACATAGCAGCCTTATCTGCAGTGCCCATGGCACCAGGGCAATAACATTAGTGATGTCTCCACCAGTGTCATACGATTAATCACTTAAATTACAGCTGAAAATATATTTTGGAAATTCAACTCTTTTCTCCAAACTTAAGCTTATGAGATCTGAAAATACATAGATTTTTGTTTCAGATGACCACTTTTCAGATTTGGTATTCATATAATAATTCAGCCAAGCGAAAGCTTACTATTAGTAAACTGGACTGTACACGAGAGCTACTTACAGGTAGCAGGAGAGCTATCAGTAACTCACGAGCTACTCGTTGGAGAAGCCTTTTCTAGAGGTTCAAAGGGATGTAGTTGCAAACCTCTAAGGACTGTAGGTAAATCACATGTGGGAAGGACAACATCTGTAACTGGTTTACGCAACATTAAAACTTTTCAACAAACATAGAGCCAATGGAGTTACTTTGTCCAATTCCATATTAGAAACCCAAAAAGCTTTCAGAGCCACCCATTGGGCTGTCCTGCTTGAAGGAGATGAATTCTTTAGGAAACTTTATTGTAAAAATTCAAGAATTTGAAAAGAATCAAAACCCTGTAGTGCAGTCGCGGCCTGCATGACTCGCGTGCGGGGAAGTGTGAGGGGGTCGCGTGCGCGCAGCGGGTGGGGGGGTGACGGAGGTTTGATTTTAATTATTAAACAAACCCCAAAAAACGTACCTGAGCTGGCCTGATCCGGTCCCGCGTCGTCTCTGCTTCTCTGCTCCTCGCAGGAAGCAGGCAACCTCCCTCCCCTCCCCTAAGCCAATCACAATGCTGCAATGGCAGCGTTGTGATTGGTGGGGACGGCGCTCAGCCAGGCGCATATGGGGAGGCATGCAGCCTACATGGAGAAAATGGCAGAGTGGGCATGACTGGTTTGGTCGGCCCCAGAGGGCCAACCAAACAGTCAGGGCCCGCAACTTTGGGCTAGCCACTCCTCCACTGCTGCAGGACCCCCGCCCCCAAACAAACCCTTCTGCTTTCTCGCAGTGCAAGAAGCAGTAACATAAATTGGTATTTATACCATTTTATGTTACTGCTTCTTGCACTGCGAGAACGAAGTGGGGCGACGCTCCTCTGCCCACATGGAGGAGCCGCCCCTGTTGTAGTGTACACCATCTAGAAAAGACACCCCACTTCTTCTTATACGAAGAAAGTGTAGATTCCTTACTAGACATCTGAAAATCTTCCACTACTTTGGAAGAACACCCCAATTTCTGCAAGGCTACTGTTTCAAGTTCCAGGCCGTTTGTTTTAGTTGTTGGAACCGCTCCAGCGGCATCACTGGGAACTGAAAAGGGGTTGGAATGGTTCGGAATCTGAAATACCCGCCTCTGGACAGACTCAACAATAGTGAAAACGATTGGCACCTTGGCCAAAAGGTCACTATCAAAATCATTAACACCCTTCCTCCCAAATTTTCTGACGCATCTGCGGGGGGAAGGGGAATTGGACGCATCAGCGAGGGGAAGGGGAATTGGAGGGGCATACAAGAGGCCCGAGGCCAGGGAATTGACAGAAAATCCACTGTCATGTCTGTTGACAATTCACTTCCCTACAAAATACTGGAAGTCACACATTCTAGAGAGAGGCACAAAAGTCTATCCAGGGGGTCCAGAATAGCTGGCAGATCTGATGGAACAGTGACTTAGACAGATGGTTACTCACTGATCATGGAAGGGTTATGACTGAATCTGTCCGCATAAACGTTCAACACCCCCTGAATGTATACTGCTCTCATCAAGATCATATTCTCCTCTGCCCAAGAAGAAATGAGAGTTGCCAGCCTGTTTAATTGAAGATTCCTTGTCCCTCCCTGTCAATTTAGGTAGTATCTGGCTACCTGATTGTCTGTTCGAACTACCAGGGTCTTGCATTTTAACTGAAGATGAAAACACTGGACTGCCTTCTCCACTGCAGCTAGTTCTCTCCAAGTGGAGGAACACATCTGGTCTCCCTCTGACCATTGTAACTTGCACTCCACCTCCCCCAGTGTTGCACTCCAACTCCACAAGCTGATATCTGCTGTCAACTGAATAGGAGATGAGATGTAGAATGGAATTAACAAAACACAATGGAGCCCTTGGGTGTAAAAAGGAAAGAAGTGTCGGCTGACGAAGAAGGCGTCCCTTTAAAGGACAGTTTCCCTCACCCACTAGATGTGGCTTGCTTCATCATTGGGGAACCTTCTCGCACCATGAAGCCTAGTCAATGTGCAGACTACGACCCACTCACTGAGAGAGAGGAGATCATGGATGGTTTGTATGAAGGAGGGGTTATTACTAAAACCCAATGAGAGCTTACAAGATGTGGTGTGGGATGCAGTGCAAGTGATTGAGTGAGTTAAAACTAGCTGCAAGGTTTACCACATGTCGTTATTCATGCTACCATGTGCTAAGATTAAAAATATATAGAGGATACAATGGGAACCATCAGACCCAGTCGTACTGTGATAAGATCAACATGTTTCAGCCCATGACCTAGCCAGTGTTGTGGCTTTCTTCAGGATCAGTTTTAAGCTACTGCTGTGAAGGTGAGATATACAAAAGAAATCGTGAAGAAACGGTATATCAGTTAGATACAAAACCAGTGATCCAAGGTAAGCAGGATGGTGGGTTCACTGGTGGTGCCTGCCGTAGTCTGGTACAGTGGCTCAGCTATCCTTGGCATTGGTGCTCTAGGTGCAGGCGCATTTCCAATCTTCGTACAGTGGTTGGAGAAATGGTGTGAGGAGGTTCCCCAATGATGAAGCATGCCACCTATGGTGGGTGAGGGAAACCATCCTTTAAAGGGACGCCTTCTACGTCAGCCGACCCTTTTTTCCTTTTTAGACCCGAGGGCTCCTTTGTGTTTTGTCTATTGTATTAGGGGAGTTTGCCCTCGCTGGTCTTGAAACCTCCTCTGGCCCCCCTTTTGTGTTACCATGTAGAATGGAATCCCCTTCTCTAGATCTGGTGTGGGAAGCCACCATTTCAACTCATGGACAATGGTTGAGGACTCTGGGAGTAAAGATTTAAAATTGACTGACCGCGGACTCCAAAGACTCAAAAGGGGATTTACTAACGGTTTGAGGTATCGATGAGCCAAGGGGACTAATGTTGTAGTTGCAGCCTACAAGCCCTGTACTCTTAACCAAACCCTGACAGGTGCTGCTACCCGTGGCAATAGTGTTAGCAAGGCTGACTGTAACGTCTTGATTCTGTCCTGAGGAAGTAAGACCCCCTGTTCTCTTTGTTGAAGATCTTCCCTATAAACTGAATCCTCTGGACCAGTTTCAGGTGAGACTTGAGGAAATTCATCTTGAACCCCATCTGTTGAAGGAGACTGGTGGTTGACTCCACTGCTGCCTGAGCCTGAGGAAGAGAAGGAGCACAAATTAAGCAATCATCCAAGTAGGGAAAGATGGCAATCCCTTTATATTGCAAATATGCCACCACTGGGGCCTATTCCTTGGTGAAAGATTTTGGGGATGTTGCCAAACCAAATGGTAGAATCTGAAACAGATAATGTCGCTCTTGTACTGCAAACCTCAGAAAATGCTGCCTTGTTTTGTGGACTGGGACATGGAAATGCGCATCTTCTAAATCCAATGTCCAGGAAGTCGCCCTTCTAGATCAGAGGACTGATAGACTGCAGTGTTACCATGCAAAAACGCTCCACACTGACTTACTTGTTCAGAGACTTAGGTTTAGTACTGGACAAAAAGAACCGTCTGGTTTTCAAAGCAAAAGAAGAATGCAAGGGCCGTGGCCTGGAAACATGGCTGACAGGACGCGAGCCCTCGAGCTCCCAGACTGCCTGATTGAATAATCTTGCCAGAAACAACCTACGAACAGTGCTTACTAATGCCCAGTGCCCACAGGCATCCGAAGCCAAGCCGCCTACGAATCTGGACGAAAGACAAGTGCCCCGGGCAGTGAGAGACTGCCGTTGTGAGCAGCTGCCTGTGAATGCGGCCTGGGGCACGGCGGAGACTGTGACGCTGCTTGAATTGCAGGGCGGAATGCCAGATCGCTGACCCAGGAACTTGTGTTGGGGACTCCACCATCGCCGCTGTCCACCAGAATGGCATGTGGCCCGAGGAGGTCTGTGTGGCCCTGTGGATGCCTGATGTCGGCAGAGCACCAAGGGAGGTGGGCCCAGCGGAGCCGGTTGCCAAGGCGGATCGGGTGATCGGCAGCTTAAGATGTGCACTTGGCCCCTGCCCCGCAGCTTGGAAAATCGTAGGAGCACCAGATGGGTAGAGGGCCACCAGGTCCACGAACCCTTGTGGGCATCAGGGTGGCTGGCGGCCCGGAGCGCTGCTGCCATGCGGGGTCCGATCGCTCTTACTGCCCGTTCTAATTGGCAGTAGTGTGAGGCCCCGAGACGTGCCATGTTGCGGCTGGAGCTCTCGGTGCCTCGGGGGCCAGGTTGAAGAACCCCTCCCAGAGTGATATTGGTGAACAAGGAGAGGTGGCCCTGGGAAGTGGCTGTGTTGCAGCCCCTGAGATGACTAAATGTTTCCGGCAGGGGGTAGTGCCAGGCGGCTCTGCTGGCCCACAGAATGGAGCGGTGGACCGAGGCTGACCCCAAGGAGTATAGCAGAAGGTGAGGGGGTAGTGCCACGCAATCCCTGGAACACACTACCGCTCTCGCTGATGGGCAGACTGGCGGTGTCCAATATGGCAGTGTTTTCCCACTGCCTTTATGTATTTCAAAATTTACTCTGCGCTATTCCCAAGACAGTTTTCAAACAGCTGAACTCAGCACTTATTTCCTTACTTTGGGCTGGCCGGAGCAGCAGAGTGGCCCTACACACCCTGTCTCGGTGGTACGAGGAGGGAGGGCTGGAAGTACCAAGATAGGACTTGTATTACTATGCAGCACACTTTCAACATGCAGCCCGGTGGCTTGACTAGGGGGACAACTGGGAGAAACATTTATTAGCGAGACTAGTACCTGCAGACCGATTGCCTGTGGCCTTGATGGAGGGAGCCGGGGTCACTGAGGACAGACCTTACATAGTGCGGCACACTGCACAAATTTGGCAGCTGTACGTTGAACAGGTCCTGAAACACGCCCCTTTCCACCGGGAACTCCCCATATGGATGTTGGCGCCGGTACGGCAAATGATGGCCCATATGTCCTTTCAGGTGTGGAGGGAAGGTGGATGTGAGGTAATGGGATATCTGTACCCTGGTGAGGCTTTTATCAAATACAAACCAGCTCATGAGTTATTTGTGGTGGGAAAGAGGCACTTCTTACACTAAGTCGGCTTGACTGTAATAGTTCAATTAACATGGCCTGAATACCCTGCTGTCCTGCAGTCCACACACACACACACTAGACATATTATTGTCCTGTGGCTCAGGATGACATCTGATAACCCACCTGATGCCCAGAGCACAAGCAGCATGGGGCATAGACCTAAGCACTCCATCAGAGGACACTAAATGGACCCCTGTCGGTGGACTCACACGCATTGTATCCTGCAATGCCCTCTTCAAGCTGGTTTATTATAATGTTCAATGTTGGACATATATGACAACGTCTCATCACCCCATTATGGTCTGATGATTGCTCACAATGTGGTTAGGGGGGAGCCAATTTCCTGCACTTGGCATGGTGGTGCCCTAAGGTACAATCTTTCTGGACCCAGGTGGTGACATGTAAAGAGGGGTATGGGTTTTCACATTGATAGTTTACCAGTGCACAGTTTACTGGGTCAGGTTAGTAACCACAGGGGCTCAAGATGGCATATAAGCTACTGCATTTGCTCCTGGTATTAGCTAAGCATAGAGTAGCAATAATGTGGATGGGTCAATGTTCCCCCGTGGTAAAATTCTTGCATCGGAATGTACAGGAATGCACACTGGCTGAAGAAACACATGAAACTAAGCAGGAGACATGAGAAACTAGATGAGGACCTCAGGGAGTGCAGGGAACGACGCGATGCATTTCGGAACCTCAACATGGACGCGGACACCTCAAATGAATCGGAGACAGATGTGAGCATGTTTGAAGAGGAAAATGAGGAGAGAGTGGTTCGACCTATAATAGGGTAAGGACACATGTGATAGTATACCCTGAGTATGAACAGCTTAGCTTTATCTTTCAGTATTTAATTTAATTTATAATTTTATATAGCGCTGAATCACCCAAGGGGTATCTCTGCGCTTGTAACAGATAACTATCCCAGCACTAAGTTTAGAAAAGATAGGTTTTCATCAACTTTCTAAACTGAGGAAGGGTCATTTCAGCGCGACGGTATTGAGGAA
The DNA here is from genome assembly GCF_964204655.1 of Triturus cristatus. NCBI lineage: Eukaryota > Metazoa > Chordata > Amphibia > Caudata > Salamandridae > Triturus > Triturus cristatus. The sequence goes on from NC_140584.1 coordinate 817,446,374, forward strand.
GGCTATTCCAAAAACTCGGAGCCAGATAAGAAAAGGCTTTGCCACCAGTACGGACCTTATTGATTCTCGGAATTGAGAGGAGTCTTTTAGCACCCAATCTGAGTGAGCATCCAGGAGTGTAGATATTAAGTTTCCTGGCAAGATAGGAGGGACTGAGCTTGTTTAAGGCCTTAAAGATCATACAACCAATCTTAAATTCCACTCTTTTTTTTTTACTGGTAACCAGTGGAGCTTGGATAACAAAGGCAAAGAGGGGGTCCTAGAAGGTAAGCCAGTCACCAGACGGGCTGCCGTATTTTGAATGACCTGCAATTCACCCAATGAGGCTACGTGCGTAGAAAGTAGCAGGGCATTACAATAGTCAATTCTGCTCATAATCAGTGCCTGAATCAGGGTCTTCCTAGTGGAAATAGGGAGCAAAGGAAAAATTCTCCTAAGGAGACTCAGAATATGGTAACAGGTGCCAACAGTTGTATTAATGTGGGTATCAAAAGTAAGTTTTAGATCGAGTTTAATGCCCAAATTTTTTACCTCCTCCTTAGGAGTAGGAGCTTTACCCAACTCCTCAGGCCACCAATTGGGCGACCAGCTAATAGCAGCACCCCCAAACAACATAATCTCAGATTTTTCAAAGTTTAATTGGAGATAATTTATTTTCATCCAAGCGGCTATCGCCATCATACCCTGGGAGAAAATATGTTGTGTGTCTGATCTTTTTTTGTCAAAGGTGAGGAGGAGTTGGGTATCATCTGCGTAAGAAATAGGGTTAAAACCCAAGTTCCTCGTAAGTTTAGCCAGGGGGGTCACGTAGATGTTAAACAAAGTAGGGCTCAAACATGAGCCCTGGGGGACACCCCTGGTGACTTGTGAGGGAGCAGAAGTAAAAGAACCTAATGTCACTGCCTGAGTTCTGTTAGTCAGAAAATCTGACAACCACTTCAATGCAAGTCCTTTAACCCCAAGCCCCTGTAATCTGGACAACAGAACTCGATGAGAGATAGTGTCGAATGCTGCTGAAAGGTCAAGCAGCACCAAAAGTGCCGCTTGACCTTTATCCAGAGCCATCCTAATGTTGTCCGTTACTTCCACTAAAGCAGTCTCTGTGCTATGCTTAGCACGAAAACCTGATTGGGAAATATCGAGTGCACAAGTGGACTCAATAAATGCCGATAAATGCTTATTAATATGTTTTTCAATAAGCTTACTCTGTAGAGGGAGCAAAGAGATCGGACGATAGTTGGTCAATTCAGAGGGAGGGATTTTTGAATTTTTACAGATGGGAATAATTTGGGCATGTTTCCAACTTTGCGGGAGACTACCAGATTTCAAAGAACTATTAATGATGGAGCATATGGGAGGAGCAAACTGAGCCGAAAGTTTAGAAGCAATTTTAGCTGGAATGATGTCAAGCGGGGATCCAGATTTAGTACATTCCAGTAGAGATAATACTTCTGTGATGGTAATATTGGGAAAAGCAAGTAAATGAAAGTTTTCACTGGTGAAATCTGATGAGGCTGCAATCGAGACCGGAAAAGAAGGATTGGATAAAATAATTTTTTGATAAATATCTTCTATCTTTTGTATAAAAAAGAAGGAGATATTATCACATAATGTTTGAGAGGAAATATCCCTGGTCTCGCAGGATTTAGGATTAGTGAAATCTCTTACAATTTGGAAAAGCATTCTGGAATTATTGCCTGCGTGCTCCAATACAGACGCAATATGCATTTTACGAGCCTTTTTAATATTATTGTGATAATTAGATAATGCAGCCTTATAGTTGGATTTAGCTTGCTCATTATGCGAACGTTGCCATACACGTTCTAGCTTCTTGCAAGAGCTTTTCTCCTCTCGTAAAACAGATGAATACCAACCAGTAGAGGTGTTTTTAGGAGGGTGAGTGAGAGGTTTCATGGGGACTATTTTATCAAGCAAATTAAACATAATGGAATTAAAAATGATTAGGAGTCAGTTTGTGCCAAGGTCTATACTGCCGAGTGGCCGGAGCAATAGTTGCAACAGGAATATGGTTAATAGGACTGAAAAGTTGAAAGTTTATTAATGAATGATCGGACCAGGTGAGCGGGTAAGTCTCACCACATTTAATATCCTGTGAATTGGTGAAGATAAGATCCAAAGTGTGACCCGCTATATGGGTAGGAGCAGAATTGATTTTAACCAATCCACAGGCCACCAGATCTTGCAGACATAGTCTTGCATCCAGAATTAGAAACATCTTCGCTATGGATATTAAAATCTCCAAGCAGAAGAAATTTACGAGAGGCAATTATATAAGGAGAAATGAAGTCTTGCAATTGGCTGGTAAAGTCCAATACTGAGCCAGGCGGTCTATAGACCAAAGCACCTTTCCAGCTACAACGTGCGGAGAGGTCCAATCTAAAGACAAGGCATTCAAATGCTTCTGTCCCCGTTTGATCTAATATGGTGATTGCTAAATCCTCTTTATAAATTAAGGCTATACCCCCACCCACTTTGCCTATTCTGTCCTGTCTCAATATCCGATATCCCACCGGGATAGCTAAGGCAATGGCAGGGGTGGAAGATGGCTTGATCCAGGTCTCGGTGATGAAACCCATATCAGTCTTTAAATCAGTCAGAATATCCCATATGTCTGTAGCATGCTTAGGAAGCGACCGCTGCACACTTGCATGATCCTGCCTGAAATAGCCCTAACTGCAGAAGCGCTAAAGCGCTAACAAAGATGGCGGCCAAAAGTGGCACAATCCCCCTGGGAAGACCAAAGAGACTCGCTAAATAGCGAGGAGTGTAGCCAATTTTATGTGCAGGTAAGCGGATGGGTAAATACGTTTTCTTTAAAACTGCTGAGGAGCATAAAAATAAAGTAGTGCACAAACAAATAATGCCTGCAAAATACCTTCCCTCGTATTAGGAGAGGGGAGGGAGCCGCAGTATCGCTAAAAACACACAGAACGAGCAGCTACAGTGAACAGCCTTCAACACACATCCCTCACGCTAAAGGTGTCATCTGTTGTGTTGTTGTATATGTTGTCATTACCTATGTCAAACCTGTGAGTTAAATGGTCATGATTGTACTGCTGCCATGTGTTTGATGAAAAATAAAGGTTATAAAAACGTTTAAAAAAAAAGAAAACCTTTGCTTTTCTTGATGAAGAGGCACAGGCGCAATTGCTTTCTTGAAGAGCAATTTTCCGATGCCTTCCCTCATTATGTCGCCTTTTACCTTGTCTCTTGATAACGATGTAGATTTGAACACCTGTGATGGTGGGGCAGGAATATAAGGAATTTGATAGCCTTTGTGGAATACTGACAGAACCCATTGGTCTGTAACCCTCGGAGTGCATTGATGGTGGAAGAATTGTAGACACGCTCCCACCTCCAAATAGTCATTTTTGATTTTGCTCCTCAGTGATCAGGATTTGTTGCAGAAAACGGCTTCATGAACTCAAGCCTGGTCTCGAAAAGGAAGACTTATTTGCTGCTGTGATTGAAAATTTTATTTTAGAAAAAAAAATACTTTGTACCCTGAAATAATTTAAAGGACTTTAATATCTTCTTTCCAGCCGCTGATCGGTGGAACATCTCATTCAGTTCCTCAACGAATAGTTTGGGAGCTGTGAATGGAAGCTGCTGAACTGGAGATTTTTGATGTGCCTCTAGTTTCCATGATTTCAACCATAAAGATCTGTGCCCTGCAACTTCTGCACCTCCCGCAGATGCAGAGACCCATAAATTATTAAATGTCACGCCAGAAAGGAATTGGGAAAGAATCCCTATTTGTGCCAAAATAGTTGTAGGATCACCTTTCTCCTGCAGACAATCAAACAATCTTTAAAATGTTTTAACAAGACTTGGGAAGTATTAGTTCCATAAGTACCGGCACACAGACCAAAGTGAGATGCTGCATAGAACCTCTTGAAGGCCGACTTCACCTTCTTCTCTCCTGCATTCTACAAAGTGGATTCTTCTGATGACAAAGATGAGGAAGACGCCATAGAAACCAAAATAGAGTTCATTTTGGGGGTTTGTGAAAACCTCTCCTCATATTGCGTAATTAGATAACGTTTGTTTAAAAGCCTCTGGATATTTTGCTTGTCAATGTCTTTCCATTTTTTAAAAAGAATTTCCCTAATGACATTATGTAACAGAAGATCATCCACCAATGATTTATTGTAGTAAGCATAAATCCCTTGCTCATGCTGGGTCTTAGGATAAAATCCCCAAATCTTTCAAATATGGGTCATAATGTCCTGAAAAACATTCCCCTGAACATGCTTTCTTCTAGGGGAACTACCCTGCTCCTCATCTGGATCAAATGTTTGGCGCTTAGCTTTAGGATCCTTGAGACCACAATAACATCAATACTACCAAACTCCTCTGCAGCAGAATGACATTGGACTCACACAACTTGTCCACAACCCCACGCAGACTGTAGACCACATGCTAGACCCCATGTTCACCTCCAGCCCAGCGACTGCATCTGTTTCAGCCACACCATGTACCTCACTTGGACTGACCACTCCATCGTCAACTTCAACATCACCAGCTCACAAACCTATGCCCCCAGTCTACCCAGTGCCACTCACAGAAGCTGGAGCAAAGTCTCAAAGGACACATGGATCAATGCCATCAATACCACCCACCCCATCTCCTCCAACAACCTAGACCAGAACATAAGAACCTTCAACAAAGGGATCACCAATAGCGCCGACAGCGTCGCTCCCATCTTCAATAACACCAACAGAGGGTCCACCCAGCAGGCTAGTTGGTACAATGAAGACTTCAGAACTGCTAAACAACATTGTAAACAACTGGAAAGGAGATGGTGCACCAGCAAGGACATGCCCAACATGACCGCCTTCAAGACAGCCCTCAACCTCTACCACAGACAGTTGCGACAATTGAAAAAAAGGCCTTAGCCTCACGCATCGAATCAAATTATGCTCCAATGCAGCAAAGAACTCTACAACATCATCAAAGAATTCTCCAACCCCTTAGCTGCAACAAATACCAACTCACAGGAACTCTGCGAAAACCTTGCAAACTTCTTCCACAACAGGATCACCAACATCTACAGAAACTTCAAACCCCAGCCCAAGGCCACCGACCTCTTCAAGCAACACAACAGCCACACTACCACCACAGACATCCAACTAACCAAATGGAGGCAGCTCACCCCACAGGACACCGTCTACATCATTAACTCGGTCCCCTCAGGGGCCCCCACCAACCCATGCCCTCACCACATCTTCAACCTTCAACCTAGGCGAAGCCAGAATCAGCCATGTATTTGCCACCTTGTTCAACACCTCAGTTGCTGCGGCCACCTGCCCCAAGAACTGGCAAGACACAGAAGTCTATGCCCTACTAAAGAAACCATTGGCAGACCCCAGCGAACTCAACAACTACTGACTGATCTCCCTGCTCCCGGCCAAAGTATTAGACCCATCAACCTGCAACTCTCCTCACATCTGGAATGGAACTACTCGACAAAATCAGGAATTCGCAGCAACCACAGCACTGAGACAGCCCTTATCGCAGTTACTGACGTCCTCCAAGCTCTACTCGACCCAGGAGAGACTTCGGCTCTGATCCTCATAGACCTCGCGGCAGCCTTCAATACGGTCTCCAATCTCACAATCCTGCATAACATGAGCATCCAAGTAGCCATTCTCCGATGGATCACCTCTTCCCTCCCGGAAGAATGCAAAAAGTCTGCCTTCACCTCCAAACCTAAGGAAATCATCTGTGGAATACTCCAAGGATCCTTGCTCAGCCCTACCCTCTTCAACACTTATATGACACCTTTGGCCAGCATCTCCAAAACCCACAGACTCAACATTATATTATACGCCGATAACACACAACTCACCCTCTCCCTCTTTGAAGACACCACCAAGACCAACTTCCACAATTGCATGATAGAAGTTGCCATCTGGATGAAGGAAACTTTCTGAAGCTCAACACAGACAGAGAGATACTGATTTTCGGAAACAAAAGCTCCCCATGGGATGCATCCTGGTGGCCCTCAGAACTCAGACCTTATCCTACCCCCACTGACCATGCTAGGGACCGAGGCATCATTCTGGACAACAAGCTAATCATGACGTCTCAGGTCAACTCTGTCTCCTCCTGCTTCTTCATCCTCCGCATGCTTCATTAGATATTCAAAGATATTCAAATGGCTACCTCAAAGCTCAAGACGTACCATCACTCAGGCCCTCATCTCCAGCAGACTGAACTACAGCAACGCTGCCTATGCAGGGATCACAGCTCACCTCCTTCGATGACTGCAGACCATAAAGAATGCCACAGCCAGAATCGTCCTAGATCTTCCCAGATGAACCCACATCACCCACTAACTCTGGGAACTCCAGTGGCTCCCTGTACAGAAAAGATATCTGTTCAAGCTTCTGACCCATGCATGCAAGGCCCTACACAACTGTGGACCTGCCACTTGAACCACCACTTGAACTTCCATCAGCCCACCAGACACCTCTGCTCCGCATCCCTTTCTCTAACCCTCACCCCCACAGCCAACGGAACAGATGCGGAGGTCACTCCTTCTCCTACCTAGCAGCGAAGACATGGAATGAGCTACCCTTTCATCTCTCCATCTCTTCCAGAGTTCTGAAAGTCCCTGAAGACCTAGGTAATCAACTAGACCCTGCCAGCATCCGGATACTCACAGGTGACAAGTAGAGCTATACAACTATATTGATAGGGTGCTGCATCCAACGCCTTGATCAATCATGTGCTAAAGGTCAGAGTTAGATATCTGTAAAACATCAACCTCCTCCAGCACCTCCACATTCTTCCTTTTCTTTGTGGCTTTAACCAGATGGGAATATTTGCTGAGACAATTTCATAGTCTCCGGTGAGTTACGCATAACCAGGAAGTGAACAGTGCTAAAAGCACTTCTTCTTATTGATCCCCCTTTCCCAGCAACAAAGACTCGTAACACGCAAGACTTTGTTGCTACAAAACCGACGTGCAGCCTTCCAGCAGTCGAGCGCACTCGAGAGCATGGCTGCTAGATCAGAGAACAGTTATGAACTTGGCTCCCAAACGGCCCGCTCCACAGCCGCAACCTCTGCGCTCCCTGTCTCAGCCTCGCACATGAGTGGGGAGCATGGCTGTGAGTGGAGCACCAAGGTCCCATGCAATTGCGAGAATAAAGCATAACTGTAATATGAAAAAAGAAAAAAAAAATCCCAAAGTTAAACGTAGCGCATCTCTTACCTGTCCCGGACTTGAGGAGAGACCTAGAAAAGGGGCTAGTGGGTATAAAGGCCTGTCTCGGGGTGGCACCATCCTCCCTCTGTAGGACTAGAACAAGGAGGTCTTATGAGGAGGGTGATATGTCGGTACTGTTAGTGCAGCCTGCGAAGAAAACCAGTTAGTTTACCAGATTCCTTGGTATTGATCACCTGAAGGATGTCTCTGTAAATCTGGGTACTGTTCATTTTCATGACATCTCAATAATCCCTGATACTGAGCATCTAAGTGGGAATGTTGTAATCAATGGTACTGTTCGCATGATTGACTGCTGTCTAATTGCTGGTATTGCTTTCCAGAGTGAGACCTCTAGTACTGCCTGATAGCACTCACCTGAATGGCACCCTTATCTGTGGTGCAGCTGAACCGAATGGAAATATTCTGAGCCCTGCTACCCTTTCCTCGAATGACAACTCTGAAAATCCTGCTACCGTTCACCATATAAAAGGCTATATTATCATTGTCCCTCCCTTCTGAATGAGATCCCTTCAGTCCTTGGTGCTACTATCTGAACCCGCAGTTTGTCATTCCTGGTACTACTCTATCTGGTATTGCTTACCTGAATGGGCTCACCTGAATGACAGCCAGTTGATCCCTTTTACATCTAGCTTCAGTGGAAGACCTGCGATTGTGATACTGCTGATTTTACTAGCAGCCATTGAAAGTTGTTACTGTTTATCTGAAGTTCAACTGCACAGTAATCCTAGTACTGCGCGCCTGAATGGCAGCAGTCTGTATCCTGCTTCTCACTACTTGAGTGACAGTATAATCCCTGGTACAGTTGTGTACCACTAATATCGCTGAGCCAAATTACTGGTGCCCGCTAGACTGGATAGTCAAAAGATGCCTTTAGGCACTTGTCTCTCAAAGGGTAGTTTTGAGGCTTACTGCAGGAGGTGGCAGTCATACAGTCTCAGGCTTGGTATGACACAATAGATAAACTCAATAACTTCAGGTGCCCAATCAGTATTTCACTTCATAAAAAGAAAATTATGTTTATTAACAGGTAAGTAAATAAGAATGAAGTTGTGGTTTGTTGTGCACTGCACAGTGTACCTCCTAGTGGGCCTTAAACAGAATCTTCTAAGTTATCCGTTGCTGATTAAGGATATGAAGAGCTGCAGTAGCTGAAGGATACACTTAGAAGAAAAAAAAGAGTTTGGGGGCATTTCGCTAAAGACTATGAAATAATGCAACACAAATATACAGTGCTTTCTGAAACCTTTAACAACATATTACTTAACATCTTGTTTCAGTAAAAATGTGATAGTTTGGTAGTCAGTGCACATATAAGCCAGTATCTTGCCATCTAAGCAAATTAGAGTTGTCAAATACAACCTAGGAGATTGCAAGATAAGTCATCCATGGGCTCCAGATCTTCTGATGTCTCTGGCAGTAATCACTCTACACTATCCTTACCCGTTGCTCATCTGCTTAGGCACGGAGGCTCTGTTGCTGTCTAGCCGTAGACTAGGGGACATTGCAGCTCATTAGGTCATTAGTGCAATCCATAGCAGAGATGCTCTTCTCGCCTAACGTTGGAGCGTACATTAACTCCAAAACGAATTGTTTTGTAATATTCTAAATTGGGTATACAGAATGAGAGAAACACACATCCCTTCTTGATACAATGAGGCAGCCAAACCGTTTGTTAATGTTGCAAGTTATTCAAACAGATCGCAGCCCGTTTTCTCAGCAACTACTTTCCACCACAGTACATTTGATAGCCCTTTACATGGTAGGGATTGGTTTGTTCATGCCAGGTTTAGCTATCTTATTACCTTTTTTGCATCCTATTTTCGGTGCAAGTAATTCAGCTGCTCATTTCGTCCAAATTAGAGCTAGAAAAAAAATTATGCAAAAACCTTGCTGGGTTTTCTACGTCAGGCAGCAAGCTGATGGAACCTCTGTTGGGCCTGTTTTGTATACTGGAATCAGTATCAAGCGCTTCCATGATGGAAGGATAGAGCTAGATTTGTAAACCGCATCACAAACTGGAACCAAAGTCAAGGCTCACAATCCAGCGCTGAATAAAGGGGTCTGAGATCGATATTAGCGATTGGCCATAGATTTGGGCCATATATTTTATTCCCTGCATTAATAGATGCACCCCAAACAAGTGCACTACTTACATGGATTTGTTTACTGTGTTTCTGTAATTATAAGCCATTCCTTGTTTTCATGGGGCAGTTTCTAAAATAGCTGAAGATTTTTTGGTCTCTGACATAAGCATTTTCCCGTGCTTTTATATTTAGAGGACGTTGAACAAAGAATTGCATTTTATTGGACAGTTTATAAGGTAATTGTGGTGATCGTAAAATGCATTTCAGTTAATGAGCCAGCTTTGATCAAAGAAAGAAATAGTTGCCTACAATTTCTCATGTACCCTGTCTGAGCTCAGTAATACTACCACCTTGGTAAGACTTGTTCTCTACTTGAGACATGCATTAGGTTCAAACTGTTCTGTTAGTATTAAACACATATAATTCGCTCCGGATTTCTTCCTTGTGTTTGAAAAAAAATTATCATTAAAATCAAATGCCCTCTATCTCCTTTTAAAATAAATTAGACCGTATCTAAGATGCTGTACAGTATTTAAACGTTTAGTCAATAATGGAGGAACTACCACATCTGAAAGAATTCATCTATTGTTCTTGCTACTGCAGCTTTGAATGGCAGCACTAAATAGCTTAGACTCTTTGCTTGAATGGTGGAATTTAAATTGCTGTTACTGCTAGCCTTAGTGATAGCTCTATAATCCTTGTTAGTGCCTGCTTCTATGGAAACGTTGTAATCCATTTCTCAATAGCAGCTCTATAAAACTAAACAACACACCAGAATTGTTGCTCTGATTGCCATGATTCTGCTCCCTTCAGTGCTACACCTATATGTTTGGGTACTGCTATCTTGAATGGCTGTTTTATAATCCTAGATAGCATTTATCCGAATAAATGCTTGGGATACCGCTCACGTGTACGGTAGTCCTGATGTTCAGGAGACTGCTAGTGTAAAATACTGTATCCTAATTACAGGTACTGCTATCCTACGTGGCAGCCCTACGACCCTGGACACCACACGCCTGAATGAGAACGTTCTGATCTCTATTTCTGTTTATCCCTGTTTTAGCCATAGAATCTTTGGTATTGTTGACCTGAATGCCAGTTCTATGATGCAGGGTACTGCTGTCATGAGAGGCAACATTATAATAATGGGGACTGCATATCTAAATGGTAACTAATCACAAATATTCACCTGCATTGCTGTTATATAATCTGTGATATTGCAAACATGTCCGTCTATAACTACTCTGAAACCCAGCTTTATCAAGTGGCAATGTCCTTGTAGGAAAGTAGGATCTGCTTCAATGGTTCCCCCCCACTTTATGCCTGGTGCTAAGCTGTTATTGACTAGTCTGACTGGGATTGTGCTAATCAGGACCCCAGTCTATCTGCTTTCTCCATAAATTATGTTCAGTACCTAGGTACATCCCAGATTAAATACGGGGGTACCCCTATCAGTCCCCAGTATATGGTACTAAGGTACCCAAGGGCATAGGTACCCCAGAGGTCCCCCATGGGCTGAAGCTTGCATTATGTCACCCATGGGAAACCATGCAAAATGTAACTACAGGCCTGCCATTGCAGCCTGTGTAGGATGGTGCCAGCACCTCTTACTAAAGATGTAGGTTTACTATATCTAAGGTCACTGCATTTAAAACCTATTAGTCACACCTATACTTGGCCTTTGCAATCCTGAAGGCAGGGTGCTTGGTTCTAAGTGTGAGGGTGCCCCTGCATGAGCAGGACATCCCTACAGCCTACGGCGTCCATTCTCCAGGGTTGTAAGTGAAGCAGCCATATACCATTTACAGGGGCATCGCGTAATTACGCGATGACCATCTCGAAACTGGCTGCAACTAATCCTATCATGTTTAGTAGCAAACATGTTGGAATCATACCCCCATACCGTAAACGGTGTGGGAGGTATGATTCCAAGCACTGGAAGAGCCCTCCGTTAGGCTCTCCATGTCCCTGGTACCAGTCTTTCAGACCCGGACTGCAAAAAATGAATGCTGACGACCAGAGACCCAATTCTGCCCTCCTGCTGCTAAGCCAAGCTCACAATAGGCTATCCTTTCACAGGGATGTGTGACCACCTCCCAGACAGGATTTAGTGTATTGGGGCAGGGTGGGAGCGCTTGCCAGAGGCACTCAGTCTGCATGAGGGGCTTATTTGGTGTCCCCATACATAGTCCAGTTCAAACCAGTCCTGGGAGCCGTTGGCTCCCGCTCTGGCACGAAACTGGACAAAGGACATGGGAATAACCTCCACACTGTCCAGACCCTCACCTGGGAGGGACCCCTGAATCTTCCCAACCATTTCCCTAGGGTACTTAAGGGCTTACCTGGGTGTTGGTACCTAGATTTGTTGTGGTGTAAGATTCAGATCAGACACCACTTCTGCTTCTACCGTCTGGGCACTCTGTACTTTGCTGGATTTCGTATGTGCTCCACTTCGGCTCCCTTCCAGTCGTCTGCATCGTCTATGCCTGTGCACCATACAGGAACCTTCCCAGGCCTTTGGGCATCAAAGACACCTGAAGGAATCTCCCTTGGAGTGAAGGAGTCACTCCTCTGCATTCGCAGGCTCCGCAACTAAGTCGACCGGTCTGCTGAACCTGAGCTCCTCTGGACTCCAAAAGGTTCTGCAACACAGGTGGTGGTTTTCCACAGCTCTCGAGGCCTGCCCTGCCTTCTCACCAAGTTTGAGGACAGTATCTGTCATGGGGGCTGCAATAACCAAATCCCTGTGCACAGCGTCAACTTGCAAAGGCTTCTTTTGAAGAAGATCATTGGGCTACAAATAGCCCCAACCGGAGGATCTCCACTGACCAGAATCTTGAGCCACACCACATCGTGTGCATCGTGGCCTGCATCATTTGGTGAGCTGCTTGAAGTCCTCTCGCTACTTCAGTGCCTCCGGCCTGTGGGTCCATTTGAGGGTCACCTTTGCTTCTCTTGGGCTCCCCTCACTGCTCGGGGCCTACCCTGACTCCCCTGCTTGTGGTGAGTCCCCTGGAACTTGCTGGTCCCGACGTTGCTTGTTCTTCAGCTCCTGCATTGGGTGGATTTGCCAAGGCTTGTTGGTGCTCCCGCTGGACACCAACCCCTCGTGCATGGCTCCTTATCTTCCTCAGCGTTGCCTGGTCTTCACAGCTGCAGAGTCGAGGTCATCTATCCCGGCTATCTGTCTCCTATGAGGATGACGAGTGGATAGAGATTTTAGACGACGTGAGCAGGGGCACCCGGGGGGCAAGATTTGAAATTCTGCCTAGTCAGAATCCTCCATGATTGTCACTGGTCACCAACAAAACTACACAGGGCAGGGCTACTCCCACATGCCAACTACTGGAGATGCACTGACACTGGCTGTGGCATAACCCACATTATATGCAAATGCCCATCTATACAACTCTTCTGGGTTTACATGGGCCAGACCCTATGCACCACAATGACCTTGCACCTCCCATTTACATCCGCCACTATCCTCCTGCCCAATTTGCGACAATCCCAATGAGCTTTCAAAGCCACAACGCTTCCTCCTGCACACAGCTTTAGCCACAGCCAAGATATGCATACTGCGTCAGTGAAGATCACCGACCCCGCCGTCGCAGGAGACATGGTTGGTAGCCATGATACACAAGGCCTCTCACAAGCTAAGCATTTACAATCTTCAGAACCAGATAGACCTGTTCCTGCAGCTATAGTCATCCTTCACACGCCCTGACAGCTATAATGACAAGAACCCCACATCAGCTAACCCAACTCATGCAGTGACAACGACTATATCAGTTGGCGCTCTCTAAACTAAAACAAGAGCAATGGCCCCTCGCTTTAGAGTCCACCCCCCCACTAGCACTAGCACTCATGCAGCCTTACATATATTTCAATTCCCCCCTCCTCTTTCTCTCTCACATGGCCACGTCAAGATTTCTCTACACCACCCATCTTACATCCTTCGCATCCACAGCTATTTGCGTTCTTAGATATGTACCCCTATAATCTTTCTCATCCCCCCGCACACCTCAGTCTACTCTCTCCCCGCCTTTCCCTCATCCAACATCTCCCCTCTATCTTCATCCTTATCCCCCTTTCATGCCTTTCCCCCCTGGTACCGCAACAAACCAACAGCATAGACGCACTACTCCGCGCTCCGCAGAGATGCCGAGAAGAGATTCCGCAATGGGAGGTTAATAGCACTCTCTCTCTCCTTCTGAGACTTGGTCCTCTCCCCTCACCAGGGGAATGAAGAGCATTCACTCAGAGTCACAACCCGATACACTCGATTCATGGACAGCACCTGGTACATACACGGATTCCAATTCATTGAATAAAGCCGCCATTCATAAGGACACACACTTACATTCGGTCAACGCTAGACCCATTACCATTGTTTTATCTATCAGGTCATGGGGCTTCTCATTCACCTCCCACTTTCTCCCCTCTCCCCTCCGATTTATTCCAATGTTTCCTTCTCTCAGCTCCTAAAAGACATACGTTACATACATTTCTCGTTAAAATATTTATACGGTCATTGTAATTGTGTGGCCGATGCGAATGCGTTCAAGATGTAATTTCCTGCAAAATGTCTATAAAGAATTACAACACAAAAAAAAACCTCTCCTGCAACATCCGACATCGGTTGGCATTCATCTTCCAAGTCTCCTGGTCACTCCAGAGTGACATAGACTCTGTCCTATCTGCTTGCAGGTACCTCTCAACTAGAATCCACCTTCGAATTCCACTTGACACTTTCTCCTTCTTCAGCAGCGGCACTTTCCTTAAGTCCTCCATTGGGTTTGAATGTGGTTTTTCGACACCACTTCACACGTATGCACCCGGCTTCCCTGGTATAGGTAACATGGGTACTAGGGTATCCACGGATGGGGTGGCTCTCCAACCTTCTGTCAACCAAAGGGTTTCTTCAGGGTCCACTGGTAAGGGTCCTTCATCTTCAAAAATCCAACTGCAACTTACATGTAGACTTGCACGGAGCACGCAGTCTTGTTTCCACACTGCACACACTCTCTGTGGGGTTCCTACTCACTCACCTTGGGTGGTTCCTTGGGTCCCCAGCACTTCTACGTCCTCTCGACATTGTATTGACTCGAGTCGTGGTTCTTATACCACTTTCTCAGTATATGGTTTGGTCCCCCCATGGGGTCCACTGTGTATTACATGCATTTACTGTGTTTCTTTGCAAAGTATTGTGTGCATTGTGCTTATCTCTGGGTAGGAGATATTTGTATGTGTTAGAGAGTATTATACAATAAATGCATATGTTCGAGGCATGTGAGGTGTAGATCACATGCTGTGCATAGATCGCCATCTAGTGTTGGGCCCGGATGCTTGCAGTTTGTTTTTCTTCGGAAAGTCTTTCAAGTCACGAGGTAGGTGACTCCTCCTTTCGGTGATAGTGCGCATGGACATCGAGTCCATCTTCAGATTGTTTTTTTCTGCCGTCTGGTTCGGATGTTACTCGCTGCGCTCGGGCTCTACACTGTTCCTTCGGTTTCCATCGGTGTGCAAGACACGCAACCTCGACGGTATTGTTTCCGATCGCGTATGCTACTCTTTGCGTGTCGTTTTTTAAAATTGAAACTCTCTTTTGATCAGGAAAGTTCGTGGTGGGCCGTCGGGCCTACCCGCGTCGGTTCGACTAGCGGTCGATGGAACAAACTCTCTTTAAATTCTGCCCTCGGTGCCACGCAAAATACCTGCGCACCGACTCACCTGTGCTTGTCCCTGAACACAGAGAACAGAACTGTGACGCATGCAAGGCATTCCGCTCTAGGAAGACACTTGCGACCATCGGGCTTGAAGTCGCGACATGCAGAGTCAACGCACAGCCTCCATTCCGGACTTCTTCGGACCTCAATCAGATGAAGTAGCCCATGGCACTATCGGGGCCAAGGAAGAGCAGGAACCGATCTCTGTTTCCGAGTACGGCTCCGACCAGGATGATGACATCCGGCATGGACAACGTACTGTGAGTACAGAAACTCCAGCGCCCCGACATCCACCTCAACCCAAAAAGAAGGCTTAGGACCAACTCGTGCCCTCAGGCCTCAGTCGGCCCAGAGATCACGCTTCTGACGCCCCGCCTTCGGGCTCGGCACCGAAGCCTATTAAAAAGCCTTCCAGTTCCAAAAAGCCCCATTTCCTAAACGGGCACCGAGGTGAAACCTTCGGAATCAAACCTAAGTCCGGCTCCAACCCTCAACCATCTGCACCGAAACACACTTCGGATCCTAAAACACCAGCCCCTAAAGCTTCAGCACCTAAACCTTTGGTCGCGAAACAACCAGGGGCACCGAAGTCACCAAAAAAGCACCGTTACGACGATCTGCTCAATAAACTGGACCCGAAACAGAAAGTGTTGTACATTCATCCATAAACTGAGCATATCCCCACCACAGTGACTCTAACAGGAAGGACTGATGCTAAAGAGTAATATCACATTCCTTTGAAAAAGAGAACTGTCGGAACTAACGCTTCCCCTCCTCCTCCTCTTCCTCCTCCTTTCCCATCTCATCCTTCTCCAAAGTTTATACCTGTGCCTACTTACCCTCAGCATTCATCACCTCATACACCTGACAACCAGGATGATGAGGATGATAATGGGATGACGATGCTCATCCACTACCTACAGACCCAAGGGACGACTACAACACTAACTCGCCCACAGACAATGATCCTGACTTATATCCTACCAAACCCTCTCCACCAGACGACAGTGTAGATTACATTGAATTGCTGGGTAGGGCTGCCAATTACCATGGGGTGCAGCTCCACAAAGATTCCCTCGAAGAGGATTTCCTTTTCGAGACCCTTAGCACTACTCAAACGTCATCACACACTTCACCAATGCCCAAGGGTATGATCAGACATGTGGACGATATATTTAGTGATCCTGTCAGGGCTTGTATCATTACCCCTAGGGTAGACATAAAATATAAGTCAGCACCATCAGACCCAGCAAACATTAGGGGACAATTACCATTGGACTCGTTAGTGGTGTCCAACGCATGCAATAGGGCCAACTCCCAAACCACAGGAGATGCTCCACCCCCAGATAGGAATCTAAGCTTCTTGATGCTTCGGGGAAGAGAGTTGCATCTCAGGCAGCAAACTTCTTGCGCATATCCAGCACACAAGCGTTGCTAGCTACATACCACCGTGCACATTGGGACGAGATGGAACGATTGCTCCAATATCTACCCAAAGAACATAAATCTAAAGCTGAAGACCTGATAAGGGAGGGACAACTTATTTCCTACCATCAAATCAGGTGCTCCCTCGATGCTGCAGACACAGCTGCCAGAGCAGTGAATACCAGTGTCCTCTTAAGAAGGCACGCCTGGCTACGTATCTCTGGATTCAAATCTAAGGTTCAAACCTCTGTATTAAACACACCTTTTGATAAGGAACACCTTTTTGGCCCAGTGGTAGACTCTTCACTGGAAAATATGAAGAAAGACACTTAAATGGCCAAATCCGTGGGGGCGCTTCAGTCACCACAAGGCCGTGGTTCCTTTCGGCGCTATTTCTATCGAGTAGGGTCCAAGAATTCTACCTCAGAAAATACCTCCACCTACAAGGGTAATAACCAACCCTCTGGCTCTGAGAACTACTTCCGTGGGGGTTACAGAGGAAATACCGACAATGGCAGAGGTAGAGGTTCAAACACACACACCTCCCCTCCAATGCAAAACAGTGACTAACCTTTCCTTCCCCCCGACCACCTAACACCTGTCGAGGGAAGACTGTCAAATTTCTTATCAGCGAGGAGGAGGAGCCTAGCGCTTGACCAAGAAGGCCGCGTGAGCCTTGAGCTCCCGCGACCCTTGCGCCCTCCTGCAATTATCCTGTCCTAAATCCTGATTTTCATGCACGGAATCCTGCAGATGAGTCACAGCTGGGGCGATTGACGTTGTCCGGGCCAAGATCGCCCACCGGGAACTGAAGTTGTGCATGGCGGAAGATTGCGGCCTACCTCCGAAGGATGCCAGGGGCTTGCGTTGGCAGGATGCCCAGCCACTAATTGAACAACAGCGGCCTCGGGAGGTGTGAACTGGCGGACGGGTGCCGCTGCACTTTCACTTTTGCTTTCTCGCCCTTTGCTTGCTCTGGGTTGGGAGTGCTTTATGCTGGTCCCCTGCTGCCTGGAAAACCCCCGCTCGGCCCTGGCTGGCTGCTGACGTCCTAGTTGACCCTGTTTCCTCTGGCTGAGTGAGGGACGTCTTTTTGCGACAGACCGCCCTGCTGTTCGAGATGTTGACCAAATCGAAGGCAGACAAGTCGAAGTCTAAGACTACCAGGCGGGGAGGATATACCCAATCCAACAATATGGATCGCTATGCCCAGCAGAAGGGGTCGCCTGGTGGATCGAGACAGTCGCTGGAAGCACAGAAGGCCGATTCATCCCCAGCCTCGGAGTTATCATTGCAGGATATCAAGGGGGCGATAGATGGGATGCAATCTTCGATTGGGCGACAATTCGAGACCTTGGCGCACAAGGTGGACATGATTCTGGTTGATGTCAACTTGATTCGCGCGGACCTGGGCAAAACCAATGAGCGGGTCAAGTCCCTGGACCTCAAGACTACTGGTCTCGCGGACGATGTCTCGGAACTCCAGGCTGAGGTTCGTAAGCTACGAACCGCGAATGACCTCTCCGCCCGCCGGCTCGAAGACTTTGAAGGTCGGGCCCGGCGCAACAATGTGCGCCTTATTGGGGTCCCGGAAACTTCGGAGGAGCTCTCCGTGGACTTACTCGTCGAGGACTTGGTGGTGAATCATCTTGCGCCTAAGGGCCTTGGCAAGTTTTTTGCGGTGGAGCGGGCTCACCGAGTGCCTGGTGGACGGCCTAAGGTGGGAGCCCCCCCGCGGCCGATTGTCGCCCGGATCTTTAATTTTCGGGATCGAGACGCTATCCTGCAAGCATCGAGGGTGACAGGCCCGGTGCCTTTTCAGAATGCCTCTGTGAGCTTTTATCCTGACTTCACCCAGATGGTGCAGAAACAGAGGCAGAGTTTCTTGGGGGTGAAGCGGCGACTTAGGGAGATGGACCTGAAGTATGCCATGCTTTTCCCCGCCAGGCTACGTGTGGTGTATGAGGATCGGACTTTCTTCTTCGAATCACCGGACATGGCGGGGGACTGGTTGGATGCGCTCCCTCGGCGACGGCCCGGCCGGGACCGCGTGGATGGAGCGGAAGGCAACCGGGATGGACAGAAGTGATACCACGGGTGTCGGTCTGTTTTGACTCAGCCCTGGACAGTGACTCGTACCCTACTGCAGTAATGGGAGGGCGGCGGGGGGAAGATAGGAGCTCTTTCCTCCCTTGGGGTACTTTTTGTAGATTTGTTTTTGATAGGGCGACAGGCACACTGCAAGTTGGGGGGGCTTTGTAAGCTGACGCAGGGGTGCAGGGAGGGGGGGGGGGACACGGGTTGTTGGGGTTGTTGTTGGGGGTTGTTGTTTTTTTTCTTGCAAGGCGTAGCAATGGTTGTCAGTATTGTCCGATCGTGGTTCTCCGGGGGGGGTGGAGGTCTCTTTGTGTTTGGGGATGGGGGATAGGGGCTTAAACATAATTAGCTGGAATGTCAATGGCTTAGGGGATCGTATTAAACGGGGGATAGTCCTGCAATTCTTGAAACGGACCTCGCCAGATGTGGTCCTCCTGCAGGATACCCACCTTATAGGGAATACATGTTATGCACTTAACAGAAAGGGTTATAAATTCATTGCTCACTCAGGGTTTTCCTCAGGCTCCAGGGGTGCGGGCATACTTGTTAGAGCTTCCCTACCATTTGAGGTTGACTCCACCATCGCTGATGACAGGGGGCGCTTTGTGGCAGTGGCGGGGAGGTGGGAGGGCAGAACGTTGGTATTGGTTTCTGTTTATGTCCCTCCTGCCCTGCAGGCCTTCACGTTTGCTGATCTGGGCAAGGCCTTGTTGGAACTCCCCGAAGGGATGCTAGTGGTGGGAGGAGACTTCAATGCGGTTGGGTCTGGAATGCTCGATAGGTACCCGCCCAGGGCCACCAGGGGTGCTCAGAATTGGCTTCCCGACTTTATAGATACTTTTGGTCTGGTAGACTGTTGGAGGCTACGGCACCCCACTCAGAGACAATATACCTTTCATTCCGGGGCCCACGGGAGTCTCTCTCGGATCGATTACTTGCTCACTCTGGCTGCGCACGCCTCATTGGTATCTGAGGCTAGGCACATGGCACGGGGCATATCTGATCATTCGCCGGTGTGGGCCCGTCTGGATATTGGCCGGGTGGTGGGGGGCAGGGTGGCTCCCATTAACCCCTGGTACTTTCGTGACCCCAAGCTGCGCAGTGCGTTGCTGAAGACAGTTGATCACTATTTTCAAGATAATCAGGGTTCGGTTGAATCTGCGGTGTCCTTGTGGGAAGCTTTTAAGACTGTATTGAGAGGGGAGGCCCTTTCCTTGGTAGTGGCCGCCAAGTGGCGGAGAGACGCCGAAGTGACACAAGTAGAGGACGAGATAGCGGCTTTAGAAGTGGCCTTGGAAGAGGATGTTGCAACAGCCACACTGCATAATTTGAGCTTGAAGCAATTGGAATATAGGGATCTGGTGACGAACGCTGCCAAGACTCTCAATAGGGAGCAGCAGGGTCGATTGTATGATGTTGGTGATAAGGCCGGGAAATTGCTGGCGTGGTTGGATAAAAAAGAGCGTGTTAATCGAGTGGTGCCGGAGTTGTCGATGGATGGGGGAGAGGTTGTCACTGACCCCGACGGTATAGTCCAGTGTTTCTCGGACTATTTTCGTACGGTATACACCTCGGTCTCGGATAGGCCGACTGAGGACTCGTGTGACCTTCTGCGTGATATCGCTCTGCCCTGCCTTTCTGCCATTGATAGGGATGACCTCGATGGCGATATAACTGTAGACGAAGTGGCGTGTGCTATCCGTGCGTTGCGCTCCGGTAAGGCCTCGGGCCCAAATGGTTTGCCGATTGAGCTGTATAAGCTTCACCCGGATAAGTTGGCTCCTCACCTGCGCGCCATGTTTGTGGAGGCGCGGGAGAATGGGTTTCTTCCGCTTGATCAACGGCTGGCGACGATTGTGGTCCTACATAAAGACGGTAAGCCCCGGGACAAGTGTGGCTCCTATCGGCCGATATCACTTCTCAACGCCGAGCCGAAAATCCTTGCTAAGATCCTTGCTAACCGCCTGGTCCGGGTGCTTGGCGACTTGATCCACCCGGATCAGTCGGGCTTTATCCCGCACCGTAACACTGCACTGAATCTTAGACGTCTCCATGGAGTGATTGCTAGGACGGGCACGATGCGAGAGCCGGCTATTGTGGCGTCCCTCGATGCCACGATGGCCTTCGATACGGTTGTGTGGGCATACCTGTGGGCTGTGCTAGCCAAGTTCGGCTTTGGGCCTGGATTTGTAGGCTGGGTGAGGTTGCTCTATGAGGGGCCTCTTGCTAGCGTTGTGGTGAACGGGCGGGCGTCGACACCGTTCGTGCTCGGGAGAGGCACCCGGCAGGGCTGTCCCCTGTCACCGTTGTTGTTCGCCCTTGCTCTTGAGCCGCTGGCGGCGTGTATACGATGGCACCCCGATATACGTGGGATTCGTTGGTCGCCTGACCACGAAGACCGTATTTCACTTTACGCCGACGATATTCTGTTATACCTCGCCTCGCCTAAGAAATCTCTTATAGTGGTTTGTGACGTCTTGACTTCTTTCGGTAGGAACTCTGGTCTTGTCATCAATTGGGGGAAGTCACACTTGTATGTCCTGTGTGGGGATGTCCCGCCTGTCCCGCGCAACTGCTCGATCCAGATAGCCCAGCAGGGTTTTTTGTATTTGGGGATCTATATTTCCACCGACCCCATTTTACGATACGAGAAGAACTTGCTCCCTCCCTTGGCACGTCTGCGACGGGACGTGGCGGGCTGGCGGCGGTTGCCGCTTTCCCTCCTTGGCCGTGCCACCCTGTTTAAAATGATGTCTCTTCCCCATTTCCTCTATGCCCTGCAGAATACCCTTGACTTGGTCCCGGCCAGTTATTTTCGTGAGGTCGAAAGCCACCAGCGCGCGCTATTGTGGGAAGGGCGTCCGCGCATAGCGATTGCTAAGTTGACGCTCCCATGGTATGACGGTGGTATCGCGCTTCCAGACATTCGACGTTATTATTGGGCCACTCAGTTGAGCGCGATTAACCATGGTGTATACGGTCCGGCGCTGAGCCCCGGCTTTGCCATGGACCGATGGTTACTACGTGGGGGTAATTACCACAGAGCGTTGTACTCGAAGTCGTTGGACTTAACTCTTACAGGGCCCACCAGGGTGGCCGTGCATGTATGGAAGGTGGCGACGGATTCACTGGGCTGGAAGGGTAAGCTTACCCTTGCCACCCCTCTGTTTGACTCCGATATTCTGGGGAAGTTTTGGCATACAAAAGGGTTTGAGAAATGGGACCTGATCGGCATGTCCAGGGTTGGAGACCTTTTGGTTAAGGATAGGATAAAGTCATTCGAGGAGCTGCAGAAGGAATACGAGCTAGGGAGCACGGAGTTCTTCCGATACGCTCAAGTGCGCCACGCTTTGCGATCAGTCCTTGTAGAAGGGGAGAAGGTGCCTGAGTCCTCTCCGTTAGAGGACCGGATCCTGGATGGCCATATGCCAGAGAGTACGATCTCGCTCATTTATAAGAAACTAATTAATGTTCGGGCGGATCTTCTTCTAGGGTTGCGCGATCAATGGACCAGGGATGGCCTCGAACTCGATGATGAGGATTGGCAGTATGCAGTTTCTTCTCCTAAGGAGGTCGCGATCCCCGCGCGCCTGCGGCTGGTGCAGCTTAAAATACTTCATAGGGTCTACGTGACGGGGCCCCGGCTGGTCCATATGGGTTTCTCTGAGGAGGGCTTATGTAAGAGAGGCTGTGGTATGGTGGGCACCTTCCTACATATTATTTGGGAATGCGGTGCGATTATGGAGTTTTGGAAGCGAATCCACGATGTGATGGGGGAGGTGACGGGCATCGGCATGCAGCCTGAGGCGCGGTGTTGTCTCCTGAATGTTTGGGGTCCTACTGACCACGACGCGGCACAGACTCAATGGGTGACCCTAGGGAACATGGTAGCCAAGCGCGACATCGCTCGTCTGTGGGGCTCTACTAGGCCTCCTAAATTGACTGCGTGGATGGAAAACATGGATTGGAGCATGTTTAGGGAGAAGACAGTGTATTGTGCTCGAGGGCGCCCTCGGAAATGGCACTCTGTATGGGGGCGATGGAACCAGTACAGAGGGGGCATATGCCTGCCCCCAGACCCGGACCCGCCTGAGGAGCAGCTCTCCCCTTAGCTTTCTTTCCGGCTTTGTACTTCTCGCTGGTATGTGTTTGTCTTCTTGAGTCTCTGACTTCCCCTCCTTTCCCTTGCTATCGACCTGTGTCTGTTGGACGAACTGGGGCTCGCTCCCCCTGCTGGGAACCCTTTTTATGCTTTCAGTACTTATCGCCTTGCTTGTGTTTAGGTTTGGGTTAGTGTTTATTTAAAATTGAACCATTGCCTCTCCTGTCAGTGAAATGTGGACGCTCGCATGTATTGTGTCTCTAAAGCTGCCGTACCTCCGGGTTGTCGGCTGAATAGCTGTGTCACTGATTTAAAAGAATAAAGGTTTTAAAAAAAAAAAAAAAGAATTCTTATCAGCTTGGCAGTCAATAACAACAGACAAGTGGGTTCTGCAACTTTTCTATTCTGGTTACTGCCTGGAGTTTATCAACACTCCTCCAAACATTCCTCCAAAGTCACACAAACTCTCACCGGATCACCTACACCTCCTCAAACAAAAGGTACCGTCTCTACTTTTAAAAGGATCTATAGAGCCCGTACCACTACAACATCAAGGGTCGGGCATGTACTCCTTTTACTTCCTAATACCAAGAAAGGACGGGTCTCACAGACCAATCTTAGATCTTAAAGAACTCAATTTCTGCATACAGTCAGACCATTTTCACATTGTAACACTTCAACAGGTACTACCTCTTTTGCAAAAGGGCGACTTTCTGTCTACTCTAGACTTAAAGGACGCCTACTTTCATATTCCAATTCACCCTGCTCATCGCACATTTCTAAAGTTTGTGTTAGCGGGCCAACATTACCAGTTCAAGGTACTCCCATTCGGAGTTACCACTGCCCCCAGAGTTTTCACAAAATGTCTGGCGGTAGTAGCTGCTCATCTCAGGAGCCAGAGCATCCACGTCTTCCCATACTAAGACGACTGGCTCATCAAAGCCAGCACGTACCAACAGTGTCTTAAATACACTTCCATAACCATCAAGTTACTGCATCGACTAGGGTTCACAGTCAATGGGCCAAAGTTACATCTCAAGCCAGACAATATTCAGAACTACCTAGGAGCCACTTTAGATACTCAAAGCTCTGGCGTTTCCCAATGCAGCCAGAATTCGCAACATTCAGGCTTTGGTTCTCCAGTTTCAACCCAATCAATCTCATCCAGCTCGGGTTTACATGCAACTGCTGGGGATAATGGCATCTTGCATCATGATCGTCCCGCATGCCAGGCTCCACATCAGGAATGCTTAGCAAGTCAGTGGAACCAGTCCCACGGTCTATTAACCGATCTAGTGTTGGTAAGTAGCCGTACTCATCGCTCTCTGCAGTGGTGGAACACACAAATCTGTCAAAAGGACGGCCCTTCATAGACTCGGTTCCACAGACAGTACTAACAGCGGACGCGTCTCTCACTGGCTGGGGTGCTCATCTACAGCAACACACAATACAAGGCCTGTGGAATCACCAACAAAAGTTGCCCCACATCAACCATTTAGAGCTCATGGCAATATTTCTAGCTCTCAAAGCTTTTCAAACCCATCTGGCTGGCAAAGCTGTCCTGGTTTGTACCGACAACATGACCGCTATGTATAACATTCAAAAACAGGGGGGGACGCGCTCCCTCCAACTGTCCCACCTAGCCCAGGATATCTGGAGGTGGGCTATTCATCACAAAATCTATCTCCTATTGGAACACCTCCCGGGAGTCAACCACGAGATTGCGGATCTCCTCAGCAGGCAGAGACACCAAATACACGAATGGGAACTTCACCCTCAAGTTCTCCTCTCATACTTCCAAGCTTGTGGAGTCCCTCACAGGTACCCACACCCGTTATCCAAGGGCAATGCACTATGGATGAACTGGTCAGGGATATTTGCCTATGCTTTTCTGCCTCTCCCACTCATTCCACTAGATAAAATAATTACAAGGTTTTGTTTGCATACATTTTATGTAATTATTTTTATAAATAATTGAGCGCCTTTTTTAGGCGGGACTACATATCCCATAAATCCTTGTATAGTGTTTGTGAAAAAGGAAGTGATGTAATCATTGTTTGAATTGTATAAAAAAAGAGAGCAAACCATTGGTAAATCGACCGTGAGCAAGGTATTTAAATATACCGAAACGCGTTGGTTAAGCGCCTGTGATTTATATTGGATTGAAGAATAAATGAACTACACTTTGACAAGAACTGCAGGAGTGTGACCTCTTTTTGTCTTTTGGGATCAAAGAACTGTGAGTAAAGTGTTACGGTTTGCTTCTGCCGTGAGGTAACGCACCTAAGAGAGCGCCAGAAGGTCAGACGCCAGCGAACCGAGAGAGAGTGGATATATATATATATATATATATATATATATATATATACATACAAGCTCCAAGTGTTCCCACCAGTTTGCCATGCACTCCAGCAGCAGAGATTCCACGCAGGTCTCACAATGCACAGGCTGTAGCCGACGCGTTTCGGAGAGATTCCTTTTTCGAGGCTGGTTCACCGGATGCACAAAGTTTCCAAACCGCACCTCTTATTGCCATATCCGCCTGCTGATAGGCTGATCGGTCAAGCTTTAATGAAGCAATGCCCCAAGATCTTCTGGGACTTGAAGTGCGGTTCTTGCTACCGCAATCGGTCGAGTGCATCTGGGTCCCCTGATCAAAACCCTTGGATGGGTCCCGTGATATGTGGGCCTGATGATTCTGGGGTCTGCTGTTCCCAACAGGCTTAGCTGGATGCTAAACCATGGCCCGCTGTTTCCGCGGTGGTGCACGGACCGCGGCTGGGAGGCCGCGTGAAAAATACAAGCTCCAAGTGTTCCCACCAGTTTGCCATGCACTCCAGCAGCAGAGATTCCACGCAGGTCTCACAATGCACAGGCTGTAGCCGACGCGTTTCGGAGAGATTCCTTTTTCGAGGCTGGTTCACCGGATGCACAAAGTTTCCAAACCGCACCTCTTATTGCCATATCCGCCTGCTGATAGGCTGATCGGTCAAGCTTTAATGAAGCAATGCCCCAAGATCTTCTGGGACTTGAAGTGCGGTTCTTGCTACCGCAATCGGTCGAGTGCATCTGGGTCCCCTGATCAAAACCCTTGGATGGGTCCCGTGATATGTGGGCCTGATGATTCTGGGGTCTGCTGTTCCCAACAGGCTTAGCTGGATGCTAAACCATGGCCCGCTGTTTCCGCGGTGGTGCACGGACCGCGGCTGGGAGGCCGCGTGAAAAATACAAGCTCCAAGTGTTCCCACCAGTTTGCCATGCACTCCAGCAGCAGAGATTCCACGCAGGTCTCACAATGCACAGGCTGTAGCCGACGCGTTTCGGAGAGATTCCTTTTTCGAGGCTAGTTCACCGGATGCACAAAGTTTCCAAACCGCACCTCTTATTGCCATATCCGCCTGCTGATAGGCTGATCGGTCAAGCTTTAATGAAGCAATGCCCCAAGATCTTCTGGGACTTGAAGTGCGGTTCTTGCTACCGCAATCGGTCGAGTGCATCTGGGTCCCCTGATCAAAACCCTTGGATGGGTCCCGTGATATGTGGGCCTGATGATTCTGGGGTCTGCTGTTCCCAACAGGCTTAGCTGGATGCTAAACCATGGCCCGCTGTTTCCGCGGTGGTGCACGGACCGCGGCTGGGAGGCCGCGTGAAAAATACAAGCTCCAAGTGTTCCCACCAGTTTGCCATGCACTCCAGCAGCAGAGATTCCACACAGGTCTCACAATGCACAGGCTGTAGCCGACGCGTTTCGGAGAGATTCCTTTTTCGAGGCTGGTTCACCGGATGCACAAAGTTTCCAAACCGCACCTCTTATTGCCATATCCGCCTGCTGATAGGCTGATCGGTCAAGCTTTAATGAAGCAATGCCCCAAGATCTTCTGGGACTTGAAGTGCGGTTCTTGCTACCGCAATCGGTCGAGTGCATCTGGGTCCCCTGATCAAAACCCTTGGATGGGTCCCGTGATATGTGGGCCTGATGATTCTGGGGTCTGCTGTTCCCAACAGGCTTAGCTGGATGCTAAACCATGGCCCGCTGTTTCCGCGGTGGTGCACGGACCGCGGCTGGGAGGCCGCGTGAAAAATACAAGCTCCAAGTGTTCCCACCAGTTTGCCATGCACTCCAGCAGCAGAGATTCCACGCAGGTCTCACAATGCACAGGCTGTAGCCGACGCGTTTCGGAGAGATTCCTTTTTCGAGGCTGGTTCACCGGATGCACAAAGTTTCCAAACCGCACTTCTTATTGCCATATCCGCCTGCTGATAGGCTGATCGGTCAAGCTTTAATGAAGCAATGCCCCAAGATCTTCTGGGACTTGAAGTGCGGTTCTTGCTACCGCAATCGGTCGAGTGCATCTGGGTCCCCTGATCAAAACCCTTGGATGGGTCCCGTGATATGTGGGCCTGATGATTCTGGGGTCTGCTGTTCCCAACAGGCTTAGCTGGATGCTAAACCATGGCCCGCTGTTTCCGCGGTGGTGCACGGACCGCGGCTGGGAGGCCGCGTGAAAAATACAAGCTCCAAGTGTTCCCACCAGTTTGCCATGCACTCCAGCAGCAGAGATTCCACGCAGGTCTCACAATGCACAGGCTGTAGCCGACGCGTTTCGGAGAGATTCCTTTTTCGAGGCTGGTTCACCGGATGCACAAAGTTTCCAAACCGCACCTCTTATTGCCATATCCGCCTGCTGATAGGCTGATCGGTCAAGCTTTAATGAAGCAATGCCCCAAGATCTTCTGGGACTTGAAGTGCGGTTCTTGCTACCGCAATCGGTCGAGTGCATCTGGGTCCCCTGATCAAAACCCTTGGATGGGTCCCGTGATATGTGGGCCTGATGATTCTGGGGTCTGCTGTTCCCAACAGGCTTAGCTGGATGCTAAACCATGGCCCGCTGTTTCCGCGGTGGTGCACGGACCGCGGCTGGGAGGCCGCGTGAAAAATACAAGCTCCAAGTGTTCCCACCAGTTTGCCATGCACTCCAGCAGCAGAGATTCCACGCAGGTCTCACAATGCACAGGCTGTAGCCGACGCGTTTCGGAGAGATTCCTTTTTCGAGGCTAGTTCACCGGATGCACAAAGTTTCCAAACCGCACTTCTTATTGCCATATCCGCCTGCTGATAGGCTGATCGGTCAAGCTTTAATGAAGCAATGCCCCAAGATCTTCTGGGACTTGAAGTGCGGTTCTTGCTACCGCAATCGGTCGAGTGCATCTGGGTCCCCTGATCAAAACCCTTGGATGGGTCCCGTGATATGTGGGCCTGATGATTCTGGGGTCTGCTGTTCCCAACAGGCTTAGCTGGATGCTAAACCATGGCCCGCTGTTTCCGCGGTGGTGCACGGACCGCGGCTGGGAGGCCGCGTGAAAAATACAAGCTCCAAGTGTTCCCACCAGTTTGCCATGCACTCCAGCAGCAGAGATTCCACGCAGGTCTCACAATGCACAGGCTGTAGCCGACGCGTTTCGGAGAGATTCCTTTTTCGAGGCTGGTTCACCGGATGCACAAAGTTTCCAAACCGCACCTCTTATTGCCATATCCGCCTGCTGATAGGCTGATCGGTCAAGCTTTAATGAAGCAATGCCCCAAGATCTTCTGGGACTTGAAGTGCGGTTCTTGCTACCGCAATCGGTCGAGTGCATCTGGGTCCCCTGATCAAAACCCTTGGATGGGTCCCGTGATATGTGGGCCTGATGATTCTGGGGTCTGCTGTTCCCAACAGGCTTAGCTGGATGCTAAACCATGGCCCGCTGTTTCCGCGGTGGTGCACGGACCGCGGCTGGGAGGCCGCGTGAAAAATACAAGCTCCAAGTGTTCCCACCAGTTGGTGCGGTTTGGAAACTTTGTGCATCCGGTGAACCAGCCTCGAAAAAGGAATCTCTCCGAAACGCGTCGGCTACAGCCTGTGCATTGTGAGACCTGCGTGGAATCTCTGCTGCTGGAGTGCATGGCAAACTGGTGGGAACACTTGGAGCTTGTATATATATATATATATATATATATATCAGCTCGGCGGGGAATGTCCACAAGATAAACCGCACTCAGCAACGAGAAGCTTTCCCCAAATATATATAAATATATATCTATTCTTTACTACTACTCCATTCTCTCCCTCTGCGGGAAAACAATCTGAAGATGAAGTCGATGCCCATGCGCACTTTCACCAAAAGGAGGAGTCACCTACCTCGTGACTGGAAAGACTTCTTCGAAGAAAAACAAACTGCAAACATCCGGGCCCAACACTAGATGGCGATCTATGCACAGTATCTGACTCTATAGCTCCACATGCCAAGAACAGATGTCTACTGGTAATTAACAATTTCCTTTTATAAATACCTTGAGTGGTTCTTTTTCACCTAATCTATACTATAAGGTTACATTCTGCTAAAACAAGCTGTGTTACACTCCTTATGGACTTAGCATGGAGGCTGCTGTCCACAGCTACCACTTAGAGAGCTTTCTAAGGTTGTCTGTGACCTCTTAAATCACCATAAGGGTTGTCTGGACAGGTGCAGGGTGTCCACTTACATAAGTGTACATCATATATCAGGCCAGATTCTCACAGTCCTTTAAAGGGATATTTTCTCTATTAGCAATTTGTGACAGATGTTGCCTCTTTAGGAAATACGATGGCTGTTGGAGGTTGGGTGCCACATCAGTTGCCTTCAATCACTTGATCACGTGTTGATGACGTCTAGTGATGGCCAAGGTAAAGAAGCCTGTCCCCAAAGGGAAGAAAGCCTTATCTGTAGGAATGCCGGTGACATCCTTTGAAAGGGGAAGATCAGCTTTAGAAAACATATATAGGATAGAAACATTTTAGAAATGTTAAGTTGATGGCTGTACCCGTGGTCAACATCAGAAACAAGGAGAGGAGTATCCACTCCAATCCGGTGCACAGCCTATCAAGTCGTTCACCATATTTGTTGACCAAAATATCCAGATTTGTCAAAATAATCATTCCAAAGTCTTCCAAATAAATTTCATGAGTAGATTTTATTTCTTGTAGACATCTTGTGTTGGATGCAGTAGCATTTGAACAGCTTCTTATACTGCAGATATGCCCATCCGGGCCTTTTTCTGAGTACGTGTCGCATACACAATACATCCTTAGTCACAGAACTTCGTGTACCCAATGCATTTCGGGCCAATAAGTGGCCCTTCTTCAGGGGTTGACTATAAGTAAAAAGAACAATGTATTAAAATGCCATCTTATAAAGAACTATATGTGCATATACCTCATTGTA
This sequence comes from Triturus cristatus, assembly GCF_964204655.1. NCBI lineage: Eukaryota > Metazoa > Chordata > Amphibia > Caudata > Salamandridae > Triturus > Triturus cristatus. The sequence continues at coordinate 817,476,308 of NC_140584.1, forward strand.
TTAGTTAACACAGTTCAGCGTTCTCCTTCTAACAAAATCATATACAACAACAAACCTGTCTGTACCAGCTCTTATACAAAATGGTAACCCAACCTTATTTTGCTCTCTTGTCCACAGGTACCCACCCTGACGTATAAACCCTCGATATACCTCATGACCGTACCCTCGTAATACACAACACATGCCTAGGCTTTCCCCTTATACCTTAATGATTTCGAACGATGTACTCTGTTTCCTTGCAAGATTTTCTTTGATGAAAGCGGCGTTACGAAAATGTTACTCCCGCTTCACACTCATTAAATTAAACATCGTGACTCTACCCATCTCTATCAGCCAGTAGTATTGTGCGAGGTAGTACTCCGTAGGTTTTCAAACACTTCAAAACCCACAATGCACTGCTCTGACCTTCCATCAATGTGAACCCAACTCCTTTCGATTGCCAACTGTTGACGGAACCTGAATATGGTATACCTCCAGACAGAAATATTCTTTTACCCCGCCCTCCCTCAAAATGTTAAACACGCTGATGCTACAATGTAACCATACTGGTAATCCATTATTGTATACAACTCTACACATATGGAACTCGACATGTTCGTATACACGAGATGGTAAAAACACAATTAATTTTAACTTCTTTGAAGGGATGCAGCATCCCACGCATGAGTTTATGTCCATTCAATCCATTTGGCGACGGGTGCAACGTGTAGGTAGGGTGAAAAAATGCATACGCGAAACCAAAGTTACAGTGCACACCATATATCAGGCCAGATTCTCACAGTCCTTTAAAGGGATATTTTCTCTATTAGCAATTTGTGACAGACGTTGCCTCTTTAGGAAATACGATGGCTGTTGGAGGTTGGGTGCCACATCAGTTGCCTTCAATCACTTGATCACGTGTCGATGACGTCTAGTGATGGCCAAGGTAAAGAAGCCTGTCCCCAAAGGGAAGAAAGCCTTATCTGTAGGAATGCCGGTGACATCCTTTGAAAGGGGAAGATCAGCTTTAGAAAACATATATAGGATAGAAACATTTTAGAAATGTTAAGTTGATGGCTGTACCCGTGGTCAAGCCAGATCAAAATGGCTTCAACCCAGGCAGAAATACACATCTCAACATGTGCTGTTTGTTTAGGATTATGGATTGGGCTAAACGTAATGCTGTAATGGCTGGGTAGACTGCCTAGATATTGAGAAGGCTTTTGAAACAGTAAGTTGGCTGTATCTGATGGCAGTACCAAGTGAAATGGGGGTTGACCCTGACTTTCTGAGCTGGGTACAACTTACCAGTGGCCAGAGTTTCCACGAGCAAAGGACAATCTCTGGGACATTTTTTTTATTGAAAGCTCTGCCCCTTTCCCCTATATTTGTTTATTTGGTCATGTAGCCTTTGGCGTGCTTACTGCAGTCTAAAGGCCCATGCTGGGGGATAACCATAGATCAAGGGTGCCACATAATATTATTATATTCAAATGCTGCATCAGTATAACTACAAGCAGACACACCCAGAGTTAACTTAATACAGCTACTAAAAAAATCTGTCCATATTTCAAGTCTCAAAATTATTTGGGACTAGTTCTGTCTATTTCTTGTGCCCAAAATAACAGATGCCTAAAGGAGGACACTTCCTGTTTCCTAATAACAGTGGAAATTAGAAACCATAAAATACTTAGGGGTAAACATATACCTCACCGAAGACAATCTTATTGATGGCAATTTTGAGCATCTCTCCCTTTTTGATGTTCTTGTCCTCTGTCACCAGGGGGCATGGTCGCGGTCTCCAAAATGCTAGATTTCAGTATTACTTTTCAGCGCTACCGGTACTGCTAAAGAAGTCTTTTTGCAGAGTATTGCAGTCATTGCTTGTGTTCTTGATATGAGGATGGGGAGATATAGGCTTTGGGCTGACAAAATCATATGGACCAATAGCAGAGGGGGAACTTGGTGGATAAAGTTATGAACTGCATTTTGTCGCAGCACAAATTCAGTGACAAAAGCGGTGCAGACCTGCTGACGATGCTGGCTGGACAGAGTATTTTTGAATGGCTAATTGGAACCTCAGTCTAAATCACAGGCAAAAAGGGTAGCACAACGGGGCTGGATAACCTATATTCAAGTGAAATCTAGACCACTCCATACCTACTTGTCAGGTATTACTAAATTGCACCACGTTATACCTTGGACAGCGGTGGAGTTGATCATTTGGGGAGGCTGGGAAAAATGTCTGAGTTCTGTGAAACTGATCTTGAGGAATGCCAGCCTGAGATCCACTCAATTCAATTAATACATCACACATGTTACACTCCTAAGCGTATAGAATATATGTATCCGGGAGCTTCTGACAAATGTCCCAGATGCGCAGAATTAGAAGTAGACCTTTACCTTGTGGTGTGGCGGTGTCCAGTACAATCGCGGTTTTGGTAACAAGTACTATGGAAGGAATCAGAACCAACTAAGGTGCTGCTTCTGCTAGACCTGTCTAAATACACACTAGACGTATGCAGTCATATGAAAAAGACAAAGTATGTCAGTAGGCTTGTGAATCTAGACATGGTGCTGGCGAAGCAGCAAATAGCCATGACATGGAAGTCTGCTGCTGCCCCATTATTATCTGATTAAGTGGTCGTACGCAGAAATTGACTCATGCTCTGCTCCAAGGAGCAGTTGTGGTCTAGATATATGTTGCATAAACTGAGAGAAGTTTCTAGAAGAGTTGGAAGCCAAATCAGATGAGAGACCTCCCTCGATTTAATACAGAGGACAATGTAGAACATAACAGCACTCTGCAGACATAAAGTTGTTTATGCTCCAGGGGCTAATTTACATGTATGGAGTGAATAAACCATGGAAATAAAGTAGTTTACGATGGGGTTTGTTAGATTGAGGGAAGGCGCACTATGTATAAAACTAAATAGCAAGAATATTTCTTCTTTCTTCTCCTTCAGCTCAGAGAAAGAAATTATATGGTTCACTTGTATCTGCTAATTAAGTTTAGTTCAGTTGATTCAAATACTACATTTTTAATGTAATATGTTGGGCTTCATAATGTGGTATAACGTTATGTGTCAATGTGACTACTTTATTACCCTGAATGTTAAAGAACTGAAAATATTGGAACAATATGTTATGCTTTTGTTCTGTAGCAATGTTGTTATACTAATGAAAAATGTTATCAATATAGTAAAAAAAACAGTTGATGGCTGTTGAATCAGGAAACTCAAGTGCTAGATCCCACTTCCCCTTTAACTGATTGTGTGATCCTGGGTAAATCACTTTTTCCCCTTGTTCCCTTTTTCTTTTCATCTGCCAAACTTAGAAGGCTATGCAGTCGGCCCCATTCAAGCATTTGTACATTTTTTAATAACTTTCCTTAGTAACCCTTACATTCATTTGTTTGCAGCTCCGAGGAGGGAGATGACCCCAGAGGAAGAGGCCTGGTCCATACCTGGCAGGCTCGATCTAAGCGTTTTAGCCCTCAAAGGCTTCTTGGATGGGGAGCAAAGCCTGTTCTGCAGGTCGCGCTTGGGATCAACCATGGAGTCATCCTAACCGAAGGTATGGTCACTGAAAGAGATGGTTGGTGTTTCAACAGTGAGGCTGTGAACAGCACCCCTCTCTTAGAGGCAAGCCAAAGTTGTGAAAGGTTTTACAGGATACAAGGGTAGAGGAAACTTGAACATTTACTCCAGAGTGCATCCTACTTTCATTTTTAAAATGCATGTTTATTAGGGTTTTATTCAATAATGATGGGAGGTACAAGGGCAGAAGGCAGTCCATCCCAATGAGTAATAATTGCATTGAATCAAATTGAAATATAGCTTTAAAGTAAAAAACTTTCAGTATCTGGCTCTGTTAATGTTCCCCTTAATTTATTTTTTGTGTCTCAGTTTTAAATGTAAATGTAAATGTGTTTGTGTTTGTACTTCTATAGCGCACAGCTACCCCATTCCGGGGTTTCCCGGCGCTGTACTCATACCGTTAGGGAACCCTTCCTGGTTTTCCCCTGTGAAATGTCCACTCCTGGGCATCCCCAGGGTGAAGCCAGGCATCCCAGCGCTGTTGGGGCCGTTGTGGAGATACAGAATTCAGTTCCCTTTTCACATAGAGTACTGGTCGACAGTTCCTAGCCACTTGCAGTTTTTAGTACTTGAGCCATTGATGCCTGTGATTGTGATTTTTCCCATTGAAGCGGCACCATGTGAGAAAGTTTGTTAATGGGAAGTCTTTCAACCTTCACTGGCTGAGGAGTGAGAGTGGTGTGGTCTGTTGAATGTGTTTTGTCCCTACATTGATGCTTCTCTGCATATGTATTGTATTATGGGTTTTGATTCTAGGTCATAAGCAGTGAGGTTCGAGTGTTTTGATTCTACTGCACTGTTGTCTCCTGTGTAAGTCTTGTCTGTCACTACGGAGTACCTTGAGCCCCTGTGAGGGCTATATTGTATTTTGTGTAACTCTTTTGATCTTTTATGTGTTTGGATACTGAGCTTGTTTCCTAAAGTCTGTTTGGCTTCCTGGCACCGTTTTTTTTTGCAAGATCATCATACAGAATATCTGTTGTGGTCCAGTGGGACTTGAAAAGGCTTGAAACAGGTCAGTAGTTACTGGTTTCAGCATGGTTTATAGAAGCCTTAACAAGGGAGCATTTCAGGAATATACAGACTTCTATTTGTAGTATGCAATTGATACATGTTGCTTCAGTCATGATCTCCCCATGGGCCATGGCAGTGGTGTAGACAGGAATGTCATAAGTCTTTGGATGATCTGTATCCTTTGGTTCGGGATTGTGATGTGGGAGAGTATCTGTAGTAGTTCTGCAACAAAGAAAGTGAAATAACCCTGTTTGGGGACATTGGTTTATTAGCCAGAAATTAAAGCCTATATCCTGGAGCAAAAAGTGTTCTTAAATTTAAATTTTTTTTTTATGTAGTTTAGGTTGTGGAAAGCGTAGCTTATTTTCCAAATGAAAAGCTGGTATTTGAGGGCAACATTAGACCACTTCAATGAAGGGAAATGGTTTGGAAAATTAGCTCATTTAGGTAAAAGTTGAGGTCTATGGAATTGTAGAAAAGGGGGGTCCTGCCGGATGGATAAAATATCTCCTCCATTCCCTTGTATTTATAAGGGGGAGGGGGCTGATCCAAGACGGAACATATAGGATCAGGGCCCCTGATAACTCCTACTCCAGTTTATTGCACAATGAGGACTGGAAAAAAAAAGTTGAGGATTAAATTTGCATATTTTCAGGAAATAAATTAATGCATAGTTACAAATGGCGTAAATTTACAAAACATTTTATGTATGATTTGATAATTGTGCAGCAGTTGAAGAATCTGAAAGATCTCACTACCACTGAATTCTAGGTTTAGTCCTTTCTTGAAGTACATACGTGTCCAGCGCTTCATCTGTTGCGATAAATAAGGCATTGGCTTAGTTGTACAGGGTTTGACTTTCCCACCCACTGATGCCTGATCTTGGTTCAGTTCTCCTATGCTTAAGTGTGAAAGTCCAGGCTATTGTAGCCCCATGCAACCCTGCTCAACATACTTGTTGATGTGGCGTTGGTGTTTGTTTGGTTACTAGCAGTCACTTTAAAGGGGTCTGGGTCGCAGTGGTAATTTAAACCCAATTACTCCAGTATTGGAGCTTTCATAGATTCACATGCCTGAATCATTCCCCGTCGTCGAGACGGGAGTCTCCGGTACATAAAAAAGCATTGCTTAGTAGTATAGCAAACTGAAAAGAGGCCTAGGCCCATTTCCCTTTTGCAACCCATAACCTTCGTTATGTAAAAAAGGACCAAACTTGTCTCTGAACCAATCAGAGCCTCTCACCCTCCAGAACACTCCTGAGAGAACCTCTTGCCCCTCAGATTTTCTACCGCAGGTTGTGCTAGGGAGTCTCCTTTGAGCTCTGCTCAAATTCTACAGTTTATTTCTACTTCACTCTGGATTTGAGAGTTCTTCAACTGCTTTTTTCTTCACCAACTCCTGAGAATGGCTGACAAAGAGAAGAAAGGTTTATTTAGAGCCTGTGCTACCTGTTCAAAGAAAAGGCTATATACAGACGACTCTCATAAAGATTGCATATACTGTCTTTATCCAGACCATCAGGCAAAGGACTGTAAGGTATGTCGTACCTTTTCTAATAAAACACTGAGGGATCGTGAAAGAAGGCTTTTACTATGGCTTCATAAACTTAAAACCAGGAAAGACGTCATGTCTAGTGACAGTGATGAGGTGTCTACAACTTCTAGGAGATCTCAGAAAAGAAGCAGATCTCCTCAGGCTCATACCTCCGGGGAAAGACCTGAGAAGGCCCTTAAAAAGGCCACTATTGGGTCTACTTAGCGCAGTCCCTCAAAATCTCCTCCACGTAAGGAAAAGGAGAGCAAGGGTCATGCTTCAGGGGTAAAACATACAAAGCGGACAAGCTCAGATCCCTCAAAATCACCCCCTAAAGTCAAACATTCATTCAAGAAGCCGGCTTCCACACCTCCTGAGGAAAAATTGGAGAAATCTACGTCGTCGACGGGCGCTTCGACAAAGAAAATAGCGTCGTCCTGGAAGAAAACTGAGGTAAAACATACTTCTAGAGCTATATCTCCGTCGACGGTGGCATTGTCGACGGCAGTGTCGACGCGAGACCTTCGACGACGACTGCATCGACGACGACCACGATCACGTCGTTGACGGCAGCAACAACAGGACCGTCGACGGCAACGACGACGATAGTAACAGCAGCGACGACGACGGCAATATCGACGACGATAGTTTCATCGGCGATTTTGATGGCGATCTCGTCGACGGGCTCGTCGACGAGAGAAAAAACCCCAGAAAAACGGGAATTTGCCAGGAAGAGGAGAATTACCCCAGATCTTACCTCTCCAAGTAAGATGACCCCTCCAGTACCATCCCACCTGTTAGAAGAGGAAGAGTCCCAGGAGGAGGAGGATGATGATGGCCCTTTTAGCTACGCCAGTAGCCCGCCGCAGTTGCATGGAAAGTGATAAGAGGATGACTGGGAAGACGAATATGAGGGGTTTCGGGATCGTCCCCAGCAACACTATCGCAAGGAGTACCAGGAAGAGATGGTGAGCGTTCTGTCTTCATTGCTATCGGATCTGCAGTTTACGTTAGATGATTATAAAAGGAGGCATCCTATACCTCATACTTCTCAAAAGATACCGGTGACTACATCTCAGCCACGCTCTATTCCAAGTACGCCAGTGCAACGGCAAGAGGTTTTACCAGAGTCCTTGCCTATATCACCACTAACAAGGTCTCAACAAGAGCCAGTGATCTCTGATGATGAACAGGAAGAGGCCTGAAGTCCAGAATAAAATTTTGGACCTTCCCTTCAGTGGAGAGAATTTGTTCGGAAAACACATCGACGAGGCTCTGCAGAGTATCAAAAAAGATACCGGCACCGCAAAATCACTGGGAATGCTGCAATATAGGAAGGTTCCTTTTCGAGGCTCGAGAGGTTGGGGCCAATCCTCCTATAGAGGAGGTTACTAACAAGGCAGATACACTTCTTACTCCACTTCATCTCAGCCCTACCGTCAGCAGAATACACAACGACAAACAGGAGGTTACACAAAATCTACTCCTAGAGGTCGAGGAGGTCGTCAGGGGAAGGACAACACCCGACGACAATGACAACTTTCTGACTCCGGATACACCTATTCCTCTTACGTCACATGTTCCCCTGGGTGGAAAAATTACTTATCATCTTCACAATTGGCAGCAATTAACTACGGACCAATGGGTCCTCAACATAATACAATTCGGACACACTCTAGAACTACTGCAAAACGCCCCCTTGTACACCGCCGAAACATCAAGAGGTCAAATGCTTACATCAGATGCTTCGGGAGATTCGGACAATGCTCCGAAAGAGAGCAATAGAACCGGTACCGAACTCCCAGAGAGGAAGGGGATTTTATTCCTGTTTTTTTCTAGTCAAGAAAAATGTTCTCCAATGGCGTCCTATTTTGGACCTCAGGTCCCCAAACATCTATCTCAAGAAACAATCTTTCAGAATGATTTCCCTCCAAGATATTCTGCTGCTCTTAGACCCATGAGATCATATGACCAAATTAGACCTACAGGATGCGTACTTTCACATCCCCATCCACCCTTCCCACAGGCAGTACCTTCAGTTCATGGTGGCCGGAGAGCATTACCAATTCAAGGTACTTCCTTTCGGCCTGAAGTCAGCCCTGAGAATTTTTACGAAATGCCTGGCCCCAGTGGCAGCTGTCTAAGGAAACAAACGCCAAGTATTTCCTTACCTCGACGACTGGTTGGTCAAAGCGCCATCAGCAGCATCGGCCCGGCCCGGTCATCAACAACGGCTTGCATGGAACGGTTTGCCAGGTTAGGTCTGACTTTAAACAAAGAAAAATCATGTCTTTAGCCGACACAAAACATCACCTTCTTGGGAGCGATACTAGACACAGAGGTAAACAAAGCGTTCCCCTCCAAGGAAAGATAGCTGGGAATAATATCTCTATCCCAGAGTTTTATAAGAAGAAAGTGTCTTTCAGTATGCAAGTACAAATCATTGCTGTGAACGATATCATCTTGCATTCCCCTCGTACCTTTCTGCAGGCTAAGGATGCGTCCGTTGCAAGAGCAACTGGATCTACAATGGCATCAGGCGGAGGGATCTTTCGACGATCTAGTCATGCGACAACATGGTGGACCCAAAAGCGGAACATCTTGCAGCGTCTTTCATTCCTTACACATCCAGCCCCACTGGTGATTACGACAGATGCACCCTTAGAAGGCTGGGGAACGTTCCTTCAGGACCTCCAAGTCAGCGGTCGCTGGAAGTTGCACGAACAGCAAATGCACATCAACCTCTTGGAACTCAGAGCCGTCCGCTTAGCATTGCTAGCGTTCCTACCAAGGATACAGGGATCAGCTGTGTTAATAAGAACGGACAACATGAGAGCAATGCACTATTTAAACAAACAGGGAGGTACAAGATCAATCTCCCTGTCTTAAAAAGCCCAGAAGGTATGGGAATGGGCACTGCAACACAAGATATCCATAACAGCGGAACATCTCCCAGGGGATCAGAATGTCAAGACGGATACTCCCAGCAGGCTCAAATCCACCTGCCACGAGTGGGAGCTCGACCGAGGGAGTTTAGACAGCATCTTCCAAAGATGGGGAAAACCGACAGAAGACCTCTTCGCAACAGTTGAGAACAAAAAATGCCAGTTCTTCGCAAGCTGGCTTCCCTAACGGGGATCTTGGGGGAATGTGTTTTTGATGGCATGGTCAGGCGTCTTTGCATACGCCTTTCCTCCAATTCCCCTCCTGCCACGTGTTCTTATGAAGATCAAAAAGGAACCGTGCAAGATAATCCTGATAGCACCATGGTGGCCCAGGCAACACTGGTTCACGGAGCTTCTACTACTGTCGGAGGAACGCCCGATTCGCCTCCAGCCAATACCGTCACTCCTGACGATGTTCCGGGGAGAAGGGCTTCATCCGGACTCGAAATCACTGCACTTAGCGGCCTGGCTCCTGAACACTGCGAATTTCAGCATCTAAATATCTCAGCGGAGTGCAGAGAGATACTATCGAGAGCCAGAGCGGATAGTACGAACAAAACGTACAGGATGAAGTGGAAGAGATTCTGCTTATGTTGCAAAAGATGTAACATTCATCCTCTAAACTCGGCAGCGCATGAGATTATTCCATACATTTTGCTTTTGGCAAAGTCTGGTTTGGCTCATACTTCTATAAAGGTACATCTAGCCGCAATATCATGCTACAGAAGGACTTCCTCGGGCCCATCTCTGTGGTCCGCAAGAGTTTTCAAACAATTCATGAAGGGATTGTTCTGGGTTTTTCCTCCAGTAAAGCCTCCACCACCTCAATGGCAATTGAACATTGTTCTTTCCCAATTAATGAAACAGCCCTTTGAGCCAATACACAGGGCAGGTCTTAAATTCCTGTCCTAGAAAGTTGCGCTTCTCATCGCGCTCACTTCAGCCAGGAGAGTGGGGGAAATACAGGCTCTCACGATCCAAGACCCTTTCTTACAATTCAAAGAGGACAGAATGATACTCGGGACTAATCCAAAATTCATTCCAAAAGTACCAACTGATTTTCATTTAAATGAGCCACTAATTCTCAAACGGTTTGTTCCTCAACCAACAACAGCGGCGGAAAAAGCTCTCCACTTGCTGGATGTCCAACGCTGTCTAAAGTTCTATTTGCAAAAGACTAGACCTTTCCGCAAGTCTTCACAACTTTTTGTCGCCTTCAGCGCACCCAGAAAGGGTTTTCCTTTGTCAAAAAGGGGCATTGCCAGATGGATTTCCAGTGCGATAGAGTATTGTCATCAGGCAGCTGGACGACCTCTGAATGCACGAGTCCGTGCCCATTCGACAAGAGCAGTGTCCACCTCCACTGCTTTGTTTGCGGGAGTGCCGATCCAGGATATCTGCAGGGCAGCGACCTGGACAAGTACGCACACCTTCACCAGGCATTACTGCTTGGATGCAGCCACAGGAAGAGATGTGGCGGTGGGAGAAGCGGTACTGAGGAACCTTATCCAGTAACAGTGAGCCCTCTTTACCATCCCTCCTTCCGTTATTGGTCACATTTCCAAATGTTATTGTTATTTATTGCATTGTATGTAATTTGCAGAGTGTTTTATCTGTGTGCATTGGTATGGCAAGACCGTTTTTATCACACTACATATGTTCCCTTGTTCCAGGTCTTGGGTAACAAAACATGTGCTATGATTTACTGCTCGCTATTCTGATTCAGGCATGTGAATCTATGAAAGCTCCAATACTGGAGTAAGAAAACAAGTTACTTACCTGTAGCTGTAATTCTCCAGTATTGGAGCTTTCATAGATTCACATGCAACCCACCCTCCTCCCCTGAGAGGCTCACCTCGGATTTAGCACAAAAGGTGTTATGGCACAAGTGCACGAAAATCTGAGGGGCAAGAGGTTCTCTCAGGAGTGTTCTAGAGGGTTTGAGGCTTATACTACTAAGCAATGCTTTTTTATGTACCGGAGACTCCCGTCTCGACGACGGGGAATGATTCAGGCATGTGAATCTATGAAAGCTCCAATACAGGAGAACTACAGTTACAGGTAAGTAACTTGTTTTGTTTTATTCTTTAGAATATTACACACAAGTACTGCACTAAGAAAATACACTTTATATTTAAAATCCTTTATTTCAACATTCTCACACTGTTGCTTAGTACATAAGTAAACCACACCGAATAGAATTAAAACAGCACGACAATTTCTCTAACAGCAAGAATAGCACAAACATTTCTACCAAGTGTAACAGTTGGGTTTACATGTTACGGTATAACTGACTCGATAGAAGGATATGCAATGGGAGTTAGTTGTGAAGTGCACAACGGGAAAGGGAAAGATACGATGCCAGAGCTAGACAGAGCTTTTGTTCCACAATATTAGCCTAGCCACTGTTGTTAAAAGAAGAGAAATGCAGCAGCTCAGGAAGGACATTGTTGGCCAATGCACCCGAGCCAGTGTTTTGCATCCTGATAGACTGATGGTAGTTGTTGATGAAAATGTCTCCCTGAAAGTACAGGCGGATGCAGCTTCAGTCAGCTGACTTTTCTCTCCCACTGCTCACACTCATTGAACTGTCGGCAGAGTCAACATGGTTCAGATTTACTGAGCCTGTTCACTCTTGAATTAATCCTCATCCTTTCTGATTGAGGTTTATGCAGACATCCAAATCCCACATCCTACAACCTCCTTTCTGAGGACTTTCTGACTAGGGATGTGCTTCTGCGCACATATATTTGCTATGTTTTGTGCTCGTGGGTTGGCTGCTGTGTGATGAGCCACTCAGGGTGTTCCACCCTCTTATATTTTCTTATCCTTTTTTCTCATTTTATTTCGGTGTGAAACGGAAATCGCAAACTAGTTTTTTTGCTGTACAATGTAATGTGAGTGCATGGTAATTTCCCCAAAATGTTCAGAAATTAAGCAAAGAAGCTTTTGAAACCAATAATAAATCATTCATGTAGCAAGTGCAATCTTTTCTTATGCAGTGGCTTTCGCAGAAGAAAAACTTGTTCAAAAAACAGTTTTGTCCGTCTCCGATGACTGAGAAATGATTAGACAGTGTATTAGGGAACAATGTCCCCTCCGAAACCTACAGGTTTCAAACCGTGTCAAAACTGCAAGAAGGAGATGCAGGTCATTTACCTGCAAGAGGTGTGTGTGCCTTTGGTATTTGGTATGCTATCACGACACTTTAGTCTTGCTTCTAGTATGACCTTATGCACCCAAATGCAAAGAAGGACATGTCGGCAAAACTTAAAGTTGCCGAACACAAAAAGAGTTTGCGTTCGAAACACAGGACCCACTCTCGCTCCAAGTTGCAGGTTTGCTCTCAGTTGCGAGGCTGTTCCTGCAAGCAAACTACTTTCAGCTCCAGGGTTTCTGGTAAATTGAATTTGAAGTCCAAACTTAAAAAGAGAAAGCAGGACTCGACCCCTTCTTGCCACTCTAGCTCAAAAGAGAAAGTGTGGGCGTCTGGATGAGCATCGCACCCTTTTGAAGTCCCTGGTTACAGAACTGATTCCTCAGCTTGCCCTGATTTCCCAGGGCTGTTGTTGACCCTGCAGCAGATAGCAGGCTTAAGGGAGCCATGCTGCAAACGTTTGGTGCGATTCCAGGTCCCCTGGTGCCTTTTCAAGCCCCACGGAGCTGATGGGGCCTCTAGTCAGGTTACTGCTGGTGGGTCTCCCCCAACTCCATCAGTCCTCTTGTGATCCAGTACAGGGCCCATACCTACTCCAATACAGAATTCTACGCCAGCCCCTAGAGCCACGCTTGTTCCTGGCATGTTGAACCCAATATTTAGGTCGAATCCTGAACCAACGTCAGCCTAGGCTTGAACTTGACGGATGACGCACTACAAAGTCTTTAAACTGGTTTTGCTACTTGACTCTAGCCAGATGCTTTTATTACGCTGCAAGTAGCAGCACAGGCTCAATTCTCGCTCTATGACCATATACAAGAGAAACTAAAGATCCCGTAGGGCAGTGATGAGGAGGAGGGAATGCTACCCCCTCCCCCCCCCCACCCCTCCGCTATACCGATGAAGCATTATACTTGGATTTACAAAATACAAGTGGCCTAGATGGCTTTCCTGAAAAAAACCTCGACTTTCATCATGGACTAACAGAAAAAAGGGCCTCGTTTGCAGTGGTGGTCCATGAGGCTAGTGCGGTGCTAGTACTTCAGGTTCTTTCAAATGAGACAAAAAAAGCGAACATTCTCTCAGAAATCCAGGGACAATGTCACCTGATGGCTGAATGGTCCAAGCATTGTTCTTGCCCTCCAGTCAGCTGGGCAATAGCTGGTCAACATACACCTGCACCTGTTGATCCAGACATCCTAACCAAACCGCCTTCAATCCGAAGTTCTTCCTGACTAATCCTCCACAGAAGGAATCCAATAGAATTGTCGCATTTTGGCAAAATAATGTTTTCTTCTATAACTTGCTCCTTAAGACTATAAATGTGGTTCGTTTATTGGGCAGGTAGATGCATGCTTTGTGGGCCATGGCCACTGAGATCTTGTGATCTGTCCCAGAAGACCTCCGAGCTTCTTTGGCTCAGACATTACATGCTGGGCAGGATGTTGCGAAATATATAATATGTACATGCCTGGATACTACTGGTATTGGCAGGACTATTGGCACTTGCGTCGTACTTAGAAGATACAGATGTTTAAGATCGACCAGATTTTCTGGCGATGTGCAAGTATCCTTAATGGATATGCCCGTTCAATGGCGAAAGACTCTTCGGGGTGAAAGCAGACTCTGCGTTGGAAATATTGAAAGAAAGTCGAGTCATTGCACGCTCTTGGGGAGTTATTAATGCCAGGAAGACACATTTCCTTGCTGGGGAAATAGGACTTGCTCTAACCAAACCACCATTTTGCCAGCAGTAACAGTACAGTCCAGTTCTTTTCCATCAGTTTCTTTCAGCTTCAGACAGCGGACCCCTAGTAATTCCAGTTTGTATTGGCTCTTCAGGCTGTATTATCAGCATAAGTGGACTCACTGATCTGAATAGAGAAGACTCGAGACAAGTGGAGAGGACCATAACCTTGATTTTTCATCTTTCATTATTACATTCCAGCAGTCAATGTTCCATGAGAGTACATCTCTACAAAAACTCTGACAAGCATTTAGGTCTAGATGAATGCACTAATTAATCCTTAATCTTTTTGTTAAGTCCCTGTCAGAAAGTGTCATCTGGATTCTTTCCACCAAGGTGATCTCATCAGCCAGTTGACAAAAATGGGTCAAATAAGATCGGACATGAGCATTGCTAGATGTCGCACAGTTCCTTTTCTGCAGTGAATTCTTTAGCTGGCCTCTCGACCATCTTAAATGTCCTCTGAAAGGATGGTAATTATTTAGGCATGGATTTGATTCTGCAACAGATGAAGAGCCCAAGCCAACGCTGCCATAGAGACACTGCTAATAAAGTATCCCACATTGGAGCAGTCTGAAACATAATGAGATGGCTGAAAGACAAAGCGGACCAGAAGGGTGTCTAGCAATTCCTTTTAGTTGGATCTCCGGAAGCGCTGAGCGGTGTGAGCCTGGCGCCTGCTTCTGATAGGTGAACAGCTCCCCATCTTCCCTCTGCCACATTATCTTTATCCTCCCAAGAGTCTCCCCTGCTTCCCTGCTTATAGCCCCATGGCAATCTCTTCCCGAGTTCAGTCACCCCTCTTGGGGCACAGTTAGGATTCTCCAGTCAGCCACTCAGTGCTATGCAGTCAGTCACCATTGCAGAGTGCAAGTCGGAACATCCTGCGGTGTGCAGTCGTCGTGACACCCTGTGGAGTGATGTCGGAACACCCTCCAGAGTACAGCCAGGACATCCCGCGGACTGAAGCTACTGTTACCATCTATGGACTGCAGAGAAGACACACGTGGGCTGCAGCGCCCTCGGCCCGGCTGCAGCTCGGATCCTTCGACTGGAATGGGCCCGAGGTGACTGCGGACTGAAGCTTGAGTCTTCAGCTACGACCAGGGCGAGGGACTGAGGTAAAGGCCCCCGTGGGCTAAAGAAGGACGACCTGGGAGCTAAAAAGGGTATCCCGTCGGAAAACCAGGACCCACCATGTGCCTTTTGCAAGCTGAAGTCGGTGGACCCCGCGGAATGCCGATAGGTGCCCGTGGTAGCTCACCTGGCCAGCGGCGGTGAGGTCGCTGTTCATGCTCCGCACAAACTTCAGTGCGGAGTCCCCTCCTCCCTCTGCTCAGCGTCGCAGGGCTGCTGCTGGGCTCTCACTTCCTCCCTGACAGGTCATGTGATAGTGAAACTCACAACCAGGAAGAGCTTGTGAAAGAGGGGCAGCTAATTAAAACAAGTGGGAGGGGTGGGGGTAGTGCGGCCGGGAGCAGGGACACGCAGCGTTTACCTTGCGGGAACGAGCACGATAATTGCTAACACATTGCGCCGCTGCTCGCTCCCGCAAGGGAAACGCCAAATGTGCACGTGTTGCAATTGAAAGCAATGCAAAGCATGCACGTTTTTGGTCAAAAAAGTGAATCGATTCCAAGAGGTCCCCTCCTATGTACCGCATGCGGGCTGCGTAGGCGAGACCTAAAAACGAGTTGGTTATGAATAGGTTTGCAATTAAATTTAAGAAAACTGTCTAATAGAGGACTGTAATATTTTGACTGTCGAAACACATATGTTTGACATTATATATTGTGAGAACTAATTATATGTAACTAAAAAATGGAATTTTGTATTTGGAGTATATATTTGGTGCCCCTCACATTCTTTAAAAAAAAATCTTTTAGTACCTAATAATTGTTTGACTTGTAAATCTCGTTTTAGCAAGTTCTGCTCCTTTGAGGGAAGACTTCTCTGGGTGTGAAATAGACGTGGTTGTAACACTGGTTAAAAGGTTTCCTTAAGTTCCAACTTTAGCGCTTTGTAACTTTTTATTTCTATGTATTTTGAGAAAAATGACCTTGATGAGATCCAATTATACAGATTACCCCCATCATGGAGCTCAGATTCCCCATTATATTTAAAAAGCAGTGACAAAGCCAGTAGGTTTCTCCTTTAAAAGGCATTAGTCAACCTTTTGACTTTGCCAGTGCTTGTGGCAGATGGGCAAAAAAAGATTGTTTCCCATGCCAAAGAGTATTGCAAAAAATGATACAAGAAATGGCTGGCTCCAAAGTGATGACTTGTAAACATTCATGCACACTTTGTGACATGATTCTGTGGTAGCCATATATATTTCCTTTTAATTTATCATTCCTAGATGCCAGAAACCTGTCTTGGAGCAGTCAATTAAATAGTAAAAACTACGCAAAAGTGCATAATCAATAAATAAGGGGCCTGAATGCAAAACTGCAGCTGCTGGGACGTCAGAAAAAAAGAATTGAAACTAAAATAATGACAGGAGAATTGAGCAGCAGAGGAGTGGGAAAGCAACTGAATGCTGCTGAGCGGCATGAAGAAGCATGGAGTGGTGGGGCAATAGAGGAGCTCAGAGGAAAAGGGAAAAATGTTGAGTGAGACAGGAAAGGTGAAGCTAGTGTTGAGCTGGGATAAGGAACATAGAGCGCAAGGGGGGTGTCATGTGGGGAGAGGAAGCAGCACACTGGGGAGAGAACAAGAAAAACACATCGTTTTATGGTTTGCGAAAGGCAAAATAAAAAAGCTGTTTCCTGAATTTAAACAAAGGACAAGTTCAAGTCATCCAATCATAATGGTAACTAAGCTATTCACCAGGGAAGGGAGAAATGTGAGAAGATGGAGAGCCCAGAAAGCCAAGCAGTGATAAGCAATGGGCTTCCCCGTAGGCCAGTGTAAATATTAGTGTTGTCCACAATATGTCAGAGAGTGAATTTTAAAAGTCACCAGTTTGAAAGTGTAAATGCTAAACCAAAAATCATTTTAATTTTAAACTAGCAATACAAAGCATAAATCATTTATGTTAACATAGTAGAAAACGTTTGCGCTGTAGATTGGCCCATTCTCTTTCATCATAAAGTCAAGGAGAGACGAAGTGGCCAAGAGAATAGCTTTAGCTTCACACTATTAGTAACCTTTTAACATGATTGAGAACACACTGAAGGTTAGACCTTTTTTTGAGTGCATTATGAAGTTTACGGGTGGCTGAAAAAGTCACGCCAGGGAGGATGTATTTCTTTAGTGAAAAAAAGTGAGAACTGATGGGGGGGGTGGGCAGCAATAAAGACTGGAATTAATAATAACCTGAGATTAACATTTGGAATAGTAACTAACAAATTAAATGAAGTGATCCTCCAATATTTCAGTAAAAAGACAGAATATCCTCTTTGTCTAGGGAGTTTAACACTCTGTATGCACAAAGACCAAGCCTTCATCCAGCTAAATTGCTCCCAAGCATAACTGATAAAAGAGACACCCTTTTCATAAGTAATAGGGAAGTGTGATCCACATGTTGAAACCATAATTGTCGATGCTCTGCTTTCAGGTGGCGACGTTTACAGCAATGGAAGACTGCCATGGAGGCAGGGCATGAAAGAAGATGGTTCCTCTGGCCCTGTCTTGGAGAAGACTCTAGTTGGACAGCGAGCTGTGTCTGTGGCAGCTGGTAGCTTCCACAGTGGAGTTGTGATGGATGGGGGTATGGTCTACATGTGGGGAGATAATTCTGCTGGCCAGTGTGCGGTTCTTAATCAAACCTATGTCCCTGAACCCATCCCAGTCAGTATATCGGACCAAGAGACAAGGCCCCCACAATGGGTTCGGGTTTTGCAGCTTGCCTGCGGAGAAGAGCACACATTGGCATTGTCCATCAGCAGAGAAATTTGGGCATGGGGCAGTGGCTGCCAGCTTGGCCTCAACACCAACACTTTCCCAGTTGCCAAACCTCAAAAGGTGGAGCACTTGGCAGGGCGCATTGTACTGCAAGTGGCTTGTGGATCTCACCACAGCCTGGCACTTGTCCAGTGCTCCCTTTCCCTGGAAATGAAACCTGTTCCAGAGAGGTGCAACCACTGTAGCCAGCTTCTGATCACGATGACGGACAAGGAAGACCATGTAATCATTTCAGACAGTCACTGCTGCCCATTGGGTGTGGCTTTACTAGATTCCCATCCAACACCTCGTAGCCCCTTGTGCTCTGAGTCCGTTGAGGTGCGAAGTGATTCAACAGAGCAGCACGGAGATGGCCCAGTGTCCCTTATCGAGGGCCTTTCTAAAGAATCCGACATGACTGGTCAGTCCATCAGTGATGATACCAATTCATTTGAGCAGGGAATAAATAGGATTATGAACATCTCACATGTGGTTAATTGCCTGTATCCTGGTAAGGAAGCTGCAGAACACACATCCAATGAAGAACCAGGGAACAGCAAAGTCACAGAGCAGGAGCAGGTAATATACGTTTTACTCTAGTACGTTTATATTGTGTTGTTTTTAGAATTGTAAATGGAAAAAGGCATTATAATTGTAAGGATAATCTTGTGTGTATTTCTTGAGTCTAACTCTCTTTCCTAGTGGATTAATCTATCCACACATTCCTCATCTTTTAAAATATCCTTGTGGTCCTGGTTGAATGTGGATTTTTCTCAGTGGTTAATTTGTAAACAAATAAGTGCTGGGCTCTAGTCAGTAGACAGCTTGCACCAGCCCATTTCTCCTGTTAGCGCCTCCTAAAACAGAACCAACTGCTAACCATGAAAGTGGTAAGAGGATGTGGTATAATGGCTACAGCTGTAGACTTCTGAGCTGCGGGACCAGGTTTGAGTCTCGGCGTCAGCTCAACATCCTGTGATTTTGAGCAAATCACTTAATCTCCCCGTAAATTAATGTGTCCTTAACTGGTGCTCATGAAAAGCGCCGGTGTCGATGATTAAGTACCGGTGCTGAGCACCGGCAACCACTGTCTCAAATTAAACACTGAGTTTTCTATCCCAGTAATGGGTGGTAGGTAATAGTAGGTGGACTCCATTAATGCAGCTGCTAAAGTGTCACAGATGTGATGACACTATTCCATAAAGGTGCCACGTGGTACTCACAATGTAATACTAAAATCAACGATTTGATTTGCTGTTTTCTCAGGGCATTTTCTCAAATTGTTTCATCTTATTGGCAGAGCCATGACACCACCTGGTTTCTGCCCTTTGGGAAATGCAGGAACCATATGGTACTGACCAGACAATATGATAGATGCATCTGGTATCTCAGAATGGATTATGGATCCAGTGTGCTTAAGCTTTTGGCTGTATAATGCAAGCACCTTGGGTCTCAGTCCCATCGCCCCACTCCATGGTTAAAAAAAATGAAAAGAAGCTCTAACTCTTCCTCTTTCTTTTCTAGGTGCTAGAGAAGTAAAGTCAGCAGAATGACTCTCTAGTGCTACTGTCTTTGGCCACTTCAGAAGAATCTCTAGCAAACTTACATTAGCCTCCATTAAAACACGCAGTAGGTTGCTTCAATTTGGGAAGTCATGGAGGTCTCCCGATTCTGTCCCTCCTTCATCAGATGCTGAAGCTGCCACTGTGTCGAGCAATGTCTCACATTTTACCACACCCCTCCAACAGCTTTGGCCCAAGTTTCAGTGATTGTGATGGTTAAATCTTCGAAATTTTCTAACATTTGACTGATTTTAATGGTCTTCTCTCTCTTGACCGCAGACATACAGCTTGGTCCTCAAGGATGGTCTGGGCACATTTTGGATTAGAGGGTTAAAAAAAACAGAAGTACCTAGATGATGCTTCAGGCCTGACACCCTATGTCGCCAAGCTCTGTAGCCTAGTGTGCTATAACCTTTGTTTGCTATAGTTGTAGTTATTGCAGCACAGACACTTGAAATTCTTCTTGCCATGTTAGAGGTGACATCGAATGTTCTCACTGAGATCTTGGATCTGCTAACAGGAGATCACAGCCAGCTATTGCTACCTTCCAATGGTGCTTCTCTAGAAGCAATGTTATCAATGTGGTTGAAACGTCTATTAGCTCCAACCATTGACAAGCAAGCAGGCCAAGAAACATTGTTCTATATTAGTCGACCTGAGGCGTTTGTGATATCCACCTCACTGAGGAACCGAACGTAACACCCCTTTTGCAACACTGGATCCTATAATTACAGTTCTGTTTTCCATGAAATGGAGTCAAAGAATCTTGACTATTGGGACAGAAATATTTTTTGCATAAGGGAATTTAGCTCTTCTTGCGATCAATTCTGCTTGCGTCCCTAATAGACTCCCAAGCCTCAGTCACTTGTGGCAAAGGCTTTAAGCAGCATCTGTTAAATGGTAATGAAGAATCTAAACATGCCTTATACTGCTCTCTTGATGTTCTTAATACTGCTTGCTTTAAGGTCATGTGATAGTAAACCTTATGCATTTACTTAAAGAGAAACAAACTAAACTAGTTGATTTGACTCCTCCACCATATCTTGCATGGCATAGTGTAAGGGGTTGAAAACCTGGAAATCCAAGTGAAAATCCTTTTCACATGGATTGCTGTGTTTTTTATCTTGTGCTCATGACAAGAAGCACAGTATGAAAACATAGGCTGATACTCTGAAAGATGTAGGTCTTGAGAGAAAGCATAAGTACTCTGGGCTTCATTACAGGCCTTTGGGGAGACACTATCACCATCATTGTGTGTTTGTCAGTCTTTTGATAGCAATTATGTCAGTGACAATAGCTTCAAAACTTCAGTTCTCTAGACAACACCCACAACAGCAAGGAACTCTTCAGCATCGTCAGGGAGCTCTCCAACCCCAGCGCCAGCAACAACGACATCACGCCCTCACAAGACCTCTGCGACTCACTGGCCCTGTTCTTCCACAACAAAATCGCCGACATTCACAACAGCTTCGGCCCCCAGACCACGCACCCCACCACCGAACCCACACCCGCCACCACCACCCTCCGCGCCTGGAACCCCGTGAGCACAGAAGACACCATCCGCACGATGAACACCATCCACTCCGGCTCCCCATCCGACCCCTGTCCACACCACATCTTTAACAAAGCCGACGCCATCATCGCCCCCCAACTGCGGAACATCATCAACAACTCCTTCGCATCCGCCACCTTCCCGGAGAGCTGGAAACACGCAGAAATCAGCGCCCTCCTGAAGAAACCTACCGCAGACCCCACCGACCTCAAGAACTTTCGCCCCATCTCGCTCCTCCCCTTCCCCGCGAAAGTCATCGAGAAGACCGTCAACAAGCAGCTGACTGCATTCCTCGAAACCAACGGCTCCCTCGACCCTTCACAGTCTGGCTTCCAAGCGAATCACAGCACCGAAACCGCCCTCATCGCGGCCACCGACGACATCAGGGCCCTGCTTGACAACGGGGAGACTGCCGCCCTCATCCTCCTCGACCTCTCGGCCGCATTCGATACAGTCTGCCACCGCACCCTAACCACTCGCCTCCACAACGCCGGAATTCGAGAGGGAGCTCTAGACTGGATCACCTCCTTCCTCTCAGAGAGAACACAGAGAGTCCGCCTCTCCCCCTTCCAATCATCGCCCACCAAGATCATCTGTGGCGTCCCGCAAGGATCCTCACTCAACCCCACCCTCTTCAACGTCTACATGAGCCCCCTCGCAGCAATCGCTTGCCAACACAACCTTAACATCATTTCCTACGCTGACGACACCCAACTGATCCTCTCGCTCACCAACGACCCCGCCACCGCCAGAGCCAACCTCCAAGAAGGAATGAAAGAAGTCGCGGAATGGATGAAACTCAGCCGCCTGAAACTGAACTCGGACAAGACGGAAGTCCTCATCCTCGGATCATCCCCCTCCACATGGGACGACTCCTGGTGGCCCCCGGAACTGGGCACCGCCCCCAAGCCTACGGACCACGCACGCAACCTGGGCTTCATCCTGGACTCCTCCCTCACGATGACCAAGCAAGTCAACGCCGTCACGTCCTCCTGTTTCAACACCCTGCGCATGCTCCGCAAGATCTTCCGATGGATCCCCACCGAAACCAGGAAGACGGTCACCCAGGCCCTCGTCATCAGCTGTTTGGACTACGGGAACGCCCTCTACGCGGGATCCACGGCCAAACTACAGAAGAAACTGCAACGCATACAGAACGCTTCAGCACGTCTCACCCTGGACATCCCCCGTCACAGCCACATCTCCGCCCACCTGAGAGACCTGCACTGGCTCCCGGTCAGCAAGAGAATCACATTCAGACTCCTCACCCACGCACACAAGGCCCTCCACGACGCGGGCCCCACCTACCTCAACGACCGCCTCACGTTCTACACACCCACCCGCCAGCTCCGATGCGCCAGCCTCGCCCTCGCCACCGTCCCACGGATCCGCAGAACCACCACAGGAGGAAGATCCTTCTCCTACCTGGCTGCCAAGACATGGAACTCCCTCCCCACCCACCTTCGACTGACCCAGGACCATCTCACGTTCAGGAAATTACTCAAGACCTGGCTCTTCGAGTTGTAGCATCACCCCCTCCCCCAGCGCCTTGAGACCCTCCGGGTGAGTAGCGCGCTCTATAAATACCAATGATTGATTGATTGAAAATTAAGGAGAGGAAGAGGAGTGTAATAATGCCGTAGGGAAGATGACTGCCAGAATGATACAAGGAGCCCATCAACCTCTATCCTTAGATAAAAACAATGATCTTCTCACTCGGTCTTCGCGGTTACCCACTTTGTTATGAGTGCGCATTGCAATTTACCTTGAAGATTAGCAGAAAATAATAAAACTGATGTGGCTATTTACTACTATGAGAGGGGGTTGCACTGTGAAGATGAACAATCTGCTTTCAAATATACCAAGTAATTTCATGTCATCCATCTGACAAAGTCCTTCTGTTACAGTAGATGCAGGTGAGAAAGTGAGTGCAAAGGGGAATACATTGTATTATTATTTGAGGTGTGCAACTGTCCACTTCAAGGAATAATCCCAACCCTTGTCAGGAAGTGCCCTGGATGTCACTAAATTATCCTGGATTCAACCACCTAGTAGCTATGTGTAAAGTAGCAATGTGTAAAGTATGTATGCAGTGTCAAACCAGTAATAAACTGAATTTGAAAACTAGAGTGCATTTTAATGAACAAAGTGACACTAAAATTACAATAATCAAAGAAGCGGAACCGGGGATATACATTTTTAAAGTTTTAAGTAAAAATAGCACAGCAAATGCCAATGATAATCAGTGGTTGCTGTAGCCCGGGTCCTAGACTTAATTTGAGGCAGACTGCAAGGGGGAGCGCGTTGGATACACCAACTAGGTTTGTTCTGCTTAAAGATTTAACCTTCTGACTTAGAAATGTACTCCTGTGGTTGACTGGAACTTAAAAGACGTGGGGCCATATGTAGGTAAAACGTGTTTTGCGATTCTTAAATTGTGATTTTTAGAGAATCGCAATTAGAGAATCGCAAAACGCAATGTAGGTAGGATTAGCCAAATATTTTGCGAATCCCACATATTCCTTATTTGCAAATCGCAAATTGAGAGTCGCAAATAAGGAATACCTTGCCATTCATTCCTATGGGCTAGAAGGCCCATAGGAATGAATAGGAAGTCATTCTCAATTTGCGATTCTCAATTAGAGAATCGCAAATTGAGAATGCAATTTCAAGGTTGCAAGGGTGTCAATAGGACACCCTTTTGCACCCCTGAAATATACATGTGTGCTATTCCTTATTTTGCGTGTGGGTTTTTGTGTGCTACATAGCACACTGCCCAAATTGCGATCACAAACGCTGAAATTCTGCGAATTTCAGCATTAGTGATTGCAATTTGGCTTCCTACATATGGCCCTAAGGCCCCAGGACATCAGGGAAGGCAATTAGAGCATCGCATGTTGTCAGGCAAAGGTCAAAAGCAAGGTCCAGCCCAGTTCCAGCTGTCACTGGTCAGCTGGACACTTGCAGGAAAAAGGCTCTTACAGCTTGTTGTCTCCCTGTAGCCATACAGGAGGCCAGCCATCTGTCACTTGGAGTCCACTCATTAGTTCTGGGTACAAGATGGAGGGGGTCCAGTCCTTCATGATTCCTTTCAGCTCACAGACAGCAGATTCGTCCCTTTGCTGATCTTTCTCAGGTCCATAAAATGTTCTGAAGAGGGTGGCATGGGTTGCCACATTTATACCTTGTGCTAGCTAGTAATTAGGGTGACTCCTGGCCTCTCCCTAACCAATGAGGTAAAAGTTCTGGGCCAGCTCTACTCACTTATTCAGTAGTTTCTGTTTGTCTTGCTGCAAACAGGTCCAAAATGCAATGTGTCAGGGCATTTTCAAGATGGTAAAATTCTTCAGCGACATTAAACTTGGGCCATAAGGGGATTTGTGTGGGTAGTGTGCTATGATTGTTTTACTGTCCTCCCACATCTAACACTAAATTCCTGTGTGAGGCAGACACAACAGAGCTAGAGACCGAAGTATGGTAGGACAAAAGCAGGGTCCTTCAGAAACCAGACAGGTGATTCACAAGAAATACTAAGATTGGAGAGGTACGATCTCCATCAAGGCCTGATATAGCCCCTTTATAGACCTGTTATTGGAAGACAAGAAACAAGAAGCTAAGGTGATCCTTTGAGAAAAGTAAAGGGCTTTTGTGGCTGCCTTCCCCTCTTCTGGAGGATGTAAGCATGGTTTTCACCAGCTCATTGAAGAGTCGCGCAGGTACAGGTGGCTCCAAGGTATTTTTCTTCAGGCCCAGAAGTCCTGAATTTTGGATATGTTGTCCGATGTTCAGGCCTTCCTATTTAAGAGCAAAAACAACAGTTGATGGACAGAATGCAGAACAATGTCATACATTCACCCCAGTACCGAGATCTGGGCCTAAATCCATTGTTTTTTTGCTCACCATGGCATTCTAGTTTGAACCTAGCCATATGCAAATCAGTCTTGACCCTGTGTCAAATGGGAACAGTCCAGCCCGAACTGCCAAGCCAGGTCCTCCCTGGACTGGAAACATGCATCCTAGGACCGGTTTTGGGTGTTTCACCCCTCTTCAGCAAGGATAGCTTGATTTCAGTGGCATGGAGAGCACGGGCCCCACGTCTGAACATACCCGTCCCACTCGGGGTGACAAAAGCAAAAACAACAGTTGATGGACAGAATGCAGAACAATGTCATACATTCACCCCAGTACAGAGATCTGGGCCTAAATCCATCGTTTTTTTGCTCACCATGCCTTTCCAGTTTGAACCCAGCCATATGCAAATCAGTCTTGACCCTGTGCCACATGGGAACAGTCCAGCCCGAACTGCCAAGCCAGGTCCTCCCTGGACTGGAAACAAGCATCCTAGGACCGGTTTCGGGGTTTCACCCCTCTTCAGCCAGGATAGCTTGATTCCAGTGGCCTGCTATTTAAGAAGCATGATGCCCTCCAATATAAGAAATATTTAGATACAGACTGGGCACTCGGAAAACATTGCCAATGCAGTCTATGGCCCTTCTGGTGTTCCAGGAGGATTATAGGCAGATATGTCCACCAGAGATGGTGCGATATTTCGCCCTGTAGTACCATACTACCCATTGACCAAAAAAGGAGAAACTAATGTGTTACTAGGAGAAGTTGAGAGGGCTTCCATGGCTCCTACTGGCTCTACCGTGAACGTAATGCATTGATTTTTGCCAACTTGCAGGAGGGGCAGTTCTAATCCGGCATTTTGGGTATGCTATTTCATGTCAGATCCCTATTTGTAAAGCATATCAACGATGCCCTCCAACAAATAAAATCTGATATCGATACAGCTGATCCTTTAGGATGCTACAACAGTGACACCTGCAATCTTTCCATGGTTCCAGGGGAAGAAGCTAGACTTCTTTTTATGGAGGAAACTAGGCTTACTGCTATCATCTGTATCCAGTTCCACAACTGACTTCTAGAAAGGAGAAAATCTATACTTGCATGTAGGTGTAATATGTGAGGGCACATTTTACTACTTTCTTTGTTAATTGAGACCTTAGATCGGTCAACTTCAAAGAGCCGAAAATGCCAGGTTTAGACTGATAAAGGACCTTTATAAGAAAGACCTGGTCTCTCCTGCAAGATGCTCTCTGCTCTAGTTGCCAGTTAGTGAAAGAATTAACTACAATTAAACCCATAGGTTTTAGACACCGAAATTAGCAAAATCTACCTGAGGGTTTCAGAGATAATAGACTTCTAAGTGAAATGTAAATCTCAGCTTTTTAGTCATGCCCAAACAAGCTTTGGTAACCGTAAAGTTTGGAGACTTTCTAAAACTTTTAGACAGTTGTGTTCAACTACTTGGTCCTGGACTGGGCAACCAATTTCGACAGAGAGGAAGTCGGGGCCAAAACGGAATATTAGGATGGTTACCTGGTCACCAAAGCAGTCTCAAGTCCAGTTCCACACTTTAAGCACGGACCAGATAGACTTCAGTGGAGTGGTCCTGATGCTGATGATACAGGATTGTGTAGGATGTTGAGAGTCCTGTGCGATTGACAAGAGGCTTCCTTGGGTTATTCCATGGTTCAGGTAGGGCGACTTTGGCCACAGGGGTTGATGGCCCTTGAAGTCTTCTTTGGTCCAACAGAAGTCCAGTTATGACTGGCCCACTGGTCTCCAATCATAGCAGGTCCAGAGGTGCTACTTCAGCTGTTATAGCCCTGTTGCTGGAAGAGGAAGTCAGCTGACTGACTCTTGGAGTTCAGCTTTTCTATCTGGGTTCTGGAACAACTTTTCCATGAGCCAGGCACCACAGGCACAGTTCTTCCTTTACTAGCCCAAGGAACATCAGTTGCAGTCCAGGGATTGGTGCAGGCTCTCTAGCCAAGGCCATGGGTCAGTAGGACAGTCCTTCTTCGGTCATCTCTCCAGTCCCGATGAGATCTGAGGTCTGGGTGCCAGGAGTGCCATATTTATGCCCAGAAAGTACCCTCAGAAGATGAAGCGGACACTAGTGAATGGGCTACCAGGTTCCTCCCACCTTAAAACAACTTCTGTCTGTGTGTGGCATCTTAGCTATCTCAGAGTCCACTATTCTGCCCACTCTCAAGATGTCTGAACCCCCTCCCTTGGTGTGGGGAGCTTGGTAGCTCACCCTAGAGGTGTGACTACCTTAGGTCTATACGCCCACGGGAAAATGGGCTTGGCAACTGGTTTCCCCTCTCTTTTTCCACCGCCAGCCCATCTACATGAACAAAGAAGCAGCCCCCCTCAAGTGTGGTTGCCCTTTGCCGATCAAAGGTGGCTCTCCCTTTGAAGCTCCCGTTTTTGGTCAACACCCTGTATGGCTTGCTGCCAGGGGGACGTAACACCTATCTCTACGGTAGGCCAGTATTGTTCCTGTGCTTGGGTGTCGTTCACACTGGTGGATGGCTACCAAAATAACTGCAAAAACCAAAGGAAATGATGGACGGAGTGTTGAACATTGCAATCACTCACCCCCAGTCAACTGATCTGGGTTTAATCCATCACCGTTCTTTAGCCCACTCTGCCACCCCAGTTCAGACATGGCCATATGCAAATCAGTCTGACCCTGTGCCTCATGGGAACAGTCCAGCCCGAACTGCCAAGCCATGTCTTCCCTGGACCGGAAACAAGCTTCCTAGGACCGGTTTCCTGGCATTTCAGCCGTCTCTTTAGCCTGGCTTGCTTGAATCCAGTGGCAAAGTGAGCAAGGGACTCACGTCTGAGCATACCCTGCCAACTTATGGCGAACAAAGCAAAACCAAAGGAAATGATGGACGGAGTGTTGAACATTGCAAGCACTCACCCCCAGTCAACTGATCTTAAAGGTGACATTAAATTCGACCTGGGCATCAAGTCGGGTTTGATGCCGTGAATAATTTAATACCTTGAAAGTACCAATTTTTAATCCCATTCAGAAGTTTGCACAGCTAAGTGGTTAGTTTATAACCCTGCGCTCCCCAATGGGGCTACCTACCCTTCCACTGTAATAAGACAATTTGGGATTTTACTGTCAGGACATATGAAAATATATGCCCTACTTAATAATATACAACACCCTGCCTTAGGGATATATATATCCTATCGAGTTCAAATACAGGGTTTTAAATATTATTAAGTAGAACATATATTTTCATATGTCCTGACACTAAAAGCCCAAATTACTTACTGGCGGTTGCCAGTAAGTAGTTATAGTTAGGACCTTGTTTCTATTTAAAAAGCGTTTTTTCTTTTGCCAATATCTTTGGCGCTGTTTGACTAATCTTTGCGAAATTTTCAAAACTAATTGCCCTCTCACTTCAGCTGCTATGTTGAACGTTTTCGGGTTGATTTGTTAAGGGAGGGCTGAGAAAAAGTGGGAGTCCCAAAATGCTTTTTCTCCAAGGTAATTTACATAGGAAACTTTAGATACAGCTACAGCCCGAACTGCTGATCGGTATTACACCAAATTTTGCAAAGAGGTAGCTCTTGGTCCAGAGTGCACTCTTTTTGTTAAATTGTGTAAATCCGTTCAGTAGTTCCTGAGAAATTTAAAGATTTCTCACATATCCATATATTGACAAAAAAGATCCACAAGCCCTTCCAATCGCGAGCCTGCAATCTGATTGTCTGCCAACAGTTCCAATCAGGAAGTGTTTGCAGCCATCTTGTGACTTGGTTGAACCGAGTCACAAGAAAAAAAGTTAAAATCATGAAGAGGTGGCAGGGTAGAAACACCCTGACCCCATAGGTCTGCCCAGGGCCATAAAAGCATAAAAAAAAAAAAAAAATCACCGGGAGTCGTGTTGGGTCTGTGAATCCTGCCTAAAATGTAAAAAAAAAAAAAACGAAGCACAGTCTCCTGCGCTTCGTTTTCTTTAAATCCCAGGGTGGGCCTGGTCCCGGGATCAATGTCAAAATGAGATGCGGCTCCAAGCAGCCATGGGGACCGCCACTTCCCAGGGGCTTTGTTTATAAAATGCCCCAAACATTATGCTCCAAAACATTTTTTCGAAGTAATTCGCAACAGCCCTCATATTTCGCTTTCTCTGACATGTTACGCGTCTCGTGAATTATGCTTTCTTTCTTCACTCTTTATTCAGTAGCAGCTTATTAAAAAATTAACAAACTACGTTTCCCATGAACCCTAGGGACAGGTAGTAAAGAAAACACATGGCAGCAGCCATTCAAGTCCATGTAACAATGTCCAGTCAGGTGCCTTTGAGCCCAACATAGTTCTCTGGCAATGTCCCTTCGCCCTCTTTCTTTGTGTGAAGTCAGCTCTTGGAACATCTTCAGGCATCCTGTTTGTTAGCATCAGATCCTGCAAAAAAAAGAGAAATATTACCACTTGCACCTCGACTGAATCAGTCTGCAAGAATAAACATCAACGCAACATAGCACAGCAGGTCAAAGACACCCATGCAACCCCATGTATGTAAACAACATTACTTACTGCAGAACGGGGAGGGGTGACTCTTCTTGGACCCTAGGGTGGGATAACCTTCGCCTCCGAATCCTTAATTGAATTGAAACTTTCCGTTACGTTAGCTAGGAAATTTTTCATTCTGTGTCAGGACTGGAGGCGAGGATTCAAAGCTTGCTCACAACGCGGTGAACCATGTTCAGCACCGGCTTGAAATAAAATCTCTTAAATGTGGAGTCCGAAGACCAGTCTGCCGCATTGAGGATAGCACCCAAGCCGAAGAGGCCACCGCCCCTCGAGCTGAATGAGCTCCGAACTGACGAAGGTTGATGCCTGCCTCCTGCATCACCCATCTGAACCAGCTAGCAATAGTCGGTGATGACACGCCTTAAAAGGTTTCCTAAGTGCAATGAGCAGTTGACGTTCTCCCGGAGGGCAGAATTCGTCCGTCATCTCTTCATATGCCTTGAGGCATCTTACGACACACAATTTGGGAGAATCCAGAAATTCCGGATAAGAAATCACCCTGGTATGGCATTTCGTGCGTCTGCGAAGGGTGAAGGTCACGCCATCCTGAGTAAACATCCTGCTAGTGATGTCCAAAGCCCTGACGTCAGAAATTCGTCTGCAGTATATGAGGCAGAGGAGCATGGCTAACACTGCAGAAAGCTCCTTCCTGGAGAGGTACCGATTTGGTTGCCAAGACAGAAATAGGTTGAGGACTTGCTTGACATCCCAGAGTGCCGAGTAACGAGGCTCGGGGGTAGAGAGAGTTGAATGCCACGTAGCAATCTGCAGACCATCGGGTGTGCACCCATAGCCATGTTATTAACTGGCACATGCCCACATGAAATGGCAGAATAAAAGGTGTTTATTGACCAGTAAGCCAGGCCCTTGGCGACCAGTTTTGCCAAAAAATTCACGACATGCACAACGTCTGCGACCAGGGGATCAAAACCCCGTTGCAACCACCAACGGGACCATCTGCCCCAAGCGGATCTGTACCTGTTGATGGTGCTATCCCCCCAAGCCTTGGAGATGAAGGATTCAGCCTCCTGTGAAAGGCCTGGGACTTCCCATCTTCCCCTGAAATCCGCCACGCCATGAGCCGCAGCGAGTTCACCAAAACTAGAGGATGTGGAACTTCATCGGGACTCAAGAGGAACGTCGGAAAGTGGGGGGAGTAGGATTGGAGAATCCCACGAAAGTTTCAGTAGAACTGGAAACCAGACTTGCGATCTCCAGAGGGGAGTTATCAGAACAAGATCCGACGACTGTCTGCAGATCTGGGCCGTTACCCTCGTGATCATCGCGAAGGGTGGGAAAGCGTACCCCTTTTCAAAGCTCCAGTCCTGGAGGAATGCGTCTGTGGCTACCGCCGAGGGATCTGGCTTCCAGCTGAAGAACCGGGGCAGCTGGTGGTCCAATCACGAGACGAACAGGTCCACTGAGAAAGGACCCCAGCGGTCGTTCAGCATTGCAAAAAGGCCCTGGTCGAGCATCCAGAGAATGTATTCTCTGAAATTCCGCCACCTGTTTGTCGTGCCCTGGAAGGTACTCCGCAGTGCCTGAAACCTGGCTCTCCAGGCAGTATTGCCAGAAACTTGTAGCTAAGTCCGTGAGGGCTTTGGATCTTGTCCCTCCTAGGTGATTTATATACCATACTGCTGAGATTTTGTCCATCTTGAGGAGGACACATGATTGCACCGAGTTCCTCGTCCAACAGCGGACAGCAAAGGATCCCTCCAAAAGTTTCAAACAATTGATATGTAACTTCTGTTCGTTGGGAGACCTCAATCGTCCCGTAGAGAGGTTTCCGCACCTGGCACCTCAGCCTAACCTGCTGGCGTCGGACTCTATGATCAGATCTGGTGCAGAGCCAAAAATCGCACGCCCGTTCCAGGCCTCCATGTGGTCCAGACACCACTGGATCTCATCCCGGGCCTCGTTGGACAGGGAAACCTTGTGGGAGTAAGGGTAACCCTTGCGTAAGAAGTATGCCTTTAGGCGCTGAAGGGCCTGGTAGAGGAGTGGGCCCGGGAAGATGGCTTGGATTGACGCCGAAAGGAGGCCCACTACCCGAGCTAGTTGCCTGAGGGCCACCTGTTGCCTGGAAAGCACATGCCTCAGTTTGGGTCGGATCTTGGTCACTTTCCTGGAGGGAAGGCTCAGGGTGGAAGAAGCGGAGCCTATTACGAATCCTAGGAAGGTAATGGACTGCGCGGGTCCCAACAGAGATTTCTTCTCGTTCACCACAAATCCTAAATTCTGATGCAATTCCACCGCCATCTGACGCTGGGCCGAAAGCTGGTAAGGTCAAAAGTTCATCAGGAGGAGATCGTCCAGGTACACGATCATCCGAATGCCTCGAGCTCTCAGGAACTCCACCAATGGCTTGAGGACCTTGGTAAAACACCAGGGAGCCGAGGAAAGTCCGACTGGAAGAGCGGAAAACTCGTACATTTGATGGCAGCAGACAAACTGGAGGAAGCTCCTGTGTGGAGGAAAGATTGGGATTACCAAATAGGAATCCTTGAGGTCTAAAAGAACCATCCAATCATGAGGCCGCAAGACATCCAGGAGGAGATGGATCCCCTCCATCTTGAAGTGGCGGTAGACCAACCACTCGTTGAATTTGCTTAGATTGATTACAGGCCTCCGTCCCCCATCAGTCTTGTCGACCAAAAATATATTGCTTAAGAAGCCTCGAGGATAGGGAGATAGCGCCCTTGTGGAGGAGGGATGCGACTTCCTCGTCCACAAGGGCGGCCTCTTGAAGTGAAAACTGAATGGTCCGGGGTCTGGAAATCGGAACTGGTTCCCCTACAAACTCTATGTGGAACCCCTGTATCGTCTGCAGAACCCACACGTCCCGCGTGATGGAAATCCAGGCCTGGGTGAAATTCGCCAGCCACCCCCCTATTTTTAGATGGGAAAAAGGGAGAACACTCACCGGGGCTTAAGGTGGTTGCTCCTCCTCTGTAGCCTCTACCCTTGCCGTGACGGCCTCTGGCCGGGTAGAAATTCCCGAAACTGGACTGATCCTGATCCTAGTACTGGTTGGAGCCTTGTCCCCTTTGCGCACCCCGGTGGGGATGGCGAGCGGCCCCTGCCTCGGCCAGCCCCGTGAAAAACACGAGGAAACACTCTTTTTATAGTGGTCTGAGCTTTATCTAATAAGGTGAAAGTGTTGACAAACTTTCCGAGCTCTTTTACAAAAGGCTCGCCAAAGAGTCCTCCCTGGGCAATTTCGGGTCGATCTTAATTAGAAGGGAGCGGTGGCATTCGGTGGAAAGGGCACAATTCTCATTGCCCAAAAATATAATGGCCCTCTGGGCCCAACCTGAAAGGGTTTCCCGGGAAATCATGGAGCCAGATTCTTTGGCCTTCTCGGCCATGTCCAGTATCTTTGTCATGGGGCCTAGGGCATCCAGGAACTTGTCCTGGCATGCCCTCCATGACCTGTCAATGCCCTTCTTAGGCTCCCTAGCAAATTTCTGCAAAAAAGTCACCATGCGGGGATCAATCGCTGGGGTAAGGGCCACCTTCCCCTCCAGGGACAGGCGGGGGCACTCCACCCACATGCAATTGCGGGCCTCCTTCTCAAGGGGTCTACGTATGCGCCCTGCCGCATAGCTAGCTACCTTATTGGCGGAGGCCCACTCTGATGAGCGTGGGTGGACAATGTTGTCAGGGTCGAGCATGTCTGACGTACTCTGAGGGGCCTGAGAAGGCCGGGATGGAAGCCAGTGTCTGGACGGACCTGGTTCCTCATCTGCAGCTCCTGCCGCCTTAGGGTCAGTGGGAGGGTCAGATGGCGGGGGAGGGAGGGAGTTACCTGCCGGTAGGGTAGGTTAACTATCCAGGAAAGCCAAACGCGTCCAGATCCACTCCAGAATCTCGGGACTTTAGAAGGTGGTGAACTCTGGGCTTCTGGGCCCTCGGGGACTGCTGGCGTAGCCGGGACTTGAGGTGTAAGCCTATCAAGGGCCTGAGCGATCTGGCGGGAGAGCCTCTCCTCTAACGGAGTCATGGCTTCCTCTACTGCTTTATAGATAGAGGTGTTGACAGCCTCGTAGAAGGCATCACCCCAGGGGAGATCAGCCAGAGGGTCCTCCTCTTCATACTCTTCATGGTATTCCAACCATGGAAATTGGAGGTCAGAGGCCTACGTTAAAGGGGTGTCTTGGCCTCAGCACACCCGGCCTCACAAGTTTTCAAGGGCTGGGTGTCAGCCTAAGATATTCTAGTGGATTCTCCGCAACTCAATGGGGTGTTCTAGCCCCAGGGACACATACAAGCTGGTGAGTAAAAGAATAGAGTGGGCGTAATCGTCCCCATCTTAAGGAAGCCGGTCTGGGTAGTGTCCCAAAAACGAGGCCTTCAGGCCAATACAGACCCAACAGGGCGTTCAATGAGCAAAAATCATCAATACAGACTCTGGTCCTCAAGCAGGGAACAAAGTGTTAGTGGAAAAACCAAGCAGCGGCTGCTTTAAGCTATAATTAGCAGTCCGGCCGCGTACGGACCCAGACGGGCATCTCCCTAGACCGTATCACTGACAGGAATGTGCACGCTGCTTGACCTCACAAGAATGCGAGAAATGCTAGCAGCGCATTGCCCTCCGCACCGTCTCTCACACCCTCTTGCGGTGGGAGGTCTCCGGGACCCAGTGATGCCACCAGCACACAGCGTAGGAGCGAGAGCGCTCCTGCGGTGTTCAACAAGAAAAACGGCACCCAGGAACGAACGCGAAAGAGCTAGCAATCGCAACAATTAAGTATGTAAATAATGATCGACGAGTGCGGACAAACGCGCGAACATCAGACAAGCATATTTAAATACACAGCAATAGCCACTACGTTAGGCAAAACGTCAATAACATGATGAAAGTGACATACATGATATAATTCAAAATTATGTAAACCAAACAGCAAATCGACTGAAGGGTACTTAATTTTCTGCGTAGCAGCGAAGAAAGAGGGCGAAGGGACACTTGCAGAGGACTATGTTGGGCTCGAAGGCCCCCTGATTGGACACTGTTACATGGACTTTATTGGCTGTTGCCATGTGTTTTCTTTACTACCTTTCCCTAGGGTTCATGGGAAACGTAGTTTGTTAATCTTTTGATAAGCTGCTACTGAATAAAGAGTGAAGAAAGAAGGCATAATCCTCGCCTCCAGTCCTGACATAGAATTGAAGATACGCTCTGAAAAATCCGCTCTGAGAAAGATGGCGTGTCCCATCTCACTGCTAAAGGGTTCACTCCGAGCCTGTCATATCGAAAACACGAGCACGGGCTATCTCAGCCCCCTGAGCACGTAGAAAGATGGGAGGGCGATCCCCAAGCAGGGATCCACCCACTAGACACCAGACAGGAGGGAGCGGCCCCTTGGGCAAGGGCCTTTGCTCCCCCCAAATATTTATTATTATATAAATCCCACTAGACGCCAGGGATTTTTTGTGGGCTATTTGAATTAGGGTGGGGGCTGCCCCAAATGTGCATGCCAATGCCCCCCCCCCCGCAAAAATTACAGCCTTTCTAAATTCCCCCCGCCGGGGGGGGGGGGGGCAGATGGATCTGGAGCACCCAATCTGCCCCCTCCCGGGAGGCTGAAAGCCCACTAGAAACCAGGGAATTTTTTGGGCAAATACAATTAGGGGTGGGGGCTGCCCAAAACAGGCATCCCGCTGCAACAATTACCTTTCTGTCTCCCCTGGGGGGAAGTGGCAGAAAGCCGACTAGGCGCCAGCGATTACGCTTGCTTTTTTTATGCATGGGGGTGGGGGCTGCCCAGAATGGGCATACCAATGCCCCCCCCCCCAAAAAAAATAGCCACAGTCTTTCTGCCCCCCCCTTGGGGCATATCGGGGCAACCCCCTACATTTCCCCCCAGGGCAGCAGAAAGCCCACTAGGCACAGACTTGTTTTTAGCAATGTTCCTACCTGTGGATTGTGGGCCCTAGCGCAGCCGGCACATAGGGAAACCTAGCAAACCTATACATTTTTTTAAACTAGACACCAAGGGGAATCGAGGATGGGGTGACTTGTGTGCCTCTCACCAGGTTCTGTTACCCAGATTCCCTTGCAAACCTCAAACTTAGTTTTAAAAAAAACAAAAACATTTTCCTCACATTTCTGTGATGGAAAGTTCTGGTATCTGCGTGGATCCACAAAATTCCACCCACCCCGCATTCCCCAAAGTCTTCCGAGAAAAATGGTACCTCACTTGTGTGGGATCACCGTGCCAGCAAAAATGTCCTACCATCCAGCGTTCCCCTTGTTCTCCCGAGTAAAAATTATACCTCACTTGTGTGTGGGTGGGCCATAGGCCTCTGACTGGGAAGAGCCCAAAACATAGGGATTAAGGATATAGCACCGAGAATCCTAAACACTTAATTTTTTTTAAAGTACGTTTTTAGTTAATTCTGCATTGGACACCCACACAAGTAAGGTATCATTTTGCTTGGGAGACTAAGGGGAACGCCGTGGGGTAGGAATTTTGTGGATCCACACAGATTCTAGAACTTTCCACCACAGAAATGTGAGGAAAATGTGTTTTTTAGACAAATTTTGAGATTTTGCAAGGGATTCTGGGTAACAGAACCTGGTGAGAGCCAGACAAGTCACCCCATCCTGGATTCCGCTGGGTGTCCAGTTTAAAAAAATGTATAGGTTTGCTAGGTTTCCCTAGGTGCCGACAGAGCTAGGGTTCAAAATCTACAGCTAGGCACTTTGCAAAAAAAGGGTCCGTTTTCACTGTGAAAATGTGGTGTGTCCACGTTGCGTTTTGGGCTGTTTCCTGTTGCGTGCACTAGCCTACCCACACAAGTGAGGTACCATTTTTCTCGAAAGACTTAGGGGAATGTGAGGTGGTGGAATGTTGTGGATCCACGCAGATTCCAGAACTTTCCACCACAGAAATGTGAGGAAAATTTGGTTTTTTGGGACACATTTTAAGGTTTGCAAGGGATTCTGGGTAACAGAACCTGGTGAGAGCTAGACGAGTCACCCCATACTGGATTACCCTGGTTGTCTAGTTTAAAAAAATGTATAGGTTTGTTAGGTTTCCCTAGGTGCCGGCAGAGCTTGTGTTCAAAATCAACAGTTGCATTTTGGGCCGTTTCCTGTCGCGGCCACTACACCTACCCACAAAAGTGAGGTATCATTTTTATCAGGAGACTTGGGGAAACACAAAATTGTGGAGCAACTGTTATTACCTTTTGACTTTCAATCCATTTCTGCCTTCCAAATGTAAGACAATGTGTAAAAAAGAAGTCACTTTGAAAAATGACCTATAGTTCACATGCTGGTATGGGTACCCACAATTTTGGAGATGTGAAAATAGCTACTGTTTCTATACTCTATATTTTGTTCCCATTTCAGAAATACATAGGTGACTTTCATACCGATTTTTCTCTGTTTATATTTTTCCAAATGAATTGCTATATACCCGGTACACAATAAAAAACCATTGCAAGATGCTGCTCACTTATTGGCTCTGGGTTCCTCGGGTGCTTGGTGAACCTACAAGTCCTATATATCCCCACAATCAGAAGGGGCCAGCGAATGTAACGGTATATTGCTTTCAAACATCCGTCATACTTAGTAGAAGTTACAGGTGAAAACGTTGGCACAAATTGCTGTTTTTTTAAAACTCATTTTCAATTTTTTCTATTTTCAACTGTTAGTTTTTTATACGAAAACCTTGAAGGATCTCCACAAATGACCCCTTGCTGAATTCAAAATTTTGTCTACATTTCAGAAACGTATAGCTTTCCAGGATCCATCATTGCTTTCATACCCAATTTTACCATTAACTGGAAGGAGGTTGAAAGAACAACAAATAGTAAAAATAGACTATGTCCCAGAAAAATGCCAGAATTGTGTGAAAATTTTTGGTTTCCTGACAAAAGTCTGCTTGCCCCGAAAGCTGGGAAGATGGGGATTTTAGCACCACAACCCCTTCCGTTTGCAGGGGAAAAACCAGACGCTTTCATCTGTAGCCCTTTTTTCCCCAAAAACAAAAATGTTGCTGTATTTTGTCTAATTTCTGGGAAGGCCTAGCAGCGATGGGTTAAGCGGCGCTGCCTTGCTTTATTACCAACCCTATTTGTTAACCCTTTTCATTACAGACTGTAGCGGCTTGACAAGGGCAATGCTGCCAGGGAGCGGGCTGGAGACACACGCGCCACGTTGAACTCCCTCACCGGTCTGCGAGACCCGCCGGAAGCGTTATTTTCTTTTTTCTACAGTGAAACATCCCTGTGTCACTGCCGCGCACGTCTCCGCCCCCTGTCGCAAGCAGGGCGATTCGAGCTCTTCTGCACCTGAACAGTGGTTGCGCGAGGGGGGTTCTTTGCTGTAACACCACGCATCAGTAGCAGTGTATTATGCAGTGCCAGCTCTGCCACTGCATCGCCACTAGTGACATAACGAAGCACCAACAGTGGCAATGTGTCCAGAGCCAGGAGTGATATTGTGACCTGTAGCGCTGGTTTAGCCCTGTGCAGCTCCAGCGGTGATACTGTGAAGTGAAAAAGATCCTTTGCAGTGCAAAGCAGTGACAGGTGAAGCACCAGCAGCTGGCACATTGGATGTCTAGGCCAGTTGTGAGTCTCTGGCAGTGTTCAGCACCTGCAGGAGTACTCTTTGATGCCAAACGCCAACAGTGAAACTGCGTCATTGCATATCACCAGCAGTAGCGCCGTACAGGGTCAGCAGTGATATCGTGGCATGTGCAGTGCTAGGGTGTCACGATGAAGCGTTACCAATAGTACTTTGACACTGCAGCGCCAGCAGTTACCCAGTGCAGCTCCAGCAGTGAAACTGTGCAGTGAAATAGCGAGCCAGCAGTGCCAGGTGAAGCACCAGCAGTAATAATGTGCAGCACCAGCTGTGGGTCTGTTGCAGTGTACAGCATCAGCAGCGGGCACAGTGGATATGCAGCGCTAGCTGTTAATCTGACAGGATGCAGCACCACATAGCCTCAACAGAGACATATCGCCACTGCATATTACCAGCAGTAGGGCCTTGCAGTACAATTGATGAG
The DNA here is from genome assembly GCF_964204655.1 of Triturus cristatus. Lineage (NCBI taxonomy): Eukaryota > Metazoa > Chordata > Amphibia > Caudata > Salamandridae > Triturus > Triturus cristatus. Next base: position 817,514,714 of record NC_140584.1, read on the forward strand.
ATTGTGGTGCTGTGTTAGGCCAGCGGTGGGTGGGCACTCCTCGAGCTGAGGTAACCTCTGGCATACCTCCTTCCCTCTGGGCGGGAGCTCCTGAGTGCCCCTCAACAGGGTCTGCAGATGTTCAGGGCGCGACAGAAGCCAGAGGGAGTCTGTCATCATTAAGATTTGACGTGGACCCCCCGAGACTGGCCATGGGGAGATGCAGACATCTCTCAGGGAGTGATTTTATGCTCTCCCTGATTCTGCGCCTTCCCATTTCCGGCCAATGCGCGACATATATCAGGGGAATGGGAGGAAGCTCGAGGGGGGAATGCGGCATTCAACTGCCAGGGAAAGGGGAAAAAATCAAACCGATCTCTAACACAATACAGTGTGATACAATGTGTGGCAGAGAGCACACACATTGCCGGGCATTTGTTGGACCCTATCTTTTCTAATTTGGGTGCTTTAACTGTGTCACCCTCGGTCCCTCTGGTCTGGACAGACCATTTTTTGGTCCCCTTTTCCCTTCGGCTGCCTGGGAAATTTGTTCCAAACCGTTCACGGTCTGTGATGAAACGCCCTTGGCATAAATGGGATGTTAGTCAATTTTCAGACTTGTTGTTAAAGCTCAAGCCACAGTTTCCTCCTAATATAGTGGCATCGGACTCTCTTTTTCAGGATTGGTTGACGCAAGCTCTAGATACCTGTATTCCTGAAAAACGTAGTTTAAGGAAAAAACTTGGACCTTATAACCCTTGGTTTAAAGAAACCCTGGCTGAAGCAAAAAAGGCCTGTAAGCAATTGGAACGAACTTGGAGGCATGCCTATGATATAGAAGCTAAAAATAAATATTGGGACTCTATTAAATCATATCACAGGCTGATTCGGAATGCCAGAGCGGATTATATTGGGGCAAAAATTTTGGAGAGTAATAACCCTCCCAAAACGATCTTTTCCCTTCTTAAAAAGATGCAACATTCTAACGAAAAAGCTGATCCCCCAATCTCTTCTAACATTCAATGTGAGGAACTTGCAGATTTCTTTGTGCGCAAGGTGGAGACTATTTATAACAATTTGCCAACTGTCTGTCTCCCTGCAGCCATCTCTAATACCAACCGAATAGTTGAGCCTGAGGACAGGTTACTTCTCTGTAAATTAACATTGTGTTCTTTTCCCCTACTTTCGCTTTCTGAGATTGAATCTCTCTGTCTCAAAATTAAATCAGGCTGTCCGGCTGACCCTCTGAGACCAGATCAACTTCGGCAAGTTCTCAACTCAATCTCTCCAGCGATTAGTGAATTGGTTAATTTATCACTGTCCTCTGCATTATTGCCTGCAACTTGGAAGCATGCAAAAGTTATACCTCTTTTAAAGAAGCCTTCCTTGGAGCCGTCAGACCCGAGTAATTTTCATCCGATCTCCCAGCTCCCTTTCTTAGCTAAGGCTACAGAGTTGTATGTTAACTCAGTCTTGGCTGAATTTGTGGAGCACAACAAAACTCTTGACCCCTCACAAAATGTTTTTCGTCCCCGCCACAGCACCGAATCGGCGCTGTTGGCAGTGACCGAGGATATCCGTAGCAGCCTAGATGTTGGGAACTCCGCTGCCTTAATTCTTTTAGATTTAAGTGCCGCTTTTGACACTGTTTCCCATGACATTCTTCTAGGCAGACTACACGATATTGGGGTCAGGGGGTCGGCCTTGGCTTGGTTCCGGTCCTTCCTGGAAGGTAGAACTTTTCAAGTGGTGGTGCCACATTACCATTCACAGATGCACGCTATCAAACATGGGGTCCCAGAGATCTCTATATTGAGCCCTGTGCTTTTTAACATCTATGTCCAACCCCTGGCTTTGTTGGCAAGAAGTAGAGGGTTGTCATTGGTTTCTTATGCCGATGACACCCAGTTAGTTATCGTCTTCTCAAAAAAGTGTCAAGACAATCTTTTTAAATTTAAAGAGGACCTTTTAGTTATTTCTGACTGGATGACAGCAAATTGCTTACAGCTTAATGTTGCCAAGTCAGAAATTCTCGTGATGGGGAGAGACCGTGCTCTCTGGTCTGAACAGTGGTGGCCTGACAAACTAAAACCTGCACCTCTGCCAAAAAAGGCAGTAAAGAACTTAGGCTTTTGGATAGACCGTGAGTTTTTATTCGACACACAATCCAAGGCCTTAGCGGGATCTTGCTTTGGTCTCCTAAGGGGGTTGAAACCTTTACCTGGGTACTTTGCACCTAAGGTCCGCCAAAATATTCTTCAGGCTACAATCTTAGCGAGATTGGACTATGGTAACTCCCTCTACTTAGGCGCCAATAAATCGTGAATCTCTCGCCTCCAAAGAATCCAGAATGCTGCAGCTCGCGCCCTGCTAGCACTTCCTAAATCTTGTTTGGTTTTGAATTTTCTACCTAAGCTCCATTGGTGGCCGATAGCTAAAAGAATTCAATTTAAGTCTTTGTGTGTAGCCCACAAAATTTTGACACAACAAGGCCCGCCGATTTTAGCGGATCTGCTAGTTCAATATGTGCCAAATCGTCCTCTGCTCTCTGCCAACTCTGGTTCGGTTTGTACCCCCCGATTTCAAAGAGCCCGAGCAGGTGGCCGCTCTTTCAAGGTGCAGGCGGGCCACCTTTGGAATTCCCTCCTGATCTCAATTAGAGGACTTCAGAACCATTTGGCATTTCGAAAGGCTATAATGACCTGGCTTTTTCCAGCGTAGTGTGTTTCCATTTGCTGGAGTCGTCCATTGGCACTTGTGCTTTGGTAGCGCTGGGACACCCCGTCACTGGGGCAGCTATGCGCTGTACAAATTTCGGAAATAAAAATAAATAAAATAACCATTTACAAAAAATATACAAACACAAACATTCCATCTTCCCTCCTATTATTGTTATCATTATTATCGAAAAATAACAAAAGAAAGGTATGGAGTGTTAATAATAGCAATGTTATTATTTTTATTACTACAATTATTATTATTTTTATTATTTGCAAAAAATGCAAGTGTCATTAATAGTAAGGATGTTGTTATTGCTATTAGGATAATCATTATTATCACTTTTGGAATAATAGTAATAACGATAATAATCACATTAACCCCTTGCGTGCTCATGACGGAACCACGCCGTCATGTGCTCATGACGGAGTGGTTCCGTCATGCTGCGGCCGCTCCGCCCACGCGTCGCTGATTCCCCGCCTGTGCGGGCGAATTAACGAGTGGGCGGAGTTGTGACGGAACCACTCCGTCATGAGCACAGCTCGCCCGTGACTCATGACGGCGTGGTTCCGTCACGAGCATGGCGGCGCCGCGCTCACCCCGTTCCCCCCCCCCCCCCCCCCCCCAGCACCACGGCGGAATTTGCGCCGCGGCGAAGGGGTTAATAATAATTGTATTAGTGTTATTATTATTAATGTTGTTGTTGTTATTATCATCATTATTATTATCATTATCATGCGACCAGTAGCAGTACTTACAACAAAGGTGATCATTTAATCACATATTGTGTGACATACCAGGGCTGACATTTCATTTAATTGTGTTTGTTAATCATTGTTTCATTACTATTAATCTCATTATCAGTAGGGTTATTATCATCATCATGGGGTTTGCTTTTGTCCACGCTCCATGTTGTCTCTTCCTTGGCAGTGCAATGCTCGCCTGATTTGAATATTCCTCATTTTCCTGCATAGCTTGCGGGGCTATTGTTTACAGCCAGGGTCCGGGCGGATCCTGGTCTGCTAACAGCAGGCACTGCTCTGAATACTACTGACTCCAGAGCAGCCCCTTTGGCTGGGGGCAAACCCCATGTGTGTTGTGGGTGCGCAGTAAGGGCGTCCCACATGCCATGTATGCAGCACATACCGCCGGAATGGCCTTTCTTTTGATGCTTTCTTTCACTTTCGTTGGAAACGTGGCGGCTCCACGTCTTCTTCCACCGCCAGTCCTGAGGAGGCTGCTTCTCCCCCCTGTGGCCCACCCTGAGTGTATAAACCTTGCATTGAAACCGAAGCCTGCAGGTGCCCAGTGACAGTTATTTCATTTTAGATGTCATCAGTAATGCCGCTGACCATGTCATGAGTGATGTAATACATGATGTCATCTGCAGTGCATGGGGGGGCGCAAGTTATAGTTAACTCAGATAACTATAATGGCTGAATTTCTCTGGTTTTGTATGAGTGAAATGTCAGCCTAACTATGACATCTATAATGTTTCTGTAGCCTTTGTATTTTTTTGGGGACTATATATACCCCCATCCCTCACCCCCGCCCAAGGGAACTGCATGGCATGCTGAAAGCCATTTTGTGCCATTTTGTGCTTTGTCACACTAAGGGTGGCACAATCAGTGCTGCAGCCCAGGGTGGGCACTTTAACTCTCTGATTAACCTTGGTACCTTATACAAGAGACTTCTAAGTAAGTTTTTGGTGTTTTAAAAAAAATATATGTTTTATTGAGCAGTGCATAGTGCGAAGCTAGAGAAAGCAAATATCCTTGTTTGATACAGATGTAAAACTATATAAATAGACATAAAATAATTCATATCTCAAGATTGCGCATTTTCAATATAAAGTGCTGACAAAAAAGTGCTCAGTACAATTTAAAGTGCAGTGGTCAATTTAATTTTTAAAAAAAGACAATCGATTTCAAAACATAGATATACATTGCATGCGTAACTACTGAGAAACTCAGCTTTGAGTATCCTGTTCATCCTTAAGTCTATACCTCCTGCCCAGTATAGAAGATTACAACGCATGTTCTTCGTGTAGCATATAGGTAGTACCCCTAGCCATCAGGATTACATAAATCAAACTGTATTCTACCCCAAATATTTAAAAATGTAGATAGCCCCCCGCCCGTTTAGCATATGCCTCCTCAAACATTTTAGGTCTTTGCATTTCTTACTGCCAGTGCTTCAGAGAAGGAGCTGCCTTCGTTCTCCACTTCTGACGTATTAGGTTGTGACACCTTTTTTTGGCCCTTCGAGTTTTGTTTGAGTAGCCAAACTAACCAAGCATGGACTCTGGCAATATATGGATCTGCGTAATATCAGTAAGCTTCTGAAAATGTTTCCATAAAACTCTTGGGAGTACTGGGCATGTAAAAAAAAAAAGGAAGTCCCCCAAGCTCCTGCTCTATCTAGCTTACAGTGAAAACACTGACCTGGCACTCCTACATTCAACCGATGCAGTCTATGGGGGTTGTAATAGGTATAGCCACCTCGACATAATCCCCATTCTTTTGAAATTTGCGGCCCTCACAGACTTGTACCCAAATTCTGAGATATATGTCCATTCTCCTTTAGTGATTGAACAACCAGTGGAATGATTGATTTTAATCAACTGTTTCTCATCTAACGGACTCTTCATGTTTTTCCATATGGCCCTATACCAATTTCCTATGACTGTTAAGTGGCTTTTATTGTAACAGGTTCATCAGTTCGTACATTTTAGAGTTTAAAACAGTATGGGTTGAGGAAAGGAAGCTTATAATCTGTTGCCCACTAAATGCCACATTCCCAGCTTGCACCCCTGGGTGTACGTTTATTTCATCCCAGGTTAGGCATCTTTAACCTAATCTAGTAAACCCTTTTTGCTTCCAGCGTTCCTATGCCATATTAGGAATGTTAATGCCAAATGATTGACAGTCTTTTAGTAGAGGAAAGGCATGGCAGTTCGAGGCTCCCCAGAGTCGAAACAGCTCTCTAATATGATATTCCAGTGTATGCAGTGACATATATCTCGATCGTTTTGATAATTTGGGTATTCTTTAAAAAAACAGATTATTCAATTGCAGATTCTTTCGCCATCTGTGTCAACATAAAATTGTCAAATATTTCAGTATTAGACGCAATTTGAGTTATACTATCCAAAAGTGCAGCATGGTAATATGTTTGACAGTGAGGTAAAGCTAGTCCCCTTTGTGATTTAGCTAGCTGTAGAACTGCTATTTTAGTCCTGGGCTGCTTATTATTGCAAATGAGTTTTTGAAACAGTTGATTGTGTTCTTAAAAGTATGGCTTGCTGACGATAATGGGAAGTGTGGTAAAAAGAAAAAATGCTCATTGAGATAATTGTCATTTTTATCAAAGCTACTCTAACAATAATGGATAGAGGGAGACAGTTCCACCCATCCACCAGTGCCTTCATTTTGTATAAGGTAGTTATCATTAAATAATTGAGAGTAGTCATGCATTAAATAGATGCCTAAATATCGAATTGGTTGTTGAAGCGCATATTGAGACTGGAGATTATGAGGGAGTTTGTTTGAAGAAGTATTAAAACATAGAATTTTAGTCTTTGCTTGATTTACTTTATAACCTCCAACTCCATTGATTCCAATATATTCTGAATATTCACTATGTTTGGTTGAAGATATAAAATATTATCAACAGCGAAAAGCTTGATTTTAGGCATCCCGATTTTTTGAGGATTGGTTGTAGTGTTTCTTCGGCTCTCAATAGCTAATAGCTCAATAAATAAGGTAAACAACTCAGAGGACAGGGGGTAACCTTGACGTGTGACCCGGTAAATTTGAATCTGCTTGGCTGCATTTGCATATATAATCATTTTAGCTGTTGCCCCTTGAAAAAGATTCCATAGCATTACTAAATATTGACCTGGGAAACCACATTTTCTTAGGATAAAAAATAATGTCTCAATTTACAAGGTCAAATGATTTCTCCACGTCCATCATAAAAATATTGGCTTTTGTTTTGGTATTTGATAAATAGTCAATTGCTTGGGTTAAAAAATTTGTATTGGCTGAAATTTGTCTACCTGGTAAAAATCTGCACTGGTAAAAATCTGCATTGGTCTCTATGTATTAGCCCATTAACTACCAGTATGTTACGAGAGGTCCACATTTTTGTAAACAGTATATCGTCGGAGTTTAGCAAACTTATTGGCCAATAAGAGTTAACATTAGTATCATTCTTTTGTTTTTTGTGGAAGCGTTACAATAATTGACTCCTTTAGGATTGTGGAATAGTTTTCCCAGTTCTAAATCAATTGAATAATTTTACAAGAAACGGTATTGGTTGTTTAGAAAATTACCCAGAGAACTTTCGTGGTGTATGCCATCTCCACCCCACGCCCTACTATTAGACATATTTTGCAGAGCAAGAGAGACCTCGGGCTCTCAAATCTCTTTCAAAATTGTTGTTTTTTTGCTCCCGTTGTTATATATTTCATATAGGTACCTTACATAGGCGCAGGTAAACAACACAACCTTTCACCCATATTCTTCTCTACATTATATACATAACGGTTCTTAAGCACTGACCTTTTACCTAGATACGACACTGCATTCAGAACCCAGGTTTTTCCCTGGTTCAATACTCCTACATTATGCATGAGGCTTCTTGGAAGCACAGCAGAACTCACATCTCCTGTATAATATCTATGTTAAAGTTCAGGCCCGACGTCATCCTTTAGGCCGACACAGTTACTAAGCAAAGTAGGACCCCTGGGGAGAGCTGTGGGTGTGTGTATATATATATATATATATATATATATATATATATATATATATACACATCATGTCTTTCTTAGAGAGAGAGAGAAGACCATGACTTCCCGGCTGACACACTGACCAGAGACGCTGAGGTTCCTGCATGCAGACGCCCCAGCTAGCAGTGGTCTAACATCCCTCGCGGGGTGTCCAACTCAAGACCAGGACAGGGTCCCACATTCTCTAATTCTCAGGTAATGGGGTGGACTAGACCTTAGAGGGATTCTTGGCATAACACCTACACAGATGCTAGGGAAATTTAGGTACAACTAGTTAGGGAGACATCGTAGGAGTAGGCACTTATAGGTTGCACTTTTTTATCATGTGTTTTATATACTTGTATATATTCATGATTTCTGCAAGATGGTAGAACTATACCATCCCTTTACTTTTGTAGTATTGCTAATCATATATGTCTGCTACTGTCTAATGGTTGTTGCAGCTTATCTATTCTACACTAGAATAACAACTGTTCAATAAATCCTTATTGAAAAGCCCAGACTGTTTATTCTTTGTATCTCTGAGACAAAGTAAGCACGAGTGACTGAGCAAAAAGTAGTACATTGTTTCCACGATCCTGAGGGATCAGGGTTGTCATGTTCTGAGGTTTCCTAGAAACTATTCTCTCCCCGATAAGAGGAGATTCTAGTGGCACTGTGTCCTAGCTAACCCAAACAGGCTAACGTATCCGGTGGGGGAACCAGTCTGCCACCAAACCCACAGTTTGTTATCCGAAACGCGCAGATCTTGTATAGGTAATATAGAAACTCCACGACATGGCACCGCCAACGTTGGTTGGGTACTTATTTAACAGTAGAATCTGGGTAGTTCAGTCGTGCTATTCTCAAAACACCAGAGACGTCTGGAGTGGGTGAGAAAGCAAAAGACACAATTGATGGACAGAATGCAGAACAAATCAAAACATTCACCCCCAGTCAACAGATCTGGTTTAAATCCATCATTCTTTTGCTCACCATGCCACCCCAGTTTAGACCTGGCTATGTACAAATCAGTGTTGACCCTGTGCCTCATGGGAACAGTCCAGCCCGACCTGCCAAGCCAGGTCCTCCCTGGACCGGAAAAAAACATTCTAGGACCGGTTTCAGGGTTTCACCACACTTCAGCCAGGATAGCTTGATTCCAGTGTCCCAGGACTCACGTCTGAGCATACCTGGCGCACTTAGGGCGAGAAAGCAAAAGACACAATTGATGGATGGAATGCAGAACAAATCAAAACATTCACCCCCAGTCAAGAGATCTGGGTTAAATCCATCATTCTTTTGCTCACCATGCCACCCCAGTTTAGACCTGGCTATATGCAAATCAGTCTTGACCCTGTGCCTCATGGGAACAGTCCAGACCGAACTGCCAAGCCCGGTATGCTCAGACGTGAGTCCCGTGCTCTCCGTGCCACTGGAATCAAGCTATCCTGTCTGAAGAGGGGTGAAACCCCGAAACCGGTCCTAGGATGCTTGGTTCCAGTCCAGGGAGGACCTGGCTTGGCAGTTCGGGCTGGACTGTTCCCATGAGGCACAGGGTCAAGACTGATTTGCATATGGCTGGGTTCAAACTGGAATGGCATGGTGAGCAAAAAAACGATGGATTTAGGCCAAAATCTCTGTACTGGGGTGAATGTATGACATTGTTCTGCATTCTGTCCATCAACTGTTGTTTTTGCATTTGTCTGGAGTGGGTGGGCACAAACTCAGATGAGTGGGCTAAAAAATGCTATTTATTAGCTGTTGGTTAATCTAACTTGAAGGACCCAGTGTTCCTAAAATTGTGCATAAAACCTTATCTTAGTTTCCTTGAACAAACTTCTTCTTTACAAAAATGACTGAGGAAAGAGGTGATTTATGAGTAAATCTACACCTCTCAGGGGAAAAATATGTAGCCGGAATTCCAATTGCAGAAAAATTCAGACATACAATCACCCTGAAACTGTTAGAAAATGGTTTATCAGCTAGGGGTGGCTTAGTAGTTTTCGTGATTGAGGCGCACAAATCGAAAAAACTGAGGTATTTTATTCGTGGGTTACATTCCCAGAAGCAGATGCGAGAACACAGACATTTCACTCTTACACAGAAGGAGATGCACCAATGGAATATGGTCCGTTCGAGGACATAGAGATTCCGCTCACGTACCAGGAAAATTTATATTGGTTTAAAAACGCTCTTCCCCACATAACAGTAAGAGTAAGATTAGGCCCGCTTGGAGGAGAAGGGGCAACATGGTCTATATTAGCGGCCTACACACCGAACCCTGACATTGACACAATACGACAGGCAGACATACTCATACAACACAAAGATTTAATTAAAATCTACAGAAACGTGACGCAATTCGTCATGAGGACTTTCACTGTCCAACAAACAACAGTTGCAACAAATGGAACTCAATCACAGGGTACAGCAACTAAAATCACACCACAAACATCACACGCGGTAATGGGTAAAATGCCCACGAAACGTGAACAAATGCCATTCTGGGTAGCTCAGAAAATAACTCAGCTTGAGGTAGTATTCCCAAATTCTACCTCAGTATGAAAAACACAGAATGTTTACAATTTGCTTGCCCATGGGGATAACACCACAAGTAGAGGATTGCACCACTTGGGGTACAGTCTTTGCTTCCATTTATACCAGAACTCATGGTATTCCTTCATTAGCAATAGTAGCTGATGTATTAAGACAAATACAAAACGAGTACGGAGCAGAGCCTGCTCTGCACTTAAGGATGAAGTTACTAGGTAACTATGCCCAGGTATCAGCCATAATACTAGCTAATAATAAAGGGGAAGCAGCTTCAGTGGCAATCCGCCAACGTCTAAGGTAGTTCAGTCCTTTAGAACAGGAACACTAACCAAAATAATTGAAACTGCATATGTAGAATTAGGCAGAGACAGTTTGGGTGGAAAAGCTTTAAAACTACAACTGATGGGCAGTTCTGAAAAGGACACTACCAACCAGACACCTGCTTCTTCTAAAAAGAAGTGGGATAATAAAAAACAACAAAACTTTAAAGGAAACAGATCTCAATCCTGAGGTAGATCTCCTCATCAGGAGCCCTCCGAAAAGAGGTACAACCTTAGGAATAGGGATAACATTAGGAAACCTGACAGGTATCAGGATACTGATACACGTTCCTCTCGTTCCTTTCAGGGTTCATCGAAAAACTCAGAAAGGGAAGGACGGTAAGAAAGACAAGGAGAGCGTACCAAGTCCAGAGACAAGCAGCACGCTCATTATTACACTTCTAAAAAAGAAGAAAAACCAAAGCAAAAGCCACAGTTCAAGAAAAAGAAAGTTGCAGGTTCAAAGATCAGACATGCCCAGAATTCTGAGGACTCGACGAACAGAACGGGGAATGGGCTCTGGCGATGCTAGAAAGTGCGGCAGAAGATGATGGAACTTCTGGTGACAGCAGACTCGAACACCTGATACTAGAGTGAGTGTCCCACATAAAGTATATGAAATAATGCTCCAAATGGAGGGGGACAAGAGTAGGAAAGTGAGAGGTCTCTTTTGGGAGAACCTAACGTTTGGCTATGACATTTTGTTAGCTGAACAAGATTGGCCGCCAGCATTCGTCTTGGATTGCCCAAAAGGAGAAACGGTAATTCTACCAGCCTTCTCAGATCATATTGCCAGGCACTTGCAACATACATATGCATGGGAGTGGGTGGCAGCCCAGCCTCCAGCATTATACAAAAACCATGTTGGATGGGATGAGGATTCAACCCACCACATAATTCCATTAAAAAATACTCCAACTGCACAGAGACAGTATCCAATAAAGCAAAAAGCTCAAAAACCGGTCCGGGAGATCTTCGATCCACTTGAATACCAAGGGGTGATTGAAACTTGCACCTCTCAAATGAACAGTCCTTTGCTTCCTGTCATGAAACCTGACAATACATATCGTCTAGTTTAAGATCACAGACATTTAAACACTTGCACAAAGACATTTGCAGTTCAAAATGCACACAGTGCCGTATTAATAAATAACATTGTGTGGAACACTTGATATCTCAAATGGATTCTTTTGCCAAAATATAGCACCTGAAAGCAGGTATTTAACAGCATTCTCAGCACTAGGGTCTTTACGGCAATTTTGTCGACTCCCCCAAGGGTATAACAACAGCCCAGGGTTGTTTTCGGCCAGATGTAACCGAGTTACTTCAAAGATTAGATGAAGAGGCATTGTCCTATGTTGATGATATTTATCTGACGGACGATGACCTGGAGGAACACTTGAACAGAGTGAATACCATAATTTTGGGATTTGAATCTGAGGGCTACAAATTCAACTTTAAAAAAAATCTAAAATTGCCCACCTCAGTGTCCTGTTTTTAGGATATGAGCTTTCAAGTAAAGGAAAAAGACTGGCAGACAATTTTTTAGAAAAATGTGTGCTGCTCCAACATCATAAACAAAACTTACAATCAATACTGGGATTCCTAAATTTTGGCAGAACATACATTTTGGATTTCGCAGAAAGAGTAAAACCTTTCTACGACTTAATAAAACCTGATTTTTCAGTAATCCGTTCCTTACAAACTGACATGATAGCTTACTAGCACTTACAGACACGCGTAAACGTATGCAACCTAGTGATCCATATAATTGCCGGTCAATCTGGGTACACCTATCTGACATATAATGAAGGTGAAACAGTACGAATAGCATACAAATCACATTTGTACACAAATACTGAGATGCGCTTTGCATCTACAGAAAAAATTCTAATAGCAGTACAGACTGCTGTAGCGAGAGGAACACTGGCTCAGGGAAACAAATAATAGTAGTGACTCCAGTTCCAGCTTTAGAGGCTGCAACAAAAGCGTTACAACAAACAAATGATGGACGGAATGCTGACAATGCAGACATTCTCCCCCAGTCAAGAGATCTGGGTTAAATCCATCGTTCTTTTGCCCACTACGCCACCCCAGTTCAGACATGGCTATATGCAAATCAGTCTTGACCCTGTGCCTCATGGGAACAGTCCAGCCCGAACTGCCAAGCCATGTCTTCCCTGGACCGGAATCAAGCATCCTAGGACCGGTTTCTGCCTATCAGCCGTCATCAGCCAGAATAGCTTGACTCCAGTGGCGTAGTGAGCACGGGACCCACGTCTGGGCATACCCATCCCACTTAGGGCGAAAAGCGTTACAACAAACAAATGATGGACGGAATGCTGACAATGCAGACATTCTCCCCCAGTCAAGAGATCTGGGTTAAATCCATCGTTCTTTTGCCCACTACGCCACCCCAGTTCAGACATGGCCATATGCAAATCAGTCTTGACCCTGTGCCTCATGGGAACAGTCCAGCCCGAACTGCCAAGCCATGTCTTCCCTGGACCGGAATCAAGCATCCTAGGACCGGTTTCTGGCTATCAGCCGTCATCAGCCAGAATAGCTTGACTCCAGTGGCGTAGTGAGCACGGGACCCACGTCTGGGCATACCCATCCCACTTAGGGCGAAAAGCGTTACAACAAACAAATGATGGACGGAATGCTGACAATGCAGACATTCTCCCCCAGTCAAGAGATCTGGGTTAAATCCATCGTTCTTTTGCCCACTACGCCACCCCAGTTCAGACATGGCCATATGCAAATCAGTCTTGACCCTGTGCCTCATGGGAACAGTCCAGCCCGAACTGCCAAGCCATGTCTTCCCTGGACCGGAATCAAGCATCCTAGGACCGGTTTCTGGCTATCAGCCGTCATCAGCCAGAATAGCTTGACTCCAGTGGCGTAGTGAGCACGGGACCCACGTCTGGGCATAACCATCCCACTTAGGGCGAAAAGCGTTACAACAAACAAATGATGGACGGAATGCTGACAATGCAGACATTCTCCCCCAGTCAAGAGATCTGGGTTAAATCCATCGTTCTTTTGCCCACTACGCCACCCCAGTTCAGACATGGCCATATGCAAATCAGTCTTGACCCTGTGCCTCATGGGAACAGCCAGCCCGAACTGCCAAGCCATGTCTTCCCTGGACCGGAATCAAGCATCCTAGGACCGGTTTCTGGCTATCAGTCGTCATCAGCCAGAATAGCTTGACTCCAGTGGCGTAGTGAGCACGGGACCCACGTCTGGGCATACCCATCCCACTTAGGGCGAAAAGCGTTACAACAAACAAATGATGGACGGAATGCTGACAATGCAGACATTCTCCCCCAGTCAAGAGATCTGGGTTAAATCCATCGTTCTTTTGCCCACTACGCCACCCCAGTTCAGACATGGCCATATGCAAATCAGTCTTGACCCTGTGCCTCATGGGAACAGTCCAGCCCGAACTGCCAAGCCATGTCTTCCCTGGACCGGAATCAAGCATCCTAGGACCGGTTTCTGGCTATCAGCCGTCATCAGCCAGAATAGCTTGACTCCAGTGGCGTAGTGAGCACGGGACCCACGTCTGGGCATACCCATCCCACTTAGGGCGAAAAGCGTTACAACAAACACATGATGGACGGAATGCTGACAATGCAGACATTCTCCCCCAGTCAAGAGATCTGGGTTAAATCCATCGTTCTTTTGCCCACTACGCCACCCCAGTTCAGACATGGCCATATGCAAATCAGTCTTGACCCTGTGCCTCATGGGAACAGTCCAGCCCAAACTGCCAAGCCATGTCTACCCTGGACCGGAATCAAGCATCCTAGGACCGGTTTCTGGCTATCAGCCGTCATCAGCCAGAATAGCTGGACTCCAGTGGCGTAGTGAGCACGGGACCCACGTCTGGGCATACCCATCCCACTTAGGGCGAAAAGCGTTACAACAAACAAATGATGGACGGAATGCTGACAATGCACACATTCTCCCCCAGTCAAGAGATCTGGGTTAAATCCATCGTTCGTTTGCCCACTACGCCACCCCAGTTCAGACATGGCCATATGCAAATCAGTCTTGACCCTGTGCCTCATGGGATCAGTCCAGCCCGAACTGCCAAGCCATGTCTTCCCTGGACCGGAATCAAGCATCCTAGGACCGGTTTCCGGCTATCAGCCGTCATCAGCCAGAATAGCTTGACTCCAGTGGCGTAGTGAGCACGGGACCCACGTCTGGGCATACCCATTCCACTTAGGGCGAAAAGCGTTACAACAAACAAATGATGGACGGAATGCTGACAATGCAGACATTCTCCCCCAGTCAAGAGATCTGGGTTAAATCCATCGTTCTTTTGCCCACTACGCCACCCCAGTTCAGACATGGCCATATGCAAATCAGTCTTGACCCTGTGCCTCATGGGAACAGTCCAGCCCGAACTGCCAAGCCATGTCTTCCCTGGACCGGAATCAAGCATCCTAGGACCGGTTTCTGGCTATCAGCCGTCATCAGCCAGAATAGCTTGACTCCAGTGGCGTAGTGAGCACGGGACCCACGTCTGGGCATACCCATTCCACTTAGGGCGAAAAGCGTTACAACAAACAAATGATGGACGGAATGCTGACAATGCAGACATTCTCCCCCAGTCAAGAGATCTGGGTTAAATCCATCGTTCTTTTGCCCACTACGCCACCCCAGTTCAGACATGGCCATATGCAAATCAGTCTTGACCCTGTGCCTCATGGGAACAGTCTAGCCCGAACTGCCAAGCCATGTCTTCCCTGGACCGGAATCAAGCATCCTAGGACCGGTTTCTGGCTATCAGCCGTCATCAGCCAGAATAGCTTGACTCCAGTGGCGTAGTGAGCACGGGACCCACGTCTGGGCATACCCATTCCACTTAGGGCGAAAAGCGTTACAACAAACAAATGATGGACGGAATGCTGACAATGCAGACATTCTCCCCCAGTCAAGAGATCTGGGTTAAATCCATCGTTCTTTTGCCCACTACGCCACCCCAGTTCAGACATGGCCATATGCAAATCAGTCTTGACTCTGTGCCTCATGGGAACAGTCCAGCCCGAACTGCCAAGCCATGTCTTCCCTGGACCGGAATCAAGCATCCTAGGACCGGTTTCTGGCTATCAGCCGTCATCAGCCAGAATAGCTTGACTCCAGTGGCATAGTGAGCACGGGACCCACGTCTGGGCATACCCATCCCACTTAGGGCGAAAAGCGTTACAACAAACAAATGATGGACGGAATGCTGACAATGCAGACATTCTCCCCCAGTCAAGAGATCTGGGTTAAATCCATCGTTCTTTTGCCCACTACGCCACCCCAGTTCAGACATGGCCATATGCAAATCAGTCTTGACCCTGTGCCTCATGGGAACAGTCCAGCCCAAACTGCCAAGCCATGTCTTCCCTGGACCGGAATCAAGCATCCTAGGACCGGTTTCTGGCTATCAGCCGTCATCAGCCAGAATAGCTTGACTCCAGTGGCGTAGTGAGCACGGGACCCACGTCTGGGCATACCCATCCCACTTAGGGCGAAAAGCGTTACAACAAACAAATGATGGACGGAATGCTGACAATGCACACATTCTCCCCCAGTCAAGAGATCTGGGTTAAATCCATCGTTCGTTTGCCCACTACGCCACCCCAGTTCAGACATGGCCATATGCAAATCAGTCTTGACCCTGTGCCTCATGGGAACAGTCCAGCCCGAACTGCCAAGCCATGTCTTCCCTGGACCGGAATCAAGCATCCTAGGACCGGTTTCCGGCTATCAGCCGTCATCAGCCAGAATAGCTTGACTCCAGTGGCGTAGTGAGCACGGGACCCACGTCTGGGCATACCCATTCCACTTAGGGCGAAAAGCGTTACAACAAACAAATGATGGACGGACTGCTGACAATGCAGACATTCTCCCCCAGTCAAGAGATCTGGGTTAAATCCATCGTTCTTTTGCCCACTACGCCACCCCAGTTCAGACATGGCCATATGCAAATCAGTCTTGACCCTGTGCCTCATGGGAACAGTCTAGCCCGAACTGCCAAGCCATGTCTTCCCTGGACCGGAATCAAGCATCCTAGGACCGGTTTCTGGCTATCAGCCGTCATCAGCCAGAATAGCTTGACTCCAGTGGCGTAGTGAGCACGGGACCCACGTCTGGGCATACCCATTGCACTTAGGGCGAAAAGCGTTACAACAAACAAATGATGGACGGAATGCTGACAATGCAGACATTCTCCCCCAGTCAAGAGATCTGGGTTAAATCCATCGTTCTTTTGCCCACTACGCCACCCCAGTTCAGACATGGCCATATGCAAATCAGTCTTGACCCTGTGCCTCATGGGAACAGTCTAGCCCGAACTGCCAAGCCATGTCTTCCCTGGACCGGAATCAAGCATCCTAGGACCGGTTTCTGGCTATCAGCCGTCATCAGCCAGAATAGCTTGACTCCAGTGGCGTAGTGAGCACGGGACCCACGTCTGGGCATACCCATTCCACTTAGGGCGAAAAGCGTTACAACAAACAAATGATGGACGGAATGCTGACAATGCAGACATTCTCCCCCAGTCAAGAGATCTGGGTTAAATCCATCGTTCTTTTGCCCACTACGCCACCCCAGTTCAGACATGGCCATATGCAAATCAGTCTTGACCCTGTGCCTCATGGGAACAGTCCAGCCCGAACTGCCAAGCCATGTCTTCCCTGGACCGGAATCAAGCATCCTAGGACCGGTTTCTGGCTATCAGCCGTCATCAGCCAGAATACCTTGACTCCAGTGGCATAGTGAGCACGGGACCCACGTCTGGGCATACCCATCCCACTTAGGGCGAAAAGCGTTACAACAAACAAATGATGGACGGAATGCTGACAATGCAGACATTCTCCCCCAGTCAAGAGATCTGGGTTAAATCCATCGTTCTTTTGCCCACTACGCCACCCCAGTTCAGACATGGCCATATGCAAATCAGTCTTGACCCTGTGCCTCATGGGAACAGTCCAGCCCGAACTGCCAAGCCATGTCTTCCCTGGACCGGAATCAAGCATCCTAGGACCGGTTTCTGGCTATCAGCCGTCATCAGCCAGAATAGCTTGACTCCAGTGGCGTAGTGAGCACGGGACCCAC
The DNA here is from genome assembly GCF_964204655.1 of Triturus cristatus. Classification (NCBI taxonomy): domain Eukaryota; kingdom Metazoa; phylum Chordata; class Amphibia; order Caudata; family Salamandridae; genus Triturus; species Triturus cristatus. The sequence continues at coordinate 817,532,180 of NC_140584.1, forward strand.
GTCTGGGCATACCCATCCCACTTATATGGCCATGTCTAAACTGGGGTGGCGTAGTGGGCAAAAGAACGATGGATTTAACCCAGATCTCTTGACTGGGGGAGAATGTCTGCATTGTCAGCATTCCGTCCATCATTTGTTTGTTGTAACGCTTTTCGCCCTAAGTGGGATGGGTATTCCCAGACGTGGGACCCGTGCTCACTACGCCACTGGAGTCAAGCTATCCTGGCTGATGACGGCTGATAGCCAGAAACTGGTCCTAGGATGCTAGATTCCTGTCCAGGGAAGACATGGCTTGGCAGTTCGGGCTGGACTGTTCCCATGAGGCACAGGGTCAAGACTGATTTGCATATGGCCATGTCTAAACTGGGGTGGCGTAGTGGGCAAAAGAACGATGGATTTAACCCAGATCTCTTGACTGGGGGAGAATGTCTGCATTGTCAGCATTCCGTCCATCATTTGTTTGTTGTAACGCTTTTCGCCCTAAGTGGGATGGGTATTCCCAGACGTGGGACCCGTGCTCACTACGCCACTGGAGTCAAGCTATCCTGGCTGATGACGGCTGATAGCCAGAAACCGGTCCTAGGATGCTAGATTCCTGTCCAGGGAAGACATGGCTTGGCAGTTCGGGCTGGACTGTTCCCATGAGGCACAGGGTCAAGACTGATTTGCATATGGCCATGTCTAAACTGGGGTGGCGTAGTGGGCAAAAGAACGATGGATTTAACCCAGATCTCTTGACTGGGGGAGGATGTCTGCATTGTCAGCATTCCGTCCATCATTTGTTTGTTGTAACGCTTTTCGCCCTAAGTGGGATGGGTATTCCCAGACGTGGGACCCGTGCTCACTACGCCACTGGAGTCAAGCTATCCTGGCTGATGACGGCTGATAGCCAGAAACCGGTCCTAGGATGCTAGATTCCTGTCCAGGGAAGACATGGCTTGGCAGTTCGGGCTGGACTGTTCCCATGAGGCACAGGGTCAAGACTGATTTGCATATGGCCATGTCTAAACTGGGGTGGCGTAGTGGGCAAAAGAACAATGGATTTAACCCAGATTTCTTGACAGGGGGAGAATGTCTGCATTGTCAGCATTCCGTCCATCATTTGTTTGTTGTAACGCAACAAAAGCGAGCGTTCCTAAAGCTAAAGCCTTACATCCGAGATGGATACAATGGGCTAATTCTCTCACTGCAACAGATGTAGAATACAGGTATGACCCAAATTTAAAGACACAAGCATTTCTGCAATACGAACAAGAATATCCGCTACCAAACGAAACAATGCCTCTGGATCATATGAATATATTATTTATACTGATCGGAGCCGCTCATCCAGCTGTAGGGAGTAAGCAACAATACAGCGCAGCATGTGCTATCATTAAAGGTCGCATGCGGGATGGAAAGTTGCATCCAAGTTGCAGAAAAACGCAATCTCTAGGAGACTGCATGGCACAGTTGGCGGAGTTAAAAGCGCTGATACTGGCACTTGTAAATACGGATCGAGAATTCCCCACACTAATTGTGTGCGATTCCTTTTACTTTGTGCAGTCCTACAATGAATACTTGCAATATTGGGTTCAAAACGGGTTCAAAGACGCAAAAGGTGGCACAATTAAGCATAACATGCTATTTGAACAGGTAGTGAAGTTTAAATCGAAACTACCAAGGACTCACGTGATTCACACACTGAGTCATCAGCGTGATGGCGTTCACGTTGAAGGGAATTAATTGGCTGATGAAGCCGCAAAGGGGGCTGTACAGACGGCTTCCGTACCTGCAATCACTCGTTCTAAAATGAGAATAGACGGAGCGATTATGGTGACTGTCATTGCTTCAAGCAAAAACAGCGGTGCAGTACAGAAAAAATTTCCACTCAAGTACTCCTACAAGTTAGATGCCACTAACATTCCATTTGCTCAGGTTCCTGGACTGGGAGATAAAGTAATTCCAAACATGGATCGTAGGTTAGGTTTAATCCTAGCGGCACACTAAGGGATAGGTTCTGCACATGCTGGTGTTACGGCGACAGTTTCTTTATTGAAACAACTCTATTGGTGGCCTGGGTTAACAAAGCAGACTAAAGACTATGTCTTGAAATGCGACATCTGCCAGCAGAATAAGGGTCCCACCGTAACACGTCTGGCACAAACACCATTATTAATAACTGACAAGCCACTAGCGTGTGTTTATTTGGACCACTGCGGCCCCTTTTAAAAGCGACGGGGCTAAAAGATATATCATGGTTGCAGTGGATTCCTGCTCGAGATTCCTATGGGTGTGGCCCAGTGCTCACCTGACACTCAAACTCTCATCAAAGATTTGCGAGTCTTTATAAGCACATACGCAATTGACACATTACATTCTGACCAGGACCCAGTGTTTAGCTCTAGGGCTTACAAGGAAGCCATAGGCAGTTTGGGTGTAGCATTACGGTACTCATCTCCGTACTATCCCGAGGGAAATTCGGTTGTGGAGAAAAAAATACGAGACTTAAAGCAATCTGTGACAGCTAGAGTATTAGGCATGGGTGAGAGTTGGGTAAAACATCTTTATGGAGTCCAGAGAGCCTTTAACAACGTTTAACAACGTGCCAAGAAGTTCTCTAGGTGGTGTCACTCCATTTGAGGTCCTCTTTGGGACTAGAATGTGTGTACTTGGTCTTGATTGTTTAGGCGCAGAAGTGAATGAAAAGCCTTTTGACATCCATGATCGTTTGGCTGTTTTACAGGATCAGAACAAATCCAGGACAAAACAAAGTAACGTCCACCTGAAACAGACAACCACTGGGGAAGTCAAATCAGTTGCTGCAAGACCTGTTTGGATCCCAAAATACGGGGATCTGGCCAGAGAGAAAATAGCGGACAAAAAATAATTTGGTCCATCCTACAGAAAACCTGTACCGGTCCTAGCCATTGAAGGAACAAGAACTGTACTTTTACCGCATCTTGCCGATAAAAGGAGAAAAGATTTGTCTCAATTGACCTAATCAAACCACACTATATGGCCGATACTAAGCAGTAGGCCACGTGGACTCCAATGTAGCAGACGCCCTACTCTCGCTACAATCCAAGAAGTTCCAACGGAAAGACTCATCACGTTAGAAGAGCCTCCTGTACGGAATGATGGACTATGCAACAATGTCATGGAACTCGTTGCTCTTGAACCCGAAGTTCAACTTCAACTTCAAAATCAATCTCAAAATAACACACAAGTTGCAATAAGACCAAATACTGATGTTTAAATCGATATGCCTCGTCAAGAGCAAAGTACAATTTCAACAAATCCCGATGCAATTCCAACAATTGATCGAACGGCTTCTGGCTACTTCATAAACTTTGATACGTTTTCTTTGGATCGAAGTGAACCTGAAACAATTAAACCCCCATAAATCACGTAAGCAGCAAGTTTTTTGACTTTCTGAACTCTCTCAAAAAGACTTCCCTGGTATCACCGTGCGTAGAACTATGGTTAATTACTGGGGTGCTTTTCTTTCTTTTCTGGTTAGGCTTAGTAATAGTTTTAACATGCTTGTTAATGGACAATACATTAGGCAAAGCACTACAGCCCAAAAGGTGAATATAATTTTGAAACCACATCAATCATCTCATCGAGAACAAAGAGACTTGTCATCAGTAAACCGGATGGTATAGTTTAGGACAAGGTTGATTTCGATATAATTGGCCCAACAGAAATTAAAAAAATTCCACATTTGTTCAAAATATCATTGAATGATATCATTACCTCAAGTATATTTTCCGATGATTGGGATTTTGAAACTGTGAATAATATGTTGTCTGATTTAGAGAAATCTGCTACATTTTCTAATAGTGAAACATTGGAGAGCTCAACAGATTATGAATCAACGTATTGTTATCAACATTATGGTCATCATTTCTTGCATAAATCTGCTAATCCTAGAAATGTCTTCACTTACCACCAGTGGGAACATTGTCCAACACCGCCAAAGGGCAGTTCGAAAACCTTTGCACAAAAGTTTCCTTGTTTTTCAGGGCTCAATATGTCAGACCCAGCCTCATATTATTATAAGGTCACACCAACATCAGCACAGAAAAATATGTTAACAAACAACAAACAGATTTACGCTGCTTTATTGCCCAGTTGGCTGAACAAGGTTACGACTTATGGAAGAACACCATAGACTTGAAATCGGTCTGGGGTACTAGAGAATGGCAAGTTCAGGGAACAGAAGCTTTATTTAGAGCATGCCTTATCCCTCAACAAATATTTTTTTGAATGAGACAGTACAATAGACGTCTTGCCTTGGACTAGCCTAGAATAAAGATTTGAATACACCTCGGCTACCAACACCATCACACACCGAGGGTAACGAAACATCACAAACAGGGATTACATTAGATGACATCATACAATACAACAGATCAGATCCTGATTGGAAGAAATGGTTGATTTGGCCCACAGACACCAATGGTTGTCAGGAAAGATTCATGGGTAGAACCAAAGGATTTAGTATCCATAGGCCAGACCCACGTTATGTACAGAGACAAAATCCAGGGGTAGTGACATCCTACAGTGTTGGGAAGTTGTGCCTTAATTGACTAGAAACCTTAACACTCACAGAAGTGAAACAACAATTATCTTTACTCACACAGGATATGGATCTTAGTGATTTTTTACTAGGTCCCAGGAAACCACGTAAAAAACTTTCATACATGCTGGCATTTACGCTGCCTACAATGAAATCTGGAAAATCTCACAACAAGATGCCGCAGAGAGAATACGGGAAATAGACTGTATTAACTTAGAGAAACCTCTAGCAGTGGTAGACAATGGGTTAACAACATTGACCTCCAGGATATATTCCTTAGGCAACATTGTATCTCCTGCAAGAGACCTACTGGAACAAGATTTGGCCATATTACAACACGGGCAATCTCAATTCTATGTCACGACCGGAGGCGAGGATTATTCTGTAACTTCCTTTTATTCCTACAGCCAGCGGTGTTCAAAGCAGATAACAAAAACTAGCACTCCCAAGGTGCTCTAGGCAGTCCATAATGTCCACCAATCAGCATGCCCCGTCATCCCCGAAGGTGTGTGCTTCCTGGATCACCTCCTCTTTTTCTTTCCTGCTGCCACGCAGTTAAGTTTGTTTTCTTGTTTCTCCCTCATACTTTGTGTTAGAGCTTTGATATGTGATTATAATGCTCTATTTATGATTGTGTTGTTCAGATACGGTGCTATTGTTGACATTTGCTTACTTCGGTGCCAGTGGTACCGTTTGCTGATTGTTTTCATGCTATTTCAGGTTCTCACACGAGCTTGTGTTTTTTCTACTCGCGTCGCCTAGTCTATTCAGCGTGCGCGGTAGGGGGGAAACCCGCTGCGGTACCGACTGCCGGCCGCGGCGGCTTACCTCTTATTCCGGTGAGATCCCTTCTGTTGGGCGGCACTGATGCGCGATTCTTCTGTGCTTAATAGGTTTTGAGGGGCCGCGGGAGCGCTTGCGGTAAGCTCCGCTCACGGCCCCTGCCTCCACCGCATTGTGCGTCTCATCGCTGGGGGGCGCGTGTGTTGTCTCGCTGGTCCGTGTCGCTTTCTGTGGCGGGGACCAGCGAGTTTGAGCGCGCCCGCGATTCAGAGAGGACACAGAGCAAATAGGCAGCGGAGAGTCTGGGACCTTGGCACCTGCTTGCAGGTTGATTGATTTGGCCGTAAATCCACAGCGGAACACCCTTTGGGGTCAGACCTTTTGTCGTGAGGCAATTTGCGAGCAGAGCACATTCTTGAAGCTCGTTTGCTGTGGTGAGGGGCAGGCCCAGACTTTAGACACCTGGTGAGTGCAGGGTGAGTCACCCCCTTGTTCTGACCAGCCGCCGGGCCGCCCAAAAAATAGCGCTTTGCGCCTTTAAACCCTGCCTTTCTGGCCCTGTATTAAGGGATTTGTAGTATTTCCTATGACAAGAACTTCCTACCAACAATGGAGGCTGAGTACTCAGAAGAGGAGACCCTCCAAGTCATTCCTTTGGATGACGAGTTTTGTGATGCGGTCGACACATCCATTCATAGGGCGGTAGAGGCAGCAATGGGGCCCTTTGAACACCGCATCATGAAATATGCTTATGCTATCCAAGCCGAGCATCCCCAACGCGCTGAGAAGCGGAAGCTTGCAAGGGGCCTGAACAAGGGGCGTTTGAGTGCCTGAAGACTGCGTTTCTGGCCAAAACTCAGCGTTTGGAGCAGGATTTGACCCCGGAAATCCCGGAGGAGTCGCAATTTGCTGGTGACGGCGATGAGGATTCGGAAGGGGACTCCCTGGACGAAGCAGGCCCGTCTAACTCATGGTATCACAGCGTTCCCCCATCAGACCCTTCTGCTCAGCCCGAAAGACCCACAGACATGTTGGTCCCTGAGGATCTGGTGCATCCCCGTTCATCTGCATGGCTTCCCTCTCCTAGGGTGACGGCGTTTGTAGCGAGTCGGCTTCACAAACCTCTTGAGAAGGAGATTAGGGCCTGCCTTAGGGCTGAGTGCCCCCGACCAGCCTTGCCAGGCAAGGTGGCCACTACACCAGAGGTCGACCAGAAGATGGCGACTTTCCTTCAGAAATACATTAGAGACCCCAAAAAGGTTATCGACAGGTCCTGGAAAAACTGCCAGAGCAAGCTCCTGGACTTGACTGGCCCCGTCACAAAGATTCTGGAATTAGCTGAGGAAGCCAAGGCTTCGGGATCTGCCTTGTCTCCTGAACGCATCTCTAATTGGGCTCAAAGGGCAATCGTTTTCTTAGGAAACGCCAACTGCGCCCTCTCTGCTGAGAGGCTCCGATCCTTCTTGCTCAAAGTGGATCCCAAGCTAGGAGACCTGGCCTCTTCGGAGGCGGGCACGATTGCAGATGGCGGCTTGTTTGGGGACCCTTTTATAAAGGAATTGATGAAATTCGTCTCTACATTTACATCTCTGGACAAGGCACAGACTTCAATAAAGAAGGTGTTCCGCCCGCGTATTTTTGTCAGTGCCGGTCGTGGCAGGGGCCGCTCGGCTGGCAAGTTTTACACGCAAGGCCCGCAGAGAGGCGGAAAGAAAGCCGCAGATCCAGGTCGGCAAGAGTTCTTCCAGTCCCACCGGGGCTCCAGAGGCAGAGGCCGAGGCCAGTAAATGGCCGGTTCAGGTGAGTGCCTTTCCTCTGTCACACTTCGGGGTGGGGGGCAGGTTGGCTTTTTTCGAGAGCAGCTGGAAAACCATTACCTCGGACGCCTGGTTGTTGCAGACCGTAAAGGGCTTTCAGGTAGAGTTTTACGGAACTCCTGTGCAGGACATTCGACCCGGACTGCTGTTTTTCGCACAAGACAAGGCCACTCTCGTGGACAAGGAGGTGGCAGATCTCTTGCGGAAAGAAGCGATAGTCCCTGCTCCCTTGCATCCACGGGGTTTTCTCAGCAGCATCTTCGTGGTGGACAAGACGGATGGCGGTCAACGCCCCGTCATAAACCTCAAGGAATTCAACCAGTGGTTGGTTTACCGCCCCTTCAAGATGGAGGGGATCCATCTGCTGCGCGACCTGTTGCAACCCGGAGATTGGATGGTCTGCTTGAACCTGAAGGACCCGTATCTGACGCTGCCTGTTTTTTTCCCCCCACCGGCGTTTCCTTCAGTTTATGTGGAGAGATCAGGTCTACGAGTTTGCGACCCTTCCCTTCGGCCTTTCGTTAGCACCGTGGTGCTTCACGAAGGTTCTCAAGCCGGTAGTGGAAACGCTATGGGGCAGAGGCCTGCGCCTCATCGTCTACTTGGACGATATTCTGTTGTTGGAACAGTGCCCAGAGCGGTTAGCCGATCGTCTCATAGAGACTACAGAGTTGTTGCAGCATCTGGGGTTTATCATCAACGTCAAAAAATCCCTTCTGGTTCCTTCAAGGCAAGTGACCTTCCTAGGGTTTACCATCGATTCGGTGGCTCGGACCCTAAGACTTCCTCCCAGGAAGATCGTCAAGATCCGCTAGGAGCTCCGGTGGACTCTGGCCCGCCCCTCCACTTCGCTTCGGCAGATAGCGAGAATGGTGGGCCTCTTGTCCTCATCCATTCAAGCGATTTTCCCCAGTCCGCTCCATTACAGAGCTCTGCAGCGCCTCAAGGCATCGCACCTCCGCAGAGGGCTCCAGTAGTCGGACTAAGTCCCACTCACGGAGGAGGTGCGCAGGGAAATGAGGTGGTGGCTCGACCATATGGAAGCCTGGAATGACAGAGCCATCTTTGGTTGCGATCCGGATTTGGTCAGAGTCCGACGCCAGCAAGCTGGGTTGGGGGCTCGCTGCGGGGACTCCTCTACAGGAGGAAAGTGGTCCGCCGCGGAAGGCCAGTTGCACATCAATTGCCTGGAATTGATGGCCGGCTCTTTTGCCATTCGCTGTTGGACCAAGGACAAGGTCTCGTGCAAAGTCCTGTTGAAAATGGACAATGTCTCGGCGGTGCGTTACATCAACCACCTGGGGGGGACGAAGTCCAAGGCATTAGCAGATCTGGCCAAGGATCTGTGGACGTTTTGCCTGTCCCACAATATCTCGGTATTGGCGGAGTACCTTCCGGGAGTCGTCAATGTGATGGCGGACCGGTGCTCCAGGAGTTGGACGTATATGAGCCTGTGGCAACTTCAACCAGAGGTCCTTCAGCTCGTGGGGTCCATTTTCAGTGGATCTGTTTGCATCCAGGTTGGAGCACCAACTACAGTTGGAAACCGGACCCTCTAGCAGTGGCCATGGATGCTTTCCTACAGGATTGGTCCACGGAAGCGGGCTATGCTTTTCCCTCATTCGCAATGATCATGCGACTCACGACTCAGGTTCGCAGGCAGCGAACGAGAGTGGTCTTGATTACCCCGTATTGGAAGTCTCAAGTGTGGTTTCCAGTTCTTCTGGAACTTTCTTGGGATTCTCCAATCCTACTACCCCGAGATCCTTTTCTTCTGAAGGATCCCCAAGGTCTTCCCCACCCCCTTCTCCAGCAAGGGAGGATGCCCCTCGTGGCATGGCGGATTTCAGGCATCGCTGGAGAGTCGGCGGATTATCGCAAGACGCTCAGAAGCTATTGGGGCAGCATGGGCGGACAGCACCAACAAGCGATTTAAAGAGGCCTGGGCTAGATGGGTCGGTTGGTGTGTTCGGAACAACCAAGATCCCATGGAGTGCGAAGTGGTAACCATCCTCAATTTCTTGGCGTCCCTTGTGTCTCAAGGCCTTGCCTACAGAACAATTAACTCTTATCGATCAGCGATTTCTGCAGGACATATGCTGGTCCAGGGCCATCTCGTGGGAGAACACCCGATGGTTTGCAAGTTACCGAGGGGCATTCGCTTGACGCTCCCTCCAAACCTAGGTATTCTTCTTTGTGGGACGTTAACAAGGTCCTTCGTCTTTTCAAGTCTTGGCAGGCCAATAGATACCTGTCCAGGAAAGAGTTGTCGGCAAAATTAGCAATGCTTTTATGCCTGGTTTCATGCCGCAGGGTCTCAGATGTTAGAGCCCTGGACATTTCAGGCAGAGTGTATACTCCTCAAAGAGTTACCTTCCATATCGTCAGGAGGACGAAATCGGATTCTAGGATCATTTCTTATCCATCTTTCGATCATTCCCCTAAGCTCTGTGTGGTCAGATGTCTTAAGGAATATGAAAATATGACTGAGGAGACTCGCCCGCAAGGCGAACGTCAATTACTGATTTCACTGCGTAAGCCCTTCAAGGCGGTTTCACCACCAACGATAGCACGTTGGATCAGATGGTTGATGCAGGAGGCGGGCATAAATGTATCGCAGTTTGGCGCCCATTCTGTGTGAGGAGCCATGGCACCAAAGGCCTTCTCCCTTGGTGCCAGGTTGGAGGATATCCTGGTCATCGGACTCGATGTTTAAGAGATTCTATTTTAAGCCAGTCATGGATATGGCCTCGCTGGTGGTGGATAAGCTTTGAACGAGCATAATCCTCGCCTCTGGTCCTGACATAGAATGAAAAATTTCCTAGTAACCATGACGGAAAGTTTCAATTCTATTAAGGACGTGGAGGCGAGGGTTATTCCCACCCAGGGCTCTAGCGAACTCCTGTCCCCGCCCTGGATTGAGTTTCATAGCCTTGCCTTCTTTTGGGTTAGCGAGGTCTCGTATGGCATAAGTATTCTCTTATATTGGTTGTTTCAGACGCATGCCTTGAGTCATCCTGCTTCTGTTGTTTATTGGCTTGTTGATTATCTTTGGGCTGGAGAACAGCGTCATGGGCCTCTGGTTCTTTCTTTTAGGATCTGATGGAGCCAAGAACGAGTGACGAGTTGGAAATTGGTTCTGGCCGCAGTCTCGAAAGAGGAGGTGATCCAGGAAGCACACGCCTTCGGCGATGATGGGGCATGCTGATTGGTGGACATTATGGACTTCCCAGACCTTGGGAGTGCTAGTTTTTGTTATCTGTTTGAGTGGAACACTACTGGCTGTAGGAATAAAGGAAGTTGCAGCATAATCCTCGCCTCCGCGTCCTTAATAGAATTGAAACTTTCCGTCATGGTTACTAGGAAATTTTTCATTACGTTCTATTATGTCATTAAGTTGGACGCTACAATCTTTGCATGCAGGCTATGTGCCTTGGCTATAGTCTCAGCTACTGTTCTATCGCGCCTCGATTATGGGAATGCGCTCTATCTAGGACTCCCTCTGAAACTTATGAATCGACTCCAGGTTGTACAGAACGACGCCGCCAGGCTGATTTTTAGCCTTCCTAGGAGGACCCATGCTTCACCCTTGCTGCACAAGCTACACTGGTTGCCTGTCAGACCGCGCGCAAAATTCAAAGGCCTGTGCATTCTTCACAAAACCCTCTATGGCCACGCCCCCGGCTACATAAGGGAACATTTAGTTAAATACGTGCCAGGGCGAGTACTTCGCTCTACAGATGCCTCCCAGTTAGTCTGCCCTCGGAGCAATTTGGCTACCAAGGGTGGACGAGCTATTTCAGTTATTCTGCCACGACTCTGGGACCAACTGCCGGATACTTTACAAAAGGAATCGGGTTTGCTTCCTTTCCGGAAGCTGCTAAAAACTCTGTTATTTAAAGACACCTTTTAACCTAATTCACCACCAAGACTGTCCGTACCGGCTTGAATGCAACCTCTTTTCTGTCAAGCGCTAAGAGACCTGTTGGTATATATACGCTATATAAATAAACATACAAATACAAATAAACAGTACATCTCTGTTTTCCGAATACAATCTAACAGATAGAACTGGCACAAAGGGGAGCTAAATATACAATGGTGCGTATCGAAAAACTGGATAGATTACCATTCACAGTGGCAGAATCACCGCACACAGAATGGCTAATGCCACATAAATCTACCGGTCACTACTTTTCAGTTTCAATATTGACACGAACAAAAACAGGCAGGCAAATATGAACACATGGGTAAGGAATACATTAAGGAATCTTGGGAATTACCATACCGATTTCGATGCTGGAGTGGGGATCGAGAAGTGTTTCTCAGTGGTACAAACTGTGAGAGCGCTTTAAGTGGGTCGCTCATATGCCAGGACATTCTACTGCACAGGGATTGTAATGGTTTTGTGGCAAACCTGTCCTCTCATCTGAGGGGTGCCCCAGCTGACGTGATTACTCCAGCTTTTGGGATACTTTCAAATGGGAGTTACTTAATGCTGAAGGATCAAGGTGGCTGTGGCATGCTCCCTGGCATTGCATATCTTGTAACCGTGAACTCCAAGGTGACTTGTTGTATGCAAGTATTGTTTCCACCGACTCATACAGCCAGGGAGGCGCCGTTATGGCCTTCACTGAATGTTTCTTTAATACAGTTTGATACTCTAGGCAGAATGAAAGCCATGCTTTTACAGAAGTCTGTGCCCTTAACCTCAGCTCGAGAGACTTTTGAACTCGAGATCGCAAGGTCTTCAGCTGAGATACAGGAGCTTATTAATACAAAGTATTATTCCATTTCGTAAAAATGATGAATCGTATCTTTAACATGTCTGATACGACTGGCATTGGCCACCTATTTAAGACCATAGGTTCTGGACTTTTAAGCACCTTTCAGACGGCACTTGGAGTTATACCAAACTTCATACACTCTGTATTCGGAAGCATCTTTGGAGATGTACTGCTGATCCTGTTTCCAATAGCAGGTATCCTGATTGTCTTCTATCTGCTACGCAATGGATGTCCCAGTCACCAAGGAGATGGAAAGAGCACTCCTGGAGCGGAAATACCGTGACCGAATGGTACAACATCTAGGCATGCCTCGCCTAAGAGAACTAAGTGCATCTTGGTTCCTGTCATTTCGACCAGTCTGGATGGACGGCATTTTACCTGTCCTCCGATGCCTGTTTTGCTGAGTAGAATGCGTGTTAGACCTTTGTTTGACACTCCTGTCATGTGCGCAACTGGTCGTGAATGCTCTACTGGACCCAATAACGGCCCATGTTCTGCCGTGTCCCCAATGTATTCCAATGTTGTTCGCAGCATTCCTTGAGCCACCACAGGTTGTAACTGCACCTGTTGGTATGAACATCGGCTCCTCCACTGACACCCAGGCTTTGGACGGCGCACAGGCTTCCCCAGCACCGGCTGTGGATAGCGTGGAACATCATGTGTGCTCAATTGAAATGCTTTGCGAGGTGCTACGTGGCCGTCTACTGCAAAAGCAAGCAACAAAAATGTTGTGTCTACCAGCCAGGATACATAAACATTTGACTCATTTTGGCTCGTCGTGTGCTGGTAAAAAATTCGCCCTTTTTTGGAACTCGGAAGCAAAATTGACATTCCTTTCATTCATTTGGGCATAATTGGCTTTCTACTGCTTATAGTGGTTCGAACTATAACAACGGACACTTTTAGAGCAATAGTTTACAAACATTTTTTCTTTTAAAATTTTTTAAGCATTTTAGAAGTTTTTTAGTGGTTTTAAACATTTTTAGCTTTATAAATGTTTTATGTACTTTGAGCATACCTATATCTAGTTAGGCTAGTAGTACGCTATGGGTTACATATGTCGTCCAGTCGGAAGAGGAGTGGGTGTTCTATTCCATATAGGTACCTTATATAGGCGTAAGTAAACAACACAACCTTTCACCTATTGTCAGGATGGGGCTAAATGCTATTATCACACAACGCAGTTCATTGGGACTGCATCGGGTTTTGGTTAAGCCCTCACTCTGCAATTTATGGACACCTATTTAAAGACATCAGACTCCGTTCTAAGATGGCCGCCGTGTTTACCTGACTAGCCATTTACTTTAGAAAGTCTCGCGGGAACATGAGATTTCGTCCCCTCACGAGACGCGTCTTGCCGCGCACTTCAATTTTTCCATAGTCGTGTGAGGGAGCTTTATCTCACGCTCCTCACAGAAAGAATTCCTTACACAGAAATTTCGTTCCTCTTCACCGGATAGCTGTCTGCGTGTGGAGAAGTATTTAGAGAGTTCAGTTCAGTTCAACAGGTTCAGGCAAAAAATAATACTAGTCTAAAGAGAGACCTGGAATCCGAGTTAGAGGAAATAGGCGACGTGAATATCCTAGCCCCCAGAGTTCCAGAGGATCCAAGAGATATCCGGGGTCTCCTTACTCCGGTAGGCAACCGTCGAGTGAAGGAGACCGGCTGCAGTTTACGGTGAGAAGCAGGCAGACATCCGTCACAAGTAAGCAGACTCTGAGAGACTTCATGAGTTCATGCTCTGTTCGGCGGACTTCTGCTTCATCTCCTGTTCTTCCCCCTTTACCGGCCTTGCGTTTTTCCTCTTCTTTCCCTACCTCCTATCTACCCTTACCCTGTCCCTTTTTGCGTGATACCCAATTACAAAAGAGAGTATTGAGACTTCATGGACATCGACCTTTTCAAGCAGCAAAAGACGTTGCAGCAGAAGAAGGAATTTGTAGATTGCTCGAACGTCAGTTGCAGATAGTCATTAACTGCTAAGGCCATAAGACTGGTAAGGAAGAGTAGCAGAGAGAGAGAGAGAGAGAGTAACGTACAGAGAAATAGTAGATGGAAGAAAAGCGAAGTTTCACCTAGTTGTATTTCTGTGCACTTACAGAAATTCGTTAACCAGAATAAGGATTGAACAAAGATATAACAAGATATAAAGAGAGGCAATACTCAAGCAACAGATCTGGTAGGGAGAAGTTCAGAGAGAGAGAGAGTGAGAGTGACCTAGGAATTGTTAAGTAAGTAGAGAAGGTACTGAATGGAATTTGTCTCCTTCTGTGCATTAGGTCTTCCCGAACCATTGCAGAAGCTGAGGAGGGAGCCAGGCCAGCTTGAGTGTCTCTTTTTCTGTCCACCTCCCCTTTCCCCCTGCCTGGAGCAGCTGAATTGACGCAGCGAGCTCCGGGAGGTGGGCATTGGGAATTGAGCTTCATTCTGCCTCCGTGAAGAGTACCGTCTGGCCTTCCTGACAGATTGAAGTGCCCACGAGTTTCCTTCACCTGGGCAGAATGGCGGAGGGTTTCAGCTTAAAGGCTTTAGGGGATATGTTGGAGGGTATTCAGAGAGAATTAGGAACCCTAAGTGAAGAAAATAAGAGTTTAAGGCAGGAGGTCATGGCTTCTAGACAGGAGACACTATTATTATCTCAGAGAGTTAGTGAGATATCCTCTGGAACTACCACCGCTCAAACCTTTCCTAGTGGTACACAAACCAAACAAGACACACGTACTGTAGCTCAGGTTGTTCACTCAGTGTCCCCCATCATTCCACTAGCCCCCCCTGAAAGATATTGTGGAGATCCTCAGAAGGCGCAGCTCTTTCTCACCCAATGTTCCTTACATTTTATGTGTCGCGCACATTTATTCCCAGATGCTCAATCACGGGTGGCCTTCATTTTGTCTTACCTGGGAGGGGATGCTGCAAATTGGGCCATGCCTTTAGTTTCTCGTGATGATCCGTTTTTATATAATTTGGAGCAGTTCAAGACAGAATTCCTCAGGATCTTTGACCGACGTAGAGTATCTCAGGCTACAGATAATGAACTCTTAGAATTGCGTCAAGGTAATAAGGATCTTATCTCCTACTTGACTCAGTTCAATAAACTGCTGGTGGAGACCAATTGGCCAGAGGAGAAGAGGTCAGCTCTGTTTTATCGAGGCCTACGTGATGACATCAAAGACACCTTGGCACAGATTCCAAAACGACCAATTGAATTTTCGGAATTGGTAGATTTAGTTCTGGAAATCGATTTCCGTAGTGCGGAGAGAAGAGGAGAAAGGAAGACGAAGGACTTTCGCTGGAATTATCCACGCTTTGATCGAATGAAGACAGAATCCAGCAAGTCTACTGGTGGAACGGTTGAAAGTGAGCCAATGCAGATTGGATCTGTTCGAGGCCCTTTAAGTAAAGAAGAGAAGGAGCAAAGGAGGCTGAAGAAGCTATGCATGTATTGTGGGGGATCAGGGCATTTTGTGAGAGAGTGTCCGAAGAAGCCGAAGACCCAAAATCCGGGAAACTCCCAAAACCATCTGTAGGCGGAGTCGCTCAGATGGCGAAGGTGGAAGATCAGACTCCAAGGAATCACCAAATATCGAATACCCTTCAGACTCGGACGCCACATTTAACCTTACAGGTGAAATTGAGATTTAGGAAGCAAGAGTTTCTAGGAGTGGCAATAATGATCGATTCTGGTGCAACCGGCAATTTTTGCGATATAAAATTTGCAAAGAAGATGGGTATACAGGCAATGCGTAAGGAGCAGAAGGAATCAGTCCGGGCAGTAGATGGTACTAACCTATCGTCAGGTCCGATCACACATCATACTGAAATGATGGAATTGATTCAGTCTAATGGTCATCACGAGACTCTCCAGTTCAACTTGATTGATGCCCCACAATTTCAGATAATCTTGGGGCTTCCTTGGCTAACCCTGCATAATCCGACCATCAATTGGGAGAATCGAACCATCGATATGGATTCCTCATTTTGTACAGATCATTGCTTTTCCTCTGTGAGCGACCCCCCTGAACCATCTTTAGCCACCTTGCTGTCATTTAGTGGAGAGTCCATTGGAGTAATAAATACTTTGGAAGTTCCAGCAGAGTATCAAGAGTTCCAAGAAGTTTTCAGTGAACAAGAGGCCGAGAAACTCCCCCCACATCGTTCCTACGACTGCACCATCGATCTCGAACCTGGGGCTGCACTACCTTGCAGTAGAGTTTATGCTCTAACGGAAGCGGAGAACAGCTACTTGAAAGAATACCTAGATCGCTACCTGGCTAATGGATTTATCCGACCATCTCAGTCCCCCGTCTCTTCGCCACTATTTTTTATTCCGAAGAAGGAGGGGTCTCTGAGAACTTGCATTGATTATCGCGCAATTAATCGGATTACGGTCAAGAACCGCTACCCCCTGCCTCTGATTTCGGTCCTCTTAGATCAGATTAAGAACGCTCAAGTATTTACAAAATTGGACCTTCGAGGGGCATATCATCTCATCCGCATGAAGGAAGATCATGAATGGAAGACTGCTTTCAGGACGAAGTACGGACTATTTGAGTATCAAGTCATGCCTTTTGGTTTGTGTAATGCTCCGGCAGCCTTCCAGCATTTCATCAACGATATCATGGGAGATTTGGTGGATTGGATCGCCGTGATCTATTTGGATGACATCTTGATTTATTCCACTGATCCAAGAGAGCATTCAGATCATGTAAAGGCTGTCTTGGAGAGGTTGTGCAAGCATCAACTTTATGTAAAACTGGAGAAATGCGCCTTCAATGTGCGAACAGTGGAATTCTTGGGTTTTGTGTTATGTCCGGGAGGGATCACCATGGAAGCAAAGAAGGTGCAAGCGGTGGTAGACTGGCCGTCGCCAAAGGATGTGAGAGAGATTCAGAGATTCTTGGGATTTGCTAATTTCTATTGGCGATTCATCCAGGGATTCTCGCAGAAGATCATTCCAATTACCAGATTGCTGAAGAAGGGAGTTAAAATCCACTGGACAGCAGAGGCAGAGCAAGCTTTCGAGTTTCTTAAGACGAGTTTCACCACAGCCCCCATCCTGCTGCATGCCGACCCTACGGAGCCTTTCTTCGTTGAAGCAGATGCTTCTGATCAAGCAATTGGTGGAATTTTGTCTCAACGACACAAGTCAACCGGGCAATTACATCCAGTGGCTTATCATTCTCGGAAATTGAATTCAGCTGAAGAAAACTACACCATCGCTGAAAAGGAGCTATTGGCAGTGAAAGACGCCTTTGTCGAATGGAGACATCACTTGTTAGGGGCCCGACACACCGTTACAGTATTCACAGACCATACAAATCTGCAATTCTTAAAGTCAGCAAGAACTTCAACTCCCCGTCAACTGCGATGGTCACTTTACTTCGCAGATTTTGACTTTGTGATAACATACCGACCAAGAAATAAGAATGGGAAGGCGGATGCCTTGTCCCGGATCCAAACCGAAGGCACCGAACATTCTGTGTTCCCGCAACCAATTATTCCTGCATCCAAGATTGTGTGTGCCATTTCTGAAGCCAATTACCAAGAAGAAATCCGGGAGCTAATGTCGGAAGCTGAAATGGCCGAGTGGGCCAGTCAAAAGGAAGGTCGAAAAGTAATTAACTCCTTGCCTTATCAAGATGGTGCTCTTTACCTTCCTACTAAGGAGATTCAAGAACAAGTTTTAAAAGACTGCCATGATCAGCCTTTGGCTGGACATAAAGGTGCAATGAAAACCATCGATCTGGTTCAGCGATACTTCTGGTGGCCCAACATGACCTCTCAAATTAAGAAATATGTAGAGTCTTGTGAGCTCTGTGCCCGGGGAAAAGCTAGAAGGCAGGCTCCACAGGGGTTTTTGCAGCCTTTACCCACACCACCACATCCTTGGCATACCGTCACGTTAGATTTAATAGTTGACCTCCTATTGAGTAAGGGTTTTAACACTATATTAGTAATTGTAGATACATTCACCAAGATGAGCCACTTCATTCCAGTCAAAGGGATCCCTTCAGCTCCCGAATTAGCCCGGCTTTTCAGGGAAAACATTGTAAAAGTCCACGGTGTTCCCAAGATAGTGATTTCAGACCGGGCTCCCCAATTTGTGTCACGCTTTTGGAAGGCATTCATGAAGGGAATGGGAGTGGAGGTCAGGCTTTCCACCAGCTATCACCCAGAGACAGATGGTCAGACCGAGCGAGTGAATCAAGAGCTAGAACAGTATTTGTCGATTGTTTCTCTTAGAACAGGGAGGTGACTGGTCGGATTTACTGTGGATGGCCGAATTTGCACATAACAACGCCAAGAGTGCCTCCACTGGTTATTCTCCTTTCTTTTTAAACTCTGGGCAGCATCCTAATCCCTTTAGCAACCAGGGAGATTTTGGGGTTCCAGCAGTCAGTGATTTATTTACAAATTTGAGTAAGGCTCATAAATCCGCAGAATCCAACCTACACAGGGCTAAGGCTGACTACAAGAAGCAGGCAGACAAACACAGGCGGAAGACACAGCCGTATCAAGTTGGAGATTCAGTGTGGTTGTCCTCAAGGCATCTTAGGTTAAAGGGTAATAGAAAGTTTCAACCTCGCTTCATCGGTCCCTTTACCATCGAACAAGTTCTGGGTCCGGTCACTGTCAAACTAAAATTACCTACTCAGTTAGGGATTCATCCAGTGTTCCATGTATCCCTCTTAAAGAAGACAGCTCCTAATCTCAGATTGGACAAACCCCCACCCCCATTGATGATTGACAAACAGTTAGAATATGAAGTAAAAGGAGTGCTAGATTCCAAAATGAGCAAAGGGACCCTACTCTATTTAGTGGATTGGAAGGGGTTTGGTCCTGAGGAGAGATCATGGGAACCTGCAAAGAATGTACATGCCCCAAGACTGATTAAACAATTTCATGCACAGCATCCTCTGAAACCAAGACCGATGGATCGGTCTTTGAGAGGGGGTACTGTCAGGATGGGGCTAAATGCTATTATCACACAACGCAGTTCATTGGGACTGCATCGGGTTTTGGTTAAGCCCTCACTCTGCAATTTATGGACACCTATTTAAAGACATCAGACTCCGTTCTAAGATGGCCGCCGTGTTTACCTGACTAGCCATTTACTTTAGAAAGTCTTGCGGGAACATGAGATTTCGTCCCCTCACGAGACGCGTCTTGCCGCGCACTTCAATTTTTCCATAGTCGTGTGAGGGAGCTTTATTTCACGCTCCACACAGAAAGAATTCCTTACACAGAAATTTCGTTCCTCTTCACCGGATAGCTGTCTGCGTGTGGAGAAGTATTTAGAGAGTTCAGTTCAGTTCAACAGGTTCAGGCAAAAAATAATACTAGTCTAAAGAGAGACCTGGAATCCGAGTTAGAGGAAATAGGCGACGTGAATATCCTAGCCCCCAGAGTTCCAGAGGATCCAAGAGATATCCGGGGTCTCCTTACTCCGGTAGGCAACCGTCGAGTGAAGGAGACCGGCTGCATTTTACGGTGAGAAGCAGGCAGACATGCGTCACAAGTAAGCAGACTCTGAGAGACTTGTGCGCTGTTCATACTCTGTTCGGCGGACTTCTGCTTCATCTCCTGTTCTTCCCCCTTTACCGGCCTTGCGTTTTTCCTCTTCTTTCCCTACCTCCTATCTACCCTTACCCTGTCCCTTTTTGCGTGATACCCAATTACAAAAGAGAGTATTGAGACTTCATGGACATCGACCTTTTCAAGCAGCAAAAGACGTTGCAACAGAAGAAGGAATTTGTAGATTGCTCGAACGTCAGTTGCAGATAGTCATTAACTGCTAAGGCCATAAGACTGGTAAGGAAGAGTAGCAGAGAGAGAGAGAGAGAGAGAGAGTAACGTACAGAGAAATAGTAGATGGAAGAAAAGCGAAGTTTCACCTAGTTGTATTTCTGTGCACATACAGGTCTTACAGAAATTCGTTAACCAGAATAAGGATTGAACAAAGATATAACAAGATATAAAGAGAGGCAATACTCAAGCAACAGATCTGGTAGGGAGAAGTTCAGAGAGAGAGAGTGAGAGTGACCTAGGAATTGTTAAGTAAGTAGAGAAGGTACTGAATGGAATTTGTCTCCTTCTGTGCATTAGGTCTTCCCGAACCATTGCAGAAGCTGAGGAGGGAGCCAGGCCAGCTCGAGTGTCTCTTTTTCTGTCCACCTCCCCTTTCCCCCTGCCTGGAGCAGCTGAATTGACGCAGCGAGCTCCGGGAGGTGGGCATTGGGAATTGAGCTTCATTCTGCCTCCGTGAAGAGTACTGTCTGGCCTTCCTGACACCTATATTCTTCCCTACGTTACATACATAACGGTTCTTAGGCACTGAACTTTTATCTAGATACAACACTGCATTCAGAACGCTGAATTTTCCCTGTTTCAATACTCCTACATTATGCTCGAGGCTTCTTGGAAGCACAGCAGGACGAACATCTCCTGTATAATATCTATGTTAAAATTCAGGCCCAACATCATCCTTTAGGCTGACACAGTAACTAAGCAAGGTAGGACCCCTGGGGGTATATTTACATCATGTCTTGCTTAGAGAGAGAGAGCAGACCGTGACTTCCCGGCTGACCAGAGACACTGAGGTTCCTGCATGCAGACGCTCCAGCTAGCAGTGGTCTAACATCCCTTGAGGGGGTGTCCAACTCGAGACCAGGACGGGGTCCACATTTTCAAATTCTCAGGTAATGAGGTGGACTAGACCTAGAGGGATTCTTGGCATAACACCTACTCAGATGCTAGGTACTGTTGCAGTGATTCTGCTCATGCACAGAACTATGCGCAGGAAACCAGGACCTCAGTGAATTGTGGTGTACCAAAAACTCACCTCAGTACCCAGAACCCCTATCCGACCAGCATCGGTGTCCCATCCGTTATTCGTATTATCTCGGAGGTCCCAATGTATAGACAACCCAGAACAAGCGACTTAGAGTATTCTCAGGAAAGATGGGAATCAGAAATACCTGTTCGCTATTATACTTATATCAATCCACAACAAAGTAATCAGAGACACGGTAAAGTTTAAAAGGTTTATTTTATAAACTACGTGTCCTAAGATGCAGTACTTTGGATAACATAAGCAGACAAATAATTAAAATTAAAACCATCAGCATTGTTACAATACCATAGAAAATGAAAGGAGAAATCATAGTATAAATGACAGTGGAATACAGCCACCTTCCTTTCGCTAGTAAACTAATATTATTAGACTAGTAGAAGGTCTCTAGGCTTGAATGGGGAACCCCATTCCGTAAAGATCAGCTTTATGTGGATCACATCACAGGATCAGCTTTGCTCTGCGCCTGGAAATGTTCTTCTCCAGAATGTGTTTCAAACGCATGCAAACTGTAATATTAAAGGCTCTCGACATTCAGGTATTCAGCTGTGTGCATATTATGACTAGAGAGTGGGCCGATCAACCTGGATTCAAAAACATACATTGTCTGGCTGCTCAAAGTGTTTTGCACACAATGTTCAGACCAAGGTCGCAGTGCACGTCAAGGGAGGTGAACAACAGACAGTTCTCATGTGAAGAAAAGGCAAGCAAGCAGTTCTCAAATAATAACATGTATCAGCAGTGTCGCGTGCAAAAGCAGCAAAAGTGGCAAGATGGCTTTCTAAAAGCTAACGTGCTTATGCTAACATAGCAATGTATGTTTCTAAACCGCTACCTTCACTACACCCCCCCCCCCCTTGATCGGACCATGAGCAAATAGGGTTACAAAAAGGAACCCAGAGTTGAAGTTCGACAGAGCAGAACCAAGTGCATGTATTGGATATCCAAAAAGAGCAGTGAAAGTTCGAAAAAAACGTTAAAAAAACCAAAATGAAGGGGAAAAAAATGTTTTGTTTGTGCTAGTGAAGCTGGACGATGATCAAGTTAATCCATAAACGTCTAAGCACAGTACTTAGCAACAGCTTCCAAAAGGAAGTCATTGGAACGAGATGCAAAAGATTCCGCCATGCAGTTTAGCAAGGTAAACGAACATACATGTTCTTCGACCACTGGAGCCTCTAGCACGTTCAGAGGACAACTGGCGTGTTCTTCTAAATAACTTCGTGCCAAGAAGTCATACGCTGCTGTTCCGATGTCCCAGTTCCCAAGGACTCTATGTGCCGCTCCACAGGCCATAATCCTGACACCAGAACAGTCTAACTCATGAGCCACTAATGGACTCATTAGTCGATCATAATCCGGGGCAGGAGACACCGAGTTTGACAAGCACAAATTCAGAGCCCATTCGAAAGGACAATCTAGGCAATGAAAAACAGGTTGTACGCATGTAAAGTAGGCAAACAGGAAAGATAATCCATAGGCTATGCTCAGGGTTGCCAGTGGTAAAGTTCCATAGTATTCAAGCATCCGGTTACGAAGATGGAGGAGCCGGGCCAGGCTGTTGCGTGGCACACAGTGTGCAGCCATTGCGCAGTACGCAGACCAACAGCAGCACGCCAGCCACGAGAGCGAGAATCAATGGGAGCCCTCCAAAGACGCTGGAAAAAATAGAATGAAAAAAGGCCGGTATCACACCAAAAATGGTTTGGAAGGAGGTCACGAGGCCGGAGCCCACAATTTTGAAAAAATGCACCAAGCCCGTTGTTGACGAAGCGTTGAATATAGTTTGAATCGGGGCCCCAAAATGAAGTGGGAGATCAGTATTTAAAAGAGCCTGCACCTCGGTACGGGTGTTAGCTACGTGAAGCACAAATTTTTCACGGGACGAAGTCAGAGCGACCTCTTTTTGAGACAATAGAGCCCTTATTCTGCTCATCTTGTTGAACTCTGCTTTCAAGGTTGAAATGGAAGGCCAGATGGATACATCTAGCCGCCCATGAGGGGGTGGGAAAAGGACATTTTTACAGCAGACTACTCTCTGTGATACAGTCACAATGTAGGGAATTCCCACTAGCATTCCACAGCAAGCCTCGTTATTCAAAAGCAAATAACCACCATTAGCTAGCCACGTGAAAGAAGGTGTAATAGCTGGCACTGGAATCCCTTTCAGGACGCATGCTAAATTAGGCACTTGCACATTGCACGCGCAATGCAATTGGATGTGCCTACAGACTGATCAGGTGTGGAAGTGCATTCCTCTCCTTTCAAATAGACCTCTTTACCGTCTCTCATGCATCTGTATGTAAATGGGAGTGACCAGACTTCATGCAGGAAAGCAGTACCCAATGGTTCATATCTGCCTAGGGCATAATGTTTCATGCAGGAACTGAACTTAAACAATGGAAATGGCAATGTGATTAACCCGTGGATAAGCCACACAGCTGAGTCCAATTCGGCCACTGACCAAGGTAAATGTTCTAACTTTTCAATATGCAGTAATTAATATGTTGCATCTTTCATGGACATGAATTGTTGTTTTGCAGTTTAAAAGGAAGGAATAACAATGAAGTATTCATATAGTCCCAGGGGACTTTCCCAGTTTTTAACGTTTGCAATGTCCATGCAAACTGCATTATAGAACGCAATTGATTCTGACCATGATATGAAACAGACACATCATCCTGCACGATATCAACAACAGATGAAACAATATTATCTAATGTGTAAATTCTGGAAGAAAGGGTGTTAATGCTATTATCTATAACAGCTAGCACTTTTTCCATATTGGCTTGATCAATAGCTCTCAATCTGGAAGCAGCTTCAATTTGCGATAATTTCCAAACCTCGTTATAATTAGCATACACCCATCTCTTGGACCTGCCACCCACAGGACCTTTAACAAAATCATTCAAATCAATTTTGTCATGTAATTTAGATAAATTAACTTCAACAGATGCTAAGGTGGAATGTTGCAGCCAAGACTGGCATAACTTCCCAACGGAGTGGGTAGTAACAGAATGAGAAGATTCAAAGCGGGGGTCTACACGATCCTGCGTATACCCAGGCTTCAGACCCAAAAAACGATGTTGACAGGAATCTGAACTCGTCTGCCAAGTCAACCATCCTTCAGAGTCGAATTTAGAAATATTGAAGGATGAATTAGTAACGTATGACTGCAACGCATCAAGGGACAGATCTGTATGATTATCCCAATTCGGGTAAGCACCCAGATCCGGAATAGACGGGGAATTCAGTTTTTTAGAAGTAGCCAACCTAAAGCAGGTGGTCTGAAAAATAGTTGAATTCAAAAACAACATGTGGTTCGGGATGAGGCAGGCACGATGCAAAGCTTCTGTTCCTTGTACCTGCCATGGTTTAGAACCCCAGACAGACTTAAGGTCAATAGTATCTTTCCACAAATCATAACCCCTGACCGCTAAATCATCGAAAAAGGATTTGGAATATAATAATTTAGTGTGTGTCAGCCTAACCTTCGAGGCAGACTCTGTTGCCATTTTAAAATAAAAGGCGGCAGGTTCGGAAATACTGAAATCAGTAAAATAGGCAAATTTGTTCACCAATGTGCTTGAGCTGCCTAACATTGGCGTTGGACAATGTTCCCATTGTGTATAATTTACAAAATTACGAAATGTATTGGCTTTATGTAGGAAATGGTTGCCATAATGTTGATAGCAAAACTGCTTTCCATAATTAGCAGTATCTAAATACAAATCCTCAGCATCAAATGCGGCATAATATTTCAAATCAGAAAACAGTGCCTCTATGGCCTGAACGTCCCAATCATCAGAACGGATGTTTTGTCTAACTACATCACCCATAGAAACACGAAATACATTTGGTACATTGATAACCTCAGTTGGACCATGAATCTGAAGTTTAACAGCATCCCACGCAATCCCATCTAACACAGGCCAGGCAGTAATATTCACAAAAGTCTGGTCTCTTTTCATGATGTGTGACGAGGAGTGAGGGGCCAAAGTTCCATCAATTAGTCTAATTGTAGATCTTTCTTTTAGGTAGTGTCCGTTCACTAGGCAAAAAAATACCACTACAAATCCGATGGACATAAATAAAGAAACACATATGAGCATCAGCCAAATGTAAGTCCAAGGAGGAATCAAAAAATGTCTTTTAAACCAAACAGCAAAAATAGAAACTTTTGATGGGGCCCTGGGAGTCATAGAGTTAGTATCAAAAGAGTAACGTGACTGTGTAACTGCGGTTGATTGTAAAACAGGTAATGTTACTTCTGCAGGATAAGCATACTCAGTGTCCTCAGGTGGACCACCAGCCGGTGGTAGCAATAAAGGATCAGTAACTGTATGCATCTCGATCGCAACATCAGGCATGGTGTTAGGAGCTGGAGCCTACACAGAATTTCTCAGCATCGCAGGGCAACAGACCGCTGGAGTTAAACTAAGAAGAATCGGCCACTCGCTGTAGTTTGACGTTGTCAATGGAGATGTACCTGTTATCCTTGCGACCAGGAAGTGGAGGTAAAATGACTGTTCTTGTACCCTGCACGCCGAGCACTGGAACCGGGGCACGATAAGAGGGGCCGATCTCCTTCTTGTTCTCCACCTTCTCACGGACCAGGTCACCAACTCGAGGTAGCCAGCCGACTACCGGAATCTGAAGCGCAGCATCAGATGTGGAGGGCATGTGTTCCTTCGCGAGACTATCTCTAGCCTCTTGTAGATTCTGTAATACAGCACAGTGATCATCTACGTCAAAGGGTGCGGCAGACGCCGCCATGTCTAGACCATCAAGGTCCGGGACAAACATATTTATGCCAAAGAGCATCATGTATGGGGTCCGCCCACCCAGAGACTTTCTAGGGAGATTATTAAGTGCACGTTGGACATTATACAAATGGGCTAGCCAGTTCCGACCAGTGCCTAAAACCCTAGCTGTCAAGGATTGCTTTAAGTCATGGTTCATCCGCTCCACTACACTATTACCCTCAGGTCGGTATTGAGGAAATATGAATTTTGTGATCAGTTATGTCCCCTATCGTAGACCCCAACGGCTCCATGTGCATGCTACAAGTACATGTATGTTCCCTCCAGTTCCAGTTTTGAAGACACAAATACATGTGCGTCCACCGTCAACATGTCCTCTTTCAGATCCGCCATGAATGGGTCAGATACTCCACTCCTAAGTATGAAAGGCCACCGACTTTATGTGGTTCACTTTCCACATTTTACAGATTCAGGCGAGTAGGCCCTGAATTCTGTCATCAAGCCTTTTCCTGTCTTCTGCCTCTGAAAGCTCCAGTCTGAGCCTGCATCTGTATCCATGAACTTTGTCCTACTCCCTGCGCGGCTAACGGTGCCTGATCCAGCATCTTGCCTGCCAAAAACTGTATTTCACCTTCAAGATTATCTACTCCGCTCCTCATCTGATGCATTCCTGTCTAGTAGTTTAGGTAAACATTCCTCTAGCTACCGTGCAAAGGGCCAGGCCTCGCTGTCCTCATGCAAGTAATTCATGGCCCTGTTACCATGGAATATTCCTACCCCCCTCGCATCTCATGTAGACACTTAGACGCTTGTACACGTACTAACAGTCAGTATAGAATAGATTCTATCCTAGAGACCTTTCCTTTTGGATAACACAGTTCTTTAAACATAGGATATTAGATATGATTTGGGATTAGGTTGACATAACCCCCAGACTTCTGTCTCCACATGTAGAGCTAAATGTCAAGTCCCCCTCACTCTCTAGTTGCACGTCAATCACACGTCATGCGGCTGCGCACGCATCTCTGCCAAATATTTCTGCTGACATTGCAGGATTCTCTTATGGATCCACCCATTTGTGACATCATGTTTAATGACGTATTTTAGTTACACCCATGTTTACGCCTTTTTTTTGGTTACGTATGCATATTTTATCTCTCTTATCAACTGTTACGCCTCCTGCATCTGTTACACTATAATGTAATTCTTATAAAAGTGATTACCTGTCAATAATGTATGCCCTTCCTTCCTGAACTTTCGTGGTGATGGAATAGAAAGCCTACAATTCGAATTGTATTCCTTTGTATAGGAATAAAGCCTTTAAAAACCTCTAATACCACGGATTCTGCCTCTTATATTTACTGAGTTATTCTTACTTGACTTTACCGCATAAAAAATAGTACCGGTAATGAAATATTTACCACATAAATTGGCGCCCGAACAGGGACACTTTCTCATCTCACGCGCCGGCGGTGCGTTGCAGGCCCGGTCTCCTGCCACAGCTGAACGGACAAAAACGCGTACCTGCAGGATTTCCTGTATCTCCCTCCGGCCAAGCGGGGGCAACTGAGGCTGCGATCAACACCCAGACGAGGCGGTGAGAAGTGCAAAGTATCCCGACCAGAGCCTAGCTGAGAGAGCAAGATCCGAGGTATACAGAGACCCACCAGGTTCCGAAGTTCCGAGTCCAGTCGAGTCGAGTCCAGTCCGGTCCAGTTTCAGTTCCGTTCCGAGGCCTTCCGTTCCGAGCTACCCGGTGAGTACCATTACCGGGGAGGCATTTTACGTGCACATAGTCTGTGCCGGTCAAGACGGGTTTGGGTACACAAATCCGGTCTGCACTGTTTCAACAGTGTATCTGTACTGTTTAGCAGTATAT
Source organism: Triturus cristatus (assembly GCF_964204655.1). Classification (NCBI taxonomy): domain Eukaryota; kingdom Metazoa; phylum Chordata; class Amphibia; order Caudata; family Salamandridae; genus Triturus; species Triturus cristatus. The sequence continues at coordinate 817,559,625 of NC_140584.1, forward strand.
ATAGTATGTCTTGCATATAAATAAGTATTATCTAGTGTCAGTATTATGTCAGTAACTAGTTTTCTATTAGTTATCATTGTTCGTTAAAAAAAACCTTTAAATGTTAAAATGTTTTAATACGTTCTATACATTGTGGTGTGAATGACTGTTCATTATTGTGTTTACTGTATTAAGTGTGTTCTAATAATAAGATCTAAAAATGCCGCTCTTTTCGAAATTAAGACAGATCAAAACTAGAAAAGGGGTACTCGAAGAAGCCGTTCCCATTCCACCTAGGGACACTCCAGGATACTTTATGTATCATAAGCATGGCCTAGATGCCGTATTATTTCTTGATTTATGGGTGGACTACACCAAGGATTTGCCAGAAAATCAGAGATGGCCCGCAGCTGGGACCTGGGATGCAGATTGCATCATGAGAGTAGAAGAAGAATTATGGAAAAAGAAAGCCAGACAGTCACAGAAAGATGCCATTGAATTATGGCGTAAAGAATCATACAGACGTACAGAAAAAGCACTCAGACAGGACGAGAAAGGTAGAGAGAATTCAAATAAAACTCGAGAAAATCTATTACTTGAGGAAGGAAACCGAGTAAACTCAGAACAAATAGATAGACAAAGAAACACTCTTATGAATGGTATGTATCCTCTTCTGGCCGAAGGGTTACCTAAGGCTATCCCGGAAATACTAAAAGACTTAACTCCTCCATTGCTCCCGATAAAAGCACATCCCAAAACACATCCCAAAACAGCAAAGGACGTTTTCCTTTCTTCCTATTTAGATGACGTAGCTCCCGAGTATGCTAATGTCATGCCACCCACACCGCTTGCCGATGGTGTTCAACACCAAGAGCATCCGTCTGTATCCCCGCAATTACAAACTCCTACACAAGTTCCCACGGGTCCGTCCGTTTCTACAGTCTTTCCCGTATCCACAATCTCTATCCTACGTCCAACGAATCCTTTCGTGCCCAGCGCTTCAGATGGTGCTACAGGAGGTACGACAGACATGTTTGCCACCCCGCCGCGAAATAAACAGACCCTTAGAGATTTAGCACTCCAACGTACACCCCAACTAGCGACATCCGACATGTTTAAAGAACAGCTTGTGGATTGTAGATACGACCCAGTACCAGGTAGACAGGATAAACTGCTCATATCATCACTACGTACACGACGAGCTACATTATATTTAATGACGATACCAGGAATGGTTGAACACCTAGACAATATATATCGCTTTGTCCAAACAGGGCGAGGTTCAGAAAGTATTAACGAAGCTATGGAATACCAGAAAGTGGACGTACAAAGACAACTACTACGTTTTTTCATAAATTGTGTAATTAGGAATCAAGACAGGCCCGGGGCAGATCACGATACCATGCAAAGACTTGTCAAATGGGGTCAGAACATATCAGAAGAGAAACATGATAGACAGGCGTGTATAATCGTCATGTGTCGAAAGATCCGTAAGGAAGTAGAACGAATACATAAAGAAAGACGAGAAACAGACAGAGTAGAATCAGAAGAGGAGGAGGAGCAAGAATCAGAACAAATAGAAACGATAGCTTATGTAGGTAGAGGAAGACCCCATAATAATACTAGAGGTTTTAATGATCAGATACGTCCAATACGTCCAGAATATAATAGACATTTTCCAAATCCTATGTTAAATACAAAATCCCCCGAACACCTATTCCAAGCCGCGGATAAATTACTCCGAGATCGAAGGGGGTACCATATGCTCGATTCCATGGACGAACAAGAATTAGCCAGGTCAGCAGTACAATGGGCTGACAGTCCCAGCGACTACAATGATGATGTACTTGCACACACGTTTCTGAATCTTGACCCATACGAACAGCGTTTAGCTAGTATATACATGATTCAACACCTCCTTATATTATATAAAAGCCAACACTCCGATCCAGGACCCTTACCTGACATATTGACAGAACTACTCACGAATATATGGAGAGGGTCAGGTACTGATTTGATTAGGGAAATTTTAGAATTCCGAAACCAATATTTAAATTTCGTATGCCCAGAACACGTTCCAGTTCCCATCCTAGGAAGAAAAATATATCACATAGATAGACAGAACCCGTTACGCGAAGTACACCCAATCAGAGGTGACGGTAATAACTTTACACGCGTGTTTGTGTACACGCCTATAACTAAACTAGAATTATTAGAAATGAAGAAAGTAGTACCCAGCCATGACAAGGATCCAGCAGGTTTCCACCGTGAAATAAAAGACATGTTACTCATGGGAGAGTATACCTACTCCGACATTATGAAAATATTAAAAGTCCTACTACCCGCCGGTGTTTATGAGAAACTCAAAGAAAAGGAATGGGAGGTGGGAGACCAAAAGATAGATTGGACAGCATTAGAAAACGAAGAAAGGGCCCGAGCTGCAGGAGCAGGACTTGGGGAAAAGACTACAGCACTAGCAGGACTACTAGTGCAGGTACTGCCACGTTTATTAACTACGAAAAAGGAAGACTGGGGTGCAATCTCAGCCTGTAAACAAAAACCAGATGAAGACACTAGTGATTTCTATTCCCGATTTGAAAAATGTTTTGGTATAAATAGTGGCATAAAAGCCAGTAGTGAGTCATATCCACATCTGTTTGTGACAAAATTAGTTGAAAATTCTCTGCTACAAGTTAAGAATAGAGTATTGAAATTCGAAAGTACCTGGCAAGGAAATACCCCATCACAGATGTTACAGATGTTACAATATCACCACAATAGAATTAAAGAAGAACAAGAACACGAACAAAGACGTATGAAAGATACAAAAATGAAAATGCTTGTTGCTCAGTCAGTCCCAGCTAATGGTCCTCAAAAGGGTGATCCCGCAGGTCCTACGAAAGGGACATGCAACTATTGTAAACAACAAGGTCATTATATACACGATTGTCCAGTCCTGAAACATAATATTGCTACAGGTAGAACCCAGGAGAGACCACGTCCACCTAGACAGGATCAGAATCAACAACAAATCCCTCAGCATGCACAACCTAGATTAGCTCCGCAACAACTAGCTCCGCAACAGGCAGCTCCACAACAGACCATAGCACCACCACAAACGCAGCCTATTGCTGCAACACAAGCGACAACACAACAGATGTATCAGTATGCACAAGCAGATTATCCCGATTATCAGCGATATACATGACATAGCCTAGAGAGGGAAGTTGGCTTACACCTTATCGAGGTTCCTGTAGACCAAGAGGGACCTTATGTACATAGTGAACTATTAGGAGAAGACAGAAAGTTTTTACTTGATACAGGGGCAAGCAGAACAACTATAAGACGCAGTGAAGTTCCAGGGGCACCCCTCTCAGGCTCACAAAATATTTCCCTTGGATTCTCAGGAAAACCTATAATAAATGACGTAACACAACCTCTTCCACTCACGATTGGTCCATTGACACGTACTACAGATTTATTGCTTACTAAATCATGTCCAGAAAACTTGTTAGGTATAAAAACATTGAAAGCTCTAGGAGCTATAATATGTTGTTCTCCGGAAGGAGTACGACTATTTTTACGTGACTTTAAAGGTCACTACGTGTCCAGAGACATGGATCACCGACTGCAGAATTTACCTACACATTTATGGGCACAAGGCCCCACTGATGTTGGTTGCATGAATATTACACCATATCGTGTCACACTAAAAACAGGAGTAATACTACCACGAATGCGACAATACAAGTTACCACCCGATGCTGTTGTGGCTTTGCTGCAAATCATTGACGAACTCATTGCACAAGGAGTGGTTGTCGAAACCGACTCCAATGTATGTAATTCCCCGATAATTCCGATTCTTAAAAGAACGGATCCAAAAGCACCACCAGTATATCGATTAGTTATTGATCTGCGCGAATTAAATAAATGTATTGTACCACAATACCCTGTGGTCCCAGATATCTCTTCATTACTAACAGCTATTGACTCAGAAGCAACGTTCTTCACTGTAATTGACCTCAAAAATGCTTTCTTTAGCGTCCCAATAGATCCGGAAAGTCAATATCTGTTCGGATTCAGTTTAAATGGACGAAGTTTTAAATTCACACGCGCACCTCAAGGATTTACAGAAAGCCCCAGCATCTACAGCCAAGCACTGAAACGAGAACTTGACAGTATCCACATGCCAGTTAACACTGCCTTGCTTCAATATGTCGATGATCTGCTGATCGCCGCCCGAAGCGAACCTGAATGTGAAAAAGCGTCACTGACGGTTCTGAAATTTCTGGCCGACAAGGGGCACAAGGTGTCCCCTTCTAAGCTGCAATTCTGTGTCCAGCGAGTTGTTTATCTTGGGCACTCGCTGTCCAAGGAGGGAAGGCAGCTTACACCCGACCGCATCCAGTTAATCGCTAACATGCCACCACCCAAGACACAAAAGGAGGTACGGGCATTCATAGGCCTCACCTCGTATTGTAGGCAGTGGATCCCTCAATATGCATTTCTAGCAAAACCACTCATCCAGTTGACAACACAGGAGGCAGCCACATTGACTGTCCTCCCTTGGACTCAAGAACATACACACGCCTTTGAAAGCTTAAAGAAAGCTTTATGCCAAGCACCTGTTTTAGCAACACCATGTTACAGCAAACAGTTTACACTCTTTGTTACAGAACGCGAAGGTACTGCCTTGTCAGTACTCACTGAGGAACAAGCAGGATCACACAAACCATGTGCTTATTTCTCTAGTACATTAGATCCAGTAGCTCAGGCTCTTCCTGCGTGCCTGAAATCGGTGGCAGCAACAGCTTTAGCTATCAGACAAAGCGATGCCATAGTGTTAGGACACCAATTGACAGTACAAGTACCACACGCAGTAGAGGTTCTCTTGAACCGCACACAAACACAACACTTGACTATAGCGAGACTCACCGGTTACGAATTGACATTATTTCAGCCACATATAGAAATCAGACGTTGTAATACGTTAAATCCTGCCACACTGTTACCAGTGGGCGGAACAGATCCATTGGCACATGATTGTGTCGAAGTCATTACTATCACGACGAAACCCAGACAAGACTTGACAGATATCCCTTTGTCAGATCCAGACTTGACATTGTATGTAGATGGGTCATGTATGAGAACAAGTACAGGAGAGTTAGTGGCCGCTTACGCAGTCACAACAGACACTGAAGTCATTGAAACAAATCGTATTAACACTTTGTCAGCTCAAGCAGCAGAGCTCATCGCTCTGACACAAGCCTGTATTCAAGCCAAAAATAAGAAAGTCAACATACACACAGATTCACGTTATGCATTCGGAGTCGTCCATGACTTCGGCGTACTGTGGCGAGAGAGAGGTTATTTAACTTCTCACGGTGCCCACATCCAACACGGACCCCTCATTCAAACCCTATTAGACGCGATCCATCTACCTACTGCAATATCGATTATGAAATGCAAAGCCCATACAAAAGTTACCGATATCATTTCTCAGGGTAATGACCTAGCTGACAGAACGGCTAAACAGACGGCTCAGAATCAGACTCACACAATTGGCGCGACAAAGACAATAGTTCCGACACCAACACATTGCATGACAGTTAAGGATCCCACCCTTGATGTGATTGACATACAGACACATGCTACACCAGAAGAAATAAAGAAATGGACTGAATTAGGAGGGATCCAAACGGATCAAGGATGGATGACGAAGGAAAAATCTATATGGTTTCTTCCCGACTCTATGGTTCAAGTCATCATTAACACAATACATAGTCCAGCGCACCTAGGAGAAAAAGCTATGCTAGACAGCATTCAACACATTTGGTTCAACAAACACTTGCGAGCAGCAGCTAAACAGAAAGTTCGTACCTGTATGATATGTTGTCAGTTTAATCCAGGTAAAAGCATCCCCGTAGAACAGGGTGGATTTCAACCTCCCGATCATGCTTTTGAAGTCCTCCAGATGGATTATATCCAGATGGAACGATGTCGAGGATTCAAATATGTTCTCGTAGTTGTCTGTGCTCTTTCCCGTTGGACAGAAGCTTACCCGGTTTCTGATTACACCGCCCCGACTACTGCCAAACAGTTAGTTCGAGAATTCTTCCCACGATACGGTTTACCACGTGTTGTCTACTCAGATAACGGCCAGCCGTTCTCATCCGAACTAATGAAACACGTTTCTCTTTTGTTAGGCTACCAATGGAAATTCCACTGTGTCCGACATCCCGAGGCAGCAGGTCTCGTGGAACGTCATAATCAAACCCTGAAAAATTAGATTGTCCAAAATATGTAGGGAGAAAGGTGTCGATTGGATAGTAGCCTTACCAGTTGCGCTCTTTTACATGAGAATGGTAGCACATTCTCGAACAGGGCTATCCCCGTATGAGGTGATCTTCGGTAGACCACCAAATATGTGGGGGACGCCTATACCTCGCAAAATAACTGATGTTGACTGTAATATGCTGACAGATTACCTGGCTTCCTTGATGTCTGCACTACAATCTTGTCGTTCACAGGTAGCCGCAGCTTTTCCCGATAATACTGAGGTGAAGCCCCATGACGTGGTTCCTGGTGACCTGGTTTTGGTCAGGAATTTCGACCGGAAGACCCATCTGGATCCTAGGTGGAAGTCGCCTAAGTTGGTTCTACTGACTACAAGGACTGCCGTGAAGATTGAGGGTCGCAAAGGGTGGTTGCACTCGAGTCATATCAAGAAATTTTATGGACTACCATCCAGTGTGAATACTCAACCTTGTATTCCCTCACAGACAGACTCAAAGCTCCCCTTGGTTGAAAATTCAAAACAAGAACTTTACAAACTAAAATTGAGGTCTAGCAAGTCAGACAATTTGATTGTTTAAGTCCTCTCCAAGGTGAATCGGTTGAATTAGTCTCTGACATGTATCCTCTAGACCGGAATAGAGAAAGAAATCAACAGATGCAGCTGAAAAAACATGCGTATTGTAAATCACTTCGTAGTCACTGCATAGTAACATTATTAATTTTGTTTTTTCTAAGTCTTCTGATTATTATTTTCAGCATACTACTGCATATGTATTACCCTATTCTTAAGCGTGCTTACAACATAACTGCAGAACATTCTTTTAGCGAATTACCTCCGCATGAGTTGTCCTATAGATTTGCGCTGCGCAACAACACATTTATTAGTATGTTACATCATTCCCATCAGACCAGCAATGCCACAAATTGTTGGATATGTGGCCGACTCCCTCCCTATCAGAACTATAAGGGAGTTTTGCCCCTCTTTCCCTATCCGTTCACACACAATGGCTCCTGTGGAGCATGGTTTAGTTTGATTAATTCCTTAGATTCAAATTCCGCAGTTTATCAAGACAACTGGGTATGGGGAAACCTGAACCTAGTTTTGCTTAAAGTCTGCTACCCTAACAAGGAGGGACTTCCCAAAAGAACAGGAACTGATCTAGAAAATGAAGTATATGGATTAGGTAATTTTACACTTAACCTCATGATCCTGAACGTTGAATCTGAAGCTACACCAATCTTGCCCGCCATGTCAGTATTCCCAGTAAAAGGGGAATTATGTGTAAGAAAGAATGGGTCCATACATATGGGCCATAGTAAATGCACCACTGTAATAAAATTCAGTGATCAAGGCAAGTCTACATTTAGAGCTTCCCATCATTCCTACTTCATATGTGGCCAGACCGCATATATATGTCTACCCCTAGATTGGGATGGTACCTGTTACATAGCATTCCTTCTGCCACCTGTTTTCCTAGCCCCTCCTGATTATCATAGAAATACCCATTTAGTACACAATAGACAGCAGAGAGATCTCCCAATTGTCGATTACACTGAAACAGCATGGGAAAAATACACAGATTTCAATAAAGGGTTCTTCCCCTATATAGGTACAGTCACTAATAGTAAGCTGATACGTAGATTAACCAGAACCCTTGAAGCAGTAGTGAACGAAACTATTTCCGCCTTAGGCAATTTAACAGAAGAGCAGTCTGCTATGCGGATTGTTGTGCTTCAAAATCGTCTTGTCCTTGACGTCATCCTGGCCGATAGGGGCGGAGCTTGTAGGGTCATCGGATCAAGTTGCTGCATTTTCATACCAGAAAATTCGCCATCAGTATATAAAGCCATAACCCGCCTTCATAAGATTATAAGCCAGATACACCAGAGTCCAGGCACCTGGACTTGGTCCGGTTGGTTCTGGGGCGTGTTGTCAGCCTGGGGATGGAGAATCCTATCCTTCCTAGGTATTGGCTTTCTCATACTATTCAGTTGCTGCTTATGTCTACAATGTGGGCCAGCGATTTGTGGTCTATGTGCCACATCGTGTATCCCACATCCACGTTTTCATTCAAAATCCCGGAAGAAGAAAGAAGAACAAATGATGCTATATGAACAGATCGATGGATTGATGAAGATCGATATCTCCTGAGGGTCCGTAGGGGACAAGGAGGGAATGAGGAAATATGAATTTTGTGATCAGTTATGTCCCCTATCGTAGACCCCAACGGCTCCATGTGCATGCTACAAGTACATGTATGTTCCCTCCAGTTCCAGTTTTGAAGACGCAAATACATGTGCGTCCACCGTCAACATGTCCTCTTTCAGATCCGCCATGAATGGGTCAGATACTCCACTCCTAAGTATGAAAGGCTACCGACTTTATGTGGTTCACTTTCCACATTTTACAGATTCAGGCGAGTAGGCCCTGAATTCTGTCATCAAGCCTTTTCCTGTCTTCTGCCCCTGAAAGCTCCAGTCTGAGCCTGCATCTGTATCCATGAACTTTGTCCTACTCCCTGCGCGGCTAACGGTGCCTGATCCAGCATCTTGCCTGCCAAAAACTGTATTTCACCTTCAAGATTATCTACTCCGCTCCTCATCCGATGCATTCCTGTCTAGTAGTTTAGGTAAACATTCCTCTAGCTACCGTGCAAAGGGCCAGCACTCGCTGTCCTCATGCAAGTAATTCATGGCCCTGTTACCATGGAATATTCCTACCCCCCTCGCATCTCATGTAGACACTTAGACGCTTGTTCACGTACTAACAGTCAGTATAGAATAGATTCTATCCTAGAGACCTTTCCTTTTGGATAACACAGTTCTTTAAACATAGGATATTAGATATGATTTGGGATTAGGTTGACATAACCCCCAGACTTCTGTCTCCACATGTAGAGCTAAATGTCAAGTCCCCCTCACTCTCTAGTTGCACGTCAATCACACGTCATGCGGCTGCGCACGCATCTCTGCCAAATATTTCTGCTGACATTGCAGGATTCTCTTATGGATCCACCCATTTGTGACATCATGTTTAATGACGTATTTTAGTTACACCCATGTTTACGCCTTTTTTTTGGTTACGTATGCATATTTTATCTCTCTTATCAACTGTTACGCCTCCTGCATCTGTTACACTATAATGTAATTCTTATAAAAGTGATTACCTGTCAATAATGTATGCCCTTCCTTCCTGAACTTTCGTGGTGATGGAATAGAAAGCCTACAATTCGAATTGTATTCCTTTGTATAGGAATAAAGCCTTTAAAAACCTCTAATACCACGGATTCTGCCTCTTATATTTACTGAGTTATTCTTACTTGACTTTACCGCATAAAAAATAGTACCGGTAATGAAATATTTACCACAGTATGGAGATGAAAATTTGACTTGGACCCCCAAATTTTTCATGGCTTCTTTGTACGCCTTAGAGGCGAACGCAGGGCCCTGATCAGAATGAAAGGTACCACACGCAAAACTTCCCACAAAGACACGCAAATCCCTGATGACAGTACGGGCATCTGCACTCCTTTGTGGCCATACCCACAGAAAACGTGTGCACGAATCCACTGCAACTAAGATATACTTGTACGCAGTATCAGAGGAGAAAGGACCGCAGTGATCCAGATAAACACACCCAAGTGGTTTATTGGATATGTACAACTGAGTTTGTGGTGGACGCGCAGCAGTTGAAGGTTTAATCTGCTGGCAAATGTCACAATCAAGAACATAAGTGCGAGCTTGTTTATATAACCCGCGCCACCAGTAACGTTGTTGTAACAGAGAAACAGTTGCTGCAACGCCGGCATGGGCAGACTCCATACCCTCGTGAGCCGCTGATATAAGAGATGGTCTGCCGTCCGCGTTGGGAATCAATCTGTCACCAACGTCGTTAATTCTCACTAATGGGACTTTATCAGGACTTAAGTGATAATGGTAACGAGAAGGGAACCCTCTTGGGTAATTACCTCCCTTCTCTGTAGCAACAATAGCTGCCAAGATGTCATCATCGATCTTACTTTTGGATCTTGTAACTGCCGCTACTAAAAATGTCGCCACTGCTGTTTTCGCTGCTTCGTCAGCTAAGCTGTTTCCGACAGCGTGGACACCAACTCGTTGGTGCCCAAGAGTGTGAATTACATTCACGAGAGGCAGATGTTCTTTAAGTTCTGCCACGCGAACCCAAAGCATTTTATGCTTAATTGTGCTACCTTTGGAATCACGATATTCATTTTGAGACCAAAAGAAAAGATTGTCGTTGAATGACTGAACACAGTAAAATGAGTCACTTACTATAAGAGTAGTGACTCGAGGATCAGCAAACTCCAGTGCAAGCACCAGAGCACGTAGCTCTGCTAAGTGTGCGGTACAATCGCCCAATGACTGCGTATGCACGACATCTGATTGGAATTCACCATTTACGAAAGTACCTGCCACAATTGCGAAGGCTGCCGAATAGGCATGCTTCGATCCAGTTGCCGGTTGCGCCGATCCGTCGGTATAAATGACACAATGGTAATCTTCGAGTGGGCGCAAAGACAGAGGAGCAGGATGAACGAACTCATACTGTAAATACTCCTGAGTCTGTAATGAGGCATCAAAGATATAGGTGACATCGGGCGATGTCAAGGAAGTGGCCCATTGTATCCACCGTGGTTGCAAAGCTTTAGAATTAGGTACACTTGCTTTCGGCACTGCCTCCAGGGCAGGATATGGTGTTACCACCAACATGCGTTTTCCTTGCGAAAGCGCTCGTTCTTTCAGAATTGCCAGCTGCACCCCCGTCAAAACTTTCTCGACAGAGGAAAAACGCAGTTCACCCGTAGTGTACAGGTGTGATTTGTATGCAATGGGTACGGTGTCGCCCTCATTGAACGTCAAGTACGTGAAACCCACGGCGCCTGGTACAATTCTTATTACCAGGTTAGTGTGGTTATCACATGTCAGTAAGAATTTTGAAGCAAGAACATCAGCTTGCAACGATTGCAAAATTGCTGAATGCTCTGGCAGCCAGCTCGATTTGGAAAAAGTAGGTTGTACCAAGGCATAAAGCGGCTTGATACGCTGGGCATTATCAGGAGCACGCAAACATGCGCACTTTTCCAGAAAGTGAGGAGCCAGTCCTTGACCTTCATTGTTGAGCTCGTAGCCCAAAAACAACACTGTATACTCTGCAATGTGAGACTTCGCAAAGTTGAATTTGTAACCGAAGTCTGCAAACATTACAATAATGCGATCAACGCGACACAGATGCGGCCACAACTCGTCGTCTGTGAGATAGATATCATCAACATACGAGTACGCATCTGGGTCAATGCTCTCCAATAGAGAAACTACACGTGCGGCAAAGACGCCAGGGCTGTTTTTATAGCCCATGGCTAATTTTTTTTATTGTTTTTGCTTTTCGCCAGATGTAAATGCTGTCCACTGACTACTAAGTGAGGACAGGTTATGGCTATAAAAGCCATTGCATATGTCAAGTGTGGTTTTAAACCGTTTACGCACAAGACTATCCACCAAGGCAGAACTGTGGGTATTCTGTACCGCGCTTGTCCGGCAATGAGAGTTTAGGTGCCGGTAATCCAAAACTAGGCGGTACGACCCATCAGGGTTCGTTACAGTGAATAAAGGATTATTCATTGGTGACACACATGTTTCAATAACACCCTGATATTCCAATTGATGAATGATTTCCGCGACGTGAGATCTAGCTTCGCGGCGCATGGGATATTGGGGTTGTGGTTGAGGCATAGACCGCAAGGGAATCTCATGGCTGGGGGACAATTTATCCCAGCCTACCTGAGTACGATACAAAGCCGCTGCAAGCACCTGAGCCCACTCCGCGACAAACCTTTCAGCATGCTCCTTTGGCACAGTATGCGCAAAGGACGGGAGGATAACCTCCTCCCCTCTAGGAGCATCTAAAATGAAAGTCGGGGGCCAGTCCGCCTCTGCCAAGAGAATGTCATAGGAAGAGGTCAGATTATCCCCAAAAATCCCTTGTATTGTGCGTTGTATGTCACCTTCTATTAAGAGGACTATGTCATATAGTCTGTCAGGGGGAGCCACTCTAGTATCCGCAGTTTCTACAGTAATGAACGTGTCAGTTGCTGTCACGTCCAGATATGGACGTATTGCTTGCCGCACTACTGTAACCTCCGCCGCGCTGTCGAGCAGCTTTATCGACCATGTCAGGTTCCGAAGCTGCGTCCGTACTATCTGTGGCATACCTTGCTGTTAATGCAGCAACCTTCTTCTTTTGAAACGGGGGGCGTTGACGTGCAAACTCGTCTTGCTTGCCTCTACCTTCAGCCTGACGGGGTTGCTCACGACCTTGCTGGCACCCCGACCTTTGCCACGTTCTCCTCCACCGGACTGCAAAGCCAATGTTTCCTGTGAAGAACGAGGAGAACGTTCAGTAACCTGAAATCTATCTGGTGATTTAATACTAGTGCAATCGCGCAAATCGTATGTGCGCTCACTAGGTGGCTGAGTGGGAGACGCAGGAAGAGACCCCTGCTTCTGCTGCTGCTTTCCCTGTTTCTTTTGTCGCCAATTTTGCTTTGGAAAATTATGACGATTGTCTTTAACAGACGAGCTCACCTTAGTTTGTTGTATCAGGTCAGGAATGACTATAGTTGGTTTAACCCCTAAACTACTGCGGCCAATAGTTCTATACGCCTCCGCAATAATTTTAGGCAACTCATTCGGCTTATCGAGTTCATCGACGCGGGCTAGGCCATTAGCCACTTGGAATTGTACCGCATCTCCCTGGAGGTTACCAAGGACGAGAGAGGCAACTACGTCGAACACTCCGACAAGTCACATTCCCAACTCAACTGCCGCCTCCGGACCGTGATTATCTTGAACACCTTTAAAAACGGAGGGGAGCACAGCCATAGACGGAGTGCCAAAACACTTCGAGTAGACCACGGCAAAAACCTTGCCCCAGGTGTCACAATCTGACACTTCCGGGACCAAGTCTTTCGGTAAACTTATGGTGAGGATTCTGTGTTTCTCCACCATCGTAGAGTGTGGAAACACTGCTTCCAGTTGGTCAAATTTCTCGGCAAGCCAATAAGGCAAATCGTCCTTATTCTGGGGGCGCTTGCCCATCACCGAATTAACTATGACTGGGCTAATAACAACCGCAGGATAACCAGCTGGTAGACCCGCAATAGCAGTTGCCCCCACCTGCACATTGCGCAAAACGTATTGCACCAAAGCCCTATATATCGTAATAAGGGCTGTATGGAATGTGCGCAATTCATCCACCGCAATAGTCAAATAGCGGGGGTGAGGCGTAAATCTGGCTAGCACCGGCCATGTGGCCCCTGGAATTGACAAATTGCCGAGTCTAGCCGGTGCAACCGCATGGGGAAGGGCGCCATTAATCCAAATGCTGCCAGGCTGAAAGTGGAATCTCCAGTGTCCTATATGGCGTATAATTTGCCGGGACCTGTGTGTGAGTATACGAGTGAAACGTATTATCATCCGCATTCACTGCCGGGAGCGTCACCCAAGAGTAAAACAACTCATAAGGGTGGGAGCCATCAGCACTCACCACAAAAATAACGGCCATCCCATCGTCCGGTACCCCAAACTGCGTCAAATGATGCCGCAAAGGCGTACGACTATGCGCTGCAATTTCGACCGCCATAAGGACACAGAGAAGAACAACAATGTATTTTACAGTAGCACACGGGTTCAGAAATATAAAACACCTTTTACTAACAGGTAGGTGAAATCCGTCACTCCCGTTATCCGGAAACAAGAGTGAGGGTGTTGTGGACTAATATAAGCACTACTAAGGCGTTTCAAATCAAAAGACCAAACGTTAGGTGCGCCATGTTGCAGGGATTCTGCTCATGCACAGAACTATGCGCAGGAAACCAGGACCTCAGTGAATTGTGGTGTACCAAAAACTCACCTCAGTACCCAGAACGCCTATCCGACCAGCATCAGTGTCCCATTCGTTATCCGTATTATCTCGGAGGTCCCAATGTATAGACAACCCAGAACAAGAGAGGTGTGGCTCACTGGTTAGAGGCGGCAGATCCGTAAGCAGAGAATCGGCCAGGGACCAGGGTTCAATTCCCGACGCGGCAGGGTCGTGGACCAGGGTCAAATCGGACTCGATAATTCTCGCCTCGGTACCTACTCTAACCAGGAACACACTCGGCAACTCTGAGCATTAAGCTTGCCTCATCTCTACAACGGCCCCCCTCAGACGCCGGGGATGCCTGGTTTCACCTTGGAGATACCCAGAAAGGGACCTTCTCACAGGGATAGCCAGGACGGGTTCCCCAGCGGTCTATAGCGCCGGGACACTTCCGAGTAGCTGTGCGCTGAATAAATTAAAATAACATAACATAACATAACAAGCGACTTCGAGTATTCTCAGGAATGGTGGGAATCAGAAATACCGGTTTGCTATTATACATATATCAATCCACAACAAAGTAATCAGAGACACTGTAAAGTTTAAAAGGTTTATTTTATAAACTATGTGTCCTAAGATGCAGTACTTTGGCTAACATAAGCAGACAAATGATTATAATTAAAACCATCAGCATTGTTACAATACCATAGAAAATGAAATGAGAAATCATAGTATGAATGACAGTGGAATACAGCCACCTTCCTTTCGCTAGTAAACTAATATTATTAGACTAGTAGAAGGTCTCTAGGCTTGAATGGGGAACCCCATACCGTAAAGATCAGCTTTATGTGGATCACATTACAGGATCAGCTTTGCTCTGCGCCTGGAAATGTTCTTCTGCAGAATGTGTTTCAAACGCATGCAAACTGTAATATTAAAGGCTCTCGACATTCAGGTATTTACAGCTGTGTGCATATTATGACTAGAGAGTGGGCCGGTCAACCTGGATTCAAAAACATACATTGTCTGGCTGCTCAAAGTGTTTTGCACACAATGTTCAGACCAAGGTCGCAGTGCACGTCTAGGGAGGTGAACAACAGACAGTTCTCATGTGAAGAAAAGGCAAGCAAGCAGTTCTCAAATAATAACATATATCTGCAGTGTCGCGTGCAAAAGCAGCAAAAGCGGCAAGATGGCTTTCTAAAAGCTAACGCGCTTATGCTAACATAGCAATGTATGCTTCTGAACCGCTACCTTCACTACAGTACATTTAGGTACAACTAATTAGGGAGACATTGTAGAAGTGGGCACTTTTAGGTTGCACTTTTTATCATGTGTTTTATATACTTGTATAGATTCATGATTTCTGCAAGATGGTAGAACTATACCATCTCTTTACTTTTGTAGTATTGCTAATCGTGTATCTCTGCTACTGTCTAATGGTTGTTGCAGCTCATCTATTCTACACTAGAATAACAACTGTTCAATAAATCCTTATTGAAACGGCCAGACTGTTTATTCTGTGTATCTCTGAGACAAACTAAGTAAGCACGAGTGACTGAGCGAAAAGTAGTACATTGTTTCCACAATCCTGAGGGATCAGGGTTGTCCTGTTCTGAGGTTGCCAGAAACTATTCTCTCCCCGATAAGAGGAGATTCTAGTGGCACTGTGAGCTAGTTAACGCAAACAGGCTAAAGTATCCGGTGTGGGTGCTTGGAACCAGTCTGCCACCAAACCCAAAGTTTGTTATCCAAAACGCGCAGATCCTGTATAGGTAATATAGGAACTACACAACACCTTGTAGCTTGCAGCAGTATGACGGAATTTAAAAAACGGTTCTAGCTTAGGACTGGGAACCTCCTCAGTTCTCTCATAGACATTCTGGTAATGTTGTAGAAAGGCTTCAGCAAACTGGTTGGTTGTATACAGTAAGGACTGAGGGCCACATGTATTAAGCATTTTTGCGGTCAGAAACAGCTGATCGGTCCGTTTCCGACCGCAAAAATGCATTTACATATGTATGAAACACAAATTGCGATTCGGTAGCATGCTACCGAATCGCAATTTGTGTTTGTGATTCGGTATTTGGAAGGGGCGTGTTTAGGGCGTCCCTTCCAAATACCGAATCTGAATGGGATGTATGAATGTTTTGCGACCGAAATGCGGTCGCAAAACATTCATATTTTACTGACGCCTTGAAGGAATTGGTAACCCATTCGCATGTGGGAAGAGGACTCCAGGGTACCCCTTCCTTTGAAAAAGGAAAAAAATATTTTTTCAAGAGCAGGGTGTGGTCCCACGGACCCTCTTTAAGGACAACGGGCTGCATTTTTAAAAAAAAAGACTGCTTTATTTAAAAGCAATCACAGACATGTTGGTCTGCTGACCTCAGCGGGCCACCATCCCTGTGATGGCGTTGATTCCCGATGGGTCGCAAAATGCGAGCTACCTTATTAACATGCATGAGGTAGGTCTATTTGCGACCCATTAGGAATCGCTAATGAAACTCTAAAGAGTTTCATACATTAGGAATAGCGATTACCTAGCGATTCGCAGAAATTTGCAATTAGGTCATTGTGATTTCTAAAAATGATACATGTGGCCCAGAGTCTCTGGATTTTCAATTTTGTCTGTTTGTTTTTCCGTAGCTAGTAGACTACACAAGAAACTTCCCAATATGTTGGCTCTCCTGATAAATTCTTTGTTGATTTGCCTGATGGCTACTTATTTCTTCGATTAAAAAATAAATAAATTGCACATTGCTTGTTTGGCTATAGCTAGTTCTTTTTTCTTTACTTCAGAATTGCCTATAGACATTTGTATGTTGGTTGCCTTATCTTGAGCACTCTTTAGTGCTTGTACTCGTGTGTTATGTTCTTTATTTTTATTAGCCTGATAGGTTAATACGTGGCCACAGAGGCAATTTTAAATGCCTTCCAAATTATTATATCATATCTGCTGTACCAGAGTTAATTTTTAAAAACTCCTCTATAAATGCTCTAGTTTCTCCAACCAAATGGCATCTGAGAGTAGTGCTAGATTGAATTGCCATCTAGATTGTTCCTTTATTTCAGTTCTTAATTGAATTTGAACTGAAATAGCAGAGTGTTCTGAGAATGCATTCTCTTTAATATTAGGCATCTGGTACTGAACTGACCTAGTTACCAGAAATAAATCTTTACGAGATGCTGAGTAGAATTGACGTGAGGAGAATGTATATTCCTTCAGCAAAGGATATTCCATGCGCCATAGATCTCTTAATCTGAAGTCATGCTTTAACGCAGTGAGCAGGCTAGGTATATGTTTTTTTATTTTACCAGTTCGATGTATCTAAACTAAGATTTTTGATGAAGTTAAAGTCTTCCCCAGATTATTGGACCTATTGCTGTCATTGCCAGTTTATTTATTTTAATTAACGGCTCTTTGTCATCAGTGACAGGGCATTAATAGTTAACCAAATTCAGTATGTTCCCCTTAATTGCCACTTTTACCCATAGCCAACGTCCCTTACCATCCCTGAAAACATCACAGATTTACCACTCTACTGTATTGGCCAAAAGAATAGCTACCCCTCTTATCGCTGCCCCTGCTGAGACAAACAAGCATTGAAAATGCAATAGGTCTCGCCCTCGTTTAAGTTAAAGCAATTCTGTTTGTAATTAGGTGGCTTTTTAACTTTGCTTTTATTAGTGTTTTTCAAACTTTCATGTACATAACATGCATATGTATTCATACATGTATATGTATATGTATGCATGCATTCATATTTGTATTTATATAGATATGCAGATGTGTATATATATATATATATATATGTTTATATATGTATGTATATACACATATATATATATATATATACACATATATATACATATATATTATCTACTGGCGGTCGCCAGTAGATAGTTATAGTTAGGACTGAGTTCCCATAGGAAATCTGAAAATTCTATTTTGAATAACTTTGGCGCCGGTTGACGTATCTTCGTGAAATTTTCAAAACTAATGGGGCGCTCCGCTCAGCTCCTACCCTAAAAGTCTCCGGGTGATTCGTCAAGCGGGGGCTGAGAAAAAAGGGGGGTCCCAAAACGCGTTTTCCCCATGCATTTTCGCCAAATGTCCGCGAGTGTAATTCTGATTGGTGGTTAGATGTCAGTCAACATTCCAATCGGTCCAAATCAGGAAGTGTCGGACGCCATTTTGTGTGTGACAGTGAAAAAGAAAGGTGGAGAACGTGAAAAGGGGGCAGGGTAGAGAGTTCCTGACCCCCTAGCCTTTGTCAGGGGGTCCCTGAAGGACCCCGAAGGGTGAAAAAATCATTTTTTCTTTTTCAAAAAATCGCGGCGTGCGCGCACCCCCAGCCGCCATTTTGAGTTTCTTGCCGCCGTGCGCGCACGGTGCGCGCACAGCGGCAAAAAAATCATTAAAAAAATTATAACACAGTATATTAGGAATATAGCTCTTCTTGGAGAAGTGAAGTGAGTTCTGAAAAGAACTGGTTTTTTTGTCTTTTTTGTTTTGTATTTTTTTTTAGTTTTTTAACAATTTTGTATTTTTTTTGATTTTTTTAGAGCACCAAAAAAAACAGGGAATGAAAAACTTCAACAGGAACAAAAACAATAAATGAAAAAAATTATGGGGTGGAGCATGTGTGCTGCTGGATTTTGATTTCAATCAAGTTAATGCTGCTCTCACCGTAGCAAAGAACAGCATTGCACACATTGCAATGTATGTGCACCTTCTGGAACAGTGGCCGGATATCCAGTGATCTTGTACACGGTGAATCTGCGGCCGCAGATGATGTGCTCGGCTGAGCAGGTGGAGGGTTGTCTCTTATGGCTCTTGTCAACTCACGAGCATAAGCTACAGGATGCACTTTTTTGAAGTGCCTCAACATGGAATAAATACTAAAGGAGTATTTCTTTGTGGGATCTCCTCTAGATAAGACACTTCCACAAATAGTGCATGTCACCTTTGGGGCATTTACCTTCTTTTGGCCCTCTGGAAAGGTGAAGAATTTTCATATGAAAGAGTCTTTTTGTTTGCTGTGCCTTGGTGGTACCACAAAGGTCTCCTCCTCACTCCCAGAAGAAGACTGCTGTTCTGCCATTTTCAAGTACTGGAAAAGCTGTTCAGCTCCTTCTCCCAGGAAATAAGAAGAAATAGTGAGGGGAGTGGGTGTGGTGTTTGAAGATTCTGGAACAGAAACTACTATGAACCAATGAAAAGTGTTGTTTCGTAATCACATGACTTGCTGTGCGCTCACCGTGCGCGCACGGTGCATGCACGCATGTGCGCACGGAGCACGCACGGTGCAAGCACGCATGCGCGCACGGAGCACGCACGGTGCACGAACGTGAAAACAAGTAATCGTAGACACTTCCCAACGCCCTAGGCCTTGTCACAGGGTCTCAAAAGGACCCACAAGAGCAAAAAAAATGCTTTTTTTTTTTATTTTGCGGGTGCGCGCACCGTAAAAACCTTAAAAAAATGTAAAAAAAAAATTTAAACTGTTTATAAGTTTATAAAAGATATTAACTATGCTGTTCAACTTTATCCAAATTCAAAAAAAAAGAGCTGAGCCATTCCATATTACAGGATACAGTCAATCTATAACTATATACATAGGTAGTTTATTGTAAAATAAATATATAAAAAATATAATAATACATACATAAATTAGCATTTAAAAAAACTTGCAAATTCAGTTAAAAAAACATAGGTTTCACACGTTATAGTTAGGAATTGGCATTTAAAAAACCTTTGAAATTCACTGAAAAAACCATAGGTTTCACACACGTTATAGTTAGGAATTAGCATTTAAAAAACCTTGCAAATTCACTGAAAAAACCATAGGTTTCACACACGTTATAATTAGGAATTAGCATTTAAAAAACCTTGCAAATTCACTGAAAAAACCATAGGTCTCACACACGTTATAGTTAGGAATTAGCATTTAAAAAACCTTGCAAATTCACTGAAAAAACCATAGGTTTCACACATGTTATAGTTAGCTGGTCATTTCACTCATACAAAACCATTGAAATTCCCCCGTTATAGTTAGTTCAGCTAACTATAACTCGCGCGACCACAATCCACTGCTGATGACGTCACATATTACATCACTCATGACATGGTCAGTGACATCACTCATGACATCACTGATGACATCTCAAATGACATCACTGATGACATCACTGATGATATCATCCTTGTGTAAGAGTGGCAGACCTCCTCTTATCCTAATATAAACTTTGATACACACATTGAAAAATACAAACTAAAGTTTTGAAAACTATAGAGATACCAATACCAGTTAGAACAACCTATTCAGTAATTCCAAAATCTACATACGCATCCACTCATTCATCAACACTTCTGTATCAAAGTTTATATTAGGATAAGAGGATCTCATGAGTGATGTAATATGTGAGTGACGTCATTAGCAGTGGATTGCGGTCTCGCGAGTTATAGTTAGCTGAACTAACTATAACGGGGAAATTTCAATGTTTTTTTACGAGCGAAATGTCCAGCTAACCATAACATGTGTGAAACCTATGGTTTTTTCAGTGTATATATATACATATATATATGTGCATATGTGTGCACGTAGCGAGGTAGAGAGCGAGTAGTAGAGAGGAGTAGAGAGTAGTAGAGAGTGAGTAGTAGAGAGTAATGGAGAGAGTAGTAGAGAGTGAGTAGTAGAGAGAGAGTAGTAGAGAGTAGTAGAGAGTGAGTAGTAGAGAGTAGTAGAGTGAATAGTAGAGAGTGAGTAGTAGAGCGTAGAGAGTAGTTGAGAGTGAGTAGTAGAGAGTGAGTAGTAGAGCGTAGAGAGTGAGTAGTAGAGATTAGTAGAGAGAGAAGTAGCGAGTGAGTAGTAGAGAGTAGTAGAGTGAGTAGTAGAGAGTAGTAGAGTGAGTAGTAGAGAGTAGTAGAGTGAGTAGGAGAGAGTGAGTAGTAGAGAGTGAGTAGTATAGTAGAGAGAGAGTAGTAGAGAGTAGTAGTAGAGAGTAGTAGAGAGGGAGTAGTAGAGTAGTAGAGAGTAGTAGCGAGTGAGTAGAGAGTAGACAGTAGTAGAGAAACGGGTTGAATAATGTTAGGTGCTATGTATACACTAAAAAATGCATAATTACTTTTATCTGCAAATACCTAGGAACAGCTGAGTTTACGATAGGCGCTATAAAAGTCTCTTCACTCATGTAAATCTTTTTGCATTTTAAAGTGACATGCCACTTTCACTCTCTCACACACACACAAACACAGAAACACACATAGTACTTACTGTTTTCAGTGATGACGTTTTCAGTGATGAAGATGAAGATGAGGCAGAAACCTCTGTAAATCCACAAATTCCTGCATCGCACAATGCGGGCTGGGGGGGAGAGGTTCATTTCGCAGTGTAATTCATAATCACATAACGAAACAATCTTAAGGACAAACCGAGTAAACACAGTAAAAAAAAACTGTCCACTATAATTTGCACTAAAAGGAAGCATTCTCTATGACCGTGAGCCGTACAGCACAGAGCCCCCATGCCCTGCAGCTATTCATCAAGAGATTTCAGTCTATGAGCAAGGAGCAGGCAGGGTCTGCCCCTATAATCTTCAACAGTTATTTGAAAAATCTGAGTCCTGCCATAAGCTACTTAAGCAGTGTCACTTTACATATGAGATTGTGACAGCCTAAGAGTGGCATCTCTCAAAGATGCTCAACCATCACAGACGTGTTCTGCCCTGTTAGGAGTTCTTTGCTTTGATGTAGTTGACAGGCTTGCAGGATAGTAAAGAGACTCGATGGACATCATTAATACAACATGCGTAGCCTTCTTTAGCAAACATACCCACGCGCCAAGAAAAAAAAAACACAAATCGGATTTATTTGTGTCAGTGATGTAGCTAGCTGTGTGTGCCGCTGTCATGGGTACGCAGCTTGATCTCTGCTATCTGCATGTGATGACAGCTTTGTCAAGCTCTATTTGGAAAGACTGTGGCGACTGGGAGCTAATGGTGTGCGGTGCTCGCCAACAGACAATTAAAGAAGTGCTGAGCCTTCAAAACGCACTGGCATCGGGCTCAATAACGTGCGGTTCACAGGCCTCCTTGTATCGTCCAGCGAGTCAATTTGCAATTCTTTAAATAGTTGGGATAGAGGCAGTTTAAAAGGGTGACATTCACGAAATATTTCAGGAGCGAGGGACAGAAGCTGCGAGGGACAGAAAATAGGCGATGTGCACGCGGGGACTGCCTTTACTGGCAGCGAGAATAAAATTCCCCAGTGTGTCATGCCGCCAGTAAAGCATCCAATCCCCGCGTGCACATCTTTTGTCTTGTTTGTCTCCCCCGCGTGCTTGCTGAAATCGTATCGATTCCAAAAGGTCCTCTGCATGGTAGAGCAGCGCATGTGCTGCTTTTCGCCAGGCCGAGACCTAAAAAAGCATGCGGATATCTTTTGGGAATGAAGGTTTTGGCAAGCTTATGTTTAAAATGGGCTTCTTGCAGGAAGATATCGTCTAGTTTAAAGGTCATTAGCCAATTCATAATTGTGCATGCTTTTTGCTTATTAGGAAGCCCATTAACGTTACAGGAAATAATATTTTTTTGGATCATAGGACTGCTAGGGCAAATCCTCCTCATTCTGGGAGATATCCCTCTCTCCTTCTGCCTCTTTGATATAGCTCACTCAATTCTCAGTAAATGCTTTTATTCTATGAACTCTTGGTTATGCATCTGCCCTTTTTTCTGCTGAAGCTCCCCTTAGGTCCCTCCTCTCCTACCCAAGATACCCCCACCCACCCCGGTCCAACCTCCCCTCCTGCTCCATCAGAGAGAGAGGAGCGCTCTTAGTCCTCTCCCTCTGCCCACCCTATACATAGGGGTGTCCTAACCACACTCTCATGCCTCTACCCCTTTACTCACTCTCCATATTACTTTTTTTCTTTTTTGTTTGTTTGGTTAGGCTATAGAGTGCATCCTATAGGTCAAATTCTAAGCTCAAAGAAATAAGTGCTAGATGTATCTTTTTGAAGTGCTAAGTACAAAGTGCTAAGTGCAAAAATACTTGCCACTCTGCCCTCAATATCGTAGGAGTTTGAAGAATTCCATGCTTTATACAGTACTATGTTATAAGAAACTTTTAAGTTTTACGACATCAAACCATTGCATTAATCCCACATCACTAGATCTTGAGTAATTGTAAAAAGTAGATGGAAAAGGTGCTTAGTGCTGAAGTGACTTGTGCAAAATACAAATAAATTAATTCAGCCATGTAAAACATGAAAAAAGCTGAAAGCATTCAATCTCTAGGTTAACCAATTTCCTACCCCTCAGTGGTGTTCGGTTAGGTCCCTGCCACCTAACCATTTCGATTAGGCTGAAAAGTTCATCTTCTAAACCCAGATACAAGTGCTAAATACAACATTGTAAAGTGCAAAGTGCTGATATGCAGAAGACAACATTTCAAAGTGCCAAGTGCTCATTTAGAAAAGACCTATTACCTATTTTGAGGTTTATCTCATAGGAGCTAGCAATATTGTAAACGGTACATGAAAAGGTAGAAAGGTGGCTAAAGCAAAAAAAACTAGTGAAAAAATAATTTCACATAGAATAATACAAGCACTCAATTTCCTTTCAAGATAAAACTGCCCTTTAAACAGGATCTTGAGCTTGGAATGTTGGTCACTTGAAGCCTCTCCTCCAGCATTTATAAATTGACCAATTAGTCCTAGGAAATCCCTTCAGCGGTGAGCCGCCAATGCTGACATATCCGAAAATACCTTGACTTGTGTCCTTTCAGTTAGGATTTCTTATGGATGGCTCTAGATGAAATAGCCTCCTCGATATGATAATCAGCAAAGTTTACAATTACTGTTCGTGGATATTTTGCGTTTGATGTACGTTGTACAGGAACCCGGAGAGCCCTCAATATAGTGAGAACCTCAGGGGCTTTCTCCAGTATATGTTCTTTGATCATTGTTTTGATGTATACCAGCAAGTTTTCACGACCATCAATAAGTTTGCCCCCTTCTGTGATTCTCACAAAGTGCAAATTCGATCCTCTTGCGTAGTTCTCCATTACGTTCAACTTGATTTGTGAGGCCTGCAGCTTGTTCTGGAGGACATCGATGCCCTTATCCCAGCTAAGAGAGTGGTCCTGTAAGTCGGATACTCTAGGCTCAGTCCCTCTAATTCGCTCTGGGATTTGTTGCACTATTTCCTCAATCTTGTATAGCCTTCGATGGACCGATGTGATCTTCTGTGCCCGGGAAGTCTTACATTCTCGGATTTCAGTAATTATAGTTTCAAAAAGATGCTGGAACTGATGCATTGAAGATTTACTTGGATTGACTGGAGTAATGCCTTGTAGTGACCCTTGCACCCATGAGGTTCTTAAAAATTATTTTCAGACTGTGTCATATAGTTATTAGTTCCTTCCTTCCTGCCTGGACTGGCGGGTATAGACTTCTACGCAGGTTCAAACGAGAAGCTAAGAGCGTCTGGCGTCTATTTAAGAGAGGTTGGGCATCAGTCAATGTCATTTCAACCGAAACTGAGTCGCTGTTGGTGGTTATATCACTTGACCTAGTCCCTCAGGCCTTGTGATCATGCTCTCTGTTCTATTCTACAACTTTTTGAAAATAGGGGACAGTTCTTGAGCCCCTTATCAGCATATTTTTTTCATTTTCTGCTACTCCACAACAATCCTTTATTGAGTCAATTTGACTGTCCACTTCACCACTCTTGCTAATATCGGACTTGAGCCATCATTGTCTGCAGCCCCAAACAGGCCGCTGGCCCGACGTCAAGATGTCATCGTTCACTGCTGCATCAATTCAGCAGCATGTGTAGTGTTCAGGATATACAGTCCGCCCCGGCATACAGAATAATACTAGCCATCAAGGAAAGGACTTCAATGCATGTTTCCTTTCACTTTTGCCCCGCTCTACTACTGCATTCTCCACCAGTGTCTTCCCCTCGTCTTTTCTGGTGTTCTAACCTAGAAGCTGTGTCGGCCGCGACATTTTAAGAAGGTGGTGGTACCTAAGAGTGCTCAGCAGTAAGTCATGCGGGCTGTACCCTCGATGACTACGCTGCACTCACTTATAAGTAAGTTAACGTATGCCAATTGAGGGTAGCCAATTCAACTTAAACTTTGTAAAGGGTTAGAACACTGGCACTGAGGTTTGGTTAGCAGGCCTCAGTGCACTCTCAGAGTAAAAAAAACTGATGCACCAGTCCAAATCTTTGGAGGTGATCACGCAAAAAGAGGCATTTCTTTACGTGGTCTCCCCTCCAGACAAAAAGTTGATAAGCAACTAACCCTTCTCATGATAGGACTCGTCATCTAACTGAAAGAACCTGGATAGGCCATGTGCATTGACATGGTGAGTCCTAGGTCCGTGTTCCACTGTAAAATCAATACCCTTTAGGGAAATTAACCACCTCAACAATTTGGGGTTCTCTCCTCTCATCAGTCTCGGCCATCTGAGAGGTCTGTGGTCAGTTTGAATTCTAAAGGGAGTCCCAAACAGTGTCCCAGCTTCTTCAGGGACCAAACCACAGCAAATGCCTTCCCTCTTAACGGCACTCCAACACTGTACTCTGGGGAGGAGTCGCCTGACAACTAGTTAATACTTACACTCATCATTTACATGTGGCAACACTCTCCCAATCCCATATTCAGAAGCATCAGTCTGGACAACAAACTCTTTGCTCTAATCAGGTGATTTTAGGACAGGTGTTAAGCACAAATCTTCGTTCCAAAGGCCCTTTGACATTTGTCAGTCCAGATTACTTTTCTGGGCTGTTTATTAGAGGTTAGCTGTGTCAAAGGTGCCACTATGGTACCATAACCGTTTGCAACTCTTCTCTAGTGCCCTGCCACAAAAAGGCTCTGACAATCCAACAAACTATCTAATGTGCTTGGTTATCTCTTTAACATAGATCTTGAGATTCCAGCAGGGCCTCCGGCTGTAATGTCAAGTCCATAATATCTTTCAGTACTTGGAACATACATGTACCAGCAATCGGCAATCACAGCACAATTTGACGCCAGATGTACAAAATCTGCAAATGGGTTATTAAATCTTTCACGTGTCACTGTCCTCTCCCTCCCATATGTATATAGTTTAACTGGAGTGCAGTAAACTTGGTGGAGAAAATTGTTGTGCAGTAGTCTGTGCCTTCTGCTCACGCACACCTCCTTTTTTTATTTTTTTAAACCCTTTATTTATCATTTTGTAATAAAAAGTAACAAAGTAGTATTGTCAACAAAGGGTTGCATTGAAATATCAGCAATTAAATAACATGGGGCACACTATGCTTGCCCATAAGTTGCAATAAAATACTTAACAAGTAGTAACAGAAACTGTAATCACAAAGGGTTTATACTTTACCCAGTGCATACTGGGACATCCCCACAAATAGTTCTGTGTCACTATCAGTGCATTCATCATCCAACATTTTCCCTTCATTGCCCAAAAATCGTTGCAGTGTGCCTCCCAAAACTCCACATCTATTTGCAATTCAGCATCTGCTCGTGTACGTTAGATATGTATTTCCTCAGCCAATAACTACTCAAAAACTTACTGGACCTATAGGGTCGCCATGGGAGCCTTATAATGGCAACCCACCTTCTTGATAATACTAAAGCCAACGGCAAGAAACAATATGCCATCTTGCGCTTTTTGGGACGTGCAACATTTCCCAGCAGACAAAGCTGAAGGACAAGTGTACAAGCCAGAGCAGTTGTTCTCTACAACCTATCGACCACGACTAGCTAGAAAGCTCCAACCAATGAACATCCCCATGCATAAAGTCAGTGTCTACAAAACCATAATGAGGACAGACAGATGACCTCTTCGAATTTAACCTATGCATACCAGTGGGAGTCATATACTTGTGATGCAAAAAACTGAAGTGAATCAACTTGAAGCGGGCATTGCTAGACACAGTCTGCAATAACACACAGATCCTGGCCTAGTCCACTTCCGAAAAGGGGGGCCCGACATAAGTCTCCCAGGTCTGCCTAATTCGTAGCTGCCCATGCACTACATCCACCTATATTGCCTGGTATATCAAGGCACCACTACCCTACATGGCACTTGCTGTCCTTGATATTCCATCCTGCCTGTTGCACAGCTTGAACCACTTCCTTCAGGTGGACCAAGTGATACTCCCAAGTGGAAATGAACACAGCAGTATCATAAAGATATGCTGCACTAAAGTTTTCCAAAGCTGAAGGTACTCTGTTCACCAGCCTCTGGAAGGTGGCAGGTGAATTTTTATCTGAGCTCCTTGGCATTTTCTCCTTGGCTCCTTATGTTAGAGCTATCTGCCTATAACCTGAAGTGAGGTCAAAGGTGCTCAGATATTTGGCAGACCCCAATTTATCAATGAGCTCATCAACTATTGGGCTGGGTGGGCATCAGTCTGAGTGACTGCATTTAGGCCTCTGTAGTCCACACAAAACCTTATTCAGGTTTCCTTCTTTTTGGATTTGGTTTGGGTACTAGCAGCACTGGCCTAGTCCAAGGACTACTAGAGGGTTAAATCACCCTCAGCTCTGGTATCTTAGCAAACTCAGTGTTGATACTAGTGTTGACCTTGTCTAATAGACTATACATTTTACTTTTGGCTTGCAAGCTACCCCGTGTGCCTACATCATGGTGCACCAAGTTGTCAGACCTGTGGTCAGGGAAAGTAGACCAGAAAACTGTCTGAGCAAGTTGTAACAGTCTGTCTGCTACTGGACTGTGAGAGTTTAGGAGAGAACCACTCTTTCCACTGAACCATCTTTGACATTAGCTGATAGAAGGTCAGGGATAGGCTCACTTTCCTCTTCTTTCCCTCTATCTGTCACCATGAACATTGTGACATCTGCTCTGTCATGGTGTAGTTTTAGTCCTTTTACATGGATAACCCTGTGATGGTTTCTGGTGGTCCTTAAGTCCACCAGGTAGGTGACTTCCCCCTTCTTTTCCAAAATAGTATTGGACCCAGTCCATATGTCCTGAAGGTCTCTGGGTGTCACAGGCTCTAAAACCCAGACCAGCTGTCCAGGTTGGTTCTCGACCATTGAGGTCCTCTGGTCATACCAGTGCTTCATGAGCTCCTGGCTGGCCTAAAACTATCTGTTTGCTTTCTTCGTGTACTCTGCCATTCTGGAGTAAACGCCTGGTAAATATTCATCTATATCTTGTGTGATTTCTTTGAGAGGTCTCTCCTATCCTTCTCTCACCAAACTCAAGGACCTTCTTACAGGGTGTCCAAAGAGGACCTCAAAGGGACTGAAGCCTACTCCATTCTGGGAAACCTTCCTCTAGCCAAAACAGTAGGCATGGCAGGCGAATATCCCATCTCCGTCTGAGTTTCTCTGGTAAACCCATGATCATGCCTTTCATGGCCTTATTGAATTTCTTTACAAGACCATTACCTTTGGGGATGATGTGCGAGGTTGAATTTATAGGTCAAACCACACTCATCCCATATGGCTTTCAGATTTCCAGACATTAAATGTGTGCCATATCTTAGATTAGCTCCTTAGGGAACCCAACCCTGGTGAAAATGCCAAACAGGACACCAGCTACTTCTTGGGCAGTAACTATTCTAAGGGGTGTGGCTTTCGAATGCCTGGTGACATAGTCCATTACCACGAGGCTGAACCTATTGCCAGATTCAGAAGGTGGGTCTAGAAGATCCTCAATATCAATACACACCTTCTCAAAGGTGGTCCCCATCACAGGCCGTGGTATGAGGTGTGCCTTTGGTGTGCCTCCTGTCTTGCCACTGTCCTGACAGGTGACAATAAAACGACAAAACATCTTCACCTTTTCATACATCTTAATCCAGTCAAAGTGATTGACCAATCATGCCCCAGATGTCCAGCTAATGGGATGTCATAGGCCAAGTTAAGGAGGAATTCTCTGTACTGTTGGAGGACCACCACTTTCCTGGTTGCCCCTGGTTAGGGGTCTCTTGCCTCTATGTACAGTATTCCCTCTGTATACCTTATGGGGTCCAGTGACATCTCCTTTCTCCTATTTGACAGCCAGCTGTTTCAAGCCTTCAAAATTGGTACAAATCTTTTATTTCTGGCTCAAGTGTTTTCTGGTGGGTCTGCCTTCTCATTGGAGCTATGCCAAGTCAGGCAAAGAGAAGCAGTCCCCGCTTCCGACACCAGATTCTCACCATTAGGGTTAAGTTTCTCTGGGCCTGTGAACTCTGGGTTGTGGCCTTGCCAGGCGTCTTGCCCTTTCTCTTTCTACTAGTGCCTTTTGCTCCAAAGTCCCTTTTCTTTTCCTTAAGGCCTTTTGTGCTCTAGTGGAGACACATACCTATTCAGGGAGACCCAGCATTTTTGCTTGAGTCCTTATCTTCTCCTCTGCCCAGCAGACACTCTACTGGAATGACAGGGGACACAGATACCTTCTTTGGCCAGTAACCCCTACCCACTCAAAGTCTACGGATACTATCGGATGTGATTTTGTAACATTGTCAGAGTTGACAATCTGGAGCACCTCATCATTGATGATCTGTCCAGAGGAAACCAGCTTAACCATGACCATGATGATGCAGGCACATTAATCCCTCAGGACCTGGACTACAATCCTGTTGATTCTAGGCCATGGCCCGTACTTTCCATGCTGGCAGCCCAGTGGGCCAAGGATTCAATTTCCTCTCCACCAACGGAGACTAAGGAGGCCTCAATGTACAATTCCAAGGGACAACTTCTACCCCATGCCTACACTACTAATCCCTTTGGGATGGTCACCAGTGGGTGTCTATTTTGTGCACACTGTATCTCTCCTCTTATGCCCTGGCACATGCAGCCTTTGTAGGGTCAAAATCCATTCCCATGTGTCCCCTCCCATTTGAATATGATGTGACTCTGTGCTCCCCTCCCCATGGACAACTTGTGGGGACTCTTTGGCAGTTTCTTTCTTTTCATCCTTTCCCCTTTCTTTCTCCTGATGGCGTGTCTGTCTTTCTTTCGATCACACTTTGTGACTTATTGGACACTCTAGTGCAACCCATTCTTCAGCTATTTTCCCCAGCTCTTTAGGGCTAAATAACGTAGAATCCATCAGATGCTGGTTTAGCTTCTCTGAGGTACAATTTGTAGGTATGTGTTCTTTCACCACTAAATTGTAGAGCCCTTCATAGGTATCTACCTGGCTACTTATTATCCAGCCTCCCAGTGACTTCAAAGAAGCATCCAGTAAGTCCATCCATGTCTTCGATGTCCCCTTGTATGTGTTCCTAAACCTCTGTCTGTAGTCTTCAGGGGTTAGACCAAATAGCTGATTTGAGTGCCTCCTTCATATATGAATTGACTCTGCCACATCCTCTTTATGGGTCAGAAGCCTATCCCTTTCAACTGTCGAACTAGTTTCCACTATAAGGATCCCCAGTGTTGGGCACCCACAATTCTCATTCTGAGAGCCCTCTCATAAGATGTCAGCCATTTGCCTATAACTATATCATCCCCCTCTACATACTTTGGAACAAAACCCTTGGGAAACCTGGGATCATAGGCACCCCCCTGCAGTTACCTCTGTGACTTTGTTGCTGCCACCAGGTCATTGGGACTTAAGTCCTAGCCTCACTCTACTTTCTCTCCAGGGCCAGTCTTCTTTCTTCTAGGTCTAGCCTTCTCTCCTCAAGCTCCAGAAGACTATATCGAGCCTCAAGGTTCTTGAACCTTCTCACTGTAGTAGAGCTTTTTTCACTCCCAGATATGGAGGCATGCGGTGAACAAACTGTGGGGGCACAAAGTGTTGTCTCCCTCATCCTCATCGTCGAGGAGGTCTCTGCCATCCTCTTCGTCACCACTGTCGCGTAAATTCCTCTGCTAGTTGAGGATGGTCTCTTCTGACTTCTTCCCAGGCGCAGAAGGCCTTTCCAGGGCGTCCTGTTTGGCAGTGACACCCAAGCTTATCTTTCTGTCCCTGCCAAGCACCCAAAGGTTATTGATCCGGAGCATGGGCGGAGTAGCCAAGTCGATTTTCATGTTATCCATCCTTTGGAGACTCGGGAAAAACATTTGGAAACCTTTTCAAAGTTTTTCTGAACTTTACTGAAAGTCTGTAAAGTCCTGGAAAACCTGGAGCCTTGGATACCAAGAACTTGGCAAAACTTTTTTAACTATCTTCTCAGTGTCAACTTGGCAGATGTTTGATGGTTACCAAATTATTATTTGTCTTGCACAGCTAATAGCAAATTCTCGATCCCACCTGTAGGCACCAATGTGAGGATTGTGTGTATTATAGGGTGCCGTTCTGCAAGCTCACCGTGTAACAGGCTCATAAAATCTAGGGTCCAGTCAGGCTCGTTTGTAAAACCTCTAACTCTACTTTGGATAACTGTGGCTTCGAGCAGCAAAGCTTAAACAAAGGAAGATGTAAAGCCTTTAGGCATAGCAAACAGCGAAATAAGAAATTCACAAAAAAAATCTGGCACCAATTGATAGCAATAAGTTATATTTTTATGTTTTTGTTAGACCTCAAGATGACCAAAATTCACTGAAGGGTTCTGGAGATATAGATTTTTAAGTGAAACGTAAATCTCCGCTTTTTAGTCAAAAGTGTGAACAAGCATTGGTAACTGTAAAGTTTGAAAACTTCCTACAACCTTTAAAGAGGAGACTACTCCTGCCCTGACTAGGCAATGAACACCTAAAGGAGTATTAGGACAGTGCCCTGGTCAAGTCCAGTTTCACACTTTATGGATGCACCGCCTTAGATTTCAATGGAGTGGTCCTGATTCTGAGGATGCTCTAGGATGCTGTGCAGTTCATGAGGCGTTTACTGGGGTCATTCCATGGTTCACACGGGTTGACTTTGGCCACAGGGGTTTGTGTCCCTCAAAGTCCTCTTTGGTTCAGCAGAATCCAGTTACAAATGGGCTGCTCGTTTCCAGTTACAGCAGGTACAGCAGTTCCCTTTGGTGAGGGCTAGTGTCTGTTTTGGGTGACCAATCTTCAATCTGGTGACTCTCTCAGGTCCGACAGACTCGGGTGCAACTTTTGAGTATTGAAAAGCAGTCTTCTTGGCTGCATTACAGTGGTCAGAGGCGATTTAATGAATGTGGCTACTGACTGGCCAGAACGGGCTACTTCAGCTATTATAGCCCTAGTGTCAGAACAGGGAGTCAGCCAACTGACTCTTGGAGTCCACCTTTTCTTTCTGGTGCTCTGGAGTGACTTTTCCATGAGCCAGGCTTCACATGAAAAGTCCTTTATTTGCCAGCCCAAAGAGCAGCAGGTTCAGTCCAGCAGTTGATGCAACTTCTTACCCAGACCAAAGTTCAACAGGGCAGTCCTTCCGTCCTCTCTCCAGTCCAGATGTGATCTGAGATCTGGGTACCATATTTATGCTTTGAAAGAGCCTTCGGGAGATGAAGGGTCACTAGCCAGTGGGCTACCAGGTACACTCCTGCCTTATGACGACTTCTAGCAATGTGTGGCATCTCAGCTATCCCACAGTGCACTATACTGCCCACTTCCAAGATGTCTGAACTCCTCGCTTGGTGTGGGAGCATGATAGCTCACACCAGCGGTGTCGCTACCTGAGGGCTATATGCCATGGGAAAACCGGTATGGCAACTGGTTTCCCCTCTCTGTTCACGCCGCCAGCCTAGCTACCTGAACAAAGAAGCATCCCCTCTTGAGTGCGATTGCTTTTTGCCCATCAAAGGTGGCTGTCCCTTTGAAACTCGCCTTTTAGGCCAACAACCTGTGTGGCTTCCTGCGAGGGGGAGGTAACACCTCTCTCTAAGGAGGCTTCTATTGTCCCTCTGCTTGGGAGTCGTTCTCACTCCACCCCAAGAGGGCAGAAGGCTGTCTGTTGGCCAGCATCTGTGACTTCCACCCGGAATAACTGGGCACCAGACTGCAACTTTCTAAAAGTTGCATGGGGGCAGGGCCGGACTTGCCGTAGCGGGCACCGGGCAATCCCCCCGGTGGGCCGCACGGGTGGGAGCTGGTTTTGGGACCCTGGGACTGGTTTTGTTACAGGGCCGTTTTTGCAGCATAGCTGCAAAATCGGTCCTGTAACAAAATCGTTCGAAAACCGGCCGTGGCAATGAGCTCGGTGGCACCCCCAACCCCCAGGGGGGAGGGGAGGGGGGGGTCGGCCGAGCACTTTGCCAGGGCCGGTTTTGGTTCCCAGTCCGGCCCTGCATGGGGGGGTGGCCTGACTCTGATGGGGTAGGCAGCTCATTTATGGAGCTCCTGGCACACCCCTTCTATCTGGTCCCGTCCTGTCCTCAATTGAGAGCTCTAGGCCCCCTGCACTTGGAGGGGTGGGGGGGAGGGGGGGAGCTAGTGGCATCTGTGTGCTGGTGGCACAGGACTGCTGGGCCCCCCAAGAGCACTGGCTGGTGGAGGTCGAATCTGCAGTGGAAGGAGACAGCACGGAGCTCCAGTTGGACCTCATTGTAATCATGGAGATACTGGAAGACTCATAACATGGGAGGCCAGATGGTACAGTGAATCCGTGGCTACTCCTGATTGAAAATAACAGTAGAGTGGACAAAAAAACAGCCAATGTGGGACACTTCCCCATTACCCCCTCTCCACTCCCCCCGCTGACTTGAACGATTCATCACTCCATAGGAAACTGGCCTCGGAGACGTGGGGTATCTGCTTTCAGGGCCCAGGGGAAGGCTTACACAGCTAACCCCCTTGGTCATATGCTTTGCCGGTATTCCACCCACAGCCCACCTACAACACCCAGAAAGAATAGCTCCCTGATAGTGGGGACACTGAGTCCGGCTGTTGTCCTAGCCCAATCAGCCTGGACAGACCCTCCTGGTCCTAGCGGCTGACCGCACTTGTGAATGCTGGCATTGGAGAGATTCACTAGCTATCATGGGGCATTTCTCACGCTGGAGGGAGATGACACCTGGAGCACAGAAGGGAACTGTCTTGGAGGAGAACCGACTGATCGAATTGCAAAGAATAAACAGATATGAAAAGACTGAGTCCCTACTAGTGAGGAGTTGAAAACACAGATGGCCAACGTAACAGATAGACTTACAGTGCTGGAGCGCAGGCCAAAAAATGCGATAATATATGAATAGTGGGTCTGCCAGGAAGAGGGGAGCGTGGTGATATAGTGGCCTTCCCGGAGGACTTGCTCAGAAGTGCAGTAGCCCCCATGGCCTCTCTCCTTTCTTTGCTTTGGAACTTGCCCGTAGGGTCCTGACACACCCTTTCACCCCTGGTGCACCAACCCGTCCAGCAGAGACCATATACTGCGAGATCTGGATAAGCTGTGCATCCACAACAGTAAGGTGCTGTTCTTCCCTGGATTTACACTAGCAGGCAGAGGCAAAGGGCATGGTTCATAGAACAACAGTTCAGCACATTGGGATTTAAATATGCGATGCCCTACCCCGCCAAACTTTGTGTGGTTACGTTTCAGAGGACAAGTTTTTTCAGACCTGTGTGATCGTGGGATTGGATGGGGGCATGGTTCCAGACTGGGGTTGATGAAGCAGTCACCCGTGTTCCCGTTCCCGCATCAACTCCAACCGAATCTAGAGAGGTTTCCCATTGGAGGCCCAAGCTTAGCATGATCGCCAGAACACAGTGAAGATGAAGGGGAAGCTCACAACCTCTAATTCTGAAAGAGCTCCAACACCGCCAGTCCATTCACATGGGGACACTGTTTCAGGACCTCAAAAAGACTCCACACTAGGCTCAACCCACCACCCTAGCCTGCCTCAAGTCACCCCCAGGATGGCAGATGATCTTGGCTGAGAACTTTTGACCTGGTGGTGAAGTTAATGATGGGGACTCCATTTGGGAGGGGAGACTTGCACTATATGCCCAATGCACATACTTCATGGCTCTACTGGGAACTGAGAGCACTGAACAGACAGTCTGCAAATACTGCCACAACCGGGCGGTAAGTGGTGCCATGGGTAATGCTCAACCTACCTAGACAGTCCACATCCCCTACGTGGGTAGGCACTATTGCCTGCTGATATGTTGGGTTATTTCGCTATCTTTGGATGGAGGAAACTTCCTTTCTATCATGGAGAGGGGGATACGTATTTCTAGTTTTATTAATGGTGGTTGTCTTTTCTATAAATGTCATATTGTGAACTTTGTTTTCCTCTCCACTGAAATCAATCCACCCAAGACCAAAAAATTAGGGTGCACACTCATCGGCAAGGAGTGGCAAGAATGCGTCCCACTGCACACGAGATCTCGGGCACGGAATCGGCTTATAAGGTCGCCTCTTATTGGTATTTAACACCCGCTCAAATTCATGGATGAGACATGAGGCGATCGCCTAATGCTGGTGGGGCTGTGGTCAAACAGGCTTCCTTCTGCATCTGCTATGGAACTGTCCCAAGCTGGTTAGACATTTGGTACAGGCCCTGAATGACATTGACCCAGCATTTGACACATCAGTTCCCTGATTCCCTTCATACACAATCCTAGGACTCTCCAACCCCCTGACCTTTCCCTTACTCTCGATTAGAAGCAGACAAATGGCACTTGCGCTGAATGCTGCAAGGCAGGTCCTCCTGGCACACTGGGGTACAGAAATAGTCCCCGATCACGTGCTTTGGCTGCGAAAACTCTGGATATTACTGGCAATGGAACAAATGCTGATGTTAGATAACAAGTCAGAGGACTATGTAGAAATATGCGCCCCGTTCGTCACAATTCTATCTTAAGAGTTTAGGGGGGTAACCTGCCCTAAATACTTACAAATCTTGTGTCTACTACCATGAATGGATAAGGAAAGCACATAAATGCTGTCTAAGTAAGGGCTCACCTCGCCAACACCACAGAGCCAACTAACACTAGGGACATAGGATCCTGGTGCTGTGGAGATTAGGAGGGGAGAGTTGTTCAGTATTCTGTGACTCTCACGACTTCTTTTCTCACTCTTTCGTTTCCATGTTAATGTATTATAAGTAAAACTCTTTGGTCCATAATACGCCGCCGGACTCTGGGTTGTAGGCAACGCACGCAACTCACTGTCCACAAAAGCTGTGTCAGTGCTCAACAGACAATACTAATAATAAAATAATAAAATTGTTCCTAAATGTCATGTTGCATGGATGGGGATCGGGTGACTGGGCAAGTAGACGGCTGGGAATGGGGATGGTGAATCAGAAGGAGAGATTATGTAAATGTCTGTCAAAACCAACACTTACAAAATAATATCCTGTAATGTCCGGGGACATAATAACATGGCTACAATATTCAAAGTTCAGGGCTACTAAAAGCAGAGGGGTGTCCACATTGTAGCTTTATCTCTGTTAAAACCGATTATAAAATCCAAAATGGTATTCTGGCCAAAAGACACCAGCCCCATATGCAACCCCTGACAGACCGTGACCAGAATGGATTTATGCCAAAACACAGCATTAAACATTTGGTGACTGTTAGCTGTTCTTTTCCAAGAACCGGAAGCTCCGGAGGAGACTGTGTTCATGGCAATGAATATCGGAAAGGTCTTTGACAGTCTTGAGTGGGATTATCTTTATGCTGTTATAACATGCATGGCTTGAGACTGAGACTACTTCGCTGGGAGAGCTTCTATATTCTGCTTCTATCGCTAGAGTTCGAATGGGATGGGTGATCTCCGGGCAGTGATCGGTGGAAAGCGGCACCAGGCAGGGCTGCCCACATTTCCTTTATTACGTGCTATAGCATTGGGACCACTTGCGTGTAGAGCTTGCTTGGGTACCCACTTCACAGGCATATATGCCCGTAGCGTTACACACTACAGTTCGTTGTATGCAGACGATATGTGGGTGTTTCTGGGGGATGGGCGAGAAGACCCTAAGAAGGCAGTATGGCACCTCACCAACTTCGGTAACCCATCAGGGCTGCACATGGACTGGCAGAAGACCTGTTAGTTCTCTGTTCAGGGCCCCTCCAATGATATACCGAACATACACAGAATCTACAGAACTCACTCTGACCTTTTTGAGGGGAATGTATGGGTTGCGATTGGGGACCTTAGGGCCACTGTGGCCTTCTGGAAAATGCCCCCCATCTTGGTTGCCGTCCAGGTAGGCATAGCCAAGATGGTAGTGCCCCCCCTCTCTCTACTATTTTGCGACTTCCCAAAGGTAAAGATAAAGAACTAGATGCTATTCTGGTGGACCTGAAATGGGGTAGTGGACAACAGCGATAAGCTTTGCCTAAAATGATCCTTCCAACGGGGCTTGGAATCTACCAGCTGGCGGCTCAATGGCAATGGTTCCTGCATTGGCTCTGGGAAGGAATCTGGGGAAGATAATAGATTTTGTGAGCGCTGCCTTTGGCCTTCTTCACACCCTCAGCCATAGCAACAAGGGGCTTCATTTAGTGCATCCCTCTTCATATTCAACACCAACCTTGGAATGGCACATTAAGGTGTAAGAAAATTGTGAGGCTGAAAACCTTGTAAAACAAGCATTGGTAAAGCCAATTGGATGCGGCAATGCCAGAGTTATTGGCGTTGTCAATGTCTTTAAGCCATTTTGTATAGCAACACGAATGCTGTTCCTCATTGCTGAAAGTCCTTGGAAAAGCGCTATGACGTGGCCAGTGCTGGCCTTGTCCTAGCGCATTTTTGTCTGGCAGCAGTTGTAGGACCAGCAAGACCACACGGAGCGGGTTAAGCAACACAACTCAAGCCAATATCGGTCAGTCTGTCAACATAGTTTCAAAATATAGAGAACTTTAGCGGCACATGAAGCCAAAGCACAGCTAAGTACTGGTGCCCACATTTGATAAGGGAAAACTGAAAGGTAAGGAGTTATCTAATAAGTATATACTGTATCACTATTTCACATAGCCCAAGTTTCAGTTTAAGCATATAAACTCAAGGAAAGACCAGCAACTCTGTCTTCAAAACTTCAAAAATTTTGTAGGCAACAGTTACTGTAATCTATCAAGCATTCAAGCATGTGAGAAAATCAAATCTCAAATGAGTGTGTAACACGTTCATCTACAGGACCGGGTTTCATTTTCAAGCATATGTAAATGCATGAAAATTAGGCCAGCTAGTCCGCTTTCAAAGTCTTGTTATATGGCCGTACTTGTCATCTACAAGAGCGTTTAAGTGTTTGTAACCGCGTAAGTAAAACTGATGAAAGATGCCTTACAAAGCCAGAATAAGACCAATAATACAAAACAATGTCCATGGGCTGCAAATACTCTCACTTTGAAGTCAGAGAAAGAAAAGTAAACAGGCACCCTCGGAAAACAGCACCTGACATTTGACTGCTGTATTTGAATGCACAGCAAATGTGACGAGATAAGAACAAGATTTACAGGCATCCGAAACGGAGCTTGGGGCAAGTGAAAACACAAGTGTTCGTGTTAAGTGCTCTTTAACAAAGAAAACAAGAATTTACAAACAATAGGTCTCGCGTTTGCGATAGTTTGAGCTATTGGCATTATAAATCACAATGCATTTTATTTATGTGTTTTGAAAACCTGCAAGCGGTGCGTAAACACGCACTTTGTACTTATAGTCGTCGCTCATGAGAAGCAAGGCTGGTAGTAACTGCGCCTCTTTTACTGCCAGCCTTGCTTTCGTAAGCAACAACTATAAGTACAAAATGGGTGTTCACGCACCCCTTGCAGGTTTTCAAAAAACATAAATAAAAGACATAGTAATTTACAATGCAAATAGCTCAACCTCTGTCAAATGCGAGACCTATTGCATTCCAAATGCTTGTTAATATGTGTTATCAATTGCATGACTTCTTTGTAAAAGGTAAACCATTATTGTTTTTTGTGTATAATTTTTGTGTATTTGTTTTTACCTGTAATGGACAGTGGTGTAGTTAACCGTGCATTTATTTTAAATGAAAATACCCCTTTTGAAAGATGTTGGTTTGGATGCCTAGTGCTGTCTCAAAGGATATAGGCGAACGCCACAACATTGTTTCACATTATAACTCATTCTCAGGGGAAGACCATTCAGGACGAGGTCATCTGTGGTTGCATATCACCCCGAATTCACAGTGCCCTTTTCAAACTAAGAAGGATGAGAGACAAAGCTGGTCCAGTAAGAGTGTCGGCCTAAGCTGAATGTTGCACGCAGCTGCAACAGGTGCATTGACGTGACAGGCATACTGCCTCGCTTTGTATCTGATTGCATTGTATGTTTTCACACAACCTCGACTTTCTTTTGATATGCAAATCTCCACACTTTGAAGCCCATATACGACGTAAACAACCTCTATTGTGTTGATTGTTCAGGGCGTAGGAGGAAGGGGAACGAGCAGAGTCAAGTAAAGGATATTAGTTTGATTAGATGGTATTCCCAAAATGCTACATACAGCAAGAAAAACAAAACTGTTCAGCCATACAGCAAACACAAAATCCCCGATATTAACTTTTCCATGCCAAACACTTTCCTCAGGATCGCAAAAAACCACATGCACTGGGGACAATTGGCAACAGGGTGTGGGAGTTAATATCACTAACGAAGCACGGATTGTGCTTCAGGGTGAAAAAACAAATATTGCAATTAGACACATTAGTCTCTCAAGGAGCGGTCACCATTGCTCAAGGGCAGCGTCCCGCGAGTGGTGTGTGTGGCCACCACTGTGAAACTGAAAGCACACATGGCGCTCTGGAAAAAAAAAAAGGCCGCCATTTCTAAAGCAGCATCCCGCGAGTGGTATGTGTGGCTGCCAATGCTGAAGCGCAGGCAATTACCCACGTGGACCTTCTTTTAAATAAATAAAGTAACAGTAATAAATGTTGTTTTGTTTTTGAATTAAAATGTTTGTAAAAAGTAAAGAAAACACTGAATTTTAACCCACGCATTCTTTAAAACATTAAAGAATTAAAATGTTTATGTGGGTGGGGCGAGCAAGGGGAAGAGAAAAAAAGGCTGCTGCCAATACCCCCTGCCGCTCCTCTAAGTCCACAGTGTGGCAGCCTCTGTCTACATAGTTGTGCAGGGGAATGATGCTGGGGATTGGCGGTCAAGTAAACCAAGGAAGGAAGAGGAAGAGCCGGCCAGAAGCCTGTGTTGCGGCGCCCAGTTAATGCCCCGAATAGAGGAGCTTGACCAGGGCAGAGGGGGGAGACAAGCGACTTAGGAACAGCAAGATAAGCCCTGATGATGGGCCTATGCTGCAGAGCCAAAATTATTATTATTGAAATTTGTATTGCGCAGCGAATCATCCCCGAGGTGCCCAGGTAGCAGACAACATATAAAAATACTTATTAAAACATCCAGGTCTTAAGCAATTTCTTAAACTGTGTCAAATTGGAGCAGGCTCGAATATCATCAGGCAGTCTGTTTCAATGAGCTGGGGCTATATGAGAAAAGGCACGACCGCCCATCTTGACTTTCCTGATTCTCAGAGTGCAGAGCAGATTTTTACTGCTCGATCTCAGTTGACGCCCAGGAATATATGGTTCTAGTTTCTTCATTAGATAGGCAGGACCCATCCTGTGAAGTGATTTGAACACTAGACACAGGAGATTAAAAACTGCTCTTTTCCTGAAGGGAGCCAGTGCAATTGTCGCAAAAGGAGTTTGTGTGGGTTTGTTGAGGGCTAGACGTGCTGCTGTATTTTGAACAACCTGCAGCCTTGATATTAAGTCTTCCCTAATCCCTACCAGTAGCACATTTCCATAGTCTAATCTACTGACTAGCAACGCTTGTATAAGGGCTTTTCTGGAAGAGAATCAAACAACAAGAGAGAGAGGGTCAAAAGCACACTCTTCGTCCCCCTAGAGTAATTATGATAAACAACAAAAGAGTATGAGAGAAAAAAACTACTACAAAGAGAAGGGAAAGAAAGCCTAGATTACCAAATCAATCAAAATTTGTAAAAAGAGCCCTCCCTCACCAACCTGGTTGGTGACATGCTTCATCATTGGACTCCTACCAGGGAGGTCTAATACCTCCCCCGGTGTGCTACAACGCCTGTTTACAGCGGAGCTGGTGATTGAATGTCACGTGTGTTGGTGCAATGTGATGTGCAAAGTGGGTGTAAAAAATGTCTAGGTTTCAACCAAAATCCTTTATTGTGGTAAACCCGGCATTAATTTAAAAAGGGTTGTAATAACTAAGTACCAAATTTGGTTAGTTAACCCTAGTTGTGAAAAGAATAAAATTTGGTCAACATGTTTCTGCCTTTTTTGAGATGATTCACCAGGCATTCATCAGGACCCTACTGCCCCGGTGGTATACACACGCTAAGGTGCACCCAACCGTTGGCAGCAATGTTAATGAAAGACGCACGGTTCTTGTTACCGGAGAGACTTCTGGAATTCTGAAGAAAAAAGTGTTTGCAGAAATAAACAGAAAAACATAAACAAATCTTTGCTTAATAAGATAACACGCAATTACATGTATTAGTAAATGGCAAATATCCCCCTTCACTTAACAATACCGTGAATTGGTATATGATAAAAACTGCACAAATTCTCATTTTTTAGAATTCATCCGAGCCATACAACACCATAATATTATTTGAGGTAAGATATTTGGCCTCAGGTAATGGCTACCGGTGCTACTATAATGTACAAAAAACTTTAAGACATCAATTATTTGACAGCATGCATATCGTTCGTTGCACTTCGAAAGTGTCTCAACTGTCCAACACCCTATTATTTAGGGTTGTACTCATTGGCCAAGGAACCAAAGGTAAAAGAGAAAAGAAGAACTCCAATTTTAAGGTCACGGAACTTTCAGGAGTCCCCAAACATATCATTAGGGGAAAAGGTTTTAACAGTCTCATTCATGATAGTGCGTTATTACAGAAAGGGTTCGGAAAAACTTACTAATGGCTATGATCTGCCTCACACCATGGACCCAGGGAGGGGGATGCGCACTTGTAGTCACACTCTGCAATTGAAGATAATATGTTCGTTACCATCCGGTAACCGAAGGAAATGAATGGGACACAAGTTGTGAAAATCGCAAAGGACCACTTACTTCGTCAAAGCGCAGCACCCACCGGAACACCTAACGTTCCCTCCGATTTGGATCCCGTAGGTGTCGTTATTGGTCAAGGAAATAGTTTAAATACCTGTAACATCCAATGAATGTCCGAACAAGTCGGATGTTGTTTGATTCTCAAATGCGGAAGCCCCAGGATACGTATTGCGTCATATTACGTCCTCATAGCCAATCGTAAGAAGGACAATGAGGAAATGGCTTAGAGACTAGAACGCTACACCCACTTTAAATCTAGCCTTTACTACGAGTGTGCAATTGAAGGCGGGGGGGGGGGCGGGTGGTTGTATGAATGGTATCGCATGATTATAGGGAGCAAACAGACACAAGAAATTTATAAGTGCCTTTTTTAAACAATAAAGTACATTACGTTTTGAGAGATGGAAAAAGGAATACCTCTTTTTCAAACGTTTTTTTCTTTCTCAAAACTTTATTCAGTGGCACTTGTGGACATTTGGGTAAAACAGTGACACTTATGGAAATATAGGTCAAATATCCAGGCCCTTTAAAATTATAAGGTGACCTCGCTAATGAATCAAATGTCAAACAGATGTTTCAGTGCTGCATCACGCTATTCCAGGGTATATTATCGTTTAGGCCAGATGTATGAGTGGCCAGACGATATACCCATCGTTGTTCTTTCTCAAAGAGTCTCTGGGCTATATTATTACCTCCTTGCAGGTGTTCAATAATGGTCCACAATAGATCCTCAATTGTGTGATTGAAACGGAGAAAATGTTCGGTAAGCTTGGTGGTATTACGCTTACACCTTGTATTACTCCGGTGTTCACACACTCGTTGCTTAATCTTTCTAGTGGTCATTCCTATATACCGTAACCCACATGGGCAGGTAATGAGGTAGACCACATTGTTAGTATTGCAATTCGTGTGTTGTCTTTGTGTCCAGACCTTGTCGGTCTCTAACAGCAAGGTCTTACTTGCTTTCGTTAGGTGGCAAACACAACATGTCCCGCATGGGTAGTGTCCCGTTATTTTGGGGAGACCCCAAGCATTGCAAAGTGTTTGTTCACCTTGCATAGTCATGTTCTTTGGGCGAGTATGTACTAGGGCATCTTTAATGCTTCTAGCCTTCTTAAAGGAAAACAAGGGTTTTTCCCATTGCCTATTGTTACTCACCAAAATACGCCAATTCTTGCGTATAGAGTTGGTGACTGCATTGGAGGCCGTGCTATAGGTGGTTACACACGTCAAGGGAATACTCGTGTCAGTTTTTACTGTTTCTTCTAGGAGGGCTTCCCTAGGTTGATTACGAGCTCTCTTGCAGCTTTTTGTAAGGATTCTTCTAGGAAAACCTCGTTTCCTTAGTTTCTCAGTCAAATCCTCTGATTGTTTACGGAAATCTGCAACCTCACTACAGTTGCGTCTCAAACGCAAATACTGGCCATATGGTAAATTTTCACGTAGTGTTCGGGGATGAAAACTCGAAAAGGACAGTAAATTGTTCTTTGCTGTAGGCTTATAATGGGTACGTGTCGTCAGCGACCCATTAGTTTTTGTAATCACCAAATCAAGAAAAATCATCTCTGTGTGGTGGTAAGTGTATGTGAACTTAAGGTGTCTGTCACAGGTGTTGATCCAGTTAAAGAAATCTAATAAACGACTTTCTGGACCCTGCCATATGATGAACACATCATCGATGTATCTGCGCCACAGGGACAGATGTTGTCCAAACGGGTTATTGACATTTAAAATGTATTTGCTTTCGAAATCAAAGACATATAAACCCGCTACACTAGGGGCAAAAACGCTGCCCATAGATGTACCTGTGGTTTGCAAAAACAGATTACCTTGATATTCAAAGAAGTTCTTTTTTAAAGCCAATGTGGCACATTCAATCACAAAAGATCTGGGAGTGGTATAGTCCCAATGTGCTGCATCGAGGACCTCGGTGAGGACCCTGATGGTTTCGTCCTGAGGTATACTCATATAGAGGCTCTCTATATCCATTGAGACCAAGATGGTATTTTCATTATCCACATTCAGTGTCTGTATGAGGGCCAAAAGATTTTTGGTGTCCTTCAAGTATGTA
The DNA here is from genome assembly GCF_964204655.1 of Triturus cristatus. Lineage (NCBI taxonomy): Eukaryota > Metazoa > Chordata > Amphibia > Caudata > Salamandridae > Triturus > Triturus cristatus. The sequence continues at coordinate 817,603,777 of NC_140584.1, forward strand.
GAAGTCCCTTGAACCAACGGTTTCAAAAATTCATCACAGTACCGGGAAAGAGGTTCCAAAAGGGAGCCGATCCCAGACACTATAGGACGTCCGGGAGGCGGGGTCCTATTTTTGTGAGTTTTCTGCAAAATGTAAAAATAGGGTACAGTCCCTGCACTGGTGGTCAAAAATTGTGCCTCTTGTTTAGAAATATGTTCATTGGATTCTGCCGCATGGACCAAGTTACATATAACTTCTTTTAAATCCATGGATGGATCCTTAGTTAGAGGGGTGTAACTCACAGAATCATTCAGGAGTCGTCTACATTCCTTATCATAATCAGCGACATCCTGTATCACCACCCCACCACCTTTATCTGCAGGTTTTATTACGATTGCAGTGTTATGTTGTAGTGACTGGAGCGCTTGAAATTCTGTTGTGTTCATGTTCTTGAAGACCTCTATATCCTCCAATGCTTCCACATCCAGAAATACTGTTATGTTATGTTATGTTATGTTATGTTATGTTAGGGGCATTTGTATTGCGCACAGCTGCCCCAGCTAAGGGGCGTCTGGCGCATGACAAGGTAAAACGTAGCAACACCTAACATGAACAGGAAAAAACAACGGAACATAGCAGCTGAGGGAGCAGTTAAAATAAGAAGGTTTTTATGGCTTTACGAAAGAGAAGGAGATCCTCCATCAGGCGTATCTCCATCGGGAGAGAGTTCCACAGCAATGTTGCTTTTACCCAAAAGGACCGACCTCCCACGCGACTAAGCCTAAACCTCGGGACCACAGCAAGCGCTTGGCCCAATGATCTCAGGGGGCGGGTGGGAACATAAGAGGACAAAATGTTCGAAAGAATCCGGGGCGCTAGGCCCTTCAAGATCTTAAAGGCCACACATAACACTTTGAAATTAATTCTAGTTTTAACCGGTAGCCAGTGCAAGGAACGAAGAGTACTGGAAACAGAGCAAGACCTGGGCAGGCCAACTATAGCCCTAGCTGCTGCGTTTTGGACCCGTTGGAGTCGGCTGATTTCTGCCTGGTTCACCCCTACCAGGAGAGAGCTGGCATAGTCTAGGCGAGATATTATAGTTGCCTGAACCACCAGCTGCCTGGTAGGGGGATCAAAGAACTTCAGGACAGATCTTAATCCTCGAAGAACCCCAAAACAGCAGGCAGCAGTTTTCTTCGAATGCTCCACAAAACTGAGAGTGGGCTCCAGCCACACTCCCAGGTTTCTCAGCTCCATGACTGGAATTGGAGCTGGCCCAAGCTCCGGTGGCCACCAGCTATCCCCCCAGAGCTCCTTCCCCTTTCCGACAACCATAACCTCGGTCTTCTTAGCGTTGAGCTGGAGACAGTTTGCATTCATCCAGCTCGCCACCGCCCTTAGTCCACTCTGGAACCTGGGGGCATCGAGCTCAGCACCCCGCTGATGGTGACCGCTAGCTGAGTGTCATCAGCATAGGAGACCATAGTCATGCCCCAAAGCTTGACGACATCAGCCAGCGGCCTCACGTAAAGATTGAAAAGCGTGGGACTCAGCGAGGATCCCTGTGGCACCCCCAGGTCCAGAGGATGGAATTTGGACTGATGCGGTGGTATTGCAACGCAGAAGGAACGGTCGTCGAGGAAAGAATGGAACCACTGTAGGGCAAGTCCACCAATGCCTGTCTCCTCGAGGCGACGCAGAATGATGCGGTGTGAGACAGTATCGAAGGTGGCGCTCAGATCTAATAATACTAGCGCCGCCGTCTGTCCCGCATCTAGCACCATACGCAGATGTTCAACCATGGCGAGGAGGGCTGTCTCCGTGCTATGCCCAGCACGGAACCCATTCTGGGTATCATCCAGGATGTTGGCTCGAGTGAGATGAACCGAGAGAGCCTGGTTGACATAGGCCTCCATAACTTTTGCCGGCCAGGGGAGCAAGGAAATTGGCCGGTAATTCTCCGGTTTGGAAGGGTCCAATGAGGGCTTCTTCAAGATAGGAGAAACCACTGCCCGCTTCCACTTAGCTGGAACCCTGCCCGTCGCCAACGAGATGTTAATAAGAGAGCGCACTATGGGGCGTCCCACAAAAGATTGATCTCTAAAAAGGGCAGGTCTCAATGGATCTAGGGGTGATCCAGACTTCATCTTGTGTGACACCCTATCAAATTCCTCAGGTGAAAGTAAAGGGAGAAACTCCATAGTAGGGAGATCAGGGGTGATATCCAAGGTCCCCGATGGTGGCCCCGTAAGGGGAAAAGCCCGGTATATAGCCTGCACTTTCCCCCAAAAAAAGGATGCCAGAGCCTCGCAGTGAGAGGTAGAGGCCAGTGCCGGAGAAGAAGTTCTTTTGGCCAAAAGATCTTTGAGGGCCTTGAATATCGATTTAGATGGATTAGAGCTGTTGCGGAACTCTTCCGAGTAGAACGCCGCGCGGGCTCTACATATAGCGCGATGGTAAGCCTTAACGGAGGTCAGATATAACGCTTTCTTAGCCTTGTCATAATCCCTCCGCCATTCTCTCTCAGCCCGCCTACAAGAGCCCTTCAAAACACGAAGGGCACTATCATACCAGGGGCTAGATTCTCGAGAGCGGGATTTGCTTGCCATGATGGGGATCAATGAATCAAGCGCCCTGGTAATCCACTGACAAAACTGATCATAGCCCAATTCAACATTGTCCAGGGATCCCCACGGATCTGTGGCCAAGACCTTGTGAAAGTCCTCTAGTCTGAGTTTATTCCAATGTCTTCTAAAGACAAATTTAGCAGGAAGACTAGCAGGAGTCACCGGCAGAGGGGCCCGAATGGCCACTAAAAAGTGGTCCGTCCACCCCAAGGAGAAATACTGCACGTTCAAATGCAATTATTTCAGCTGGTACTGTGTGTGGGGGGGGATTGAAGGTAGATTTTATTCTAAGGTCGGTGTAACTTCTGTTTTCTGTGATCTCGGCTGGGTCCATATTTTCAAAGAAAGCCTTTAATTTCAATTTTCTAAAAAAAATTGCCAACTCACAATGTAGACGAAATTTGTCTAAGCGTGCCGTGGGCACGAAACCCAGTCCTTTCTCCAGTACCGAAAGTTCACTTGGTGACAAGGTGATACTAGAGAGGTTGGTTACTAAGCTCGTGTGTTGCTGATTCCCGCTTGTAGGTTCTGTGTTTTGCTCCGGGTGTTGTTCCCTACTGTCTCCTCCGCACCCCAATGGACTTGTCCTCTTCTTCTGCCCCGCCCTCTTCTGCCCCTGTCTAAAAAAGGGGGGCGATAAGTGTTAGGAGTAAAGGCTTGTGGGGTCATAAATGCAGGGTTCCAACCCATCATCGGAAAATGAGGTTGTTGGAACGGATTGTGATAATTCATACTTCCTGCCATAGGGAAGGGTGGCCAGGATTCTTGTTGATGGTAGTGTCTACTCCAGCCCCGCCCTCTTCCTCTTTGTTTTTGTCTAGTACTCCCCCCGCTGGAACCACTAGTAGTGGATACATCATCTTCTCCATTTGAAGAAGAACGTGACACAAAAAGGGGAGTTCAAAAAATGGACTCGCAGAGTCCATTTTTTTAACTCCCCTTTTTGTGTCACGTTCTTCTTCAAATGGAGAATTTGGGTTTAGCCTATTCCAATGAGGAAGTGGACGCCCTTCTGGCTGGTCCCTCCCTCTTTGCGGATGTCTCCATTTCACAGACTATCTCCCAGACGACAGAATGGGATAATTTATCTGAACAGAAACGGAACAGGATACGCACCATTTTACATGGTACTATCCTTACTGAATATTTGAGGAACAATATAGCACCGAGAGGTCTATTAGTGACCAATGCACCACGCATCTTCCTTGATGATGCCTTATTTAGAAAAGAATGGTCCCAGATAGCGTGGCGGTGTACCCGTGACTGGCTGGTTCTCATTATAAAAACAGCACTCGGACTCTCAGAGGCTATAATGGTTGAGATTCAATTAGCCGAAACTCATTTTAGGACGACTCTTACAGGCTATAAAAAGAAACTAGACGAACTTAAGAGAGAAATTAATGAATATAAGGACAATTTGACACAATCTAAGGCCCAGAAGTTCCAAAAAGACCTAAAAAGATTCTCCTTTTTGAAAGTCTACCCATATGCCGACCCCGATTATCTTCCTTCCCCCAAAGAAACATACAATTCCGATGTATCGGAAGATGATGTATCCACTACTAGTGGTTCCAGCGGGGGGAGTACTAGACAAAAACAAAGAGGAAGAGGGCGGGGCTGGAGTAGACACTACCATCAACAAGAATCCTGGCCACCCTTCCCTATGGCAGGAAGTATGAATTATCACAATCAGTTCCAACAACCTCATTTTCCGATGATGGGTTGGAACCCTGCATTTATGCCCCCACACGCCTTTACTCCTAACACTTATCGCCCCCCTTTTTTATACAGGGGCAGAAGAGGGCGGGGCAGAAGAAGAGGACAAGTCCATTGGGGTGCGGAGGAGACAGTAGGGAACAACACCCGGAGCAAAACACAGAACCTACAAGCGGGAATCAGCAACACACGAGCTTAGTAACCAACCTCTCTAGTATCACCTTGTCACCAAGTGAACTTTCGGTACTGGAGAAAGGACTGGGTTTCGTGCCCACGGCACGCTTAGACAAATTTCGTCTACATTGTGAGTTGGCAATTTTTTTTAGAAAATTGAAATTAAAGGCTTTCTTTGAAAATATGGACCCAGCCGAGATCACAGAAAACAGAAGTGACACCGACCTTAGAATAAAATCTACCTTCAATCCCCCCCCACACACAGTACCAGCTGAAATAATTGCATTTGAACGTGCAGTATTTCTGGATGTGGAAGCATTGGAGGATATAGAGGTCTTCAAGAACATGAACACAACAGAATTTCAAGCGCTCCAGTCACTACAAAATAACACTGCAATCGTAATAAAACCTGCAGATAAAGGTGGTGGGGTGGTGATACAGGATGTCGCTGATTATGATAAGGAATGTAGACGACTCCTGAATGATTCTGTGAGTTACACCCCTCTAACTAAGGATCCATCCATGGATTTAAAAGAAGTTATATGTAACTTGGTCCATGCGGCAGAATCCAATGAACATATTTCTAAACAAGAGGCACAATTTTTGACCACCAGTGCAGGGACTGTACCCTATTTTTACATTTTGCCGAAAACTCACAAAAATAGGACCCCGCCTCCCGGACGTCCTATAGTGTCTGGGATCGGCTCCCTTTTGGAACCTCTTTCCCGGTACTGTGATGAATTTTTGAAACCGTTGGTTCAAGGGACTTCTACATACTTGAAGGACACCAAAAATCTTTTGGCCCTCATACAGACACTGAATGTGGATAATGAAAATACCATCTTGGTCTCAATGGATATAGAGAGCCTCTATACGAGTATACCTCAGGACGAAACCATCAGGGTCCTCACCGAGGTCCTCGATGCAGCACAATGGGACTATACCACTCCCAGATCTTTTGTGATTGAATGTGCCACATTGGCTTTAAAAAAGAACTTTTTTGAATATCAAGGTGATCTGTTTTTGCACAGGTACATCTATGGGCAGCGTTTTTGCCCCTAGTGTAGCGGGTTTATATGTCTTTGATTTCGAAAGCAAATACATTTTAAATGTCAATAACCCGTTTGGACAACATCTGTCCCTGTGGCGCAGATACATCGATGATGTGTTCATCATATGGCAGGGTCCAGAAAGTCGTTTATTAGATTTCTTTAACTGGATCAACAACTGTGACAGACACCTTAAGTTCACATACACTTACCACCACACAAAGATAATTTTTCTTGATTTGGTGATTACAAAAACTAATGGGTCGCTGACGACACGTACCCATTATAAGCCTACAGCAAAGAACAATTTACTGTCCTTTTCGAGTTTTCATCGCCGAACACTACGTGAAAATTTACCATAAGGCCAGTATTTGCGTTTGAGGCGCAACTGTAGTGAGGTTGCAGATTTCCGTAAACAATCAGAGGATTTGACTGAGAAACTAAGGAAACGAGGTTATCCTAGAAGAATCCTTACAAAAAGCTGCAAGAGAGCTCGTAATCAACCTAGGGAAGCCCTCCTAGAAGAAACGGTAAAAACTGACACGAGTATTCCCTTGACGTGTGTAACCACCTATATAGCACGGCCTCCAATGCAGTCACCAACTCTATACGCAAGAATTGGCGTATTTTGGTGAGTAACAATAGGCAATGGGAAAACCCCTTATTTTCCTTTAAGAAGGCTAGAAGAATTAAAGATGCCCTAGTACATACTCGCCCAAAGAACATGACTATGCAAGGTGAACAAACACTTTGCAATGCTTGGGGTCTCCCCAAAATAACGGGACACTACCCATGTGGGACATGTAGTGTTTGCCACCTAACGAGAGCAAGTAAGACCTTGCTGTTAGAGACCGACAAGGTCTGGACACAAAGACAACACACAAATTGCAATACTAACAATGTGGTCTACCTCATTACCTGCCCATGTGGGTTACGGTATATAGGAATGACCACTAGAAAGATTAAGCAACGAGTGTGTGAACACCGGAGTAATATAAGGTGTAAGCGTAATACCACCAAGCTTACCGAACATTTTCTCCGTTTCAATCACACAATTGAGGATCTATTGTGGACCATTATTGAACACCTGTAAGGAGGTAATAATATAGCCCAGAGACTCTTTGAGAAAGAACAACGATGGGTATATCGTCTGGCCACTCATACATCTGGTCTAAACGATAATATACCCTGGAATAGCGTGATGCAGCACTGAAACATCTGTTTGACATTTGATTCATTAGCGTGGTCACCTTATAATTTTAAAGGGCCTGGATATTTGACCTATATTTCCATAAGTGTCACTGTTTTACCCAAATGTCCACAAGTGCCACTGAATAAAGTTTTGAGAAAGAAAACAACGTTTGAAAAAGAGGTATTCCTTTTTCCATCTCTCAAAACGTAATGTACTTTATTGTTTAAAAAAGGCACTTATAAATTTCTTGTGTCTGTTTGCTCCCTATAATCATGCAATACCATTCATACACCCACCCGCTCCCCCCCCCTCCCGCCTTCAATTGCACACTCGTAGTAAAGGCTAGATTTAAAGTGGGTGTAGCGTTCTAGTCTCTAAGCCATTTCCTCATTGTCCTTCTTACTATTGGCTATGAGGACGTAATATGACGCAATACGTATCCTGGGGCTTCCGCATTTGAGAATCAAACAACATCCGACTTGTTCGGACATTCATTGGATGTTACAGGTATTTAAACTGTTTCCTTGACCAATAACGACACCTACGGGATCCAAATCGGAGGGAACGTTAGGTGTTCCGGTGGGTGCTGCGCTTTGACGAAGTAAGTGGTCCTTTGCGATTTTCACAACTTGTGTCCCATTCATTTCCTTCGGTTACCGGATGGTAACGAACATAGTATCTTCAATTGCAGAGTGTGACTACAAGTGCGCATCCCCCTCCCTGGGTCCATGGTGTGAGGCAGATCATAGCCTTCCGAACCCTTTCTGTAATAACGCACTATCATGAATGAGACTGTTAAAACCTTTTCCCCTAATGATATGTTTGGGGACTCCTGAAAGTTCCGTGACCTTAAAATTGGAGTTCTTCTTTTCTCTTTTACCTTTGGTTCCTTGGCCAATTAGTACAACCCTAAATAATAGGGTGTTGGACAGTTGCGACACTTTCGAAGTGCAACGAACGATATGCATGCTGTCAAATAATTGATGTCTTAAAGTTTTTTGTACATTATAGTAGCACCGGTAGCCATTACCTGAGGCCAAATATCTTACCTCAAATAATATTATGGTGTTGTATGGCTCGGATGAATTCTAAAAAATGAGAATTTGTGCAGTTTTTATCATATACCAATTCACTGTATTGTTAAGTAAAGGGGGATATTTGCCATTTACTAATACATGTAATTGCGTGTTATCTTATTAAGCAAAGATTTGTTTATGTTTTTCTGTTTATTTCTGCAGACACTTTTTTCTTCAGAATTCCTGAAGTCTCTCCGGTAACAAGAACCGTGAGTCTTTCATTAACATTGCTGCCAACGGTTGGGTGCACCTTAGCGTGTGTATACCACCGGGGCAGTAGGGTCCTGATGAATGCCTGGTGAATCATCTCAAAAAAGGCAGAAACATGTTGACCAAATTTTATTCTTTTCACAACTAGGGTTAACTAACCAAATTTGGTACTTAGTTATTACAACCCTTTTTAAATTAATGCCGGGTTTACCACAATAAAGGATTTTGGTTGAAACCTAGACATTTTTTACACCCACTTTGCACATCACATTGCACCAACACACGTGACATTCAATCACCAGCTCCGCTGTAAACAGGCGTTGTAGCACACCGGGGAGGTATTAGACCTCCCTGGTGGGAGTCCAATGATGAAGCATGTCACCAACCAGGTTGGTGAGTGAGGGCTCTTTTTACAAATTTTGATTGATTTGGTAATATAGGCTTTCTTTCCCTTCTCTTTGTAGTAGTTTTTTTTTCTCTCATACTCTTTTGTTGTTTATCATAAGGGCTTTTCTGGCCGAAAGGGGAATCCATGAGAAGACTTTTATCAACATTCTCATTATACCGAAGCAGGTGCCTGAGAGGGTTTTTACATGCTCCTCCATAGACAGTCTGTCATCAATTACGATGTCTAGGTTCTTCGCCCAATTTTTAGGTGTAGGAGCTTCCTTGAGTTCTACAGGCCACCAATCAGGGGTCCATAACTCCTCTGCTTTACCGAACAGCAAAATCTCCGTTTTATTGGAGTTAAGCTGTAGGAAGTTCTTACTCATCCATGTGGCTATTTTTAGCATGCAGTTCTTAAATTTTTCTCTGGTCAGAGCATGATCCGTCTCTATGGGGACTATCGCTTGAGTGTCGTCCGCATACGAGATCGTATCAAACCCACAAGATCTGATGATTGTGGCCAGCAAAGACACATATATATTGAACAAGGTGGGGCTTAAGGTGGAACCCTGAGGGACCCCCTTGTCCACTACCAAGGTCTGTGAAACAAATGTGTCCAGTTGGATACATTGTGTTCTGTCGGTCAAGAAGCTCTGGAGCCATCTTAAAGCCTTTCCTCTGAAACCAATCTCTCATAGCTTATCCACCAGGATTGCATGAGAGATGGTGTCGAAGGCTGCCGACAGGTCCAGAAGAACTAATATCATGGGAGTTCCCTTGTCCAGTGACATCCTTATCGAGTCTGTTACTTCGGTCAGTGCCGACTCGGTACTATAACAGGCACGGAAGCCTGACTGAGAAGGATCAAGTAGGTTATTTTGTTCCAGATAGCCCGAGAGTTGTTTATTAATCAGAGTCTCCATGATTTTAGAGCAGCATGGGAGAAGGGAAATGGGTCTGTAATTTTGTAGATCAGAGGGATCCGCTGATGCTTTTTTCAGCAGTGGTTTGATTTGCGCCTTTTCCCACTTAGAAGGAAACGTGGCCGTAGCTAATGAAATATTACAGACTTCCATAAAAGAGTGAGGCAAGGCCGGTGCGAGATCAGAGATGATAAAAGGGGGGGCTATGTCTGACGGGGAGCCTGATTTAGTATGTGCTAACAAAGAGAGTACTTGCTCAGAGGTAATAGCTAAGAAAGACTCTAGGCTAGGAGAGAGAGGGTCTTCCAGAGGCAGTGCTACCAGCCTCTTCCGAACCAAAGGAGCTGTAGATTTTGTCAATCTTTTGTTTAAAATGATTGGCTAAGTCGTCACATAGTCCTTACGTAGGCCGAAGGGAGGAATTGTTAGCTCTGGGATTGGTAAACTCCTTAAGGATCCTGAAGAGCTCTTTAGAGGAGCTCTTTGCTTCAGAGATTCACGTACTTACATGTGCTCTTCTGGCTACATTGCAACTATGTGCTGATCTATAGGCCAATTCATCCCCCTCCAGTTTTGTTTTCCTCCAATGCTCTCCCTGATTCTACAACTAGCTTTTTCTTTCTTAAGGTTCTATGAATACCAAGGGGCTGGGGCAGCCCTTTCCCGGATTTAACCATCCTGCATGGGGCGATGGTGTAGTGGGCCTTAGCTATAGAGGTCTCCACTATTTCCAATGCTATGTCGCTATCCGTACAGTTGTTAAATAACGGAGTAGTATACGCCGAGCTAAAGCTGTTAATGTCACTTTCCTCCAGGATCTACGGGAACTTCTACGGCATTGTGGCTGGCTTGCTGGTTTCGGAATAGCTGGCGAGAATCTTAAGGCCAGATGGTCAGTCCAGCTTAATGCGAAGGGGAGGTCTACTATTAGATCCTGGATGTTCATGAAAATATTATCCAGCGTATGTCCCGCTATATGTGTTGGGCTTAGTACTCTAGGGAAGAGGCCCAAGGACTCCATTGCCGCTGTTAAACATATGGAGTCTGGGTCGGCGGTGGTATCTAGATAATGATTAAAATCCCCAACGAGTAGGAAATTATCTGCTTGCAAGGTATAGGGGGCAAGACTTTCCAATAATGAGGTACAGAAAGATTTCTTACTTTCCCCAGGGGGGTGGTAGACTACTGCTCCCAACTTCTTATGCCATAGGCAATCTCCAGACTGAATACCCTTAGCTCCATGCTAGGACTAGAAACAGTGTCCAAGATCTTAATATGCTGAGATAGACGCATAGCTGTAGCCAGACCTCCTCCCCTCCTGCCTATTCTGTCTAATCTTGCTACTATGTATTCTGCAGGGAAAGCAATTCCCAGTGCTGGTGAAGATTGATTATGCAACCAGGTCTCTGTAAAAATGCAGATATCTGGTTTCAGTTCATCCAGCATGTCCCAAATTTCTGCTGCATGTTTAGGGATAGATCTGGCATTGAGGTACAGGCCTTGAAAGGTGGCTACTTGCCCTCCCTTATTCTGCTTTCCCTCCCTAGGCGTCTGCTTGTTTAGTGCTCGATGGCCTGTGGAGTGGAGATATTGAGGGCCTGATACTTGATGTGGGCGATCAGTGGACCAGTCACACTGTGGGCATTTACCAAAGCCATTTTCTGCGCTAACGGCCTTATCCCTTAATATCACTAACACCACTTTTGAATAAGTTAATCGAGGCATTGGGAAGACCTGAGTAAAACCGGCAGAGTTTCCTGTCAGCTGGCAGCATCCAGGCGCCGACGGGCTTGCCTTAGGCGCGCCCGCTGCATGCATCCGCTGCGTGTCCGCAAATGCTGTGAATTTATGCCCCAGGAAGCAGAGAACCACTAGAGCGCTAACCGCTCAAAATGACGAACCAAGGGGGGCCCTCTACGTCTTATCAGGCTACCTCTTTCCACTCAATTGGTCAGATGCCAGGACCGCGGTGGCCCGGAGAGTTGCCTTAATACAGCCTAGTGTCGCCAAATATTATTTCACACAGCCCCACTCAATCGTAAGTAATGTGACAAAGATTAAAATGAAATAGTCATTTAAAATGCAAGACAATAAAAAGAAGCTTTAAGCATTTTCATTCGTGCCTGCTACTCCGCTGCGTGTCCGCAAACGCGGTGAATTTATGTCCCAGGAAGCAGAGAAACACTAGAGCGCTAACCGCTCAAAATGGCGACCAAATGGCGGCCCTCTACGTTCTATCAGGCTACTCTCTCCACTCAATCCGTCAGATGCCAGGACCGCGGTGGACCGGAGAGTTGCCTTAATAGAGCCTACTGTCTCGAAATAGTATTGCACACAACCCCTCTCAATCGTAAGTAGTTTGACAAAGATTAAAACAAAATAGTCATTTAAAATGCAAGACGATAAAAAGAAGCTTTAAGCATTTTCATTCGTGCCTGCTACTCCGCTGCGTGCCCGCAAACGCGGTGAATTTATGCCCCAGAAAGCAGAGAAACACTAGAGCGCTAACCGCTCAAAATGGCGACCAAAGGGCGGCCCTCTACGTTCTATCAGGCTACTCTCTCCACTCAATCCGTCAGATGCCAGGACCGCGGTGGACCGGAGAGTTGCCTTAATAGAGCCTAGTGTCTCGAAATAGTATTGCACACAACCCCTCTCAATCGTAAGTAGTTTGACAAAGATTAAAACAAAATAGTCATTTAAAATGCAAGACGATAAAAAGAAGCTTTAAGCATTTTCATTCGTGCCTGCTACTCCGCTGCGCGTCCGTGAACGCGGTGAATTTATTCCCCAGGAAGCAGAGAAACACTAGAGCGCTAACCGCTCAAAATGGCGACCAAAGGGCGGCCCTCTACGTTCTATCTGGCTACCTCTCTCCACTCAATCGGTCAGATGCCAGGACCGCGGTAGACCGGAAAGTTGCCTTGATACAGCCTAGTGTCTCCAAATATTATTGCACACAGCCCCTCTCAATCGTAAGTAATGTGACAAAGATTAAAACGAAATAGTCATTTAAAATGCAAGATGATAAAAAGAAGCTTTAAGCATTTTCATTTGTGTATTTAGCACTGGCGGCTCGCAAACAGTGTCCTGTAGTGAACAAACGCCACATCAAACAATGATTGCATGCACTCATTCTTTTACAATTGCTCAAGGACAGGAGCCCTGTAGGAGAGTAGGATCTGCATCTTATAGTTACCCCCACGTTTTGCTTATGTTTCACTGTTTTCGACTTAGTCTGGCTGGGATCCTGCTATCCAGGACCCCAGCCTAGCTGCTTTCTCCTCTAAATTGATTGCAGGTACTTAAGGTACACTCCAGATTGGATTCTGGGGTACCCTTATATGTCCCTAGAATATGGTATACTATATACCCAGGGCATAGGTACCCCAGAGGCCTCTCCAGGGCTCCAGCATGTATTATGCCACCCTGGGAGACCATTCAAAATTACACAACAGGTCTGCTGCAGCAGCCTGTGTAAGGTGGGGCATGCACCCCTTACTTAGATATAAGTTCACTATATCTACTCCATATCACTGCACATATAAACCTATCAGTCACCCCTATAGCAGGTCTTTTCAATCCTGAAGGCAGGGTTCTGGGTTTTATGTGAAAGGGTGCACCTGCATGAGCAGAGCCCCTCTGCAGCCTTCGGAACCTCTATTCCGGGTATGTTTGTGATGCAGCCAACCATATACTCTTAAGTGCATTATAACCTCGCGGTAAATGCTAACTTTAAAACGGCTGCATGGAAACATGTTGTGTTTGGTGTCAAACACCTTGGAATCATACCTCCACACAAGCAACTGGTGTGGGAGGTATGATTCCACCCTCCTAGAGGGAGAAATATGACAACACCGGTACACCCGGTATAAGCTTAACAGAACCTGGCATCACAAAATGGATGCTGCCAGCCACAGACACAAGTCTGCCCTCCTGCTGTTGGACGACACTGCGGCAGGGGAAGGCTGGACAATAGGTTTCCTGTCACAGTGAGGTGTGACCACCTCCCAGACAGGCTTAAGTGTATTGGGGCTGGATGGGTGCACTCTTAGAGTGCTTTGATGTCTGCACTGGGGGCACATTTGGTGTCCCTGTGCATAGTCTAGCTCAAACCGGTTGCAGGAGCCATTTGCTCCTGCTCTGGCACGATACTGGACAAAGGACTTTGGTGTAGCCACCCCTCTGTCCTTGTCATGCCCCGTGATCCGGATCGACAGACGATCCAGTATATAAGGATCCTAGGCGCGTACGAACGCGCTTAGCGTTCTAGCTTGGAGCCCTGTTTTCCGTCTTTGTTCCGTGTGCCTGACTTCTGGCGGGAACTTCCTGTTTCCGGAGTCGCGTTACGAGTGTTTGGAGCCTTTGCGGGTTCAGCCAGTGTGTTCCGTGTCTTTGTGAAGACGCCTGATTGTTTGTAGTAGCGAGCCCTTCAACTCTCTGGCGACTCGCTTCTGCTTTGGTTGCATTTGATTCCCGCCACGTGTGGCGGCATTGCGTGTGAGTGCAAGTTATATCCCTTCCCCTGTGCTGCTGCTTCGTGGTGGCACTCACTCCTGGGTGGCGGTATTTTGTATGTATGCTTCATTATTTGTTTCCAATTGCCTTGTCCTCCCCGCTCCCCGTTCCTTTCATTCCCATATTCCTCCAGTCCCCTCTCAGTAGTTAAGGGTTTCGGAGTTCACCTTGCGAACTCGTTAAATCACCCGATACCCTGATATTGCGGTTTCCTTCTCTGCTGGATTATCGCGCCCCATCAGCGCCTGGCCCCCAGCTGGGGCCACATACCATTCAATCCCACACCGTCCCAGTTCAACACTATTCCTACTCCTCGACAGTGGTGCTGGTCTCCCCTGAGACAGAAGACTTTAGTAGCCCGTAGGGGACGCTAGCGTGGACCACGTTACAGGGGCCGGTGTACGTCTGAAGCATGGTAACAGCGCTGTGCGCTACACTTTTCTTTTGTACTTATGGACACATTACAGGGTGGGTGGATGTAATTGTTATCGTTTTGTCTTTTCCCACTAGGTCTTAACCTCCACCTGAATAGTTTATCGTTGTTACCTACCATTTGGAAATACATGGAAGTGGATGTATAGTACCGTTAGTGAGTAATAGACCGATAAGAAATTGTACAGAGAATTTGATGTTACAGGAATATTCCCTGAATTGTTTACTTTATGTGGTGTAGGAATTCTTGGCCTGCTTGTTCCACGCCTGCCCTTTCCTGAGTCCCTTCCTTTCCCAGTGGAGGTGACACCCATCTTACATGAAGGCAAGACCCCAGTGGTAGGTGGGTTTAGTAATGTCTATGGTTTTGAAGTGAATGAGGTGATGCTTACAAGTGATTAGGCCTTTCTATTGCAGCGCCCAGAGAAGAGCCACATCCTTGGTTCCACCACAGCCAAACCCCTGAAGTCACACCCTCCTTCCCTTGTTTTGTTACCCTGTTTTCCCCTGGCGTGTCATCCGGTTCTCTAGTGTTTGATAGAGACGGAAGGCCGTAGGGGAGGACGGAGACTTACTCTTCAGATTCCTGACGCTCCTGCAGAAGATTCTGAGAACCATTACAGTCCTGACCCTCCCATAGGTGGGTCCCCAGAGTTTGTCCCACCCCTTCCTTGGGTATAAAGTAGGAACCCCTAACTACAAGTCTTTAGATTTACCTGGACGAAACTCTGCTACAGAAACCAAGTACTTCGACTATCTACACTACGCTGGATGACTGAAGAATCTCCCTTGGAATAAAGGAGTTACTCCCCTGCAAGGCAGGCCCCTGAAACGCATATGACCGGTTTGCATCTACGCAGCTCCTGAAGGACTCTGTAGATTTATGCAACACAGGAGGTGGGGTCCCGTGGTCTCTGAGGTTGACCTGTGCTCTCAGCAATTCTGAGACCCGCATACCTCGTGGGGACCGTGCATCCCGAACCCCTGGGCACCGTGTACGTTTGCAGCAGCATATGCTTTTTGGCGATCCCTGAAGCTGTGCTTTGTAGTGCAGACCCCGAGCAGTATTTCCACTGAAGATTTCCGGCCTACACTCCACGAGTGTTCCGTGGGCTGGTACTTTGTGATTCAGCTCGAGGTCCCTTCGCGATCCCTGGCCCGTTGACTTGTGGGTCCCTGAGAAGGGAACTTTAACTTTCAGTGGGCTTTCCTGGTTTCTCCAGATGTGCTCTGACTCTCCATCGCTTGGGGAGTCCCCAGGACCTTGCTGGTCCCCAACGAAGCATCTTTTCTCTGACCACGTGGGTTGCAGTTGCCAAGGCTTGTTGGTGTTCAATCCGGACACTGACCCCCCCCAGCACTCGTCATCCTTCGTGGGACAGCTCACCTGTGGACTTTGGTCATCGTCGATGTCTCCTGGTCCCCGTGGCTGCAGAGTCAAGCTTCACCTCTTCTCACCTGAAACACCCGACATCGGTGGGCATTCATCTATCATGCCCCTGGTCACTGTGAAGTGACCCAGACTCTGTCCCCTCTTCTTTCAGGTTCTTCTCAGCTCCAATCCAGGCTTGGATCACACCGGACACTTCTCATCTTCCCAGCAGCAGCACTTCTTCGCATCACGCCATTGAAATCAACGAGCGTTTCCGACACCACTTGAAACCTATACACCCGGCTCTCCTGGGATAGGTAACACGGGTACCTCTGTACTCTCAAGGGTGCTGGCCTTAGAACCTTCTATGTTCCAAAGGATTTGCTTGAAGTCCTCTCCTAAGTGTCCTTAATCTTTAAAATTCCAACCATGACTTCCCCATATAGTTGTGCGGAGCTCGCGGCTATGTTCTCACACTGCACACGTCCTCCGTGGGTCCCCTGTGTCACTACCTTGGATGGTTACGTGGGGTCCAAGCAATTCTACGTGCTCTAGGCACTGTGTCTAGTCAAGTTGTGGTTGTTATACCACTTTCTTAGTGTATGGTTTGGTCTCCCCCTGGAGCCCACTGTGAATTGTGGTATTTACTGTCGTTCTAGTGCTTTAATATTGTGTATCTTGTTTCCTAATCTCATAAAGAAGTTAGTAGAGAGTATTTAGTAATAAATACGTTTATTTTATATATAGCTTGTGTGGTTCTCCTTTCATTTGGTCATTCAGGAGGTTATAATCTGGTAAACCAACTGCTTTACATTCCTTCGAGACTTAGCCTGAAGGCTGCTCTTCATAGCTACCACTAGGATAGCTTTTAATAAAGGTTGTCTTTAACCTAATCATCAATAAGGGTCGTTGGACTAGTGCAAGGTGCCCACTATAACTATTGACAGCATATACCAGGCCAACTTCTCACAGGCCCGTCCCGCAAGCGTGCATGACCGCCATTGCTAAAGCTGGCATCTCCTGAGTGCTGATTACATTAATTAAGCAGAGAGTTCTCCCAATAAAAGCTATAGAGTAAGGACACATGAAAGAGGGGCTGTCCTTATGGGAGGTAACAACAGGAGACCAGGAGGTACTAAGGAGGGACTACTAAGCCTATTGACAAATCAAAAGCCATCATTTACAAAGGACTGGAAGAGGAGCCAATTGTAAAGGTGGGCGGAACATGGGTGGGGCTTTATTTCCATATCCTGAATACTGCATGCCTTGAAGAGACAGCGCAAGCGCTGCCTAGGTGAGACCTCAAAGGTGACGGACCAGTGGGCACTCCCACCAAATATGCAATCCAGTACCTCTGATTCTGCAACCCCTCCAGCAACTGGAATTAACATTTAGAAACATTTGATGCAAGCAGGAGGGAGTATATTGCCAGCCGTATCAAATTTTGTACTGACTACCCCCCTACCTTAAACTGACTTTGAAGGTGAATGAATGTCCCTACTCATCCATTACCACTGCTTTGGTGATATCTATACACTTAAAACCTGTTCCCACTCCTTATTATGCAGCCAGTCTGTGGCGTCTCGCAGGCAGGAAAACCTGGTATAAATTAGATATAGTTCTCCTAGAGCCCACCCGCTTGGGAAACAGAGATTCGAGTGTTGTCTTTTTGCGAGTGGTACCTTGCTGGATTGCAAGATTCATGACTCAATGCCGAAACGGTGTGTTTTGCTGTCTTTCATTCTCGGTGAGGCTGAAATCGGTCTTACATTGTAGGAATATCTTAGGTTTGGAGGCCCCAAAAATATCTCTGAGAATCCTGTACACCCTCTTCATTCCTGAAATGCATTGCCCTCTGCAGCATGGGTAAAGTCTTTACTATAATGAATAGGAGTGTATGTTGAGGGTAGGTCACCAGACACAAGGTTTCTATAAAGGTGTGTCAGACCCTGAGGATTGTGGCAACTGAGTTACTGAGATATGCATTAAGTGGCCTAAACGTAAAGTATATTCATTTTAATGATGTTGATCCTGCCCATCCATGATTTAATCAGGTGGCTTTAGGACTTTAAGTATAGGCAAATAGAGAACAACAGCAATTTAGAGTGGAACTACTCATTTGGAATCCTGGTAATCCGCAAGCTCAGGTGGCTGATATATTTCGTAGCCCGGAGGACGTGAAAATCCCTATGCAGAGGGGCTACTTCTTCTCCCGGCATAGTTCGCTTCAGGACTTCAGATTTATCATAATTGATCTTATACCCAGAAACTGACTCAAAGACCAGCAAAAGGGCTAATACTGTAGAATGGGACAATTGCCAGAGCCCCAAGGTCAGAAGCATGTCAACAGCATAAAGGGGGAATTTATATTGCCTGGCACTGAATTTAATTCCTACCACCTCTTAGAATTGCCGTACACTACAGGCCATTGGCTCTAGAAAAAAGACAAATAAAAGTAGCGATAGAGGTCACCCCTATCTAGGGCCTTTTGTAGCCTCAAGTCCTGTGATTGCCAACCATTGAATGTGACCTTAGCTTTGAGCTGGCACAGTTGAAAATGTTCATATTTAGAAAGCGCAGGCCAATGCCCTTTCGCTGCAGGACGAGGAGATAAAGAGACCAACCCAGCGGGTTGAAGGCTTTTTTCTGTCACAGCAGAATCACTGGGATTTTCATACGCGTATCGTCTTCAACCTGGTGTATGGTTGCCCTTATATGGTCATGTGTCTTTCACTGTTAGATTGACATCTGTTGGTCCTTTACAAAGCTGCACAAAACCCTCCACACCCATTCACAAGGTGCTGCTGTTTTGGGTCTATTTAAGGGACAAAGGATCTAATAGTGTCACGTTGCAAATATGGAGATTTTTTCTCCCTTGCAGACTCCTGGCTATGGATTTTCATCTGGTTGCAAGGGTTTGCAGAGGAAGCCTGCACCTTGATTATTGATGTTGTAAAATGTCTGCTAAACCTTGTTAGGAGACCGAATGCACTGTGCCTGATGTCTTTGTCTGTTACAACTCAAATAATTGTCCATGCAGCTGGTAAGTGTATGTAAAGCGACCTGGTCAGTAATATATCTTCTCATTAGTTCCTATGTTGCTCACTTTTTTAACATCATTTTGAAGTTCTTTCTGGAAAATATCTGGAAAATAAGGTGTTTTGAACATAAAATGTGTTTTTTGTTTTGCTGGAAATTTAAGTCAAACTTAAAGCATAATTTTTCACACTCTTTTCATGTGAATCATTGGGTACTAGTAGGCCCTGATTTCAACGACTTGACTTTATATCTCATGTGGAATGTTATCTTTCCTTTTTCAAGACACCTAATGACGACACAGATGTAGCCCTGCGCAGTCCGTCCGCAATGGTCCCCTTGGGTCTAAACAGCCTGGTAGTCTCATGCGCCTCTGCTGTTGGTGTAAGGGTTGCAGCGACGTATGAAGCTGGAGCCATGTCTCTCAAGAAAGTGATGAGTTATTATGCACCGTGTGAAATGGGCTCTCAGACAGGCAGTGCTCCAGGTCCTGAAAGCCTTAAAGACATTCGAGAGGAGCAAGTGAAGCTTGAATCCATGCAAGGAAAGAAAAGCTCGAGCCTGGTGGATATCCGAGAGGAGGAGTCTGGTGGAGGCAGTCGTAGGCTTTCGCTGCCAGGCCTGTTATCCCAGGGTAAGACAAATATTCATTTTGCATTCCTCATTATAGATTAGCTTTCATTTATCATAATTGAGAGATATTTGTTCACAGCAAATTTGGATTAGTGGTGGCACATTCTGAAGTGCACTTCTGCACACTTTTAACATACGTGCAGATGTGGTAGAAATAGAGTGTGGTGCACTGTTGGGTGTTGTAGTCTTTATTAATTTGAAAGCAATTTGTGCTGGTTATGATAAACTGTTCTTAGTGACTTTGACATATGCTAAATGTATGTGCGTGTTCAGAACGAAACTGTGAACCCTAGTAGATAACTCGTTTACATTGTTGGTGTTATATCAGGTGGCAGAATGCTGAGTAAGGTCGAAGGGCTACCCCTACGAGCTTGGATAGAACTTTCATCACTCAGCGTTCTGCCGCCTGATATAACGTTGAGTTAAAAACGGTGACCTTGGTATGCCAAGCCTTTTTCATTTTTTCATCATGGTATACTTCTCTTTTAAAAAAATTTAAAAAACTTTAGCTTGAGACATTAACATATTACATAATAATATTGTTTTTGTGTCAGTACCTGAGCAGAGCCAACGAACAGTACATATAAAATTAATGGAAAGATCTCTGTAGTTGAAACATTGGATATATTGAGTGTCTGTTACCAAATGCAATACCAATTAACGTTCTTTTATTATTGGGAAAATTAACTAGACTTGTTAGCTCTTGTGGCTAGGTTCATGCGCTGTTTATAATAAATGTTGTTCCGTGCTTTCAGAAGTCATAGGTTGATGAATGCTTTTTTAAGTCCACACTTGAAACAATTGATCCACAAATGGTTCTGATGTTTGCAATGGAATTGGTACCAATACTTCAGATGAAAACTTCTAATCGCTGATTCCTCATCTTGTGAATGACCCCAGGTGCCAGACTGGATCCGGATATTTTTTCCAACATTGCTCCTGGGCGCCAGCAAGTGGGGTCGGATGGCTCTGCATCGACTCCATCTCATACCGGAGGTGATGCCAGAGCCGCATATAAGCACCACCCCTGCGTGCTGACGTCAGTTCCTTTCGTTCCGCACCTTCATTCATGGATCAAGAGCTAGCTCCTTCTTTCCTAGTCAGTTGACAAGTTCTTTTGTTTTCCTTCAAAATTTCTCCAATGTGCAAAGAAAATATCACTTCCTTAAAACACAGGCTTTAAACCATGTAGGGTTTATCGCAAACAAATGTCTGTGACAAAACGACTCATCCCTGGGCCCTCAAGTCACCCTTACCTCCCTTTACCTTTACCCACCCTTTATCCTTCAAGTCACACTTGCCTCCCTATACCTCTACCCACCCTTGATCCTTCAAGTCACCCTTACCTCCCTTTACCTATGCCCACCCCTGAACCCTCAACTCCCCATTACCTCTCTTTACCTCTACCCCACCTCTAAACCTTTGAGTCACCTCCACCTCACTTTACCTTTACCCACTTCTGATTTGAATACTGGCTTGGTAAAGTACTGTGTGGTAAAGATACCAATACTTACCTGTGCGGTACTTACTTGCATGCTAAAGACTGTCTAGTAATGGTTCAGTGTAGTAAAGGCTGCGAGGTAAAGGCTGTTTCTCCTCATGCAGGACACAAATGTTTTGGGGGCTTTGTTGGTTATTTTATGCTTTTCAGTATATTTGGTGGGCACCTAAGCCTCTTTGACAGTTTGCCCACTCCCTCCTCGCTCCCCACCCCACACCACAGATCATATTCTTAAGGTCTCACCCGAGACAGTGGATGCCCTGTTGCGTGCTAGACAGTTTGTTTTCTTAGGGATTTAGAGACCTCCCATTGCTTACTATTGGTTGGCAACATCGTCACGCATTTCCTTGCTCCTCTTTGGTCAGCAATTGACTGTAGGAAGTTGCCTTTTTATGTAGTCTACCAAAATGAGGTGCACTATGTAGAAAGCCTTGAGGACTCTTATGGCTTACAGGGCTTAAATTAATAATTCCAAATGCTAACTTCTGTGGGCCAGCAGTTTAGGCTTATTAGAGAGTAGTGTTAAGTATTTGTTGTACACACTGAGTTAATAAATGAGACTCACCGTCTAGAAGAAACTCCAGAACAATTCAGAAAATGCTTATTGCGCCTGTCCATACAAAGAAACATGGGTCATTTGGCAGTTTGGATTGGTAAATATCAAGTTGGACTGGATAGGATATGGTGCCGATATTCGCTTGGTGATTGGTGCTTTTGTAATAAGGAATAGGTAATAGCTCGCCTCTCCGGTTGATGGATAGGATGTCGGACCAAAAGGGGAACTTGTCCTTTGATTTATATGTTAGGACTGAAGATACAAAGCGTGGTACGTAAATTTCAAGGGGTTCAGGGTTATTTATCTCTCTTCTCCGATTGGTTGATAATATGTCGTACCAGATGGGGAACTGACGTTAGGACTCAGAAGAAACAAAGCGTTGGATGTACTTCTGTATTAAATTGGTTTGGATTTACACGGCATGGCCCTATGCAGTAGCTCACACTTGTGGTGTTGCGAGGTTAAAGAAGATATCAGTCTTTCTGATTCTGTGTATGTGGTTTGGTCACAAAAAGTGAAGTGTAATGTGTAGTATAAAGTGATAGTCTTGGATTGGTTTAAGTTGAAGCCGGAAATAGTGTGAATGCAGAAACATCACAGAAATTGATGGAGGATGATTTGCATTGGCTAGCCGCATTTGCGGACCAAAGAGAAGCCCTCTTTATACGCATCTCTATTTATGGAAATAATGGTATAGAAGTCTATTGCAATGTCGCTAGGGATGGGGACAAAAGAATGGCTTGAAGGTTTTGTTTTCAGAATGTTCTTGAGGAGGGCATCTTCAGTGATGATGTCAAAGCTGTGCCAGCAGTCCTCAAGGGATGATTCACATGGTCAAGGAGCGATTTCACTTTTCACTTTTGCGTCAAAAAATGTTGCAAATTCTGCTGCTTTCTTGGGAGGATCATCAAATTTGATAGTTGAAGAAGAGGTGACGTTGCTGGTAGATTTGATAAGGTCGACTGGTTTTTAGGTCTGGTCTTGGCAGAGTCAAGGAGGGTTTTGAAGTGATTCACTTTTTTGTTAAAGATGTGTCTGTGATGGCGTGTTCTTGCTGAGAAATCAGAGATTTGATAGATTAATGATGGTAGGAGACTATCTCCATTACCACTCCAGGTACCTCCGGTTTCTTCTTTCATCATAGAGCGACTTATTGAACCAAGGGGCAGAGGGCGTGGGCCTTTTCTTTTAGCTTTGTAGTGGAGCAACACTGTTTATCAAGACGGAAAGACTGGTGAGACACAGGGTAGTAAAGTCAATGATGTCAGAGTTGGGGCTGATGTCTGGTAGAGCCTTCTTGGGTGCATGGTAGGGAGTGACTAGGTAGCTGTTTTTTGTGTTGCGAAACCAAGTAGTTACCCTTTTTGGTTGGCCCAGAATGAGATAGATGCAATAAGAAGGGGATGAGTAAGTGGTCCCACCAGTCTACTGGTAAAGAATAATCGGCTGTTAGCAGGTTTTATTTATTTGTTTATTTATTTGAAGAGTTTTATATAGCGCCGGCTAGACCCGGAGGTATCAGAGCGCTTTACATGAGGATCAGCAAGTTACAGGTTACATAATTACATGGCTAAGTATAGACATAGGAGAAAAACATGAGATTTCACAATAATGTGAGTTATTAGCGTGTACACACGTCTTATGGGAAGTGAAAGGTCGAGGGGGAATGGTAAAACAGGAGGAAACACAACGGGTAGACGAGGAAAACAATGTCTGATGTCCGGCTGGGTAGGTGACGGCTGAGGGGTGAACCAGAGCAAACTCCTCTATAGCTGCATAGGACAGCTCCACCGGGCATCAGCCAAGGTTGCTCGAGCACCGCGGTAAGTACAGAACAGTTATGGTTTCTGCCCAGGGGAAGTTCCATCTAGAGCATCAGCCATGGTGTTACAGGGTAGTGCCGTCCGCCTTATCCTCCAGCTCGCCCCCCAGGTCAAGAGTGGTGAGAGGAGTAGGAGAAACGGACAGTTCCAAAGTCTGCAGATCATCCCCATTCCCAGTAGCAGTAGTGAGTGTTGGGCATTTAAAATTTGGGCATTTCTTAATGGGTGAAACAACTCTGCCCCTGCGATCAACTCACTGGTTGAACAGCCCCCAACAAGGGTGTCAGTCCTGTCCCACTCTATACAATCCGAACTCAGCAGCCTCACGCTGCCGGCTAGAACACACTGCCAGTATAGTTCACAGGGGAGCAATATGCCATTAGCTCCGATATCTCACACTGCCATGAAGTCCTGTATCTCCAGGCTTGGCATCAACGGAGCAGTACATCTTTCAGGTAGGGTGGCAGGCAAAATTGATTTATCCTCGGGTAGCAGGCTTCAGACACTCGGCAAAACTTCAATGCATCAGTCCCACATCACCGCACATTCTCAGAGTGCGCAGCCTGCTGTGTGCATCAGTCAGAGCGATGTGGTGAATTAAGGTCGTCTTTCTAGAAAATTATGCCCATCTGCCATATAAGAGTCAGGCATGGGGTCAGGTAGTCGTACTTTGGCCGGAATACACGTTTAGTAGATACAAAAAACAGTCTCATTCATCACAGAACAACCTAGAGTATGGTGATCTTAGAATAAATTGAAACAGAGGCCTTTCCGTGTGTGACCGCGCTTCAAGAAATCACGTCAAGCCGCCATGTTGGAGTCAGTCAAGCCGGCAGGCAAGTACGCGCTGGTAAGCACTAATTAATTATTATTAGAGTCTTACTTTTGCATATTCTTGGGCAGCCTCACTTGTGTGCTGATGTTGGTGAAATATGGTATCCACCACTCTGTGATTGCAGATCAGGATTCGTACTGTCGGACCCCACGCAGGCATGTCGCGTAGTGTGCTCTTTGAGGCGTTGAGGCCGGGGAGAGTCCGCTGGTCTTTAGCACACGCCAAGTGACCCTGCTATTCAGAGGCCACAAGTAGAATCACGGGGATCGGTGAGTCAAAAGGCCCGTTGTCCACCAGAGCCCCATGCGAGTGAAAAGATCAGAGGAGGGGGACACATTCAAGGGGATCATAGCCAGAAGGCAATCCCTGGCCAGGGAGCTCCGGGTCAGAGCTCCTCACCCGCCGGCCATCTATACCAAAGAATAGTAATTCCATCCTCAACAGCACTTCATTACAACCCTCGGGGATTGCTTTGTGATCCTCAATGTCTGATGAGGACACCTACAAAAGCAATATGAGCTCTGCCTCCTTAACTGCTGGTCTATTATGATATATTACTAAATAGAACTGATTCAGAAAGTGCACAGAAGTTAGTAAGCAACAGACACTAGTTTATCAAGACCGATTACCTTCTTTGCGCAAGAATCATGTGCACCCTGATGTTTCTTCTAATAAACTTGAGAAAATATTACAAGGCCTCTAACCGGAAAATGCCATTGGCATTCGAACTATCTTCAAGTAAAACCTCCATCACAACTACATGTCAAATTGACAATTGTGCATATTAATGCTCGTTCTTCTCAAGCATGAGTGTTGCAGACATAAATTGTCTACAGGATATTAACTCTCAATGTTTAACAGAAATCTGGTTATCCAACTCCTATTATAGAGATTCCGGGCCTCAATGGCACTTATTCCTGCAACAAGACAACGCCTCAAAAGCCAAGGGAGGTATAAGCCCAAACTTTAAAGAATCCTGGCCCTTTTCCTAAATTATTAATGACAAAACCAAGGCCTTTGTTTTACTGTCATTTCCCCCAAGTCTGTCCAGCAGTAAATAAGTTACCTCACACACAATTTACAGCCACCCAAATCATTAATCAAACATCTTACCTCACTACATATTTGCTACACTCCAAGGCAAATATGATGTTAATATTCATCAAAGGAAGCACATTTTATGGTAAAAGGTCTAAAGGTAATCCTCAAACTTCACAATCTTGTTGAAATATGCAATTTTCCTCTACATTCCAATGTTAAGAGATAAGATCTGTTTTTAACTATGATTTACTATACAGCAGTTGCTGACTTTGCCAATCATCAACATAATTCCCAAATACATTTGCGCCAACCAAAATGAAAAGTTAAATGAGCAACATAAGCTGTCTGAACTTTGATCTGTTACATAACTTAAAGTGATGAAAGAGGGAACTCTTTGCAACAATCAACTTTAATGGATTGAATGAGACCTAGTTTAACACACTGCACATATCCCATTAAGAATGAGTGAACCCACCAGCCCTAGGCATTCTGAAATTCTGTTTTCAGTTCTCCTCTCTGACAACACCGAATTTTATATGCCTGTGGTGGGTATAAGTACATTGAGGACCAAAGATTTCTTATACTTTGTCTGGATTGAAAGAAGATGCTGTGCCCTAGCCCATAGAGGTTTTTCCAAGAACAAGGCAATGTTTGGATTGTTTCTGCAGGAAATTCAGGCAGCGGCATACAAACCAACTCGTCTTTCCAGCTTTGCATCCAGAGCTTCTGATACTAGGGCAAAAGAGACATATTATAGTCATCATGAGACATTGCAGCATTCTGGATCTCTATCCCCACTGACTGGTTGTTTGCGAACAAAGGCTGTAATAAACAGGGAATTCTAAATGTATATGAGGAATATCTGAACCCTTTCCTTCAAAAAATTGCATACGGCTCCCCGTTAGTCTACGCCTTCTTACATAAACTGTATATCAGTGCTTGTGTTTTTTATCGCAGCCTTAGAAGGTGCTAGAACTTTCTTGCTTGTCTTATATTGCATCATTTGACTGCCCTGTCTTTCATAATGCATTGCAGTTACATTTATGCAGCACGTCTTAGGCCCTAACAGGTGCTGAAGCACCTTTCTGGGTGGGTCGCATACTATTTCATGAGAGTGTCATGGATGGAAGATTAGATCTGGCGAATGGCCTCTATGGGTAGTGTGCATGCTGCAAGTGAGCACCAGAGTTGTGCTCTTTTCTTGTTTTTTTGTTGCTGGACTGTGCGTGAAGTTGAAATAAAGAAAGAGAGATATGACCACTCAAGTGGTCAAGCAAATATTTATGCAAGCGGTCACCTACCATTAGATACTGCAATCTAGGACGAGCGAGGCAGGTCTACCCCGCTTAGAGCAAGGGTAGTACACACAAGCCATGAGCAGTTTAATCACGTTTCAATTTTAGCAGGGCTTATTGGATTACAAATAGTAAGAGACGTGCAGTAAGTTACACATTTTCTAATGGCCCCCTTAATGCAAGTATTTTAAATACTTGCCAGTTCTACTGGACATAGCAGTGTGGGCAGAGGAAGAGTAATACCGTGAATTATAATACAGAGAGATCAGCAGTTCAGGCTAGATCATGAACCAATTCATTTCATTACAGTTCTAGTGGCTATAGTAGATTAGATAAGGTGAGAGCAGCACAGTGAGTTATAGCCTTCCCACTGGCCTGGCTTATGCCACCACTTTAATATAATTTCTCATCTAAATGGCCCCAAGCAGAGTAGGCATCGCAAAAGTGTGCAGTCATTTAACCCTTTTCTCTATAGCCATGTTCACAGAGTCACAGTTAAGCACATCTTTCCCAGTGGACTTGTTTATGCAACAAACAGACAGCATATGCTCTTAGAAGTTCACAGCATGGCAGCCAAGGAGAAACCAATAGGAAAGGGCACTGTATTTCCAGCCATGGTATATGCTCTTACCGCCCACCCACAAGTGGCACGGCAGCAACCTATGGCTTTGACTATATACAACCAACTGCAGTATATGCTGAAAGAAGTGCACTCAGAACTGACAAGGACCAGCCTTATTTCCTTAGTCCTGGTAAGTGGTCTGGAGAGTTCACCTAGGAGCAGTAAGGAACAAGCCCATAGGAATGGGTAATATAACCAGCTATAGCAGCGTTTCTAAAACTGTGGGTTGCGACCCAAAGTTGGGGGGCAAGCTAATTTCTGGTGATTTAGTAAAGGCCGAGTAATAAATGAAGATGGCTTTAAATTCTGAGTTCATCTTGTCACATTTGCCAGTGCATCAAAGACAGAGGTCAAATGGCAGGCTGTGTCTTCTGACAAATTGAAGCTTATTCTTTTAACAAGGTAAATGGTGTTTACTTTTCTTTCTTTGACTGCAATGTCTGAGGAGTTTTTCAAGTGAGTTATGTAACAACCTTGCTAGAGAACAGGGAGTGCGAGAGGAAAGGCTTTAAGGATGTCTTTTTTTTTCAAAACACTGCACAATGCAAATGCCTGCAAATGAAGCATGCAGTCAGCAGAAAGGAAAGAAAAATGAAGCACATTTTTTGTTTTTCTGAAGTGTGCTAGAAAAAGATTTTAATAGGATCAAAACAAATCAAGACACTTTACTTTGCGATGCACAAATGTTAAATATTCACAGAAACCTGATTTCCACAAATTATCACTTGTATGCTATTTAGTTTTATCAGTAAAACTGTATGCCTGTGCAAATTTAGTGGCAATTTCATTGGAAAAAGAGTTGCCTGTAAATGACAAAGCACTACCACACAATGCTTTATTTACATTAAAAAAATTATCCCGCCTCATGTCCATTAAATGTCGGTGAGTCACGAAAGCTTACTGTTCTAAAAATTAGATTGTTCTCAAATGCTCGGGAAGCACTGAGCCAGTGCTTAATTTGTAAAATATTAAGTGCCAGGGCTCTGACCAGGAGCCCACTGCAGCTTGCACCACCCATCGCCCTGGTCATTGCTGCCAAAATAACTAGTAACCATCTCTTTTGCATGTAAATGCGACAGTTCAGATTATTCCAGGTCCAGGTCCTCAAAGCTAGAGGAATTGCTATGGGGGGGTTGGGGGAGGGGCAGGTATGAGCAATTTTGATGTATATTGTATTCCAAAACAAGCGTTGTTCTGCTCATCTCTAAATTAGATGAGCCGCGCCACCTTGTGGTAGACTGTTTGAAATATGGTGTTGACAATTGGGTGCAGGTGCCGAGCACCGGAAACCAATTAAGTGCCAGTGCTGAGCACCGGAAAGCACCGGCTCAAATTAAGCACTGCACTGAGCTATAGCATATGCTATGTGCAGGGAACCATGGGCATTATATAACCAGTCATGGTATGTGGTCTAAGTAGGCCAACCAGGAGGGCCAGAGAAGTCACTCACAAGAATGAGCAATGCACATCTAGGCAACGATTATGGCCGACGGTACACCCCGGAGCAGCAGAGAGCAATCCCACTAGCATGAATAATATAACCAGCCATGGTATGTGTACAAATAAGCCGTAGTCTATAGTTTCTGGCATCTTTGAGCAGCAGAGTATCAAGCCATAGTATGTAATCAGAGTCCTGTTCTTTAAAAAAAATATTTCTCTGATGGGACACTGAGGTTAGTTTAACAAGTGTAAGTCTCCGAGTACCAAACCCTCTCACACTTCCCGGATGAAGCCTGGACTTCTCTTGACTAGGCGAATCAAGCTTTAGAAAGGGAAAGAAACAGTCTCAGAACCTAGAGAAAAGGTTTCACAAATAGATACTGTGTAGACAGACAGAAGGTATTTTGTAACACTGCTCTATGGGTTTGTACCAAACACAAGTGCAACTAGAGCCAAATTTCGGGGGGGGGGGGATTGACAAAGATTTTTTTTTGGGGGGGGGCTGACTCTTCCAGCAATATGCAGATTGGAGATGCAGGGGCTCTAAGAAAGGGTGAAAAAACAACAAAGCCTCATTACAAGCAAATGTTCTTTTAAAGACCTGTGAAGCACTCCGGTGCGGCTGTGTGTGTCCCAGGAAGCTGTCTGAGCCCGGGCTGCCATACACGACGGGGGGGCTGAAGCCCTTTGAGCCCAATGGGCGTTGCGTAATTGGTACCAAATATGAACAGCCCAAATGTAGTCCCAGAAATTCTGCCACCTGACGGCAATTCACCTTCAAAAAGAACTCTGCCCCGAAGTCCATAGAGAAGGTAGGGTAGAGCTCAAAGCACTTTAATACAACCAAATCTGTAATCTGGACTAAATCCGAAGATCTGCAATGACATCCATAACAGGTTGTCCTTGGAAATAATAAGGTCAACCATGGAGCCCTTTGAATGTGCTGGTTTAGTGTTGTGTTGTAAGAGATCATTTTCTGAGAGAAATGTGGCAAGTTGGTTGGCTGCTGGATCTTTCGAGGTGCCCTAGTGAACATTAAATTTCATAGAAAGATCGATTTATCATTTTGTGCATATAGGTCATTTGCAAAGCCAGTTAATTCTTCAGTAAAGGCAGAGCTGTCACCTGCCGGGTGGTAAATGGCATAAAACCCGAAAGGGGAGCCGTGCTGTACATGAAGTTCCAGAAAAAGGCATTCCAACGTGAAGAAAGAGCTACTGGGAGTTGTTTGAATTGAAGAGAGTTTCTAAAAATAGCTTGCACCGATCTCAGGACATGTCGATTCTGCCCACCTCCTCTTCAGGATGGCCCTCATTCCATCTAAATCTCTCCTCGCCACTAGACCATCAAAGAGCGGCCCTGTCCCCTATCGACGTGCCCCAACCAGGAAGGCCCTCTCTCCATCTAAACCACTCCTCACCACTAGATCTTCACAGAACGGTTTTGTCCCCTGTTGTCCTGCCCCAATCAGCTAGACCCTCGACTCCGAGGACGAGAGTCTCCTTGAACTTAATAGGCGCACATCCAGCCAGTCCGATCCTATCTGTTCCTCGACCGGAGAGACCCCAGTGTGACGGACTAACACTACCTCCATTGCCTGATCCCCCGTCCCTCAGCCTTCTCCCTACGACGCATCCTAGGCTGGAACCCGGACAAAAGCCCACCACCGATCATGCTCGTTCATCACCACCCTCTCCGGCTCGGTTTGTACCTAACCCCCAGCTAATCGTTCACACCCCCCTTGCAAATTCTCCAACCTCACTAGTTAAAGGACATGGAACTCCACCAGTCCCAAATGATCATCTTCCTCCACAGGAACAATTCAACACCACTGTGGAACCCACGGTCCTACACCAAGACCCCCCTCCCCCACTCGCTTTCCCTACACCCCCTCCAGTCCAACACCCTGACTTGGCAGCGCGCCTAGACTACATATCTCTCCAGTTGCACCTTCTCACCTCTGACCTACATGACCTGAAAGCCCTCTATAATGATTTTTTCCCCGTGATCAGCTTTCTCCTCACATTCACGAATTTGCCCAGTGCTTCCTCAAGCGTTATTGATCGTAGGAACCACCCTCTAGCCCCCACCACCCTGAAACCCATTCCTCTACTCGAGGATCCCTCTCGGCCCAGAAGAGGTGTGACCCACCCGCCGTCCATTGGTCAGCCCTTTGCTCCCTCCATCATGAAATCCATTCCCCTACCTAACGATCCCTCCCGGCCCAGAAGAGGTGTGACCCACCCGACGTCCATTGATCTCCAGGACCCTCACAACTCTTACCCTTCCTGGTCCAACCCCAACATGATCTCGCCGAGAAAAATACAATTCATGCATTCAAACCCATACAGAGAACCTCCACGCATTCTTAGAGGCAGTAATATTGACAACCTCATTCATGTGAAAGTCACCCAGACGCCTTCCTCCCCAAATCCGTTACGTCTTGAATGTGCATGCGTCATGGTGCACCTTTGCTCCACTTAGTGAAAAAGACATCTACAAGATCCTTCTGAATATCAACCCATCCAACCACTTCAGTGACCAGTGACCCGTTAACCCCGGCCATCTTCAAAGAAATCAAGAATGTACTCATCCCACCTGGACAAGGATTGTAAACGCCTCGCTTTCACAAGGTATGATCCCCGACAATCTAAAAGCAGCTCGGGTATCACCTATACTAAAAAAAACTAACGCTGACAAAGCGGATCTCAATAACTTCTGGCCTATCTCCAACATCCCCACCCTAGCAAAACTCATAGAAAAATGCGTACAGTTCCAACTCTGTGCGCATATAGAGAATTTCCAGCTCCTTGACCAGCATCAATCAGGCTTTCGGAAGGGACATAGCACCGAGTTGGCGCTCACTCACGTCATGGATGACTTGTTAAAAATGCTAGACCAAAACGAATCCTGCCTCCTGATCCTCCTTGACCTTTCTTCCGCATTCAACACAGTTAATCATGACAACCTCTTCGCCACTCTGAAAAAGAGGATGGGTTTTTCTGGTCAGGTGCTACAATAGTTCTCGTCTTCCCTCAACCACAGATCTCAAAGGGTCAAGGCAAACCACTCTCTCTCCCAGCCCTCCAGTTCTTATGGGGGTTCCCCAAGGATCCGCCCTATCTCTGATCCTCTTCAACCTGTTCTTGGAACCATTAGCTAACTCTTTAAACTCTTCAAACACTCTCTTCCATATGTATGCAGGCGATACGCAACTCTATTTGAAAATCTCTTCCCCCGAAAACATCATCTCTCTCAACTCGACCCTAACGTCTACCCAAAACTGGCTAACTGAGAACCATCTTCTGCTCAACATCTCCAAAGCGGAATTTCTGGTCATCTCCCCTCCGAACCACACCCCCAAGCTTGACCTCTGGTTGAATCAACTCACTGCCTTCAACTGCACTCCTCTCATCATAGACTCAGCCAAATCGCTCGGAGTCACCTTGGATAAGCACCTGAATATGAAAAATCACATCAGTAAGGTATGCAAGGGATCAAACCTCCTGATGAGGGCACTCAGAAATATCAAACCTTTCCTTCCACAAAACGATTTCACGCAGGTGGTGCAAGCGCTTGTCCTACCTAGGCTGGACTACGGCAGCGCGACCCTGTGTGGCCTTACCAAATACTACCTGGCCCCACTAAGAGCATCACTGAATACAGCGGCTAGACTAGTTACAGGCCCTAAGCTAAACTAGCACATATCCCCAGTCCTTAAATTTCTCAAAGGGTTGCCGTATGAAGCACGTATTCAGTTAAAGATTGTCGTTCTGGCGCACAAAGCCCTTCACTTCAATACTCCCAGGTACCTGGCGCAAAAACTGGAGCTTTCTTGTGGTGTAAGAGCCTCAAGAAGCGCCAAGACTTTCCTCTTGAAACCACTAATCTTTAGGAAAAAGAGAACTTGTCACAGAGAAGCCCCAAAGCTATAGAACTCTCTTCCACCGGAAGTACGCCGAATCTCTTCAACGATGTCGTTCAAATTGGAAGCCAAAAAATTCATTATGAATAAATTCTTACCCTAATTGAGCTAGGTGCACCTGCTCGAAGGCATTGTTCTTACTTCCATTGGACTATCATTTGTTATGGTTTCTTTTGTGTACAACTGTCCCTGAACATGCGATCATTCCTGTTTTTTTACTCCTACTTGATATCGATTTTGCATCTATGTCCTTCCTCCCATCCTATTGTAAAGCACTCTGATATCCCTCGGGATCATGTTTGCGCTATATAAAACTTTATAAATAAATAAATATTTCTTGGACACTGACACGTAAAACAATGAGGGCAAATAAATGTAAGATAGACAGAAACAACTTTTCATCTTTCAAGCCCAACACAAGATGACGGGATTATATGTACAAACACTGCCAGGGAGTAGTGGACATTGTGGTGCTTAGGAATTAAATTACACCTTTCTTTTGATGTGTACATACCACATACACAATAGTCATTATCTACAATGAATCTAAATGCAAGATGTTGGTAGCAAAGCTTGTTCAGTTGTATCAATTTGTATTCACTTTCCCTTATTGAATGATACCTTCCTAATTCATGTATGGAATGTTACCTCTCTAATTGTGATATTTCATTGTCTAGAATGCGCTTCATAGTTACGTCCAGGGTGCCAAGAAGCAGCTGTAACTAGATTACTGGAAAGGAAATCATAGATAAAAAACTGTTTACCCATTTCATATGTCTCGCATTTACATGAATATAAGATTTCTTTATAGCGTATGGCCTTTACTGTGACAACCTCCAAATAGCCAGTAAGGTACTGGAAGAACTAATGGCTCGCTCCAGTTATGTGTAACCAATCCCTGCCAAGTTGACACATCCTTTCATCTTTCCATCTTTGATACAAAACATTAACATTTGTGTAGGCAAGAAGGCTCACTATTTTAGTTCTCATCCTGGGAATGAGGTTATCAATATCATTAAAAAAAAATATAAGACCACCAACGCTGATACTTTTGACAATGGGCTGCCAAAGTGATGTGTATATGTTGTATCTGTTGGAGAAATCTGTGTCCAGCTTCAATATTCAGATGTGAGTAGCAGCTAGAGTGACAGAGCCTCTTGTCCCTTTAAGATGGATAAATGTGTACAATTGATCATTACAATTCTACAAGGCAGTGTTGGCAAACACAATATAATCTACAGTGTTTAGATGATTGTCACCCCAGACACTTTATCATGAGTGTCCACTGAATTCCATATATTCACATACACCCCAAGTCACCTTATTAAAAACATGCAATTGCGAAGCTCGATGTGTGTAATGCAAACATATCCTCAACCATGCGCCAAAGATGTGCATAGTCTGACTGAAAGTCCACTTCATCAGTCACTTTATTTGATTTACAACCTTCTCTACGCCGTGGCATAGATAAACAGTTTAGCAAGTCAAAATATTCCAGTGGCTTGTAAAGGATTATGAACTCATTATGTCTATTGCTTTACTCCCCTAGTTTCCCAAATCCAGCAGAAATCTGCATTGATTACACCTTTGCAGGATACATTTCTGGAATGAATGACTCTTTTCCATCAGGGGTTCAGCTTGTATCTTCTAGACTTGTTTGGAATTTCAAAATATGATACAATAAACCTCAATAGATGTAGTAATTTATGGTTATATGCTGTCTTCCATTTGTATTTCTATTGTGTTGATACCAATGTTTTCTTCTCTGCCTAACAGTATACTTTTTATCCAATATTAGACGACCCATAAAAAAAATCTAAGGAGGAAAAAAGCATTGAAACAAACTTATCGCTATGGAAAATATGTATTTCTGTGTTTTTTTAAATGCTTCATGCTACCTATACCTCATTTCTGCTCTGAAAGAACTCAAAATGTATATAATAATGAGAAGATCTGGGTACACATGAATTAGAGTTCAGCGGGATGCAAAGAGGAAACCTGCCTCAGACATTCTTAGTTGGTCCCTGGTAGTGCTTGGATTTAGTTACAAACATGCTAAAAAGTTCTATTTTCAGGAGTTTACTAAACAGAAGGTGACAGGCTTCAGGCTGGGGCGAGGTTGCATGCCAGTTTTTTCATGTTAATTTTATTCTCCCTCTCGCTTGTCAACGTAATTGCAGGCAGAAACCTCTTTCAGAAGAGTATGCTGTTCTTTGTTTTTTGTGGATGTGCTAAGTTGTACATATTCTTTTAGTTTCACCCAGGCTCCTGAGGAAGGTAGGGCGAGCACGAATGAGGACAGTAGCTTTGACGCCCACCTACAGTGGCGAGGCTGATGCACTCCTCCCCTCACTGAAAACCGAGGTTTGGAGCTGGGGAAGAGGCAAGGAAGGACAGCTGGGCCACGGAGACATCCTACCGAGGTAAGGTCTCAATAAATGAACTGGAAAGAGGGGTCACTGTGGGTAGGTGCTGGGAATATCTGTGTCATTACCCGAGGGGATTGATGGAAAAGGTTTATATCCACCGTTTCTACTTTGCAGTCGGATCCATGTAACTTCATTTGATTCTTCATGTGCTTGGTGTACTCATTCTGTGCTGAGGTTGGAACTGTGACAATACTGGTAGTGTTGACAAAAAAAATAATCTCACAAATGATACATGCACACTTTGCATTATTTCAGTCAGTTTTCTTGAAGCCTTCGCAATGCTCATTCTGATGTTCCTCAGTAAGTTGTTAAAGTAGCTCAGTGGGCAAATGCATCTGCTGCAGCTATCTCTGCAACCTGTGAGTCACTGATTTCATTCTTGGTTTCACCAACTTTTCCTGATGTAATTTCAATGGTTACAGTTTTACTGAGTAAAGAGTATAAGTTCAACCTATGGAAAATGACTTTATTACTCCACAAGCACCAACAAAAAGTTATTAGTCAACCTGTGTAGAGAAAAGGATATTCAAGTGGAGCCATTCAATAAGCCACATGGTATAGTGCAGAGCAGTCATACTGTGTAGTGTTTAATAAAATAGTGTTTTTATGTACCCTTTGCTGAAAACACTACATCTGGGTGTGGATGTGAATTTAGTGGGAGTTTAAGGGGCCTGATATGCAAAAGTTTAAAAGAACTTTGCCATGCAGTCCTCCATGTCGATGCAACCTTCTTAGAGAACCTTCCAAACAGTACTTCCAAGGAACATCAGATTTGCCCAGGAGAGTGAAGGTATAGTACGGATTATGTGTGCAATCATTATTTGGCCTGTCTGTTGTCCTGTCTTTCTCTCCCTTAAACCACAGTGGGTAAAGTGTTAGACTTAAGGGAGTTATATTTACTACTCCCATTCAAAACTTTACCACATTATGAAGAGTGGTGGTCTTTGGAGGGGTTAGATTTACTGTTCCCACTCGAAACGTAGCCACACCCAGGAAATTGTTTGATTTACTGTTCCCTCTACACTACGTTCCTGTAGTTCAAGCCCTTGTACTCTAGCATTTGGATGGCGGTAATGCCCCACTCTGTGGCCTCCCAGAATCCACACTGGCACCCCTTAGGGGCATCCTTACCCGCTGCAACGTGTCTCATCCAGCGCCTGATGAAATATGATCACATTGCTCTCACCCTAATGGAACACCATTCTCTCCCCTTACCAACCCTCACCATCTTCAAACCTAGTTGCATCATTCACAAAGCTGTCAAGAACAGTACCCCTGCTTATCTTGCAGACAAGCTCACCAGCTCTGGTTGTTCTTGAAATTCCCTCAGCCAGGACACCATCAGACTGCAGACTAAGAAGTGTATAGAATGATAATCAAAACAACAGGCCATTTCCATCTGTGCACCCAGGGTCTGGAACAGCATGTCCTTCTCCATCAGAAACGATATTAGGCTTCTCCAGTTTAGGAAATAACTGGAGACTCACCTCTTTAAAGAACACAACATCACATGCATTACC
Source organism: Triturus cristatus (assembly GCF_964204655.1). NCBI lineage: Eukaryota > Metazoa > Chordata > Amphibia > Caudata > Salamandridae > Triturus > Triturus cristatus. The sequence continues at coordinate 817,640,088 of NC_140584.1, forward strand.
ATTGACAATTCAGCTGCCTCTCCTATTAATCATTGACCTTAAACTTGCCTAATACCATGTGCAGTGCTCCATTGCCTTTTGGCTATGTTTGTGCTATAGAAATACCATATATATATACATACACCTAGACACTTTTTAGAAGAAAAAATTGCATTCTGTGGGGGTTATATACTGATCACATCCAAAATTATCCAGAAAAGCAAAAATTATTTACATTGAAACAAAACACTTAAATATTCTTCAAAGAAGGCTTCTGCATAATAAGATGCCTGCACTGAATTCTCAGTTTTTCTAGTGTTTTCTCAAAAAGTTAGCATGACTACCCCCTTAATGCTGTCCCACCTCGACTATGCAGAAATATTAAGTTGGGAACCCTTCTCTTCCGACTTTACAACCTGCAGAGTTTGGAAAGCAACTGACAGCCAGCATCCTCTAGCCCTTTAGACTAGCATCTCCCCAGTCATCATATCTTTGCCTTGACTTCCGATGGATGCATATTTCACTTGAGCATTCCTTGGACTGCTCTATTTTCAATGTATAATCAGCATCCTTCTCCAAACAAGACCACTATGCTTGAGGTTGACAACTCATCCTCCATCAGTTTAAAACTTTTTGAAGGGAAAGATGTTCAGGTTCTCTACTTTTTGTTGAAATTGCTGAGATCAATAATTTGATTCCTTGGAGAATGAAAATACTTAACAAGTACCTGTCATTTCAGGGACCACTACAAACCTGGCTCTTCCCATTCTCATAATTGTGTGATACAGATGACAAAAATAAATTAGTAGGTATGCATAACTGTGTTTATCCTCACATTCTCTGTAACACCCCATGCTTATGTGTTACAACGTTCGCTGTACCTCACGCACCTCAGCCAATATCTCCCACATAGGCCATACTATAGCCAACACTCTATCAAGTATGCACTGCAAAAGAGCGCCCAGCAATCGGATTCAAATTTGACGTCTTTGTGGCCTTGTCAGGGGTATGAACTCCTATTTAAGTTCTACAGTCCAACTGTATGTATTACTAAAAGGTAGCTGATTTGTTTTTTATGTGAATTATACACCTACACATTGATAATTGGATTCTTGCCATTAACTTGTTACATACTGAATTGGAGAAAGCATAAGATTGGAAAGAGTTTTGTGCCAGTATCCATGACGCAATGTTCGCAAAACCTCTGAGTAAGTTTTGATGGAAATATATGTCCAAGATGGGTAAAGAGATGAGGAAGTAACCAATTGCTACACAAAGAGTTTAGGAAGTATCAATAGAAATTCAGCCACACGAGTGATGAACATTTGCATTCCCCCTTCTTGTGCCATTAAGCACCAGATCTGTCAAAGGGATTCACTAAAACAGCGTCAAAATGCACAAAGTGACTAGTGAGCAAATACAAATTTCAAAGAATGGTTAAGAAAAAACATATCCGGTATTAATTCTGGTCACACCGTAATAGAACCAAAATCTCCATACAGACCTTGTCCCAACTTCAAACAAGCATCTCTGTTTAAAGCACACCAAAGCTCTCTACACAGTAGTCGCACTTGTTGCTGGGACACAGGGAATTACTGGCAAATTTCTTCCCTTCTATGTGATGTAGAGATCTGGTGCAAGCAAAATGTATTGCCACCTTTAAGGTCAAAATATAACCCTGAGATTCACACCACCCCTTAGGCATGTTTCCCACAGTGCACAACACCTATGGCTGAAGTGAGGGGCTAAAGTGTTTTCTTCAGTTCATGGATACTCAGGCGTGCCACACATACATCTCCAACGTACAATAGAGCATTGCCAACAGTAAAGTGGACACATGGGCAGAATGTCATCTCGCTCGATGAGCAGGACGGAAAGTCATTACCTACCTCCTTTCTGTTCCAGCTTTCATTTTGTCACATCAATTGAGGTGGATGGGTACAAGTCATAGGACACAGGGATAGATCAAAGTCGATATGGAGAAAGGCCCCTCTATGAATGAAAAGAAGCCGGTGAGTCTTCAGCTCACTGCAGGTAGAGGTTCACAGAGAAAATGGGAGCCGAGGCTATGCTCACTAAACATACACTTTATGCACAGGTTAAGTGCAGCAGAACACCTCCAACTGTCCCTTTATTTACAGACAGGAACACTACCACACAAACAGAGCCAGCTAGGTTATGTGTTCTAAATTTAGGCACACTGCCTCCTTGTATGATAATTGCACAAAATTGATGTGGTATGCCTGCCCACTTGTCAATGAGCTCCTTCTTCCTCCCAACGTGGTCATGGGGCCTCTGAGCCCTTTCAGCTCTCCCGTATCCAGACACAAGGGATACTCAAAAGATGAACACACTGGAACCAAATTTCAGTTTGTGCACTTTTTCTATCAGGGAAAATGCCATTCCCTCCTCACAGAGGCTAGAAACAGAATGTAATGTTGATTCATTTTTTTAAAGGTATGCAGAGTCCTGACCCATTCTAGGGTGGCATGCTTCATCATAGGGTCTGCATTTCACTTGTGGATTTGTAGCATAAATCGGCTCAGTCTTAAAAACGAAAGTACTTCTTCTGGCGAAAGTGGCACAATGTAGAATCTGGAACACTATCATTGTGTCAGCCCCTGAGTGGTGAGATGTGAGATTTAAAAATGTACTTCATGGATGACCCTCAATTTGTTTATGATCGCCAGTTAGTATGCTTAAAAAATATGGGGAATAATTCTATCCTGAGATCAGGCCAACATTGTATTGTATTGTATTGTATTGTAATTGCATTTATATAGCGCTTACTACCCCTGACGAGGCGTCAAAGCGCTTTTCCGGTGAGTAGCACGCTACTCCGGGACCCATAGTGGATTAGTGTTGAATTAGTATAGTGAAACATGCAAGTAAATTTTAAGTGGTGGATAGGTTAGTACTTTCTAGGTTAGTTAGTTATTTGGATTCGGATTCGGAAAGATAGCAGAATCACGCTACTCCGGAAACCCATAAAGGATTTGTGCTGCATTAGTATGGTGAAATATGAAAGTAATTTGAGTGGTGGATATTAGTCAGTTATTTGGAATTAGAAGGGTAGCGGAGGGATAAAAGGGAAGAAAGGTTTGCATTCATGTAGTACCTGTTACCCCTGATGGGTGTTGAAGCGCTTTTTTGGCGAGTAGGACGCTACTCTGGAACCCATAAAGGATTAGTGTTGAAAAAATTAGTATAGTGAAGTATGAAGTAATTTGAGTGGTGGATATGTTATTCAGTTATTTGGATAGAGAAGGGTAGGTTGCGGAATAGAAGAGGGAAAGAGGTTTGTATTTATATAGTGCTTGCTACCCCTTGATGGGGTTTTGAGGCGCTTTATTGGCGAGTAGCACGCTACTCTGGAACCCATAAAGGATTAGTGGTGAATTGGTATAGTGGAATATGGAAATTCAGAAGTGAACATGTTAATCTGTTATTTTGATTGAAAAGGATAGTGGAGGGACAGAAGAGAGAGATTTCTTTTTTTCTTGTTTTTTTTAGGTGATAGCAGTAGGAGGAGGCTTTTGGATACGTAAAAGGGTTTTTTGAGGGGAAGAGTCAGAGGGAAGAGTTTATAAAGGTTTGTTTTGGGGGATCGGTATAGTAAAAAGAGGTGTCAGATGATGCAAGGAGGGGTAGAGTAGGAGAGAGTCTAGAAAGGGTTATTTTGGAGATTATAGTAGTGGTATGGGGTTTGGGATAAATGAGAGAGTGGATGTAGAGGATATATTGATATATGTATAGGGTGAGGGATAGGGCAGTGCTTTGAAATAGTAGTGGAAAGACGATTGAGATGAGTCAGAAGGTTGTGCCAGAGGATATATTGAGAGAAGTATAGGCTGAGAAATAGGGTAGTGCATGTGAAATGCTAAATTAGAAGAAAGGGATACACATATAGATCCATAAGTACATTGAAAGTATGTAGATGCATAGAGGAGGTAAGTATATATAGATTAAAGATATTGATAGAGGAATAGGATGAGAAATAGGGTAGTGCATTGGATATGCTTTTTCAGGAGAAAGGTAACAGACACACAGATCCAAGTATATGGAAGGTACATAGATGCACAATGGAAGTAAGTACATGTAGACCAAAGATGATTTTTTACATTTTTTTATTAATTAATTTATTTATTTACAACAACATAATTATTCTACATGTTTATACAAAGCAATACACAAAGATAGGTACATATCTATAGTGAAAATAAATGCTTATATACAGAGGAATATGCTGTAAATTTCTGTTTGTTTATGGTGCTTATGCGGGGAAGAGCCAATTCTTAAGTAGTTTTCCGAAGATAAGGTGATTGTCGGTGGATCTTATGTTTGGGGTTAAAGAGTTCCATAGTTTGGCTGCTTGAACAGAGAAGTATGTGCCACCCATGGTTTTTTTCTTGTATCTTGGGATTTTGAGGCAAGATGCCCCTTTAGAGCATAGGTTCCTTTGTTGAATGTGTTTGGTGATTTTATTCCTGATGAAGAGTGGTCCCATTCCATGCATTGCCATGTGGCTGATACAAAGTAGCTTGAACGTGGATCTTCTGGCAACCGGTAACCAATGCAGGGCTTTCAAGGCAGGTGAGTTGTGGTTTCGCGGTTTGATATGCAAGAGTAGTCTGGCAGCCGAGTTCCGAATCCGTTGTAGTCTTTTCATGGTCGTTAAAGGTGATCCGTGGTACAGGCTATTGGCGTAATCGAGTTTGGACAGAACAAGGGAGATGGTAGCTTGGACCTTGTGTGGAAATCCCAAATGAGGGAAAATTCGTCGCAGCGTTTTTATAGTGACAAAGCTTGATCTTGCTAGTTTGTCCACTTGGGCATTCATCGACAGCTTGGAGTCCACGGTCATTCAGAGGTTTCTTACTTCCTTCGATACTTTAGGCAGTGATCCCAGTTCATCAGGCCAGGCGGCAAGCGGGTCGTAATGTTTCCAATCGCCACACGTGAGTATTTCTGTTTTTGAAGCATTCAATTTGAGATGGCTCCAAGTTATTCACTGATCCACGGCTCTGAGAAAACTGAAAATTGGGGATTTGTTCAAAGTCTTTGGGGCATTCCAGTTGAAGGAGTATTTGCGTGCAATCTGCATAGTTATAGCACGTGAGGTGAAATTGATTGATCAGTACCGGTAATGACTTCCTGTAGATGTTGAAAAGCATGGGCGAGATGATAGAACCTTGAGGGACCCCTGCTTTTGTGGAGTATGGATTGGACGAGAAAGGTAGGGTATGGATGACATGAGTTCTGTTTTGAAGGTAGGGCGCGATCCAGTCTAGAGCAGTTCCCTCTATGCCGGCTTCATAAAGTTTTTGTTTCAGAGTGTCATGGTCAACCATGTGAAAGGCAGCCGAGAGGTCCAAGAGGAGTAGCGCAGCAACCCCGCTGCGGTCAACTGTATTCTTCAGGTCATCCCAGATGGCAAGGAGGGCATATTCAGTGCCTCTTCCTGGACGAAATCCTGTTTGGAACGTCTGAGAGTATGTCATTCTCTTCAATCAATTGTGACATCTGGGCGAACGCTGCTCTTTCTATCAGTTTGCCCAGGAAAGGTCCATTTGTAATGGGTCTGTAGTTGTCAGGGTTTAGCGGGTCCAAGTTTGTTTTCTTCAGTAAAGGGAGTTTGTGTGATTCTTTTGAGTTCTTCTGGAAATATTCCGGTAGTTAAGGAATCGTTGATGATTCTTCATACTGGAGTGGCAGCAGAGGTTGTTAAAAGAATTGTCTTGAAAGTTTGTGGTGGACAGGGGACAGAAGGGCTGCCGGCAGGCCTGCTTGCTTTGACCAGGTCCATAAATTCATCGTCTGAGATGTGTTGGAAGAAACTGAGAGGCTGAGTTAGAGTATTCTTGGATTGTTGTTTTGTACAGGGGTTAGTGCTGGTGCTTTGTTTCTTTTTTAAGTACAAGTCCAATGTGTCTGCTTTGTCTGTGTAATGATTTGCCAGTTTGTCTGTTTAATCTTGAGTAACAGGATGAGTTCCTTCTAGGCAATTTGGTTGCGAAATTCCTTGAGTATTTTATAGAATTCTTTATTTGCACATTTAGCATTTTGAATTCTGTCTGAGTAGTACCTTTTCTTAGCTTTTTTGATAGCTGACTTGTATAATCTGTTAATTTCTTGTAGGTGATGTTTGTCTTATTTGGCGTTTGTTTTGAGCCAGGTACGTTGCAGCTTTCTAATTTGTTGGTTTTTGTCTTTTTATTTCTAAGTTTCTCCAAGGCCCTTTTTTTCTTTTGTGCTGTTGTGTGGTTTTGAGTGGTATCAGGATGTCAAAAGCTTCCTGTAGCCACTCATATAGATTTTGAACCGCAGTTATTGTTTCCAGATTTGTACTTGATGTTAGTTGTGTTTCTAAGTGTTCCAAATTGAGTTTGTTCCACTGCCGATAGGTGGATGGATGTAGGCTAGTTTTAGGTGAGTCCCTTAGTGTTGTTTTATGTTGGAAATCAAGCAAGTGGTGGTCTGACCATGTGACTGGAGTTATAGTTTGAAAGATAGCTAGTTAGTATTAGCAAAAATGACATCTAGGATATGTCCAGCGATGTGTGTGGGTTTGTGGACAATCTGATGCAGGTTCAGTGCGTCTAGGCCAGTGATTGTTTTTTGATGGGTCATATTGGGTTTGTCAAACCAAATGTTGAGGTCACCCAGAATGCATAAGTTGGAGTGTATTGTTATCAGGTTTGAAACGGTGTCTAGAAGTGCGTCTGGGAATGGCGCCTTGCTAGGTGGAGTCCTGTAAAGGAGCAGGAAGTTACAGGATGAAGACGGTGTAGTATTGCATCTTGTTAGAAGAGCCTCACTATTCTTTATGGAGATGTCATCAACTTTAGTGTTATGTAATGTTTGCCTGAACACAACAGCTAGACCACCTCCTTTTTTGCCTATATGATTTTGGGTGGTCGTTTGACAGCCTAGAGGAATGGCTTCATGCAGGACTGGAGCCATATCATCTCCCAACCATGATTCAGTTATGAATAGTATGTTTGGTTTTGCATCAGTGAGAAGGTCGTAGATGTGATGTTTTTTTTAGAGAGGGATCGAGCATTTATTAGTGGACAGTTTATAGAATGGCCTTTGGTGATAGTGAGACTTTGTTTTGTAGTAGAGTGAACAGTATTATGTGTGTTTGTAGCAGGTGCGTTTTTAGTGCTGGCATTAGCTTTATGAGGATAGTAATCGTGTAGCTGGCCAGTATCATGTTCCTCATCCAGCATGCTAAGAAGGCATTTTGATGGGTCTGCGTGTGTAGGTGGTTGAGATGGTGTTTGAGAGTGAGTTGGTGTGCTGTGTTGTTTTCGTGGTGTATCATTGTTGTGCAGTAGACATGGGGATGCAAAGTTGTGAGGTGTGGCACTTCGCTTATGTTGTTTGCCTGTGTTTATGGTGGAAGGTGTATGAGTCAGGGGTGGTGGTGCAGCACGTGGGTCATGTAGTAAGGTTCTAAATTGTCCAATGGATGAGAGGCGGTTAGAAGAAAGTTGCTGTGTTGCTGTATCTGTGTTAGGTGTGATGGAAGAGAGAGAGCTTGGCATTGGAGTTTGTTCCTTTGTGTGGTTTGATAGGTGGGTGTATGTTTGTATTTTCTGATGGTAAGTATTTTGACATGTTGCGCTTTGAAGATCTTGTTGTGCTGGTGTGTGTGATATGTTTTGTTTTTGAGGAGTAGTGAAAAGGGGTGCTGGTGTATTTGTTTCATGCAATGTATTTGGTTGTATAGTATTGTTTGAGAGTAGAGTGTATGTTGTGTGTAGGAGGGAATGAAGTAGAGGTAAGAGTGTTTGTCTTAGACTGGTTTGTTGCTAGAGTTAAAAAAGTGTGGTGGTGTGCAGTGTGTGTGTTGTGCGTTAGTGTTATTATGGTAGTAGGGAGAGGAGGGTGTTGGTTGGACAAATGATGGAAGGATGAATATATGTTTGTTAGTGATTAAAGGTGGTCTGTTAGGTGTAATTAGAGTAGGGGACGTGTGTCTGGATGGGATGTAGTTATGTATGGTGTTGAATGGGGTTGTGTTAGTGATGAGTGGATTGGTTAGTGGTATAGGATAGAGTTGTGTCATGTTTATAGGTGATGGTGGGTATGTGTGGTAGTTGGGATAGAAGGGTGTATAGATGTGGTTTTGTTGGGTTTGCAGTGCATGCTGGTATATTGGTCCGTGCATAGGGTTGTGTGTGGTGTACATTTGGTTTGCATGTGTTACTATGTGTTCGAGGCATATGAGCTGCAGATTACACACTGTGCATAGATCGCCAACTGGTGTTGGGCCCGGATGTTGCAGTTGTTTTTCTCTTGGAAAGTCTTTGGAAGTCACGAGGTATGTGACTCCTCCTTTGGATCATATTGCGCATGGGCTTCGGCTTCATCCTCAGATTCTTTTTCCGCCATCGGGCTCGGATGTGTTCTTCGCGCTCCAGTTCGGAACCGTTCCAGTTTTCCTGTTCGGCGCGCAATCCTCCTCCCTTCGACGGTATTGTCTCGATCGCGTTCTCCACACTCAACATGACTCAACAATCTAAGTCTTCGATTCCGGTCGTCGACGAAGGCCTTGGGGCCTACCTGGGCTCCGGTCCTGGCTGATGGAAAGGACGCCATTTAAGAAGTGTCCTCGATGTGGGTCGAAGTTTCCCCACACCGATCTCCATGAGGTGTGCAACCTCTGCCTCTCTCCAGAACACGAGGCAAGGGACTGTCCAGATTGCGCCTCCTTCAGATCGAAGAAGACGATCCGGGACCGACGAGCAAGGAGAACAATGGCTCACTCGTCGACTTCGATCCCTGACAACATCTTTGTAGAAGGCGTCGATGTTCTGGAACAACAGCACACCGAAGAAGGCCTCGCCAGCGCCTCCGAAGCTGACGACTCCGACGTCGAGGACATCACTCCGGAACAGAGGGGCGTGAGTACAGACGTCGACCCCGACCCTAAACCCCCCTCCACGCCATTGAAAAAGGCTTCGGTCACGCCTTCACCTTCGGGCCTAGGTATGCACCAAAAGACTACTTCCCATACCTCGCTTCCGGGCCCGGTTAAGAAGCCCATCAAGCCTTCAGGCAGCTCGGGCTCGAACCAGCCTACCCTCGGTGCCGAAAAAATCTCATCGGCACCGAAAAAGAAAACGGCCCTTTCCTCGTCCGCGCCGAGCTTGACACCGAAGCTCTCGGCGCCGAAGACTGGCACCGGCTCCTCGGCACCGATAACATCCTCGGAGCCAAGCATGAAGCCGAAAAGCCTCGACTCCCAAACCTCGAAACCGAAAGCCATCTCTGAACGAGGAAGTCAAAAGACACTTCTAAACCCCATGTTTCGAAACCAAGAACCAGTGCCGAATCGACGCCTAAAAAACCCACGGCTCCGACACCATCGGCACCGAAGGATCTGCCCATTACAGACGAACTGTTTCGACCCGATCCTTACCAAAAAACCCTCGTAAAGGATCCAAAGAATGGGCATTTGTCGCTTAGCACCAAAAAAAATCACTGGTCAAGCCTGCACCAGCTCCACCACCAAAAAGGAGACTTTGCCGCCTCCCCTTTGAGGATTCCTTCACCTCTTCCTCCACCTCCTCCCCCAACCCATCATTCTCCCACACCATCTCCAGATGAGGATGATGATGACATTATCTACGACACAGGGGACGGGGCTAACAACCAACTAACAGGGGACCCTACTCCTACAGGCTTCCCAGACCCATGGGAAGACTACAACATCTCAGACGTCCCTAACGTCCTGCAGGACAATCTTTACCCTTCTGCACCCTTCCCCCCAGAGGACACCATGGGCTTTAACCAGCTACTCCATAGGGCTGCCCACTACCACGGGGTTGATCTCCACACAGAACCCGCAGAGGAGGACTTCCTCTTAGATACATTTGACACTGCACAGAGGTCTACCTCAATTCTGCCGATGTTTAAGGGGGTTATTAAGCACGCACCAGAGGTTTTTAAAGACCCGGTTAGGGCCAGGGTCATTAACCCACGCATTGAGAAAAGATATAAAGCCGCCCCAACAGATCCACCCTATATTATAGGCCCCGCACCACTAGACTCCCTGGTAGTCTCCAATACGAGAAAACGTGCCAATTCCCAGGCATCAGGTGAAGCTCCACCTCCAGATAAAGAGTCTAAACTCCTAGACGCCTCTGGCAAACGGACGGCGTCCCAGGTGGCCAACATCTGGTGTATCGCTAACACCCAAGCGCTCCTAGCCAGATATGACAGGGCACATTATGATGAGCTGAAGTCAATAATGCAACACCTCCCTGATAAATATAAACATAGGGTCAACGAATTGATTCAAGAGGGTAAAACCATCACAAACACTTCCATCCGTTGTGCCCTCGATGTAGCTGACACCGCTTCCAGGGCAATAAATACCAGCACCCTTCTGCGTAGGCATGCCTGGCTACGCATCTCAGGTTTCAAACCTGAGGTTCACAGTTCCATCCTCAACCACCCCTTTGATGAGAAACATCTGTTTGGCCCTAATGTCGATATAGCCCTCGAAAACATGAAGGACACAGACACAGCAAAATCTATGGGAGCCTTGCAGTCACAAGCTCCCAGATGCTCCTTTCGGCGTTCCTCCTTTAGAAGCAACACCAGAGGCTACTCCTCCGACAGCGCATCCACTTCCTAAAAAACCCCTACCCAATCCACCTTCACTAGGGGTTATCAAAGAGGCAGTTACAGAGTAACAACAACAAAGGCAGAGGCAAAACTAACACCTCCCGCTCTGCCTCCACCCCCACCCAGTGACTTCCCTCCACTTCCCCCAGACTATTCCACTCTAGTCGGGGGCAGACTCCACAATTTCCTTCCTGTCTGGGCTACCATCACCTCAGACAGATGGGTGCAACAAATAATCCAATCAGGCTACTGTCTAGAGCTAACATCTACCCCCCAATCATTCCACCCAAACAGCGCCCAATGTCACAGGAACATTTGTCACTTCTAAAGCAGGAGGTAATCTCCCTCCTACAAAAAAATTCAATAGAACCAGTTCCTGCCCACCAACAAAACAAGGGAGTTTACTCCCTATATTTTCTCATACCAAAGAAGGACGGCTCTCTCAGGCCCATTCTGGACCTCAGACCCCTAAACCAATACATACACTCAGACCACTTTCACATGATCACACTCCAGCAGGTGCTTCCTCTGCTCTCCCAAAACAACTTCCTAACCACCATAGACCTCAAGGACGCCTATTTCCACATTCCCGTGCACACCACTCACAGGAAGTTTCTCAGATTCGTAGTGGACGGTCACCACTACCAATTCAAAGTACTCCCATTTGGAGTCACCCCAGCGCCGTGAGTGTTTACCAAGTGCTTAGCAGTAGTAGCAGCACACCTGAGAAGACAACGCATCCACGTCTTCCCATATCTAGACGACTGACTCATAAAAGCCAGCTCATACAACCAGTGTGTGCAACACACTCACGCCACTATCCAACTACTTCACGACCTGGGATTCACAGTAAACTACGCCAAGTCCCATCTGCATCCCTCCCACATACAACAATACCTCGGTGCCACCATAAACACCTCAAAAGCGTTAGCCTACCCCAGCCCTGCCAGGATAGCAAGCATATAAGCTCTTCGTGCCAAATTTCAACCACAACACTCTCTTCCAGCCCAAGTGTTTATGCAACTTATAGGGATGATGGCCTCTTGCATATTCATAGTACCTCATGCAAGACTCCAGATGCGTCCTCTCCAAGAGTGCCTAGCACGCCAATGGAACCAGGCTCAAGGTCAGCTAACAGATCTGGTGTTGGTAGACGGTCGTGCCCACTGCTCTCTGCAGTGGTGGACCACCAAACACCTTTCCAAAGGGCGACCGTTCCTAGAGCCGGCTCCTCAAATAGTTCTAACTGCGGACGCATCGCTCTCCGGCTGGGGAGCTCATCTACTACATCACACCATGCAGGGCAAGTGGACACCTCAACAGAAGTTACTCCACATCAACCATCTGGAGTTACTCGCCATGTTTCTAGCCCTAAAAGCCTTTCAAACACACGTCTCAGGCAAGGCTGTCTTAGTCCACACAGACAACATGACAGCAATGTACTACATCCAAAAACAGGGCGGCACACACTCTCTGCAGCTCTCTCAGCTAGCACAGACCCTATGGAGGTGGGCCATACCTCAGAACATTTTTCTCCTAGCACAACATGTCCCAGGAGTCCAAAACACCATTGCAGATCTGTTGAGCCGTCAAACTCAGCAAATCCACGAGTGGGAACTTCAGCCACAAGTTCTTCAACCATTCTTTCAAACGTGGGGGCAAACACAGATAGACCTCTTCGCCACCCACAAAAACGCCAAATGCCCAAGCTTCGCCGCCAGATACCCACACCCATTGTCCAAAGGCAATGCGATATGGATGAACTGGTCAGGCAGATTTGCGTACGCTTTTCCGCCTCTCCCAGTCATTCCATTAGTGGTGCTCAAACTACTACAACATTCCCTAACTCTCATCCTAGTTGCTCCAACTTGGGCCAGACAAACGTGATACACCACATTGCTGGAACTCTCCGTAGTTCCGCACCAAAAATTACACGTCTCTCCACGCCTCTTTATCCAGAACCATGGAGAGATCAGACACCCGGACCCAGCTCAGCTCAACCTTGCGATCAGGCTCCTGAAATCCTAGAATTTGGTTACCTTAATCTACCCCCTGACTGTATGAACGTCATTAAAGAAGCTAGACGACCTACCACTAGAGCCTGCTACACAGCCAAGTGGAAACGTTTTGTGATTTATTGTCACAACAATAATATCAATCCCTTAGTTGTGTCTATCCAACACATCATAGGCTACTTACTACACCTACAAAGATGCAACCTAGCCTACACGTCTATTAGACTACACCTTGCTGCCATAGCAGCGTATCTGCAAAATAGACAGCATCTATCACTCTTCGGAGTACCTGCCATAATAGCCTTCTTGGAAGGCCTTAAGAGAATAATTCTCCCTAGAGTTCCACCCTCACTGGTGTGGAACCTAAACATCGTTCTCACAAGAGTAATTGGGCCTCCATTTGAACCTCTACATAAATGTGAGCTTCAATTTTTAACATGGAAAACAGCTTTCCTTGTAGCCATTACTTCCCTCAGAAGGGTCAGTGAGATACAAGCACTCACCATTCAAGAACCTTTTCTGCAAATGCATCATAATAAGGTTGTTCTCCGCACTAATCCAAAATTCCTTCCTAAAGTCATTTCTCCCTTTCACCTCAATCAATCTGTGGAACTGCCCGTATTCTTCTCGCAGCCACAAATCATTTCAGAAAGAGCTCTACACACCCTAGACGTCAAAAGAGCTTTACTCTACTACATCGAGAGAACACAACCTTTTCGCAAGACTAAACAACTATTCGTGTCTTTCTCACCACCACACAAAGGCAACCCCATCTCCAAATCTGGGATACCTAGGTGGATTGTTAAATGCATACAGATTTGCTACCACAAAGCAAAACGAACGCTATCTGTTCCCCCTAAAGCCCACTCTACACGTAAGATAGGGGCTTCCATGGCATTTTTAGGGAACATCCCCTTAGATGATATCTGCAAAGCAGCTACATGGTCTACACCGCACACTTTCACTAAACACTATTGTGTAGATGTGCAAACTAAGCAACAGGCTAGTGTGGGCCAGGCTGTCCTCAAAACACTGTTTCAGATAACTGCAACAGACACTGGTGGTCGCCGCTAGGAGGGGGTACGGCTACACAATCTATGCACAGTGTGTAATCTGCAGCTCATATGCCTTGAACGGAATATGCTACTTACCAGTATGCATATGTTCTTGGCATGTAGAGCTGCAGATCTACACACGCCCTCCCGCCTCCCCGGCTACCTTTATCTGTTCCAGTTTTATCTTATTTAGATACAACACACATGGGCATCTTTCCTGTTTCTTACAAAGCTCCATCATTTTCCCGCTGCCGAAAAACAATCTGAGGATGGAGCCAAAGCCCATGCGCAATATGATCCAAGGGAGGATTCACATACCTTGTGACTTCCAAAGACTTTCCAAGAGAAAAACAACTGCAAAATCCGGGCCCAACACCAGATGGCGATCTATGCACAGTGAGTAGATCTGCAGCTCTACATGCCAAGAACAGATGCATACTAGTAAGTAGCATATTCCTTGTGGATGGTGTGGGGTAGCTATTGCTGAGTGTGAACATGGGCAGCATTTCTGCCCTAGTTCCGACCAGTCTCGAACAGGTAAATGCCCTTGACCTCTCTGCCCATAGCCTCGACGCCCGGGCTGAGACGCCATAAGCCTCGGACTTTTATAGCCTTAGTAATCAGGTGGCCCCTTCAGCCAATGGGAGCCCTAACCCTATCGAATTACAACACTTGCCCAAAAATCTAGAACCAGTAGGGGATGAGGACCTTACAGCCAATCTCAGCCCTAGTCCAAGCACCCAATAACTTAAAAAACCCTGATCTCTACATCCAATAGAGGCCCTAGCCCTACCTGTAGTCCCAACCCAAGTCCAAGCAACCAATGGCACAGGAAACCCTAGTCCCTACTTCCAATAGAAAGCCTAACCCTACTCTTAGTCTCACACCTAGTCCAGCAACCAATCACACCAGAACCCCTAATCGCTACTTCCAAGTAAAGGCCTAACCCTAGCCCTAGTCCCAACAACCAATAACACAGGAAGGCCTAGTCCCTACTTCCAATAGAAATCCTAACCCTAGCCCTAGTCCCAACCCTACATTGATTGAATCACAGACCCAGAAACCAATCAGAACACTCAGATACCCAACCAATAAGGACACTAACCCTAAGCCAATAGAAACATCAGATACAACGACCAGTCAGTGTATACATGTACCAACTACTAGAAGACTATATAAGGTCCCAGCGACCTCCGACAAGGTTTGCTGGCCAGGGAGTTGGAAGCTGCTGCTCTTGTTCAGAATCTTCTAGGAGACAGACAGGCTCAATCCACACTTTGGATTTCTGCAGGTAAGGGGCTCAACTTGTCGCCTGACAATAGAGTTTGTATAAAACTTTACTCCCTCTCCTGGCCAAAAAACGAAGTGCACAGTCCCTATTAAACACAGTTTAAACCGCACACAGAAGATCACTGCTGCCTCAAAGCACCCTCTGATGTAGAATATCCCTGTTGCTGAGGGTGAGAGGGGGGGAGGGGCTGGATTCACTGACTTGTAAACACAAAATGGTGGCTGGCGGTGCACTGCTTAACATACAGGTCTTAGGACAGAGACAAGGGAAAATTTGGAGGGAAAACTGATAGTCACCGGGAATGAGAGGGAAAAATGACAGAGGTTTAGGACTGCAAATCCCACAATTCAACACGTTAAATGGAAACAATCATGGGCAGGAAAAACCACACGTTTGAACACAAAACAGGTGATTAAATATGCAATCACGGGCAGGTTAAAACTACAATTTTAAACAGTAACAACCGCAGGCAAAGACAGTAATCACAGATAGGGAAAATCGTTTCAGTCCCCTACAGGAGTTTATACTAGGACTGAGGATTTCATTTGGACCATGGTCACTGTGTACTATAACGGTCGGACCAGTGGAGGAAGTCCCAATAGTCAGTGTGCTATCAAGTAATGTGTAAATTAAATAACAATGAAAAGTAATTGTAAGCTAAACAGTATTAGGTGTAACAGGAAAGTTAAATGTACATCCATTGTAGTTCAACAATGTATATTGGCTTGTGTCTTTCTTAAGGGCACAGGGACAGGGAAATGTAATGACTCTGATCATGCTTAAAAGAAGGTTTACTTTACTGCTGAACCTATCAAATATGCCGCTGCCACACTGGTGCATACATTCCCAAAGCGTGTCCATGTATTCCGTAGTAGATAGAACAGAGTGAAAAGTTCCTGAGGTTGAAGAATTTTCTGGAGAGTGCAGAACAGTAAAGGCTTACCCTTATGACACATTAGGGTGATATTTCTTCAACAGCAAAGAACCATATTGTTCGAGGCATGTGAGCTGTATCACATGCTGTGCATAGCCTGCCATCTAGTGTTGGGTCCGGATGTTTGCACTTTGTTTTTGTTCAAAGAAGTATTTTCCAGTCACGAGGTAGGTGACTCCTACTTTCAGTGATAGTGCGCATGGGCATCGACTCCACTGTTAGATTGTTTTTTTCCACCATCGGTTTCGGATGTGAATTGCTGCGCTCCGGTTCGGTACCATTTCTTGGGTTGCCTTCGATGTGCAATTCACTACCCTCGACGGTATTGTTTCCTGATCGTGTTTCCTATTCTCCGCATATCGTGTCAACCAAGAATCTTCGATCAGAAAACTCGTGGAGGGCCGTTGGGCCTACCCGTGCCGGGCTCGCTAGCAGTCGATGTCCCGGGTGTTGCGCCAAGTTTCTGCGCACCGACCTGCACGAAGTGTGCAATCTCTGTTTCACCCCGGAACACGACGAGAAAGACTGCGATGCATGCCAATCGTTTTGAGCGAAGAAGGCACTCCGTGACCGTCGACTTCGTACCGGACATCTTCGGAGAAGATTCCAACCAAGAACACGCTCAAGGAGCTGAGGAAGAAGAACATGTCTCCGTGTCCGAAGCCGATTCTGACATGGAAGAACAGGAGCAAGTTACACCGGGTAAACGTGCCGTGAGTACAGGAACCCCCTTGCCTGAACAACCAGAACCTAAAAAGGCTCGGGTCCCTCCTCTGCCTGGCCCGGCACCGAAACACAAAGAAAAGCCTTCCGGCTCGGGAACGAGTCGGCCCCCTAGCGGCACCAAACCTAAATCATCTGCCTCCATCTTTGTCCAAGCCTAAATCTTCAGTGCCGAAGAGTTCAGAGCCGAAACTCTTGACGCAGAAAAGTGCAACTAAAGAGAAAAAGACTCCAACAAAAGATTTTTGGCCGGATGTGCCACCTCTGGATTCGAAACAAAAAGAACTAGTTATCAACCAAGATACTGGCCATATTCATGCCAAATTACCTGAAAAAAGGAAATTGGCACATCAGGATGAGCATCCTATACCTCTATAGAAAAGGAACAGGGGTACAAACCCATCACCACCTGATATTCCACCTCCTTCATCTACTAAACCTCACCTACTTAATACCCCCAATAATTCACCACCGCTGCTATCACCTGACCCACAGGATGAGGGGAATGGGGATGACAACACACCACCAGATGTTGATCCATGGGAGGATTATAATTCTGATCCACATACAGACACTGACCCTGATTTGTATCCATCTAGGCCATCACCTCTTGATGACAATATAGGTTATATTGAGCTTCTTGATAGGACTGCTCACTATCATGGGGTGGAATTACATAAAGAAACTTTAGAGGAGGACTTCTTATTCGAGACATTAAGCTCCACTCAATCAATCAATCAATCAATCAATCAATAAGCTTTATTCGATTGCTACATAATACAATCATAAAAGCACATGGAAACACACAGCAATACATCATTTGTAACATTAAAAATGTCATACCAATTTATATAAAAACGCCTCATTTCATAGCCTAAAATAATATAAATAACATTTCAGTATAAATACATTATAGGATTAAAAACATAATTAAACTTGCGTGTACTGTATCCAAAGAAGGGATTAAGTAAACAAACAGTTCCTGTGTCTCAAGACTTGCTTCAGATAAGTTACTATTCTAAAAATAATGTGCGCATTATCAAGCTGTTGTAATGCAAGTAAAGCAGGTCGACATTAGCGGAGCCCAAACATTTTTAAAACTGGTACCAAATACAATTTCCTCAAGTGGATATAAAATTTACAAAATAACATTGCATGGATCATAGATTGATTAGAGTTATTATCACAAGGGCAAGGAGGGAGATGTTGAGACCAATCATTCTTTGTAGGCAAGGTAACTAGTCTATAAAATATTCCCAGCCTGAATCTAGTTAATAAAAATCTATCATAAACTCCGGGTACATAGATTAAATAGGGCTGAATGTTAATTGTAGTTAAAACCATCTGGTTGTGAAGCACAGTAGGTTTTAAAATTTCAGATGACACTCTGTTAGAATCCAACAGCAAAAGACCCTCTTTTCTCAGGTTTTTCCTTGTTGTTTGTCGAATAGATAGACGGTTCGTAAAATACTCTAAGTGGCCGAGATCTTTTAGAGTGTTACGGATATATTTTATCCATGGGATTTTCAATACCCCTTCCAATTTTAGCACATCTAATTGAATATCCCTATTTAACTTGGCCTCTTCTTTAGTCCATAGCCTGTGCCAGAGAAGAAGAGGCTCTAACTTTATTAAATCAGAAATGAAAGAGAGCCCCAACTCCGCATGACATATATATGACGAAGTGCTATTCGGAACTGATAAAATATATCTTAAAAACGAATTTTCTATGCGTTGGATTGCGAGCGAATCGGTAAATCGCCAAACTCCTGCCCCATATAAAACAGATGAGACGCACCTTGCCTTGTAGATCTTGATAAGCTCCTCTGGTGGTCTCTTTCCCAGCTTTCTAGCAAAGGTAGTTAAGGCTGCTGTTGTGCGTAGGAGTACCAGCTTTTTTGCTAAGACTGCTCTTCCCCAGGTATCGTTGTGAGCAAAAAGAATTCCCAGATATGGGAACTCTTTAGTTGCCCCAATCGTCTGCCCAGCAACGAACATGTCTTTGGGTTTCTTAATGCTAGTGCCACATCGCATAATGAATGTCTTAGAAGAGTTTACTCTCAAGCCAAGATTTTTCATAAAAAGAGAGAAGCTCTCTAACACTCTCTGAAGACCAACCTGTGTGCGGGACATTAACACTGCGTCATCCGCATATAGAAGCGCTGGTATTGGACGTCCTCCCACTTGTGGAAAATCTGTGTTATCTTTGAGAAGGGCGGTCCCCAGCCCATTAATATAGAGGTTAAAAAGAAACGGGGCCAGAACACAACCTTGTCTGACTCCGCTCTTAATTGGAAATGCAGCCGAACATTCGCCCTTCAATCCACATCGCACGCGTGCCTTAGCATCACAATAAAAACGCTTAAGAAAATAAATAATCTGAAGATCAACCCCAATATCCTCTAAAATAAACCAGAGTTTGCTGTGGACCACGCAGCTGTGAGGTCCACAAAAGCTAAAAATAGATTTCCCTGCTGTGCCCTTCTGTATTTTCCCACCAGGATTGATAGATTTATACCCTGCTCTGTCGTTCCAAGCCCAGCACGAAAACCGTACTGTAGGTCAGACAGAACAGAGTTTTCCTCTGCCCAATCCTGGAGGCGTTCTAGTATTATTATACCTGTTACTTTTGTAATGGCGTTGAGTAAAGAAATGGGCCTATAGCATCCAGGGTCTTGCCTATCCCCCTTTTTAAAAATAGGCACAATAGTAGATTCTACCCAGGTAGGTAGAAAAGAGGTACTACAGCTAGCTGTAATCACCTGGGCTATGATAGGCCCCCATAGAGAAATGTTAGTCTTAAACAAATCCACGGGGACCCCATCCGGCCCGGGGGCCTTCCCTCCCTGAGTTCTAGATAGAGCCCTAAGCTCCACTCAAAAAACAACACACACTTTACAAATGCTTAAGGGGATGCAGATGAGGTTTTCAAAGACCCTGTCAGGGCAAGAATAATCACGCCCAGGGTTGAGAAAAAATATAAACCAGCACCTATTGACCCTGCTTAGGTCAACTGCCCTTAGACTCTTTGGTGGTCTCTAATGCTCGCAAAAGAGCATATTCACAGACAACAGGTGAGGCCTCTCCTCCTGATAAAGAATCCAAGTTAATTGATGCCTCTGGTAAAAGGGTAGCTTCTCAAGCAGCTAATCACTGGTGCATTGCCAATGCTCAGGCTGTGCTTTCCAGATATGATAGAGCTCACAATCATGAGTTTGAAAAACGTATCCAATATCTGCCTGATGGGCATAAAGCTAAGGCAAATGATCTCATACAAGAAGGAAAACGTATTACCAATACCTCCATCAAATGTGCATTAGATGCAGCAGACACAGCAGCACGTGCAGTAAACATAAGCCTGTTGCTACGCAGACTCGCATGGTTAAGAATATCAGGTTTCAAACCTGTGGTACAGGCCTCCATTCTTAATCAACCTTTTGACAAGGAACACATATATGGCCCAGCAGTTGACACCCCGCTGGAGAAAATGAAAAATGACACTGAGGTCGCAAATTCCATGTGGGCTTTACAATTACCTGCTATTAGAGGTTTCTTTCGCCGCTCCTTTTACAGGGCTGGTTCCAAAGCTGCTACCACAGAAAATCCCTCCTTTTACAAGGGCAATAATCAATCACCCTCATCAAGGGGATATTTTAGAGGAGGTTTTAGAGGAAACAATGGTAAGGGAAGAGGCAGAGGCAACTCCACATGCACTTCCTCCACTAATAACAAACAGTGACTTGCTTCCACTACCTTCCGATCATTCCACGTCTGTCGGGGAAAGTCTCTCTCAATTTCTCCCTGTCTGGAACACCATCACCTCAGACAAAAGGGTTCTACAAATTATCCAATATGATTACTGCCTGGAACTTACAGACACTCCCCCAAACATCTTCCAAGATCAACAGGAATGTCACAGGAACATCTCACCCTTCTAAAACAAGAGGTTCAACCTCTGCTAGAAAAAGGAGCAATAGACCCAGTCCCATTAGAATATCAAGAAACCGGAGTATACTCCATATACTTCTTAATTCCCAAGAAGGACGGATCTTTCAGGCATATACTGTACCTTAGAGAACTCAATCTATACATTCAATCAGACCACTTTCACATGGTCACTCTACAACAAGTACTTCCACTCTTTCAACAAGGCGACTTCCTGTCCACTCTAGACGTATAGGATGCCTATTTCCTTATCCAATACATCCTGCTCACCGCAAATACCTAAGGTTCGTTGTAGCAAGTTCAAGGTGCTGCTTTTGGAGTAACAACCGCAGCCAGAGTTTTCACCAAGTGCTTAGCAGTAATCGCAGCTCACCTTCGAAGACCACACATTCACGTCTTCCCATATCTGGACGACAGGCTCATTAAAGCCAGCTCGCAAAAAAGCTGTCTCCATCACACTCACAACACAGTGCAGTTGCTCCACGATCTTGGATTCACAGTAAACCTTTCCAAGTCACATCTATAGCCATCCAACACACAGGTGTATCTGAGAGCCACAATAGATACACAATAGGCTTTGTCCTACCCCAATCCGGCCAGAATTCACAACATGCAGACTCTGCTCTGCCAGTTTCAGCCTCATCACTCATTACCAGCTTGAGTGTTCATGCAGTTACTAGGGATGATGGCGTCTTGCATACTAATAGACCCTTGCGCAAGACTTCACATGCGGCCCCTTCAAGAATGATTAGCATGTCAGTGGAACCAGGCTCATGTTCGGTTATTGGATCTAGTGTTGGTGCACGGCCGCACCCATCGCTCTCTGCAGTGGTGGAATACACAAAACCTTCAAAAGGGCGGCCCTTCATCGACCCAGTTCCACAGATAGTGCTAACAGCAGACGCGTTGCTCACTGGTTGGGGAGCTCATCTCCAGACACATACAATTCAGGGCATGTGGAGCCTGCTGCAAAAGCAGCTCCATATAAACCATCTAGAGCTATTAGCAATTTTTCAAGCGCTCAAAGCGTTTCAAGTTCATCTAGTAGGCAAAGCTATCCTGATCCGTACAGACAACATGACAGCAATGTACTACATATAAAAACACGGAGGAAAACACTCTCTCCAGCTGTCACAACTAGCACAGACCATCTGGAGATGCGCCATACACCACAAAATGTTTCTCCTGGCAGAACACCTTCCAGGAGTAAACAGTCAGATTGCAGATTTGCTCAGTCGTCAGACAACAGATCCATGAATGGGAACTCCACCCTCAAGTTCTCCTCCCATTCTTTCGAATGTGGGGCTTTCCAGACATAGATCAATTCGCCACAAACCTAAACGCAAAATGCCCAAACTTCGCATCCAGATATCCACACCTATTGTCCAAAGGCAATGCACTATGGATAAATTGGTCAGGGATATTTGCCTACGTTTTTCCACCTCTCCCACTCATTCCAATATTGGTTCGCAAGCTCAGACAGGCATCCCTGACATTAATCCTAGTTGTTCCCACATGGGCACGACAACCCTGGTTCAAAACTCTGTTGGAGTTCTCAGTAGTTCCTCACCAAAAACAACACCTCATTCCCAATATACTCACTCAGAGCCATGGAGAAATAAGACATCCAGATCCCAGCCATCTCAACCTTGCAATCTGAAATCTTAGAGTTTGGATACCTTAATCTTCCGCCAGACTGTATAAATATTATCAAGGAGGCTAGACGTCCTACCACAAGAGCATGCTATGCAGCAAAGTGGAAGCGATTTGTGATATACTGCAATAACAATCAAATAGATCCACTGGACGCTTCAGTTCAAAACATCATCTGCTATTTACTACATCTGCAGCGTTACAATTTAGCGTACTCTTCCATACGCTTACATCTTGCTGCAATAGCTGCATACCAACAGAAAAGAAAACATCTGTCTCTTTTTAGCGTGCCTGTCATCAAAGCATTTATGGAGGGCTTAAGAATCATTCCTCCCAGACTTCCACCTGCTCCAGTGTGGAATCTCAATATTGTCCTCACCAGGCTAATGGGTCCACCCTTTGAACCATTGCTTAAATCTGAAATACAATTTATTACTTGGAAGGTAGCTTTCCTCATAGCTATCACATCTCTGAGCGAATGGGTGAGCTTCAGGCATTAACTATAGAAGAACCATTCTTACAAATATATCAAAACAAAGTGTTTCTGCGGACCCACTCAAAATTTCTACCAAAAGTCATTTCTGCCTTTCATATCAACCAATCTGTTGAGTGGCCTGTGTTCTTCCCTCAACCAGATTCTGTGGCAGAACATGCTTTACACACTTTAGATGTGAAACGAGCTATTCTTTACTGTATAGAAAGGACAAAACCTATCCGCAAAACAAAACAACTATTTGTCACTTTTGCTCCACAACATAAAAGCAATCCAATATCAAAGTCAGGTATTGCAAGGTGGATAGTCAAATGCATTCGGTTATGCTATGTAAAAGCAAAAAGAACTTTAATAATTCCCCCTAGAGCACACTCCACTCGCAAACTAGGGGCTTCTATGGCATTTCTAGGAAAAATACCTATAGATGATATCTGCAAAGCTGCAACATGGTCTACACCTCACACATTCACAAAGCACTATTGTGTAGATGTGTTAGCAAGACAGCAAGCTAGTGTGGGCCAAGCAGTTTTACGTACACTATTTCAAACCACTGCAACAGCTACAGGTTAGCCACCGCTTTGGGAGATAACTGCTTTTTAGTCTATGCACAACATAGGATCTACAGCTCACATGCCTTGAACGGAAAATTCTACTTACCCAGTATGTATCTGTTCGTGGCATGTAGAGCTGTAGAGTCACATGCGCCCACCTATACCTTTTGCAGTTACACCATACCTAGATACATGGACATTTCTTACTACTCTTACTAACTCCATTATCACCCTTGGCGGCAAACAATCTTACAATGGAGTCAATGCCCATGCGCACTATCACCGAAAGGAGGAGTCACCTACCTCGTGACTGGAAAAGACTTCTTCGAACAAAAACAAAGTGCAAACAGCCGGACCCAACACTAGATGGCGGGCTATGCACAGCATGTGACTCTACAGCTCTACATGCCAAGAAAAGATGCATACTGGGTAAGTAGTATTTTCCTTTTGAATATCACTTCTGCAGCTAGCTTCCCAATATCTTTTTTTTTTTTGTTTTTTGCATTCCTCATTTAATTAATGTAAATCTTGTAAAATATATGGGTGTGGATTGTTTTTTTAATTCGGCTTTACGGACTTATCTTCATTTAAGAAACCAAAAGAATTATCGTGTAAAGGAAGAAATGAAAACATACAAACTGAAGGCATAATAGTTCAAAAATAAGTAGAATATATGTTTCTATGATATAATTATAGAGTTACACTCCGCACATGGTTGTTATTGTGTGTTCACTAAATATGAGGCAAAGCTGTCTATCCCTACGGGTCAATTTGAGGTTGCCTTTATGTGAATTGAAAGATATTTTCTCTGTACTGATTTCTATCTTTTCCTAACTTGTTGGGAATTGTAAGCACTGGCAGGCAGACCTGGAAAAATGATTCTATAAAGAAGGCTGTCACTTGATTGAGCTTAGG
The DNA here is from genome assembly GCF_964204655.1 of Triturus cristatus. NCBI lineage: Eukaryota > Metazoa > Chordata > Amphibia > Caudata > Salamandridae > Triturus > Triturus cristatus. The sequence continues at coordinate 817,664,283 of NC_140584.1, forward strand.
TAGAGTATTCACCAAAGTGCTTTAGGTAGAGTAATGGAGAGGAAACACAAAAGTCACATTTGAAGTATAGTTTTTCTCCAGAAAGGCAACGGAGAGAAGATCATTTTTTTAGAACGGCGCAAAGGGCATTCAAAGTAGGGACAGCGCAAACAGTGGAAGGTAGAGCATTCCAGAGTTTTGAAGCATTAAGGGTAAAATACCTAAGACAAGAGAGGGATATAGAGGGAGAGATGGTAATCATGAGTAGGCCCCACAAAGATAGCTATAAAGGGGAAAAGGACAATGGAACACTGGAACACTGCAGAGTAATTGGGTAGGGATGGATTTAAGCCGAAAGGAAGTTGAAAGAGGATATTGATAGATGTACTAAAAGCAGAGACTAGAGGTGACAGATTATATTAGAAGGCCCACAAGAAGCACGAGCAATATTGAAAACGGCATAGGATATGTGTATAAATAATGCCTTTTGTAGCATGGGAAGTAATGAGAAAATATATTTTTGGGAGGTTATAATCCTGAAACCGAGAGTTGTGATGGATACTGGTAACTGCAAATTCCTCACTATATTCCCCAGGCGTCAGATCTGGAACTCACCAGACAATAAGTTAAGGAAGAAAGAATAAATAGATTTTTGTAAAGCAATCATCTACGTCATAATTGCACCAACCAATGCCTAGTTTGCAGTTTTTAGGGAAAAAGAATAAGATTGCCTCATCATCTAACACAACAAAAGTTACTAAAATAAATGGAGAAGTGCTCGCATTCAGTGGAAGCAAGCCTGGGTGCCTGACCCTAAGATGGCGGCCCACCAGACCTCAAATGGAGAGAGACAGGATGAACACATCTTCTAGTAAGAGAAGGAGATAGCTCTAACTACAACTAAGCCACCAGAAGGGAAACTAGTCTGTAACCCCTAAAACTAATCCCTGTCACCTTCGAATCCTACCCTTCAAATCCAACAGACTGGGAAGAGCACGAGGTGGCAACCCACCCATATAACAGAGGCAAAATGATACCGGCCATTCTAACTTACCTCCACGCCACTGCATCGAACTGCCTGAAATTCCATGGCCCGAACTCTTTCTCCATCATCTTCCCCGCCCCAGTTTCTCACCAAAAGCAAAAAGAAATTTCAAGCACAGGCTGATAAAACAACACCAGAAAACACTATTCGCCGATATATACCACAGCTCCTTCAAAGGCCAGCAGAAAATGGATCTCATCTTCCACGCCCAAAGCCCTACGAAATGGAACACCATTCTAAGAACCCACCTTCACATATCTATAACAACTAGCACCGCCCTCAGCTGCAAACTGACGTTCTTAATCCGAAACTGCCCTATGTACAATGGCAACACCTTTCCGACCATAAACAACAATGGCACCTTCCTGATACAAGCCAACAACGACAACCTTGACTCATTTGACTCCCTCTTCCACATGTTACCCAACGCCGTCACTCATTTACACTACTCCCACTCGAACAACGCCTTACCATCTAACCAATCGCCCCCCCTACTCCCCCCCGGAAAACTCTCAAAACAACTCGAAGACACAGACGCACTCCACTAACCAATCTTCATCCCCCCCACCCCCGGCACCTCCCTCCCCTCCTCTGCCACCTACCCTGACTCGCACAATACATACCTAACATCCAGAACAAACCCGAGATACATCCTGGATGAGTCTCTGGAGACTACACAGGCCTTTGCCGGCCTCCACCTCTCCCCCTCCTCTGCACGATGCCCCCCCTCTACACAATACTATATCCATCATACAACAAGTGAAAACAACCCACAGGCAATAGCCCCTAACTCTCTCCGCTCACTGAAAATCAAGAATCCACCATTTAATTCACAACGTAATTTTTCACTCCACATACCCACAGCTGTCCGCATGGACAACATAGGCAATATCAACACTGTGAGTCACACCTCCAAGTGACAAGCTTTCATTATCCATAGACTCACCTGCTCAGGACCTCCTGATCCCAAACTCCCCAACACCATCCTCTATGAATACGACTCAGAGACTTGCTCGGATGGAGAACCAGCTAGAGGCCATAATACAGAGTATCAACAAAAAATCTTATCGAACCGCACCACACCTCGGGAACCTGCCCACTCCCCACACCCACAACTACTAACTATAGTCACACAAATCCCCCCAAGGCCCAGTGACACAACTGGAATACAACCCCCTTCAGGAACCGGCCGCTGAGACCCAAAAGAACATGCGCCGCAATGTCCTTGAGCGAGGCGAGTGATCTCGCCAAATCCTATGAAGCAACTCCAGCTGCCATCCCCAGCTCCAAGATCAAGGTTATCACTGAATTTGGAGGAGACCGCATTATACCGAGAACGTCGAGGCCTCCAGCCTCCCTAACTAATATCCCCATGGCTCCACCAAGGGAGAGACGCAACAACAAGGGGGCGACCAACTGGATGCTCATCAACTGCAGATCTGCTACCAAACACGCAACAGAACTAGCAGAAACCATACTCCCCCATGACATAGACATCACGTTCATCACAGAAACCTGGTTGAATGAAGCCTCACTACCTATAATCGACATGCTTGTGCCCCCAGGGTTCTCAATCATTAGCAAAGATAGAAAGAACCACCGAGGCGGGGGTATTGCGATCATCTACAGGAGCAACATCTCCATAACGGAAACCATTAAGACAACTGACAAAAAACGCTATACTGCCATCTCCGCTACCATCCACCAGGCAACACCTCTTCATTTGGAGAACACCTTTCCGACACACTGCTCACTCCGGAACTCGATCAACATAATACTAGGTGACCTCAACCTACATTGGAATGATGGAATTAACCCTCTGATCCAATCCATGAATTAACTTCTTCACAACAATAATCTTATCCAACACTGCAAAGAGAAAACACATAACAGAGGCACAACCCTGGTTGCCATCATAGCACACAAAGACACAATCACTATTGACCGCATCCTCCCTGTCGACTGGTCAGACCACCACATCATTCTATTTTTCATCAATCAAAAGACCCAATGCCCTCCTCGAGCAAAAGAATCCGCTCATTGGGCGAGAAACCTAAGACAGATACCCCTCACCGACCTAGAAGAAAGGGTACACTCTTTCCACCCACCACTTCCTATCTCCACAACTGAACTAACTTCACACTATAATGCAACAATGACTGCCATACTTGACCAAATAGTCCCCCTTAAACAAAAAACAGTCAGGAGCATTCCTTCGAGATCGTGGTTCAACACAGACCTAAACTCTGAATGAAGACAACTGTGAGCTGCAGATACACTCTGGCGAAACAACCCATCCACAACCCACTTGGCTCAACTCCCAACCGAACGCAGGAAATATAAAAAGCACACCGAAAATGAAAAAAAATCTCCTCCTTCTCTAGTGCACTTAACAACGCAGCGCAGAAAAAATCCCAAAGAACTCTTTAATCTTATTAGACAGCAAACATCCAAGCCCCCCTCAACCGCAGTGCAGGCTTCCAAAGACCTATGAGAGCTCTGCCAATTTCTTTAATGACAAAATCACTAAGATTGAGCTCTCCCAGGAGGACCACCTCTGCCCACCCAACGAAAGCTCGCCACCCTGCAAAGAAGACAACAACCCACACAGGCACTCCCCCAACAACTGGAAATCGTTCAAAACCATCTCCGAAACAGAAGTCATTGAACTGATTACCGGATCCAATCCCTCGTCACACATTGAGGACCGTATCCCTGCTCAACTGGCCAAAAAGCTCAAGCTCACCCTAGCCCCCTTCTGGACAAAGATTATAAACAGCTCCCTGAAAACCGGCATCATGCCAGACTGTCTCAAAATCACACCAATACTGAAAAGAACGGTCTCTGACCCAAATGATCTCAATAACTTCATGCTTGTCTCCAATCTCCCGTTCTTAGCCAAAATACTTGAAAAATGTGTTCTACTTCAACTCACCCATCACATGGACACCAACCTCCTCCTAGACCGTCATAAGTCGGGTTTCAGAAAAGGGTGCAGCACAGAGACAGTGATCCTAAATGTCATAGATGATGTTTACAAATCACTCGATAAAGACCATTGCGGTCTACTCATACTCCTGGATCTATCGGCAGTCTTCAATTGATAGACCACAAACTGCTCATCAATGTACTCCAAGAAAGGGTTGGAACAGAGGAGATGGTCCTACAATGTTTTACCTCCTTTCTGCATAACCGCTACCAAAGAATAAAAATCTAAAATTTCACGTCTGACCTACGACCCATAGCAGAGGCGTCCCACAATGATCAGTTCTCTCACCCTCCCTGTTCAACATCTACATGGAGCCCCTCACCACAATACTCAAAAAAAGCCAACATTCCCTTCCATCTCTACTTAGATGACACCCAGATATATCTAGAAACTTCCTCCATTGGTGACATTCAAAGACTTATTCACACTGTAAGGGAAGTCCAACACTGGCTATCCCACAACCACTTAAAACCCAACCAAGATAAAAACGAAAATCCTTCTCATATCCAACAAAGAGCCGACCCCCCAAATCACAGAATGGCTTAAAGCCATTGATGCGCTCAACTGCAATCTCATCCCTGCTGACTCTGTAAAATCACTGGGAATCACTCTGGACCCTAAACTAGACATGGTTAAACATATCAATACCACCGCAAAGAGTGCCTTCTTCAACCTAAGACTGCTGACCAAAATAAAACCCTTTACCCCCTCCCCCCCATCCCAGGCCACACAATCCCTGGTCCTGGCCAGATTGGATTACGGGAACGCTACCATCACAGGCACGTCAAAATCCCACCTAGCCCCCCTGGGATCAACTCTTAATGCAGCAGCCAGAATGGTCACTGGAGTAAAGAAATACAAATACATCTCTCCAGCTCTCTGAGAGTTAAAATGGCTCCCATTCGAAATGCGTGCCAGCTTCAGAATTGCTTGTCTCACACACAAAGCGCTGCACACGGGCAAACCTACCTACCTACCTACCTGGCCTCCAAACTCAACAAAGCCGGGCAGACAAGGAATCTCAGGAGCACTGATACTTTACTTCTCATCCCTTAGAAAACTCGCAAACAAAAACCTCTAGTGCGCTCCTTCTATGGAAATGCGCCCAAAATTTGGAACACCATCCTAGTTCATATCAGGACTAACCCATCCTTCAAAAAATTCAAAAGCCAACTCGACCTCTCCCTCAACCAAACTCTTCCGAAAGGATAGCTGACGCATAACATGGAATCTTGCACATTGGAGAGGTCACTGTGATAAGATTGACTTTTGCAGCACCTACCTGCTGATTCGCTCCTCTGTCCCCGCTCCCTAAAACGGGACTCGCTGAGAATCAATATGTTTACTATTGCTATACTATGTATTAGATTACACATGACAAATGTTGTAAAGCGGTCCAATACCCTCAGGTCTGGCCAGTGCTATAGAAAACTCTTAAATAAATAAATTTTCAGCGGTAGGTGGTGTTGTGTGGCTCCACGCGGATGTGTCATGCGCAGTCTCATAAAGCGCCACAGACACCAGTTCTTTTCTTTCCGTGCAACCAGATGAGAATCCAGAGCTACCCGTCATCTCTTTGCGAGACTGTTTTCTACAATATTTACTTTAAAACTCCACAATGTGCAAGGGAAATGTTCCCCCTGGAACCACAAGTCTCAAACCTTATAGCAACTGTCTTAGGCAAATGTGTGTGACAGACCCCCATTAAATTTGTCTTTGGTGCTTGGGTTTGGAAGATGACTAAAAGACTTGTAGTGACTGTGCTTTGAGGAATCCGAAGGCTACTCGGGATCATGAGGCAAAGCTGTCCAAGTACCCGAAGACTTCATGATGTGGCTGGTCGAAGTCAAATGGAAGGTCCTGTTACCGCTTCCAAAGTCATTCCCATAACAAATCTTTGTCGTTGTCCAAGTCCTTAGGTAAGTTAAAGAGGAAGCACAAGAACTCCAAGCAAGACTTGCCCATTTTCACCCTTTCACAAACTGAGAAGGTGTGAGCTCCCAAACTTGATCTCCTTTGAAGCAGAGTCTGACTCTTGTCCCAAGGCAGCCTGACATTTTTGGTCCCTCAGCAACACTGCAGCAAATCTGCGAGTTCTGCAAACCTATGCTGCTGCGTCTCTTTGGAACGCAGACGGCTCCCTCTACCCTCAAGGACCAGCAAGGACCTCCGCCTGAAAATCCACTGTTGGATCTGCCCTTGACACCTGTGGGAACCAGTGGCCCTGCACTAGCTTCAGTGCGGACATTGGTGTTGGTGCCACAACCTATGTAGGACACTGGAGCATTGACGCTGAACCTGGATGGCGAAGCGCAACCAATAGTGCTCTCCGACTCCACTTCTACCGAGGCTGTGCCCTAATCCTACTGGGTCCCAGCCTTCGGGCAACTTATTCGACTGATACAATTCCCTTGCCTCAAGAGAAGAGCCTAGAACATCATTTTTGCACAGATTCAGATAACAAATGTTATGATGAAGTGGATGAATTTGCTCAGCCCTATAACGAGAGGAACTGGTATGATGAGCTGCAAGATGCCAGTGGACTGGGCCGTCTACTGAAGAAAGCTTTTCTTTTGCAGTAGTGATGCGGAGGGCAGATGTGGTTCTTGACCTCCCATTGTCCCATATGTTTTCACAGAAATGCCCCAACCCGGACAAACTAATACTATGCCCCTCCAACTGTTCCTTGAGGTCCACACAGACACCCTTCTTGGGACATATGCAATGCTGTGTTCCTGACTCACAGTGAACAGGTAGATAGTGACGCACTGCAACCTTGCCCTGGGAGATCTGGCCTTCCTAATGCAATATGTGACTCCGCAAATGTTGGTGGTGTAGGCATCCACAAACAAGGTCAACCCCCAACACCTTTCCCACCGCCACACTGGATAGAGAATCTAAGAGCCTTGAAACCTTTGGGAAATGCATCTTCTCCTACAACAGTTTGGCATTGCAGTCCGTCAAGGCCAGCTGCCTACTGGGCCTCTATTCTCATGCACTTTGGGATTCTTTCGCTCAGGTCCTGCCTGCTGTACCAGATGACTTGCGCCGCAGTGGTACATAAGACATTCAGGATGCCCATGATGCAGCAAAATTCATGATTTGTTGTGATTTGGATATGACCATTTGCCTTGGTCAGGCAGGTAGCACCAGAGTGACACTTGAGAAACACACCTTGATCAGGTTTACTGAATTCTCCATAAATGTCTAATCTACTTTAAAGGACATGCTTTTTGATGACGGTCAAGCACTGTCAAGACAGCAGGGCAACAGCGATCTCCTATGACCTGTCTTCCTAAAAGCACCAGTTCCACCAGCAGTTCCTCCTCCTCTTTCATGGCTATTTCAGGGGATTTCAATATTCACCCATGCACCGAACAGGCTCTACAGCCTTTTCGTGGCTGAGGCTGTGGTGCCCACTGACAACGTTCACAACAGGATAGCATGCAGCCAGTCCCTGTACCCCCCCACCCCCCGCTGCCGCAGCAGCAAACCCTATTTAGTTTGTCCTTTCAGGCACACAGCCACCCTGTCTGAATCAGAATCTGACATTTTCTCCCTAGTGTGAAGCCATCACTTCTGAAAGTGGGTCCTGCAAGGTGTCCAACAGGATACGCTCTTCTGTTTCTGTTACCCCCGCAACTTCCACCACTCTCACAGCTGCTGGCGGAGGACCTTCGGTCCTTCATGCAGCAGGAAATATGGACTATTTTGTCAAAGGGCCCATAGAGAGGATGTAGCCCCAGAGTGGGAACTTGGTATTACCTCCATTGCTTCCTTCTACCAATGAACAGAGGTCCATAAAAGGAAGGCTAGTGCAGGTGCTCACGGACAACACTACCGCCATGTGCTGCTGCAACAAGCAGGACAGGGTGGAGTCTTGGACCCTGCATCAGGGGCCCTACACCTCTGGAAGTGGCTCAAGCACCAGGGGATTTGTCTGGTGGTACACCACATGGCAGGATGTCTAAACACCCTGACACGCAAACTCTCATGAATGACATTTGCATCCAAAGGATTCAACAAATGGGAAGAATCTGTGCTCGATTTCTTTTCACCGCTACTATTTACAATGTCACTTCTTTTACGCACCAAAGTTTCCCAGATGGCTGTCTCTTGGAGATTCATTCCCTTTAAAGTGGAGCTCAAGACACCTGTATGCCTTTCCACCATTACCTCTCCTGCCCCGAGTTCTGCAGAAGATCAAAAAAGACTTGGCACAAGTCATCTTAGTGGCACCAAATTGGGCCAGGAGAGTGTTATACCTGGAACTCCTGGACATGAGCATCGATCCTCTAATCAGGTTGCCACTTTGGGAGGACATTCTGTCGAAACTGCAGGGTAGGGCCTTGCACTTGGTCCTGCACAATCTTCATCTCGTCCTTGGAGATCGAGCGGCAGCAATTGACTCCATTCAACCACCCTCATTAATAATAATATAGCATTTGTAGAGCGCAATAGCTACCTCAAGCAAAGGTGTCCCAGCGCCACGCAGTCACTGCAGTTGAGGGAGGTCCAACTGAGATGTCAGCATTGGCTTAAGAGCCAAGTCTTCAAGGTCTTTCTGAACTCACATTCGGATTTGATCAGGCGCATATGGGAAGGCAGGGAGTTCCACAGTCTGGCCATCCCACTGTGAATACATGCCTCCCATACGGGACTTAGCATAACAATGTACACAAAGCAGATGCTGGGAGTTGTATCTCAGCGTGCGTTTTTGTTGATACAGGCAAAGCCTACGTTTAAGATATCCTGGGCCGCTATCTTGCAGCGTATGAAAGGCCAGAGTCAGGGACTTGAACTCTATCCTTTTAGCTACAGGTAGCCAGTAAAGTTTCTGATGTGTGGAGAGATGTGGACACGGAACGGGACTCGTCCAATTAGTCTTGCAGGTGCATCCTGTACCATCTGCAATCTATTGATCAGATAGGAAGGTAGCCCCAGGTACAGACAGTTTAAGTAGTCCAACCGAGACGTCACAGTAGCGTGGACTTAGGTTGTTGACGTTATTTTGGCAACCAGGTGTCCCTACACAATTTCGGTATGAACTTGATGTTGGGGCAAATTTGTGGCTTGGTTTGATACTCCATAGATTAATCCACTTTAGGCCAAATTCTCCGAAGTGTTGCTTTTTGTGTTGTACCTCTAGCCCAGAAAGGATATGCCTTCGGTGCAGTTGAGAAAAAATTCAACAAAATCTTTATTGTTATTTTATTATTGGCATGGTAAGTCATGTTACAACAGGGATGCAATTGTCTCCTTCCATATTACTTTTCCCTGCAATCCCATTAATCCCTTCAAATGGGTTGAATCCAGTTGGAGTGGAGAATAGCCTTCCCGTCAAGCCTCTCATAATCGGTTCCTTTCTTACCCCCTCCCACGCAATCAGCTCGGGCTACCCCTAGGAAAGCCCTCCTCTCCTACTAGCCCACCAGCCCAAGCAAGAAACGAGGAAACCACCCTAACAAAGCTGTGCCGCCATTCATAAATGCATGTCTGATGTCCTCAGGACTCAGTAGAGGGGAACAGCACTGCCTAGCTCTCTACAACTTCCCTAGGCCCAAGCGGCAACCATTCATTTTCAAAGCTCCGGGGTACACTTCCCACTCTCATGCACCAACTCTCCCACAATGTTCACTCCTGCCGGGGGTCCTACTGGTGTCGGCAGTTCTGGTTCTCTCAAACATCCAACCAGATTGTCCCATGCTCATGCCATTTCAAGGGAGCCACAACCTCTTTTTGCTTCACGGAACAGAGCCTCACTCTGAAGCTCACCCCACCATTTATTTACTCTGTGACCTCTTTCGGATTTCCAGCTCATTGTCATCTCGCATTTAAGAAGGACCAAAGCCAAGTCAGAGAATCTTGACATAGCCGGGCACGGGAATCGTCCCAACAAGCAAGGGCCCTGGGGACAAGGTATGTTACGCTGCCTGACTACAGTAATGCAGGTCACTAAGTTAAGAGAGGCATGGGAAACAGATGTGGGCCTGTTTGAAGATGGTTACTGGGTAGCGGTGGTGCAAAGCCCCAGGAAGGTGGCAATCAGGGCGCGATTTTGGCAGGTCCAGTTGAGAATCCTGCATAGGTCCTACTCCACCAGCACACTAATGTTCAGACTGGGCCGCACACCCACAGAGGAATGCCAAAGAGGATGTAAACAGAAGGGCACTTTCTTCCATATATTGTGGGATTGCCCGATTATACAACAATTTTGGGGGAAGGTGACGCGAGTAATGTCAGAAGTCCTCGCAACTGTTACACCTCTGGAGGCACGGTGGCATGTTCTATGTGTATCCGGGGAACAAACATGGCCCAAATATCAAAGAATCTGGCTCCTAGTGGCCACAATGGTGGCCAAGAGAAATATTGCATGGGCTTGGGGTGTTAGCCAGCCACCGGCAGTGGCGCGCTGGAAAACGGACATGGACTGGTGCTGCGCTGCAGAGAAAACGATATATGAGAGCCGTGGTTGCCCAAAGAAATGGGAAAAGATATGGACAGTGGGAAATGTACAGGGGTATCTGAAGGAAGCCAGAAAGTAATGGCGGGAGGGGGGTGGGAAATCTCGATTGCTGCGGGGACAGCGCACCTGGAGTCTAGTCCAATCGGAAGAGATATGTTCTGTAATGTATACTGTACTGAATGATGCGTACTGTCAAGATTGTTATGTGGGAATGTTGTCTGCTAACACTGCTGATGCTTCAATAAGAAGAATTAAAAAAAAAATGCAGGTCTCTACTCCCTCCCAGAATCTCACAAGCGAAATGCATGCCTAAACCATATGAAACATTTCAACTCCCACTTCCCCGTACTGAGGGCATAGTGCCCCAGTTACATGGTAGACCCTGTTCATTTTTCCGGTTGTGAGATACGTCCTATGAAGGAAGTAGAAATTTATTGATTTAAAACGAGTATTCTTAGACGCCCTAGAAACTTGGTCCAGTGTTTTTGCCCAATCCGTTCTGGTATTAGGGTTCCCAGATCTCCCTCCCACTTTTTCTAGAAGTCCGTAAGAGGTGCAATCACATCTGCCTGTAGTGCCCTGTAAAGGTACGTTACTGCTTTGTATGTGCCATTGGTTGTGCATATACAAAACTCGACAAATAAATAAATATAATGTGACAGCTTTGGGGTATGGGTGGTTGAGCCACTCCAGCCCTCCAGTGTTCTCTGATCTCTGTAGTCACAGCTCCATAAAGCAGGAAATACAGCGCTCTCCCGGGAGACCATACTCCAATTGTATGATCTCAAACCTGAACATCTCACCCCCGCGATACAAGTCTCCCACCGGGTGACGCCATATGGCACCTATTCGCTAGTCCCGCCAGTCGCCTTCATGTGGCAGCACTTCCAGTCTCTGCAACAGTATATCGGGAGAGTTTTGGAATTGCGTTTGAGTGTCAACAGAGCCTCATAACTTGGAGTTCCCCTAGGCAGCCTTTAGTCACCCACCAGTGGCTCAGGAGGAGCTAAAAGAGTGTCTGCGATGAGGGCACCAAGGGGTCCCCTCCTCCATCAGTTGCCTGTCTACCTTCCATCCCCTGTGTGAACAACTGTATCTGGGCCACCAAATAGTATGTCTAAAAATCCGGGGCCGCTAGACCGCCATCTGTGACCAGGTGCTGTAACTTAGTCATCGCCACCATTCGCCGGCCAAAACCCCACACAAACGCAATCATTAGGGACCAGATTTACCTGAACATTCTGCAGGTACCACTATGGGAAGCACAGCAAAAAACATAAAGCAGATGGGGAAGTGCTACCACCTTAGTTATGGCAATACCGCCGGCTACCGAGACCAGCTGTGTCGTTCACAAATCTACACTGGTTCGCAAAGTCTGAATAGCTGGACCCATGATGTACTCCAGAATTTTCTGTGTGCCATGATCTATTTTGTCTCCCAGATATTACAAGCATATTGGCTCCCATTTCAACCCTCTCAGAGTCAGAGCTGGCTGCACTCCAGCGCACAGGGGGAATATGCTAGACTTTTGCCAGTTGACCTTTAGGCCCAAGACTTCTCCAAAACGGTCCAGGGGACCCGCCACTCTCGCAGTATCCATAACTGCATTTTTAAGAAACTGTAGCATGTCATCCACGTATAAAGCAATATGATGCGTCAAGTTCCGTACTTCTAGGCCTTCATAAGCAACCCCTGCCCTCTCACCTCAGGCCAATGGTTCGACCACTAGTGTGAAAATCAGTGGCGATTGCTGACACCCCTGTCCGGTTTCTTGGCCCACCGCGTATTCCTCTGAGATCACCCTGTTGGTCCTCACTCTGGCCATGGGGTGGGAGTACAAAAGTCTAGTCCAACTCACAAATCCGCCACCCAGCCCCATCCTTTCCAGCCCTGTGTAGAGAAACTTCCATTCCAGACTATTATAGCCTTCATTATATAGACTGCCATGACTGCCGCTGGTCATTTAATATTCAGCTCAATATTTTATAATCAACGTTAAGCATCGATTGAGGCAGATAAGCTATCACATCCTGGGAGGGGTGGCCTGGTTTCAGTAAAGGTATCACTAGTGCCTTACAGGTAGAAGTCGGTAGGCAGATGGAGGTATGTGCCGTCTTATAAACCTCCACCAACTTAAGGGCAGTGGTCTCAATATATGTGGTGTAAAATTCAACTGGAAGACCATCAGTGCCCAGCACGTTGCCCTGGGTCGTATTGCTTCACTTCGGCTTTACCTCCTATGACTCAATGTCTAAACCCAATTACATTACCTCCTCTATTGTAAGATTCGGGAGTTGGAGCGAGTCCAGAAAAGAATCTAGCCCCGCCATTGCCTGGATGCATAGTACTCTCGAAAGCCGTCATTAATAGCATCTTGCCTATAGATTCTCTCCCCTGTCGCTTATTGTAGCTTCAGGATCATAGATCCCCGCTTAGTCGCGTTAGCCAACCAAGCCAACAGCTTCCCAGATTTGACCCGCTTAGCATGCGCCCGGACCTCGATAATCAAAGCATCTGATCTCCACCTTTCCCGGTAGCCGTTCCTTGATCTCTAAAAGTTCCTGTTGTAAAGCCGGATGCCTGGGTATCTGCCTCTCCACTGCTTGCAGTGATCACAACTTTAAAAACGTCCCATTGAACCTGAGGAGTAGGTGCCGTAGCCGTATTGAGCTCAAAGTACTGCCTGATTGATCTCCCTGCAATTGCAAGTTGGAATACTGAGTCCTTCAGCACCTCTATCTTTAAGCACCAGTAAGGAATACAGGGACGTCGCAACTCCCAGTGCAGGGATAACCGAACCAGATTATGGTCCGATATTTTCCTGGCCAGATATTCTACCTCTCTCACCGCTACCTGGACCCTTGGAGACTAAAGAAACTGTCTAGGCGGACATGCAACTCGTGTAGGCTTGAGAAGAATGAGTAGTCCCTGTCTAGTCAATCAATCAATCAATCACTGCATTTGTAAAGCGCGCTACATACCCGAGAGGGGGGGGGGTGCTACTGGTCGAAGAGCCAGGTCTTGAGGAGTCTTCTGAAGGCCAGCAGGTCCTGGGTCTGTCGTAGGATGGTGGGGAGAGTGTTCCAGGTCTTTGCGGCGAGGTAGGAGAAGGATCTGCCGCCGCCGGTGGTTTTTCGGATGCGAGGGACTGTGGCGAGGGCGAGGTTGGCTGAGCAGAGGCTTTGGGTGGGGGTGTGGAAGCTGAGTCGTTTGTTGAGGTAGGTGAGTCCGGTATTGTGCAGTGCTTTGTGTGCGTGGATAAGGAGCTTGAAGGTGATCTTTTTGTTGACAGGGAGCCAGTGCAGGCCTCTCAGGTGGAGTGTGATGTGGCTGCGGCGGGGGACGTCGAGGATTAGTCTAGTGGGTAGTTGCGACTCCACGAATCAATAAGCCTCCACTGTTCCTGCCATCCTGCAAATTTCCTCGTTAGCCTGGTGACCTGGGATTTCCTCAAGGGTAGATGTTATCTATCTAATGTAGGGTCCGCCACACAGTTAAAATCACCACCCAGGAGAATAGAGTGCACCAGATAGGGTGCCAATACCCAGGACAACTCCTCCAGAAAGCTCACCTGGCCAACATTAGGGGTATAGATACTAAGCATCGTTCAGTCCCGGCCTGCTAACCTCCCAGTTACCACCACATATTGTCCAGTTGCACCCACCACTTCACTAGTAATTTGGAATAGGACCCCAGGACAAACCAAGTAAGTACTCTATATGCAAACGCCGAGAAACTGGTATAGTAAGTTTGGCCCCACCAGCGCTTGGGGAGTGCTGACCCTTCAGGAGCTGTGAGGAGGGTCTTCTGTAACAAAGTCACAAGTGCCCCCTCTTCTTGAGGTAGGAATATACTTTGTATCACTTTGACATATTATTGAGCCCCCTCACATTCCAGGACACACATGTATACTTCAGGGAGGCAGCCAGTCCCCCTTGGCTCCCGCGGTGCGGACAAGCCAAGCCACCAAACTGAGACTGGGCTTACCTCTTTCTAAGGGAGGGGGTCTGTAAAGTCAAGTCTCCCTGGTTGATAGCACCACTCCTTCTTCTCTCCTGGGGCGCTGTTGCTGCTCTCCGCTGCAGCAGCCTCTTCTGTCTGTGCACAGGCCCTGTCTCAGATAGGGCCACGCTGTCTCTGATAGCTGAGGCCACACTGCTGTACGGCAGTCGTCAGTGTAGCCTGCAGCTTAGGCTCACCGAGACCTCTAGAGATGCCACACCTGGTAGGGGATCACGTTTATCTTTGTGCCGCCCTCATTGCGCTGTCATGGTCCATCTTGTCGCATGCAGGGCTCACCCTTCTCACCCTTCTCTCCCTGACCCTCTCTGCTGAGTGAGCCTGCAGTCATCGGCTCCGGGTAGGAATCTCTCCTCAGGCCCTTCTACCAGAGTGCCATCTCCATCTTCACAGTCCCCTCTCCAACCTCCCGTGCTCACTAAGTGCCGGATGAAGCCCCCACCGTCGGGATCAGCGACAGGTGTTCAAGAGGGCAGTCTTCCAATCCCAACTGCAGCACCTTCCCCCATCATGGCCTTTTCACAGCTGCGCTACCATCATCTGGCAGCACGGCCAGCTAGGCCTCAAGCTCCGACCCTGGAGAAAGAGGCGAGCTGTGATTCGGGTCCTGTCTGGTAGCCCACACCTCAGCATGTCCCCTCGGCCCAAGAGCACCACAGGATGCGATGCGATCAGAGTGTTCGGCTGGGAGCGCAAGAGCTCCGACCTCACTCCATTGGCATCAGGCCACGCCCCCTTGCCTTAGACACAGTTAAAGGTTATTTGTCTGCTGTTTTGACTTTTTTGCGGTTGAGGGATTAGCTCTCTTTGTTTAAATCACCTGTTGTGATGCATTTTAAAAAAAGTTTTGCAACATATGTTTTTGCCTACCCCCTTTTATTATGCCTCTGTGGGACCGGAGTCTAATCCTTACATTCCTCATATGTGCACTCTTTGAACTTCTACATACCTCTCCATTACGACTTCTAACCCTTAAGACAGTTTTCCTCCTCACCATAACATTGGTGTGACGTGCGAGTGAGCTGCGAGCCCTCTCTGTAAATCTGCTATACACAACTTTCTTTTTGGACAAGTTGGTCCTGAGGCCCCGAACATCCTTTCTTTCACGTGTAGTGAATACTTTTCATGCCAGCCAAAACATCAACCTCCATGTGTTCTTCAATCTACCTCATTCCTCTAAAGAGGTGGAAAGGCGTCCTTTATTAGCTCCTAAACAAGCTCTTAGCTTTCACATCAATAGTGCCAAACCCCATCGGGTGGACGATCAGCTCTTTATTGGATACACTGGATTAAAAAGTGCAAGGCAGTGTAGAAGAGAACCATCTCTTGTTGGATCGTGCTCAGTATCAAAGTCTGCTACACACTTGACAAGAAGCAGCCCCCAGAAGCCTTATGGGCTCATTCCACCAGAGCCAACGCTGCCATCACTACAATAGCATGTTAAGTGCCCGTTCTGGAACTTTTCCATGCTGCTACTACGCAGCGGTTCATTTATTCATGAAGCACTACTGTCTGGAGAGCCGGTCTGTTGAGAGGGGCACTTTGCTTGCTCAGTCTTGCAGGACATTTTGGTCTGAGTCAGTTCACAGACCCACCACCTGGGAGGTACTGCTTTGGTATCTATTAAAAAGGTGAGGAATCTGTGTTTGGAAGTATCCATTAGAAGATTGAGTCACGTACCTTTGGTAACACTCCTTCTGGTGGAAACTCTAACTGCAGATTTCCCTCACGCCCTCTGTGTTCTCCGAACTGGGCTCTTTTCTCCATCTAAAAGGTCCCGAATGTAGCGATCTACACACTTGTCTCAGCCACTCTACTAATGAGCTCTGCATCTGAGGGCGCGGACAACCTAGAAAGCAATATACAACCGCGCATGTCACTTCCAGAGTTGAACAATATTGGCGCAGAGCCGCGCAACTCCACCTACGAGCACACGGAGGTACCACTGAAGGTTTTTCAGATCCAGTTAGCCACCAAAAAGAGTGACACCAAAGGTAAGTAACTTGTTTGTCAGTGCCATCAAAGTTATGTGGAATAGAAAAGGCAAAGAGGACTCAAGGATGATGACTAAGTTCGAGGCTGAGAGAGAATGAGGTAAGTGAGAAGGAGACCAGATGATGGACAAAGGGGCCAACAGGTATGGGTTGAAGTGTTAGATACATATCGGATATGTTATGTTATATGTTATAATGTACTTATACCGCGCACAAATACTCAAGAGTGTCCTGGTGCGCAAAATAAAGGTGACCCAATGAAATAAAGCTTTAGCATGCATCCGGAAAAAGGAAAGTTTTTAATTGTTTTTTAAAAAGTCTAAGATCCTGGCTATTCCGTAGTTCCTGAGGCAAGGCGTTCCATGCCATGGCTGTTTTGACAGACAGAGACTGGTGCCCCAGAGTCCTGCAGAAGCTTGGAATCACCATCCGTCGATGGGTGGCGGACCGCAACGCTCTGTTCGGGACATAGAAAGCAAATTGCTTCCGAAAATACTTAGGTCCAAGATCATGCAGCGCTCTATGCGCCAGGGTAAGAGCTTTGAATTGCACTCTCTGGGCCACAGGCAGCCAATGCAAATCGCGTAAATACTTTTTTACGCTAGATCTTCCAGAGATGTTAAACAGAATTCTGGCAGCGGCATTATGTATAGTCTGTAGTTTTTAAGTAGGTATCTTGGAATCCCCACATACAGAGCATTGGCATAATCAAGACGAGAGAGGATGAGAGCACGGACAACCATTTCCTTAGCCGACCTCGGCAACAAAGGGAGGAACCTTCTTAAGGACTTGAGGGTGTCAAAACATACTCCAGAGAGTTTCTTGAGTTGTTCTGTAAACCGTAGGTCCTCTTCAAACCAAACCCCCAAGTTTTTTGCTTTGGCACCTTCAGAATTAGGACGAGGAAAGTCGGGAGGCCATAAAGATTCACTAAAGGCAGATGGAAATCGACCATATAATAAGACCTCAGACATATCCTCATTGCATTTCAATTGGGCGGAGGCCAACCACCTAAACACAGCGGAGAGGCAGTTCTGGGCAGTCTCTGTTGACAGTTCGGAGTCCCACCAAGTAAATAGAAGCTGGGTGTCATCAGCATATGCAATTATTTTTGTACCCATCTCCTCAGCCAGAAAAATCAGAGGGGTCAGCTAGATATTGAAAAGCAGAGGGCTCATGGTAGAGCCCTGAGGGACACCAGTGGCCATCTTCTTGGCAGTAGAGGAGAAAGGAGGAATCCATACCTGCTGGGTCCGCTCTTCCAAGAAGGATTTCCACCAATCCCAAGCAAGGCCCGCATTTCAATATTAGAAAGGCGAGCAAGAAGCAACTGGTGGAGCACCGTATCGAAGGCAGCAGAGAGGTCAAGTAAAATCAGGGCCGCTCTGCGGCCCGCGTCTAGGCACTCCCTAATTGCCTCAGCAATTTCCACCGGTGCAGTCTCGGTACTGTAGGATGCCCTGAACCCAGACTGCGCCGGATGGAGAAGACCAGCTGTTTCCACATAGGTCTCCAGCTGTCGAAAAACCGCCTTCTCACAGACTTTTGACATAGCTGGTAAAAGAGAGATAGGGCGATAACTAACAAGCTTTGTCGGGTCTAAGGACAGTTTTTCTTTACAATATACAAATACAAATATATGCAGATTCAAAACTGAGTCTACTACCTATTAGTCTCTCATCAAGACTTGTTTTGCCACCATTCAGCTGCAGATAAACCCTGTGAGTTGTTCATCGTGACCTGGAAGACACACCCTTACTCCTTGCCTGACACATTAGTTTGTTGAAACTCTAATGCTTCCTTTACTCTACATCTCAGTTTTTGTTTTGTTTCGTTGATTAACATCCCAACAAATGCCATCAAACAATAGGGTGATTGTGAACTTGGCTAACTCTCCATTTCAGTTCTGATCACCTAATTCTTCCTCCTAGCTACAACATGGTGTAACAAAATGTGTTCATCGAACCCCTCATTAATTAAGGTTCATTGAGCTACGAAATTGTATGCCCCCAATTTATTATCTCAGTACAGAGCAAAATGAAATTTAAATACAATATTATCATTATCTGCCCGAGACTTTAATTGCAGATTGCAATGCCAATCCAGTAAAAGGTGATACGTCCCCATATCTCCTATTTTACTTTCTGCATAAGTGTGTGTAGTGAAAGGCTCACATCCAATGCTATTCATCTCTCCCCCAATCATCATTGATATCTGTCAGGCAAAAGTTAGAACTCTCCTATAACAGGCACTTTCCCTTGACTTCCACACACATCTAAAATAAGGGTAAGATAATGATTCAGGGTCATTAGTTCAATTTTTGGCTCTTTAAGAAGTATTTGAGAATAATTTGAACAAGCTAAAAGGAACGGCAAGTTAGTGTCCCTGTCCTGATGACTCTTCATATGTCTCTCAAGGATTTGGTCACCTACCTACCTCCCCTACCATATCAGTTCCCCAGGCGGCCTAGTCACTATCATATATTCTGTTAACTCATTCCTGCTTTTTTTCTCTTGATGTGTCACTCAACAGCTCAACATCCTCCTATGCTCTTTCCAGTATGTTGCTGGGCACCCCCATCAACCTGTGTCTGCAGTCAAAAATGCATCTACAACCTTATCTTAAGAAATCGTTTCCATTTTCTGACCATCTCTTAGACCTGGTTTAACTACTCGTCTGCACCAGACACCGAACCTGATTTAGAGTTTGGTGGACAGGATGCTGCTTCACAAATGTGGCGGAGAACCCTGACCACTAAGTTCTCGGTCCTCCTGCTTTGATTCAAGTCAGACAGACTGTCTTCTTTCTAATGGCGGTGCTCCTGCTGGCTCTGCTGTTGGAAAGCTTACTCTGAAGGGCCATTGGAGTAAGTCCATCAGACCATCCTCCCTATTCAGACTGGATGGTCAGAAATATTTTTTTCTGTCCTTTACTGCCAGGAAAATTCTAGCAATATCGGACTGAAAAACAAGCATTGGCATAGCCGATCAGTTTCGCTTTTGGGACCTTATAAGTATTTATTTATGCAGCACAATATCCTTAGTGCAACAACATTAACCGTTGCATGGCTAAACACTTATAAGGTCCCAAAGGCAAGAACTATTGGCTATGCCAATGCTTGTTTACATAGTAACTGTTGAGTATCCTTTCTCCAGTATTAGGGTGTCTTTCATAGATTCACATGCTTGAATATTCCCCGTCGTCGGAGTGGGAGTCCCACGGTAAATAAAATAGCAATATATACATATATATATGTAGTAAAATATATACATAAGTAATCATATAATTAGTGCATATAGGTGTAAAACACACATAGTGTACCTATAAGAGAAAAACTCCATAGGAATACAATGGAGAGAGACAAAAGACCTTTGTAGTCTATCTCTGTCATTATGTAAGTCCGAACTCCAGCCAATCAGGCGTCAGCCCCTCTCTAGAACCTTCTCCTCAGAGCCTCTCACCTCAGATTTTCTACCGCACGTCGTGTGACAGGGAGTCTCCCTGAGCTCTGCTCAGTTTTGTCAGTGAGGATGTCTTCTAGTAAGAAATCTTTGTTTAGACCATGCTCTTCATGTGGAAAACTGCGTTTGTTCTCTGAGGACCCACACAGTAAGTGTATTTACTGTTTATATCCTGACCATGAGGTGGCAAAATGTAAGTTTTGTAGAACTTTTTCTACAAAAACTCTAAAGGACAGAGAAGGCCGCCTGCTTTTATGGCTACAGAGACTGAAGGACAAGGATAACTCTCCCTCTGATGTGGAAAGTCTCTTTTCTGGTCGTTCTCAACCAGCCTCTAAGCGCAGTAGTGTGCAGGAGTTACCATCTCCTTTCCTGAAGAAAAAGAAGCTGGCTTTGCCTCTGACAACTGCCACCTTTGTGGTTTCACCTACTGCTTTGTCGCCTATGGGACACTGTTCTCAGGCTGCTGAGGCGTCTACTTCCTATTCCTCGGGGAAAACTTTGTCAGCCTCGTCGACGATGCTCCCGACGACGAGATCTGCTGTTTCTACCTCGTCGACGGTGACCCCGACGACGACGTCAGCTGCTTCGTCGTCGACGAGCGTTATGTCGACGTTATCCTCGTCGACGATTACCATCACTTCTTCAAGGGCAGTGACTTCTGTTGTGCCCATTACTTCGACGTCGACGAAGAAGGTAAAGGTTCCGTCGACGAAGACTGTGTCGTCGACGAAGACGTCGTCGAGCTCGTCGACGCCCATTCCGTCGGCGAAGAAAAAGAAGATCCCGACGACGACACTGTCGACGGTGGTTCCGTCGACGAAAGCCTTGTCTACGAAGACCTCGACGACGGCTCCGTCGGCAGCAGCTCCGTCGACGGTGGCTCCGTCGACGGCGGCTCCGTCGACGGCGACCTCGTCGACGGCGACCCCGTCGACGGCGAATCCGACGACGGCAATCTTGTTGCCACAGACGTCGTCGACGATAATTCCGTCGACCATCATTCCTTCGACGACGGCTCCGTCGACGAGTACATCCCCACAGACATTCGTAAGGGTACGAATACGCGGTGTGGCGACTACCCAGAAAACAAGAAGGGAAGGAGTTTCTTGGACACCATTACCTCCTACTGTGGGCTTGGAGAGCCAGGAACATAATATTCCTTTGGGAGTTGCACAGCCTCCCTCACCATTATTTGCTACAGATTCGGATCAGGAATCCGAGGGGTTACCGGAGTCTTTCGGAACGGCACAAAGTCCATCCGACTTGGTTATTAAGTGCCAGGATGTCAGTAGTGAGGATGAGGATCCGGTATTTATACACCAGGCCCCTCCGAAGCATAAAACTGCGACTCTTCCTCTGTCGCTCATTACTAATCTCCAACGCATGTTGGACGACTACAACCAACGGTTCCCTCTATCCCCTCAACGTTCAGAGGTTCCGTCAACCCCGGTGATTCCAGCAATTATTCCACCGGTACCTATTGTAAATCCTGCTCCACAGATGCCGCCTGTACCTCCACGACAGGTTCCGGAAAGGGTGTTGCCTCATTATGAGCCTGTAGAGGAAGGCCCTCAGGACCCAGAAGAGGGTGAAATCCCAGATGATGATGGGGATGTAGATGACAATGATGATGATATGGCGGAGTGGGATAATTACCAGGCGCAAACACCATCCCCCTCACAAATAGTAACAGGGGATTCACCTCCAGTGGACATAGCCAATTTTCACCAACTGATGGAAAGGGCATCACACCGTTTTAAGTTAACAACGGAGCGCAGGGAGGAAGATTGCTTCCTTTATGATTTCAAGAATCAACCCTACAAACAGACTCATGCTATTCCCATAGTTGAGTTTATTTGGGAAGAAGGCAAGAAATTAATGCAAACACCGAATACCTTGCCAGCTCAGGTGCCTCGATTGGAAAAGAAATATAAGGCACCGATAGGAACCCCAGCATGCCTCACGGGTCAGGCTAAACCTGAGTCGGTCGTTACGCAGGCAGCGCAACGTAAGGCGAAAAATCCGGCATCTTCTATCACCTCGCCTCCGGATCGTGACGGACGTCGGATGGATGCCATAGGGCGTAAATTCTCTTCTATGGCCTCTACGGTGGTTAGAGCAGCTAATGCCTTGGCCATCCTGGGACGATATGACAGACAAGTTTGGGCTGATATCTCGGATGTGGTTCAGGAGTTACCAGAGCCATCTAAACTGGAGGCAATGAAGTTGCTCCAAGAGGGAGAAGCGGCATCGGCGGAAATAATCGATTGTGCAGTGGACATCGCCTGCATGGGTTTCCGTCAGCTTGCCGGAGCGGCTGTTCTGCGTAGGCAAGGATGGTTAAAATCTACATCCTTTCGTCAGGAGGTTCAGTCTATGATCTTAAACATGGCATATGACGGCGAGTCTTTATTTGGGAGCCACGTCGATGAAGCTCTACAGTCCATAAAGAAAGACACTGAAACAGCTAGATCACTAGGAAACCTTCAATTTCAGCGGAGTAATTTTCGTGGTGCACGCGGACGCGGCACCTCCTCAAGTTTTCGAAAAGACAATAAACAATACAAACCTTACAATCAAGGGTCCAACCGTTACTCTTATGGACAGCAACAGCAAACATCACGGCAGCAAACCTCCAAGTCATATAGAGGAAAATCCTCATACAGAGGATCCGCATCAAAGAGACAGTGACTCTTCCCGGACAGACAAGGTTGGAGGTCGAATCTCTCTGTTCTTTTCCCAATGGTCCTCCATCTCAAAGGACCGTTGGGTTTTGGACATTGTGAAGAAGGGACACGCCTTAGAATTCACCAAATTCCCTCCTCCCACTCCACCCTCCGGACCGCCACCAGCTCACATGAAAGAACTGTTGCATCAAGTCCGACTTTTAAGGCAAAAAGGAGCTATAGAACTGGTACCAGTGTCTCAGAAGGGAAAAGGTTTTTATTCCCGGTTCTTTTTGATCACAAAGAAAAACGGAGAGTGGAGGCCCATCCTCGATCTAAGAGCACTAAACAAATATATAAAGAGCCAATCCTTCCGTATGATGACGCTGGTAGACATCTTGCGCTTACTCTTGCAGGAAGATTTTCTGGCGACTATAGATCTCCAGGATGCCTATTTTCATATCCCTATTTTACAGCGGCATCGAAAGTTCCTGCGTTTTCGAGTGGGTCAACACGATTACCAATTCAAGGTGTTACCATTTGGCCTGCGCTCAGCCCCTCGAGTGTTCACGAAGGTACTGGCTCCAGTAATAGCGTATTTGCGCCTCCAGGGAGTGCAAATATTTCCATACCTGGACGATTTTCTCCTGAAATCTCAGTCAAGCACTCACCTGCGACAACACACTCTTCTGTGCCAGAACGTGTTTCGCTCTTTAGGCCTATCCGTAAATGTGGAAAAATCCCAACTTCATCCGTACCAACAAAGAGATTTCCTGGGCGCAACTCTGGAGACTGTGTCGGCGAAGGCATTCCTCTCCCAGGAGCGTCTCAAAAAGATGCTGCGACTGGTGGCTCTGATCAGATCAAGAGAGTCAGTTTCTGTGAGACTATTAAAATCATTTCTGGGGATGGCGTCATCATCCATTGCCTTGATCCCTCATTGCCGGCTGAGGACACGTCCTATCCAGGAAGCTCTGGATGCTCAGTGGCGTCAGGTAACGGGATCTTTCCACGACATGATATGTGTCACAGATCAGATAAAGTCAGCACTCGCATGGTGGGCAATTCCAGCCAACTTGACGGAAGGCATGTCCTTTCTGTCGCTGCCACCGGACAGAACACTCACAACAGACGCCTCATTGGAAGGATGGGGCGCTCATTTGGAGGATCTCTCTGTGAAGGGAAGATGGTCCACACATCAAAGATCTTGGCACATCAACAGGTTGGAGCTCATGGCGATTTTTCTGGCTCTAAAATCGTTTCTGCCTTTGCTCCAAGGAGAGTCAGTGCTAATACAGACAGACAACACAACCTGTATGCACTATGTCAACAAACAGGGCGGAACAAGATCCCCAAGTCTCTCCAGGCTAGCTCAAAGAATTTGGGACTGGTCTCTCAGTCATCAGATCTTGCTTACGGCAGTCCACCTGCCAGGAGTATCCAATGTCCTAGCGGATTCCCTGAGCAGGTCCTCCTCGTCGACCCACGAGTGGGAGTTACACCAACCCACTCTAGAGAGGATATTCCAACTATGGGGCCGTCCGCAACTCGATCTCTTTGCCACGCCGGAGAACCGGAAATGCCGAAATTACGCAAGCTGGCATCCCCACAAGCAATCACAAGGGAATGCCCTTTTGATAAACTGGTGCAATCTATTTGCGTACGCCTTTCCTCCAATACCCCTCATACCTCGGGTTCTTTGGAAGATGAGGAGACAGCCTTGCCACCTGATCCTAATAGCCCCGCGCTGGCCACGGCAAGCGTGGTTCTCAGAACTGCTCCTCCTGTCCCAATGCCAGCCAATCCTCCTGCAACATCGGACGGATCTGCTTACCATGAGCGAAGGGAGAATTTGTCATCCAAATCCCTCCTCACTGAGCTTATCAGCATGGAACCTGAACACCATGAGTTCGCCCACCTAGACATCCCCCAGGATTGTAGGGATATTTTGGCCCAGGCAAGAGCACCTTCTACAATCAGGACGTACAAGTTTAAATGGAAACGATTCTGCCATTGGTGTGCTGCTAACGGAGTTCATCCGATACATTCCACGGCAGAGCAATTGCTACCATTCTTCTTGCACCTAGCCAGTTCTGGACTGTCGCATGCAACCCTAAGGGTTTTTCTAGCAGCCATTTCCCGTTTCCGGCAAGATGGATCAAGTTCCCTGTGTTCCTCAAGAATAATCCGCCAATTCTTTAAGGGCCTATTCCGGAAATTTCCGCCAGTTCGGCGTCCTCCTCCGTTGTGGCACCTCAACGTTGTGTTGGCACAATTGATGAGACCTCCGTTTGAGCCCATTCACAAGGCCGACCTAAAATATCTCACTTGGAAAGTAGCTCTACTTCTGGCACTAACGTCTTCTCGTCGTGTCAGTGACATCCATGCTTTTACCATCAAACCTCCGTTCCTGCAGTTCAAACCGGATGCTGCAGTGTTACGCACCAATCCATCATTTCTACCCAAGGTGCCTACTGACTTTCACATTAATGAGCCAGTAATATTAAAGACCTTTTTTGCCAATCCTCAGACACCTGCAGAACAAAGATTACATTCTTTGGACGTCAAGCGGTGTCTTAAGTTCTACATCAGTAAGACAGCTTCTTTCAGGAAATCCGATCAACTTTTTATAGCTTATGGACGCTGTCATAAAGGACGTCAGGTTACTAAACCAACGATTGCACGCTGGATCTCGGCAGCTATTGTCTTCTGCCACCAAAGGGCAAATAAACCTCTGCAGTCTCCAGTGAGGGCACACTCCACTAGGGCAGTGTCATCATCTACTGCCTTATTTGCTGGAGTCTCTTTGCAACACATCTGCAGAGCAGCTACGTGGTCGACCAGACACACGTTTACTAAGCACTACTGCTTGGCAACTTTAAGCGAGGAGGATGCTGCAGTGGGACAGGCAGTGCTGCGCAATCTTTTTAAGTAAGGTGAGCCTCTTCCTCCCGCCTCCATATTGTTTCCATATATATTATGCATTTACAATGTTACAGTTGTTCAATACTGTTTTTATGCATAGAAGATTGATTATCTATATATGTTGAATCTATTTGGCATGGAAACAATGGTGATTGTTACTGCTAGCTATTCTATATTCAAGCATGTGAATCTATGAAAGACACCCTAATACTGGAGAAGAACAATTGTTACTTACCTGTAAACAGGTGGTTCTCCAGTATTGGTGTCTTTCATAGATTCACATGCGACCCTCCCTCCTCCCTTCAGAGGCTCTCTTCTCCTCATGCACTTTACAGTCACTCTTGTGCTACGAAAATCTGAGGTGAGAGGCTCTGAGGAGAAGGTTCTAGAGAGGGGCTGACGCCTGATTGGCTGGAGTTCGGACTTACATAATGACAGAGATAGACTACAAAGGTCTTTTGTCTCTCTCCATTGTATTCCTATGGAGTTTTTCTCTTATAGGTACACTATGTGTGTTTTACACCTATATGCACTAATTATATGATTACTTATGTATATATTTTACTACATATATATATGTATATATTGCTATTTTATTTACCGTGGGACTCCCACTCCGACGACGGGGAATATTCAAGCATGTGAATCTATGAAAGACACCAATACTGGAGAACCACCTGTTTACAGGTAAGTAACAATTGTTCCTCTCAATGCAGCCGACAAGCCAGCAGCACCACTAGGTTCATCTGTATGCTGTAAGAAGACTGCGGTGCCTCGCACACCAGCGATGTGCCATGTTTAAGGAGTATGCAAGGAAGGAGGTGCTGACAGCGCACCCCAGTACAAAAGGGGGTGGTGATGGACGGAGCATCAGAACCAATCAAATACTCACACCCAGTCAACAGATCTGGGTTTGATCCATCACCGTTCTTTAGCCCACTCTGCCACCCCAGTTCAGACATGGCCATATGCAAATCAGTCTGACCCTGTGCCTCATGGGAACAGTCCAGCCCAAACTGCCAAGCCATGCCTTCCCTGGACCGGAAACAAGCTTCCTAGGACCGGTTTCTGGCATTTCAGCCGTCTTCAGCCAGGCTTGCTTGAATCCCGTGGCAAAGTGAGCAAGGGACTCACGTCTGAGCATACCCTGCCAACTTATGGCGAACAAAGCGGTACAAAAGGGGGTGGTGATGGACGGAGCATCAGAACCAATCAAATACTCACACCCAGTCAACAGATCTGGGTTTGATCCATCACCGTTCTTTAGCCCACTCTGCCACCCCAGTTCAGACATGGCCATATGCAAATCAGTCTGACCCTGTGCCTCATGGGAACAGTCCAGCCCAAACTGCCAAGCCATGCCTTCCCTGGACCGGAAACAAGCTTCCTAGGACCGGTTTCTGGCATTTCAGCCGTCTTCAGCCAGGCTTGCTTGAATCCAGTGGCAAAGTGAGCAAGGGACTCACGTCTGAGCATACCCTGCCAACTTATGGCGAACAAAGCGGTACAAAAGGGGGTGGTGATGGACGGAGCATCAGAACCAATCAAATACTCACACGCAGTCAACAGATCTGGGTTTGATCCATCACCGTTCTTTAGCCCACTCTGCCACCCCAGTTCAGACATGGCCATATGCAAATCAGTCTGACCCTGTGCCTCATGGGAACAGTCCAGTCCAGCCCAAACTGCCAAGCCATGCCTTCCCTGGACCGGAAACAAGCTTCCTAGGACCGGTTTCTGGCATTTCAGCCGTCTTCAGCCAGGCTTGCTTGAATCCAGTGGCAAAGTGAGCAAGGGACTCACGTCTGAGCATACCCTGCCAACTTATGGCGAACAAAGCGGTACAAAAGGGGGTGGTGATGGACGGAGCATCAGAACCAATCAAATACTCACACCCAGTCAACAGATCTGGGTTTGATCCATCACCGTTCTTTAGCCCACTCTGCCACCCTAGTTCAGACATGGCCATATGCAAATCAGTCTGACCCTGTGCCTCATGGGAACAGTCCAGCCCAAACTGCCAAGCCATGCCTTCCCTGGACCGGAAACAAGCTTCCTAGGACCGGTTTCTGGCATTTCAGCCGTCTTCAGCCAGGCTTGCTTGAATCCAGTGGCAAAGTGAGCAAGGGACTCACGTCTGAGCATACCCTGCCAACTTATGGCGAACAAAGCGGTACAAAAGGGGGTGGTGATGGACGGAGCATCAGAACCAATCAAATACTCACACCCAGTCAACAGATCTGGGTTTGATCCATCACCGTTCTTTAGCCCACTCTGCCACCCCAGTTCAGACATGGCCATATGCAAATCAGTCTGACCCTGTGCCTCATGGGAACAGTCCAGCCCAAACTGCCAAGCCATGCCTTCCCTGGACCGGAAACAAGCTTCCTAGGACCGGTTTCTGGCATTTCAGCCGTCTTCAGCCAGGCTTGCTTGAATCCAGTGGCAAAGTGAGCAAGGGACTCACGTCTGAGCATACCCTGCCAACTTATGGCGAACAAAGCGGTACAAAAGGGGGTGGTGATGGACGGAGCATCAGAACCAATCAAATACTCACACCCAGTCAACAGATCTGGGTTTGATCCATCATCGATCCTAGGATGCTTGTTTCCAGTCCAGGGAGGACCTGGCTTGGCAGTTCGGGCTGGACTGTTCCCATGGGGCACAGGGTCAAGACTGATTTGCATATGGCTGGGTTCAAACTGGAATGGCATGGTGAGCAAAAAAACGATGGATTTAGGCCCAGATCTCTGTACTGGGGTGAATGTATGACATTGTTCTGCATTCTGTCCATCAATTGTTATTTTTGCATTTGTCACCCCGAGTGGGAAGGGTATGCTCAGACGTGAGTCCCTTGCTCTCCATGCCACTGGAATCAAGCTATCCTGGCTGACGAGGGCTGAAAGCCCGAAACCGGTCCTAGGATGCTTGTTTCCAGTCCAGGGAGGACCTGGCTTGGCAGTTCGGGCTGGACTGTTCCCATGGGGCACAGGGTCAAGACTGATTTGCATATGGCTGGGTTCAAACTGGAATGGCATGGCGAGCAAAAAAACAATGGATTTAGGCCCAGATCTCTGTACTGGGGTGAATGTATGACATTGTTCTGCATTCTGTCCATCAATTGTTATTTTTGCATTTGTCACCCCGAGTGGGAAGGGTATGCTCAGACGTGAGTCCCTTGCTCTCCATGCCACTGGAATCAAGCTATCCTGGCTGACGAGGGCTGAAAGCCCGAAACCGGTCCTAGGATGCTTGTTTCCAGTCCAGGGAGGACGTGGCTTGGCAGTTCGGGCTGGACTGTTCCCTTGGGGCACAGGGTCAAGACTGATTTGCATATGGCTGGGTTCAAACTGGAATGGCATGGTGAGCAAAAAAACGATGGATTTAGGCCCAGATCTCTGTACTGGGGTGAATGTATGACATTGTTCTGCATTCTGTCCATCAATTGTTATTTTTGCATTTGTCACCCCGAGTGGGAAGGGTATGCTCAGACGTGAGTCCCTTGCTCTCCATGCCACTGGAATCAAGCTATCCTGGCTGACGAGGGCTGAAAGCCCGAAACCGGTCCTAGGATGCTTGTTTCCAGTCCAGGGAGGACCTGGCTTGGCAGTTCGGGCTGGACTGTTCCCATGGGGCACAGGGTCAAGACTGATTTGCATATGGCTGGGTTCAAACTGGAATGGCATGGTGAGCAAAAAAACGATGGATTTAGGCCCAGATCTCTGTACTGGGGTGAATGTATGACATTGTTCTGCATTCTGTCCATCAATTGTTATTTTTGCATTTGTCACCCCGAGTGGGAAGGGTATGCTCAGACGTGAGTCCCTTGCTCTCCATGCCACTGGAATCAAGCTATCCTGGCTGACGAGGGCTGAAAGCCCGAAACCGGTCCTAGGATGCTTGTTTCCAGTCCAGGGAGGACCTGGCTTGGCAGTTCGGGCTGGACTGTTCCCATGGGGCACAGGGTCAAGACTGATTTGCATATGGCTGGGTTCAAACTGGAATGGCATGGTGAGCAAAAAAACGATGGATTTAGGCCCAGATCTCTGTACTGGGGTGAATGTATGACATTGTTCTGCATTCTGTCCATCAATTGTTATTTTTGCATTTGTCACCCCGAGTGGGAAGGGTATGCTCAGACGTGAGTCCCTTGCTCTCCATGCCACTGGAATCAAGCTATCCTGGCTGACGAGGGCTGAAAGCCCGAAACCGGTCCTAGGATGCTTGTTTCCAGTCCAGGGAGGACCTGGCTTGGCAGTTCGGGCTGGACTGTTCCCATGGGGCACAGGGTCAAGACTGATTTGCATATGGCTGGGTTCAAACTGGAATGGCATGGTGAGCAAAAAAACGATGGATTTAGGCCCAGATCTCTGTACTGGGGTGAATGTATGACATTGTTCTGCATTCTGTCCATCAATTGTTATTTTTGCATTTGTCACCCCGAGTGGGAAGGGTATGCTCAGACGTGAGTCCCTTGCTCTCCATGCCACTGGAATCAAGCTATCCTGGCTGACGAGGGCTGAAAGCCCGAAACCGGTCCTAGGATGCTTGTTTCCAGTCCAGGGAGGACCTGGCTTGGCAGTTCGGGCTGGACTGTTCCCATGGGGCACAGGGTCAAGACTGATTTGCATATGGCTGGGTTCAAACTGGAATGGCATGGTGAGCAAAAAAACGATGGATTT
This sequence comes from Triturus cristatus, assembly GCF_964204655.1. NCBI lineage: Eukaryota > Metazoa > Chordata > Amphibia > Caudata > Salamandridae > Triturus > Triturus cristatus. The sequence continues at coordinate 817,694,513 of NC_140584.1, forward strand.
AGGCCCAGATCTCTGTACTGGGGTGAATGTATGACATTGTTCTGCATTCTGTCCATCAAATGTTATTTTTGCATTTGTCACCCCGAGTGGGAAGGGTATGCTCAGACGTGAGTCCCTTGCTCTCCATGCCACTGGAATCAAGCTATCCTGGCTGACGAGGGCTGAAAGCCCGAAACCGGTCCTAGGATGCTTGTTTCCAGTCCAGGGAGGACCTGGCTTGGCAGTTCGGGCTGGACTGTTCCCATGGGGCACAGGGTCAAGACTGATTTGCATATGGCTGGGTTCAAACTGGAATGGCATGGTGAGCAAAAAAACGATGGATTTAGGCCCAGATCTCTGTACTGGGGTGAATGTATGACATTGTTCTGCATTCTGTCCATCAATTGTTATTTTTGCATTTGTCACCCCGAGTGGGAAGGGTATGCTCAGACGTGAGTCCCTTGCTCTCCATGCCACTGGAATCAAGCTATCCTGGCTGAAGAGGGGTGAAACCCCGAAACCGGTCCTAGGATGCTTGTTTCCAGTCCAGGGAGGACCTGGCTTGGCAGTTCGGGCTGGACTGTTCCCATGGGGCACAGGGTCAAGACTGATTTGCATATGGCTGGGTTCAAACTGGAATGGCATGGTGAGCAAAAAAACGATGGATTTAGGCCCAGATCTCTGTACTGGGGTGAATGTATGACATTGTTCTGCATTCTGTCCATCAATTGTTATTTTTGCATTTGTCACCCCGAGTGGGAAGGGTATACTCAGACGTGAGTCCCTTGCTCTCCATGCCACTGGAATCAAGCTATCCTGGCTGACGAGGGCTGAAAGCCCGAAACCGGTCCTAGGATGCTTGTTTCCAGTCCAGGGAGGACCTGGCTTGGCAGTTCGGGCTGGACTGTTCCTATGGGGCACAAGGTCAAGACTGATTTGCATATGGCTGGGTTCAAACTGGAATGGCATGGTGAGCAAAAAAACGATGGATTTAGGCCCAGATCTCTGTACTGGGGTGAATGTATGACATTGTTCTGCATTCTGTCCATCAATTGTTATTTTTGCATTTGACAGCGCACCCCAGGGCTTCCCAGGAGTCTGCAGTGGAGGAGACTGGTGTGACGGGACAGGAGGACACAGAGGCTTTGTTCTGTTGTTCTGGGAAGCGCCGAGACCCGTCATACCCAGTACGAAGACGCTAGGCTGGAAGGCGCCCTCTGCAGGCACGCACCATCCTCCTTCTTCCCTTGTTGGTGTGAGGCCCACCTTGACCTGGCATCACTGGTCTCTGGGCTTTGCACTGGTCCAATGCACTGACCGATGCTACAGCACCATCAGCGGTCTCCGTGGACAATTCACCACCGATGGCTATCGTCCCCATCAATAATCAACGACAGCCTATGCCCACCCTACTGCTGCACTAATACTGTATGTGCTGGCAGTGGAAAGGACCTTTGCTTATATCAGCAGGAACAGAAACGGTCGTACTATTTGCACACGTTTTTGCTCATATTGCACTTGGCGCTGGAAAGGTTTGCTCACAGTTAACTTTTGAAAGGCATGTGCACGTCTGTAAAAATAATTACAGGCATGTGCACATCTGTAAAGCAAATTACAGGCATGTGCACATCTGTAAAGCACATTACAAGCATGTGGTACACGTTTGTAAGGCAAATTACAACTGGAATTTTTTGGCCCCATTCGTAAGCCGGGAAAAACAAATGTCAGTATCACCGAGGCTCTTGACACTGCCGACAAAACGTAAACCAATCTCAAACATGCAACTAGCAGGAGGACAGATGTAGAGTTACCATCGCACCGTTAACTAAGTGCCACTGACCATGTGCACGCCCACAGACACCCTGAAGTGTGGTGGGAAAACACCTACCATTTATCAAGGTGGCAACAGCTGACCAGGGGAAAGTTCCGGGTGTGACCTCCTATTCAAATTAAAACCAAATTCAATTTGATACTAGTAGCCGCAATGAGGCATCAATTGGTACGGCATTCACGATATGAACCAGTGACCCAGGCCACCAGGACAAGTCTGCATGTAGGGCCATACATGTGATCTGAAGCAAAGAGTGCAATTACTAGCCACATATTTCATGCATCAATAGGAAAACCAACCGCCATTCAAAATCAACTGTAACAAGCATTTGCAATGTAATCGGTCTGATTGCATTGCAAATGCTTAAGTTTAAAACTGAGCACGGCGCCGCTTCACGGACACCGCCCTCGGTTTCTTTATATATTTCTTAACTCCAACACTGAGCGCGGTGTCCTTGAAGCGGGCGCTGCGCTCAGTGCTAAAGTTAAGAAATATATAAATAAACCGAGCGCGGTGTCCGTGAAGCGGCGCCGCGCTCAGTTTCAAAGTTAAACGAGCGAGACTCGCAGAGCGCTTCCCTTGCGGGAGCGAGCCAAGGGCATCATCTGTTTGCAAGTTAATTACAAACAGATGGTTTCAAGCTCGCTCCCACAAGGGAATCGCCAAACGTGCATCCGTTGCCACTGAAAGCAATGCAACGCATGCACGTTTTTGGCCAAAAAAGCGAGTCGATTACAAGAGGTCCCCTCCTAAGCAGCGCATGCGCACTGCGTAGGCGAGACCTAAATAAGAAGGCTGAACCCCCCCTCCCTTTTCATACCTTGGGTGTTTGTTTTTCAAAGACAAATGTTTGGTTTCACAGCTGGCTGATAGATGGCGCCCTTGCACCAAACTTGCAATTCCTTCAGGTGAACTGCTGTAAAGGGGATTCCTCTGGAGGCAAAGAGATAACCGCTGGATATATAATATCCTCTGCCACCCTGAGGGATAGCAGGCTACCATCCACACATTAAATCAAGTCCTTAGTCTCCTCGCACTAAACTACCATATCCTATTTTAAAAAAGAGACTTTGGAAAGGAGGAGGGGTTGCATTCATTAATTTCATCTCATTCTTATTTAAAGAACTTCATGGGTATTACCATAAATCCTTTCAATACCTTCTTTCCAAGGAATTCTCAAGCCCAGATATCACACTGATGTGTGGTCCTATAGCCGCCCACCTATCTTTGTCCATTTTTGTGGGCACCCCCTCGCCTCATATATTACTCTCTCCATCTGCATGCACCAGTCCATATCGGTCACCCAATCACAGAATTTGGGCGCCGTGTCTCCCTTCCAGGTTCTGGCAGTGTTATGTTTGGCCACCACATTTCCCAAGGTGACCCAAATTCCTTCTTTTGCCGTCAAATCAGTGGCCTCCTATATATTAGGCAGACATAACCGGGGCGTGACTTCCATAGATTTCTTGCAGACTTCTCACATTTTGGATGTTACCTTCCCCCAATACGAGTGTATTATTGGGCAGTCTCACCACTGGTGTAGATACGTCCCTTCCTGGCCACATCCTCTAGGGCATAATGTGGAGCTCAAGATACCCATTCTAACCAGCCTCACACTGGTATAATGTACTCGATGCAGAAGTTTAAGCTGTATTAACTTGAACCTGGACTGAATAGCCACCTCCTGGGGGGATGCCAATGCCTCCCGCCACTTATCGTCATCTAGATCACCCACATCCTCCACCCAAGTGGCTCAGGTGTTCTCTAAAGCGCCTGGGTTGTTGTTTAATATCTTCCTATAAGTCAAGGAGATTGCTTTGTCTTTGAGGTAGTCTTCAAGAAGTCTATCCTTCAATGGCGAGGCTGCTGGTAGAACTGCATCCTTAGCAATAGCCCTGAGCAACGCACTCCTGACCAGTAGGTATCTAAAGGTTTACCCCACACTCAATTCATAATCTCTTTGTTAGTAAAGAGCATTATTTTACCTCCCGCCCAGACGTCTCCTACCCTATAGAGCCCAATAAGATGCCATTTGTCAAATCCAGCACATTTTGCCAAAAGCCCCAGTTTATCCGTCTTTAGAAGGGAAGTGGCCTGCGTAATCTTGTTTTTCCATCCCATTGCAGACGTGGCCGCGTGCCAGACTGTAGTCACCGTAGGAATATACCTTGGACTATGTGACTTTCCTCCATACAGTACCTGTTGATATGACCCTGGTGCCATGTTATATCGAACTATCCTGTATGCAGAATCAGTTACCGGCCAGTGTACCCAATGATTCGTGACCACCAGCTGGGAGGCCCAGTAATAACCTTTAAGCGCAGGGACGGCAATTTCACCGTCAAACCAACGCTCCGTGAGTTTTGGCAATGAGATGCGAGGAGGACAGTCATTCCAAAGAAGGGATCGGACTTCTGAGTCCACGGCTCTTCACTCCCTTGACGTCAGAAGAGCTTTATTGTATTATCTCAAAAGGACAAAAGATTTACGTAAAACAAAGCTACTGTTTGTTTCATTTACACCACCTCACAAAGGTAATCCTATTTCTAAACCTGGCATTTCAAGATGGATTGTTAAGTGCATTCAAACTTGCTACGCAAAAGCAAACATACATTTCTCTATACCCTCTAGAGCGCATTCCATTCACAAATTAGGGGCATCTCTGGCCTTGTTAGGTAACATTCCTATAGCTGACATCTGTAAGACAGCAATATGGTCTACACCTCACCCATTTACTAAACGCTGTTTTGTGGATGTATTCGCACTTCAACAAGCCAATGTGGGGCAAGCAGTGCTAAATACACTTTTTTAGACAACTGCAACATCTACTGGTTAGCCACCACTTTGAAAGAATCCTGCTACATAGACTATGCAAAGCACGTGTATCTACAGCACACATGCCTTGAACGGATTATTTTACTTACCCAGTAAGCATCTGTTCTTAGCATGTTGAGCTGTAGATTCACTTGCGCCCTCCCACCTCCCCGGGCACCTGTAGTTGTTGCAGTTCTCATTATTTACATTATCTACGCATGGACATGTCTTTACTACACTCACTTACTCCATTCTCACCCTGTTGCGGAAAAACAATCTAACAATGGAGTCGATGCCCATACGCACTATCACCAAAAAGAGGAGTCACCTTGCCTCTTGACTGGAAAGACATCTTAAAAGAAAAACAACTTTCAAACATCAGGACCCAACACTAGATTGCAGGAGTATGCAAAGCATATGAATCTACAGCTCTGCATGCCTAGAACAGATGCTTACTGGTTAAGTAACATAATCCTTCTTGTGGTTACTCTTAACGCAGATTTTTCATCGCCCTCCCGTTTTCTTGTTCTGTGGAATTGACTCTTTTCCATCATAAAAGGTCCCAAATTAGAACGATCAGTCTTTGAGCTCTGCATCTGTAGGTGTGGATGGTTTCCAGAAAGAAACTGACGTCAGTGTGCTACAGTGGCGCCTTTATGCAGCTCCAGCCAACACATTCCCGGGGCTTAGTGGAGCTGATTTGAAGCCACACAACAACATTTACTGGCCTGTAGAGATATGCTGAAAAATCCTCTGGATCGGCTCCTGGGATATTCTTAAAGTGAGGGTTCTGCGTTTAGAAAGAGTATTCACCAGAAAAGGCGTTACCGAAGGTAAGTTTGTTTTGGGGAGTATGATTGCACTCCTCAGTGATTGTTCAGATTTGAATAAAGTGCCCATCCTAGAATAGATCACCTAGCTTAATAGGCTCAAGAGACCACAATTGGGTGGCAGAGTTGCTCCTTACATGATAAGGGCAATTTCAACTTGTTGAGTAGCGGAAGGCAGGATAGTATAGAGTACCCATACCAGCTCTAACATGCAATTTGTCCCAGGCCTGCTTGGTACATGTAAATGTGCCAATAGTTGACATATTGTGGGGTAATTATCTGACATGTTATGGACTAGAGGTGAAGATTCATCATCCCTTTTTGTCCCAGTATGCGGCATATAGGCATATATAGTGGTGGTTAGTACCAATGCTGAACAAACTGGGCCTGGGCACAGAGATAGTAGAGCTCCTAATCTGAAGCCGTGAATTCCCCTTGTTGATAAGGTAAGGTCAAAACCTCCCACTTGAGTCAGGGCTGGTTTTCATGCCCATATATCCTTTAACGGCCTTATCATTAGGGACCTGAAGGTTTGAAAGAAATGGTGAACGAGGGAGATGGGAATGTTAATGAAGAAGTAAAGTATTTTTATCTTTTTTATTTTACAGTGTTTTATATAGCGCGAACTTGACCCGAATCGGGTATCAGAGCGTTTTACATAGCACCAGTTGCATTACATGAGGACACATTCATTTTTGTTAGGCACGTGGAGATTAAGTGATTTGCCCAGAATCACTGGATGTCAGCGTCATTGCTGAGACTCAAACCCAGTTTCCTAGATTCAAGGTCGACTGCCCTATCTGTTACGCCAACTCCTCTCCCCAAGTAACTTTAGGAGCATTACAGTCTTCATTAAAGCTATGTGCCCCACCAAGTCTTCCATCTTGGAGATGGTAGTACTATAATTCTCATATATTACAGTGTCGTCGGTGATCTACGCTCCCACATATTTTACAGAGATGTCACATCATTTAAGAGAGCACTTGCCCATGGATTTATTTGAGTTTGAGGGAATTTTAATGATTTACCCCAATTTATAATAAGCACTGAAAGGAAGCCGAATCTTATATACTCATGTATAATTGGACAGAGATTGCTTTGTGTGTTTGACATTAAGACTATCATATGATCTGCATAGAGGGAAATGAAAAGTTTACATGACAAAGTAAAGGGCACTGTCTGATGAATGTTGCCAGGGTCTGACTAGCCGTAGCGGTCATTGAGCATTTCCCCGGGAGGCCGGAAGAGTGGGTGCCTGTTTTGCAGCGGTGGGTGCTGGTTTTGTTAATGAGGGCCGGTTTTGCAGCAGGGGGCTGATACAACAAAATTGCAAGGGTTGGTTTGGGTTCCTCCCAGTCCGACCGTGAATGTTGCCTCAGTTGCCAGGCCAGTGACTGAACACTTTGGTGAATAACATAGGGGACGAGGACACCCCTAACCCCTATGGTGTGCCTTAGGATATATCTGTTTGCATAGATACCAAGCATTGACGCTCATCCATGCATAGGGGCAGGAGCTGAGCAGCATGATCCAGTACATGAATGATTGTGGCATCCCCATTCTCTTATGTATTGTGAAGGGAAATTCACATTTGAGGGAGTCAAACTCTTAAGTGGCATCCAGGTATACCGCTGCTGCTCCTATCTGTGGGTCTAACTGGTGAGTTAGGGGACTCAATACTTTTTCTGAAAAAGTAAAGACCTCCTGAACAGAACCCTGTGTTTCTCTGAAAGGACTGTCCACCAGACTCAGTTATCATCTCAACAGTAAGAAAGGTCATGCCACTGATCATTTATTTATGCATCCTCTAGATAAGGAGAGCAAGCGATTATTCAATGGGATCGAAATATGTGTGACACTTCAGCTACATCAGTGAATGCTGCAAGTGCTTCCACTTTACTGGGAAGGTATAACTGATTCCTCTCCAAAGATGCATAGATAACTGATCTGACACGATGATGCTTTCTAATCCGAAAAATGCAGCTACAGGCGCATTTTAGTTAGTGATATAAAGTTATTTTCTGATCCAAAGCATCTCAAAAATTAATTGTCAATCTTGCATTGCAGGCAGCGCTCTCTTGTGATCCCATGCCGATGTAGAAATGCAAAGAATAAAGTCCTAAAAGGATACTTTGAAAATGGTTGTTCTTGAGAGGTGGAAAAGTTTAGTAAGCACAATTTCAAGAACCATGGCCACCTTTATTGATTTGGTGGATTCAAAACCTCATTTGTATCAGCAGTAACATCAAAAGAAGGAGCAATGCCAGGAACTATGTCGACTGAGAGGAAAAGGTGGTAATCAACCCTCAGCAGCTGCAGGATAGACTCTGGCAGGGAAACTGTGACTTCCCTTTTGCCCTTCCTCCAGGTGGCACACCTTTAGAGAAAGATTTTCCAAAACATCTGCAAGAGTGGCAAAGGGCCACAAAAGACTAATGGGTGCTCAGTATTATGCAGAGTGGATATTATCTCAAGTTCAAAGCCCCTCAGTGTCTCTAACCAAGTTAATAACAAATTTATTTCATTCTACTTCACAGTCCTAAGAAATAATTAGCTGTCCTAACCGAGGTCAGTGCTAAGAAGTTTGTAGAGTTATACATCAGAGCAGTTAGCTCATTGCATGCAGTTTTAATGTTTTAATCACCTTTTCACAGAAGCAACAACATTATTTCACAATGAAATTGGCATAAAAATGAATTGAATAGATTTTGCTCCATGCTCGTGGTGATTACACAGCAGAGAGAGAAAACATAGGTGTGTGTGTGTGCAGAGCTGGCTCTTGATCATTAATTGATATATAAAGTGGACAACCCAATATACCCTTGAGGGCTTGGGTAAATGCGAATGTACTGGTAGAAGGATGCCTTCAAGGGATTTTTTTAGAATACTCTGTTATATATTTGTTCAATATAGGATAAATGTATACCTATAGATAAAATCTCACATGGAGTTCAAGTATTGTAGGCTGTACACTATGCTTTTGTCATATATATGTGTATCACCTCAAAGTAGTCAAATCTGATAATCAAATAGTCAAATAATCATAAGAAGCAAAAGGTGTGTAGAGAAAGTCAAATTTATATCAATAAATGTTATTTAGGGTACCTAAAATGTGGACAGCTATACATAAATTCGGAAGGAAAGGAGTACATTCAATAGTTCCTTCACTAAAGATAGATCAAACACTTTTTCTCAACAATATTCAAAAATTATGTAGAAAACAGTGTGAGAAGTCGACGTTTCGGTCTTTTAAATTTCAATGCGTAAGACCATCTTCAGGACAAAGTAGATTTAAAAGTTGACCCCTGGAAATATGCTCTTGTATAAATCAAGAGTAGAAGTTTACAATCTCCGCTTTCAACAGTCGATAGTAGAATGATAACTTCTTGTGGTCAATCTTATTTGAACACAGCAGACATACGGGAGAGTGATACTTAATATTAAGTATCACTCTCCTGTATGAGTCTTTGTACCTATACTAAATCACCTGCCCTCTTAAGGGCTCCTCTCTGTCCTGGACCTTCATAGGCCATTCAGAACCATTGTTTCCTTCTACATTGGGTCCTGAGAAGCCCAACATCCGAGCAGCATCTGCACCAAAGGTGAGCCCTCCAGCATCTCCACGATCTGCGTGGGGCCCCTCTGCACTTTGCATCTCGACGCGCCTGCCCGGTCCCTGGCCCGTTGGCTAGTGGCCATTTTGGCGACGAACCTTGAAAACTACGACACTGGTCTGGTTGCTCCAGACTGGCCCCTGCTTCCCTCCAAAGGAGCAGCCCCTCTGACCTTGCTGGTCCGAGTAAACAGCTTTCTTCATTCTTCATGACTTCTGCTTTTGCCAAGGCTTGTTTGATTCCTTCGAGTCGCCGACAGCGAGAGCCTGCGTGGGACAGCTCGTGAACCGACTCCTGGACGTCGTCGACCTTCAGGGACCACGTGGCTGCGGAGACAAGCTACACCTCATCACCTGTTTGCACCCGACATCGCCTGGTACCTACCTGGTGCCACGCCGGTCACTGGCTAGTGACTGTGAACACTGTCCCCTCTGCTTTCAGGTCTTCTACAACTCGGATCCACTCTTGGATCCACCGCATCTCTTCTGGACCGACCGCCTGCAGCATCTTTGTCGTCAGGCTCCATTGAATCGATAGACGAAACCTGACGCACTTTGAGACCTATGCACCCGCTTCCTGTGGGTGAGGTAAAGCTGGCACTCTGGTGCCCAAGTGTAGAGAAATATCTCTAGTGTCTGTGTTTTGAATCTTAAATTCGTAGTCCATCCAGAAGACCCTTCTAGGATAACTTTTGAACTTTTACGCACCCATTGAAAACCTATGGGAGCCCGCGTGTAACTTTCCTCACTGCACACGCGACCCGTGGACCTCCTGGTCACTAACTGAAGTTAGCTCCTTGTAGGCCCAGCGATTCTAGAGGCCCTAGGCCTTTTCCCTTTCCTGTTCGTGGTACTTATACCACTATTTTAGTATATGGTTTGAGTGGCCACCAGGGCCCATCCATATAAAGTGCAACTTCTGTATATTATAACGCTGTCTTGTTTAACGATTTGTGCTCCTGTGCTCATAAAGAGTCTAGGGGATACTTTGAGTAATAAATACATATATATTTTGAATATATATCTGTGTGGTGTCCTTTCATTGGTATAAAAGGGGGATACATACGGTAAAACAGCCTGCTTAACACGCTTTAACGAGTTTAGCCTCAAAGACTGCTTAGCCTACGCTAACACTAGGGCAGCTAGTCCGAAAAGGTTGACTTACAACCACACCATAAGGGTTGCTTGGCATGGTACAAGGTGGTCACTTTAACTAGTGAACATCATATACCAGGCCAACTTCTCACATTGGTGAGCAGCGGTTGGATTTGAGCTTGCTGTGTTTTACCTCTGTAATCTCTTTGTTACCAATTGAAAGATCATATAGGTACCTTTAGGTACATATAAAACAAGATTAGATATACTTAAGTTCTACTGAACTTAGTTGTTGTAGAGCAAAGGGAGTAGCACACCCTGACTACAACTACTAGATAGGTTTAGTAGGAAAACCCAAGTGTAGGTAGTTGCAACACATCCACCCACACTTAAGAGCAATGGAGGGGGCAGAGGGGTCCAAAGTACCCATCTCTGTCGAGAGTGACCCCCAGAGGGCACCAACTCTCTTTGCTACCCTAAATCAAAATGAGCTCAGGCAGTTGGCAAATATCAGGGGCCTTAAACAGCCCAAGAACCCTACCTCTGCTGAACTCAGAGAACTCTTACAAGCTGATGAAGATCAGAGAGCTCTCAAGAAAGCCTCCCAGTTAGGCCCCTTAGGGACTGGAACAGGAGGCCCCCCTTCTGAAGATGCTACTGAGGTACCCCTTTCCAATAGTCACCCCTTAGATGAGAATCATACTACAGAGGATGAAAGTGATAAGGGTACTGATACAGAAGGTAGTGGGGATGAAGTGAGAACTAGCCCAGTGCCAAGTGTTATACGTGGCCCAGCTAACTTAAGGCTACTGGGGACTGACAATGGGATCACCCCATTGGATCTCCCTAGTGGACTTAACCAGGGGTTTGGGAGGCAGAGGAATCACTCAGGTGAGTCTAATGCTTCTCATGCCTCTAGAGGCTCTCAAGGTCGACCCAGAAGCGGGATGACCAGCCCTCAGAGGAGGGAGCATGAGGCCAGAATGAAGGAAGCTCAGCTGAGAATCAGGAGACAGGAGCTAGAAGTAGCTCTGATGGAAGAGAAACTGAGTAAGGCTAGGCAACCTAGAGAGAGTGGGTCTATACCCACTGGTGGCAGCATTGTCCCTAAGGACAAAGATAGGGTCTTTGATAATAGGAACCTGTCCAAGGTTGTGCCCCCCTACAAAAGTGGGGATGATATCCACAAGTGGATGACTGCTCTTGAGAGAGCCTGCAAAGTGCATCAGGTTCCTGAAGACCAGTGGGCAGCAATCTTATGGCTCTCCTTTGAAGGTAGAGGCAGAGATAGACTCCTCACTGTTAGAGAGGAGGATGTCAGAAACTACAGAGCCCTGAAGAGTGTCCTAGTTGATGGGTTAGGCTTAACCACTGAACAGTACAGGTTAATGTTCAGAGACACCCAGAAGACACAGACTCAGGACTGGTCTGAATACATTGAATGTGCCACTAAGGCTTTGGAGGGTTGGTTGCTGGGAAGTAAGGTATCTGATTATACAGGATTGTACAATTTAATGATGAGAGAACAGATTTTAAACAACTGTCAGAACCAGCAACTGCATTAACACTTGGTTGACTCAGATCTGACCTCTCCCCAAGAATTGGGAAAGAAGGCAGACAAATGGGTCAGAACCAGGGTTAAGCAAAAGAACCAGAACCAGGGCCAAGGGGGTGATCAGAAGAAAACAGACCAAAAGGGTGGAGATCAGAAATCTAAAGACCAGAAGTCTTCAACAGGGCCCCAAACTAGTACTAACGAGGGTGGGTCCCAGCCTAAAGGGAAGAAGAAAGAAGGTCCAAAGAAACCCTGGTGCAAATCTTGCAAGAATACAACTCACTGGACTAGTGATTGTAAGAAGGGTGGAGCCCCCAACACTGTTGCCCCTAAGGCACCTGCTCCCAGTACTACTGTTAGCAGTGTTGGTCCCCAGACAAAGGGTGTAGTGGGAATCACTATGGGAACTGAAGGAGATTCTGACTTAGACAGAACCCTGACACAGGCAGTCTTGATCTCTGATGGGGACATGGATTTGTCCCTGACTGTGAGCCCCAGTAACCTGGGCAAGTAGAGACAGACTCCTTTAATAAATGAAAAAGTGGCTCAAGCCTACAGGGACACATGTGCCAGTGTCACTATGGTGACACCAGGCTTTGTGGACCCTGGACAGTACATACCAGGTGAGAATTACCTGGTGACCAATGCCAGCAATGCCACTACTTCACATAGTGTGGCTGTTGTTAACTTCTCGTGGGGAGGGGTAACTGTCCTCAAAAGGGTTGTGGTTAGTGCAGACCTCCCTGTAGAATGTTTGTTGGGCAATGACCTAGAGAGTTCTCTATGGTCAGAAGTGGAGTACAGGACACATGCAGAGATGTTAGGTATATCACCACATGTCCTTGCTGTGACCAGGTCACAGGCCAAAAAGTGCCTTACTGAACCACAGGTCTTGGATCCTGGAACAATGGACCAAGCACCTACCAAGAAGAAGAACAGGAGGGTTAAGGCTGTGCCTTCCCCCCTGCCTCCAAGTGATGATCAGCCTTCCCAGGAAGATGATCTAGAGAACCCTGAAGGAACTGTCCCTGAAGAGCTTGAACCTGATCAGGTTGAGTTTCTGGGGACAGGGGAACCTTCCAGGGCTGACTTGGGGCAGGCTCAGTTAACCTGTCCATCTCTTGAACCCCTCAGACAGCTGGCTGCTGCTGAGGCTGCTGGGAATGCTCAAGGTACCCATAAAGTGTATTGGGATGATGGGCACCTTTATTCAGAGGCTAGAGACCCAAAACCTGGTGCAACCAGGAGGTTGGTTATACCTCTGCAATTTAGGGGCTTCCTTCTTACCTTGGCCCATGATATTCCTCTAGCAGGACACTTAGGCCAGAACAAGACCTGGGACAGGCTGGTCCCTCACTTTCACTGGCCTCACATGAATGAAGATACCAAGGAGTTTTGTCGCTCCTGTGTAACCTGCCAAGCCAGTGGCAAAACAGGTGGCACAACAAAGGCCCCCCTCATACCACTACCTGTGGTGGGGGTTCCCTTTGAAAGAGTGGGAATAGATATAGTGGGTCCCATGGATCCTCCCACTGCATCTGGGCACAGATTTATACTGGTGGTAGTGGATCATGCCACCAGGTATCCAGAGGCAATTCCCCTTAGGACCACTACAGCTCCTGTTGTGGCCAAGGCCCTGCTGGGAGTATTCTCCAGAGTGGGGTTTCCTAAGGAGGTGGTTTCTGACAGAGGTACCAACTTCATGTCAGGATACTTGACAGCTATGTGGAAGGAATGTGGTTTCAACTACAAGTTCACCACCCCTTATCACCCACAATGCAATGGGCTTGTTGAGAGATTCAACAAGACCCTAAAGGGTATGATCAAAGGATTACCTGAAAAGCTCAGGCGAAGATGGGACATCCTTCTACCCTGCCTTCTGTTTGCTTACAGAGAGGTCCCACAAAAAGGAGTTGGCTACAGCCCCTTTGAATTGTTGTTTGGGCACCCTGTAAGAGGCCCACTGTGTTTAGTGAAGGAAGGATGGGAGTTACCTCTCAAAAAGCCTAAACAAGACATAGTGGACTATGTACTTGGTCTCCGCTCCAGGATGGCTGAGTATATGGAGAAGGCATCCAAAAACCTTGAGGCAAGCCAGGCCTTACAGAAAGCTTGGCATGACCAAAAGGCTGTCTTGGTTGAGTTTCAGCCAGGACAGAAGGTATGGGTGTTGGAGCCAGTGGCCCCAGCAGCACTCCAAGACAAATGGTCTGGACCCCATACAATCCTGGAAAAGAAGGGAGAGGTTACCTACTTGGTAGACCTAGGAACTCCCAGGAGTCCCCACAGGTTACTTCATGTTAACAGGTTAAAAGCATATGTTGACAGGGCAGACATGGGCTTGCTCATGGCTACAGATGAGGGACAGGAGGAAGAGAGTGACCCTCTCCCAGACCTGTTGTCTCAGAACCCTGAAGATGGTTCAGTTGAAGGAGTGACCCTGGGAGGCAACCTCACTGACCATCAGCAGATTGAATGTAGACAGGTTCTACAATCATTTCAACATATGTTCTCACTGATACCTAGTCAAACTGATTGGTGTACACTGGTGACAGTCTGCCTGTAAAGAACAAACTTTACAGACAACCTGACCACGTCAGGGACTGTATAAAGGCTGAGGTACACAAAATGCTGGAATTAGGTGTCATTGAACCCTCAGAGAGCCCCTGGGCTAGCCCAGTGGTTCTGGTCCCCAAACCTCACACCAAAGATGGCAAGAGAGAGATGAGGTTCTGTGTGGATTACAGAGGACTCAATGCTGTCACTAGGACAGATGCACATCCTATTCCAAGGGCAGATGAGCTCATAGATAAACTGGCTTCTGCTAAGTTTTTGAGCACATTTGATTTGACAGCTGGCTATTGGCAAATCAGATTAGCTGAGGAGTCTAAGGCCAAAACAGCATTCTCAACCCCAGGTGGGCATTATCAATTTTTGGTGATGCCCTTTGGTCTGAAGAATGCACCTGCCACCTTCCAAAGGTTGGTGAATCAAGTCCTTACTGGGTTGGATGACTTTTGTGCAGCTTATCTTGATGACATTGCTGTCTTTAGCTCCACCTGGGAGGATCACCTGATCCACCTGAAGAAGGTACTTGAGGCTCTGCAAAAGGCAGGCCTCACTATCAAGGCTACTAAGTGCCAGATAGGGCAGAGTAAGGTTGTGTACTTGGGCCACCTTGTAGGTGGAGGCCAAGTTCAACCACTGGAGAGTAAGATACAATCCATCAAGGACTGGTCCCCTCCAACCACCCAGACTCAAGTTCGAGCTTTCTTGGGCTTGACTGGGTACTACAGGAAGTTTGTTAAGAACTATGGGTCCATTGTGATTCCTCTTAATGATCTGACATCCAAGAAGATGCCCAAAAAGGTTCAGTGGACAGTAAGCTGTCAAAAGGCATTTGATGACCTGAAGAAGGCCATGTGCTCTGCACCTATCCTGGAAAGTCCTGACTACTCCAAAGAGTTTATTGTCCAAACAGATGCTTCTGAGTTGGGTGTGGGAGCTGTGCTGTCACAACTTAATGTAGATGGTCAAGACCAACCCATTGCTTTTATTAGCAGAATGTTGACCCCCAGAGAGAAGAATTGGTCAGCTATTGAGAGGGAGGCCTTTGCTGTGGTGTGGGCCCTGAAGAAGCTGAGGCCATACTTGTTTGGCATTCACTTCAAGATTCAGACCGACCATAAGCCCCTCTTGTGGTTAAATCAGATGAAGGGTGAAAACCCCAAACTGCTTAGGTGGTCCATTTCCCTACAGGGGATGGACTTTACAGTGGAGCACCGGCCAGGTACAGACCATGGGAATGCAGATGGTCTCTCCAGGTACTTCCACTTAGGACATGAAGACGAGACTGGTCAAGGCTAGTTTAATGTCCCTGCGTTTGGGGGGGGGTGGTGTGTAGGAGAGTAGGGTCTGCTATCCTATGGTCACCCCAAATTTTTGCTTTTTGCTTCACTGGTTTTTGACATATTGAGGCTGTGGGCCTGCCAATCAGACCCCCATCCTGCTGTTCTCTCTACTAAATTAACACTATGCACCCTAGGTGCATAACCAATTGGAATTGGATCACCCTGTGAGCCCCTGTACCAGTGTACACTAGGTACCCAGGGCATTGGTGTATCTAAGGCCTACCAGGGGCTGAAGCATGTATTATGCCACCCCTGGTCTGGCCTAACAAATTTGACACAACTGGCTGATCACTCAGCTGGGGTAAGTTGGTGTAACCACCTCTTACTTAGGTGTAGTATACCTATACCTAACCTTAAATGGGACACATGTTAACCTATAAGTCACTCCTATGGCAGGCCTTAACAATCCTGAAGGCAGAGTGCTTGTTTCCATGTGAGATGGTGCTCTGGCATGAGCTGAGCCTGTCTGCAGTGGTCGGAACAACTTCCTTCTACCGTTTCCAGATATCGTCATACCATATACTCTTGAGTGCATTATGAACCTCGTGGTTAAATGCTATCTTTGGTTTGGCTTTATCAAAACATGTCGAGTAAGGTGTCATATGAATTGGAATACTAACCCCTCGCCAGTTCTGGCGACGGGGTTAGCATTCCACCCTTCTAGAGGGACACGACATGTACAGTACCTGAAACCCGGGTAAAATCAGACATAGCCTCAGCTCCACAAAATGGATGCTGCCACCCCAGACACAAGTCTGCCCTCCTGCTGCTGGGAGTCCTTCCAGCTTGGGAGACGTGGACAAAGGGTTTCCTGCCAGGGGAGGTTCGAGCACCACCCCAGACAGGATTTTGTGTATTGATCAGGTAGGGCTTGAATGGAATCAGACATGCCTGAGGCTCACAAGGAGCCTCGGTGCATATGCCAGTTCAAACCGGTCCTGGGGCACACCAGCCCCGGACCTGGGGCGAGCTGGACAAAGGATTGGGGGTGTAACCACCCCCCTTCCTGGTCCCACCCTTAGGGAGGGACCTAGCAGGTAGTCCGGCCCCTAGAATCCGCTTAAAGGTAGGAGCTGTGTCCTAAGACTTCAGACATCCTGGAATCAACTTAACCACAAGAAGAAGACGGGAACTTCGACGCTCTGCTGCACAGAGGACAGAAGGAAATCTCCCCTATGGTCAGGGAGTGACCATCTTGCTAACGCAAGCACCAACCAGCTACTCGACGTCTGCTTTGCCGCCGCCTCCTGCCGGAGCCCGAGCCCAACATCCGAGCAGCATCTGCACCAAAGGTGAGCCCTCCAGCATCTCCACGATCTGCGTGGGGCCCCTCTGCACTTTGCATCTCGACACGCCTGCCCGGTCCCTGGCCCGTTGGCTAGTGGCCATTTTGGCGACGAACCTTGAAAACTACGACGCTGGTCTGGTTGCTCCAGACTGGCCCCTGCTTCCCTCCAAAGGAGCAGCCCCTCTGACCTTGCTGGTCCGAGTAAACAGCTTTCTTCATTCTTCACGACTTCTGCTTTTGCCAAGGCTTGTTTGCTTCCTTCGAGTCGCCGACACCGCCGACAGCGAGACCCTGCGTGGGACAGCTCGTGAACCGACTCCTGGACGTCGTCGACCTTCAGGGACCACGTGGCTGCGGAGACAAGCTACACCTCATCACCTGTTTGCACCCGACATCGCCTGGTACCTTCCTGGTGCCACGCCGGTCACTGGCTAGTTACTGTGAACACTGTCCCCTCTGCTTTCAGGTCTTCTACAACTCCGATCCACTCTTGGATCCACCGCATCTCTTCTGGACCGAGCGCCTGCAGCATCTTTGTCGTCAGGCTCCATTGAATCGATAGACGAAACCCGACGCACTTCTAGACCTATGCACCCGCTTCCTGTGGGTGAGGTAAAGCTGGCACTCCGGTGCCCAAGTGTAGAGAAATATCTCTAGTGTCTGTGTTTTGAATCTTAAATTCGTAGTCCATCCAGAGGACCCTTCTAGCAGTAACTTTTGAACTTTTACGCACCCATTGAAAACCTATGGGAGCCCTTGTGTAACTTTCCTCACTGCACACGCGACCCGTGGGCCTCCTGGTCACTAACTGAAGTTAGCTCCTTGTAGGCCCAGCGATTCTAGAGGCCCTAGGCCTTTTCCCTTTCCTGTTCGTGGTACTTGTACTACTATTTTAGTATATGGTTTGAGTGGCCACCAGGGCCCATCCATATAAAGTGCAACTTCTGTATATTATAACGCTGTCTTGTTTAACGATTTGTGCTCCTGTGCTCATAAAGAGTCTAGGGGATACTTTGAGTAATAAATACATATATATTTTGAATATATATCTGTGTGGTGTCCTTTCATTGGTATAAAAGGGGGTTACATATGGTAAAACAGCCTGCTTAACACGCTTTAACGAGTTTAGCCTCAAAGACTGCTTAGCCTACGCTACCACTAGGGCAGCTAGTCCGAAAAGGTTGACTTACAACCACACCATAAGGGTTGCTTGGCATGGTACAAGGTGGTCACTTTAACTAGTGAACATCATATACCAGGCCAACTTCTCACACTTTTTATACGTTAAGGAGATAGCCCTGCAGTCCATTGGATCTAGCAGCAATCTGTCTTCCAAAGGCGAGTAATCTGGAAGGGGAGTATCAGCGGGCATGACGCGGTCGATAGCATGGCTTATTTGTAGATAGCGAAAGTGCTCAGATGGTGCAAGCTGGTACTTAAATTGAAGCTCCGTGAAAGACGCCTTCCTGCCTTTAACCCATACATCCCCATCTGTAGAGATGCCAATAAGATCCCATTTATCGAATCCTGTGCAGGTGCTCAGCCGACCCAGACAATCTGGTTCCCAGAGCGGAGTGGCCTTAGTCAGCCGTCCGTACCACCCCATTCGCCTCTGGAGCAGGTGCCAGATTTCCACCGTTCTGGCCGTGGGGCCAGTCAGGCCTAGTTTCTTCGGGTTTGAGTACAACGCCCTGTTATATCCTCCCTTCCCCATGAGCCAACGGTCCGTTCGGTCCCACTGGTTGACCGCGATCAATTGTGTTGCTTGGTAATAAAGGCTTAAGTCCGGCAGTCCAATCCCACCGTCATACCAGCCCATAGTCAGTTTTTGCATGGCAATGCGGGCGGCCCGGCATCCCACAACAACCCACGCAGAGTTGCGTCAATCTTTAAGAAGTAGGCCTCTGGGATCGGGATGGGTGTGTTCTGAAGGGCATAGAGAAAACGGGGAGGGCAAGCATCTTAAAAAGTGCTACCCGTCCCAGGAGCGTAAGGGGCAGTGTTTTCCAATGGATCACGTCGGATTTGAACCGCTGTAATGGGCCCCCTAGGTTTCGCTCATAGAATAATGCTGAGTCCAATGTTATGAAAATGCCCAGATATTGAAAACCCTGTAACTCTACCGGTATACTATATCCCCTAGGGCTAAGTGGCGGGTCGCCCCATAGAGGATACATCTGGGATTTGGACCAGTTGATCTGGTACCCAGAGTGGGCCCCAAATATATGAAAAATATGTAGTACTCGACGGATCGAACGCGCAGGGGAGGCCAGGTATAACAAAATATCGTCCGCATATAGAGAGATGCGGTCTTCATGATCTGCCGTCCATTTAAGGCCCCTGATTTCTGGGTCATTCCGGATCCAGACCGCTAGTGGCTGAGCCTCCCAGTTTTAAGGTGAAACTTACCCAAGGACTTGTGGGTTACAGGCAGTAGTGGGTAATACTCAGGCAGAGGAATCAGGGAGTACATTTCTTGCCAATCTTGTGGCAAAGTCACTCCCAAGCTTTATTGGTGTGGGCAACCATGGAAAGACCCAAGGTGGTTTTTGCTGAAGGGATCACTATGAACGAGGAGGTAGGGATAGGCGCCATTTAGCCCTGCTCTACAGCTAAATGTGAAAGAAAGGGGGTGGTATGATGCCAATGAATTGCATGGTGCGCCTTAGCAAAGTGGATAATAAAGTTCCATATCTGATGCTCAAGGCCACTGTCCTGGAATGGAAGAGTAAGCATTTCCCATTTAATCCAGGGTCGCCCACCAGCCCATGCCAGCCGTATTAACTGAGATTTTAGTGTGCCAAAAATGATTGAGAAAGTGGGATAGGAATGTCTAGAAATAGATACAGCAATTTAAGGAGGAGTACCATCTTTATTAATGCTATACGTCCTACAATAGATGACGGAAGGGAGATCCAGTGAGTGATCTGATGTTACTTAATGCCGCTCTATAAGTAGCGTGCAATACCTCATCTTAGTCACATTGTATTTTTACTCCCAAATATTTTATGTCCTCAGTGGACCATTCTAGGGGGGGAAGTCTGGGGCAAAGGGAATTATGGTGGAGGTTAAAGGAAATAGCTGAGACTTTTCCCAGCTAATATGTATGCCTGATAAGCCTCTAAAAATGATGAATTCCCTCAGGATTTTGTTTAGGCTCACTTCGGGTTCTCTGAGATAAAGTGTGATGTCATCAGCATACTAAGAAATCAATAGGTGTCGGCTTAGATATCGCAGCGCAAAATCTCAGTAGTACTGTCTCAATTTGGAAGCCAGGGCAAATAGCAAGGGTTGGAGTGGGCAGCTCTGTCTGGTGCCCTCAATATCTCAAAGGGTCCTATATTACTCGTTTAATGTGCACCTTGGCCAGGAGGCTTATGTACAGTGATTGACCCTTGGAGAGAAACATTCTAGGAAGACCCATCTGCTAAGGATAGCCTGCAAGTAGTCTCATTCTAGTGAATCAAGGGCCATATGTACAAAAGTTTGTTTTTGCAATTTTCAAATCACTATTAGGGAATCTCAAAACGAGATGTATGTAACCACCGATTCCTCTAATAGCTATTCCTACTGATTTGCAATTAGGAAATCACAGTTTTGGAAATCACAAAATTGCGATTTCCTAATAGGAAATTGCAAATTAGGAAAACTCGCATTCTGGATGCAGAATGATGATGTCAGGGTGTGACTACAATCCAGAAGCCTAGGAAGGTGCTGGAAGGGGGAGTGCACCTGTATCACCACTGGCAAGGGAATACCTCTGACTGAACTTCACCATGTCCAAGGAAGATGGGGGCAAGGATTCTGGGAGCGAGCAGAGGACGGTCAAGCTTTCGTGAAAAGGAGATGGCACTCCTAACAGAAAAATGTGTAGCACATATGGAACAACTATTTGGGAATGTCTATTTCACTGTTCCAGAGAGCCAAATAAAAACAAGATATGGAACAGCATCTTGGAGAAGGTGAACTCCGTAGGTGTCTCACAGAAAATCATTCCAGAAATATGCAAACGCTGCTGTATCCTGAGATTTCGCACAAATGAAAAAGTGCCCAGCAGGATGGCTGACAGTCGTGGCACAGCACAGGTGGTGGTCCCTCACCCTACTCCCATGGAGACCCTCAGTGAAGGACATTAGAAACAGAAAGTGTGGTGGGAGGGTCAAACATTGGCATCTCCAATCCTGCAGACACCAGCCAGGGTATGTCCTCTCCCCTTTACCTACTTCACGTAAAATATTTGCAATTCCCCAAATAAAACATCACAGCCTAAATAACTCCATTGAGATGATTGCCCTAACTTGGCAATGCATCATGGGAGTTGTAGTACACCAAAGTTACATGATGAACTGTGTGCTGATGATTACACCACACATATCTAACATCAAAACCATGTCACAAAAACATAATGTGCCATTACAACAATGTAGTGAACAGACATTAACTATTTAATCTGAAAGAGACAGTTAGTTGTAGATTCCTTACCTTGAAATTACACCTAGGCGCCAGACTGGATCCGGAGAATTTTTTCTTAGGAGTACCCCTGCGTGTCGGTAGGTGGTGTTGGTCGACTCCCGGTCCGTCGTCGATGTAGTGGTCGCCGGAATGATGTTGCGGTGCCTACATAGGCGCCACCCCTGCACGCTGACGTCAGTTCTTTCTTTTTCCGTGCCAGCCTAGTGAAGATCCGGAGAGAGCTACGCCTTAGTCATTTTTTGACTAACCTTTTTTAACATTTTGTCAACTTCTTTTTCAAGTCTTTGAATCCTGGTACATGATGGATGTCCTAATGCCGGACCGTGTTCAAGCCTTACGACACCTGTCACAAGCTGATGTCTGTGACGAACCCACACCTCATTTGTCTTTGGTGTCTGGAGCGCAACCACGACCCGAAGTCATGCTCCGACTGCCGGGCTATGAAGTCTTTGAAGTAGCGGTCCCGAAAGCTATTGGAGGCCCAGGAGTCGACTCTGTGTTGTTCCCGGTCTCATTCGAGAGGAAGGTCTCGAGGCGGCTCGCGAAGCCCCCACATCTCGTCGCATTCCAAGTCTTCGAGGTCTTCGGGCAAGTCCAAGCACAAGAAGAAGGAGAAGAAGCATTGGCGCTGTTCGCCTTCTCCCCGTCGGTTGGCTGACGCAACACAGGACTTGGAGCGTCGTCACTCTAAGACTCTGTCTCCAGTGCCTACTTCAGGGATGACTGCGCCTTCTCCCGTTTCCGGGAGCTGGAGCGTCCCCTGACCAACTCCTCAAGTTCTACAAGGCCCTCAACTTCGTCTTTGGGCAGTCCGACTCCACCAACGCGCCTTTGGGCCCCGCCAAGCCGGTCGGGGGCCCTAGGCCTTTGATGCCAGCGGTTCCTGCCCCGGCTCCAGAGGGCGCCCGCGGATCAAGGCCTGGATCCAGATCGATGCCGGTTGATCTCACTTGACCTTCCCCGGCGCCGATCCTAGCGACGACACCCCAGGCACCAGCTGCGCCCCCGGCCGACACTGTCCCCATCCTCACCCCGAGATGTAGCCAGAGCCGTACCGACATCTGTCGACGTTGGATCCAATACCAGATGGTACTTTTCCCCTGTTCATCCCTGGTGTTCCCTACCGCCCAGAAGGTGGTGATGAGGACTGGGAGGGGTCACTGGACCCTTTAACAGACCAGCTGGAAGAACCGGACTGGATAGAGGACCTGGGTGAGGCCAGTGGTCTGGACACTTCTCCAGACCTTGGTATACTTTTTCCCCCTACTGTGGCAACGGAAGAGGGAGCGTCCTACTCTGTGGTGGTGCAAAGGGCGGCCTAGGTCTTGGGCCTTGAGCTCCCTTCAGTGACAGTCAGGCCTAACCTGACAGAGGGGCTTCAGCCTGCTGCACCCTCCTCTGAACCCCTTCTCCAAAGCCCTTACTGATGTCCTTCTGGGCACCTGGTCCAAGCCCAGCACAGGGGCTCTTGTAGAAAGGACCATTTCCTGCTGCCATCGTACGGCCCCGGGCGACCTAGTTTTCCTCACCCAACACCCTCCCCCCGGGAGCTTGGTAGTGCAAGCCTCTTTTTCAAAGGGAGCATTCCCTTCTGCTCCTCCAGGTAGGGAATCCAAGAAGCTGGATCACCTTGGGTAGCGCATGTTCTCTTCCTTCAGCTTGGTACTGCGGTCCGTGAATACTGCGTGCTTCTTGGGCCACACCATCTGGGATACGGTTGTGCAGGTGCTGCCTCAGTGCCCGGAGGAGGCACTGGCCATTCTCTCCCAGGCAGTGGTGGATGGGAGAGACGCAGCCAAATTCACAATCAGATGTGGACTGGATACTACCAACTCACTGGGCAGAACGATTGCCACATCAGTAGCCCTTAGGTGCTACACCTCGTTGAGGACATCTGTTTTTTTGGGGGATGTCCAGCCAACTTTTCTGAACATGTGGTTGATAGCCGTCATCTTTTTGGCGACAAAGCAGACTCGGCGCTGGAGTGCTTTAAAGATTCTCAGGCTACGGCAGCCTCCAAACCTTCCTAGTGTGATGTTTCGGGCCCATCAACTGCCAGTGGGCGGCTGGATTCGCCATCACCTACCCCACAGGCAATCCATCACGTCGGACAGGTGGGTTTTGCAAATAGTCTGAAGGAGATACTCCCTTCCCTTCGAGAACACCCCTCCTTCCATGCCACCGTCTTTCGATTGCATGTTGGAGGATCATTTGGTGCATCTACGCCAGGATGTCTCAGCTTTTTCAGTTCACTGTGCTCCCCTTTGGCCTTACCCATGCCTCTTGTGTGTGTCGCGAGAGAAAGTGACGGCGGTGGTCGCAGCTCATCTGCGCAGATCAGGCTATCGTCTCTTGAGCCTGCTTCAGGCAGGTCGCTCCCCACGCTGCAACAGCACCACCTGTTGTGCCCGTGTTCCCTGCTCGCTGCTGCTGCCACTGCCGCGAGTTCGAGGCCCTCCTCCACCCACAGGCTTCCACCTGCGCCTTAGCCCTGGTGGCCAGTGGTTGGCCGTAGGTTTGCCTGTACTGTATTGCTTCCATTTCATTGTTTAATTGTTTCGTTTTTCTCTCCTCCTCTGTTTTTATTGTTAACTGCTTCGTTTTACCTCCTTTTTTAGGTCTCGCCTGAGCCAGCGCTTTAGCGCTGCTCTGGCGAGAGCTATAGAAAGCGGGATTTGGAAGTGCAAACTAATGCTTTTCAGGCCGCCAACTACAGTGCATGTGCGCCGGGCTCGCGCACTATTTGTCAGCCTGCTGATCACTTTCGCGGCCGCTTTGATGTTCTCAGTGAGCCGCGCGGCCACTGAGAACATCAAAGCGGCCGCAAAAGTGCTCACCATATGCCAGCCTTCCCTGTGTTGATTTAGCACTCACCGACCCCCCCCCCCCCCCCCTTCCATGTTACCCTTGTGGCTCACTTTCTCTTTCATGGCCGCGCTGCGTTAATTTCACGGCTGCGCGGCCAATGCTTGTTTTTAAAGGTGTTGCAGTCTATACCTACTGTCGCCTTCCTTTTCACTGACACCCTCCCCCCTTTTGTCAAATCTATACCTCTTGTTTCAAGCTGCTCTTAGACCAGGAGCTGACCGACTGAGTGCTTGCTGCACTCAGTATCTCGCTCATAAGGAGGAAAGGCTGCAAGGCCTCTGCTGTGAATCAAACCGTGCCCGACAGGCTGCACACAAGTAACCGCAGAATGTGTAGTAGTGGTACCTATAGCTACCTCCGCCCCATGTTCATTAAGCAAAAGGATTGATAAAGCAGCCAATGAAACACTCGCTGCTGAAACATGCACGTTTCTGCAGGTCACCCGTTTAAAGGTTGGCAAGGTACAGTCCACCCTCTGTACTTCTAAGTGTACCATTAAATTGCATCATAGAACAATGTGTTATTAACAGACTGTGCTTAGAAACAGCAGACATTATGAGGCACTATACAAAACAAACTACAACAAAGGGCCCTTTCAGCCACTCCGGGCCAATGGGCTTTACGTCCTTCGTCTAGTCATGTCTCCAAGCATGGCGTTCTGAGAGATGAGGTACTGTTTTTTTCCACTCGATAGCCATCAGGCTGACAGCTGAGGACAATGATTTTAGTAGACATTCATATGACACCAAAAAGCAAGGACGTCCCCATATTTTGTATTTGCTCCCCCTCCCCCCAAACTATACCGCGCCAAGAAAAGGGGTAGATCGCTTTGAGACAACTCTTTGGTTAGGCTTTATAAATTAAGAAGTAGCGTAGGTGTTTTCCATCGTAAGGTGCTGTATTAAAACGAGCATTGGCATGCCCTGTGCCCTCTTTTGCCTTATGGTCTCTCCCCGTTTTTCCTGCCGCTGCGTCCCCTGCGGCTCAGCCGCCCTCCTTTGTACTGTATTGCTTCTGTTTTTACAGCTTAAATTGCTTCGTTTTTTCCTCCTTCCTCATTGTACTCTGTGCCCTTTTTAGGTCTCGCCTGAGCCAGCGCATGCGCTGCCCTGCAAGACATTTAGTAAGCGTTTTTTTAAAGTGCTACCAAAGGCTTTTGCCGGCCACCAGCTTGCGGTTACGCGCACAAGCGTGCACGCTGCGCAACCTCCATCTGCCTTTCCGTCATGCCTCATTAAGCACATCGTTTGCGGTGCGCGATCACTTTCACTTTTTCCTGCTGCGCGTGTGCGCGCCAGCCTGCTTTCACTTTTGCTGCCACGCGCACGTCACTTTCGTTTCACATAATTCTTTCGCAGAAGCTACCTCCTGTGAAATCCTTCCTATGATGCCACATACGATGTCACTTGCCAACTGTCTAACTTAGTTAGTCCCCCACTTTTTTTTAGGACTTGTGCCCTTGTGCTTGCGACCTGAAAGCGTGCGTGTCCCCGACGGCTACTTGCCCAAATTTTTGCATTGACTAGTATTGCAAAGAATTCCAGTGACGTCACAACTTCACATTTGAATCATTTCCCGGGTCTCTTCAGCACAGGAGAGCGTGCAGTGAGACATGGGAGTCTAGGCAACGTGCGCTGTCGCGGGTCGCTTGACAGGGGCTGAGGCGAGTGCGTGCAAGAAGGCGGTTACCGGGACTTCAGAGCCGCTGTGTGTCAGGTAACTGGGAGTTACGTGGACGGGGGCTGCATCTCTGTCACTGGGTAGCTTTATGCGCGGCGCCCTCTGCAGGATTGTCTCCCGCCTTTCGGGGGTTTGACAGCTTCGGCCTTACGAAGATGCACCTCTTGAGCTGGTGGTTTGCAACCCCCTCCCTGAGCATCCAGTTTGTCTAATGTTACAGTCGTTTCGGTGCAGTTTTATTGTGTTTCCGTGCAAACTAAATGCAAATTCAAAGTATTCATCTTGAGGCGTGGGTAGTGTATCCTCACCTAAGTACTGCACCTCCCAAGTTCCCGGAGCAACTTTCAGTACACCTTGGCCATTGCATTGCTGCATAAAGGGACCTTACAGCAAAATGCTCTTTTACAGACACCCTGCACAAGTTTTCAAGGGCTGCCCGAACCTATGTAAATTTCTATATGTGTATTGAAACCTTCCTTTGTACCTTTTGACTTCGTGAGCTCACCCAAATCTAGTGCCACCAATACCTCCTCAAAGGTAATAAGCGCTATATAAATGTAATTGCAATCCAATCCATAGCAATGTATCATTTTCAGGAAGTGGTGTGGGTTTGTTATACCTCTTCGTCCGTTTCCCAATAACTGAGAAAGGTTGGCATCAACTAAAACCTTAGAAATGCAACTCCATGTAGAAGTGACACATTTATGCTTTACATTACCAGAAAGAAGGAGGTGGCCATTTTATAACTGTTAGTTTGTCACTGATAATTTATTTTTATGTATAATCATAGCTGCCAACGTTTTAGATTGCGGTGTGTGACAGTTCCACAATTTCAGTGTAATTGAGTGACATTTTGACAACTGTGAGTGACACTTTCTCGTGAGCAAAATTAAGGAATAAAGACGGGGTAAACATATAAATATCAGAAATGTACACCAATTTGAGCAACGAGAAACTCTAAGAAGCTCTAACAAGCTTTGGCATAGCCAATAGGTCTCACCTTTGGGACCTTTTAAGTATTTAGTTATGCAGCACAATATCCTTACTGCAACAACATTAACTGTTGCATGGCTAAACACTTATAAGGTCCCAAAAGCGATGCCTATTGGCTATGCCAATGCTTGTTTTGCCTTCTGTTCCCTCGCCCCCCGCTCACCCATTCGTCCACTCCCTTCTCCCAGCTGCTCCTCCCTCCCACCTCCCCTTCTTATGGGGGCTGCTGCGTGGTGAGGAGAGCGACCCTTGACCCTGCTTCAGGCAGGTCGATCCCCACGCCGCAACAGCACCACCGGTTGTGCCCATGTTCCCCGCTCGCTGCTGCTACCACTGCCGCGAGTTCGAGGCCCTCCTCCACCCGCAGGCTTCCACCTGCACCTCATCCCTGGTGGCCAGTGGTTGGCCGTAGGTTTGCCTGTACTGTATTGCTTCCATTTCATTGTTTAATTGTTTCTTTTTTTTCTCCTCCTCTGTTTTTATTGTTAACTGTTTTGTTTTCCCTCCTTTTTTTTCCCTTGGATTCTGTGCCCTGTGCCCTCTTTTGCCTCTGTTCCCTCGCCGTTTCTGCTCCCGTTTTTCCAGCCGCTGCGTCCCCTGCGGCCCCGCCCCCCTGTTTTGTACTGTACTGCTTCTGTTTTTACTGCTTAAATTGCTTAGTTTTTTCCTCCTTCCCCGTTGTATTCTGTGCCCTGTGCCCTTTTTTTGCCTTCTGTTCTCTCGCCGTTTCTGCCCCTGTTTTTCCCGCCTCTGCGTCCCCTGCGGCCCACCCCCCTGCTTTGTACTGTATTGCTTGTTTTTACTGCTTAAATTGCTTTGTTTTTTCCTCCTTCCCCATTGTATTCTGTGCCCTTTTTTTGCCTTCTATTCTCTCGCCATTCCTGCCCCCGTTTTCCTGCCGCTGCGGCCCCTGCGGCCCCACCACCCTGCTCGCCCATTCGTCCACTCCCTCCTCCCAGCTGCTCCTCCCTCCCACCTCCCCTTCTTATGGCGGCTGCTGCACGGCCACGTACAGCGGGCGTGCCTAAGGCAATCCCGTCTGTGCCCGTCCGCGCCTGGACCGCTCCCAGCGCCAGAACCCCTTGCCCGTGCGAACACCACATTGCCCGGCTCCGCTACGATGCCAGCACCCTCCACGCACTCAACACCGGACGATCACACACTTGCTTCCAGGCCGCCCCGAAGCACACCCAAGGACCCTTCTCCTGCCGGAACTGTAGCTTCACCAGCACCCGACCCGCCAACCCGCCCACCGGGAAAGAACCCAACTACCTCAGATGCATTCTGCTCAACACCCTGTCCGTACGCAAACACGCCATTGAACTCTGGGACCTACTCGACTCAACCTCCCCAGACCTCGCTTTCCTGACGGAGACCTAGCTGAACCCCTCCTCGGCACCCGACATCGCCATAGCCATCCCGGAAGGCTACGCGATCACCCGCAGGGACCGCACCAATGGAGTAGGAGGAGGAATCGCCATCGTCCACAGGAACACTCTCAGAGTCCTGACCAACACCGCTGACACCCTCAGCACCGCCGAACACCTGCACTTCCAGATCCACACTGACCCCAACACCACCCTCAGAGGAATCTTCGTTTACAGACCCCCCGGACCCCGACCACAGTTCAGCGACTCCATCGACGACTTCGTCAGCACACACGCCCTCACCTCCATGGACTACATCCTCCTCGGGGACCTGAACTTCCACCTCGAGAACAACAACACCAACTCCACCACCCTGATCGGCAACCTCACCAACCTCGGACAACTCGTCACAACACCCAACCACTCCGCCGGCCGCACGCTTGACCCTATCTTCTCTGCAAGCCCCCACGTCTCCTTCAACCACACCACCGAACTCCACTGGACCGACCATCGCTGCATCCACTTCACCTTCCGGAAACCCACCACGCACCACCACACCCAACAGAGCCCTCACCGCTGCTGGAGCAAAGTCACCGAAGACCAGCTAACCACCACCCTCGCCCGGAGCCCACCTGCCGACCCCACCGACCCCGACACCGCCGCCCACAACCTCAGACAGTGGATCGACGACTGCGCCAACACCCTCGCCCCGTTCAAAAAACCCTCCAACAGCCACACCAGCAAGAAAGCCAGCTGGTTCACTGAAGACCTCCAGGCTTCCAAGCAAACCTGCTGAAAGCTACAGAAGACCTGGCCCAGTGAACGAACACCGGACAGCTACGCAGACCACAAGAATGCCACCCGCAGACACCATCACCTCATCAGATCCGCCAAAAGGGCCTCCTTCAAAGACCGCCTAGACCACAACGCACACAACACCAAAGAGCTCTTCAACATCGTAAAGGAACTCTCCAACCCCAGCTCCAACACCAACGATATCCCACCTTCGCAAGACCTGTTCCGACTCGCTTGCCACCTTCTTCCATCGTAAGATCGCTGACATCCACGACAGCTTCAACGCCACAACCACCTTGACAACCTCTCAGACCTCTGTCCCCACGACCACCATCCGCACCGACCGCCTGCTCTCCTGGACCAACATAAACGACGACGACACTATCAAAATCATGAACACCATCCACTCCGGATCCCCATCAGACTCATGCCCACACCACATCTTCAACAAAGCCAGCACCACCATCGCACCCCATCTCTGGAAAGCCATCAACATTTCCTTCGAGACAGAAACCTTCCCGGAGAGCTGGAAGCACGCCAAGCTCAACGCCTTGCTCAAGAAACCCAAGGCAGACCCCAAGGACCTCAAGATCTTCCGGCCCATCTCCCTGCGCCCGTTCCTGGCGAAGGTCATCGAGAAGACCGGCACCAAACAACTGACCCCCTACCTCGAGGAGAACAGTCCGGGTTCCGCTGCAACCACAGCACCGAAACTGCCCTCATAGCCGCCACCGATGACATCAGGGCCCTGCTAGACAACGGAGAAACCACAGCCCTCATCCTCCTGGACCTGTCGGCTGCCTTCGACACGGTCTGCCACCGCACACTACGCACATGCCTCCATGACGCCGGGATCCAAGAGAAGGCCCTGGACTGGACCACCTCCTTCCTCTCCGGCAGAACACAGAGCATCCGCCTCCCCACCTTCCGCTCTGAAGCCACCGAGATCATCTGCGGCTTACCCCAGGGCTCATCCCTTAGCCCAACGCTGTTTAACATCTACATGGCACCGCCCGCCCACGTTGCCCGACTGCACGACCTCAACATCATCTCTTACGCCGATGACACCCAGCTGATCCTCTCCCTCACCAAGGACCCCCACACCGCCAAAACCAACCTCCACGAAGGAATGAAAGCTGTCGCTGAGTGGATGAAGAACAGCCGACTGAAGCTGAACTCGGACAAGACAACAGTCCTCATCCTCGGATCCATCCCCTCGGCCTGGGACGACTCCTGGTGGCCGACCGCACTGGGAACAACTCCAACACCCACCGACCACGCACACAACCTAGGGGTCATCCTCGACTCCACCCTCTCCATGACAAAGCCGGTCAACGCCATCTCCTCCTCCTGCTTCAACACCCTCTGCATGCTCCGCAAGATCTACAAGTGGATCCCCACCGAAACGAGAAGAACAGTCACCCAGGCCCTCGTTAGCAGCAGGTTGGACTACGGAAACGCCCTCTACGCAGGAGCCTTGGCCAAACTCCTGAAACAACTTCAACGCATTCAGAACGCCTCTGCACTCCTGATCCTCGACATCCCTCGCGGCAGCCACATCACACCCCACCTGAGAGACCTGCACTGGCTCCCCATCAACAAGAGGATAACCTTCAAGCTCCTCACCCACACACTCAAGGCACTCCACAACACCAGACCAGTGTACCTCAACAGACGACTCAGCTTCTACACCACCCACCCGCCAGCTTCACTCCGCCGACCTCGCCCCCGCCACAATCCCCCACATCCGAAGAGCGACCTCCGGCGGCAGATCGTTCTCCCACCTCGCCGCCAAGACCTGGAACACCCTCCCCATCCACCTACGGCAGACCCAAGACCTGCTGACCTTCAGAAGACTCCTCAAGACCTGGCTTTTTGAGCAGTAGCAGCAATCCTCCCCCCCCCAGCACCTTGAGACCCTCACAAGTAAGTAGTGCGCTTTACAAATGCTTTGATTGATTGGTCTCCCACCTCCAGACTACGGCAGACCTCCTGCACCCACTGGGGTTCACTATTAACATGCCGGAGTCACACCAGACTCCCTCTCAGATACTCGGAGCTGTTCTGGACTGTCCTCCCGAGCAATGAATCTGTTATTTTGGGACTATGATACCGATGTTTCTATCCCGGATTTCGTTGAGAATGACCCTAAGGCTGCTTGGCCTCATGGCCTCCTGCATCCTGCTGGTGGATCATGCCAGATGGCATATGCGGGCTTTGCAGTGGGACCTGAAGTTCTAGTGGGCGCAGCATATGGGGAATCTTTGTGACTATGTCCACATCTCAAAGGGAACTGCACAGCTACTGCAGTGGTGGTTAACAAACCCAGCTTGTGTCACAGGCAGATCCCTCTCCTTTCCCCAGCCAGACCTAACAGTGGTGACAGATGCGTCACTACTGGGATAGTGCAGCCATCTGAGAGAGGCAGAGATCAGAGGTGTCTGGTCTCCGGTGAAGTCCGGGCTCCATATCAACCTGTTGGAGCTTTGGGCGATCCGCCTGGCACTGAAAGCATTCCTTCCCTCTCTCTCAGGGAAAGTGGTGCAGGTGTTCAGAGACAACACCACCGCCATGTGGTACTGCAACAAACAGGGCGGGTTGAGGTCGTGGACCCTATGTCAGGAGGCTCTTTGCCTCTGGACATGGCTAGAACATCAGGGCATGACCCTGATGGTTTAACACCTGGCGGGTTCTCTGAATGCCAGGGTGGACAAACCCAGCCGTCTGTGCCTGGTAGATCACAAATGGCGTCTTCACTAGGAGGTGGTGCAAGGTCTCTTTCAGCGGTGAGGAGAGCTGTGGTTAGATCTGTTCACTACTGAACAGAAGGTGCAATGTCAGCAGTTCTGCACGTTGGAGATTCCAAGGCAGATCTCGCTCGGTGATGCTTTTTGTCGAGAGTGGAGTTGCCGCCTCCTGTACGCCTTTCCGCCTGTACCACTTCTGCCCCGAGTGCTGAAGAATATCAAGCACAACCGGGACCAAGTTATTCTTGTGGCTCTGGACTGGGCACGAAGAATCTGGTGCCCCGAGCTCCCGAGCATGGCCATCGATCCTCCAATCAGACTGTCCCTTCTGGAGGATCTTCTGTCACAGCAGCAGGGGTTGGTTCTTCACCAGAACCTGTCCAGTCTCTACCTCCTTGCGTGGAGATTGAGCTGCGACAGTTGACAGCATTTGACCTTCCAAACAAAGTCTGTAATGTCATCTTGGCAGCCAGGTGTCCCTCCACAAAAATGGTATACCCCTCTAAATGGAACAAGTTTGTAGCATGGTGCACAGCAAATGCTGTGCATCCCCTTTCTGCCCCTCTTTCAGAGGTCCTCTTGTATATACGTTCTGTGGCCCAGCAGGGCTCTGCTCTGGGCACTCTTAAAAGCTGTCTTGCAGCGATCTTTGCTTTCCTTCGCCTTTTAGATCAGCCCTCTTTATTCAAGTCCCCTATTGAAAGTAGAGGCATTGCTCATCTCTTTCTTCCTTCTCCCTTCATAATGCCCCAGAGGGTCTTGAACCTGGTCTTAACCTATCTTATGTGTGCTACCTTCGAGCCCTTCATAACTGTCCTCTCAGGCTCCTCACTCTCAAGACTGCCTTCCTTATTGCCATCACTTCTTCTTGCAGGGTGAGTGAGCTTCAAGTTCAATCTCTCAAGCCCCCTTTCTTCTCCATGCATCCAGACAAAATGGTGCTGAGGATGAGACCCTCGTTCCTTCCTAAAGTGGTTACACCATTTCACATAGGACAAACTATCACTTTCCCCACCTTTTTCCCATCTCTGCACCCTTCCAAGGAGGAGAGACTCCACCATCTGGACCCTAAACATGCGTTGTCCTTCTACCTTGACCGCAAAAGATTTCCAGGTGGATGATCAACTCTTCGTTGGCTATGTAGGTGCCAAGAAACTTCAGGCTGTTCAAAAGCGTTTAATCTCTCGATGGGTTGTCTTCTGTATTAAAGTCTGTTATGCTTCAGCGAAAAAGGAACCTCCAGTGGGGATGTGTGCTCATTCCACTAGAGCTATGGCAGCAACCACTGCCAGGCTGCCACGTAGGCATCTTTGCACACGTTCACCAGACATTACTGCCTGGACATCCAAGTCCAGAGGGACGGCCATTTTGCCAGTTCGGTCCTCTAGGACTTTCTGCGGTGTGAACTTAGTTCGCAGACCCACCACTTGGGAGGGTATTGCCGGGGTATCTAGTCTAAGGTAAGGAATCTACAACTAACTGTCTCTTTCAGACGAAAAAGTTACTTACCCTCGGTAACGATTTATGTGTAAGAGACATAGGTTAGTTGTAGATTCCTTACACACCCACCCATCCTCCCTGCTGCTCGAACTGACTTCTAGGGTTAGGACTTCCTTTTAGGGCCCTAGTTATGATGCACCAGTGTTCAGTGTTATTCATGGCTCTGCACTTCTGGCTTGGAAAATCATATCAGAACTGACGTCCGCGTGCACGGTCGGCGTCTAAGTAGGCTCCACGATGTCATCCCGGCGACCATGATGACGGACACAGAGTCGACTGACGCCACCTACCGACGCACAGGGGTACAACTAAGAAAGAATTCTCTTGATCCAATCTGATGTCTGGGGGTAATTCTAAGGTAAGGAATCTACAACTAACCTATGTCTCTTACAGATGCAACTTTACCGTAGGTAAGTAACTTGTTCTTTACACTAACTATATATATGCATTTCCTCAGATCACACCCAGGACGTGTCATAAATAATTGAGACTGAAGAAGCTACTGACAAATGTGGAAATGGAGGACAGCACATTGCCAACTCCTATGCCCATCACTCCAACTGCTATGAGAGCAACCATGTCATCACTGCAACACTGTGTGGGTGTTTTGATGAGGGACATTCCCAAAGCAGTGACACAACAACATCTGTGGGCAGGACACACAGCGTAGAGGCCAACCAGCAACAGTCCACAATGAGAGTGTGTCAGATTACATGGCAGAGGGTTCTCCTGTGTTTGGTGGCCTGGTGAAGTCCATCATTTCTGTACAGTGCCTGCAAACCAAGCAAATCAGGACTGTCAATAGGCATCTTCTAAGGATGTCACGCTTGAGGCAGCATTTCCTGAAAGGGCAGGACCGGTGGATTGCTGCCATGGAGAAAGAGCACTGTGTGCAGAGACAGAGGCACAGGCGGTACCTGGCACGCTTTGAAGCCTTCACATGTTCCACAAACCGATTAGCAGTAGCAACAACAAATCTAGCAAGGAGAACTGTAAACATACAGACTGACATGGGGCACTGCTGTCAGGATGTTGCACGTGGGCTAGTTCAAGGGAACACAGACCTTGAAAATATACAGGCACACAACCTCTGTGTCCCCAACATTCTGCCTCCGCCTTAGACTGAAGATGGCTCTAGCCTCAGTGGCACATCTATGCAGGAGGCATGCTGTACCAGGCGTTGATGTCGAAACACTTCTGGGTCTGAAATGTCCACACTACCACAGACCAGTGTTGCTGACAAGGCACTGAACCCCAGAGGCCGGAAGAAGTGAATCTACTGAACACTCATCACGAGTCTACTGTTTTTTGGTTTGTAATTACTTACTTTGTTACCTAGTTGACACAATGTTACATTTGCATTGGATACTGTTCATGTAGGAGAGATCCATTATTGTCACAACCTGAATAAAAGGTGATCTTTCAGTTATGCACCATGCATTACCATCATGTGTAATGTCCCTCGATGGTGATGTTGGGCAGACCCTTCCTCATGGCGATATTGTGTAGTATGGCACATGTGGAGATGATCTTGCAGCACGTCTCAGATCTGTACAGTAGTGGTCTGTCGGTCTTGTGAAGGCAGTGGAACCTGGACTTCAGTATCCCAAACGTCCTCTCAATGATGGAGGCCATTGTCCTGTGTGCCCTGTCGTACTGCATTTCACTTCTTGTCCTTGGAGTACGGTATGGTTTGCGTAACCATGGATGCAAGGCATATGTGCTTTCTCCTTAAGAGCATGAGAAGGAAAACCATTAGGTCACATTGCACAAACAGTTCTGGCCACTGTATTCATTGAGTCAGCAATTCTCTAACCTACTAAAAAAAAATCAGCAAATTCAACCTGTGACAGTTGGTTTTGTATTCCATTGTGACGGAACATGAAGGAGTCATTGGTGCTGTCTGGGAATCTGGCCACATGTCTGTTCTGATACAGGATTCATCACACACTACCTGCACATTGAGCGAGGGTGTGCGTTTTCTGTTCGTGTATATGAATTCATTTGTCGAAGGGGTGATAAATGGTAATATATGTGCCATCAACGCAGCCAATGACATCGGTTAACTGTGCTACCCGGTAGAATATTAATTTGGTCTATTGCAATAATAGCGAGGTACCATGATGTTCAGAAACCTGCAAGAGAACCTGGAAAAAGCACTTTGTAATACCCCCTTTGCCACACTATGAACCCCCTGGTAACTACCAGAAGCTAAGAGATGTAGGCAACAAAATACCTGCACATGTGGTGGGATTGCATTGCTTCTGAGTGTTGGAGTCTGAAACTTAGGTTGTAGTTCAGCAATTAAGTCCAGGATTACCTCACTGAGTCTGTACTTCTTAAAAATCTCCTCCTCTATTTGTTTAAACAGGGTGACCCACACCCTAACTATCCTCTCCTGCCTCCTCCTCCTTCTCTGCCTGCCAGACAAAATCCTCATCGCCAAAACATAAAGGGTCGCCATTCTGAAAGAGCCAGATGCCTTTTGGGGTGCCTATTTATAGTTTGTACCTGGATACCATCAAGATTTATGGTAATTGTATTTCCTAAATGCCCATTTTGTGACTATGTGCAATTAGGATATCCTTTGTACATATGGTTAGTGATTAGCTATTTGGAAATCCCTATCTGCAAATTCATATTCAGTGATTTCCAAAATGCAATTTCTGCTGAAGAGAAATTGCATTTTGCACCACCGCAAACACCTTTCGTACACACCGAAATGGCATTTTGCATTTCCTAACGACCCGAAATTGCAATTCGTGCTATTAGGAAATGGAAAATGCCTCCATACATTTGGCCCCAAATGCTTTGGTGGCATTTAAGAAGACCGTCACTGCGTTAAAATCTGGGTCTATATCCTGCAGAACTGCAAAGAGCGTTCTCAAGTTATAGAAGCTGAACCAACCAGGAATGAAACGTAACTGATCAGGATGCACCATGTGTTGCATTAGAAGAGTAAGTCTGTTGGCAAGTAATGTTGCCAAGATATTTTCACCATAGTTAATTAAAGAGAGAGGTCTGTATGAATCAAACTTTTCTGGTTTCCTGGTTTTAACAGTGCAATGATAAGGGCCTCATGCATTGTCCTAGGTAGGTGCCCTGCTTGTTGCGCATCGTTGAAGACAGCGAGAAGTACTGGAGCTCGAATGTCGGTGTATAACTTATACAATTTGGTCAGGAGGCTATCTGGCCCAGGCGCTTTTCCTGATGATAACTGCTATACTATTTCAAGGTTTTAGTCTTTGGTGAATGCCTCGTCTAGGAAGGTGCGGTGGACATCACTTCACTAGCACCAGGGTCGCATTTTCTATATATGAAATCACCTTTACGGGTTCCCTTAGTTGGGTGGTGTGGAGGTAAAGATAATTGGCAGCAATTAGAGGCTCATATTTGTTAACTCTACCTAGGCTCAGATAAACATTAATAGAGGATTATGTGAATTCTCCTTTGTAGTTTGGCACTAGAGAGCAAAGACATTGTTGGGCTGGCTCTTATAGTGACTATCACACTGCTGAGTCTTTCCCGCCATTGAGCCCGTTGTCACACCTCAGCAGAAATGATGGAAGTAGAAGTGCCAGGGTCCATCGTCTAAGTTCAATATAATGAATGTATCCTAAAGAACTGGACTTTCTTTAATATTCCAGTGGGTGTTTTGATATTGTGTTACGCACTCATTATAAGTTAACAAATAACAAAGTGAATTTAAGCATATAGTTGTAGAACTGTGACATGCAGAACCCATTTATATCTTAACTTTTTCTCAATGCAGGCTTCAGCCACTCTGTGTGAGAAGTTTGGATGGGAAGGAGGTGATCCATCTAGAAGCTGGTGGCCACCATACGTTGGCTCTCACTGCCAGATCCCAGGTAGTATGCTGATGACATGTTTCAGGTAGTCATGTGTCAACAAATATTGTTTTCATTTGTGGTAGGGTTGTACCATTAATGGTTTCTGTTCTATGAAGGCGTATTGCTGGTAGGAACTTTCACTTTAGAGCACTTGGGCATGGATGTCCGAGTAGTTAAGTGTAATGCAGACCCTGCACGATATTGTGGTACGGATTAGAACATTTTGCAGTGCAAAACTGGCAATTTTGCAGTGCTCTATAGCGTTTTTTGTGGCATTTTGCGTTACCTTATTTTAGTGACATTTAATAGTTATGTCCACACAAAAAGTGAATCTCCAGGAAAAAGCTGTCATGTATTGTCTCCTAATCACAACAGTATGCAGCCATGCTTTAATGTCATCCTCCAAGACTTAAGACAAAGCAGTATCAGGCAGTGCCTGCCCATTTAAAGCACTGTATACCCATCTAGTTGCTGAATTGCACAGCAGCAAATGAAAAGAAATATGAGTTAAATTTCAGATTCCTGCTTAACCAAATTTTGTGATCTTAGACAAATAGTTTCTTTCACTGAGCCTCCTTTTTGTTCATTAGCACATATGAGAGAGCCTTGAAACATATGAGTACCCAATGCGCTGTACAAAAATGGAGATAAGTGACTTCATATGCGTTAATGACCTCATTAGCACATATGAGAGCACCTACAAATATGTGAGTTCTGAAGTACTCTGTATTACAACGGAAGGTGATATGGCACTTGAGTTAAATTATTTAAGAGTGCAAGTTCACATTTTGTTAACACAATGCATGTATTTACCAAGCTATTTGCAAGTATAAGTCAGACTTAAGTGCACAAATGGCTCTGCGAATTGCTGGATGTTAACCAGTTTAGAATTTAGTGGGGTGGCTTAATCGGGCAGTAAAACAGAATGTTCACACTCATGCGTTTTTGGAAAGAAATGCATTACCTGCAGCGAAGGATTACTAGGCAAGCATAGGCTTTATGAGGCACTTTCTCTCAATATTTGTGTCCCAGTGAAAGATGTAAGATGGAGGGCTCCTTTTGTTTGGGAAGCTAATTCTGAATCATTGCAAAAACTGCTATGTTCAAACCTATGACTGCACATAAGGCAAACATCTCTACAGCAAACCCTTGTCCCCCTGAACTGTATTATCAGCTGGTACCTTGCAAATATTTTCAAGACCAATCGAAGAAGGACCATTAGAAGAACCCATGAATGTAAGCGTATTTCCCAATGGCTAATATCTAAAGGCAGGCCATCCTGGTGCAATATATTATAACTCTAACGACAGCCACTTACATTCTGAACATGCAATAAAATCAACAGCTTCTAAGTGCTTGTAATTGGTAGACAGACATCAAACATTCAAGGGTGTGAGGAATTTGATTTAGTTCCACAGTGGATAATTTCTACAATATGTCTAAGAAGAAAAAGGTGATACCCGGTCAAGCCTCTATTTGTTTAAACATGAGCAGAGATAAAGAAGTTAAATAAAACGCGACTGATATACAGCATTGTATTGATCTTGCTGGAGTACTAAACCTAGCCTTTGCATGGACTGTGTAAACAGGCACTCTACATATACAGCCTGTGATGTTTGCACCCAGTGCTTTTATTGCTTTGTGCCATCCTGTGCAGTCCTGCTTTAACCATTGTCAAATGACAGTGGGATTGGAGCCGATCCCAGTATTTGTTTAGGAGATGGTGGGAAAATGCCATAGAGGTGCAGGTGCAGCAGTGCACTGCTAGCATCAGTTTTAGTTAGTCCCCTCAAATAATCAATTACTTGTTCTTTTATTAATAACTTGAATTAATTTATTTTGATAATTGTTTTCTTAGATGACCCAAAGACTGCTTCACGAAATGCTGTTTGGAGACGCTAACTTTTGTATCGCCTCAGTAGGTCTGTTGCCTACATTTTGTTAAATAAAAGGAATATAAAGTTGGTTTGCCATGTCCCTTTGGTCTCTGTTAAAGTCGGACCATGTGAGGGTTAATTTTAGAATTCAGAACTGCTATGTTCTCATTTGACATGAGTTTAGTAATCGGATCCCCCCAGCAGTCTTGCTAGCCATGCATAATGTCTCCCTGCAGTTCATGTCAGACCCCCAACTGTTCAAGCACTTAGCAGCAGGGAGAAACAAATAAACAGTGTTGTGGGAGGGACTGCAGGCCTAACCTGGTATTGCACTACTGAGCGGGAAAAAAACTATTTTGTGTTTTTCATGGTACCTGGGCATTTAATTGCAGCCATCACGCTCATTGCCTAATTGTGTGGTAAAATCGTAATTCGCGACCAGCTGGTGGGTCTGGGTTTGGCTTTTATTGTGTGTAGCAGGTAGGAATGTAGATTGCGGCGTAAGGAGGCACTTCTCCCCTACCAATGCTTTTTGGGGGTTACTGTTGTCAGCTGTGTCAGTTGGTATTTCAGGAAATCTTTGCTGATTGAATGGCACTTTAAAGTGAATTGATGGCCTTCCACCTACATTGTAGGGGAAATTAATTATTCATGAAGGGACAAGGAAGGCTTGATTCAGGGGACCTTTGTAGATTTCTAATTATTGAGGGTGTGGAGACTTACCTTAGACTTACCTGCCTACTTAGGAATAAAAGTAAGTAAAACCAAATGTGTGGCTCAGGCCAAATGGTACTGTAAGTCACTGGGAAGCTGAGAATATGACATGGGCCTGCACACTCAAGGTCTCCCGATGGACAGTGACCTGGTGTGCCCCTGGGCATATCGAGTGGAGTGAAGGCTGCAAATCATTATGATGTTTAACCAATGTCCTTCTTCATTCAGAGTTAGCCCTTGACATTCTTCATTGAACTTTACAGGTGTTCTCTTGGGGAAACAACAGCTGC
The DNA here is from genome assembly GCF_964204655.1 of Triturus cristatus. Lineage (NCBI taxonomy): Eukaryota > Metazoa > Chordata > Amphibia > Caudata > Salamandridae > Triturus > Triturus cristatus. The sequence continues at coordinate 817,734,584 of NC_140584.1, forward strand.
GGCCAGCTAGGTCATTTCCAGTCTCCAAGCACAGTTCCTCGTTTAGCAAAGGTAATTTGTTATCCAATAGTGCCTTGTGAGAATGTGTTCTTGTACAATTTAGTTTCTTCAGAGCTCCTTATATTGAAAGACACTCTGTTTATCTTCATTGTATTACTTCAATCCATACATTATTGTTTGTTTGTTTATCTCTGTGTTGTCACAGAAACATTAATGTTTTGTGCCTTTACTCCAGTGTTCGCCACAAGTCCTTACCAATGTGGAGAAGTCAGGAGCCGTTGTTGAGCAGCTCAGATTGTTTTAATTGGCTTGGTTCAACAGACAGATGGACACATTGATATAGCAGGTCATCCATTTGAAACCAGACTTCAATATGGATGACGTAAATAAATCAATCTCTCTGTTATTGTTGTCTGATCATACATTAGATTTTAGATTGATACTCTGATGCCTAATCAAGGTAACCCTACTCAATTGAAGGAAATTATTATTGTACAAAGGAATTTTAAAGCACTTAGGGGCCTATGCATCAACAATGCCATTTGCGATTCCTTATTAGCGAAAAATAAGGAATCGCTAATAAGGAATAGCAAAAGGCTATGCATGTAGGAATCGCTATTCAAATAGCGATTCCTTAATATTCCTTATTACCGAATCGGTAATACCGAATCGGTAATAAGGAATACCTACCCATTCATTCCTATGGGCTTGGAGGCCCATAGGAATGAATGTAAAGCCAGTCAGTATTAGCGATTCAGTATTACCGAATCGCTAATAGCGGGAGCACTTTCAAGGGTGCCAGGGTGTCAAAAGGACACCCTGTTGCACCCCTGAAAATGATATGTGCACATATGTTGCACACACACATGCTCTAAGGGCATGTGTGTGCGCAACATGAAACTTTGAAAAATGCACAAAAGTGCATTTTTCAAAGTTTTTGCAAATTACCATGCAGTTCATCTTCATGGTAATTTGCTCCCCCTATTAGCGAAATCGCTAATTTTTTAACTTTGATGCATTGCGTTTAAGGAAACTCACTTTGGGATTCCTTAAATGCAATCGCTATTTAAGGAATCGGTATTTAAGGAATCCCTATTTAAAGAATCGCTATTTAAGGATTCCTTAAATAGCGATTTCTGCTTTTGGGTTGATGCATTGGGATTGGGTATTTTTTCCTTAATACCGGGAGCTATTACCGAATCGGTATTTTACCGACTGGATTTTGGGTTGATGCATAAGGGTGTTAGTGAATTTGATCTCTCTGAAACATATCTAAATGTAAGTGATCATCTATGGTAAAGAAAAATCTAGCTCTTTCCTCTTATGATGTTTACTGTATAGTTCATGATTTCTTGCAATTATTAATTTATCCCTCTTCATTAAAGAATGCTATGAAATTACCGCTTTTGGAAAATCAGGGTTAGACTTTAATTTACTGGTGAACTGTAGGCTAATTTCTACAATACCTGCTTTGGGTAAAAGTACTGAATCTATTATCACTGCTCAGCTTCAAGGGTTATTTTGAGATTAGTATTCTAGTTTCAGATTATCAAGCAGGTTTTTGGAACCAGTGCTGGATCATAGGTAACAAGCCCTACATCAGATGCCCCCCTTTTTAGCGAGAAGATTATCCAGCACCACCTGATTTTGAAGCGTTATTTATCTCATAGCTACAATCTCTACTGTGCTGGTTGCTAGAACACTTGTTGTTTCATTTATTGTTTCTTCCAGCTACCCCTAACATAGTTGGTATTCCTAGTGTCAAATTACCGAACTCCTGAGCAGAATATCAGTATGATCTCTTCCCCTTCTTCCTCTAACTGCACTCTTTTATAGTTGATATTTGCTGACATAGGCTTTAGAATGTGTCGGATACGGGGAAGCACCACTCCTAAATGACATGATCTCCCCCCCATTCCGGCGGTAACCACAGGTAAGCCTTGGTGCCACAAATGAAATGGAGGCATGCACCTGCTACTACTGGCAGTATAAAGCAGTAGGCATTGGCTAGACTAAAGGAGTAAGTGCAGTTACTGCTCCCAACCTTCTGCGACCCATTTGACACTAAACATAACCCTCCATGTCCCCTTATCATTAAGAAGAGTGGGTTTGTAGGAAAGGGCTTGGAGGTATTTTTTGCGGAAATGTTGAATGCCCCTCAGCATATAGAATTCTTATTGCCAGTACACGTATATTTTATAGCTATCTCTTCTTCCATTTGTATGTTATCCCCATAGGCAGTGAGCCATACAAATACCATGTAGCCACTGTGTGCAAGAGAATATAACAAGAATTATTGAGAGGTAGAGATAGCGGTAACAAGGGCATGCTATGCTGTGTCACATGGTAGTTACAGGCAGGTACGGCATTCATATACATTCAATTCTTTGTGATAAGCATTCAGCATTTTTTTGGCAACATTCACATGATATTCTTTAGAGCGCTGGGCATGAAAATCAGTGTGTCCTATCACTGTTGGAACCCTGCATAGGCACATAATACACATCATACATATAGATTGCAATAATAGCTGGTACAGCTACTAGAATGAGGACAAATGGAATGCAGCGCTTTCTCTTTAACATTGCCTTAATCCATCCAGGTCGTTCGCCTTCAGTGGTCCTCTCACTTTGTTGCTTGTTGTTTACCATCGCTAGGCCGTGAGAGGTCACCAATATTTCACGGCTATGAACTCTATAAAAAGTCTACCGTTAGTTGAGTTCAAAAGATGGGCTCAGAATTTTATTTAGTGACACTGATGGAGGGGAAGTAGATGCTGAATGAATTGGTCAGCCAACGGTCTTTCTGAGGTAGAGATGGTACCATGGTCTCTGAGGTGTAAAAGGTTTAGAGGGAGGTATACCCCGCCTGGTGTGGTGGTGGAATTAGACGTTAGTTCCTTAGGTGGTGCTCTTTTCACATGGGAGGCATGTATTGAGTTCTTGTAGTCAGTGCACTTAAAAGCTGTCTGCGGGGCCAGGAGTACTTGAACTGGCCCCTTCCAGCGTGGCTGCAAACAGGTGGCGCTCTGAAAGCTTTTCACCAACACTCAGTCACCGGGTTGATGCGGGTGACCTGACCCCTGCAATTGTCTGGCAAGGCATCCTTCACCTGTTTATTGATGGAAGCAACACGTAGTGTTAGTTGTCGACATTACTGGTGCAACAACTCATCCAAAACAAAAGAAGTCAATTCTCTATTACAGACTACCTACATCAGGTTGCTGATAGACCAGTGAGTATTTCATGGGGGATCAACTTAGTCTTACTGTCTGAGGTATACCACATGCTCATTAGTGCCAACGGAAGAGCATCAAACCAAGTCAAGGAGCATGATGCTACTATTTTTGAGATTTTATTCTTTAGCACCCCGTTTCTCCTCTCCACCAATCCTTCTGTTTCGGGTCCTTACGCAAATTGTCCATAACGGCATTCATGAAGTGGCTTCCATTGTCACTCCATATCTTCCAGGGCAACCCAGCTCTGGGTATCGGGTCTTTTACCAGACATTTGGCTGTTTATAATGCGCAATTGTTCTTTACTGGATATGCCTCCACCCATTTTGAAAAAGTACAGACCACCACCAGACTATACCGAAATTTGTTAATAGAGGTCATTTCAATGTAATTTATTTGGAGCTCCTCGAAGGGCAACTGTTGAGGAGCAAAATGTCCTGGTGAAGCCTTTGTTCCCTTGCCTACAGTTGACTTAGCGCAGGTCATACAGCTATGGCATATCTGCTCAGCCATTCTCTGTACCTTGGTGTTTGCCCAAAACTGCAGCATACTGTTGGTCAACCCATCCTGACCCAAATGAGTAGGGCAGTGCATCATCAGAGTCATTAAATATAACAGGACATCTGTCAGGAGATATCTTTTTCTGCCCATAGTCGTCCAACAACCCTAAATCTTTGTGCCAATTTTGACCAAAATGCCCCATTCATCCTCCGTAACTTGTTTCTGCATTTCAGCTATTCCTTCAGGGCAAAGTCTTGCAGCCTCATTGCCATGTCAGAGTGGGCTACATACGTGAGGCTGTGAGGAGAGAGGCAGTCCTCTTGGCTGTTTTATCTGCAAAATCAGAGATGTGTACAATATGTCCCATAACCAAAGTCTTGGCTTGTTGAAGGGAGACTCCGCTGCTGCAACTTCCCTGAGACACAGGGGAAGGGCCTGAGCTACTGTGTCTAGTTTTTGAACAAAATAGGCACCTGGGTGCTTGTGATCACCCTGTTGTTGTGTGAGGATAGACAGCACACAACCATTATTTTTGTGTACAAACAGGTGAAATCCTTTTTCATAGTCCGGCAAACCCTAAGCTGGTGAACTACATAATATGTTCTTCAGAGTCTGGAAACTAGCAGCATGTTCCTCTTTCCAAGGGAGGAACTCCTGAACATCTGTTCTCGTCAATCTTAAAATGCCCAAGAAGGCAGTACCCTCTGCTGGGTGGTGGGCTGTGGGCTCACAAGGATGGTTTACACCCTTTTGGGGGTCCAGGCACCTCTGGCCTTGCAACAAGAAAGGACCTAGATAAAGCACCTCTGTTGAGCAAACTGTATTTTGTCTGGGGAAGTCTTATGACAATTAGTAGCTAAGAAATTCAACATTCTGACAGTGTCTTTATCCTCTTCAGCCAACAGTAAGTCATTTAAATACTGTATCAAAATCAAGCCAGGGCTGCACTGGACCCCATCCAAATCCTTTTTTTAACAGCTGATTGTATACTAGGGGATCCTTTTAAAACAGAAGGTGCTCCTCCCTACCCCCAATTGAAGGTGAAGAGCTGCATGCTATCTTCATGAAGAAGGATGTAGAAGAAAGTGTTCTTTAAATCTATCACAGAAAACTAGGACTTCTCAGGGGGCGGCGTAGATAGTATGTTAACAATATTAGGCACAACAGGGAACTCTGGTACCACTATCTTGTTAATCGCTCTCGGATCAAGTACAAACCTCCAAGAGTCTCTTTTCTTCTTACCGTCCCCCTTTTTCAAGACCGGGAGTATGGGGCTATACAAGGGCTCCTTGATATTTCTTTGACTATGTCCTCTTTTACTAAATCCCTTACTATGTTCTGCAGACTCTTCAAACCCTCTGATGATATTCTGTATTGCGGTATCCTGGGTAAGCGTGTACTGTCTGTGACTGTAATGTGTACAGGATCTATATTCATTCTTATATTGTCGTTGGTGTGCGTGGCCCAAATTCAGTGGTCTATCTCCTTCAGATACTTAGGAGGGATGTGCAGTATTCCTCCTAGCCCAGATCTAGTCATCATGGTCACATTGTCTGAGTCGCATTCCAAATAAATCACTTCTGTTGTACACCTGATAAACACACTCAGTTCTGTCAACAGATCTAGTCCGATGAAACTGATCTACATAGATCAGAGAACACTGAGGGAAAGAGGAAGAGGCCGGGGAAGAGGGAGAGGAAAGAAACAAACTATCAACCCAAACGGAGAAGGAAGACACAAAGGGGAATCGGAAAGACCAAGGGGTTATTCTCTCCCGAACAGAACAACAATAAAAAAATGAAGAAAGAAGTAACAATCACAGACTCCAACATTCTGATTATCAATCTGTCAGATTATGTATTGGACACAAATGAGGAAATTGTTTTAAATAAAGGCCTGACCTATTGCCCCGAGCAGCATTATGACCACATGGAGACAAGAATCGATCTCTACAGATCATCAGGAAATTAAAATGAACAAAGTTCTTCTCTAGAACAGAAATGGCAGCAAGATCAAATACGCCTGACCAACAAGTAAATACAAACCTGAATATTGAAGACATATCAAACTTAAAAACAACATATGATCTAATCATGAACTTACCTGACAATGAAATGACTGAATCTCAAGTCCTAGAAGATCTCAATATCACTACGGACAAACACATTAGCTCTGGTTTCACACCTAAATATAAATTCTGCCCATCATTGAGCGCTGGAAATAAAATCGATCTATTCCATGACCTAGTAATTGCAGATCTTGAAAGCATGGAGAATGTTACATCAAGCAAAGAGAATTTGAGCATAAATGAGGGAATTGCTTTACAAAAACTGATGGCAAATCCCCACCCTCTTCCTCGTCACCTATTTTGATATTGTTGCATCTGTTGTACTAGTGCTTTATGTTTTAACTCCCTATGTTTCTTCTTCTTCACCTTATCCTCCCCCTGCTCTAATTTCTTATAATGCTAAACCAGGGTCAGCACTTCTTCCAAAGTCTTATGTAGGTTCATAAGTCTGTATGGCCACTGTATATGGGTCCCTCAATCCATTCACAAAACAGCTACTCAAGGCGAACAGTGTACTTTCTATGTCAATTGATATCCCGCTATGAGTCGTGAAAGCCTTTTGCATCCTAGCAAAATATGCTGAAACCTTCTCTTCGGGCTCCTGCTTCCATGCTATAAGGCTATGGCAATCCATCTTTTTGTTGGAAACAGTCATTTCTAGTCTCTTTATTAAGCAGACAGACAATTTCCAAATATCCTCATGGGGTTCAGTGCCCACCTTCCTCTCCTTTTCTTTCTGTACCAAGAAGTCCCCATCTATCTCAAATTCTGCACTATTTTCCTTCCTCAATTTTGACCATAAATCGGCAGGTAAGTTGATACTAATAATCTGTTCTAAATCATTCAATGTCATGTGAGTGCCCATTAATATGCGTTCTGTCTGGCACTACCATTCTGCTGTGTTTTCTCGTATGTCGAGGTACTGAGTAGCAAAGTGGGTGAGTTCAGTGCACGACATGGGAGATGTACATACATAGTAGGATTTGCCACCTCCAGGCCTGGCTCTTCTTTAAGTGCCAGAGCATTACCATGCATAACGCACTAGGGGATTGCTATGTGATCTACTTTATCTTGGGAGGACGATTTTTTCTTATTTTATTTAGGAATCTGTTTATTAGAGTTTTCGTTGCAGGTAAAACCACACAATACATCATACTTCATCAAATAGCATTGTTACATAAATCTTGTAGTCAGGCGCCAATGTACAACTGATACAAACATGGTGCGTTACGTTAGGTGTACTGTAACCGGTTGTGTCCCAAAGTATAACCTGTTAGGTCATAAGTAAATCCATCTCCATTCGTATCGTTATGGCCCCAGCCCTAGTGGGGAGCATCCGCTCACCAGCGTCGATGCCAATTGTGTGCTATTCTCAGTGCTTCCCCGAGTAGTTATACAAACAGTGCTATACTCCCCATTCTGTAGCTGGGCAGCTGTCCTTCCAACAATCTAACAACTAAAACAATGTACAACAGCAGCTCGCGTCTTCTAGTCTAGTCGGCCCCCACTCTGCTGACCCCTCTCCCATCAGGCTCCACCCTCCCGGGCCCCCACCACTCAAAAAGGGATCAGGCGCTGATATCCAATCTGCGGCTTGCACTATCTTCGCCAGCCAGCCAGTCGCACCCACCAGCGCGGCGTCTCTACCAGGTGAACAGTGCCCCATCGCCTAATGCGGCTCCTACAGCGCAGCATTGCCCTCCCCCGGGGCCACCTCCTCCGATTGTAACAGGGTCTGCCTCATTTCCCCCCACTGGGCGGCGACAGGCGTCGCCCTAAGGCTCAGTGTCTCTTCCCGCCGAAGCGCCACCTCTTCTGCCTTTGCCCACACCATAAAAGAGCTACGCCACGCTCGCACATGCGGTGCGGTATCTGCCTTCCAGCGCTTGGTGATGAGTCGCTTAGCCACTATTATCCCCAGATCAAGGAAACGACAGGCCACCTTAGCCGGTGGCGGTCGAGGAAAGAGATGCAGCAGGTATGTGGGCCACTCAGATGGAATCTCCCGGCCCGTACACCTGCGGAGTTCCCCATGTATCGCCTGCCAGTATGTCTGCAGTGTGGGGCAGCCCCACAGCATGTGGACCAGGTCGGCGCCAAGCGTCGCACAACGGGGGCAGCATGCATCCGTTCTGCAAAAATACTTATTAATGGCGCCCGGTGTGAGGTAGGCCCTGTGTAGGTCAAAAAACTGTATTTGACGGAATCTCATATTTCGGGGCACCCTCCTCGGCCCCCTCAGCGCTCCCTCCCACTCCCTGTCTACCATAGGGCGGGCAAGGTCCCCCTCCCACTTCTCGCGCAGTGTCCCCAGACTCGGCGCCGCATGAATCCGCAAGGCCCCAGCGAACCACTTGATCAGGTGTCCTCCTCGGCCCATGACATGGAGATACTGCAGCACTAAATGCTGCTCCGGTTCCACCTGCAGGTCCCCCCAGTGACCCACCAGAGTCTCTATCAGGGCCCGGTGACGGAGAAACTGGCCCTGCGCCAGCCCCGTCTCTTCTGCAAGGGTCGCAAACGGCAAGAGGCCCCCTTCATGGTATAGGTCCTCCATGGTGTGAATATCAACCGCGTGCCAATCCCGTAACTCCGCAGCTCCCAACGTGTCTCGCCCACAAGGGGAACCCTCCAGTGGGATGGCCGGGGCGTATGGGAGCGTGGCCCTCGTCAGCCGGAGGCTTCTTCGGTAGACTTTACAAGCCACCACTAACAGCAACGGCTCAGGCTTCAGCGCTCCCGTCGTCGGATGAAAAATCTTGAGGAGCTCAGTTAATGACAGCGGCGGATTCTCCGCCGTCGCCGTATCCTCTCGACACCTGTCAGCCAGCCAGCGAGCCACCCACTGCAGCTGTGCGGCCAGATAGTAATGCTCCAGGCAGGGCATCCCGAGCCAGCCCCCACCCACGGGAAGGCACAATTTCGGCATCGCAACTCTGTGGCGCGCCGTTCCCCATATGAAGTCGCGGAGGGAGCGCGTGAGGGGCGCGAAGAAGGACACCGGTAGGTACACCGGCAAGTTGGCAAAATAGTACAGCAGACGGGGCAGTACCACCATTTTAACGAGCGCTATTCGGCCAGTCACCGAGAGGGTAAGCGTGCTCCAAAACGCCATCTGGGTCCGGATCGCGGTCACAGCGCGTCCCAGGTTACCCTCCACTAGGTCCGCCGGGCGGCGATAGATCTGGACACCCAGATAGCGAAAGGTGTCCGGCTGCCACTGTACCCGCACCCCTCCAAGGCAGTAGCCGGGGTCCTGGACGTCGCCCCCAAAGGTGTACAGACAGGATTTGGCCGCGTTCACTCGGAGGCCTGAGAGCTGCTCAAAGGTGTGTAGGATGCGATCCAGCCCCTCAGGGATGGAAGACACATCCCTGACATATACAAGGAGGTCATCCGCATAAAGGGACACCTGGTGAGTTGCGTCCCCCAGCGGGATGCCATCCGCAAGTTACCCACGGAGCGTCGCCGCCAACGGCTCCATTGCAAGCGCAAACAGGAGGGGCGACAGCGGACACCCCTGCCTAGTGCCCCGGCCAATTACGATGGGATCCGAGACATATGGGCCCGTGCGCACCCGCACCGTGGGTCCTTTGTACAGCAGTGCCGCAAGTTGTAGGAAGCCCAGCCCCAGTCCGAACCGCGACAGTGCCGACACTAGGTATCCCCATTCCAAGCAATCAAAGGCTTTCTCGAGGTCCAGGACCAAACAGCCCGCCCTGGGCCATGGTCGGGTGCTCTCCCCCATCACCCTAAAAAACCGCCGTAAATTAAGCGAAGTGCTGCGCTTGGGCACGAAACCATTTTGGTCGCTGTGCACCAGCGTAGGCACCACCGGCGTCAGTCTCTCCGCCAGCACCTTCGCCAATATTTTATAGTCCGTGTTGAGTAGGGCGAGCGGGCGATAGGACCCCAGCTGCGTGGCGTCTCGCCCCGGCTTAAGCAGGGAGATCAGATAAGCCTCCTTCAGCGACGCTGGCAATGTGCCTTCCTCTAGGGCAGCCAAGTAGAGACTATGAAGCTTAGGGATAAGGGACTCACGGTGAGTTTTGTAGTATTCCGCCGGGAGTCCGTCCGGTCCCGGCGCTTTCCCTGAGGCTAAAGAGGAAATAGCGTCCCCTATCTCCTCCATCGTGGGGGGGCATTCCAGGCCCTCATGGTACTCCTCCGGGACCACCGGTAATTCCACCGCTTCCAGGAACTCATCCAGATCACACGCACTCCTCCTGCCTGTTGACCGGTACAGCGAGGTGTAATGAGCCGTGAACGCCCGGTGGATTTCCCACTGCGTGTGAACCAGCACTCCGTCCGGCCCCGTGATCGCACCCACGGGGGTACGGGTCGTATCCTGCCGGATGAGCCAGGCCAGAAGTCGCCCTGCCCTGTCGGACGTAGCGTGTACCCGGGCCGAGTGCGCCGCATAATTAAGGCAGCGGAGCCGCTCAAGGAGATCGGTATGTTGCGCCCGGAGGTCAGATAGGTGGCTCGCGTCCGAGCCCCCCCCCTCACCACGCACCTCCCATGAGAGGAGGCGAGATTCCAAGGAGGCGAGAGCCCCCGCCAACTGCTTCCGAATATTCCAGGTCGCACCTATGCAATGGCCCCTGATGTACACCTTATGCGCGTCCCACTCTATCAGCTCACTATCCGTGGAGCCCTCATTGAGATCAAAATACTGTTCGATTGCAGTGCCCAGGGAGGCCCGAAATTCCGGGTCCTCCAGCGCCGCTGTCTGAAGACGCCATGTCGGCACCGGGGGCCTATCGGGCCTCCAGCGAAGCCCCAGAATAAGTGGATTGTGGTCTGAGTGCGTCCGACCCATGTATTCCGCCCGGGTCACCCACGGAAGCACCGAATGGGTGCCCACCACCCTATCCAACCGAACATGGAGGCCGTGGACCGCGGAGTAGTAGGAGTACACGCGGTCGCCCGGATGAGCATTCCGCCACAGGTCGGTGAGCGTCCAGTGAGACAGCCATGCGGTGAGGGCCCTGGCGTTCGATCCCACCTGCGTGCCCCGTAGGGGCGGAATGGACCGGTCCATGTGCACATCCAGCACGGAGTTAAAGTTCCCCCCCAAGAGCCAGGGGAGGCCGACAAACGGCTCCAGTACCGACGACAGGCTGGCCAGGTAGGATGGCTGCTCCACATTTGGCGCGTAAAGAGACCCCAGTAGCACCTGCTGGCCATCTAGTTTCCCATGAACTAAGGTGTACCTCCCACCAGGATCCACCAGCACCTGCAGACAGACAAACGGGGTACCCGCCATTATCCATATCAACGTGCCTCTAGCGTGCGCCGAACACGTGGTGCCATATACCTGCCCCCTCCAGCGCGCACGCAGCCTACCCAGTTCCCCGGCCGTCATGTGCGTCTCCTGCAGGAGAGCGATTGCCACTGCGTGTCGCTGCATGTATGCATAGACTGAGTATCGCCGCGCCGGTGTATGCATGCCCCTGACATTCCATGTAATTACATTTGTAACAGCCATGCGGAAAGGACTAAGGGTAATACTGTGGCAGGGGAGTAGGGACGCCCGTCCAGGGAGGGGGGCGGCGGGACCTCAACGCAACTACGCACCGCCATGAAGCCGTGCGAAAAACCGAGCCAAACAGGCCAACTGAACTGTCAGGGCGAACCCCTCTACGGGTAATCGTCCAAACCATATAACAATGCTCACTAAGTAGAGCTAAGCCCAATTGTGGCTAGGGGGCAGGCAAGTGAGATTCAATCCGCGCGGGTGCACTTCTGCAGGGATGCCTGTGTATATGTGACGTGAAGCGACCCCCAGAATCCGAGCGCAGCGCCGGCCCGGGGAGTGTAGGATCCCCCCCCCCCACCACGCCACCCACAAAGGCAGATGAACCCCAGCTCGGGCGGCCGCCCCATCGCAGGGGGGCGGAAGTCCAGCCACCACCGCAGCCCACCTGGTCCATCAGTCCCCGGGATTCCAGCAGCAAGTGTGTTCCCATCCGCAGCTCATGCCTCCGCCCACTGCACGGTCAGGAGCCACAAAGTGTCCGCCTGAGGGCTGCAGGACCCATACCCAAGGAGCACCTCCAGCAGCGACCCCAAATCTCTCAAAGTTTCGTTCATATTACATCACTTGGTCCGATGTCTGCGGAGTGACCAGCGGCAACAGCTGGTCGTCAGAGATCATAGTTGATGGGGAGGATGAGCCGCTGGACAACACATCACCCCGCTCTTGGACAGCGTCTCCACTCCCCCCGTCCGGCGACCCGAGAGTGGCCACCGCTGCCAGCGCATCTTGTCGCTCCAGTCTGCTCTTCTCCGGACTGGGGGCCACCCCCAGACCCCGCCCCTCAGCGTGCCGCCGCCTCCTTCCCTGCCTTTGGCGAGATCTCCTGCCGCGCGGTGTGGCAGCCTCCTGGCTCCGCGGCCGCCGGCCATCACTGCGCCCCGTGTCCTCCAGCCAATCCCAGACGTCAGATGGCGTGTCGAAGAAGCGGACACCATCCGTGGTGGCCACCCGCAGGCGGGAGGGGAACAAAAGAGCATATGACATCCCTAGTTCTCGCAGGCGACGCTTCACCGCCAGGTAGTTGCTGTGGCGTCTCTGCACCAGGGCAGTGTAGTCCGGGAAGAAATGCATCTGTCTACCGCCAACAGTGATGTCGCCTATCCCCCGGGTCTCGCGGAGCACCACATCCCTGTCCCGATAGTTGAGGAGTTTGAAGAGGAAGGGCCGCGGTCGGGACCCCGGGGCGGGCCTCTGTGTGGGGACCCTGTGGGCACGTTCCACCACGAAGTGCGGGGAGAGTTTCTCCGATCCGATCAGGTTGCGTAGCCATACTTCCACATATTGCTCCGGCTGTCTCCCCTCCTCGCCCTCCGGCAGGCCCACCACGCGTACGTTGTTGCGCCGAGAGCGCCCTTCTGCATCATCCGCGTGGTCCTCCAATGCATGGACGCGGTCAATGAGATCCTGGAGGGCGGCTGTATGAGTAGACACAACTGGTCGCACCTCCTGGAGAGTTTGCTCCTGCTGCACTACCTTGTCCGCCAACTTGCGGTGGTCCGCGTGGAGCAGCGTGAAGTCGACCGTGACCTTGTCGATGTGGGCTTCCAACGACGACCTAGTCTGTTCAAGCGAGGAGCCGATCCGCTCCACAGCCGCCAGCACCGAGTCCAGCTTGGCGGCCAGTAGAGCAGTGGGCGGGGCCGCTTCAGGGTCTCCAGGCGCCGGGGCAGGGCCCAGTCTTTCTGGGCATTGCGCAGCCGGCCCATAACCAACTGTTGTGCAGTGGGCATCCGCCCGTAGTCCAGTCCGCCAGTAGATGGGCCCGGTCCAGCCGCAGCAGGCCCCTCCTCCTCAGAACCAGCCGCCGTGTCAGGGCCCCACCGCACTCACCAGTGCACCGCACCGGAGAAGGCCGCGAAGGAGAGAGGGGGGGGAAGAAGCAAAACTGGTCAAGTCCAACCGGGGGCCTCTGGCGACCCCGGAGCGAGCGACGCACCTCTCGGCGCACCACGGGCCCGAGACCAACGCGATCCCCAGAGACCAGCCCCCAGGCGCCTCAGAAGTCCTCCTCGGGTCCACCCCTGCACGTCCGAGGCCTCACACCCAATGTCTCAGGCTCAGTCAGCGCAGCCGGTGCCCCAACTCCGCCACCCGCCGAGGAGCGGCCGATTACCTCCAGGCGGCCTCCCGTCCCGGCTCAGTGGTCGCCGTCACAATCCAGGTGCCACAACGTGGGGAGCCAGAAAGTGCCCGCCGTCGGTGGGTGTCTCGCAGCGCGCCAAGCGCCGGGCGTCGTGATCCCTCGTCTTCCACCTCCTCAAGGGCCGAGGCTCCCAAGCTGCAGGTCCCACCGGGGTCACGCCGCTTCCCCCGTCCGCTGTCTCCGCTCCGGGGCAGCCACGCGGCCTCCGCTGCAGGGGGGCGCGCCCCCTCCGCCGCCTCCTCCGGGCTGCCGGGCTCCGGCGGGACCCAGACCACAGGGCCCACCTCCGTTAAGGCTCCAGACGCGTCCCGCCCAAGCGGCGGCCAGGCAAGAGGCCCCTCACTCGGGAATCAGCCGCCTCCTGCGTCCGCACCTTCGGCCACTCCACTGACTTGCCAAACGTCGCCGCTCCACTGCTTGTGCTCCCGGTGCGGACCTCCGATACGCCCTCAGTGTGCTCCCGAGGTCCAAGCTCCGCCGCACCACCAGGCCGCCACAACCAGCGCTCCAACGGTCACGGCCCAGGGGTCACGCGGCAAGCCGCGGCGCACAGTAGCGTGTGCGGCCGGCCGCAGGGCTCCAGCGCCCCTCTCCAGCCGCCGGTCTCCCTCGGGTGATCCCGAGCCGCCGCCCAGCAACTTCGCGCTCCGCTCAGCAGACCGCTGCGGTGGGGGGTGAGCGAGCCGTCTCCGCCATCGTTTTCGGCCGCTATGGGGGTCCCTGCCAGGATATTTTACAGGATAAAGGCACCGCTGCGTCGGAGCTCCACTAGCTTGCGGCCATCTTGTTCGCGCGCCAAGCCCAGGACGATTTTTCCTTATACTTGTGTTGCTGCAATGCCTGGGCATGGCGCTTGCATTGATCTATTTGGCCCAATATCTTGTCTACTAATTTGGCAAACATTGATAGATAGGCTCTCTGGGCTGAGAGGGGTAAATGAATATCTTTTAAACATTCTCTAGTGTCCTTAGCATTTTGGATTTGGGATAATTGAGGGTAGCCCTGACTTGGAGTGTAAGTCATAGACCAATCTTTATACATTTAATATATTTGGTCAAACACCATTCACAGCAGACGATGCTTAATCGTGAATTTAAAATTGTTGGGGAAATTGTTACCATAGTCCTTTAAACCCTCTCTCATTATGGCATGATTCATATGTTCTGTCTTTTCCTGTTCGTCATCGGAGTGTCTGATCTTAGCCTGGTTGTTTCCTCATCTCCTTCTATTAGCCATTGATCAATGGATGTGACTTGTAGGGTCGGGCGTTATGAGAAGGATGTTGTTCTGGCAGCTGCGCTGATCCTGCAGAGGTATGAGGAGGAGGTCGGGATCTGTTGGGTAGTATATGTTCTGTCAGAGGGTCCTCATCAATGGGAGCTGAGGGGACAACTAATGTGTGGTCTAAGGGTTTATAAAAAAAAACCTTTATAAGCCAACATTTCTGCTTCTTGTCATATTCCCATCCTTTTATATTTGTTCTTTTTCTTTTCGTAGGCTCTGGCTTTCCCCATAGTTGTTCGCTCCTAGGTGACCCTGTAGTTTCTGGCCGGTGCATATTTATCCCAACAGTGTAAGGCCTCATACTGCAACAAGTGACTCTTTCCCTGTCCTAACGTATCGATTAAGCTCTATCGCAAATAATCTAACTTTGTTTTGTCAAAGGATCCTATTTCTGGCTATTATAAATCGCAGTTGCCTTTGGTATAATCATGCCATTGTTTCAGAAATAGGCCTGCCTGGAGACCCTTTTTCTGCGTTCATGTATGCCATGCTGGGATCCTGCTGTGTGAGTCCCACTGACTACCTCTCATCATCTACTGTCAGCCACAGAGGAGAAGAAAGTAGCCGCTCAAGAAACTGAAGAATATGCGACGGTGGTAAAACAGTGACGCCCACTGCCAATAGCATTAGAGGAAATCAAGATTACTATTGAAAGAGATGACTGCCTGCAGCTGGCTATTGAAGCTGTCTGGGATGGGAACTGGAGCCTTCTCATATGAGAATGCGTCTCAGAGGACTCCAAAGGCACAACAGGCACTAACATACCTTTAAAACATCTCGCTTGAACTGGCGGCCTCAGAAGAAGGTTCCTTGCTGATGGAACATAAGCTAATCCTCCCTCAAAATCTAGTGATGAGAGCGGTCAGTCTAGCCCATGCTGGACTTCAAGAAATGGTAAAAACTAAAAGCCAAATGTGCAACAAAGAGTGTTTCCCCCAATTCGACCTGGTGGAACAAATAGTCAAAGCCTGTCAGCTGGTCAAGATTGAAGCCAGAACATTGGCCAGTGATTTGATCTTCTAACTGGAGCAGATAATGGCAACCCATGGGCTGGTCAGGGAAATCAGAACTGATATTAGACCCTCTTTTTAGGGGCAAGAGGTGGCTGATTATTTTGAGTTACTTTCCTTCAGAAATTAGAAGATAATGTCCAGCTGGTTATAGGCCAAATCAATGAGTGAAGGTAGCAAAAGGTTCATGTGGAAATTGTCCCAAGTGATAAGGTAGCACAGGCCAACCATCTGAACATAGAATGGACCATCCACATTTCCTTTAGGAAATATTAAAAGACACCCCATGTGACCACGGGTCAGCCCCTGAGTCAGCTATGTATTGGTCGGACAATGGCATATGTTAGCCTGCACCACCTGTAAGGAACCCTGCCGAACGATGAAGCTTTGCTACAGTGAAGAAGTCTAGGGAGGGCCATAAAGCATGACCGAGAAAGAACAAGTGACTTCCAAGTACGAGACCTAGCATTCATCAGAGACTGCAAGCCAACTGGATGTTCTGCATCCAATTAGAGCTATCCCACTGGAGGTGTGTGAAAATAGGGGGGGACCATGGTGACTGCCAGAGAGGTGAGGAGGACATCAGCAGGAAAATATATTTTTTAGCGTTAATGGAGTCCCGTTGCCAAGAGAGTGTAGGGTCCCATAGAGTGACAGACCCCCATAAGCAAGGCTTATCTGGAAGTGAGCCGTAAGCCGGAAATTCTGGCACCAGTGGTGCAGGGTGAAGATTTGAACTCCCCAGGACGGAGTCCACTGGCTGGCAATAGTACTTCTGACCCAGGGATTGTGACTGTGCCCTTGGACCTGTAGAGGATCAATCTCAGCTGACTTATTTCTTTTAAGATGGCCTGATTTAGAGGAAGGTGACTTGGAATGAAACAGCAAAAATGTTCTGCGTCACTCCTAGCCCTCCAACTCTACAACAAAGATCTTCTGATGGCGACACACGTGCAAGGTATTTCCACGCGTGGAAAATACCTTGCAAAGTAATAATGGAAAGTTTACTGCCCCTTTGTTGGAGTGTGAATTTGAGTACACAAGAACCCCGAAAGCAAGTGTTATACTTGCAGCACGCATGAAGGCTGTGAAAATGAGGATGGTGCTGTCGTGATAGAACCAGCGCCCTCAAAGAATGAAGAGCCGCAGTGCCAGTGACACCTCTGAGACAAGATGGATAATAAGGAAGTGGGCAATCTTGTTTGCCATGAGAATTTATTTCTTGAATGAAGCATATTATTCGCGAATGACGTTGGGCCAGATCTGTGAAAATGCTGCCACCTTGTGGGATTTTAGATTAAGATTTATGGTGTTTCCTTCACTTACTGGAATATAAAGTAGGGGTGGATGTAACTCACGTAATTTGCTGTAACGCAATTACAGCAAAATTACACAAGGAGCTAAGCATCCAAAATGGACCTTGGAGTTTGACTTGTATGCCATCTTTGTGCTTGTTAAATAGAGGTGGATCAAATCCAGCATACTGATATGGATGTCTTTATTATTTTTTTTCTGTGCCAGTTGCAGACCTCCTAAGTGCCATCTGACTTTCTTCCCTCTGCTTCTAGGTGTGTGATGGAGTTGGAATCTGGGGGATAGCAGCAGGACAAGATCATTCCCTTTTCCTAACGGATGGAGAGGCTTTCCAGCCTGCACTGTATTACAGTGGCCAGCAGGAGTCTGAAGGCATTGAAACCCCACAGGAAAGCAGCAACGATGCAAAGTGCACAACGCTTTTGCTAGACTGTAGTAAGGTGAGAATTCACCCTTTGGGTGTTCTTTTCCTTGATGTTTGATGTACATCTTTAGTATTAGTCTGTAAAATTGGCTACATTCAAAAAAGAAAAATGGGCAAGCCTGTCTATCTTGGAAGCCATATAGTGACCAAGCCTTAAATGGAATTGCCATGTCTCTCCTAACAATGAGTTTTAAATTACTCACTGAATGAAACCTTCAGTTAACAAGCACATCATGAAGATGAGAGCAAATCCATGAGTTTAACCTTCTTATGATTGGCATAATCGTGACCGTTCTCTAGAAAGGCCCTAAAGGAAGGCACAACCCAAGTTTAAACCTTAGCTAGTGTTTTCTCCAGGAATAGGTTTCAGGACCTACCCAATCTGGCACCAACCTCTTTTAATGGGATATTAATGAAGCCTTGCAGAACTATCTTTTTCAGACCATCATTACCTAATGTTTCTCCACATAAACAACAATTTTATTAGACGTATTCTAAAGTTAGCACCAGTATTTATAAAAAAGCCCTGATTAGCACTGCAATATATAGGGGACTCTGCAGACTTAAATACGTGTTCTTTCCTATAAGTGACTTCTTTGACCCGACTGACCTCCCATGGCTGCTCAACATTACAGGATGGCTTCCGATATCTAGGGATCTATGCTATGTCGAATCCGAAACGCAGTATACAACATAATATTTAAAAAATTCTAATGCGACCCGATGGAAGCAACTCCCCCTGACGATCTTCGGTAAAGCTGCAATGCTTACGGTGATCACCCTGCCCAAACTCATGTACGCTTTTCAAAACACATATTACAGACTTCTGGAAGAGATATTTACCTGTATTGAGACTTCGCTGAGAAAACTCTTGACGGACATCCGAGAATCACATTCCGTAAGCTTTAATGCAGCCCATGTAGCGGTGGAGTTGGCCTTCCCGATCCTGTGCCTGCTACTGGGTGGCCCAGTTAATCGCGGTCAATGACTGGGGGTATGTAGACATAAATCATCCCACCTGTGCCCTAGAACAGACCCAGTTCCAGACACACTCATTCCATCACTTCCTTTATGGAGGAACTG
The DNA here is from genome assembly GCF_964204655.1 of Triturus cristatus. NCBI lineage: Eukaryota > Metazoa > Chordata > Amphibia > Caudata > Salamandridae > Triturus > Triturus cristatus. Next base: position 817,753,188 of record NC_140584.1, read on the forward strand.
GGAAATCCAACCTCCTATTGGCTACTCAACTTGCATTAGATGCATGGGACAAGGCAAATTCGTATATTAGATGGAAATGTAAAATTACACAGGAAATACCACTATGGTCAGACTAGGCCCTAAAAGAAATTGCCAAACTCCAGGGCTTCACCTCCTGGGATAATATAGGTATCTCCAGGGTGGGTGACTTATGGGAGGGCGATGCCCTCATGCCTTTACCTCTCTACAACATGACTTTTAACTCCAAGACCACCAGCTATATAATATTTACAGTTAACACATGCATGGAAAGCTGGGAATGTTCCCCAAGACCTCCCATAATATGCCCCTTTAGAAGCCAGACTCCTAGTAAGTGAACTTTCAGAAAATGCACTATCATAACACAATCAATAACAACATGCCGGATGCCTTGCGGAAACGGAGGATAACACGGGAAACAGAGGTGGGCACACTCGAAGACATTGACTGGGAGATGGCCCTAATGTTCTCAAGAGAAGGGGCAATTAAGTCCCGGCTACGCCTCATACAACTAAAAATCATTGTATTACGTCAGGGCCCACCTTTATAAAATGGGCAGAGCACCTTCATCCGAATGTCTTTGGTGTGGGAGGGACCGGGGAGGACTTCATCCACACGTTATGGTTATGCCCCAGCCTACAGAGATATTGGAGAGAAATAGAGACAGAGTTGAGTGTGATCCTAGAATCGCCAATCCCTGAAGATCTGAAACATATCCTATTGGGTATACCTAGTGATGTAGACCTATCCCGTATGAAACTATTGTTATGCAAATTGGGATTGGTGGTCGCTAAACGTTATCTGGCAAAAAAGTGGGGATCTCCTGTGACACCAAACCTGACAGATTAGAGGAGAGGTATTGACTTATTTATAGCTGTGGAGAGAGTGACACACAAATGCCGAGTAAATAAAAAGAAAAAATGAGGGCGATGGATAGTCTGTTATGGACTCGCTGGTAATGATGACGCTGCCATTGATTTGTCTCAGTGATGATATAGTGTCATGCCATTTTATGTATTTTGATGTATCACTGTCATGTGCTTTACGGATACTCTACATACTATTTATACAATTAATGTCTGGTTGTCTCACTGTCAAGCTTGATTGTTTGGAGAAAAAAATATATATATTTGGGGGGAGGAAAAGAACTATGCAGACTCCCTCGCACCCATCAAACCCAACGAGCAAAGAAGAATCCACAAGCAAGCCACCTGGTTCACAGAGGACCTCCGAGACTCCAAATGGCACTGCAAACCGCAAAATAGAAAATGGAGAGCCAGCCGCAAAACCACCTACAGTGCTGCATTCAGGTCCACCAGCAATTGAGAGATACCAAGTAAAGAGCGCTAGCTGAACGCATTGAAGAGAGCGCCAAAAGCTGCAAAGATATCTTCTTGATCGTCAAGGCCTTAACCACACTCACTGGCTATGTCAACAGCATCATCATCCCTGAAGAACTCAGCGGCGACCTATCTAACTTCTTCCACAACAAAATCTTAAGCATCTACAGCAACTTCGCACACCAACCAAGCCCTAGCGAGCTCATCGCCAAACTGCTCATCTCCAACTTATATGCCCACATGACTGGATGAGAACCTCTCACCAGAAAAGAGACAGCGACGATCATGAAGTCCATCCATTCAGTGTCCCCAAAAGATCCATGCCCACACCACATCTGTAACTTAGGAACTGCACCAATCAACACCACCAACATCATCAACACTTTTATCTCATCCTTCACATTCCCCGAATAATCGAAGCATACATCAGTCAACGGCCATCTCAAGAAACCGTCGGCCAACATGAACCAACTGAGTAACTTCCGTCCAATCTGCCTGCTCTCGTACCAAGCCAAATGATAGAGAATGCCATCAACAAGCAACTTGCAACCCATATGGAACTACATAACCTGACCGCATAATCAGGAATCAGAAAAAATCTCAGTACCTGTAACAGCACTCATCGCAGCCACTGACAACATCTGAACCATCCTGAACCGAGGAGAAACAGCAGCCCTCATCATGATCAACCTCTCTCCGGCATTTGACGTAGTCTCCCACAACACACCGATAAGAAGACTCCACGAGATTGACATCCAATGACCCGCACTCAACAGGATCTGTTCCTTCCTCACGGGAAGAACCCAAAGAGTCAGACTGCCACTATTCGATTGGGGACCAAGAGCCTGATCTGCTGAGTCCCTCAGGGATTTTCCCTCAGCCCTACCCTGCTCAACGTCTACATGACACCACTCACCAACACCATCTGATCCCAAGGCATCAACATCATCTCATTCGCCGTCAACACCCAACTCGTCTTCACCCTAACAGACAAAACCACCACCAGAACCAACTTCACTAACTGCAAGACCATGGGCAGAATGGATGAAAAGCCAGCTGCTTGAAGCTCAACTCCAACAAGATGGAAGGACTGGTCTTTGGAAACTGGACCTACCCTCGGGAACCACTTTCTGAAATGAAGAGTGCATCTAGGTTTCAGTGGGTAATGGTGCCAGCTATGTTAAAAGCATGTTTGTTCTGTTGGTGTGAATAAATGTGTTGTCTGGTTGTGAGCGCTGGTCTGGAGTAAAGTGTGGTGTCTTAACCCAGGGTAATAAAGGTTGCCGCAGAGGTTTGAGTTATAGCTCAGTACAACTAGAAGGCCAGAGTTAAGCAGTAAAGGGCATAGGTGGTACCACCTATGTCCATGGGATCTGCCTTGGTGCACTTTCAGGCCCTGGGGAGCTGTGACGTGATGCGGCTGTTTCAGCTGGTGGGAGGCAGGGAACACAGGAAGCATCTTGGATTTCCTTGCAATTTTACTGCGGTCCTTAGAGACATGTGTGTAGCTGAGGAAAACTTGATCCTTCCATTCCCAAGATCTATTTTCTTTTATTCTTGATAGTGGGGCCTGTCGGACCTGGCCCTCTGTAGGGTTTCCCCAGATATGTGTCTACCTTTGCTGAACCTGTTTTTGTTGGCTTTTAGGACTCTGCACTTTACTCCTGCTAACCAGTGGCAAAGTGCTTGTCCCCTCCATTTTAAACATGGTAAAATTGGTATACACCTGATGGGTACATTTAATTTACTTATAAGTCTCTAGTATATGGTACTACATGTACCCAGGCCTGTAAATTAAATGCTACGAGTGGACTACAGCACTCATTGTGCCACCCCTTGAAGTAGGCCTGTAAAACATGTCTCAGGCCTGCCATTGCAGCCTGTAGTGCAGTTCTAAACTCCCATTTTAATCTGACAAATCAAACCTTTTGCCAGACCTAAAGCTTCCTTTTTAATACACCCATAAGGCAGGCCCTACATGCTTTTAGGGCAGAGTGCATGGTATTTAAAAAGTAGGACATGTCTACTTACGTTTTACATGTCCTGTTAGTGAATGCTCCTAAAGTCGTTTTTAACCGTGGCAAGGCTATATTTACTATAGATTCACACTGGTTTACTTTGTTACATTTAATAAGTGATAACTTTCGTTTGGGAGGCTTAAGAGAAACACTTCTTCTGCTAATTTGAATTGTAATAGAAAATCCTTTGTAATAGTAAAGATGGATTTCAAGTTACTATTCTGAAAATGCCACCTTTAGAAGGTTGGTGTTTTCCTGCCTACACCAAATGTGCCTTTCTTCCAATGTCCATTGTCACATGACTGTGAATGGCTCTCCTGTGGTATGTTGTGTATTACTTCCAGACATGGGAAAACGGGCTTTGGGGGAGGAGCAGAATGTCCTGGGAGGTTGTACTCAGCCTTTTCTGAGCTTCAGAGGGTAGCCTAAGGACTGTGCCCACCCCTTCCTGACTTCTGAAACTGCCTGTCTTGCTACTGACAAATGCAGGTCACAGCTAGGCCTGCCATGGTCCCTCTAGATAGATTGGAGCCAAACCAAGGAAATAGAAGGTTAGACAGAGGGGGCATCTCCCACCCACAAGAAGTCATTGGGTATAAGAATGGAATAGAACCCTCACAACCCTCATCAGAACACCCCTGGACCTCTGGAAATGTCAGAAAAAGTACTCCTCTGCTGTCTAGAAATTGAAGACTGTACCTGCTTGCCTTGAACCCAGGCTACCTAGAGGTGACTCCAAGGGTCAGTTTGCTCACCTCCTGTTTGAGCTACAGGAACACTGCGATTTTCCAGGAGCCTTCCCTGCAACGGCCCAGCTGACCAGAACAAACTGGACCTGCCTGAGCCCTGCTGCTGGCCCCTGCTGGAGGGAGTCCTAATCCTCAAGAGGTGCCCCCCAGGTCCTAGACCCTTGGCTGGCTCCAGAGTGTACGCCTCCTTCTCAAGGCAGCAACTACAGGTGAAAGTATAGAGGTTTGGGGCTTTTCACAAGCAGGCTCCTCGCGTCGGCAACAGATGCCTCCTCTCCCACCACTGTGAAGCTCTAGTGGCGACCTACTCTTCACACCGACAACTATCTCCTCATAGCACCTGTTACTACAAAGCTCCAGCCGAAGCTCCTCGCGTGGCATTGGTCTGAGAGAACGTAAACTTTTCACGGGGACAAACCTGGTCCCAGTATCCGACCCTTGCTCCATTGCGGTTGGCCTGAACTTGTGACTTTAACCCGGTCCAGCAAGCTGATAACTGTGACTGGGGTTTTGTACTTTTTGGTACTTTTTTTCACCAAAACCCTTAAAAAATCATGACTCTGGCTCTACTGTTGGATTTTTGTCATTTTAGTGTCAGAAACAGCGGCCCTCATCCTCCTAGACCTCTCCGCGGCATTCGACACGGTCTGCCACCGCACCCTAATACGGCGCCTCAGCAACATCGGAATCCAGGACAAGGCGCTGGAATGGATCATCTCCTTCCTCAACGGAAGAACACAGCGAGTCCGCCTACCACCGTACAAGTCAGAGGCCTCCGAAGTCATCTGCGGCGTCCCCCAAGGATCATCCCTGAGCCCCACCCTCTTCAACGTCTACATGAGCCCCCTCGCGGCCATCGTACGCAAACACCACCTCAGCATCATCTCCTACGCCGACGACACACAGCTGATCCTCTCCCTGACCAACGACCCCGCCGCCGCCAGAGCCAACCTGCACGAAGGGATGAAAGAGGTAGCCGAGTGGATGACGACCAGCCGCCTGAAACTGAACTCGGACAAGACGGAAGTCCTCATCCTGGGCCCTTCACCCTCCGCCTGGGACGACTCCTGGTGGCCCCCCGCCCTGGGCACCGCACCCAAACCAACTGACCATGCACGAAACCTGGGCTTCATCCTGGACTCCTCCCTCTCCATGACCAGACAAGTCAACAGCGTCTCCTCGGCGTGCTTCAACATCCTACGCATGCTACGGAAGATCTTCTGGTGGATCCCCACAGAGACCAGGAAGACCGTCACCCAGGCCCTCGTCACCAGCCGACTGGACTACGGCAACGCCCTCTACGCCGGGACCACCGCCAAGCTCCAGAAGAGACTCCAGCGGATCCAAAACGCCTCAGCCAGACTCATCCTCGACATCCCACGATCCAGCCACATCTCCGGACATCTGAGAGGCCTTCACTGGCTCCCCGTCAACAAGAGAATCACATTCCGCCTCCTCACCCACGCACACAAAGCCCTACACGACCAAGGCCCGAGCTACCTCAACAGCCGAGTCAACTTCTACGCTCCCAAACGCCACCTCCGATCAGCTAACCACGCCCTCGCCGCTGTCCCCCGCATCCGAAGAGCGACTACAGGAGGAAGATCCTTCTCCTACCTGGCCGCCAAGACCTGGAACTCCCTCCCGTCCGACCTGCGCCTGACCCAAGACCACCTCTCCTTCAGGAAGAAGCTGAAGACCTGGCTGTTCGAGCAGTAGCGGCACCACCCCTCCCCAGCGCCTTGAGACCCTACGGGTATGTAGCGCGCTCTATAAGTGTCACTGATTGATTGATTGATTGATATTATGTATTACCATTTACTCTTTTTTTTCTAAATTGGGATTTTACTTGATTACTGTTCGAGTGCTCCTTAAATACTTTACACATTGCCTTTAAGTTAAGCCTGACTGGTTTTGTGCCAAGGTGCCAGAGGCTTAAGCACAGGTTTAATTAGTGACTTTTGTAATTCACCTTTACAAAGATTGTGTTTATTACTTGAGTGGGGCGCTCACAAACTCAACTAATAACCCAATTTCTTAAAGGGCCGTTTGTCCCCTTTCCCTGTCATACCCCCGAATAAAACAAATTTTCATGGCTATGTACCTGATGTACAGCAGGAAGAATGCAATACAATCTTATCCAGTATTGGATCTTTCATAGATTCATATGCTTGAATCCTCCACGCCGTCGAGGTGGGAGTCCCTCAGTAATCTTATAATAGCAATAAGTAACATTACCATAGGCTATCATGCACTGACAATCACTGCAGTAGCCCATCCATATCATTTTATAAAAAGAACTCAACATGAAATATGGCCAATCTGGTGACAGCACCCTTTGGAACACTACCAAGAGAGGCAGGTCCACCAGATTTTCTACCGCACCTCATTGTGACGGGGAGTCTTCCTGAGCTTTGCTCAGTTTTTTTCACATCTTGGATATTTTGCCTTTTCAACATGTCAGACTTTGAAAAGAAAGGACTCTTCAGGCCTTTTGGGTCATGTGGTAAGGATTGTATTTACTGTTTGTACCCTCTTCATAAAGTCAAAGACTGTAGGATTTGTAGAACCTTTTCGACTAAGACTCTAAAAGACAGAGAGGGCAGGCTGCTTATTTGGTTGGAAAGACTTATAACAAAATCTTTTGTACTTTCTCAGGAGGAAGGCAGTGTCAGTTCTCAAGCATCCGTTGAGCATTCAAAAAAGAGGGATAGATCGCTAGAATCTCCTGAGATCCATAAAAAAGCGTTTAAAAAGACCCATCATGAGTCTGCGCAAACCACTCAAAAAGATTTTAGACATGCCTTTCGTTGGCGATGCACTTTTTGGAAAGCACATAGATGAGGCCTTACAGGCAATTAAAGCGGATACTGATACCGCCAAGTCTTTAGATAGGCTCCATTCAGGAGCTTGCATGGCTCCTGAATTCAATGAATTCAGGGATTTAGATCTGCCTCAGGGTTGTAAGGACATTCTGGCTAGAGCAAGAGCTGTATCTGCCAATAAGACCTACAGATTTAAGTGGAAACACTTCTGTGCATGGTGCTTACAGGAATAATGTACATCCGTTTAATTCCTCTTCAGAGAAACTTTTGCCCTCCCTTCTCTTCCTGGCTAGATCGGGGCTCATGTATGCATCTATTAAGGTAAATCTTGCCACCATTTTTAGTTGCAGACGTTCTACCAATGGCCCATCCCTTTGCTTAATTTGTGTTGTGAAACGATTCATGAAAGGTTTCGTCAGGGTTCTTCCTACCATTCGGGTTCCTCCACCAGAATGAAGCCTTAATATTGTCCTTGCACAACTTTTTGAGCCTATACACAGTGCTGAGCTCAAATTTATTTCCTGGAATGTTGCATTACTGTTGGCCCTTACAACTGCCAGAAAGGTCTGTGAAACTCAAGCGTTTACAATAAAAGAACCTTATCTGCGCTTCACTAATGACTATTTCCTACTTGGAACTAACCCAGCATTTATGCCTAAGGACCCTTCTACTTTCTCTCTTTTTTTGATAATCAATTTTATTGTGTTTATTGAGTAAACAAAAAGTCAGCACATGACATTTCAAAATAATATAATTAATTTCCGCACAAAGCATTTCAAGAAACAGGTAGATTATTGATCGATCGAGCCACCTAGACAGAAGGGCAGTATACATAAATATGGGAGTGTGCGAGGGATACATTCAGTCCAGTTGATTTAGCCATTTGCCCCAAACCCTGTTGTATTTGGTCAGCATCCATGAGCTTCGAATAAGGGTTCTTCTTGAGCGGCGCACCAATCCACCCCTCGGCGCCATTTTGCTATACTCGGGGTTTGACCTGTGCCCAGGCCGCTGCAATGTCGCGTTTGGCCACGGCAGTTGCCGTCCCGAGGAATAATTTGTCTGAATAAGACATAAGGGGTCATTGGGGACCTGCCAGCCCAGGACCTGCGTGAGTTCAGACTCCATCCCTGTCCAGTACGGGGTAAGAATGGGGCATGTTCACACCATGTAATAGAAATCTGTTGGTGCATGGCTGCAACTCGTACACTCTGGGGAGTTACCCAGGGGACCCACGGGGGCTGTGTGCAGTGTGTGAACACAGCCGCGGGTTCCTGTTAGCTTCTATGGGTAATCCTGCTTTATGTGAGCGCGCTGGGGTAAGGTAAGCCGTGTGCAGGTAGTAGAGCTGAGTGAGGCGACGTTTGGCCGAGGTCATAGTGGTTTTGGGAGCCATAAGGGCATTGCGCCAATCCTCTTCCTCCAGGGGGCCCAGCCATCCATCCCAGCGAGTACGGAGCGGGTCAAGGGTTGTCGGGCTGTTGTTGACCAGGGTGCGGTATATCCGAGACACCCATCCCCTCCCAGGTTCCCCATCATGACTTGGGCTTCCAGTGGGCTGAATTTAGGCAGTGACGTGCCAGATGAGATATGTGCATTAAGGGCGTGGCGCAATTGCAAATATTTGTAAAATTGGGAGGGGTGTAGGGTGTAGCATTTCTGTAAGTCGGGGAAGGCCCTGATATGATCCCCCCCCAAACATCACCTAGGAGAGATATTCCTATATGGTCCCAGCGTCTGAAGCCCGTGAGGGTTTCTACTTCCGTTAACCATGACCCATGCCAGAGAGGTGTGTGTTGGCTCAATCGTTTATCCCACCGCGTATGCCGCAGGGCCGTGCGCCAGTCCACGAGGACCGCTCTGTGGTATCGTTGTGGGTACAGGGGTTCCTTATAAATATGATTGTATTTGGGGGAAGTCCAGGTCCCTGAGCTCCGTCTTGTAGGCCAGGTCAGACCACCCCCCGGTGAACCCGTCGTGGATGACAAGGAGACTGGTAGCTAAGTAGTATATGTGGAGATCGATCATGCCCATGCCTCCGTCAAAAGGTGGGATTCTGCAACGGGCGAGGGCAACACACGGTCTCCCCCCACCCCACAGAAACCTTGTGATCTCTCCCTCCATCTCCTTAAACCAACTGCTCAGAAGATGGAAGGTGGTGTTCTGGATGATATAGAGCAAACGGGGGAGGATCATCATTTTGAACAACGCCACCCTCCCGAGAGGGTTGAGTGGTAGAGCCTGCCAGTGTTTGAGGTCGGCCTTGGCTTTCTTGACCAGACGGGTGATGATCAGAGCCCATTCCATCTCCAGGAGCAAGGCCACCCATATCCCTAGGTATTTGAACGATTGTCGCCTGATGGGGATGGTTGATTGCCAATCTAAGCATTCCCTGGAGAGATGGAGGGAGACAAGGGTGGATTTAGCCGGGTTGAGCCGGAGGCCAGAGACATTTTCGAAGACTTGGAGCAGTTTGAGGCATTTAAGGCCAGAGTTGGCTGGGTCCGCCAGGAAAAGCAAGACATTGTCTGCGTACAGGGCAATCTTGTCGACGTGATGGTGTCTCCAAGTCCAGCCCTGGACCCGGTGATCATCCCGAATGAGGCAGGCCAAGGATTACATCGCTAGCGCGAATAGTACGGGTGAGAGGGGGCACCCCTGCCGTGTGCCTCTCTGGACCGGGAATGCCTTCGAGAGGGCACCATTGGTAAGAACTCTGGCTCTAGGATTGGAGTAGAGGACTCGGACAAGAAGTTGGAATTGGTGGCCAAAGCCCATCGCCTGAAGGACGTCCTGTAAATACCACCAGTCTACCATATCAAAAGCTTTTTTGAAATCGACAAGGAGGAGCGTCAGGTATGGTGTGAGGAGCTGGCGGTGTGCTAGGGCGAGGTGTAGGCGCCTTAGGCAATGTCTGGTGCCATGCGTTGGCAAGAAGCCACATTGGTCCGGGGGGACCAGCTTGTGTAGGAGGGGGCGGAGTCGTAGAGCCAAGACTGTCTCGTATATTTTAATTTCGGTATTAATTAGAGAGATCGGGCGGTAATCTGCACATACAGGGGAGGCCGGTTGGGTCTTGGGGATCACAACAATAGTTGCCACATCGGTTTCGGGGGGGGGGGGGGGGAAGGAACCCACTTCGGCAACATATTGATAGAGCTCAACGAGGTGGGGAACCAACAAGTCCCTGTAAGCCGCATAGTATTCTTGCCGAAAGCCGTCCGGCCCTTGCTTTTTCCCGGCTTTCTGCAGGGAGATGGCACCGTGTATCTCCTCTGGGGTAAAGGGGAGATCTAACTCTGTTGTTTCCGCTTCGGTGAGGCAAGGGAGTTGGGTCTCCGCCTGGCATAACATATCTGAGAGGGTGGCCTCTGGTTCAAGGGCGGAGTACAGCCGGGCATAGTAATCCGAAAATGCCTGTGCGTATACGGGCGACATGCGGTGACTGTTGCCCGAACTTCAGGTATGATCCTGTTAGCTAATGGGTAGGAAATTAGAGTGTGCAACAACTTCGCGTTTTTATCGCCCAAGCCATATATTCGGGCCACCGAGGAGTGCCATAGCATCATGGCAGAGTCAAATGAGATTTGCCTAATTTCTTCTCGAATAGCAGTGAGCTGCCTGTCCTGGCAAACGTCAGAGGCCCCAAGGAGGGCTGTCTCCAGCCGTGTGGCTTGGGCCTCAAGCCAGGTTAGGCAGTCGTTCCGTGCCGCCCGTTTCATGTGTAGCTGGCCTCTAGCAACTCCCCCGATTGTTGGCTTTACTGGCCTCCCAGAGAGTATCCAGGGAGGGAACCGAACCCTGATTAGTAAGGATGTAGTGAATTAGTTCCACCTCTATTGCTTTCTTGACCTCCTTGTCCTGTAAGAACCAAGCTTTCAATCTCCATGGCATCCGAGTCATGTTTGAGGGTCCACCCAAGCGCAGAGACAGGGCAGAGTAATCCGAGATTCATCCGGGGAGGATAGAAATAGTAGAGACGTTCTGACAGTCGGCGGCCGGTAAAAGGAGCAGGTCAATGCGGGTGTGCGTGTGGTGGGCCGCTGAGGTATAGGTATATTGAGTACCTCGAGGATTCCATATCCTCCAGACATCGCATAGGCCGAGGGCGAACGACCAGTCAGCTAACTTTTTAGCGTGGGCCAGTCTTGTCAGGGAGGGCGCACAAGTCCCGTCAAGCATCGGCTGCATAACTGTGTTAAAGTCACCCCCGATTATAGTCTGACCTAGGGGCAGTGCGGAGATTATATCATTGAGGCGGAGGAGGGTCGAAGTGAGTGTGGCAGGTGGGACGTACACGGAAGCCAGGTTCAGGGTATTCCCCTCGACCTTCCCAGACACGGTCACAAACCGACCCTGCGGGTCTGTGATGATGTGGTCAGGGGTGAAAGGGAGCTCCCGGCGCGCGAGGATTGCAACCCCTCATGAGCCCCGTTCAAAGCTCGAATGCCATACCCTATTGAAACCATATCACGCGAGAAAGGGACAGTGGGTTCCCGGGAGATGGATTTCCTGAAGCAGGAGTATATCAGGTGCATGGTGCTGGGCATACTTGAGGACTGCTGTTCGCTTAATGCGATCTAATAGTCCGTTCTTGTTCCAGGACAAAACATGGAGGGATCTACCTATGGTGGACATCTGAGTCGTGAGTGGTGTGTAAAAGTATTGGGCTAAAGTGCATTGGCCTCCAAGGGGGCTGAAACACTTCAGCATGAACGTGCGGGTGTGGCTTGCGCGATGCGCTGTATTGTCGTGCGGTGTTAGTGCAGTGGGCAAGTGTCAAAGTGCAGTAAACAATAAGAAAGGGTGAGCAGAACATGGTCAGGACCAAAACAACTCTGAGGACAACGGTCCCCACTCCACGCCCCCAATCCTCCCCACCCTATACTTCTGGAACCGAAGCATCTGTCGCCCTGAAAGAAAGAAAGTCTGTTAACGAGAACAATAAGCTAAACTGAAACGCTTAGCTGGGCACTGCGTGGTAATGGTGGACCCCTCCACATTAGCGGATGCGATAGTGCCATTAGCATGCCATTGCATCTGTGCCGTCCGTGAGATATTCTCTCACTGACCAGATAAGATCTCTGCAGTAAATGCACCAGCACCCCCTACAAGCTCTTAGATCACAGGACTTCTGGAGAGATCGGAGTCTGAGGCTGCGGGGTTTGGAGCATAGAAGGGGGCCGGACTGTGGTGCCGATCCTCTAAGCTCTCACAGCCTCGGTCCCGGGGGGTCAAGGGGGCCACAGTGACAGTGGTGCCTCGAGTAGCTGGGCCAGGCGACGCGGATCCCCCCTCGCATCGTCCTCGGCCCCTGCGGGACCGTGTGTACCTCCGCCGCTGTTTGGGAGGGAACAGGCAAGTCTTCTGCGAACCAGCCAGGTCAGTGAGGGAGGCCGAACGGACACGCAGTGGGCGTTCCTCAGTGAGCCAGGTCCATGCAGACTGTGGGGTGTCGAAAAAGAGCATCTTGTTCTGGAAGGCAACTCGCAGTCGGGCCGGTAAGAGAAGGCCATATTGCAGGCCCAAGTTACAGAGTTTTTGCTTGACCTCTGTGTAGGAACGACGCTGGTCTTGAACCTCTGTTGTGTAGTCCGGAAAGAGCATTATAGTGTGGTTTTGGAACTTCAGGGGGCCCTGGGCCCGGGCCGTGTTCAGGATGGCATCTCTATCCCTAAAATTTAGGATCCTGGCGATGATTGGGCGGTGTTGGGCACCAGGAGGCAGCCTCGGGGCCAGGGAGCGGTAAGCAAGCTCCATTGCAAACCATGTCGAGAGGGCATCTTTGGGCATCCAGAATTTCAGCCAGGTTTCCATGAAGGTGGCCGCATGAAGGTGGCCGCGTGACCCTGCTCGACTCCCTCAGGGAACCGCACCAGGCGTAGATTGTTGCGACGGGAGCGATTCTCGGCATCCTCGGCCCTGTGGTGTAGCTCCTTAGTGCGTGTCTGCAGGTGGGATACCTGTTTTTTCAGCTGACCGAGCTCATCCTCTCCTGTGGAAATGCGGAGCTTCCGAAATCTGTGTTGTGGCGTTGCGCAGGTCTTGGCGGATAAGGCCATGTTGACCCGGACCTCACCAATCTTGTTCTCCACGGAGGCCTGAGAAGCGCCGATGGACTGGAGGATGGTCAATAGGCCGCCTCCAGGGAGGGAGGGACCCCCGAGCGACCCCTCCTCCGGGTTTCACTCCGTTGTGGTATAATGATCCATTTTAGTTTGATTCTGTGTTGTGGATGCCTTAGGTGCGCAGTCCTTTCGCATCTCGGCGTCAGGAGGGTGGGCATCGGCCGCCCAGGGCATCAGAGTCTGCTGGCACCCAAGTCAAGGCGGGAGAGGGGGGGAGAATCCCCAACCCGAGGGCAGCCCGTGGGTAGTGACGGCTCGGTGTTGCTGAATGAAGTGCGTCTCAGAGAGATTGGGTGCAGGTGAGTGGCAGCGTCACCCAGCTCAGGTGGTAGACTGAGCCACCAGTGACCATGAAGGGCCACGCGGGTGCAGAAGAGGGGGGAGATTAAGGGGGGGGGCTCCTTCCAGGGATCCCCTCACCACTCGATTAGTGCGGCCGAGCTCTCCCCCACCGCTTTGCTGGTATTGGGTCAAGTGGGGCCGCGGGGATATGCTCAAGTCCAGCAGCTCAGAGGTAGCTCCAGTGGGCCATACCGAACCAGGTAACCGCGCAACTCCGCGGTCGGTCTCCCAAATGCCTGCAGCAGATTGGGTAAAGAGGGTGGGGGTCGGGAGGGGGGAACCAGTCGGCCAGCACTCGAGTTCTTGCCGCCTCTCACCACCACCGGACCGTCAGAGAACCAAGGAGCAAGGGAGTTTCCGTGGCATGAGGCAGATCCAGGGCAAGCTCTGCTGGCACCAGATCACAGGAGCAGGTAAGGAGGGAAAACAGAGAAACCACCACCAATCAGAATGGCAGGCAGCCCTCCGGTGCAGCCGCCACCACCCAACCGGTACCGGGTTTAGCAGGCACCAAGGAGACCTAGTGGGCCGCCCGCAAGGTCGGGCAGGAATGCACCTCTTGCCAGGCCCGCAGCCCCAGGCGGGAGGAGGGGGGCCTGCGAGGACCCCCCCCCACTGCCCGAAGAGACAGCCGATCCGCTCTGTTGCGGCCCAACCAGCTCAGGGGGCATGCGCCAGTTCAGCCACGCCTCTACAGCAATGTTTTATTATGTGCCTTGCGCTGTCAGGAAGCCCAAGGATGAAGACCAACGTGCCAGGGAGTGGCCCCTTGGGAGCAAGTATTGCCTGGTGTCTGGGTTTTCAGGCAGGACGGATGAAGGAGGACGACTATCCCCAGTCAAGCTACTCTCTTGCTGCCCGAAATGACAGCCGGTCCCCTGCGCCCCTTCTCCGCAATCGCAGGGCCCCAGGCTACACAGGCAATAAGTCAGGCAGTGGGACCCCCCAGGGGGGAAGGGGCTCTCTTGTCCAGAAGCAACGCCGCGGCCTATGGCAGAGTGGGAAGGGGGGGGGGGGGGAGAAGGAGAGCAGTCCAGCAAACCCCTGACTTCGGGAATGACAGCCGAGACACCCCGGCGCTCGACCTCTGCGCTCTAACCAGGTCCGGGATCAGAGCGTGCAGGTCCCGCTTCTCAGCAAGCACTGGGATTAGGCCCAGAGCATAGGGCCTGGTCCTCAATCAAGGCGCAAGGCGCGGCACCAGCAGGCGATGTCGGGGTTTTGAGGTCATCAGAAGGAGGAGGGGAGGGAAGGAGATTTCTTCCCCCCCTGCCACCCGAACGGACAGCCGGGGTCCCTCTTAAGCCAGTCGTCCGCTTTGGGGCCCACGGCTGAGCGTGGCAGACGGGCCTATAACAGAGTGGGGGGGGGGGGGGGGTGATGGGGAAGGAACAGTCCACCAGACCCCCGCTGTCCGGAGCAACAGCCGAGACACCCCCGGTACTCCACCACCACACTCACACCAGGTCCAGGCACAGAGCAGGCATGCCCCGCCTCAAGATAAGCGCTGGCGCCGGGTCCAGAGCACAGACCCGGTCCTCAAGCAGGGTGTAGGGCGCAGCGCCCGTGGGCGATTTCAGGATTCAGGTCACCAGAAGGAGGAGGGGAGGGAAAGCGACCCCACTCCCCCCGCCGCCCGAAATGACAGCTGGACTCCTCCTTAAACCGCCTGCCTGCTCCGAGACCCCGCAGCCGAGCGCGGCAGGCGGCCCCGCCCCAGGCTGCCACCGGCACCCCTCACCTCCGAGCTAGGACCCACCGGTGGCTTTCTGTTCTTCAAACAGGACAGTGCAGACAGCTCCTCAGGGCCCCCTCTCTCCACGCGGCAATCACAGTAGCCGGAGATCACAGCGCCGCTCTGAGCAGTCGGGAGCTGTCGCTGACGGGAGCCTCCTTCTTGGGCCCAGAGGTCCGCGGCAATGTCCGGTTTTCGGTGCCCAAATATCGTTGGTTCTGCTCTCAGGCACAGATCTCAAGCTAAGGGTAGTTTTGACAGCAGGATACCAGGACGGGCTTTCGCCGATGGCAACGGATTAAGGAGCGGATGGCGGAGGGGTCCTGAGCACTTTTAAGGTGCGACTGCCATCTTGACGTTCCCGGCCACGCCCCACCTCTACTTTCTATCTTAATAAATCAGTTATTCTCCGAACATTTTTTCCAAACCCAGTTTCAACAGCTGAAAAAGCTCTTCATACCCTAGATATGGATGTCTTAAGTTTTATTTAGAACGTAGCAAGCAAATTCATAAGTCTGATCAGCTTTTCGTCTCTTTAGAGCAGGTACTTCAGTAGCCAAGGCAACTATTGCTTGGGGGATTGTGGCTGCCACCCACTTCTGCCATGATGAAGCAGGCAAGCCACTCACAATCAAGCCTAAACCTCATTCCACAAGAGCAGTATCATCCACTGCAGTTCTGTTTGCTGGAATCCCGTTGGACAAAATCTGCTGCACAGCAACATGGAAGAGTGTGCATACATTTAGGTAGCACTACTGCTTGGTTTTGGCTACTCATACAGATGCTGCAGTAGGACAAGCAGTCTTGCGCAGCTTTTTTCAACAAGTTAAGCCTCTGTCATGGAGGTGTTTACTTTACTTCATTTACATTATTTTAACATATTATTCTTATGCTTTACATGTTTATTTTTTATACATTCTGTACAGGCATATACGCTTTATAAGGTTACCCGCTATCTTCTAAGGCTCATATTTGAAAAATTGTTCTTTTATAAGTGCTTGCTTCTCTGATTCAAGCATGTGAATGTATGAAAGATCCAATGCTGGATAAGAAAACGAGTTACCTGTAACTTCAGTTATCCAGTATTGGTATCTTTCATAGATTCACATGCAGACCACCCTTCTCCCCTGAGAGACTTCCCTTATTTACTGATAAATACTATTGTCTCACTTGTGCTAGAAAATCTGAGGGACTTGACTCTCTTGGAAGTGTTCCAAAGGGTGCTGTCATCTGCCATATTTCAAGTTTGGGTCTTTTTATTGGTCTTTTACAAGCATACAAAACCAATGTAGCTCAATCGAGCACTGTGCAAGTGCCAAGATGTGCAGATATCTAAAATTGAACAACACAGCATTTCCACAAGTTCTCAGCATACATTTTATACATCAGCAGAGCTCAGATATGGAAAGGACAACCCAATGGTGCTTTCAGATACACCGCTTATAGGAACCAATTGTAATCTGTGCTCAAGGGCAGGAGAAGGTAGGCAAATACAAGAAAAAACTTTAAAGAAATACACAAACAAAGAAAAACTAACGCCTAATAAACATTTCTTGCGCTATTATCTCTAGTGGAACTGGGAATGATGCAGAAAAGGAGCCGCCTATGGCCCCGGGGTCCTCCGTGTCAGTCCGGGGAGGGGGAGCGAGATCATTGCTGAGGGACATAGCGTTGGCCTTATGGGGCCCCCCCTTGCTAGCAGAATCTTGGGGGTCCCAGCCAATTATATCTGAAAAAGATAGAGAACACATAGTCTGGGACCACAGGCAAACAGGGGCAACCCCTCCGATAGGTACTCCATCAATGGGCTCCAGATGTAGTCATAACCCTTACGTGAGTCCTCGATCACATCCGTTCAAGGGCCAGGCCCCTTCATAGCTGGGCATGCAATTGGGTGAGGGAGGGGGCCTCTGGCTTCTTCCATGCTGCAGCAATTGCCATCTTGGCCACCCCTATACAAAGCCTCAGAATGGAGTGGTCTCCCTGGGTTTGGTGCTACAGACTAGTGTCCCGTATCCCAGAAGAGTGTGTTTTATGGTTTCAGGGATTAGAAAGCTCAGGACCTGCTTAATTTGTGCCAGGATTTCCTTCCAGAGGGGTTGAATGAAGGGGCAATCCCTCCAAATATAACGGAAGTCTCCCAGAAGTCCACAGCCGGCCAACATTTGTCTGAGGTATTTGGGACTATGGTGTGCAATTTCTGGGGGTGTAGGTACCACTGATACATGATTTGTAGTGGGCCTCCCTGAGATGCATGGAGCAGTTGTATTTGTTAATATCTTTGTACAGGGAACCCTATTGCTTTTCCCCTATGGGCATCCTAAAAACTTCTGTGTCGTGGAGTCGACTGGGTGCCCATCGTTAAAAGCAGGGATTACATCCCCAAAAGTGGGCACGGGTATGGGGTAGATGGAACTCATTCCTTGGTAACATCTGTGCCCCTCCAACACCAGACTCGGACCTTGACCTGAGCGATTAACCCAAGGGGTCCAACAAGGAGGCGAAGCAAAGGCCGGGATCGGCGCTCTGAAATTTTTTCTCTTGCTATATCTTAGTATGTAACTTACAACACTTTGTGATATTATTATACCTGTGTAACTGACCCGCACTGGACTCATATGATGTAGGCAATGCCTAATGTACCCAGCTATTTTTCTTTTGTATTATTTTATTTTTGTTACTGATAATAAAATGTATCCAAAAAAAGCAGGGATTACAGGAATGAAATGCAGCCCTTGCCCATAGTGCCTAACTGTACGAATTTCTGAAACGGGAGCCATTTCCTCGTTGCGACCATACGCTCCCGAGGTTGGGGCACCCAATGTTTGAGCTAATTGTAATGATATTCTTCTGTGGGGGGTAACTTGAAAAGGGCTGTGCAATCCGCAAAAGTTTGCAGCTCTCCCTGCTTAAACAGATCCAATAACATAAGGCATCCCCCCTCCCTCCACTTATTAAAAGGGCCTCCCAGTAGTGCCGGGGTAAAAGCCGAGTTGAAGTGGATGAGGGGTTTAGGTGAAGGAAAAGTTATTAAAGTCAGTGCCTTAGTGAGTGTGTCCCATATTTGAAGAGTGGTTGCTGTGGGGGTGCTGAGATATACATTAGGCGACCTATGTTGTTTTTCTCTCCATGGCAGGTCCCATATGGTCCTACCTGCAATCTGTCCATATGGAGTCAGTGTTTATCGGAGGCTTTAAGAGACCTTCAATATTCAAGAAGGAGCTTCCCATATATATTTAAATTCAACAATCAAATATTAAAGTCCCAAAGAAAATTGAAGAAGATTCTTAGGATGTTTGCTTCATGTTCTGATCTTTATTTTGGATAGGAGTTGTGCCATCAAAAATCATCCAACTTCACAAACATTAATGTTTTTACAGCCAACGCATTTCGTCCTCCTTTAGGACATCATCAGGGCTGCAAAGTAAAAACACAGGATCACAATCTCATCCGTGATATAATTTAAAGATAACATACCATTATCAGAACAGCACTCCCTGAACCACTGTTCAGGCACCTGCCTATTTAACAATCTGTACAGAATTAGAAGGAGAAACCTCATAAACATATGATACAAATAACTCTATATATTTACAAAACATTCAAATACTTGTATTATTCAAACTCATTTGTTCTTAATAGCAGATCTGAAATCCCCTATTCATGAATGCCAGTACTGATTCCACTAAGCGTGGCCTGATTCTCCATACTATTTATATATCCCTCCTGAATCATATTATCCTATATCTTTTACAAAAGAAGTCGAGCAGGGATTTGATTATCTGATTCTTAATTAATCAGATTAACTCAAATTCAGAATACAATTCTTCCAAATTGAATCTTCTCACCTCTAATTTATGAAATCCTTACATCATCATCCTATTCTTTGGTTAGACAACCAGTCTGTCAGAAATCAAAAAAGAAATATCAGCACACTAATTTGTAGACTAAGTCACACAGGTCTCACCTTTTAAAGAAAACTTTTCTCTGCCCAAGTCAACTCAATTCGAAATAACGGTTGCCCCCAAATATGGCTTTTACGTTTTAACTCGGTCATATGTGGATTTTTTTATACAGAGTTATACACAACTCAAATAAGGACAGAGGATTATATTTAGAGACTTGGCCTCCCAAATGCTGGCACTTCTTCCCGTCCTCATGGGGATTGCACCAATAGCTGTGCATAAGGCCACACAAGACCTTCGTTTCTTCACTTAGCTCACAGTCTATTACTGTAAATATATTACAGTGTACATATTTGAATGTTACAAAACTCTAAGTAAATACATAAATAAAACAATAACATTTAATTTGGCTGCCTTCACAACTTAACACTGAGGTCCCTGTTGAGGATCCTTAGTCCTCTAGGAAGTCCCACAAATACCTTCCTTCATTTCGGCAACCCTTGATCTTTGTGTCAGACACTATCATTTGATTTTTATCAAAGAGGCCCTACCTGCCTTGGGGACTAAAATTGGACATTGCATTCTTAAGGATATCTCACTTCATGGCTGGTAATGCTCATAAGGTCAAGAAAATTAAGGCTGGTGCCATCACCTTAGTATGACTGACTGCAAAAGCATGCCACCATCACCATTATTAGAGATTTAGCTCTGAGCAGTCAACAACAAACTTAGCACAACTGGTAGCAAAGCTGTTGATCAGGATCCTGCATCTGCTGCATGTTCCTACTCTATCTTAGGAAACCTAGTACGTGTAGAATATGGTCTTCTAAAATAAAGCACTTTTCCCTTATTTATGGTCCCGCCTGAGGTGTCGGGAGTGATGTGGGTGCATGCAGGTTTCAGCTGTTTAATATTCTGTGGAATTACAGCACAAGCATGGTGTCGACTTGAAGGGACGATTGTACCAGACTATCATCTCAACTTTCTGCCAGTGAA
This sequence comes from Triturus cristatus, assembly GCF_964204655.1. Classification (NCBI taxonomy): domain Eukaryota; kingdom Metazoa; phylum Chordata; class Amphibia; order Caudata; family Salamandridae; genus Triturus; species Triturus cristatus. The sequence continues at coordinate 817,773,244 of NC_140584.1, forward strand.
GTGGGTAAGACGGATCATCACCCAGGCACTGCAAGAACAGCTGGTGAAAGATGTGGCATGCAGGAACTGAAACATGACTGGCCACAAAGGCTTTAGCTGCCCCAGTGCAGCCCCATAGGATTCACTTCTACTGCAGCAGGCTACAATCTAACTCAAAGGGTGAACAACCTTTAGGCTTTCCCCCTTGGGTCTCGGCTTACACTGAGTTATACAACTTTCCCAGCAAATCATCCCTGCAGGCCATCACATGTCACCTCAGAGTTTTCTCCACTATTAAAGCATTGTATTTCCAGAATGTGTTGGCTGTTCTGACTCTTCTGGCCCTTCGTACTCAATTCAGGATGCACAAGACCCCGTTCCACTTGACAGTGCACTGAAACCAGGATGAGGACTACCAGTCTCCAAAAAGATTGTGATAATCTGTGGAAATTGTCGTGATTTGTTTTCCTTTCCCTCAGAAAGTGTCCATTGTATTGGAGTCTTCAGAATATGTTTTCAGAACTACCATGGGCCCACTATAAGTCCACAGCCAATGTGCTTCCTAGAACAGGTCACTTCACAAATTACAAGCAATCTGATGCTGAAAGGCATACAGTAGATAGAGTGGGTCATAGGTGATTAACTTTCAAGACTACTCTGGTGGTTGCGGAAGGTCAGTACCTGAGGAACTGATAAAATGTGTTTACTTCCCCTGCTGTGAGTGACTAGTGTTATACGCAGGGTTTTTTAGAACCACAACTGCCCATTGCTTCCTGAAGTGATTGCATTTTTAGCACTTGGCAGAATTGAAGAATAGAGTAAAAACACTTGGTGTTAATCAGTTTGTATTGACCAAATCAGTATCTTACAATACCAGCCTAAATCACATGTCTTGACTTGCGTCTTTTCTAAATGACCTTTTAATGTATTTCTGCTCTTACTAGCACACGGCTTTTATGTAAGTTGTGTGAACAAACCAAACAGCTGCATAAGAAAAATTACATCACATATTCAGTGTGTTTTGAGCACGATTTATTCAGTGATGTTCGAAAAAGGCTTAGTAATACTTTTCTGGAGTATTTTGATGTTTACTTTTTGTACATATGCACTTGTAGTGATCGCTTGTGCAAAATATGAGTTAATACAATTTGCTGGTAAAATAATCTGATCGTGTGCTTAAACTCAGACTCTGGTAATGTGTGAATTTCTACCACTGTCCCGTAAGTGCTTCAGTTACTCTGGTCTCAACAGTGATGCCACAACTAAGTTTGTGGAATGTTTTACTTTACGACGCCCAGTCATTGAGATTAACATTGAATCCCTTTCTGTGTAAACTCATACAAAAGTCCTGCATATAGGAGTTCTTTCTTTTCTGTCCTTTTCTCCATTAGCTCATTTAGAGCAGTACTCTCTACTTCCTCATAAGAAATTCAGGTTACCTGTTACTTGTATCGTGCATGTAAACCGTGGAAGTGGGATGTTACCTAACTAAAGCCTATGCTTTGTTGTCTTTTTGTTGTTGTTGAAGGACCTTATATCTTATGCATTTTGTTCCATCTACAGCTTGGGTATATCAGCAGCGTGGCTGCAGGGGGACACCGGTGTGTAGCCTTGGTGGATAAGAACATGATGGGGTACATCAGCAGCCTGCACGAATTGGCATCCACAGAGAGGAAGTTATACTGCACTCTGAGTGATATTAAGTCCCGCATCCTACGCCCACTTCTAGGATTAGGTAAGGAAAATTAGTCATTCTGCATCGTCGCTTTGTGAATAGACAGTTAAGTCCAAGGCGCATTGTGATGCCAAAAAGAAATCACATTTGCCGGTTGTATTGCACTGGTGAAACATGATTCTCCACCATGGATCTTACCATAATAAGATTGGCCAGGGCAGGACTGCACAATTTGTATCAGAGGAGCCGGTAATATCACTCATCCTTGGCAAGCTTGTGCACTTGGATTTCAGAACTCCCCCTATATGACATTGTTTCTGACATCTGGCAAGATAGCCATACTGTACAACAGTACACTTTGTATGTTATGGCATATGCCTCATAGTAATTTCCTTCTCTGGTGTCCGGTCCATAGACCTTGAAGACCACCCAGGACACATTTTTTTAAATAATCTTGAATATTACGGTTTGCGTTAGGTTTTTAGTCCATATTGGGGCAATAGAGGGGATGTCGATCTGGATGTTTGTGTTATGTTGATTAACCAGTAGGTGAATATAGCAAGAGGAGGGCCACTGATGTGGTGTGTAAAAACAGAACCAGCTTTTTCAGTCTTTCATGTACCTATGCCAAGAGTAAATGTCGAGCACCTGCTTGTTGTTTAATCTGATACAGCCCTGTGACATGCCTTCCTTCACAACCTTCTATTCCCATAGGGTTTAAAATATTGTTTATTACAACTGAATAATCTAACTCGCCTGAATGTATTCATAGGTAACAAGAAACACTCTTACAGGACTCCAGACAGCCACAATAATGAGTGTATGAGTGAGGAACAGGGTTCAATTCAGGTATTACTTCAAAAGGTTATTGACACCAGCCTAATGGCATCCAGTGCTAAAATAATTTCACATTCCCAAACTCTCCAACACAGTAATTCAGAAGTTTGGAAATTCATTGCAGTGATAAGATGATGCTGTTTCTAGTGGATACTTTTAACCCACAGATTCCTCCGCTTTAGAATATCACCAGGAGCCAGACTTTATATAGAACTGCTCCCGTGCAATGCTATGTGGCACTGTGCAGCTATGTGTTGGCTTTGTTTCGCTCCTTAAATGACGGAGTATAGCCACATGTGTATAAGGGCATTCCCCTGCGTGCCAAGGTCGGTTCCTTTTCGTCTGCGCCTCTGAATGTGGATCCAAAGCTCTCTTCCCTTTTTTATCATTTTGACAAGCTTGTCAATACTACATTTCAGTGTGCAAAGGAATGATTTCCCGACCTAAAACTGCAGGGCTCAAATCATGCCAAAGCTGTTGACTGACCCTCACACGGTGCGCCTCTATTGTGGGGCTCGGGGCACGACTCCATGTCATGTGACTTCATACACCCGAAGGCGATACCGTATCGTGAAGTGAGGCTGTATGTTGCATAAAACTGAAAGAAGCATCGCAAGTCCTGCTCCCTCTCAAAGACAATGGTGTGGAGCCATTCCCGCTCTTGACGCCCGCCGGTCCCGCAACAGGTCCTCTTTGTGGTCATGGTCATCTGGTACATTGAAGTCCAAATCCATGCCGAAATACAAGGTGAATTGAGGCTCTATACCACCATTCTCTATCGAAGAAGTTGCAAGGATGTCAAGGTCTCGAATACAAGGGTACTGACCAATTCCTGCTCTTGATGCCTGTCCCGCAGCAGGTCTTTTTTGTGGTCGAGGTCATCTGGTAAATCAAAGTCCAAATCAAAGCGGAAACACAAGGTGAATTGAGGCTCCATCCCACCATTCTCTATCAAAGAAGAAGTCGCAAGGGTGTCAAGGTTCCAATCATTCTTGCTCCTGATCTCCAACTATGAAGCTGATCCTGCAGTTCATACTGATGCACCACGAGTTCCCCAGCTGTCTGCAACACCGCAGCAGCTCAATGCCTTTAAGAAGACCATGCTGCATATTTATGGCAGTCTTCTAGCTCCCTCTGGTTCCTCTTCGGACACAAAAGCCCTACAGGGTCCTCCAGTCGGGTTACCGCTGGCAGATCAATCCTCATGTTTAAGTAACGAGGACAACCCAATCTGGCCATGTAGGCCAGGGTAGGTATGTATTAGTATAACAATTGTCCCATGGGACTCATTCAAAAGTGGCACTTCTTATGTGTCTTAGAAGGAACCCAGAGTTACTCAGACTTATTAATCGGACCAAAATTAATTACAAAGAAGACAAAACACAAGAGTTTGCATCTAGTAAGGTTTGGACTCCAATCAAGTGTGACAATCAACAAAATAAGTGATCATATTGCAGATGAAGCAGTGCTCCACAGGTCATTATATTCAAAGTACATAGATAAAAGACGCTGTACAATTCCCAATGGTTGTATGTATTGATTGATAAAATTCGTTAACAAGGATGTATATATCAGTGTAGAATCTCTTAAAGTTAAATTACGCATAACAACCAAAATGCAAGGTTCATCGATGTTGCCCACGACCCACCTGACAAGGAGGCGTACATTATTTCCCTTTCGCCAGCGTAGCCTTAAGGCGAGTCATTGAAGTTGCCTACTAAGCCAGAGTCCTCCTGTGGCTCCGGATTAGGCCAGGAGAATGTGTAACCTGTATCTTCTGGGCATTAGTATCTGTCCACTGATCATATTACCGCTTTGGGAGGACCTTCTATCACAGCAGCAGGACAGGGTTCTGCACCCAGACCTGTGCAATCTACACCTGGAGATTGAGCAGTGGCATTTGACTGATTTAATCTACTGCCTGAAGTTGTGGATGTTATACCAACTGCCAGATTTATTCGAACCAAGTCCATCTTTTACCTTCTTGTTGTTGCAGTTGATGCCTTTAGTTAGACATGTATGCCCAGACATGGGTCCAAGCTCACTGTGCCATAGGGCTCAAGCTCCTTCCTACTGACAATCCCCACGTAGGATGAAACCAGTGTGGGGTTTTTCTTGTGGTCTCTTCTGAAGGGGGTCGTTCCGGGCAGTTTTAAACAGACTGTTGTCATGGGAAGCAGGGTTGGTACTGATTTGCATAAGTATGCTTTTGTCTAGAGTGGCATGGTGGGTGAAAAACAATGGACTGGAATGCAGCACTAAATGATTGCCAGTGGTTGAGATTTATTCAAGTATTCCATCTATCACCTTGTTGTTGCAGTTGACATCCTTTTCATGTTGGATAATGCAAATTTTCCTAGCTGTTGTGCTGGTAAGTTTCAATTCTATTAAGGACACGGAGGCGAGGATTATGCCTTCTTCCTTCGCTTTATTTTAACAGCAGCATATTTCTCAAAACACAATAACCAACTACATTTCCCATGAAAAATAGGGAAAGCAAAAGTTCCAACAGGAGTCCTTCCCCGCTATCCACACTCCAGCCAGCTAGCATAGTCCTTTCACGCTGTTTCCTCTTCCTCTTTCTTCGCACAAACGATCTCTCGTAGGTTTTCACGCTTCTTGTTTGGAACCATCATTTCCTGCAAAATAGGTAGTGTCAGAGAACTGTGCTGGAACCAATTGCAGTAAAATAACAGCAACAACAACCTACGATTAACGTCAACAACTTATTACCCATGAATGGCTTACTTACATTAGAACGGGAGGGTTCACATCTTCAGAGGTCATTGGGCGGGATAATCCTCGCCTCCGTGTCCTTAATAGAATTAAAACTAACCAGCGCAACAGCTAGGAAAAAGTTTCATTCTATGTCAGGACCGGAGGCTCAGATTATGCCAGTTCAAAGCATGTCGACTACTAGCCTTGCCACCTCAGTACTGGTTTGAAATAAAACCTCTTAAAGGTGGAGTCCGAGGACCAATCGGCTGCGTGCATCAGATCTTCCAAGTGCGCCCCTAGCGAAAAAGCCTTTAGAGGCCATTGCTCCTCTCGCCGAATAAGCACCAAACTGCTTTGTATCAATCCCCGCCTCCTGCATCACCCAACGCACCCATCTTGCGATAGTTGGGGACGAGACTGCTCTGTACAGTTTACGTCGCGCAATGAGCAGTTGCTTTTCACCCAGAGGGCGAGTTTCCTCAGTCAATTCCTCATAAGCAATGAGTCATTGAACTACACACAGTTTAGGGGAGTCCGGAAATACTGGGTACGAAATGACCCTGGTATTACTCTTGGTCTTTCTACTTACTGTGAACGATACCCCTTCCGGGGAAAACACTCTGGCTGATATGTCCAAAGCCCTCACGTCTGAGAGGCGTCTACACGAGAGCAGGCATAACAATTTTGCCAATTTGGCCGCTACTTCCTTACGCGACAGAAACCTATTTGGTTGCCAAGAAAGACTCAACACCCGGTTCATGTCCCAAAGAACGGAGTACCGAGGCTCCGGAGATAGAGAGAGAATAATCCCTCTGAGAAGCCGGCAAACCAAAGGGTGTTCATCCACTGGAGAGCCCTGCACCATAATGCGACCAGCCGAAATCGCGGAGCGGAAGGTATTGATTGACTTATAGGCCAGACCGTCCTCTGCCAGACTCGCCAGAAAATTAAGGATGTAGACTACATCTGACCCCACGGGATCGACCATCCGTTGCACACACCAATGTCGCCATCTGTGCCAGGCCAACTGGTATCTCTTGGTCGTGCTGTCCTCCCAAGCCTAGGTGAGCAAGTCTTAAGTTTTTCCCGAAACGCCTGATTGAGGAAAATGTGGGGAAAGTAGGGGAGTCGGATTTGAAAACTCCAAGAAAGTTCCAGTAGAACCAGAAACCAAACTTGAGTCCTCCACCATGGTGTGATCAACACCACTTCCGCCTGCTGGCGGTGAAGCAACGCGGACACTTGCTTGATCATGGAGGGAAGGCATAGCCGTGCTCCGCTGCCAGTCCTGGAGAAATGCGTCCGTCGCCTCCGCCAACTGAAGTATCTTGGTAACTGATGATCTAGCCGCGACGTAAAAAGGTCTACCGAGAAGGGGCCCCATTTCTCCGACAACTGGGGAAAAAACCTGAGGATCCAGCTTCCACACACTGGCATCCAGGAGGTGACGAGAGTGCCAGTCGGCCACCTCGTTCTCCATCCTCGGAAGGTACTCCGTCGTCACAGACATCTGGTTGTCTAGGCAGAAGTGCCAAAAATCCCTGGCCAGGTTCACCAACATCTTGGATCTGGTGCCACCTAGGTGGTTGATGTACCGTACCGCAGAGATGTTGTTCATCCTGAGAAGGACACACGATTGTACCCCATCCTTTGTCCAGCATTGCACCGCAAATGATCCTGCCAACAGCTCCAGGCAGTTGATGTGCAATGACTGTTCGTGAGTGGACCAGGCTCCACTCGTGGAGCACTCTCCGCACCTTGCTCCCCAACCGGAGCAGCTGGCGTCTGATTCGATGACAATATCCGGAGTGGAACCGAATGTGGCCTGACCATTCCACGCCTCCATGTGGGTGAGCCACCACTCCATCTCGTCCCTCACATCGTCCATCAGAGGTATCGACTGGGAGTACATCAAACCCTTCCTGAGGTGATGCGCCTTCAGGTGCTGCATGGCTCGGTAGTGCAGAGGCCCTTGGAAAATCGCCTGTATTGAAGAGGAGAGAAGACCTACTAGACGCGCCAGCTGGTGCCAGGAAATCTGCGTCTGTGCCAAGGTCTGACGCAGCTCGTGCCTGATCTTCGCCATCTTCCTGGTCGGGAAGACTCCGAGTGGAAGACACAGAGTCCACATTGAAGCCTAAAAAGGTTGCACACTGGACCGGCACCAACAGGGACTTTTTCTCGTTTATGACAAAACCCAGCCCCTGAAGGAGATCAACCGCGGTCTTCAACTGACTGGACAGCCTCCTGGGGCACTCGTCCAGAAAGAGCATGTCGTCCAAGTAGACGATCAATCGAACACCCTGCGCAGTAACTCCACCGCCGGTTTGAGCACCTTTGTGAAGCACCACAGAGCGGAGGCTGGCCTGAAAGGGAGCATGGTGAATTAGAAGACCTGCCCTTCCCACCTTGAACTGCAGAAAATGTAGATAAGGGGGAAAGATAGGGACCGTCAGCTACGCGCCCTTCAGGTCGATCCAGACCATCCAGTCGAGTGGTCTCAGCACATCCCGGAGTAGGTGGATCCCCTCCATTTTGAAGTGGCGGTAGACCACCCACTCGTTGAAACCTTTCAAGTTGTTGACCGGCCGTCGTCGACCTTCTCGACCGAGAAGATGTAACTAAGGACCCCACCAGGATGCCCCGCCACACGGCAAATTGACCCTTTTTAGAGGAGGGCGGAGACCTCTTCGCGCACCAGCTCGGTATCGCGCTGCGAAAAGTAGATGGGTCGGGCCGGTTTAGCTGACGAGGACAGCCATGAAACTAAAACCAGAAGCCCTGGACTGTCTGCAGCACCCAAGAATTGCTCGTGTGGGAAACCCAAACTGGTAAAAACAGCGCCAAGCGCCCCTCCACGTGCAAGCTCGCAGAGGGTATTACACTCACCTCTTCCTGCACCCTGTTGCTGGCCTCTTTGGCCTCCACGGCCACAGAACTTCTGACCTCTGGTTGGATAGAAATTGTTGAAGCGGGCGTTGTCTTGATATTGTCCTCGCCCGGAGCCTTGCCCCTGTCAGAGTTGGAAAAGCGGCTGGTCGTGCGGCTCCTACCACGACCGGCCCCTTGGAAAACCCGGGTATTAAAGACTTTCCAAATGTTCGACTGGGCCCTGTCGAGTGAGGTTAAAGTTGTCACAAACTTTCCTAATTCTTTGACGAACGGATCGCCAAAGAAACCCCCTGGACCACAGCGCCTGCCTCCGAGGAAGCCAGGTCACCCAACTTGGGGTCCACCTTAATTAGGAGCGACCGCCTCCTCTCCGTGGAAAGTGCGCAATTCTCATTTCCAATAAACACGATCGCGCGGTGCGTCCAGTTCGAGAGGACCTCTGGGGAGATAAGGGCACCGGACACCTTGGCCTCTTCGGCCATGTCAAGAATTTTAGTGACCGGTCCTACTGCATCTAGCAGTTTGTCCTGGCACGTAAACCAGGAGCGATCAATACCCTTCTTAGGGCCCTGTACGAACTTTGCTAGGAATGTCGCCATCTTGGGGTCTATCTCGGGGGCAAAGGCAACCTTTCCCTCCAAACTGGGGTGGGGGAACTCCACCCGAAGTCAGTTGCGAGTGTCCTTGTCCATTGGTTTGCGCAGACGGCTCGCTACATACTGGGCCACTTTATCCCCATTAACCCAATCTGTAGACCTGGGGTGGACAATGTCGTCCAGATCCAGCATATCAGAGGGCCCCCCTTGGGGCAGGAGTGGGCGTCGGGAGCCAAGACCTAGAGGAACCCGCTTCCTCAACCGTGTCCCCGGGAGAATTAGCATTATCAAAAGGGTCTGGTGAAGTGGTACGCGGAGGCGTTGGGGTACAGTCCACAGGGGGCGCCGGGTCAGGCTGCGGGGGCTACTACGCCAAGAAAGTTTGCTTCAGACGGGCAAAAGCATCCACATCCACCCCTTGAGGACATGGTTTCTTAGCAGGGGGGGGGGGACCTGTAGGTAGGGGCACGAGAGGGGACTTGGGGGTAGCCGGCGCAGGAGAAAACCACTTGACGCACTCTTTCACTATCTGCGCTGACAGGCGCTGCTCCAAAAGTTCCATAGCTTGGTTGACAGCCCTGTAGATGGAGTCATCCACCGCCTGGTAAAAGTCATCATCCCAGGGGAGGTACGCCAAAGGATCCTCTTCCTGGTACTGATCTTGCTCCGACTGCATGGTCTCGGGTAAGTATAAGAATAGCACAGGTAAGTAGACCAGGAGCACAGGCAGCTTAGTGCTGAAAGCACTATTTTAAAGCCACAACCGGCGCTCTATGAACAAGCTGGGAGGGAGCCCAGACAAATAAGATTAAAGGGCAGAGCCCAAGGGATACACCAGCCCTCTGATCACAGGGCAGCCACCCAGGACAGTGTCCCCAAAGGCACCACAAGTCACAGTGCAATTGCAACCCCGCAGGGTGTTCAAGGGTATTGTACAGACTCTCAAAAGGGCGTTCAAAGAAAAAACAGGGAAAATACAGACCCCACAGGGTGTAAACTGGGTGGCAGGAGGCAAGGCTGAGCTCTCACTGGGCAGCGCTCGTCAGGAATCTAGTGCCTGTGCCTGACTCGCGCTGCCCATAGAGCGTGCACTATGCACCCTAGCGGCGGGAGGACCGCACCGCACCTCGCAGGGAAGCAGTCACGTAAGGTACATTTTAAAAAATGTCCCCTGACTCAAGGGAATTTGTGGAGACAGAATATGTGCAAAGCGCCAGTAAACACTAACAAAATTAGCCAAATCACAACTCCATAACAGGAGATGGAACTTTTGCTTTCCCTATTGTTCATGGAAAATGCAGTTGGTTATTGTGTTTTGAGAAATATGCTGCTGTTAAAATAAAGCAAAGGAAGAAGGCATAATCTGAGCCTCCGGTCCTGACAAGGAATCCCTCCCTCTCCCAGCATTGATTTCCCCGCCTTATCCCTCAAAAGAGGATCGGAGGCTCCATCAGTATGACACCAAAAGAGCTTTAAACTTCTTCATCGATTGCTCCAAAGAACATCGGGTGGATGATCAGCTTTTTGTGGGGCTTCTGGGGCCAAGAAAGGTAAGGCATGCAGAAAAGGACTTGGTCGAGGTGGATTGTCTTCTACATTAGGATTTGCTATCATTGGCCAAAAAGCAACCTCCAGAGGGTACGAGAGCCCATTCCACCAGTTCTTAGCCTGCCACCACTGCGTTGGTGCATAGAGTGCTTAGATATCAGTCTGAATGCGATCTGTTCACCTACTCACACGTTTATGAAGCACTACTGTCTTGACAGCCAAGTCTGACGGGAAGGGCATTTTGCTTGTTCAGTCCTACAAGACTTCTTGGCCTGGGCCCACTCAACAGACTCTCCTTTGGGAGGTGCTGCTTTGGATCTGTTCTAAAGATGAGGAATCTTCAGTTAGAAGTATCCATCAGAAGAATAAGTAACTTACCTTCTGTAGCTCTTTTTCTGGTGGATACTCTAACTGCAGATTGATCACAGCCCTACCACCTCCTTGTTCCCAAATTAGAGATCTGCACTCTGGCACCAACAATTGTTTTGTGCTCTGCGTCTGAGGGTGTGGTAAGGGTCAAGCATGAAACTGACATTGGTACGCAGGGTGGCATTTATATGTGGCTCCGCTCGCCAATTTCCAGCATCCCCTAGATAATACTGAGGACAACTATTATGAGGTACTGTTGGGTGCCAGTGGGTTAGACACCTCACGGGGGGAAACAGCCGTTACAACGCGGCTGTTTCCCCGCAATGCCATTACATCGCAAGCGTAACAACGCATGCGATGTAACAACGCGTAGCCATTACTACACGTGTTTTTACATCGCATGCGCTGTTACAACGCATGCGATGTAATGCCCCACGACGTGAAGCAGGAACCAGGAGCAGAGACGGCGACCCTGGAGAGGAACCACAATGAAAGAGAGGTAAGGGTAATTGTGCTTGGGGTGGGAGTAGTGTGGGTAGTGGTTTAGGGTAGTGTTGTAGTGTTTTAGGGTTTAGGGTAGTGTAGGGGGGAGTAGTGGGTAGTGGTTTAGGGTAGTGTTGTAGTGTCATAGTGTTTTAGGGTGTAGGGTAGTGTAGCGATGTTTGGGTAGTGTAGGTGGTCGTGCTAGGGGTAGTGTTGTAGTGTTTGTGTAGTGGTTTAGGATTCAGTGTAGTGTTTTAGTGTTTGTGTAGTGTAGTGTTTTAGGGTTTAGGGTAGTGTTGTAGTGTTTGTGTAGTGTTTTAAGGTTTAGGGTAGTGTTGTAGTGTTTGTTTAGTGTTTTAGGTTTTAGGGTAGTGTTTGTGTAGTGTTTTAGGGTTTAGGGTAGTGTTGTAGTGTTTTTTTGTAGTGTAGTGATTTAGGGTTTAGGGTAGTGTTTGTGTAGTGTAGTGTTTTAGGGTTTAGGGTAGTGTTGTAGTGTTTGTGTAGTGTTTGTGAAGTGTAGTGGTTTAGGTTTTAGGGTAGTGTTGTAGTGATTGTGTAGTGTAGTAATGTAGGGTTTAGGGTAGTGTTGTAGTGTTTGTGTAGTGTTTTAGGGTTTAGGGTAGTGTTGTAGTGTTTATCTAGTGTAGTGTTTTAGGATTTAGGGTAGTGTTGTAGTGTTTGTGTAGTGTTTTAGGGTTTAGGGTAGTGTTGTAGTGTTTATCTAGTGTAGTGTTTTAGATTTTAGGGTAGTGTTGTAGTGATTGTGTAGTGTAGTGTTTTAGGGTTTAGGGTAGTGTTGTAGTGTTTGTGTAGTGCAGTATTTTAGGGTTTGGGGTAGGGTTGTAGTGTTTGTGTAGTATTTTAGGGTAGTGTTGTAGTGTTTATGTACTGTAGTGTTTTAGTGTATTGTCGGGGGGTTGTGCAGGGTAGTGTAGTGTAATTGTAGGGAGAGGACTGGGGGTCAGGGGAGGGTTGTGCAGGGGTAGTGTAGAGTCACTTACCTTGAAAACTTTAACCACGAGTATAGCTTTACCACGCATACCTTTGAGTTGTAATGGCATGCGTGGTAGGAGCATACTCGTGGTAAAAGTTTGCGATGTAATGGCATTTCGTTGTCATTGACAATCGCGTAGTAATACCCGTGTTGTAATGGCACGCGTGGTATTAGTATGCGATGTAATGACATACGTCCCCTCACGGGACACTGGCTTGGTCTCTCCCCATACCGTGGCTATGGAGGAGGATGTCTCATTCGCTATGGTGGTGCGTAGGGCAGCTGAGGTCTTGGACCTTTAGCTGCCCTCAGTAGCAGTCAAGACGAAGGTCTTGGCAGGTGCTTCAGCCTGATGTTGCCCCATCTGAACCTTGCTCCCCCTTTAATGAAGCCCTTACCGATGTCCTACTTGGAGGGGTTCTGGACCAAGTCCTAAACAAAGGCTCCTGTGCATAGGATAATTGCCGGCCACCATTGTCCCACTCATGGGGACCCCAGTTTCCTTACCCAGCACCCCACCTCGTGAGCTTGATGACCCAAGCCTCCATCTCTAGGATTAGCCCTGGCGTGTTACCTACCACTCCACTGGATAGGGAATCCAAGAGGCAGGATACCTTTGGGAAAAGGATGTTCAGTTCTGCCAGCCTCGCACTGCGGTTGGTAAACCCCGCATGTCTCTTGGGCCGATACTCTCAAATGATCTAGGATTCAGTTGCAGAAGTGCTGCCTATGGTCTCGGAGAGGGCCAGAACCATAGTCTCCCAAGCTATTGCTGACTGGAGAGACGCAGCAATGTTCACCACACGATGTGGACTGGACATGACAGACCCGCTGGGTAGAGTGATTTTAATTGTTGGTGGCCCTTCAGCACCATGCTTGGCAGAGAATCACTCGCTTTTCAGGAGATGTCCAATCCTCGCTTATGGATATGTCCAATCCTTACTTATGGGTGCCCTTTGATGGCTCTTGTTTTTTGGAGAGAAGGCAAACTCCAGACTGAGCACTTTTAGGATAGCTGATCTACGACCAGGTCCTTGGACTTCTCCATTGCCACTTGCCAACCTCATTCCATTTTCCACCTCTTTTGTTTCCGCAGAAGAGGTTTCCAGCTGTGTTCATACCCTCTCGGCTACCAATGCCAATAGGCTTCCCAGTCTTTTTATGTCAGAGGAAGCTGTGAAAGATCTGCAGTGGTGGCTGATGAACCTCAATTAGGTATGTGGAAGACCCTCTCCCTTCCTCAACCAGAACTAACTGTAATGACATATGTGTCGCTCCTAGAATGGGGCGGACATCTGTGAGAGGTGGAGATCGCTTCAACCTGTTGGAGCTTTCGAGCGATCTGCTTGGCATTGAAAGCTTTTCGTCTCGACTGGAGCTCTGGCCTCGTATATGCCTCTACGCCAATACCAGTTGTGCTCAGAATTCTCAAGAAGATCTGTAACGACCGGGCCCAAGTCATTCTTGTGGTACCAGATTGGACACGGAGAGTCTGGTACTCCGAGCTGTTGAGCATGAGCATTGGTCCCCTGATTCCTCTGCCTCTTCAAGAGGATCTTCTGTCGCAGCAGTTGGGGAGGGTCCTGCACCTGAACCTGTGCACCCTTCATCTTCATGTGTGGAGATTGAGCGGCGACACTTGACGGAATTTGACTTTCCTTCCAAAGTCTGCTATGTTATTCTGGGAGAAAGGCACCCTTCCACAAAGTCTGTCCACGCCTGCCACTGGAATGCATTTGTGGCATGGTGTGCATCTAGTAACATCAATCCTTTATCTTCACCTCTTTCTCAGGTTCTTCTGTTTGCTCTATTCTTGACCCAGAAGGGCTCTGCTCTGGACATAGGTAAAGGCTACTAATTGGCCATTTCAGCTTTTTGTGGCTGTCAGACCAACCTTCTTTGTTCAAGTCCCCTGTTGTGGCTAGGTTCCTTTAAGGCTTGCAACATATGTTTCTTCCTAGGCCGTTCATCATGCCACTGTGGGACCTAAACCTTGTCCTGACATTTTTGTATTGTGCACCCTTTGAGCCAATGCACAATTGCCATCTTCAGTTATTAACCATCTAGACAGCTTTTCTAGGGCCAATTAAATTGGCACCACGTTCTATGCGCTCAAGATAGGAATCCGGACATGTGCTTCCTTCTTCCCGAAGTTTTTGATTTCCTTCCCATGTAGGTCAGAACATCGCACTGTCTACCTTCTTTGCTCCACTTCACTCTTCAAAAGAGGAGGAGAAACTCTACCATCTGGACCCAACTAGAGCGTTTTCATACTACCTTGATTGTACAAAAGTGTTCCGGGTGGACCAATAACTCTGTGGGGTATGTGGGGGCCAAGAAAGGGAAAGCTATGCAGAAACAGACCATCTCATGATGGGTAGTACTCTACATAAAGATCTGCTACGCATTGGCCTTGAAGCAACCCCATGAGTATTTGCATGCTCATTTTACCAAAGCCTAGGCTACAACCACTGCATTAGGCTGCGGAGTCCCTGTCCTAGACGTCTGTCAGGCAGCAATGTGGGCATCTCTGCACAAATTTAGCACACTGCTGCCTGGGCAGTCAGGTCTGTCATGACGGGCACCTTGACTGTTCGGTCCTGCAGGACTTGGTAGTTTAAACAGGCTTCACTGACCCACCTCCAGGGAGGCATCAATTGGGTATGTGTTCTAAGGGAAGGAATCTGCAGTTAGAAGTCTCTATTAGATGAACATGTTTCTTATTTTCGGTAGCGCCTTATCTAGTAGAGATTCTATCTAGCCACAGATTCCTTGCTAGCCCTCTCATCCTCACTGCTGTGTGAACTGATGACAGTGTGAGGGTCATCCTTCTAAAGGCCTTAGAATTTACCACCAGTTGTGAGACTTCTTCGCTGCACTGTGCTTCTGGCATGGAAAAATACGAGAGGAACTAACATCTGCGCACCATATTGGTGTCTGTATAGGCACGGCACACACCATTTCCGATGCGGATGGCGCTAACATGGAGCCAAATGACACCACTTACTGGTGCACATTGGAATGGCTCAAACTTGTCCGAATCCAGTCTGATGCCTGTGGAATAGTCTATGCTAAGGAATCTGGGGTTAGATAGAGTCTTTACCAGATAAGGCATCACTGAAGGTAAGTCACGTGTTCATTAAGTAACGACTGAAGAAAATAATCATTTAAGGAGGTTTCAGTGTGTGGAACAGAGTAATATTGCCGTTGCATAATATATTTTGGGCATTCTTGTACATTAGTTAAAATACACGTTTGAGAATTTCCTCTAACTTGCGATTGCAAAGTTGGCACTGGCAGCCGTCACTGTGTAGTTAAAAGTTAAGTCACAGTTTCCATTGGAGAGGCATTTTTTGTTTCTTTAATAGCTGTGGTATCTTTTGACTAATCTACAGAAAATGTCCAAATCAAAAGTCCGTACGCTTAGGCATCATGAAAAGGTTTGCGCTGCTCTGTCAAATGGAGCCAAGAAAAAGGGTGGTCCCAAAAGTGCAATTTACCATGTTAATTCCCATAGGAAACTTGCTCTCTCATACAGAAAAAAAATGATTGAACAGAATTGCACCGAATTTGGCAAAAAAGGTTAGATTTTTACTTTAATTGTGCTTTGTGTTATTTAGACAAAAGCAATTCAGCTATTATAGAGAAATGTATGTTTCAAAAAGGGGGTTGAGGATTAGGGCATGGCGGGGTTAGTGGTGTCAAAAACTAAGAGATATCTGGACCATTGGTATTCACACATGCTCTGTTTGGCCCATTTGAAGTGGATTTACAGATCCTGATTGGCTGGCCACAGCATGAATACGTTGTGGCATCGGTTACATAATTTGCGGACTCTGTTCCTGAGTCCCCCGGTCAAATGCCACATAAGGGGGCTCAGTTAGCGCATCCTAACCTCCAGGGCCATGTGGGCCTTCATATGTTTTTTTTTTTTATAACTTCTGGTCATGAGCACTGCAATAATGAAAATGTATTAGAAAAAAAAAAGACTGATCATAGACCAGATGCTTTGGCCAACTGGCATTCTGCGGGCCGTAGGCTGTGTGCTGTGGGGGTTGGGTGCAAAGCCAAAACACTGTGGTGTACGGCAGATGGCTGTGTGCAGCTGGGGCAGGGGGGATTGGGTGCCTGTCGGGGTTTTGGTTCAAAGCTTGGGAGTCACAGTGCAGGGTTGGGCACCCACAGGGGTGGCCCTAGTGGATTAGCTATTGCATGGAGTTGTGCGCAGGGCCAAAGGCCATGCATAGTGGGGGGAAGACACTACACAACAAACTTTATACTCCACTATTTCATCAATCATTCTTGGTTCTATCAGCTTCTTATCCTGCCAGGCTTTCAGGTTGTCATCCACGTTTGATTTCAATTCATCAAGTCGATTCTCTTGTTCCTGCAATTACAACTCAAACCTTTCATGCAATTGGCGTCAGAAAGCTTAAAAATTAATCCTTTCCGCTTATGATAAGTGTTATCATTACTATTATTATCCTTTTCAGTAAACTACCATTAATCTCACTAAACCATTCACCTATCTTTCTAAACCACATACGAATCGTTTCCCATACACCAGGCTCTCCCAACATATGAATGTAGTAATTCACGTTATTATATTATCAATATATTTTATTATTTTTATTGCTATTATCGGGTAAGAATGGCCAGTAATATTGCACCCTGATTACACGAAACATACCACATTCCATTTCTAAAATCCTGTCTAAAACAAGATGATTTTGAATAACTGTTGAGCAAATAACAAGCGTCTATTTTGTATAACGCATCAGCAGTATTATCAGCCAAAAGTTCTACCAAAGTAGACAGTTTTCTAATCTTAGCATCATTCAAAGCCACACCAGTTGGAGGCATCAACACACTTGCTCGCATGTCTCACTCTCTTATATTTCACTATATTCACTTTAGGCAGCCTATTCACATGATCTATTTGTGGTAATTATAACAGAAACTTCTCCAAGCATTTGGAATATTAAAATATGCAATTTTGTTACAGATGTGATGGATCTCTCTAAATATTGAATCTTTACTTAACAAATAAGTTCTTTAAATTATAATTATTATATCTACATACACTTTTCCCAGTCATAGCTGAAGTGTCCCAGTAATCACTTTATTTTCATCATACACATGCATTTTTTATAGTTTTATCTTTTAAGTGAAACTCCATCAGGACCAGTCATTCTAAATACTAGTCTCCTCTCATTATGTTCTCTAACAAAATTACTTTCTGCCTCACTCAGCCTACGCACACCCTTTTCATTCGTATAATTAGAATGTGTACAATAAAACATAATGGGACTGTTATACCTATCAATTGTATCTAGTCTTAAGACTTCAGGCAATTTATGTATGGTAACATCATAATCTACTTCATGTTCTAAGTAATCATAATGCATATTAATGAGTAGTATAAAAACTCAACAAACCTTGAAGCTGAATATAAGCTACTCCTTTCGAAACAGATGTTTTAAGCTGTGTTCATATATAACAGTCAGAAACACTCATTGGTATGTCCTCAACAAATATGCATGATTATCTTCCCCAAAGTCTTCACTATAACTATCGGTAAAATATACTTTATAGATGTCATTGTCATTAATATGTTTTGAAGTATTAGTGTAGTTTAAAACATACCCAGCAGGGAAAATGCAGACTCAATAGGATACCAAGTAGAGTTATTGAAATGAAAGTCATTAAAACTATTAGGAAAACCAAACTAAATATTTCTCTAAATGAGGACATCTTCTTCTGTTAAACAATATAGCCTTTAATTAAATATTCAATCTCAAAAGCAAAGCATAAAATTCAAAAGCCTTTTACTATTTCCTCAACCACATAAGCATCAAAAATTCAAAACGTATAAGGGACAGTTTGTGTACATACAGAAAACTTCAAAGATAGACTTCTAAAAATATTAAATGCAGGCAGAGCAGATATTTAGATAATAAATGCTGGCACAAAACTTCCAAAAATGTTTAATGCTCTTAGATCTTTTTGCAACAAATGTGAACAGTTAATGGAATGTGAGCAAATAGTAGGAGAGTTAATCCGGGCAAAAGGTTAAAACCCATGTTCTCAAAACCTTTAAAGGCATAAAAACCATGAAAATTATTCTCAAAATCAATTCAGTCTCTTAAAACCTCAAATGAAAAATTAAAAATATAGAGTTCGCTCCTTCATCAGGAAGGTATTTTGCATAAGTTATTTCATTTTTCAGTTCATGTGCTATTTCAGGGTGGTTCTTAAGGCAAAAGTTTCAATCTTTCAGGTCAATGTCTCTTTCTTCTGGTACAGTATTTTTCAAATATGCCTATTCAGGAGCTATGTATTTCTTATTTGGCACTCTTACTCCTGATGATCTTCTGAATGCTTCTTCACAAGTTTCTTTGTCAGTCAGCTCTGTTACTGCTTCAACTGAACATCCATCACTTTCCTTCTTTCTGTTTTTATTTTGCAACACTGCTTCTTTCTCTCACCCTTCCAGGCCATGCAGCTTGGATCAAGCTATCATCTTTCAGTTCATTTGTTTGATCTGCCTCACAGTTGTCTGCTCCTGGTTTGTGCTGTTTGCAACTAGTGGAGTCTTCTTTGCTCCCTTGTACTTGAGTTTTAGAGTTTGATTTTCTTCTTGTTGTTTTTGAAAAGCTTGATTTTCTAGATGTTCTCCTTCTCAAGCTCTTAGGTCCCTCCTTTCTGGATATGTGTAGCGACTTCAAGCTCGACTTAGTGAATCAAATGTTTGTGTCACTGTTTCCTCATCAGCAGTACACACTTATCTTGTGTGAGATGCGTGGATCCAATATGACAAACCTCATCATTTCACAGCAGTATTCTTCACCAGTAGGACTTGGTATGATCCACTCCACATGGCACCTAGACATACCTTTCTCATGTACTTATTTACCAAAACCCAGTTGTGAGTCTGTAGGTAATGGCAGGTACAGTACTTGCAGAAATTGTTGTAAACTTCACCCGGTGAGAGAGATAGTGTACCACATCAGCTAGTAATCCAAGACTGCTTCATCCGTAATATTCACAAGAGCAGCAGGTGATGGAATACTAGTTATTATAATGGCTCTCTCTATGAACACTATGCACTCAAACCTGTCTTCTTGTTCAGGGTGCATCTCATGCTAAGTAAGACTAAGGGAAGAGCATGGCCATTTCTATGACGTTGAGGAACACACTTTAGCTAAGGTTGCTCCTGAGGCTTTTGGGTGATAACTACAATGGAACGTCTGCTTGTTTGTCAGTGCTATCCATAAAACTCTCATTGTTTTATTTTTTAAATTTGTACCCTTATCTATAGACGTTGGCAAACCAAATCTTGGGATCAACTCCCTTAAAATTAATGTAACAATGGTCATTGCGTCCAACCTACTTGTTGGATAGCCTCGATCCATTTTGAGACCAAACAAATAATCACTAGACTATTCTTCCGGCCGTTGCTCTGGGGCATTTCTACAAAATTCACTTGCAACCTTGTCAAGAGACCCTCTTATTTTCCAGTATGACTCATATCCGTACTAGTTCTTTTCCCTATTTAGTTTTTAGATAAATGACTGCATGTCAAATGCTGACGGTGGTTTGCATGTTAACAGTGTTTAAACTGAGTTGCATTGGAATTGTTTCACTCTGTGATGGCCAACACTGTAACACAATGTTCTTCATACACCCAGGCAGAACTGCCGTCACTAGATCTAATGTTGCAGAAAAATATGTAATGGCCTCTTTGAATCGCAATGTTTTTGTATGAGAACAGAAAGTGTGCACCCTTCTTTATCATGACAAAGTAGATACAAATCATTCTAGTCAGGCATTCCTAGGGCGGGTGCCATACAAAGGCTGGCATTTATTCATTGTACTAGATCTGTCACATCATTGTGAGTAAGACTCTGTGGAGGCTTCACTCTCAGGGAAGTGTCAAAAACCCACTGACTACAGTAGCCAACCATCCCTAAAAACTTGCTCACTTCTCTCCGTGTCATATGAGTATACATTCTCAGAGTTACAGAGATGCGTTCTTTAGACACCTCCCTCATTGCTTTTTCAATTTAATCGCCCAAATAAATGACTTCTTTTTGACTATTTTGTATTTTTATGTGGGACACTTTTTTGCATGTTTTTAGCCAAATGATTCAACAATGCAATTGTGTCCCATTTACCACCCTATCAAATCATCAATATGCTGGTCCATTACTGATTCACAAGGCAATTAGAAACGTTCTAAATCATACTTGTGTTTTTGGGAAATGATGCAGGGACTCCTAGTTTACCAATGTGGAATCATACATCAAATGAGGATTCTATTTTGGAATCTGGAAGCAAAAAGAAAGGGACTTTCCTTATGAAAGTAAGGGAGAAAAATGCTTAACACAATTCAATCACTGTGAACCACTCTGCATTTGCTTGAATTCGAAATAAAATCACTACTGGATTCGGTTCTGAAAATATTGTAGTAGCCTACGTTTTCCATTCAATTTGTGTAAGCCGTATTATAAGTGAGTTATAGAGTCCTAGGATTTCTCTCAAAATGCCCTTGTCAATAATGTTTTCAAGGACCGGTCCAATTGCCTCCTGCGCTTCATGAGTAAGCTTATTTTGAGGAGTACAGCAATACACATTTTATTTACAGCAATTTACACTGGTTGTGCACTTTTAAACAACCCAGTTTCTTTTCCAGTAAAATCCCAAACCTTTCTTTTTACAGTTTGTATTAAGTATGGAGGTGTTTCCTCAGTTGTGAGAACTGGATATATGCAAATCGTTGCAGATTTACTGGACTTGTGTCACTAATAATGAACTCATGATTATTCATAGTTCTTCCATTTTTACCAGAATGCTTTCTGACAACTTATGTTTTTTTTTTATTTGAAAAGCCAGAGGTAGGACTGAAATTTCCACTGGTCTAACTGTGGATCATGTGGCACCTGTATCAATTAAAAATGATACGGAATGGCCATCAACCTCTCCTTATACCACCTCTAAGATAACTGCACAAATCATGCAACCCTTCTCCACACTCAGGCACCGTCATAGTTCCAGACTCAGTCCAGAATGGACTCCGAATGTAGCTGCAGATTGTGGAAAATTAGCTTGAATTACTCAATGTTTCTGCTGCAAATTTGAATTTGACTCGAATCCTGATGTATTATTCTGCGTTGGTTGTTTCAAAACTGGGGCTGAAGGCATATTCCCATCGAATCACTTTGTATTCTGCATGTTCTGCACAGATGCCAGTAAGACCCGTACCATTGACTGTATCATCCCTTTCTTTGCCATCAAAAATGTTTTGCACCTCATTTTGAAATCTTTTCACATTACAACTTATTTCCAGTGGCCTTCTTTATCTCATCTGTGGCATGTTCCTGATTTCTCTAGACCATGTTAGAATTATTAGCCTAATTACCAATATTTCTAGTAAAGCCTGTACCCCTACCTTACGAACCACCATTTCCACTTTTCAGGGCCCCTTTCAAAGCAATCAGCTTTTCTTTAGCCAATTCGTTTTTCCATCTCAATAATTACTACAATATTTTGCATTGGCAAGTATCTCATCTAATAAATTTGCTTGCCAACACATCACTTTCTGCTGAAGATGTGAAGTGATCTCCGGTACCGAATGCAACACATAAGCAGAATCAAAATTCCAATATATGCATTCCTTTGCTGGGTCACCAACTCCACTATGCGGTCTGTAAATCTGCATCAATCTCTCATAATATGCATGGACCCACTCATTGGCATTTTGTGTCGGTCTCATAATGTTGACAAATTAACCTGGTTCTGCTGAACTTTCCTTTCAGATGTTCACTAACCGAAGTATGCTTTTGCATGAAAATTGACAAGGTCTTTAGACTAGAACATTCTTTTTTGCTGTTCTTTGGGCTAGTGTGTCACCATCCCAAAGCACCTTTTGAAACATTAAAATATCCAGGGTTCCTTTTACTGGTTTCTCTATAAGCTTTGGAACATTCTTTAAAAAGTCTAGAGGTTGTAGCGACTCTATAGAACATGCTAATGCCCCTCCATGCACTTTCCGCAAAGAGATCCCTTTTTCAACTGTCACTTCACATTCAGATTCACTCACACTAGCAATTATTTGCGACGTAATCTTTTGAGCCTTCTCAAAAGTCTTACTACAATCCTCTTTGGGTGACAAAAGTAAAAGGATAAAATGATGGACGGAATACTGAACAGTGCAAACATTCACGCCCAGACAAAAAGATCTGGGTTTAATCCATCATCCTTTTGCTCACCACGCCACCCCAGTTTGACCCAGCTATATGCAAATCAGTCTTGACCCTGCTCCTCATGGGAACAGTCCAGCCCGAACTGCCAAGCCAGTTCCTCCCTGGACCAGGAACAAGCATCCTGGGACTAGTTTTGGGGCATCACCCCATATCAGCCAGGCTAGCTTGAATCTAGTTGCAATAGTGATGTATCAGTGTACAAGGTGTACTAGTCCCATAACAAGAGGGAGCACATGTGATATAATCAAGTGCAGACGCACTCCCACAAAGATAGACAAATAGCCTGGAAAACTAGGGGTGGGTTACTACAGTACCTAAAGGCATCTGGCCCCTCATTACATGCATGTGTACATCTGTCTTCATGACAGGGTAGGAGATTGCACAGCGAAGCACCTGTGATCCAGATGAAGTGTAGAATTAGGAGAAAGGGAAGCTAGGAGGGTGGTGTGAGCTAGCTGGTATACAGGCGAACATATCCGGTAGGGGTGTCTGGAATCAGTCTGGACACCAATCCCACAGTTTATGTTGTCTAAATGCACAGATCCTATATAGATTTATAGGAACTACACGAAATAGCGCCGCTAACGATGGTTTGGTTCTTATTTAATGGTCAAAGTTGAGTAGTTTAATCGTGCTTTTCTCAGAGACCCCAACTCGCATCTACCCAGAGACGTCTGGAGTGGGAAGGGAAAAAATCTGCTGAAGCTGAGTAGGCGTATCCTATGTATTGGCTGTAGGTTTATTCAAGCTTGAAGGATAATAGTTCTTTATTGTGCATAAAAACGTATCAGTTTCCGTAAGACTCTTTTCAACAATGTCTGAAGTAGACAACGCTGCGGCAGCATTACGTGTGAATGCAGCAAGGGAAGAAGAACAAAAAGGTGCTTTGAACATTTTAGAACATTCCAGAAATGCACTCACTTTAAAATTAGCAGAATTTGGAGTAACAGCATTTGGTGGGACTGTAACCTTCGTGATTGAGGTTTGCTGGGGCTGTAACCTTCGTGATTGAGGCACATGAGTCATACAGGGCAGAGGTATTCTATTCATGGGTTGAATTCCCAAAAGCGGATGGACGCACAAAAACGTTTCTATCATACACCGAAGTTGAAACACAAGAGGAATATTGTCCATATGAGGACATTGAGGTTCCGCTCACCTACCAGGATCACATGAACTGGTTTAAAGGCGCCCTCCCACACACAACAGATAAAGTGAGACTCTGTCCTCTCGGCAGAGACTCACTCTAGCTGCCTATACATTGCATGCAGACATTGACACAATGCCAGTAGCAGACTTACGTCCACTTCGCAAACAAATGATAAAGCTTTACAGGAATCTGACACAGTCAGTTATCATAACACTCACACTTCAACCTACAAGAGTTACACCAGCAGGACAAATACAAGGAACTGCAGCTAAAATAACTCCACAAACACTAAACGCCATTATGGGTAAAATGCCCACTAAACACGAGCAAATGCCATTCTGGATAGCCCAGAAAATAACAGTTAGAGGCAGTGTTTCCACAAACAGCTCCCCAAGAAAAACACAGAATGTTAACAATCTGCTTGCCAATGGGGATAGCTCCCTCGATAGAGGATTGTACCTCTTGGGGTACGGTTTTCGCTGCCATCTATACCGGAACTCATGGTATCCCTTCAATAGCAGTGATAACAGTCGTATTGAGACAAATACAGAATGAGTATGGAGCAGAACCTGCTCTGAATTTAGGGATGAAATTACTAGGAAATTATGCCCGGGTATCAACTATTATATTGGCAAATATAAAAGGGAGGTAGCAGCGGTGGCAATATGTCAACGCTTGAGGGATTTCACTCCTGTAGAACAAGAGCGAGAATTACCAAAAATTATAGAAGCTACATATGCTGAATTTCGTAGAGATAATTTGGGAGCTTGAGCAACAAAACCTCAACTTATTGGTGGTCCTGAAAAGGATAACACCAAACAAGCACCTGATTCTTCTAAGAAGAAATGGGATAATCAACAACAAAAGAATAGAGAGAATAGATCACAATCAAGGGGTGAGTCTCCTCAACAGGAGCCCTCCGAAAGGAGGTACAACCTTAGGAATCATGATAACATTAAAAAATCTGACAGGTATCAGGATACTGATACATGTTCCTCTCGTTCCTTTAAGGGTTCATCAAAACACTCCGAGAGGGAAGGTCGGTCAGAACACAGACAAGAAGAGCGAACAAAGTCCAGAGATTCACATCGTACTTCGGACTATAATATCAAAATAGAAGGTAAACCAAAATCAAAACCTCAATTTAAAATGATGAAAGTAGCTCTTAAAGTAGCAAATGCCAAGAATACTGAGGACTCAACTTCTGAACAGGGAATGGGCTCTGATGATGCTAGACAGCGCAGCAGAAGTAAAAATAGCTCACCAGAACCTGATGGAATTTCTGGTGACAGCGGCGTTGAATGAAAATATCATGGTGGAGACACCTGATACCAGGGTAAGTGTCCCAAACCCGTTATATGAAATAACACTCCAAATGGAGGGGGACAAACCCAGAAATATTAAAGGTCTCTTTTGGGAGAACCTGACCTATGGATATGACATCTTTTTGGCTGAAAAAGATTGGCTGCCTGAAATTGTTATGGCCTGCCCAAAGGGAGAAACAGTGATTTTACTGGATTTTTCGGACCTCGTTCCAGTATCGTTAAAACATTCATAAGTGCAATAGTGGGTGGTAGCACTTGCTCCCGCATTATATCGCAACCACGAAGGGTGGGGTACTGAGTCACCTCACCATGTAATCCTAGTAAAAACTACTCCAACTCCACAGAGATAGTACCCAATAAAACTAGAAGCGAAAAAACAAGTCCGGGAGATCCTAGATCAACTTGAATACCAAGGTGTAATAGAGAATTGCACCTCTTAAATAAATAATCCTTTGCTTCCCGTAATGAAACCTGACAATTCATATCGTCTAGTTTTAGACTACAGACATTTAAACACTTGCACCAAGACTTTGGCTGTACAGAATGCACACAATGCCGCATTGAGGAATAACATTGTGCGGAAAAAATTCAAAACAACACTGGATATTTCAAATAGATTTTTCTGCCTAAATATAGCACCTGAGAGCAGATATTTGACAGCATTTTCAGCCCTAGGCTCACAGCGTCAATTTTGTATACTGCCCCAAGGGTATAAGAATAGCCTGGGTTGTTCTCAGCTAGGGTAACAGAGTTACTTCAAAATTTTGATGAGGAGGCATTGTCCTATGTAGATGATATGTATCTGACAGGTGGTGATTTATTGGATCATTTGAACAGGATGAGCAACATCATTTTGGGTTCATTCGCTGAGGGCTACAAATTCGTCTTCAAAAAATTAAAATAGCCCACCTCAATGTCCTATTTTTGGGATACAAGTTGTCAAATGAAGGGAAAAGCCTAGTAGCTAACTTTCTAGAAAAGTGTGCACTGCTCCAACCTACAAAGACTGAAAAATGTACAATCCATTTTAGATTCCTATATTTTGGCAGAACATACATTTTGGATTACGCAGACAAAGTGAAACTTTTCTACGACCTAATCAGACCTAACTTTTCAGTTCGACATTGGACACAGGAACACACAGATATCCTTCATTCCTTACAAGCTCACATGAAAGCTTCCAAACACTTACACACATGTGAAAACACAACGAATTCGGTGATCCGTGTAATTGCAGGTCAATCGGGGTACACTTACAAAACCTTCAATGAAGGCGAAACTGTACCCATAGCATAGAAATCACACTTGTACACAAATACTGAAATGCACTTTGCTTCTACAGAAAGAAATCTGACAGCAGTACAGACTGCTGTAGTGAGAGAAAGAGCACTGGCTCAGGGGAAACAAATAAGTGTTGTAACTCCAGTACTGGCCTTAGAGCATGGGTACTCACAAACTTTCTCTCGGGGGCCAAATTTACAGTGTGGTTTGTGCCGAGGGCCGCACCGGTGGGGGCGGGGGCAGTGGGGGAGGGGGCAGGGCTAGAGCAAAAAAATAACTGTGACCATGAGGTTGAATACAGGCCCCTGCAGCGGACGCCTTCGTCCACTGAGCCACCAGACCCAGCATACACACATATCTATCTCTCTCGGTCTCCCTCCCTCCCTCTATCACTCTCTCTCTCTCTATCACACTCCCTCTCTCTGTCTCCCTCTATCTCTCTCTCTCTCTCTCTCTCTCTCTCACTCTCTCTCTCTCTCCCTCTGTCTCCCTCACTCTGTCACCCTTTCTCTCTCTCTCCCTCCCTCCCTCTCCCTCCCTGTCTCCCTCCCTCTGTCTCTGTCTCCCTCTGTCTCTGTCTCACTCACTGTTTGTCTCCCTCTCCCTCTTTCTCCCTCCCTCTCCCTCTCTCTCCTTCCCTCTCCCTCCCTCCCTCTCTCTCTCTCTCTCTCTCTCTTTATCCCTCCCTCTCTCTCTCTGTCTCCCTCCCTGTCTCCCTCCCTGTCTCCCTTCCTCTGTCTCCCTCCCTCTGTCTCCCTCCCTCTGTCACCCTCCCTCTGTCACCCTCCCTCTGTCTCCCTCCCTCTGTCTCCCTCCCTCTGTCTCCCTCCCTCTGTCTCCCTCCCTCTGTCTCCCACTGTCTCCCACCCTCTGTCTCCCACCCTCTGTCTCCCACCCTCTGTCTCCCACCCTCTGTCTCCCACCCTCTGTCTCCCACCCTCTGTCTCCCACCCTCTGTCTCCCACCCTCTGTCTCCCACCCTCTGTCTCCCACCCTCTGTCTCCCACCCTCTGTCTCCCACCCTCTGTCTCCCACCCTCTGTCTCCCTCCCTCTGCCTCCCTCCCTCTGCCTCCCTCCCTCTGTCTCCCTCCTTCTCTGTCTGACTCCCTCTCTCTCTGTCTCCCTCTCTCTCTGTCTCCCTCTCCCTCTCTCTCCTCCTCTCTCCGTCTCTCTCTCTCTCTCCCCCTCCCTCTGTCTCCCTCCCTCTGTCTCCCTCTCTCTGTCTCCCTCCCTCTCTCTCCCTCTCTCTGTCTCCCTCTATCTATCTATCTCTCTCGCTCCCTCTATCTCCCTCACTCTGTCTCCCTTTCTCTCTCCCTCCCTCCCTCCCTCTCCCTCCCGGTCTCCCTCCCTCCCTCTGTCTCACTCACTGTTTGTCTCCCTCTCCCTCTGTCTCCCGCCCTCTCCCTCTCTCTCCTTTCCTCTCCCTCTCCATCTCTCTCTCTCTTTCTCTCTCCCTCCCTCTGTCTCCCTTCCTCTGTCTCCCTCTCTCTCTCTCCCTCCCTCTGTCTCCCTCCCTCTGTCTCCCTCCCTCTGTCTCCCTTACTCTGCCTCCCTCCCTCTGCCTCCCTCCCTCTGTCTCGCTCCTTCTCTGTCTCCCTCTGTCTGTCTCCCTCTCTCTCTGCCTCCCTCTCCCTCCCTCTCCCTCTCTCTCCTCCTCTCTCCGTATCTCTCTCTCTCTCCCTCCCTCTGTCTCCCTCTATCTATCTATCTCTCTCTCTCTTTCTCCCTCTGTCTCCCTCACTCTGTCTCCCTCTCTCTGTCTCCCTATCCCTCCCTCTCCCTGTCTCTCCTCCTCTCTCCGCCTCTCTCTCTCTCCCTCCCTCTGTCTCCCTCTGTCTCCCTCTCTCTGTCTCCCTCGCTCTGTCTCCCTCCCTCTGTCTCTCTCTATCTATCTCTCTATCTCTCTCTCTCTCTCTCTCTCTCTCTCTCTCCATCTGTCTCCCTCACTCTGTCTCCCTTTCTCTCTCTCTCCCTCCCTCTCCCTCCCTGTCTCCCCCCTGTCTCCCTGTCCCTCTGTCTCCCTCTCTCTCTCTCTCTCTCTCTCTCTCTCTCTCTTTCTCTTTCTCTCTGTCTCCCTCCCTCTCTCTCTCTGTCTCCCTCCTTGTCTCTCTCTGTCTCCCTCCCTGTCTCCCTCCCTGTCTCCCTCCCTGTCTCCCTCCCTCTGTCTCCCTCCCTCTGTCTCCCTCCCTCTGTCCCCCTCCCTCTGTCCCCCTCCCTCTGTCTCCCTCCCTCTGCCTCCCTCCCTCTGCCTCCCTCCCTCTGCCTCCCTCCCTCTGCCTCCCTCCCTCTGTCTCCCTCCTTCTGTCTCCCTCCTTCTCTCTCTGTCTCCCTCTCTCTCTGTCTCCCTCTCCCTCCCTCTCCTCCTCTCTCCGTCTCTCCCTCCCTCTGTCTCCCTCCCTCTGTCTCCCTCTCTCTGTCTCCCTCCCTCTCTCTCCCTCCCTCTCTCTCCCTCTCTCTGTCTCCCTCTATCTATCTCTCTCTCTTTCTCTCTCTCCTCTCTCCCCTCCCTCTGTCTCCCTCACTCTGTCTCCCTTTCTCTCTCCCTCCCTCCCTCTCCC